>NC_140595.1:208137141-210703391 GCF_964204655.1 Triturus cristatus | reverse complement strand
GCTTCTCGGGCCTGCAACTGATGCCTGCTTAGAGACCAGGGGCCATATTACACATTTTCATTGTTTGCGCCCGGCGCACCTTTTAAAAGGTGTGCCGAACGCAAACAATAAAAATGCGCCCTATTAGGTTGAATGCGCTGCCCCAGGGCAGCCGTGAACTCGCACTGCCCTGAGGGCAGCACATTCGTTTGAAAACACACTCCGTGTTTTCACAGTGCAGGCGGCAACCTGCCTGCACTTTTGGAGGAGATGTCTGGGGGGGGCACATAGGACCCCTTTGCCCCCTTCAGAGGGCTGCTGTCAGGGGGTGCACTCACAGTGCGTCACCTATAAGGTGTTGCACTTTGACTGCGCCCCCTGAGAGCTTCTTTGCCTCTGCTCCTGCGTCTGTAATATGGTGCGGGCGCAAAGGCAAAGAAATGCCCTCATTTGCATAGGGCACGCCCCTATGCAAATGAGGGATCGTCCCCTGAAGGTAGCACTGACACTCTAAGTGCGCCATCATCTGTATTACCGAAGAGGACGCACAAGCATCTGCGCCCCCTTCTGTGATACCAAAGTGCCCTGGGGGAGCGCAAACGCACGTTGTGCCCCTGGGGCACTTACTGTTATACGGCCCCAGATAAGTGAATATAGGACAGATCCAGGGCCTGGAGTGGTAACTATAGTTCGCACCGTGGATTTTTCCCATTCTCCAGGTCTATTGCACAGGCATTGAGTGGCCTAAAGGGTACCCAGCACAGGGCGCATTCACATGCTGAGGTGCAGGAAGATATGAGAAGTTGGAAGAGTTTTTTGAGTGACGATGAACACACAGGGATCTGGTCATTGCCACTTAGTCCTGGTGAGCAGTTGGGTCTGAACACAAACCCTGCTGGCGGTGTGGACATCGGTGCATTAGTTGTCATCGATTGGTGCATGTGTTACAAGCTAGCCCTCTGGCATGTGTCTGGGTTAGAGCATCGGCATTAGAGTCGGCACAAACGGTGGTAGCCTCATTCATTTGGGGCGGCTCTGTTATCATTTGGTCTCGTAGTATGTAAGTTGTGGAGGGGCCAGTCACCAGGGGCCATCTTGTAAGCTGGTTTTGAAGTGGCCTAAGAGGCTGCTGCTTCTTTCTTTGAAAGACAGCGTTCTGTTTAGCGTAAAGCCCGGTCCATGAGTAACGGAAAATGCTGCTAATACTTCATCTCATTCGATGATGCAGGAATTCTGGGCCCTGCCCACAACACTAGACGAAATGACACCTTTCCCATTGGTAGTATGGAACCTTGGAGCCCCAGCTTGCAGCACGCATTGCTGTATGGGTAGACCTGACGATCAGGCTAGCTTATGCAGGGGCTTTGGGCTCCTACACGGTATTTGATGCAAGGAAAGGCCCTGAGGATGTGTATCCCTGACAGCCATGGATGGTGTAGATGTGGACCATGACAGAAGCAGGGCGCTCAGCTGGTGATGCGTGTAGGCAGTCTGTAGCAATTGCAGTCTTTGCCCAGCAGCAGTGTACGCTTAGTCGCTCCAGTCATTTTATAGCCAAGAAAGCTCTGGTTTGACAGGCTGCCTGGATGGAGCTGCAAAAGACAAGAGGAGGCCTACTGATTTTCAGAAATGAACCCTTTTAATTGACAATTTGCCTCCAATATGCCTATCTGGCTTTGATGTGTCACTCTTCAAGTGTGACGTGCAAGGTTTCCAAAGGGACAGGATTGGGGTGAAGGCCAGACTGCGTCTGTCAAACTCTGATCAGAAAGGTAGGCTCAGTGGGCCATGTTGGCGGTGGTCCCCTGTCACCTTTCTTGCTCTGTTGAACTCCTGAACAGTTACTTGGAGACAGGGCCGGACTGGCCGTAGCGGGCACCGGGCAATCCCCCGGTGCGCCGCACGGGTGGGGGCTGGTTTTGGGCCCCTGGGGGCCGATTTTGTTACAGGGCCATTTTTGCAGCATAGCTGCAAAATCGGCCCTGTAACAAAATCGGCCCTGGCAAAGAGCTCGGCGGCACCCCCAAGCCCCAGGGGGGCCGGCCGAGCACTTTGCCAGGGCCGGTTTTGGTTCCCAGTCCGGCCCTGCTTGGAGACACGCCTTACAGGAGACATTCTCCCTCTGTTTATTCATGAAGTCATCAGCCCTCTGTCCCACTTTCAGTTTTGAATGCTTTGCTTGTTGGCACTGGAGGAGGCAGAGATACATCTCAGTTTACTCCCCATTCTTTTATATAGGAGCTCCAAGCACAGCTGCAGGGGTGGGATTGGAGCCATGAGAATGAATGAATGAATGAAAGGCTTTTATAGCGCACAGCTACTCAGAGTGTCCCGGCACTGTTCTAACAGGAAACCTCAGAGGAGAGAATACACTATGTCCTAAACAGATGCATTTTAAGCCTGTTTTTCAAAAAGCCTGTTTTGTCCTGCAGAGCCCTAAGTTGAAATGATAAACCATTCCAAGCTCTCACGGCTTGTACCATGAAAGATGACCCTCCTATCCTAATTTGCTTAAAGCGAGACACCACCATCAGCCGAGCATCACTTGAACAAAGCATCCTTTCTGGACCATACTGCAGTAGTCTGGCAGACTAATACTGTGGCCCTGTGCTGTAATAAGCACGATGGGCTAAGACCACCGTCTTGAACAAAATTCTCTTTTTTACTGGTAACCAGTGTAATTCCAGTGAGTGGAAATGGTCGAGCTATGGGAACGCTTAAAAAGTGAGCCGCCACATTCCGCACCAGTTGCATACGCTGAAAAAAGATAATGTGGCAGGCCCAGATAAAGAACGCTGACAATCAAAACACGAGATGACCAGTGCCTGCACAACCGCTGCACAGGTGATAACCCTAAAACTAATGTCTTCAATATCGTTTAAATGATTAGGATTAGAAGCAAGAGACTTTCATTTTGTTTCTAAAAGTTACTGTCCTTAAATAAATACTAGCTGTTAGCAAAGTTCTATTTCTTTCTATTAAACCAGATTGGATACTCATATTTAAGGAGTGTATAATAACTGTACTGTATGTGCGTCAACCATCACGCGATCTCTCAAGAGCCAGGATTTGACAGCTCAATTAAGGAATCAAAAAAGGTCCATGAGGCTTCTGAGGGCCGTCTTTCGATCTCCAACCACGTATGTCTCATTCTCATCAGGAGGGAAGACATGTCGCCTCAACTTGGAGAATGCGCGGTGGTACCTGAAACCTCAAGATGTGCAGTCACGCCATTGTCGGTGCAACAGAGACCACTGCGTGGGTCTGTTGGCATTACTGAATAGATCACATTCAATCAATCAGGGACTTATATAGCACGGCTACTTACCTGTAAGGGTCTCAAGGCGCTTTTCCAAACAAAACACTCAAAAACCTTCTACAGTTGGTTTATACTAACACAACAATAGTCACAGAAGGTATTAACTCTCAGGTAATGACCTGCCTAATTTGAGAACCACTCCACTGTACCAGGGCCCTACACTTCCCAAAGCTAGGAAATATTATTTTTAGTAACGCCCTCAACAGCAACAATTGTCAATTAGAAATCAAAAAGCCTTTTTATTAAAGCACAAGTTAGTACAACAGCTCTCTGTTGGGGTAGGTTTATGGCTGTGTCTTCGTTGATGGCAGATCTGCGAACCTTCGGGCATTACACATGGTGTCAGGTGTGCCACATAAACGTAGGTCGTGGAAAAAAGAATTGCAAATCATTAGTCTGAAAACGGATTATGCTCAACTGGTCACATGACCTCAGAACAATATTTGCGCTCTTGTGAACACCTGAGCCACCGTAATGTGTCTTTTACTGGTAAGCCGTCCCTGGAGTGCCCGGCTCTGGGGAATGTCTGCCTCCAGGCTACCAAAGGTCACTGCACTTCAGTGGAACCGTCAGAAACGCAAAAGACAGACCGACGCCAGAACAACTCGTTTCCAGGGGGCGGGACTCCGACGCCAGGAAAACAACTCGTTTCCAGGGGGCGGAACTACCCGAAAAACAGGTATGAACGGCTGGGAAGGATCTGGGACAGAACAGTTCCTCCCAAGGGGGTTTCTACCTGGAAGAAGGCTTCACCCACGGGCACAGAGCGAGGCAGGTGGCCGTACAGCAATAACGGGGCGTGTTCGCTGTTTATTGAATGATTGGCTCTCGGTGATAAAGGCCACCCGACCGTGGCTTGGGCTGGGACGCCATTTATTTATTTATTTAGTGCATTTTTATAAAGCGCGGACATTACCCAAAAGGTGTCAGAGCGCTGTACAATAGAGCTAGTTACGTTACAAGAGAAAAGTGGTACAGAATATAACATTACACAGACTAAAAATGAAGGGTACACAAACACAGGGGTGAGGAATGTACAGGAAAAAATAAAAATTTACAACGAAGAGCAAACTTCCAAGAGGGGCCTGAGAATAAAGGGTACACAAACACAAAATCCAACACAGCACGCAGGGGTGAGGGATGCACAGGAAAAAAATACAAATTTACAATGAAGAGCGAATTACCAAGCGGGGCCGGAGTATGAAAGTATTAGTTCTGAAAGTGTCTTTGGAAGAGAAGAGTTTTGAGTTCAGCTTTGAAGAGCCGGGTAGAGGAGGTGGCACGGAGCAATGGGGGGAAGTGAGTTCCATATTCTCACTGCATTGCCTGAGAAGGCTTGCGCCATCGATCTTTCCCTTTTGAAGACAGGGGGCTCAAGCAGAAGCTTTTCCGCATTACGAGAGGGTCGAGAGCCTCCGGACAATTTCAATTTGTTTGCCAGGTAACGAGGGGAGGACATGTGCAAGGCTTTGTGTGTGATGCAGGCAGTTTTGTAAATGGATCTTGCCTCAATCGGAAGCCATCGAAGAGAGGACAGGATAGGAGTGATGTGGTCGCTTCGTTTATACCCTGAAATGAAGCGAGTTGCTGAATGGAGGATGGATTTGAGAGGGGAGAGGTGGGATTTGGGTAGGCCCGTCAGAAGAGAATTGCAATAATCTAGTCTTGAGAGAACCAGCGATTGTACCAAGGTTTTTAATTCATTCTCCGGGAAGAACCGACGGATCCCCCATAGAAGGCGCAACTGGTACCGTGCGTTCTTGGCAATAGTATTGTAAAACTCACGTCGATACGAGACATAAACAGCATTAACAAAGCACAATTACAGGCGTAACTCGTCCAGAACGACTTTACTGTGTTGGTGACGTTTTAACAGGATAACAAGATGTTATTTTCAGACACATCCATACCAAAACATACCTGCCAATTTACAACATATTTTCATTGTGTGAGGTGGCCTGATGCCAATAGTTAATTGAGAGGCACTCTGCCCCTCACCAAGACCCCCTATCCCCTCCAAAACAACCAAAACATATGGTTATTGAGGCTGTCGTTGGTGTCCTGGGGTGTTTTCACACCTTTTATGTACAGCGGCAGTTTACAGCCGCGATCTGAAAATCCACTGTTAACGGTGGTTTTCAGCTCGTTTTCCCTACCGCCGTGTGATTTCAGCTCCTCGCCCGAAATCGTGTGACACACGGTGGCACCCTGTGATTTAGCAGGTCCGCTAAAGCATCTAATAATTAGTTTCCACGTTTTGGTTAAAAGGACAAGTGATCCCCGAGCAAGGCACATGGGTTGTGCTGTGGTCTTTGGAGAACGTGCCTCTTTCTAGAAGGGGATTCAGAGCACTTGAAGAGTTGTATCCGTTTATCCCGAGCCTGCCTATTGCAGTAAGAAACAGAGCCAGCCTCATAACTGATCATGGCGACGAGGCCATTAATATGAGGATGGTGGTGTGTGCGCCTGATGATAGGACAGGAATGGGCGGCTAGGCCAGTGATGGGAGGTGAGCGATAGGACCCAGAAATGGTAGGCGTTGTTAGCCAATAAGAAGCCAGGGATCTGAGTTAACTGATACCAGAGTGACAGGGGGTCAGTGATAGGAAGCCACGGTGTGAATTACTGCTAGGAGGTCAATGTATGGAGGCCAGGGATTGAATGTCAGAGAGAAGTAGCCCATAGTGTGATTCACTAATAGGAAGGTCATGGATGAGACGACGGTGATAGTTGGCCAATGAGAACCCCATTATGTGAGGCCAGTGAATGAAGTCTGGAAGGTCAGGCAAGGCCTGGGGTGTGAAACCAGGAATGTCAATGATGTAAGGTCATTGACAGAAGGCTAATGATGGGAGGCCAGCGATAGGACCCTGGAATGTAAAGCCAGAGAGAGAAGTCAAAGAATGTGAAACCCATGGATTGAGTTTAACGGATGCCCGGCTAGTGACAGCAGTCCAGTGCTAGGAAGCACAGGCCGTCCATCGGTTCACTGATAGAAGACCAGTGATGTGAGCGAGGGCAGGGACTGGAAGCCCGTAATGAGTAGCCGATATTAGGAAGCTGTTATGTGTGGTGTTATGTAAAGTCAGGAATGCATGGCTGCTAATGTGAGGTCACTGATAAGAGGCACAGGATGTGAAGACAGTGATAGAAGATGGAATGGGAGGCCAGCAATGGAAATTCCGTGACAGAAGACGGGATAGGAGGCCAGCAATGGAAATTCAGTGACAGAAGACGGGATGGGAGGCCAGCAATGGAAATTCAGTGACAGAAGACGGGATGGGAGGCCAGATATGGGAAGACCGTGGCATTAGACGGACGGGACCGGAAGCGAGTGATGTGAAGATAGTGACAAAAAAATGGTATGGGAAGCCAGCAATAATTAGAGTGAAAGGAAGGAACATTGGGTGAATATGTGGCACGTTCTCCTGGCAGAAATGTGACTACAGAGAGTGCTTCCACTTCACAGCCATGAAGCATATCTAAACCCAAGTTAGGGTAGCATCCGTTACTACTTTCTACCAAGGGCGGTATAAGAGTGTTGTGCCAAACTGGATTATGAAAGGGAGGGAGAGATCCGACTCTAACGAAGGCCATTGACTCAAAAGGGCTCTAAGCACGTCTGAAACATGTTGGCATTTAGAGTAATATAGTAACCTGAGTCCAAGAATCTATGTAGCTAATTTGTAATAAAAACTTCCTAAAACCAAGAATTAATCTATCCTGGTGATATTCAGCTACAAGGACAGGAGGACTTATTTTATGGATTGTTGTGTTCTGGGGATTTGTATAGTGCACTTGTCACCTGAGGGATGTTGGAGTTGATATGTAGGCCAATCAGAGATCCTGGTGCAACAGCCATGTCTTCAGTTTCTTGTGGAACTCGAGTAGAGATGGGGAGGCCCTGAAGTGATGGGGAAGGTTATTCCAAGTTTTGGGGGTGATGTAAAAAAACAAAAGAGCGTCCTCCAGTTCTGTTTGCGCGGATGTGTGCTATCTGTGCAAGGCAGAGTGTGACTTAGCGCAGTTGCCAAGTTGGAGAGTGGGAGTGGAGGCGGGGGTTGAGGGAGTCAGGTCCAGCATTGTGGAGGGCTTTGTAGGCATGGATGAGCAGTTTGAATTGGCAGCACTTCTGGATGGGTAGCCAGTGTAGCTCTCGGAGGTGGGGCGTGGTGTATGCGCTGTTGGGGATGTTAAGTATGAATCTGGCCACAGCACTCTGGGTAGTCTAGAGTCTTTTTATGAGTTGGTTTGAGACACCGGTGTAGAGTGTGTGCCACAGAAAATATGGGTGAGGTGCCCTTTTCCATAATCTTTTAAACTTATGGATAACTAAGGGTGTGATACAGTACATTTTTGACTTTGTCACATTTGATGTGATTTATACCTTTGACAGGCAGGCTGTGCGACAGGTTTCCCCCCCTTTCACTCTCTTTGTGGGGATTACAATAAGGCATATGATGTGAGCAGAGTAGAAAGTGATGGGAGGTCCGCCATGTGAAGACAGGAACAAGATGGGGAAGCGATCCGAAGACAGTGACAGAAGACGGGGTAGGAGGCCAGCAATGTGAAGGCAGTGACAGAGAAAGGATGGGAGGCTTCTAGAAATACAGAGGCTGTGGAGGCTGCATTCCAGGCCCGGGAAGGGGCTGCTCCTTCTAAAGTCCCCAAGATAGATCCTTCCGTTGAGGGTGATGATTATGACATCTAAGGAGGTTTAGCTGAAATCATACCGCATGTCGATGATAATCTGGGATTTGCTTCCTTTGCTCAAGCTCCTGCTGGAGATGACCTTTTTTCACAATTTCAGCGTGTGGAACACGATCTTTGCCCTTGCATGCTTCCATTTGTTGTGTGTCTACTAACGAATGGAAGGATGTCGAGAAGCAGTCTTTTCCTCGCTTCCCTTTGAAATGCTATCCTCTGGACATGTTTTTGGTGGAGTTTCCAGTCTCCGTAAAAATTCATACATCGTGGCTGGTTTGTCCACCCAGGGTAATGTGGCATCAGAGGATGCCATGCCATCTGCTGTGGTGGACAAAGAGGTGGAAGGGGCGGGGAAACGGGCCTATGTGGCTTCCCACTTTGTGCTGCAAGCTAATGCCTACTCCACCTATGCCATGCAGTCCCTCTTAAAGGACTTCCATTCTTTGGCAGAGAAAGTACAGGAGTGTGTGGATTTCTCAGCTCTCTTGGCCTTAAAGGAGCAGCAGGTCTGTTTTTATTTGTCGTGAAACCGCCTTTTACTGGTGTCGAGGTTTTTGGTAGTGGATTGGAAGAGCTGAATAGAAAATCAGTAGAGATTAAGGAGCTACATCCACTGAGTCAGCTGCTTTTTCCTCTGGAAACCCTTCGCAGGTTGAATCTTGAGGTCTGGCACTTGAGAGGAAGCCCCTCTTAGAAGAAGGGTGTTCTTTGGATATCGCTGAGTTAATTCAGCCGTCTCAATAGCCGTCTACTCTTACAGCTTATGGCCGTCACCAGTGGACTTTGTCTGTCTGGTGTCAGGATAGGGCTTTGTCATCTTCCTCTTATGATCCAGCTACAGTGTTGGAGTCCCTTTGGGATGGCTTTCAGCTGGATTTGGCTGTTTCTTTTAGCCAGGGTTGTGTTTCTTGTGGTCATTTCTTCTAGGAGACGGGTAGGTGAGATTGGGGCTTTTTTGTACTCCCTCTGTTCCTTTGTTTTCTTCCAGACAAGGTGGTGCCGCGGCCTAGGCTGGATTTTCGCTCAAATGTGATTTCCTCGTTTCATTTAGATTCAGAAATTCTTACCTACTTTTTGTCGGTCTCCTGTGTCAGATGCTGAGGTGTGCTTGCATACACTTGATGTCCATTGTGCACTTTCCATTTATTTGCAGAGCACTGCTTTGTTTGGCAAGTCCGATGTGTTATTTTTTACCCATGCTTTATCCAACAGATACCTTAAACCTTCTCTTTCCACCATATCATATTAAATTAAGTTGCCCATTTTTCATTCCTATTCTTTAACTGGCCATTCTGTATCAGCATCCATCCCAGGAGGGTCTCCTACTGGTGTATCTGCTTCTTGGACAGCATTTAAGGGTGCATCGGTGAATGACATGGGCTTTGCTGCCATTTGGGCTCTCCCTCACACTTTAATGACCCATTCACGTTTCCAACTGGTAAGTGGAGATGTATCTCCTAGTTTCGGCTCTGCTGTTTAGAGGTCTGTTGTTCCTCCTTCCGTATGATTTATTTGGGTCATTGTATTAAATACACTTATGGACTGTCCTGATGGTGTGTCGGTTTTTGTTGAAATCAGTTCTTTTGCTTGGGTACATGCTCATACGTAAGGAATGTGAGAGGGAGATGGATGAGGAGCTAATTACTGGTTACTTACCAGTAATTTTCAATACTCTAAGGCCCTGGCTTCCTTGTTACAGTCCTGAGTCCGCCCCCCCCCCCCTTTCCTGGATGTGCAACTGGTTTATTTATGGGCTTATTTATCACAGGGAGTCCTGGGCAGGATATTACAAATATATACACTCCATTTGACGGGAGCCGTATTCGATTGGGAACGTTGATTCAAGTTTGATAATCATTATCTGCATGGTTGAGAGATAAACAAAATCATAAGGACTGTGACGAGAAAAACATGGACTGGGAGTAATGAAAATTACCAGTAAGTAACCAGCCATTCTAAGGCATTTTCCAGAATACATTTACCACCTGCTCTGAGCTGGTGCTAAAAGTGTGCAGCGTCCAGTGCATGGGGTAGGGTTAATGAGGGTGGTGTAGGAACAGGGGAGGGCAGGAAATGTTTTTTTCTTGCAGGAGAAGCATTGTATGTTCCGCCCTGCAAGAAAAAATAAGCGGAATGAGAACTTGGCTACTGCCGCAGCCAAGGTGTCATGCGATTTGTTTAATTCGGTTTTACCAGTCAGAAAAATCGGATCAGGTTTTTCCCACAACCAGTTAAAGTGGGTGAAAAAAACCTTAAGCAGTAGTAAATTAGGCGGAGCAAAATCAATATATAAATGCACGTGCTACTTTCATTCTGTCTGTCTTCTATTCAGGCCCTCAGACTGAAACATCAAAAAAAAAACATGCTACCGTCTAAGTGTGGCATACATATATTTGCCCAAAAAAGTAAGATTAAAAATGATACATTGCAAAATAACTTGAAAAAAAAACATGAAATAAAAACAAAAAGCAAAGCAAATATTGGCCTACCTGCCCTGATAATGAAGTGGGCTACTTTCTGGGGGATGTGTACATGTGCAAAAGCAAAATGCCATCACCCACGGTGAAGAAAATCAATGGCTGAAGTGGGCTGACCGTCTGCCCCATGCTGTAGGATGCGGTGGATCGAAGCAAAATGTGAATGACACTTGAACAGACCATTGGTTGTGAAGATATGACTGAAAGTACATATGTGTGTGTGTTTACACATATACACACATGTGTATCTATTTTTATTGTGTTTTTACTTGAAAACACGAGGCAGATGAGACAGCTACAGCTCTCTGAAGTTCAGAGATAAAAGAGAGGGTCTCTTCAAGGACAAGCCACCGGTGAAATATCTAGGGGCGGTCCATCAAAATACAACTGTTGCCTTTCTTCAGCTTTGGACGAAACAGAGACAGAAAGATGGCAAACAGACCAGCTCCCTCGGCTATCACTGTATTTGAATCAGTTAACGAGACCAAGGACCTGATTTCGAGTTTGCTGCACGAATACTGATGGATATCCTGTCTGCCTTATTACAAGTGCATTATATCCTAAAGCTTTTATAATCCATCACGTTTGTGATAGAGTACCAGTCCGCTGAACACTAACTCAGGCCCTAATATTTTTTAAATGTGCATCGAATAGTCTCCTGCTGCATTTGTTCTTATCCTACCCAATGACCTCTCGCTCTTTGCGCAATCAGCTGCGCCGTTTTCTCTCTGTAAAGGAAGAGAGGAAGCCGAGTGAGCATGATTATGTGAAGGCTTCAATCTGTCCGTTGAATCTTACTTTAGTTTATTATAAATGTTTCAGTTAATAGCCTTACTACATTCAGAATTACAACCGGACATAAAAAGTTCAACTATTGACAGCACGCATGTAAACAAATTGGAGATAGCAACCAAGTGCATCAATGTTAAAATCACACTAAAAACAATAAAACCACCCAAGAGATTCATTATTTCCTTAATGCACAGAATACTTCATGAATCAGTTATATAAATATGAATAAACTCAGCCTACCAAACAAGTACTTGGTATCAATCCTCATTTTGTTCTTTTCTCAAGATAAGCCAGGCAGACCATAGACGGGAGGCAACAGTGCAAACTATATCCGTGTCATCTGTCCTATGGCACAATAATGAGTCATCATGATGAGACGTTATTCCAAACTTATGGCAATACAATTCTGCCTTGGGCCGGCAGTTTTTGTGCAGAAAATCAAAAAATGTAATATTGTATCCTTGCCTCCTAAAGTGCACGTGCAATCTTGGGACAGGTGTGCCACCCATTTGGAATGGTACACTTTAGGTGGAAGTGCTCCTATCCTGAACTTTACGCATAAAGGTCATTCCTGTTCCAGTTGTAGCAGATCTAGATGAGTGGTATGACAATGGGTGCAATGCTCAACATAGTTATCAGGGAGAGGGGTCGTGCTGGTAATAGCAGTAGTAAATGTCGATGTGAGCATGCTTCCTTGACAGCCGCTGTGCTCTCACCGTGTATTCGACCGGGGTTCCAGCAGAGATAGCCCAGGCCCAACGCCTGGGCCAAACTGGGTACCCAAAGCAGCCCTGGCAATTCTGTCGGGCCTGTGGTGGTGGGGCAAGAGTGATGCACTGCTGCTGAACAAAAAAGGCCCCCAGCACTGTTGCTTTTGTTACTGGCAGCCAATATTGATACACAACCGGTCCCCAGTAACAAAACCCTCCCCCATTGCTCCAGAACCGCCCCCCCCCCCCCACCCTTCTAGCCTCCCGGATAAATGCCTGATGCCCACTATGGCCAGTCCAGCACTGCCCAACGCATTGAGTACTTTGCTTACACGGTCCCCCCCCAGCTATGCCTTTGTACATTCTATAGCTAGTACTTCCATAGCAGTTGGCAGACACGCACTTGCTAGGTGACTTATCTTCAAACGGATCAAGTTGAATCTGTTCCCCACATGTTGCACCACATGCACGAAATAAGCTTCTAATTGTGGTTTTATATTGTCACAAGTGATTTAACACAATTATAGCAGTGCTTGATTTAAGCTGGTGGTTGCCAGTGGGGGCTACTGGCACTCATTTTTGGGGACCGTCACCTATTTTCTCTCATCGGATATTCCCCGTTAGCAAGAGAGGAACAAACAAGCAAACGGGAAAGAAGAAGGAAGAGAAAGACAGAAAACCCGTCAGAAAGGGAGAAAGCAGGAATCTGCAAGAGTGAGATAAGGGGGCAGGCAGTAGATTAAAGAGGTCTGAGGTGGATTTAAGACTGTGCAGCCTTGGTACTCGGAGCGCTGACATTTAATAGCGTAAGATGCAGGCACTGGCCCTCCTTGTTTTACAAATGAAGCACCCACTTATAGCATATATAATATTTCATTTAGCGATCACAGGGCCGAGTTTTCATGGCCAGAATCTCATCCTGGTCTTTCTGCTAGCCAAAATAAAAGGCCAGATGGAATGCTTCAAAACAGCTATCTAGGCCCAATGCAGCTACAGGTTGTCAGAAGAAAGTCAGTAATGGCTTCAATAAAGTCGGCGGAACTATGTTCTCTCAACAGAATATTCTTCTTGATGAGCAGACCTAGGAGCAACACGGCTGTAGATTATGGAATGTTCTAGAAATACTCGGGATGCCACTGTTGACTACCACAGGGTATAAAGGTATATTCGTACTATCAAAGCTTACGTTTGTAAATCAAGATGTAAAGAGCTTGAGGATTATAGTAAATAAATTGATTGAGGCAATAAATGCCCCATTGACCAGTGAATGTAGAATATTAGTCTTGTTTAGGCTATCAGAGTACTATGCTGAATTTCTCAAACCTTTGACAACATTTAGGGACATTCAAGACTTCATTAAATAAGCATTGGCAAAACCAGTGTTTTGGGTTACACTGCACAGCATTCGCGATGGATGTACAGGAACAGAAGCAACGGGAGAAGCCCTAGTAACACACTTTTTGGCGGGAGGGGGTGGTAAAGTCTAAGCAACATGGGAAGTGAGGTATGGGAAAGCGTAAGCAACGTGGAGGGAGGGAGGACCAGGAAACAAACATGGAGGGTGCAAGAGGGCAACAGGGAGAAGCATTAAGGCAACATAAGTTTGAAAACAGATGCACTCTCATGGAGTGCTTCACAGAAAAGAAATAAGTAGTACTTGAAAAGCAAGCACTGGGTCCAACAATACCAGCCAATCAAAGCAACGGTAAAGAGGCAAAGCTTCATGGGTGGGAAAAAAACAAGATTGGCAAGCTGGAACATGAATAAGAAGAAGGTAAATGAGAGTGACAAGGAAATCCAACCAATGGTAAGCAATGAGCAGGTTCGAACCCCCTCTATGTACTTAGTAAGCCACAATATGCTCGGAAACAGACAGCGCATGCACTGTCCAGAGGCTCGACCTAAAATTGGTGGCCGATCTGAGTGAGCACAAAAGTAGCAAATGAATATCGGCAAAGGGGAGCATCTTTTGGGAAACTACTACAGTGTATTTCCTGCCCAGTGTACATTCGCAAATAAAGCACTGGTAATCAATTTGTCTTTTGGCATTAAAAACATTTCCCGTGTCAGCTCTAAGTTTGCACGAGACTTTACAAATTAATGTACATAAGCATGCGGTGTGTAAACAATATACAGTCTGAAAGCGTAACACAATAGTAGTGCAATAACCAATAGGAAGTTACGACCAAAATGGCAGCTCAAATTTTTCATTTTCGCGTCAAACACTGAAAAAGCAGACTTGACATTAGGGCCGGGCCTGCTCATGGACAAGCCAAGTGGCTGCTAGGACACCAGTCAGCTAAGGGTGCCATAGTGGAGCTCCCTGCTTAATTTGTATTAAAAATGTGTCTGGGCCCTCATCAGGGGACCACCGCAGCAGCTTGCGCCACTCATTGCCCTTGTCAGCACAGCTATCACAGTACCTACAGAACTACTAATCATCAAACTCCTACAAATGCGACAATTCAGACTATTCGAGGACCCCGAAGCTATAAGAATGGCTTGGGACATGGGTATTAGTGGTTTTTAAAGTATGTTGAATTAATAAACCAACTGTTGTTCTGCTCATCTGTAAATCACACAAACAGTGCCACCATGTGGCAGCTGTCATAAGTGCCGGTGTTGGCGATCAATTGCCGGTGTCGAGCACCAAAAACCACTGGCACAAGTTTAGCACTGGATCTGAAGACACAACACACTCTCGCACACAAGCTATCAGAAAGAATTGCTCACGAGTTTGCAGCTAAGATTGTCCTAATGCCTTTCAAATCTTCCTCCTTTCCCTTATCTGCTCCCACCCGGCCTCCCTCCCATCGGTTAATCAGCACTGGAGCAGGGTGGGTGCCGGGCTCCTCAAGCAACCACCTTTTTATTCTGTCAGTGTGTTCTGCTTTTGGCTCGTTGGGAGTAAGTGTTGAAGGACTGATTCACAGGTGCCTATCACTTAAGTTAACGTGTGTCATTAAAACATAGATGTGCTCAAACTTTCGAAATTTCAAAGGCAGTATCCCCGGATAGGGTGACCACCTCACTACAGGTCATTACGAACACTGTCTCCAGTACTGAACTTTTCACCCACAAATCATTGTTTTCGTCTGTTAGTCTAATTAGCTCAATGAAAACAAAGCAAGACTACCATACCCAGAAAGCCTTAGAATATTACACGAAAGTCTAGAATGGGAAGCACTGTCCTTAATGACCTGTAGGGATGTGGTTACTCGACCCTCAAATGGGGTGAGCTGAATGTTAGCATTAGAATGCCCAAAGCACTGCTTTTATTTTAGTGACTCATTACCCAGACCCCTCAGTGATGCTGCCACCTTTTGACTGTGACAGTTCCAGCATTTTCCAAAGGCCTGGTATACACGTAATGGGACATTACATTACATTACCTGAATTTCTCAACATGGCTGCTCTTAAAATGACTGTGCGAGAACTCCTCAGGAGAGGTGATCTCTTCTTATTGGAACTCTACCGGGACTACTCGGCAGTACTACTATTTTGTGTTTGCAAGTACCAGAGCTTCTCAATAGGGTTGCTATCAGATAGCTGGTTATAGTCTCAGCAAATGGGCCAATATCTGCATGGGCACAAAGGGCATGTTGTACTATGGTACTTTGCAGTCACAAACTCTGCGATGCGCAAAATCACAGGGTTTGTGATCACGCATTACCTTTTTACTATTCCCAAAAGCTCTTTCATGAGCCAGAAAAGTGTAAAAATGCTTTTGTGATCCTGTCCTCACCGCCAATAGAAAGGTGCGTGAAATGGGGTGGTGGGGGGGGGGGGGGGGGCAGGTCTTGCTGGAACCACTACCTGCTCTCTCTGATGTCTTTGGAAGCTTTTTTTAAAGCAGCACCGGTCCTTTTAATGGGCATGGGTATCTTTTAACAAATGTTTGGGAATGTAGGGACAGGGGTCTGTGGTGCCCTTCAGACCTCCATCCCTGCGTTTGCAGCCAATGACTGCTTAATATTTACTTGGCAGATTGTTTTGCGAGCCCCCGTGAATGTACATTTGTGATGTGACATACGAGTATAGAGGTTGCTTTGAAAATTTCAGACATCCAATCAGAAACCAGCTGGTGTGAACACAGCACAGCCTAGATTTGGTGATAGGAACAGTACAGATATTCTATGGACTTTTAGGCTGAATTAATTGAATACCACCCGCTTTTTTAATGCCTGTGAAATCACTAGACAGCTCGAGTAAAGCAGGAGGCCCCAAGCATTACAAAGTAGGGTGACCACTTGGGTTTTGGACGCTACTGATAATGGTCAGTGCAGCAGTAAACACTGAATGGCACTGTGGTCAAAGGACCGCCGTGGTGGAACCCCCAGAGGACTGCTGTTCCCAGGGAGCTCAGTGCTTCTGGTCTCACTAGCTGCCTTTTTTATTTTTTTGCAGAGTTTTATATAGCGCGAACTTGGCCAGAGCGCTTTCCATAGCACCAGTTACGTTACATGATGGGACACATTCATTAGGTCTCGCCTGACCCAGCGCATGCGCTGGTCTGGCGAGACTTATTGAGAGGGCTCCAAAAAGTGCTACCAGGCCAGTCTAGAGCTACAGTGCATGTGCGCGGGCGCGCGCGCCGCGATTGACCGGCATTACTTTCACTTTCGCGGCTGCACGGCAGCTTTGATGTTTGATCGCGATCACTTTCCTTTCACGGCCGCTGGGCATGTAACACCGAATTGGCTATGGAGGATTCTGAACTCATGACCTGCAGATCAAGAAGGTGCACTAAACTGCTGAGCCATCTTATCAAGCATGTTTTCTTCTAGGCATACCATGCAGGCTATATACCCAAGGACCCCAGTCAGCCAAGGCAGGCCAGTCTGGCCCACCGCTCATCCACTGCCTACCGCCAGGCGTCAATAACAGATTAGTGGGGCTCAGAAGGTGGACAAATGTGTCTTTTACTGTGTGTGAGCAGCCTTTATCTGGATCTTCTGCACTCAGGGCCTTTCTTATGGACTCACATGAGTAATGTTAATGACAAACCGCACCTATCAGTAAATTGTTGCAAGCCCTTGAATGTTAGACAATATTTCACAGCTTAATGGCATTCAAGATAAGGAAATAAGTCGACTCTTTCCGGATTCAAGCTTGTGACTGGCACAGTTGTGGGTGGCCAAGCGCTCACCTGTCTGGGCCATCTTCTTATCGCATATTCAGCAGCATGGCCCTGTGTGCAAGGATTACAGTGAAATGTCACGTGAGGGGGCGGGCTGAGGGTGAAAGGACGAGAGAGAAACACAAGCGTTTCCTTCGCTATCTGAAGCAGTACAAGCTCCTTCAAAAGCTGTTATTTAAAAATTAAAGACCTTTATTCGGGTAGTCAAGTAAGGTATTATTGGATTAGGGGAGAAGAGAGATGCATTTGGTATTGACGTCACCCTACAGGCTCCACCTAGTTTACTTTTGCTTTCGTACAATGGCCCTCTTTAGTCCCAAAACATTGGTCATACTTTGAAAGATCTAAGGCAACAGTACCTAAGAGGATAAAGATGAGTCCAGTAGGAGCAACTGACCCAGCGCTTAATTTGTAAACAATAAGTGCCAGGGTTCTGATCAGAAGATCACTGAAGCATGCACCAAACATTAACCCTGGCAGTGCTGCCAATGACAGTACAGCACAACTACTAACCATCACACTCCTGCAAGTGTTACAATTCGGACTATTTCGGGCCCCTAAAGCTATAAGACTGGCTTGGGCGGCAGGTGATAGGCATTTTTAATGCATATTGAATTAATAACTGTTGTTGTGGTCATCTCTAAATTAGCCAGACACCGCCACAAGCAGACTGTCACAAGCGCCGGGGCTGACAATTATGTGCCGGTGCCGAGCACCGTGACCCACCTGCTCAAATTAAGTAAGCACGGCAACTGAGATAGACGAGATTCTGTTACTAAATGAATTTCGTGAGCTGTAGGAGCTCTGACATGCAAGAAAGAGCGCCAGAATTAAAAATATCAGCACTAGGGTCATCACCCATAGTACCGGTGAAAAGATTGATGACAATCTCCAAGTGCAGCTGGTCATCGATGCCAAGCACTGGGAGACAATCTGATAAGTTACCCCCTGTTCAGCTGTTTTTAAGAAAGGTGGGCTTCCTAATGGTTAAGAAATATTGTTATGAAATATGACAAATATTTTGTAAAGGACAAACAAAAATAAATGCAGAAAAGGGCAACTGACCATGGACAGGGAGGACACCTAATCCATTCCTGCTGCTGCTGCTGCTGCTGCCGCCGCCTAGGGACTACGAGTCCCAGTAGACCTGCCTGCTCGCTGGAGGAGGAGGGGCCACATCCTCCATGTGCTGTTTAGCACTTGACTGTCTCCCGCTGCACGGGAGGTGCCCGGGCGCATGCCCAGGCGAAGACCAGGCCAAGAGTGGGCCCGTCTACGCCAGTCATTGCTCGCAAGAGGCTGGGCCCCCCCCCTTTTGTGTTTGTCATTTTAGTGGCTTATTCCCCCTGCTAATATGAGAAAGAGAAAACCTGAGTAGTTTGCTCCTGTAACTACTGTTGCAACTATTGATTCTTTCCTGGAGCGTGCAGTGGGGGTGATCACAAAAGAGATTGCTTGAACTGAAAGCAGGCTATCAATAGCGGGGACCAGTTTGTCTGCTTGTGTCCAACAAAATGAAACGGTTGGGATCCATGCATCCACGGACATTGGTAGCATTTGCTCACCTGGAGAACCCATGCAGTAGTTGAACAGAGTGCAGTGATACTCCTTCATCCAATTAACCCCTGTTAAAAAGAAACCAGCATTGGCATAACCAATAGGTCTCGCTTTTGGGACCTTATAAGTGTTTAGCCATGCAACAGTTGCATAACTAAATACTTATAAGGTCCCAAAAGCGAGACCTATTGGCTATGCCAATGCTTGTTTTTTGTTAGGCACGGGGAGATTAAGTGATTTGCCCAGAATCACAGGATGTTCAGCGTCCTTACCGAGACTCGAACCCGGTTCCCCAGGTCCGAGGTCGAGCGCCCTAGGACGTTGATTTAGATAAAATCAGCTATGAATTAGGCTCGGAAAAATGGACTACCCTTTTAGATGAAATAACATCCGATGAAACTTTCAGGGTGAGATGGGTGTCCTGGCTTAGTCCTGCGGGTGATGTACACCAGTGACCGCTGTTGACACGGCAGGCGAGGTCATTTGGACACAGAAAGGGGGTGGCGGACAGAACAGCGCCCCCATCCAGGGTGGAAAGAGCTGGGCTTCCTGGACTGTTAATCCCCCACTTTTTATTCTTCGTATGAAATGATCATGGATACCATACATCGTCTTAATTTCACCTCATTTTTGTCTGCATTAGGAACGAGAACGTTTCTAAAAATAAAAAAATAACAAAAACCCCGGGTTTTTAATCTGTAAGACTAAAAGCTTTGATTACTGCTGCTCCGGAGCCCCTGCCATATGGTTCGGGCGCAGGAGATGCGTAAGCTCCCCCGTCAATATCCCTCACTTTATAATCAACTAAAACCTCGGCCTGGCAGCAGGGCCGGCCGGGCTCTCGCCCAGCTGTGCCTGGGCGAGGTGCCCTCTCTGCTGTGCCCTCGCCTGCCCCCCTTGGCCACAGCGGCTGGTGTGGAAACGGAAGGGAGAAAACTCAGGCCGAGCTGGATCGGAAAACAAACAGAAACAAGCATTGGTAACGCATCAGTTTCGCCTATGTAATGAACAAAGAGCTGTTTTCATCAACTATCCTACGAGAGAAGGAGAGAGCTCCCTGAAAAATAACACAGGAGTGGAGAGGATGTGGCGAAGGGGCCAGAGCGGGTGACTCAAGAGCTGGGGATCCGGGTCGATGATCCGCGGGCCGCCATGCAACATCCTGTGATTCTGTGCAAACCACTTAATCTCTCCGGGTGATAAATTGTTATATAAATTTGCTGCAAGAGAAAAGGCAAAACTTTATGGAAATATAGTTTTTTTTTTTTGTGTGCAGAATTTATATAGCGCGAACTTGACCCGAAGGTATTGGAGCGCTTTACATGAGCACCGGTTACGTTACACATTCAGGCACGGGGAGATTAAGTGATTTGCCCAGAATCACAGGATGTGGACGCGACCCCGAGGCTCATACCCTGGTTTACAGCACCAAAGTCGGCAGTCTAGCCGACGGACCACATCCTCTCCCCATGTTAACAGTATTTCAGGGCAGGAAACTGATAAGAGAAGCAGACGAGGAACAAGCATTGGTAAATGCAGGAAAATATGCTACAGGCACTGGAAGGCAAGGTAAGTGAAACACACACAGTAACCAATGAGAAGCCAGGAAAGAGAGGAGGCGGGATGTAAGTCGCTTTTAAGTTTATATTAAAAACTATAGATTTCTCAAGCACAGTGCAATCGCTGTGCAGGTGAAACCTAAAAACAGTAGCGCATGGGGTGGCCATCGGTATGGGATAGCAATCGGATGAGAGAGAGCGCAACGTCAACTGGGAAGAATAACTCGGGAGAAAAAGCATCACAGGGCAGATAGAGGTAGGTAGGGGAGATATCTGGGAGCAACATCAGTGAAACGAGGGAGACTGCTGGAAAACACATGCACTCTTGTCGAGTGCATAACCAAAAAGAAAAAAGTAGGCCCTAAAAAGGAAGCAGTGGAAGGGCACAAGTAATGCATCCATGCTCCAGGGGAGGGAAAAAGACAAGAGGCAGAAGAAAAGCCCACACAAGCAAACGAGTAAGAAGCAAGCAAATGAGAGTGAAAATAAAGCCAACCAATGGAATGCCATGGGCGGCCTCTAAGGCCACTGTCAACTAACAATGTTTTCATGCAAGCAACGATGTGTGCCCTGTCTTAGGAGAGACCTATGAAAGGAGATTTTAAACCCCTCTCTGCTTGTCACATATGACTTAGCTGTCAATCTCCTCCAAGCTGCAAAGACATTGTTTCCCTGGAGGCCCACACACATGAATGACAGACTGGCTGGAGACTGCTAACTAGCTCAGTGGAGTCAGCGCTTCTTGCAGAGAGCTCTATGTGCAGAACACCACTGTCGGGGCGGACACTGGTGGGAAGAGTCCCCAGAATATCTTTGAATCTCCTAAGGAACCCAGTTTAAAAAAACAAACTTATTTTATTAGTTTTTTTAGTACAACGACATTCAGTATAAAGGACGGTCACATGTATGGCACCATTGGCACTTTTGATATATGCCAGAGTCAGTATATTATATACTCAGTCACATTCATATGTGATTTACAGTACGTAAGCAACAACAATAATTATTATGCCTGTACATATAACGCGATACAGTAGGAGCCAATGAGAAACTACCCACCCCCCACCCACAACAATGAACATAACTATATTGTCCCACCCCTTCCCCCCTCCCTCAAACTCATTCAATAATACACCTGGATCTTTAGCCAGATATCCTATCCTATTGTATACATCAATTCTTTTGGAAGTTTCCTTGTACCTGTGCTGTCTGTCATTATTGAGCGTGATCAGAGCTGCCTCATGCCTACCCAGTTAAGTGTGCCACTCAGTGTGTTGAATTATCCATTTTTATGCTCTGGTAGTTCCATGGCAATAAACCCCTCCAGCATCGCATTCATTCCAGGGAGATAGGGTTCTTTTTCAGCCCTCTATTTTCTTCCCTTTTTCTTCCCATACCTTCAGCTCTGCCCCATCTAATGACCTCATCATACCATCCTAATACTGTCGGTGCCCTTGCAGCTTTCCATCTCATCGTAATTGATCATTTGGCCAGAATCAATGCTGCATTGGCAAACCTATGATGTGGTCCCTTCTTCCTATGTTCAGGGCCTAGCCCTAATATGCAATATTCAAGCGTATCTCCTCCTACCTCTGGCGCTACTTCACTTAGAATTTTTGGCACTTCTGTCCAGAAATGTATAAATCGCGGGCAAGTCCACAACATTTGCACCAGGTCCGCTTGTGGCACATGACATCTAGGACAAGTGTTCGCCATATCTGGGAACATTCTATTCAGCCTATAGGGAGTCAGATAATCTCTATGTACCACCGATGTATTGTATAAGTTTAAACTTGGGGTTGCGAGATATCTTCTTTGGGTATTCTAGTATCACCCCCCATTCTTTGTCCGTTAGTTCACGGCCCAAGTTCCCATTCCATTTATCTCCGAGCTCCTGTAATGAGGTTGCAGCATGAGTTTGTATCCCCCTATACAACCATTTGGTCAAGTGTCTCCCGTTTCCCCCTAGATATTGCATGTGCACTAGCTCGTGCATTGGGGGTTCCTTTCCGTCCAGGGCCCAGGTATTCCTAACGTACCTGCTAATGCTAGCGTGGAGAAAGTATACGGTGCTGGGGACTCCTTGCACCCATACAAACATATCATGATTCATTAGCATATTACCAGTAAACAACATCCCAACCGTATTCACTCCCTCATCTGACCACTTGTAGATACATTTCAAGGTGGGTAGTCGAGTCGGTGTGGGGAGCCCCAGCAGCGGAATGTTAGGGGCATATGGGAGTACTCCCTTAGTGTTGCGGATCGCTTTCCTCCAGTACTCTAAAGCTACTTTTAAGAAAGGAGGTGGTGTTGTTGGGAGTCTGCTGTTTGGTAGTAGCAGTGTGTGGAGTGCTCCTCTCTCCCACGTGTGTTTAGACATACCTACCTCTTGCAGATGGTGGCCCGCAATCCAATACAATAGCCATTGTAATTGGCTGGCGTAACAATATGCTTTAAATCTGGGCCTCTCAGGCCTCCTTTGTCCGTGTCTAACTGGAGTTTGGCCAATTCTATTCTCCTACGCCCGTTTCCCAGATCAGTTCCACTAATAATGTATCTATCGTTTTGAACACGTGTGTCGGGATTAGTATTGGTAAATTTGCAAAGAAATATAATAATCTGGGAAGCATTACCATTGTAGAGATGGCCACTCTGCCTGCCACCGACAGTGGTAAAGAGATCCAGAATGCCACCTGGGCTTTTAATGCTGTAACAGCCCGGGTCAAGTTACCATCCAACAAATCCCTCGCCTCCCTATAGATAGGTATCTGAAAGTGACTGGCGCCGTAGGGAACGTCCACTTACCAAAGCTTACAGGATTTACTTGAGTTACGTCAGTAAAGAACTATGCGTACAATTTGGTTTGATTGATGGATAATCCTGACAGCACCTGGACATTGTGGAATACTGTGGGAATAGGCTTGAGATCCCCTTTGAGGTTGTTGAGGTAGAGTATTATGTCATCTGCATAAGCATAAATAATGTGTGTGTGTCAGTCCCAATTCTAATTCCATTGTCTGCTGCAACTGTCCAGAGCTTGATGGCCAGTGGTTCAAGCGCAACTATATAGAGCAGGGGCGACAGCGGACATCCCTGTCGGGTACCTCTTGCGACTCTGCATTGTTGTGAACTGTGCGCACCAGTGCGAGCACGCACTGTCGGATTCGTGTATAGTAAGCTTACCCATTTTACATATTCATCCGGAATTCCAAACCTTGTTAGGGTTCTCAGCATGAAACTCTAATGAAAAGAGTCAAATGCCTGTCTCAGGTCCAGGGACACACACCCCACTGTGGCACGCTCTACCTCCGCCTGTGTCAGCACTTGATGCAGCCGTCTGATGTGAAGGGCGGTGCTCCGCCCAGGCACAAAACCGCACTGGTCCGGGTGCATCAGTTTTGGTATGTACTGAAGAACTCTGTTTGCTAATATCGTACTTAAAATATTATAGTCCGTGTTCTACAGTGAGTAGGGGCGGTATCCTGCCATGTCTTTGGGGTCCCTGCCTGGTTTCGGGAGGGATGCAACCAACGCCTGCAGTGTGGTAGGTGGGAGGGAACCCGTTTCCATTGCTGCTTGATACAATCGTTCCAAGTGAGGGACCAGAAGATTTGAATATGCCTCATAAAACTCCACCAGCAAACCATCCAGGCCTGGTGTTCTGTTGCGGGGGAGATCCTTAATAGCTGCTCTAATTTCAGTTTTTGAGATGGTTTTTGCTAATTCCTTTTTTTGGTTCTCAGCAAGTTGGGGAAATTGTATCCCTTCAAGGAAGGATACGTAATGCCTCTCTTGAAGTACTGCCGGTGTTGCGTACAGTGTCTCATAATACCTCCTGAAGGCTGCGTTAATATCTATCTGTGTGGTTGCCGTCGTACCCTCCAGAGTTTTAATCTCCGTTATGGGAGCTGCTGACGTTGTATCCCTTATGATCCTAGCTAGTAGGGAACCCGCCAGCCCGATTCGCTTCTGCATGCTGTTTCTGTGTGTAGGAGCAATAGTCAATGATGCGTAGTTGTTCAAGGAGCTCCGCATGTCGTATATGCGCCTCCTTCAGAGCCGCTTTGCGTGTGTCATCCAATGCTGCATCCCGCTCGAGGTTACCCAGACTGTCTTCCAAGTCCCGTAGTTCTCTTTCCAGAGCACAGTGGGCACCCACTCTCGTGCTAATAGCCACCCCACGAATTACCGTTTTAAAGGCCTCCCACTCCATCTGCTGTGAGCTAGCGGTGTGATAGTGTGCTGCGGAATACGGGATCCTCTAGAAGTAAAGGCTGCAGCTTCCATGTTGGAACTGGTGTGGGGATTTTCCACCATGTGAATGTAATCTCTAGTGTGTTGTGGTCAGACAATGTGTCAGACAATGTGTTCCCTAGATAGGTAGGTTTGTCCACGGTAGCAAGTAAATGCAATGAGCAGAACACTCTATCCATATGAGTATGCAACATGTGGGGAGGTGAATAGAATGAGTACTCTTTGCTGTCAGGATCCCTTGCACGCCACACATCACACATGGTCCACCCCTCCACCCATCCTTTCAATGCCTCTGCCTGTTTCTTACGATTGGCACCCTGTAGTGGTCGGTGGGAGTGGTCCAATTCCACATCTAGCACTGCACTGAAGTCCCCTCCAATGATCCAGGGGTATCCATCCCACCCCGCCACCGCTGTGTTAAGTGTCCCTAGGAATTTGTCTTGTTCTGCGCTCGGGGCATAAATACTACCCAGTACTATGTGCTCCCCATTTAATGTACCATGGATCAGTACGTACCTGCCATTTGTGTCAATTCTCTGTTTAAGTACTATAAAAGGGGTGCCATTCCTAACCCATATTGCAGTCCCACGGGCAGTGTAGAATAATTGCCATCTCCATTTCTTTTTTAATTTAACGCCCTCAGTGGGTAAGATGTGTCTCTTGAAGACAGACAATGTGGGTTTTCCTCATATTGAGTTGGGCATATATTTTATGTCTCTTGTGCACAGACCCCATTCCTCGAACGTTCCAGGTCGTGAACGTATATTTACCAGTCGTGGCCATGTGGTATTGGGTGATATGATTTTTGGAACAATACCATATCTGTGTGCTGACTAGTTAAGGATACAACTATGAATGAGTCTTCCCATACTCGTCCCCTAATAACTCCCAATACAAGGTTCCCCCGTAAAACGATAGAGGACCAAACAAGAAAAACAAGTTCAACGTCAACCCTTCGTATCTTATAACATTGTGCAGTTGCCATGGGGAGGTGGCAACCATCATTCACTGGATATGTGTTGGTGCAATACACCTGATAACAACTCCAGTGGGCGAGCTCTGGCCCTATTATTATGCAATTATAATCAACACTGCGACCATCCACGTACTTATGTTAATTCAATTATACTCATCTGTACCGCCAGGGACATGCTGATATTAATCCTGCGCCCTCAGCCCAAATAGTCATTTGCAGTCTGTGGGGTAAGTGAAGGGAATAGAGCCATACTGGTCTCAGAGTCTGAGCGTAGGTTTGTGTCTTCCGACGAATCGATTGAGTCTGCTACGGAGTTTGCATCCTTATCGTCCAACGCCGTTAGTATTGCTGATTTCTGTCTCCCTAATATCTGCTCCGGAGAGGGGTTTGCTTTGATAGCAGGACCAGTCTTCCGACCCCTGCCTAGTCCATTTCTTCCGGTCCTCTGGGATTTATACTGCTGCTGCTGTCGTATTTGCGATGAACCTTGCGTTGGATCCAGTGACAGCGTGACCTCCGCCCACTCCGCCGCTTCTTCCTGGCTATCGAAAAAGTGAACCTTCTGTTCGTAAAGTACCTTCAAGCGGGCGGGAAACAGAGCGTATTTCAGGTTATAGGCTTGAGTGTTTTTTTTACATCCTGAAATGTAGCTCTCAGTCGTTGGACTGCCACTGTGAAGTCTGGATATAGTGAGATTCGTTTATTTTCAAAGTGAATTGGGGCTTTTTCTCTGGCAGCGCGTAATAGCGTGTCACGGTCCTAGTAGTTCAATATACGCGCTATGACCCGTCTGGGCGGTGCGCTGGGAACAGGTGTTCAAGATGGTATTCTGTGTGCTCTCTCTACACTGTATAAGTCTGTAAGGCCTACCGGCACCATGTTGTCGCGCAGCCTTTGTTCTATGAATTGTGTAGGGTTTGAGCCTTCACTGCGCTCTGGTATGCCTAGGATCCGCACGTTATTGCGCCGGGACCGCCCCTCGGCGTCGTCCACCCTGTCCTGCAGCCCCTTAAGTTGTCGTCTTAGCTGTTTAATTTGTGTCGTATGGGCCTTGTGTTCTGGTGATATCTCTTCTAGTAACAATTTGTTACTTTTCAGTGTTTCCACCATTTTAGTCTTATCCGCCTTCAATAGCATAAAGCTTGTGGCTAGCGCACTCACCTTTTGTTCAATTGCTGCTCTAGAGTCACGCACTTCTTTAAGAATCAAATCCAGTTTGTCCACTGGATTTCCAGGCGCTGTTGGCGGGATAAAATCCGGGCCAGAGGCTTGTAATAGACCATTCTGCAGAGCACTGTCGGTCCGTCCCTATATGAGGGGTTCTGTCTGTTTTCCTCTGGTGCGTCCCATCCCCCAGCGCGGTAGAGCTTCTATCTGTTCTTGCGCTGGTACTTTAGCGTGTATTTCCACCACACTCTACCGGTCCCAACACACTGTATGTCCTGCTTGTAGCATGCGATTATGGCCAGTCCTCACCTACAGTCAGCGTCCAGCAATGCCCAAGCTGCAATGCTCTCCGGATGGAGATGTTCTGTTCTGCTGCAGGGCCGGACGTGGCAGCATAATGGATTGTAGGTCCCAATACTTTCCTAGCGAGGTCACTCAGCTGGGGGGGAGGGCGTCCGTGTCCCAATGTTGTGCCCCAATTCCAAGTTGTGTTACCCTAGCTATGTGTGCTCCCTTTCTGTGGCACAACGTTGTTGATGGCAGTGTGGATGGTTTCTGCTGTCAGACTGGGCCTCGGCACATTGCTGCTGTCATTACTCCCATCGGGTGCTTGGTCCCACTGCTCCCCAGTGAGTCCTCTGCTCTCAAAATTGCTGCATATATTTCCTTAGATTATATATCAGCACACAGTCAGTCGTATCGGATTTCTGGGCCGCCTCACGACAGGTGCACAGTCTGATGTCGTGGGTCTGCCGCAACGGCCGTTATTTGCCACCCGCTGCTATTCAGGCACTGCAGGAGCCGATAGCTTCCCGGGCGCCAGGTGCAACCACCGCCAGGTCATTGCGTGCGGATCAGCCCTCTGGTTACATTGCAGAGTACCGGCCGTTTTCGGCCTTCGTCACCCTCTCAGCCCAGGCCGCAGTCGTCACACCAGTGCCTGTTGCACCCGTATTCCAGTACCTGGAGTCCGCAGGCAATGGCTGCTGGTCTCGCCGATCCACCGTGTCGGGCACCTGGAAAGCCGCTCGCCGTCCGGACCGCCCAGGTCCGCTACCGCAGGTATACAGCACTTTTGTCGGCCCTGCAATGACATCACCAGGTCCGGGTACAAGATCCTTACAGCGTCCGCTGCCCTCGTGTCATACGTTACAACAAACAAATGATGGACGGAATGCTGACAATGCAGACATTCTCCCCCAGTCAAGAGATCTGGGTTAAATCCATCGTTCTTTTGCCCACTACGCCACCCCAGTTCAGACATGGCCATATGCAAATCAGTCTTGACCCTGTGCCTCATGGGAACAGTCCAGCCCGAACTGCCAAGCCATGTCTTCCCTGGACCGGAATCAAGCATCCTAGGACCGGTTTCTGGCTATCAGCCGTCATCAGCCAGGATAGCTTGACTCCAGTGGCGTAGTGAGCACGGGTCCCACGTCTGGGAATACCCATCCCACTTAGGGCGAAAAGCGTTACAACAAACAAATGATGGACGGAATGCTGACAATGCAGACATTCTCCCCCAGTCAAGAGATCTGGGTTAAATCCATCGTTCTTTTGCCCACTACGCCACCCCAGTTCAGACATGGCCATATGCAAATCAGTCTTGACCCTGTGCCTCATGGGAACAGTCCAGCCCGAACTGCCAAGCCATGTCTTCCCTGGACCGGAATCAAGCATCCTAGGACCGGTTTCTGGCTATCAGCCGTCATCAGCCAGGATAGCTTGACTCCAGTGGCGTAGTGAGCACGGGTCCCACGTCTGGGAATACCCATCCCACTTAGGGCGAAAAGCGTTACAACAAACAAATGATGGACGGAATGCTGACAATGCAGACATTCTCCCCCAGTCAAGAGATCTGGGTTAAATCCATCGTTCTTATGCCCACTACGCCACCCCAGTTCAGACATGGCCATATGCAAATCAGTCTTGACCCTGTGCCTCATGGGAACAGTCCAGCCCGAACTGCCAAGCCATGTCTTCCCTGGACCGGAATCAAGCATCCTAGGACCGGTTTCTGGCTATCAGCCGTCATCAGCCAGGATAGCTTGACTCCAGTGGCGTAGTGAGCACGGGTCCCACGTCTGGGAATACCCATGCCACTTAGGGCGAAAAGCGTTACAACAAACAAATGATGGACGGAATGCTGACAATGCAGACATTCTCCCCCAGTCAAGAGATCTGGGTTAAATCCATCGTTCTTATGCCCACTACGCCACCCCAGTTCAGACATGGCCATATGCAAATCAGTCTTGACCCTGTGCCTCATGGGAACAGTCCAGCCCGAACTGCCAAGCCATGTCTTCCCTGGACCGGAATCAAGCATCCTAGGACCGGTTTCTGGCTATCAGCCGTCATCAGCCAGGATAGCTTGACTCCAGTGGCGTAGTGAGCACGGGTCCCACGTCTGGGAATACCCATCCCACTTAGGGCGAAAAGCGTTACAACAAACAAATGATGGACGGAATGCTGACAATGCAGACATTCTCCCCCAGTCAAGAGATCTGGGTTAAATCCATCGTTCTTATGCCCACTACGCCACCCCAGTTCAGACATGGCCATATGCAAATCAGTCTTGACCCTGTGCCTCATGGGAACAGTCCAGCCCGAACTGCCAAGCCATGTCTTCCCTGGACCGGAATCAAGCATCCTAGGACCGGTTTCTGGCTATCAGCCGTCATCAGCCAGGATAGCTTGACTCCAGTGGCGTAGTGAGCACGGGTCCCACGTCTGGGAATACCCATGCCACTTAGGGCGAAAAGCGTTACAACAAACAAATGATGGACGGAATGCTGACAATGCAGACATTCTCCCCCAGTCAAGAGATCTGGGTTAAATCCATCGTTCTTATGCCCACTACGCCACCCCAGTTCAGACATGGCCATATGCAAATCAGTCTTGACCCTGTGCCTCATGGGAACAGTCCAGCCCGAACTGCCAAGCCATGTCTTCCCTGGACCGGAATCAAGCATCCTAGGACCGGTTTCTGGCTATCAGCCGTCATCAGCCAGGATAGCTTGACTCCAATGGCGTAGTGAGCACGGGTCCCACGTCTGGGAATACCCATCCCACTTAGGGCGAAAAGCGTTACAACAAACAAATGATGGACGGAATGCTGACAATGCAGACATTCTCCCCCAGTCAAGAGATCTGGGTTAAATCCATCGTTCTTACCATCGTCCCGTGCTCACTACGCCACTGGAGTCAAGCTATCCTGGCTGATGACGGCTGATAGCCAGAAACCGGTCCTAGGATGCTTAATTCCGGTCCAGGGAAGACATGGCTTGGCAGTTCGGACTGGACTGTTCCCATGTGGCACAGGGTCAAGACTGATTTGCATATGGCCATGTCTGAACTGGGGTGGCGTAGTGGGCAAAAGAACGATGGATTTAACCCAGATCTCTTGACTGGGGGAGAATGTCTGCATTGTCAGCATTCCGTCCATCATTTGTTTGTTGTAACGCCCTCGTGTCATAGGCTGCAGCCGCGGCTCTGTCCTCAATTCCTCCGGTGTCCATGCAAAGGTCGATGTTCTTCCCCCTTCGCTGTGTAGCCCAGCGGCACAGGAGTCAGCCACAGCTCGTTTTGGGTGCAGATGGCCGAGCATTGGCAGAGTATCAGCTAGGATGCAGGGCCCAGCTCGGAGCTCATCTAAATCGTGTCCACCATGCTTGACGGTTAACCACGCCCCAAGGAACCCAGTTAACTCTATCCTGGCATGGAGAGGTGCAAATGTAGAAAAGAAGAAACAACAAGTAATGAGGGATAATAGAGAGGTGTGGTGTCACCTCCTGTGGCAACATTATATATGATAATTGGTCCCCTCACTAATTGTGGTATGTGGAAGCTGCCTGGGAGCCCCTTTACCCACGCGAGGAGAGCCCTCAGTCATTCAGTGCACCAGCCAACAGGAACTTTGCTTCTGCACTCACGTCTGTAATACTGTGCTCGCTCAGGCAAAATGTTTCCTCATTTGCATGGCACCATGCCCATAAGTAATTATAGGGAATACACCCATGCGCCAGTGTGATCCATATTATAGAAGGGGCCACACAAGCATCTACGGCACCCTTGCAATAGTAAAGCACAATGGGGACAGAAGCAATGGGTGCAAATGACCTTTGAGCCTCAGGGCACTAACAGTGATCACTGCATCCGGTGCCTGAATATGGTTAGGCATCGGCTGTAGAAAACCTCATTCTGCCCTCATACAAACATAGGGAATGCCAAACCCTTGAATGCTGCATGAAATCACATAAAAGTAGTTGGCTTCCAACTTCCTGAAACCGACAACTCCAGACCCGGGCTGTGCTTACAACACAAAATAACTCCTTCCTGTCATCTTTAGCCCAATCACCAAGAAATAGACTTCACCAATTCACAACCTTACATTCGCTAACCTGGGAAGAAAGAACATTGAAAAACTAATCCCTCCTCCTGCACCACTCAGGAAGTGCAATTATGTACATAAAGGAGAAATTGTATGCCACACACAACCGTGTATTGCCACCCTCTTTGTATCACGTGCAATGTACGTCTCTAACTACTCACATAACTACTTCTACCCATAGATGATCTATCGCCCTGCTTGTTGTTGGGTACAACACTCCAATGAACCACCACTGAGAGTCTCTGCTTCCACAGCATTCAAAAGCCCCTTCCTTCAACATGCTGCTCATTTCATGGAGAGACGCGTATACATAATGGTGTTCTCAATGGTTGTCGGAGCAAGTCTCAACCAGGGAATCAGCTTTCAGCCCAGTGTTTTATATATCCACTCAACGAAATGTGGGTAAATTGTTTGTGCCCGCTCCTGTTTGGAATGCATCTACCTGCACTCCTCTTCAAACAAGAGTGAAGGCACCAGCTGGAGGCATCATAGGTAACCGCTAGTGTGGCCTATGTACACAAAAACATTACTCATTCTCCATCACAACTGAATGTATCTTTCTACCTGCAAGACTTCTCAGGATATCGGAGAGGTACCTCACACCAACCAATATTAGAGAAGAACAATCAAAGATTGGAAGAGACCATGAGGTGCTGGTCAAACTTGGAAACACCGAGAAACTTCACTCTCTTTGAATGGGAACAAGAATTTTTGCAAAGACAAAGTGTGATCTACTACCAGATAAGGAGATCCCACACACTAAATGTGCGTGAAGTTGCGGGTCACCCACCTTAGCAACTTTCCATGCCTACATGATTAGAACCCGTCAGAGTCCTTCACTTGATTAGACTTTATCATCCAACAGAAAGAAGTCTCATGTATGCAGAGCCAGGAGCCCAGCCTGGGCCTGAATGCTGCACACGACTAATACAGCCTAGCATTGACATCTTCTTTAACATCAACATTAACAGAGACATATTGTACGGGCATGCATAGAAAGAAAGGCGTCACATCTGAAAGAAGGTGATAAAAATAATACTTTAATGAAATCGCGTACACTAAAGGCGGAGTTGGAGTCTTGGCAACTATAAGATAAACATATGAAGTGATGGTGGAAAAAGAATAGCTCTAGGTCATATCGTTTCTCCATTTCTACACCATCTGCAGCCCGCACGGAGTCTCCAGCTACACTCTAATCCTTGATGTAAGTATAGATCCTATTCAGTCTCCAACGTTGTCATTATACTCCCCGTAGGTCCCACTTCATTTCTGTTTTGGCCAAAATCTTACTGTTCACCCTACTGTATCTCTATCGTTGCCCCCAATTTACTCACATTTAATCCTTGGTTAAACTAAACTCAACGGTGTCTCCTATGTTGTAATTCATTTACCTACAGGCCTGTAATCTTCATTCAGTTTAGGATGTAACTGTGATCTCTACTCTGTCCCCAGTTCCATCTTTAATCCATCTGTGGTCTATCTCCATTTGAGCCCTTTGGCCCACATGTAGAGTATGGCGGCTGGTCTGTAAGTTCAGCAGAGCAGCGGAGGGATGTACTCGTCTGGCTTAACGCTGACGAGGGAGATATGTGTCTTCAACAGGGTCTCCAACGCGGTGGCTTAGATGGAGGCACAGACTCTATATTGGATGTGCCCACTCTTAATCCTATTGTGGACTTTAGTCCGGCTCTATTTGCAAACCCCTACGCATTTTTCATGCGTAGCTTGACTTTCACTGTTCGTGTCATTTCATTTGTCCCACCCAAGCATGTCAAATGCTGCCTCTAACTCCAATGCATCCCAGGATGATTCTGTGCATTTAACACAGTGAGAGGCTCCAATTGGTTGTATGTGACCCCTTATTCTACTTCCACTAACAGAACGGCCTAGTATATACAAACTGCGCCTAGTATATACAAACTGCGCCCCTGCTCTTGCGCTCTGGCATGTCTCTTCTCCCCTCTCCGGGCTCTTGGTGTATCTCCTCGCTCGTGACAGAATTCGCGGAAGAATCTTGTGTCTCCTCGTTGTGCTCTGGTTGTGTTTCCCATCACACCACCAATCTCTCACCCTAAAGAGCTCTTCCTTCTCACACATCACATAATGCTGAACATTTCCCCTCTCAGCTCAGAGATCTCATGGTAGGTTATCTTCAGCCAATTATTGTGTGTCCCCTCTCGCTTGTCCTACCCCCCGCCCCACGTTATCAGAGTGTATTACTTTAGTTAGGAAAATCAAGAAATATTCTCGAGTCTCAGCATCAAACATAAATATTTCATGAATGACGCTTTGCATATCAAGCAGCTTCAATTTTTGGCCAGGGAAAGTGCCCAGATGCGCCACGGTTTCTTGGCATGGCACCCCAGTTTCCCTTGGGGCAGGGTGCCAAAATGGTGGTGCCTATCCCTTTATCAGCATAGGCTCCAAGGCCCCCCTTTCTCCTATTCCAGGTCCAGTGATACGTTTCTCTGAGCCGCTCAGTCCAAATATTCATTGTCAATGCTAGAGTCTGGCATGCATTGTAAATCATCACTAAACATTTAAAAAATCCTGCATCAGTAAAAATGAAAAAAAAAACAGTGGCTTGCTGTAAACAGTGTACCCATGGGCCAAAGCATTTACTGAGAGATCATTCAGTGTACTTTTGAGATGTAAAATAGTCCATCATGCATGGCAATGCAAGCTCCCCATACCGGGTGGAATGACCCAAAATACAACCAATTGCATGTGGTGAGAGACTAAAACTCCTGTGGGTGGAGTCAAAACCTACTCTGCAAATTTTAAAGAACTGTAACCATTGATCACACATACAGGTCGGCCATCAAGGCAGATCTAAAAATCATGCAATCGCAGCACATTACCTTGAAACACCATCTGGAGATGCTACAACGTCACGCGTGGTCTTGAAAGCTAAAGCAGAGCTCCACGGTGTGTTCTTTTGTTGGCCCAATAAAAAGCATCACAACCTACAGCCCACAGATGCCTGGTGACATACTGCTGCCCATGCTGGAGGCCGTAAAGCTGCTATGTGCAGCTCAACGAGGCGGCAGATTTTAATGGGCAGAGAACATTAAACATCTCCCTCCGCTGAAGTGTTAACGTCACAGACCTCTGGCAGACAGGTTGGAAACATATGGATTAGGTTAAGTATAGCAGAAGGAGGGATAACTCTCAGTCCAAGAGAGGAAGAGCAAGATACAAGGGGGTCCGTATTCCTTGCAGTGATACACGGAGAATCAGGGCTACATTGGCTGTCGCTGCTCCTTCGCACAAGCAGCGATGCAGTGAGGTAGAAGGATGCGACAGTCTTGCAATGCCCGGTTACTTACCGGTAATATTCATTACTCCGAGTCCAGGTCTTTCTCGTCACCGTCCTGAATTCCCACCTGCTTCTTCCTGTGTCCCACAGATTTATGTCAAGGCTTGTTTGCTGCATGAAGGAGGTAAACTCATTTCGTAAGGACTGTGAGAGGAAGACGGACGAGGAGGTAATGTTCTTGATTCCACTCATGGATAGAAAGGGAAGACATGTCAGATGAACCTTCACTGCATGCAGTGATATAGACTGGACCGAAACATACTTTATTCACTACAGTGATGGCTGGAGTGAGTCTCTCTTGGTTAGGTGGCCTGCACAGTGATCTTTCTACCCTGTGACCACCGGGGGGTGCTCAAATTAATTTTTGTTCCTCTACTTGTGAACTACGAGATTCCGCTAGAAGGAGGGCATGCTCAGAGGGTACCCTTTTGCGCAGGGGTGGTGTGACTGCTGTCCCCTCACCTGGAGCGACTCCCCTGTTTTCGCCTATTGTGGCATGGCCAAAACCCCTGCTTTGTAGCATCACTTCCCGCCAATCGGATCAAGCGTGCAAAAGATCCCCTATCTTCAAGAGCTATAAGAGACAATCCTCATTTGCTGCCATATAGAGCCCGGTAGATTACAACCTTCTTAACAATAAACTTACCTGTCACACATCTGCTACTTGGCCAATAGTTCCTCTGTCACTCTTTGGCAGACACAATTTTCATTATTCTGTGTGCCCACAATCAATGCGCACTACATGCTGCTCATGTGTCTCTATGGAGACTGTATTTGACATGTGTTCTGGCTCCCTGTGACCAGTGCAGCTCCTGGGAGGACCCTGGCAAGCAAAGTTTGAAATCCGCTTGCCACTGCCAACTCTTGGGAAGACAATTTACAGGCTGGCCATTAAGCTATAGCCTCACCTACCCTATTGATCTTACTCCTCGCTTTCTCTTCACTTAACCTCATACATTACTCCTACATACACTACTAGATGACACATCAGTCAAATCCTGCATCCACCTAATGAAATACTTATTGGGTTAAACCATAGATTATCTAACACGGTGTCTGGGTCTCACTCGACTAAACCTGGTGGTATCTCCTTGTTGCTTGGCACTGCGTCGGGTGATATGTTTCGGTCTCTCCTGTGTTTCTGGGTGACTTGGCAGTGCTTCCAGGGACAGGGATTCTGTTGTTGCAGGGCTGACTCTATTTTTCCTTTCCAGGCAGCTTGACGTAGTGGCCAGGGGCTAATATTCTGTGAACCCCGAATTGATTTCTGGTGGTTTAGTACAACCAGCACGGGCTTGGATGCTGCCGCTTCTGAGATGACGGCATATAGTATTTCATTGGCACCACTATTGCAAGATGGTAGCTATATGCTTGCATAACTGCCTGCATGACCATGAACAATCCCAAGTGCAATCACCTGCACGACTGCAGACATGCCAGGCTGCATAACCTCCCAAAGAGATATGGTATGGCAGACTGCATGACAGTATGCGGCAGCTTTATGCAGTCTGTCATGTACTGCCACCATGACGAACTGCACAACAGATTAAGGACATATGGTTTGACAGACTGCATGACAGTTTGGGGCAGCTTTATGTCATCTGTAATGTACTGCCAACATGACGGACTGCATAACCGCTTAAGGACGTATGGTACGACAGACTGTATGACAGTTTGTGGCAGCTTCATATAACCGATTGCGTGAGAAATTGCCTAGAAAGCCATTTACAAACGGTGTGATAAGGAACACGACGAACTGCAACCGAGTTTCCCTAACAAATGTCTCTAATGTAAGTAAAGCGCGGAGTAGAGTGCTACCTGTCCGCAAAGTGCATTAGCACTTCAACAGGGATAGAAAGTGCTAAATAAACCAATACAAGGCAATAAAATGTCAAACTTCATAATGTTGTGAAGCATCTAATATAACTCAAGAAATACAACTTTAGCCTCCAAATAGAAGGAATTGCACAGAAAATTGTGCATGACACGGATATTACAAAATGCCTATCAGCATGACAAACTGTAATCCTTATGCATGACTAAATCACTAGCATAAGGCTGCCACAAAGTAGCATGCTTCCCATCTGCACAGCACTTCAGCTCCTTGTCGGGTAGTAAGCACTATAGGCCATACTGGTCCCCTGTATGTAAACTCGATACAGCTTTAAATACCTTGGATCCTTCAGTTCCCATTGGATGCATGGTTGTGTGTGGCATGAGATATGCCCTCTGGGAGGGCACCTTCCATGCCACACATGATGGCGGGTTCCTCCAACAGGCCACGATGATTCTTGCTCCCTCATCCCTTGAAGGAGTTCCAGGGCCTGAACCAAAGAAGCCACTTCTCGGTTTCACCGGTGTCTGCTTTGTGGCTTCAATGTACATTCCATCCAGAGAGCCGCCCTGATAGGCTGACGTAAAGCAGCTCAGCTGATTGGAGAGTTGTGGCTGCAGACCTCCCAGTGACAGCCTGCGCCTGCTCAGTCTGTCTGGCCCCTGCCTGCTTCACTACACACCCCTATGGTAAGCTGGACCCGTCTTTATAGCAACGGTAGGAATGAATCAGAATAATATTAAAATAATAATAAAACAATGCTAGTAATACAAATATTAAGAACAATAAACAACGTCATCATAATATACGATAAAAGAAAGTTAAGTCTGGTGTTTAATCGACTAGCTGTGTTCAGGCGGATCCATCACACAATAGCGCCGCGGGTTAATGTTCCTGCTGAAAAGCACAACTTCGAACATGCCTGACAGATTTGTATTTTTAAGTAGACAGCTCAGTGGGTTAGTGCTTTTACTGCAAAGATGTAGTGTTATCTGCAGGTGAGATGTTATAAACCTTGTAATGTAGCTCAGCAAGTTAAGAACCATCATCAAGGCGCTGCCTGAAAACTGCAAGACATAAGTATAGAACCTTAATGTTTTTTCTCAATGTTTCATCATTGTCAGGTTGATAAAAAAAAAAGCGTCAATTTGGGTAATTAAGTATATGGGACGTTCTTACTGGGCATGCATACCTCTAACAAACAAAGTTCGGTCTGACGGCTAGACCGGTCGACCTCAAAGCTGGGGAACCTGGTTCGACTCTCGGCAGGGACGCTCAACATCCTGTGATTCTGGGCAAATCACTTATCTCCTGTGCCTAACAAAATGAATGTGTCCATCTGTACAAAACTGGTGCTCATGTAAAGCGCTCTGATACCTTCGAGTCTAATTCGCGCGCAAAAAAAAAAAAAGTTAAGAAAACTCACAGCCCTGCCTCCTCGTCACAGTTGAACTCGGATGAACAGGTTCCTATCATAAGGTTTCCTAATCACGGTCGAGCCTGCACTGCCCGACACTGGATGCTCGGGACAAGTTCGCTCCAGGGAGCCCTTGCTCGCCATGATGCTTCTATAATTACCAATAGTCGGCGATTCCCCACTTAGGGTGGTCTTGGACAGAGGACTCGTATTTTTCCTTTGATTCTACTTCCCTGGTGATATATGTTATGTAAAGGGATGTGGGTGCTCTTATACCTTGTGTCATGTTTGCACTTTATGAAACTCTCGAAATAAAATAAATAAATAATGCAAGCAAGCTCTTATGAAGTAAAAAGCTGCATGTCTTTTTTGCTTTGATGACATTGCCATCAATGTATTATGCGCCAGTTAGCCCCAGTATGGGTGAGACTGGAACAAAAGGAGTGTTTATGGCCTTTAAAGTGAGGCTTTTGTGTTGAGCCCAGTGAAACTGACAATAAGAGACCTCCTTCTTCCCCTGCAGGTTGCTGCTCTGAACACACAGCAAGCAAAGTGTGGTGCAGGTCCAGGTGTCTGCAAATTGCACTCGGACACAGACACGTTCAGCAGTTTCACTGAGGCCAGACCAAATACCAGATAATCCCCTAATAGCTGTTGGATGCATGCTACGGTTGGACCAACATAATATCCAGCAATGTTGGATCTCTGTCTCTAAGGCTTATGCATGGATGTGGTAGCTTTATTGCTGGGTAGGTTAACCTCACGTAAGCTACATGAAACGTTGTTGCTTCATTGCACCATGCATCTCTGTCAGCCATATCAGATGATCTTGATTCTAAAAATGCTCTTTGCAACTAATTGCATGTCATAAATAGGAATTCTGCATCTCTGCTGTGTGTGAGCATTTGGCGATGACACACCCCCTCTTCATCACTGCTGATCATCTCCTTCCAAGTCATTACGGATACTGTTTCCAGTCCTTAACTGTCATGTGATCACCTAATGCATTCTGGATATTGCAGTCTCGCTTTGCTTCCACTGTACCAATAACACACCCAAAACAATGTTTTGTAGATGAATAGGTCAGGGCGGGAGAAGGTTTCCTTAATGACTTGGATTGAAGTGGTCATTATACTGCACAACTTAAATTAAGACTTTTTCTCTGCTTTGCCTCCATTGCGCAATATTGAAATGGTCTTTCGCCTTTGCTCAGACCACTGAGCAGGGGCTTAGCTATTGTTGGTGCAGCAGGTGCAGTGGCACCGAGTTCCAGAGTCCTGAGGGGCCAATTGAACCCTGATAATTGACGTATTTTGATACCCCAACAGCAGTCAAAAGGGGCCTTTTCCCTTGCTTGAACCATGGCCCATGGCATCCTTGCTACAATGCTGCCACAGAGCCCTACCACGCGGGCACCTTTGCCCGTGTTCTCTGTACCTCCCCAGTATACCTGGACTAAGCCATACATTTTTTTCTGCTTACATTCTATTTCCCTCGCACAAATACGCCTACTTCCCGAGTCATATAGGTCCAGGTGTAAATAGACTTTCGTTTGCGATTTCTTAATAAAAAATTTTTGCGATTCACTATTAGGAAATCACAAACAGCTATGTACAACAGTGTGTTTTACAATTTGCGATTCCCAATGGGTCGCAAGGGTTTTGCCTCATTAATATTCATGAGGCAGGTCGCAATTTGCGACCCATGGGGAATGGCTAGCACTCACAGGGATGTTGGCCTGCTGGGATCAGCATACCGCCAGGTCTGTGACTTCTGTTGAAATAGAGCAGTTTTTATTATTTTGAAATACAGCCCACTTTCCTTAAACGCAAAAAGGATGTATTTAAAAAAGAAAAATTTTCAGTTTCCTTTTCATTTTTTAAGAGTAGTCAGTGGTCCATGGGAATACTGCCTGCTCTTAAAAAATGATGGTGCCCACATCACCACAGGAAAGTGGGTTTCTTGGGGACCCTTTCCAGTTTGCGAATGTGTTACCACCAACTTGAAGTTAGTGTTAATTGCTAATGTTTTGCGACCGCATTCCTGGTCGCAAAACATTCCTACATACCACTGCAAGCCGCTATTAGGAAGGGCCGTCCTGGGCCCGCCCCTTCCTAATAGCGACTCACAAACCCAATTTGCGATTCAGTTATAGCTTTTCGAATCACAAATAGTGCTTTGTACATTTAAAAATGTTTTTTTGAGGTCGCAATAGGCCTGATTCGTTTGCGAGCTGAAAAAGGTCCGTACATCTGGCCCCTGACCCTTGAATATCATAAAATACTCTTAGTTTTAGGATCCACCCTCTACTCATGCGGGCTGCTGAATCTTGATTCAAACCCGCCTGTGCATGGCTGATCAAAGCTGCGGGGTCACCCTTGCCACCAGGCCGCCGGCTTCTGGCCACCTCGGGTTTGAAGGGCGTCAAGCCCAGCTCAGATCAAACGCATGAGTCTTTGGCGGCCGCCTAGCGCCACACGGCGATCTCAGAGACAGGTGGCGCTCCGCCATGATGTCCGCGGAGCTCTCCCTTCCCTGCTCTGTGGCTCGTGAAAGGGATTGGCGGGCCTTCTCAAGCTCGCTCGGAAGAGAAGTCGGGCTTAGGTGGGAAGTCAATCATCTCTGAGTGGATACTGTTCTAGGAAACAAGTGAGCCCTGCCAAAAAGCAAACAAATGAGTGTAAACACCAGAATTGGCAAGCTTTGTGAACTATAAAATGCTAAAAATGGTGTAGGCCGTTATCGAGTTCTTAAAGAAAAGTGAAGTTAGGCCAGATGAAGCAATGTGCCGGGGATCACACCGTGCGCTGAAAAAGCGAAGCCATTGATCTGCAGAGCACATCTCCCCATATACAAGGAATGCTTTAGAGTCAATGACGCAATGGAATTCCGCAGTGACGTAGGAAGTGCCTCATGGGCCCTGGTGCATCCAAAGCTCTGCAGATAATACAGAAAGTTTAAAACAACCCGCATTGGCAGCTGATGATCTTCGAAAGTGGTGAGAAAAACAGCTGATCTGTCTTACAGCGACTAAGCAAGACACATTTCCTTAAGAAAGGTCTCCCATCCTGCTCCCAGAGAATAACAAGTAAGCAGGGAGTGAAACGGTACATTTGTAGTCCCAGTTGACACCCAAGTTTGCAATTGTGCCATAGCCTCCGAGAGGGCACCAGTGGTTGTTTCCAGGTCTTTCATGGTGAGTGAACACGCCTGACAATCTCCTGTCTGTAGCTGTTGCAGGTTCATCATCAAAATAATTTTCAGATGATGGTGTTAAAATGTTGCAAGTAGATACTCAAAAAGAATATGTTGTGACTGTGATCATATAAGATCATTTATGTTGTGAATCATTGAATGCATCCAAAGAGCATGACTGCTCTCTAAGCTTTCGGACCAAGTGAGTGAATCTGTGCATTAGATTGCGGAACTTACACCAAGCGAGTGCAGCTGTGCTCCAAAAATTGTGAATAGCAAACAATCAGTTACACTCTATTTCCAGAAGTGAAACTCGTGCCCAGTGAATGAAACTCCTCTCCAAGGTAGAATTCCTGCTCCCAGTGGGAGGGACACTGCAGTAATGTCTGAAATTCACACTCGCGGGATGTTGCGCAATAGGGTATGGGACTTGTATTAATGCAAGACTCTGCCCTAACACAGCTCTGCAATACACCTCGTTCCGGACAACGGGAACCCCACAATAAAAAAACACTCCTGACTGTCAGCACCCCTGGTATTCAGTCCCGTCACACACAGCTTTACCAATGAAATCCAGTTCTAACAATCAGTGCTCAAGGGTATTCCATTCCTTAATCCTAAACAAAGACTTCTGCCAGTGCATCTCACTTGCAACGCCCCCTGCTTCAGTCAGACGTGACTCTCCCAATACACCTCAGTCCTGGCCTGTATCAGCCTTAGGCCATTCACACACACTCTCATTCACACATTCTCTCCAGCCCGTAGACACTTTCCCTTTCCAGACTGACACTGACACTGACTGACACACACACACACACACGCACGCACGCACGCACACACACACACACCTCCATAGACACAGTCCCTGACTGCAGCACCTACTTGTATTCACTGATTCCTGACCTACAGCTCTCCATTTCAAACATGCTTCATTGCTTCTACATCCAAACACACCCTTGATTGCTGCTCCCCGCTAGCCATGCCCGAGTGACCAGCGGGGAGCTTTGCCAACAGCCCCTCCAGACACACACAAACACACACCTAATTCCTGCCATTAGTACCGGCTCTTAATGCCAAAGAACCAACTTTGCCAGTGGATTTAATCCAGAAGACCAGTTAGCTGGCTGCTGGCCTTTGTCATTAGGACCCCTCTCTCTCCCTCACACACACCACCCTCAAAGCTGCTTCATGAGGCTTCAAACTAGTGACCACAGATCACGCAAATAACTTTCCAGCAAGTGCATTAACCACTTCAGCTACCGAGTACGGCTGGGCACTGAAAACCCATTTTTTAAAAGTTGTAGCAACATACCGAGCAACCGAGTGCTAATACAAAAACAACTAATGATTACCATATGTCCCCCAACTCGGGGTTAAAAAATGGAGACCGGTCTCCAAGGGCCCGGCATGAATGTTGCGCTGAAAAGTTTAGCCTTTGGGGAACCATAAACACCTACAGCCTCCTGACCAGGGACAGGCAGGTGACCCCACCACAAAACAGTCTGAGATAAAGGGTAAGTGGTGGTATTTGGGGGATACCGAGACCCAACTGCTTAAAGGAAGACTCAGTGACTGACTGCTCGAGCTGCACACTCTGCCAGAAATGAGATGCCAAGCAGCCCCCAGCTCCGACGTCCTTTGCATGAGGTCACGGGGTCACTGTGGTAGTTGTATAACTGGGGATAGGCCGGGTCAGCACAGAATTCTAATTGGATCCATGCCCGACCCCAGTGGTAGGGCGACAACACCTTCAAGCAGCCAGCAGTATCTTGATAAACAGCCCTGCTTTTACAGACAACAGCAGGCTTCAAATCCATCCGTCTGTGGGGATGTTCGGGGTGAGGGGGGTATTCCACCGCATGCAGCCCCCTGCCGATTTAAGATGCAATTAGGGCTTTAAGTGGGCCGGGTCCTGCCAGTGCTCACCACTGGCAGTTCTAAAAAGCAGGTGCTGAGACGGGCCCCTCCGGGGCTCTCCGTTTAGGCCCTCACCTTCATGGTGAAACAAAATCTTACCTCTCCAGCAGTTCCACCCTTCGCTGCCATTGAGGTAACTTCAAAGAGACTTGTTATAGTTCTTTCATAGTCTCTCATTTCAAAACTGTAGCATTGCCAATATTATTATTATAAAGCTATATAATATACAACGAAGCCACAGTTTCATATTTCTCTTATGCAACTAACAACCATTGACAAAGTCAATAGTCCTGGCTTGTAGTAGGTGTATTTGTTAGTTGTTCCATCATATATCTTGATGCAAGGAAGCAGCAAAATACCACTCGGGCGGCACACTATGCTAGGTACAGATTTTAAGCTTACTGTGTTTTTAAGCCACACCCTTAATTACATCGGTCACGCTCCTTCGAGAGACCCCTCCCCCTAGTTTTTTTTCATTCTACCAAAGCCCTGGATGCACATGACAATGTCGCATGCCAAAGGCTAAAGGTTTCGGAACAAAAGAAGCCATTGGTGGATGGAGACCACTGCAGCCATTCCTACTTTTAAATCAAAAGCTACACTGTACCTAAAACTAACAACGCAGACTGGAGGAAAGAAAGACTGAATGGAAGGTACCCGAGAAGTGAGTAAATGCCTTGGGGGCGGGGGGCTGATATGGAGCTCTGTCGCTGTGCGACTCTGGGGAGCAGGAGGCCGAACCCCTTTCTGGAGATGCCACCCATCATCAACTAGTAGGCACCTTGGAGGGTCAGCTGCTGACCTGCCACCATCTCAACCATCAGCCACGTGATCATTAATGTTAAACTCATAACACATCAGTATCCCATAATACTACGCGCTGACAGGACACTCACACTATATATGGAAGGCGACACGAGTTCCCAGAACACATTGCCTCTCTACAACTGAAGTCTGAATAGAAAATGCGACGACAGTTCTCGTGAATGCAGGTGGATGGGTAGTGATGTCTCGGACTGCTGTACACCGTGCTGGTCGAGAGCCAGCACCTCTGACGGGGGGGGCACAGCACATAAACTCCACGCCCCTGATAACCTTAGCGAGGCTGCAGGCAGCACCATGGACAGCAGCTGCAGGGCGGCGCTACCTCGATAGCCCCACTGGCTAGACACACGTCAGCACCCTGGACAGGAGGCGAGGTTCAGTTTCCGACAAAACAGACTTTGAAACCACGCCCTACGATACATAATACAGCTCTCCGTTTTATATTATCATCGGAGTTTCTCGCTTTCATCCGTAAACGATTCAGCATCACGCCTTGTGAACAGTAAATCGTAGAAAGCACCGGTTTTGACCTGAAGTATACGTTTTTGCTGCGTAAAATAGGATTCCACAATTAAAATGATGCTATTTCTTTTCAAGTTACTTCATGTGTTTTAACCTCGATTGCGTGTAGACCTTTGCATTGTTGCTGCTCACTTTATATGAACCCTCTATAAGCGTGTTTTGCGTGGCGCGGCCTTGTCGTTCATCCACTCCTATAACAGGTGTGCCCAGGAGGTACGTGAGTGTAAAGTACTGCTTAATGGCAGAGGCTTGAAGAAGTAGACGATGCGGTGATCGTTTTCTAAATAAGTAGGTTTATTCTTCAGATACAATCAGCATAACACGGGAGCACAGCTGTCCTGGTAGAAGTCCAACTGCTGAATGCTAGATCCAGCAGTTGGAGTTCTAAGGAGACCAGAATCCCGAGCGATGCACCTTTCAAGGTAAACATACCTGAAGGTGCGCACGCCGTGGAATACTATGTGACAAAGCATGAATGAGTAATGAACATAAAAGAAGAACAACACAAAGTGATACATGGGGAAAAGCAGCTCATTACACCATCTCCCTTTTCACAAAAGAAGAGAGATCTGTGGGAAATAAAAGAGAGGTTAAGACATAAAAATCCTTAAATCTTGCAGGAAAAGAACAATTACGAGAAGTCCTACTTAAACCCGAAACTGAGGGTGGGAATGGTTTGAGGAATGAGAACAGGTTGTGTACAGTGAGAGGGGTTATCAGAGGCTGCTCCCAGTGGAAAATGTGAGCACGGGAGGTTGTCAAGAGAATGTTTTGACAAGATAATTCTGTTGGCTTGCTCAGGAGAAAGTTTTACTAAAGCTCTCTTATTCCACCATCCCTTTTTATCCAAGAAAAGAGACCCTTTGGAAGTCTTTAACATCAGGGTGGGTAAAGAAAATTTAGAAGCACCCTTCTTGACCCTATTAGGATTCTTGATCATGACCCAATCCCCAATCTGGAAGGTGTGTAAAACAGGGGTGGAGAGAGAATCAAAATGTTTTTGCTGTAGTTTCTGCTGTTTAAGAACATTTGTTTCAACGAGTTGTTTGTCATGACAGGCTAAACATGAATTATTATTTTTAGCAAGGATTTTGATCCATGAGGGACAAATGTTCCCATTAGGGTTCCTTTTTTAAAGTAGTCTGAAGGATGAGATGCCAGTAGTGGAATGTGGAGTGACTAAATAAGACCATATTTTCTTTCTAAGGAAAGCCTCAACATCAAAATTGCAAGAAAGAGCAGACTGTATGCCTTCTTTGATAAATGTGTTCATCCTTTCAATGAGACCATTTGAAGAAGGAGAGTAAAGTGCAACCCTGAGATGTTTGATATCATGTGCGTTCAAACAATCTTGCATCAAAGAGGAACAAAAATGCGAAGCATTGTCGGTGACAATTTCTTTGGGTGACCCTTCAGATAGGAAAACTCTACTTAGGAAGTTAATGACTGAAAGAGAGTTGGGGGTCTCACAAAAATCAAAATCAACCCACTTGGAGTGGTAATCAATGAGGGCAATGATGTAGTGTTTGTTATGAGGTAATAGTTCGAAAGGGCCAGCAAAATCCACAGCAAGTTTGGACCAGGCTTCCTCGGGTAAGGGAACACCTTGTAAGGGGAGTTGACGAGTCTTCCAGTGTTTGTCAGATACTAAACAGGTATCACAACTAATGATCCATTGTGTGACGTCTCTATCTAAAGCAGGCCACCCAAAGTGCTCCTTTGGCTTTCTTGAGGTGGCACCAATCCCTAAATTACCTTCATGTGCTGCTTGAAAAAGTCTGATGCGAACAGAGGTTGGGGGAAACACATTGATCTCCACAGAAGAAGACATCATTGACAATGGATAAGTCATCTGAAACCTGAGCATAGGATTTCAATGGAGCAGGAAGGGAACGCTCTTTGGGCCAACCAGAGATTATCATATTTTTTACAGCTTTGAGTGTGGAGTCATCAGAATAAGTTTGGACCCAGTCTGATTGGGAAAGTGTGAAAGGAGAGAGAACTAGGTCGTCATTAGAGGCAACAACACACTCTATGTCATCAAATTTTGGATCAGACAAATTATCATTTAATGGTAATCTTGAAGGACAATCTGCCCTAAGATTGTGTTCACCAGAAATATGTTGTATGGTGAAATTGTATTCATGTAGTCTTGAAAGTATCTGAACAAGTCTTGCTGATGCTTTGCCAGTGCCGTTGCCGTTAAGTAAGTGTTATAGGGATTTGTGGTCACTTAAGAGGATAAAATGAGAACCCGAGATGAAAGTTTTAAACTTATCGACTGCCCAAGAGCAGGCAAGGGCCTCCCTTTCAATAGTGCTGTAGTTTGTTTCAGCACTAGTGAGGGCTCTAGAGGCAACACCAATGGTATGTTCCTTGGCACCAATCCACTGACAAAGAACTACACCTAGACCATGTTGACTGGCATCAACAGAAATCGAACATTTTAAACCAGAGGTAAAAAAGGATAATGCAGGTGCTTCAGTTATAACTCGTTTGATAAGATTAAATGCAGAATCAATTTCTGTGGACCACAAAAATTTGACATTCTTCTTTAAAAGTGCACGCAAAGGTTGAACAATGTGAGAATATCCTTGAATAAATCTTGACTAATATTCTGTCATACCCAAAAAGGATTTCAAGGAGTCCTTGTCGCCGGGAATGGGAACATTGGATATGGCTTGGGTTAGAGAATGTTTTGGTTTGATACCATTAGCAGAAATCGAGTGTCCTAGATATAATAAACTTGTGTGGCAAAAAATGTGCATTTGTCCCTTCCCAAGGTTACTCCAACATCTTTGAAACGAGTGAACACCTCTTTCACAGTGTGGATGTGTTTGTTCTTATTTCTTGAAAAAATAAGAACATCGTCCTGGTAGGCTTGTACAGAGTCTACATTTTTGAGTAGGGTATCCATACATTTTTTAAAGACGTTGGCCTTTGAGGCCAGGCCAGGCCAAACGGAAGTCTCAAGTATTAAATGCTCCAAACGGAGTAATGAAAGTGGTAAGGTCAGAGGAAGAAGGGGATAAGGGAATCTGATAATAAGCACTGCGGAGATCAAGTAAGGTGAAGAATGTGGAGCCAGATATGCCAGTAAGCAGGTCTTGTATTTTGGGAAGGGGGTGGCAATCAATAATTATATTTTGATTCAGAGAGCGAAGGTCAGCACACAAACAGATGCTGGAATCCTTTTTTTTTTTAACGATGACAACTGGACTAACACATTGGGATGAATTGGTTGGTTCAATTATGCCTTCATAAAGCATTTTATCTAACAATTTCTTCAAATCATCCCTTACATTTAAGGGAATAGCTCTCAGTTTGTGTGGTATGGGAATTGCATGTGGCTTGAGTTTGATAAAATGCTCATAATTTTTGATTTTACCTACTGAATCATTAAAAACTTCCGGGAATTCTGAAGTGATGCTGTTAACCAGTGAATCTACGTCTTCAGACACTAAGGAAATAGAGACATCATTGAGTTGGACAGGACATTCTGAACCAGGGACAAGCTTTAGTCCCATATTTGCTAGATCCTGCCAACCAATGATGCTTTTTCCTTTGACGGCCACGTAAACCTTAGTGTTGATACATTTACCTAGACATGAAACATCAGAAAGAAAATAACCGAACATGTCTATATCTTTGCCACCATAAGCTTTTGGGATGATGTCTAGTGAATGTAAGTGAACAGGAGAAGAAGACCAATGAGTGTTGAAAAGCACATCAGAGATGATGGTTACAGGTGCACCAGAGTCTGCCATCATGTTGAAAGGTATATTATCAATTAGAACTTCACATGTAGGATCTTTTGCACGATTGAAGTTAGGTGAATCTTCACTGGAATCAATAGATTGTATAATTTTTTGCGGTGGATCATGTGAGGACAAATTCACAGTGTTAATGTCAAGATTTTGTAAGGAGTAGTCAAGGGAGGGAACATTAACATCAGGATGTTCCAGTGAGGATACAGCACCAACTCGAATGAAACGTTTACTTTTGCACACAGTGTGAAAATGTCCCATTTTGTGACAATTTGCACATCTTTCACCAAGAGCAAGGCAAATGGGACTGTTTCCAAGATGTGCTCTGGAACCATTTTGATGATATGATGGATCTTTCAATGCTTTTAGCCATATCTATGACTTCCGATAGTGAAGGATCACGACAGCTCAAGATCTGCTCTTGAATTTTTTTATGGTAGCATTTGTAAACAAATTGGTCTCCGATAACCGTGTCGAGAGAAGCACCAAAATTGCAATCTGCAACTACATTTCTGAGGGCGGAAATAAACTTCTCAACTGACTCATTAGATTCTTGTCTTCGTTTCATGAAATTAAATCGTTCCAACATTACACTTAGCTGCTCCAGGAATTTTTTAAGTCAAATCTCTGGACTGCGTCCGTGAAGACATTCCAGCCATCTCCATTTCCAGGGGGAGGAATAGAAGTTGGAAGATTGTCAAATATTTGACGACCAGCACTGCCAAGGTGACTATACAAAATCGCTAATTTCCGTTTAGGGAAATATTAATTTGCATCAATGGCAACTAAGTAACTTTCAAAGCTGCAAAACCATATTTTCCAGGTTTCTTTTGGTTTACTTGGAACCGGAAGAAAATGGTTTAAATGTACTATTTGTTGGTTGGAAACCATGTTATGGAGATGAAAGGAGCAATATACGGGCGTGTATATCGCTGAGAAAAGATAAGTAGTTAAAGACACGAATACCTTATGATAGTAAGAAGTCTGTAGGCGAATCACCCAGAGATTCCTTTAGTTTCAAGCGTTGCGTCTTGAAGAGATGATCGAAATTCCTTTAATTTGCAGCGTTGCGTCTTAAAATAGACGATCGTCGGGAAGGTTGCCTTGGAAATAAGGACGCCAAATTAAATAAAATGGCCGCTGTAGACGTGGGGATGCTTACGTGAAACGTGATGACGTCGCTTGCTGGGACACGGTAATGTCGTTGTCAGGGATGATGTAATACCGTTGCCAGGGATGACATGAAGAGGAAGACGTCAGCGAAAGCAGAATTGGTTGGAAAATCAGGAAACACCTCCAAATTTCACCAAGTACGCTTGGAGAATGGCATCCAGATCGGATAAAGAGGAAATGTAGCAGCGAGGAGCGCTGTTCTTTGCGAAAGAAGAGTAGCAGGTGAGGTGGGGTTCAATGAAAATCCATGCAAAACTGGTGAAATGCTGCCCAGCTCGCTCGTCGCCAAATGTAAAGTACTGCTTAATGGCGGAGGTTTGAAGAAGTAGACGATGCGGTGATCATTTTCAAATAAGTAGGTTTATTCTTCAGGTACAATCAGCATAACACAGGAGCACATCTGTCCTGGTAGAAGTCCAACTGCTGAATGCTAGATCCAGCAGTTGGAGTTCTAAGGAGAACAGAATCACGAGCGATGCACCTTTGAAGGTAAACATACCTGAAGGTGGGCACGCCGTGGAATACTATGTGACAAAGCATGAATGAGTAATGAACATAAAAGAAGAACAACACAAAGTGATACATGGGGAAAGCAGCTCATTACAATGGGCTCTGTTTAAGCACCAGTGATTCCTATTGTGTGTGCCGGGAAGCTCACCTAGTAGTGCCTATGGGGAAGGGCTGACAGGTGCTGCTACCAATCCACACACACGAAAACACCCGCTTCAACAGCGACCATTGGTGGAGACCCTCCTCCTAGCTAGACTTTGATACCTCAAACCACGCCCACCGAGTCATTCATTGGCTGCCGCCTTTTAACAAACTGCTTAGAATAAAACCCCGCCTCATAAAGCATGTGACACCGGGTAAGAGTGGACACGAAACTTGGTCTCTGGTAACAATATTCTCCTTTTTGATGCACACTTGACCCCATCAGAGCAAATAAAACCCCGCCTTCAAAAGGCACATGAAAACTGCAGCTGAGGTACCAAAATCCCACCCTAATGAGGAGCATGGGACCTCGCCTGAGGCAACAAATCCCCAACTTCAAGATGAACATGAAAATGCCATTCGAGGCCATAAAACCCCACCTCCATGAAGCACAAGGCCCAATCTGGGCATATAGCACCGAATACTGATGACACCTATGAGAGTGCAATACCAAAGGGGATGATGGACGGAGCGTTTGAGCAAATCAAACACTCACCCCCAGTCAACTGATCTGGGTTTAATCCATCATCATTCTTTAGCTCACTCCACCACCCCAGTTCAGACATGGCCATATGCAAATCAGTCTGACCCTGTGCCTCATGGGAACAGTCTAGCCCGAACTGCCAAGCCATGTCTTCCCTGGACCGGAAACAAGCATCCTGGGACCGGTTTCGGGTTCATAACCCTCGTCAGCCAGGCTATCTTGAATCCAGTGGTAAAGTGAGCAAGGGACCCACGTCTGGGCATACCCTGCCAACTTAGGGCGAACAAAGCGATACCAAAGGGGATGATGGATGGAGCGTTTGAGCAAATCAAACACTCACCCCCAGTCAACTGATCTGGGTTTAATCCATCATCATTCTTTAGCTCACTCCACCACCCGAGTTCAGACATGGCCATATGCAAATCAGTCTGACCCTGTGCCTCATGGGAACAGTCCAGCCCGAACTGTTTTGTTATAAACAGACTGTCCCCGTTTAAGATGATGAACACCAAGTTCAGTGCATTGAGCATGAAAGATATGAAGGAGTCAATGAGCCACAAGGATGGTGTTGTTGCTTCAAACTGAGCATGTAACTCACAACACTGGGTTCAAAACCCTGGATGCAGACACAACAAGATAAACTACATAAAAGGTACTCGAGAAACAAGACCTTTAGGGAATGCGGTGGGATTCACAACTCAGTATTTCACTACAGCAGTCACACTGTCATTATCTGTAGTTAGGACACCCTGGTTAGACATACAGCCACCCTGAAACGTGAAGCGGTCACACAGGCAAGTCTGCAAGCTGTGATGGCCATTCTATTACACCTTTAACCAAACCAAATCAAGTCTTGAAGCGGGAACAGGTCAGGAAGTAGACGGGAAGTGGAAGAATTTTAAGAGGAAACAAAAAACAGGTTATAGAAAGCCCACACGGGCCCCCTAAAGGTGGTGAGAATAGCAAGACAGTTTCAAAAGCTAGATCATCGGCTGTTAACCTTTCGACTTGTGCGGACCCCCATTGAGTCAATACTGGAATCTGCGCTGCCAGCCAGGTTGCACATGAACGCGACCTGGATGCACCGTGAGACACCCATGGATGGCGGGTGCCTCTATATTAACGTATCGAGATGTCTGTGGCTATGCGGGGGGAGGGGGGGCGGTGGGTGGTAATAGAGCACTCAAAGATGGACGCTTCACTGTGACATGCTTATTATGTTCTGCGTTGGAAATACAATTAAAAAAAAAAAATAATAATTAAAAAAAAAAAAAAAAAATACTGGAATCTGCGGATACCCACCGAGTTATTATTGGAGTCTGGGGACCCCCCGCGTAAGCCAATTCTGTCATTTGAACCTCAAAACAAAACCCAAAGATAAAAAGAAGCATACACAATACAAATGCTTAAATATTGAAATAGTTTAATTCACAACCAACTATTGAAAAAAGTATTCCCATTTTCAATTTTGTATATACTTTATCAATATTAATTAATTTTAATCTTATATAATTTTGTAAAACAGTCAGAGACCCTCTGAATAGGCCTAGCAGACCTCCAGGGGTCCTAGGGCCACAAGTTAAGAACCACTGAGCTAGATAGTGGAACGGTTCAAATCAACAAGCGTTGCACTGGACCGCAGGCCTGCAGAGACTGTTGTGTCCTACTCTAGCCCAAGGCCTTTGACTGAATTACATCCTTATTTGTATGACAAGTCCTAAGTGATGTGTGCTGCAGAAGAAAGTTAGGCTTTAAAATATTAAACCAACTCACCTGAGCAAATATGTTTGCAAGACCTGGGAAAAACAGGGTGCCCAATGGGCCCAGCTTCTTAAATCAATCAATAAAACTTTATAATGAGTTAATGATTATGAAACAGCAATAAAATAGGCAGGGGCATGGATTCCCACATGCATAAGAAATGTTTGGAAGGAGTAAACATCTTTAGGCAAAAAGACTGTTTGCTTAGCTGAAAATAAAATATAATTATGGCGTTGCATGGATTCTGCTCAGGAACAGAACTATGCTTGGGACCACAGAACATCAGCATGTAGGTACTGTGTCACCATACCACATCAGTATCCATGAGCCCGAGTCCGACTAGCTATAGTGCCTCACTTCCCGCCTAACCATTCCAGAAAGACAAGTGATTAGGCACCCCAGAACACAACACTACGACCCTCTCGGGCATCGCGGTATCAGGACACACCCTTTCGTTCTCCTACTCATATTTCTCCACAATAAATTAGAAAAGAGACACAAAGGAAGTTTACGTGTACTAAAATACAATAATTGCGCTACAATCAGAAAACAAATACATTCCCATAATGTCATTGACATGGTTGATAAACCATATGTTATAAAGCGCTCAGCCATGTTATCTGATAGATCTGCCTAAACCCTCCCGTACTACTGAAGCTAAGTGGGTAGAAATTATAGATCTCTGGCTTCAGTGGCGTACCCCGTACCTCAGCATACATAGGTGTATGTTCTACAGGGGGGAGAATGTGGCCTAACAGCTAGGGCAGTTGACCTCAGAGCTTGAGAAGCTGACGGTTCTAAGTTTGGGTGCAGAAAGCAGGGAATACTTAGATGAAGATATTTCTCTCACTATAATATCAGAGGCGGTGAATCGATTGCAAATCAGGAAGGCTGGAGGACCCAATGGGATGCCGGTCGAGTTTTAAAAACGAACTCTTTTGGTCCTGGGGTACACCTCTTGTCCATGTTTAATGAGATGAGAGAGACAGGGGATCTGCCTCCTGGCCTTCGACGTGCAACAATTGCCGTGATCCTGAAGGAGGGAAGACCTGGCAGCCTGTGTGCCTCGTATAGGCCCATCTCCCTGTTGAACATCAAGATCCTTGCCAAGGTTTTGGCTCTCTGCTTGGCGATGATCATTAACCCCCTGATCCACAAGGACCAAAGTGAATTTGTGTTGAGCCCAGTGATACAATTCAACCCCAGACAAATGCATAACTGGATTGATAACTTGAGGGCCATGCAGGAGCCCCTCACCCTTGTAGCCTAAGATGCAGAGAAGGTGTTCAACTCAATAAACTGGACGTATCTGTTACAGGTCTTAAAACGATTCAGAATTCATCCTTTTTCCTGGTAGTAGGCCGCGTTGCTCTACCAAAATCCGACAGCAGCGGTGAAGGTGACTAGGGTACTACTGACAAATTTCCCTCTGGGGCGGGAAACTAGGCAGGGGTGTCTGTTGTCCCTCCTGTTGTTTGCCTTTTGCATGTAGCAGCTGGCGTGTTGGCTGCGGGTCACAGGTGAGGTTGTGGACTGAGCCAGAGAACGTGCCTTAATAGGCCAATGATGTTTTGCTGTACCTCCCAGACCACGATATTTCGATACCAGCTGTTTTGTTGTTTTTCATAGTTTCGAGAGCTATGCAGGAGATATGCTCAACTGAGATAAGTGGATATTCTTCAATATTGGGGAGGGATAGTTCTATCCCAATTCCCACTCCCCCTCTCCCCCATCCTCCTGAAGTCATCAGTAGAAAGGTTGTGATATCTGGACACTGAAATCATACCTTATAGGTCAGTGTTCCTGGAGAGGAACTTGGAGGTAGTTTATCATGAGTTCTAGGTAGACGTAAAGAGAGGGTGGAGGATCCAGATAGAACTCATGGGTAAAGGTTCCCTTTTTAAAATGATCACCTTACCCAAATTCCTATACATCTTCCAGAACACCCCAGGACAATTCTTGACCGGTTCTTCAATAAGGTAGAGGGAGCTTTGGACACATTTCTTTGGGATGGAGGCACTCATAGAATGGCACGCCAGAGATTACAGATATATGTCTTTGCAATTATGGTAGCACTTTGGGCATTTTACTAGGCCTCCCAGCTCCAAGTAATTAGCAAATGGGGATTAGCTCCCCAAAATGATCACCCACTGAGGTTAGCGAGGACCCTGATGGACACAAACACACATACACACTATGTGTATGGAAAGTAATTTAAGACCACACTTATAGAATCGGCCAGGGCTCTGCGATAGGCATGGGATAGAGCCACCGGATTTGTGGGCTGGCGGGGAAAGCTCTCCTATGCTACTCCCAGTGGAAAGGAAATAGTCTGCCAGAGAAGAGGAAACAGACTGGTTTCAGGGAATGGGACCGGATATGCATCTCCACATTGGTAATATGGTCAAAGTGATTGAGCTGATTAGATTTAAATACTTGTGGGGGGGGGGGGGAGAGTTATGGCCCCCAACCCAGGATTATAAATATCTATAACTTAAACATGTTCTAGGTGCAGAATTGATAGATTGGGCAGACCTATCAGTGAGTAACCCCTTGGAAGGAAGGATGCTGGCAGCAGAAATGACTAGTAAGGTTTCTCGCTCACATACGGTACAGTTAACAATAATAGGCCAGAGAACCTACACAAACTAAGGGTTAGAAGGGAGGCAGCTGAGGTCAGCAGGAAGATATAGAGTGGAAGGCGGCATTAATGCACTCACATTAAGGGGTTATCAAGGCCAGCCTCAGACTTATACAACTGGAAGTGCTTCACAGGGTGTATTATGATAAAAGCAGGCTATTCAAGAAGGGTAGAGCGCAGTTCACCATGTGCGTTAGATGCACAGAGATGGTTGGCTCCTTCTTCCAGACGGTTTGGGCATGTCCCAAATGCAGAGGTATTGGTGGGAGACACTAGCCGGATTGTCGGCAGTCATAGGGACTCCTGGGCCGGGCAGCCCTTAGCTTCATATACTAGGCATTCCAAGTGATGTAGATTTACCTAGGGCATGGCTGCTGTTTTGCACATTGGGGTTTGTATTGGCAAAACAAGACACTGCCATACAGACAGGAAGCCAGGTGGCTCCAACTAAGGAAATATGCTTGGCAGGAAGAGGATGTGACCTAACAGCTACAGCGGTCGACCCAAAGCTGGGGAACCGGGTTCGTGACTCGACAGGGACGCTCAACATCCTGTGATTCTGGGCAAATCACTACATCACCCAGTGCTTAACAAAATTAATGTGTCCATCTGTAAGGTAACTGGTGCTCATGTAAAGCGCTTTGATACCTTCTGGTTGAGTTTGTGCTAAATAAAACAACAACAACAAATATTTGGAGGAGGAAGGGTTTGTGGTGTATGAGGCAAGGGGTTGCCACAGGAAATCTGAGAGGAAATGGAGAAGTTGGACATCACATTATAGCCTTGGTTGGGGAAACCCAGTAACCCAGTACCCCGTGCCTCTCCTCACAAGACCGTGAATCACAAACTGATGTGCTGGAATACGGGGTGGACACAGATAGTGCCCCTAGGGTTGGACTCACAGATAGGAGCAATCGGGCACCGTCTGATGAGCTGGTCTGACAGGTCAGTATATGGGCTTTTTTTGGCAGTTTATGGGCCTGTTTTATGGTCTGGTGGGATGGTTTTTTCTCTGACACTGGTTTTGTCTCTCATACCTTACTAAACACCAAGAAAACAAGCTATCTGATTCGCTAATGGAGGAAACTTTTATGTTGGTGCAAGGGCCTATTTTTGTCCCGTACAACCCTGCGTGCCCCCGGCAGAGCCGATTGCGACAGAGGCCGCCTGGGTGTTACAGGGGCCGACCCAGGATTCATATGCAACTCAACATTGGACACTTTCATCCCGCAGCCTGCCATACATTGTAATGTTTCCCACTCATTGTACTGTAGAGTGCCCTGTGTTTGGGGAAAAACAATAACAATAAAAAAATAATGATTAAAAAAACTCTCCAAAGAGTAAGGCTGCCAGATTCAAGCATGACGTGTCTCCCCATGCAATCCACCCTTCATCTGGCGGTTATTGACCGCACTAAAAAGTGATCGGTCTTTGCCAATGTGCACATTTATTCCCAGCCAGACGAAATACCCGGCTGATGGTGATGGGGCTCGGCATTCTCCTAACACATGGAGAGCAACAGAGCGCGCATAGCAACGGACATACGAGTCTGAATGTATAACGTTTCTAAAATGGTTACTTGTATTAATGAAATGGAACAAGACTCGTCTAGGAAGGTTCAACCTTCGTCATTCATTGGATGTTAAAGTATTTTCCCGTCACTTGCAACTTAATGCAGATGCATAACGATTTTTGTATTTGTGGAGGAAAAAGCAAACAAAGAAAAGTCAAATAACGCAGCAAAATCTTAGCTTTCATGGCATAAACACAGGTAACAATTAAACAAATCGAATCCCCCACAAATACATGCTATGTTTTCGATTGCACTTGTATTTGTGCAGTGATTTTGACAAAGCTCGAATAAGTCAGGCAGTTCCCTTGCAAACTAGCATCAACGAGTTGGACATTAGCAGGCTAACTGCTTTCATTTCTCCTTCTAATGAGCCATATCAGGCCTAGAATTGTACACAGGGCCATGTCCAACTGTTTATGCCCTCAGCAAAGGGGGAAGACACTTGTAACTTTATCTACCCCACTGCTCATGTTCACCTGCATAGCATCAATACATTTTTCTTTACTTCATGAATTCCCTTAATACGACTCCTACCATCGGCCCTAATGTATGCAGTCAGCTACTTTGTTGAGGCCACAGATAGTCGGGGTGACATGAAACAGCCTAATCTATTAGCTTATAATGACCAAATGATTACCAAACAATGTATTGCTCTTTATCCACAAGCAAAACATTGGAACTCCTAAGTTGCAACTGAACTATAATCAGACGACCTTCCCAGATCGAGTAACATAACATAATGCATGTTTTGTTCAGCATTACACATACATGCTCATTTGTTGACATCAGAAGGATGAAAGTCGGAATGGGCCTGCTGGGAGTTCAACCTGTGACCATAGGTTCAAACATTGGACGTATTAGTCCATCCACTAAGACAGAACACCTGGCTATAGATGCCAACCGATTGTTCAGACTTGGGGTGCTGCCATCAATGTTACATCACTGAGCTCATAGGGATTCTGAAAATTCCAAGCTTGGCACAAAGAACAAGTGTCACAATTGAGCCACACCCATTCAGCTGGAGAGTAGCAAGGGTGTAGTATGTAGCTGGTGTTGCATTTAGGAGCACACAGTTACAAATATATTACTAAACCATGGTGTGGTCACGTACAGACCGCTCATTTTCCATTGAAAGGACCACTACATTTGCACAATCATAAATAATCGAGGAGAGGATGAGAGATGATCAGTTGGGATCCCCCAACTTCCCTGAAATGGCCGTATATAAATCAAAACAAGGGATCCCCTACAAGTCCAGTCCTTTTAGGCTGTACCCGCACATGAGGGATTTTTCCTATAAAACGCTCACCCTTCAGGCAATCTGTAGGCATACTCATAATAGAGTTGTCACGATGGAGTCCAATACTTCCACTTCTGGGAACAACCGATCTCTTTCAAGGCGCACTTATAGATATTTTAAGGGATCCAAGCAGTAAATGGTTAAAAGGCTGCCTGCAACAAACTTTATAATCAGAATATTGCCTTGGCAGTGTAAAAAACAAAATGAGGACACTGTGTAGGGTCTAATTACTCAAGTATCCTTCCTTGCGGCTTACATGTTAAAGCCTTCCTAGGAGATACTGAGGCCTTAATCAGGATCAGTGTTTCAAGGATCCCTGTGGATTGCCGAACCCTTTCTGGGTCAAACAAGTGGGGAATTACCCCTACTCTCACTTCATACTTCCATTCATACCATGCATAGACTGTTTGCTGTATTGATATATTTAGCTCTTCACTCATTTTCTATCAACGAGAGAGTCAGCGTTCCTATAGTCACACTTTCTTCAAAGAAACGTTGGACGTATTCAAGTAAGCGTCCTCACTCCTTGCCAGGCAGTTCGCTGCCAAGGCAATATTCTAATAATAAAGTTTGTTGCAGGTATGCCTCAGACTGCCTTTTAACCATTTACTGCTAGGCTTCCTTGAAATATCTATAAGTGCGCCACGAAAAAAGATCAGGTTAAAGCCCCTGGTGGAAGTATTAGACTCCTTTGTGAAAATCTATGATGAGCATGCCTTCAGGATTTCCTGAAGGATGAAAGTTTTCTAGTAAAAATCACTCACATGCCAGTACCACTCAGATGGACTGGACTCATAAGGAACCCCTTGTTTCGTATTCAATCAGCAGCAAAATCACATACGCAACTTGTATGGAAATTAAAATGTTAAGCCACAGAGGAGAAAAGGATAGAGATTTTCGAATTGTTGGCCCCTAACAAGACTCTACAATTCTGGAAATACCTAAACAACCTAATACATGGAGCATCAATTAGAAGGAACTCTGTCCCAGCAGAGGCATGGGCTGCGCATGTGAAGGCCCAGTAAACTAGTGACCAGAAACCCACCTGCCTAAATGACATTCCCCGCAGAGCAAATCAGAAAACATGAGCCTCGAGCTCCCGAGGATCACGTTTTCCTGAGGATCTTGCAGTCCCAAGCAAAGCAGCAGTACTCACTGCCTTAAAAAGGATTCGAATAAAGAGAGCCCCAGGCCCGACCGCCTGCCTGGCTCCTTCTTTAGGGAGGACATACATTTTTGGACTTCAAATCTCTCAATGCTGTATGCTGAATGCAGGCTCTTGGAGGTACTCAATGTTGTAACCAATATTCAAGAAAGGCGCAAATACCATTCCTGCTGGACGTCGAGGGAAAGACCTATGCAAGCACACTCCTGCAGGAACTAGCAGACTGGGTACATTCCGAAGGCCTCCTTCCATTCGACCAGACTGGGTTCAGACCAGGGGGCTCAACAGCTGCCAACATTATAGTCAGTAACCTCCACGACCTTGCACGATATTCTGGGGCAATGGTCTCTCCACACCCTATACTAATTGTATGATACCTTCATGACCAATCACAATATTCTGGGGCACTAGTCTCACCGCACCCTATACTAATTGTATGATACCTCCACGACCTAGCAAAATATTCTGGGGCACAAGTCTCACCACACTCTATGGAACTATTTTCATGGTGGATCAGAATGAAAAGCATTGTTAACACGAAGGGTGGCATATGCACAGTAATCAGAGTTGAACGTTGTACCTTTGTTCCTGATGTTTCTGAAGGGATCCCCAAATAAATAGAAAACTATACATGAATGTGTCTAAGATTTACATAAAATCGACCATGGTTTCTCATGGTGGGACCTCTGGCCATGATTGCAAATCATTTTTGGAGGAAGAGGTATAAAAATACTGAAAGCTGTCTTGATCATTATTGTTGTTCTCTTGTTGATTTACAGTCTCATCCGTGTAGCCTAATATAAAATCTCAGAAGAGCGAAGGGTACCTCTCCATCTTAGCCTGTATAGTGACGATGACAATGATTAGGATACCAATGAAAAGTCTGATGATGGAACTTTAGAAAGTAAAGAGATGGTGAACGGCAAAAGCTGTTTTGATTGCTGAGTATTGAGTTATCTTCTTTCGCATTCAATTTATACCACAAGAGGGAGGGATTGTAGAATATAAACATTTGCTTGTTGTAGAAAATCTATTATTGCCATGTTTTCTTGCGCATGCTAACTTAGCAATACAAGATGTACCTTTCTCTGAGACTTGTATGCACCGCATCCTGGCACCTGAAACACAAAGGATTGGGACCAGCTTGATCAGACGAAACTGTTTCATTTGTGTTACTCATGGAGGCCACCTATTCATTCTTAAGAGCTTGGCTAGGAACCCGTTTGTTCTCTTGGTGGGAACTTTGTCAAGGGATCAATACTAATACTGGGTGTATAGCAGGGTATGTATCTGGGCTCTGCCTTGTGTCTGGACACATTGCTCCAATGCTGATGTATGTGACTGCAATCCCCTTGTAGGCAATCTCTGTGATTCACATACTATTGATTCATTTCTAATAAGCACTTTGACACAATGATCAAAACATGAAATGGAGCTTTCTTCCATGCTTCCAAGCGGAGGTAAGGTCACCCAACGCTCACGGGGTCAGTTACTGAACAAGGAGGATGAGAAGTGGGAAATTCCTTCATATCATCCTGCTTTATCCGATAACACCGACAATCTGACAGAACCCCTGCACTTTCGCCAAACAAGGGACCGGTTTATAACACAGTTTTTACAGTTTGATTGTTGGAAATAATGTTGGGGAATTCTCTTTTGTTGAAAATAATTTTTACTGATCTCCACTTCGACCTCAACTTATCACCCCAAATGCTCCGTGGGCGCCATCAACATCACTAAATACCTCCAAGATTAATTAAGCAAAAAATATAGCTACTCCCCAAATTTTATTGCAGAAATTGATATGCGTCTCTTATGCCATTCCTGCAAACTAGTTCGGCTGTTCTCTGCTCCAACAGGGCACCTTGATAGGGCATTCAAGTTCCACCCACCTGAGCAACATCACTTCACACCAGCAGCGGACAGTAGCCCTATAATTGAAAATCTTGCAGGAGCACTGAGGGCCATTGTAGGACGTTGCCTTAAGGCATCAGCACAAATCGCCACAAGCAGGACACAGATTGCAAAATAAATCCTCCAAATGACCTTATTGTTCCTATGGAAAGTGAGCACCAAAATGACAAAGGAGTGTTTTGCCTGGAACTCCGAAAATCTTTGCAACTGGTTCGGATGTAGTAGTCTCTTATGTGCCAATACACAGTGATTGGGACAGTCAAATCTCTAGCTCAACTGAATAATCGCATAGTCAAAAGTACAATTTCTATAGTGCAAAGGGTTCTCTTTACTTGCATTTCTGGAAATGTCAATTCTCCAACCATTTACTCCCTATAGCTACTCGCCAACTCTAACGCCTACTAACAGCAAGGGTTTGACACCCTGAGGAGCATGACCATCTTGATGTAAACATGTATTGCCTCATTTAGAATAGGGCAGACAGTGTGCATGTCTGCCAGATTAGCGGACAGATGTCCTCTGCTGACCTGGCAGAAGAACCGCCCACCATACTTAGAACTCTCCACCAGGCTGTGTCCCTTCCACTGAACCAGCACAGCAGCAGCAGGAGGAACTAAAGCTAAGCAAAGAATTATTGTTTTTCAACAGCAAACTCCCAAAGCACGAGTTTGTTTTGAAAAACAAAGATGAAATGTCCCAGATATGCGGCGAGTTTTCTCCCACTTTGGGTGAGATTATTTCCTTTCTTTCCTGTTTAGGGCACCCTGCCAGTCCTGGAGGTGCCACACAGAAAAAATGTATGACTTAAAAATCACACAAATTACTGTGGATATTCCTCTCGTACATTGATCAATAGTCCAATGGTTGATGGGCCATTGGTCAAAGGTTTCTATCGGTGGAGCCAGCTGAGGTTCCACTGTCACAAACATGGCACTTCGCCAACTCTACATAAAGCGGGGAACCCTCATTTTGGTGAATGGGACATGCGTAGCTTTTTGGCGACCATCTAATTCTCCAAACTCTAAATAAGGCCCTTCGTGTCGTCCCTCATACCATTTTCTGGCACCAGGGCATATCCTATACTAATTTGGTACAGGATGCAAAGTTTCCTGCTTTCTGTTCATCATATGACGATGCAGGTTTAGGGTTCTGCAAAGCCCAGACCCATGTTATCTTACGAAGACCTGTTCATCAATCAGGAAGGTGTAAAATAAACCAATAGGATGGGAAGCCTCAAGCAGCCCTGCTGGAGATCCTTCTCGCGGCTTGGTACATTGTGAATGAGAGTCATCAATAGGTGTCCATGAGAGGCCAGCGTTCATTTACATGGTAAATTCGAGAGATGTGCTGGAGCACAGGAGGTGTGCTGCATGATGCAAGTTTAGGAATGTGTTTACCTTTAGAGAGGTTTACCAGCCTGGGAGCAGCCCTGATCCAGCAGATTCTGTTCTAAATCCCTTTAGGTTACACAAGTTGAGTTAATTGCCAATCCACTAGGGAGACAAGAAATACACTGAGACCCTTTGTTAAGCAAGGTAATGTATTTGAGCAATTTAACAGTTTGTAAGTTATTGCTTCAGGGATCTTTGGAATCTTTTTTAAACCACAATGGGATATGTTGGAAGTTTCATATTTCAGCACCACTTTATTGCAATCAGAATGTGAGGGTAAAGCCACAACATGAGACAAAATAGAGTGTAATGGGCTACAGTGGCCATCCAGGTACTCATTGCTATCAGCCATCCACATTTAGCCGTAAAAGTATGATAACAAATCATAACCATGTACGATTGAAAACCCTGTTGGGTGATTATCCTGGAAATAGGTCTTTGGTGTCCATTTTCTCTATTGCGCCTTTTCTGAAGTTCTCTTATAAGAGCAAATTAAGAGAAAAATTATCGAAAGAAACTGCTTTGCCTAAAATGCAACAAATTAGGTAAGTCAGACAACAAAGATGGCAATGTGGGTCTGGTTGTTTCAGTGAGAAGACCATAAGAGTGTCTTTTCTGGGGTAGTATTCAATGTGTGTTGGGTTGCAGCCCCATGTTCAGATCACATATTAAAGCGTTTAGGCTGATACCAGTTATGAGACCTAAGAAATACGTTTACTGTCCACAAATACAGTTTGGCAACATGCTCCAGAAGTAGGGAGGATGGTTCAGATGGAGAGGCCCAGGGACTGTCTTCCCAAAAAACATGCAACTGTGTTGGAGGGCCTGCACAGAATTTCATACGGGTTATTGATCGCATATTTTGGCACTGTGATAAAGCCAGAATAGATGTTAAGTTTCCTAGTTCCATGGCTAAAACATACCCACTGGACCACAGCGAACAAGGACAGTGGTGATGTCTGCCACCATACTCCGTAAATTGCTCTTCATGCTGTGGTCCTACTTAGTGTTTATCGTACCCCCGCCTCAAGTGAGGTTGGTTTGAAGTGCTCCCAATATTTGGACCTAAGGAAGTAAAGGCAGGAGGAGTGTGTGAGGCCTTTTCTCTGCGTCCTGAAGCACTATGCTGCTAATGAGCAGTTTCCCTAATATATACCGTTATTTTCCATTGGTGTCATAGGGCTCAGGATACTTTTTTCATTCCTATTAGATAACCAATTGAATTGAATTGAAACGGAATTTGTTGAGCACATGGCTACTCCATAGTGTGTCCCGGCGCTAGCAGGGTATCTCCACACTTATCAGCTAGGAACACTTTAGTTGAAGAATAGCCAGGTTTTTAGTTGCTTCCTGAAAGAGGACAATTCCACGGTGGCTTGAAGTGCCAGTGGGAGTTGATTCCAGGCTTGGGCACCCAAGTACGTGATAGATCTACCTCCGGTGCTAACCCTGAAGACCTTGGGAATGGTAGCCAGATGGCTGGAGGATGACCGCAGAGTCCTAGAAGGGGCATAGTGCGACATCTTCCTCCTGATGTGGATGGCTCTAATACCATGTAGGGCTTTATGTACCAAAACACGCACCTTGAATGTAATCCTCTTTTTCACCTGTAGCCAATGCAGTGTCACGAGATATGAGGACATATGGAGTTCGAGGTGCAAGATTAAGGATTAGTCTAGCCGCCGCATTTGAACTACTTGCAACTGGATCAGGAGATAGTCAGGTAGACCCAAGTATAGGACATTTCCATAGTCAAGTCTAAACATAATTAGGGCCTGGATCACTGTTTTCCTTGTATCAGTTGACAGAAGAGGTAGGAATTTTCTCAGGGCTTGTAGCAGCCCGAAACAGATACCTACCAGAGCTAGAATTTGGGTTTCATAGATAAAGCATTATCAATTTTAATACCCAGGTTTTTTTACTGAATTTTGAAGAGTGGCTGGCGGAGGCGTATCCTGGGGCCACCATGACATCCAGACCTCAGAAGGTGGAGTTCTGAAGAAAATAATCTCTGAATTGTCTGGATTGCATTTAAATTGGCTTATGGCCAACCAATTAAACACCTTGGAGAGGCAGGCTCCGATGTTCTCACCCTCAAAATCTGCGCCTTTTTCACACGTAAAGAGAAGCCGAGTGTCATCCGTGTAGGATATTACTTTGGCTCCGCATGATTTGGCCAAATCCGCGAGCGGAGTCAGGTAAACATTAAACAGTGTCGGGCTCAAAGCTGAGCCCAGTGGGATGCCCACCTTCAGATTCTGAATGAAAGAAGTAAACGGAGGAATCCAGACTGTTATTATCCAGGAAAGAGGTCAGCCACTTTAGGGCCATGCCATAAATTCCGATATTCTGTAGCCTCTTCAATAGTCTGTCCTGGGGAACAGTATCAAAAGCCGCTGAGAGATCCAGCATAAACAAGTCGCCCCTTCCTCCATGATCCAACTTATCTTTAATGTGCTCAGTTACCTCTAACAAGGCTGTTTTCGTGCTGCAACTAGCTCTAAATCCAGATTGACTGGAGTGCAGCAAATTATTATTTTCAAGGTAGTCTGAAATGATGGAATTAACATGGTTTTCCAGCACTTTAGAAAAGGCTAGTTACACTTTGTACACTCAACTCTCTAAGAGTTAGGAGAGCAAACAATCAAGGCTTACTCCAGGATGTGGTACCGTATACGGTGTGGCACAGCAACCACACTTAGAAAAACACAATGTGTGGGTAGATCTAACCTTTGAAAAAGAAGAGGGGAGTGATTTAGAAGCAGGCATTGCTAACTGAGCTCTGCAGTGCATAATCCTACTGCTATAATGTACTAGTCCGTGTCCACTATTAAAGACACCACCATCCTATTGACATCAAAGTTTGCTTTGGGACGTGTTCTCCTTCTCTTCATATCAACGCTTCTCACTGCACTTTTATCCTGTACCAAGAGTACCCTCTATTCCGGCTGCTCTTCCTCCACACTCGCGTCTCAGCGGCCTTACGCATGCACGCCAAGTGTCCTTTTTTCCCCACAATTGCAGCAATCCTTGCCAACAGCAAAACACTGTTTATTCATATCTCTGCAACAATAAACCTTCCACAAGTACATGGTGTATGGAGTGTACTTTATTTAAAACACCTACTCGAACTAAATATCTTCTGATGGCTGCACACATGCAAAGTGTCCTGTGACGTGGCAATGGAAAGTCAGCAAATCTATGTATGCCACCTGCTAATCGTCGTCCACCCAGGACCCCTGGCCAGCCTTGCTTGGGCAGTAGAAATCCTTGTCTCATGACAACATCCTCGGGACCTTAAGGAATCCACCCCCTGTAACCTCCTCAAAAATCCACCTTCTAACCCACAGATCCTGTCCAACTCCCACCCTGTCGCGACCTCCCTTGCTGTGGCATAACCAGGGCGCCCTGGGCCCTTGTGAAAGCAAAGAAACTCATTCAGCACCCCTTGCCTGGACAGTGCTCTGAAGGCTCTAAACGAGCTTAGGACTGTATTTACCCTCCTCAGTGACCTTCACGCCCGTGACGTAACACAAAACGAGCCCCCATGCCGGGTGTGATGAGTGCACCGCGACTCTCCCATATAGGACAGATGTTCATTGCCTTGGGTCGATGGTGGCCCCTGAAGGGTGGGCCTGGGTTACTTCCCTTGCCTCACAGCAGTTCTTAAGTATTTGGAGGGGGCACCTGGCTGCAGTCCAGCACGGAGGATCTCCGCTCCGTGTTTCTGTGCTACATCGTGGGATTGGCTCATTCGCTGAGAAAGTCCTTTTAGTTTCAAATTGAACAGCGCGCGCCCAGTCACAAACAGGGCCGCGCGCCCCTTCAGCAGCCAGTCAATCCCTTGATCCTTGTCAGGGAGGCATCTTTTCGCGCGCAGTTGTAGACTCCGCAGACCATTCTCACTCGGCCCACCCGACCACTTCTGCTTTTAGCTTTGTTGCGCACACCATGCTGTCACTGGGGACTTCCTCACGAGAATCCCCCCATTCCATATCAGTAGAGTAGGCAGGACTTCCTTCATCAGACACCAGTAGGCTGTCTCAAATGAGGCCAGGCCCTAGCAGTCTCCAGGTATCAGGGCATCAGCCTAGCAGTGACGTAGCCAGTGGGTCAAGGGCCCCAATGCAAGGAAGGAAATGAATGGCTCCCATGGTTGCTGGTTGAGTTGTAAAATAAGACAATAATCGGTGTTCAATTGGCCCATCAGGCCTCTGTGTCCCGGTGCCACTGTACCTGCTGCACCAATGAAAGCTACGCATCTGCAGCGTAGGGATGCACGTGCGAAAGGAGGCCTATTCTACCCTCGCAGCACAGACGCATCCTTGCATACAGAAAGACCGACCTTCAAAGTTGGACTATGCCCATTCATTGTGCAAGGGCCTCTCTGCTACTTCCTGGCACTGGAGTCTGTCCAGATACCACGCGATAGGCGATGTAAGGGCCACCCTCACACGTCTCAGTTGAGCCCCTACTATAACGAGGTTCATCCTGAAGAAAAGGCTCCTGACTAACCTGTATGCGCCCTTTGGGGGGTCGTATCCCTACCACAAAACCGACCTCAGAACACAACACAAGCGCCATTTTGGTCGGTGCGGGATCATGTTTGCCATGCCATGACACTACCCGTAAGAGCGAGTTGCAGATACTGGAACTTTGCATCCCAACAGTCCAACTTTATAACCAACTTCCAATGTTGAGAGGACTCCCCCCCCCAGCCTGCTTCCCCAGGAAAGCCCCGAAGACCCTTCCTTTCATGTCACCCAGAGCAGCAGAGGCCTCCCCGCCCGGTGGCACTTTAATTAGCAGTGTGCTTGCAAAATCTGCATAAATAAGTCAAAATAAAATAAAATCATTAATTAATTAATCCCATACTGGCATTTATAATTTCAAGAGCAAGACGGTATAACAGAAAATAACCATGCATAGGAAAGGCGCCAGAGTAGACTCTGTCCGCTGGGCATTGATGACACTGAGATATGCTTAAATCATGCATACATTTAGCTGCTCTAGGCACCGTGATTACTTAGGCCTAGATATACAAAGGTTTTTATCGGGTTTTCATAACTTTTCTAATGCAGACTCAACGCAAAATCCATTTTGGGATTACAAACAACACAAATTGGTATTTGTGTTGGTTTGTAAGAAAGGTAACGCAAGCCAGGGCGCTAAGCGAAACTTTGCATCAAGGGGGCATCCCATGGGTGGTACATGGGCATGCCCTGCAACCAGCCATGTTTTTTTAATGCAAAACACTATCTACTAACAATAGAAGACAGGGTTTGCGCCCAAAAAATAACCACACTTGAAAGCAGGCATTAAAAAGAGAAATGCTTTTATTTCTCCTTTCTTTTCCGACTTTGCATGGGTGCTGCACTGTACAGCATACAAGCAAAGTGGGAAAACGTTTAGAGCTTGGCTAGGCATAGTATGTTGTACTGAAAGGACACCCTTCTAAGAGAAAGCCTATGCTGGCCTCAGGCAAACACCATTGCGCCAAGTTGCGAAGGTATGTGCATGGCGCCCGACAGTTGGATTGTGCGCCCGCACAAAGGAGAGGAAGGAGAGGCCCATATCTCTGTAGATATGGCGCTTTCCTGCTCTCTCCCTGTCACATAGTGCAGCACAGCAACTTTGGGTTCTGCGCTGCGTTGTTTGAGAGGTAGATAAATGTAGGCCTTGGTGTACTAGCCTGCAACAACACCAAAATGCCCAGTGGTGGCTCTTCTGTGTCGCCCCAGTGCTTTGCAGCAGTGAATTAAAGGAAAAATAAAAATGATAACTCAAGGTTATTATCATTTTATTTTTTCCTGCTGCAGCAGCTTTGTGGGCGGGGCTGCTCTGATGACAGAGGAGCAGGGGAGGAGTGCAGCGTTGTGATTGGCTTAGGGGAGACTGGGTGCTTCCTGTTCGGTCCAACATGGAGAACTGACGCGACAATAAGGTAAGATTTCTTCTCTTTTTTACCACCCCATAGCACTCCCTCCCCTGCCCCGCCACCCACAAATCCTTGCTGGGCTCCATTGAAAATGCCTTACTCTCTAAAAAAGTCTACCTTTAAGTGTAGTAAGTTCTCACTCTCATTATTGTGAATTGTCTCCTTCAAATTAGGAAGGCGCTGAAATAAATTAACTGAGGCTTAGTGCATATATTTTTTATTATTATCCCTGTACGAAGGTCCAACGTCCTGAAGATAATGTGCTAGAGGTCTTGGTGCAACCAAGGAGAATAAGCCCCCTGACTGACGGTGGGAGGGTTAAAGTCAGCAATACCAGAGCTCAGAAGGGCCCTCAGGTTGCTGGGCCCTGGGGCCACTGCATGAGCTGCACAATTGATAGCTACGCCCCTCTGAGTACTGAAGCAAGCCGCATTTGTCCTATACCACAAGATTCCCTTTCTCAAAGACACTGTGTAGGTATAGTTAGGTCAGAGTTTTCATTTGAAAGGCACAATTGGACAAATGTTCCCGAAACTTTCCCCAAAAAAGTCCAACCCCCTGAGCTCCATCCTGCAAAGTTTTGGTGTGATCTCTCAAGTGGGGGCCAAGACAAAAGGGGGTCGAAAACATTGTTTCCCCATGCAATTCGCCATTGTAAATTTTAGATGGTGCTGCAGGAAAAATGGCTGCCCGGAATTACACCAAATTTGACAGAATGCTGGCTCTTTACCCAGAAAGTGGGCTTTTGTGATATGGAATAAAAAAAAATCTGCAGTTTTCGAGAAATAAAGGTTAAAAAATAGATATATCTGGACGGTTTGTCCAACCGGAGTTCTGCCTGACCACAAATGAGAAAAATAGAGTGTTTTGATTGGATGAAAGGGCATTTTTTCCCAATGGCCATCTCGGTACTGCGTGACCAACAGGGTGCAATTGTATCGAGCAACCTGACTGGCTCACCTCAACATGGAGTGAAACATTGCGTTCACCATTACGGGATACAGGGACTTGGTCAGGGTCAGATTGGGATCACAATTAAGCCCCAGCACTGCCAAAAAAAGTGGCCTACATTCACGAAGCAAGCTGTTTCATGATTCACCATTTGGTTAGTCTCAGGGGTCAAACTTTTAGAGAAAGGTTTTGTAAATTAAGCATTTTAAAACTTATAGAGCCAGTACCATTGGTGAGGACGAGAAGCACTACATTTCTGAAAACTGAATGCTTACTTGTAGTCTTCATGCCGTGCACAATGTAGTTATATCCCCTATCTCTGCGACTCTGATCATCACATAAATCAGAAATCTGGCACAAAGTTAAGGGGAAAGGGTTAGGCTGGAATCTCTGGGAACAGAGCTTGTACTTATAAAAACAAGAGAAACAGCAGCCTTGAAATTCTTCCTTAGAGAATAGAATCTCTAATGACAACAGTAAAAAAATAAATTTTGCATATCAGCCATAAAAACATTTTGCAAAGCACTCAAAAGAATAAATCTAGCTCCCTCAAACATTTTGCACTTTTTCCTGAACATAAGTACATTTTGCTCCAAGACATAACTGTGCTAGCTCCACTAAGATCCACTTGGTTGGGCCTGTGAGAATCAAACTTGAAATAACAAGGAGAGAGAAAAAATGTCTACAAGTCACCCATGGGAAACAGCTAAAGTACCCAAAAAATAATAAAATCTAGTGCCCTCACACGTCTGGCTTTAACCTGAATTTATGTAGACTTTGACCAACGTATTCTCTGGGACAACTCCATGACTGGAGCTGAAAAATGAATACCTTTGTTTACTTACTTGAAGACTAAACATTTTGCACAACGTGGAAAGATACCCATTCCCAACGAACTTTGTGCTAGACATCGAGCATTAAACAAACCAGAAATTTCACACATAGTCCAGTGGGAAAGGATTAGGTCAGGATATCTGGGAACAGAACCTACAATGACCAAGAAAGTACAGGTCTTAAACTCTCATGGGTTCTTCTCTAGCCAATTCACAATGGAGGGGCTTTGGGGGAACAGAAGGTTCTCCCTGTGGTGGTTCTGGCTTAGAAGAGAGCTGAACAGAAATAGCTAGGTGAACACTGTAGTTCTGTATGGGAGGGTCGGTCCTGACTTCAGCCTAAGCCTCGGGAGTTGGACTGGGCCACTCAAGGCCTTAGCATGGATTCCTTCCTCCTTGGAAAGGTAGGAAAAGATTGGGGCCCAAAAAGATGAAGAAGTAGGCTGAAGCAACAAGCTGAGGAGGAAGTCACTGGAAAATATGAACACAATAAAATGTTGTTATCCTAGCACAAACTTAGGCCCTCCATGAATAACAAAAGGCACAAAAAGAACATAGAAGCAAAATTGTGCATCCAACAAGAGGCACAGAATAAGTTAAGTGTCAGAGTGCAGCCTCTGCAACATAGACAACCCAGACAAAGAGGCACTAAGAGGAATTAAATGGATCGTTTATACTTTTGCATCAGTGTTAACTGGAACACCTAATTTGTCCCTCTCTGAAAAATGGGACATTAATTACATTTGGCAAGGTGGGTGAGGTGAAAAAGCATCATTAGAGCATAAAATAACAGAGCTCAATCAGCGTAATCCACGCATCAAATTCACACACAATATTCAAGCTCAAACTATCAAATTTTTGGACATCGAAATACGCAACACAGCAATAGGCTTAGAAACTTCAATCTATCGCAAACCCACAGACAAGGATAATGCCATACATTTTTCCAGTTTCCATCCCTTCTCACGCAAAAAACATCTGCCAGTTTCACAATTTATCAGGATCAAAAGAATTTTGCCCAATGTAGCAGAATCCGACAGACTTATTCAAGCCCAAGCAGAAAGATTTAGTGAATGGGGATATCCCTCAGAAATACTTGATAATGCCAAATGTATTGTGGATAAAAAAAAAAAAGACGTGAGGATCTTCTTTTGAAAAGAGATAGATTGGAAAACAGACGTGAAATTTTTGTGTTGAAACACTCTCGTGAAGCCATAAAAATTAAGAAGATAACAAGGCAGAGATGGGAGGTTGTGGAACATGAACCAGACTTCAAGGAAGTTTTTCTGGAAAAACCTTTGTTTGCACACACTCGTTCTAAGAATCTCAAGGATTTTCTAAAACCAGTATCATCACAACTTACCTCGACATTCAAGGGAATGAGAAAATGTTTTAACTGCGGACAATGTGGAAACGTTATTTTGGGTGCTACCTTTGCTCACCCACAATCCGGAAAAACCATCAAACTCAAACACACCTCAGATTGCAACACGGGAGACATTTATGCAATATGCTGTCCATGTGGCTTGATTTACGTTGGGAGAACCTCACGTAAAATCAAAACACGCATCATAGAACACAAAAGCATGATACGCAATCAGAACAGACAGTCATCGTTGGCAGCACATTGGTTAGACATGTCACATACCATTCCCCAACTTAGATTCATCATTTTAGAATCTGTGCATCATAGAGCAGGCACTGATTTCATCACAGTTAGCCCAACGAGAAACCTTTTGGATAACATTTCTTGACACGATTATTCCGAAAGGACTCAATGATCATTATGAACTGCTATGTTTCTTATAAGTATGTATAGATCTTTTCATGCGCATCTTTAACTCCATATGTGTCATATCCTGTATGTGCATCTGTACTTGCACCCACTATCACTCGTTTTCATTCACTGGCACTATATTATTTTGTTTTTAATAACCTAACTTGGACAGGCTCTTTTCTCTCTTCTTGTTGCTCTTCTAATTGCTCACACAGTGTTCACGTACGTTTGGATAAACATCCCTTAATACATCGTTGACAGCGCCTTAACCTTTTATAGGTTAATAACAAGTCACATTAGTCAATACTCGGGCGACTTTTTATCATTTATCTTGATGTATTCACCCTTATTGGGGGCGCAATGAGACTAATAAAGTTAGTTGTTAAGGTGGCACATATTTCTTTAAGAACTTCAAGCCCGGACCTTGATCACGTGGGTTGGACGGCGTTATACGTACATCATTTCAATGGCGGCTGCGATGTCGATTCAAACACTCGAAGGGGAGAATGGAGGATCACGCACATCTTTCTCATTAGGGGGCATATAAAATTATCGCCCATGTTAAAAGTGAAGGACATCTAACATGGCCTTCAATTGGAATTCCATAGAGCATATGATCAAGCCCATTAGCGCCGTTTTAGCGGCAGTTTTCTGCCGATAAAGCGGCGATAATTTTATCGCCTGGCTTGATAATATGCCCCTAGATTCGGTAAGGGATAACAGTGGTTATTTTTGAGAACGCGGGGCACATAGATTTTGGCAGGTCAGCTGACTGAAAATCTTTTCTATTTACATTTAGAACTTCTAAACAAGTTTCGCATTCGTCATATATTGCCGAATTGACAGCGAGACAGGTAATTCATGTATCCCGGATCTTTCCGTTCTTTTAAATTGGGATAGCTCCCCCAACAGCATTTATTGATTTTGACGTTTCGTTTGTGTAGGAAGGGACCCGTTCCGAGAAAGTTGCTGTTATTTTTGAGAACATTGAATTTCGTTGTAATCACGGTTGCACTTTCACAGGTATTTCAAGTGACCTTTTTTTAAGGCATGACTCAGGCTCACGGATTTTCACTATCTTTCAGGAGTGTCACACAACTTGGATCGGTTTACATCACTTTCATCCTTTACATTTTCAGGCACCTTGATGCCTAATCACATGGTGATATTCACAACTGTTTTGTTCACTGATCTTTCCTTTATCCATTCACTTTGTTTTTACTTTTTGACACTTTATGCATAAACTTTCTGAGTCTCACAGACGTGTCTGACAGTGGCAGCAAGTACAGATATTTCAGATTGCTTTATTGTCAGACTGTTTTTACTCACTACACATATTTTTTCTGTGTTCCAGCTGGTGGCTACAAAAACGACATGAACAGCTTATCTTTTCTAAAAACCTGAAACCCCTGAAGAAGGGGTATACCAGAAATGCATTGGGTTTTGCGTTACCATTTGCTGTTAATTCAGATATTATAGTTCTACATATGATTTGTATAGTGATTTTGTTTACATGTATTGTAATGTAAATGCTTTTGACATCCGTATGAGGATTGGTTTAATCATGAAAACAAGAAATGAATAAATAAGAATGCCTTTCTGATTACACGATATATATTATCTCAGAGTTTATACTGTTAAAAACTTAAAAGAAGCCCTAGGGACGAGAAAACAGTGCACTGTGTGACAGGCACGGAGGTTTCCGCACCTTGCACCCTGAAATTGCAACAGTGCCTGATTTGGCTAGGTTTGTCACCTGGTTGGTGTGTTACTGGCATTGCCAGTATTTTCATCTCCTGTCCGGTTTGAAAATGAACAAAATCACCCAAAACCAATCTTTTTTTCCCTCTTATCAGTAGGTGCTTTGAACAGTGAACATAAAGGAAAGCACTTTAAAATGTGTTCTGAAGCTGCCTTAATGTTTCATGATTGGCAGTCAAGGCCACTGAAATTATTCAATTCTGGGGCTGCGGCGATTTTCGCATAGTTCTAGATTTGCCACAAAATTCTGCTGCAAAATCTGCATCTTTTACACAGAAAAAAATGTGTTTCTATCTCAAATGTTCAAAAGTTACTAAAAACGCAGCAACACGTTGCCACACAGTGGAAGGCCCTCTGCAAAAGTTGACTGGTCATCTTTCTGTTGCTTATTGCTATATTTGAGTGTTAAATGGGTACTACTGAGCCACAAGCACAGTGTTAACAAGTTTAACAAGCATTGGCATAGCCAATAGGTCTCGCTTTGGGACCTTGCAAGTGTTTAGCCAGAGCTACTGGCTTTGTCAATGTATTTAAGCTATGTTGTAGAGCATTGTGGCTGCTGTGCAGCATGTTGAAAAGTTATAATAAAAAAGTGTTATAAGCATTTTTGTTACCTTATAAATAACCGGGAAGACATTATGTACAACTGAATGACCCTATTAAAAAAAAAAAAAAACATTTTTTCTAGTTTTTTTGTCCTTGCAATGCTGGTAACTTCTTCTTGCCTGTTCTAATGCTTATTCGTTATTGCTTTTTTGTTATGGGGTGGGGGAAGGGGCGGGGCGGACATAAACAATGGGTGGCTGGAGGTTGGGAAATAGTACCTGAATTACAACACAAAGAGCGGACGGACACTAGGGGCGAATCAACGGATGCCAGATTCTGAGGGCAGACTGAGGTGGTGCTGAGTGATGCAGAGGTGGTGCTGAGTCATGCTGAGTGATGCGGAGGTGGGCCTGAGAAGGTGATGCTGAGTGATACTGAGGTGGTGTTGAGTGATGCTGAGGTGGTGCTGAGTTATGCGGAGTGATGCTGAGGTGGTGATGCTGCGGTACTCAGGTGGTGCTGAGGGATGCTGAGTTGGTGCTGATGCTGAAGAGGTGCTAAATCGCGGTTGAGGGGGGCTGCACTGGTGGTTGGTCACCAATACATAGGTGGTGCTGTGCTGATGCCTAGACGGTGCTGGGTTGATGTCAGGGTAATGCTGTGTTGGTGCTGATGTGGTGTGAGGTGGTGCTGCTGTGATGCGGAGTTGGTCCTGCACTGGTGGTGGTGCACTGATGCGGAGGTGGTGTTGTGCTGATGCTGAGGTGGTGCTGTGCCGATGCTGAGGTGGTGTTGAGGTGGTGCTACGGTGGTGCTGAGGTGGTGCTGCACTGGTTGTGGTGCATTGATGAGGAGCCGGTGCTGTGCTGATGTTGTGGTGATGCTGAGATGGTGCTATGTTGGTGCTTAGGTGGTGTTGTGCTGATGGTGCTGCGCTGATGTTCAGGTGGTGCATAACTGGTGCTGAGGTGATGCTGTGTGATACTGAGGTGGTGCTGAGGTGGTGGTGTGCTTGTGCGGAGGTGGTGCTCAGGAGATGCTGTGCTGATGCTGATGTTGAAGGGGTTCTGCATTGGTTCTGCATGATGCTGAGGTGGGGCTGCACTGGTGGTGGTGCAGTGATGCGGAGATGGTGCTGTGCTGATGCTGAGATTGTGCTACACTGAAGTTGAGGTGGTGCTGGCTGGTGAGGTGGTGCTGCGCTGGTGATGACATGGTGCTGCACTGGAGGTGGTGCACTGATGAGGACGTGGTGCTGTGCTGATGCTGAGATGGTGCTGTACTGATGCGGAGGTGGTACTGCGCTGGTGGTGAGATGCCGCTGCGCTGGTGGTGGTGCAATGATGTGGAGATGGTGCTAATGCTGAGATGGTGCTACCCTGAAGTTGAAGTGGTGCTGCACTGGTGATGAGGTGGTGCTGCACCAGAGGTGGCGCACTGATGAGGAGGTGGTGCTGAGATAGTGCGTGGTGGTGCTCAGGTGATGCTGAGTGAGACTGAGGTTGTGCTGAGTCATGCTGATGTGGTGTTGAGGTGGTGGTGCTGCGCTGGTGCTCAGATGGTGCTGAGTCATGCTGAGTCGGTGCAGTGCTGAGATGGTGCTGCTCTGATGCTGAGGTGATGATGCACTGATGCTGAAGTGGTGCTGAATTGTAGCTGAGGTGAGGTTGTGCTGAGGTGGGACAGTGCTGGTAGTGGTACACTGATGCGGAGGTGGTGCTGTTCTGATGCAGAGATGGTGCTGTGCTGAAGTGGTGCTATGCTGTTGCTGGGTTTGTGCTGCACTGAGGAGGAGGTGGGGCTGTGCTGATGCTGATTATGGTGCTGTGCTGATGCTGAGGTGGTGCTGTGCTGATACTGAGGTGGTGCCGAGTGATATGGAGGTGGTGGGCTTGTGTGGATGTGGTGCTGAGTGATACTGAGGTGGTGCTGAGAGATGCTTTGGTGGTGCTCAAGTGGTGCTGTGCTAGAGCTCAAGTGGTGCTGAGTTGGTGCTGAGGTGATGTTGCACTGGTAATGTGGTAATGCTAAAGTAGTGCTGCATTGGTGCTGAGTGGCTACTGATGTGGTGCTGCGCTTGTGGTGTGGTGGTGCTCAGGTCTGCCAAGTGATGCTCTGGTGGTGCTGCTGTGGTTCTGCTGAAGTGGTGCTGAGTGATGCTGAAGTGGTGCTGTGCTGTTGCTGGGTTTGTGCTGCACTGAGGAGGAGGTGGGGCTGTGCTGATACTGAGGTGGTGCTGAGTGATACTGAGGTGGTGGGCTTGTGTGGAGGTGGTGCTGAGTGATACTGAGGTGGTGCTGAGTGATGCTTTGGTGGTGTTAAAGTGGTGCTGTGCTAGAGCTCAAGTGGTGCTGAGGTGATGCTGCACTGGTAATGTGCTAATGCTAAAGTAGTGCTGCATTGGTGCTGAGTGGCTACTGATGTGGTGCTGCGCTGGTGGTGCTCAGGTCTGCCAAGTGATGCTCTGGTGGTGCTGCTGTGGTTCTGCTGAAGTGGTGCTGAGTGATGCTGAAGTGGTGCTGTGCTGGTGCCGAGGTAGTGCTGTGCTGTTGCTGGGTTTGTGCAGCACTGAGGAGGAGGTGGGGCTGTGCTGATACTGAGGTGGTGCTGAGTGATACTGAGGTGGTGGGCTTGTGTGGAGGTGGTGCTGAGTGATACTGAGGTGGTGCTGAGTGATGCTTTGGTGGTGTTAAAGTGGTGCTGTGCTAGAGCTCAAGTGGTGCTGAGGTGATGCTGCACTGGTAATGTGGTAATGCTAAAGTAGTGCTGCATTGGTGCTGAGTGGCTGCTGAGGTGGTGCTGCACTGGTGGTGCTCAGGTCTGCCAAGTGATGCTCTGGTAGTGCTGCTGTGGTTCTGCTGAAGTGGTGCTGAGTGATGCTGACTGGTGCTGAAATGGTGCTGTGCTGATGCTGAGGTGGTGCGGCAGTGGTTCTGAGGTGGTGTTGCACTGTCTACTTGCAGGATGTATTGTTCAACAACCTCACATTTTAGAACACGAGGAAGCATCCCTTGATATTGGTTTTACTTCACTAACGATTGAAACCTAAAAGAAAGCATCTAAAGTTGAAAGCACGCAACCTAAAGCTGCTTTCATTTTCATAAAATGGAGCAATAACAGAATGTTTACCTCCTTAATCGTATTCACATAATCACGCTTTCAAAGCAAAATGTAAATAGTTTTAACCTACTGTTGGCCGTCTTCTTAAACCACTTCCATTAAGAAAGTATATTATTTAAGGTTTGGACAGTTGAGCTAATGAAACCAAAAATGTTATAGAATGAAAAAAATCACAGCATCTGGCTGAAAAAGTGCTTGTGAAATCAAAGACAGTGGAAAACAAGATACGGATATGATTTGCAGCCCTCAGCTGAGCGCATTTGGAAAGCCAAAACAAATCCAGACAAAAGAAAAAGCAGTGCGCTGAAAGTAACTTATCTGGCCGATATTGAAGTGATCCGTGTAACAGGGCCAGTCTCCAGGGCGTGACCAGAACATCAAGAGGAGGAACAAATGTAAACTATTTAACAACAAAAACAAAGAAAGGCACATGAAGGAACGAATCGAAACAGATGGGCGTGCTGAAAGCCCATATAGTAGATACAGCATGACTCGAGAGGCAACGCACGCTAGGCAAGACCTAAAAATGACAAAATATTGAAACAATACTATCACAAAATGTGCCATGCTATGCCACAGAATTTGCCTAATTTACTTTAACCTACCCCATAATTTGGGCCTCCTTTGCCACATAATTCCAGTGGCTCTGCTGATAGTTAAACTAAACAAAGGCAGAAAATCTGGGTTAAAAATACGGCCGTTTTAATATAAAGAATCATCTAAGTATCATGCTCTGGCCTTTGGAGAATCATAAAACATGAACAGATGGGTATTTTTTATTGTTCCTTTTTTTTTTAAACAATTTTTATATAGTGTGCACTTGGCCCTAGGGCATTGGAGTGCTATTCATGAGCACCAGTTATATTGAACAAGATCAGATTTTTTTTTTTAGTGTCTGGGAAATTAAGTGATTTGCCCAGAATCACCGAATGTTGAGACAACATGGGGGGGGGGGGGGGAAGAGAGAGAGAGAGAGAGAGAGAGAGAGAGAGAGAGAGAGAGAGAGCGAGAGAGCGAGAGAGAGAGAGTGTGTGTGTGTGTGCACGCACATATACATATATATACACGCACACACTCTGAATTTCTCATACGACCGTGTCACTTGCCCTTTCAGATATATAGGATTAGAGTTACACACCAAAGCAATTCGAACATGTATTCCGTTTCATTCATTTTGATATGGTTCTCTGTACTTTTATTTGAAATGTGGTTTTGTACAAATTTCAGGATTTGTAGACGTATAAGAAGACTACAGTCCTAAAACCATACTCAAATGTACGTAATGTTTCTCATGGAACATGGGTTTCCTACCTATTTATTTAACCGGTGACTCAAACGTCCTATCATCTCATCAACAGTAACACTTACAACAAACAGCAGCACTGGCAGCCGAGGTTCTGATCTACAACAGAGGGCACAAGTTAAAGTTTCAGACATAGCGTGTAAGTATCCAGGAAGTCTCAAATGTTATTGTATCCTTTTTTGACAGGATTGTCTTCTTTCTCAAGATGGTTCTCTTTCCTGAGGTTATTTGTAAATGAGCAGATTGATATGTTTATGCTGTACTGTGACTCCGGGCGATACCACTGGACTCTGACTCCGGGCGATACCACTGGACTATGACTCCGGGCGATACCACTGGACTCTGACTCCGGGCGATACCACTGGACTATGACTCCGGGCGATACCACTGGACTATGACTCCGGGCGATACCACTGGACTCTGACTCCGGGCGATACCACTGGACTATGACTCCGGGCGATACCACTGGACTATGACTCCGGGCGATACCACTGGACTGTGATTCTGCTGTAAATACACGGTTTTTAAGAGATTCATTAAAACCACAATAAAAAAAAATGGGGGGATAAAGTATCCAGGAAATCATCCTGATAAATGATAACTAAAGAACTTTTACAGTTCGTTGACTAGAGGCTTGCCTCGCACTTAGCTACTCGACGTCCTGTAGAATGCAGGATTCTTTTGTAAATACATTCAAGAAGAGATTTGGGACGGGGTTATGGGGCGCATATTCATAATCTAAATAGGATCCAACAATAAAGCTTCACTTACGTTTCTGAGGAAATCATTCCAAGTTGAAACACGCTGGCAATTTGAGAATGAGAAATACCATTCACGTCATTATCAGTGTTCACGTGATGCCGTCAAACAACATTCACATACTCTCCTGTGCGGGTATGTTTCCACCCATGTCAGTCCTCTGCATGAAGAGCTTTCCGCATCCATGCCTTTCTCACTAGGTTAGGGACAGCCGGACTACTTTATATATTTTTCACATCATCACATTATAATCACCCCCTCCTAATGCTTCTGATTGTTGATATGCTCCCATCAAACACAGCAACACAGAAGGGGTGGCCAACATGCCTTGGCTTGGGCCCAGTGGTTCTCCATGTTTCACCACCGCCAAGTACAGCTCCAATCCAGGGGCCCTGCGCCTGGAGGACTGCGTAAGACCAAACATCCTTAAAGATGGCCGAAGCAGGCGCCACCCGCCAATACATAGAGGTGCACACAGACTAAGTGAGGGGTGCTGCCACTGACTGAGCATGAAGTGGGGGGTGCAGCCACTGACTGCTCTTGAAGTGAGGGGTGCAGCCATTGACTGCCCATGAAGGGAGGGTGCACCACTGACTGCCCATGAAGTGGGGGGTGCAGCCACTGACTGCCCATGAAGTGGGGGGTGCAGCCACTGACTGAGCATGAAGTGGGGGGTGCAGCCACTGACTGAGCATGAAGTGGGGGGTGCAGCCACTGACTGCGCATGAAGTGAGGGGTGCAGCCACTAACTGCGCATGAAATGGGGGTGCAGCCACTGACTGCCCATGAAGTGGGGGGTGCAGCCACTGACTGCCCATGAAGTGGGGGGTGCAGCCACTGACTGCTCATGAAGTGGGGGGTGCAGCCACTGACTGCCCATGAAGTGGGGGGTGCAGCAATTGACTGCGCATGAAGTAAGGAGGTGCAGCTACTGACTGCGCATGAAGTGGGGGGTGCAGCCACTGACTGCGCATGAAGTGAGGGGTGCAGCCACTAACTGCGCATGAAATGGGGGTGCAGCCACTGACTGCCCATGAAGTGGGGGGTGCAGCCACTGACTGCTCATGAAGTGGGGGGTGCAGCCACTGACTGCCCATGAAGTGGGGGGTGCAGCAATTGACTGCGCATGAAGTAAGGAGGTGCAGCTACTGACTGCGCATGAAGTGGGGGGTGCAGCCACTGACTGCGCATGAAGTGGGGGGTGCAGCCACTGACTGCGCATGAAGTGGGGGATGCAGCTGACTGCACATGAAGTGGGGGGTGCAACTACTGACTGCGCATGAAGTAAGGGGTGCAGCCATTGACTGCTCATGAAGTAAGGGTGTGGCCACTGACTGCGCATGAAGTGAGGATGCAGCCACTGCCTGCGTATGAAGTGAGGGGTGCAGCCATTGACTGCTCATGAAGTGAGGGGTGCAGCCATTGACTGCTCATGAAGTGAGGGCATTCAGCTACTGACTGCGCAAGAAGTGAGGGGTGCAGCCATTGACTGTCCATGAAGTGAGGGTGCAGCCACTGACTGCGCATGAAGTAAGGAGGTGCAGCTACTGACTGCTCATGAAGTGGGGGTGCCGCTACTGACTGCGCATGAAGTGGGGGTGCAGCCACTGACTGCGCATGAAGTGCGTAGGTGGAGCCACTGACTGCGCATGAAGTGCGGAGTTGCAGCCACTGAATACACGAGGTGCAATGTGGTGCAAGTCATTGACCTGACATGCTTCGATGGGTGTGTGCCGGCACCTGCGGCCACTTAAATACATAGCGGTGACTGCACATGGACTGAAGGGGTGTTAAGTCAGTGACGACGCATGTTTTGCATCCAAGCCCCAGCTCCTGCCACCACTTCAAACCAGAGGTGCAGTAAATGTGTCACCCAGGCTCAAAGCTGCCCCAAACAAACATTCCAAAACCCATAGCTGACCTCCATGTTTTGGGGGATATGATTAACCATGTAGGCTCGTTAACCCTGCAATACTAGTAGGGAACGATCACAAGTTCATCAAGTGGCCCAGAATAGTGAACAATATGAACTTAGTAGCTTTAATGTATACGAGCTTTGCAACCTTTTTGAAATCTACATTAATCACACAGTCAACCAGATTCCTTCAATTAAGCTTCACAAGCATTTTTTTCGCTGAATTAAAGGACCTCTTCTGGTAATTAGTCTGCCCAAAGACCTCCAGAAATATTGTCTCTTCGCCTTGGTTCACCCAGGAGTGTTGTGTGGCAAATCCAAATTAATTTTAAATGTTAAGCAAGGCAGTCTTGCAGGAGTTAGATTTGCTATCAGTTGGCCCTGTGCACTTTTAAAGCTAATTGAGAGGAAGAGAACTGGCCAGACTTACTTGAGGTCTCTTAGCGCAGGCATACCACATTATTTTTCCATATTATTGCCCACGGAAGCACGAAGGGTTTTACCACTACTATACACCACATTGAACCGCCCAAGGGGAGCACCATTTTGCACAACTTTAGTCTGTGTTAGAATCAACTTTGGTTACTGCCTCCCAAGGCATTGTCCGCTCAGTATTGGGTGATAACCCTTCACATCTTTTGCACACCTACGCTTTTTTCATTATATATGAACGATGTAATAGACCACCTCGATGACTATGTCAATGATTCTCCTAAGTTAAATGGGCCAACCGTTCGGTGTTATTATTCGCTGATGATACATCTCGATTTCCCAGGCCGCTAAAGGCTTGGACAATTTGCTGGCCTCCTTTCAATAATATTGTACTCTTAAGGTTCTGGAAATAAACAGACATAAACGCTAGAAGAGAAAAACTAGACTGAGAGATAAAGTGCTAGTTAGATAGAGTCGCTAGTTCTGAGTATCTGGGGATTAAGCTCCATGATAAAGACCTTGTTGGCAGCCACAGCTAGAGAAGAGTAAGACCACTCTCACTCACAGGACAGCGTCTGTTCTGAAATTCTTTGAGGCAGCCAGATCCATGTTACCAGATGTTGAGGTCTATCAGGCCCCAGACCAATCTGCAGCACTGTACGGGGCTGAAATCTGGGGTTACTCATCTGTAACCCATCCACCTGTTGAAGACAACAACTTTATAAGATCATTGTGTAATCTCTCTCAGAGAGCCCCCCTACAATCATGTTTATAGACACCCCAATAAAATGTATTGAGCTCTGTGCAGCCATGCGACCTCTTTTGTTTTGGACAAGGCTGTGGGCTGCTGAGGAATTGCCCCTATCCAGGGAAGCTTCAAATGATTTTCTGTCATGGGCTGGTAACAACCACCTTCCATGGTTCCATCATATTTGACAATGGCTCTGGAAATTGGGCCTTGAAGATCTATGGGACAACCCCTATACAATCACCCAGAATGCCAAAGGAGTTGTTAAAGCTGCATTTTGGCAATATATCCATCTTGTTCCACACAGACGCATTTCTCTTGGCTCCTTTACTAATAGGTTTATTCTTCATAAGCCAATTTCTAGGTATGAAGCCTATCTAGACTGTAATCACCGTTGGCTAAGTCCCTGTTCATGAAGGTGCGTTTTGGAGTCCTTTAAAATCAATACGCGTGCAGCTAAGTGAGATAATGGCTCTGATAATGTGTCTTTATGCAAGCTGGGCATCAATAATGCTGTTGAAAACATTGAACATGTCCTACTTTTTCTGTACAGCTTATGTCAAACTCAGGCGTGAATGGATTAGACCTTTGTGTCTCACCTTGGGTTTCCGCACTTTCTAACCAGCACTTTGTTTATTTTTAACTGAGATGTCGCCTCTTATTGTCTTTGGCCTAAGCTTACATTATGTATTTAATTAGAAAGAAGAAAGGCAAAGAGTTTTAATCCATTTAGCACAGGTTGGGGTCTTTGAATAGTTGTTTTATTGCTTGTAATTATTTTATTTTCTGAAATGTTCATATTAGTTCTTATCTTGAAATGCATTTCTAATATCTTTTATTGCACATTATTTGCACCTTTTATGTGGTATCTAGTTGCTGCCTTATTACTGGTCGATTGTCACACATTTATGTCTGGGCACGAGGGGGGGGGTATTTTTCATGATAACGGGTCCATAAGCTGTACTGGAAGATTAGTACCATAGTCGGAAATTAATTCAAGCATTCCATCGATCACCTTTTTGTATATTTTAGTGTGTTGCCGTGGCACGGTTATGCCCAATCGTGGGTCCCTTGTACACTGTCACAGGAACCAAGTTGTACCCAGCTGATGAGCCCATAACTAGGGCAAAAATGGTCCTGGGTTGCTTGGGTTGCGGTTCAGGGAGGACCCGGCTTGGCAATTCGGGTTGGACTGTTCCGATTGGAGCAGGGTCAAGACTGATTTGCATATAGGCGGTTTCAAACTGAGGTGACATGGTGGTCAAAATAACGATTGATTGGGATGCCGCCCAAATAATTATCAGTGGCTGAGATTAATTCAAGAATTCCATCCATCACTTTTTTGTATACCTCATTACAGAGTGGTCCAGAAAACGGGTCGGTATTTCACCACCCCTGGAGATATCAATACTAGGGGTACAAATGAACTCCCAGGGTGGAGAAAATCCATCCCCTTACAAGTTGAACGTGGTGTGTCCACTTAAAAATAAAGAATGGCAGAGGAAATCCATAATTGCGGGTCTGATTCCTCCAGTAATACCTCATTTTACCCCGCACTTTCACCCAAATATTTCAGCAGTCAAAATCTCCGGGTCAAATGTAACAGACCCATGCTCCTCCGGCAGAGCTCATAATTCAGTGGGGATTGGTGACCTGTGACTGCCCACATTGGAATTGAGTGGTCACATGCAATGAGGGCCGTGGTATGGTGTCCAGTACTAGCGAGTTCGGCCGGCGCTCGATGACCAGTTCTGGAGACCTTAGTTGGCGTACAGTGCCTAGTCCTGGAAAACATCTCCACAGGGCCCCCTCTGATCTTCTCTGGAATATGAAGTAGAGAGTATTATCATTTCTAACCTGCCCTCAGGCCCTGATTCCCCTCACATCACCAGTCCCCCACTGACTTTACCTTCTTTCTCTGCCCTATTGCCTCTGGTTTTCTCCTACCACAACCCTTCACGCTTTGATTTTCCACTTCTCTCCTAGTTACATATTGACTAGTTATATTGGCCCCCACAGCTCAAGCCCCAAATGAAAAGTAGGTTTAGGTTTTTTTTATAGCAGACCAGAGCTACTAACAAAGTAATGGGGAACCTTTCACCTTCCTAATTCTGTTATTAATATCCTGTAGAATTATCCACACAGAGCCTCCTTTCTTTAAATGCATGGGGTGGTTAGCTAAATGCTGCTAGAGATGTCTACATTGCTGCACTTGAAAGTTCTTTTACTCTTATCAGAAGGTTAACCCCAAGCCATCGCACCTTTAAAAATATACTCAGGTAATGGATTTGCTTAGAAAACCAGTAACTTTTATTTTTAAATGAATTATCCAATCTGATTTCCCTTCGTTTTTATAAGATTGTCATTTGTTTCATTTTTAATCCATCTCTTAATCTGCCTACATGGTATATCGGATTTACAATAGTGGGATTTATTGTAAAATTGTTCATTTCACATTTGTGTGTGCGAAAAGTTTTAATTTGTCATTTTTATTCAGTGCTCAGTCAGTCAGCTTCAGAACACTAGATAACAAACACTGCGAAAGCGGTATTGTTTGTCGACATTTGGCCGTTGCCAGTGCTTATTTTGTTTGTAAATCGTTTTTGTACCAAGACACACAAGCAGCCCAGGAGTAGGGTCGATGAAGCAGTCGGTCTCTCTTCTGAGTAAAACTGGCATTATATGAAAGCCAAAAGATATACGTTTGAAATATAAAAGCGGACATAGCACTGGGAGTCCCTGGTACTGATGGGGACTACTTATGACGGGCGTTCACGTTGTGCAAGAACAGAATGCAAGCCCTTACACTCACTTCAGCCAATACATGAAGAGCAGTGGCGGCTCCTCCGCAATGACTCAGAGCCAGCAAAGGTAAATTTAAACGATGTTTTTGCATAGTTGCATAGTTGCTGGCTCTTACCAGAGCTGTTGGGAGGGGCGGGGCTAAGGTATGGGAGGGGAGAGGAGGAGTGCTAGGGCACTCCACTCACTAAGTGCGCATCTGTGTTTTGACCTGCTGTCTCAGGCCGACCAAACAACACATGCGCACTTAGGTTTTCTCCAGCCTCGCTGCATTGATAGCCGGGCTGGAGAAACCACACAGACTCCCTGATCTGAGCAGGGCGTCTTTTCTGCCTGCTCAGACCAATCCCCGCCCTGGTCTCCAGTGTGGGGATTGGACAGGGAGTCGGTCCCAGGGGCTGCTGGGACCCAGGAAGAGGAGAGGCGGTGCGAGGAGATGCAACACTGGAGCGGCCGGCGTAAAAAGAAGTTTATTTTTTTAATACTAAATTACCCCCATGCACGACGCCTACCGCGAAACCCCACCCGCCCACCACCCTTTGTGTATGGCAGCGACTGCTGCTGAAGGGGGCTGACCATGTGCCCCATGCTGTGGTGGGCGAAGGCATAATGTGAAAGACACTACAGCAGACCACTGGATGAAGAGAGTGAACTGAAAGCCCCTGGAAGTATTTATAAAATCATTATTTGTATGAAAAACAAAAAGCCTTGGCTAACGAGAGACCATAAATGACAATTACAGGCTTGTTATCTCCAGAGATAGCTGGATGAAAACACGCACTTTTCCCTAGGAAGGGTTTTTAACACACCCTCCATAAGTGCCTTTGACTTCCTACATCCTCACCAGTGTTATCATCATGGGTTCAGATACAGGGGAGGCGATCAGAAGAGCGCGCGGCTCATTAAAACGCACTTCCATTCCGTATTTTAATGAAAGGCAGGAATGGGTGAACTGTTTCTTGAGTGTAGGCTCGTGTATCTTCTCAAATGTTGAAAGATTTGCAGTGACAAAACAAGCCGTCCATACATTGAATGCATACATATTGCATTTATATGTAGTACCACATAGCAAAGTTTGGATCCACCTTTGATTAAAGAGTAAGGCAGGAGATGAAAGATGATCCCTTTGGTGCCCCACTTCCTGTGATAAAATGACATTGTGCATTGCTTATGCGAATGGCTGGTGATGTACACTGTTAATACATACGTGGTTTAAACAGCGTTTAGGAGGATGAGGGCATGTGATCATACCCAAGACCTTGTCTTTGGGGCCACTCGACACGTTGGTAAGTACCATGCCGGCTGCGCTTGGCATCAGACACATTGATAAGAACCGTGCCAGCAGGTCTTGTCATCAGGCACATTGGTAAGAACCATGCCAGCGACGCTTGGTATCGGACACATTGGTAAGTACAACATTGATTGCTCTTGGCACCAGGCACATTGGTAAGTACTATGCCGGCGGCGCTTGGTATCAGATACATTGGCAAATATCACGCCATCTTGACGCAGTGAAACTTCTCACATGCCTTGGACACACATGGCATCTGGCCTCAATGAAGCTGTTGATATGACCCGAGCCAAGCATGGCATCTGGGTTAAGTGGAGATGCTCATATGATCCGATGCCCACAAATTCTCTGGTTCTCGTGGTGAGAGGCCTACTAACAGCTACCCATGATGCACTATCATTCCAGCCAGTGAGGCGCTAGAACATTGGGGAAGCCCCCAACAGAGTCCTAGCTTCCTCTTTCCATCTAACTCGCCCCCCTCCTTTCACTTGCATGTGAACACTTTTTCCAGCCGACGCCCTTAGTCTAGGCCTTCCGGGCCGTCTTTGGATGCCGTGAATTGCTACACAAATAATCAACATAACATCTCTCCAGAAGATTAAGGAGCCAGTCCTGCAAATACTTAGGGACTCGACATGGACTTCTACAGAGAGCAGGTAGAGTCAAAAGTAGTAAGCTTTTCAATTTTAGACGCCAGCTTAAGACCTGGCTGTTCCAGCAGTAACGGTGGTCTTTGAGGTTCAGAATGTATACTATCTCTCTTCCAAGGGGATCTCTCAGCGCCAGGACACTCCTTGGAGTAGCTGTGCGCTCTATAAATCCCCCATAACATTAACATTAACATAACGTAACATTATTCAAATGTGGCGGCAAAGCACACAAGATTATTAAAAGAATAATAGCAAACAGGGCTGGTCACATCAGCCTCATTCTGAGGACCACGCAAAAATCCGATTTAGACGCAAGCTTCCGTTTGAGACCACATAGGAATAACGAGTTGGAGACTAATTACACACCTGCAGGTGTTTGTGCAGAAACGTTATGTCAGGTAAAATCAGATACAAAAGGGTAGATTTATCAATCCTTTGAAAGCTTGTAAAGCAATGCAAATATGCTTTTAGGTCGGCGGGGTCCGTCTGTAACGCAACTGGTGCTCATGTAAAGCCCTCTGATACCTTTGGGTCGAGATCACACTAAATAAAACTCCTCTCCCCCCACCCAAACAAATAGGGTGGTACATGAGCATTCTCACGTAAAACCCTATCCTCTAACAATGGCATAATGAGCTTTAAGACATAAAACAAAAATCGCTCCTACGCAAAGCAGGCATTATGTTTGAGAATTTTTTTTATTTCTTTGCAGCATTCATCCAACTTGTGAAACGTTTTAAAGTGTGTCCAGGCATAGTATTTGATATAGGAAGGGATCCCGTCTGGTGCACAACTATGTTAGACATGGCACTCACTTTGTGTTGGAAAGGTACCCTTCCAGCGCAAAACCTATGTTAGATATCCTTCTGGGGTTGATACAACGAGTACCATTCAGTGGGTAAGTGTTACGAAAGGAGGATTTTCAGACAAGTGCTTGCATCTGCAAGGCTGTAGGGCTAGGGGAAGTGTCAGCCACAATTCAGGCTCGTCTCCACCAGCCTTCTAATGGGAATATCCCTCCTCTCACTAGGCCAGTCCGTCTGTCTGTAAATGATAAATCCACATGCCGCAGCACCATGCACTACCTGACAGTGTGCCTTTCGAGGCACCATATGAACATGTGTCCCATCCTGCTACCTCCCCTCACCCTCAAAAACTCCCCCCCTCTAGCATCCCCGTTAAATCCCTTGCAGCTGATTGACTTTTTTCCTGCTTTTTCTGCTGAATGCAAGGAAAAAAGTCATTAACAGTCAGATCAAAAGAAAACTTAATGAATGAGGGAGAAAAAGCAAGACTTGCACAGATTGGGAATTCCCTTCACTTCCTGAGGTGGAGGAGGGAGCAGGGACAAGAGCGAGAGAAGCAAGACAAAGAGAGAGAGAAATGGTGTAAAGTTAGAGGAGGCTGGTCTGAGGCACATCAAGGGAAGCGAGGGGGAGATAGCGAGGGGAGCAGTGTGTGAGGAAGGGAGAGGTATTTGTATTTATTAAATATTAGATTTAGATTTCGGCAGATGGTTACTCTGTCACAACGATGACGGATATCCCGTCCGCCAAACTATAAATCCCATAGGATATTATGGGATTTTTATTTCAGCGGACTGTTGTGACGGAACTATGAATCTGATCTTGTGTAATGTAATTTTGTGCTAATGTAAAGCGCTCCAATATCCTTGGGCCGATTTTGCGCTATATAAAACTGCAAAAAACAGGGAAGGGAAATGTGGCCTAATGGCCAACGCGGCCGACCTTGAAACTGGGGAATCTGGTTGGAGTCCTGGCCTCGGCTCAACTTCTGTGATTCTGGGAAAATCACTTAATCTGCCCATTCCTTAGAAAATGTGTAATGTAATCTGGTGCAGATGTCAAGTGCTCTAATGTCCTTGGGCCAAGCTCTCGCTTTATAAAACAGCAACAAAAAAAATACAGTGTCCAATGCTGAAGAGAGGAAAGATGAGAAGCGGCTAAGAGCAAAGGTCACAGGGACAGCCACATGAGAGGGGACTTTCTAATGAGAGCTCGGGAGCTTGACTGAAGAGAGTGGAGCAGCATCTGTGTAGAGAGAAACAGGGCTGGGGTGGGCGAGTGCCCCCCCCCTCGACAAGAAATGGGGGGCTGAGGTGCCCTGATGGAACAGTAAGGACATGCAGTGGCATCGGGTGCCAAGGCCATAGGGGCATCAGTATGATCTTGATGTGCTATCCTTCTCAATCCAAAAAACTGACTTATATCCACCACTCGAATTACTTTCATATTTCACTATACTAATTCAACACTAATCCTTTATGGGTTCCGGAGTAGCGTGCTACTCGCCAAAAAAGCTCTTCAACACCCCATCAGGGGTAACAAGCACTATATAAATGCAAACCTTTTCCCCTCTTCTAGCCGTCCGCTTTTCTTCTGAATCCAAATGACTAACATATCCACCACTCAAATTACTTTCATTCATATTTCACTATACTAATTCACCACTAATTCTTTATGGGTTCCGGAGTAACTTGCTACTCGCCGAAAAAGCGTTTTAACGCCTCGTCAGGGATAGTAAGTGCTATATAAATGCAATTACAATATAATATGTTAGTTCAAGTCGCCAATTGGAGTACCTCTGATAGCAAATACTTGAAAAGGGAAAAGCCTGCCCTGCGTGAACAGTGTGATCGGACAACACAATGAAGAGGAAGATGAAACAATGTCCAGTGGGCTGCTAGGACATGGTACATGGAATACTGACGGAGGGAGGAGCCACAGCTAGGGGAATGGAGAGGGGTGAGAAAGAGAGAATGAGGCAAGGGAGGGAGAAGAGGGACAAGGAAAAGGGGTGGAGAAAGGGGACGGAGGCAAGAATGGACAAGAGGTAGAGGGGACGAGGGGCAAAGAGTGAGAGCGAAGGAGAGATGGGAGAGGGTGGCAGAGCAGAGACACTGAGGGAATAGGGGAAGAGATCTTGGAAGAGGGGGGATAGCGTGGAGGAAAGGGACATAGGGAGAGAGGAAGCAAAGGATAAATATAGCGAAAGGCAACATAGAAGTAAGTATGAGGGTGACAGAAGAAAGGAAAATTATGAAGCCAAGAGAGAAGATTATAGTGACTGCAGAAGCCCAAAGGAAGTGCCAACAGGACGGGGAGATACTGCAATAAGATAAAGATTACAAATCAATCATAAACGCCACTTAGCTCCAGCTATTCCTAATCAATGTTTCTTCTAATTACGAAGTCTAACACGTCATAATTGCCAAGATGTCTCCACTCAGATGATCCAAAACAATAACCTTTTCAGACATCAAGAGCGAGCGAATTAGGGCTTCCAATGTCATGGAAATAAGACTTGCACATAAAGGAGGTTTATGATCCATGTGATTGTCGGTTTCTCTGAAAAGCAAATATCCAATATATTGATTATTGAACTAATTTCCAATTAAACAAATAATGCTGATGCTTGTGCTACATGTTTCGTCCCATTGAAACGCACGCTCCTTCAAGGCTTACTCATGTCTGGAAGTGAGTAGATTTAGCGTAATGAATGAGTATGAGAGAAGGTAGATGAGGTGGGAGTGAGGTTAATGAACTTAATGGTGAGCACAGAGAGAGAGATGATAGACCCGGAGAGATATGTGACTGCACTGGACGGAGAGATGATAATACAGTAAAAGGAGATGTGAGCACTAGAGAGGGAGATGACAGCACCGGAGAAGGTCAAGTGAGCGCACTGGAGAATGTAAGGAGATGATAACACTTGAGAGATATAATAGCACTGGGGAGATATGGTAGTATTGACGAGAGAGAGCACAGGAGAGAGAGAGAATAGTACTGGAGAGACAGACAGATGATAGCATGGAGAAAGAGACAGAGAGAGAGAGAAAATAGTACTGGAGAAAGGTGACCGCATTGGAGGGAGAAATTGCTGCACTGGAGAGATTTAAGAATACTGGAGAGAGAGATGGCGGCAGTGGAGAGAGAAATGATACTACTGGAGAGAGAGAGTTGATAGCAGTGGAAAGAAAGAGACGCAATAGCACGGTATAGAGAGGGGTGATAGGAGATACCAGTTGTTGGACCTGGCCCATCTGGCAGGTCCGCCCCTGAAGTTTTTATGCTATATGTAACCTGGGGATGGTGATTCCCCCTCTGAGTGAGTGTGAGGAGAGAGCGACCTCCCCTTCCATAGGAATGCATGGGGAATGGATGAGTCCTCAGTAGTTCCCGGTGCGTAGGGTGTGCAGGGTCAAGTCTGGTATGGATGAACTCGGGAGGTTGAATGCTGCGCAACGGTATATGAGGTATGAGTGTGTCTAGTGCAGAAGTCCCTCTTTTGGAAGTTGGCATATTTGTGGAATATGTGCCTGGCGTATGATTGGCCGGGGCTGGCTGGTGAGCCTGGCTCCCAGGATCTGGGAGGGTCTGCCCGGTGGTGAATGGAGTGTTTAGCATACTAATGTGAGGGGAGGAGTGAGCCTGGGTCTGCTTGTGGATTGACTGTCTGGTTTGAGTGTCATGAATGAGGCTGGGTTTTCCCCAGACACTGCTGGCTCCACCCCCTGGGGTGCGGCTGATGTTCCTAGCCTGGCCAGTGTAAAGAATCCCCCATAACCAGTTCCAGCTGGTTCTCCCCCTGCCTGCCCCTTCAGACCAAGAATGTGTGTATAAAAAGGGTGCTGTGACACCCTGGACTTGTTCTTGTTCTCCAACTTGAATCTACCTGGAGCTGCTGCTGCTGGGGCTCAGGGGTGGCGTGCCTCCCTGGGCCCTGCCCTACTCCTGGACTGAGGATGGCCCTTTCCCCTCTTTGGCGCTGCTGGGCCCCCCCTGAGGTCCTGGACTACCGACGGACTTTTGTAATCTGCATCTAGCGCTGGGGGAGCGCTGTCCCTCCTGCCCAGCACCTGGAAGCGCTGCTCCCTGCCCCCTACCGCTTTGGGGTCCTTCCCTCCTGCACAAGCGCTGGTAGCGCTACATCCACCAAGCCGGTGCTCACCCGGCGTCTGCCCCGTGCTCCCAGTGTTCGATACCCCCAGCGAGTGCCTACCTCGCTTTATTCCCTGCCCGTGTGCCTTACGAGGGAGCCCACTCCTCGTCGATTTCTCCCCGAGTTCACCGCCGCCGCCCGGGACCCTAGTGACGTCATCCCCGGGCCGCGCTGGTATTGGCTGCCGGCCCGGGATTCCCCACTGGCGTCATCCCCCAGGCCGCGCCGTGATTGGCTGCCGGCCCGGGAGAGGGAGGAGGGGCGTCGGGACGCGTTGTCGGTGTCCGCCCCCCCTCGAGTGCATCTCCGGTTGTGCCCCGAGGCCCGGGAGGCCTCGCACGAAGCCGAGTCCCCCGAGAGGGACTCCGCGTGCCCCCAGAGCCCGGCGAGGCTCCACCTGTGACCAGTGCCCCCAGAGCCCCGAGAGGCTCCACCGTGCCATTGCCCCCAGAGCCCGAGGGGCTCCACCCGTTGGCCCCCCCCTTTTTTTCCCAGGGCCGGCAAGGCTCCCACGAGGTCCCTCAGTGGCCCAGCACTTAGTGGGCCACCGCTACGTTTAGCTTTGCCCCGGGCTTCCTGCCATGAACATCGAGACACTTGGGCACCGTGCCCCAGAAAGGCCCGCTGGCCTGTGGATTGCTGTGGACTGAGTCTAATGTGATCCCTACCAGTATTCTGTGTTGCACCTCTACGGGTGCTCCTGTTGTTGTGTACTTGGTCCTATTTCCCCCCCCGGAATACCAGATGTCCCCTGTACGATTCCTGGCAGTGGTCCCTTGGCCCTGTGTTGTACCTTCTTCCCCGAAGCCCCTACCCGTGCCCCTGGCACCTTGTACGATGTGTGTTCCTATGTGTTCTGCTTAATACAGATATTATTTTTTGTATATATACTTGGTGTGGAGTTCCTTTTGTGGGGGGCCCGGGAGGTTGTTGTTGGTGGGTGCGTGCGCAAATGCTTCACATGTCCTCCGAGATAGGCCTGGCTGCCCGCGCCGCGTTACCTAGAGGGCGAGCAGGGGTCGACCTTTCATAGGAGTGGTGGTCTCTGACTGGCTGTGGCGCAAGCCCTGGCCGGCCGGGGGTCCCATTTCCTACATTGGTGGCAAGCGGTGGGATCCGGACTTGTGTTTGCGCAGTACCCCAACGATAACTGGCCTCCCTGCAGAACTCTGTATTGTACATGGTCGCAAAGAAAGGAGATTATTGTTTTAAGAGGTTACGTAAATGTCCGCTCTGTGAAAGATGTGTTCGAGTCAGGTGTCCCCCCCGTACCCCGCTGAATATGGTTTAGGCGTCAGGTGTCGCCCTGGCTGAATTTACGTTACCCCGCTGAATGTGTTGGAGGCATCATGTGTTCCGTGCACCGCTGAATGTGTCTGATGCGTCAGGTGTCCTTCCTTTCCCCGCTGAATGTGTTGGAGGCATCATGTGTTCCGTGCACCGCTGAATGTGTCTGATGCGTCAGGTGTCCCCCCCGTACCCCGCTGAATATGGTTTAGGCGTCAGGTGTCGCCCTGGCTGAATTTACGTTACCGCGCTGAATGTGTTGGAGGCATCATGTGTTCCGTGCACCGCTGAATGTGTCTGATGCGTCAGGGTCCTTCCTTACCCCGCTGAATGTGTTGGAGGCATCATGTGTTCCGTGCACCGCTGAATGTGTCTGATGCGTCAGGTGTCCCCCCCGTACCCCGCTGAATATGGTTTAGGCGTCAGGTGTCGCCCTGGCTGAATTTACGTTAAGTTGTATCCTGGACAAGGAAGACCTGCTGGCTCGGCCGCGGCTTGCCTTGGGGAGAGCTGAACCTTGAGACCTGCTGGCGCTACCGCGGCTCGTTTTGTGAAAGTTATGGTAGTTGTATCCCGGACAAGGAAGACCTGCTGGCTCGGCCGCGGCTTGCCTTGGGGAGAGCTGAACCTTGAGACCTGCTGGCGCTGCCGCGGCTCGTTTTGTGAAAGTTATGGTAGTTGTATCCCGGACAAGGAAGACCTGCTGGTTCGGCCGCGGCTTGCCTTGGGGAGAGCTGAACCTTGAGACCGGCTAGTGCTGCCGCGGCTCGTTTTATTGAACTTATGTTAAGTTGTATCCTGGACAAGGAAGACCACTGGCGCTGCCGCGGCTTGCCTTGGGGAGAGCTGAACGCTTAGTTCCCAGGTGGAAGACCAGTGGAGGGAGGAAGTTCCAAAACTGATAGGAAGGTGTGTTCTGAGGGTGTTCTCCTGGGAGGACGCGGAACCTCAGAAGTAGAGGTAGGGTGGGGCATTCTTGCCCGTGACCTCTGGCAAGCCTGAGGGTGCGGACCCTAGGTGGAAGGAACAGTGGTAGGCGTGGCTACCCTGAGAAAGGGAGTGGAGAAGGGCTATTGTGGGCCCGGGGTTACCACCCCCCACTCCGGATTAGCAGGGACCGGTGGTATCTGGGTAGCCCAGGGCCTGGTCCTAGTCACATACAACTAAGGCGTACCAATAGGGTAGCCTGGTTGGGCCTATGTCTTTATTGTTTTTCATTTTTTTTACATTTTTAGCCTGTGTGTGTCTATCGGTCCAGGTAGGCGTTGAACTGGAGGGTGGCTCGGTAGCGCGGGCCACGTCCATGTTCTATCGCCCTGCAAGCAGGGAAGTCCATCACGGTAGTGATTGGTCTACCCTGCCTTTGGGCTGGGAGGGGCGTGTGTTGGACCTGGCCCATCTGGCAGGTCCGCCCCTGAAGTTTTTATGCTATATGTAACCTGGGGATGGTGATTCCCCCTCTGAGTGAGTGTGAGGAGAGAGCGACCTCCCCTTCCATAGGAATGCATGGGGAATGGATGAGTCCTCAGTAGTTCCCGGTGCGTAGGGTGTGCAGGGTCAAGTCTGGTATGGATGAACTCGGGAGGTTGAATGCTGCGCAACGGTATATGAGGTATGAGTGTGTCTAGTGCAGAAGTCCCTCTTTTGGAAGTTGGCATATTTGTGGAATATGTGCCTGGCGTATGATTGGCCGGGGCTGGCTGGTGAGCCTGCCTCCCAGGATCTGGGAGGGTCTGCCCGGTGGTGAATGGAGTGTTTAGCATACTAATGTGAGGGGAGGAGTGAGCCTGGGTCTGCTTGTGGATTGACTGTCTGGTTTGAGTGTCATGAATGAGGCTGGGTTTTCCCCAGACACTGCTGGCTCCACCCCCTGGGGTGCGGCTGATGTTCCTAGCCTGGCCAGTGTAAAGAATCCCCCATAACCAGTTCCAGCTGGTTCTCCCCCTGCCTGCCCCTTCAGACCAAGAATGTGTGTATAAAAAGGGTGCTGTGACACCCTGGACTTGTTCTTGTTCTCCAACTTGAATCTACCTGGAGCTGCTGCTGCTGGGGCTCAGGGGTGGCGTGCCTCCCTGGGCCCTGCCCTACTCCTGGACTGAGGATGGCCCTTTCCCCTCTTTGGCGCTGCTGGGCCCCCCCTGAGGTCCTGGACTACCGACGGACTTTTGTAATCTGCATCTAGCGCTGGGGGAGCGCTGTCCCTCCTGCCCAGCACCTGGAAGCGCTGCTCCCTGCCCCCTACCGCTTTGGGGTCCTTCCCTCCTGCACAAGCGCTGGTAGCGCTACATCCACCAAGCCGGTGCTCACCCGGCGTCTGCCCCGTGCTCCCAGTGTTCGATACCCCCAGCGAGTGCCTACCTCGCTTTATTCCCTGCCCGTGTGCCTTACGAGGGAGCCCACTCCTCGTCGATTTCTCCCAGAGTTCACCGCCGCCGCCCGGGACCCTAGTGACGTCATCCCCGGGCCGCGCTGGTATTGGCTGCCGGCCCGGGATTCCCCACTGGCGTCATCCCCCAGGCCGCGCCGTGATTGGCTGCCGGCCCGGGAGAGGGAGGAGGGGCGTCGGGACGCGTTGTCGGTGTCCGCCCCCCCTCGAGTGCATCTCCGGTTGTGCCCCGAGGCCCGGGAGGCCTCGCACGAAGCCGAGTCCCCCGAGAGGGACTCCGCGTGCCCCCAGAGCCCGGCGAGGCTCCACCTGTGACCAGTGCCCCCAGAGCCCCGAGAGGCTCCACCGTGCCATTGCCCCCAGAGCCCGAGGGGCTCCACCCGTTGGCCCCCCCCTTTTTTTCCCAGGGCCGGCAAGGCTCCCACGAGGTCCCTCAGTGGCCCAGCACTTAGTGGGCCACCGCTACGTTTAGCTTTGCCCCGGGCTTCCTGCCATGAACATCGAGACTCTTGGGCACCGTGCCCCAGAAAGGCCCGCTGGCCTGTGGATTGCTGTGGACTGAGTCTAATGTGATCCCTACCAGTATTCTGTGTTGCACCTCTACGGGTGCTCCTGTTGTTGTGTACTTGGTCCTATTTCCCCCCCCCGGAATACCAGATGTCCCCTGTACGATTCCTGGCAGTGGTCCCTTGGCCCTGTGTTGTACCTTCTTCCCCGAAGCCCCTACCCGTGCCCCTGGCACCTTGTACGATGTGTGTTCCTATGTGTTCTGCTTAATACAGATATTATTTTTTGTATATATACTTGGTGTGGAGTTCCTTTTGTGGGGGGCCCGGGAGGTTGTTGTTGGTGGGTGCGTGCGCAAATGCTTCACATGTCCTCCGAGATAGGCCTGGCTGCCCGCGCTGCGTTACCTAGAGGGCGAGCAGGGGTCGACCTTTCATAGGAGTGGTGGTTTCTGACTGGCTGTGGCGCAAGCCCTGGCCGGCCGGGGGTCCCATTTCCTACACCAGTGGAGAGAGAAAATAGTACCAGAGAGAGAGATGAGGCACTGGATAGTGAAATGACAGCACCAGAGAGAGAGATGAGGCCCTGGTTAGTGAAATGACAGCACCGGAGAGAGAGATGAGGCCCTGGTTAGTGAAATGACAGCAATGGAGAGAGAGATGAGGCCCTGGTTAGTGAAATGACAGCATCGGAGAGAGAGATGAGGCCCTGGTTAGTGAAATGACAGCAACGGAGAGGGAGACGAGTACACTGGATAGTGAAATTATAGCACCGGAGAGGGAGATGAGGCACTGGATAGGGAAATGACAGCACCGGAGACGGAGATGAGGCACTGGATAGGGAAATGACAGCACCGGAGAGAGAGATGAGGCACTGGATAGGGAAATGACAGCACCAGAGAAAGAGAGATGAGTCACTGGATAGTGAAATGACAGCACCGGAGAGAGAGATGAGGGCACTGGATATTGTAATTATAGCCCCGGGGAGAGATGAAGCACTGTATAGTGAAATGATAGCACCAGAGAAAGAGAGATGAGGGCACTGGATAGTGAAAGGATAGCACCGGAGAGAGATGAGGGCACTGGATAGTGAAATGATAGCACCGGAGAGAGATGAAGCTCTGTATAGTGAAATGATAGCACCGGTGAGAGAGAGAAAGAGAGAGAGAGAGAGAGAGAGAGAGAGAGAGAGATGAGGGCACTCGATAATGAAATGAAAGCACTGAAGAGAAAAAGATGATAAAGCTGAAGAGAGAAAAGTGATATAATTAGATAGAGAATAACAACTCTAGGAAGAGAAAGATCATAGTGCTGGAAAGACAGAGAGATATATCATTAGGGAGAAAGGTAACAGCACTAGAGACAGAGGGAGATGAGGAAACACTGGAAAAGAAGATAGAAATGCGAGCACTGAAGGGGAAGGGAAAGCTGATTGCAGTGGAGAGTGAGGGAGATGATGGCACTGGGGAGAGCTGCAAAGTTAGATAACAAAAATGAGTGAGTGGTGATAGCACTGGAGAGAGAGGGAGGGGTGATAGCACTAGAGAGAGAGGGAGTGGTGGAGGCACTGGAGAGAGAGGGAGGGGTGACAGCATTGGAGAGAGAGGGAGGGGTGACAGCATTGGAGAGAGAGGGAGGGGTGACAGCATTGGAGAGAGAGGGAGGGGTGACAGCACTGGAGAGAGGGAGGGGTGACAGCACTGTAGAGAGGGAGGGGTGACAGCACTGTAGAGAGAGGGAGGGGTGACAGCACTAGAGAGAGAGGGAGGGGTGACAGCACTAGAGAGAGAGGGAGGGGTGACAGCACTAGAGAGAGAGGGAGGGGTGGAGGCACTAGAGAGAGAGGGAGGGGTGGAGGCACTGGAGAGAGAGGGAGGGGTGGAGGCACTGGAGAGAGAGGGAGGGGTGACAGCACTGGAGAGAGAGGGAGGGGTGACAGCACTGGAGAGAGAGGGAGGGGTGACAGCACTGGAGAGAGAGGGAGGGGTGACAGCACTGGAGAGAGAGGGAGGGGTGACAGCACTGGAGAGAGAGGGAGGGGTGACAGCACTGGAGAGAGAGGGAGGGGTGACAGCACTGGAGAGAGAGGGAGGGGTGGCGGCACTGGAGAGAGAGGGAGGGGTGGCGGCACTGGAGAGAGAGGGAGGGGTGACAGCACTGGAGAGAGAGGGAGGGGTGACAGCACTGGAGAGAGAGGGAGGGGTGACAGCACTGGAGAGAGAGGGAGGGGTGGCGGCACTGGAGAGAGAGGGAGGGGTGGCGGCACTGGAGAGAGAGGGAGGGGTGGCGGCACTGGAGAGAGAGGGAGGGGTGGCGGCACTGGAGAGAGAGGGAGGGGTGATAGCACTGGAGAGAGAGGGAGGGATGATAGCACTGGAGAGAGAGGGAGTGGTGGAGGCACTGGAGAGAGAGGGAGGGGTGACAGCATTGGAGAGAGAGGGAGGGGTGACAGCACTGTAGAGAGAGGGAGGGGTGACAGCACTGTAGAGAGAGGGAGGGGTGACGGCACTGGAGAGAGAGGGAGGGGTGACGGCACTGGAGAGAGAGGGAGGGGTGGCGGCACTGGAGAGAGAGGGAGGGGTGGCGGCACTGGAGAGAGAGGGAGGGGTGGCGGCACTGGAGAGAGAGGGAGGGGTGACAGCACTGGAGAGAGGGGGGGTGAGAACACTGGAGAGGGAGGGGTGAGAACACTGGAGAGAGAGACGGAGGGGTGAGAGCACTGGAGAGAGAGAGGGAGGGGTGAGAGCACTGGAGAGAGAGAGGGAGGGGTGAGAGCCCTGGAGAGAGGGGTGAGAGCACTGGAGGGAGAGGGAGGGGTGAGAGCACTGGAAAGAGAGAGAGGGAGGGGTTGTGGCACCGGAGAGAGAGGGAGGGGTTGTGGCACCGGAGAGAGAGGGAGGGGTGATAGCACTGGAGAGAGAGGGAGGGGTGAGAGAACTGGAGAGAGAGGGAGGGGTTGTGGCACCGGAGAGAGAGGGAGGGGTGATAGCACTGGAGAGAGAGGGAGGGGTGAGAGCACTGGAGAGAGAGGGAGGGGTGGTGGCACTGGAGAGAGAGGGAGGGGTGATAGCACTGGAGAGAGAGGGAGGGGTTGTGGCACCGGAGAGAGAGGGAGGGGTGATAGCACTGGAGAGAGAGGGAGGGGTGAGAGAACTGGAGAGAGAGGGAGGGGTGAGAGCACTTGAGAGAGAGAGGGGGAGTCGTGACAGCACTTGAGAGTTGATAGCACTGGGGAGAGATGTTAGCAGTGGAGAGACAGTGTTTATATAACTGAACACAGATTATATCGCTGTCCGCAGAGATGCCTGCCCTGGGGTGAGACGGAAGCACTCTGCAGTGCTTAACCTGTGATCCGCGGCCCCTCAGGAGTCCACGACACCTACTTAGGGGGTCCATGGCTCCATAGAAAACTAAATATTACCAGATTAATAAAGTATATATAAATAAAGAAGCAAGATGTAAAACTGAAAATTTTAAAACAGTATGTAAATGGGAAATTTTTTAAAATTGGAGGCTAAAAATTCAGTTGATATCCCATCATTGATTAGTAGGAGCAGCACAAGTGCAAACGGAATTTAGTTTTGACGATGAATGGCCTCAGTTCAATTTAGAAAAACTCCAAGTTTCCCACTAAAATAAAAATTGATTTTATGTGTGAATTAAGTAAAACATTTCATAATTTGTGTATTTGTTTGATGAATGCTTGTTTTTGTATTTTTATGCATTATTTTGAGGTTCAAAATCACAAAATTGCTTATGCTGGTGTACCCAGCTTCCAGTAATAATTCAGTGGGCGTCCTCGGATTCAATATTGATTCAGGGGGTTCCTTGGATCCAATATTGTTTTAGTGGGGGGTCCTCAGATCCAATATTGATTCAGTGGGGGTCCTTGGATCCAATATTGATTCGGGGGGGGGGTCCTCGGATCCAGTATTGATTCAGTGGGAGTCCACAGAAGTCAAAAGGTTAAGAACCACTGCTCTCCATGAAGTGTTGGGCCATACCACTGGAGAGAGATAGAATAGTAGTGGAGCGAGAGAGATGGTAGCACTGGAGAGAGATGGAAGCTTTCTAGAGAGAGAGAGAGGGTCATTACCACTCGGGAGAGCGAGGATAGCACTGGAGGGAAAGAGACGTGATAGCAACGGAGGGTAAGAGATGATTGCCCTAGAAAGGGGGTGATAGAGCTGAAAGTATGACTGATGGTGACAGAGTGAGCTACACAACAAAGCTCACCACTCGGAAATTCAAGAACTGGAGAGCCAGAAGATAGAACTGGAAAGAGCGAGATGGCTGAGAGAGAACGAGTGATTTGACGGAGCTGAAGGGAGTTCTGTGAAAGAGCTGATGAAAGTGAAATGACAGAGCTGGAGAATATTAGAAGCTGGAGCTACAGAGAGCAAAGGAGCGAGAGGATAGAGCTGGAGATGGGGATATATGTGAAAGCTGGAGAGAGTAAGATGGGAGAGCTGAAGAAAGTGAGATGAACGCATTGGAGAGAGTGAGATGAGAGTGTGAGATATAAGTAAGCTGAAGAGAGTGAAATGAGAGAGCTGGAGAGAGTGAGATGAGAGTGCTGGAGAGAGTGAGATGAGAGCGCTGGAGAGAGTGAGATCAGAGTGAGATCAGAGAGATTGAGCGAGTGAGAGATAAGAGAGCGGAGAGAGTTGTATCGAGTGAGATTAAAAAGCTGGAAAGAGTGAGATGAGAGGGATGGAGAGGGTGAGAGATGAGAACGCTGGAGAAGGTGAGATGAGAGAGTGACAGATGAGAGAGCTGGAGTGGGTGAGATGAGAGAGATTGAGAGAGTGAGATGAGAGATTGAGAGAGTGAGATGAGAGATTGGGAGAGTGAGATGAGAACGATTGAGAAAGTGAGAGATGAGAGAGCTGTATGGAGTGGGATGAAAGGGCTGGAAAGAGTGAGATGAGAGGGATGTAGAGAGTGACAGATGAGAGAGCTGGAGAGACTGAGATGAGCGAGATTGAGAGAATGCTAGATGAGAGAGCTGGAGAGGGTGAGATGAGAGAGCTGGAGAGGGTGAGATGAGAGAGCTGGAGAGGGTGAGATGAGAGAGCTGGAGAGGGTGAGATGAGAGAGCTGGAGAGGGTGAGATGAGAGAGCTGGAGAGGGTGAGATGAGAGAGCTGGAGAGGGTGAGATGAGAGAGCTGGAGAGGGTGAGATGAGAGAGCTGGAGATGGTGAGATGAGAGAGCTGGAGAGGGTGAAATGAGAGAGCTGCAGAGAGTGAGATGAGAGAGCTGGAGAGAGTGAGATGAGAGGGATTGAGAGAGTGAGATGAGAGAGCTGGAGAGAGCTGTATAGAGTGAGATGAAAGAGCTGGAAAGAGTGAGATGAGAGAGATGGAGACAGTGAGAGATGAGAGAGCTGGAGAAGGTGAGATGAGAGAGCTGGAGAAGGTGAGATGAGAGAGCTGGAGAGAGTGAGAGATGAGAGAGCTGGAGGGGGTGAGAATAGAGAGCTGGGGAAAGTTAGACGAGAGAGCTGGAGAGAGTGATTTGAGAGAGTGCGAGATAAGAGAACTGCAGAGAGCTGTATAGAGTGAGATGAAAGAGCTGGAGAGAATGAGAGATGAGAGAGCGGAAGAGAGTGAGATGAGAGAGCTGGGGAGAGAGCTGGAGAAAGTGGGATAATGGGGCCGGGGAGATTGAGAATAAGAGCTGGAGGCGATGTATGATAGGCTGTGAGAGTGAGATGAGACTGCTGAAGAAAGTGAGGTGATTGAGTTGGAAAGCGTGAAATTGTAAAAACGGTGAGCGTTAGATGATAGAGCTGGTGAAAGTGAAGTGATAGAGCCAGTGACAGTGAGATTCTTGAGGAGGTAAAATGATAGAGGTGGAGACAATGAGTTGATAGAGCTGGAGACAATGAGATGATAGAGCTGGAGACAATGAGATGATAGAGCTGAGGAGGGTGATATGCAGAGCTGGTGACAGTGAGATAGAAGAACTGGGAAAAGTGAAGCGATGGAGCTGGAAACAGTGAGATGATGGCTGTGGAGAGCATCCAATGGTAAAGCGGGAGAAGGCAACGTTGAAGAGTGAGATGGCAGAGATTATGAGTTTAGAATTATTTTAGCCATGCTTTGGTTTTCTGACGCCAAGAAACCCCCCTTGTGTATGAACTCTCGAAAAATACAACATAACGTAGCAATTGAGCTGGGGAGGGTGAGATGGTAGAGCATGGGGGTAGAGATCAGGAGAGTGAGATGATAGAGATGGAGTGAGTGAGATGGCAGAGCTCCAGAGGATCGAGCCGGAGGTGGGAAAGGGGTTCTGGTAGAGCTCGTGTGGGCAAAATGGTAGAACTGGAAAGAGCAAGGTGGTGGTGCTGGAGAGGTAAGATAATAAGGAGAGGATGTGATATTAGGGCTGGAGAGGGCGAGACAACAGAACTGGGAGGGCGAGATGATACAGCTGTAAGGGTTAAATGGTGGATGGTAAAGCTGGAGACAGTGAGGTGGCAGAACTGGAGCCGCTAAAGTGCTGGAGCTGTAGGGGGTAAGACGCTAGAGCAGAGGAGAGTGAAATGATAGCGCTTTTTATATCGATATTTTATATTGATAATACGGTAATTTCTTGAGTTCGCGTCTTTTTGTTACCTGGGAGTCTTATTCACAAGTACTGACTCCTGGGCTCAACAGATTTCAAATGCTAAATAAAAGATGAGTAGAAACTCTCATGGGATTTTTAGGTTCTTCTCTAACTGGGGTGTTGATCCATTAAAGAGATGGCAGAGCTATATAAAAGGCACACGGGGTGGCCGCTGCCACCCACGGGCTGGATTTGGGGTTATGCTTCCTGTAAACCATTGCAGGAAGAGGAAAATAATTATTTTAAATGTTTAGTCAGCTTACCAGCTCCCGCCTCAACCATGACTCCTCATCGTGAGGTGGGCTTATAGTATTTGGAGGACTTGATCCTGGTGAGACCGCTATTACTTTGGCTCTTTATATGGTCAAAAGAAGAAACCAGTTTTACCAAATCCTTCATCTCAGATTGTTTAGCACTGAATAACGTCCCGCGTATCCTCTTGTGAGTATCCATACATTCCTCTTTTAGCACTTTTTTTAAACTGTCAGTGTGGACTGACCCTCTCCGAGTGCCATCCCTTACCAAGAAAGGCATTAGAGACATCTTTTTATTACACAGAACTTAATGGTGGAATGGCATTGAGAAGACAGAGCAGACAGTTGCATTTCACCTGCCCCTTGGTTTGAGGAGGGCTGTCAGAATTACCTGACTCGTGTCACTAAAACCCAACATTGTTTTGACCAGGTCCAGGCTTGGGATTGTGCATCACCTGGTTGCCTTCCCTACTATGAGGTCCAGCCCGTCCACCTTGACCCTATGTCCATGTGATGGCACAAGCATACAAAGCACGCTGCACGCTATGTTGTTTTGCAAAATGTATTCTCAGTACAGGCGCTATTACCTTAAACAAATGTTTGATGCACCGACTATTAGATCTCACATACATGCTTTTAAATTTCTGCTTGCACTGAATGATCACCCAGTAAGTTTTAATGTTGCTCTTTTTATTTTGAAAGCTGTGAATTTAAAGAAAAGTGTCATGTGTTGGAGCCTTTTGGATGTATTTTAATGATTGGATGGCACTTCATTAGGTATGCATCATGTGGATTAGTTGAAATCATTTTAACAGTTGTTTTAATTTATGTGTTTTATGCACTTTCATGGCTGTTTTTGAACTTGCGGAATAAAGATTTTGAACCGAACCGATAGCGCAGGAGAAAGTGAGAAGGCAGATCAGGAGAAAGTGAGATGATAGAGCAGAAGCGAGATGACATAATAGAGCAGGAGAGAGCGAGATGACAGATTAGGAGAGAGTGAGAAGACAGATCAGGAGAGAGTGAGAAGACAGATCAGGAGAGAGTGAGAAGACAGATCAGGAGAGAGTGAGAAGACAGATCAGGAGAGAGCGAGAAGACAGATCAGGAGAGAGCGAGATGACAGATCAGGAGAGAGTGAGAAGACAGATCAGGAGAGAGTGAGAAGACAGATCAGGAGAGAGTGAGATGACAGATCAGGAGAGAGTGAGAAGACAGATCAGGAGAGAGTGAGATGACAGATCAGGAGAGAGTGAGATGACAGATCAGGAGAGAGTGAGAAGACAGATCAGGAGAGAGTGAGAAGACAGATCAGGAGAGAGTGAGAAGACAGATCAGGAGAGAGTGAGAAGACAGATCAGGAGAGAGTGAGAAGACAGATCAGGAGAGAGTGAGAAGACAGATCAGGAGAGAGTGAGAAGACAGATCTGGAGAGAGTGAAGACAGATCAGGAGAGAGTGAGATGATAGAACAGAAGCGAGTGACATGATAGAGCAGAAGCGAGTGACATGATAGAGCAGGAGAGAGCGAGATGACAGATCAGGAGAGAGCGAGATGACAGATCAGGAGAAAGTGAGATGAGAGAGCAGAAGCGAGTGACATGATAGAGCAGGAGAGAGCGAGATGACAGATCAGGAGAAAGTGAGATGAGAGAGCAGAAGCGAGTGACATGATAGAGCAGGAGAGAGCGAGATGACAGATCAGGAGAAAGTGAGATGAGAGATCAGGAGAAAGTGAGATGAGAGATCAGGAGAAAGTGAGATGAGAGAGCAGAAGCGAGTGAGATGACAGATCAGAAGAGAGTGAGAAGACAGACCTGGAGTGAGTCTAATGGTTCTTGGAAGAGAGTGTGGTTAGTTCAGTTGAGAATACAGTTGGATCAGTCCTTGGGGAAGCCCGGTGCGATTCGCGCCCAGGGACTGATAGATAGACAGGTTCTTCGCCCTCAGGTGCATGCCAGAGAACGCCACCTTGATGGATAGGATCTCTCCCCACTCAGCCGAGACCCTCTGTTTCTCCCTTCAGAATTGGCACACTTTCCCTTAACACGCCGATTGCAAAATGGAAGGGGGACAAAGGTAACTCAGGGTACTGTCCCTTTTGTCCATCAGTTGGAGAAACAGAGACCACTTTTTATTTTTCTGTCCCAAGTGCATTATTCCCCACACTAAATGGATTATTCCGATATGCCGATTTTTTCTTATTTATTAAGCTTTTATCCAATCCCCCCCCCCCCCCCGCACCAAATAAATGTAACAAATCTTTAGCAGCAAGAGGACATAAATACAATAATAGTAATACATCCGGCAGTAGGATCATAATAGAAATTCATCACAAAGTCAACGCAAAAAAATACATTACAAACAGCTTGACCAAAAATTACTCTAAATGGAATTAGACATTTGAATCATCTACTAATCCTACCCTTCTTTCTTTCCAGTCCCATTCCCAGTCAAGCGGATCATTTCTTCTGATATGTTGATACCCAGTTCGAGAAAAGCCCCAAAATTCTCCTCCCTTTTACTCGGGCCTTCTTCCCCTTTCGCTCATAAAGTGCTTTTTCCAAACTGAAAACATATAAAAAGCGCCCCTTCCATTGATGTAATGTGGGGGTAAGGGATCAAGCCAGGCAGAGGCTGCACAAAGCCTGAAAACTGTCATCGCAATAAAAATGTGCTTGACCCCCACACTTATATTTAATTCATCAACACCCAGCAACATAAGCTGCGGTGACGGGGATATGTACACCTTAAGGACGTCCCCTAAAAAAACTCAAACTTCTGAGCTCAATACATTTAGGTAGGGGCACAGGCAAAACATATGGACCAGGTCTGCGTTTTAACGATTTTTGGGTGCTATCCACTGCGGGGAGGCGCTGCGCGTGCTTAGCTCGGCTACTTATGAACCAGTAGTTTTTGCGCTTTCAAGATTTTTAAACTGGGCCTGGAATGTAAGGGTCAGAAGTCTGAAGCAGGGCGTTATATTATGGTTAAAGCACCCCGGGAAGTAAGATGCTAACACTGAGGTCTCAGCCCTCGGAGGGAGTGATAGATACTCCAACACCTAGATATTGGCAGGTCGGACACTTACTATTTTTATACTGAACTTCTAAGTATGTCAGTCTCTTGGTCATCTCATCCTGCTGGTTAAAGCACCTGTCACTTTCATGCTGCTCTGAATTACGTGTTACTAGTGGGTCGAATTTGTAGCAACGTTTAATGTCTAAGGAACTCCTTGAGCACCCCCCCCCCCCCCCCGCCACTTGATGGGTGCTTTATTTTAAGCGAACAAGACGTTTAGATCATTTTTATGGAAAGATAAAAAGCATAAGTCACTTTAACATGCATTTTAGGTCTCCGTGAATGATGCGTTTTACTGCTGCACAGACAATCCAGAAGTGCACTTTGAGTGAGGAAAGCTGGTTATGTCGAGCTAACCCGTTATTCATTGCAGTCGTTTGACTAGTCAACAATCACGAGGGCGCTGTGATCTTACTGTAACTACTGTGACTGTTTCAGTTGAGATTGTGTATGTACTTTTATGGCTCTATGCTGTAACCGAAATAAAGTTATTAACTTCGGTTGAGACTAAGAAATGACTTGAGTTGGTCAGGTGTCAATGTCGAAGAGCGGTGACCAGCTTCAGGAGGACAGGACACAGGGAAGGAAGGTGCGGGGGGGGGGGGAGGGGGTCGCAGATATGCGGGGGGAGATTCTAGGGCGGGGAAGGAGTGAAGGCCTGGAGAGGATCGAACTGAAGGGAGAGCCAACCGAGCTGAGACAAGTTACACGGAGAGAGATGTGGAGGGGGAGATGTGAGAGGGAGAAAATAATACAGTTTGAGATGTAAAGAGATGAATGGCGGTGATGGAGAGAACTGGTGAGGGACCGCGTGTTAAAGGGAATGCAAAGGACGACAGAGAGCGCTGTCAAGGGGGTCGGAGCTCCAGGAAGTGAGACAGATAAACAGCCCGCGGAGAGAGACAAAAACTGAGCCCGACAGACAGGGAACACGATAGAGACAGATGGACAGAGAGACCGGGGTACAGCGTCACACGTATGTAGAGAATGAGCTACATTGAGGGTGAGAGAGGTGCGGGTGGAGAGAAAGAGAGGCGGATAGAGGCCTTAATGCACAGAGAGACAGGCACAGGCTGTGAGAGGGAGAGAGAGGCAGGCAGAACATGAGAGAGAAGCGGTAAAAAGTAGCAGCATGAAGGAAATCGGTCTACCATTTATGGTCCATGAAGAGAGTGTGAGGGAGTAGAGTGCGAGTCAGTGTGAGGAGGAGTGGTGAGAGAAGCTGTGTGTGCGGTGCTGTGTGAGAGACAGAGGGAGTGAGAAACACCCGGTGAGAGATGCACAGAGCCGAAAGTGAGGGGGGCTAGCTAGAGCTGCTGCGACATGGAGAGTGAGGGGACAGAGAGAGGCCTAGAGGAGGCTACAGAAATGAAAAGCAGGGTGAGGGGATGTGTGAGGGAGGGAGAGAGAAGGGACAGACATGTGGGGGAGTGAGAGCGACAGACTGGGGCGACAGAAGGATAATCCATCGGGGAATAGAGGGGACACAGAGGGGGGGGGGCGACAGAAAGACAGGTGCAAAGTGGAAATACATGGAACTCAGAGAGAGGGGTACAGCTGGTGTGAGAGAGAGACAGGGAGAGTGAGTGAGTGAGTGAGTTTGTGTGTGTGTGTGTGTCAGTGAGACAGGGATGGACAGCTGGAGAGACTGAGTTCACAGGACGGGAGGGAAAGAGTGCGAGGGTGGAGCAGGCTACTGAGGATTAAAGGATTAGAAAGAGGATGAGGGAGAAGGACAGAAGCAGTGAGAGGTGAGGGGACAGGGAGACAGCAGGAGGTGAGAGTGCATTTAGAGAGGCAGCGAGGCGGAGAAACCCGTGGGGAGGAGCAACAGTAAAATACAGACCGCTTTCAAACAACCTACCATGTATGTGCATGAGGACAAGGTACACACAGTGACTTTCAGAGACCATTTGCAGATGTGGTGGTCATTCAAAGCTGTTGGGTTTTACTATCCAGCAGCTCCACGAGCCAAGCGCTGGCAAAGAGAGAGGGAGTGAGATGAGCAGAGAGAGTGGTCAGATATATATATATATATATATATATATAATCTACTGGCGGTCGCCAGTAGATAGTTATAGTTAGGACCGTGTTTCCATAGGAAATCTCAAAATTCTATTTTGAATAACTTTGGCGCCGGTTGACGAATCCTCGCGAAATTTTCAAAACTAATGGGGCGCTCCGTTCAGCTCCTACCCTGAAAGTCTCGGGGTGATTCGTCAAGCGGGGGCCGAGAAAAAAGGGGGGTCCCAAAACGCGTTTTCCCCATGCATTTTTCCATAGGACCTTTAGACGCAGCTACAGCCCGAACGGCTTAACAGAATTACTTGAAATTTGGCAGAGAGGTCAAGGAAGTGCCTTTTGCAGGTCTGGTGTAAATCTGTTCAGTATTTCCTGAGAAAATAGCATTTAAAAGCATATCAATATCTATACGCGCGCAGGGTGCGCGCACCGTGCGAGCACCCTAACGTGCGCGAGTGTAATTCTGATTGGTGGTTACATGTTAGTCAACGTTCGAATCGGTCGAAATCAGGAAGTGTCGGACGCCATTTTGTTTGTTTTCAGTGCGAGAGTGAAAAAGAAAGGTGGCGAACGTGAAAAAGGGGCAGGGTAGAGAGTTCCTGACCCCCTAGCCTTTGTCAGGGGGTCCCTGAAGGACCCCGAAGGCAAAAAAAAAATTAGTTTTTTTAAAACGCGGGGGTGCGCGCACCGTGCGCGCATGGTGAAAACCAAAAAAAACTAAAAATAATTTTTAATACGTAGTTTATTGTAAAATAAATATATAAAAAAAATAATAATACATAAATAAATTAGCATTTAAAAAAACGTACAAATTCACTGAACAAAACCATAGGTTTCACACACGTTATAGTTAGGAATTAGCATTTAAAAAACCTTGCAAATTCACTTAAAAAACCATAGGTTTCACACATGTTATAGTTAGGTGGATATTTCACTCGTAAAAAACCAATGAAATTCCCCCGTTATAGTTAGTTCAGATAACTATAACTCGCGCGACCGCCACTCTATCACAAGGATGATGTCATCAGTGATGTCATGAGTGATGCCACTGACCATGTCATGAGTGATGTAATATGTGACGTCATAAGCAGCGGATTGCGGGCGCGCGAGTTATAGTTATCTGAACTAACTATAACGGGGGAATTTCATTGGTTTTTTACGAGTGAAATATCCACCTAACTATAACATGTGTGAAACCTATGGTTTTTTAAGTGAATATATAGATAGATAGATCCTTCAAACAAGCTATAAATAAATCAGCCAAATTCCACTCTTTGCTAGTAGACAAAAACATCTTCAGTAGGAGAAAACATGCCTGGATGGCAATCACCAACTATAAAACACTCACCCCAGCGCCATATATAAATATCACATTCTCGGCCTATCGAAAGTTACAACTAATGGCCCTGCGTTTAGGCAAATTGCCATCCATCGCGGACCAGCCATCATTGGTCCACAAAGGGCCGAAAAAGAATGTAGATTATGTGGAAGCAGTAAAGAGGATTTTATTCATCTAGTCTACACATGTCCTAAATTGTTAAATGCACGAGTCACTTTATTAAAAAGCGTTATGAACACCAGAAGAATAAGGACGTGCAGACCTGCAACGATAGCTGGCTTGGATCCAACTGATACAATTGCCAACTAATAAAGTTCCTTACCGTAAACGAGCAAGCTCTAAAAACTGAATCTCGAGATATTGCTCGGTAACATTGAACAAGACTGATTGGCCTTGGAGAGGAATACTGTATATTGGAACCATTTGAAAGCATGTCGAGAACACCTGAAAAGTATTCTTTTTAGCATAGCGGGCCAACTAACATCTCCGATCTAATAACTGTTAATTATGTATTTTGTAAATATTATTAAGTGATCAATTAATCGTTTAATGGCCATTTTATATATATTTAAATATTATTAATTGCTAACAAAAGATTTTTAAATCATAAGGAATTTACAAAAACCTTTTTACTGTCCTTTCTGGGTTTTTAGAATTTATAATGTTATGGTTTTAGTTAACTGAAACAATAAAACATTGAACCTTGAAATCTATATAGATAGATAGAGAGGGGGGTGAGATGAACAGAGAGAGTGGCAGACATTATATATCTATATCTATAGAGAGCGAGAGAGAGAGAGAGCGAGAGGGGGGTGAGATGAACAGAGAGAGTGGCTGAGATGATGTATCTATCTATATGTATATATATGGGGAGGGGGTGAGATGAGCAGAGAGTGGCCTGAGATTGTAAATCTATATAAAGAGAGATAGAGAAAGGGGGGTGGGGGGGCAGGCAGGGAGCTAAAGGGGCAAAAAGAGTCAGAAAACTTGAAAGTCGGGGAACAGACAGCAGTGCAGAGAGCAATATGGATAGATACAGAAATGAAGAGGGTTAGAGAGAGGGGAGAATGATCCACAGAGAGGGATAGGTAGTCAGTGCCAGAGATAAGGAAACAGCAAAAGAGATACACGGTACGGGACAGAGATGTACAGAAAGGGACACTTAGGAGGTAGAGAGCTGTGGAGGAGGGTAGAAAAGGACAGAGATAAGGGGCAGAGAAATACAGAGAAATGCAGAGACTGTCCAAGATACTGAGCCACAGAGATGAGAGGGGCCCTGAGAGTAGAAGGCAGAGATATTGAGAGTGACAGAGAATGCAGGGAGAGAAGAAGAGGTCGACAGAGAGCTCCCGTGAGAGTGACAGAGGTGCAGAGAGAGGGGTGGATATACAGTGAAATACAGAGAGAGACAGAGCCATATAGATGAGAGGCAGACCGAAAGTGATAAAGATAGGGAGTATGATGGATAGGTACTGAAACTGATGGATACAGGGAAATGTAGAATGGCTGAGATACAGAGCCACAGAGACGAGAGAGCTCATGAAAGAGTGAAAGAAAGGTAGTGAGAGTGATGCCGATGACAGAGAGAGATACTGAGAGAGCGACAGAACTACAGAGAGGGTGCTAGAGAGAGACAGGGCATGATAGAGAGACAGAGCTGCGAAAGAGAAAGATGATGAGTGGCAGAGATATTAAGAGAGTGACATATGAAGAGCGAAATGGGGGAGAGAGAGAGAGAGCGTAAATAAAGGCAGCGCCCCCGGACGGGAGCGAGGTCCCAAAAGAGTGACAGGGAGAGTGCCACGAGTGAGAGCTCGAAGAGGTGCTGACAGGGAGTTTGGCGGGAGGCCGGGTAGGGGATGCTGCAGGACACACGCGCTCCTCTCCCCGGGCACCGGAAGTGAGGTGGGGCTCCACGAAGAGACTACAACACTCACTCACCCAGGTGCAGGACCAACGGCAGCAGCCAGCAGACGCGGCGTCTCCAGCACGGCCCGGATTCCATCCTGGGGCAGGCTGCGAGGGTCCCTCCTGGGGCAGGCTGGGAGGGTCCCTCCTGGCGCAGCACTCCTCACTCCTGTCCTCGGCGAGCGCCCCCTGTCCCCAGGGATCACCTCCTGCCCCTCACAAGCCCCGAAGCCGAGCGGGCGCCTCACGTCCCTGACTGAGCGGTCTCCTCAGAGTCCCAGCCCCGCTCCTCTCCAGAGAGCTGCAAACTTTACAGCGCCCTCGGCGGCCGCAGCGCCTCCTCTGCAGAGCGGCGGTCCTGCGCGCTGTACCTGCGCCGCCTCAGCCCGAGCCTGCCTTTCCGCTGCTGCCTCACATGCAGTAGGTGCTAGGAGCCCAGACGCATCTCCTCGGCTAATATTCAGTCAGAAAAAAACCCGCTCCCGAGCCTCCATGGAATAGCCTGACCCCTCCCCCCGTGCCTGCCTCCCGCATCCGCGCGCGCCTCTTAAACCAGATTAAAAAGCTTTCATTTCCTACACAGGCAGCTTTCACTGCTGCTCCCCGGAACAACCCTGCGAAGAATGGAGGGGCCGGCCCTGCGCCTAAAAGGATAACAATACATTGTTTTATATAACACGCGCCGTTTGCCGGAACCTGTAAATAACAGGTGGTTTATTGACCGATGCTGTACAGACAGGATAGATGGAAAAAAAAAAAAGCGCGTCCGGTTTTGAAACTGTGACCCGCAGGTTGCACCCACTTTCTCGCCAGGTGCATTAACCTACTACGCCAATGCATCTACTTACAGGGGATGAGTGTTATTGTAGCGTGGGTGGTAGGGCCGGTGGATAGTGCCTGCTCTCTGACAGGATTTACTGCCATTTCCGGCTCCCGACTGACGCACGCAGCTCATTCATTCATGTGTTCCTCATTCACAAATGCAGAGTGCGTCTCGGGAGGGGTGGAAGGCAAGCAACTTGGCATCGAGAGCCCTCTTCGTTGTGGCCCTACCAGGCCTCCGTCTTTTTTGTAACCGGTTTAAAGATATGTCTAATGCCCAGCCAGGATGCTTGTTTCTCGTCCAGGGAGTACCTGGCTTGGCAGTTCGGGCTGGACTGTTCCCACAAGGAACAGGGTAAAGACTGATTTGCATATGACTGGGTCCAAACTGGGGTGGTGTGGTGAGCAAAAGAATGATGGATTAAACCCAGATCTTTGTGACCAGGGGTGAATGTTTGCATTGACCAGCATTCCGTCCATCAATTGTTTCTGGCCTAGTCACACTTAGCTCAGTGGTGTCCGGAGGGAGCAGGGCCAGTGGTGCTGGAAGATCTGCAGGGTAGGGGGGGCTGCCACTGACACCACAGGGTGGATAAAGAACAGGTATGAGCCAAACCCATTCCGCCGGAGCGTGGCAAGGGCGTAGTGTGTAGCTGGTGGTGCACTCTGGCTCAATCTGTGGCAAATACATTACTGTGGCAGCGCGCTATCATTTACAGCAGCACAATTCCCACTTTATTTACACATACCTGCAGTTTTACTGGTAAAAATAGAGCGCACACAAATGATGTGTGCAACTAAGTATGATTTGCGCATCACCAAGTAAAGTGTCTTCATCTGGTTTTATCCTATTAAAATCTATGTTGCCATCACACTTCAGAATTAGAAAAACTCTGCTTCATTTGGGCTTTCCTATATTTTGAAATATTTGCACAGTTCATTCATAGGTATTTACATGTTGTTGGCTGTTTGGAAAAGAACTTACACCCTACAGCCTTTCTTTCACACTTTGGGTGCCCCAGCAACACTCTCTCTGAGGCCCAGATTTACAATGACTTTGCACCGGGATTGCATTACTTTTTTAATGCAGATCCAATGCAAAGTCTACTGGTGGGATATATAATCCAACAAAAATCATGATTTCAGGTGTTTGTTAAGCGCGACTACTCACCGGAAAGGGTCTCAAGGCGCTGGGGGTGTAGGGGGGGTTTGCAGGTTTCAGTCCATCAAGGAGGAGGTCTGTCGAAGAGCCAGGTTTTGAGGTTTCTTGCGAAGATGGGGAGCGATGTTATCTGTCTGAGGTGGAGCGGAAGGTCGTTCCAGGCTCTGGCCGCGAGGAAGGAGAATGAGTGGCCTCCCGATCTGGTCTTTCTGGTGCGGGGGACCACTGCGTAGGAGAGCTGGGCTGATTGTAGGGTCCTTTGGGGTGCATGGAATTTGAGTCGGCTGTTCAGGTATGCTGGTCCGGTGTCGTGGAGGGCCTTGTGAGCGTGGGTGAGCATCTTGAAGGTAACTAGCTTCGATGGGGAGCCAGTGGAGTGTGCGCAGGTGCTGGGAGATGTGGCAGTGTCTTGGCAGGTTGAGGACCAGTCTTGCGGCGGCGTTTTGATGTTCTTTAGCCTGCAGGTGAGGTTTTTGTTTATTCCGGCATAGAGTGCATTGCCGTAGTCGAGCCTGCGGGTGACCAGGGCATGAGTGGCAGTCTTTCTGTGTTCGAGGGGGATCCATTTGAACCAAATGCAGTGCAGCACAATGCACAGCCTGGTGTTACTTTGCGTCAAGGAGGCATTCCATGTGTGGTGCGTGGAGGTCCCCATGTAACCACCTATGGTTTTTGATGCAAATCCTCTTCCACAAAGAAGTGTAGATACAAATTTGCATCAGTGGCCTAACAAAAGTTTAAGGGCCCCCCTGCAATGTAAACGGAGGGACCCCCGCTCCAGATTTAATCCGGAGCGCTCAGGCCTGAGTAGAGTGCTGAGGGGGCCCGCTGTAGCGCGGGGGATGCAGGGGCCTGTGTAACGCCCCTGATTTGCATTAAGATCCAATGCCTCACTGAGGCAGACGCAACAACGACAAATTTTTTATTTTCTCCTCATATTTTCCTCATTGAATGTCTGCTGCATTCTACAGCACACATTCAAGCATAGTTTAACAGGAAGGGACTCCCTTATTGCACACAACTATGCTGACCCCAAAGCAGACACCCTTGCACTATTGCATAAGGGTGCCAGGGTTGCCGCATAGCTGCCACAGTGCTCCAGCACTGGCAGAGCCACTTCTTAGTAGAAAAGGTGCAGTTCTCCTCTCTACTGTTTACATAATGCAGTGCAGCAACTTTACTTGCTGCACTACGTTGCTTGAACTCTTTCTAAATCTGGCCCTTAGTTCACTTGAAAACCAGTAGCGGCTGGCAGGGAACAGTAGGGGAGGGGCAGGGATGGCGGGGAAATAAAATAAAAACAATTATTAAACAAAATACCACTTACTTTTTCGCCGGCCACCGCCTCTCGTCCGTCTTGTTCAGCTTCCTTCTTCCTGCAGTCCCGGCAGCAAGAAGCACCTGGACTCCCAGACTCCCCTGAGCCAATCACAACGCTGCAATGCAGCGTTGTGATTGGTCTGAGTGCCGTGGTTCTGCGCTCAGACGGGGACTGGGAGGCGTTACATGTTCCTCGCCAGGCTGTGTAATGCAGCCTGGTGGGGAACATGCTAAGTGCGCATGACTGTTTGGTCAGACCAAGAGGGCCGGCCAAAATGCTTATGCTTACTTTGGTAGTTCAAACAACTCCTCCCCCTGTGCCATCAGCTCAGCCTCGCCCTAACTCAGCCCAGCAGCTACAAAAAATAAAATGCTAATAATGACGTTATCATCATTTTATTTTTGCTGCTCTTCTCTGAGAGCAATGGGGCGACACTCCTCCGCTTTGGCAGAGGAGACACCTCTATTTAAAACATTCTCTCAATTTGCAAAGAAAAGTACAAAAATGAAAAGGTGGGCACAACTCGGGCACGCCGCCATTATTCCGATCGCACCGGGCCCCCGCATACAGGGGAGGCAGGACGCAGGGGAAGGTGGCGAGGGGATCGGGTTTTCTTCCCTGCAATGACCGGCAGTAACAGGAGCATCTCACATCGATTACACTAAGTGGGGGGCCGCGCAGTTTAGACCGGGAAGGGTTTGAGGAGTGCTCACTTAAGAGCAGGGCCGCGCTTGGATTTGGCCCATTTGGACCATTTGTTTTTAGTCCTGTACGAGCACGCAGGGTGGATCGGAGCGCCTGGGGGAGCCATTCATTGTATTTTGCCTGCATGTTTTGATGATCATCTGAGTATTCTTCCGCAAGCTGTAATTGTGAAATAGCAGTCACGGCATTGAGCTGCAATTGTCATAAGTGGAGTGGGGCATTTTAGGCGTGTACTGCGCTTTGGCGACAGCGTGATTTTTCGTGGGCTATTTCTGGCAATATAACTATAAAACACTGCGGCAGGAGGAGCGGGTGTGGGGGGGGGTATTGGAATTTTAAGCCAGATTTTCTACATTTGTCAGCAACTTTTCCTGGGCAAGATCTTGTTTTGTTTATTCCACTGCAGTGATATAGGCATTTATCACGCACCAGCGAACAGAAATTGGGAGGATCTCATGCGGCAGGTCGCTCAGAGGCACCACCAGCAGGCCTGCATTTTTACCATTGCTTCTGGGAGCCACGGGGGTTTGAGTTACTAACCTGACCCACTAGACTAGCTGGTGGGCGTTGCTCTAGTTGCGTGGGTGCAGTGGCAGGCTAGTGGGTGTTACAACTGTAAGGTAAGGTTTGGGGCAGTGGCTCAGACCTAGAGCACTGGGGATTCGGTGTGTGTGCCTTTTTTGAGGGAGGTTGTCATCTGAAGGGTCGTTTTGCGCCCTATTGCAACCGGTTATTTAAAATTGATATTACAGGACAGTATTAACTGTGTGTCAGTACATTGGGCCTTGCCTACAATAATGGCCCCAAAGGTGAAGCGGGATGACCAGCGTTTGCAGATGGATATTTTTATGGCTACAATGATGGTGAAAAAGGTGGATGAGATGGGGCAAGCACTAGCAGCTCTAACAGACAGGGTCGAGGGTCAAGAGGGGGCAGAGGACAGGCCCAGGCGATTGGGGGTAGCACCTAAGGCAGCCTTTCCCCCAGTTCCTAAAAGGAGTAGAGCTAAGAAAGGCGGGGCATCGTGACCTAGTGAGGGGGAGGGGACAGAGGGTGCCCCAGCACCAATTCCCGAGGGGCCGGTACCCAGGGTTGTGGAGCCACTGCCAGTCCACATACCAACTCTCAACTTAACATGAGTGTTGGGGGTGATCTGCCTAGCAATGTGGGGGCAGGGACTCCGGCTGAGGGTCAGCCAAGCACTCTGGGAGTGACAGAATGCAGCCCACAGGCCCCGCTGGTCCCTATGTCTTAATGGCCTATCCGGGAGCACGCCAGTCCAGCCTGATCTAGTAGCTAATCTAGCAGCGGTACTTCCATGGCTGGGTGAGGTGGGAAACTGGTCTCCGGCAGCAGGGGTGTCAGGTAGTGGGGAAGAAGCATTGGAAAAGGCCAGACAAATAATGTCACAATTAGATGGGGTGCAGCCGGTAGGAGGTTTAGCGGTACCGGCAGCGGGCGCAACAGGGGCGAACACAGGGACAAATGGTGGAGTTCCCGCCAAGGTCAACCCACCAACGGACGCAGGAGCAGCAAAGCCAACGGCGGCAGTAACAACAGGTATGCCACAAACATTGCCACCCCTGGGTTTAGGCGAAGTCTGCCCCGGTAGGGAGCACTTAGGCCGACATGTGTCTCAGGAAACTAAGGAAACAATTTGGAAGGGCTCTTATGTGAATATGTTTTCCCTGTTGCTGGATGAGTCAGAAAGAGAGGAGGCCAAACAGAATAAAGAATGGACACACCCGAGAGAGTGGGCGAGCATGTTGTTGAAATTTAGGGTTGAAGAAACATTGGTAAATTGGATCAAAGGTTTCACGGTATTCACATCCATAATGGGCGAACGTTTCCCAGGCCTTGCTTCAGAAATGGCTTGTTACCAAAATAGGATCGCTTGTGCACATGATACTTATGGTGGCAGTAGGTGGAAAGATTATGACAAGGATTTCAGGAGAGCTAAGGCGTCAGACCCGGCTCTGTGCTGGAATCCGATTGACGTGATCATATACCTGATGCATTTCAGAGGTACCCACAGAATGCCACCCGGGGTCCAGCATAGGACACTTTCAGGAGTCAGCCCTTTCACCCAGGCCACCCAAGAGGCTCAGGGGGGCGGGGGGAAAAGTAAGGGGGCATGCTGGGATTTTAACAGGCGCTCGTGCAACAGAGCAGTGGGCACGTGTAAATTCAAGCATGCATGTTCTTTCTGTGGGAACTCCTCACATCCAGAGTCAAAGAGTTTTAAGAAAACAAAGGGGGCAAGAAACATGACTGAGAGTATGTCCCTCAGTAAGGCCAGATCTCCCATTATGACCAGCGCTTTGTTACCATGGTTGAACAGCTACAACTGCCCCAAGTCTGCAAAAATTCTGTTAGAAGGTTTCATGGATGGTTTCAGAATCCCCACGCCTGGGTATGTAGGGGTGTCACACTGCCAGTATCAGTTATCAATCAGGGCTAATGAAATGGTGGTGGATGCAAAAATTGAGAAAGAGGTTCGGTTGGGCAGAGTAGCTGGCCCATTCAAGTCCCCTCCAATGCAGGATTTTGTCTGCTCCCCATTTGGGGTAGTGCCCAAAAAAGAACAAGGGGAATTCAGATTGATTCCTAATCTCTCGGCCCCCAGAGGTTTGTCACTGAATGGCGCCATTGATGACGACCTATGCAGTGTGAAGTATGCTTCTTTTGATCAGGCGGTTGAGATACTCAAAGGTTTGGGGAGGGGTGCTTGGTTGGCTAAATCAGATATTGAGTCAGCTTTCCGCTTTTTGCCAGTGCACCCACTTGAGTTTCACCTACTGGGCTTTCAATTCAAGGGGAAGTATTATGTGGATAAATGTATGCCTATGGGATGTTCAGTGTCTTTCGCATATTTTGAGAAATTCCGCTCCTTTTTGGTATGGGTTCTTCAGTGAGCAACTGGGCACCAGTGGGTACTGCATTACCTTGATGACTTCCTCTTCTTGGGTGCGCCGGATTCACAGGAGTGCGGGTGGGCATTGCAGAAGTTTTGTGCAATCATGCAGGACTTTGGTGTGACTTTGGCACATGGCAAGACTGTGGGACAAAGCACCGGCCATGTCAGGACTCAGGAAGAAGCACCATCACACCAGACTGTCCAGTGAGGTCAAGCAGGGCATGCAGATCTGGGAAGCATTTCAGCGAGATTTCAACGGTAGGGTTGTGTGGCCCGCTGCTCCCGGGTCTAGCCCGGAGATGGGTCTGATGACCGATGCAGCAGGTAGCGAGGGTTTTGGTGCCATCCTAGGTACGGCATGGATGGCACAACGCTGGCCAGCGTGGTGGGTGGATACTGAGCTCACAACAAACATAAGCTTCCTGGAGCTTTTTCCCATCCTGGTCGTATTGACAGTTTGGCCCGAACAACTGAGGAATCAATCAGTGGTTTTCTGGTCCGATAACATGGCGGTGGTGGAATGCATAAATAATCAAAATGTAAAATGACCCCGCGTTTACTGAAGGAAATAATACTGTTGTGCATGAGGATGAATGTGATGTTTAGAGCCAAACATGTGCCAGGAGTCCTAAATCACGCCGCTGATGCTCTCTCTCGATTTAAGATGCAGGTATTCAGGTCTCATCACCCAGAGGCGGTGGAGAACCCAACGCCTTTCCCAAAACAGCTTTGACAGCTTGGTGCCCCCAGTTATCGGACCTCGTGGCAGCTAGCCAAGCACCCAGGACCAGGAGGGCATATGAAGGGGCGTTTGGGGCTTACTGCTATTTTCTGGGGGACAGTTGGCATGAAAAATGGTCCGACACGGAGTCTGTCATTTCTTACTTGACGGCCATGAGAGATGGGGGCGCTCAGTAGCATCAGCAAGGCGGCATAAGGCAGCCATTTCCTTCTTTTCAAAAACCAAGGAAAGGAGGGATCCCACTAGCACTTTCATAGTGCGGAAAGCCTTAAGAGGGTGGCAACGCCTACAGGGGGGACAGCCGGACGTAAGGAGACCAATAAGTATTCAGACACCAGCCACATTGATGGAGACCTTACACCAGGTGTGCACTTCAGCCGGGGAAACACTTTTGTTCCAGGCAGCTTTTTGTCTAGCTTTTTATGGCGCTTTTAGGATAGGGGAATTGGTAGCAAAAAATAGAAACTATTGGCAAGAGGGGCTTCAGTTGGCCCACGTGCTGCTTCAGGGGTGCTCCCTATTGATATCTATACTTAGGCCCAAAACTGATCAGGAAGGCAGGGGTGAAGGAGTGGTATTGCGTAGGGCTGAAGGGAGTACTTGCTGCCCCATTGCCAGCTTTGAGAAATTTCTGGCACAACGTCCAGGGGGCATGGGGGGGACCACTACTTGTGCACGCAGATGGGCTTCCCCTCACTACTTTCCAGTTCAAAAGGGTCATGGGCCTAGTCATGCAATATTCCGGTTTAGACCCAGACAGCTTTGGGACCCATTCTTTCAGGATAGGGGCCGCCACCGAGGCAGTGGCCAGGGGATTCTCAGTGAGTGAGGTGCAAAGAATTGGAAGATGGTCCTCAACTTGCTATAAACGCTATGTGCGCCTACACATGCTATTGAAGTGTCAAAATAATGCACTGACGTTTGGTTTTCTTTCATGGTTCTTGCAGTTTCTACATCCTGTGACGCAGGGGGAAAGCCTGCATCAGTCCACCGTCCAACAAAGCCACCACCTTCCTGTCAAGTAGGGAGACAACGGTCAGCGGATCATCACCAAGCAACACATGTTACAGCCCAGGTGTACGCCTGGGACCACAGGGAATAGGTGTGGATAATTGGCCACTCATATGTAAGGAGGTTGGAACAGTTTTTTGCTGCAGGTTCCTATGAGGCTAGGGCACGCAAGGCAGGCGAAAAAATCTCATTTCACAGACAGGGGGGTCTGAGACTGAGCCAGTTCAGGGCCCTGGTGGCACGCGGCTTGGAAAAATGTGGGGGACCCCCTGGGGTCTGTATTTTGCATTTAGGGGGTAATTATTTAGTACACCTGGAGCGCAGGGGCGTAGTTGAGGCTCTGCTGACCGAGGTACGGTGGCTGGCAAAGAGATGCCCCGAGTCAATGATAGTGTGGTCCAGTACGGTTCCTAGACTGGAGTGGAGAGGGGGTGAGTCTGTGTGGGATTTAAATAATTCGGTTAAACGGATTAACAAAAGAATGGAAAAGTTATTCAGGACCCCGAAACTGAGATCTATAGGTCGTGGGTACATCCGAGGGGAGCAGTTTTTCCTGCGGGATGGGGTCTATCTCCAGTCATGGTAACCAGATATTCATGGAGAACATAATGGCATGGTTAGAGAACGCAAGGTGCAGGGCATGACCTTCCTAGTAGGCAGAGGGGGGAGGCCAGATAGTCGGTCAACTACACTGGCTTGTGGCGGTAAGGTCATGATTGGTGAGCATAGTTTTAGGTCCTTAGCGGGTATCACCATTGTGAAATGGGGACGCCCGAGGGGAAGCTCTCATGGAACTCCAGGGGCAGTTACAGCTGGAATGGTGCGGGGGGAAGGGAAGTCTCGCTTCCAGTAGACTGGTTGGCCAATCCCTGCACGCGCATGCGCTCAAGGGCGCAGAGAGGCATGACTGCTGCGCCCCTTTATGGAGTTTTTAACGTTGAGGGCGTGGGGGGGGGGCGGGGGAGGTATCCATCCAGTAAGCTGGGCCCCCTACGCAAGGTCATGCCGGTAAGGAGGTGTGGACCTAGCTCGATTAAGATCAGGGGCCGTCAGTCATTGACCTTGCCGTAGGCTCTAACAGGGATACGTAGAAAGATAATATCTTCATCACTTGGATTACGATAGGATTGGCTCTGTATTATAAACATGTTAAGGTTAGCCAATTGACATCTTGTACCTATCAATGTATTGGACTTTCTGCTTATTGTACATAATGTAAATAATATGGTTATTAATGTTTTGATATTTTATGTAATAAAATACGGCCGGGGTTACTACGACCCTTAATCCAAACAAGTTGTGGTGTTTGCATTGTTTGCCTTGGGGAAAAGGGAAGCTCCAGGGGAGTGGGGAGGGTCCTCCATTTCCCAAGGGTATCTGTTTATCAAAGGGGAGGGGGTCTTAGGCAGTACCAGACCATATAATCTATATGTTAAAAAACAAGCAGAATTCGACAGAAAACAAAGCCTGACATTTGATCTGTCGCCTTGAATTCACAGCTAAAGAGACAAAATAAAAACAAACAAATTTAAAGGATCATTGTTCCTCATTCATCTTCTAAACTCCAGCATGCTGAATGCCCCCCCCCCCCCCCATTACTAGGAAGAAGGGGAGGCCAGCAAGAGAACAGACAATAATGCTAACGTTGTTTTGAACCGTTTTCGTTCAAAGGTGTATCATGCAAAGTAATCTGTTAGGTGAAATTAAACCATAAACAATCATCATGTAATTTTTTTCTACCACACTACTTGTTTTTTTACTATGTTTTTGTTTGTCAGGAATCAAAGTGTGAGCATTAGTAGCTTAAACCAAAAACACTCTCTACAGGAGAAGGTGAGAGAAGAACATGACTTCAAAGGTGTTTTGAGCTATCTACTTCTCACTTCATAAAATCTACAAATATTTTCACAGGTAGGACCCTCAATGGCATATGATTGGGGCCTTTTACTTCTTAACATTGAAGTGTTCTGGGAACAAACATTTGTAGTAGTGTGGAGCTGAAGCAAGGTACATAGCGTTACTTTGCACGACGCACATCAGGCTAAACCTACATTCATATTGTGCTTGTTTTTCACATGGATTTCCTTTTTCAATGGAAAATCACATTGACATATATTAACAAGTCAGTGTATTGTATTGCATAACATTGTGTGCAGTAAGAACAGGTCCAAATATATTAGTAGTATGGTCTTCGTTTCAAGTTCCCTGAAAATCAAGATAAAATGACCCCAGGGAAAAACATTACTAGAACCTGTTTTTTCCCAGTTTTTATATTTACATCGCATTCAGAGTTTTGCAGCGTGAAATGAGGGATAACAGCCATTTTTTGTTTTACCAAATGGTAAACCCCAGCATGGTCCTACTCTACAAAACTCAAAATCACGATCTTTATTCCTGCGCAAACTTTGGCAAGATGTGTGTGGGGACACATCTCAGTTGCATATTTGGTTGGGACTTGCAATGACCAATCGGGTTCAAACAACCACCTGCCCTTGATATGACAGTTTCCTCCGGACTCTTTGTGATTTTATGTATTAACCTCTTCAGTGCCCATGACGAGATAGTCTCGTCATGGAGCACGGTCGCGCTGTGCCCATGACGAGACTATCTCGTCATGAACCCCACCCTCTAATAAAACGCCCGGCACAGGAGGGGGAAAGGGCGTGGCACAGAAGGGGTTAAGCTTTGTGAGGCCAGATTCACAAACATATTTACATTCTCAGAGTCTGCTTTGCAAATGCACAGTAATGATTTGTAATTGGCAGACTTGCACTGCAATTCTCAGTTAACTCTGCCAAACCACAATGCAGACTTTGCAAGTCCTGCTAGTCCATCCTTGTTACACACTTTGTGAAGCACAAACATTTGATCACCTGCCTGTGGTCACAAAGCACGGATGGATTACAGACTACCAATGAGAAGCAGGGGCCATACCAAGAGTGTAACGGGTCAGTTTCTGACAGCTCACATTCTCCAGTCTATGGACCACGGAATGTTTCTGCCTCCACCCAATGCACATTTTCTAATCTAAAACCTATGGTGCTCTTATTAGTCACAGGAGTCACACAGCAAATTTCAATGTTGAGATATTGCCCCGCTGTCTGTTCAGACTCACCCCAGCCCACAGTTATGCTCATAGGCATTTTCCACCCTATTTACTTTAATGCAATGGACGCTGTGCACAGCAAAGGAATAGCCCATTGTTTACAGTGCAGAGTGAGGTTGCTTTTAACCAGTTCAAATAATAGCACTGTGTGACATCTAAGGTATTTGTGTATGTCTGGATCAGCTGTGTGTTAGTAACTATGGTTATGGAATTATGTTACGTCACTGGGAATGTTCATGTAATGAGAGGTGGGCACATCTGGCTGGCAGCTGGAGGGCATTGATGGATGGGATTCTTCTAGAGAATAAACCTACCTTTCCAATTGCTACCTGACACTTGTACTACATTCTCAAAGGATCACCTTGTTACACTGGCGATGAGCGTGGGATGTGGTATTCTCTTTGAAGAAAGAAGAAGGAATGAGGGAAGGATCCCAACATCACGTAAGGACATCAAGTCACAGTACCATTTTGACCAGCGCTGCTCTGATAATCTGATTTAAGTTTAAATGCTGCTTAAGAGCATTCAGATCTGCTGCATTCTACCAGGAATTGTTTTCAACCTGGAGTGCGTTTAAAGCTGTGGTCTGGGGGGCACGTTTCACGTTTTTTTTTTAGCTTTGCTGGAGGATTTTTGGACCAATTTCTTTGATGGATTCTGAGTGCTCACGATATTTACCAAGAAGGAGGAGAAAATGCGAGGTCTCATTTTGGATCTGTTTGGGAATACTAGTGTACGATTTTTAAAGGAGTTGTTTGGAAGGGAAGGCATTCCTGGCACCATCCTTTCCAGACAAAAGGGTACAGTTGGTGTCTAGAGAAATGTAACAGTTCTGTCTGAGTATGGGGTTAGGCACAGGAAATGCTTGCTATATCACCCAGAAACCAATGGCATGGTGGAATGCTTCAACCACGTGTTGATGGAGACTATAAATATGGCCAAGGATGCTGGTTTAGATTGAGAAAAGAAGTCATCTTGAAGGTGGAAGCGTACAGGGTGTCTCCCCATGCTATTACAAGGAAAACTCCTTTTGAGCTGTTTGGGGGTAGCCAAGCCAAATCTGTAGAAGAACCAATGTGGATCAATGATATCAATTCTGAATGTGGTGGGGGTGAAAAAAGGATTGATTGGAGGCTGAATGAAGCTAAGAAGACTGAGACTCGTAAGGAACATTTTGATAAAAGGAAATCTGTTAAGAAAACGGAAGTCAAAGCAGGGAACTGAGTAATGGTAAAAAAAAAAGTGCATAAAAGGAGGCTCTGCAGGTTTCCTCAAACCTATGAGAGTAATCAAGGTCTTCAACAATGCTATTAAGACGGATGATAATCGCACATGGAATCTGAACAGAGTGGTGGTACTCGGGTAAGGAGGTAGTACGAAGGGCTCAGCGAATCTGGGAGTTCCGAAGAGCAGTAAAGATGGTATGTGCAAAGGTTTGATGGATTTTGGTTTCTCGGGGTGGTCTCTAAGGAAGTCGGTAAGGAAAACCACTCTACCTGCCTACTTAAAAGAGTATGTGAGTTAGATACTTTTCAACGGTATGCAACAATAAGTATCGAAGCACACATTAGTAGTCCATATAGTCATGCTAAATCATGGCAAGTGAAAACTAAAGTAAGAGACAAATAGAGTCCAAAATATTTTCTTCTTGTATACATAGTTTTTAATCCTTGTGTGCATCACATATCTTGTTAAGCATAGCACAAAAAGCGGCAGCCGACATGTGTTTCGTCCTTTGGACTTTTTCAAGGTTAAAAAGTAATCTCCAAAAAGGGATGAACTGTAGGATGTTTCAAATGAATTATTTTCTGGGTCCAGCAATGTATAAACTTGTATACGCAGTATTATATAGGAGCGACATGAATTACAGACAGTGAACAAAATAATTTTATGTCCAGTTCAGTTCCAATAAGGCCATAGAAAAGTAGCTAAATGAACATAGCTGGCATGTTGCCTCCAAGGTCTGAGACAGCAGAAACATCCCAAAAATCAAAATATCCAAAGTATTAACACTTCGAGAGGCCGTGGTAAGCCTGCGTCCCGTTCAGCGTCCAGCTTGTGCTGACTTTTCGAAGGTGTGGTAGGGCATAATTAACTCAACCCTTATTGCCTTTATATTCCCATGCATGCTATGTCAACTCAAACTTGCTGTTCAAAAGTATGTAAAACCCAACCGTTGCATAGTCTTCATTTTTGCATGTACATTGATGTATTATAGTTTGGTTGCATTTATAGCTTATAAGGAAGGGAGATGTGTGGCATCTAATGTATTTGTGTATTTCTGGATCGGCCATGTGTTAGTAATTATGGTTATTGAATGATGTGATGTAATTGGGAATGTTCATGTAATGAGAGGTGGGCACATCTGGCTGGCAGCTGGAGGGCACTGATGGATGGGATTCTGCTAGAGAATAAACCTACTTTTCCAATTACTAGCTGAATCTTGTACTACATTCTTGAAGGATCACCTTGTTACACTCTGCAAGTAGTCTCTTCTTGAATGTGATATTTCTTCATACTTTCGACTGATGCAGTTTCCATTTGTTTGAGGCTTTGGGGTCAGTGCCAAAGGAGCAGGAACCCTTTGAAAAACCTTATCACTTAAACTATTAGTTGGCGCTTACTTTTTGGTAGAACTCTTCCAGCCCCGCCATTGAAATTCAGAGAACAAGAGTGTTCTGTTATGTACAACATGATTGGAACAGAGCGGCAGATTTATTAAGAATTCATGGAACGCATTTCAGCAAGGCAAGTTGCTGTGCTACATTGTGTACATAGGAAAGAGCTGAAGAGCGCCCTCTCTACTAAGATACAGCACTCTTAAGCTCTCTCCTTGAAACTGCCTAGTACCAACACAAGCACCTTTGTACCATGTTGCAAGGGTGCCTGTATTACGGGCAGGATTGTTGTTTTGCAGGAAGGGAGAACTTACTACACAAAAAAATCCTTTGAGGCATATTTCTCTTTCTATGTGTGCTGCATTTTGCAGCCATGGTGGAAAAAGGAAATAATGAGGCGAGATTTTCAGGAAACAACTTAAAACGTGGCTGTTTCAACAATAACTACGGGTGGGGTGATTCTGCATGAGGTTACTGTCTTGAGATCAGCGTCGGGACACTCCTTGTGAGTATCCGCGCGCTTTATAAATATTCAATTTCATAAACATATTTTTCTTCGTTATATCTCAACGGGGAAAGCATTGGATTTTGACACATTCCCAGAAATTAGTAAAGCAGGGAATGCGCCCAATTCCATGGGTGAATAGTGAATGCATGCGAATGCCCATGCTCCACCCATGGAATACCTTCCCAAGGCACGGTAATGCAAGGGAGCGATATGAGCTGCGTTACTTTGCACTAAACTACGTTAAGCGACACAAAGTGGCTTTTAATCCCAAAGCAAGAGTAGTTCTGGCTAAAGACAGTGCACAGGTGCTAATTCCACAAGGTAATAGGGGTCTCCACTCACCCTCTAATGGTCAAACTACTCCAAAACCAAAAATACATTCAACTAGAAAAAACACACAAAAGGGAGTGCCTCATGAATCCAACACCTGTATTGTAGAGTTTGTTCTTTTTGTTTCTTCTCTCCTCTTATAAAGTACACATAGTTCAATGGTGCCAATATCAATGTACTCTTCTCCAATATCAGAATAACATAGGAGCCGTAGTATGAAGTCTCAAAACAATTCTCTTTATTATTCTTCAATACATCAAAGAAACAGCCTGTCCAACACATTTCGTTCTCCGAGAGGACTTCATCAGGTATAATGTATTTCTTTACAGCAATGTCACATCGAAGTCTAAGTGTTAAATGGACCAGTTCTCCATGAAATTCTTGGAACACTAGTACTGCTCCTTTATTGTTGTAGGGAAATACTAGGTGACCACATATAAACATCACAGCTTAATATCCACAACCCATTTGATTCTGTAAGCTCAGACCTGATAATACGACACGTCACCACCGTCACTGACCAGGCTTTGCATGGCTTTGTAAATACCAAAAATCATTTTTGAGTTGAGGCTACACCCCAAAAGTGATGCAACCCCGATGCAAAACCATAGTAAACCTGCCCCAAAGCTCAAATTAAAAGAAATTATTGATTCTAATATCATACTGAGCTAGGATTTTTTTGGGGATAAAATAGATTTTAAAGTCTTTCCACTGAAAAGAAAGCTTAGCCACATAGGAATTTAGGGGAATATTTACAACATTTTCAAGCAATGCAGAGCAACAAGCAATGTTGCTGCACTACGTTACTTGAAATGGAGAGGGCAGAAGTGCTCCATATTTACACAGATAAGGAGCATTTTTGCTCTCTCCTCTCACTGGCGCATTGAGTGCAGTTTAGTGCCAACACAGACACGCTTGCACCATTGTGCAAGGGTGCCTGTGCTACGGACAGGATTGTTTTCATGCAGCAAGGGACACCTTCCTGCCCGAAACAATCCCTAGAGGCATTTTCCTGTATGATGCAAAATGCTGTGCATGTGGAAGAGGAAACAACTAGGAGAAATACAAATATTTCCTCTTGTTATGCCTCAATGGGGAAGGCGTAGCATTTTGACGTATTCCCGGGTTTTCAAGCTTCAGTAAATCTGGGAATGCACCAAAATCCATGGGTGGATGCATGGGAATGTCCATGCTCCACCCACGGAAGGCCTGCCTCCCAAGTTGAAATGTAACATAACGCAGCGGAAGCAGCTGCGTAGCATTACATTTCTTCATAAGACCATGACAATCATGCCTTGCGGGGCTTTGTAAATTCCAACTAATCCTTAGCGTTGACCTGTGTCATCTTGCGCAACACAATGGCGACGCAAAGGCTCAGTAAAAAGAGTTTAATGTTTCCAATTATATTATAAAAGAAGTGACAACTAAAAGAAACAGTAATGCATTTTTCAGCGCTATCGGGCAATTTGGTTCTACAAGCGCACATCATCAGCAGTTGTGTGATATGCAGGTCATGAGTCTGGCGAGAGCAAGTCAGCATTTAACTCTTCCGAGGTTAATAGATTGAGTAGTAATAAATTGTGTAATCCTGACAACTGTACTCTATAGCGCTGAGAAACACCAAAAAAAACATATATTTAAGTGCTACATAAAAGCAAGTTATTATAAGTCAGTAAACAACACATTGTAAGGGGCAGAGGACTGCTTGTAAGAGACACAAAAAGCAAGACACCAAGTGAAGTCAATCACTTGGAACCGTTGTTAAATGCCCAGAAAGGTACAAAGTATTTATTGGATGATATCACAGCCAGTATTCACCATTCTGGAATTCCATCTCTGGCCAACCCTAGAATCAGTGATTACTTCCCCATGTCCCACAAAGGTACTCAAGACTAATATTTTCACAGCTAACTGGTATGATTTCCAACTCACAAAGTCTTATGTATCACCACCTCAGTGATTTTCAGCTCACTCTATCGTCCAGTTAGCCCCATGGAAGTTTGGGAAGATCACCACCTTTGATTTTAACTGAGCAACTGCTCCAATCACTTAAACACCCTGCACTTTAAGCCAACACGCACTCTGATGCTGCGATTATTGCCAAGTAGAGTTTTACAGAAACACAAAATAATAAATGTAAGCAACATGATGAAGAATTATCTGACACACGATCCCAACTAAAGACACAATGAACGAACCTATGGACTTAACGAGTCTTCTAGAGCAAGCCACAATCTAGGAATTAAATAGCGACTTGACAGGAGGCTAGATATTGTAGCAAACTGGGCTTGTGATTTGTGGTTTTATCACAAGAGGATGTCTAAGTAAGCCTGACCATTATCAAGGGAGGGTCTCTGAGTTACTTTGGGTACCATGAAGAACGGCGCTCTGTGAAGGGAATCTGTGGTAACACGAGCAGAGAAGTGATCTGCATGAGTATAAGGTAGGGTAGGTGGCAGGGGCGCAACTAGACCCGAACTCCAGGGAAGGGGCTAAAACTCACAGCAATAGGGCAGAACAAGCATTTGCAGATTGGGGTCGGAGCTAATCTCTTTGCCACTATCTGAGGAAGAAGTGGTGAAAAATTGTGCAATTTAAACATAATGGACAAACCTGGTATTATAACAAACATATGTGTAGTAGATTGGACACTGTTCATAGGCATCAATTCATTGCAAGAACAGAAAAATGCCTCTGACCCTTTGTTGACAAAGTAGAGTTTGGATTGCAAGAGTGAGATAAAGGGGCAGGGAGTGCCCGGGGGTGGATGAAAGTGGCACACACTAGAATCACCTCTAGGTAATCTTGATATTCGGCTCTCACAAAATAAAAAATTGCTGAGTACAGGCTCATAAGTAAGTCTGTGGCCCTTGGCATTTATCATTTTACAAAAAATAACTGCTTAATGGGTTACCACACGTTACGCTGGGGTGTGTGACTGGTAAGTCACAGGTTAAATTCCCCCAATTACCATTCCTTCTTTCTGAGTTAATTGTGTGCAATGAGTTGGTAATATTGGTGCCTGTAAATGCACTGCCACACACCTGTGCTACACTAAATAAAAACCCAATAGTTATTGTTACCATGCCACATTAAGCAATTCCTGTATATGTAGCATATTGAACCACATCCATGCAGGAATATATCAATCAAACTGTTATTGACGAGCTGGCAAAACAAAGTTGCTAACTAGGGAGTGTTATGGGCAGAGGTACCAGCCTCGAAGGTAGAGATCTAGCTAGAATACTAATAAAAAGTTATTTGTTTAGGAAGACTGGTCCAATTCCTGTAAAGATGAACGGAATCAAAGGCAAGGGAGAGGTCAAGGGTAGGCATTTTGGTACTCCATTTGAATCCATTGCAATGTTTAAAGCATCCTGTGTGGAAGTCAGTGCTGCTTTTGCGCCACAGCCATACCATAATCTGTTTTGGTAATCTGAGAGAAGATTACTTCCTTCAATGAATGTTTATATTTGGCGTGAAGCTAATCTTTCAATCTTTTTGCCTGGAAACAATTGGTTATTGACCAGAATTTATAAGAAGCCTTAGTTTGAAGGCCTCTGTTTTATTGCGTTCTTTTGGGAATAGACCTTTAGCCAAGCAGTTGTTGATATTTCTGTCTGGATTGGCTGAAGACATTCTTACATATCTGAGCAGGACATGGGTCTGTTGGTGATCATGCTGGCCCACACGCGTTTGCAGCCTTGATTAAGTCCTGTGTGGTCATGAGAATACAGGTGAGTAACTGTGATTGTTTTCATGATTTGATTTCCAGTAAACCACACAGCACTGCTGGAATTGTGATTGAGCAATGATTGAGCAATGGAGAGGGAAGCTTGGAGGTTTAAAATTATTTTGAGGGTTGGAAGGAATGCAGGTGTGCCAGGCACACAGCAAGGGTGAGTGGTGAGGCCCTCGACTGTGCTGCCAAGGCATCAGGAGGTCTTTAGGTGCAGCCACTTCAGGTATTGTGGTTGGAGGACCCTTGTGCCTGTGAATTGTTCTAGCAGGTTTGTTTTTGTGACCTTGAGGCCCATCATCAGCTCTCCCTCTCTAGATCTTCCGACCATGTTAAGGTCTCTTGACCACTGTCTACTCTTCAAGCGCAGGTCAGCTTTCCAGGACATAGGGCAGGTTACTCTGAAGCAAGTCAGGTATCCGGTCTCATGGCGTTCCTGGCTTCAGTCAGGGTTTCCTGTTACCTACTCCTGGGTTGTTCTTCAGAAGAAAAGAAAATTAAACATCCATGCTGCTCTCCATATAAAGGTTGATCAGTGGCTATTCCTGTAGTTGTGTGCTGTGCAGACATAGGCAATTGTTAGAAAGAATATATATTTTTTTCAGTGATTACATACTGAGACACAAATATGCATTAGTTTAGTATCCATGGATACAAATTTAACGGAGTCCACTAAGCATGTATTGAGTGAACAAACCATAAGAAAGCCTATACTAATTTAGGGAAAATATAATGTTGCATGCATATGCTCTATTAGAAAGGATACATATTACAACAGGACAACTGTGCACTTCCTAGCTCCTTGTAGTCACTGCCATCCACTTACTAAGATTTCAATGAGTCAAAGGCACAATGGATGCAGATAATAACCGTGCAAGATTATTGGCAGTAAATGAAAACAATGTGATGTTGAATAAAGCAGAGTGTTATAAAACCACTGCACTGCTTCGGGATAATGACTAATACTCTGCAACCATTGACATAACTCCATGCATCAGTCTGGAAACGTTAAGATACAGGAATGGTGTTGTGATGCCCTTTTTTTTTTTAGAGCACTGTAGTTTTTAAGGCACTGTAGTTAATGGATGTGTTTCAAAGATTCTGAGCTTTACTTTTCAGGTCTGTCTGCACATTGTAGTAGTCCACTGACTATTTTTGATCAACAGAAGAAGATCTTTAAGAAGCACATCTAAGAAAGGGGCTTAGTCTCCACCCACATGTAGGTTACATTGAGTGAAATATTCCTTTGGCAGAAGGCATGTGCTGCCATTGAAAAACAGTGCTTGTATTTCCTGTTGTCTCCTGAGGGGAGTTCAGTCACCTAAGACAAACGTTGTAATGTGGCAGTTTGGAATGGGAAGGTTTCTTTACTATGTGGTAATAGTATTGGCTAATAATATTCCTAAAGCGTCATGACAAAGCCACTGTGTGCATTAACTACATGGTGGGGCATGTTTGTATTGTATTGATAGGCTAATCCTGTTGGTGAGTAGAGGTTTTCAATAAGGATGTTCCGTCATTCATAATGGCTGTGTCATGGACATTAATGCTGCAAAGGTGTATGTGCAGGTTTTTTTATTCCCTATTTATGTTGGTGTTGTAAAGAATAGGCAATTGGTTCTGTTCTTCAATACCAGTACTCTGGCTGACATGCCTGCTGCTGCAGCCACAATATGCCTCATGCTGATCCTTCCTACCGCATCAATACAACGTCTCAGTTTGCTCACCCCAACTGCAGCCGCCCACACACGTACAGCCCCCCAAGCCATGAGAGGCAGATATGCAGTTATTGGGATAGCCCAGACCACATTGCTCAATTTTTACTATAAATTAGGAAAAATTACAGAGAGCAACAGGCTTAGCCACTTTTTAAATATAAGCAATTATATCCATTTTATGATTAGACAATGCTGTTATTTCATTTCAGAATTTCTGCTCCTGTCCTTTCTGCAGACAGTGCGCACTCTACTCTAAAGCTTTCCCCTCTACACCCTGCAAATTCTCCTCACTAGTGCAGGCTAAACATCAGTGTAAGAGGGGCGGAAGAGTGCTTAGTCTGGCTGTGTTTTGCGGCCGATACAGTAGCTCCCATACAAGAAATTAACTTTCGGAGAAAGCCGTCTACCGCTCTCTGGTTCACAAAACGTCTGAGACTCTTTTGAGAGGTTTGTTGACATCAGGAACGTGCTTGGAGAAAACACTACGAGAAGCAGGAAAGGCCCTATATAAGACAGCCATCAAAAATTATTAATTAGCTATTAGAGAAGAAAAATCTCTTCACTGTAATAACAAATGTGAGTTGACCAACTCCTGAAAAGAGCTTTTCAAAATTATTCATCAACTATCTGAAATAGAGGGCTCATAAGAGCTTTGTACTAAGCTAGCAGATTTCTTTCAGCGGAAAATGTCAAACATCTGACCTCTATCATGAACACACTCGTTATCTTAGGTTGCTATTCACGCTTGTGAAAGGAGGCTGTGGTAAGGCAACTTCTCAAGAAGCCTAATTTTGATGCCAATGACCTCAAGAACTAGTGCACTATCTCTTTGCTTCCGGTTTTAGCTAAGATCCTGGAGAAACATCTTAACCATCATGTGGTGACTCATGTGGAGGAAAAGGGTCTGTTGGACATATCACAGTATGGCTTCAGAAGTAATCATGAAACAGAAACAGCTTTGGTATCTGCTATGGAGAGCATTAGACGATTAGTTGAAGGAGGGCAGGCTGCAGCTTTGATCCTTCTGGATCTTTCAGCGGCCTTTGACAACATCTCCCCAACCCTGCTAACCAAACGCTTGCAGGACTTGGGAATTAAACATAGGGCCCTGAAATTATTGACCTCATATCTAACAGACAGAACTCAAAGGGTGGCTTTAAATCAATTTTTCAGACCCATTCTGCCTTCCATATGGGGTGCCACAGGGTTCATCCTTGAGCCCTATGTTATTTAATCTCCGTCTCCCCTCTTGCCAAGCTCAAGCTCCTTTGGGCTGCAGGCTGTGTCATATGCTGATGACACTCAGATAATCAGGTCTATTTCCGTAGACATAGAGGCCTCTGCAGCCAACTTCAATGACTATGATAGCAGTGGCGACATGGATGGGGAAAAACTATCTGAAGTTAAACAGACAAGACGGAGGTGCTGTTCTTTGGAAGTCAACCCACTAGTTGAAGAGTAATTGATGACCTTACCTACTCTTATGGACACAGCAAAGAATCTAGGTGCTATTCTGGAAAGCAAGTTATCACTGGACCGTCAGGTCAATCGTATGGTAGCAAATTGCTTTTGGATCATTAGAATGCTGAGGAAAAGTTTTCTGTTTATAGCTCTCTCGGCACGTAAACAAGTAACCCTAGCTCTTGTTTCATCTAAGGTAGACTACTGCAACACTGTTTAGCGTGAGACAAATAAGACGACTCAATTAAAGCTGCAATTATTGCAATGCGTTGACGAGCCTCACCCTGGACATCCCTAAGCATTAGTGGGTGTCCAAAGAACGACTTAAATTGCCTTGGGTAAAGAAGAGCATTATGTTCAAGGGTCTTTGCATGGTACATAAGGCTTTATACAATGAGTCTGTATGGAATTAAAACCATCTTTCAATGGTACATTCTTACATGAAATCTTCGCTCGGCACATGGGTGGTTGTTCTAGAGTTCGAAGAAGAGATGGGGAGGCAGAGCCTTCTCAGTTGCAGCACCAAGACTCTGGAATGCTCTTCCTCAGCATCTTACATGTCTGAGGTTGCATACTTCCTCCAGGAAGGCCTTAAAGACCTGGCTTTTTACTCTGTTGGGAGATATAGTTCCATTGAGATCATCTAGAATCAGCATCTTGCTGAGCAGCACAGCGGGACTATAGTGCCTTGACGCCTAAGGGCATTTGTTGAACTTTTATAAATTGTGGTCATATCATATCAAATGGTGGGGTGTGATACTGCCCCCTAATTCCAGTGGGCAAAACGAGTAAACAGACTTCTTGTCGGTGGTTTCAGGGAGCATGGGTTTCTCCCCTAAGAATTTGGTGAAACTTTTGGGGTCAGATTTGCTAAAACGCTACAGACCCTTAAAGGGCATTCATGAACTATTCCAGTACTTTCATGGTGCTGCAGGGAATCCTGTCTTTTCCTAGGAGTAGATCCGATTTTTTTTCAAATTGCATAAGTCAGTAATTACTTCCAGTATACTAATGACAGCATTTTTTCATGGGTGAGACCCGTATACCAAGGAGTACATCGAATAGGACAGTGCTGAAATGTTTTCTGCCCCTCCAATCGTCTGTACCCGCATTGAGGACTGAATATATAGCAATAACACCATCTTAGAGATTACTTGGGAGTCCCGAGTCACACAAAGTTGATCAGTGGGAGTCATCCTTATTGCATTACAATGTTGAATAATTATTTACAGAACACTGAATATCACAACTTAAACACAAGTTCATTTCTTTTCATCATGTTTTTATTATGTTTATGTACTGATACTTCTTTATTGTTATTTTTATTTTTACAGTAATTCTGGTCATGAAAATGGTTTGAGTTGTATGTATGAGCATGGTGAGCATGATGTGTGGTAATGCTGGGGTCAATGTATTTCGTTCATGTTCATTTAGTGGATCAGTGTTCAAGGTCACATCTTCTTGTTTAAATTACACAGCATATTTAAAGGGATGGGTTTCACCTGTGTTGCTCAAAACAGGTTATCACGGACTCGTTCCTTTTGTGCACAATTTTGTTTGCCGCATGGAGGTTAGATAAAGCGGTAACGCTACTGGCTACGGCGCAGATACATTGAAAATTCAGATTATCCATCTGTTGCAACGTGAGTTTACTGTTGGGTGTTTGTTTGGCTTGTCACAATTGGTTTGTGCACTTGTCACAGTTCAGCATGGGGTATATTTTAAGAATGGTGTAGAGACAAATTTATCTTGCACCAAACATTTTTCTGTTTTCTGCAAATATAAATGCTGGTTTAAAGTGAGCACGGATTTCGTGGTGAAGTACGTTGCAGTACGATTTGGTGATGGTTTTGAAGTAATTACTTTATGGATTGCATACTGTGTATGGTTCAATGGAGTATTTATGTTTATGGTTATTAGATTATTCCTGGTTGCTGATGGGCCTCTTTTATACTACGGACTGGTAAATGTGCCTTCAAGGAATTTATTTCAATACTTAGTTCCCACTAATTTATACTCTTTACTAAATGCAAGTTTATATAAATTTCTTGCAGATTAATTTCTTTTATGTAGATTTAGGCAGCTCCTATATATACAGTTTATGGAAAATTCTGGTTTTTCAATGAAAGTGTAGAAATATCAAAAAACGGTATCACGACGAAGTATATACCAAAACACACGGTGTATGTTAAAAAGCAGATTTTTATTTATCATAAACAATAGTAGAGAAAGGGTACTGGTTCATTTAATACACAATGAAACAAGAACGTATTGTGAAATACAGATGTTTTGGCCTTCACAGTTATAATTGTGTACACTTTTTTCAAATACAAATCTAGCAAATCAACTGATTAATACAGAATAATTCAGCTCATGTTGTTATTATACAGAGAAAAAAAGTGCAATTGTCGACGTTTAGGTCTTTATGCTGTCATCTGTAAGACCATCTTCAGGACTATGCAAATAAAAATGATTGACCCCTAATGGAGCACGGAAAAAACAATTGTTACTGTGTATTCTTTTAATTATTCAAGCTTAGATTATCACCCATGTGTAGAAAAAAGAATGGAAAGTGTCTTTTTCAATGAATTATCATAAAATAGATTAGAAATAGATCAAATTAATCTAAGAGCTCCCTTCACCCTTAGTTGTTTGGGGTGGAGGGGAGAGTGAAGGTTCTAGATTTTATAAGAGTAACTTAATCACACTTACTCAAGAATCAGTGAAGTCATCACTGTCACTGTTCTATCCACACATGCATATAATGGACAGAAATTGTGGTAGAGAAATCAGTCCTTATCTGAAAAACGAATGTATTTTTATAAATAATACCACAAGGAATATATGGGTAACTTGTTTGCTCATATAGCACGGATTGGTTTCAACCTTACTGTGAATACATGTTGGGTTTAACATCCCGTTATCACAGACACATTTATGCCCATTTATTTCTTTAAAAAAATTATAACTGGACTTCACTATTTGTACATATTTAGAACCCAAGGTATGGAGTGGTGCACCACCAGTTATGTAGAAAAAGTTTTTTTCAAAAAGACTTATAATCTTGGTAGAGTTGTCTCAAACAGTCTTTTATTTTTTATCAAGAATCCAAATACAGGAAATTTTTCAGCCAACGTGTTTCGTTCAAAGGAATTGAACTTCTTCAGGGCATAAGTTAAAGTAGCTTCTTATTGAAACAGTAAGTGTATGAGATGTGGCTGTGTGGGCCTCCTTGATAAGGGCTAGCGAGCATCAAATCTGATGAGCGAATGAATGACTGCAGCCGTCAGCTCCGTATGATGAGTGCACCACTCCATACCTTGGGTTCAGCATTTCTCTGCTTGGCAGTTAGCACCAAACAACGGCAGGTGCTGGAGTTGTTTGTGCACACCTAACCTGATTTGACTGTTGAACTCTATACGAAGGGGACACAGCAGGGGAGTGCGGTCATCTGTCCGCCGTTGTCAGTTACTGTACCCTTTATTTGTACATATTTAGTAGCAATCTATATCCCTTAATATGATAAAGGGCCATTCAGTTACATTGTATTCACCTATTTTAAAAAGAGGGGTTAGTGTTGCCCCTTCACATCATGTGGAGTAAGTATTACTCTATATGTATAAACCTCATGTCTTATGGTTAACAAAAAACTTTGTTGTGACATCCAGGTAAAACGTGGAAAACTTTCAATGTGTTTACCATAATTGTAAACTAAATATTAATCATTAAAAAGTGAACGTCTGATTGCTTAATTGTGCACTACATGCAACAAAAGGTACCTGAGATTTGTGCCAATCCTTTAGATCTTTATCACATCAGTATAACGAGTTCACAATGAACAATATCGTAAACTCATCGGGAATAAGCCTAAACAAAAAAAACAACCTATTGGTGTTTTTACTCTTATATTAGATATCTTGTTAAATTCCTACATTCGGTATAGTCAATATTACTAGATAAATACCTGAAATTATTCGTAGTGGTATCGCATAAATAAATTCGCATCCATTAACACTCTCGCTCGGAGAGTCGGCGTCTGCTTGGACCGAGGCTTGATGCTCCAATTTACTGAATTGTTTGGACTGCTCGATCTTTACGCACGAAAGCGTTTCCGAAAACGGCGGCCGTCTTGGCCTAGTGGATGTAGCCGATAAGATGTGCAAACTATATCTGATCACTACTTATTATCTCTACGAGTGAGAAGTAGGAATAAGCCATCACCAAAAGAGAAATTAGTCAATACAAATTCATCAATAAGAAATATTTTGTTCAGTGGCAAACTTGACCTAATGTTATGTCAAATCTCATCTTTGTAAATCATAAACAAAATCCAATTGATTTTAAAATACATTTTACAATTAACATCCTAAACTTTTCATATTTGATAATCAAACAGAACGAATGTAATAACGCTTATTCGTTATGCAAAGATCTAAATAAATTTGTTATGTGTTGGTATTGCATAAATTACAATGCAGAAGTTACTATTAAACAATTATCAACAGCATAAATTTCAGTGCAAAACAATTATATACAGATCAATCATGTGAGTACAAGTAAACACATTAATCCCCATGGGGAATTGAGTCTATCTATAACCTTCTCTCTCCCCTCCACCCCAAAAACTAACGGGGAAGGTAGCACTTAGATTAATTTGATCTATTTCTAATCTATTTTATTATAGTTCACTGAAAAAGACACTTTCCATTCGTTTTTTTACACTTGGGTGATAATCTAAGCTTGATTAATTGAAAGAATACACGGTAACAATTGTTTTTTCCGTGCTCTATTAGGGGTCAATTATTTTTATTTGCATAGTCCTGAAGATGGTCTTACAGACGACAGCATAAAGACCGAAACATCGACAATTAAACTTTTTTTCTCTGTATAATAACAACATAAGCTGAATTCTTCTGTATAATCAGTTGATTCGCTAGATTTGTATTTGAAAAAAGTGTACACAATTGTAACTGTGAAGGCCAAAACATCTGTATTTCACAATACCTTCTTGTTTCATTGTGTATTAAATGAACCAGTACCCTTTCTCTACTATTGTTTATGATAAAACTCTGGTTTTTAACCTACACCCGTGTGTTTTGGTATATAGTTTGTCGTGATACAGTTTTTTGATATGATTTGATATTTCTACACTTTCATTGAAAAACCAGAATTGTCCATAAACTGTATATATATGAACTGCCTAAATCTACTTAAAAGACATTTATCTGCAAGAAAGTTATATAAACTTGCATTTAGTAAAGAGTATAAATTAGTGAGAACTAAGTATTGAAATAAATCCCTTGAAGGCACATTTACCAGTCTATATTATTTTGCCCAAGCCGTCAAAGGTTGATTGGGTTCCCTATTTTACTCTACATTTCTCTAGCACAGACAGTTGTCTGTTGTAGGTCACTTTTTTAAATGGTTTGATTTTAATTGTTTTTGTAATTGTAGAAAAATATATTGATGTCTGGGGCAGAGACATTATTGTACACTGATGAATACATTTTGAAAATAGCTGGTGGTCCATCGCTATTGGGAAATAGAGGACCTGTCACACAATTACCTTATGAATCAGACCTTAATCAACTTGAGCGACTAAAAAAGAAACTAGTCCAAACAGAACTTCATGCAAAGTTCTTAACAGATTGTTTGAACGCAAATATCATTCCGACTGGTTTGCAAATACGTAACATCCCCATCATCTTTATTGATGACGCCGATTTCAAAGTAGGTTTCAGCTTTTCAGCAAACAAGTGCTCACGCACCTGGATGGTGCTAAGCATAGAAACTGCACTTAAACACAAAGTTTTTGACCAAAGACATTTAGAGTTTAGAAAAAAAGATAACAGGGGACTCCACTATTACTAACAGCAAATTCCTTTTGGAGAAAGTCCAACAAACCATTAAGGAATTTGAGGAGTTTAACGCGCACAAAAAAACAGAAAAACTGCAGAAAGACATCAAGAGATGCAACAAAGAGAAAACATACCCCTATTTATTTTTTTTTTATTTTTTTTTTTTAAAAACCTTTATTCGTGCATCTTAATAGAACAAATACGGGCCTACAACCGTCAGGCCGGCCACGGTACGGTTAAGCACTGATACCAACATTACATCCCCTGTGCTTCAACGGTCAAGATTAAAAACGAGTTATGAGTTATATACTGGAGAGATCCTTGACATCAGGGGAAGGAGAAGTGAAGGTTAATTTTAAGTTTTTAAGGTAATTTTATCAGGGAAAAAAGTCAGTGAAGGATAAGAACAAAAGAGATTCGAGTCCGCCAGATAGCTTCACCACACGGGAGAGCAGCAGCATCATTAAAACAACAATGGAAGCAAAATCTCAAGCAGTGAGGCGGTGCAGTGATATAACAGGATAGTCACATGAGCAATTACGCACCCCTCCAGAGCCGCCCCCACTCAATCCACCCCACACCCGGACCCCGAATCGAAGCAAGTATAGCGCAGAGACATAAAAGAAAAAGGCCCATAGAACTAATTAAGAACAGAGTATTACCCCCCCACCCTACACCAATGCGGAGGCTACGGCCTGCCCCCCCCCCAGCATAGTGCCTGTCGCCCAATGAACCCGAAATATAGACAAGAGAGAAAGTAGGAATAGAGTAAGGAAAATAAGAAAACAGAAAAGAAGGTGGGGAGGAGCCCACGGAACACCAGAGCGCCCCAAACCATCAGCCAGCTATGGCCTCCACACACTGAGAACCCACTACGCCAAAAAACTGCGTGCGAAAATAACGTGTCACAACAATTTAAGCGAAGGAAGACAAATCGCGACGAGTGCACACAACACATACAGACAGTTTCAGTCCCAGTCCAGCCCGTCCATGAACCATGGCGATATAAGTCATTCTAGCCCTGGCCCGATCGCGGGCTTGGGATTAAGCCAGCCCCTACATGAAGACCCCGCATCCCGAGCAGACAAAGACAAGACGGCCGCTTGTGAGAAGATGGTGAAGTAGGATCACGAAATGGCCGCCGACCATCTATTGAGGTCCCTCTTTGCACCACATAAAATCCAGACCTGGCAAGTAGAGTACAGGAGTTCCACAGAAAAGAAGCAGTAGGCCACCGCGGACGATTCCTCGAGGCTGTCAGGTATCGCTCAGCAGGATACTCTTGCGGACGCGGTGAGGCAGGCAACAATGAAGCAGGCAGCCATGACCAGGGGAACAAAGTATCCGCAGTTGAGCTGGAGAGCGGTTGATCCTGGGTGCCGGGGACGCCGGATGCAGGCACCAGTGTAGCACAATCATACACCGCCGTTGCTTCCCCGCAAGAGGACAAAAGCACTGGTAGACCCACGCCTTGTTGATGACAAACAGAGCGCTCACGACCCGCAGCCGACAGTATAGAGTCAAACCGCTCACTCAGCGCCTGCAGGCCAGCACACATTTGTAGTCGAAAGTCCCGCAGGACAGCCAGAACGGAGCCACATGTCAGCGGAAGCTGGGCCCCCACATCGGCAGCAATCCGGGACGGCACTGTGGAGCTGGTGTCCGGAAGAGGGAGGGCGAAATGGGCAGCGGGCGAGACCGGAGCATCACCCCCCAGCCGCGAGCAGGCAATCAACGCCATGTTTTACCGCTGTACGGTGTAATGGCCAGGGGGGGGGTCGTGGCAAGGAGTCAATTCCCCTCAGGTCTGCGCCGCAACAGGGAAGGCCGACAGTCGCTTCTCTTCCCGCGGGTTCTCTTTGCCGCCGGCTAGGCAATAGAAGAAGGGGGTCAGCAGCCTCCCACAGCGCGGTCCTCAGAGCGGGGCAGAAGACCCGTCGCACCGGGGCCCACCCCACAGCTCCAGCCCGTCAGGCGCAGGGTGCAGAAGGTGTCCGGCCGTCCCTTCCCCGGGCTCATCCGGCGACGATCCGTGGTGCGAGGCGAGATCGGGACCGCGGGGCTCAGGTTTGCGCTAGCGGGTACGGTAACTGCGGAGCTTCCAGGGGGCCGGCAAAGGCCACAATGGCACAGGGGTCCAGTGCAGAGAACAAAAGCACCCAGAACTCCGGCATCCGGGCGGGCTGAGACTCCGGGAAAGCGGCGGCGCGGTCAGCGCGTCTTCGCACACGTTGCACCTCGAGAATCGGCGAGGATGGGCATCAGGATAATAGTCCGAGGCCAAGGGCCGACGGAGCCGGGCGCTCAAGCGTCTGCTCCGGTCGCCATCTTGGCTCCTCCCTGAACATACCCCTATTTAAATAAAGATTTTTATACACCCCAAGGCCCAAATCACCCAGTAAGAAAGAGGGCTACATTTTCAGATACCAACTCTAATACAGGTAGTGATCAGACCCTAGAAATCTCCTATCGACAATACGATCAGCAACCATCAACATCCCGTCAGGCTTTTTTAGGCCAGGAACGGAGGGGCTCGGGTCCTCCCCGGAGACAGATCAACCAAACGAGGATGGTATCGAAACCAGTACACGGCAGGGTTTCGTCAAACAAGAAACCAATATTACGAGTGGTAGATCCACCACAAACCATCCCCATTTTTAATCTCTCGTCCCACATTCTATCAGAACAAGAAATTGCCTGTCTTTTGTACCGACCTATAAAAATTACTTTTTTCAAACTAAATTGAAAATGTACACATTTTTCCGAGCGGTGAGGTTAAAAAGCTATTTCAGTAATAGCATCTCAATACCTTCTAGTGGAGTTACGGGACTCAATAATCCATCAACTTTCTATCCCACTAACGCGATGATAGCAAAGGAAATAGTGACATATTAACAGAGATTGACAATCTTTTCAAAGAAAAAATACAATATCAATCAAACTTTTCTAAAGATAGACAGCTGGCACTACAAAATCTACAATCTCTTCCCAATGCACTAATAAAGCCGGCGGATAAAGGCGGTGGTATAGTGCTTTGGAACAAAGATGCATATAGACAAGAAATGTTAAAACAACTTTCGGTTACAGCACATTACAAAAAACTAAGCAGAAATCCAACTAACAGATTGGCAAAGGAGATATAGGCACTTAGTAAACAAGGTTTTGATGGAGGCTGGCTAAATGAAAAAGGGGCAGCTTTCCTCATCAATAAAGCACCTACTGTACCTGCAATCTATATGCTACCAAAGGCGCATAAAGACCCTCTACAACCTCCTGGGTGACCCATTGGGTCGGGTGTAATTTAATCCTTAAACCCTTGGTACAATATGCTGATATCTTTATACACCCTTTTGCAGTTGACCAACCATCCTATATTAGGGACACCATGGGTGTAATCAATCTAATTGAAAATCATGAATGTGATCCATCAAAGGGAATTCTTGTTTCGATGAATATAGAAAGTTTATATACAAATATCCCTCAACAAGAAATACTCCAGATCCTAAATCATTTACTGGATACCAGACCAAGATCACATGCAGTACCTACGGCTTTTATTCTAGAATGTACACGTATCTCCTTGTGTGAAAACCTTTTCCTGTTTGAGAATACGTTTTATCAGCAGCAGAAAGGCGTCGCAATGGGGGCTGTTTACGCCCCAGATATAGCGAATATATATGTCTCAACCTTCGAACATGATAACATTTTTCACATATCCAATCCTTTTTTAAGTAATATCATTCGTTGGTTGAGATATATTGACAACGTTTTTCTTATTTGGCGTGGCACTCAAGACCAACTGCTAGCTTTCCATGTTTGGCTGAACACAAAGAGACCACATATAAGATTCACTATGGAAACAGATAATGAAAAAATTAACTTTCTAGATATTACGATCAAGGTAAATACCAGCAACCATCTGTACACTACGCTGTATACAAAACCTACAGCTAGAAATACTCTCCTTGATTACATGAGCCATCACCCTCAAGCTCTTAAGGATGGCCTCCCCTTTGGGCAGTTTCTGCGTTTACGCAGAAACTGCTCACTAAAAGAGGATTATTTTACAGAAGCAAAGAAACTCAAAGATAAATTGAAGGCTCGAGGATATCCAGCCAAACTACTTAAACAATCGATGAAACAAGCCTGGTATAATAACCGTGAGGCGTTGCTAACAGTAAAGGATCGTCCCAAAGAGCCACACTTGGTGTGTGTGTACACGTTTAGAACACACACTAATTCCATCAAAAAAATTATCAACAAGCATTGGTCCTTGCTTAAAGGTCTACCTGAACTTGTACAAAGACCAATGTTTTCGTTCAAGAGAGGCACAAATCTACAGGACAGACTAGTCCATGCTTATGAGGATACTGAGACCAACATGGTAGATAATATGAGACTACTACCTCTAGTAGGCCACCACAAATGCAATATGTGCTTGGCTTGTAATACCATACAAACAACAAAATCTTGTCTAATAAATGGTGTGTCTATTACTCTAAAGACGTTTTCAAATTGTAACACATCTAATGTGGTATATTGCATCCAATGCCCCTGTGGACTCCACTACATTGGCAAAACAATACAAGCAATAAAAAACGGACAATACAAGCAATAATAAAAACGGATCTTACAACATCAATCACGCATTAGATGTTGTGTAGAAAATGCTCCTTTGGTTGAACACTATCTTTGCCAAGGTCACACTGAACGAGAAATGCATTGGTGGGTGATTGAGGTTGTTAACCTAACCAAAGGACAATGTAACATAGATCAGACACTCACACTGAAAGAAGGCAGATGGATCTGTCGTACTGATTGTATAAACAGAGGCTTCTACTCTGCTACAGAATGGCACACACTTGCATGTTTGACATAATGGATGAGGTTGTTATTTCTCATTGCAACAGAATAACAGCCTGGACAAAGTCGAATGCTGTGTGTAACTTTTCAGCAGATTTGATAGTACGAAAAGTTGCTAAGAAAAGGAAAGTGCAGGGAACATAGATATAAACTATGCTGTTCAATATAGCAATGTTTAACCCCTTCGACGCGCATGATGGAACGGTTCCGTCATGCACGTCGGTTGCGCTGTGCGCATGACGGAACCGTTCCGTCATGGCCCCGCCCGCGCACGGAACCTTCAGCGTGGCGCAGAAATCCGCGCCGCGCTGAAGGGGTTAAGTGACACACAACCAATAATAAACATCTAAGGATTTCTTTGTATGTATGTAAAAAAATGTTTTTAACTTGTTGCAAACAAGACTCAATATCCCATGGGGATTAATGTGTTTACTTGTACTCACATGATTGATCTGTATATAATGGTTTTGCACTGAAATTTATGCTGTTGATAATTGTTTAATAGTAACTTCTGCATTGTAATTTATGCAATACCAACACATAACAAATGTATTTAGATCTTTGCATAACGAATAAGCGTTATTAAATTTGTTCTGTTTATTGATTATCAAATATGAAAAGTTTAGGATGTTAATTGTAAAATGTATTTTAAAATCAATTGGATCTTGTTTATGATTTACAAAGATGAGATTTGACATAACATTAGGTCAAGTTTGCCACTGAACAATATATTTCTTATTGATGAATTTATATTGACTAATTTCTCTTTTGGTGATGGCTTATTCCTACGTCTCACTAGTAGAGATAATAAGTAGTGATCAGATATAGTTATCACATCTTATCGACTACATCCACTAGGCCAAGATGGCCACCGTTTTCGGAAAAGCTTTTGTGCGTAAAGATCAAGCAGTCCTCTTTTGCGCTCCAAACAATTCAGTAAATTGGAGCAGCAAGCCTCAGTCCAAGCAGATGCAGACTCTCCAAGCGAGCTTGTTAACGGATGCAAATTTATTTATGCGATCTCACTACGATTAATTTCAGGTATTTATCTAGTAATATTGACTAAACCGAATGTAGGAATTTAACAAGATGTTATTTTTTTTTATAACAGATTTTATTGATTTTCAAAGAAAATAACAAAGGGGGGAGGAACAATCTCATGGGCAATGCAAAGAAGCAGTTAGGTAGACAATATATGTTGCAAATACTATCCTCCATGCTCCTAAAGTCCTCACATGCCCAGTCTCAGCCAGTTTCCCGCAAGGCCCTTGAGAACTGACAGTTGGCCCCTCTCCCTCCCAGTTGTCAATACAACCCTCAGGTTATCAATTCTCTGCACTCAATACAGTCTAACAGAGAGTATCAAATGAGAATCCCTCCCCCGTCCCTCCCCCCAGTCCCCAAACACCCCAACTCGAACCCCCTACCCCTACCACCCCCCCAGGCATGCTGTTGATTTGCCGAGTTACCCATCCGGGCAACTGAATCCTCTACAAACTGCACCAGGAAACCTGTCACGTAGACCGCATCCAATGAGGTCCAGGAACACCAGATGTAGTCATCGCCCGGTCAGCCCCGGGCTCGTCCCATTCTACCTCCATCAAATACCTATCTTTTCATTCAGCCTCGCTCAGCCTGTATCCCCTCAGCCCCATCTGGCACTTCCTCGTCGTCTTCAACTGGTTGCCTAACTAGTTCGACAAGCGCCACCCATGCCCGCGCCATTTCCATTGCCTTCTCACTTTCGCTGCGCCTAGCCTGGTGTAGCCTGCAGTTCCCTTCGCTCTCTGCCCACTTCTCAAGTTCCCTGTGCCATCGCATCAGAGACCGTCCTCGACACGCCTTCCAACGGGTAGTAAGCTCTCTCTTCGCCAGAACCAGCCCCAAATCAATGAACTTGCTGGTGACCTTGGTCTTAGCAGTGTGTGGCAAACAAGCACCTGGCGTCACGGCTATCTCCCTCTCCGTCACAGTCGTCAATGTAGTCGTCACCCCCTGCCAGTAGTCCTTCAACTGTGGGCAGTCCCAAAACATGTGTAAAAACCCCGCTCCCTCTAAAGCACACCGGGGACATGCAGTCGACGCCCCAAAATAGTCGTTCTTGCCGGGAGTTAAATATGCCCTATGTAACACATAGAATTGGATCAGTTGAAAGCGCGCATTCCGAGTGCTTTTCCATGCCCTCTCAACAACCTCCCCCCATGGTGTCTCCTCAATGGGCACCCCCAGATCCGCTTCCCATTTAAGGCGTAGTGCCGTCAGCGGCTGGCGCAAGTCCTGGGTGATCCTCCAGTAAAGACAGGTCACCGCTTTAAAAGTTCCCGCTGCCATCACTATGTATTGACAAGCGAGAGACAGATTAGGCTCTACCCACCCTCCCCGCCAGTGTCTCCTAATATCCGCCGTTAGGGCCGCATGGAATAGAAAGTCCCCCCTCGGAAGATCATGATGTTCCATGAGATCATTGAAGGGGAGGGGGTTGCCATCCTCGTAGAGATCCCTGATTGCAATGATCCCTGCTTCCTTCCAGGTTCGCAGCTTGCTCCAATCCCCTCCATGGGGTAGCACCTCGCACCCCCGAACCTGTCCAGCCTCCACCTCCTTGCATGGAGATTGAGCAGCGACAGTTGACAGCTTTCGACCTTCCTCCCGAAGTCTGTAATATTATCTTGGCAGCCAGGCGTCCTTCCATTAAAACGGTATACGCCTGTAGATACAACACATTTGTGGCATGGTGCACAGCAAAGGCTGTTGATCCCCTTTCTGCCCCCCTTTCAGAGGTTCTCCTCTTCATTCTTTCTTTGGCCCAGCAGGCCTCTGCTCTGGGCATTTGCAAAGGCTATCTTTCAGCCATTTCGGCCTTCCTTCGGCTGCCTGACCAGCCTTCTCTTTTCAAGTCCCCTATTATAAATTGCTTCCTTAAGGGAATTACTCATTTGTTTCCTCCTACTCCTTTCTTGATGCCCCAGTGTGACTTGAACTTCGTTATTACCTATTTGATGTGTGCTTCTTTTGAGCCGCTACATAACTGTCCTATCAGACTTTTAACCCTTAAAACTGCCTTTCTGGTTGCCATCACCTCTGCTCGAAGGGTGAGTGAGCTACAGGCCCTTTCTTCTAAGCCTCCTTTCCTGGCTGTTCATCCAGACAAGGTTGTTATCCGCACTAGGCCTTCTTTCCATCCCAAAGTGGTTACCTCTTTCCATTTAGGACAGAGTATCGCTTTGCCCACCTTCTTTCTGCATCCGCATCCTTCTAAAGAGGAGAGGCTCCACCGCCTGGATTCAAAACATGCGCTTTCCTTCTATCTGGATCGCACAAAACAATTCCGGGTGGATGACCAGCTCTTTGTCAGTTATGGGGGCGCCAAGAAAGATCGGGCCATGCAATAATGAACCATCTCCCGATGGGTTGGTTTTTTGCGCAAAATCTGCTATTCCTTAGCGAAAAAGGAACCTCAAATTGGGTTGCGTGCCCATTCCACTAGGGCGATGGCAGCCACTGCTGCTTTGGGATGTGGAGTCCCCCTTCTTGACATCTGCCAGGCAGGTACGTGGGCTTCACTGCACACGTTTACCAAACACTATTGCCTGGACAGGCAAGTCTGGAGGGACGGCTTCTTCGGCCGTTCAGTTCAATAGGACTTTCTGGTGAGAACTTGGTTTGCAGACCCACCGCCGGGGTTGGTATTGCTGGGGTATCTATTCTAAGGTGAGGAATCCATAACTAACTGTCTCTTTCAGATGAACAAGTTACTTACCTTCGGTAACGATATTTCTGTAAGAGACATAGGTTAGTTATGGATTTCTCACCGCCCCACCAATCCTCCCCGTTCTATGAACTGATAACTAGGGTAAGGGACTCCCCTTTCAGGGCCTTAGATTTTGTGCACCAATGGTCAGTGTCTTGCATGGCTCAGTGCTTCTGGTGTGGAATGTCGTGTAAAGAACTGACGTCAGTGCGAGGGCGGCGTCCAAGTAGATACCGCGACGTCATTCCGGCAAACACGATGACAACGACGAACGCGGAGTCAACCGATGCCACCTATCAACGCGCAGTGGTACTGCTGAAGAATTCTCCGGATCCAGTGGGCGTAATTCTAAGCTGAGGAATCCATAACTAACCTATGTCTCTCACAGATATATTGTTACGGAAGGTAAGTAACTTGTTCGACAAGAACAGTCTGTTACGTTTCGAGAGTTTTCACCCTCGATCCCTAAGAGAGGGCTTACCAATAGAACAGTTCCTGAGACTGAAACCGAAAAAACAAGTTACTTATCTGTACACTGTGGTTCTCCAGTATTGCTATCTTTTATAGATTCACATGCTTGAATCTTCCCCATCGTCATGGTGGGAGTCTCACAGTAACAGTAAAATAGCAGTATAAAGCTTAAAAGTTAATCTCCCTTGAAAATCAATAGCATTTAGTAACCAGTTAACCTCATTAAAGAACATCCAAACTCCAGCCAATCACATCACAGAGCCAGAGTATCCATCCCCTGCAGGGCCACCATACCTCAGATTTCGAACACAAGTGCAGTTAATAAAATAATACAGGTATGGAAGGTGAACCTGGAAGGGGAGGACGGAGGGCCGCATGTGAATCAATACAATATATCAATACTGGAAAACCACAGTGTACAGGTAAGTAACTTGTTTTTTCTCCAGTATTGTATCTTTTATAGATTAACATGCATGAATCAGAATAGTAAGCAGTACATAATAGTTAAAGGAGGTGGAAAAGACCATTCCACCATGCAACCATAGTATTATAACTAGAATAGAAAACAAGTAACGTACTATCTGCATATATCAAATATAACTTTTGCCAAAATATTAAGAGAAGAAAAAACTCAGAATAGCAGTATAGGAAATAAATAAATAATAATAACTTTAATAAACCCCAATAAGATGAGGCCTACCTTAAGCGAAGAGACGACGTAGAGCTGGTGGACTAACAGCAATATCCGTCTTCGGCAAAGTATCCAGGCAGTGGTGCCTTGTGAAGGTATGGACGTTCGTCCATGTCGCCGCCCTGCAGATGTCGGGTAGAGACACTCCCGCAAACATGGCGGAGGACGTTGCCATCTTCCTGGTAGAATGGGCAGTCACTTTATACCTTAGCGGGCGTCCCGCTCTTTTATGACAGAAAAATATAGTAGAAGAAACCCAACATACAATGCTCTAATCACAGCCTGACCCTTCCTAGGGGCAGAGAAGGCAATGAAGAGTTGGGTAGATTTACGAAAGGGTCTTGTATTTTGTAAGTAAAACTTCAAGCATCTTTTGATGTCCAGAGAATGGAGAGCTCTCTCTGCCGGTGAAGACGGAGCAGGAAAAAAGGGAGACAGGACCACTGGTTCATTTAGATGGAACGTGGTAGGTACTTTAAGGATGAACGAAGGATTAGTGCGGAGCACCACTCTGTCCTGTTGAAACTGCAAGTAAGGTTCTGTTGCAGTGAAGGCCTGAATTTTGCTATTACATCTAGCAGACGTGATGGCTAAGAGAAAAGCCACCTTCCATGAGAGATGTTTCAAGTCGCACTTGTGAATTGGCTCGAATGGTGATCTCATGAGATGTGACAGAACAATGTTCAGTTGCCAGAGAACCGAATGAGGACGAATAGGTGGAAAGGCTCTAAAAAGCCCTTTCATAAATTCTTTCACTATTGTTGGACCATAGAGACAAATGATTTGAACGTCTCCTATATCTTGAAATTGCCGCCAAATGAACTTTAATCATTGAGTGAGAAAGACCAGCCTTGGCAAGAGACAAGAGATACTGCAAAACGTCCTCTGGAGGAGAAGAGAGAGGATGACAAGAGTGCTTAGCACACCAGGAACAGTATCTTTTCCATTTAGCCGAGTAACACCTGACAGTGGAGGGAGCTCTGGCTTTGCTAAGTATCGAACAGCACTCCTCAGAGATACTTAAGTCACCAAACTCCGTGTGGTGAGGAGCCAGGCCGACAAGTGAAGTGAGTGAATCTGCAGATAAAGCACTTGGCCTTGATCCATGGAAAGCAGATGTTCTGGTGTTTGAAGACGGATCGGAGAAGACTCTGATAAGAGAAATAGCTCAGTGTACCAGTACTGTCTTGCCCACGCCGGAGCAATGAGAATGATGCGGCAAGGTTCCTGTTTGATTTTCTGTTGAACTTTTGGAATGAGTGGGAATGGAGGAAAAGCGTAAGCGAACGTTCCTTCCCATGAAAAATGGAAGGCGTTTCCCAGAGAACCTGGTTGAGGAAATCTGCTGGTGTAGTCTTCACATTTTTTGTTGAGAGATGTAGCGATCAGATCCAGGCTTGGCAATCCCCAACACTGAAATACCTTTTTGAGCTGAACGGCATCCATCTCCCAATCGTGACACTGCTGGTGTCCCTGCTGAGGGAATCGGCACATTCGTTTAGCTCCCCCGGAACGTGCTGGACTTGCATCAATATGTTGTGTTGAATCAGACAATTCCAAATTTGTTGCGCTAGGCTTGACAGAGCCAGAGACCTCATCCCCCCTTGTTTCTCTAGATAGAACATGGTGGTTGTGTTGTCTGTGCGGACGAGAATCGACGATCCCCTTATTCTTGAAAGAAAGGATCGGAGGCCTAGAAAGACTGCTTTTAGCTCTAACAGATTTATGTGACACAGACTCCTGATCAGACCATCTCCCTTGGACCTGGAGCTCCTGAAGGTGAGCTCCCCACCCTTCCATGGAAGCTTCCGTTGTCATTATCATCAGTGGTTTTGCTGGGAGGAAGGACAGGCCTTGGGAGAGATTGCTTCTGATTGTCTACCAGGACATCGCCCTGATCATCTCTGGCATGATTGAGATCATGTAGTCGAAGGAGCCTTGAGATTGATTCCATTCAGAGTCGAGCTGCTCCTGAAGAGGTCTCATTCGCAATCGACAGTGAGGTATCAACGGGATGCAGGATGACATCATCCTAAGCATCGACATGTAAGTCCTCACAGAAACGCACCTTCTTGAGGAGAGGGACTGAGTTATCCTTTGAAGACGTGAGATTCTTTCCTCTGTGGGAAAGGCCTTGAGCGACTGGTATCCAATGTTGCTCCCAGGAACACCAGCGACATGGGGGGAAGGAGAGAGGACTTACCTCTGTTGAGATTGAGACCCAGAGAATGAAAAAGTCAGTCGAAGACGGGCACTCGTGGACTCCTTGGTGCCCTGAAAGGATGGGGCCTTGACTAACCAGTCGTCCAGGTAGGGGAAAACCTGGTGCCCAGAACGCCGGCACCAGACACTTGGTGAAAACCCTGGGCGCTGATTTTAGCCCGAAAGGCAGCACTTTGAATTGGTAATGGCACCCGGCCCCTCAAACCGGAGAAAGCGACAATGCTTTGGATGAATGTGAATATGGAAGTACGCATCCAGAACATCCAGGGAGGTCATGTAGGGAGGTCATGTAATTCCCTGTATCCAAGAGAAGAAGAATCTCCTGGAGGGACAACATCCGGAAAGGTTTTCTTTTGATGAACTTGTTCAATAACCTGAAGTCAATCCACTTCCGTGATGCTGAAGGACTGTGGTACAAACGTATTTAGCTCATTAACATAGCATTTCTAACAGTTGATATTAATAGGTTGAATCAACTTTGCCTTTCCTATGCCTTGCTACTAAAATAGCTACCTTCTATATCACCATAACTTGGCAACCTCAAATAAAGCACAGAATAGGGCTTCAAGTGCCTGCTCCAACCAATCTACATGCAGCTCGATCCTGGAGAAAAACCAGCTATAGGAACGGCAAGCCTTAACATTCTCAAAGTACATACACAAAAACACCACTTATGGTGTACCTTACATAATACACAAGCATATTTTAATTTGCACACAGACAACTGCAGGATTGTGTTATTATTTTATCGGGCGTGGGAAAGGTGAAACAAGAGCTGGAGCAAGAGTGGTGGCCTTTATGAGTACAAGTGATTGGATCAGAGAAAGGGGTGTGTTGGGGCTTGACATATGAGGATTCTATCTACAGGCTGGGGTTATTCGCTTCATAGATACATTTCTAGATGGAGCATGCTATACCCAAAGAAATGATTGTGGGAGTGTAGCTTTGACCATGCCAATGCAGATTGGCTTTCCATGTTTTTCTCATATCCAGCAAAAGCTCGGCCATGATGTCTTAGTGAATGTCTCCCATGTTCAAGCAGTATGTATATATTAAGCATTGTCTCTGCTTTCCAAGCCTCCCGCCTCAGGTTTCCTGGTATCTGGGTTTGCGCTGTGTGTGTTGGACTCTGTTATCTCTAAGGCCTGCTGATCACAGCCCAGAGATCTGGGTGCTGTATTTAAAAAGGTAACTCACCTGCCTATCAGAGCAGACCCTGCTTCAAGGGTATAGCTGCCACGATTTGACAAGTCGTGGCTTGCAACTAACAATAAAATACTCCTAACTGAAACACTGCAAGAAAACCATACACATGTATGGGGACCAGTACTAATGTATCGATTATGGGGTGGAGAAATATGGCAAGTTCGGGATGTATGACGTTACAACGCATGCTTTTACAATGCATGCTGTTACAACGAAAGTTTTACAATGCGAGTGCATTGACAACGCAGGACATTACAACGCAAGTCTTTACATCGACTTGCACTAGATGGCGTGCTAACATTAAAAAAGTGTAATTTACTATTCCAACTCCAGTCCACGTAACAGTAGGGAAGGTGTTGGGATAGTAAACTACACTATTTTTTTTTTTTAATAATCTTTTTATTAACCTTTTTACTTACAACCTTTACTGCATTACCATATCGTGTTTCACAACGTACATTACAGCTTTTGCGAATACAATCGTAATCAACAGGAGAGACCCCTGTCGGGCTCTTCAATGTCTTGACACCTGTCTCCTTCAACACTCCCTTATCTCCTTCCCCCAATCCCTCCGCGTGTTCCCCTACTAGTCGGAAGTGTCTGATTGTGAGTCGTTACACTATTTTTAATGTTAGCACGCCATCTAGTGGAAGTCGATGTAAAGACTTGCGTTGTAATGTCCTGCGTTGTCAATGCACTCGCGTTGTAAAACTTTTGTTGTAACAGCATGCGTTGTTAAAGTTGCGTTGTGAAGGTTGTTCCCCGCAAGTTCGTTCTTTCATTGAAAATGTCACATAACAAGGTTCAAAAAGCAGCCATCTCCATTAAAAGTATAAGAAATAGGTGACTTCATAAATATATTCTTTCTGTGCTAGTGGAAGCGTTTTGAATTTGTCCAAGAAATACATTTCTGCATGTTGAGTTTGAATTGTTTATCAAAATCCTGATAGTCTTTTTCCAAGCAAGAGTTTTTAGAAACGATGAAAATGCCTAATTTTCAAGCTCAAGGTTGACTTTGGTGAATTCACATCATTGCCTGGGAGAGGGAGCAGAATTACAAAAGGCAAATGTTTCAAACGAGGGAAACCCTATACAAACTGAAACCTGTTAAAGGAAAAGGGAGCGAGTGCGGTAAGGTTATGCTCCCCATCTACACTAGGTGCTGCTCTTTCATGCTTATTGTTCTGCATCGACATCTGCACAACAGAGATGCAGGCAGTGTTGGCAAGACGTTGTTAGAATTCTCTTTGTCCATCAGACATAGAAGATTTGAAGAACCTAAAATCCTTTCCCCATGACCTTGAACCTTTAGAGCCCATAGGTCTCTAAGAGTTTTTCAGCCACAAGGCGCACTCTCTAGAAAGATGACACACTCTGATGCTACAAAGGGCTTGAGGTGGGATGGGAATCTTATAGTGATTACATTGCAGTATTCCACCAGTGCTAAGGTTTATTCCAGTCAAATACTAGGGCGACTGTTCCTCAGAACCACCATGGAACCAGGACAGATGAAGCTCTCGGGTGGATCTAAAAAAAAAAAAACTCCTGTTGGTCCTCTGAGGAATAAAGAAGCCATCAAATAGGCAAGACGCTGTGGCCAGCTGAAGGTATGTTGACGACACCCAGCTCACACTCTCGAGGGGCCCGTTGGATATTGCAGGGCTCACCAAATGAGGCGCAAGAACAATGTTGAAGCATGCCACCTTGGTGGGTGAGGGGCTGTGCATCCTATAAAGGATGCCTCCAGTGATCTGCATGGTCCTCTCAACATAAATAAGGCGGACTAACAGAACTTCACACTTTTTTGTGACCACGTAGAAGTAAAAACACCTCCCCTCACCTAGGCCATTGTTCTGCTCTGGGAACAGTTTTTATCCCTCATTAAGGTCAAACACGAGAACTGTGAGCAGGCTAATGCTAATTAGTCTACTGGAGGTTAAGGGAGTCACAAGGTAACTTTCTAAAAATTACTTTGTATATAGATATTTATTAGCAATACGACTTTACCATTAAGTTGGATTTTCACTAAATATTAAAATAAGTCTCTGAATTACTTTTATAGCCAGTTGATAATCTGTACTTTGACATTTTCTAGGATTCAGCTACAGCCCTGTCAGTGAAAACAGCTTCAGGGACCTAGTCGCTGGAGAAATATGACAATATTAATTTTGCACATGGTTCACTTTTAAATACAAGGCACCCTACCTTGAGAGCAACAAGTGGCGACGTATTAATAATTGAAAAGAAGGGTTTACCATCTGTGAAAAAAAGTTTTTTTTAACAGGTTTGACAGCTGGTTGTAGGGCTTCTGCAGTCAGGATACACATGGTAGTCCTGAAGCCATGTTTTAAATACCCACTCTGGATGGCACAACAGGCGCTGCAGTTCACAGGTGGTATTTATGTCTTGTCATGTTTATAAAGTAAATAATGCAAAAATTCATATGAGTCACAAACCATATGATACGAAGATGGAACAATTACACTTACAAGCACTACCATGCCTAAATCTAATAAATACGTGAGGTGAACAAGAGTCCAAAATATTCTAGGGACGTTAGTCACACTAGGATCTTGGATCCACTTACAGTATTGGGAGTGAGGGACCAGCATCTTTTTTTACAGAGCAAGCAGATCCGAAATATAAGAATTCTAGATCAAAACAAACACAACTTAACAAATTGCATTCCAGTCAATATTTGAAACCCGCCCTATTTTGGAAACAAACAAAAAATCTTGTATCAATGATGCTATGTTTTCAAGTACAGTCCAGGAAAAGATTTTGACATCAACACCTATCGTTTGACAGAGACATGCCAAGCAATATATCACTTGGCTGGTATTGCAGTTAGTCAATTTTATTTGTTCACAAAAGGAGCACAACAGGTGAAACATTACTAATTTACACTGTTGGGTTTGATCACACACTTTACAAGACCCACAGACACGGTTTCCTGTGATGGAGAAACATTTTCATAAAGTGTTCATAGATTCTGGAGTTATTTTAAGCCTAAAATGTTCCAACTTATCACTACTATCAAATGTTTTTTAAAGGCAGAAATGTGGGTCAGAACCTTACGTACGCCATTTCAACTATATTCCAGTGTTTACGCACTACCTTACATGTCTGGTTAGACAATGTATGATATGTGGTAACGAACGCCATTTTGTCATTCACTTTGTGCGTGTTTTCCAATAAGGCGTCCCTGGGCATATTCAAATCCTATTTCAACGCTTGTTTGGTAAGGCATCTGGGGTATCCTCTGGTAACTAGTTTGTAATTCAATTTAGCAGACTGTAGAGCAAAGTCTGTTATATCACTAAATTTCCATATAAAATAGAAGTACTGTCCCACAGGTAGATTTTCCTAGAATGTCCTGGGTAGTAAGACTGATCATTAAGAAGGATGTTTTTGTCTGCATTCTTATGATGTTCAGTTGTTTTTAAACCACCACTGGATCCTTCAGGGTTAAGATCCATGGATGTGGCACATTCCTAGCTGTTTAGAACAAATGAAAAAGAGACGAGAGACCTGAAATTTCTACAGTTTTTGAAAATTATCCAAAAGAAATTGAATGCCTTGTCAATTTCACAACACACTGACAGTAAACCGGGTCCACATTTCGATGGGTAACAGTCAAAGTGCGGAAACCACTTTTCGAATTGACCTCCCTAAATATTTGCAAGACTGGGGTCTGCTGTTGCTCCATTGAAGTTCCCCTTATTTGCCAAACAAGCTGTTCTTAGAATTTGAAACAGTTACGGGTAAGAGACCCTTCAGTGCCTTGCAGCACAAATTTTAGAATGGTGTCATAAAAACACTGTGCTCTAAATAAGGCCGTACAATAGCTGAAAGGGTAGACACATGGGGACTATTTTTTAATAATACTTCAAGATCTAGCTACTATTAAGCGGGATCAAATTCTACTTCTTTGAGGAAATTCGGGATATCAGTATTGTCCCTTACATAGGATTTCTGACAATACGGATTCATGCAAAAAAGAAACCAGCTTATTTGGATAAAGGTTCAAGCACAGGTCCTATACTTAAATTAATCAGGTTGAGGGTCTTTGTACTTGTGAATTTTGGGCAAAATAAAAGAGGGTGGAATCTTAAGATTAGTCTCTTATAAAATAATTCTGGCATTTTCTTGTCTACCCTCACATCTGAAAAGCCAATTAAGACCATATTGCCAGTGATCTCCTGCAGTCATTTGGGGAGGGTCAGTAATTAGAGAGGCATACTTTTTCTAATGTCCCAAAGGATGCAGTGCCTCTTGCCTGTTACCACTAGATCCATAATTACCACTAGATCCATAATCACTACAGGGTTCAATTTATTGGCAGGCTCTATGGCGATTTCAGAATTATTGTGCTAATTGTTCAGGGCATACACTTCATATTTTCGTCAGGTTAGGACTTTTTAGTTCAAGGGAGGGGGAAGCAACTTTGAGAACTATCTTTTCAAAGATGACGATTAAAGACCCAGAGAAGAGGAAAGTGGGACAAACAGGTAACATGTGTATGTAATCTCGCGGAGAAGGGTGTGGGGGCACTCTCTTGTGTCTGGTAAAGTTTCTTAAGTGCGATCTTCTTCATTGTTCTGGCAAATTAGGAAAGATTTTTGAAGTAGAAACATGAGGCCTTAATAAAGGGACTTAGGTTGGCTCCTTCTGATGCTTTCCCATTTAGAAGGGAATTTGCCAAGAAAATGAGGGATTTTTACATTATGTTTGCAAATATATCGCAGCTCCGGGGAGATTGTGTCACCTTTTTCGTGTGCTGCTTGATGACATTTTTGTAGAATGTTTTGGTACTGAATAGCTGCCAGCACATGAAGCTCTTAACAGTTTAAGAAGGTACAAGACCATGGTCACATACACACCAGAGGGGGAGATGCCATTCCGCCGGTGGCGGCACAGAGAGACGAGGGGCACACGACAAGTTGCAAGGCAAGAGCTCTTCAGCTGTGAATGTCCTTCAGACTCCTCCGTTGATCTTCTAATGCTAGGTTGTTAGAATGAGTCGTGTGTAGACAGTCTCCAGTTACTGATGTGTAATCCACTAGCGACACCAATGACACCAGCCCAGTACTTGTGGTACCTGGCACCGTGCTAGAGCTGCCTGTACCAGTCAGGATATCTACTTATCCATTAAGCAGCTTACAAGCGTGTGACCTTGTCAAGGGCACCATCGTAAATGGGTCCATGGAGCTCTGGCCACGGGTGTAACACAGGCCCTGCAGAACGGTTGGGGGTGCACCTTCAATGGCCCCCAAACTCAGCAAGGGGGCCCGATTTAGCCAAAGGTCAATGAATATCTCTGACAGATGGGAGACTTGGGGGACCCTCTTAACCTTCTGCACTGAGGGCCCTTGATTTGGCGTTACGCCACCGGCTCTGGCCCGCGTAAAATTTCATGCTTAAGAGCTAATGGGCACAGGCCAGGACCAGCAAAGTGTCAGTCCTTGTTGATCCTGACCTCACCTACCAGAAAATTTTGAGCAAAATACTGAAACGACTCTCTTTGCTTAGCGAAGAGCAGTTCAGCTCCTATGTGTCAAGTGACAACTATGTGCCTCCCTCGCACCTGGCGATGCAGCAGCGGATCCCACAGCAGTCAATGGGAATGATTCATACAATTTATGAAAATGATTTGCTTGTTTTTTCCCTTAAGATTGCACTTTTCTAAGTAATGACAGCTACTGTGATGATCAAGAAGTTATCTGCCAAGAATGCTGCAGAAAACAAGCTACGGACGGGAGATAATAGCCTTTATACACTTTGCCAAGAAAGGAACCCCAAGGAGACTCAAAGGTGAACACCAAACAAACTAAATGTTCACCTATGAAAGAAGTGCCTATGTCAGGGGAGCATTTACTGCTGAAATCTATTCCGATTATATAATACACTGAAGTAGAAAGTACCACATGTAAAAAATTGTTATTTAAACTATGGGGAGAAACTACATTGTTGAAATATTGACAATCTAAGATTCTGGAATTCCAGTATTTTATATATTTTGAATATCAAAAGGGAAGCATTTGCTAGTGAAGAAAACTATATCGGATCGGGCCTTGGTAGCTTATGGTTTTTCGAAACTGTTCCCGACTGGTGCATTAAATCTTAAAGGTTAGTGATTCTTTTGGTGATGGTGCAATCAAGTGGCTATGTTGTAGACTTTAGAACTAAAATCCTGATGTGTGAATTCCAACTTCAGAATTTGGAAATAATAAGTAATTCTAGGATTACCTCCTATCCCTGTGCCAAAGCTCACTTTCCAGTGTAAACTACGCAAGACAACTTCACTTGAGTTTTCTCTACATTTTGAGTGAACGAACTTCAGCCAAGATAAGACCCAGTGTGTGTCGTTCTACCCTTCAGTGACGCCATAGATTTCAAAATTCTCAATTGTATATCGTGAGGCGTGCATTAAAATAGCGACTCATTTGCCAGCTCACCAAAATCACTCATTGTGCCCCATGTTCATACTGGCGACATCTTCAGGAACCAGCCAACTTCATTCTGGGAAGTAACAGGTTGGATTTTAAGCAAATTGAGCAATTTCCCATCCCTTTGAATTGTAGGCTGGCTGATAGGACAAGAGCAGAAAATTAATCCAATGCATCCCTACTCCTACATCCCTCATCCTTGTCGCAGTCCTTACTATCGCACCGCAGAGACAGAAAAACTAATCTCAAAATGCAGCAAAAACAACCTTGCTGGCCCTCACAAGCGCACTGGAATCCCCCCCATCCTCAGGTTTAACCCCAATTGTAATGGACAGGAAGTTTAAGTGAATGGTACGACTGCATGTTTTTGGTCTTCTGGTCCCGAACGCTTGATATGTCCTCAGCTGAATACTGAGGTAGATTCTCAGCCGCGGCCCGTGCAGGTAAAAGTGGTGGGGCGGTGTGGCCGGGTGTAGGGGGATTTTAACAGACCACCTTGAGTGAAAATTAAATATTTATTTCCCTGGAGGTCGCATGCCCTACCGCTCTTACCGGCACGGGCCGCAGCTGTAGATTTGCAAGTACAAGGAGGAAGCAACACTGTAAGTGGGGAAATGTAGCAGTGCCAAGGGTGTAGCCCCGGGGGGGGGGGGGGGGGGGGGGGGGGTTGTGGGGTGTGGGATGTGGCACCTCCTCAAATAAATGCATGTTTGACTTGGTAGGTGGGTGTGTGCGAATGAGTTGTGTCTGCTATGCCCTTGTTGGCTTTTCTCGTATCTGATTTCACTAAAAGGTTTTAACTTGTTCTTTTTTTGGATCAGGCACTTAACTATATATATAGTGACTGATTTACGGAACAAAGTAGGAAATCTGCACCCACAGAAGTACTCTTTGAATAGATGCAAATGTACTACTTTTTAGAATTTAGACAAACATTGGAAGTAGTAGGCTTTGTGAGTAGTATCAGTCTGATGTTTACAGGCAACTCCCAAAGCATGAGTTTGTTTTTGAGAAATAAAAAACACGTATGACCCCCACAACCAGGAAATACCAGGAGTTGATGGAAAGTAAAAAATAAAAAAAAAGCCATCCAGCTGTCCACTCTAAATAAGGTGGACGGTCAGATTGCTTACCCCAGACGGTGCCTACCCCGTTGGGCCATCACAGGAAGTTTTGCACTGACAGACTAAATTTTACTCAATGGGCATAAAACTTGCAGTCCACCCGACTGAGAATCAGGCGGGCAGGGTAAACAACCTTTACAACGAAACTTTGACAACGCACTACCATTACAACGAAACTTTTACAACGAACGTGATGTAACCACGCGATGCCATTACAACGCAAGTCTTTACATCGACTTGCGCTAGATGGCGTGCTAACATTACAAATAGTGTAGTTTACTATCCCAACACCTTCCCTACTGTTAAGTGGACTGGAGTTGGAATAGTAAATTACGCTTTTCTAATGCTAGCACGCCATCAAGCGCAAATCGATGTAAAGACTTGCGTTGTAATGGGATCGCGTGGTTACATCGTGTTCGTTGTAAAAACCGCGATGTAACTTCACGCGTTGTAAAGACACGTGTTGTTACGTCGTACATCCGGCGGGCAGACCTTGGTTTTGACAGACCAGATACTCCATCTCTGTTCTCTAGGAGTACCTGTGCACCAAACTCTAAATTAGTCCCAGAGGCCCACTAATGCAAATCAGTCCGGTCACCCATTCATACTGCAGCACACTTTCTTTTTAGTTGGGAAATCTGAGTTTCACTCCTCCGAATCTCACTGGCCAAGCTACGACCCTGTGGTTGTTTCCTGGACTGATTCAGAGCCAGTAACTACTGCTACCAAGCAGGGTTCTCCAGTGGAGTAGAAGGAGCTTGAAACATTCCTATAAACAAGTTCAAGCAATGATTTGGAACTTTAAAATTGAGAGACGGTGCAGCAGGACGATGCAAGCGTGATGGTTACTTTCAGCTTTCCGGAAAACTGAGATAAAGAGAAGTGTTGGCACATGTTTTAAGTGCAACATTTTGCTGTGCTGGGTGTGGCCTGATAACAGCAGAACTTCTCTAACTGGAATAATACCCCATGAAGATACCAGCATGCAGAAGCCACTACATCTACCAGCAAAATAATGAACTGCATCGACATCTCCACCAAAACAACAACAGAACCACATTTTAGCTTCTGTGGGGTCTAACGTGAAATCACTTCCAAGTCAGTCCCAACCTCTCTCTCAGTAACATTAGCGCACCACGTGGCGTGCTGACGCCAGTGATCCCACCGTATGGCGCAAGAAGCAGCAGGTAAGAAGAGTGCCCTGCTCATCCAGTGGTTTTTCTCTACCCAGCCTGCCTCTCTGGGTTTGAGGAGGCATTGCTGGATATCTCCCCACCAGTGATGCCTTTCTCAAACTGATTCCTGCTAATGGATTGCGGATGCGCTGCGATCCATGAACATAGATCCATTAGACACCAGGGATTCACTATTTGAAGATCCCCCCTCCACCCCTCGGCTATGGTTGACCCCCGGGGGCAATAAGATATATATTTATGGTTTCCCTTCCCTGGGTGAGTCAAACGGCCTACTCAGGAAAGGGAAAACTTAGTGGCCATTTAGTTATTTTCTATTGTGCTGCCCGGGGCCTTTGATGAATCCTCAGGCAGCACAAAATATATATAGGCATTGTTGGAAAAGGTAAAGTCTTGCCTGTCCATCGATGCCTTGTTGACACCGATTCTTGAGTCTGGATCGCAAAGGACCTCCAATGGCCCTGGTTTGAACTGTTCTTGTTGCAGTACTAGCCCTAGCCACACAAGCCGGATAGCGTTTTTATTGCAAAAGGGGGGGTGGAGCAGTGGAATTTAGGCTCCACCCTTGTATGTCACGGAAGTATACACGTGCACCAGACAATTTACTTGCTGTGTACCTTAATGATATTAACTTGTGCAAAACATATTATTAAAATGTATTCACTGTAGAACTTAGAGATTTATAAACGTGTGCACTAATGCTCAACAGAACATGAATCATGTGTTCTTTACTCAATTTCCATTTACACTTCAAGTTACATTTGTTTCAGAAAATATATTCTTTTTTTCACGTTTTGCAGTTTTATCAGAAGTTACACTTGTGCACGTATAACCACGAAATTGAAGTGCATATTGAATGCTTAGTTAGGTGAGCCTGACTAAAGGCCTTGCTTTTTCTTTGCAGGTGCGTTTTCAAGGTTTCAATAGCTAGAGGCAAGGAGTATTGTTGTCTGTATTCATTTCTGGATCATAAGGCCTGAGAAGAGAAATCTTGGCAAGAACGTGGAGACCTAATGAGCAGAAGAAGCCTCCTATTCATAGTGTATTAGGAAAGGAGGGATGTTTAACGTTACCGTTCCTGTCCAAGGTCTGTAGGACGGGAAAGTCTGGTAATGTTGCTATTGCACAATGTGAGGTTTGAGACGATTGGTTCCTTAACCCCTTCGCCGCGGCAGGAATTCCGCCGCGGCGCTGGGAGGGGGTTTGGGGGCAGCGCGGTGGCGCTGTGCTCGTGACGGAACCACTCCGTCACGAGTCACGGTTGTGCTGTGCTCATGACGGAGTGGTTCCGTCACGTCTCCGCCCACTGCGCTAATCGCCCGCACAGGCGGGGAATTAGCGCCGCGTGGGCGGAGCGGCCGCCAACGGCCGTAGCATGACGGAACCACTCCGTCATGAGCACAGCGCAACCGTGGCTCATGACGGAGTGGTTCCGTCATGAGCGGGGAAGGGGTTAAGGGGTGGGAAGAGATACATATGATGTTGAAGTCTCTGTTGTTTTATTTACTGTTCACAGTGTTAGGAGTTAAGGAGATATTTCAGTTTATTAACTGTAATCCTGTATCATTTTAATATTCTTTTCATATTCATTTATATTGGTTTGATCGTTACTTTGAAATAAACCTTTAAGTTCAATTACCGATTCCTAGTCCTTATTGTGTGGCCAAATGGGCTTGAAAGAAAATGAATTGTTTTATTATTTTTAACTCCCTTGTTGTCTTACTCAACTTAAAAAGATCCATCAGATGAGAGATTTTAAATTACGCACCTGCATGCTCTCAGATGGTAGCTTGTCAGATGGTTCACTTATTGAGAGAGAGGGAGTTACTGTATCTATGTAAGAGCCCCAGACTTTCCTATGCCCAGTCCTGATCCCAAAGTCCGTGTCCCGATTCGGAGGAGCAGCAGTATTCCACCAATTTGGAATTAAGTAGTAACAGTGGAGGAGTAAGTTTTAATAGAGTTGGCTCTGCAATTGCTTATGTCTAGTTTGCGGGGTTTTGTTGATATTGCGCAGTGCAATGTGGTGATGTTTTAAGTTGTGCGGCTGCAAAAGCGCTCAAGTCAGAGAAGTTGAAGTTATAAGGCTTGATGTAGCCTAAGATTATACATCACAAGTGTAGAAAACACTGCACTTTGTTGCAACTGACTTTCAAGTTTTGTGGTGCTAGTCATGAGGTGGCAATGGCTGCACGAGTGAGATAGGGACAAATATCTTCATGTGAGAGTAAGGTGCGGTTGATCCTTTTGCGCAGGGGCAAAGCTTCACTAATCTGGGTAATTCCCCGCTGGTCGAGGTTTCACTCGAGTGTGAGTCAAAGCAGGCCAGAAAGAGTCACTCCAGACCATTCTTGGGTGATTTAATACTATTGATTCTTTAGTCGAGCTGAATTTGCTCTGCGTTTATTGTTGTACATGTATTGCAATACTGAGAGGAGTGTGCTGCGCTGAGATTAGTCCATTGGCCTTTGTTCTACGCTGCAATTGGTTCTTATGTCATAGTGCGACGCACTGAGATTGTTCCACTGGCATTTGTGCCACACTGTTATTGCCTGTTACTGTTATTGCCTGTAGTGGAGTGGGGTGGCTCACTGGTTAGAGGCGGCAGACCCGGAAGCAGAGGTCGGTCAGGGACCAGGGTTCGATTCCCGACGCGGCAGGGTCTTGGGGCAAGGTCAGCGGACTCGATAATTCTCGCCTCGGTGCCTACTCTAATCATGGATCACACTCAGCAATTCTGGGCAATAGCTTGCTTAATCTCCACTAACGGCCCCATCAGCGCCGGGGATGCTTGGTCTTCACCTTGGAGATGCCCAGTAAGTGACCATCTCACAGGGAAAGCCAGGATGGGTTCCCCAGCAGTACAAAGGGCCGGGACACTCTGCTTGAGTAGCTGAGCGCTCAATAAAACACCAGATAACATAACATAACGGTGAAAGAGAATTGTGGCTGAAAAAGTATGTCCTAATTTGAAGCAAAATTCTATTTGTGATTGTTGACATTATTGCTGGAAATTTAAATTCTATAAGGTTATACTAAATCTAATTAGGGGAGATGTGAGAATACCTGTTTGAGCGGGAGAAGAGGCAGCACCTGAAGACATGCCAGGTCTTCACACATGTATTTGGCTGAATCAATGGCATAAGATTGCTGAGACAGAAGGTCCATTGATGTTTCTTCGCTATGGCACCTTTAATTTGAAAATCATTGAAAATTTGAGAAGGGTATCGTACGAAATTAAGTCACCTCCTACACATGCAGCTCATGTTAGGCAAAGAAGAAAATGTCAGGGAAAAGTCCGAAAGGCAGTGCGTAGCTGTGCTGATGCTAGATGGGATGCAGAACGGCAGTGATGGAGAACTGATATGATAGAGGGATCTAGGCTACATCCCGTATTGACAAGTGAAGAACCTGAGAAAAGGAAGTAAAGAAAAGGAAGATGAAGACAGAAAACCCAGAGAGTGCAGGTGAAGACAGAGGTAGCGATAGTGATTCTGGGGATGATTTTCTAGATGTATTGTTACTAGCATGTCCACCTCCATATAATGTGGTTCAACCTGGAGGAACAAATGGTGCAGCTACTCGTGGAAACCATGGAGTAGCCACCGCACCAGTAAATACAGGAGTAAATATGAGTCTAAATTGGATGGGGGAGTGTTCAGGAATTAGTGTCTGTGTTAACTTCATAGTTCCCAAGGGCCACGATGCAATTGTTGTTCCGGTCATAATTGGCCCCATGGTTCCTTTGTATAAATTCCGAGTTGGCAGGAAACATGACGCATACTTTTACACAAATCTAATTGGCCGCACTCTGCTCGTCCTACCAGTGTGTTACCCCAAAGCGTTGTGGTCCATGTAGTCAGCGTCGGCGGGTACGCCTCTGCCCAAGTCTTGAGTGAAAGTAAGTGTTGCGTTAGCCATCCCTGGACACGTGTTTCGAGGTAGTTGCCTCTCGTCAGCAGGGAGTAGGTGAGTGTATAGGGTTGCTGCGTAGACTGCCAGAGAAAGTTTGCTCAGGTAAAGTACCCCTCGTGGCGCGCAGGTGCGTATCCATGAGCTCGTCAGCTCCACCGGCTCGAGGGAGCCTTATTATTAACACAAATCTAATTGGCCGCACTCTGCTCGTCCTACCAGCGTGTTACCCCAAAGCATTGTGGTCCATGTAGTCAGCGTCGGCGGGTACGCCTCTGCCCAAGTCTTGAGTGAAAGTAAGTGTTGCGTTAGCCATCCCTGGACACGTGTTTCGAGGTAGTTGCCTCTCGTCAGCAGGGAGTAGGTGAGTGTATAGGGTTGCTGCGTAGACTGCCAGAAAAAGTTTGCTCAGGTAAAGTACCCCTCGTGGCGCGCAGGTGCGTATCCATGAGCTCGTCAGCTCCACCGGCTCGAGGGAGCCTTATTATTAACACAAATCTAATTGGCCGCACTCTGCTCGTCCTACCAGCGTGTTACCCCAAAGCATTGTGGTCCATGTAGTCAGCGTCGGCGGGTACGCCTCTGCCCAAGTCTTGAGTGAAAGTAAGTGTTGCGTTAGCCATCCCTGGACACGTGTTTCGAGGTAGTTGCCTCTCGTCAGCAGGGAGTAGGTGAGTGTATAGGGTTGCTGCGTAGACTGCCAGAAAAAGTTTGCTCAGGTAAAGTACCCCTCGTGGCGCGCAGGTGCGTATCCATGAGCTCGTCAGCTCCACCGGCTTGAGGGAGCCTGAATATTAACACAAATCTAATTAGCCGCACTCTGCTCGTCCTACCAGCGTGTTACCCCAAAGCGTTGTGGTCCATGTAGTCAGCGTCGGCGGGTACGCCTCTGCCCAAGTCTTGAGTGAAAGTAAGTGTTGCGTTAGCCATCCCTGGACACGTGTTTCGAGGTATTTGCCTCTCGTCAGCAGGGAGTAGGTGAGTGTATAGGGTTGCTGCGTAGACTGCCAGAAAAAGCTTGCTCAGGTAAAGTACCCCTCGTGGCGCGCAGGTGCGTATCCATGAGCTCGTCAGCTCCACCGGCTCAAGGGAGCCTGAATATTAACACAAATCTAATTGGCCGCACTCTGCTCGTCCTACCAGCGTGTTACCCCAAAGCGTTGTGGTCCATGTAGTCAGCGTCGGCGGGTACGCCTCTGCCCAAGTCTTGCGTGAAAGTAAGTGTCGCGTTAGCCATCCCTGGACACGTTTTTCGAGGTAGTTGCCTCTCGTCAGCAGGGAGTAGGTAACGCAACACTTACTTTCACTTACAATTTTGGCACAGGCGTATTCGCCGATGCTACTACATGGACCACAATGCCTTGGGGTAACACGCTGGTAGGACGAGCAGGGTGCGGCCAATTGGACTTTTGTTTATATTCAGGCTCCCTTGAGCTGGTGGGGCTGACGAGCCCATGGACCAGCACCTGCGCGCCATGAGATGTACTTTACCTGAGAATACTTTTTCAGCAGCCTACACGGCAACCCCATACACATACCTACTTCCTGCTGACGAGAGGCAAACACGTGTCCAGGGATGGCTAACGCGACACTTACTTTCACTTACAATTTTGGCACAGGCGTATTCGCCGATGCTACTACATGGACCACAATGCCTTGGGGTAACACGCTGGTAGGACGAGCAGGGTGCGGCCAATTGGACTTTTATTTATATTCAGGCTCCCTTGAGCCGGTGGGGCTGACGAGCCCATGGACCAGCACCTGCACGCCATGAGAGGTACTTTACCTGAGAATACTTTTTCGGCAGCCTACGCGGCAACCCCATACACATACCTACTCCCTGCTGACGAGAGGCAACTACCTCGAAACACGTGTCCAGGGATGGCTAACGCGACACTTACTTTCACTTACAATTTTGGCACAGGCGTATTCGCCCATGCTACTACATGGACCACAATGCCTTGGGGTAACACGCTGGTAGGACGAGCAGGGTGCAGCCAATTGGACTTTTGTTTATATTCAGGCTCCCTTGAGCCGGTGGGGCTGACGAGCCCATGGACCAGCACCTGCGCGCCATGAGAGGTACTCTACCTGAGAATACTTTTTCAGCAGCCTACACGGCAACCCCATACACATACCTACTTCCTGCTGACGAGAGGCAACTACCTCGAAACACGTGTCCAGGGATGGCTAACGCGACTCTTACTTTCACTTACAATTTTGGCACAGGCGTATTCGCCGATGCTACTACATGGACCACAATGCCTTGGGGTAACACGCTGGTAGGACGAGCAGGGTGCGGCCAATTGGACTTTTGTTTATATTCAGGCTCCCTTGAGCCGGTGGGGCTGACGAGCCCATAGACCAGCACCTGCGCCATGAGAGGTACTTTACCTAAGAATACTTTTTTGGCAGCCTACGCGGCAACCCCATACACATACCTACTCCCTGCTGACGAGAGGCAACTACCTCGAAACACGTGTCCAGGGATGGCTAACTTACTTTCACTTACAATTTTGGCACAGGCGTATTCGCCGATGCTACTACATGGACCACAATGCCTTGGGGTAACACGCTGGTAGGACGAGCAGGGTGCGGCCAATTGGACTTTTGTTTATATTCAGGTTCCCTTGAGCCGGTGGGGCTGACGAGCCCATGGACCAGCACCTGCGCGCCATGAGAGGTACTCTACCTGAGAATACTTTTTCGGCAGCCTACGCGGCAACCCCATACACATACCTACTCCCTGCTGATGAGAGGCAACTACCTCGAAACACGTGTCCAGGGATGGCTAACGCGACACTTACTTTCACTTACAATTTTGGCACAGGCGTATTCGCCGATGCTACTACATGGACCACAATGCCTTGGGGTAACACGCTGGTAGGACGAGCAGGGTGCGGCCAATTGGACTTTTGTTTATATTCAGGCTCCCTTGAGCCGGTGGGGCTGACGAGCCCATAGACCAGCACCTGCGCCATGAGAGGTACTTTACCTAAGAATACTTTTTTGGCAGCCTACGCGGCAACCCCATACACATACCTACTCCCTGCTGACGAGAGGCAACTACCTCGAAACACGTGTCCAGGGATGGCTAACTTACTTTCACTTACAATTTTGGCACAGGCGTATTCGCCGATGCTACTACATGGACCACAATGCCTTGGGGTAACACGCTGGTAGGACGAGCAGGGTGCAGCCAATTGGACTTTTGTTTATATTCAGGCTCCCTTGAGCCGGTGGGGCTGACGAGCCCATGGACCAGCACCTGCGCGCCATGAGAGGTACTCTACCTGAGAATACTTTTTCGGCAGCCTACGCGGCAACCCCATACACATACCTACTCCCTGCTGATGAGAGGCAACTACCTCGAAACACGTGTCCAGGGATGGCTAACGCGACACTTACTTTCACTTACAATTTTGGCACAGGCGTATTCGCCGATGCTACTACATGGACCACAATGCCTTGGGGTAACACGCTGGTAGGACGAGCAGGGTGCGGCCAATTGGACTTTTGTTTATATTCAGGCTCCCTTGAGCCGGTGGGGCTGACGAGCCCATGGACCAGCACCTGCGCGCCATGAGAGGTACTCTACCTGAGAATACTTTTTCGGCAGCCTACGCGGCAACCCCATACACATACCTACTCCCTGCTGATGAGAGGCAACTACCTCGAAACACGTGTCCAGGGATGGCTAACGCGACACTTACTTTCACTTACAATTTTGGCACAGGCGTATTCGCCGATGCTACTACATGGACCACAATGCCTTGGGGTAACACGCTGGTAGGACGAGCAGGGTGCGGCCAATTGGACTTTTGTTTATATTCAGGCTCCCTTGAGCCGGTGGGGCTGACGAGCCCATGGACCAGCACCTGCGCGCCATGAGAGGTACTTTACCTGAGAATACTTTTTCGGCAGCCTACGCGGCAACCCCATACACATACCTACTCCCTGCTGACAAGAGGCAACTACCTCGAAACACGTGTCCAGGGATGGCTAATGCGACACTTACTTTCACTTACAATTTTGGCACAGGCGTATTCGCCGATGCTACTACATGGACCACAATGCCTTGGGGTAACATGCTGGTAGGACGAGCAGGGTGCGGCCAATTGGACTTTTGTTTATATTCAGGCTCCCTTGAGCCGGTGGGGCTGACGAGCCCATGGACCAGCACCTGCGCGCCATGAGAGGTACTTTACCTGAGAATACTTTTTCGGCAGCCTACGCGGCAACCCCATACACATACCTACTCCCTGCTGACGAGAGGCAACTACCTCGAAACACGTGTCCAGGGATGGCTAACGCGACACTTACTTTCACTTACAATTTTGGCACAGGCGTATTCGCCGATGCTACTACATGGACCACAATGCCTTGGGGTAACACGCTGGTAGGACGAGCAGGGTGCGGCCAATTGGAATTTTGTTTTTATTCAGGCTCCCTTGAGCCGGTGGGGCTGACGAGCCCATGGACCAGCACCTGCGCGCCATGAGAGGTACTTTACCTGAGAATACTTTTTCAGCAGCCTACCCGGCAACCCCATACACATACCTACTCCCTGCTGACGAGAGGCAACTACCTCGAAACACGTGTCCAGGGATGGCTAACGCGACACTTACTTTCACTTACAATTTTGGCACAGGCAAATTCGCCGATGCTACTACATGGACCACAATGCCTTGGGGTAACACGCTGGTAGGACGAGCAGGGTGCGGCCAATTGGACTTTTGTTTATATTCAGGCTCCCTTGAGCCGGTGGGGCTGACGAGCCCATGGACCAGTACCTGCACGCCATGAGAGGTACTTTACCTGAGAATACGTTTTTGGCAGCCTACGCGGCAACCCCATACACATACCTGCTCCCTGCTGACGAGAGGCAACTACCTCGAAACACCTGTCCAGGGATGGCTAACGCGACACTTACTTTCACTTACAATTTTGGCACAGGCGTATTCGCCGATGCTACTACATGGACCACAATGCCTTGGGGTAACACGCTGGTAGGACGAGCAGGGTGCGGCCAATTGGACTTTTGTTTATATTCAGGCTCCCTTGAGCCGGTGGGGCTGACGAGCCCATGGACCAGCACCTGCGCACCATGAGAGGTACTTTACCTGAGAATACTTTTTCGGCAGCCTACGCGGCAACCCCATACACATACTTACTCCCTGCTGACGGGAGGCAACTACCTCGAAACACGTGTCCAGGGATGGCTAATGCGACACTTACTTTCACTTACAATTTTGGCACAGGCGTATTCGCCGATGCTACTACATGGACCACAATGCCTTGGGGTAACACGCTGGTAGGACGAGCAGGGTGCGGCCAATTGGACTTTTGTTGATGACGCATACTTTTGCAGTCTCTACTGGAGTAGATATATTAGCTAATATGCCTTTGGTTTCAGGAAAGGGAGGAACTCAGTTAGTACCGACTAAGGTGAATAACCCTTGTGTTGTCCCCACAGCATCAACCATGAATCAGACAGGATTTACCCCTAAAAAAAGTCCACTCAAAGATAGCACAATCTTGATATGTCTTTTTGGAATTCGCCTCAGAGTTTCATCAACAGGAGTCCCAAAGAAGGGATAGCATCCAATACCTCTGTAGTACAGAATGGTATTTATTCCCAAGAACTAGATGATTAGATTTTTCAATGGGTCCACAAGAGAAAATGAAGGTTCAGGATTAGGCAGAGAAATAATTCAGACCCAGGAGAGGGAATATGCAGTGGATGTGGTCAAACTAAAGTTAGAACTGGGTGAGAAGATATTAGGAACCCTTGATCTTTGCCGAACATATACCTGTCAAGAGAACAAACTTGTATTCATGTGTAAATATGTTACTAAACATGCAGGACAAGCTCATTATAAATTGTCTGAACTGGCCCAAACTTATGATGTAGATTTAAGCGGATCAAAATCATTGCAGAAGAGTTATAGTGTATGTTTTGATGAGATTGACATTTGCAGTAGGAGAACACCTGAAATGAAAACACAAATTAGGGAATTAATTTGTTGCATTTGAAAATGGAGTGAGCTGGATAGGTGGCAAGGCAGATGGGCAAAGGAGAAAGATCAAAAGAAAACAAAGAGGAGCCGCATCCGTCCTTAATGGATGGAGAGAACGTTTCGAAATTCCCATTGAGGAAGTCCTTGGTGGAGGTTATATCTATGTACCTTAGAGTAGGAGTGATCTTGCTTCATTCACTAATGATTTACCAAAATTGAGTGAAAATTGAGAGAAAAACCAGTGGAATGGTATACACAGGTTGAGAGATTTGTGAAGATTTCACAAATCTTGTGGATGGGTTTAAAAACTTTGTGGTAGAGAGTGATTTGTGGGCAGAATGCAGAGTTGCTATAGAATGGCCGGAGAAGGACCCATATAGAGACCTGGTAACGCATGCCCCATCTCTGTTGGTGATGAAAAAAGTATCAACAGGTGAAAGGGAAAATACCCGCTAAAAGACATTAATTGGGTCAAGACAGACAGGACGACTCAAGAGCACAAAAAGTCAGTGAATGCCAGTTATGAGAGATTGTTTCAGGTGTTTCAACAGCCCAGTGGAATGGATGGAGACTCTCGACACTAAAGACATGGAATATATTTTGTCTCTGTTTGTGACAGGATTGAGACCTGAGATCAGCTTGATGATTCAGCAACATTTGATTTGTTGACAGAATAAGTCAGTTGATGAGATTCTACGCGAGGGGTCCCCAACCTTTTCTGTAGTGAGAGCTACTTCTGATCATCAGTGAAAAGCATTGAGAGCTACTGAAGGCTAAGTAACTCGCACATTGTTACCAGACATCCTTATACCCAGCTCCTCTGACTTTAAGCCTGATGTCCATAGAGCCAGATACTATGGTTAGAACAAAATACTTTGACTAGGGGCACTACGACAGGGCTAGCGTGTGTGTGTGTGTGTGTGTGTGTGTGTGTGTGTGTGTGTGTGTGTGTGTGGTCTTTGGGGATGTATGAGAATGTGTAAATATGAATGGGATAAATGTTAATGGGTGACTAAGAGCCTATGTCATATGTACTTGTGGCACTGTAATACCTTTAGTCATATGTGGTGTCGTTACATGTATAATACAGACATATAAAACATTTTTTTAAAAGAAGACATTTATGAAGCAGTAAACGTTCTGCAAAAATGTTCATGATCTGGAACATTTTCCTACACTTTAAATTTCTCCCACTTGAAATAATGGATGTATTTTTCAGTTATCAATATGGCACTGTGTCTACTAGCCACTGGGAGCAAGATGCCTGCTGTGTGTAAAGGAGACACTTTGAAATGTGAGAGCAAATTAAACAGAAGAGGTAACTTTATGTTTATATTGATTCCATACAAACTAATCATTCAAATGTAATCCCATTTCCAAGTGTCACATTTACAAACACCAGGCATCTTGCTCCAAGTGGCCTGTAGACAAGATGTGAAATTTATAACAGAAAAATACAACAATTTGTTTAGATGGTAGAAGTGAAGAAACATGCTTCATAAAACATTAAGACGTAATTGGCTCAATGGAAAGCGGAGAAAAACATTAAGACAATGTTTCATAGAAATATTTTTCTTCACTGTATTTTTCAGTTATAAATATGGTACACTGTCTGGGACTGGGAGTAGGAGGCCTGCTGTTTCTAAATGCGACACTTTAAAATGGGAGAAAATTAAAATGAAGTCTTAACTTAATCATTAAGATAACTTTTAATTTTAATTTTCCACCATTCAAAAACATGCAGAAACATCATTTTGTTCTCACACTCCAATATTGAGTTGACAAGGACTTATTTAAGAGTTAAATACCTCAGGGCTTCAGTTCTCCACCTCTGTGCACCTGGTTATAAATCTGACTCCAGTTTTGGTCATTATCAGGCCCTGCTATCTGCAGCCTGAAGATAATATAAAATAAATCTGGCCTTCCCTTAACTCTAAAAAGGAAAATGTGACGCTGTGCTTTTTTTAAAATGAACTTTAGGCTGTGAGCTACACTGAAGGTATCAAAGTGTTAGCAATCAACTGGTTGAAGACACCTGTTCTAAGATATGCAAAATACTGTAGTAATGAATTGGAAATGAAACAGAAGTGACAGAAGGAGAAAACTGATGGTAATGCAGATGAAAGCAGCACAAAGAGGAAGTTAGAGTCAACCTTGGAATGTTGGTTCTGTGCAAGGAGTGTATCAACTGGGAACTTCTATGATGCAAGGTGGAAATGGGTTCCCGCAACAAGGTAGAGGTCATGGTGTTCCAATTGATCCGTGTACTGAGACTGATGTGGTGACTTTGAAGAGATGTAATCCTTGTCTCTATTGCATATGCTAGGGCATTGAAAGCGGGAATGTCATCATAATCCAAACAGGGTGGTGAACGAAAACGAGATTCAGAATTTAGGCGTTACACAGTCCAAGAGTAATAATCTCGTACAGTCATAGAATGTACAGCCACCGAGAATGCAAATCTTAATGTGTCTCAAGCTCTAGTGGTGCAGGTTCCACAAGCACCAATGCTATAGCAAAATGCAAATGGTCCTCAATTTAACTCGAATGAAGTCCCAAATTTGAATTAAATCCTTTCCAAAATCAGAATGGTAAGGATAGAGGAAGTTTACGCCAATATATCACATCCAATTGGAGCTGTTCTAGTTGATGGGTAAGGTCCTGTTCCAGGAAAGAGGCCGATCTCTTGTCACGGTGCCTCATATATCTGGGGGGGCCCGACAGGGGGAAGACTACTGACTAAGCCCAATTAATTCTGTATCCTGAATAGCTCCCAAACAAGTTCAAGATGTGCAGGATAGAGGATGATCGAAAAGAATGGCCGGGATACGTACACCAGAATATCGTCAGCATATAGAGAGATGATCTTTTCCCACCCACCATTCGAAGGGATCCCCCCACCATCGGATCAGCCCTGATCCACATTGCCAGCGATTGCAGTGCTAGGGCAAAACTCCTAGATGACAGCGGGCATTCCTACCTGGTGCCTCGCCGCAGTGGAATAGGGACCCGATAAGGCTCTGTTAACCTTCACTCTTGCCAGGGGTTCTTGGTATAATAACCTTATCCACCCGCAATACTCCAGGCAGAAGCCCAGTCTCACCAGGCTGGGAAATAGGTATGGCCACTCTATGCTGTCGAATGCCATCAACGCATCCAGTGCCAGCAGTGCAGACTGTGATGCCTGCGGCAGGGCGGTCATGTGCAGGACCCCGTACAGTATCCATAGGTTATGGCGGGTGCTTCTGTGGGGCATAAAGCCCAACTTGTCTATATGAATCGGTGAGGAGAGGATGGAGGTCCATTTTGCTGCCAATGCCTTGGCCAAAACCTTAGCTTCCATGTTAAGCAGATAAATTGGCATGTATGAATTGCACTCTTCAGGGGGCTTGCCTGTTCCGTGAACCACCACAATTGTGACTGTGTGTTGGTTCTCCAGCAATTGCCCCTGTTCCTTGGCAGCCCTAAACATTTCTAGCATTGGACGAGAGACTGTCTCAGTCATACTTTTAAAAAGCTCCACTGGCAACCCATACAACCCCAGTTTGAAGAGCTCTAAGGGCACCTACCACTTCCGTAAGATCCACCTCAAGAGTCTCCTTTATCGCAATGGGAAGAGTCCGGAGGGATAAGTCTTTTAGAAACTCATCACAGTCTTTTCTTGTACTGGTGCTGATCGGAGTGTATATGGCGGCGTAGTAGGATGCAAAGGTGTTAGCTATATTGGCACTCGTTTACAGTACACCTGACTGGTCTTTGACACCCATTGCCCATGTCCTGTCTTTATCCCTTTTCTCTAGACAGGCCAGTAGTTTGGAGGCTTTGTCCCCAAACCTCAAAGAGACTGCGCTGTGTCGCCAGAGAGTGGGACATTACGGCGTTATCGGCTAGACACCGCAAACCATGTTGACGCAATATCAATGTCGCACCTCCGGGTCACCACCCTTCGCCAGTTCTGTTTCAAGGGCCAGAATATCTCGCTCTATGGTCCTACACTCAATCCCAGCCTCCCTCTTCTCTCCCCAACCAGGGTCTGGACCTGGCCACGAATGACGGCCTAAAATGCTTCCCAGAGTATATCTGGGGATGAAACTGATCCCTGGTTTTCTAAAAAAGTATAATTCTGCAGACGTACACAGCTTGTCTCGTATCTCTTCATCTCAGAGATGCCAAGGGTCTAGTATTGTAAAGGCTATCTGACGTACATCTGGGCCTTTGAGAGTGACACCTATTGGCGAATGATAGGATATTCCTCGTGCATAGTGCCTAGCATCTGTAAAACATCGCACCTGATCATGGCGAGCAAAGAGGTAGTCCAGATGTGAGAGGGAGCATGGGGGCAGAGAAAAATGTATAATGAGACTGATGGGGGTTATGGAGCCTCCAAAGATCTATCATCCCCATTGCCGATATAAAGGTCTGGAGGGATCCCCCATCTGGGTGGCCTTGTGCTACCCCAAACCTATCTTGGGCGGGATCCATTACGGCATTCATATTCCCCCCATCAGTGAAGTCCCAGTCTGGAGCTCCAAAAGGAAGCACCCACCGGCATGAAGTCTGGGGGGTATATGCAGAACATATGTTCAAGGTGCGACCCCCCCCACACGCCTGTAATGGCAGCATAGCTACCCTGAACATCCCACCAACTCTTGGACACTGCGAATGGTAGCAAAGTTTTAACTAGGATGCCCACCCGAGAGTCTGTGGAGTAGCCCGCGTGGGCCATGAGTTTATATCCAAAACGGCTCAGTGCCTTATAGTAATTGCCCCTCAGATGCGTCTCCTGGAGCAGAACAAAGTCCGAGGAGTGGCGCTTAATATGCTAGGGGACTGGAGTTTGTTTGATCTTGTTGCCCAGCCCATTCACGTTCCAAGGCCATATGTGGTATTTGTTTGAACCGCTCTATAAACATTGACCTAGCTTAATGCTCAACAACGTCAGCGGGACCCATATTTAACAATGATATCTCTGCCCCCGCTACCCTTGATGTCTGTTTCAGATGAGCATAACCATATAACTTTTCGAAAACTGCCAATTTCCTCAATAGTTCCCCCTTCCCTACATAGTGAGTTATAAATCTCCCACTTCCCCAACCTGCAGAGTGCCTGTCGCCCAAACTTGTGCATGAAACCATGGGAGGGTGTCACCTCCGTCCCCAACATGTACAAGTCAAATCTTGTCAAATCTAGTCACCCCTATACAGTAGAACATTCATATTGCACTTACTTCTGTGCAGGCCCGCCGCTCGTCCCCCCTTACTCCAGGGGAGGTTCAACCACAAACATTACTTAGTTACACCACGTTGATCAAATGCCAGCCCGCTTGCTAAACCTTCCCCCCCCTCACCCAAGCAAGCACCAGCATGCAACAGTTACTGTTCATAGTCAGTCCGGTTCAGGTCTCCCTCTCTGGTCCCGAGGGCTGGGTGGGGATCCCGAGTTCTGCCAGTCTGCGGTATCTCCTAATCCAGAACCATTCTTTTTATTTTCTCTGCGTCCCACACTGTTCCAGCCCTCCAGCCAGTCCCATGCTTCCTCTGGAATCACAAAAAAGGAGCAATTTGCCCTCAGCGATTATCCTCAGTTTGGCCAGGTACATCATCATGTATTTCCTATTCTTCCCTCGGAGAGCCTTTTTTATGGAGTCGAAGGCTCTGCGTTGGTGCTGAACCTGAAGAGTGAAGTCTGGAAAAAAAAGAATTGTTGCGTTTTCATATAGTAGGTCCCCATGTGACCTGATTGGTTGTAAAATAGCACCACGGTCCCTGAAGTTGAGGATACAAGCTATGACGGTCTGTGGTGGGGGCCCAGGATGCGATGGTCCCAGCACCCTATGTGCTCTCTCCACAGAGAAAAAATTAAACAGCCTTTTCGGGCGGAGTTTGTTAAGTATCAGGTCTTCCATGAATAAGTCAGCAGATTGTCCCTCAGCCCCTTCCGGTACCCTCACCACTCGTATATCATTCCGCCGTGCTCTCCCTTCTTGATCTTCAAGCCTTGCCAGTACCTCTCCTTGCAGTTTCGTGAGTTTAGCGACTTGTTCTTCTAGATGTTTTATTTTGCAGGCCATCTATATTTGTTTCTGCCACAGTCATTTTCTCCCCCATTCCTCGGAAATCCTCTCCGAGTAGGTTTACTTCTTCAATCACCACTTCTAGTTTTGGTTCCAAAGTATTTCTTAGGTCTCTAATTGCTTTCATGTTGTCTCAGAGCGTGGGGTCCGGGGCCTGATTAGTTCCTCCAGACGCCCCAGGTTGTTTAGTGGCGTCCTCCGTCTCTTCTGCCACTTCAAGAGGGACAATGTATTTATCCATCTGGTTAGTTTGACTTGGGTGTGGGCCTTTTGTAAAAACCATGTTGAATCAGGAGAGGAACTTAAGTCTATACCCTTCAGTTTGATGCCTCTCTGGGCAAGTCCACTCAATTGTACCAGCACTGTTGACTGCTTCTTCCCTGGGAGCAAGGTCAGCCACCCTGTCTCCCTGGTCAAACACCAGACTGATGCGTGAGACGTTTCGCTGTGAAGCTAGCATTCACGGATCTCAGGACGTCTAAGTTAATACTAGCCCTCTGTCTTGTTTATGCTAATACTCTGCACCCATGGGAAGCACCATTGTCCATATGGGCCAGGCAGCCATGAATCATGGTCTGGAGGACAGTGGGGGACCGCCACACCATACTAGTTTGTCACAAAGGGGGGGGGGGGTGATGACAACCCCACCCTCCCTCCAAATCGTCCCTTTCTACTTAACACACCTGCTGCATGAGGCGGTTTCCTTCACCACACCTCATACGCAAGTCCACAATGGAGACCTCCCCTGCGTCGCTTGATCACCACGTGTCAGAGGCCCATACATCCATCTGTTGGTACCTTGTTACCTCTGAAGTGCCAGAGGGCCTCGGCTTCAATTTTGCAGGATTACCCGCTTCCTCCGTAGCTGGCTGCCCTTTGCCAGGCACTCATTGAGCCCCAGCTTACACTCCGCCAGGAGCCGCTACCACCTGAACACACCAGGTGAGAGTCCAGCGCCCACAGGGAATCTTGGCCGGGCAGGGCCTCCTCTCACCCTTCCACTCTGCCGATACAGGGCTCTATTCCGCCAGGAGGGTCAGGAGCGGGTGCTGCGGTGCTATATATAGTAGCAGCCAGTGTAGGCTGTTCTGGTCCCACTGTCGTTCTTAACCTTCACCCTTGCCTCACGGCCACGCCTTCTGGAGCTGCTAGCGTCCGGGAGCCTCCAGCATGCACCCGGTGCCCGGAGTGTTTGCTCGGCACGGTGGGCCTCCTTGATTGCCTCCGCTCCTCCGGTGTCAGTACGTTGATCGGACTGGAAGGCCAAGCACGGGTGTCGCCATTTTGCCATGGCAGCAGTTCAGTTGGGTCAATTTGATCTCCTTTCCAGAATCCTATTCACAGCGGCGGGTCCCCAGCTGCACACTCGCTCTCCCCCCCTCTCGAACCTCGAAGAGGGAACAGAAATTAGAATGGATGGTGACGGATATCGCAGAGTTATTCCCTGGCGATCAGAGGAGCCGACTCAATGTGTGGCGATTCCCCTCAACAGCAGGCCACACCCCCAACCACTGAATTGTATCCTTTGATGATGAATGATGATTTACTACCGGATGTCAGAGATACAGTGAAGTCTGAAGTTTAGGACTTTTCAGGAAAATATTTTGGTATCATAAAGGGAATTTAGCCTGTTTGCATAACGGTTAAACCAAATGCTGAATATCCGAGAATCCCGCACTATAACCTGACCCCTTAAACCATTGCTGGGATTACTCCAGTGATTGAGTCAATGATACTGCAAGGCATTTTGAAGGAGATAAGGGGGAGTCCAGGTAACTCACCCATTATCGGCATGCAGAAGCCTAGCAGTAAGTACCGCATAGTGCAAGACCTGTGAAAGATTAACAGTATAGTTGTTCCTTGGTGTACCGTGGTAAGTAATAATGTGAGTGTATCTGAGGAGGAGAGTGAGCAGACAGTGATTAGGCCGCTAACCAGGTGAGCACACACGCGATAGTATATCTTGAGTATGAATTGCTTGGCATTATCTTTTGATGTTTGCTCCCATTACCTATGCCAAACCTATAAATCACTCTGTCATAATTGTACTACCTTACATTATTGTGCTGTTTTCATCCATTTAGTTACTACACCAGATGCCTTACGCATCACTAAAAGTACTAATATATTGACTTTCTCTGGTACCTGTTTGACTAGTCTTGTGGCTTTTACATCCATTTCATAAGGTTTGAACTATCACAGATACTTTTTTTATTCACACGCCACTGGTGTCACTTTCTTGGGCATTTTGGGTTAATAGGATGCTTGTAGGATATTTAGAACGTATTCTCATCACTTTGCGTTCACTAAGTCAGATTGTGGTTTTCTGAACTTAATACCAGTGCATGCTGGATAATAAAGTCTTTCACATATTCATTTGTAACACTGGGCTGTCTCTACTTTTTGGGATTCTTGGCTTTTGCTGAATCTAGTGTGATTTAACAGACACAGATTACGATCTTTTCTTCCTGGCGTACATATATTGTCATGTTGGACAGAGGCTGTTCCAAAAGATTGAAAAATGCCTGTTCTCATTGTAAAATTGGCTGTTCTCTTATATTCTTTCAGTTACACCTGACGAAGGGTGTTACACCTGGAATGCATTGGGGTCTCTGTATGGCTATTGTGGCCACACAGTGTTGAGAGAAATACACACATGTACCTTCAGTCACAAGTGTGATGTCAACATTTGTGATCAATTTTTGATTTCTACCAACAATTGGATTTAAAAGATTGCTTACTTGGAGCACCATCCGTAAATTTGTGTTTTGGACTTGGATTTATGACTAACTATCTTGGAAAATTGGAAGCCTTTGGGCACAGCAGTGCACGCTGGGTCTAGGACATTTGTTCAAGTTATTCTTGTCATAATTGTACTGCTGCCACATGTTTAATAACATTCAAAAACAATGGTTATTTAAAAAAAGTAAGTAAGTAAAAGACTTGTAGAGCACTCGAAAGCCTGAAGGCATCTTGGTGCTAGCGTCAAACAACAAGCCCAGAAAGAAGACCTAGTGCGATGAAGAGCTTGCGAAGAGCCAGGTTTTAAGCTGTTTCATAAATTGTTGCAATTCATAGTGTGCTCTATGCTTAATGCATAAAGAATACCATAGCTTGCAAGTGGCAAAGGAAAAACTTCTGCCGCTCCAGCGGGCTTTGCTGAATCTGGGGGATGGCCACCATTTTGGCTCCGGTATATTGAAGTGTGCGTTTGGGAGTATACCATTGGAAGGTCTTTCTGAAGAATTCAGGGCCAGCATTGTGAAGAGCCTTGTGTGCCTTGCACAGAGCCTCATAATTGACCTGCTCCACAACTGGAAGCCAGTGAAGGTCAGTGATGGTTTGAGAGACAGAGCAACATTTTGGAATTTTCATGAGTAGCAGGGCAAGTGGCATTCTGGAGAGTTTGGAGCTTGCTTAGCAAACGTTTTGCGATACCTACATACAGAGCGTTGCAATAGTCAATCCTAGAGATGACCAAGGCAATGATGACCATTTGTTGGAGCTTTGGAGAAATGAAGGGAAAGATCTTCTTCAGGAGTCCTAGCAGGAAAACATAGGAAGAGGTGACCTGATTTATTTGATTCAAAAAGGTAATTTTCCGTCGGAGGACACCTAGGTTTTTAACTTTATTTACTGGAGAGGGCTTAGATTTTGAGGCCACCAAGAAACAGTCCAAAAGTATGTGTCCTTCCCAAATAAGAGTACCTTAGTCTTATTTAAGTTTAATTTGAGGCAATTATTCTTCATCCAGATGACAATTTGAGCCATACATTTGTTGAACTGTTTGGCCACCTCTTCAACGTCTCACAAGACTGAGACTAGAATCTGCGTGCCATCGGCATAGGAAATCATAGAGAAACCACATGATTGAATCAGGTTTGCCAAAGAAGTGTCATAAATATTGAAGAGGTTGGGGCTTAATGATGATCTCTGGGGGACCCCACATGGAGGGGAAAAGTCTCAGACACAAAAATCACCCAAAGTTACCACTTGCTCTGTATCTGCTCTGTATCTGCTAGAAATGAGCTTAAAAGGGACAGGGCAGAGTGCATGTTGCTGATGGATTCCGGCCGGTAAGTTAACAGCGAGCGATTGACGGTATCGAACGCAGCCGATAAGTCCAGAAGAATTCGAGCCGCATTACCACCCTTGTCAACTATGGACCTGATTTCTTTCGTAGCAGCTGCAAGGGCTGACTCAGTACACCGATTGGGTCAAAATCCGAACTGAGAGCAGTCAACAAGACAATTTTTTATTTTATTTATAGAGTTTTATATAGCGCGGACTTGACCCTTGGGTATCAGAGCGCTTCACAGTTACATGTGGATCATTTGTAATACAGTGTGAATAGCAGCATTAATATATATAATATTCCTGTACATGACTTTTTTATCGGTTTCTTTTACAAGGTGTAAAGTATTTCTATACACATGGTTCTGATGTGCTTTCTGAGAGTTCTCCATCAGGCGTGTTCGTGATCGATGTTTAGGTATTAGTCACGATGCGAAGGTGAACAGTCTAGCCTATGGAAGGAACTTGCTCATTAGGAAGATCTTCGCTTCCTTCTTGAATGATGCTATGTTTGGAATTTTTCTAATGTTTGGAGGGAATGAGTTCTAGATTCTGGGGGCTGCTCCGGAGAAAGCTCTGTCATACGTTTTCTTCTTCCGAAAGATAGGTGGTTTCAGCAGCCACTCTCTGGCACTCCTACCTGGTCTGCTTACCCCTGAAAGCTCTATTTTCTGAGCTAAGTACCTTGGAGATTTGTAGTGGAGCGCTTTGTGTGTGGTACATGCCAGCTTGAATTGAATTCTGGCTTTGTATGGTAACCAGTTTAATGCTTTCAGGTGAGTGGAGATATGGTCGTATTTTCTGGATCCAGTAATGAGTCTTGCCGCCGCATTTAGACATGCTTTTAGTGGAGCTGTGGTCATTTAAAAAAAGACCTGTTAGAGTTGTACATCCATATTCAATCCTTGAAATAACTAAGGACTGGACTGCCAGTTTGAGGTCCGCTGTGGAGATGAGAGGTTTAATTTTTCTAACATAGTTCAGGTAAAACCGGGCACTTTTTGTCATTGATTTGATGTGGGCTTTCATGTCTAGGTTCTTATCACGCGTGATTCCCAGTGATTTTGCAGTTCAACGCTGTAATCAGTTTGGTCCATTCCTTCACTTCTGTGGGTTTCTTCGGTGGTGATAATAATAGGAATTCAGTTTTTTGTGCGTTTAGTTTCAGATGATTGCCAGTTAACCAGTGTAATGATATTTTTAAGGCCTCATTAATTTTCTTTATGTCTTCCAGTGATGTTATCTTGATGTAGATCTGAGTGTCATCTGCGTACATGTGATAAGGTATGCATGCATCTCGGAGAATTTCTGTGAGGGGTTCGACATAAAGGTTGAATAGTGATGGGGATAGTGTTGAACCTTGAGGGACTCCAATCGAATTTGGGCATGATGGGGAAAGCGTTTGCTTGACTAGTAATCTTTGAGTTCTATTCTGAAGGAAGGATTCAAACTATTTCAGAACAATTCCAGATATTCCCATCCTGTCTTGAAGCCTGGTTAGCAGTTTTGCGTGGTCTACCGTGTCAAAGGCAGACGACAGGTCAAGAAGAACTAGTAGGCATGTTTGATTGTGATCTAGGACCTTTAGCGCATCGTCCACTATATGTAAAATTGCTGTTTCCGTACTGTGGCCTGGTCTGAATCCGGATTGGCAGTCGTCCAGCAACTTGAATTTGGTGATGTGGCTGCTCAGTTGATTTTGTACACATTTCTCAATTAGTTTGGCGAGTACTGGAATATTGGTTATTGGGCGAAAGTTATTTGGCTCTGCCGGGTTTGCTGTAGATTTTTGATGATGAGGAGTACTTGACCTGCTTTTAGGCATTCCAGTAAGATCCCTTGAGATAGTGAGGCATTTATTATCTTTGTCCATACAGGGACGACGATATGATTGATTCTTTTTAAGTATTTAGAGGGGAGGGGGTCATTGTAGTGGTTGTTAGGTTTGATATCCGAGAGAGTTTTGTCAATGGTATTTTGGTCATGTAGCTTGAAGGTTGCCCATTGTGCACTGTTTTTCAATCTAACATGATCGCTTGTCTTGGTATCATTGTTTTGTGTTGGTATTTGACTAGGAAGATTGTCGGCTGCCAACCTGAGCTCTCTTTCTAGCGTGTTGGCCTTGTCAGTGAAGAATGTAGAGAATTCTTCGCAGCTCAGTTGAGTATTAATGGTTTCGTGTGCAGATTTGGCCAATTTATTTGATTGTTGCTTTAACATCTCGAATAGTTTGCGTGGTCTGTTTTTGGCGCTGTCTAGTTCCGATCTAAAGAATTCCTTCTTGGAGTTGAGTACTTTTTTGTTGTACTCGTTCCTGATCTTTCTGAGTGTTTTAAGCTGGGGGGATGATGGGTGCTTTCTCCATTTCCTTTCTGCAATCCTCAATTTACGCCTATCTTCATTCAATATCTCATTAAACCATGGATTTTTATCCTTCTCAGATATTCTTTTTAGCTTTAGTGGCATGGTGGAGTTGACTATATTCGTCATTGATTTGGTGTAGTGTTCAGTGAGTTCGTTAACGTTCAGCAAGTTGTTAGGTGGATTTATTCCCTTCTCACATCTTGCTATTGGTAGCTCCATATTAGGGTCTTTGGTGTACTGGGTCCACTTTTTCAGTTTGACAGGCTGCGCTGTCCTGCTCTTTTTTATTGTGGGTATCAGGAAGGTTATGGCATGGTGATCTGACCAATCACAAGGAACAATTGATTGGACTTTGATATCTTTCTTCCTTGAGATTATCCAGTCTAAGGTTGCCCCTTTCGAATGGGTTGGCTGTGTGCATGCTTGAATAAGGTTTAGATCTGTGAGAAAGTCTTTAAGATCGTTGATCTGTTTGTCAATATTATCCTCCCAGTGTAAATTGAAGTCGCATAGCATTATTGCCTGGTGGGTGGTGTAGCGCATGCAGGTTGCATCTTTGATTGTCTGCTGTTCTTACATTGAGGTCTAGGTATTCACAAGATTCGAGAGGGTCGGACTGTATTTGGATGATCTCTATGTCCGAGCGGTTTATGCAGGCTATACCGCCACCTGCCTTATTTCGTTTTTCTAATCTCACAATGTTATAACGAGGGGGCACCAGAAGATCCATAAACGGGGAGGAGGATTCTGTAAGCCATGTTTCTGTTAGAACTGTTACGTCAATTTCCTGACTAACTATGAGGGCAGCGATGTCTGAAGCATGTTTTGCTGCGGACCGACAGTTGAGCAGGAGGAATAGAAGTGGTTTCCCTGCATTGCTAGAGTTCATTTCTGGAGTATTGGCGGTTAGCTGGACTTGTTGTAGATTGTTAAGGTTGGGTTTCCTATTCTTAGGCCAGGATTTTCTATTAGCATCGTTCTGGACTGATTTAATTTCCTCCCCTTTGCTGCTAGCTTCCGGCTCATATGATCGCAATATGGTTAAGGTTTCATCGTCTGATAGGTATTTAAGATTTCTGTCTGGTCGGTTATGTCTATTTGATACTGGCATGGCTGTCTCTCTACTCGTTTCTTGAGAGTTATGCACTAATTTTTGGACGTTTTCGACTTTGGCGTGGGTTTTTACCGTTATTTCCAGTATTTTTTCCAAAGATTGTAATGCCCTTGAAATGACCTTTGACATGTTACCCACTTTTATTTGAAGAGCTTCGAATTCTTTCTGAGACGTCGGTGCGGTATTGGCATATGGTGTGGAATTTTCACCTGTCTAGGTATCACTTCCATCTAATGAGCCTCCTGTTAGCGTTGTGCCTCCTGGTATCATTGTAGTTTGTGGATCTTAGAGGGTCTCTGATTGTTGCGACGTCTGTGGCGGTATTGTTGGAGGCGAGTAGTGTGTCTTCTTGTGTGGTCCATTGTTGATCAGATAGTCTTGAGTTGTCTACACACTCTTTTAGCGTTGAAAATAGGTTGTCAAACTTTTCTAGCTCGTTGTTAGCTGCTTGTATAAGTACGATGCCGTTCTTGTAGATAGTTATGCATAGATCCGCTCTTGGTCTTGGTGACGGCACGACCATAAATTTTGTGCCATGTGGAATGTTGTTTATGTTCTTTACGTTGAGCATCTTCGTAATGACAGCTTGCCATTTAGTTGTTTTTCTGGTGAAAAATATCAAGTCGTTAATAATTATGCCTCTGTTTAGGTTGAAGTAGGGGCAGAGATCAGCGCGTCTGGGTGTTTTCTAATTAGGTTGTGTTTGAATTTTTTGACTGCATTCTTAGATAGGTTAGTTGGGTACTTTATGACAAAGGAGTTTGTGCCTGCTGGTTCTAAATTGATTTCCGCCATATTTACTGAGAGGAAATTGGTTTCCGCCTAGAGAAGCCTTTACTTGTATGCCATTACCTGTCTTCCGGTGCTTGCAGGTCTGTTTGTTGTTGCTGTGCCCTCTTTGCCCTCCTGGGTCTTATATTTCCATTAGTTGAGTTATGCTGAGCCCTTCCAAGATGGTCGCCGTCTTAGATGTTTAGGCTCCACTTATGGCTGTGAGGTCCTTTTCTATTTCGGTGCCCAGTCCTCTTTCTGTTGCCCTTTCAATGTTGTTGCCATTCTTTTTTGGGGGGGGGGTTGAGTTGATTTGTTAATATAGAGCAGTCCCTTTTCTCAAGATGGCCTGGGCATTAGGTAAAGAGAGAAAGCAATCAACACTATGATGATGTATGCCTTACATTGCTTGTTTGTAATACAGCCTATTGCATTTATGTCCGCGGTGGCCGCCATTTTAAAGTCAGGCAGCCAGCAACCCAGTACGCTGCTGCCTTATGGGGAGAATCCAATTAGCACGATGAGGTAGATTATTATTATTTTACTCACGCATTGCCAGGCAGCGTGAATCCGCCTCACTTTTCGCCCGAAGTTTCCGTCTCAGCGATGTGGGCGATGCTGCAGAAGAGACCCCCACACGTCGGCTGGTGTGCAGCGCATCAAAATGTTGCCTCAGCCGGTGATAGGCAATAGCAGTCGCCAGCTCCTGGGGGACCCTGGGTGATCGCCACTCTAATTTGCTGCATGCGGGCGATCAGCTGGCTATCGCTTGACCTGGGCCCGGCCCCGCACAGAGAACTCAGAGGCGGGTGCGCATCGTCGGACTTGCTTTCGTCGGAGTCAGTGACTGGTCACGGCTCAGGGACCCCACACGTTCGTTTCACCGTCCGATGCTGATGGGACGACCCTGGGTGATCACCTCTCTTATTAGCCGCATATAGGCGATCCGCTGGCTACCAGGCGACCATCATGAGAGGGGACGGCGCGCTGGACGATCTTCTCTGGGTAGGCCAAAATTTCCCTCTTCTTACGATCCAGTTTGTAGTAGAATGTAGGCGGGTGAGAGACGGGTGAAGGACGGGTGGATAGCGGGGTTTGCAAGGGGATTCAAACCGTTTTGGTTATCCCAAACCCCGGAGCTCTCGCAGCGAGCCCCCTCCTTAGCGGCCATCTTGAATACCCATCACAATGTTCGTCAAAGAAAGCCATGAGTTCCACATTCATGGCCTTCTAAAGAAGCTTGACTGGCAAAGGAAGGAATAGGTAGGTCGATAGTTTTTCACATCTTGGGGGTCAAGGGAAGGTTTCTTGAGTAGGGGAAGAACCTCTGCCTTCTTCCAGGCTACAGGAAAGTGCCCTAAGAGCAAAATCTTGCTTAGTAAATCCAATAGATGAACTTCTACCGTCCCAGAGATGCAGTCGAGAACACAAGGAGGACAGGGGTCTGTAGAGGCACCTGATTTCGTGACCTCAATGAGGTTTACAACCTTATCACAAGTGAGAGGGGAGAATGCTGAATAAATATTGGATGTAACATTCGGCCTGTCATTTCTGGACATAGTGAATTAATCGAAGATTACATTATCCTTTGATTGAAAGAAGTCGGCTAATTTATTGCACAGGGATTAGTCAGGTTCTATGGTGTTATTAGTATTACAATTGGACAGAGTTTTCAATGTTTTAAATAACTCTTTGAAGAGTTTTTAGCAGAATTAACTTTATCCATAAACTACCTGGGTTTTTCTGTCATGATCATGGATTTATAGCGGAAGATTATTAGTTTTTATTTATGTTTTTCCGCCGGGCAATAGTTTGTTCTCTATTTTTGTTCCCAGCGCCTGCATTTTTGTTTCAATGCTTTTAGTTCTTTAAAGTTCCATGGGGCAGAGGGTGTCTTTCTATGGTTTTTGATCATCTTTACAGGGGCTGGCTAAGAGACCGCACAGTCAATCCAGTTTGTGTAATTGCAGTGGCTAAATCAATGACATTGTTAGGTGTGGATTGGGACTTCAAGATAGTATTCTTTCGTTTAGTATTCTCAATTTTTTTCCAGGAGTGCAATTTAATCAAGGTAGGTTCGTAGGGCTCCAGCTGATATCGGTAGCAACCTTGAGCAAGAGAAACAATAATTTGGGGCCAGTCCATGTGAGTTGCAGGGTTTTCTTAAAACATAGCACACTAATACCGGTAAAAACCATTGAGGGTGTGCTTTGCCAAATGGGTTGCTGCATTGATTATTTGAATAAGTTCAAAGCTAAGCAGGCTGTCAACTAGATGTTCTGTCTCTTTACTATCAGAGATCTCTAAGTGAAAATTCAAATACCCAAGGATTGTGAAGTTAGGGAAATCCATTCAGGATTCAGTGAACTCGATTACGGTATGGATGAATTTGCTCTGGCCGGATAAATTAGAACGCCATTGAAGGTGACTGCATTGTTCAATTTAAAAACGAACACAAGAGGCGTATGGTCAAGGGCGTCAAGATGGCGGTCGCACTCGAAGAGTGCTCGGGACCCCTCCGTCATCCGCTCGCAGTCAGGCCAGTGACAGGGCTCTAAGAAATCACCAAGCATGACGACGGCTCAGAGCAACGATGAAATTGCACCTACACAATCACCAACCCACAACTCGCAAGGTACCTAGCGCAGAAAATGCCAATGGCCCCTCCACACCAACGCTAAATTAGTTATGCCAGTATGCCTGCAAACTCAGATGAGTGCTATTGCTGCTGATCACCGCCGGGGGGGGGGGGGGTAATTCTTATGTTTATGTATTGAGGTCATTATAAAAACGTTAAGTACGTTGCTGTATATACTAATTCACTAGGCGAGTGGAGCTGACCGTAGGTTGGCATGAGAACAACGGTCACGAAAGAATGATTGACATCAAGTAATATGTAATTGACAAATGTTTTTGATTTGATATGATGCAATGTTACCAATAAAAACGAGCTTTAAAAAAAAAAAAAAAAAAAAAGAAACCGCCAAGCAGTTTTTCCACAGCTTCCCTGATGCTCCTGACCAGGGGGCCCTAATGAAGAGGTCTTGGGATAGCGGTGTGCGCACAAAGCAGCAGAGAGGCCTGATGAGCTGCCACAGACAAGATGGCGGAGCCCTGATCGGGCTTCGCCTCTTCCCGAGAGCTCGGGTGGCGAGGACAAATAGACAAGTGACTGAGGTTGTGCAGGAGTGCAGTCGGTTTCCCTCCGCACACCCCCAAACAGGATAAGACACCGAAAACTTCAGTGGCGGTGCCTGCGGTGAAGACACGGACTGGAGGCGGGCCTAGTGGTTCCCCCACTGAGGGCAGTGAGCTTGCACAGGCTCAGTGACGGCCTGGAGGGGTGAGGAGGAGCTGCGAGTGACAATCCGTGCCTGCGCTGGACTGTGATGAGCATCTGGCAGCGGTGCAGGCGGTAAAGGATTGGCTCCGTGGTCCCGAGGAGTTGTCTGCATCACGCCTAGGGTGACTCAGCAAAACGGACTCCTTCCTGATCGTGGTGGGCTAGGTGAGCCTGCCTCCTCTGGTCCCAGCGGTGCAGTGGTTGGGAGTTGCTGCTTCATGGCGATCCTGCTGGGCCAGGTGGGCCCCTGTGAAGACCAGTGAGGGATCGATGTGGGTGGAGGTGGTGGGGGGCCCCCTACTGCTGTGGCCAGAGGGCAGTACACTGTGCATGACAGGCCCCCTCTCCCCACAGGCCCTGCTTATTCAGGACTGTAACTGCTGGGGTCCTAGACAAGGCGCAGTACAGAAGAGTGGATAGCCTATGTGTAGTGGTCCACGACCTGGCGGATTAACTGCCTTGGCCATATCTGCAGGCAGTAGCAGCATTGCAGCACCACCCTCTCCTTGTGGCTGCAGCCATCCGCCATATCCCTGGTCCCCCGGTCCTTGGGCTATTGAAGAGTGATGTGAGGGGGAAATCGGAGACCAATCTTGCTCCTTTGTTCTGCCTTGGGGAACGGCCAGCTCCTTGGACACTATAGTATGCATGCCACTTTCACTGGAACTGAGTTGCGTCCCCGGGGTTGGGTGACTGGTGCGCTTGAGTCTTGGCAGATGGTGGCTGTGAGCGGCTTAGCCCCTGTGCTGCTGAGCCACCTGATCGCCTGGAGTTGCAGACCATCTTCTACCTATGAACATGTCCCGTCTCTAAGTCGAGCGCTGACACCAAGCATCCATCTACTCCCCTTTCCTTTCAAAGACACCATGGGCAAGGACAAGCATACATGCCCGGCAGCATCTCAGATGTGCATAGAGCAATACGCCATGAACCAAGGTAATGCCGCCAGCGCCTCATGAAGTAAGCCCACACCATCTGAGGACGACCTTGCCACCATTCTTCAGGCCATACATGCCTCTTAGGCGTCAGTAGAAACCAAAATCTGGGAGGTGCGGGAATACATGGCACTGATACAGCAAGATATCCGAAATGCGACAGCGCGAATTACTGAAGCGTAGTCCCGCATTCCACGGTGGAGGACGACGTCACCGCCTTGAAAGCGTGGGTATCCCACCTGTTCTCACACACAGCTGAACTGCATCGCCGAGTGGAGGATACCGAAAATCGATCTCGCCATAATAACCTGCACTTTATTGGCATCCAGGAAGGAGTGGAACCGCTTCAGGCAACCGCCTTTTCGGAAGACTGGATCAGATCGGAGCACCTGTCCCCATGGTTCGTGATAGAGCAGCGCATCGTGCCTTGACGTCAAAGCCCCCCCACAGGCTTATGATAGCCCAAATTTTCAACCAGGACGCAGTTCTGCAGGTAGCTGGTACCTACCCAAACCTCTCCTACCAAGGTCACAAGGTCCTGGTGTTTCCAGATTACATTAGAGAGGTGCAATCTCTGCAGCGATCATATGCGGCAGTCAAGCAGAAGCTCCAAGCTTTGAATTTGTCATACCGACTGTTCTTCCTGGCTCACCTCAGAGTGATCTCCGACAACAAATCCTTCTTCTTTGACACCACGGAAGTGTCCTGGACTTGGCTTACTGAGGAGTAGCTACCTCTAGCCTTGCATAAATTCCCACCTGCTGCTCTGCAAACAGTAAAAGACACAATTGCAACCAGAGCGGACACACGACCTAAGCCAAGAAGGCACGGAATGCGCTCACAGAAAGGGCGTAACGCAAGAGAAGAATGTCACTGTTGCCTTCTGTGGCAGGTGCCAATCGTACTGTATCCCCTGCTCCTTCGCCCTTGGGTCTGTTGGACACTGACTTGGGCACTACAGAGCATGTTCCTAACTCGCTGGCTGCCCAGATGGAGGACGCTTATCTTTCCAGGAGCCCTGTAATCGGCTGATGTACTGTGTTTTTGCCATTACTGTCAACTGAGACTTTCAACAACTGCTTCGTGACCTTAAGTCACTTTTACGCCACATGTGATCCTGCCAAATGGAGGGGTCCACCACTCTGTTACCGAGTTCAGACTGAGTTCTAGTTTTGTCTTCATTTGTGGGTCGACAGATACTTCTAGGGTCGAAGTATGGAGTGAGGGTTAGTTGGGGGGAGTTGGGGAATGGGTTCTATCACAGTTGTTCCCTCTTTTTTGTTCTCACCACAGGACAAGATCCTTACTGATGCTTTCTTCTCACACGTTTAGCCCAAGACACACCTGATGGGGAACCGTTGCCCCTTTTTGATGAGGCAAGGATATGACAGAATCTTCGACATTGGTTTCTCATGGGGTTCTCGTGGTGTGGCCCTACTGCTGAGCCACTATTTTCCCCTGACCGTTACAAAGATATTAGCGGACCCCCAGGGACATTTCCTAACTCTGACCAGTACCATGGGAGGATGAATACTGAATTTAGTTTCGGCCTATGCGCCACCAGCAGCCATAGATACCTTTCTCCGCGACCTCACCAATACTAATAATAATAATATCTTTATTGCTTGATTAATATAAATCATTGCAATCAAAACATCTTCACAATCACACAATATGTAAAAATAAAACCACAGGTATTATTAACAATTTACCAATACATTCATAGTTATGTCATAAAACCAGTCCAGTTCACCATACATTGTATATGCACAAAAAAATTATAAAATCAAACATGGGCTTGATCATGCAATAAATAGTAATTCCAACATATTATAAAGTGCAGAAGAAATTACTATAACAGGATATTGCACATATTACATATTAAAGTGCAGACGTGCAATAATTAGTAATTCCATTGTACAAAAATAATTATAAAGCGCATCAATAATTACTATAACAGAGTAGCTTCAGTTATTACATTTCTAATTATTATTTTTATTACTGTGCAAAAGTCTCTTAAGTTCAAGGGATATAAATATAATACATCTCAAACTGACTATACCAAACATTTTTCAGCTACATCTAAAAATGTTATCAATTGGCATAACAACAGGATTGACTCGCCAGATAAGTACCTAATAAGTGCCTGGCGAGCTGATCTAACCCTGATCTTCAAAAATAGGGGTTTCAAGAAGATACGCTGAATGTTAATCAATTTAGGACACACGCATACTATATGTACTAATTATTCTTGTGGCCAGCCGCATAGTCTACAGTTAGTATCCGCCCACTGCTGAATCCAAGGCTGCATGCCCTCTTTTGTTAGATTTATTCCCCCTTGTAGTTTAAAAAAAATATTTTTTATTTTTGCCGAGAAATGAGCAGTCAGATATGGCTGAATATGTAAAAAACTGGTATGAGTTAATCCCATACCATGCATGATTTTTCCCTACTAGTGCGTTTTTATCCAACTTAAGGGATTCAGCTTTGATTTGTGTTTTTAGAATAAACTTATAATTGGGCATTTTCAATTCTTGGAGCACTATTTGCAGACCAATATCCCTTAGGCAAGATGAAATACGAGATCTCCATTTAACAGCATAAGCAGACTTATTTATTTCAAGCCAGCAATTGTTCCCTAGGAAAGCAGGAGCAGAAGAAAACAGAGTAAATACATTTCAAAAAAGCTCCCTCTGACACCAAACACTAATCTTACTCCTGCTTGGCCTACTGATCTGGGGATCCCAAAAGTTAATTTGAAGGCCTTAACTACCAGTAAATCCAAGAGCTGTCCCTCTGGTAATGGGTGAGCCATATAAAAGGGTTGGCTGTAACTTGGCTTTCATGACTTTCAGAATATAATCATAAGTGACAATTCAACAATTTTTTCATACATTTAAAAGCATGAATTTTGCCCTTAGGGGTTTAAAGAACAAGTTACTTACCTTCGGTAACGATATATCTGTAAGAAACATTAGTTAGTTAGATTCCTTACCTTGGAATATCCCCAGGCGTCAGGCTGGATCCGGAAAGATTTTTCATCAGCAATACCCATGTGCTTTGGTAGGCATCGTCTGCAGCTCCGCGTCCATCGTCGGCGTCGTGATCACCGGGATGACGTCGTTGGAGTACTTAGACGCCGCCCTTGCGCACTGACGTCAGTTCTGTACATAGCTTTCCGCGCCAGGAACGCAGAGCCATGCAAGAAACCGACACTGGTGCCATGAAACTAGGGCCCTGAAAGCGATGACCTTAACCCTAGATATCGGTTCGCTGAACGGGGAGGATGGGTGGGGCGGTAAGGAATCTAACTAACTAATGTTTCTTACAGATATATCGTTACCAAAGGTAAGTAACTTGTTCATGTGAAAGAAACACATTAGTTAGATTCCTTACCTTAGAATAGATACCCCAGCAATACCAAGATCACACCAGGAAGTCCTGGAGAACGGAACGGCCAAAGAAGCCTTCGCTCCGGACTTGGCTGTCCAGGCAGTAATGCTTGGCAAACGTGTGAAGCGAGGCCCACGTTGCTGCCTGACAAATATCCTGCAGAGGGATTCCCCGTCCCAAGGCAGTAGTAGCCGCTGTGGCCCGAGTGGAATGGGCCCTCAGCCCCACAGGAGGATCCTTCTTAGCCAATGAATAACAGGCCTTAATGCACAAAACGACCCACCGAGAGATGGTCCGCTTGTGCACTGCCCGCCCCTTCTTAGCGCCCACGTAGCCAACAAAGAGTTGGTCGTCCACCTGGAACTGTTTTGTGAGGGCCAGATAGAAGGAGAGCGCACGTTTTGGGTCCAGACGGTGGAGCCTCTCTTCCTCTTTCGAGGGATGCGGAGGCGGAACGAAGGTGGGCAAGGTAATGAACTGCCCGATGTGAAAGGCAGTAACCACCTTAGGAAGAAAAGAAGGACAAGTCCTCAGAACAACCTTGTCCAGATGGACAGAAAGGAAAGGAGGTTTAGATGAAAGGGCCTGGAGCTCACTCACTTTTCTGGCAGAGGTGATGGCAACCAGGAAGGCAGTCTTGAGAGTCAGAAGACGAAGAGGGCAGTTATGAAGTGGCTCAAAGGGAGCGCACATCAGGTAAGTTAACACCAGATTCAAGTCCCACTGAGGCATCACAAAGGGGACAGGAGGAAACATGTGAGTAATGCCTTTCAAGAACCTATTTACAACAGGGGACTGGAAAAGAGAAGGCTGATCAGGAAGCCTCAAGAAGGCTGAAACAGCTGAAAGATATCCCTTGATGGTGCCCAGAGCAGAGCCCTGCTGGGCCAGGGAAAGAAGAAAGAGGAGAACCTCAGAAAGAGGGGCGAAAAGGGGATACACAGCCTTTGATGTGCACCATGCCACAAATTTGTTCCACCTACAGGCGTATACCGTTTTAGTGGAGGGACGCCTGGCTGCCAGAATGACATCACAGACTTCAGAGGGCAAGTCAAATGTCATCAACTGCCGCCGCTCAATCTCCACGCATGGAGGAGGAGGCTGGACAGGTTCGGGTGGAGGACCGTCCCCTGCTGCTGCGACAGAAGGTCCTCCTGAAGGGGCAGTCGAATCAGGGGATCGATTGACAGACAGAGTAGCTCGGGATACCAGTATCTTTGTGCCCAATCCGGAGCCACAAGGATGACTTGGGCCCGGTCGCGCCTGATCTTCTTCAGCACTCTGGGCAGAAGTGGTATAGGCGAAAAGGCGTACAACAGACCGCAACTCCACTCGTGACGAAAAGCGTCTTCGAGCGAGTGCCGCCTTGGAAATTCCAACACGCAGAACTGATGACATTGCGCGTTCTCTTCGGTGGCGAATAGATCTAACCAAGGCACTCCCCATTGCCGAAAGAGGCCTTGCGCCACGTCCGAGTTCAGACGCCGTTCGTGATCCATCATGCACCGGAGGCTGAGTTCATCCGCCCTGGCGTTCAGAGAGCCCGCCAGGTGTTGAACCACCAGGGTGATGCCCTGATGTTCCAGCCATGTCCAGAGGTGCAGAGCCTCCTGACAAAGGGTCCACGACCCCACCCCGTCCTGGTTGTCGCAATACCACATGGCAGTGGTGTTGTCCGTGAACACCTGCACTAAACTTCCCCGGACACAGGGAAGGAATGCCTTCAGGGCAAGCCGGATCGCCCGCAGGTCCAACAGGTTGATATGGAGCCGGGACTGCGCCGGAGACCAGAGGCCTCTGATCTCCGCCTCTCCCATGTGGCCCCCCCATCCCAGGAGGGACGCATCCGTCACCACTGTGTGCTCCGGTTGGGGTAGGGAGAGGGATCTGCCACTGACCCAATCGTGGTCCGTGAGCCACCACTGCAACTGTCTTGCAGTGCCCTCCGAGATCAGGACGTGGTCGGACAGGTTGCCCTGATGTTGAGGCCACTGGAACTTCAGGTCCCACTGCAGAGCCCGCATCCACCACCTGGCGTGATGTACCAGCAGGATGCAGGAGGCCATCAGACCCAGCAGCTGTAGGGTCAACCTGACCGAAACTCTGGATAAAGGCTGAAAGATCGGAATCAGAGCCTGAATATCCCGAATCCGCTGTTCGGGAGGACAGACCCGAAACTGCGCCGAGTCCAGAACCGCTCCAATGAAGAGGAGCTGCTGGGAGGGACTCAGATGTGACTTCGGCACGTTGATGGAGAACCCCAGCGAATGCAGGAGGTCGGCCGTAGTCTGGAGGTGGGAGACGACTGTCCGGGGCGAGCCCGCCTTCAACAACCAGTCGTCGCGATAGGGGAAGACTGGAACCCCTAATTTGCGCAGATGAGCTGCGACCACCGCCATCACTTTCGTGAACACCCGAGGGGCACTGGTAAGGCCGAAGGGGAGCACGGTAAACTGAAAGTGCTCGTGGCCTGCCGTGAACCGCAGGTAACGCTGGTGGGCCGGCAGGACGGGGATGTGGAAACAAGCTACCATCCAGTCTCCAGGGTCTAGGGCAGCCAGAACCTGAGCTAAAGTGAGCATCTTGAACTTCTCCTTCCGGAGGAAGGCGTTGACGCTCCTGAGGTCCAAGATAGGGCGTAGGCCCCCTTTGCCCTTCTTGGGAACCAGAAAGTAGTGGGAGTAACAATCCCGTCCTACTTCTGGGCCAGGATGCGCTCGATGGCCCCCTTGGCCAAGAGGGCCGTAACTTCCTCCTGCAGAAGTTGCATGTGATCCCCCGACATGCGGTGGTACTGCGGTGGCATGGCTGGAGGGGTCACCTCGAAGGGGAGGGAGTAGTCCCTTCGGACGATTTGCAGCACCCATCTGTCCGAAGTGATGGTACGCCAGTGGAGCAGGTGATGGCGAACCCTGCCTCCCACTGGCGTAGAATTGGCCTGAAAGCTCAGACTAGGAAGGCTTTGAGGCAGATGCTGCGGGAGCAGATGTGGACTGGCCGGCTCTCTGTCCCCCTGCTCCGCCACGGCGAAATCCACATCTGAGACGTTGATGCTGGTTCTGCGGCCTGTGGCTGGACGAACGTGTGGGGGCGCCCCTTTTTTGGCCAGCGGCGAAGAGTCTAGACCGCTGACATCCCCCAGCTCGTCTGTCCAGTCCTGACTTAACTGGCACTGCTGTGCCAGAGGGTCCTCAGACCCCTCCCAGTCCTTCCCTTCATCCGTCTCCTGGTAAACAGGCAGAAAGGACGGAGCCGGGTCATAGATGAAATGCTCACCCATCGACGCCGAGCGGCGCCGCTCCGACGCTGGACCCGGACCGGGGCTGAAACTAGGGACGGCGTCGTCCGAGGACGGCGCCGGGAGCGACACCATGGGGGTCAGCGCCGGCAGAGGAGTCGTGAGGTCAACCGGCGCAGACTGGGATCCAGGCCTGGATCCCACGTGGACATGCGGCGTCAGGACCGAAGTTGACGACGGTGCCGGGGCCGAAGCCGCCGGCTCGCTAGGACCCCAAGTCAGACCTGCGGTGCCCGGAGGCGCGCTGGCAGGCCTCGTCGGCGGAGCGAGACCCCTCATGGCCACGAGGAAGTCTTGGATCTCGCCCGGAGTCGCATGAGTCTCAGGGACCGGAGGGTATGGGGCCGGGTGCGACTCCTGCGGCTCCGACGGAGCCGCACGGGTGGTGCCACCCGAACCCTCGGCCGAATCGCGCAAACGGCGAGGGGAGTCAGAAGAGCGATGTCGCTTCTTCGACTTCTTTTTACTATGCCTCGACTTACCTGAATGCGAGGACTTGGATCCCGAGGAGCGGTGATGACTTCGGCTCCGCGACCGGTCCCTCGACCGGGACCTCGAGCGGCGTGGAGCCGACTGCCGGATCTCGAGGAGCTTGCGGGACCGCTCCCGCCTAGCCTTCGAGGTCAAGGCCCGGCAGTCGGGGCACGACTTGTCATCGTGGTCGGCCCCAAGGCAGTAAAGACACCGATGGTGGGGGTCGGTAGCCACCATCAGTCAGTGACAGACGTCACACGGCTTGAACCCGGGCATCCCTACCGGCACCCAGAGTTGAAGTCGACTCGAAAAAGATAGACAAAAATGTCCAAAATGTTAGTCAAAAAAGGACTAAGGGTATGCTCTTCCCGGATCTGCGCTTAATGGCGCAGAGAGAATTAGGACTGACATCAGCGTGCGAGGGCGGCGTCTAAGTACATCATCCCGGCGATCACGACGCCGACGACGGTCTCGGAGCCGCAGACGACGCCTACGGACGCGCAAGGGTATTGCTGACGAAAAATCTTTCCGGATCCAGCCTAACGCCTGGGGATGTTCTAAGGTAAGGAATCTAACTAACGTGTTTCTTTCAGATATGGTATTTAAAAGAGACTCTTGTTATCAAACACCACCCCTAAATATCTATATGTTTTAACAACTTCAATTGGTCCTGCTTTGGCCCTCCAAGTATTAAACTTCTGTTTAGCAGGTCCAATTTATATGATTTTAGTTTTTTTAACATTCAGTTCAAGGACATTTGTTTGTATGTAGTCATCAAAAGCATTTATGAGTCTTTATAGGCCAATAGGAGTGTGGCTCAGAAGGATAGTATCATCAGCATATTGGAGGCAGCTGAGTTGCACCTCTCCCATCCTTGGGGCATGAGCATTAACAGAGTCTAATTGCTGAAGATCTGATCAAAATAAGTTAAAAAGGCAAGGGGCAAGAACACAACCTTGCTTTAGGGCATTATATGTTCGAATTTTCCTTGATAAAGAACTACCATCACCCAGCCTGACTTGAACCCAGGTATTCGTATACAAAAGGAAAATAGCCTTCAACAGTTTCCCTGGGGAAACCCCAGCCAAGCAATTTTTTCCATAACGAATTTCGAGGCACTGAATCAAAAGCTGCCTTTAGATCTAGAAAGGCAATAAATAAATTACGTTTTTTTAAGACAGCCCGCTCCGCAATTCAAGTGTCAACAGGATGGTAGAGGTAGTTTGGCCCTTCCGAAAACCAGTTTGGTTAAGCGTAATGATGTTTTCCTACGTAGCCCATTTTTCCAATTCTCTTAACAGACTTAGGCAAAAACCTTAGAATCTACATCAGTTAACGAAATTAAACAGTAGTTAGCGGGATTGTCAACCGGACCACTTTTATAAATAGGCTGCAATATGCTACCTTGCCATGATGCTGGCACAATTTCCAATGTCAATACTTCATTGAACAATTTTTGGAAAATTCCAGCCCACATGTCAGCATTAGCACAAAACAAGGCATTAGGCAGCCCATTAGGACCTGGAGCACCATTTGTACGAAGCCCACGTAGCAGACCTCACTGATACGATCTCTAGGCTTCCAGAGGGACTGACGGTTAATGGGGGTGACTTCAATGCAGTAATAGCTCCACACCAAGATGCCACTCGGACCCCTTTGGTGGGGCAGTGTCTGGGTGCTCGATGACTTTCGGACTGGGCCACCATACTGGGTGGGTGTGATGTGTGGAGGATATGGCACCCTCTGCAGCGCCAGTACACCCACACGTTGGTAGCCCATCATAGTCAACCCAGCATAGATTATATATTTATGCCAGCCCCGGACTGTGGGGGGCAGTCAACCACATTAAAATCCTTTTTTGCAGAATCCCGGATCATGTTCCCCTCTTTCATCAGCTGAGTACCCCCACGGGGGAGCTGCAAACCATGTGGCGACTAAATGCGTGGTTCCTCCAGGACGAGAAGTATAAACAGGCAGTGGGAGAAGGGACCCAGAAATATTTTCAACTTAATGATGGCACGGTCAATCATTGGGCACGCTTTGTGCGGCAGGGAAGGCCACCAACAGGGGGTATGCCAAGGAATAACTTTGTAAGAAAAGTCAGGACCACCATCTTTCCCAATCAGAGGCTCAGACCCTCCGCTTGCAGGGGAATTGGCCACTCAAAACACTGGGAGACAAGTTTCCCCGCCAGCATGATCTGGTAAGAGAAGAAATCCACACCTCTCCATAGAGACAGCAAAGCACATGTGGAGGGCCTCCACAGCTAAGGGCTATCGGTGGGGGGACAAGAATGGCAAGCTCCTCTATTGGCTTGCATCCCACCCCCTCACCTACCGGATCATACCAGAGATCACTGACAATCAGGGATGCACCCAGTGATCCCTTCGCGGTAGTGCACCGGCTTTTGCGAAGTACTATTGTACTCATTATACAGCTGCCCCATCAGCCGGGCTTGAGCAATGGCCACACATCCTGCAGGAGGTACCTCTCCCAGAACTTTCCTCTGTTGATGCTCAGCTGCTGGATCAGCCGATTTCCATGAAGGAGCCGAGTGCAGCCATCTCAGCAGTGATGTCTGGGAAGACCCCTGGCCCGGACGGGTTCCCTGTAGAGTACCTCTGCATTTTGGGAGGACTTGATGCCTCATATCCATGCCTTGTATGAGGAGGCGGGACGAAGGGGCCATTTTGACACAGACAGTGACATGGCCATGAATGTGGTAATACCAAGATGCAACCAAAGTCGACCTCCCATGGACCGACCACTACTGCGTACACTTCACCGTCAACAAACCCAGGGCACCCAAACCAGGCCCACGCCCACCATGCCAGAGCCTGGACTGGTGTGCGATCCAGTTGAATCCGCTGGAACCTTATATTGCTTATCAATAAGAGGCAGCATTGCTGCTACCGTTTCCAGGCTCTTCATTATTTTGATGCCTTCTTCCCATATGTAATCGATGATGGGGATGGCTCTGACTGATTTTCTTGACTGTTCTTTGAAATCATATAGAAAGTAGTCGGACAGCTTGACTGAGACCGGTAGGTGAAATCTTGTGGCCACACGGTCCATTAAGTTGTGAAAGCTTCCAAAGTCCTCCAGAGGAGAAATGTCAATAAAATTTGTTTTTAACCAAAGTTTAAAATTAAAAGGGTTTCTCGAACAAAAACCGAAGTGAGATTCGCACAGGTTACAACACCTTGGACACCCCTAGGTGTCTAGCTTTCAGAAATGTTTGGGTTTGGTAGGATTCCCTTGGTAACGGGCGACCCAAGGTCAAAAATCACTGCTACCAACCCTTAAAAAAAGGGTTTGTTTTCAGTGTAAAAATGTTATGAATCCATGTTGAGTTTCGGGTCTTCTCCTGTCATGGGTATTATGCCCGTCCACACAAGTGAAGCACCATTTTTATCAGACACCAAGAGACAATGCCGGGCTGTATAAAATGAGTGGATCCCTGCAAATTCTGGAACATTCCATCATGGAAACGTGAGGAAAATGTGTGTTCTTAGCCAAAGTTTGAAGTTTGCAAGCCTTTCTTTGTAAGAAAACCTTCTGACAACTACAGAAGTCACATCACCCTAAACACCCCAGTGTCTAGTACTCAGAAATATTTAGGTATGGTAGGATTCCCTGGATGACAGATGAGCTAAGGCCCTAACTCCTCAGCTACCCACATTGAATACAAACATTAATTTTCCTTGGTGTAATATGACGTCTTCATGTAATGTTTTGGGGCGTTCTTTCACAAGAGCTATGCTCAGCCACACAAAAGAGGTACTATTTTTATCAGGAGATGCGCAGGAAGAGATAACACTTACCACTAATTAGATTTCTCTACATTTCTGCATTACAAATGTAAGTCAGTGTGCAAAAAATAAGACATTTTACAAAATGCACTGTGAATCACATGATAGTGTGGATAAACAGTAATTCAGAGGTGTACAAATAACCTCAGTTCCTAAACTCAGGGGCATATTTATCAATAAGTCACTCAGCACAGTGCAGCAAGCCACCTTGCTGTGTGACAAGGAAAGGGTAGTAATGCACCGTATTTAACAATATACAGCTCATTCCTGCCTTTTCTCAGTGCTGGTGCACGATGTGATGCCTAGCGACAACGCAGGCATTCTTGCACCACAGCGCAAGGGTTCCTGTGTTATAAAAAGGGTTCTTTTTGTGCAGGAAGGAAAACCTTCCTGCACAAAACAATCCCCCTGCAGAACCCAGCACACAAAGAGTTCTGCAGCACACAAAGAGAGGAAGAAACAAGGAGAAATAAATATATTTCTCCTTACTACGACTCACCTTGGAAGGCAAAGCAATATTGGCGCATTCCCAGATCTACCAGTAATGGCCAATCTGGGAATATGTCATTGTTTATATTTTACCAAGTAAATTGCTGTATAGTGGGTACATAATGAAAAATCATTGTAAGGTGCAACCAGTGCTTAAATTGAGCTGGTGGTTTCCAGTGCTCGGCACCAGCACTTACTTGCTTTCTGGTGTTGTGTAATCTCTTAATTGTCAACACCGTACTTATGACAGTCTGCCACATGGTGGTGCTGCCCTTCTAATTTAGAGATGAGCAGAACTACGGTTGTTTATAAATTCAATATACATTAAAAATTACTAATACCTGCCTTCCCTGTCATTCCTTCAGCTTAACTGTAAGAGAGATATATTAGTTATTGATTCCTCACCTTAGAATTACCCCCAGGCATCAGACTGGATCTGGAGAATGTTTTCTCTCAGCAGTACCCCTGCGCGTCGGTAGATGGTGTTGGTCGACTCCGCGTTCGTCGTCAGCATCGTGATCGCCGGGATGACATTGTGGTATCTACTTAGACGCTGCTCCTGCACTATGACGTCAGTTCTTTTACACGACATTCCATGCCAGAAGCGCAGAGCCATGCAAGACACTGACCACTGGTGCACAAAACTAGGGCCCTAAAACAGAATCCCTTACTCTAGAAGTCAGTTCGCAAAACGGGGAGGATGGGTGGGGTGGTAAAGAATCTATAACTAATATATGTCTCTTACAGATATATCATTACCGAAGGTAAGTAACTTGTTCATCTGAAATTATAGATTCCTTACCTTAGAGTAGACACCACAGCAAAAGAAACCTCAGAGGTGGGTCTGCGAACTAAGTTCACACCAGAAAATCCTGGAGCTGAACTGCATAAGAAGCCCTCTCTCCGGACTGGACTATCCAGGCAGTAAAGTTTAGTGAACGTGTGCAGTGATGTCCACGTGGCTGCCTGGCAGATATCACAGAGGGGACTTCACGTCCCAAAGCAGTAGTGGTTGCCATCGCCCTGGTGGAATGGCAGGCAATCCTACCAGAGGCTCCTTGTCAGGAATTCATCTTCGCACACCTTGCGTAAAACCTTGAACTGCGTGATTTGTTTACATTTGCAAGGTTCTCGTATTAATCATGTGGCCATATGCCTATAAAAGTGACATTCAAAGTAAACCACGTAGGTAATGTTCAATTATGTTTAGCAGATAGTGTTTGTAGCATAATCCACATATTTGTTATGCAAAGTGCATATTTGGTGAATGTGTAGCATAATCTGCATAAAGTATGCTCTGGTATCTTTGTGAACAGTATCTGGTGTCAACACGTGTCACTAGCACGTTATTTAGTAAACATGCGTCACTAACGCACCCCTAAGACACGTTGACTAACGGTCATATGAGGAAGGTTATACAAGAAGCGTTCCTCCATTTGCCGGTGTTTGGCTTTATTTGACCGCGAGCAATCTTTTCTTCACCCGTGAGGATCGAGAGGGCCACGTCGAGGGAGACAGAAACAGAGGAGCCGGCTCCAGCGTGTTCCACTACTTCCGCGATCGTTCCCGAATGCAGGAAACTAGCAAAGGACTCCGCTTGTCTGCGTGAAAGGACATTCACGAATGCAGAATACTTTGTCAGTTAAGTGAACAGCTTGTTCAGTTTAATTTTCGTGACATTACGCACCGGCTGAATAGTTAAAAAGGGTTATGGAAAAGGTCATAGACATTTCACGAGTTATTAGCAATTGTGGATATTGTGACTAAAGTGGATATTGTGATCACTTCGTATATGCTAAAAAGAAAGGAGTAATCATTGTACAAGAGTTCATTATTTAACCCTTGAGCAGTAGTTGTACAAGGTAAGAACAGAAACAGATTCCATTACGGTGTGGTTGGTAACACATGTAATATTATTAATGTTCTTTTCCATGTCTCTTCTTCACAATAGACACAACTCTGGCATAACTGTAATTTGTGCAAGGTGGTGAGAGACGTTATCTCACATAGTATATTCAGTTCGTGAAACAACGTGCTTCTTACTGGTTCTGAAGTACTTGCAGCCTACTACGAAAATACAAGACCTGACACAAAGGTGAATTACACATTAGGTTTATTTTGTTTATAATTATTATACAAGCATTACATGTCAACTGTATGATTTAACATATAATCCATTTAATTCAGCTAGAGATCACAGTTACCCAGCATAAGAAACCCGGCCGGTCCAGGTGCTAGGAAGTTGCTGTGTCTTTTTTCTCTTGTCTTATCTCTTCCAAACCACCTTACCTCTTGGAACACCTGCCAGAGACTCCTGTTCATCTGAGTAGTCTTGAGAGGTGTTCTGGGCGGTCAGGGAATTATTCATCGCTCCTGCTGACAGCCTGATATTCAGGTGAGTGGTCTTAAGCTGACACTCCTTTTTCGCCAAGGAGTAACAGATCTTAATGCAAAGGATGACCCATCGAGAGATGGTCCGTTTTTGCATGGCTCAACTTTTCTTGGCGCCCACATAGCCAACAAAGAGTTGATCGTCCACCCGGAATTGTTTTGTGCGATCCAAATAAAATGATAATAAATGTTTTGGATCCAGGTGGTGGAGTCTTTCCTCCTTCTTGGAAGGAAGCGGGAAGAACGTGGGCAAAGTGATGGTCTGTCTTATGTGGAAAGAGGTACCACTTTGGGAAGAAAGGAAGGTCTAGTTTGAAGGACAACCATGTCTGGATGCACAGCCAGTAAAGGAGGTTTAGAAGATAGAGCCTGAAGCTCACTCACCCTGTGTTAAACCTTCACTCACCTGAAGTCCAGGTTGTTCAACTTGAGGGATGAGACGCTAAAATCTCTTCCTCCCCTAAACACCTATACCCGCCTGACTGAATTTAGAACGCAGTCTGACGAGAATAAATCTCCAGGGGAAGGGGAAAAATGGGACAAAATAATAAACAAAAGAAACACTCCACTGGTTACAGCTCTAGATGACGCCACTCTTTTCTTATTCAGAGTCTTCAAATATTTTACATCAGGGAGCTGATATCTATAGTAAAAACACAAGAGATTCACATTAACCTTCTTCACTTATTATCTCCCTTAAATTCACCTAATGAACAATGTAATTCTGAAAAATACCTTTAAACACTCATTCTATTCACCGTAATTTTGATCATTAAAGAATGCAGTCTAATACATTTGTCACATGTATCTGTGAAAATAAGAGAACATTTACTGATATGTATCAATCTCAGTCCACAATATAATGTGTCTTTTCCACTAACTTACTATTAGATAAATTCTGTATTACATGTATCTTGTCAACCAATAGAGGACTTGAAAAGAGAAGGCTGATCCGGAAGGGGAGGAAAGGCCAAAAGGGCCAAAAGATAGCTTTTAAGGGTGCCCAGAGCAGAGCCATGCTGAGCCAAAGATAGAATGAAGAGGAGAACCACTGAAAGAGGGGCAGAAAGGTGATCCACAGCCTTTGCTGTGCACCATGTCACAAATTTGTTCCATCTACAGGGGTATACCGTTTCAGTGCAGGGACGCCTGGCTGCCAAGATGACATTACAGACTTCTGGAAGAAGGTCAAAAGCTGTCAACTGTCGCTGCTCAATCTCCACGCAAGGAGGTGAAGGCTGGACAGGTTCAGATGGAGAACCGTCTCCTACTTCCACGACAAAATATCCTCCCGAAGAGGCAGTCTGATCGGAGGATCGATGGCCATGTTCAAGAGCTCAGGATACCAAACTATTTGTGCCTAGTCCGGAGCCACAAAAATGACTTGGGCCCGGTCACGCTTGATCTTCTTCAGCACTCTGGGCAGAAGGGGTATAGGCGGGAAGGCTTATAGAAGACCACAATTCCACTTGCGACGAAAAGCTCCGCCAAGCGAGTGCCACCTTGGAAATTCCAACGAGCAGAACTGCTGACATTGCACGCTCTCTTCGGTGGCAAATAGATCTAACCAAGGCTCTCCCTACTGCTGAAAGAGCCCTTGCACCACCTCCGAGTGAAGACGCCATTACTAATTCCATCATGCAACGGCGGCTGAGTTCGTCCACCCTGGCGTTCAGAGAACCTGCCAGTTGTTGAACCACCAGCGACATGCCATGATGTTCCAGCCACGCCCAAAGGCGAAGAGCATCTTGACATAGAGTCCGCGACCCCACCATTCTCTGTTTGTTGCAGTACCACATGACGGTGGTGTTGTCCGTGAACAGCTGCACTACCTTTCCTCTGACAGAAGGAAGGAATGCCTTTAGTGCAAGAAGAATCACCCGGAGGTCCAGAAGGTTGATGTGGAGCCAGGACTCCGCCGCAGACCTGAGGCCTCTGATCTCTGCCTCTCCCATGTGGCCGCCCTATCCCAGGAGTGAAGCATCTGTCACCACTGTTAACTCCGGTAGGGGAAGGAAGAGGGACCTGCCGTTGACCCAATCCTGGTTCGAGAGCTACCTCTGCAACTAACTTGCAGTCCCCTCCGAGATCTGGACGACATCGGAAAGATTCCCCTGATGCTGCACCCACTGGAACTTCAGAGCCCGCATATGCCACCCGGCATGATCCACCAGCAGGATGCAGGAGGCCATGAGGCCCAGCAACCTAAGGGCCATTCTCACCAAAATCCAGAATAGAGGCTGAAACATCGGTATCATAGCCTGAATATCCCGGACTCGCTCCTTGGGAGGTTAAGCCCGAAACTGTGCTGTATCCAGAACTGCTCCGGTGAAAAGGAGCTTCTGAGAGGGAATCGGGTGTGACTTGGGCACGTTGATAGTGAACCCCAGTGAGTGTAGGAGGTCCGCCGTAGTATGAAGGTGGGAGCCAACAGCATGGGGCGAACTCGCCTCCAACAGCCAGTTGTCGAGATAGGGGAAGACTGGAACCCTTGATCTGCGCAGATGAGCTGCGACCACCGCCATCACTTTGGTGAACACCCGAGGGGCGCCGGTAAGGCCAAAGGTGAGCACGGTAAACTGAAAATGCTGGTGGCCTACAGTGAACCGTAGGTAACGCCTGTGGACTGGCAGGACAGGAATGTGGAAATAAGCATCCTGAAAGTCTAACGCTACCATCCAGTCTCCAGGGTCGAGGGCAGACAGGACCTGAGCTAATGTCAACATTTTGAACTTCACCTTCCGGGGGAAGCGGTTAACATCCCTGAGATCCAAGATAGGACGCAGGCCTTTGTCCTTTCTTGGGTACCAGAAAGTAGTGAGAATATCAACCACGACCTACTTCTGGCACAGGGACTCGCTCGATAGCTCCCTTGGCCATAAGAGCTGTCACTTCCTAACAGAGAAGGGCCAAATGATCCTCCGACATGCGATGGAGTGTTGGTAGCATGGAGGGAGGGGTAGTCTCGAGTGGGAGGGAGTAGCCCCTTTGGACTATCTGCAAAACCCACCTGTCCGATGTGCTGTTGTGCCAGTGGGGGAGGTGATGGCGGATCCTGCCGCCTACTGGTAACTGGTGGCCCTGAAAGGTCAGACTCGGAAGGTTTGGAGGCAGCTACAGGGGGGGCATTGGTGGACTGGCCTGCCCTCTGGGCCCCAGACCCACGGTGCTGGGTCCCACTTCCCCGGCTGCGCAGAGGCTGGGTGGCTTGTGCGGCCCTGTGTGGAACGCGGTGGGGCACCCATTCCATGGCCATGGAAGGGGCGAAAGGCAGACTGCATGGGGCGAGAAGTCGCTGCAATGCTCAAGGACCTGGCGGTAGCTCTAGAGTCCTTGAAGCGCTCGAGCGCGTTGTCTGTCTTGTCACCAAACAGGTTACAGCCATCATAGGGCATGTCCAAAAGGGTAGATTGGACATCCGCAGAGAAGCCAGAGGTTCTCAGCCACGCGTAGCGTCTCAGGGCTATTGATGTGGAAATCGTCCTACCCAGTGAGTCGGCAGTATCCAGTCCACACCGGATGGGGAACTTTGCTGCGTCTCGACCCTCAGCAGCAGCATGAGCAAGCACGACCCGGGCCTCCTCCGGGTACCGTGGCAGCACTTGCGCAACCGTGTCCCACACTGAATGTGTGTAACGGCCCCAAGAGATATGCGGTGTTCACCGACCTCAGTCCTAAACTGGCAGAAGAAAACATCTTCTTCCCAAGATGGTCCAGCTTCTTGAATTCCCTATCTTGAGGAGTTGTAGGGAACACGCTTCCTTTCAAAGATGAGGCTTGGACCACCAAGCTCTCGGGGTAGGGTGTTGGGAGAGGAAAAGTGGGTCGCCTGGTGCCGGGCGGTGGCATCGGGCGATCATCCTATCCACAGGAGCCCCTGTGCAGGGTTTGGACCAGGAGCCCAGGAAGACATCAGTGAGGGTCTCATTGAAAGGCAGCAAGGGCTCCGAAGAGGCTGCTGCCGGCTGAAGCACCTCAGTCAGGAGGTTTGTCCTGACCACCACGGTAGGAAGCTCAAGGCCTAAGGCCTCAGCACCACAGCGTAGGAAGCTCCCTCCTCCTTAGCCACGGTAGGGGGAGAAAGCATACCAAGGTCTGGGGAAGTATCCAGACCACTGGCATCACCCAACTCCTCTCTCCAGTCCGGCTCTTCAAGCAGGTCTGCCAGAGGGTCAACAGACCCCTCCCAGTCCTCCTCAACCTTCTCTGGCCGCCACTCAGAGCGATAAGGAACGCCAGGGAAGAACAGCTGTACAAAAGTACCCTCCAGCGCTGTTACCGGCGTTGGTCGACGCTGGTCCAGCTCCGTGTCCAAGTCGAGGGGGAGGCCGGGGTCGATGCTAGCCGGGGACGCAACCAGAGTCGGAAGTGGCGAAGTTGTCGTCAGAGGGATCGGTGCCGGGGAAGGTACCGTGAGGTCGACCAGCACCGATCCAGATCCGGGCCTGGATCCTTGGGGGCCCTGCGGCGCCAAGGCCGTAGCTGCCGGCATCGAAGGCCTAGAGCCCCCAGCCGAGTCTGCAGGGCCCGAAGGCATGCCGGCGGAGTCGGGATGCTCAAAGATGGAATGGAGGGCTTCGTGAAAGGCACGAAGCTGAACAGGGGACGCCCAGGCCCCCGGGAAGGGAGGGAAGCTCTGAGCCATCCCAGCAGGCTCCGAGGGCGAGCTGGGAGGACGACGACCCTCCACATCCTGCATCGGTCGATGGACGGGGAGAAGGCGAAGAGTGACGATGCTTCTTCACCTTCTTCTTGTGCTTCGGCTCCACAACCTTCCTCTTGACCGGGACCTCGAGCGGTGCAGAGCCGACTGCCGGGCCTCCAGAAGCTTCCGGGATTCATGGCCCGACAGTCGGAGCACCACTTCGGGTCGAGGTCGCGCTCCAAGCATCAGAGGCACATGAGGTGCGGATCCGTGACAGACATCAGCTTGTGACTGAAGTCAAGAGGCTTGAAGCCGGTCTGACGATGGGACAGCCCTACGTGCACCAGGAGACAAACGACTCAAAAAATATGTCGAGAAAAGTCGAAAAAGTTCTAGTCAAAAAGTGACTAGGTGTACAGCTCTCTCCGGATCTGCGCTGGCTGGCGCTAAAAAAGAAAGAACTGGCTTCAGCGCGCAGGGGGCAGCGTCTAAGTGGATACTGCAACGTCATACTGGCGATCACGACGCCGCCGACGAACACAGAGACGACGACACCACCTACCGGCGCACTGGGGCACTGCTGAGAGAATAAATTCACGGTTCCCCTGACGCCTGGGGGTAATTGTAAGGTAAGGAATCTATAACAAATAGTCTTCTTCAGATATCTTTTTTAGAAGATAAAAACAGGAGTTTTCTTGTACAGCACTTTTCCCATTCTTTCCCCGAACCCAAAATTCCTCATATTTTGGCTATTTTCATTGTTTCTTCCAGGGGAATCAACAATCCTGGGTCTCTTTATAATCCCCAGTATGTTGGGGGGGGGGGGGGGGGGAGTATGTAAATTTGGCATGCATACCTTGTGTGGAAAATAGACTTAATGAGGCGCAAGTACGAACTACCCCAGAAAGCAATCGGGTTGGAAAAGCCTCAGCAGCTAAGGAGTTAAATAAATCCTATTTTCGTGTATTTTCAGTAATGGAGCACCCACATTCCCTATGAGACCTGTGTTGCATATTTTCAAATGGAGCCAGCTCCCGTGGCTGTGCCTCGTTGATTTCTATATATTTGTACGCTACATCGTACTCGTGTATGTTAAAGATGTGGGTCCATGTCCTTGGAAGCGTGCGCAGCATATTGACGTCATTCATTCATCTCCTGTGCTGGTTTCCAACAGCATGCGCAATCTCATCCAGGCGTTTCCGAAAGCGAATCACCCATGGAACTGCGCTACACACTTAACCAGCCATCTGTGCACCTGCCCACGAGTTCCGCCCAAAGCACACACGATGCAGTAGCAGAATTCACATTGGGCACAGGAAAAGCGTCGGTTAATCCTGGACACATCCCGCTCCTCAGTTGTCGAAGAGGGAACGGAATCTCTAGAGCGTGACCAGTCTTACAAATAGTTGAAATCTCTTTTTCCGCGTGTCTGTCGGTTTGCAAACCCGCACCACACGGGATGTGCTGGAAAGAAGTACTGCATTGCAGCGCCATCTGAGCGAATAGCGAAGCCCCTGAGCACTGCACAGAATGGGGGTGGCCGGAGGAGGGAGTGGGTCTGGGGCCGTAAATGTATTCTCGAGCACTGTTCGTCTTAATTCGGTCTCTTATGTTTCCCCAAATCTCCTAGCGAGTGACATAAAACAAAAAGGCCAAAAACATGGGCCATTTACCTCTACGTTAAAACAATTCGGTTGCACCGCTCAAGTAGAGCGTTTTTAGGCACCCAATGGAGTGACGTGTATCAATGGCTGTCTGTGACAAAACAGGTAGTACGTGATATTACAGGTAGCACGGTCTGTGACATCACAACTTTAAATGCCACAGAAAGCAAACACAACAGCTAAGTGGAAACAGTGAATTTAGCATAATTTGTCAGTGTCATCACACACCTCAAGTGAACTAGTATATTACACTCTGCTCAACAGCAAACATGGTTTATGCCATGATATTTGTTCCTGTGCATTTGTTGCAGAAATAAGCCAATTGACTAAAACCACAATTCAAGGGGTTACATTTGTGCAGGAAGGTAAAATCACATTGAAGAGGCTCTGTGACTATTAGTAGGGTTTTCTCCCTATTGTAATTCATTTGAACATGTATAGTTTGAGGCAGTAAACAGTGTTTTTATGTAGATTTCAAGACATAAGGTACAACCATATAAAAAATGTCGCAAAGACGAAACGCAAAAACAACAGTTCATGGACAGAATGCAGAACAATGTCATACATTCACCCCAGTACAGAGATCTGGGCCTAAATCCATCGTTGTTTTGCTCACCATGCCATTCCAGTTTGAACCCAGCCATATGCAAATCAGTCTTGACCCTGTGCCTCATGGGAACAGTCCAGCCCAAACTGCCAAGCCAGGTCCTCCCTGGACTGGAAAGACGAAACCAGCTGAGCATCTCATAAACAAAGCCGGTAATAAAAATAGTTGGTGTACTACAGGGCAAGCTTGCTGACAGTCACAAGACACAATACAACATGTGGATGTTTTGACCAATCAAATGTGCGAGGGGGCGCTGGGAAAAAGGCAACATGCATCTTATGTCCGATAGGGCGTGAAGCTACTGGGGAATTGCCCCAGCGAGTAGGCAGGTGCTAAACTGGGTGGAGATGATGATCGTCGTGAGGGAGGTCTTTCGCTGGGTCGGGAACTAGGGATAGCTTGAGTGTCCGCCCAGACTGTAAATGATGGCAGGTAGGTGGCAAAGGGGGTCAGATATAGACTGGTCAGGATCCCTGGTGCATCAACTGCCGCCGCCAACTGGCCGTGGACCGCACCATCTTCCCAACGGCTAAATGTGGCTCGAAGGATCCAGTGGCGCTTGAAGTGCGCCTGCGCACAATGATAGTATAGCTCCATGTCTGGTGCGCAAGGGCCACCGCTCCTAAAGGAGAGGGTCAGGGTATCCCAAGAGATCCTTGGCCGTTTGCCAGCCCAAGCCAGAGTGACAAGATGCGTGTGAAGTTTCCGAAGAAAATATGTTGGGAGGGGAATATGGATGTTGATAAATAGATATCACATTTTTGGGAGGATAAGCATCTTGGCAATGGCTGTTCGCCCTGCCTTGGAAAGGGGTAATTTAGTACAAGTCGGTATTCGGCTCTCCAGCCAGGTAATCAAGATGCCATAATTATTCCCCCGCAAGCCATCAATGTTTCTGCTGAGCCGTATTCCCAAATAGCGGACCAGCCCTTCTGCCCACTGAGCAGTTATTCAGAGGTGAGCATGTCTGTCACACAAGTGAGGGAAAAAAGACAGACTGACTAGTTTATATGGATACACAAGGAGATGATGGATGCAGTGCTGAAACGTTTCAGACACTCACCCCCAGTCACAGATCTGGGTTGAATCCATCATCGTTCTTTAGCTCTTGTCTCCACCCCAGTTCAGACCCAGCCATATGCAAATCAGTCTTGAGCCTGTTCCTCCTGGAAACAGTCCAGCCCGAACTGCTAAAACAGGTCTTCCCTGGACCAGAAACAAGAATCCTGGGACTGGTTTCGGAGTAGCTCCCCTCCTCAGCCAGGCTAGCTTGAATCCAGTGGCAAAGTGAGCAAGGGACTCACGTCTAGGCATACCCTGCCAACTTAGGGTGCTGATCACTTATAGTAGCCCTTAATGGGAAAGGCTACAGGGACATATACGCTTGCACTTATATGTCCTCACCTTTAATATAATGCACCCTGCCTTCTGGGCTGATGAGGACTTCCTTAGGGGTGACTGACCTATATTAAAAATAGTGCTTTGACTTTGCCACACATAGTAAGGGCAAGTTCGAGCAGTTTGCACTGCTCCTGCAGTCTGCAGTGACAGAACTGCTGTCCTCAATTTACTTGGGTCACTCAGGGAGGCACAAACAGTGCTTCAGCCCCTGGTGACCCCTTTAACACCCATGCCCTGGGTACCATATGTATCACATACTAGGGACTTATAAGGGGTATAAATCCTTGCCAGTTGGGGTTGCCAATTCACAAGTATAAGTTTCAGAGCCATAACTATCAGAATTGGAGCCAAAACTGTGTGTGTGGGGGAGAGGGGACCATACAAAAAGAGCACTTTCCTACATGACCATCTCCCCCTAGATCAAAGGTAATGAGCAATTATCCTCCCCCTAGGTAGTTTTCATCATTGTACACATAGGGTCAATAAATGAGACACATACTCAAGAAGAAACTCAAGACCAATTTAGAAAAAAATTATATGTTTTAATATTTTAGACGTGCACACAATAAGGAGCTATAGAGGGAAATAAACCCAAGTCGCCCTCCTCTCAAGCAATAAACATATACACAAGACTGGGTCTAAGAAGGTATGAACACCATCAACTGCGGTTCAAATCCCTATATCTTTGGGTATTTTGTACTCCCCTCTTTTCTTAAGTTGGGGTAGTCACCAACAGCCATTCACCTTCCATTTTTAATTTTTATAGTTTTATAAAAACTTAATACAGAGTTGTTACTTATGGCAATCCCCACTAATGACTGTCAGTCATGGGCAGAGAGTGTAAGAACTCGCACGTCACATACACCGGGTGTTTTAAACAATCCTTTGAAAAAAACCTTTGAAAAAAATGTGAAAAGACAAGATGGCACCTCACGTGCGCAACACCAATTGAGCTTGCTGATTGGTACTCACCAGCTCTGCCCACTTTTATCATCATCGGTTGTCATCTTGCCCAAAAAAATAAATAAAGTGTCCACACAATTAAACCCAAAATGTGAAGGTAAATAGTGAAATAATCACATACCAAGGTGCGACTGAAGTGTAAGAATAAAAAATGAACGGGATGCACTTTCAATAGGACCAACTTTATTCCTCCTTATCTGTGCACCCAATTCAAAACTTAAAAAGGTTGCTTAATATGCATACCATTGTATTTATGCCAACATGTTTCATCGCCAAATTATTTGTAGCGATTTCTTCAGGGCAAATACAGTCGCTTGGCACCAGCCGGGGACACCTCTTAGCCTTTCATTCGGGGACTGCCAAAAGTAAAAACACAACACACACATAATTCTCACTTAATAACCAATTCTGCGTCAATGAATAACTTTATATCTCTTGCTTAAATCTATTCATTACCCTTATTGAGCCATTGGTCCGCGTACCAGCTCCTTTTTATTTTTATAGGTCACAACACGAGCTCCATATGTGAGTCCTCGTAGTGGATCGGCATTCAGCTGTACTGCAAATCTGGGGATAGGGAGGAGCCTAGCGCGCAACCGAGATGGCCGCATAGGCTTAAGGCTCTCGAGGGCCTCTGCAACCTCCCACGTCTATCCTGACTAAATCCTGGTAAATTTGACGGGCTTTTGCTGATGCATTCGCGCTGAGGTGCCACCCGTTTTCCGAATTCTGATCGGACGCCGGGAATCCGAATGGTTGCCCTCCGAAGTTTGCGGCCTGCTGGTGCCTAGGTCCCGGTCTCGAGTTGGTGAGGTGCCCGGGTACGAAGTGAACAACAGCGGCATGCAGGGCTTGACCTGCCCCGTACCCCGCACTTTCACTTTCGTTTTCAAGTCTGCTGTTTGAGATCGGCTGAGGGACCCTGGTGTTTCAGAGGAGCGCGGACAACGGAGTGTCTGGCTCGATCTTCGGACTATCCACGGACGTCCTGCCTGCGATCGCAGTGACCGCTTAACTTAGCCAACGGGTCCCTGTCCCTGGCGCTGGCGGGTGCCAACCTTGGTGGCCTCTGGACGATGGCGGCGAGACTCGAAGGGGACAAGTCGAAATCTAAGTCAACCCGGAGGGGATCCTATGCTCAGGCCAACAACATGGACCGTTACGCGCAGCTGAAGGGATCCCCCGCTGGCCTGCATAAATCGCCTGAGCGGTCTAAAGAGCTGGCGGGCCCGGCGTCGGAGTTTACCCTGCAGGACGTTATGGGCGCCATTGAGGAGATGAAGGCTGCTGTGGGTCAGCGATTTGATACCCTGGCACATAAGTTGGACGCGGTTCTGATCGATGTGAATTTGGTCAGGGCAGATCTGTCCAAAACCAACGAGCGGGTCGACTCCTTGTCACAAGCGGCATCGAGCCTAACTGTGGACGTGGCCGCCCTGCAGACGGAGGTCCGTCGGTTGCGGCTTGCCAGTGACCAGACTGAGCGTCGACTTGAGGATTCGGAAAGCAGGGCTAGACGGAACAATGTCCGTATCATCGGAGTGCCGGAAAGATCGGAGGAATCTGCTGCTGATCTTTTTGTGGAGGATCTGGTGATCAACCGTCTTGCACCCAAGGGATTGAGCAAGTTCTTTGCGGTGGAGCGGGCCCACAGGATTCCGGGTGGTGCGCCCAAAGTGGGTGCTCCCCCGCGGCCTATAATCGCTCGACTTTTTAACTTTCGGGATAGAGATGCTATCCTTCAGGCGTCGCGGGTGGCTGGGCCGCTGAAGTTTGAGAACTCCAGTGTTAGCTTTTATCCGGACTTCACGCAAGCGGTCCAGAAACAGCGGCTGGGTTTTTTGGGTGTCAAGCGGCGCCTGAGGGACATGGAGCTGAAATACGCGATGTTATTCCCGGCGAGGTTGCGGGTTGAGTTCCAGGGCCGTTCCCACTTTTTTGACTGACCGGAGGCGGTTGGTGACTGGCTGGATGCCCTACCGCGGGGACAGGATAGAGACGGTCGGGCGGAGGAGAGCGGACGGGCTGTGGTGGAGCAGGACTAGAACTTGGTTCCTGGCGATGGACTAGATTGACTGTTCATTGCACCTTGGCTCAGTTACACTCTAATCCGGCACATCATGCCATTCGAATGTCTGGGGGTTGCGGGGAGCTTTTTGGGGTCCTTTCCTCCTTCTGGGGTTCTTTTGTGGTAACTGTTAGGGCGACAGGCACACTGCAAGTTGGGGGGGCTGTTCGGGCTCGTGCAGGGAGGGGGGAGTTGTGGTTTTGGGTCTGTGGGGGAGGGGGGTTGTTGGGGATGGTTGTTGTTTTTTCGTTTCGCAGGGCAATGTGAAGTTGTTTGCTGATTTCTCCGGGTTGTGCTCTCCGGGATGTGGGATTCATGTGCGGGAGTGGGATGGGGGATAGGGGATTGCGAATCCTTTCGTGGAATGTGAATGGTCTGGGGGACAGGATCAAGCGCGGGGTGGTGTTACAGTTCTTGAAGCGGCTCTCGCCCGACATCGTTTTCCTGCAGGAGACACATTTGGTTGGGAACTCCTTCCAGGCCCTAAATAGGAGGGGCTATCGCCTGGCCGCTCACTCTGGCTTCACTTCTGGCTCTAGGGGAGTGGGCATCTTAGTTAGGACCTCACTCCCACTGGCAGTGGACGAGGTGCTTCACGATGATAGAGGGCGATATGTGGCACTGGTGGGGAGATGGGAGGGTAGAACCATCTCACTGGTGGCTGTGTATGTGCCCCCGGGGTTGCAGACGACTACATTTGCTGACTGGGGGCGTTTGGTTCTGGAGCTTCCTGGGGGGGTTTTGGTGTTGGGTGGAGACTTTAATGCCGTGGTCTCTGGATTGGAGGACCGTCACGCCCCCAGGGATCTCCCTAGGGCTCAGGCCTGGTTGGGGAGTTTTTTGGACACTTTGGGACTGGTAGATTGCTGGAGAATGATGCACCCGGGACAAGCGCAGTATACCTTTCACTCGGGGGCCCATGGGAGTCTCTCGAGACTCGACTATATGCTCATGCCGGCGACCCAAGCGGGGATGATTGGGGAGGTGCGTCACGTAGCCAGAGGTATTTCTGACCATTCCCCTATATGATTGCAACTAAGGGTTGACCCTGGCACAGAGGGAAGAGTGGCACCTATTGGCCCCTGGTATCTTCGTAACCCTAAGATCCGCGCGGAGTTGGTCAAGTCCACTGATCACTACTTCACTGATAATGTGGGGTCGGTGTCGTCGGCCTTCTCCCTATGGGAGGCTTATAAGTGGTGGTCAGGGGGCAGGCCTTGTCTCTTATCTCCCATACTAAGAGGTGCGAGAGAGCTGAGGTGGTTCGCCTGGAGACTGAAATAGCTGAAATGGAGGAGGACTTGGAGCGTGGAGTTACTGATGAGAAATTGCATGTTCTCAGCCTCAAACAGTCAGATTATAGAGCGCTAGTCACGGAAGCTGCTAAAGGGATGTATAGAGAACAGCAAGGGCGTCTGTATGACGTGGGGGATAAGGCCGGGAAGTTGATTGCTTGGTTGGATAAGAAGGAGAGAGCGAGCAGGGTGGTGCCCGTTGTGGAGAGAATGGATGGAGTTCGTGTGACTGACCCTGTTGAGATTGTTGACTGCTTCGCGGATCACTTCCGCGGGGTTTACTCTCCGGTTTCCGTGCGTTCGGAGGAGGATTCTCATCTGTTGCTTCGAGACATCGCACTGCCAACCTTATCGGAGGCGGATGCAACATTGATGGAGGCGAAGTTGTCGTCAGATGAGATTGCTTTGGCCATTCGCTCGATCGCGTCTGGTAAGGCGGGTGGTCCTAATGGTCTTCCCATTGAGCTATATAAGTTACGTCCTGATAAGATAGCGCCGTATCTTCGTGACATGTTTTCGGCGGCACGTGCGGCGGGCTTCCTTCCCCCTGACCAACGCCTCGCCACCATAGTGGTGATACACAAAGATGGGAAGCCGCAAGACCGCTGCGCCTCCTATAGGCCCATTTCGCTGTTGAACGCAAAACCCAAAATTCTGGCCAAGGTGTTGGCTAACCGACTGGTTCGGGTCGCGGGCGACTTGATTCATCAGGATCAGTCCGGTTTTATACCCCATCGGAATACCGCCCTAAATTTGAGGCGGTTACACGGTGTGCTGGCTAGAGCCGAGTTTATACGGGAGCCGGCCATCTTGGCATCTCTAGATGCTACTATGGCGTTCGACACTTTGGAGTGGCCATATATTTGGGCCGTTTTGGCGAAATTTGGATTTGGCCCTGAGTTTATTGGTTGGGTAAAATTGTTATACGCTGACCCACTGGCTCAGGTGGTGGTGAATGGTAGGGTGTCGGCTCCCTTCGCACTGGGGAGGGGTACGCGACAGGGATGTCCGCTATCACCCCTTCTCTTTGCGCTTTCTTTGGAGCCTCTCGCCGCCTGGCTGCGTTGGGAGCCGTCGTTGCGAAGCATTAGATGGACGCCGGAATTCGGAGACCGTGTCTCCCTTTACGCGGACAACATCCTTCTATATCTCACTTCCCCCCGACAGTCACTAATGGTATTGGTGGACGTGTTGACTTCCTTTGGCCGCAACTCCGGCCTGGTTATCAACTGGGCCAAATCGTGCGTCTACGTCCTCTCCGGGGAAGCCCCCCTCCTGCCGCAAGACTGCCCTGTTCAGGTTGCTACCCTGGGGTTCAAATATTTGGGAATCTTTATCTCACTGGATCCCGCGGTCCGCTATGAGCGAAACCTTCTCCCTCCCCTCCAGCGGCTGAAGGCCGACGTCGCAAGATGGCGAAGACTTCCGCTTTCACCGCTTGGACGGGCGGCATTGTTCAAAATGATGTCGCTGCCTCGCTTTTTGTACGCCTTGCAAAATACTCTGGATGTCGTACCGGCCCGCTATTTCCGGGAGGTTGAGGGTCTTCAGCGTCAACTGTTTTGGGACGGGCGACCGCGGATTGCTCTCGCCAAGTTAATGCTTCCTTGGTACGATGGGGGGGTTGCACTCCCTGATATCAAACGATACTATTGGGCGTCTCAGTTGGCGGCTGTGAACCACGGGATATATGGTCCTGCCTTAAACCCGGCGTTCGAGATGGATAAATTCCTGCTTCCAGGTGGGGATTATAATAGGGCGCTGTACTCGGTGACCCCGGACACGCGGCTGACGGGACCCACGCGGGTGGCGGTGCGTGTGTGGCACGCGGCGAATGCTGCGATGGGGTGGAGGGATCGCTTGACTCGGGCGACGCCGCTGTATGCCTCTGGGCGGTTGGGCTGTTTGTGGAGATCGAAAGGCTTTGAGAAATGGGACATGATTGGTATATGTAAGGTGGGTGATCTTTGGGTGAAGGGAGCTTTCAAAACGTTTGAAATGCTTAAAAAGGAATATAAATTGAACGATACAGAGTATTTCCGATATGCTCAAGTCCACCATGCGCTGTGTTCGGTTTTTCCGGACGCTGTTGCCATCCCCGAGTATTCTCCACTGGAGGATAGAGTGTTGGATGGCTATGTGCCCGACAGCACTATTTCTTTGATTTACAAGAAACTCATCAACGATCGCGCGGACTTGCTGCTCCGTCTGAGGGAGGCATGGACAGGCGATGGCTTAGAGCTGGATGATGAGGACTGGGTGTCGGCGGTGGCCTCCCCGAAGGAGGTGGCGATCCCGGCCCGCCTCCGGTTTGTACAGCTGAAGATCCTCCATAGAGTGTATGTCACAGGGCCCGGTTTGCTGCGTATGGGTTATTCGATGGATGGATTGTGTAAGCGTGGATGTGGCCTGCCGGGCACGTTCCTTCATATATTGTGGGAATGTCCGGAGATTGTGCGTTTCTGGAACGGTCTCCATACTGTACTGGAGGGGGTCACGCACGTGGCCCTGTTGCCAGAGGCTAGGAGGTGCTTGTTGAATGTCTGGGAACCGAATGATTGCAATGCGGCACAGACGCAGTGGGTGACCTTGGGGTATATGGTGGCTAAGCGTAACATTGCACAGCTATGGGGCTCCCCGAGGCCGCCCACGGTTGATGTATGGAAGGAGAATATGGACTGGTGTATGTTTAGGGAAAAGACAGTGTATGTGGCGAGAGGTAAGCCAGGGAAATGGAGTAGGGTATGGGGTCCGTGGAATTTATATCGAGGCCGTATCTGCGCCCCGCCTTTGCCATTAGAGGTCGATATTGCTTTGACCCCCTAGCTGCGTATTCTGCGGGAGTGTGTAATGTGTGTTCCATGCTTTGTTTTCCCATTGCCCCCCTTCACCGCTTCTGGACCAGAATCGTTTTGGACACTGTATGTTGTTCCCCGTCCTGGGAAGAGCACAATGCTATCTCGGACTCTCATTGCCTTGAGTGTGTGTTATGTTTAATAAAAAATGAAACCGTTGTCTTAAACCGCTCCTGGCCTATGGCCATGGTCTGTTATAGGTGCTTACGGACTGCCGGGTACTTTGCCGCTGGTTCATTTGAATGTATGGCGTTACACTGCGGGCCCTCGGGCTCTATAGCGGCCGGCCCTGGTGGTTGTAGGCCCTTGTATGTCTTTTATTGTGTGCTAACGGTTTCTAATAAAATAAAAATCCCCCAAAAAAAATCTGGGGATAGGGAAATTTCTCATTAGTCCCTGTAGCTTTCATTCAATCCTCTGTCCAACACCCCGAGTTCTAACTAAGCACCCACCTATTTCTCTCATCATTATACTGTTTAACAATGCTGTTTCACAAGGTTTAAACTGTCTAGTCAGTTAAAACGCCGCCAAAAGTGGACTCATAAACAACACTTACTGACAATTTTAAAGGAAAAAATGTTACACACGTTAAAGTTTAAACCACCCTTCCGTTACAACCACTCCTCCTTACCACCCAAGGCCTCACGGAGCTCTTTATCTCCACCGGTCAGCCATATTCACCCTCTGCCTCTGTTTTTAATCTTACGCGGAAAGACGGCAACGTCACCGCGTCATAACTGTGGGCGCCATCTTAGATTGGGGAGGTTTAACAGAGAAGATCGTTTTTACTCAATTACTCGTTTTACTTGTTTACGTGTGTAACATTTTTTCCTTTAAAATTGTCAGTAAGTGTTGTTTACGAGTCCACTTTTGGCGGCGTTTTAACTGACTAGACGGTTTAAACCTTGTGAAACAGCATTGTTAAACAGTATAATGATGAGAGAAATAGGTGGGTTTCACTTCCCATTATTCAATTTTGTGGGCGATTTCGTGAAACGGTTGGCCCCTTTTCCAAGAAAATATACCGGGTCAGTGTGAATGCCAGGTACGAGTTTTTACACGTAAAAAGAAAGGGACTTAAACAAGCGTGCGCCTAAATGGCAGAGAGTTCTGCGCTTGTTATAGATGAAGTGGTGAGCCCCGATGTAGCTTAGTTAGAACTCGGGGTGTTGGACAGAGGATTGAATGAAAGCTACAGGAACTAATGAGAAATTTCCCTATCCCCAGATTTGCATTACAGCTGAATGCCGATCCACTACGAGGACTCACATATGGAGCTCGTGTTGTGACCTATAAAAATAAAAAGGAGCTGGTACGCGGACCAATGGCTCAATAAGGGTAATGAATAGATTTAAGCAAGAGATATAAAGTTATTCATTGACGCAGAATTGGTTATTAAGTGAGAATTATGTGTGTGTTGTGTTTTTACTTTTGGCAGTCCCCGAATGAAAGGCTAAGAGGTGTCCACGGTTGGTGCCAAGCAACTGTATTTGCCCTGAAGAAATCGCTACAAATAATTTGGCGATGAAACATGTTGGCATAAATACAATGGTATGCATACTAAGCAACCTTTTTAAGTTTTGAATTGGGTGCACAGATAAGGAGGAATAAAGTTGGTCCTATTGAAAGTGCATCCAGTTCATTTTTTATTCTTACACTTCAGTCGCACCTTGGTATGTGATTATTTCACTATTTACCTTCACATTTTGGGTTTAATTGTGTGGACACTTTATTTTTTTTTTGGGCAAGATGACAACCGATGATGATAAAAGTGGGCAGAGCTGGTGAGTACCAATCAGCAAGCTCAATTGGTGTTGCGCACGTGAGGTGCCATCTTGTCTTTTCACATTTTTTTCAAAGGTTTTTTTCAAAGGATTGTTTAAAACACCCAGTGTATGTGACGTGCGAGTTCTTACACTGAGAGGATCATTAGTGGGGATTGCCATAAGTAACAACTCTGTATTAAGTTTTTATAAAACTATAAAAATTAAAAATGGAAGGTGAATGGCTGTTGGTGACTACCCCAACTTAAGAAAAGAGGGGAGTACAAAATACCCAAAGTTATAGGGATTTGAACCGCAGTTGATGGTGTTTATACCTTCTTAGACCCAGTCTTGTGTATATGTTTAATATTTTAGACACCAAGAACTTCGTGATCGGGTAAGTACTTCAGACGTTAACAAATGTTACAGTAGAAACACTAGAGCATGACAGCTGTCAGATTTGAGGCATGAGCCTCGAACACTGTAATGGTATCCAATGGGAGAAACATTCACTGCATAGGGTCACTTGCAAATGACTTACATGACTGATATTCTGGACTTAAGGTAAGTAGGGGCCAAGGTCCCAGAAAGAACCAAGATTTCAGTTTTACCTGTCCTGGGGTGTCCGGGTGCAGAGGCGCTTTCAGCAGTGGTAGCCTCAGACGCTACACTCTGTAGTCAATGAGAAAGTAACTTTAGGAAAGTGGCTGCAAGGGGGGACTGGGAGACCAGTCCGGCAGAACCCAAAGAGGGTCTCCACTGGTTTCAGTGGATTTGGGCTGGGGGCATAGGTGTTTTGTCCGGCGGGTTGTTGAGTTTGAGGCTCCTATAGTTCTCGGTGCACTTGCAGAGGAGGTAGAAGAAACACAGCAAGACCACTTCTGGTGTGGAGCTGGCCTCTAATGAAGTCCCTCGACTTGCAGGTTGGTTTTGGTGGCGGTGGTGTTTGGGCTGAGCATTTACAAATCTTGATGCTTGCAACAGACCTCAGGTACCTCAGTATTGGTGTAGGGCGTCTCCTGGCGTCTCCAAACTTGGTGGGGAGACAGATCTGACCTCCTGGAGCATGTTGACCTCTTCCTGGGTGGTTGCTGCATCAGTGGACCCAGTGGTCAGCAGATTGGTCTACTGAACATCATGGTTTGTGCCTGCAGGCAAGTGACTCCTCCCCTTCAAGGGAGATTCTGTCTGGTTTATGAAGTGCTCGCAGCCTTCCAAGGCTTTTGGAAGATGCAGAGCTACAGGACGAGTCAAGTCTGGGCAAATGTCAGGAGCAGGCAGGGTTTGGCGCTTATGTCCACAGCTACCCCTCTATTCTTGCGTTCTTTGGCTCTTCTTTGTCCTCCTTCTTTTGCAGTCAGTCAAATCTGAGTTCTGGGTGTCAGGGGGCTACCTAAATACTGAATGAGGGGGTGGTAAAAGAAGTGAAGGTTAGTAGGCAAAGGGCTACTTACCCTTGAGGTCACTACCCCCCCTATATGACCACTTCCTGTTGGTAGTGGGCATAATTTTGTCCCAGAGTTCCTGATTCCACCAAAATCAAGATGGTGGACCCCTTAATTTGTGGAGCACAGCAGGCAGCCCACCTTAGGGGTGTGACTAGCCTGGTGGTGCAACACTCCTACCTGCAAAGCTAAGTTCCCACCTGCCCTGTTGTCAGATGGGCCTCAGGGCAGGGGATGGAAACTCCCAGGTCTGGGGGAAGCCAGGGGATTATATCAAAGGGTCAGAGACTTTAAAGTACCTGGCCTTGATATACTAATTCACTAGCCATCGTGCTGGAGGAGGTGTGAATGCACACCCTCCGGAGCAGGTATTGTTCCTGGTCTCAGAGAGCGTGGGTCTCACTTGCAGGGGCTCAGAAACTCGTCTGTGGTATTAGGCTAGTTGATACCACTCAGCTAGCACACTAGATAGAGATAGGTTTTTCAGGGGGCACCTCTAACGTGCCCTCTGGGTGCATGTCATAATCAATCTAGCACTGGCCACAGAATAGATTTAGTAAGACAAGGTGCCTGATACCACATCATATGGCGCGTTTATTTATTTATCCACTCTTTCCATTTATTACGTGTAATCATTTTTTCTTCTAAATAGATAAAAGTCGATTTCTATATTTAATTGTGTGATGCCAAAAAGAATCTCAAAAAATTGTTCGTGACATCCGGGTATTCCCAATTAGCGCAACTATATAAATAGAACATGGCCCGGAAGCATTTACAACACAGAACCCCGGATATCCGTTGTTGCAGGGAGGCCGAAACTATCTATACAGGTATGCCGCATCGAACCAAACTCGGAGGCTATCTCCTAACCTAGGGGTATTCTCAAACCCTTACGTAGAAAATTTTAAATTAAATTAGAGTAAAAGTACAAGTAAATTAGGCTTTGCTTTGTTCCCTATAATAGATGACACCATTTGTCAGTCACATCCCGCGGTCCAGTTTTTAGACTGTTTATATATAATGCTTAACAGTACGAGCCGTTTGGATACCGCGTTTTCTTATCCAATCCTAACCTTTAGGAATTTCGAAAAACGATAGGATAAAATTACGAATGTTACATTAGACTAGACAAATATCCATTCAGAATTGCATAAAGTATTATCATGAACCTTGCTTCTCAAAAAAAGATAGGCTACGATTTTGGATCGTTTTTGTTTGTTTTATAGCTCAAACACGCAACGATGACGAGCATAGACTCACATCAGTGAATTTAAAAAGAGTAAAGTGCCTGCTTTGCCTCTTGAACAGGTGAGGTATTCAACAAACACAATATACACCTGTGTACTTAAAAAAGATTCGTATAGATCCACATAATAAAAATTTCTCTTTTATAGAATCTGCTATACAAAGGATTTGAGAGTGGTAATAGCTTTCCGCCTAAAATTTAAATACGGTGGCGTCAACGGATATCCTGTTAAGTAATCACATCATTATAGGTATAAGTGCTTTAATTAAAAATATCTATTTAAAAAAATGTGAATACAATACAAAATGTTTAATTAGCACAAATTGAGGATATTATATATATACTTTTTTCTTATTGTCTATAGCACCCTACATTAAGACCACAAAGGTATTGAAAAAGGTGTCTCTACATGATTATGTAATTGAATAAACATAATCTGTCGCATTATTAAGGTAAAGAAGCTTTTTAAGAAAAGGTATTTTTGCATCTGTTATCCAGCATATGTTAATTCAGATACTCAGTATATTAAATAGTAGTATCTAAAAGTTCTATAAATTTTGGGGATTAATGTCCGGATCTTGTACCACAATAACCAGTGGTAATGAGTTGTATTAGTATTAGCATTAGTATTAGAATTTGTTAACCATAAGTACCAAATGTCCAAGTGATTTATGAGATGTTTGTTTTTGCATGTACACAGTACATATTAGGTTTCTTGATTTGTATCTGACACATACTTTTTATTTTTTATGCTTAGATTTTATGAATGGTTTTTGTCCTGAGGAAGGTGAAAATATAGAACCAAACACCGAAACGCCGCGTCGACTGTTGTTTTTAAATATGTTTTTAATAACTCATTAGATTGTAACCTATAGTGGGAGGAAGATCAAGTATAGTTCCTACTGAACATGTTATACAATAAATTGATGTTTTAACCGTGATTGCTTTTATAGTATGTTTCTGAAACCGTAGATTGTACTGTGTCATTGCTATCAAGAGTTATTGAATAGTCTCTTTAGACATTGAGTCTCTCTGTCCTCATAGGTTCTACTATTCTTAGGACTCAACAGGCCTAGTAATAAGCCGTTCTGTCCAAGCATAGAAGCTAAATACTGGGAACTTTTGTTTTTTGTGTTTAATGGCAATACCTCGTCCCTATTACACATAAGGGGGTACCTCCCTTTCTTTTCTTTGAACTCTAATTGTACAGCTGGTCAGCTGGGGAGCTTGCAGTTATCTGTGCGATATTTATATCATTAAAACACTAGCCACCCTAATTGATAATGGATGCTTTAAAAACGTATGGCTTTTCAGAAGAACAATTTAATAAAATCATAAATGGTACCTCGAAAAATATCTCTTCAATTACCACAAATAATCCCGATGAAGAGAAGTGGAGGGCTTTATGGAATAATAAGAAAAAAGTCATTAGAACTGAATTACATGCGGATTTTTTAATCGAGTATTGTAAAAAAGGAATAATACCTAGGGGCTTACAAGTAAAAAATGAGCCAGGTATTTTTATTAGGAATCCTAAGTTTATTGAAAACTGGACCTTCATTGCCAACCGCTGCAGTCGGGATTGGATGTTGTTGATTATAGAAACGGCACATGAGATATTGATTATAGAAAAACCAGAGATTGAGGAAATGGAAATGAAATTAAAAGAAAATACTTCTTTGGAAGATGCCAAAAAAAAGCTGGACGAAATCCAAAATGATATATCAGGATATAGGGAATACCTCGTAAACAAAAAATCAAATAAATTCAAAAAAGATGTAACTAAATACAATCTAGAGGTGGTATACCCATATCTCCAAAAAGATCTTTTTGATTGACCAAGGGAAGATACCTATTACCGGAATAACTGGCAACAACCCAGAAGAAATTTTCACAAAAAGAGAGTAACGTTTTTAGATACCTCTTACACCAGTTCAGAGTCAGAAAATGAAAATCCACAAGAAACTAGGGCAGTAGCTGAACCTACTCCGAGTACAAGTAAAGAATCTCTGTCTTTTTTAGAACAGCGACAATTCAACCCTGGGCAATTCCGAGGCAGAGGACGGGGGAGAGGGAACTTCTACCCCCAGAATCCACCACACAAACGCCCTTACATGAAAACCAGGAGTCAAACAATGTGGGATTAGATAAGAAGGCACCAATTATCAATCTCTCCAATAAAACCCTCACCAAAGACGAGATATCTGTCCTAGAGAAGGGATTAGGTTACGCAATCTGTACCCCACCTGATAAGTTTAACCTTGAGCGAGACTTACAAAGCTTTTTTAGAAAAATCCGCCTTAGGGAGTTCTTTAAGAACAAGGAATGCTCCACTGTAGTTAATAACAAATCAGGTCTTAAGCCAAAGTCAAAATGGACCCCATCATTAAATCTTGTTAATAACAAAAATATTGCACTTTTCGAAAAAGTAGTCGAGAAAAATATTGACGATCTCCTAGATAAAAGACTCTTCTGGAATAATAACCTTAGCTTAAAAGAGAAGAAAGCTCTTAATGATTTAGCAAATCGTGAGGACTTAACTATAAAACCAGGAGATAAGGGGGGCAGTATTGTAGTAATGGAAACAGAGGACTACAACAATAGGATGCTTTCCCTCTTAAAGAATACTGCGCATTACCAAAAATCCAGTAAGGAAGAGTGGAATGCTCTAGCGAATAAAGTGACTAGACTACTTGACTTTGCCAAAGAGGATGACATTTTATGTCCCGATGAATATAACTTCCTCAAGAACACGAACCCAAAGGTGCCAGCAATATATGGTTTACCTAAAGTCCACAAAGACCTTTTAAATCCTCCTATGAGGCCTATAGTGTCAAGTATTGATTCTGTGACGGAGCCCCTAAGTAAATATGTAGACAGATTTCTCCAACCATTAGTGGTGAGCCAGACAGCATACATCAAAGACACCACTGCAATGATCAAGAAAGTGGAAAATTTAGCCTACAACATAGATAGTCAATGGCTTGTGACACTGGATATAGAAGCCTTGTATACGAACATACCTCAAAATGACACCATAAGGATGTTAGAGGGCCTCTTATCTAATGATACCGATGAACTTTCCTCACATGCTTCCTTTCTGGTAGAATGTGTTCAAATCATCTTAAAAGACAATATCTTCCTCTTTAGGGATGACTACTATAGGCAAATCAAAGGGACCAGCATGGGAGCCACATGTGCACCGAGCCTGGCCTGCCTGTATGTGGCAGCCTTCGAAGATAAACATATCTTCAATACCGCAGCCCCCTTCTATGAAAATATCACATGCTGGTCCCGTTATATAGATGATGTCTTTTTCTTGTGGAAGGGCACAAGAGAACACCTTATAGACTTTATAGACTGGCTGAACCTTGGGGACAATAATTTAAAATTTACCTCAAATATCAGTAAAGAAAGCTGTGATTTCTTGGACATCAAAATTAAACATAAGGCTGGTTCATTATCTGTGGAACTTTATACGAAACCCACGGATCGCAATACCATGTTGCATTACCAAAGTAATCATCCGAGTTGCCAAAAGGACAACATACCATTCGGACAATACCTTAGGATCAGGCGCAATTGCACAGACATGAAAGATTTTAATCGACATGCTGATATTTTGACAAACAAACTACAAGATAGAGGGTACCCAAAGAAGCTTATCAGACAAGCGTATAAAAGAGCCAAATATTATGATAGGGAATCTCTTTTTAAACCTAAGGTGAAAGGGGAAACAAAACAAACCCCTCCATTGATTTTTGTAACCAATTTTAGTAATATAAGCAATAAAGTTAAAAACATTATAAATAGGAACTGGCAACTCCTGAATGACAACAAGGATGAAAAACTACCCAGACCCATGTTTAGCTTTAGACGTAATCGTACTATCCGAAACAGATTGGTACATACCTACCGAGAAGAGACAAGTTACAAGCAAAGGAGCATCAATAATGCACCTCTGCCTGTGGGTAATTTTGCCTGCAGCACATGCAAAAACTGTGACAGTATCAATAAGGGCAGTGTTATAGAACATAACAACAAGATACACAATGTAAAGAGCTTCATCAACTGTAAATCTAAAAACCTGATCTATTTGATTGTCTGTCCCTGCAGTAAAGGTTACATAGGGGAAACATCACGAGAAATTAGGACCAGAATAACTGAGCATAAGTCAGCCATTAGGACAGGTAAAAAAAACGGCTCCCCTAGTGGAACACTGGATTACCCACAACCATAAAATAGACGATCTCAAATGGTGTGGTGTGGAGATCATCCAGCGAAGTACACGTGGTGGTGACCTTGAATGCAAAAGGAAAAAGCGCGAGCAATTTTATATGTCGTTCTTTGATACGTATAAAAATGGTCTGAATAACAAAGAGGAATGGGAGCGACTAATATAAGATAGACAATATTACATAATCTCTAGTCTTAGTAGAGTCTCTGTAGATTGAATCAATACATAAGTTCTATATGAGAAGATATGCTATTATTAATGGTTATATCTATACATAGCCCTTTAAATTTAATCACATACCATACTTTCTGACTAATATTGTTCCATGCGACAATATGATTAACATCCTGTTTAACTAGAATGCTGACAAATATAGTTTCATGCGATAATATGATAACGCCTTTAGCCCAAAAATTTTATTTTTTTTTTAAACAAGTTGGATACGATAATATTACGGTATTTATGCTGTTTGATAAAACTAGGATAAAAAATAATAACAACTGAACACGCTAAGATTAAATATCTATGTGCAACGTTTGACACTACAAGATGGCCGCCGCAAATACACAATATTATAGAATCGCGAAGGCACATCATATGGCGCGTTTATTTATTTATCCACTCTTTCCATTTATTACGTGTAATCATTTTTTCTTCTAAATAGATAAAAGTCGATTTCTATATTTAATTGTGTGATGCCAAAAAGAATCTCAAAAAATTGTTCGTGACATCCGGGTATTCCCAATTAGCGCAACTATATAAATAGAACATGGCCCGGAAGCATTTACAACACAGAACCCCGGATATCCGTTGTTGCAGGGAGGCCGAAACTATCTATACAGGTATGCCGCATCGAACCAAACTCGGAGGCTATCTCCTAACCTAGGGGTATTCTCAAACCCTTACGTAGAAAATTTTAAATTAAATTAGAGTAAAAGTACAAGTAAATTAGGCTTTGCTTTGTTCCCTATAATAGATGACACCATTTGTCAGTCACATCCCGCGGTCGGGTTTTTAGACTGTTTATATATAATGCTTAACAGTACGAGCCGTTTGGATACCGCGTTTTCTTATCCAATCCTAACCTTTAGGAATTTCGAAAAACGATAGGATAAAATTACGAATGTTACATTAGACTAGACAAATATCCATTCAGAATTGCATAAAGTATTATCATGAACCTTGCTTCTCAAAAAAAGATAGGCTACGATTTTGGATCGTTTTTGTTTGTTTTATAGCTCAAACACGCAACGATGACGAGCATAGACTCACATCAGTGAATTTAAAAAGAGTAAAGTGCCTGCTTTGCCTCTTGAACAGGTGAGGTATTCAACAAACACAATATACACCTGTGTACTTAAAAAAGATTCGTATAGATCCACATAATAAAAATTTCTCTTTTATAGAATCTGCTATACAAAGGATTTGAGAGTGGTAATAGCTTTCCGCCTAAAATTTAAATACGGTGGCGTCAACGGATATCCTGTTAAGTAATCACATCATTATAGGTATAAGTGCTTTAATTAAAAATATCTTTATTTAAAAAAATGTGAATACAATACAAAATGTTTAATTAGCACAAATTGAGGATATTATATATATACTTTTTTCTTATTGTCTATAGCACCCTACATTAAGACCACAAAGGTATTGAAAAAGGTGTCTCTACATGATTATGTAATTGAATAAACATAATCTGTCGCATTATTAAGGTAAAGAAGCTTTTTAAGAAAAGGTATTTTTGCATCTGTTATCCAGCATATGTTAATTCAGATACTCAGTATATTAAATAGTAGTATCTAAAAGTTCTATAAATTTTGGGGATTAATGTCCGGATCTTGTACCACAATAACCAGTGGTAATGAGTTGTATTAGTATTAGCATTAGTATTAGAATTTGTTAACCATAAGTACCAAATGTCCAAGTGATTTATGAGATGTTTGTTTTTGCATGTACACAGTACATATTAGGTTTCTTGATTTGTATCTGACACATACTTTTTATTTTTTATGCTTAGATTTTATGAATGGTTTTTGTCCTGAGGAAGGTGAAAATATAGAACCAAACACCGAAACGCCGCGTCGACTGTTGTTTTTAAATATGTTTTTAATAACTCATTAGATTGTAACCTATAGTGGGAGGAAGATCAAGTATAGTTCCTACTGAACATGTTATACAATAAATTGATGTTTTAACCGTGATTGCTTTTATAGTATGTTTCTGAAACCGTAGATTGTACTGTGTCATTGCTATCAAGAGTTATTGAATAGTCTCTTTAGACATTGAGTCTCTCTGTCCTCATAGGTTCTACTATTCTTAGGACTCAACAGGCCTAGTAATAAGCCGTTCTGTCCAAGCATAGAAGCTAAATACTGGGAACTTTTGTTTTTTGTGTTTAATGCCTGATACCAAACACCATAGCTGTCACTGAAGCTATCATGTAGCTGGGGAACTCTTAATGACCAGTGCCCAGTATATATACTTAAGATGGCTTCCCTGTTCACTTGTACTATCTAGTAATTGAACCAGACAGCACAGGGGCAGATCTGCTCATGCAGATAAGTCCTCAGGTGTAGTATAATTCACCCTGCCTTAGGGCTACAAGGCTTTCTGTAGGAGTCATTTGCATATATTACATGCAGTGACTTTGGCATAGCACACAGCGAGTGTGTCATGTCATCATTTCACTCATGGCTTGCACCATGACATGCAGTCTGTAATAATAGGCTGCATGCAGTTCGTATGGGGGTCCCTTAGGGTGGTATAATACATGCTGCTGCCCTTAGGGACTCTCTTTAAGACCCATGTTCTAGGTACCACGTGCTAAAGTAGGTGCCAATTGTGGGACAATTAGACCATTTTATCTTGATTTAGGGGGAAAGTATTGGCACTGGGGCCTGGGTAGCAGGGACCCAGTGGACATCATTCGAAAAACATCAGTACGAGTGGCAAAAATGGTGGGTTGAACATGACAAAAAGGGGCACTTTCCAACACAAACTCGAGCCAAACTTCCACCCCCAAACAAAAGACCAACAGTCTTCATTTTCTAAGTGGAAAAACCTGGAAAGGCCATCTGCTTTGGCATGGTCAGTCTCTGCTCTGTTTTCCATTGTAAAGTCCATACTGTGTAAGGGAATGGACCACCTCAACCATTTGGACTTCTCTCCTCACCTGCCTCAGCCATCTGAAAGGCCTATGGTCGGTCTGAGCCCTGAAGTGAGTCCCAAACAAGTAAGTCACGCTTCATCAGGGACTAAAACACGGCAAAGGCTTCCCTCTCAATGGCACTCCAACGCTGCTCTCGGGGAGGAGCCACCTGCTGCAATGGGCAACTGGTTGATCCTGGCCCTCATCATTTGTTTGTGACAACACTGCCCCAATCCCATGTTCAAAAGCATCTGCTTGGACAATGACCTCCTTTCCCTAAGCTGGTGCCTTCAGGGTAGGTGCGGAGTCATAGCCTCTTTCAGGGTGTCAAAGGCCTTTTGGCATCCTGTGGTCCAGACGACATTCTTAGGCTGCTTCTTGGAGGTAGGTTATGTGAGTGGGGTCACAATGGTCCAAAACCCCTTCACAAACCTCCTGTAGTACCCAGTCAAGCCAAGGAAGGCCCCGATGTGGGTGTGGGTTTTGGAAGCCTCCCACTCCAGAATAGTCTGGATCTTGGGTTGGACTTGGCCCCCACCTACAAGAGGCCCAAGTACACAACCTGACTCTGCCCCATCTGGCACGTACTGGCCTTGATAGTTAGGCCTGCCTGCTGCGAGGCAGTACAAATTCCCTTAGGTGGACCAGGTGATCCTCCCAGGTGGAACTAAAGACAGCAATATCATCTAGATATGCTGCATCAAAGTTGTCCAGATCTGAAGTAACTCTATTCATCAACCTTTAGGAAGTGGCAGGTGCATTTTTAAGATCAAATGGCATCGCTTTAAATTGAAAGTGGCCTTCAGGTGTTGAAAATACGGACCTCTCCCTGGGTGAGTGCAATCTGTCAGTAAATCAAAAGTATTTAAGTATTTGGCTGCACCCAGCTTATCAATAAGCTCATCTGCTCTTGGGAAGGGATGTGCATCAGTTTCAGTGACCCGTGCAATCCACACAGAACATCATCTCTGTTTTTCCACCTTTTCAGTGAGCCTTGGGGACCAGTACCACTGGGTGGGCCCAGTGACTGTCAGAGGGTTCTATCGCTCCTAGCTCTAGCATCTTGCTGACCTCAGCCTTGATGAACAAGTTACTAACCTTCGGTAACGATGTATCTGTAAGAAACATTAGTTAGTTAGATTCCTCACCTTAGAATATCCCCAGGCGTCAGACTGGATCCGGAAGATTTTTCGTCAGCAATACCCCTTGCGCGTCGCTAGGCGTCGTCTGCGGCTCCGCGTCCGTCGTCGGCGTCGTGCGCCGGGATGACGTCGGAGTACTTAGACGCCGCCCTCGCGCGCTGACGTCAGTTCTTGTACATAGCCTTCCGCGCCAGGAACGCAGAGCCATGCAAAGACCGACACTGGTGCCAAAAATAAAATCTAGGGGCCTGAAAGGACAACCTTAACCCTAGATGTCAGTTCGCAGAACGGGGAGGATGGGTGGGTCGGTGAGGAATCTAACTAACTAATGTTTCTTACAGATACATCGTTACCGAAGGTTAGTAACTTGTTCATCTGAAAGAAACACGTTAGTTAGATTCCTCACCTTAGAATAGATACCCAAGCAATACCATCCCCGGTGGTGGGTCTGCGAACCAAGATCACACCAGAAAGTCCTGGAGGACAGAACGGCCAAAGAAGCCATCCCTCCGGACTTGGCTGTCAAGGCAATAATGCCTGGCAAACGTGTGTAGCGAAGCCCACGTCGCCGCCTGACAGATGTCCTGCAAAGGGACTCCCCGTCCCAAGGCAGTAGTAGCCGCCGTGGCCCGAGTAGAATGGGCGCGCAGCCCAACAGGAGGGTCCTTTTTAGCCAAGGAATAGCAGATTTTTATACACAAAACGACCCACCGAGAGATGGTACGTTTGTGCACAGCTTTCCCCTTCTTAGCGCCCACGTACCCAACAAAAAGCTGGTCGTCCACCCGGAACTGTTTTGTGCGGTCCAGATAAAAGGAGAGCGCACGTTTTGGGTCCAGACGGTGGAGCCTCTCTTCCTCTTTGGAAGGATGCGGAGGCGGAAAGAAGGTGGGCAAGGTGACAGACTGCCCAAGGTGAAATGGAGTCACCACTTTAGGAAGAAAAGAGGGACGAGGCCGAAGGACAACCTTGTCCGGATGAACAGATAGAAAAGGAGGCTTTGAAGATAAAGCCTGGAGCTCACTCACCCGTCTAGCCGAGGTGATGGCTACCAGAAAAGCAGTCTTTAGAGTTAGAAGACGAAGAGGGCAATTGTGAAGAGGCTCGAAGGGAGCGCACATCAGGAATGTCAAAACCAGATTCAAGTCCCACTGAGGCATTACAAAAGGGACAGGAGGGAACGTGTGTGTAATGCCTTTGAGAAAGCGTGTAACCACAGGGGACTTGAAAAGAGAAGGCTGATCAGGAAGCCGCAAGAAGGCGGAGATGGCAGCAAGATAACCTTTCAGGGTGCCCAGGGCAGAGCCCTGCCGGGCCAGAGAAAGAAGGAAGAGGAGAACCTCAGAAAGAGGGGCGGAAAGGGGATCCACAGCCTTTGCTGTGCACCATGCCACAAATTTGTTCCACCGGCAGGCGTATACCGACTTTGTGGAGGGACGCCTGGCTGCCAGAATGATATCACAGACTTCAGGAGGCAAGTCAAATGGCATCAACTGCCGCCGCTCAATCTCCACGCATGGAGGTGGAGGCTGGACAGGTTCGGGTGGAGGACCGTCCCCTGCTGCTGCGACAGAAGATCCTCCCGAAGGGGCAGACGTATCGGGGGATCGGTCAACAGACTGAGTAGCTCGGGATACCAGTATCTTCGTGCCCAATCCGGAGCCACCAAGATGACTTGGGCCCGGTCGCGCCTGATCTTCTTCAGCACTCTGGGCAGAAGTGGTATAGGCGGAAAGGCGTACAACAGACCGCAACTCCACTCGTGACGAAAAGCGTCGCCGAGCGAGTGCCGCCTTGGAAATTCCAACGCGCAGAACTGCTGACATTGCGCGTTCTCTTCGGTGGCGAATAGATCTAACCAAGGCTCTCCCCACTGCTGAAAGAGGCCTTGCACCACTTCGGAGTTCAGACGCCATTCGTGATCCATCATGCACCGGCGGCTGAGTTCGTCTGCTCTGGCGTTCAGAGAGCCCGCCAGATGTTGAACCACCAGGGTGACGCCCTGGTGTTCCAGCCATGTCCAGAGGCGCAGAGCCTCCTGACAAAGGGTCCACGACCCCACCCCGCCCTGTTTGTTGCAGTACCACATGGCGGTGGTGTTGTCCGTGAACACCTGCACGACACTTCCCCTGACAGAGGGAAGGAAGGCTTTCAGTGCAAGCCGGATCGCTCTCAACTCCAACAGGTTGATGTGGAGACGAGACTCCGCCGGAGACCAGAGGCCTCTGATCTCCGCCTCTCCCATATGGCCACCCCAACCCAGGAGGGACGCATCCGTCACTACGACATGCTCCGGTTGGGGAAGGGAGAGGCTCTTGCCCTTGACCCACTCGCGGTCCGTGAGCCACCACTGCAACTGCTGTGCAGTGCCCTCCGAGATCAAGACATGGTCGGACAGGTTGCCGTGATGCTGGGCCCACTGAAACTTCAGGTCCCACTGCAGAGCCCGCATGCGCCGCCTGGCGTGATGCACTAGTAGGATGCAGGAGGCCATCAGCCCCAGAAGCCGCAACACTAGCCTGACCGAAACCCGGGATAGAGGCCGAAAGATGGGAATCAGGGCCTGTATATCCCGGACCCGCTGTTCCGGTGGATGGACCCGGAACTGCGCCGAATCGAGAACCGCTCCGATGAAGAGGAGCTTCTGAGAGGGACTCAAGTGTGACTTCGGCACGTTGATGGAAAACCCCAGCAAATGCAGGAGATCCGCCGTAGTCTGGAGGTGGGAGACGACTGCCTGGGGCGAGCCCGCCTTCAACAACCAGTCGTCGAGATAGGGGAAGACTGGAACCCCTGATCTGCGCAGATGAGCTGCGACCACCGCCATCACTTTCGTGAACACCCGAGGGGCACTGGTGAGGCCGAAGGGGAGCACGGTAAACTGAAAGTGCTCTTGGCCCACCGTGAACCGCAGGTAACGCCGGTGGGCCGGCAGGACGGGGATATGGAAATATGCGTCCTGCAAGTCCAACGCTACCATCCAGTCTCCAGGGTCTAGGGCAGCTAAAACCTGAGCCAACGTTAGCATCTTGAACCTTTCCTTTCGGAGGAAGGCATTGACGTTCCGGAGGTCCAAGATAGGGCGCAGGCCCCCCTTGCCCTTCTTGGGAACCAGAAAGTAGTGGGAATAACAACCACGACCTACTTCTGGACTCGGAACGCGCTCGACGGCCCCCTTGGCCAAGAGAGCCGAAACTTCCTCGCGGAGAAGATCCAAATGATCCCCCGAGATACGGTGGTGCTGTGGTGGCATGGCTGGAGGGGTCGTCTCGAAGGGGAGGGAGTAGCCCCTTCGGACGATTTGCAGCACCCACCTGTCCGATGTTATGGACCGCCAGTGGAGCAGGTGATGGCGAACTCTGCCGCCCACTGGCGTGGTATGGGCCTGAAAGCTCGGACTAGGAAGGCTTTGAGGCGGATGCTGCCGGGGTGGATGTGGGCTGACCACGTCGGCCTCCATTTCCGCCACGGCGGAAGCCACGTCCGCGACCGCGCGCAGGTTGGTTCTGCGGCTGGTGGCTCTGCGGACGTGAGGAGGCGCCCCTTCCTTGGCCACGAAAGGGGCGAAAAGCGGAGGTGTGCGCCCGCGGAGCCGAGAGGCCCAAGGACTTGGCCGTAGCCCGGGAGTCCTTAAAGCGGTTCAGCGCACTGTCCGCCTTCTCACCAAACAGGCGAGTGCCATCAAAGGGCATGTCCATGAGGGTGTTCTGGACATCCCCGGAAAATGACGTGGACCGCATCCAGGCGTGGCGGCGGAGCGCCACCGTGGTGGAAATCGCCCGACCTAGCGAGTCCGTGGTGTCAAGCCCACATCTTATGGCGTGCCGTGCTGCATCCCTCCCATCGGCCAGAGCCTGGGAAAGACGTGGCCGGACCTCCTCCGGACACAGGGGCAGCACGTCCTCCACCGTATCCCACAGGGAATGGGAATAACGGTCCAAGAGACAGGCGGTATTTAAAAACCGCAGGCCCAAACTAAGGGACGAGAACAGTTTCTTGCCAAACTGCTCGAGTCTCTTGGAATCCCGGTCCGGCGGAGCGGTCGGGAAGGAGGATTGGGAAGTAGAGGCCTGGATAACCAGACTCTCGGGGGTGGGGTGTTGGGACAGGAAGCTGGGGTCGCCCGGAGCAGGGCGGTGGCGCCTGGCAACGTTCCTATCCACAGGAGGAACTGTGGAGGGCTTGGACCAGGTGCCCTGCAGAACGTCAGTGAGGGCCTCGTTAAACGGCAGCAGAGGCTCAGTGGAGCTTGCTGAGGTTTGAAGCACCTCAGTGAGGATGTTGGTCCTCACAGCCACGGCAGGCAACTCGAGCCCAAGGGCCTCAGCCGCCTTGCGCAGCACCACAGAAAATGCTGCACCCTCCTCCGAAGCCACGGTCGGAGGAGAAGTGAATCCAGCGTCTGGCGAGGTGTCCAGCCCGCTGGCCTCCCCCAGTTCATCTGCCCAGTCCTGAGAAAGCTGTGACTGAACAGCCAGAGGGTCCTCGAACCCCTCCCAGTCGCCCCCTTCTTCCGATTCCTGATAAACAGGAGGAATGATCGGAACCGGACTGTAGAGATGGTAGGTCTCTAGCGGCGTCGGATGCGGCGTCGGCGGACGCCGTGCCGGCGTCGGGTCCGGATGAGGGCTAAACTGGGGCGTCGGCGTCACAGGCGTCGGCGTCGGCGGCGCCGGTGACGGCGTCGGTGGTTCAGGCGTCGGCGCCGGTGGAGGAGTGACAAGGTCAACCGGCGTCGACTGGGGCCCAGGCATGGGCCCCGCGGGGACCTGCGGCGTCGAGACCGGAGTCGTCGACGGCGCCGGGGCCGGAGCCGCCGGCACGCGAGGTCGCCCAGTCGAGCCCGCGGGGCCCGAAGGCGCGCCAGCGGGCGTCGACGGCGGGGCCAGGCTCCTCATGGCCGAGAGGAAGGCGCTGATCTCCGCCGGCGCCGCGTCAGCCCCAGGGACCGGAAGGTATGGGGGCGGACGCGGCACCTGCGGCTCCGCCGGAGCCGCGGGGGTGGAACCACTTGGACCCTCGGCCGAGTCGCGCGACCGGCGAGGGGAGTCCGAAGAGCGATGTCGCCTCTTGGACTTCTTTGAGTGCTTGGACTTACCCGACGACTTGGAGCCCGACGATCGATGGTGGCGTCGGCTAGGGCTCCGCGAGCGATCCTTGGACCTCCTCCTGGACCGGGATCGCGCACGACGCGGAGCCGAGTGGCGAAGCTCGAGAAGCTTGCGGGACCGCTCCCGCCTAGCCTTCGAAGTCAGGGCCTGGCAGTCGTTGCACGACTCCGCGTCGTGGTCGAGGCCTAAGCAATAGAGGCACCGGCGGTGGTGATCGGTCACCGACATCAGTCGATGACAGTCTTCACAAGCCTTGAACCCAGGCATCCTACCGGCACCAGATGTCGACAGACAGGGATCAAAAATGATCAAAAAGAGTTAGTCAAAAAAGACTAAAAGGGGTAGCTCTCCCGGATCTGCGCTTACTGGCGCGGAAAAAAGAAGAACTGACGTCAGCGCGCGAGGGCGGCGTCTAAGTACTCCGACGACGTCATCCCGGCGCACGACGCCGACGACGGACGCGGAGCCGCAGACGACGCCTAGCGACGCGCAAGGGGTATTGCTGACGAAAAATCTTCCGGATCCAGTCTGACGCCTGGGGATATTCTAAGGTGAGGAATCTAACTAACGTGTTTCTTTCAGATGCAGACTTTGACTTGGACACACAGCCCACATCATAGATACACCATGTGTGTTGTCTGACCAGGGGGTCAAAGAAAAGAGCTCAGCAAACTGGCCTTGGACTTGCCTGCAGTCAGACTGCTGTTGCTAGGTAAGAGAGTCTGATAAAACAACACCCATTACTGAACCATCTTGAGGGTTGAATGTAGGTCAGGTAGGGGTCACTTTCCTCCTCCTGGCCGCTATCGGGGACCATGGTCATGTCCACTCTGTCCTGGTGTGGTTTTAAGCGATTTACATGGAGAATTCTATGAGGACTCCTAGGGGAGCCTAAGTCTGACAAGTAGGTGGCTTCCCCTTTCTTATCCAAAATGGGATAGGGCCCAGTCCACTTGTCTCGGAGGGCCCTGGGAGGCACAGGCTGCAACACCCACACCAATGACCCGGTTGGTGATCAACCAATGCTGACATTTGGTCGTAACATTGCTTGATAAACTCCTAGCTGGTCTCCAGTTGTTTGTTTGCTCTCATCATGTACTCAGCCATGTGTGAACACAGGCCCAGTACAAAGTCCACTAGGGGAATTGCCTGTGGGTACCTAATGGCATGGTCCACTACCACTAGACTAGATATATTCGCAAATGCAGTTTGAAAATCAAGGAGACCACAATGCATAAGTCCAAAGTGTGGATTGAGCCTGTCTGTCTCCTAGGAGATTTCTGAATAGAGCAGCTCCCCAGTCCCAGCCCCACCCCTGGGCCAGCAGACCTAACTCCAAGCAAAATCTGAGCATTCCTCTCACACCTGCCCAGGCCCCTTTAGGCTTTGCTGGGTGCACCCCAAATCATTCTTCTCCATCTTGTGAGCTGTAGCCTACATGTGCCCCAGATTGCAGTGAGCAGAGTCCAGGAAGTGGAAAGGAGGCAGACTAATGCTGTCTCTTCCCTAAAACACGATTTTCCCTACCTTTGATGGCATCATCTTTTTTTAGTTTCTTTAACTGCCTGTGGTTGTTACAGTTTAAAATTGTAGTTTTAACCTGCCCGTAATTGCATAATTTATCACCTGTTTTGTGTTAAAACTTTTTTTTTCCTGCCCGTGACTGCTTCCTTTTAACCTGTTGAATTGTGGGATTTGTAGTCCAAACTCTGCAGTTTTTCCCTCTCATTCCCCGTGACTACCGGTTTTCCCTCCAAATTTCTCTTTTGCTCTATGCTAAGACCTGTATGTTAAGCAGTGCACCTTCAACCACCATTTTGTGTTAACAAGTCAGTGAAACCAGGCCCCCCCAGCAACAGGGATATTCTACATCAGAGGGTGCTCTGAGACAGCAGTAATCTGCTGTGTGCTGTTTAAACTGTATTTAATAGGGACTGTGCACTTCGGTTTTTGGCCAGGAGAGGGAGTAAAGTTTTAGTCCAACAGTATTGTTGAAGCACAAGGTTGTTGGGCCCTTACCTGCAGAGGTCCAAAGTGTGGATTGAGTCTGTCTGTCTACTAGCAGATTTCTGAAAAGAGCAGCAGCTTCCAACTCCCTGGCCAGCAAACCTTGTCTGAAGTAGCTGGGACCTTATATAGTGTGCTATTGTTTGGTACATGTGTACACTGATTAGTGGTTGTATCTGGTGTTTCTATTGGATTAGGGTTAGTGTGCTCATTGGTTGGGTATTTGAAGGTTCTGATTGGTTTCTGGGTCTGTGATTCAATCAATGTAGGGTTGGGACTAGGGCTAGGATTTCTATTTGAAGTAGGGACTAGGGCTTCCTGTGTTATTGGTGGGTGGGACTAGGGTTAGGCCTTTAATTGGAAGTAGCGTTTAGGGCTTCTGGTGTGATTGGTTGCTGGACTATGTGTGGGACTAAGAGTAGGGTTAGGCTTTCTATTGCAAGTAGGGACTAGGGCTTCCTGTGCCATTGGTTGCTTGGACTTGGGTTGGGACTACTGGTAGAGCTAGGACATCTATTGAACGTAGAGATCAGGTTTTTTTTTAACTGATTGGTTGCTTGGACAAGGGCTAAGATTGGCTGTAAGGTCCTGGTCTACTACTGGTTCCAGATTTTAGGGGTAGTGTTGTGATTGGATAGTGTTAGGGCTAGGGTTTCCATTGGCTGGAGGGGTCACTCGATTACTAGGGCTATAAAAGGCCAGGGTTAGAGCGTCTCAGCCCGAGCGTCGAGGCTAAGGGCAGAGAGGACAAGGGCAGTTGCCTGTTTGAGCCTAGTCGGGACTAGGGCCAGAAATGCTGCCTATGTTCCCATTCAGTAATACCCACCCACAATTTATTCTCAGTATAGATTTGTACCTATCTTTGTGTATTACTTTGTATGAACATGTAGAATAATTATGTTGTTTAAAAAAAATCATCTTTGGTCTACATGTACTGGCTTCCATTGTGCATTTATGTACCTCCATGTACTTGGATCTGTGTGTCTGTTACTTTCTCCTGAAAAAGCATATCCAATGCACTACCCTATTTCTCATCCTGTAACTCTATCAATATCTTGAATGTACATATACTTACCTCCTTTATGCATCTATATACTTTCAGTGTACTTATGGATCTATATATTTATCATTTTCTTCTAATTTGGCATTTCCAATGCACTATCCTATTTCTCACCCTATATTTCTCTCAATACATCTTCAAACCCAACTTTCTACTACTCTTTCCAAAGCACTACCCTATCTCTCACCCTATACATCTATCAATATATCCTCTACATCCACTCTCTCATTTATCCCAAATCCCATACTACTAGTATGATCCCCAAAATAACCATTTCTATACTCTCTCTACTCTACCCCTCCTTGCATCTTCTGACACCTCTTTTACTATACTGATCCCCCAAAGCAAACCTCTGTAAACTCTTCCCTCTGACTCTTCCCCTCCAAAAACCCCTTTCACTTATCCAAAAGCCTCCTACTACTGCTATGACCTAAAAAAAGAAATGAAAAAAAAGAAGAAAAAAAAAGTCCTTCACTCTTCTATCCCTCCACTATCCTTTTCAATCAAAACAACAGACTAACGTGTTCACTTCTCAAATTCCATATTCCACTATACTAACTCACCACTAACCCATTATGGATTCCAGAGTAGCGTGCTACCCGCCAGTAAAGCATTTCAACACCCAATCAGGGTTACAAGCGCTATATAAATGCAAACCTTTTTTTCCTTTTCTACCCCTCCCCAACCCTTCCCAATCCAAATAACTAACATATCCACCACTCAAATTAATTTCATGTTTCGCCATACTAATTCAACACTAATCCTTATGGGTTCCGGAGTAGCGTGCTTCAACACCCCATCAGGGGTAACAAGTGCTATATAATTACAAACCTTTTTTCCTCTTCTATCCTTCTGCTATCCTTCTGAATCCAAATAACGGACTAGCCTATCCACCACTTAAAATTTACTTGCATGTTTCACTATACTAATTCAACACTAATCCTCTATGGGTCCCGGAGTACCGTGCTACTCGCCGAAAAAAGCGCTTTGACGCCTCGTATGGGGTAGTAAGCGGTATACAAATGCAATTACAATACAATGACACTCCCTACCCTCTCAAAGGGAGTCCCAACCACTGGAAGTGGAATTAAGAGAGCCTTTTATTGTGTCTCTGTCTTACCACTGGCTTTACAGGTGACACAGAAGCAGCAAGTGTCCTTCACTTTTTCAGACATTTGGGGCCAATAAAAATGGGCCACCAGCCTGTACCAGTTTTTGGTTTGTCCCTGATGTCCAGCTTAGGGGATGTCATGTGCTAATGTCAGTATAAACTAGGTAAACTTGGGGGACTACCACTTCCCTGGCTACCCCTGGTTTGGAGTCCCTGGCCTCAGAGTACAGAAGCCCATTTTCAAAGTAGACCATCTGGGTGCCACCAACATCTCCCTCTTCTTGCAGCCTGTTGCCTGAGGCTTTCAAGAGTTGGGCGTGTCTTTTGCCTTCAGCATTGGTCCTCTTTGGAGGGCCCCCCTGCACTTAGGAGCTCTGCCTGGTCAGATTCCTTCAACTGCAGTTCCCTTCTCAGGCAACACGGTGTCTCCCTCAGGAGAACCTTCCCCCTGGTACTGTGACCTCTTTGAAGCTGCCTTACCAGACTTCCTGCATTTCTCTTGCTTTGGATGCCTTGGTCCACTATTTCAGGATCCAAGCTCCCATGACTTCTCTGATGTGGTAACAATACACCCACTCATGGAGAACCAGCATTTCTGCACGAGCCTTCCTTTCCCCTTCTGCCCAAGCAAAAGCCTCCAGATAATTTCCCAAAAGACACTCCACTGGGTTAGCAGGGGACACAACCAGCTTCTTTAGTTCATTAACCCCTTTCCAGTCTAAGATTACCAAGGCCATTGGATAGAGCTTACTCTGGTTGTCAGTACTGGTAACCTGGTGACTGACACCAGGTATCATTTGGTCTGGGAAAAACAGCCTAGCTGCCACTATAGTGACACTGGCACTTGTATCTCTCAGAGCCTCTACCTTAAGCCTAATGATTTTATGCCTTTGTCAATACTTCTCCAGGCTTGAAGGCAAGACATCCAGGGCTTCAATATCCACCCCACCCAGGGAAACTAAAGTAGCCTCAGTGCACCCTTGGCCTCTCCAGAGTACAGCTCCACCCCCACTTCTATGCAAGCCAATCCCTTGCATTGCCACCATTGGGGGACATTTTGGAGCATGTTGAAACTCCTCTCTTATGTCCTGGCTGATGACAGTCATGACAGAAGCTTTTACTGGGTCCCGGCTTTTACCATGATGATACCTCTTGTCCTGGTCTGGGAGAAGTCTAGGGGCCCACCCTCCTGAGAAGAATTTTGGGGGCCTTTTGAGAACTTTTTATTTTTGTTGTTGCTCTCCTTCTTCCTCTGCTGGGAAGTCCTAGCACCCTTTTTCTCGTCACTCTTGCAATGGTTCTGACTCATTTGTCAGCTATCCGCCCCAACTCTCTGGGAGAAGTGAACTTGGGATCCACCAAATGCTGATGCAATTTCTCTGTGGTGCAATTAGTTAAAATGCGCTCCTTCATGATTACATTATATAGCCCATCATAAGTGTCCACCTCATTGACTTTAATCCACTCTTTTAGGGCTTTGACTGAACTGTCTACAAAGTCAACCTATGGCTTTTTTTTTACCTTTATAGGCATCACTAAACTTCAATCTGAATTCTTCTGTAATGAGTCTAAATCATTCTATCAGGTTCTCCTTCATATGCTGATAGGACTCAGCCACTTTGTCATTAAGGGTCAGAAGTCTATCTATTCTTTTAACTGAGAATAACTCCCACAGTAGAGAGCCCCATTGCTGGTGACCTATTCTCCTCATGTTGCAGGCCCTCTCAAAGATTGCAAACCAGTTTTATATATGATCACCATCACGAAACACAGTGACAATCCCTTTGGGGATTTTAGCATCAAAGGTTTCCTTTTTTCCCCTGTTAGTGTTCCCGCCACCATCTCTGGGCTTCACGCCCATCTTGACCCTTATTTCTTCAAGTGCTAATCTTTCCTCAAGTTCAAATTTTCTCTCCCCTAGTGAGAGGAGGTCAAGCTCTCCTTCAAGGGTTTCTGCCACCTTACCAAATGGGGGTCTGCTAGAGGGACTTCTGTCAATAGTGGGACTGTCAATGCAGCGAACTGACTGATTCCTCTGACATTGAAACCTCGATTTTTTTATCAAAATTTCCCCTCAATACTGCTTGGGTGGCATACTGTTATATTGTCCCCCTGGTCCTTTTCCCAAACTGCTTGCCGATTGGACCATGCCTAGGGCCTTGCAATATTTGCATTTTCTTCTTCTTGGTGATTGTAACATCCACATCGATAATAGAAATGGGAGTGACACACACAATTTTTTATCTGTGATACAATCGTCTTCACTCCAACAATATGTGACTGCCCTGACTCATTGCGGTGGTCACAAGCTTGATGTAATTTGCTCTAGTTTGCCTCTGGTTTTGTCTCCCCCTCTACCAGTCACCTGGTCCGACCATTTTTTGATTCCTTTTTCCTGGCAGATTTTTAAAAGTCTTCCCTCTCTCCGGCCTCGCTTCAGTGGCTGGGGTAAGGTACCTCCTAAAATTGAGCCTGCGGCTTTCTGTCTAGCTTTAGCAGAATGTCCGCTGTCGCTTCCGGACGATCTTGGTCTTGCCCATTTTAACAGTTGGATTGAGAAGGTGGTGAGCAATCTCTCTTCGCAAGTCAAACCTAGACACCACTGCCCAAACCCTGGTTCTCACCCCAGCTTAAAATATTGAAGCAACATTGTAAAAGGCTGGAAAGAAAATGAAGACAAGATTATAACTCAGGGGCCAAGACCACATTGAAATTGGCCCAAAAGGCTTACTATGCGGCCATTAGATTGGCCAAGCGGACCTATTACACTGACTGGATTGCCCAGTCTAGTAATAATGTTAAAGAGTTGTTTAGCATAGTAAAAAGCTTCACTTCTCCTAATGCAATGAACGTGGCCCACACCCCTTCTCTCGAATGGTGTGAAGAACTTTCCACTTTTTTATTAATAAGGTCAGGGCATTGCAATCGCATTTTCAAAACTCCAATAGCCAGCTCTCTCAGCTGTCCCCCGACCATCTGCCTGGCTCCACTTCCTTTGTTATTTTTTCCTCATTTGAACCTCTATCTTTGCCAGATTCCCTGGCTGCCTTATCCGGCCTTAAATCAGGCTCCCCGTATGATCCTTGCCCCGCGAAACTTATGGCTACTGCTGCGGTTGTTGCTAATCCCTTTGTGAACAAGTTGATTAATACCTCACTTTCTCTTGCTTTCGTGCCTATTGTCTGGAAACAGGCGCTCCTTGTTCCCCTTATAAAAAAAAACACTCTTGATCCCCATCTCCCTTACAGCTATCGCCCCATTTCTCTGCTCCCTGCGATTGCTAAAGTTTGTGAAAAAATGGCTAACAAGCAGCTCACCGCCTTCATTGAACAACATGGCCTTCTCCACCCTGCACAATCGGGCTTCAGGGCCACTTACAGTACTGAGTCGGCCCTTGTGGAAGTAGCAGAGGCTATCCGTGAGACCTTGGATGCTGGGGGCAGGGCCGTCTTGGTCCTGCTGGACCTCTCGGCCGCTTTTGATACTGTCCCCCACTTGTTTTGGTATTTTAAAACTTCTCTGTGCTCTGGTCACCTCTCGCATAGATTATGCGAATGAACTTTATGCCGGTTTACCTTGTTACCTTCTGGACAAACTGCAGGTGGTTCAGAATGCCGCCGCTCGTCTCTTCTGGCTCTTCCTAAGCACTCCAGTGTCAGGCATCACTTGCGTAATCTACACTGGCTGCCAGTTAAAGCTAGGATAATGTTTAAGGCTGTAACCATCGCTCACCCTGCACTTTACGAGTATGGCCCTTCCTATCTTAGGGAACGTTTTCAGTTCTATACCCCTGGCAGGTGTCTGCGCTCCTCGAATATGCTTCTAGCATCTGTCCCCAGGTATCGCTTGAAACATAACGGTGGTAGTTCTCTGTCCTATCTCGCAGCAACTTACTGGAATTCCCTCCCCCTGGACCTACGTAACCTAAAGAATCCTTCTCAGTTTAGGAAAAAGTAAAAAAACCTTCTTGTTCAATTAGCTTGTGCTTTGCTTACTCTGCTTTTGTTCCCTTTGATGCTTGGGCTCGCACCGGGACACTCGACTGAGTAGCTGTGCGCACTATAAATCCCGTAAATATAAATAAAATTCCCATGGGCGAAGGGGGTCTGGGAAAGGGTGGAGAGTTCACTTTCTCCCCAATCATCTTTAATCTGGGCTAGAGCATAATCCTAACCTCCTTCAAGGTCCTCCTCTGAGGACTGACCATCCCTCTCTAATTGCTCTCTCGTAGGAGCTGAGGACTTTTTCTAGCTCTTTCTTTTTAGCTGTTGCTCTGTAGCTAATGCCTCTAGCTTTGCACAACACCCTTTAGATCACTGATCTTCAGGGCTGTGATGACTGACAGGTCGAAACTCTTGCCAGCCCCCATTGTGCCTAACCTTTTCCCTTAAAGTTGGGACCTTTGTAAAACTTTTTAAAAAAAACTTACAAATCTTTTAATAACTTTCTAAGTCTTTAGTGATACTATTGGTATCGGTATCTACACAGAGCCCTAAAACTCCAGTTGTACAAAAATCTAAATTTATGAGTCTAAGGTCAATAGTGGATTTCTTGTGCAAAAATCACTAAGGACCTAGTGGTACTGCGATACACAAGTTCTGGACCCCCCCCATGAAAGTAGGAAGGGCGAGTATTATGTAGTGATGCTGGTCAGGCTTCTCTATGCAATACTCTCATAATACCCCAAAGATGGTCCTTGCATTCATAATGATAAATCCTTAGCTTAGTCCTGGTAGTGTGGCAAAGAGCAGACATGCTTTACTAGAGAAACATGTGTTAAGCATTTCAGAGTTTTTTTGTTTAACCACAAAAGAGCTGCTCCTAAAGTGATAACCACTATAAGGTTTGAGTTATATTGTGAGTGGGGACAGCTCACAAAAAGTAACGGACTGGTCTCACACACCACCTGGTGTCATGCTTCATCATTGACCAGTCCTCGCCCTCTAAAACCTTGGTTTGATAGAGGGCGGGCATACACCTGACGACAGGGATGAACTTCTAAACTAAGTGGGGGCCCGTGTATAAGTGAGTGAGATTAAAAATCAATATAGTTATCCTCATTGTGTTTTTAATGTGAAAGGTAACTATATGATGTTTAAAAGCAGGTGACGGTATGTGGGGGAATTAGTGTCCCCTAACCGTTGTGTTTAGAGGTCGACATGTTTCTGCCGTCATGGCCCAGGAGGGTCCAGGGCATTCATCAGGACTTAAATATGTAAATGGGGGCTCCGTTCTTACCAAAAGTGGCAAGAGTGTACCACTGTGTGGGCGTGATCACTGTCACACTCCACAATTGGATGGCTCCTAGATTCAAGCCTGTAAAAGAAAATGTAGGGAGAGAAAAAATATATAACAACAGACCGTAGTAGTGGCGAATAACTGAACTCAATACATGCACTGATCCAGTTTCTGTGTGAGTGACTACTCATGTGACATGTGCCACTCAATTTGTGTACATGATGGGGATGCAAAGGTGAGAGCACGTGTCTCACTGTTCTTACCCTAAAAACCAAAGCTACTGGCCCCATGGGAGGAGGGGAGGGGAAACCCCTGTTTATCAGAACCTGTGATAAAAACATATAGATCACAGCTGGCGTGAGAATTATGGTTTTTCAAGTACAAACACACAGAACATTCATCCTCAAATGTGCTAATTGCCCCAAAGTACTTTCCTTCAATCCGATCTCATTCACACCCTTACTGCCTCAAGGAAAGTTTCCTGTGTGGATCCTAGGTGACTGCTCCCGTTCCTCCCCGGTGTAGGACTGGGTGGAGAGTCGTTGTGCTTTTATAGTCTGCTCACTTAAGCAAATTGGTTTTAAGTGGTGCTAAGTGAAATCAGGTGCGTGGTTTCCTGTGTCCCTGGAGGGGAAGCCTGATTCATCCATGGCCGCACTGTGCACATGCTCAGTGTGAATAAACCCGGAGCACTACTTCCTGTGTCCTGAAGCGTGAGTGCCTGGTTTCAAAATGGTGGAGTTACACACATGCTCAGATTAGAGAAGTGAAGAAATCACTGAGGAAAAGTGCGCGGTGGTCCGTGCCCTACGCGAAAGTGCCTAGTTTTAAATTGGCAAAAGTACACACATGCTCTTGTGTGCTATTGGTGCGTGACTGCCAAGGCACCCGATGTGGAAACGGGTGGGCGGCCAATTACTGTGATGCAAGGTGAAATTCTACCTAGATTTTTTAGCTGCTCAGAGGGGCGAGATTTTGCAGAAGGGGCAGAAGTACAAGTCTGCTCTGTGTGTGACTGGTGCGTGACTGCGAAGCACCCGGTGTGTGAACGGGTGAGCGACTGATTACCCAGAACAAAGGGGGGGTATTCTACCCAGAGTCTAGAGCTGCCCAGATGGGCGATGTTGTACATGTACTAGCGGGCAGTTTTCGGTTGGACTTGCTCTGATGCACTTGTGCAAACAGGTATTCCAAAGGAAGATCATAATAAGGGTGATAAGGGTAAGGATGTCAAATGTTGGGTATTAGCGCTGAGTGTCTGCGCTATCATTTCTATTCATGCGTTAAGCCTGGGTGAGAGACGGTTCCAGCTGGGGGAGGATGACTTTGGAGGGCATGTGGCCTATTAGCCTCACAACTTCGGCTTAGTTTAAAAGTGTGATAATTCCAGGTAGACTCAGCCCATTTTAAGTAAACTCATTTAAGACAGGTCACTGCATGTACCAATGGTTTCACAGTGTCGTGTGATGGTATACCAGGTACACTCCGTCTATGTGTTAGTGTGAATTAATCTACTGGTGGTTGTTAGAGGTTTCAACGCCCCATTTGGAGCCACGGTATTTCATCGTTGAGCCCTTTGTCCCAGGTTCATAAACGGAACACCCAGCGTTGTTCTCTTACATGTAGGGCTTTAGTAAGGTCAAACTTTCGTTTTTTCATTACTTCCAGAATGGTCCATTTCAGGTCTGTATCTTTATGGTTTTTTCCAGTGAAATGACGAGTCAGTTTGGTGTTGATCTTTTTACACCGAATCGTGCTCCGATGTTCATTGATACTCACTTTGATTTTCCTGGTGGTCATGCCAACGTATTTGAGGTCGCATGGGCAGTTCAAGAGGTATACGACGTTCTCCGTTTTGCAATTACTGAATTCTCGCAGTTGCTAAGGGATCCCCGTTCCTATGTCTACCTCCTTGGTATTAGAGGTGAGTGCGCAGGATTTACAGTTCCCACAGGAGAAGTGGCCGACGGGCCGTGGTTGGCTCCACAGGGTTTGTTGTTCCTCTTCTCCGGTGGATGCTCTCTTTGCGTGTACTAGTTCGTCGCGCAGACTCCTGTTCCTTCTAAAGGCAAATAAAGGTGGCTGCCACTGGTTTCCAGCGCTATTGAGGATGTGCCAGTTTTTTCTCACGATTTTTTGTACTTTGTTTGAGATCGGAGTGTATGTCGTAATGCATACTAGTCTTTTGGTGTCTCCTTTTGTTATATCCTCAGCATTTCAGAGTGCCAACATGGACAATAAGTAATTGGCACAACTCGAAAGAAATCCAACACCAATTTATTGAAAAAAAGCAACATTTTATATGATTTTACACACTAAAATAAGGCCAATCAGATAAATATAACCGGAGTTATGGATTTTAGAAGCAAAGTAAAATCAGTGCAAATCAATACTACAAAACGTTAGCATGAGGTCACAGGTAAAAAACACTAGTGACAATTGGTCACTTGCATGTCGAGTTGAGTGGAAGCCAAGGAGGGTTAAGGTGATGTGGGTCCCAGGACCAAGCCACAACAGTCAGTTCAATCTGACCTGGATTGAGAAGCCTGTGTGCAGAGTTCTCATGGCTGTCTGAGGCGCTAAAGTGGGAGCCACGGGGAAGCTGGTTTTACTGCTGGTGGAGAACCAGGTGCAAAAAGTCAACAACAAAGTCACTGTTGACGTCGTATGAAAGTTTTGTGAAATTCCCTCGAGGTGCAGCATTGAGTAAAGGTGGTGGTTGCCGGACTAGCATCCAACAAGCCTTGGCAGCGGTAAGTTCAGCAGAGAGTTATTTCTACATCCAGAGTTTCAAGGAAAACAGTAGCTGCCTGAAACTTGCTGGAGATCAGCACTACATTTCCTACAATTCAGTGAACTATCTACTTTTCGGCGATCCTTCTGAGGGCCTGATAGCCAGCAATTCCTTGGTTTCCAATTGCTATTTTTACCTGTCATGTGCAGGGGACCAGAGCCACTACCTCAGGGGAGTCAGGAGTTGCCTTTTGCTCCTATTTCTGGGGGAACCAGTCTTTGGTCCGGGACAAGTCGCAGCCATGAAGTTCCTAGAATGTTGCCACAGGTGCAAAGTGTCACATCTTTGCTTTGTGGAGGTCCTGTTGACATGGGTCTCTTCTTTGGAGCTTGTCAGATCAGCACTGAGGTGCTGGTGTCAGGGGTTCTTCTTAAATCCTAGATTTAGAGGAGTTAGGGGTGAGGGTGAAAGTGGCCAATGGGCTACAAGCCCCAGATAATAACCTGCACCCAAAAGTGACAACATCTGGGAGGGTGTGTCACAACATCCCAGAGTGTGTGTCACCTTTTGTACCCAGAACCCTCCAAATGGTAGAACCCTTCCTTAGCTGTACAGACTAAGTAGCCCACCATAGAGGTGTAGCTAGCCGTTCTAGGGCTTCACTACATAATTTTACCACCTGCCTGGGTACACATATGCCTGGCAGCAGGGGGGCAGCTGTTCCTTCCTTTGAGGATGTAGCCTGGATGCATATCAGAGGCGGTGAAAGTTTTGAAGCTCACTGCCTTTATGTGCCTCTATGCTAGCCATCCTGTCAGGAAGAGAGATGCAACCTCCTTTCCGCCCAGGCCATTGTTTCTGAATCCTGGGAGGGTTCACACCTCTTTGCAGAGGGTAAGATTCCTGTATTGGTGGCCAGCCAGAGCACAGGAAAGGTTAAGGCAAGCAGGCGGGCAGCCACCTGGGTGTATGCCACATCACCTCTGGCACGAGAAGCATGTGAGCGTGAAGAGGCAACTTGTTTGATACCAAACATGACCTTATGTCTACAGTACCATAATGGAGCTGGCAGCCTCAGGGTTTTCCGAGTGCCAGCCCATTTTATCCTATTGACATCTGATCACTTATTGTACCCCTTGATGGGAAAGGCTACTATAGGGACAAGTTACTTACCTTCGGTAATAATGTATCTGTAATAAACAAATATTAGTTATAGATTCCTTACCTTAGAATTACCCCCAGGCGTCAGACTGGATCCAGAGAATTTTTTTCTCAGCAGTACCCCTGTGCATCGGTAGATGACGTCGGTCGACTCCGTGTCCGTCGTCAGCATCGTGGTCACCAGGTTGACATGCGCGCTGACGTCAGTTCTGACACGACTTTCCACGCCAGAAGCTCAGAGCCATGCAAGACACTGACCACTGGTGCACAAAACTAGGGCCCTGCAAGGGAGTCCTTATCCGTAGAAGTCAGCTCGCAAAATGGGGAGGATGGGTGGGGTGGTAAGGAATCTATAACTAATATATGTCTCTTACAGATACAACGTTACTAAAGGTAATTATCTTGTTTATCTGAAAGATAGTATTAGTTATAGATTCCTTACCTTAGAATAGATACCCCAGCAATACCAACCCTAGAGGTGGGTTTGCGAACTACGTTCACACCAGGAAGTCCTGGAAAATAGAACGGCCAAAAAAGCCGTCTCTCCGGACTTGGCTGTCCAGGCACTAATGGTTTGTAAATGTGTGCAAGGATGCCCACGTTGCTGCCTGGCGGAACTCCACGTCCCAAAGCAGTAATGGCTGCCATCGCCCTGGTAGAGTGGGCGTGCAGTCCTACTGGAGGTTCCTTTTTAGCTAAAGAATAGCAGATTTTGATGCTTAGGACAACCCATCGAGAGATGGTACATTTGTGCACAGCTCAACCTTTCTTGGCGCCCACATAACCCACGAAGAGTTGATCCTCCACCTGGAAGTCTTTTGTGCGGTCAAGGTAGAAGGACAGAGCACATTTTGGGTCCAGAAGTTGGAGTCTCTCTTCCTCTTTGGACGGGTGCGTAGGCAGGAAGAAGGTGGGCAATGAGATGGTCTTACCTATGTGGAAAGAGGTAGCCACTTTGGGCAGAAAAGAGGGTCTACCACAAAGAACCACTTTGTGCGGATGGACAGCGAGAAAGGAAGGTTTGGAAGATAAAGCCTAAAGCTCACTCACCCTGCGAGCAGAGAGAGGTGATGGCAAGCAAGAAATCAGTCTTCAAAGTAAGGAGACGAAGAGGACAATTATGTAGTGGCTCAAAGAGAGCACACATAAGATAAGTGAGGACAAGATTTAAGTTCCATTGGGACATTACGAAAGGAATAGAAGGAAACAGATGAGTAATGCCCTTCAGAAATCTGTTAACTATAGGGGACTTGAAAAGAGAAGGTGGATCAGGAAGGCGAAGAAAGGCCAAAAGATGGCCTTTAAGAGTGCCCAGAGCTGAGCCCTGATGGGCCAGAGAAAGAATGAAGAGAACCTCTGAAAGAGGGGCAGAAAGGGGTTCCACAACCTTTGCTGTGCACCATGCCACAAATGTGTTGCATCTACAGGCGTAAACCGTTTTAGTGGAGGGACGCCTGGCTGCAAAGAGGACATTACAGACTTTGAGAGGAAGGTTAAAAGCTGTCAACTGCAGCTGCTCAATCTCCATGCAAGGAGGAGGAGGCTGGACAGGTCCGGGGGGAGGACCGTGCCCTGCTGCTGCGAGAGAAGATCCTGCCCAAGAGGCAGTCTAATCAGAGGATCGATGGCCATGCTCAAGAGCTCGGGGTACCACTCTCTTCGTGCCCAGTCCGGAGCCACAAGAATTACTTGGGCCCGGTCATGCTTCATCTTCTTCAGCACTCTGGGTAGAAGTGGTACAGGCGGAAAGGTGTACAGGAGGCCAGAATTCCTCTTGTGCGAAAGGCGTTGCAGAGCAAGTGCCGGCTTGGAAACTCCAACATGCAGAACGGCTGACATTGCGTGTTCTTGTCAGTGGCGAATAGATCTAACCAAGGCTCTCCCCATTGCTGAAAGAGAGCTTGCACCACCTCTGAGTGAAGATGCCATTTGTGATCCATTATGCACCGGCGGCTGAGTTCATCGGCCCTGGCGTACAGGAAACCTGCCAGGTGTTGAACCACCAGGGATATGCCCTGATGTTCCAGCCATGTCCACAGGCGAAGAGCATCTTGCCATATGGTCCACGACCCCACCCTGACAAGTTTGTTACACTACCACATTGCAGTGGTGTTTTACGTGAACACCAGCACTACTCTTCCTTTGACAGAGGGAAGGAATGCCTTCATGCAAGACGAATCGCCCAGAGCTTCAGAACGTTAATGTGGAGCTCGTCCTCCGCCGGAGACCAGAGGCCTAAGATCTCAGCCTCTCCCATGTGGCTGCCCCATCCCAGGAGTGACACATCTGTCACTACTGTGAACTCTGGTTGGGGAAGGGAGAGGGATCTGACGTTGACCCAATCCTGGTCGTGAGCCACCACTGCAGCTGACTTGCAGTCCCCTCCGAGATCTGGACGACATCGGAAAGAGCTCCCTGATGCTGCGCCCACTGGAACTTCAGGTCCCGCTGCAGAGCCCTTATATGCCATCTGGCATGATCCACCAGCAGGATGCAGGAGGCCATGAGCGCCAGCAGCCTCAGGGTCATTCTCACTGAAATCCAGGATAGAGGCTGAAACATCGGTATCATAGCCCAAATGTCCTGGACTCGCTGCTCGGGAGGATAGGCCCGAAACTGCGCTGTATCCGGAACTGCTCTGATGAAAAGGAGCTTCTGAGAGGGAATCAGGTGCGAATCCGGCACATTGACTCTGAACCCCAGCAAATGCAGGAGGTCTGCCGTAGTCTGGAGGTGGGAGACGACAGCCTGGGGTAAGCCCACCTTCAACAGCCAGTCTTCGAGATAGGAGAAGACTGGCCGAAGGGGAGCGTGGCAAACTGAAAATGCTCGTGGCCTAACGTTAAGCGTGGATAATACCGGTGTGCAGGCAAGATTGGAATGTGAAAATAAGCATCTTGCAAGTCCAACACTACCATCCAGGGTCGAGGGCAGACAAGACCTGAGCCAAGGTTAACATTTTGAACTTTTCCTTCCGGAGAAAAGGGATTGACGTCCCTGAAGTCTAAGATAGGATGCAGCCCTTTGTCCTTCTTGGGTACCAAAAAGTAGTGGGAGTAGCAACCACGACCTACTTCTGGCACAGGGACTCGCTTGATAGCTCCCTTGGCCAAGAGAGCCTTAACTTCCTGGTGGAGAAGGGCCAATTGATCCTCCGACATACGATGGAGTATTGGTGGCATGGAGGGAGGGGTAGTCTCGAAGTAGAGGTAGTAGCCCCATCAAAATATCTGCAAAACCCACCTGTCCGACGTGATGTTGTGTCACTGGTAGAGGTGATGGCGGATCCTGCCGCCCACTGGCAACTGGTGGGCCTGAAAGGTAAGACTAGGAAGGTTTGGAGGCTGCTGCAGGAGGGGGCATTGGTGGACTGGCCTGCCCAGTGGCCCACAGACCCGCAACGCTGGTTCCCACGTCCCCGGCCACGCATAGACTGGCTAGCTTGCGCGACCCTGTGTCTCTGGGTTGAACACAGTGGGGAACCCCTTCCATAGCCACGAAAGGAGCGACAGGCAGACTGCATGGGTCGAGAAGTTGCTGCGAAGCCCAAGGATCTGGCTGTGGCACTAAAGTCCTTGAAGCGCTCAAGTGCGTTGTCCGCCTTGTCACCAAACAGGCGATGGCCATCAAAGGGCATGTCCAAAAGTGTGGTTTGGACATACCCAGAGAAGCCAGATGTTCTCAGCCAGGCATAGCGCCTCAGGGCTACCGACGTGGAAACGGTCCTACCCAGGGAGTTGGCGGTACCCAGCCCACACCGGATGGTGAACGTAGCTGCGTCTCCACCCTCAGCAACAGTGCGGGTGAGCACGGCCCGGGCCTCGTCCGGGCACTGTGGCAGCACTTGCGTAACCGTATCCTAGACCGTGTGTGTACAACGGCCCAAGAGACATGCAGTGTTCACTGACCGCAGTCCCGAACTGCCGGAAGAAAATATCTTCTTCCCAAGATGGTCCAGCTTCTTGAATTCCCTATCTGAGGGAGCAGAAGGGAATGCAACTTTTGAGGATGAGGCTTGGACCACCAAGCTCTCAGGTGTAGGGTGTTGGGAGAGGAAATGTAGGTCGCCCGGGGCCGGGCGGTGGCGTCGGGCAATCATCCTGTTCACAGGAGCCCCTGTGCTGGGCTTGGGCTAAGTGCCCAGAAGCATGTCAGTGAGGGCCTCATTAAAAGGCAACAGGGGCTCTGAAGAGGCAGCTGCCGGCTGAAGCACCGCAGTCAGGAGGTTTAGTCCTGACGGCCACCGTAGGAAGCTCAAGGCCCAAGGCCTCAGCCGCCTTACGCAACACCACAGCGTAGAAAGACCCTCTTCCGTAGCCACGTTAGTGGGAGAAAGCATACCAAGGTCTGGGGAGGTGTCCAGACCACTGGCCTTACCAAACTCCTCTCCCCAGTCCGGCTCCTCAAGTTGGTGTGCTAGAGGGTCAACAGAGCCCTTTTCGCCCTCCTCTGTCTACCACTCAGGGCGGTAGGGAACGCCAGGGATGAACAGGGGTACAAAAGTACCCTCCGTCACCAGTACCAACGTCGGTCCGGCGCCGTGACCAAGTTGGGGGTGAGGCTTGGGTCGACACCGGTTGGGGGCGCAACCGACGTTGGGGGCGTCATCACTGTAATCTGCGCCGGGGAAGGTACTGTGAGATCGACCGGTGACTGGATCCTTGGGGACCCTGGAGCCGCCAGCATTGAAGGCCCAGGGCCCCCAACCGAGTCTGTGGGGCCTGAAGGCGCGCCTGGGGAGTCGGGCTACCCAAAGAAGCTGTGCAGCACTTCGTAAAAGCACGCAGCTCGGCAGGGGACACTCCAGCTCCAGGAAAAGGAGGGAAGCACGGAGCCGTATCAGCGGGCTCTGAAGAAGGAGCCGGAGAGCGTCGATGCTCCGGGTCCCGTCGACCGACGTACAGGAAGAAGGCGAAGAGCGATGATGCTTCTTCACCTTCTTCTTCTGCTTCAACTTACCGGAGGAGTGCGAAGACTTCGAGGACGAATGATGGTGACTCTGCGACCAGTCCCACTACCTTCCCCTCAACCGGGACATCGAACGGCGCGGAGTGAGACCGCTCCCGCAAAGACTTCGGGTTGAGGGCCTGGCAGTCAGAGCACGACTTCAGGTCGTGGTCGCACTCCCGGCACCAGAGACACACGAGGTGCGAATCAACTTAGGAAAGGCGTCATAAGGCTTGAAGGCCGGCGGACGGCTGGACATGCCTCGTGCACCAGGAGTCAAAGACGCAAAAAGAGGTCGACAAAAGTCGAAAAAGTATTCGTCAAAAAGTGACTAAGGGGCACACTCTATACGGATCTGCGCTGGCTGGCGCGGAAAAAGAAAGAACTGACTTTAGCACGCAGGGGCGGCGTCTAAGTAGACACCGCAACGCCATCCCAAGAACCACGACGCCAGACGCGGAGTCGATCGACACCACCTAACGACGTGCAGGGGTACTGCTGAGAAAAAATTCCTCAGCATCCAGTCTGAAACCTGCGGGTAATTCTAAGGTAAGGAATGTACAAGTTACTTACCTTCGGTAATGATGTATCTGGTAGAAACGATTCTAGCCGCAGATTCCTTAGCGTAGAATTATCCCCAGGCGTGAGACTGGACCCGGAAAACATTCTTGCCCAGCATCTCTGCGTGCCGGGGGGCTGTACCACGCCACTCCGCCCGACGTCCTCCGCGGGCGTGACGTCAGCGAGGTCACATAAGCCCCACCCCGGCGCGCTGACGTCAGTTTGCTTCGGAGAACGTTTCCACGCCACAACACGGAGCCATCACAACAAAACTGAGGGGAGCATGGGAACAGTGTGCGAAAACATCACCAGGGGGCACTAAGGCACCAGAAGGTGACAACAGCAGGCCAGAGCAGGAATAGAGCAGAGCACCACTCCGAGGAACAATTGCGCAAGCCAAGGCGAGAGCACCGGGTGGCAGTAAAGTACCAGAAGGACAGAGCAGCAAAGCCAGAGCAAGAAAAGCGCAAAGCACCACTCCGTTGAACCACCTTGCAAGCCAAGGCGAGAGCCATCCTGGAGGTACAAGCATGTGAAAGCGCCGTGATAGAAAGAGAGAGGGTCTACAACCACAACCACAAAGGGAAGGGCCACAAGCCCGGAACAGGGGAGCAACAGCAATCCACCCCCAAACTACACTGCCAAGGATGGCCATACCTCCCGAAAGGAGCAGGAAGACAGAGGATAGGTAAACCATCCGCAGACAGTGCCACGGAGGGCCATAACCCCCGAAAGGAGTAGGGCAAAGGACAGGGAAAAGAACCCCCAACAAAGAGGACCAGGTGGGGATCAGAAACTCTAGCAGCAGAGGGAAAGAGCAAAAGAAGGCTCACACGCCAGAGAAAAACCATCCGGAGGGATGACTGACTGAAAGAAAACGAAGAGGACACCCACAGAAGACAAGCCACCCAGAGGGAGGCGACTGCAGAAACCCAAGCAGAGCGCACTCGCAGAAAAGGAAGGAAGGGCGGGTCGTGAAGGAATCTGCAGCTAGAATCATCTCTACCAATACATCGTTACTGAAGTTAAGTAACTTGTACATCTGATAGAGACTACTAGCCGCCGATTCCTTAACGTAGAATAGATACCCTAGCCATACCCAGAAGGGAGGAGGGCCTGCGAGAGAGCCTCCCCACCAGGAGAGACACAGGGCACCAGCAGGGGACAGGTCACAGGGACAAGAAGGGAAAGACCAGGATAACCTAAGCCCAACCAAGGGAGACTGCCCAACATCCCGCAGGGGCAGACAGCGCCAGGGAACCTCAAGGAACACAAGGACCACCTCAGACCCCAGAGGAAGAGATAGAACCGGAGGCAGGGCCCACTGAAGAACACACACACAGTGACAGAAAACAGCCGAACACACCGCAGCCGCAAGCAGCGGACAAGGCAGGGACGGCTCCACCGCCAAAAGCGCAGACGGAAGAGAAAGGCACAAGGGAGTATAGCAAAGGCCACAATGGTGTATGAGACGAAACAGGCCCGCACTGCCATGCACAGCTAGTAGCAGACAGTACCGCTGAATGGTGCACTCGGGACAAGCCAGACGCCAGCCCAAGGTGGAGGCCAGTAAGGGCCAGGATACGTCCCAAGGGAGGGACCGGCACACGCTGACCCACAAACAAGGTGGAACCAGGAAGAAAGAAAGAAAGACGGAGGGCGGCCCAAGCCGCCCAACAGAACACAAGAAGCAGGGAATCCAGTCCCCCCTCCTGGACACCAAACAGAGGACCAAGTCGGACGAAGGGCAAAACCGCTACAACGCGATGCCGCCGACAGCAGGCTAGACCAGGCTAGCGATACAGTGACCCAGGAGAAGGACTGACAGGGGCACAATGCAAGCCACTCCAAAACAAGCACCAAGAAGAGCGCACTTGCGATATACCGTGACGCCACGGAGAGCAGATGCCCGAAGGGTGACCACACCTCCCCAGCACAGATAAAGCTATATAATAGCTACCGTTGCCGCACATAGGGCATGTCACATCCCAGAACATGGGAACCCTCTTAGAAAAATGTTTCCGCAGCAGAGGAAAAACAAAAAGACCCGCGGAGAAACCCGCAGACGGCTTGTCAATCAGCCAAGAAAGAATATACAGAAGGCCCAATCTCAGGGCCCACACGGCTCACAACAGCCAAACCACAAGTCAAAACAGGGCCGGAACAGCAGCCAACAGCACCAAAGTCCTAACAAAAGGACCTGAATGCATATGAACCACACAAAACACACAACCGGGGCGACGCGCTACAAGGCCCCAGGAAAACAACGGAAGAACACCTCCCAAGACACAGACCGACACACAGGTCACTGAGGAGGTGGAGGAGATGGAGGAGGATGAGGACGAAGCTCCGCAAGAAACGTCTGAATGACGGAGTCCGCAGGGGCGTGGAACAAAAGAGTGCCATCAAAAGAAAGGTCCACCAACCGTTCCCTCGCGTTCTCCGGGAACACACTATCCCGTAGCCAGGCATGTCGACGAAGGGCCACAGAAGAAGCCATGGTACGACCAAGCATGTCCGAAACGTCCAGAGCCGAGCGAAGAGTAAAGGCCGCCAGCTCCCGGCCATCCAACACATGGTGTCGGACATCAACACAGGCACCCTCCTGAGAAGCGGCAGACATAAGGGACTCCGCCGAGTTCCACAAGCAAGAAGTTGCCCTTGCCAAAACACAAAGAGTGTTAAGGGCCCGCAAAGCCGTGCTGGTGGAGGCGAAGATATTGCGTCCCCAATAATCTAGCCAGCGGGCCTCCCGTGATGGGGGAGACAACACCAATGGTAAGGAGGGAAAAGCAGGCCAACCGGAGGAAGGAAAGGCCAAGACCAGAAAGGAGGAGGGTGGGCCGAGTAATGGGGAATATGAGTCCCTTCCGGGGAAGACTGCGGGCGCGGCAATAGCGACGAGCCGTCCTTGGAAGACGCCAGGGAAAATTCCACGACGTGGCGGCCCGTCTCCGGGGAATATGAAACAAACAACCGCCGAACCTCTGGAGAAGAGGGGGCGTCTGAAGATGACTCAACGACCTGACACCGGCTCGGCGCTGTAGAGTCCGCTACCGGCGTCAGGTCAACGTCGATCGGCACCAAAGGGGACGCCGGAACGACCTCCGCCACAACGCGCGGCGCAGGAGACCAGAGCGGGGTCAGAGTCGGGGCGGCTAATGAATGGTGCCGACTCGACCTCCAACGAGGCAGCCGCCTGCGTGGAGGGTCGAGGGGGGCCCGGGGACATGCCTCAACCCCTAGCCGGCCCCTGCGGCGCCGTCAGGGCCAGTAGCCGCCAGCGCCTGAGCGGCATCACCTCGGCCTCGAGAAAGGCCGCCGCCTGCCAAGAAGACCGAGGGGGACTCGAGGACCCGCCCCGAGGCCCGGCAACCTCCCGCAACACCACAGGGACCCCCTCCGGGGTTTGCGGCGAGGCAGTGGTGCCCGGGTCCGAAGGAGGGAACCCCAAAGAGCCGCACCCAGACGGGCCCACATCCTCCGAACCTGGATCCGAACCTGTCGGTGCCGTGGCTGGAGCCACGGGTGACGCCGCAGGAGACCCCGCACGCGGCAAGGGATCCGCAGACGTCCCAGGAAGAAAAAGAGGAGAAGGAAGGGCCAAAGAGGCCTGCAAGGCCACTGAATAGGCCTCCATCTGGGCTCTGGTCGCCCCTGCGCCGGGGAACGCTGGATAGGATGGCGATGTGCGGGGCCATACCACCCGTGGAGAATCCACACCCCCAACAGGCCGGGGACTGTGCCTCGGAGATAGACTGTGACACTTACCAATCGGTGAGCGACGACCTTGCGGCCTGGGAGAAGGACAATGCCGGAGATGGAGGCAGCGGTCCTTGAAGCTGTCCGTGTGGGACAGACGCAGCGACGTCGCCGACCTGGACATGGGTGCCGAAAGGAGCTTCATCCGGTGCTCTCGCCGGGACTTCGGCTTCATCTGTTGACACGCCTCACAATCGTAGTGCTCCCCCAAACACCACATGCAGATGGGGTGAGGATCCGTCGCCGACATCTGGCGCGCGCAAGACGAGCACGTCTTGAAGCCCGAAGGCATTCGCACACTGTGTCCAAGAAATACGCTGAAAGCAGAAAGAAGGCCCGAAAACATGCCAGGAACACGATCCGGGTCCGTGTTGCACGCGGAAAAGAAGAAAAACTGACGTCAGCGTGCCGGGGTGGGGCTTATGTGACCTCGCTGACGTCACGCCCGTCGGAGGACGTCGGGGCAGAGTCACGTGGTACAGCCCCCCGACATGCAGAGATGCTGGGCAAGAAAGTTTTCCGGGTCCAGTCTCACGCCTGGGGATAATTCTACGTTAAGGAATCTGCGGCTGGTAGTCACTATCAGATCTATAAGGTAAGGAATCTATAATTAATAGTCTCTTTCAGATTAGGCTTGCACTTATATGTCATCGCCTTTAATATAATGCACCTTGCCTTTTGGGCTCAGGAGGCCCTCCGCAGGGGGCGACTGACATATAATAAAAATAGCGCTTTGACCTTGCTAAACATGGCGCGGGCAAATTCAAGTTTGAGCTGTTTGCACTGCTCCTGCAGTCTGCAATTGCAGGACTGCGGTCATCAGTTTACTTGGGTCACTAAGGGTGGCACTAACAGTGCTTGAGGCCCTGGTGACCCCATTAACACCCATGCACCTGGTATCACTTGTACCATATACTAAACACTTATAAGGGGGTTAAAGTCCTTGCCAATTGGGGTTGCCAATTCACATGTATCAGTTTTAGGGAGAGAGCACTGGGCATAGCCAGCAGGCTTCAGTGCCCTTTCGGAGTCATAACCATCAGCTTTAAAGCCAAACATGTGTGTGGGGGGGGGGGCTGGGGGGGCGGGGGGCAGGGGTATGACCATAAGGCACTTTCCTACAGAATACAATAAACAAGCATTAGTAAAGGCAGTAGGTCTCGCTTATGCAACAGCTATTGGCTTTGCTAATGTGTTTTAGCCATGCTGTACAGCATTGTGGCTGCTGTGTTGCATACCTTAAAGCAAAGGGAAGAAAAGTGCTATGATGCGGTTAGCACTAGCCGGTTCATAGAGCTTGTTTTTCTTTACTTTCAGCCATACTGCACATCAGCCGGCAGCTATATTACATGGTTGAACAAAACATTCACAAAGCCAAAAGCTTGTTCATCGGTGAGGCTGATTGCCTTTGTCAATGCTTGTTTTATCAGGTTTAACCCACAGCAAATCGGCAGCCTTGTGCTGCACAATCCCCTCGAAACATGTTGTAATAGTCACTGTAATCGGGCCCTCTCATTCCATAGTGATTCATCCTGCATTTACAGATGTGTTCGGAGAAAATGAATGTTTGGAACTGTTTGTGTGTTTGCCTTTCCAGCCCTGAAGCCAGACGCTAAAGGGCACGTTTGTAGTACATTTGCCAGCACTTACCTGTGTGCACAGCTGGATGTTCTGCAGATATTTGGTATGGGAACCTCTTGTTGCCGCAACTGCTAAATCTCACCAGAATTACACTGATAGGGCCGCTGTTTGCCCCTATGCCTGCAGGCTGGGGGGAACTGAGCCTTGTGATAGAAATGCTTCTCTGTCAGGAGTCAGATTTACAAACAACGAGGCAGATCGAGACCAGAAGACCGGACACGGAGAGGATCGGCATGACTCGTTCTGTACAAAAATAGACCCCTAAACAAGCCCAATCCTCACAAACTGATGAGGAGCATTTCAGTAAGCTGTCAGTGAGCTATCAGCTATCGCTGCGCCATCGTGCTTTTTAGGTCTCGCGCCTAGCGTTGTAGTGTGCAGAACTGCTCGTGCAGCGAGAGACCTTTTGTAGGGGGTTTCCAAATGTACCTAGAAATTGCACACGCTTGTGCGTGTGCTTTTTCTTTTGATCCCCGCGATTGGCTTGTGCGTGTTTGTTTTTCACAAACAGAGCACACAATAGGCCAAAGGCGGGCGCATTGCTCCACCCACGGCCTATTGGTGTCTATTACGCGCCATCATGTGGTTTCAATTATCGTGCCCAGACACGGGCGCGATAATTGAAATCACATGTCTCGCTGTGGCGCGCGCGTGCATCACTCGCGGGCTTGTTTTCCAATAGAGACCACGTCGCTTACATTACTGGAAGGAAGTAATTACCCCTTATATTTCCTTTGTTTTGACCTTATGTCACTTGAAACTGTTGTCATCCGATACATTCTCCTTAATCACCATTTGTATTGGTTCTCACTTGTGTACTATATAGCGCTCCGTTACCCTTGGGTCATGTATGCGCATGATAAAACAAGGGAGAATACGACATTACAGGTCTATACCTATGCGGTACATGATGTATACAGGGCATAGTTCTGCATAGGCAGAACGGTCCGTGAAACAGAGACGTTGATCACTTTTCGCCCAACTGTCCCGGTCCCCGCCAACGTTCCGTCGCTTTGCCTCCTGGTCTCACAGGACTGCATCATCCTCTCAGTGTGTCCTTAATCCAACCCGCCCCCGAGAGCCTTCTGCATATCCCAAAGGTGGCCGTCCGATCCGCAAGCACCTGAGTAACTACCCTGCCGGCTGCCCTCAGCACTCCCCAGCATTGCTCCCTGTATAGCGCCTCTTCATCCCTCCGCAGACAGCGCTTCACCCCCAGTCACCCGGGGCCAAAATACTCCACTCCCCAACCCCGGGTGTAGCGCCCACCAGTGCCTGGCACTGCAAACCCCCACACTCCTCCACTTCCAGATGTGGCAGCAATGCCGAGGGATTCCTGGGAAGCCCACCCCGCCCCTTCAACCTGAGGCCACAGAGAAATGAGGATAGCGGGAGGGGAGAAACCCAGATGTAATTGGGCTCAAGGTGCTGTACGCCAGCCTCCCGGAGGAGCACTGCCCTTGGGGCATGATGTGCAGAAGCAGCAGTGGCCACTCTGTTCCCCTGACTCGACCTCCGCTATACCTTCGCACTCAAAGAGGTGTACAAATTATTTTTTTTTTGGACTGCAAATGAGGCTCTCGTAGCAGCGCTCCTCCACTGCCCTGCCCCCTCACGCGCGCTTCCACGGTCCCTTAAGCAGCCGCTATGACCGTGATTTGCTGCATGGAAGTCATACCTTGTAGTTTTCGATAACCTCAGCAGATGCCAATTAGCCACTAAAGTTTCAAAATTAACTTTTCAGATTCATTTCCGAAACCTCAATATCGTTCTACATCCAAGGGATCAGGCGAATGGCGCCAAACCCTTCGTTCAGGGTGGCGCTCCCTGTAGTGCCTGGTAGAGAACCCCCCCCCCCCCCAGCCCAGATTTGACAGCCCGCATAATTGATCATCTCCCACCTGCCCTGGCCTCCTTATTTGAGAAATACCTTCTCTTGGACGGCCTCATCCCCCAACCCGGTCTCCTCCCTCCTTTATCCTGTAAAAAGACCTGTCGCTGCCTCCTTCTTAGATACCCAAGTTGGTGCCCCCCGGCGCGCTTTTTGTCCAACCCTATTCAGCGTGTATGTGCTTGCTTTAGGATTACCCAGCCTTGCCCATTATGCTCGTCCCTTCGCCCTGAAACTACGACCCTCCTTCCTTGCTTCTACAACATCGTGCTCCCAACCCCTGACCCCCCCAGCATTCCTTCACCTATAATGAGCCTCCTGCAGTCAGAGGAACAAATCCCCTTTAAAGGCCTCCCCCTGTACCCATCCCCCTTGCGCCTACTCCCCTGCCATGCGAACCCTCCCCCATCCATCCAAATTTGCACCCCGACCCCCCCTCCCCGTCCCCCCAGCTCGCGGCACCCCTAAAAGGTCCGTCAAGTGGCACCCATACTCCCCGTGAGACAGCAAACACTCTGGCCTGCGCCTTTATGCCCCCCCCCTTGCGTCACCCCAGACCGAACCGAATTTCTCTTTTTTATACTGTGGGTGATTAATACTCTGCCCATGATCACCAGATGTTGTTGAGCCACGCCTGCGATCTAAACATTATTCCCCCGCTCCAACGTCGGCAGTTCTAAACCCAAGGCCGAGGCTCCCGCAGCAGCCCCCCCCCCCAACACACCACAACCCACCGGCACCTACCCTCTGGAACCAACCCAACCATGCCAGACCGATCCCCTTGCATGGCCAACCCCGCTCCAACCCGTGACAAGCACCACAACACCCGTCCTCTAACCCCAGGATGCGCACCTCACCACACATATCTACTGCAATCCTGTCTCCCTCCTTGCCCAGCATGCCCCCCACGAATTGCAAACTTCCACCGCCACCACCAGGCCAGCCCCAACACCCCAGCCCCACCATTAACCCACACCATCTCCCGCACCTTGCTCCACTCCTGCCTATATGTGTTTCGTCCAGCTAGACTTTTTCCAAAGCTTTATATGTAGTGATTTATTTTGCCTGATCTCTAAGAAGTAATACTGCATATTACAGAATGGAAATCTCTAATAAATGTATAAGTACAAATAATCTAGGACTCTGCAGAAGAGTGCTCAGCTGTAGTGTCCTTGCAGGTCATGAATATAGACTCTTATGTGAGTGTTTTGTTTTGGTAGGGTTGTGGAGGATAAGGTCTTGTAATGATCATTACAGGTGGCAGAGATTTTTTATTTATCATGCTGCTTATATAGCAAGGACTTCATTGCATGGGTAGCACATCACTTCACATACAAAGACAGATTTCATAGAACTAGATAACAGCACAGAGAATTACATCGCAGATGCAAAATTGCGAGGAAAATAGAACAAGAATAGAAGCTCCCGTAGCAAGGGATGGGTCCAATAATTATCATGTTGCAAATGGAGCATGAATAGTGAAGTTTTAGAGCCTTGCAGAAGGCTAGGGAGTTTCCATTGCATCACAGTTCTTCGAGGAGGTTATTATGTTATGTTATTTTAATTTATTCAGCGCACAGCTACTCGGAAAGGTCCCGGCGCTATAGACCGCTGGGGAACCCGTCCTGGCTATCCCTGTGAGATGGTCCCTTTCTGGGTATCTCCAAGGTGAAATCATGCGTCTTCTTGGGACTTGATAGGAGAACGTTTAAGGAGCTTTTGATATTTTATTTACTTCAGTTTCATGAAATAGTGTTTTTTGTCTAATGTTTCTCTGTCCTCTTGTGATATGGAGCTTGTTTTTTAGGTATGAGTAGGAGGGCCAGCTAAGGTGAATCACCTTGTGAGTGAACAGACTATTTTGAATTAATTTCTAGCCTCATGTAGCTGCCTGTGTAGGTCTCTTTAAATGGATGTGATGTCTATTTTTATTGCTCCCTTCACCAAGTGCGAAGCAGTGTAAGTTGGGTGAGAGGTGCTGCAGAGTATTTGGGGAGGCCAGCTAGCTTGGTGTTGGCATAATCAAGGTGAGATTGCACCAGTGAATGAACTGGTTTTAGCCAGCTAATATATGTGGGTTTGCACAGTTTGAGCTATTGACATTGCAAATGATAATGCCTTTAATTTTTGTTTTCGTTTTTAAAACAAATAAAAAGCATAGTCATTTACAATGCCAATATCTCAAACTTTAATAATGTGAGACCAATTGCAAATGCTTGTTTCATTAGCCGGTTGGGACCATCAAGCAACGATCACGTTGAGGAGCGAGGGGGCAGCAATATGGAGAATCGGTGCTTTTCACAACAAATGGGTTTGTTGCTCTGAAATCACAGTAGTTTTAAACAAGCCTTTGCAATGCAATAAGTCTCGCAATTGCAAGTTTTGAGCTATTGCCATTGTAAATGATAATGCCTTTTATTTATGTGTTAAAAAAACCTGCAATAATAAAAGGCATGGTCATTTACAATACCAATAGGTCAAGGTTTCTAAAATGTGAGACCTATTGCATTGCAAATGCATTTTGTTTCAAGTGCATCATGCTGCGCTTTCACGGTAATAGAGGCCACGCCGCTTTCTTTAGATGAGCTGTGTCTAAAGAAAGGTCTGCAACCGCTATTAAAGTGAAAGGATGTATGGGGCGCCATTGACAAAGTTGATAAATAAATGTTTTTTCTTATAAAAGCGCCCAGTGAAAGCGTGCATGGTGCGCTGCAGGCACTACAAAGCATATAGTGCCTGCAGTAGGAGAAACTCATTAAACAAAATAGTGCTTCAGACTAAATAAGACCTACCGTGTAACAGCCGAAGTAAAAGGGCCAGTCCTCATGGGAGGTTACAAATGAAACTCAGTAACTGAAAAGTTCGTGTTCCGGCTGGGCAGGTTAATAGACTTGATACGGGTGGTCCCAAAGAACCACCCCCACTGCCGGACGAACGTGTGAGGGGGCACTTCTCTTTCCTCCTGGGGTCAAGGCTGGGACACACCACGTGGAGTCCCCTGCTGCATAATTTGCATGCAAAGAAACCTGACTAAAGTACTTTAGGGATTAAGAGTGTTTAACTCTTTCTTACACCACCTTCCTCACCTTTTTGGTCGTGAAGAGGCGCAAAGGGATCCACTAGGGACCCGCTGAAGGCGCGAAACATGTTGACCAGTGCACATTTTCTTTACACACGGTCCTAGGAACAGCGGAGTAATACCCCGACCTCTATGCCATCTATCAATAGAGAGAGTCCCTAGGCCCTGTTCTGTTATTATATTTTTATCCTTACCCTCGGACTGACGAATAAAACTACCTTTACAGTTCCAAAGGGTATTTTAAGACATAACCACTCACACCACTACCACATTCCCTTTTTCTGAGGCCCACACACCCACATGCACAACTGCGGCGTTCCTACAAAAAGATCTCCGATAAAGAGCCCTCTCGCGGGGCCCGTGGGGGGACTGCAGCGCCACCCCCACGAGGAGCAACGCCCTATGATGAAGCATGAAACTCGCAAGGGTGTGTGAGGGCACTACATTTCAGTAGGAGAGATCCCCTAGGGGGGGGGAGCACCTCAGTTTCAGAGATTTGTTTTCTCTCTGTCTTCCTTTTCTTCTCTCTACTTTTCAGTGACTGAGTCTTGTCTCTGAACTTTCTTACCTGTAAAGAACAGATACCACAGTGTGACTAAACGTTCATTTTTGGGAGTATTGGTTCTGGACCTAATTTTTATTCCTAACCCACTCTCAGTCCCTCCTTCTCCATTTTGTTCATGATTAAGGTTACAAATGAAGACAAGGCGGTACTAAGGAAGTGTAATGAAGATCGTTATCTATATCTGTACAATGCTAAGTTAGCACAACCGCGTTAGAGGTTAGAAAGCCATCTTGCCGCTTTTGCTGCTTTTGCACACGACACTGTAGTCACATGTTATTAACTTGAGAAATGCTTGCTCGACTTTGCTTCACATGAGAACTGTCTGTTGTTCACATCCCAAACAGTGAGAAGCGACCTTGGTCTGTACATCGTGTAAAGAAACAGTCTGTGTCGCAAGACGGTGCATGTTGTTGGGTTCAGGTTGATCGGCCCACTATTTAGCCATAACACGCACGCAGCTGCAAATACCTGAAAGTCGGGTGCTTTTAATATTGCAGTGTTACATGTTTTCATTACATTCGGAAGAAGAGCTTTCCCAGGAGAAGAGCCTAGCTGATCCTGTGATGTGATCTCACTGAGCTGATCTTTACGGTATGGGGTTCCCCAGTCAAGCCTAGAGACCTTTTACTAGACTAATAATAATAATATTAGTTTGCTAGCGAAAGGAAGGTGGCTGAGATCCCCTGTCATTTTAGTAGAATTACTCCTTTCATTCTCTATGGTATTGTAACTATGCGGATGATTTTGATTTTAATCATTTGTCTGCTTATGTTAGCCAAAATACTGCATCTTAGGACACGAGGTTTATAAAATAAACAATTTAAACTTTACGGTGTCTCTGTTTATTCTGTTGTGGACTGATATGAGAATAATTACAAACAGGTATTTCTGATTCCCACCATTCCTGAGAAATACACTAAGACGCTTGTTCTGGGTTGTCTATACATTGGGACCGCCGAGCTAAACCTCGGATAACGAATGGGACACTGATGCTGGTTGGATAAGGGGTTCTGAGGTGAGTTTTTGGTACACCACAATTCACTGAGGTCCTGGTTTCCTGTGCATAGTTCTGTGCATAAGCAGAATCCCTGCAACATGGCGCACCTAATGTTTGGTCTATTGATTTGAAACGCCTTAGTAGTGCTTATATTAGTCCACAACACCCTCACTCTAGTTTCCGGTTGACGGGAGTGACTGTTTAACCTACCTGTGTTTCGACTAATAGGTTCCTTCAAGCTTGATCATTAAAAAGGTTATTTTTACTGAACCCCAGTGCTACTGTTGATATCGTTGATACTCTTTAGTGTGTCCTAATGGCGGTTGACATAGCCGCACATAGTCGTACACCTCTGCGCCGTCATTTGACGACGTATGGGGTGCCAGATGATGGGATGGCTGTTATTTTTGTGGTGAGCGCTGATGCGTCATACCCGTATGAGTTGTTTTACTCATGGGTGACTTTTCCGGCAGTGGATGACGATGATACGTTTCATACCTATACTCCCACACAGCTGCCTGCGGTCTATACCCCGTATAGGACACAAGAAATTCCAATCTCTGCCTGGCAGCATACTATTTGGTTTAATGGCGCCCTTCCCCATTCGGTTGCACTGGCGAGAATGGGCCCGTTGTCTATTGCAGGGGCCACATGGCCGGTGCTGGCCGGTTTTACGCCTCATCCCCGTTATCTCACGGTGGCGGTGGCTGAGTTGCGGGTTTTGCACACAGCCCTAATTACCGTTCATAGGGCTTTGGTGCAGTACGTGTCACGCAACGTGCAGGTGGGGGCACCTGCTGTTGCGGGACAACCAACAGACCACCACGCGGTGGTTATTAGTCCTGTTATGGTTAATTCGGTAGTGGGCAAGCGCCCCCAAAATAAGGATGAATTTCCTTATTGGCTGGCTGAGAAATTTGACCAACTGGAGGCGGTTTTTCCGCATACTACTCCTGTGGAGAAACACAGGATCCTCACCATTAGTTTGCCGAAAGACCTGGTCCCGGATATGGCCGATTGTGACAACTGGGGCAAGGTCTTTGCTGCGAACTATTCGAAGTGCTATGGCACTCCGTCTATGTCTGTGCTACCGTCCGTCATCAAAAAGGTTCAAGAGAATCACGGTGCGGAGGCTGCTATTGAATTGGGAATGAGGCTTGTTGACAGCTTCGATGTGGTATGCTCCATGGTAATGGGCAACCTCAAAGGAGATGCCATGCAGTTTCAAGTTGCTAATATGATGGACCGCGTGGATGACGCCGACAAGCCCAAGGAGTTCGCTAAAATAATTGCGGAGGCATATAGGACCGTGGGTCGTAGTGCCTTGGGTGTAAAACCGACTGTGATCATTCCTGATATAGTACAGCAAACTAAGGTGAGCTCGTCTACTAAAGACGAACGCCCCAATTTTCCTAAACAAAGTTGGAGAGCTGAGAAACAGGGGAAGCAGCAACAGGTTCAGGGGTCTCGTCCTGCCTTACCCGTACAGTCGTCTAACGAACGCACATATGATCTGCGCGATCGATCTCGTATTAAGTCACCTGATAGATTTCAGGTTTCTGAACAACGCTCTCCTCGTTCTTCACAGGAAACATCGGCTTCACAATCCGGTGGCGGAGACCGTGGGAAAGGAAGGGGTGCCCAAGGTCGTGAGCAACCCCGCCAGACTGACGGCAAAGGCAAGCAGGACGAGTCTGCGCGTCAACGACCCCCGTTTCAGAAGAAGAAAGTTGCTGCACTAACAGCGAGGTATGCCACAGATCGTGCGGACGCAGCTTCAGAAACTGACATGGGCACTAACGCTGCTCGACAGCGCGGCGGAAGTTACAGTAGTGCGACGAGCACTGCGTCCATATCTGGTGGCGACAGCAACTGATACATTCGTGAATATTGAAACTGCTGACACTTGGGTGGCTCCCCCTGACAGACTGTATAATATAGTCCTTTTAATTGAGGGTGACATACAATGGACAATTCAAGGGTTTTTTTGGGATAATATGGCCACTTCCTACGATATTCTATTGGCGGAGGCAGATTGGCCCCCGGCTTTCGTTTTAGATGCTCGTAGAGGGGAGGTGATGATCCTCCCGTCTTTCGCGCACACAGTGCCGAAGGACCAAGCTAAAAAGTACGCCGAGGAGTGAGCTTAGGTGCTCGCACCTGCGTTATATCGTAATCAGGTTGGCTGGGATAAATTGTCTCCCAGCCATGAGATTCCGTTGCGGACTACGCCCCAGCCACAACCCCAATACCTCATGCGTCGCGAAGCAAGACCTCACGTCGCGTCTATCCTTGAACAATTAGAATATCAAGGAGTAATTGAAACATGTGTGTCACCAATGAATAATCCTTTGTTCACTGTGACGAAGCCTGACGGGTTGTACCGCCTAGTTTTGGATTACCGGCATTTAAACTCTCATTGCCGGACATGCGCGGTACAAAATACCCACAGTTCGGCTCTTGTCGATAGTCTCGTGAGAAAACGGTTTAAAACCACACTTGACATTTCCAATGGCTTTTACAGCCATAACCTGTCCTCTCTTAGTAGTGAGTGGACGGCATTCACCTCGGGTGGCCAACAAAAACATTTCAAAAGATTACCGATGGGCTATAAAAACAGCCCTGGTGTCTTCGCCGCTCGCGTGGTCTCTCTGTTAGAGGGCATAGACCCTGATGCGTACTCGTATGTGGATGATATTTATCTCACAGATGACGAGTTGGAACCGCATCTCCGACGCCTTGATCGCATTATTGTTTTGTTTGTAGACTTCAAATTCAACTTTGCGAAGTCTCACACTGCGGAATATACAGTGTTGTTCTTGGGATACGAACTCAACAATGAAGGTCGAGGATTGGCTCCGCACTTCCTAGAGAAATGCGCATGCTTACGTGCTCCCACGACACTGAAGAAATTACAATCTCTGCTGGGCTTTCTGAATTTCGGTCGAACTTACATTCCGGATTATGCCCAGCGTATCAAGCCGCTTTATGCCTTGATACAATCTACTTTTTCCAAATCTTATTGGCTGCCAGAGCATTCAGCTATATTGCAGTTATTTCAAGCTGATCTTCTTGCTTCTAAGTACTTACTGACGCGTGACAACCACACTAACCTGGTCATAAGAATTGTGCCAGGCGCAGTGGGTTTCACATACTTAACGTTCAATGAGGGCGACACCGTCCCCATTGCCTACAAATCTCACTTGTACACTTCGGCTGAACTGCGATTTTCTGCTGTCGAGAAAGTTCTGACGGCAGTGCAGATGGCGATTCTGAAAGAACGAGCACTATCGCAAGGTAAACGCATGTTGGTGGTAACACCATATCCTGCCCTTGAGGCGGTGACAAAGGCTAGTCTACAAAATTCTAAGGCTTTGCATCCAAGGTGGATAAAATGGGCCACTTCCTTGACATCGCCTGATGTCACATATATCTTTGACGCGGCACTTCAGACTCAGGAGTTTTGGCAGTATGAATTCGTTCATCCAGCTCCTCTGTCTTTGCGCCCGCTCGAGGATTACCATTGTGTCATTTACACTGACGGTTCTGCGCAACCGGCAACAGGATCAAAGCACGCCTATTCAGCGGCCTGCGCAATTGTGGTCGGTACTTTCGTAAATGGTGATTTCCAATCGGATGTCGTGCATACGCAGTCATTGGGTAATTGTACCGCGCAGTTGGCGGAGCTTCGTGCTCTGGTACTAGCACTAGAGTTTGCTGATCCCCGAGTCACTACCCTTATAGTGAGTGACTCCTTTTATTGTGTCCAATCATACAACGACAATCTACATTTTTGGTCTCAGAATGATTACCATGATTCCAAAGGTAGCACGATTAAACATAAAACGCTTTGGGTTCGAGTGGCAGAACTTAAAGAACATCTGCCTCTCGTGAATGTTATTCACACTCTTGGTCACCAACGAGTTGGTGTCCATGCTGTCGGCAACAGCCTGGCTGACGAGGCAGCAAAAACAGCAGTGGCAACATACTTAACAGCAGCAGTTACAAAATCCAAAAGTAAGATCGATTATGACATCTTGGCAGCTATTGCTGCTACAGAGAAGGGAACGAAATTTCCTAGAGGTTTCCCTTCTCGTTACCATTATCGCTTAAGTCCTGATAACGTCCCATTAGTGAGGATTAACGACGTTGGTGACAGATTGATTCCCAACGCGGACTGCAGACCATCTTTGATATTAGCAGCTCACGAGGGCATGGCGTCCGCGCATGCCGGCGTTGCAGCTACTGTATCTCTGTTGCAACAACGTTACTGGTGGTGCGGTTTGTATAAACAAGCCCGAGCTTATGTTCTTAATTGTGACATTTGGCAGCCGATAAAACCTTCAACTGCGGCGCACCCACCACAAACTCAGTTAAACATATCTAATAAACCACTAGGTTGTGTTTATTTAGATCATTGCGGTCCATTTACCTCTGATACTGCGTACAAATACATCTTGGTTGCAGTAGATTCGTGCACACGTTTTCTGTGGGTGTGGCCACAAAGGAGTGCTGATTCCCGTACTGTCAAAGGATTTGCGTGTCTTTGTTGGAAGTTTTGCATGTGGTACCTTTCATTCTGATCAGGGCCCTGCGTTCGCCTCTAAGGCGTACAAAGAAGCCATGAGAAATTTGGGGGTCCAAGTCAAATTTTCTTCTCCATACCGACCTGAGGGTAATAGTGTAGTGGAGCGAATGAACCGTGACTTAAAGCAATCTTTGACAGCCAGGGTTTTGGGTACTGGCCGGAACTGGCTAGCCCACTTATATGACGTGCAACGTGCACTTAATAATCTCCCTAGAAGGTCTCTGGGTGGGCGGACCCCATACATGATGCTCATTGGCATACGAATGTTTGTCCCGGACCTTGATGGTCTAGACATGGCGGCTTCAGCCGCACCCTTTGACGTAGATGATCACTGTGCTGTATTGCAGAATATACAAAAAGCCAGAGACAGTCTAGTGAAGGAACACGTACCCTCCTCATCTGATGCTGTGCTTCAGGTTCCGGTAGTCGGCTGGCTACCTCGAGTTGGTGATCTGGTCTGTGAGAAGCTGGAGAACAAGAAGGAGTTCGTCCCTTCTTATCGTGCACCAGTTCCAGTGCTTGGAGTACAGGGTACACGAACAGTCATTTTACCTCCACTTCCTGGTCGAAAGGATAACAGGTACATCTCTATTGACAATGTCAAGCTACAGCGAGTGGCCGATTCTTCTTAGTATGACACCGGCAGTTTCTTGCCCTTCGATGCTAAGAAATTCTGTTGTGGCCCAAGCTTCTAACACCGTGCCTGATGTTGCCGTCGAGATGCATACAGTTACTGGTCCTTTATTGCCACCGACACCTGGTGGTCTGCCTGAAGATGTTGAGTATGCTTATCCTGCGGATGTTACATTGCCTGTTTTACAATCCACCACAGTTGCCCTCTCACGAGACTCTTTTGACTCTAATTCAATGACTTCCATTGCCCCGTCCAAAGTTTCGATTTTTGTGGCCTGGTTCAAAAGACATTTTTTAATTCCCCCTTGGACTTACATTTGGCTAGTGCTCATATGTATTTTTTTGTTTATGTCCATTGGCTTTGTGGTAGTGTTTTTTAGACTTATCAATGGACACTACCTGAAAGAAAGATCTACAATTCGACTAATTGATGGAACTTTGGCCCCCCACTCCTCATCACGTATCATGAAAAGGGACCAGACTTTTGTGAACATTACTGCCTGGCCTGTACGTGATGGGATCGCTTGGGATGCAGTACAATTTCAAATTCATGGCCCCACTGAAGTAATTAATGTGCCAAATGTATTTCGTGTTTCTATGGGTGATGTAGTTAAGCAGAACATCCACTCGGATGACTGGGATGTTCAAGCCATAGAAGCACTGTTTTCTGATTTGAAATATTATGCTGCATTTGATGCTGAGCATTTGTATTTAGATACTGCTAATTATGATGAGCAATTCTGCTATCAACATTATGGCACGCATTTCCTACACAAAGCAAATACGTTTAGAAATTTTGTAAATTTTACACAATGGGATCACTGTCCCGCCCCTAGGCTGGGCAGCTCCGCCACGTTAGTGGACAAATTCACTTATTTTTCTGATTTCAGTGTGTCAAATCCGTCCTCCTTTTATTTTAAGGTTGCGCCTGAGTCTGCTTCTAAAGTTAGGCTGACACACACAAAATTGTTGTATTCCAAGTCCTTTATGGACGAGTTGGCAGTTGGAGGATATGATCTGTGGAAAGCTACTATCGATCTTAAATCGGTTTGGGGTTCTAAACCGTGGCAGGTACAGGGAACAGAAGCTTTGCATCGTGCCTGTCTTATCCCGAATCACATGTTATTTTTAAATTCGTCAATTTTTCAGACTACCTGTTTTGGATTGGCTACTTCTAAAAAATTTAATTCTCCCTCCATTCCGGGTCTGGGTGCTTATCCAAATTGGGGTAATCATTCGGATCTGTCCCTTGCTACGTTGCAGACATACGTTTACAACACATCCTTCAATATTTCTGAATTGAATCCAGAAGGGTGGTTGGTGTGGCAGACGAGTTCGGATTCCTGTCAACATCGGTTTCTGGATTTAGCGCAGGGGTATACACAAGTTCGTGTAGACCCCCGTTTTGAATCTTCTCACACTGTAACTACCTACTCAGTAGGGAAGTTATGCCAATCTTGGCTGCAACATTCCACCTTAGCTTCAGTTAAACTTCATTTAGCACGATTAAACGACAAAATAGATTTGAATGATTTTGTTAAGGGTCCTGCGGTTGGCAGGTCCAAAAGATGGGTATATGCTGTTTATAACGAAGTTTGGAAGTTGTCACAAATTGAGGCTGCATCCAGATTACGTGCTATTGATCAAGCCAATATGGAAAAGGTATTGGCTGTCATAGATAATAGCATTAACACCCTGTCTTCCAGAATTTATACCTTAGATAATATTGTTTCATCTGTGGTAGACATTGTGCAGGATGATTTGTCTGTATTGTATCATGATCAAAATCAATTGCGTTCTATTATGCAGTTTGCATGGACGTTGCAAACGTTAAAGGCTGGGAATGTCCCTTGGGAATACATGAACACTTCATCTTTGTTCCTTCCTTTTAATTTAACTGCAAAACAACAGTTCACGTCCATGAAAGATGCAACTTATTCGTTGCTACACATTGAAAAGTTAGAACCTTTACCTTTCTCTGTTGCTGAATTAAATTGCGCTGTGTGGCTTATACATGGGTTGATCACGTTACCGTTCCCTCTGTTTAAGTTCAGTTTGTGCATGAAACATTATGCCCTTGGCAGATATGAACAACTTGGTACTGCCTTCCTGCATGAAGTTTGGTCACTCCCATTCACATATAGATGTGTGAGAGACGGAAAGGAGGTATACTTGAAAGGTGAGGAGTGCACTTCCACTCCGGATCACTCTGTAGAGTGTAGGCACATTCAATTGCATGGTGCATGTAATGTGCACGCCCCTAATTTAGCTTGTGTTCTGAAAGGGATCCCTGTGCCAGTTATAACACCGTCTTTTACGCTGCTTGCTAACGGTAGTTGTTAGACCTGTCAGCCCTTTGGGTGGTCCCTCCTCATCATTATTTATTTTGTCCCACTTTTGCCTCAAACCCTGTTTGAATTTTTCCTTTTTGGGAACCACCAGACTTTTTAGTGTTGCTGCAGATTCAGGGAGCCATTTTACCTACCCCTGAAACTTCTGTCTGAGGGCCTGAAGCACAAAATGGTGGCCACCTGTGACATCACCAGCATCCACTGGAACCTACCAGCACCTTCCAGAAGATTCCAGAACCCTGTGACAGTTGGAGGCGGTTTGGAATGTTGGGGAGTTAAGAGGGAGAGTTGGCAGTTGGAGCTGGCAGTTGGCACCTGACTGGTGAAGAGAGAGCAACACAACAGTGAAGGAGGAAGGAGTGAAGCAGCAGGGGTGGAAACTTGTGCCTGGAGTGGGGTCCATAAACCCACCCTTGATACTAGTCCCTACTGATGGATCCCAGCCTGTAGCCCTGTGTGGGAAGAAGCCAGAAAAACTCATCCTAAGGACCTGGACAGCAGGAACAGGCCTTAGAAGCAGAAAGCAGCAAGATCCTGACCTGGAAACTGGTTTCCCTGGAGTCCGGCGTCGAGTAGCCTAAGACCTGGAGCCCGAGGTGGAGAAGCGGCGCTGACTGAAGAAGCAGACGTCGTACCCGGAGCCGCCTGAGGTCGTGAGAGGGCGCCGACGGAGGTCGTGAGGAATACCAAAGGTCGAGGAGGAAGTTAACCGAGGTCGAGTGAGCGGCGTCATCGGAGGAGTGAAGTCCGCCCTCCGGAGTCGTCGGAGACCGAGGTGAAGTGTACCGGAGGTCGGGAGTGAGGATCGCACTCCGGAGTCGCCCGGAACCTGAGAGGAGGAGCACCGGAGGTCGGGGGTGAGGATCGCACCCCGGAGTCGCCGGAAGTCGACATCGAGGCCAGGCCGGCCGACGTCATCGAAGCCGAGAGCGCCATCGGACCGGAGCCGCCCGAAGTCGACATCGAGTAGAGACTGCCCGACGCCGTCGAACCGAGGCCGCCGACATCGGACCGGAACCGCCTACCGGCGTCGTCTAGAACTGACATTGTGCCGAGGCCGCCGAGACCGAACCGGAACCGCCTCACGGCATCGACACGACTCCAGCGGCGTCGGAACATCAGAAAAAGGGCAGTAAGTGGAGTAGAGGGCGCCTAAGGCCCTGTGGAGACCTGAGAGACTGCTCTAAGGGGCTAGGGAGGTGCTGGAACCAACCTGACTGTGCCAGGGGTGAATTGGGACTAACCTAGAGAGGTTGTGTGGAGAGAGAAAGCCAGGGCACTGGTATTCCCCCCTTGATCTACCTCAGTTTAGGCCTCAGCCTTGTCCCAGCCAGGGAGTAGAACCCCTCAAGCCTTCCACAACCCTACAAGCTGTGCCTGGGCCAAATCAGCCCTTAGGAATTGAAAAGTGATCTGATTACATGAGTGCTGCTGTATACTTTTAATTATTTATTGGGGGCACTGTATGTATTGTGTTTAACCTATTTATTGCTTCACTATATTTATTGGTCCACAGGACTTGTTGGTGTACAATATTTATTGGTACAGTATTTATGGCCTCAGAATATTTAATTGCCTGTATTACCTGCACTGTTATTTATGTCCTTTATATTTATGATCACCCCTATTTATTGAATCTCCAGACAGTATTTATTTGACCTGCACTATTTAAATTTGTATATTGTGATTGTCTTATTTATTTTTCCAATCAGCAACTAAGAGAAAAAGATAAAGAAGAATATTTTCATAATTTTTACGGTGTAGAGTCGTTTTTGGAACGGATGCACGCATGGTTATTGTATGGGTATATTGTATGCTTAGCACGGTGCCTGTTTCCTGACCACTCGAGCCAAGCTACCACAGTGTGTTCGGGGAGTCCACCACCACCCTGCGGAGTGGGAGTGGGCTGTTTCCAACATAAATTGGTGTTCAGTGGTGGGATAGAGCTGTGCCTACGTATACTCAACAATAACTGTGGGTAGTCCATAGGCCTACACCGGGAGTTTTCTCAAAGCGGCCTTCCTAATTGTGGGTTTTTGTTTTTTCCAAATTTACTCTGGTGGTGGGAGGAGGTATTATTAAAGGTACCCCCCTGCATAGTTACTGCACAAAAACCTGTCCTCTAACCTGAGTGGGCAAGATGGAGTTTGTACTAGAAAATCTAGAAACGTACACTGTGGCCCAACTCAGGGAGTTTTGCCAGCGGGAGGGGGTGTACTGTCCCCCAGGAGCAAAGAAGGGTGCACTCCAAACCAGCTTAAGGGCTTGGGGGGAGGCACGCAGGGAAAGCAAGGCTGAGGAGGAAGACAGGGATGGAGAGCCTGACCCCGAGGGGGCTGAGATGTACCAACCTGAGGTGGGGAACCTGTCAGCAGGGCCCAGAACCATTTCTAGGAAGGGCAGCAGTGCCTCTAGCGGTGGCTTGTCTGAAGTGGAGCTAACAGACCGGAGGGAGAAAAGACAGCTCACATGGGACTTAGCAAGGCTGGAGAAGGAGAAGGAGGAGCAGAGGATGGCCCATGAATTGCGACTGAAAGAAATAGATCTTCAGATCTTGAGAATCGGGGCACAACCTGTTCCTAATGGTGGCAGCCAAACCCAAGAGATCACCAGGGAATCCAAACCTTACCTGCCAAAGGACATAGTGGCTAGCTATGGAGTGGGCGACGATATCGCCAAGTGGCTAGCGGCCTATGAGGTCTCACTGAGGGCCCATGGGGTTCCGGAGAAGTACTGGGGAGGGGGATTGTATAAGTACATGCCTCCAGCTGGTAGGGATGCTTTATTGGCCCTCGAGGAGGATGAGCAGACCCACTACCCCACCATGAAACTGGCGCTCATCAGAAAGTTTGGACTAACACCTGAAAAGTACAGACAGAAGTTCAGGGGTAGTCACAAGCTGGGCACGCAGAATTGGGTGGACTTCCTGGACTATGCGAAGAAGGCAATGGAAGGTTGGATTCAGGGCAGTGAAGTGAGGAACTACGAGGAGTTGTTTGACCTAGTACTGAAGGAACACCTGCTCGAGAAATGTTTCCCTGAACTGCGGCAACACCTGGTGGATAGCAAGCTGACCAGTCCCCGGAAGCTTGCTGAGGAGGCGGACATTTGGGCTAGTACCCGGGTGTCCACAAGGGGGACTGGAGGGGATACTCAAAAGGCCGGACAGGGCGCCCCCCAGAAGAAAGAGGGAGGGGAAAAGAAAAAGGAGTTCTCCAAAGGCCCCCAAAATAACTTCCAAGGGAAGGGAACAGGATTCACCTCTAAGGCTAACCCACCCAGAAACCCTAATCCTGGCCAGAGTCAGCAGCCAAGGGTTGTCCATTGCTACGAGTGCGGTGGCGTTGGACACTATAAAGGAGATCCGAAGTGCCAGAAACGACCACCCCCTCCCACTGGAGGAAAGACCCCCGGAGTAGCTAGTGCAGTGCTCGGGGAGGAGATGCCCTTAACTAAGGGAAGGGAGTGGGCGGGTGTCACTTTAGTGTCCCTGGGAGAACGGGAGATGGTTCCTAAGATCCAGGTGCCCGCAAATACCGCAAAGTATGGGCAGTGGGTCACCATCAACGGCCAAAGAGGGGAGGCTCTGAGAGACACAGGAGCCAGTATGACTATGGTGCGTAGTCAACTGGTGTCTCCAGAGCAGGTAATTCCCGATGTACGCCACCCAGCCGCGATGGCTGACGGCAGAACAGGTCACTATCCCGTGGCCGAGGTTCCCTTTGAATGGGGGGGGGTTGCAGGTTCACTTCGAGTTGCCGTAAGCCCTGCCGTGCCAGTCGATTGTCTGCTGGGGAATGATATGGAGCACAACGCTTGGAAGGAGGTGGAATACCGGACTCACACCGAGATGCTGGGTACACCTGACTGGGCCTGTGTTAGCACAAGGTCCGCGACTACCCGAAGAGGGAGTTCATTTCGGCTGGAGCCTGGAACAAAGGCCCAGCCAGCTGCCAGTCAAGGGAAGAACCGAGGACAGGAGGAGCCTGCCTCGGCGTCTCCACCCCGTAGGACGGATAGGCCACCGGAGGTGGTGGACCAGGAGTCTGCGGAGGGGGACGTTACCAACCTGGAGGACCTACCCATCCCGGCCGAGTGGCACGTGGAGGGAGGCCCGTCCAGGGAGGAATTCTGCCAGGGCCAGAGGGAGTGCCCTACCCTTGAGGGGCTGAGGCGACAGGCCGAAGCCCAGGCAGCAGGGAACGTTGAAGGGAACTACAGTGTTTACTGGGAGGATGGCCTCCTCTACAGTGAACCCAAGGCACCCCTACACGGATCGTCACGAGCCTTGGTAGTTCCTCAACGTTATCGAGCCTTCCTTCTGGAGTTGGCTCACGAGATACCATTGGCAGGACACCTGGGGCAAGACAAGACCTTCGCCCGTCTTGTCCCACACTTTTATTGGCCTCAGATGAAAGTGTCGTCCGATACCTACTGCCGGACATGTGTGTCTTGCCAAGCCAGTGGGGAAAACAGGGGTGAAGCTGAAAGCTCCCCTGGAACCACTTCCTGTCGTTAGCACCCCCTTTGAAAGGGTGGGCATCGACATTGTGGGTCCGTTAGATCCGCCAACATCAGCTGGTCACAGGTTTATCCTGGTCCTGGTGGATCATGCCACACGGTACCCAGAGGCAATACCTCTGAGGACCATAACAGCACCTGTTGTGGCTAGGGCCCTGATGGGAATCTTTACCCGAGTGGGTTTTCCCAAGGAAGTTGTGTCCGACAGGGGGACCAACTTCATGTCAGCGTATATGCGGGCGATGTGGAAGGAGTGTGGAGTGACCTACCGGTTCACAACTCCTTACCACCCCCAGACCAATGGTCTGGTGGAGAGGTTTAACAAAACCTTGAAAGGCATGATCAGAAGTCTGCCTGAAAGCCTGCGGAGGAAATGGGACGTCCTCCTACCCTGTTTACTTTTTTCCTACAGGGAAGTGCCACAGAAGGGAGTGGGCTTCAGCCCCTTCGAGCTTCTGTATGGGCACCCTGTACGGGGACCTCTCAACCTGGTGAGAGACGGATGGGAAAGAACTCCCAGAAAGCTTCCCCAGGATGTGGTGAGCTACATGCTGGCCTTCCGGAGCCAAATGGCTAAGTTGTGGAAGCAAGCTTCTGACAACTTGGAAGCCAGCCAAGCAGTGATGAAGGCGTGGTATGACCACAACGCTCACCCGGTGGAGTTGGAGCCTGGCCAGAAGGTGTGGGTGATCGAACCAGGAGAAATTAGTGCCCTCCAGGATCGCTGGTCAGGACCCTTTGAGGTGTTGGAGAAGAAGGGTAAGGCTACCTACTTGGTGGACCTGAAGACCCCTCGTCAGCCCCTGCGGGTGCTGCATGCCAACCGCCTCAAACCCCACCACGAGAGGCCCGAAGTCATCTTGATGATGGTGACTGACGGAGGAGAGGACGTGGAAAGCGAGCCTCTCCCTGATCTGTTTGCGTCTCAAGAGAAGGATGGGTCGGTGGAGGGAGTGATTCTCTCCCCATCTTTAACTCCTGAACAGCAGGAGGACTGTCGCCAGGTCCTGGGGCAGTACTCTTCGTTGTTCTCCCTTGTCCCGGGTAGGACTCACCTGTGCGTCCATGACGTGGACACAGGAGACAGCCCACCTGTGAAGTCCAAGATCTACCGGATGTCAGACAAGGTGAAGGCCAGCATTCATAGTGAAGTCACTAAGATGCTGGAGCTAGGAGTGATTGAACCTTCTAGCAGCCCCTGGTCTAGTCCGGTGGTGTTAGTACCGAAAGCTGCACCACCGGGTGCCCAACCAGAACTGAGGTTCTGTGTGGACTACCGGGGACTGAATTCAGTGACAAAAACTGATGCTCATCCGATCCCTAGGGCGGATGAATTGATTGACCGGCTGGGAGCTGCCCAATATCTAAGTACCTTTGACCTTACTTCAGGGTACTGGCAGATCCCGTTGACTGATGGAGCAAGGGAAAGGTCAGCCTTCTCCACGCCCAATGGCCACTACCAGTTCTGTGTGATGCCCTTTGGGCTCAAGAACGCACCTGCCACGTTTCAGCGCCTGGTAAACCAGATCCTCACCGGAATGGAGAGTTTCTCTGCTGCTTATCTGGATGACATAGCCGTCTTCAGTAACAGCTGGGAGGATCACTTGCGTCACCTGCAAGCTGTTCTCCAGGCCCTGAGACAAGCTGGATTGACGATCAAGGCCAGCAAGTGCCAGATCGGGCAGGGGTCGGTAGTGTACCTTGGACACTTGGTGGGTAGGGGAGCGGTGCAACCCCTCCAGGCGAAGATCGAGGCCATCATGGCCTGGGAACCCCCCAAGACACAGACTGAGGTCCGAGCATTTTTGGGCCTCACGGGTTACTATCGCCGCTTCGTGAAGGGGTACGGTACCATCGTAGCCCCCCTCACGGAGCTCACGTCCAAGAAACAACCTCGACGGGTAGTCTGGACGGAGGCCTGTCAGCAGGCCTTTGTGAGATTGAAGAAAGCCATGTGCGAGGCCCCGGTCTTAAGGGCCCCAGACTTTTCCAAGAAGTTCATTGTCCAGACAGATGCATCAGAACATGGCATTGGGGCAGTGTTATCGCAACTCAACGAAGAGGGTCTGGATCAACCCGTGGTCTTCCTATCCCGGAGACTACTTCCCAGGGAACAGAAGTGGAGTGCAATAGAGCGTGAAGCCTTTGCAGTGGTATGGGCTCTGAAGAAGTTGCGGCCATACCTGTTTGGCTCGCACTTCCTAGTTCAGACCGACCACAGACCCCTTCGTTGGCTGATGCAAATGAAGGGGGAGAATCCCAAGTTGTTGAGGTGGTCTATTTCCCTACAGGGGATGGACTTTCAGGTGGAACATCGGCCTGGAGTGGACCACGCCAATGCAGACGGTCTCTCAAGGTATTTCCGCCTTAGTGATGAGAACTCCCAAGGGGTTGGGTAGCTCTCCCCACTTTCAACTGGGGGGGACGCGTGTTAGACCTGTCAGCCCTTTGGGTGGTCCCTCCTCATCATTATTTATTTTGTCCCACTTTTGCCTCAAACCCTGTTTGAATTTTTCCTTTTTGGGAACCACCAGACTTTTTAGTGTTGCTGCAGATTCAGGGAGCCATTTTACCTACCCCTGAAACTTCTGTCTGAGGGCCTGAAGCACAAAATGGTGGCCACCTGTGACATCACCAGCATCCACTGGAACCTACCAGCACCTTCCAGAAGATTCCAGAACCCTGTGACAGTTGGAGGCGGTTTGGAATGTTGGGGAGTTAAGAGAGAGAGTTGGCAGTTGGAGCTGGCAGTTGGCACCTGACTGGTGAAGAGAGAGCAACACAACAGTGAAGGAGGAAGGAGTGAAGCAGCAGGGGTGGAAACTTGTGCCTGGAGTGGGGTCCATAAACCCACCCTTGATACTAGTCCCTACTGATGGATCCCAGCCTGTAGCCCTGTGTGGGAAGAAGCCAGAAAAACTCATCCTAAGGACCTGGACAGCAGGAACAGGCCTTAGAAGCAGAAAGCAGCAAGATCCTGACCTGGAAACTGGTTTCCCTGGAGTCCGGCGTCGAGTAGCCTAAGACCTGGAGCCCGAGGTGGAGAAGCGGCGCTGACTGAAGAAGCAGACGTCGTACCCGGAGCCGCCTGAGGTCGTGAGAGGGCGCCGACGGAGGTCGTGAGGAATACCAAAGGTCGAGGAGGAAGTTAACCGAGGTCGAGTGAGCGGCGTCATCGGAGGAGTGAAGTCCGCCCTCCGGAGTCGTCGGAGACCGAGGTGAAGTGTACCGGAGGTCGGGAGTGAGGATCGCACTCCGGAGTCGCCCGGAACCTGAGAGGAGGAGCACCGGAGGTCGGGGGTGAGGATCGCACCCCGGAGTCGCCGGAAGTCGACATCGAGGCCAGGCCGGCCGACGTCATCGAAGCCGAGAGCGCCATCGGACCGGAGCCGCCCGAAGTCGACATCGAGTAGAGACTGCCCGACGCCGTCGAATCGGAGGTCGAGATCGAACCGAGGCCGCCGACATCGGACCGGAACCGCCTACCGGCGTCGTCTAGAACTGACATTGTGCCGAGGCCGCCGAGACCGAACCGGAACCGCCTCACGGCATCGACACGACTCCAGCGGCGTCGGAACATCAGAAAAAGGGCAGTAAGTGGAGTAGAGGGCGCCTAAGGCCCTGTGGAGACCTGAGAGACTGCTCTAAGGGGCTAGGGAGGTGCTGGAACCAACCTGACTGTGCCAGGGGTGAATTGGGACTAACCTAGAGAGGTTGTGTGGAGAGAGAAAGCCAGGGCACTGGTATTCCCCCCTTGATCTACCTCAGTTTAGGCCTCAGCCTTGTCCCAGCCAGGGAGTAGAACCCCTCAAGCCTTCCACAACCCTACAAGCTGTGCCTGGGCCAAATCAGCCCTTAGGAATTGAAAAGTGATCTGATTACATGAGTGCTGCTGTATACTTTTAATTATTTATTGGGGGCACTGTATGTATTGTGTTTAACCTATTTATTGCTTCACTATATTTATTGGTCCACAGGACTTGTTGGTGTACAATATTTATTGGTACAGTATTTATGGCCTCAGAATATTTAATTGCCTGTATTACCTGCACTGTTATTTATGTCCTTTATATTTATGATCACCCCTATTTATTGAATCTCCAGACAGTATTTATTTGACCTGCACTATTTAAATTTGTATATTGTGATTGTCTTATTTATTTTTCCAATCAGCAACTAAGAGAAAAAGATAAAGAAGAATATTTTCATAATTTTTACGGTGTAGAGTCGTTTTTGGAACGGATGCACGCATGGTTATTGTATGGGTATATTGCATGCTTAGCACGGTGCCTGTTTCCTGACCACTCGAGCCAAGCTACCACAGTGTGTTCGGGGAGTCCACCACCACCCTGCGGAGTGGGAGTGGGCTGTTTCCAACAGTAGTTATTTGGTATTAAATAATGAAGCTTGCTGTGGGATGTTAGTGGGAATTCCCTACATAGTGACTGTATCACAGAGAGTGGTTTGCTGTAATAACGTCCTTTTCCCACCCCCGCATGGACGGCTCGATGTATCCATCTGGCCTTCCATTCCAACCTTGAAAGCAGAGTTCAATAAGATGAGCAGAATAAGGGCTCTATTGTCTCAAAAAGAAGTCGCGTTGACTTCATCCCGGCAAACATTTGTCCTTCACGTAGCAAACACGCGCACTGAGGTGCAAGCGCTTTTGAATACTGATCTCCCACTTCATTTTGGGACCCTGATTCAGACTATCTTTAATGCCTTGTCAACAAGTGGCCTGGCTCATTTTTTTTTAAATTGTGGGCTCCGGCCTCGTGACCTCCTTTCAAACTATTTTTGGTGTGATCCTGGCATTTTTTCATTCTATTTTTTCCAGCGTCTTCGGAGGTCTCCCTTTACTTCTCGCCCTCGTAGCTGGGGTACTTTTGTTGATCTGCGCACTATGCTATGGATGCACAACTTGCGTCTCACGACAGCAGGTCCCGGCTGTTACATCTTCGTAACCGGATGCTTGAATACTATGGCACTTTACCACTGGCGACCTTAAGCATAGCCTATGGATTGTCCTTCCGGTTTCCCTACTTTACTTGTGTACAGCCCGTCTTTCATTGCCTAGATTGTCCATTCCAATGGGCTCTGGATTTGTGTCTGTCGAACTCGGTGTCTCCTGCCCCGGATTATGATCGGCTAATGAGCCCCTTAGTGGCTCATGAGTTGGACTGTTCTGGCGTTGGGATTATGGCCTGTGGAGCAGCACATGGAGTCCTTGGGAATTGGGACATCGGAACGGCTGCGACTGAATTCTTAGCGAGAAGTTATCTTGAAGAGCATGTCAGTTGTCCTCGAATGGTGCTGGAGGCTCCGGTGGTCGAGGAGCATGTATGTTCCTTCCCCGTGCTGAACTGGATGGCAGATAATTTTGCAGAACGTTCCAATGATTTCCTCTCGGAAGCTGTTGCAACTTATTGTGCTTATACAATGATGGATTGCCTATTTTGCACCTTCATTTCGTCATACGTCCTTCAATGATGTTTTTTTTTATCCTTTAAATGTTTTTTTTCAATCCTTTTTAATTTTTTTCATTGTTTTTTCTCTTCAAACTTTTTTCACTTACCTTATATGGACTTACAGTTCATGCCCTTGGTTGCGTTCGATCAAACTTGAACTCTGCGTTCTTGCAAGTGCGCCCCTACTGGTTAGTGGTCCGATCAAGGGGGGGTGTAATGAAGATCGTTATCTATATCTGTACAATGCTAAGTTAGCACAACCGCGTTAGATGTTAGAAAGCCATCTTGCCGCTTTTGCTGCTTTTGCACACGACACTGTAGTCACATGTTATTAACTTGAGAAATGCTTGCTCGACTTTGCTTCACATGAGAACTGTCTGTTGTTCACATCCCAAACTGTGAGCAGCGACCTTGGTCTGTACATCGTGTAAAGAAACAGTCTGGGTCGCTAGACGGTGCATGTTGTTGGGTTCAGGTTGCTCGGCCCACTATTTAGCCATAACACGCACGCAGCTGCAAATACCTGAAAGTCGGGTGCTTTTAATATTGCAGTGTTACATGTTTTCATTACATTCGGAAGAAGAGCTTTCCCAGGAGAAGAGCCTAGCTGATCCTGTGATGGGATCTCACTGAGCTGATCTTTACGGTATGGGGTTCCCCAGTCAAGCCTAGAGACCTTTTACTAGACTAATAATAATAATATTAGTTTGCTAGCGAAAGGAAGGTGGCTGAGATCCACTGTCATTTTAGTATGATTACTCCTTTCATTTTCTATGGTATTGTAACTATGCTGATGGTTTTGATTTTAATAATTTGTCTGCTTATGTTAGCCAAAGTACTGCATCTTAGGACACGAGGTTTATAAAATAAACTCTTTAAACTTTACCGTGTCTCTGTTTATTCTGTTGTGGACTGATATGAGAATAATTACGAACAGGTTTTTCTGATTCCCACCATTCCTGAGAAATACACTAAGTCGCTTGTTCTGGGTTGTCTATACATTGGGACCGCCGAGCTAAACCTCGGATAACGAATGGGACACTGATGCTGGTCGGATAAGGGGTTCTGGGTTCTGAGGTGAGTTTTTGGTACACCTCAATTCACTGAGGTCCTGGTTTCCTGTGCATAGTTCTGTGCATAGGCAGAATCCCTGCAACAGAAGGACTAACAAGCCTAATAACGAATCAGAAGCCAGCATTTTACGAAGGACAATGACAAGCCAATGACAAATATGGGCTGAGTGGGCGAGCACCTTCCATAAAAGTATTATTTAGCCATTGTGACATTTTAACGCACTAATACAGTTTGACCATGTTCATCTCATCAGTACCAGTCCAACCCAGACATACAACAATCAATTGAACTAAAAAACAATTTGCTTTCGTAAGGACCTACCACTGTGTGGAAGCACTTATTTTAAAAGCAAAATTGCATATGTTTTAGCTAGAAAGTATGCCGTAGAAGTCTGCAAGCTATGCATTCGACGGTGAATCATATGGTGAGTAAATTCATAACTATGCGGTTAACGTGGATTCCTTAATAACTATGTCAGTGGTCTGGGAATTTAACCACACATAGGAACACTAACGACTGTTGCAGATTGTCTTCCACTTGCTAACCACTCTCATGGCTAGTCATGGAATGGGTTTTTACCTGCATGACTCTACCTTGTGTATCAGCGCCAGAAGAGCACAGCAAGCTCCCCAGAAGCAATTTGAGGCAACCATTAAACAACTGTAGACAGTGTGGGAGCAATGGGTAGTTACTTGGAAGTAATAGACACAATTTAGCATTCGTACTCTTCCCATTCCAAATCCCAGATGAGCACGCCACTGAAAACCACTATCCTAATAAGCACGGCTGTTGTCAGCCCCCACAAAGGACTGATTAGCATGGTTGCAAAATAATATTGCTACAATTAACACACAAACGGCGGTCTTCCCAGGATGCGAAAATGCTTCCCCACCCTTCCCCCTGATAACCCATGCTATTTAAAAGATTATGAACCAGCAAGATGTACACACAAAAGAAAGCCTTTGCACCACCGAGAAATTTCAACAAGCATTTGCAATGCAATAGGTCTCGCGTGTACACGAGTTTGAGCTATTGACATTGCAAATAAATATGCCTTTTAATTTTGTTTTCGTTTTTAAAACATAAATAAAAGGCATTGTCGTTTACAATGCCAATAGCTTAAACTCTCATAAATGTGAGACCTATTGCATTGCAAATGCTTGTTTCTATTGCAAGTGGCTCCCTTTTTATCAGTCTCTGTTAGAGTAGAAAGACATCTAGGATCATCTCACAGTTTGAACCTCAATGTCCGTTTAATCGTATAAATGCCTCACTGTTTTGTAAAGACATTGTGGTGACCATCGAGGCAAGACAGAGCAGGTTTTCGAGTTGACAGGGGCTGCGGGGAAGGGAGGAAAGTTGAAAGCTATTCTTCTAAATGTGAGATCTATGAAGAGGCACGAACTTCAGCTTTTTGACCTCCTCTCAGAGACACAGCCAGATGTAATGCTTATAACAAAAGCATGGCTCAATTAGGGTTCCAACCCTACTATTGCCTGTGCGCTCCCTCCAGACTATAAGATACTAAGGAAGGATAGATCTGGCGGGGGGGTAGCGGTCATATATAAGCATCCACTTGCCTGCCAATTAATACTGATGACAGAACCGGAAGGAGCAGAGGGACTGGGCTTTTATCTGACCGTCTCAGCCCCTCAATCTATTGCTGGGGCCTTGATTTATCGTCCCCCTGGGCCAGCAGGAAGATTCTCGATTGGTCATGCTATCATGCCCATTATGTCCAAACACAGACAGTGCATTATTTTGGGAGATTTTAATATTAATTTCGATCAAACAAATGATTCAGAGCCCATGAAACAATGTGAACTATTAAGTATTTTTTTTTTTTTTTTAATAAGGTCTGTTTTTATTTTCTATGAACAAAGTCGGACAGAAGTCCAAAATGACACAACGTTAAGCCTAAAACCCCTTTAGAGCCGGCCGCGTTTCACCCAAGACTCCCCGAGAATCTGCAGAGGCATGAAGAGACAATCATAAACACAGCATGTCGCCTACAACCCTTACTTGGCCGGCTGCGTGACATTGTATATAAAGCAATATTAGGGTGGTGTGCAAAGTTTTGGGACCTTTTTAGTACAACAACAAGAACAAAGAAAACACGGGCCTAAGACCCATCTAAAGTGGATAGTGATGAAGGAATAGAAAAAGATCAGAAAAGAGGGAAAGAAGAGAGGGAAGGGAAGTAGGCAACAATAAAGGCAACTAGGCAGGCGGGCGGGCATACGCGCATAAAAGTGCATGGTGTTGAGAGCGCATATTTTGAGGCCTGTCACAGGGGACGTCTTTCAGGTCTGGCATAGTTACGCAAGCAGTCTATTGGGGTCCGACGGAAGTATGGCATCTTCAAATATTCGTAGCGCTCTGAGCTTGGAAGGCAGATAACGCGCATGTTCTACTTTTCAGAGATATTGGCCTAAGGGTCGCCAAACCGCAGTGTATCAGGTGTCGTGCGATTGCAGCCGCGCTGTAAGAAGCGCCATGGTTATGACATGCCATAAGCGCGTGAACCATGCAGTGATTGGGGGAAGTTCCGTTTTTTTCCAGTACAGCTCTATAAGTTGTTTAGCCGCCCCAAGCATATGTAGGGCTATAATCTGGTCGCTGCGGGTAAGTGCCTTTAAGCTGGTTGGTTTAAGGCTCAAAAGGATCGTGGTTGCAGACTCAGGCAGGGGGAAGCCCAATACTTCCTTAATATGACTCAGGACTTCCTTCCAGAGCAAGGTTAAGAGCGGGCAAGCCCACCAAATGTGAATGAAATCCCCAGAAGCATTCAAACATCTCCAGCACAATGGGGACACGGCGGGGAACATTTTGTGCAATCGGATAGGCGTATAATACCATTGCGTCATAATTTTATAGGCATTCTCCCTTTGAGGAATGCTGCTATAGACCCCAGGGATATCCCGCCAAAGGCGACTCCACTGTGACGACGTGATTTCCGTGGTTGACGCTGCTTGCCATTGACGCTGATACAAGTGTGCATTTAGTATTGGGGGAGGCTGTAATATCTGGTATGTCCGAGAAATAAGGCCTTTCGACTCATCGAAGGATCGGACAAGTCGCTCAAAGGGGGTGAATGGCTGAACAGCGGCCTGTTGTATCTCAAGTGAGGACACCCAATGCCGCAACTGGGCATATTGTAGTCTTGCGCTCAGCGGAAGGCAAAAGTCCTCCCTGCACTGTGCAAATGTCTTAAGCATTCCTCCCTTATACAGGTCTCCGATCACTCTGCAACCCCCCTGTAGCCAGTTGGCGACCGTATGCGAAAGGAGAGCCGGAGGGAATAGTGGGTTACCAGCAAGAGGGGTATGAGGGGAAGGGAAGGTTGTTAACCCCTTACGCACTGCTACTTTATCCCATATATCTAGAACCGTTTTTGTAGGTACCGCAATATAGGCACTGCGTGAGCACGCCGTACGATGGTACAACGCAAGGTCCCAGATGGAGCGTCCAGCTACTGTCCTGTCCATATGGAACCAGTAATTTCACTTTCAACAGCTATCCACTCCGAGACGAAGCGGAGATGCGATGCCCAATAATAATTCAAAAGATTAGGGCATGCTAGCCCCCCTCTGTCTCGCGGCGACATGAGGGTCTTCTGAGAGAATCGTGGCCTACGTCCGCCCCAGATAAAGCGGGTAAGGTCCCGCTGCAGACCCTCTATTTGGTGTTGCGGGATAGGTGTGGGAAGACATTGAAATAAATATAAGATTTTAGGGAGTACCGACATTTTCACGGCGTGAAGCCTGTCCAACCAGGAGAGAGTTAAGGATTTCCAACCCCGCAGATCCTCCAAGACGGTTCTCTTGCATTCCCGCCAATTAACCTGGGTCCATGAGCCAAAGGAGGGGGTCAATTGGAGCCCCAAGTACCTGATGGATTCTGTGGCCCATTGAAAAGGGGCAAGCGTTTTCAACACTGGTATCTCTTCCTTCGGGATCGTAAGATTCAAAGCCAAAGATTTGCCGTGGTTAATTTTAAGGCCGGAAGCCTGCTCAAAGGACTGAAGCAGATTGTGAAGTGCCGGAAGGGAGGTGTGTAGACGCGAGAGGGTGAGAATAAGATCATCCGCGAAGAGCACCACCTTGTTCTGCCTGCCTCCAAGAGAAATGCCATGCATGTCCGCATGCCTTTGGATAATTTCTGCTAAGGGCTCTACCACCAGGGCAAACAACAGGGGTGACAAGGGGTACCCCTGCCGAGTACCCCTGTGTATGAAGAACGGGTCTGTAAGTTGTCCATTAACCCGAACCCGAGCTTGCGGGGATAGATATGGGGCCATGATCATGGATATCATGTTCTGGCCTAGTTCAATCTTTTGCAGCACCGTGCGAAGAAGGCCCCAATCTACCCGATTGAACGCCTTCCCCGCGTCAAGCGAGAGAAGGCAGGCTGGTATATTCCAGTGCTGTGCTTTCCCCACCAGGTGTGCGATTCTACGCACATTGTCCACCCCCTGCCTATTACGAATGAAGCCCACTTGATCTGGCTCCACTAGGCCAGACATGTGGGGGTCTAAGCGTCTGGCGAGCATTTTGGTGTAAATTTTGAGGTCTGTGTTCAGCAAAGCAATGGGACGATACGAGGCACACATCGCGAGATCCTTTCCCGGCTTGGGTATGAGAGCTATTTCAGCCATACCCATGGAGGGCGTCGGCCCTTCCAAGTCCGAGAAGGAATTATAGAGATGCAAGAGATGCGGCTGGAGTTGTGGGAGGAACATATGGTAGAATACCAGTGGCAGGCCATCTTGTCCTGGTGTCTTCCCTAGAGGAAGATCCTTCAGCGCTGCCATCAATTCCTCCGCCGTAAGGGGATCTTCCAATTGTTTGGCATGGTGTGGGTGAATTGGAGTCCTGGGGCCTTGGTTCAAAATATCATCAATATGATCTGCGGAAGGCGGGTCCACCGCATGAAGGGCAGTGTAATAAGTCCTAAAGGCCTCACATTTAGCTCGTTCCGTGATGGCCCAGCCTCCATCCAATGTTCGGATATTTGCTATATGAGCCTTCGCTGTGCGTGTCCTCAAGCGCTTCGCCAACAATCTACCCACCTTGCCCCCCCCCCTCAAAATATCTTTGTTTTAAGGCTAGCCGAGATCGTTCAGCTTTGTTGGTGCGCAGGGCGCAGAGCTGGCCCCGAAGGTTCGCAAGCCGCCTCCTACCTGCGAGCGAGGAATGGCTCTGGTCTTGCTTCTCCAGCGTCTTAATGTCCTTGGCAAGGCTATCCTCCAGACGGCGGGCTTCCCACGCCTGTGCGATCGACAAAGAGGTGATATGGCCGCGAAATGTAGCCTCAAAGGCATCCCACACCACAGAAAAAGGGGTCTCTGGGATGGCATTGGTCACGAAATAAGTGGCAATAGCGGTCCGTATGCTCTCCACAGCAGTCGGGTCACGTAAGACATGCAGCGGCAAGCGCCACCACGGAAGGTGGGCAGAGCAAGCGGCCGAATCCTGTAGGAGAAGCTCCATGTGGGCATGGTCAGATAGCGATATATCAGACATAGATGCCCCCAACGTGTCCTTCATGATGTCGTGCGAAATAAAAAGATAATCTATACGCGAGAACGAACGGTGAACATGGGAGTAGTACGAGTAGTCCCGCACCTCCGGAGAGTAAAATCGCCATACGTCTAGCAAGCCAAGGTCTGCTATTTGTTTCCGGAGTGCCGAGGACATGGCCCCCATCCCGTTGGAGGATGCTTCACTACGGTCCATCACAGAGTCCCACACCAGGGTAAAGTCTCCCCTCAAAATTAGAAAGGAATCGCCACATGGGACATGTTCCCGTAGAAGTGTGCGGAGATAGGAGTCCTGCATCTGGTTCGGTGCATAGACATTGCACAATGTTAGTGAGCGTCTCCCCACTCTCACCCCCGCCCTGATGAAGCGTCCATCTGGACTGCGAAAGACTTTGAGGTCCCCCTGCCTGATACCAGATCGGCATAGAATAGCCACTCCAGCCGTTTTAGTAGTTGCTGTGGCCCAGAATTGGAGGGGGTAACTTGGGTGCGCCATGCGGGGGGTATCGACCCGCAGTAGGTGGGTCTCTTGCAAAAAAAGATTGTCTGGATTATGTTGCCGTATGTAACGCCACACCTGCTGCCGCTTATTGGGAGAGTTCAGCCCCTTGACATTAAGGGTGAGTACCTTTAAGGGACCGGGAAGAGCCATGGATATAATGGTTCCCAAGTGAGTCGATCATACCACCTCATCAAGGGTATCAGGGAGATGTAAAGGAGATACTGGAGAGTGCAGTCCATGGCAACAAGCGTGCATCGCAGCCTTGGGGTCGCCCGACCACCATACCTAGTGAGCAGGAAAGAGGAACTATTAAGTATTTTTAACTTGGCTCCATATGTAGCGCTTCCTACACATGAAAAAGGTCATATTTTAGATCAAATCTTCTCAACTACTGAATTAGAACCAATTGTTCCTCTGCCTATTGTTTGGTCGGACCATTTTCTGTTAACTTTTACAATAGGAAAGGTTCAGACCAAGTCTCAGTCTTGCTATAAAAATCGGCCGGAAAGTTTCAGACCTTTTAACCAAATAACATCTGAGGCTGTAACTGCTATGCTTAGCCAACACCCCATACCAGTTAATGATAATTTAGAGCAAGATGTGTCTGCTCAGGAAAACTGGCTCTATGAGTGTGGTATGCAGCTTGCCCCCATTAAAATACGAGTGGCCAAACAAGGCAGAAGCTTGGCACCGTGGTTTAATGAGTCCTTAAGGGAAAGTAAAAGTGCATCTAAAACTTTAGAGCGCCGCTAGAGGAAGAATTTTGACCTTATAGATAAACTAACATACAAAATGGCTTTGAAAGCCCATTATGTAAAAGTTCGAGCCGAGATGAAACAGTTTTTGGCTGGAAAAATTGAACAAGCAGATAACTGTGCTAAAGAATTGTTTAAGATTGTCAAGGATTTTACCGTCCCTATTGCCTCCAAAAATTCCTTTTCCCCTACGGATACATGGACAAATGAAATTGCACAATACTTTTATAGGAAAATTCAAATTATTCAGGACTCTTTCAGTAGTCCATGCCATGCCGTAAAAAATTTAGGAGTAAAGATTGACTCCGACATGAACATGATGTCCCAGGTTCAATCAACTGCAGGCACCTGTTTTGGACTATTAAAGATGATGAGGAATTTCCTTCCTCTTCTTCCTATTTCGCATAGGAAAACCGTGGTCCAGGCCTTGATTATATCTAGGCTGGACTACGTAAATGTGCTGTACCTGGGCCTTCCGAACTACCTACTAAACCGTTTGCAGGTGGTACAAAATGCGGCAGCAAGGGCCTTACTTTCTGTTGGACCCAGAGCTCACATGTCTTCTCCTCTGAATACCCTGCATTGGTTACCAGTAAGACAAAGGATTTGTTTTAAATCCCTGGTCTTAACCTTTAAGGCCCTGAACAATATTGGAGCTCCGTATAATAGAAATAAAATCCAGCCCTATAAACCCTCTAGGACACTGAGATCATCATCTCAGCAGCTGACAATTGTGCCTAAATTTCGCCGCTCTTGCAAAGGTGGCCGCTCTTTTCAAGTGGTAGCAGCAAAATTATGGAACAGCCTTCCTTTCTTCCTCAGACAAGAATGTGATCTCTTCAGCTTCAGGCGAGGTTTAAAGACCTGGCTTTTCCAGCAATAGTGCGGTTTTGTGTAGCTGTTAGCTTTTCTGTCCTGGGGTCAGGACAGCGCCCGGACACTCCATGGAGTAGCCGTGCGCTTAACAAATACCCCTATAACATAACATAACATAACAGGAGAGCTTAGCAGCCGGAGCCATGAATATGCAGAAAAGTATTACTACCCCCTCAAGCCTTGCTCCTGTGGACAGGGTGTCCTTGAGGGGTCTGAATCTGACAGACTCTGGAAGGGGTCAGAGGGGTTAAAACCCTGCAAGCCCCCCTCTCTCCATAAGGCACTCTATGCTGCCCTGGCTCCCCCGCCCCCCTAAGCACCCTCCTCAGGAAAGTTAGTAATGGTGATGCTCCCCTCACCCCAGAATTCCGCCTCTCCACTGCTTTTCATTCGCCGCAGGGATGAAATTGGAACAAGTCTTCCCAAGATGGCTCAGCAAGTTAAACGCTCGCCGCTGAGATCTAGTCTTCTGGGAGTCCCCTGTGACAATCCTCACAAGGCCACTTCTGCTTTCCATCTTTATGAAGTCGGGTAATTATATACCCTTAAACAGGGCAAGAATACCACCCATTTTCACAGTGCTTAGAAATAGCGCTGTTACAGTATCAAGCACTTTGTAGGAAACTGGATATTTTAACGCATCAGTCTTGACACTGAAGGGGGGGAACAACCTTTACAACGCAACTTTTACAACGCACTACCATTACAACGAAACTGTTACAACGCGAGTGCATTGACAACGCAGGACATTACAACGCAAGTCTTTACATCGACTTGCACTAGATGGCGTGCTAACATTAAAAATAGTGTAGTTTACTATCCCAACACCTTCCCTACTGTTACGTGGACTGGTGTTGGAATAGTAAATTACACTTTTTTAATGTTAGCACGCCATCTAGTGCAAGTCAATGTAAAGACTTGCGTTGTAATGTCCTGCGTTGTCAATGCACTCGCGTTGTAAAACTTTCGTTGTAACAGCATGCGTTGTAACAGCATGCGTTGTAACGTCATACATCCCTGAAGGGTGATGCTGGGTCAGTCACTTCAGATTCATCGCTGAAAGACAGTGATTCGGTGGAATCTATCAAATGTTAGACTGCTGTCTGTAGGGCTGGGGCAGGGTCCGCGTCTTACCAGAATTCCTCCCTGAAAGGGCGGGGAGGGGGAGGTTTGCTAAATGTCATTCACGTGGCAGACGCCTGACTAGGAAGCTGGAGGGCAGGGAAGCTTCTTTCCGACAACAACACAAGGGGGATCTGGGCATGTTTTCTACAGCCTTTGGGCTTGGGCACAACACATCGTCGAGAAACCACAGACCGTGTCCCTGTAGGTGTCAGGCAAGAAGCTCGCTGTCTGGCATTGTTACTTTTGGGTTCTCAGCTCCCCTTCCAGAAGTGTCTTAAACATTAACAGGGACGCTACTGAGCCAGCGCTGCCAGGGAGACACTCATTGGGCATCCTGAGACTGAGAGCCTGAAACCGAACGGTGCCCAGGAGACAGTGACGGGAAACCCCTGCCCTCATAGGAGGACATGTGTTATGTAAAACGATTATTTTTAGCTTAATTTGTGTATCCCCCACAATTTGCGTTTTTTGGGATCGACCTGTTGTGGCTGTGCATGCGTGACAGTAGCCTTTTATATGGAGATCTGTGCCTCAGCGCTCTCATGTGGATAAGGGTGGCGTCCAATCCCTTGGAGATGTCTTTAAGATAGGGGTGTGGTGTCAGAGCCATGAAGAGCTGGAAGGAGGTCACAACAGGGACGCGGCACCCTTCCCCCCCTCCCCACATCCTCCTGTTATTTTGGGCAAATCACTTACTCTCCCAAGGTCTAAAAAGAACAAGTAAGATGTAGCTCGCTTGCATGCATTTAGCGAAATATCAACCCGTTGAACCAGAGATGTTTGCCTGTCTAGTGTGAGGGCTGGCTCTGTGGCCTGGGCAAGCGATGGGTAGCTGTGCTGAGTGTGGCATGTGTGGGATACCTGGACTGAAAGTGGCAGGTGAGGGAGAGCTGCACTGAGTGTGGCAAGGAAGGGGTGTTGTGCGGTCTGAGACACGTCAGAGATAATCCCGCCGTCTACACTGGAAAAGATATTTGTGTGAACTGAGCACGAGACTCTGCTATCAGAAAGACTGTGCTACTAGCAATGGCGGAAACAAAAATCCAGCAAAATAACTCGTGGTGACAAGATTTGCCCAAAAGCACAACTGCCACATAGGTATGTGTTGTAATGTGCTTATTTTCAATGCACTCTCCCTACTCTGGTTCTCTGCCTGCCTGCTCATCCTTTGATGAGGTCTGATAGAATGTTGAGGGTGGTTTGGATTCTAGTGTGGATCAGTTGGTGAGAAGGGGCTGAGCAGGGAGGACGCTGCTCCTGGTGGGGCATTAATAAGGAACACAACATCTTCCTATAACCTGTAACTGGTGAATTGACTTGAAGAATAAATCATCAATTGTTATATACAAGACCATGTCTGCGCACCATCATTCATTTTAACACTGGCGACGATTTATAGAACCTGCGTGTATTTTGGACTGGTGAAACTTAAGAGCCTACCTTGGATGGACTTGGAACCGAAGAAGCGCATAAAAAAAAAAAATGAAGAAGTAATCTTGCACTCCACAAGCCCCACCAGTGACCAGAAGATCGGTCAGCCCTATCGTGGACGTGCCAGATGATGAATTTGGGTGAGTGTTTCCCCAAAGGACAATTCTGACCAAAAAGGGAACGGTCAGCCTTGGCCTGGGCCTGCCAATTCCTGCTGTCTTGGGAGTGTGTCTCCATGTACAGGAGTTTCCCTGAGGACCAACAAGGATGTGTTGCTCGTAAGTTTTCACAGAGCCTCAGAGTGGAAGTGCTGTCAAGTTTCCACAGAGACTTTAAGAAATAATTTTAAAAAAACATTGAAACTGATATCTGGGGTTAGCGCTTCAGTCTGTTTGTCGACTGAGGAGCTTTTTGTTCACGTCTTGAGGAAGAGCGTCGCGTGAGGAGCCTGCACTGCGAGTCATGGAAAAGACTTCATGTGTTCGTGGTGTTTGGGTGGCCTGTGAGTGGCCCAGGAGTTCGTGACATTGGTGGTGTGAAGAGGAGTTTCCACCTGACGATGTGTTTCCCTCATGCAGCTGGCTCTTATGGTTTGGAGTTTTGTTTTGGTTTTTTTTTTTTGGGCCACCATGTCTTTGCTGACTACCTTTCATAATTTTGATGGCAACGGTCACTCACCTGTAACGGTCATTCCTTCTCCGTTACTTCTAGCGCGAGTCTTGCTTTGGGCTCGCGCAGCGTTGTGCAGCTTCCAGACGTTGATGCACGCGCGTGCCTTGAGCCACCCGGTGCAGCGTGCGCTGCGTCCCGCCATTTTGGGATTGGCGTTCCAAATTTACTTTGTTTCCTGTTACTTCACGCGTTCAAGTCGCATGTGTTGCCAACCACGCATAGTCTTCTCAGTGCCAATAAAGTTTTTGGATACGTCGTGGTTTCAAAGCAGGAAAATGTCACAGGTACTCATGTCGAAATCTGCGGTCTTCCTCCTTGGTATGGGTGTTTCTTGAGGCGGCATTTTTCTTCATCCTGGTCCTGTCATGGAGCGTGTGCATAGGTCCAATAGCTGCGCTCAAATTTATCTACTGTCTAAAAGCTGGATGTTATGTGCTGAAAATACAGGTTTGCAGATCTATTTTGGACAAGGATCTCGGGTGACAGTTCGCTCACCGGAGTCGGAGACTTTCCTTTTCTTTATTTTCAGCAATATGACACTGTTTTGGTTTTTATATTTTGAATGGTGGGTTTTGTTTCCCTAGGACGTGGGGGTTGGTCATTGGTTACTGTTTATTATTGGGGGATTTCTGTCATTGGTGTATGTTTGTGTGCATTTGTTGTTGAATTCCTTGTTGTGGCCAGTTTTTCTTGGGTTCAAAGTTACCCATCATGTCTTTAGTCTTTTGTTACCCATGTAATATTTATGGGATACCCTAAATTTGTCTTGGGTTATGGAATACCCATAGTTTGCACGAGAGTGTTTTGAGGTTTAAGGTTGCCTTGCATTTGGTCTTGGGTTATGGAATACCCATAGTTTGCGTGTGTGTGTTTTGAGGTTTAAGGTTGCCTTGTTTTTGTCTTGGGTTATGGAATACCCATAGTTTGCGCGAGAGTGTTTTGAGGTTTAAGGTTGCCTTGAATTTTGTTTTGGGTTATGGAATACCCATAGTTTGCGCAAGAGTGTTTTGAGGTTTAAGGTTGCCTTGCATTTTGTCTTGGGTTATGGAATACCCATAGTTTGCGCGAGAGTGTTTTGAGGTTTAAGGTTGCCTTGATTTTGTCTTGGGTTATGTATACCTGTAGTGTGTGCATGTGTGTTTGGGGTTAAATATGCCCTGGATTTGCTTAGTTTTAGTCTTAGATCTGGCTTAGGGGTAGATCTGTCTTGCCATAGTTGGTGCAGTTTAGGGTTGTAGATCCCTGTTCTGCCGCAGTCCTGTGCCTTAGTATGAGGCACAGTGGGTACGTTGTGGGAGTAGTGTTGTGTACCCATAGTTGTAGTACGAGTTTTCTAGTTAGCCTTGCAATGTTTTTTTTATGATCATTATCAGGGGGGGAAGGATGGTGTTTAATGTTTTGGATGCATCCTCCTTTTCTACTAAATGTGTGTGATTTTATCTTCATGCATTTTATTGTATATGATCATGATAGCTGGGGGGGTGATGTTTAATTAGTTGTTATTAATGCATCCTCCTATGCTGAGTGTGTGTTGTATCACCATAACACATTTTGATTGTTATCAATTATTATAAGGGGGGAGATGTGTTGTAATGTGCTTATTTTCAATGCACTCTCCCTACTCTGGTTCTCTGCCTGCCTGCTCAGCCTTTGATGAGGTCTGATAGAATGTTGAGGGTGGTTTGGATTCTAGTGTGGATCAGTCGGTGAGAAGGGGCTGAGCAGGGAGGACGCTGCTCCTGGTGGGGCATTAATAAGGAACACAACATCTTCCTATAACCTGTAACTGGTGAATTGACTTGAAGAATAAATCATCAATTGTTATATACAAGACCATGTCTGCGCACCATCATTCATTTTAACACTATTGCATGTGTCAACCCCTTTAGTCAGCGTCCTACAAATAATGCGTTACCAGTCACAAAACAAACGGAAGCACAATGTAGACATCCCCTGTACCATTTCGAGGGATTCCCTGTGTCCACATTTGAGGTCGGTAAGGGGATATTTATAACTGCAATTTCAAAATTAGGACAACATGACACTGTGGACTGGAAAGCCACAGCACCAAAACACAAGTGAATATTATTATTTTTTTTTGATAAACAAATTTTTATTTTCTTGTGGAAGGACAAAAAACTCAGACATCATATACAACAATCCGATTGAACTGGCATCAAAATGACATATCATGGATTCAATGACAATCAATAGCAAGACCCCCATCCCCCCCTTAGCCTCCCGTTCCCCCTACCCGTACTCTCCCCCCTAGAATAAGCCCCCTAACCATTTCCCCCACACCTTGCGAAACTTTTTGGGGCGTCCCCGTGCAGCATACAACGTCTGTTCTTGTGCGGCACACCAGTCCACGCTCCTTCTCCATTTAGCACATTTGGGTGGATCCATCTGCTTCCAGGAAGCTGCGATATCCCTTTTAGCCACTACCAGAGCAGTAGTTAGAAAATATTTTTCATTGCGGGAGCCATCCAAACCATCAAGTGAATATTATTTTAACCAGTGGGGGCTACAATGCAATCTCGTCGTATTGGAAGAGGACGACGAGGGCTTTCAGAACAAAAACAACTCGCTGCTGAGTGCTTAAATTATAAAGAAACCTTCTCATTTTATATATGATGTTAGCCGGAGGGGCACGGAGCTGCCCCCTAAGTCCGGACACCTCCCCGGGTTAACCACACATGAGGCTTCAGACATAGGCTCCAATCCCTCATCAACTATTTTACATGAGAATGAATGAAAGTAGCTCAGAAAGAAAGATGAAACTATTGATTTCTTTGTTGTCTTTTGAAGACAAAACACCGAAATCAAAGACTTTTATGGTCATTGTTTTATTGGAAAGTGATGTTCGAGTGAATAACTTATTTACATGGAAATGCCGAGGGGCGACATGGCACAGGCTGGGAAAAAGCTGTAGCCTCTGTTATCCACAATGATAGCAAAAGCTGTGGCCGTCTATGGGAGCCACCCCACTAAGAGATCATTAACAAGGGCGCTTGACTGAATCCTAGCATGGCAATGAGTTTTTAATTGGTGACACATTATATTTATTAAATTGACAGCGCAGAAGCTCCCGAAAACCTTTCTTGTTGTGGGTTTTCCATCCACCGCTTCTCATTGAGCGCATTCACTGGCGGCCCACTCGTCAATGGCTGGACCTGCAGCGTCTGAAAGGCATCAAAGAGCTAAAGAGGGGAGAGCAGCCATGAATGCTGACACTGAATTTTTCATTCGAGCCTTAGCAGCACTGGATAAATCAAGGCTGCGACAAAGGCGAGCTTTTGTCCTGCCCCCATCACTGGATGCTTGTTTAAAGCCGGCCATTAATGGGGATGTCTATTGAGAGTCAGGAAGCCATACGGAACAAGTTCTGTTTCACGGCCTGGCGACGTTATTAAGAAGTGTTTAATATTTGTAACCAGATTCTTTTGTGAGGACAGGGCACCGGCAAGGCCATTTGAAATGATGCGTGAGGGGGGAAGAAAGAACAAGCCCGCAAGCAAAAGAGACGGTGTGCGGTGCGCCAGAGAAGAGACGGCGTGCGCATCGGCTGTCCGGGCGCGCACATGTTTTGTCTCCCTTCGCGCACCAAACCTACAACAATAGTCTCGCCAAGGCGAAGCAACGCATGCGCTGCTTTCGCTAGGCGAGGCCTAAAAAGCAGGATGAATCCGACCAATTACCAACCTTACAAAAGTAGGACATGAACTTCCGATTGAATACACAGTACAACAGGCTATCCGCAACAAACTTAATTTCATAGCCCCCCGCCCCCCTTCACGGGGGCATAGCTGTGCTAATTCTCTCAATGATGTGACACATCATATTGTTTTTTTCTTTTAAGAAAGGTATGCTATATTCCCTGATGTGTTTGTGTGATGTTTAATAAGAAATACAGTTTGAACGAAAAAAATTAAAACGTACGATGAGAGTTTTCCCTGGACCACCACAAATAACACTGGCAAAAAAAGTGTTTGTTAAAAAATAATTTAAAAAACCAGGCTGCCTGCATGGATTGCAGCGCTTGAGTGAATGGTTATTTATAAGACGCTTCAGTCACTCTCGATAATGACTAACTTTCACAATGTTCAGCACTGTAAACATGATTTTACAGTGCGAAGATGAAAGTGGACGTGCTGAATCAGGCGCGGCTGTCATTGTTTAACATAGCGCTCATGGCGCGCTGCATGATATGCCTACAGGACCGAAAACTAATTAAAGACAATAGTGCTCACAGACACAAATAAACATAAATGACCGTGTAACAATAGAAGTAAGAGGTCAAGTCGTTCTGGGCAGCAACAAATGGATACAAGGCAGTCCCAATGAGGGACTAACAAGCCTAATTACGAATCAGAAGCCAGCATTTATGAAGGGCAATGACTTAAGCCAATGACAAATATGGGCAGAGAGTGGGAGACACTTCAAGAACATACTCTAATACAGTATGTTTCGCAGAGCGAGCAGCGCATGCGCGCTGCCCTTAGGCTCGACCTATAAAAAGAGAAACAAATGAAAAAAATAGCGTTGCCAAATATTAAGTGCTGTGGCACTACCAGCTATCGCTGTGCCTTAGCTCATTTTTTGGGCAGGTGTGCAGGACCATCAAGCAACGACGATGGGGAGGAGTGTGTGGGCAGCAACATGGAGACGGAGTGAGTAGGAAGGGAACAATCAATCATTAAGGAGAAAAGGTGGAATGGAGAGAGAAGTCCAAATAGTACCCGAATTATAACGCGAGTACCGGATGACCATTAAAGAGAATCAATCTGCGCTTGGCACATGCGCTAAAGAAAGGAAGTGATGTCAGGCTTGCACTGGTCAGTTAGGAAGCACAAAAGAAAGAGTGACAATGCAGTCGACAAATGGTAAGCAATCGGCGGGCTTCAAGCCCCTTATTGTAAACAATACCCCTCGTAGAAACAGCGCATGCTGGCTGTCAGACGAGACCTAAAATTGGTTTCTTTTACACCAGTATTTTAGCCGAATTTTGGTGGGTGGCAAAACTACAAGGAATAAATAAAGACATCTTTAAATTCTGTGTTTATCTTGTCCCATTTGCCTGTGTTTCAAAGACAGAGGTCAAATGTCAGGCAATGTCTTCAGACAAAAAATCCGCTTAATTTAACATGGGGTTTGAATTGTGTGACTGTCTTGGAGTACAGGTAATGTGAAAGGAAAGATTGTGTAGGATGTACATTTTTTGCAGCACACAAGAACATTTAAATACCTTTAAATTGATTGTATGAACGCAGCAGTTAGGAAGGCAAAAATGAAGCACTTTTAAAAATAATTCTGATGTGTGCTGGAAACAGATTCTAATAGGATCAAAAAAATTAAATGATGAATATTCACAGAAACCCGATTTCCACACATTTTCATTTGTGTGCCATCTAGTTTTATCAGTAAATCTGTGCTAAGTTAGTGGCCATTTCAGTGGGAAATATGGTGCCTGTAAATGACTTAGTGCTACAACACTATGCTTTAGTCGCATAAAAAAAAAGTCCCACTTCATGTCCATTAAGTATAAATGGCTCGCGAAAAGTCTGATGTAAAAAGTGGGCTGTGGTTCTAAAAAGTTTGGAAAACGCTGTCTTATCATTTAGAGCATTCATTTTCACTCTCCATCAGTAGATGGCGCTCTCACTCCATACATACTATTACCCAACGTTCTATCAAACACGAAACCACAGAAGCTGAGTAATTTAGCTGATATTTCACTTCCAGCATGGTTCTGTCACTCTTGCCGATTCCTGCCTGCTCCCTTTGTACCTTTTTTAGGTCTCGCCTAGCGAATGCGCTACATCGCCTTGGCAAGACTATTGTTGTGGGTTTGGTGCGCGAAGAGAGACAAACCATGTGCGAGCATGGACCGGCGATGTGCACGTGCATGGCGTCTCCCCTCCGTGCTCCCACCGCGCGCTCACACGCTCCCAACGCTTGTTTGATTAAGAGACATGCACGCGTCTGGCGCACGGCGTGATCACATGTCCTGCTCCCTGGTTGGTTCGAGCTGTTGCCATATTGCCGGGTGCGCGCCGTGGAAGGCTATGTAGGACTTCCAAGTCTCAGCTCTGGCACGGCGGACGCAGTCGAGTCCTGCCCGGTCTGTTTTTGGGTCAGGCCAAGGCTGGTCCTGCATAGGTCTGACTCTAGGTATTTGTATGCCCCCCCTCGAGAGTCTGATCCTCCGTTGCTGTCAGTGCGCGCTATGCTGCAGGGCCGGCTACTGTACTTCCTTTGGCTCAGTGGGTGGTCTGAAATACACCTGGCAGGTTGCGTAGCCGCAGGTTCCCCCAGGACCTCCGAAGTGTGTTATAACTGTGGCTGGTATGCATTTCTATTTCGCTGCAGCCCAGAGGCGTAACGTACAGGCCCACCACAGGCAAATCCTGGGGACTGTGGAGTTTCAAATGGCCTAAGAAGCATGGCTGCGCGTAGGCGCTGAATGAAACACGGGAGCCGGTATTGTTAGAACACACACGCGGCTCCGACTGACTCGCCGAGGCCACGCCTCTTTATTTAACGAGCTAGCGTCTGACGTCACGCGTCAGCGCTAGCACACCTCGGCAGCGCGGAAGGCTAGAACGCCTCGCGCGTGCCGAACACTACACTCCTTCCAACCTTTATAAACATTGAACAAAACATAAAACCAACGATGAATCTGTTACCAGTCTGCCAGTCCTTACGGGTTACACTATATAATCCGCCAGCTGGGATGACGGTGCCGGGTTCTTTCTCAGGTTGTAGCGGGATGGGCCACCTCGGGGGTTCTGCGCCTTGGGGTGTTCGGCTCTACCCGGGTTGGGGAGCTGCCAGGCGGGTTACCCCCTGGGGTGGCTGGGATGGACTGGGAACCACCATCCTCGCTCCGACCGTCCTCCACCTCCTGATCTCCTCTCGGCTGGTCGGGATCCGGCCCCTCGGGCTCGGCCCCGGGACGGGACGGTGTTCCTGAGTGGACTTTTTTGAAGAAGGACACATCTCGCGTGACCGTTTCAGCACCTCTTTGAGCGGTCACCATCGTGCCTGTGCGGCGGGTGACAACCCATGGTTGTGGTTCAAAAGGAAGTCTGAACTTGCTGCCTGGGTAGCGGTCCTTCACGTACACTCGATCCTGCTGTTGTATCGTGGACTCCTTAGCTCCCCTTTGCTGGCTGGCGTGGTCATTCGAGCGCATCCGATTGGCTAAGGTCTTTTCGTTGGTGGCTTGTGCCGGAACCCAAGTAGGGTGATGTGGGATCGTGTCACTTACGATTCTCCCCATGGTGGCTGTTCCTGGCGCTGCCTCGGTTGTGACATGGGGGGTCAAACGGTATTCCCGCAGGAAACTGTAGATCGCTCTCTCCAGTGGAGATCCATCAGCCATGGCGATGCGAATGGTTTTGTTGAGTGTCCTCATAAACCTCTCTACCTCTCCATTGGCTTGGGGCCACCGTGGTGTTATCTTGCGGTGATGGATCCCCCAGCTCCTGAGATACTCTGCGAACTCCTGCCCTTGGAAAGGCGGTCCATTGTCGGTCTTGACCACCCCGAATATGCCATGAGTGGCGATGGCTTTTTCGAACTTCGCGATCACCTCAGTGGCTGTCTGGCTCCCCACGATTTCGACCTCTGGGTATTTGGTGAAGTCGTCGATAATGACCAACGCATACCGTCCATCGGGGAGATGTCCGAAGTCGGCACTCACGCACTCCCACGGTCGCAGAGGATTGTCTTCGGTCGGCACTGGGTGAGGGCGTTCCGGCTGTCCTGCGGCTTGGCACCACGTGCAGGTTCTCACCGTCTGTTCCACCATCGCATCCATGCCTGGGAACCATACTTTGGCTCGGAGCCTGCCCTTTGTCTTTACCATTCCAAGATGTCCCCTGTGGGCGAGGTCCACCGCCTGTTGAGCGAGGCTGGCCGGCATGACTAGTCTCGGACCCCGCAGAAGACATCCTTGGGCGTCAACGGACAGCTCACTTCTCACTTTCAAGAATGATTCCAGTGTCAGCTTGGCTTGGGGCATCCGTCTGTTGAGCGAGGCTTGGATTGTCCTCCAATCCCCCGACCTGACAGCCTCCGCTGCTGCTCTCACGCATTCATCACCTTCTGAGGCTTCTATTATTGCGGCCAGGCTCATTGGGAGGGGTCGTGACCGCTCTGTCACATACCGGACGTACTCCTCTGTATCCTCGGCCTCCTCCCTCTCTTCTGTTGTGGCTTTCTGCGGGTGTCGTGACAGATAGTCCGCCGGGTTCGTGGCCCCTGGTTTGTACTCCACCCGGTAGTCGTACCCTTGTAGTTGGAGTATCCATTTTTCAATCCGGGGTGGCGGCTTCGAGGACGACCCTTGGAATAGAGGAGTGAGTGGCTTGTGATCGGTTGTCACCGTGAAATGATGTCCATACACGTACACATGAAAATACCGGCATGCCCAGTGGATGGCGATGGCTTCCCGCTCGATTTGCGAGTACCGCTGCTCTGTTTCGGTCAGGGACCGGCTGGCGTAGGCGATGGGGGCCCACTCCTCGTTGTCCTGGAGTTGTGTCAGGACCGCTCCCAGCCCAAACGGGCTCGCGTCGACCGCCACGTTGGTGGGCTTTGCCGGGTCGAAGTATGAGAGGGTAGTGTCCGCGGACAGGGCCGCCTTCGTCGCTTGGAACGCCTGCTCCTGTTCCAGGCCCCACTGCCACGTGGTGGACGACTTGGTCGATTCCCTGAGGGGTTTGGTGAGGTTGGAGAGGTCCGGAATGAAGCGGCCGCAGAAATGGACCATGCCCAGGAAACTCCGGGCCTCCGAGATGTTCGTCGGAGCTGGGGCATCTTGGACATCCTTCACCTTGTCCGGGTCTGGGGCCACCCCTTGGTCCGAGAAGGTATACCCAAAGAAACTGATCTTGTTCTGCAGGAACTGACACTTCTCCCAGTGCAGGGTCAAGCCTGACTCCTGAATCTTCTTGAGGACCCCTTTCAACCGCTGGTGGTGTTGCTCTATGGTTGACGCGTATATGAGCAGGTCGTCGCTCACATCGAGCACGCCGGGGAGCCCACTGAGCACTTCTCTGATGGTATTTTGGAATACCTCGGCGGCACTCGAGATGCCGAAGTTCAGGCGCCGATACCGTCTGAGGCCCACATGGGTGGAAAATGTGGTGATGTACCTCGAGTCCGGATGAAGTGGTAGCTGGTGGTAGCCTGACCGTAGGTCCATCTTCGAAAACCACCTGGCCCCGTTCAGCTCTCCCAGGATGTCATCAATGGTGGGCGTCAGGTGTCGCTCTCTTTTGACCGCGGCGTTAGGGAGGCGCATGTCCACACAGATGCGGACTTGTCCTGGCTGCTTCGGCTTCCTGGCGATGACGATCGGGGATACCCACGGGGTTGGCCCACTGACCTTTTCGATGATGCCTTGTCTCTCCAGGGCCTCCAGCTCCTCCTCGACCTTCTGCCGCGGGTGGAAAGCAATTCGCCGGTGCCTCAGCACCACTGGCTGGACCGACGGGTCGATGTGTAAGGATACTTCCTTTCCTTTCAGGCACCCGATGCCGTTGTCGTACTTTAGAATGTGGGACCGCGTAGGAGGCAGGGCCCTACCCCTGTCTATCCCGGTATTAGTGAACCGCGAATGGTTAATGCGGTATGTACAAGTGCTTTGTGTAGCGTTTTAGCTATGAATGCACTGTGTATACGCTATTATACATCACTACGTGGGTTCCATTTTAGATCGGTGGCCATCTTATGGTTGCCCTCACATAGGCTACATAAGCATGAGGCAAATACGGGCCTTTTAGAGCACATGTGGCTTTCTTTGAGTTTTCTGTGACCTGGGCAGCTTGGCTCCGCTGCCCCAGGTCAAACTGGTCCCACGAGTTCCCCGTCCTCTGGCCACCTGTGATTAGCATCAGGGCTTGACACACCATAAAGTCTTTTCATCCTACACGAGCCTCCAGCTAATCTCTTTCTCACCTGACTGTTCCTGCTTTATGGCTTGTTTCCCAAAACAGGAGATGCTCATGTTTATTGGGGCCTATCGATATCTGATGTGGGATCTGAGCCTTGCTGGGTAAATAATTGCGGGCTGGCTTAACTGGAATGTGGGATGGTCATCATGACTCTGCCTTTTCGTTTTGTAATGTATACTTTAAATGACCATGCCATAAACCTAGGAATGTATGCCTGAAGCAGGAAATTCTGTATTTAAGGAGAAGCCCGTTTCTGTGATTTTCAGCAGTCTCCTGATAACATACACGCTGTTGTACTTCTAGGACGCCTGTAATTGGTCTGCAGCCAATAAACTGATCTTTGACTTCACCCAGAAGACTCTGTGTTTCTGTAGGTCTGAAACAGGAAGAACCCCGAAGTCATAGGGTGTATTCCCCTGCACCGCTGGGCTTAAAATACCCAGTACTTCACCGTTAAAGACTTCTCCAAACTCTTCCAGGATGGTATCCAGTTCTTCCTCCAGGACTGCCATGGCAAACAAGATCAGTCTCAATTCTTCGGCCGATTGCCCGCTCAGCAGCATCCCGCTGCCCTCTTCCGTGACATAGACGGTGGTGTTGATGCTCCTCTCCCCATGTTGTAGCTCTGTTTTGAAGCACCCGATGAGGGGAATGGGCGTCTTCTGGCCGTATGCGAACACCCGAATCTTCGCTTCTCTCAGCGGGGGTTTGGCCCGCAGTTGGTGGTAGACATTGGCGGCCATCAGCTCGATGGAGGCCCCAGTGTCAATTGTCGCCTTTACCTCTTGTTGTTGGACTAGAATGCGACATTTCGGAAGTCTGCGCTTCTTCTTCTATGGTTGATGGATTGCAAACACATAATGGACTGGGTACTCTTCGGTGTCGTCGTCCATGTCTTCGCTGTATGCCTCTTCGCGTACCGCATGGGCCGCCTCCTTCTTGACTCTGGTGGACCGGCACACCGCCGCAAAGTGGTTCATCCACCCGCAGGCGCCGCACTTTTTCCCTCTGGCCAGGCAGTCTTGCATGCGGTGGGGTTGGCCGCCACAGTACCCACAGTCTTTCTTCTTTGCCTCCGGCTGCCGTTTCCCTCCGGCTTGCCTCCCTTTTGGCCGCACTACGTTCACCGCTTCCGCCACTTGCACTTGCTCCGTCTTCACAGGGCGATGTAGGGCTGCCTCCATATGCGAGGCTCTCGCTTGCGATAGCTCCTTCGACCGTCCGAGGGTGAGGATGTCCGCCAGGGGCTTTCCTTCTTCCTGGAGGACCGTGACACGAAGCTTAGACGAGTAACACCCCTGTATAATCTGCCCTCGGATCTCCTTCTGTTCGTCGCGGAACCCACACGTGCTGGCTAACTCCTTCAGCCTGCCATGGAACGCGTCCGCCTCTTGTTTGGCCTGACGGAAGATGAACCTTTCATAGTCTCTGTTCGCCATGGGCTCGAAGTGGGCGTTGAGCGCGTTCAGCAGAGTGTGGTAAGTCTTCGGCGTGGCTTCCACGAGAGTTTTGTAGATGCGGTGGATGTCTTTGCCTCCTAGGTGGAGCAGCAGTGCTCTGCGTCTTTCCCTCGCGATGCCAGCCCCTTCGAAGTAAAATTGTAGGCGGTCCGTCCAATCCTTCCAGCGCGGGGCAAGGGACGACGGGGCACCGTCAACGGCAAACGGCTCAATGGCGGGAATCGACGCCATCTTGGCACGTGCGCAGCACGCGGTGGAAGCTGTCTTCCTCTCTGCGTCGACGCCAACAGGCGTGCACCCCCTACGGGCGTTGCGCGTTGACTCTCCTCGCGCTTCTGCACCAACCGGTGGGCGCGCCTACCTCCAGACGTCATCCGCGGGACCCCTCAGGCGCTTCTGGGTTGAGGCGATCACACCCGGCGTAGGCCTGGGCCGTAGGAGGGCGCAGTCGTCGTCAGGCACCTCGTGGGGCAGGTGCGGCACCACCTGGGCGAGACATACCCCTTCCAGGCTGCGGATTTGGGGCACCAGGGCGCACACAGCGTCCCCTCCGATGGCTGGATGGGCCTCCAGGGCACTTGCAGTGTTCCCCACCAGGCCTCACAGCAGGCTCAGCCGGGTCACCATGAGGGGGGCTGCACACACAGGCTCAGGATACATGGGAGGCCACAATGGTTACTGTGGGGCACAAAACAGCACATCAGGGCTCAATAGACCCCTCGTCGCCAGTGTGGAGTTTCAAATGGCCTAAGAAGCATGGCTGCGCGTAGGCGCTGAATGAAACACGGGAGCCGGTATTGTTAGAACACATACGCGGCTCCGACTGACTCGCCGAGGCCACGCCTCTTTATTTAACGAGCTAGCGTCTGACGTCACGCGTCAGCGCTAGCACACCTCGGCAGCGCGGAAGGCTAGAACGCCTCGCGCGTGCCGAACACTACAGGGACCAGAGCACTGCGCCCGTTTACTGGGAGAGTGCCTGGTCGCGCCAGCGGTGAGGCCCAGTTCCCCTCTGTCGGGCTACTCATTCGGGGATAGCTCCTACTACGAGCTGAATCAGTGGAGTCCCTTATGCAATGTCCGGGCATTCACACACTCTCAATCCACGCCCCCCAGGTGCTGGTGGCCGTTCACTGGTGCTGTGAATGGGCCTGCTTCCTGGAGCCAGGCCGGGCTCTTTAGTGCTCTCCGCCCCCAGTTCCATCTACCTTGCAGCCTATGCTTGTCATTTGTGGGCCTCTCCTCCCCCGCCGCCTGCCCCATGCGCCTGCTCCACCTATTGCATGGGCCCCTCTTGATCTGGTGGCGGTGGCAGACGGGTGTTCGCAGCTTCTACCTCGGGGTCAGCGCAGCACGCCCCCTCAGCGCAGGGGCACACTTTTGCTTCAAGATATCTCCTTGTGGGCCGCCAGGCCACAGCGATCTGTCCAGGCCCGGCCTGATCAGTGAATCTGATCTCTCGCTCTTCTAGCGGGAGGGAGAACCAAGGGTGCTCTCAATAGGCGGAGGGAGTCACTCGGCCACCCGGGACTCCAGGTGCTGACTGTGGGTCTCCGCCGCAGGTCGGATCTCGCCTCTGATGCGTCACACGTCCCGAGACCGGGTTGGGACACCGCAGCTCACAGTACGCCAGCTCCGGCACTCCACCTCCGGTCGATCCACGGAGGGACTCGGTTTCACGGTTTCGGCGGTGCTCAGCTGCTCCCTTCTACGCCCCGTTGAGTTGTGTATTGGGTCCGCAGGAGTCTCCACTGGTACAATGCGGTGGGGAGGCAGCTAGAGTACAGGCTTATGCCGGCAGAGTCGGAGAGACACAGAAATACGTCTCATCCGACCGCCATCTTAGCCATGCAAACATTTTAGAAGATAAAAGTGGGAGATTTAAAAAATAAAATAGTCGGGAGAATGTTAGGGTGACCAACTGGCATGGGTGCAAATTCAGGACGGTGAGTGTACAAATTCAGGACAAAGGGTCAAAATTCAGGACAGGAGGTCAAAATTCAGGACAAAAGGTACGTTTTACAGACACATCAGAGGAGGTCGCGCAATAGTTTATAATTAAGCTCATCCATACCCAAACATATTCAACCATTTGCAAACCTATCTATCATGTATCCTTCCATCCATCATTTCACTCATCCATCCCTCCATCCACCCTTTCACTCATCCATCCATTATCCATCCATCCTTTCACCCTATCCATCAGTACACTCATCCATCCACTCTTCCACCCATCCATCCAGTTGTTTTAGCCTTTGAACCATCCAGCCATCCGTTCATTTACTCTTCTATCCACCCAGTCACTCATCCTTCCACCCATTCACCCTTTCAGTCATCCATTCATCCTCCCTTTCTCTCTCAATCGACCTTCACCTAGCCATCCTTCCTTCCACCCATCCGTCTACACATTCACTCATGAATCCATCCATTGATCCCATCACTCATCCATCCTTTCTCTCATCCATCCACCCTTTCACTCCTTCACTCATCTATCTATCCTTTTGTCCATCTACCCTCCCTTTCACACACTCATCCACCCTTTCAGTTTTCCGTCCATCCACTCACCCTTATCCATTCATCAATCCATCCATCATTTCACTCACTCACCCATTCACTCATCCATCCATCCACTCATCCAGCCACCCTTTTACCCATCCATCTACCCTTCTGCCCATATATTTACCTTTTCTCTCATCCATCCTTCCACTCACTCACTCATCCATCCTTTCTCATTATCCATCCATTTACCCTTTCATCCACCCTTTCACTAATCTATCCAGCCATCCACCCATCTCTTTACTTACTCATTCGCCCACCTTTTCATATTAATTATGAGCAGAGCCTTTGTTGGCAGAGTTGCAGACAGAAGAGGCCCATCGAGAATTTAACCCTTGCTTTAGTTCCTAAAGCAAGGGGTGGGCGTAGGGTTCACTATGCCCCTGCACATAGGCAATCCTAAAAACTGGAAGTCATGAGTCATGCATGATGCACAGTGCCAGGCCATGAGGTGACAGTGACATGTTGTTTCCAAGGCTTTAAGTGGGATGAAAAAACTGGCTGGGTCTCTCCAAAGGGGGTGTTCGATGTAATTAAGGGCGTGGCTTAAAACACCTAAGCTAAAAACCTGTGCTTAGTATAGTGTACCGCACGGCTGGTATTTTGCCTCTTTTGTCATTGTATCCAGATATATGATACAACAAGTAATGTTACACCTGCAACAAGCCAGAACTATTGGCTTTGTCTATGGTGGTTAGTTGCATAAAATAAAAAAGCAGCAATCATGGCTTCATTGAATATAATATTGAAAATGTATCAGTTCTAAAATGACGAGACTGTGAAAGGGACTGTGAAAGAACTTTAGCCCCTTCTTTTTAACTACTTTCACCTGCTTCTTTTCTTGAACTGGATTCTCATCTAGCAGCATTGGCCTTTTTGCACATTTCTTCCATCTGACAGAATGCTCTGCCCTAGACTGAGGCTGGGGAAGCCCAGCACACGCTTTAACAGCCCAGACTGGGCTATTGTCATTCTGTATGTGGCAATCAGCTACATACAGAATGACAAAGGGCAGGATGGGGATTGTGCTCCGAGGAGGAGTGCTTGGCGGCCCCATCAGGGAGTTGTGGCTTCATGTAGCGGAACAGTGCTGTTCCCTGGAATGCCCAAAATTACAGACAAAAGGCGTCCGTAAAAGGGATCCTCACGGACTACGGACGTGAGGTCCAAATTACGGACGGTCCGTGAAATTTATGGACGGTTGGTCAACCTAAAGAATGTATTTTCCCCCATTGACTTTACTTGAAGCAGAGACAGTTTCAGGCGGGAGACAGTCCAAAATGGATCCATTTTTGGCTTAAACAGCCGGGAGTCTCCCTGAATCAGGTCTATTGGCATGTATCTAGTAGTGAGCAGGGATTAACAACCTAATGCACAGGAGCAGAGGCAGGTAACACAACCTGTACCCTGCCCCTGCCTTTAGAACTACCTGCACTCGCCGGCACCTGATCCCTTGGACAACTGCTCTGGAGCTGCATAGACTGGCACCTCCTTTTTATACAATAGAAAATGGTATAAAGGAAAAAACACAGAACAATTTATGAGTAGAGCACATTTAATTACCCTCTCCTCAATTATTGTTATTCTTGCTGAATATATCAAAACATATTTGTCACATACATGTGCAATGACACCTAATCAATGAAGAAAACCCAAAAAGGACATATATCACAACATCTGTACATACCAAAAACAAATTACAAGACACATTAACCCTAAAAAATATATAATAATTCTCACTAGTGTCCCCCTTACAGTTCTGGGCAAACCACTTAGAGGTAGTCAATGTAGAACACAAAAGGCTAGTGGACCAGTTGACCTAGTTCTAGTGTGACACCCTACAATTCCACAGATAACTATAATTTCCACGACTCCTCGTGTTGCCATACTTCTAATTTCTCAAAAGATACAAATGAATAAAAACAGAAACAGACTGTACTGTCTGGAAATGGATACATTTCACCAAGATAAGGAGCCTCTGAAAGACTTGGTTGAGCTGTGAAATGCTCCACTGTGCCTCCCCAGCATTGTTCGCCTTTCTGTCGCACCACTTTTTAGGTTGCATTTTTTAAAGTTTAATAATCTCTTTCGATTTTGGAGGAAGAGGCACTCCTGGGTTCTTCTCTATCTTGCCTTTAGAAATTAGGTATTTTATTAAAAGCATGACGACCCGATATGCACGTATTTCACATAATTTACTGAATATGAAAAAAAGAGCTTAGTCAATAAAGGACATGATAATTCACACCACATGTCTGGCAGGCTGTGGTCTCTGGTTGCCACAATGGAGCAGTTCAAAAATGACTGCTGGGAAAGAACAAAAAGTTCTCATGGGGTTTGCCATTTGCATCCGAACTGAAATGAACCTTTAAAAAGAAGCATCTGCTATGCAATATGTCTCGCATTTGCGAGAGTTTGAGCTATTGGCATTGTAAATGACAATGTCTTTTATTTATGTTTTGAAATCCTGCAAGTGGTGCGTAAACACGCACTTTGTACTTATAGTCCTTGCTTACAAGAAGCAAGGCTTTCAGTAACTGCACCTCTTTTACTGCCAGCCTTGCTTCTCGTAAGAAAGGACTAGAAGTACAAAGTGCTTGTTTACGCACTGCTTGCAGGTTTTCAAAACACATAAATAAAAGGCATTGTCATTTACAATGTCAATAGCTCAAACTCTCGCAAATGCGAGACCTATTGCATTGCAAATGCTTGTTCCTTCTCTCTCAATCTCATCTGCCCTGGCTTCAGGACTCTTGATCTGGGAGGGCCATGAAGAAACAGATGGGCCAACATGATGGATGTGGTAGGGGTAAAAATCAACAAAGCGGTTTTGAAGACCTGCTGTTTTAGTCAGGCACCGGCAAAATAAGTCCTATTTTGGTTAGTCTACAAAGTTCTTCATCTGTACTGTGTGCAGCGGTACTGGGTGTGATGCATGTTTGAAGATAAAGGCAGGGGCCACCTGCCCTCCGAGCACAGCTGCAGGAAGCGGCCACTTGAAGACTGGTGGCACGATACTGGTTAGAGGGAAAGAGAGAGGATGTCGCTTAACGGCTAGAGTGGCCGACTTTGAAGCTGGGGAACGAGGTGCGAGTCTTGTGGGAGGCTCAAGCATCCTGTGATTCTGGGCAAACCACTTCATCTCCCCGTGCCTAAAAATGAATGTGTCCGTCTGTAATGCAACTGGCGCTCATGTGAAGCGCTCTAATACCTTAAGGTCGAGTTCGCGCTGCATAATAATGCAAAACAAGGGCAATCGCTTTACCCTGTGCCAACTAAGCATAGCCATGCCCCGAGATTTCAGCAGGCATGAGTATTTTGGCTACAGAGCCAAAGGTGTTTGGGTTGTGAAGGTGGAAAACTGACCATACATTGTGAAAGGCAATAGGTTTTACATTGTGGATCGTTAGTAGAATGTCCTTTCAGCGGTAGTTTCAAAACCCACATTTCACAGGAACAATGTCATACTGATGAATTACTTATTTTCCATTATTTGTGACAATTACATTACCAACCAATAATAAGGCTAGAAAGTAGTGCAATGTAATGAATTACAGCAGTGATATGTAGCACTATTTTCAAAGCACATTTTACTGTTTTGAAAAATATTCGAAAAAGCGCATAAGGAGATGTTATGGAGTCCTAGCAAGATTTGCAAATCACTGCCTCACATTTGAATATCATGTCCCAAGAACCCCACATTTTATGTACAGATTTAGGGCATTGAAAACTTGGTGTTTCTTTTAGATCACACCCACCCTGCGGTCCTTAAGCCCTGTGGAATGAATATCATATTTGGCCTTGACCTCCACTGGATTACCTGCCACCACACGTCCACTACTGGAAAAAGGGAGGCAAGAATCTCGTAGGAACCCATAAGACAGGTTGCCTAGTGGAATCATTAGAGCCCTGTACAACAGAGGGATTCTTTTTAAATACTGTACCAGCTTCAACATTCACAAAGCTGGGGAAATTAAAATAAAATATGCAAATGCCAAGCTTCACATAACATATAGCAATTGTTCACTTGTCGGTTAGAAGATTCAACGCTGGGATCTTGTCAAAACAGTGGTGACTCAAGAACTTCATTTAGTAGCTTCGCAAATGTTCACTTAACTGAATTGCGTCTGTAAATTCCTAGGTTCACCAATGTTTATCAATGTTCACATATCAATATCGCAGTTTAGCAGAAGATTCAACATTGGGATCTTGTCAGAACAGTGGTGACTCAAGAACTTGCAGCAGAAGAGCCAGGAGCTGAGATGTCCATAAGAGCTTCTTCTTTCCCATCGAGGAACATTTTCAGGGCAAAGTGATCGGTGAAGAAGTGAGGAGTCCTCTGTACTGTGACGCAATATTTGGCTGGACCTGTAAAGGAGAACTGGTAGCCCATGGCTTTTAATCTGGGGCGAAGCGTCAGGAAGCCTTTTCTCGTTTCAACAGTTTCTATACTATAATCCTGTGAGATGTAGATTTTTTTCTGTTTCCAGAGGATATGATTATTTTTCCGCATGAAGGCGAGGATCAGCTCCACGTGTTGATACCGGAGAGGTTTGCACACTATTGGTCTCGGAGATTTCTGACTCGGGATTATTCTTTCTGGGACCCTGTGCGCCCTATCAAACTCCAGGAGCTTACTGAAGGACAAGTTTGTAGCTTGAGTGAACCAGTTCTCAAGGAAAGCGATGAATGATCTGGAAGGCTCTTCCTCCCCCTCTGGTATTCCAAATATTTTCTAATTCCCCCTTCTGTTTCTGTCTTCCAGGCCGAAAGTAGTTTGGTGAGCGAGTCCATTGTGATGGTTAGGCGCTGGAGGAATTTACTCATTTTGATTTCTGTATCTTCCAACTGGCTAATTCTGCTTTCTGTATATGTGATCCTAACGTTGGTGTCTCTGATGTCTTGTCAGATCACTGCTATCTAGGTCTGCATTCTATCCGTGTTTTCCTTGGTGGATTTAGCGAGTTCGTGGACATCCGCAAGTTTATTTAAGATGGTTTCCATGGTGGTATTAATGTCCTGCTTGCCTTTAGTGGGAGAGTCTGGGTTAGGCGGGTCAGCTTTGACTCTTTTGAGGCTTGTCTTGTTTTTTCTTTGTTAGCCATTTTTGTTAGAAATATTGTGCTTCTTCAGGATACTGGGATCGTTGACACGGAGGGGGCTTGGTTACCCCTTCAGTGAGAAGATCCTAAATGATCAGCAATGGTTTCAGCTGATTACTTTAAACCTATGATGTCTTAGCCTTGTCAGGATTGACAATGAGATGGCTGCCACTTCTAGACCTTTAATGTCATTAATGTCTTTGCCCTATTGAGATTGGCGGTGTAGCACACAGAACGTCGGCCATTAACAACAGGTTCGTACTAGAACTTTGCAGCCACTTCTAGAACATTAATGTCTTTGCCATATTGAGATTGGCGGTGCAGCAGACAGAAAGTCGATCATTTACAACAGGTTCGTCCAAGGACTTTGACGTATTGACGTTGCGATACACTTCTTTCACCAAGGTGGTCTGAGTAGGGTAGGCATAACACAATGTGTGATAGCATGGACTATAATGCCATAAGAGAGGATCCTTCTAGAACCTTCCAGAACCTTCTTGAGTGATCTTACAACAAGCACAGAATCGCCATTTTAAAGTTAGGCAAGGAGGTCAGGCAATCACAGAGAGACTGTATTTGAGGCATGTGGTCTCTAGTTTTTTATACAACTTGCAAGCATCTTTAACAATAGTTAGGTGCAGCCGCCGGTGAGCAAATCGTCTAAGGCACTTAGTGAGCATTAGCTATGACAGAGGCCATAGTAGAGTCAGGCTCTGCAGACATGCAGTGGTCGCAGGTAAGCCCTATTTTAGGAGTGGTGCCGTGGAAAGTAGCCTGATACAAACCAGGTGCTGGGTCAATATGTTTGCAATTGGCCTATTCTTAAGGCAGCGAGTATTGCAGGCTCAGCAGGAAAACTCGCAGAGGGACCTCCATGCAGCCACCATTTTGAGGTCAGGCAGACCGAGCGAGTGGGGCTAATCGTACTTGCAATTGTACTTACATTTTCTTCTTGTGCCAGGAGAGCTCACCTCCACCACCTGTACGTTGCATCTCTCATCCGGTCCGTGGTGCCACAGAGTAGCACAGCGCTGCAGCAGCCGGATAGAGTTATGGGCGGCAAGCGGGGGTTACAAGCCGCGGCCTCAGAGATGCGACGCGTGTAGAGCTGGTAGAGTGGATCACTGTAGTTGTGCAGCCGATGAGTGGATCAACGATTCATTAGTGTCACTTTGATCCCTAGGTTATCGGAGTAAATATGGTACTGGGTACAACCTTCAGATCGGTAATAAGTGCATTATAAACGCTTGGGAAGGCCCGTCCAAGGGAGGAGACGCAGGCTCAAGCCGCCATCTTCTCCGCGCTCCAAACCACTCCCCAAAGCTTCAAATAACATAATGTGTATTTGTTAAAGCAGTATCTTGGTGCTGAATAACAGATGACTATTGTTACCCACCTCAATGGTACTCATTTTATCTACCTCAAAAGGATGACAGGCTGAGTGGACTCGCGGGATTTGAACCTGTGACTCTGAGGTCAAACACAGGCCCTTCAGTGGACACATTAGGCCACTAATCCACCAGGGCACAGCACCACAGATCCCTATGTGAAGCCATATTACACAATTGTTCAATATTTACCCTCTACATATGTAAGGTCCACTGAGGTTATTTAATCTCCTGTCAGCCACCCTTGGATCAACACTGCAGACTATGAGAGTCTGATCTTTGTGCACTTTTGCGGGGCAAAAAAGTCCCACTTGTTTTCTAAAAAACACAAGGTTGTGGTTTTCTTTGTAGTACAAGCATATGCTAAAACAAATTAAAAAGAAAAAATATGGCAACTAAATGTGGAGGGCATGCGCTTCGTAAAATTTTTCACTGGCCTGCCATCTTGGAACAGAAAAAATGTATACAATATGCAGAATAACATTTCAAGATGGTGGCACGATTTTGAAGCTTGCCTGCCACTCTCCATAAGAAAGTTGTGGTCCAGCAGCAATGGCAGTGGAGCTTCTGGTGCTGTCAGTATTCAATTAACACTAGTCTGCAGTGGCAGGTGAGCTTTTGGGGAATGAACTAAAGGAAACATTGCCTGAAGTTGGGCTCCTCAAGATGCAGAGCAACACAGAGTACGCAGGCAAACTACTATTGCTCAGACTACCTGACACCCTAAAGACCAGCGATTGTTTACTAGGCAGATTGTAGTTTGTTCTTATGAAGGGTTGTGAAAGACATTGTCTGATGAATGACGTTAAGTGGGCTTACCCAAAGACCATTTTTTGTAAGCAAGAATATGTATTATTTTTGAGAAAACATGATGCTGGTGAAACAACTAAAAAGTCTTTTGGTCAGACCTAAAACACACAAATAGAGCAAAGGGGGCAAGCGCACAGCAGGTCCTCGACTCACACGCATAAGAAATATAGCACTGGTCAAGAGCATCACTGAAAGACATGGACCAAGTGTGTTACTGCAGGGCCAGTGCAAGCTTGCTTCAAAGATATGGAACACGTGTGGTTATGCAGTTCCACTACAAGCCTCCTCTAAAAATATGGAACAAGTTTGGCACTGAGCAGTACCATTTAATGTCTCCCTTAGATAAAACAAAAAAGCTGCATTTTTGATTTGGTACAAGTATAAGGAACACCACTGGGGTTTATGAGTGCAAGCATAAACCACATGCATAGCATGATTTCCATACACAAAACAGGTACAGCTCAGGGCACGAGTACACACTTCCCTCAAACCCATATGACACATACCGATCTAGCCAGAAACAATGTAAGAGCCGCATGCATGCACAGAACATGGTCAGCATCTGCAGCAGCAGACCAAGCTTGAACGTAAGCACATATAATGTGCAGTATTTGGCATCCGTGTACGTTCCTTTCACACACAGCACTGGTACAAGATGCTCAGCAGCAGCGCAAGCTAAGATATCCTCGCATAACAAACAGGTACCTCGCCGACACTAGCATCTTAGATATTTCAGGCACAGAATAGCCAGAGTAAAGAAGAGAGGTGGATGACCAATGGAGATTCGAGCCAAATGCCTGGCTGTTTTTCAGCTAGAGCTCCCCTCGAGCCTTTCATGTGGGTTCTGCCTGCTATCCATGCTCGAATCTCATGCACCATGAGTAAAATAGAAAACATTAAACTTTAATATCAATTTGTCTCTCCTGTTTGACATCAATCTAGTGCCTGAATTATGTGAAACCAATAAACCTAGGATCAAACCAGACTTGGTCACTTAATAGAATTTTGTGATCCTAGATAATCATTTTATTTTATCATACCCCGTATTGTTTTCATTATTGCACGTGAGAAAAGTATACCAAGGTTAAGTATGTGTGCTGTACAAAAGTCTCCCTTGCTTTTGATTTGATGGACTATAATGTTGCTCTATGTAAAATTAGAATATAGGCCAAATATAAGGTGCACATGACAACTGATTTTCCTCTTATTTCACTAATGGTAATGTCTTATGGGTGGAGAGTTGAGGCACGAATGTTTCTAACGTACAAGTTACTACTTGTGTAACCATTTATCTGTAAGAGACATTAGTTAGTGATAGATTCCTTACCTTAGAATAATCCCCAGGCGTCAGACTGGATCTGGAAAGTTTTGCTAGCAGTACCCCTGCGTGTCAGTAGGTGGTGTCGTGCGGCTCTGCGTCCGTCGCTGGCATTGTAAGCGCCGAGATGACGTCACGGAGACTACTTAGACACTACCCATGCACGCTGACGTCTGTTCTGTACACGACTTTCCGCGCCAGGAACGCAGAGCCATGCAAGAAACTGACCACTGGTGCCAAGAAACTAGGGCCCTGAAAGGAATGACCTTAACCCTAGAAATCATTGTGCAGAACGGGGAGGATGGGTGGGGCGGTAAGGAATCTATCACTAACTAATGTCTCTTACAGTTATATCGTTACACAAGTAGTAACTTGTGCATCAGAAAGAGACACATTAGTGATAGATTCCTTACCTTAGAATAGATACCCCAGCAATACCAACCCCGGTGGTGGGTCTGTGAACAGATTACACCAGAAAGTCACGGAGAAAGTCACGGAGAACAGAACGGCCACAGAAGCCGTCTCTCCTGACTTGACTGTCAAGGCAGTAATGCTTGGTAAAGACTGAGGACCACCGCCATCACCTTCGTGAACACATGAGGGGCGCTGGTAAGGCCGAAGGGGAGCACGGCAAACTGAAAATGCTCCTGGCCTACCGTGAACCGCAGGTAACGCCGGTGGGCCGGCAGGACGGGGATGTGAAAATATGCGTCCTGCAAGTCCAACGCTACCATCCAGTCTCCAGGGTCGAGGACAGCCAGGACCTGAACCAATGTCAGCATTTTGAACTTTTTCTTCCGGAGGAAGCGATTGACGTTCCGGAGGTCCAAGATGGGGCGCAAGGCCCCTTTGTCCTTCTTGGGGACCAGAAAGTAGTGGGAATAACAACCACTCCCTACTTCAGGCCCAGGAACGCACTCGAAGGCCCCCTTGGCCAAGAGGGCCATGACTTCCTGCTGGAGAAGTACCAAGTGATCCCCCGACATGCGGTGGCACCGAGGTGGCATGGCTGGAAGGGAGAACTGGAAGGGAGTAACCCCTGCGGATGATCTGCAACACCCACTTGTCCGATGTGATATCGCACCAGTGGGGGAGGTGGTGGCGGATCCTGCCACCCACCGGCATGGGGTGCTCCACAAAGCTCGGATTAGTAAGGTTTGGAGGTAGAAGCAGCGGGGGCGGAGGTGGACTGACCCCTGATTCCTCGACATGCCCCTGCGGAAGCCGCGCCCGCGCGGAGGCTGGTTCTGCACAGGTTTGCTGAAGGAACGTGCCTGGGCGCCTCTGCCATGGCCATGAAAGGAACGAAAACCAGGAGTGGCTGGGCTCTTCGCGGAAAGACCCAAGGACTTGGCCGTGGCCCGCGAGTCCTTAAAACGCTCCAGTGCACTGTCGGCCGTATCGCCAAACAGGCGAGTGCCATCAAAGGGCATGTCCATGAGCGAGCTTTGGACATCTGGCGAGAACACGGTAGATCTCAACCAGGCGTGGCGACGAAGTGCCACAGTCGTAGAAATAGCCCTACCCAGTCCGCGGTGTCCAAACCACACCGAATGGCGAACTTAGCCGCATCCTTACCCTCAGCAACCGCTTGGGACAGCACAGCATGAGTCTCCTCAGGACACTGAGACAACACCTGCGCAACCGTATCCCACACCACGTGGGAATAGCGGCCCAATAAGTAGGCGGTGTTCACTGACCACAGGCCCAAGCTGGCCGAAGAGAACAACCGTTTACCGAACTGTTCCAGCTTCTTAGAGTCCTTATCAGGTGGAGCCGTGGGAAAGGCACTCTGCGACGTCGAGGCTTGGATAACCAGGCTCTCAGGCGTAGGATGAGTGGTCAGAAAAGCGGGGTCGCCTGGCGGTGATGCCTGGCGACATTCTTATCCACCGGGGCCCCTGTGGCTGGCCGCGACCAAGTGCCCAACAAGACGTCAGTGAGGGCGTCGTTAAATGGGAGCAGAGGCTCCGATGAAGTGGACGCCATCAGGAGCACCTCAGTGAGGAGATTAGTTTTAAGGGCCACCGTAGGGAGATCAAGGTTTAGAACCTCAGCTGCCCGACAGAGCACCATCGTGTAAGAGGCACCCTCCTTCATGGTTGGCGGGGAAGAGACAAACCCCGGGTCAGAGGAGACGTTGAGGTCGCCGGCGTCCACTAAGTCGTCCACCCAGTCCTGCACGGAGTCACACTGACAGGCAAGAGGGTCCTCGGACCCCTCCCAGTCGTCCTCCACCTCTGTCACATGGGGAACAGACCGCCGCGGCAGAGCTGGGGCCGGAGAAGGAACAAACGGAGTCGGAAACTGCGCCGGCCGGGGCCTAGACGGCGCCGCGTCCCAGTGCGGACCCCAGGCCGGAACAAAATGGTCCTGGAACCTGGGCAAGGGTGGGACGAAGGGCACCCACTGTGACGCTGGGGCCAGCAGCCCTGGACCTAGTGGCGCCGGGGTCGGAGCCAACGGTGCAGGATCCTGTGGCGCTGAAGCTGGGTCCACAGGTGGCCCAACAGGATCTGGACAGAGGACCGCGGGGCCCGAAGGAGCGCCGGCGGGAGCCCGAGGCTTAAAGAGGCGGTCCATGGAAGCAAGAAATTCTTGCACCTGTTCGGGAGTCGCCGACGGACCCGGGTAAGGCGGGCAGGCCGCAGGACTCCCAGGCTCCAAGGGAAACGCAGGGGCAGAACCCCTGTCCCCCTCGTCTGCATCCGAGGATCGACGGGGGGGACGTCGGAGAGCGAACTCGCTTCTTCGACTTCTTTTTGTGTCGTCTCTTACCCGAATCCGAGGGCGAAGACTTGGAGCCCGAGGAGCAACGACTGCGGCACCGCAAGCATTCCCGGGAACGGCCCCTGGACCTGGAACGGGGCTGGGACGAGTGTTGGACCTCCAGCAGCTTCCGGCACCGCTCCCTCAAGGCCTTCGGGGCCATGGCCCGACAGTCCCGGGAGTCGTGGTCGGTCTCCAGGCAGTAGAGGCAAACATCGTGGGGGTCCACCACCGACATATTGAGTCGTCAGGCACCACAAGACTTAAATCCAGTCATCCCTACGTGCGCCAAGGAGAAAAGGAGACAAAGTCTGAAAAAGGGTAGTCAAAAAGTGACTAAGATACGTGCTCTAACTTGATCTGCGCTTGCTGGCGCGGAAAAAGAAAGAACTAACGTCAGCGCGCATGGGTGGCGCCTAAGTTGTCTCCGTGACATCATCTCGGTGCTTACGATGCCAGCGACGGACGCGGAGCCGCACAACACCACCTACTGACGCGCAGGGGTACTGCTAGCAAAACTTTCCGGATCCAGTCTGACGCCTGGGGATTATTCTAAGGTAAGGAATCTATCACTAACGTGTCTCTTTCGGATTTCACGTTTAAATATGATCTCTCTTACTGCAATACTCTGTCAATTCTCTCCTTTTTGTCCTGAAAAGAACAGGAATAATGGGTATTGGAATATCGATAACGATCAGGATTTAAAAAAAATATAACACTCCCTCAAATTGTAACCACCCCTACTGGGCTCCTGCTACGGTAGAGATCAAATTCTGGGTTTCTGTTTAGCTTTCTAATTAAATCACAGCAGGCAGGCGTGGCTCCATGCTTGTTCTGCATTTGTTTTAACTCACCCAGTACCACCACAAAAGAAGGTGTGCCATGCATAGTGTAAATCCCCTCAAAGATTGTTGTCCATGAAGTTCACTATTCTACAGATGGCACCATACCAAGTAGAAGACACCTGGTTAGGATTCTATGTTTGTCTTGGGGAAATGTCTGAGGATAAACCACTTCCCATTGATTGGTTTTATGAGTAATCCAAAATGTTATCTCATCTCGCTTTGTGGCCGCTTTACCCATGATCCCATATTATTGGTCGGTGGACTAACTGCCTGTACTGCAGGAGGATGTATTTGGTGTGCAGGAGCAGAAACCAATATCCAGTCCCTGTAGTCTGTAAAACATACTGTTGGAGTCATCCTTATATAGCATTTAATTGATTTAATAGCAGTCGTAATTCCAGAGTATTCAGTTTTGATACATTTGGATGTGGAGTAAACCAGATGATTTTGGCTAGGTAGCCCCTAGATCACTTAAGGGGCCCAACTCTGACATTCTGCATTACTTAGGGTAAATGTCCACCAACCCAAGTTTGGAGTTCCAAATATCCTAGCAGGATTTCTAGTAAGTAAGGTTCATATTTTGCAGGTGTAGCAGCAGCTTTACATGTATTAAAGTCCATAGTGTTTGGTTTTACAGGATCAAACTCAACCCACAAGTTTAATATTTTAAAGGGGAATGCGGCCTGGGCATTTATGACAAAACCTTATGTCACCCCTCCGGCTCAGGAAAACCTCTTCCCCTTAGGTGAAGTGTTAAGTGCTCTGATGTTTACTCAACGCAACAGGCTGTTAATTGGAAAACAGACTCACAATGAGATTAAAAAATGAAATCAAAATGGGGAACCATTTTACTAGTGAAGCGTCTGACAAACCCACAGCAGACAAGGACCTCCTGCTTGAACCGAGGGAGGAAAACAATATTGTAGTGGAAAAGTCTCTGTTATTAGTAAAGTCTTGTGTGTATCAAACAAGTTACTTACGTTCGTTACAAAATATATCTGTAAGAGACATGTATTAGTTATGGATTCCTTACCTTAGAATTACCCCCAGGCGTCAGACTGGATCCGGAGAATTTTTCTTCAGGAGCACCCCTGCACGTGGGTCGACTCCGCATTTGTCGTTGGAGTCATGATCGCCAGAATGACTCGGGCTATCTACTTAGATGCCGGCCCTGCGCGCTGATGTCAGTTCTTTGCACGACAGTCCACGCCAGAAGCGCAGAGTCATGCAAGACACTGATCAATGGTGCATAAAGCTAGGGCCCTGAAAGGATGTCCTTAACCCTAGAAGTCAGTTTGCAGAACGGGGAGGATGGGAGGGGCGGTAAGGGATCCATAACTAATATATGTCTCTTACAGATATATCGTTACCGAAGGTAAGTAACTTGTTCATCTGAAAGAGACTATTAGTTATCGATTCCTTACCTTAGAATAGATACCCCAGCAATGCCAACCCCGGAGGTGGGTCTGCAAACCAAGTTCATAGCAAGAAGTCCTGAAGAACGGAGCGCCAAAGAAGCCATCTCCCTGGACTTGGCTGTCAGATGTCATGTAGGGGGACTCCACATCCCAATGCAGTAGTGGCTGCTGTCGCCCTGGTGGAATAGGCGTGCAACCCTACTGGAGGTTCCTTTTTCGACAAGGAATAACACATTTTTATGCAAGGAACGACCCATCGAGAAATGTTTCGCACTGCCTGACCTTTCTTGGTGCCCACATAGCCAACAGAGCTGATCATCAACCCAGAATAGTTTTGTGCGATCCAGATAAAATGAAAGCGCACGTTTTGAATCCAAACGGTAGAGCCTCTCCTCCTCTTTAGAAGGATGTAGTTGTGGGAAGAAGGTGGGCAAAGTGATGGTCTGTCCTATGTGGAAAGAGGTACTTTGGAAAGAAAAGACAACCTTGTCCGGATGAACAGCAAGGAAAGGAGGCTTAGAAGAGAGTGCCTGAAGCTCACTCACCCTGCGAGCAAAGGGGATGGCAACCAGAAAAGCAGTCTTTAAGGTCAAGAGTCTGAGAGGACAATTATGAAGCGGCTCGAAGGGAGTGCACATAAGGTAAGTCAGAACAAGGTTCAAGTCCCACTGGGGCATTACCAAAGGAATAGGAGGAAACAGGTGAGTAATGCCCTTAAAGAAACGATTTACAATACGGGACTTGAAAAGAGAAGACTGATCAGGAAGGCGAAGAAAGGCCGAAAGATAGCCCTTGAGGGTGCCCAGAGCAGAGCCCTGCTTGGCCAAAGAAAGCAGGAAGAGGAGAAATTCAGAAAGGGGGGCAGAAAGGGGATCTACAGCCTTGGCTGCGCACCATGCCACAAATTTGTTCCATCTACAGGCGAATACTGTTTTAGTAGAGGGACGCCTGGCTGCCAAGATAACATTACAGACTTCAGGAGGAAGGTCAAAGGCTGTCAACTGCCACCGCTCAATCTCCATGCAAGGAGGTGGAGGCGGGACAGGTTCGGGTGGAAGACCATCCCCTGCTGCTGCGACAGAAGATCCTCCCGAAAGGGCAGTCTGATCAAAGGATCGATGGCCATGTTCAAGATCTCGGGATACCAGACTCTTCGTGCCCTTTGTGCTCTCCAGAGCCACAAGAATTACTTGGGCCCAGTCGTGCTTGATCTTCTTCAGCACTCTGGGCAGAAGTGGTATAAGCTGAAAGGCGTATAGAAGACCGCAACTCCACTTGCGACAAAAAGAGACGCCTAGCGAGTGGCGCCTAGGAAATTCCAACGTGCATAACTGCTGACATGGTGCGTTCTCTTTGGTGGTGAACAGAGCTAACCAAGGCTCTCCCCACTGCTGAAAGAGACCTTGCACCATCTCAGAGTGAAGACGCCATTCGTGATCCATCAAGCACCGATGGCTGAGTTCGTACACCCTGGCTTTCAGGGAACCTGCCAGGTGTTGAACCACCAGGGACATGCCCTGATGTTCCAGCCACTTCCAGAGACGAAGGGTCTTCTGACAGAGGGTCCGTGACCCCACTCTGCCCTGTTTGTTGCAATACCACATGGCGGAAGTGTTGACTGTGAACACCTGCACTACTCTCCCTTTGACAGAAGGAAGGAATGCCTTCAGTGCTAGACAAATCGCCCGGAGCTCCAGAAGGTTGATGTGGAGCACGGACTCCGCCGGAGACCAGAGGTCTCTGATCTCCACCTCTCCCATGTGGCCGCTCCATCCCATGAGTGACGCATCTGTCACCACTGTGAAATCTGGTTGGGGAAGGGAGAGGATCTGCCGTTGACCCAATCCTGGTTCGTGAGCCACCACTGCAACTGATGTGCAGTCCCCGTCGAGATCTGGATGACATTGGACAGATTACCCTGATGCTGCGCCAACTGGAACTTCAGGTCCCACTGCAGAGCCCGCATATGCCACCTGGCATGATCCACCAGCAGGACGCTGGAGGCCATGAGGCCCAGCAGCCTCAGGGTCATCCACACCGAAATCTGGGCTAGATGCTGGAACATCGGTATCATAGCCAGAATATCCCAGACTCGCTGCTCGGGAGGATAGGCCCGAAACTGCACTGTGTCCAGAACATCTCAGATGAAAAGGAGCTTCTGAGAAGGGTGCAGGTGCAACTTTGGCATGTTGACTGTGAACCCCAGCGAATGCAGGAGGTCCACTGTAGTCTGGAGGTGGGCGATGACAGCCTGGGTCGAGCTTGACTTCAACAACCAGTCGTCGAGATAGGGGGAAGACTGGAACCCCTGATCGGCGCAGATGAGCTGCGACCACGGGCATCACTTTCGTGAACACCTGAGGGATGCTGGAAAGGCGAACGAGGAGCACGGTAAACTGAAAATGCTTGTGGCCTACCGTGAACCGTAGGTAACGCCTATGGGCCAGCAGGACGGGGATGTGGAAATAAGCATCCTGCAAGTCCAACGCTACCATCCAGTCTCCAGGGTCGAGTGCAGACAGGACCTGAGCCAATGTCAACATTTTGAACTATTTCTTCCGGAGGTAGCGGGTGACGTCCCTGTGGTCCAAGATAGGACGCAGGCCTTTGTCCTTTTTGGGCACCAGGAGTAGCAGCCACGACCTACTTTTGGCACAGGGACTCGCTCGATGGATCCCTTGGCCAAGAGAGCCGCAACTTCCTGACAGAGAAGGGCCAGGTGATCCTCCGCCATGCGATGGGAGGCAGGTGGCATGGAGGGAGGGGTAGTCTTGAAGGGGAGGGAGTAGCCCCTTCAGACTACCTGCAAACCCCACCTGTCTGACGTGTAGTTGTGCCAGTGGGGGAGGTGATGGCAGATCCTGCCGCCCACTGGCAACTGGGTTGCCCTGAAAAGTCGGACAAGGAAGCTTTGGAGGCTGCTTCAGAGGGGGCACTGGTGGACTGGCCCCCAGACCCACGACCCCGGCCCAACAGAGGCTGGACAGCCTGCGCGGGCCTGTGGCTCTGGGCAGTACGTGGTGAGGTACCCCTTCGTAGCCACGAAACAGGCGAAAAGCAGACTGCGTGGGGCGAGAGGTGCTAGCAAGGCCCAAGGATCTGGCCGTAGCCCTAGAGTCCTTGACGCGCAACAAGTGCATTGTCCACCTTGTCACCAAACAAGTGACAGCCATCAAAGGGCATGTCCAAAAGAGTAGATTGGACATCGTATGAGAAGCCAGTGGACCTCAGCCAAGCATAGGGTCTCAGGGCTACCGACGTTGAAATTGTCCTGCCTAGCTTGCCAGCGGTTTCCAGCCCACAGCGAATGGCAAACTTTGCTGCATCCCTCCCTTCAGCGACAGCACGGGAGAGTACGGCCCGGGCCTCCTCCGGGCACTGTGGCAGCACCAGGGCAAGCGTGTCCCAAACAGTGAGTGTTCACCGACCGCAGTCCTAAGCTGGCGAAAGAACACATCTTCTTCCCCAAATGATCCAGCTTCTTGGATTCCCTATCTGGGGGATCAGTAGGGAAAGCGCCTTTGGACGTTGAGGCTTCAACCACCAAGCTCTCAGAGGTAGGGTGTTAGGAGAGGAAAGTGGGGTCGTCCGGACAGTGGCGTCGGGCAATCATCCTATCCACAGGAGCCCCTGTGCTGGGCTTTGACCAGGTGCCTTGAAGGATGTCTGTGAGGGCCTCATTAAACGGCAGCAGGGGCTCCAAAGAGACTGCTGCTGGTTGAAGCACCTCAGTCAGGAGATTAGTCCTGACTGACACCGTAGGAAGCTCCAGGCCCAAGGCTTCAGCTTCAGCCGCCCTACGCAACAACACAGCATAGGAGGCTCCCTCCTCCGGTTCCAAGGTAGGGGGAGAAAGCATTCCAAGGTCTGGGGATGTATCCAGACCACTGGCCTCACCCAGTTTCTCTCTCCAGTCTGGCTCTTCTAGCTGGTCTGCTAGAGGGTCTGCTAGAGGGTCAATAGACCCCTCCCAGTCCTCCTCACCCTCCTCTGGCTGCCACTTAGGGTGATAAGGAACGCCAGGATAGAACAGAGGTACAAAAATACCGGTCAGCGCTGGTACCGGCGTCGGTTGGCACCGGTACCGGCGTCGGTTGGCACCGGTACCGGCGTCGGTCCGCGCCAGTCCGGCTCTGTGTTCATGTTGAAGGGGATGTCGGGGTCGACGTCGGCTGGGAACAACAAGCGTCGGAAGGGGTGGCGGTGTCGCCAATGGATTCTGCGCCAGAGGAGGTGTCGTAAGGTCGACCGGTGCTGATCTGGATCCAGGCCTGGATCCCTAGGGGCCCTGCGGCGTCAGGGCCAAAGCCACCGGCATCGAAGGCCTAGAACCCCCAGCCTGGTCCGCGGGCCCGAAGGCGCGCCGTGGAGTCGGGCTGGCCAAAGATGGAGTGGACCGCTTCGTAAGAGCTCCGATGTTGGGCAGGGGTTGCCCTGGCTCCCGGGAAGGGAGGGAAGCTCGGAGCCGAACCAACAGGCTCTGCGGGTAGAGCTAGGCGACTACTTTCCACATCCCGCGTCGGCCGACGGATGGGGGAGAAGGCGAAGAGCGATGGTGCTTCTTCGCCTTCTTGTTGTGCTTTGACTTATCCCAAGATGAAAACTTCCAAGAGGAGTGATGGTGGTGACTCTGCCACAGGTTCCACGACCTCCCTCTCGACCGGGACCTCGAGTGGTGCGGAGCGGACTGCCGTGCCTCGAGAAGCTTTCGGGACCGCTCCCGCAAAGACTTCAAGTTCATGGCCCGGCAGTCGGAGCACGACTTCGGGTCGTGCTCCAAGCACCAGAGGCATACGAGATGTGGGTCTGTGACCGACATCAACTTGTGACAGGAGTCACAAGGTTTGAAGCCGGTCCGTTGATGTGACATCCCTTGCACCAGGAGTCGAACGACTAAAAAAAAAGTTGACAAGTTGAAAAAAAACTCTAGTCAAAAAAGACTAAGGGTACCGCTCTCTCCGGATCTGCGCTGGCTGGCGCAGAAAAAGAAAGAACTCCCATCAGTGTGCAGGGGTGGCGCATATGTAGATACCGCAACATCCTTCCGGCGATCACGACGCCAACGACGAACATGGAGTCGAGCGACGCCACCTACCGACGCGCAGGGGTACTGCTGAAGAATAATTCTCCGGACCCAGTCACGCCTGGGGGTAATTCTAAGGTAAGGAATGCATAGCTAATAGTCTCTTTCAGATATTGAAGTTTACTCAAAGATCAGCCCCATCACAAAGAATCACTGGTATGTTTTTTGTAGTTTTCATCCAATAGACAGCCTGGGATTAGATTTCCGAGACCCTGTGGCAAAAATGCATGCTTGATGACAACTTACCAACATGAGCCAGTAAATTTGGTAGACTGCAAACCACGAACCACCTAGTATGGTGCATGATGGGCAATGATCATTCCTCTGAGACGTTCAGGAGAGCTTAAGAATACACACTAGGGAAATATATAATTTCATTACAATCAACATTCTATACTTCTGCAAATAATGTGCACAGTTATAACTATAAAGATAAAGAAAATACTGACAACGAAAGCGATATATATACAAAATATTAAAAAGAATTGCAACACTGTGTTTCAGAATGTACTTGCATGGAAAGACTGAACCGGATGCCATTCTCCAAACCCTCCCCTTCTTGTATCTACCTAAGCTCCAACAAAAGGGCCAGCACGAGTAGCCTCTCACCTGCACACTTAGCTGAACAATAGAAATGTTTGGTCTGTACTGAGAAGGTCATTGCCTGTGTCTGTGCTCAGCACATTATGGCATACCCAACAAACCAATAAGATCAGGCTAGCTCCGAAATGCCCACCTGTGGCCTTCATGAAGGATGTTTACAGCTAAGTTTTCTCAAATCAAGTCTATCAGAAAGTCGAAGAGTTCTACTCTGACTTACGATTCTCTGTACCTAGCTTAAATACAGTTTTCTGATTATTTTGAAAAGGACAGGACTTGCACTGAAGGATGTCAAATGCAAGAATTAAAATATTCATCACTTAATTCTATAAAACATTCGAAATCATGTCAATACATATATGAATAACCGATGCGCTGTCCAGCTATAATAAAGCAGAAGTTATACAGTGTACATGTGCAAACAATATTAAATGCAGTATGGAGATATAAATGAGAACTGTGCATTAAAATAAATAAGTGTATGTCATATGAAATACAATGGGCAGAAAACATGAACATTACATCAGTACCGCCACACGTGAGAGAAGGACCTGGTCCTGTTCCACTGAAAGATACCAGAGTCGGATGTAACCTAGAAGAATACTTCAGAAGCTTGTCAAACGGTTTCCAAGACATTCTTTGGAGAACCTGATAAAACACAAAAAGTAAGCTTCGCTATCGACTCCAGCAATGCTCCTGATGCAGTGTTTCAATTTTGGACACAACGTTTTGATCATCAGCAAGCTGGAACAGCCCGTACTCTCTGGACATAATCCCATCATGCATGCTGTCAAAAGAACATGGACCTATCTGCATCAGTATTTTTGCCCTTACTCCCAGTTCCCAGAACCCAAAACAATTACTTTCAATCATCTGTGTGACCCTGACCTCCGGATAGGCAGTCTTAGACTTTAAGGACTTGAAACAGGATGAGAGTTCCAGCGCCTAAAATCTCTTGATCCTGGAAATTCTGGATTGTATGAGGATGTGAAATCCTTTCAATTAGTCATGGCACTCCCAGTATTCGCTTGTAAGCAGACCGCTCTTTGTCCTTTGAGTATTCTGTCTAGGCTCCTAAATGCATAATAGATAAGATACCACAGTCAAGCCCCTTCAGCTATCTTCCCTGGGGTGTGCTACACACCTTCAGTACCACTCCCACTAAGGCCAGAGTTTACTAAAATCTGCAACCACAGGTGTACAGCACTGGTCTATGCACGGATTGGGCAGAGATGCAGTTCACTCAAAATTACCCTAGAGTTTAGACTAGGGCAACAGTACAACTCGCTTTAACCACTTGCCGTTCTAGAAAAAGTTTAAAGTTCTTCTGCAGCCTAAGTCTTAAGTTTCACTCAGAGCTAGGTCTTGTAGTTATGTTCACTGTGTAGCTGCAGCTCTATCAAGGCAGGATGAGCATGCTCAGCATTCATGCTCCTGCGACAGAGGCTCTTGTACTGGGTGGGGTGCGGTAGTGACTTCACACAGATCTTGACCACTAGCCAGATAAGTGCCACAGGCTCACACGGCAGCCCTCCTCTTTGGCAGTAGTAGCCTCCCTGCCCATCCAGACTGGGTGCATGGATGTTCAGGTGTAACCTCTGGGCAGTTAGTCAGAGGGTGGATTTCTTCAGCAGTTGTGGCCTACAGGAAAATCCGGGCTTCTGCATCGCTAGCGACAAAGAATCTCCAACTGGGATGTAGGAAGCACTAATCTTGCAGGCACACAACCTGATTCTGATCACACTAGGACGCGTGGCAATTCAAAGTCTTGATGGAGTTCATAGAAAGAACCACTCAGAAAGACCGGAGGAATCCCACCACACATGGGCCAGTCATTGCTTTGCTCCCTTTGAGTACTGGGCTTCTTCTGGTTGTTCTCCATCCTGGGAACACACTGGGTTTCTTCTGGGCAGTCTCTCATCCTTAAGAGCTAGGCACACTCTTTCTCTCTCCCTCAGCAGGCCATAGGGATTATAGGTTCTAGGCAGATTCTCATCATATGCAGCAGAAAGTGCAGGCTTCAGGCGATTCCCCACTTACATCAGGGAGACTGGCTGTCAAGCAGACACCAGGCCGGGTCAAACAGCAGTAGGTTTGGAGTACTCCGTGTAGCACACGCTTGCTTGGTCATAAAAAATGTGGAACATGAGCTAAGAGGTTGGCCTGGATACAACAGAGACCAGGGATGGGAGTGCGTCGCATGTGAATCTATGAAAGACACCAATATTGGAGAACCACAGTATACAGGTAAGTAACTGATTTCTTCTCCAGTATTGATTCTTTGGTAGAGTCACACTGAATTGAATCAGAATAGTAGCAGTATAACAACAAAATGTAGATTTGTAAATAATATAAGTGATATCACATTGCCCTTGTTTTTGAAACTTAACAGTGGTGGGAGTGTTTCGAACAAAACATTTCACTTTGTAAAATAGCTCACCTTACGTAAAAATAAAGTGAAGACTGCTTGTTCTAATGCCACATCATTGGTAATAGTGGAATCAAAACAGTAATGATGAGTAAGAGTATGTGTGCTCTCCCATGTAGCCTGTCTGCAACAGGGTAACGACACAAATAATGCAGTAGAAGTTGCCACTGACCTTGTGGGGTGAGTTCTAACAGTTCCTTGTAGGGGTTGTCCTGCCTTTACATCACAGAAGGCTACGGCTGCAGAAACCCCTCTTGCTAGTGTCAGCTTTGTGACTGCATACCCTCTTCTAAGTGGACCGTATGCTATTAGAAGCTGATCTCACTTTGTAAAATACTGAGTTATATTGAACAAGTTACTTACATTCGGTAACACCTTATCTGTTAGAGATTCTATGTAGTCGTAGATTCCTTACCTTAGAATTATCCACAGGCATCAGACTGGATCTGGAAATGTTTTGTGAGCTGTACCCCTGCGCGCTGATAGGGGGCATCATTTGGCTCCTTGTAGCATCTTCTGTACCTGAAGAGTCATGCGTGGTGCCTATATAGGCATCACCCCAGCACAGAGCCACAAAGAACACTGAACACTGGTGTGTAAAACTACGGGCCTGAAAGGAAACAGCCCTGTCCCTAGAAATCTATTCGCAGAGTGGGGAGAATGGGAGGGTTGTTAAGGAATCTGCAGCTAGATATAGTCTCTACCAGTTAAGGCGTTACTGAAGGTAAGTAACTTGTTCATCTGACAGACTTCTAACCACAGATTCCTTACATTAAAATAGATACACAAACAATATTTCCCTGAAGATGGGAATGCCAAATAATTTCACACCAAAACGTTCAGCAGGACCAAATGGGCAAAGTACCCGACCCTACAGACCTGACCGTCCAAGCAGTAGTGCTTGGTAAACGTGTGCAGCGATGTCCAAACTGCTGCATGGCAGATGACCAGGACTCGATGTGCTAACGCACTGGTCGCAGCCTTTGTTCTGGTGGAATGCGCAAAGGGTTTGCTTCTCGACCAATGCGTATCAGATTTTAATGCCGAGCACGATTCATCGGGAGATGGTCCATTTCTGTACGGCCTTCCCTTTTTTGGCCTCGACATATCCCATGAAGAATTGATTATTCAACCAGGAACCTTTTTGTGAAGTCTAGGTAGAACGACAATGCTCTTTTTGGGTCTAGCTGGTGGAATCTCTCCTCTTCTGTAGAGGGATGAGGCGTAGCGTAAAAGTTACTTACCTTCGGTAACGCTATATCTGGTAGAGACACAGTCAAGCCGCAGATTCCTTATCTTGTAATTCACCCCAAGCGCCAGTCTGGATTCTGAAATTTTTCAGCAGTACCTCTGCGCGCTGGGGGACGGCATTGTACGGCTTTGTGGTGATGTTGTCTCCGGATAGGACATCATTGGATCCATATAAATCCCCTCTGGTGCGCAGACGTCAGTTTCTTCTGTGAAACCTTCTGCGCCAGAACACGGAGCCACTATAGAAACTGGTTGTGGAAACAGTGTGCCAAAAAAGATCACAAATCTTTTAAACATCATTAGAAAATTAAACATCAAATGGTATGAAAATACCAGACATGGATTTTAGAAAAATTCTCCAATAAAATCAACTTAACACAAGACTACATGAAACTGTGCGCCCTGGTGAATAACCTCCATATGAGGGAAGAGACCATACACTCTACGAACCATTCATCAAGGGTAATAAATGGCACAGCAATGGCCCAATAGGACCTACAACAACGCTAAGCTGTTTGTTAATTTACACCATCACCTGATTTATTGACCGTACCAGTGTCAAGGTATGATGTTATCAAGAACACCTTCATAGAAAGAACAATAAATTGATATTGCTTACTTGTATGTCAACCAGAGAGTAAGAGAAAACATACATACACACAACCACTCTACCAACCATACGTATTCAGAAATGTATGGTATTGCAACCTCTAAACAAAAGCATAGTGGCCAGGCCAAGCAGTTGAACTCCAGCATAGGTAGCAATAGTGATTACTGGTATATAACCCCAGCACTGAAAGGGTATAACCCTTACCTTAAGAACTATTCGCAGAGCAGGGGGGATGGGCAGGGCATTAAGGAATCTGCGGCTAGACTGTGTCTCTACCAGATATAGCGTTACCGATTTTACATCTGATTGAGACATCTAGCCGCAGTTCCTTAACTTTGAATTAAATACCATAGCTATACCCCACTGGAGGAGGGTCTGCAAACTAATCCTATGAAAGTTCTCAAAGAGAACTAATCGATCAAAGTAACGACCGACCAAGTCTACATAGGACTAGCAGAACAAGGGTTTAACTCTTAATAGAACCCATGATCACAGTCACAGAACATATAAATTAAAACAACCTTACAAGTCAGAGAGATTCGGCCCTTGAAGGAAAAAGGGTTAAAAACCCCTGAAGAATCTATTTGTTAGAGGACAGATATGACATACGAGGAGGATAAAATTATTTGAAAAATACCCATCGAAAAAAGTCTGTCTGAATGCGACAGAGGGGTAGCTCTTTCTCCGGATCAGTGCTAGATGGCGCAGAAAGAAAAGAACTGACGTTCGAGCACCAAGGTGGCGCCTATATAGATGAAGCAGGCATCACTGCTGGCGTGGACGATGCCACGTGGAGCTGACCAACGCCACCATGCAGGGGTATTACGAGAAGAATAATCTTCCAGTCTGATGCCTGGGAAATTTAAAGGTAAGTAATCTGCGGCTAGATGCCTCTATCAAATACCCGCAATTCATACACACACTGAATGTCAGCAGAATTGTGTGAGGCTCACATAACAAAAGAACGTTATATGAGAGAGTGGTGAGAAGACTGTAATCTTCTGGACACAGAAAAAAGGTCTGGCCACACTAATGATCCACAGAATCTTGCCATTACCACATAATGTGGCTTACCTTAGCATGGGCAGAAATCCGAGGCCTGCTATAAAGGCACACTTTGTGCAACCCTCCAGGTCGCAGACCAGGTCTGTACCTTGCATTACCTGGGTCAATGTTAGGCTTCTGCCAAGGTCAAACATACTAGATTAGAATAGTGCCAAGATCAAACAAAAAGTCAGGATACTAATTTCACATGCAGTTGTGCACTTAGCACAAGGACACACACGTGTTTACCATGTAGGGGACTGTCTTGTCCCAAAAGTCCAGTTCATAATTTCATAGCTGTCAAGTTTTCAGATTGCTTATGTGTGACCTTTACATAAAATCAGTGTTGTTATGAATGTCATTCTACTGCAGAATGCGTGACACTTAGAGTGACACATTTTTGCATGAAAAACCAAGCACATAAAGTCCATATAAAGAGTTAAATACACAAGTTACTTGTGTAACGATTTATCTGTAAGAGACATTTGTTAGTGATAGATTCCTTACCTTAGAATAATCCCAGGCGTAAGACTGGATCCGGAAAGTTTTGCTAGCAGTACCCCTGCGCGTCAGTAGGTGGTGTCGTGCGGCTCCGCGTCCGTCGCTGGCGTCATAAGCGCCGAGATGACGTCACAGAGACTACTTAGGCACCACCCATGCGAGCTGACGTCAGTTCTGTACACTACTTTCCGCGCCAAGAACGCAGAGCCATGCAAGAAACTGACCACTGGTGCCAAAAAACTAGGGCCCTGAAAGGGATGACCTTAACCCTAGAATCAGTTCACAGAACGGGGAGAATGGGTGGGGCGGTAAGGAATCTATCACTAACTAATGTTACTAAAGTAGTAACTTGTGCATGTGAAAGAGACACGTTAGAGATAGATTCCTTACCTTAGAATACCAACCCAGGTGGTGGGTCTGCGAATAGATTACACCAGAAAGTCATGGAGAACAGAACTGCCAAAGAAGCCGCCCCTCCGGACTTGACTGTCAAGGCAGTAATGCTTGGTAAATGTGTGCAGCGAGGCCCACGTAGCTGCCTGACAAATATCTTGCAAGGGAACGCCGCGTCCAAAGGCAGTAGTGGCTCCTTCTTAGTCAACGAGTAACATGCTTTGATGCACAGAATGACCCACCGAGAGATGGTTAGATTGTGCACGGCCCGACCTATTTTGGCGCCCACGTAGCCAACAAAGAGCTGGTCATCCACCCGGAACTGCTGTGTGCGCTTCAGATAGAACGAGAGCTCACGTTTTGGGTCCAAACGGTGGAGCCTCTCTTCATCTTTCGAAGGATGCGGAGGCGGAAAGAAGGTGGGCAAAGTGATGGTCAGCCCGATGTGGAAAGGCGTGACAACCTTTGGCAAAAAAGGACAGGTCCTTAAAACCATCTTGTCTGGATGAACAGAAAGTAAAGGAGGTTTGGAAGAAAGAGTCTGGAGCTCACTCACTCTTCTGGCAGAGGTGATAGCGACCAGGAAAGCCGTCTTAAGAGTGAGAAGACGCAAAGGACAGATATGAAGGGGCTCGAAGGGAGCGCACATCAGATATGTCAAGACAAGGTTTAAGTCCCACTGAGGCATTATGAACGGCACGGGAAGTAACGTGTGCGTAATGCCTTTTAGGAAACGGTTAACAACCGGGGACTTAAAAAGAGAAGGCTGATCTGGAAGCCGTAAAAAGGTGGAGATGGCCGAAAGATAACCTTTGATAGTGCCCAGAGCAGAGCCCTGCTGGGCCAAAGAAAGAAGGAACAGAAGGACTTCGGAAAGAGGGGTAGAAAGGGGATCCACAGCCCTAGCTGTGCACTGTGCCACAACCTTGTTCCACCGGCAGGCGTATACCGTTTTAGCGGAGGGACACCTGGCAGCTAGAATGACATCACAGACTTCGGGAGGAAAATCAAAAGTTGTCAACTGTCGCCGCTCAATCTCCACGCATAGAGGTGGAGGCTGGACAGGTTCGGGTGGAGGACCATCCCCTGCTGCTGCGACAGAAGATCCTCCCGAAGAGGCAGACGGATCAAGGGATCGATCGCCATGCTGAGGAGCTCAGGATACCAGTATCTTCGTGCCCAATCCAGAGCCACAAGGATGACTTCGGCCCAGTCGCGCCGAATCTTCTTCAGCACTCTGGCCAGAAGTGGAATAGGCGGAAAGGCGTACAATAGACCGCAACTCCACTCGCGACGAAAAGCGTCGCCGAGCGAGTCCCGCCTTGGAAATGCCAACACGCAGAACTGACGACATTGCGCATTCTCTTCGGTGGCGAATAGATCTAACCAAGGCTCTCCCCACTGCTGAAAGAGACCTTGCACCACGTCCGAGTTCAGACGCCACTCGTGATCCATCAAGCACCGGCGGCTGAGTTCGTCCGCCCTGGCCTTCAGAGAACCTGCCAGGTGTTGAACCACCAAGGTAATGCGTTGCTGTTCCAGCCATGTCCAAAGGCGCAGAGCCTCCTGACATAGGGTCCAGGACCCCACCCCACCCTGTTTGTTACAATACCACATGGTGGTGGTGTTGTCCGTGAACACCTGCACCACACATCCCCGGACAGAGGGAAGGAATGCCTTCAGTGAAAGTCGGATCGCCCGAAGCTCCAACAGATTGATATGGAGCCGGGACTCCGCCGGAGACCAGAGGCCTCTCATCTCTGCCTCTCCCAAGTGGCCTCCCCATCCCAGGAGGGACGCATCCGTCACCACTGTGTGCTCCGGTTGGGGAAGGGAGAGGGATCTGCCATCGACCCAATCGCGATTCGTGAGCCACCACTGCAACTGCCGTGCAGTGCCCTCTGAGATCTGGACATGATCGGACAGGTTGTCCTGATACTGCGCCCACTGGAACTTCAGGTCCCACTGCAGAGCCCGCATATGCCATCTGGCGTATTGCACCAGCAGGATGTAGGAGGCCATCTGGCCCAGGAGCCGGAGGGTCATCCTGACAAACCCGGGACAGAGGCTGAAAGATCGGAATCATAGCCTAAATATCCCTGACTCACTGCTCGGGGGGGATAAACCCGAAACAGCGTCGAATCCAGAACCGCTCCGATGAGAGGGACTCTGGTGCGACTTCGGCACGTTGATGGAGAACCCCAGCAAATGCAGGAGGTCATCCGTAGTCTGAAGGTGGGTGACGACTGCCTGGGGCGAGCCCGCCTTCAACAACCAGTCGTCAAGGTAGGGGAAAACTAACACCCCCGACCTGCGCAGATAAGCTGCAACCACCACCATCACTTTTGTGAACACCCGAGGGGCGCTGGTAAGGCCGAAGGGGAGCATGGCAAACTGAAAATGCTCCTGGCCTACCGAGAACCGCAGGTAGCGCCGGTGGGCCGGCAGGACGGGAATGTAAAAATATGCGTCCTGCAAGTCCAACACTACCATCCAGTCTCCAGGGTCAAGGGCAGCTAAGACCTGAGTCAGAGTCAGCATCTTGAACTTCTCCTTCCGGAGGAAACGATTGACGTCCCGGAGGTCCAAGATAGGACGCAGACCCCCTTTGTCCTTCTTGGGGACCAGAAAGTAGTGGGAATAGCAACCACTCCCTACTTCCGGTCCAGGAACACACTCGATGGCCCCCTTGGCCAAGAGGGCCGTGACTTCCTGTCGGAGAAGAGCCAAGTGATCCCCCGACATGGGGTGGCACCGAGGCGGCATGGCAGAAGGGGAGGACTGAAAGGGAAGAGAGCAACCGTGGCAGATTATCTGCAGCACCCATTTGTCTGATGTAATCTCGCGCCAGTGAGAGAGGTGGTGGCGGATCCTGCCACCCACCGGCGTGGGGTGCTCCTTGAAGCTCAGATTAGGAAGGTTTGGAGGCGGATGCAGCGGGGGTGGAGGTGGACGGACCCGCACGCTGGTTCCCCGCCCCACCCCTGCTGGGGCTGGTTCTGCACCGGCTTAGGGGACGGGCGCACCTGACTGCCTCTACCTTGGCCAGGAAAGGAACGAAAACCAAGAGAGGTCGAACTTAGTAGAAAGGCCCAAGGACTTGGCCGTAGCCCGCAAATCCTTAAAGGACTCCAGGGCACTGTCAGCCTTGTCGCCAAACATGGCGGGTGCCATCAAAGGGCATGTCCATTAGCAAGCTTTTTACATCGAGCTAGAACCCAGTCGAACGCAACCAGGCATGACGTCGCAACGCCACAGTGGTAGAAATCGCCCTGCCCAATGAGTCAGCAGTGTCCAACCCACACCGAATGGCGAACTTAGCCGCATCCTTACCCTCAGCAATTGCCTGAGAAAGGACAGCCTGCACCTCCTCAGGACACTGAGGCAACACCTGAGCAACGGCATCCCACACCACGTGGGAGTAGCGGCCCAACAAGCAGCCGGTGTTCACCGACCGCAGCCCCAAGCTGGCCGAAGAGAACAACCGCTTCCCAAACTGGTCCAGCCGTTTGGAGTCCTTATCTGGCGGGGCCGTAGGAAAAGCACTCTGTAACGTCGAGGCCTGAATGACCAGGCTCTCAGGCATAGGGCGAGTAGTCAAGAAGGCGGGGTCACCAGGCGCTGGTCGGTGGCGCCTGGCGACGTCTTTATCCACCGGTGCCCCCGTGGCCGGCCTCGACCAAGTGCCCAAGAGGACGTCGGTAAGGGCATCATTGAAGGGAAGCAACGGCTCCGACGAAGTAGACGCCGTCTGGAGCACCTCGGTGAAGAGGTTGGTCTTGAGGGCCACTGTGAGGAGGTCAAGATTGAGGGCCTCAGCCTCCCGACGGAGGACCAGCGTGTAGGAGGCACCTTCCTCCATCGTAGGCCCAGGTCAGAGGAGACACCAGGGTCGCCTGCCTCCTCCAAGTCGTTCACCCAATCCTGCTCGGAGTCACATTGCCGGGCAAGAGGGTCCTCGGAACCTTCCCAGTCTTTGTCCGCCTCTGGCGTAGAGGGAGCTGGTCGCGGCGGCAAAGCCGGAGAAGGGACGAACGGCGTCGGGAACCGCGCCGGCCGGGGTCGGACCAGCGCCGTCTCCCAATGCGGATCCCAGGCCAGAACAAAATGGTCCTGGAACCGTGCCAAGGGAGGAATAAACGGCATCCAGTGTGGCGCCGAGGGTGGAGCCGGCAACGGCGCACCTCGCGGCGCCTGAGCCACTGGCGCGTGATTCAGTGGCGCCGGGGCTGGCGCCGGTGGCGGAGCCGCTGGGCAAACAGGATCTGGACACGGGACCGCGGGGGCTCGAAGGCACGCCGGCGGGAGCCAGAGGCCTAAAAAGGCGGTCCATAGTAGCAAGGAATTCTTGCACCTGTTCGGGAGTTGCCGACGGACCCGGGTATGGCGGGTAGGCCGCGGGACTCCCAGGCTCCAGGGGAGCCGCCTGGGCGAAGCCCCTGTCCCCCGCGTCTGCCTCCGGGGAGCGACATCGGAGAGCGAACAGATCAGTGTAAGGACAAAAATATTATAAAATGGTATATTGTTCTTAGCAGTAAAGATGTAATGGTGTTAGTTCATGTGCAGGTAAAACAGTAAGAGCAAAACTGAATAATGACATACAAAAAATGAATGAGAGAATTTTTTTTTATATGAAACGGTGGTCAAACCTATTGTCGATGAAGAAATATTCTAGTAAGCCAAGCGTCCATGTACTAAAATTCCTCAGCGCTTGTCAGCCCAGACGTCTTCTCGTACAAAACTGCCGATCTCAACAGAGTTCCTCCGTGGTTGTCCTAGTAACAAGGAAATCAAGATGGCTTCCACGTATGAGCTATTTCGTAATGCACAACGTGAAGCCGTAGAGTTCATTCAGGGCTAGAGCGTGAAGAAGTTCAAAGAAGGAACGGAGAACACAAAGAAGGCGCTCGCTCAGAATTTTGAATAAAAACTGAGCGCGAGTGTTGATGCTTCAAAAAGCAACACAGCGTGAGGTGCAGGATAACAATGACGAGGTAACTAAATTAATTTTTTTTCAAAATAGAGTTTACCTTAAAATAGTTGAAGATTTGCTTGTAGATTTGGCATAATAAAGTCAATCGGCAATAGGTCGACTATGAAGCAAAAATGCAAAGATGAAAACCGAGAAAAATAAGTAGAAAAAAACATATATACCATATAGTCCAGAGCCAAAAACTTGAAAAGGGTAAAAATAGTTGTAAATAAATCCAGTATTGAAAGTAGTAGTCCACCACAAAATATTAATGTAAATATTTCCAAGTAAATCCAAACAAAGGTTTAATGTTCTGGTCGCTCCTGTGCTCTTCAGATGAAATGAGGTGTAGCAGACCAAAACAGTCGCCAATTTTTGTAAGAATCCAATCCAATTGATATAAAATAAGGTTTATTCATGTGAAGCACAGTACAGCAGCTGATCTTCTCAGATCCCCATAACTTCTGTTGCTTGGAACATGGAACTCCATGAACCATAGCAACAGATTACAATTGAGGTTTCAAGAATAAACTTCTAGGAAACATACTTAAAGAAACATTATCCCAATAAATAAGTATAAGCATACCGCTTGGCCTTGGGGGCCATGGCTCGACAATCCCGGCAGTACCGTGAGTCGTGGGCAGTCTCCAGGCAGTAGAGGCAAACATCGTGGGGGTCCGCCACCGACATATTCCGGCGACAGACCCCACAGGACTTAAAGCTGGGCATCCCAACGTGCACCAGGAGACAAGAGAGGAGACAAAAAGTCTCAAAATAGTAGTCAAAAAGTGACTAAGGTACGTGCTCAATCCGGATCTGCGATTGCTGTCGCGGAATAAGAAAGAACTGATGTCAGCGCGCATGGGTGGCGCCTAAGTACTCTCCGTGGCGTCATCTCGGCACTTACGACGCCAGTGACGGACGCGGAGCCGCACAACGCCACCTACTGACGCGCATGGGTACTGCTGAGCTAAACTTTCCGGATCCAGTCTGACACCTGGGGATATTCTATGGTAAGGAATCTATTACTAACGTGTCTGTTTCAGATAATTGAACTACACTAAAGAACAAGTTACTCACCTTCGGTAATGCCTTATCTGCTTGAAATTCTATCTAGCCACAGATTCCTTATCTTAGAATTATCCCCAGATGTTGATCAGAACCAGAAAGTTCCATCTGCACGCTGGTAGGGGGTGTTGTTTGGCTCCACGTCCTCGGCGGCGTCTGCGCCAGATGCGATGTGAGCAATGCCTTTATAAGTGGCAGCACTAAGCAGTGACATGAGTTTCTTTTTGTGACTTTCCAGGCCAGAAACCTGGAGTCACGAAGTATGCTGATGCAGTAGTGTGCATTGCTAAGGCCTCAGATGGGGGACCGTTAAATGGAATCAGTTCGGAGAGCATTGGAGAGGCAGTAAGGAATCTGTGGCTAGATTGATTTTCTACCAGATAAGATATCACCAAAGGTAAGTAACTTGTTCATCTGATCGAAACTTCTAGCCACAGAATCCTTGCCTTAGAGTATATACCCAAGCAATACCTCCCCGGAGGTGGATCTGCGAACAGATTAGACCACAAAGTCCTGCAGGACCGAATAGGCAAAATGCCCACCATGACGGGCCTGATGAACAAGTTATTTACCTTCGGTAACGATATAGCTGTAAGATACAGTAGTTAGTTATAGATTCCGTACCTTAGAATTAACCCCAGGCGTCAGACTAGATCTGGAAAGTTTTTTCACCGGCAGTACCTCTGGCGTCGGTCGGCTCCGCATCCGTCATGGCCGGGATGACGTCACGGTAGCTACTTAGACACCGTCCTCACGCGCTGACGTCTGTTCTGTACAAGACTTTCCGCGCCAGAAACGCAGAGCCATGCAAGACACTGACCACTGATGCAAAAAACTAGGGCCCTGAAGGGATGGCCTTAACCCTAGAAATCTGTTCGCAGAACGGGGAGGATGGGTGGGGCAGTAAGGAATCTATAAAGAACTAATGTTTCCTACAGATATATCGTTACTGAAGGTAAATAACTTGTTCATCTGAAAGAAACACGTTCGTTATAGATTCCTTACCTTAGAATAGATACCCCAGCAATACCAACCCCGGAGGTGGGTCTGTGAACCAAGATCACACCAGAAGGTCCTGGAGAACAGAAGAACAAGTTACCTACCTTCGGTAACAATGTATCTGTAAGAAACATTAGTTAGTTAGATTCCTCACCTTAGAATATCCCCAGGCGTCAGGCTGGATCCGGAAAGATTTTTGTCGCACTACCCCTTGCGCGTCGCTAGGCGTCGTCTGCGGCTCCGCGTCCGTCGTTGGCGTCGTGCGCCGGAATGACGTCGGAGTACTTAGACGGTGGGCATCTTGACAGATTGCCCGATGTGAAAGGGGGTCACCACTTTTGGTAGAAAAGAAGGACGAGTCCGGAGGACAACCTTGTCCGGATGAACAGAAAGAAAGGGAGGCTTAGATGACAGAGCCTGGAGCTCACTCACCCGTCTAGCCGAAGTGATAGCTACCAGGAAAGCAGTTTTCAGGGTCAGAAGACGAATGGGACAATTGTGAAGAGGCTCAAAAGGAGCGCACATCAGAAAGGTCAGAACAAGATTCAAGTCACATTACGAAGGGGACAGGAGGGAACATGTGAGTAATGCCTTTGAGAAAACGTGAAACAACAGGGGACCGGAAAAGAGAAGGCTGATGAGGAAGCCGTAAGAAAGCAGAGATTGCAGCAAGATAACCTTTCAAGGTGCCCAGAGCAGAGCCCTGCTGGGCCAAAGAAAGAAGAAAGAGTAGAACCTCAGAAAGAGGGGCGGAAAGGGGATCCACAGCCTTTGCTGTGCACCATGCCACAAATTTGTTCCACCGGCAGGCGTATACCGTCTTTGTGGAGGGACGCCTGGCTGCCAGAATGACATCACAGACTTCAGGAGGCAAGTCAAATGGCATCCACTGCCGCCGCTCAATCTCCACGCATGGAGGTGGAGGCTGGACAGGTTTGGGTGGAGGACCGTCCCCTGCTACTGCGACAGAAGGTCCTCCTGAAGAGGCAGTCGTATCGGGGGATCGATTGACATACTGAGTAGCTCGGGATACCAGAACCTTCGTGCCCAATCCGGAGCAACTAAGATAACTTGGGCCCGGTCGCGCCTGATCTTCTTCAGCACTCTGGGCAGAAGTGGTATAGGCGGAAAGGCGTACAATAGACCGCAACTCCACTCGCGACGAAAGGCGTCTCCGAGTGAGTGCTGCCTTGGAAATTCCAACGCGCAGAACTGCTGACATTGCGCGTTCTCTTCGGTGGCGAATAGATCTAACCAAGGCTCTCCCCACTGCAGAAAGAGACCTTGCGCCACGTCCGAGTTCAGACGCCATTCGTGATCCATCATGCACCGGCGGCTGAGTTTGTCTGCTCTGGCGTTCAAAGAGCCCGCCAGATGTTGAACCACCAGGGTGATGCCCTGGTGTTCCAGCCATGTCCAGAGGCGCAGAGCATCCTGACAAAGGGTCCACGACCCCACCCTGCCCTGTTTGTTGCAATACCACATGGCGGTGGTGTTGTCCGTGAACACCTGCACGACACTTCCCCAGACAGAGGGAAGGAAGGCTTTCAGTGCAAGTCGGATCGCTCTCAGCTCCAAAACGTTGATATGGAGTTGAGCCTCCGCCGGAGACCAGAGTCCTCTGATCTCCGCCTCTCCCATATGGCCACCCCATCCCAGGAGGGACGCGTCCGTCACTACTACGTGCTCCGGTTGGGGTAGGGAGAGGCATCTGCCGCTGACCCAATTGCTGTCCGTGAGCCAACACTGCAACTGGTTCGCAGTGCCCTCCGAGATCAAGACATGGTCGGACAGGATGCCTCGATGCTGGGCCCACTGAAACTTCAGGTCTCACTGCAGAGCCCGCATTCGCCACCTGGAGTAATGCACCAACAGGATGCAGGAGGCCATCACCCCCAGAAGCCGCAGCACCAACCTGACTGAAACCCAGGATAGAGGCCGAAAGATGGGAATCAGAGCCTGAATATCCCGGACCCGCTGTTCCGGAGGATAAGCCCGGAACTGCGCCGAATCGAGAACCGCTCGGATGAAGAGGAGCTTCTGGGAGGGTCTAAGGTGTGACTTCGGCACGTTGATGGAGAACCCCAGCAAATGCAGGATGTAGGCCGTAGTCTGGAGGTGGGAGACGACTGCCTGGGGCGAGCCCGCCTTCAACAGCCAGTCGTCGAGATAGGGGAAGACTGGAACCCCCAATCTGCGCAGATGAGCTGCGACCACCGCCATCACTTTCGTGAACACCCGAGGGGCACTGGTGAGGCCGAAGGGGAGCACGGTGAACTGAAAGTGCTCCAGACCCACCGTGACCCACAGGTAACGCCGGTGGGCCGGCAGGACGGGGATGTGAAAATAGGCGTCCTGCAAGTCCAACGCTACCATCCAGTCGCCAGGGTCGAGGGCAGCCAGAACCTGAGCTAAAGTTAGCATCTTGAAACGTTCCTTCCGGAGGAAGGTGTTGACGCTCCTGAGGTCCAAGATAGGGCGTAGGCCCCCTTTGCCCTTCTTGGGAACCAGAAAGTAGTGGGAATAGCAACCACGGCCTACTTCTGGACCAGGAACGTGCTTGACGGCCTCTTTAGCCAAGAGGGCCGTAACTTCCTCCCGCAGAAGATTCAAGTGATACTCCGATATACGGTGGCATGGCTGGAGGGGTCGTCTCGAAGGGGAGGGAGTAGCCCCTTCAGACGATTTGCAGCACCCACCTGTCCAAAGTGATGGAGCGCCAGTGGAGCAGGTGATGCCGAACTCTGCCGCCCACTGGCGTGGAATGGCCCTGAAAGCTAGGACTAGGAGGGCTTTGAGGCGGATGCTGCCGGGGTGGATGTGGACTGACCGGCACGTTGTCCTCTAGTACCGCCACGGCGGAACCCACGTCCGCGACCGCGTGCAGGTTGGTTCTGCGGCCGGTGGCTAGGCGGACGTGAGGAGGCGCCCCTTCCTTGGCCACGAAAGGGACGAAAGGCGGAAGTTTGCGGCCGTGGGGCCGAGAGACCCAAGGATGTGGCCGTAGCCCGGGAGTCCTTAAGACGAGCCAGCGCACTATCCGCCTTCTCACCAAAAAGGCGAGCGCCATCAAAGGGCATATCCATGAGGGTACTCTGGACATCCCCCGAAAAAGACGTGGGCCGCAGCCAGGCGTGGCACCAGAGCGCCACCGTGGTGGAAATCACCCTACCCAGTGGTGTCAAGTCCACACCGAATGGCATGTCGCGCTGCATCTCGCCCGTCAGCAAGTGCCTGAGAGAGACGTGTCCGGGCCTCCTCCGGACACAGGGGCAGCACATCCTCCACCGCATCCCACAGAGTGTGGGAGAAACGGTCCAAGAGGCAAGCGGTGTTCAAAGACCGCAGGCCCAAACTCAGGGAAGAGAACAGTTTCTTTCTGAACTGTTCCAGCCTCTTGGATTCCCGATCCGGAGGAGCGGACCGGAAGGAGGATTGGGAAGTGGAGGCCTGGATAACCAGGCTCTCCGGGGTGGGGTGTTGGCACAGGAAACTGGGGTCGCCTGGAGCAGGGCGGTGGCGCCGGGCCACGTTCCGATCCACAGGAGGAACTGTGGAGGGCTTGGACCAAGTGCCCTGCAGAAAGTCGACGAGGGTCTCATTGAACTGCAGCAGAGACTCTGTGGAGCTTGCTGACGGTTGAAGCACCTCTGTGAGGATATTAGTCCTCACGGCCACAGCAGGCAACTCGAACTCCAGGGCTTCGGCCGCCTTGCGCAGCACCACTGAGAAAGCTGCACCTTCCTCCGAGGCCACAGTCGGAGGAGAGATGAAACCAGCGTCCGGTGAAGTGTCCAGACCACTGGCATCCCCCAGTTCGTCTGCCCAGTCCTGTGAAAGTTGGCCCTGGATGGCTATAGGGTCCTCAGACCCCTCCCAGTCGCCCCCGTCATCAGATTCCTGATAAACAGGAGGAATGATCAGAGCCGGGCGGTAGATGAAACGCTCATCCATCGGCGCCGGGTCCGGACAGGGGCTAAACCGGGCAACGGCGTCGTCCGGAGACGGCGCCGGAGGTGGAACCGGTGTCGGCGCCGGCAGAGGAGGAGTCGTGAGGTCGACCGGTGCCGACAGAGATCCAGGCCTGGATCCCTCGAGGACCTGCGGCGTCGGGACCGAAGTCGTCGACGGCGCCGGGGCCGGAGCCGCTGGCATGCGAGGTCGCCCAGTCGAGCCCGCGGGGCCCGAAGGCGCGCCGGCAGGTGTCGACGGCGGAGCCAGGCCCCTCATGGCCGAGAGGAAGGCACTGACCTCCGCCTGAGTCGCGTCAGTCCCAGGGACCGGCGGGTATGGAGACGGACGCGGCTCCTGCGGCTCAGACGGAGCCGCGGGGTTGGGACCACCCTGACCTTCGGCCGAGTTGCGCGACCGGCGAAGCGAGTCCGAAGAGCGGTGTCGCCTCTTGGATTTCTTTGATCGCTTCGACTTACCCAAAGACTTCGAGCCCGACGAGCGATGATGGTGACTGCGGCTCCGCGACCGGTCCTTGGACCTCCTCCTGGACCGGGACCGTGAGCGGCGCAGCGCCGAGTGCCGAAGCTCGAGAAGCTTACGAGACCGCTCCTGCCTAGCCTTCGAGGTCAAAGCCTGACAATCGGGGCACGACTCCGCGTCGTGGTCGGCCCCCCGGCAGTAAAGGCACCGGCGATGGTGGTCCGTCACCGACATCAGTCGATGACAGGAGTCACAGGCTTTAAACCCAGGCATCCTGCAGGCACCAGAGTCGAGTAGACAGAAGACCAAAAAGAGTCAAAAAAAGTTTAGTCAAAAATTGACTAAGGGGTAAGCTCTTCCCAGATCGGCAAAGTCTGGCGCGGAAAAAAGAAGAACTGACGTCAGCGCGTGAGGGCGGCGTCTAAGTACTCCGACAACGTCATTCGGGCGCACACCACCAACGACGGACGCGCAGCCGCATGCGACGCCTTGCGACGACGCAAAGGGGTATTGCTACAAAAATCCTTCCGAATCCAGCCTGACGCCTGGGGATATTCTAAGGTGAGGAAACTAACTAACGTGTTTCTTTCAGATGCCGTATCTCTGGACTCGATTGTCAAGGCAGAAGTGCTTGGAAAAGGTGTGCAACGAAGCCCATGTAGCTGCCTGACAAATGTCATTCAGAGGAACTCCACGTCCCAAAGCAGAAGTCGCTGCCGTTGTCCTGATGGAATGGGCGCGCAGCCCCACTGGAGGCTCCTTCTTTGCCAGAGAATAACAGGCTTTTATACACAAAACGACCCATCGGGAGATAGTCCGCTTGTGTGCGGCCGACTTTTTTTGGCGCCCACGTAGCCAACAAAGAGCTGGTCATCCACCCGGAACTGTTTTGTGCGATCCAGATAAAAGGAAAGCGCTTGTTTTGGGTCCAGACGGTGGAGCCTCTCCTCCTCTTTTGAAGGATGCGGAGGCAGAAAGAAGGTGGGCAAAGTGATGGTCTGCTCGATGTGGAAGGCAGTGACGACCTTGGGTAGGAAGGATGGATGAGTCCTGAGAACCACCTTGTCCGGATGGACAGACAGGAAAGGAGGTTTGGAGAAAAGGGCCTGGAGCTCCCTCACTTGTCTGGCAGATGTGATGGCTACCAGGAAAGCAGTTTTAAGCGTCAGAAGCCTTAAAGGACAGTTGTGAAGCGACTCAAAGGGAGCGCACATAAAAAAGGTTAAGACTAGATTCAAGTCCCACCGAGGCATAACGAAGGGAATGGGAGGAAAGAGATGAGTTATGCCTTTCAAGAAACGATTAACAACCGGGGAATTGAAAAGAGAAGGCTGATCGGGAAGCCTAAGGAAGGCAGAGATGGCCAAAAGATAGCCTTGGATAGTGCCGAGAGCAGAGTCCTGCTGGGCTAAAAAAAGAAGGAAAAAGAGAACTTCAGAAAGAGGGGCAGGAATCTCAATCTCCACGCAAGGAGGTGGAGGCTGGACAGGTTTGGGTGGAGGACCGTCCCCTGCTGCTGCGACAGAAGATCCTCCCAAAGAGGCAGTCTGATCGGAGGATCGATGGCTATGTTGAGCAGCTCGGGATACCAGACTCTTCATGCCCAATCCGGAGCCACAAGAATGACTTGGGCCCTGTTGCGCCGGATCTTCTTCAGCACTCTGGGCAGAAGTGGTATAGGCGGAAAGGCGTACAACAGACCGCAACTCCACTTGCGATGAACAGCGCCACCTAGCGAGTGCCGCTTTGTAAATTCCAACGTGCAGAATTGCTGACATTGTGCATTCTCTTCGGTGGCGAATAGATCTAACCAAGGCTCTCTCCACTGTTGAAAGAGACCTGTCACCACCTCCGAGTGGAGACGCCATTCATGATCCATCAAGCACCAGCGGCTGAGTTTGTCCGCCCTGGCGTTCAGGGAACCTGCCAGGTGTTGAACCACAAGGGATATGCCCTGATGTTACAGCCATGTCCAGAGGCGGAGGGCCGCCTCACATAGGGCCTGTGAGAAGTTGGCCTGATATATGACGTCACTAGTTCTAGTGTACACCTTGTATCAGTCCAAAACAACCCTTATGGTGATTGGTTGTAAAGTCAACCTTATAGGCCAGCTATCCTAGTGGTAGCATGGACAAGAGCAGTCTTAGGCTAAACTCTGTATGGCATGTGAAGCCAGCTGTTATACCATTTGCAATCCCTTGAATACCAAATGAAAGGACACCACAACAGATATATATAAAAATAGAATGCATTTATTCTAGTCAAAATACCCTCAGCACTCTTTATGAGATTCGAGGCAAGTACAACACAGTCTTATTTAAGCATACATAAGTCACACAGGTAAGTAATACAGTTAGGCCCTAGGGGCCACGCAAACCATATACTAAGTAAGTGGTTTAAGAACCACTGTCACGAACACAGGTTAGGCCTAGGCCTCGGGAATCGCTGGGGCTACACTATACTACCAGTTGCTAGGCAGTGGGAGGCCCACGGGATTCAGATGCAGAGTGGAAACACTCACGTGTAATGCGTTAAAGTCGATAGAAATAGTAATGTTTAGAATTAAAGAGTTTTAGGATACTTCGGAAGGAGCTAGGAGTTGGAGACTTGGAAACTAGACCCTAGGATAGTCAATACCCTTGTGGGCACCGGAGTACTCAAGTTACCTAGCCCACGGGCTGCGGGTGCATAGGTGTGAACTTGCGTCGGGTTTCGTCGTCGACTCCTATGGATGCCTGAAGAAAAGATGCTGACAGGCAGTCAGTGAAGAGTGTCCGTTGGATCCCAAGATTGGAATCAAGAAGGAGGATACCTGCAAGCAGAGGGGACAGAGTCTAGGTCACCAGCCAGGAGCCAGGAAGGAACCAGGCGATGTCGTGAAGATGCAGGTGAAGAGGTGAAGCTTGTCGCAGCAGCCACGGGTACCAGGAGGCGTCGAGGACGACCAGAACCAGGAGGCGAGCTGTCCCACAAGGGCTCTTGCTGTCGGCGGCGTCGATGTCGAATTCGGACCCATCAAGCCTTGGCAAGCGCAACCCACGCAGGATGAAGGATTCGCTTCTGTTGCAGACCAGGAACGCCTGAGGTGCTTCTCTTTCACAGGGAAGCAAGGGCCAGTCTGGAGGAGCCAAACCAGCGGTGGAAAGTTTAAGGTTTGTCGTCACAAAGGCTACTAGCCAACGAGTAAGCAACCGGACAGACGCGTCGAGCAGGAAAATGCAGAAGGGCCCCACGCAGAACTCGTGGAGTGTGGAGGGCTGATCTTCGGTGCAGATGGTGCTCGGGGTTGGGGCTTCTCAATCCCCAGAGCACAACTTCGAGGATGCCTCAGAAGCTGCGCTGGAAGCAAGTAGCCAATTTTCCCAGGTAGCCGGTCCCACGTCTCTCGTCGCCTCCACGGATCTCAGCTTTGCTGTGGATGTGGATCAGGGTCGGAGAAGTCTGGAAGTCAAGGCGCTGGTCGGGCTCTGCAGTCGGTTCCTCGTAGAACTTTAGGCAAAGCAAACGGCAGGTCGCTTGATGGTGTCTGTTTGCACAGGGTGGCCACTCCTTGGCCACAAGGGAGATTCTTCAGTCTTCTTCCGTAGTCGAATGTCAAAGGTCCAGAGTTTCTGTTCAAGTTTCAGTTGTCAGGATAATCCAAAGTCCTAGGGACTCAGCTCCCACTCTTATACTAATCTGGGGGGCTGGGTTACCTGCTAGGTCCCTCCTATGGGTGGGACCAGGGAGGGGGGTGGTTACACCCCCTTCCCTTTGTCCAGTTTCGCGCCAGGACTGGGGCTGGAGTGCCCCAGCACCGGTTTGAACCTGACTATGCATGGGACACCTTGTGTGCCCCAAGCAGTGTCTCGTTTCTTTCATCCCTCCCTGCCCCAATACACGAAGTCCTGTCTAGGGTGGTGCTAGCACCTCCCAAGGCAGGAAACCTATTGTCCAAGCCTCCCTCGCTGGAAGGTCTCCCAGCAGCAGGAGGTCAGACTCGTGTCTGTGGCAGCAGCATCCATTTTGTGATGCTGGGGCTCTGGTTAACTTTAACCGGGTAGTAGGTCTTCAACATGTCTTTTCCCTCTAGAAGGGGGGAATACTATCCTCATCGCCAGAAATGGTGTGGGGGTAGTATTCCAAAGTGTTAGACACCTTACACGACATGTTTTGATAAAGCCAAACCATAGTTACCATAACCGCGAGGATTATAAAGCACTTTAAGAGTATATGGTAGGCGATATCATAGAACAGCTATAAGGACATGGTTCCGAAAGCTGCAGACAGGCTCAGCTCATGCTAGAGCACCATCTCACATGTTACCAAGCACTCTGCCTTCAGGATTGTTAAGGCCTGCCATAGGAGTGACTGATAGGTTACCCATGTGTCTATATATAAGGCAGATATTGGAATACTATACCTAAGCAAGGGGTGATTACACGACCTTGCCCCAGCTGAGTGATCAGCCAGTTGTGTCATAATGGAAGACCAGCCAGGGGTGGCATAATAGATACTGCAGCCCCTGGTAGGCCTAGGGTACACCCATGCCCTGGGTACCTAAGGTACACTGTACAGGGCCCTAGAGGGTGATCCTTACCAATTGGGTTATGCACCTAAAGTACATAGTATGAATTTAGAGAGAGAACAGCTGGGCTGTGGGTCTGATTAGCAGGCCCACAGCCACATCTAAGTCGAAAACCAGTGAAGCAAAAGCAAAAAGTGGTGGTGAACATAGAAAGCAGACCCTACTCTCCTACAGGGTCCATGACCCCACCCCACCCTGTTTGTTGCAGTACCACATGGCGGTGGTGTTGTGCATGAACAACTGCACTACACTTCCCTGGACAGAGGAAAGGAATGCCTAGTGCAAGACGAATCGCCCAAAGCTCCAGAAGGTTGATGTGGAGCCCGGACTCCGCAGGAGACCAGAGGCCAATGATGTCCGCCTCCATCCCCACCGTGCGCTCTGGTTGGGAAAGGGAGAGGGATTTGACAATGACCCAATCCTGGTTCGTGAGCCACCACTGCAGCTGTCAAGCAGTGCCCTCCGAGTTCTGGATGCAATCGGACAGTTTCCCCCGATGCTGCGCTCACTGGAACTTCAGGTCCCACTGCTGGGCCCGCATATGCCACCTGGCATGATCGACCAGCAGGATGCAGGAGGCCCAGCAGCCTCAGGGTCATCCTGACCGAAACCCAGGACAGAGGATGAAAGATCAGAATCATAACCGGAGTATCCTGGACTCACTGTACGGGAGGATAAACCTGAAACCGCTTCGTGTCCAGAACCGCTCTGATGAAGAGGAGCTTCTGAGAGGGAATAAGGTGTGACTTCGGCACATTGATGGAGAACCCCAGCGAATGCAGGAGGTCTGCCGAAGTCTGGAGGTGAGAGATGACTGCCTGGGGCGAGCCCGCCTTTAACAGCCAGTCGTCGAGATAGGGAAAGACTGTAACCCCTGATCTGCGCAAATGATCTGCGACCACCGCCATCACTTTCGTGAACCACCGAGGGGTGCTGGTAAGGCCAAAGGGGAGCATGGTAAACTGAAAATGCTTGTGACCTACTGTGAACCACAAGTAACGCCGGTGGGCTGGCAGGACGGGGATGTGAAAATAAGCGTCCTGCAAATCCAACTCTCCAGGGTCGAGGGCAGACAAGACCTGAGTGAGCATCAACATCTTGACTCCTTCCGGAGGAAGCGGTTGACGTTCCTGAGATCCAAGATAGGACGTAGGCCCTTGTACTTCTTGGGTACCAGAAAGTAGAGGGAATAGCAACCAGAACCTACTTCTGGCGCAGGAACGCGCTTGATGACTCCCTTGGCCAAGAGAGCCAAAACTTCCTGTTGGAGAAGTGTCAGGTGATCCTCCGACATGCGTTGGTATGGCTGGAGGGGTAGCCTCGAAGGGGAGGGAGTAGCCCCTTCGGACTATTTGCCAAACACACCTGTCCGATGTGATGGTGAGCCAGTGGGGGAGGTGATGGCGAATCCTGCCGCCCACTGGCATTTGATGGGCCTGAAAAGTCGGACTAGGAGGGTTTGGAGGCTGCTGCAGAGGGGAGGGTGGTGGACTGGCCCGCCCTCTGGCCCCCTGAACCACGGCATTGGTTCCCACGTCCTCGGCCACGTGAAGGTTGGTAAACTTGCTGCGGCCTGTGGCTCTGGGCGGGACGTAGTGGGGCACCCCTTCGTAGGCACGAGCGCGCGAAAAGCAGACTGCGCTGGGCAGCTGGAGAGGCCCAAGGTCTTGGCTGTAACCCGCGAGTCCTTGAAACGCTCTACAGCATTGTCCGCTTTGTCGCCAAAAAGGCGACGGCCATCAAAGGGCATGTCCATCAAGGTGTTCTGGACGTCCCCCGAAAAGCCAGTCGACCTCATCCAGGTGTAGCAATGAAGGGCTACTGACGTGGCAATCGGCCTGCCTAGAGAGTCGGCAGTATCCAGCCCACAACGGATGGTAAACTTGGCCACATCCCTCCCAGTGGCGACAGCCTGAGCGAGCACTGTTGGGGCCTCCTCCGGACACTGAGGCAGCACCTGTGCAACCGTATCCCACACAGAGTGAGAATACCGGCCCAATAGACACGTGGTGTTTTCCAACCGCAGTCCCAAGCTGGCAGAAGAGAAAATCTTCTTCCCAAGATGGTCCAGCTTCTTGGATTCCCTTTCCGGTGGAGCGGTAGGGAATGCACTCTTGGAAGTGGAGACTTGGAACACCAAGCTCTCCGGGGTGGGATGTTGGGAGAGGAAAGTGGGATCACCCGGGGCCAGGCTGGTGGTGTCGGGCAATCGTCCTATCCATGGGTGCCCCCGTGTTGGGCCTGGACCAAGTGCCCAAAAGGATGTCGGATAACGGCTTCATTAAAGGGCAGTAGGGATTCCAAAGAGCTCACCACTGGTTGAAACTCCTCTGTCAGGAGGTTAATCCTGACCACCACTGTAGGAAGCTCGAGGTTGAGGACCTCAGCCGCCCTACACAACACCACTGCCTATGACCGTCCCTCCTCCGTAGCCACAGTAGGAGGAGACAACATGCCAAGGTCAGGAAAGTAGTCAAGACCACTGGCATCCCCAAGTTCGTCTCTCCAGTCCTAGCCAGATTCCCTCCGGCCGGGAACACGACCAGCGTCGGTTGCGGTGCCAGAGGAAGCGGCGCCGGTGGAGGTATAATCAGGTCAACCATTGACGACCCGGATCCAGGCCTGGATTCACGGGGACCTGGCAGCGCCGGAGCCAACGGTGGAGAAAGCCAAGGTCCCCCAACCGAGTCTGCAGGGCCCGAAGGCGTGGCGGCGGGGTCGGGACGGAACCGACTGCCGGCGCACAAGCAACTTTCTGGACCGCTCGCGCAAAGCCTTCGGCGCCATCGACCAGCAGTCTGAGCACGACTTGGGGTCGTGGTCGCGCTCCAGGAAAAAGAGGCACATGCGGTGTGGATCCGTAACCGACATCAATCAGGTAAAGGTACCGCATGCCTTAAAGCCGGGCATCCCTCGTGCACCAGGAGTTGATGGATTCAGAAAAGAAGTCGACAAAAGTCGAGAAAAAAGTCAGTCAAAAAGTGACTGGAGGTACCGCTCTCTCCGGATCTGCGCTGGCTGGTGCGGAAAAAGAAAGAACTGATATAAGCATGCAAGGCTGGCATCTAAGTAGCTACCGTGACGTCATCCCCGCGACCACGACGCCGACCGACGCGCAGGGATACTGCTGACGAAAAAACTTCCCGGATCCAGTCTGACGCCTGGGGGTAGTTCTAAGGTAAGGAATCTATAACTAATGTGTTTCTTTCAGATTGCCCAGACATAATATTTTGTGAACGTATGTAATGACGACCACATTGCTGCCTGACAGATGTCCAGGACAGGGTCTTCATGAGCTAATGCAGTGGCAGTGGTTGCGGCTTTGGCTCTGGTGGAATGCTAATGCACGCCCTGAGGGGGTTGCTGTTGGTCAATGTGCAGCAGATTTTTATGCAGAACACTATCCACAGTGAGAATGTTTGTTTCTGCCCAGCCCTACGCTTCTTGGCTTTGACATGAGCAACGAATAGTTGACCGTCCACCTGGAAGTCTATAGTGCGATCAAGGTAGAATGACAACGCTCTTTTTGGGTCCAGTCAATGGAGTCTCTTGTCTTCACTGGAAGAGGGAGGTGGAGAAAAGAAGGTAGGCTAGGGGATATTTGTGCCTACGTGAAAGAGTGTAACAACCTGTGGGAGGAAAGCGGCAAGTGTCCTCAGAAAAAGTTTGGGTAGAATGTTGTGCAACATGAGTGCTTGCAGTTAGCTGACCATCCTGGCAGATGATATTGCCATGAGAAATGCCGTTTTAAAGTGAGTAGGTAGAGTGGGGAGTTGCACAGTGGATCGAAGAGAGCACACATGAGAAAAGTTAAGAACAGTTTGAGGTCCCATTGTCAGGCAACCCCAGTGCAATTGATTTTCCTAGCGAGTCAATCGTGCCCAGCCCACATCTGATGGTGAACTTTGCTGCATCTCACATGTCATACCACAGCTAGCACTTATGCAACCAAGTCCCACACTGTGTGGTTGTATTGGCTGAAAGGCAAGCGGTGTGCACCGACTGCAGTGAGAGACTGACAGAGGAGAACATTCTTTTGACAAAGGTATCCAGCCTTTTGGATTCTCTATCTGGTGAAGCGGTAGGTAACGCACCAGGGATACAGGAGGTGGAGGCTTGGACAAACAAGCCCTCATGGTTCGGGTCTGGGTGAGGAAAGTGGGGTCCTGGGAAGCAAGTCGATGGCAACAGGCAATTGTCTATGCACAGGTGCATCTGTGCAGGGCTTAGACCACTGAATGGGTATAATGGTTCGGGGGGGGGGGGAGCAACACCTGGCTTAACCAACTCCGTCAAGACGCTCTTCTTGACTTCCACAGAGGGCAGCGGAAGGTCCAGGAACTCTGTTGCCCTCCGCATCACCATAGCAAAACAGGTTCCTTCCTAGCTACGGTGGGAGAAGAATCCAAGCCAGTGTCTGATGAGGTGTCTTAACCACTGGTATCCACCAGTTCCTCATACTTGTTGTCCTCTGGCTTTTCAAGGGGGTGATGGTATCGATAAGGGTCCACACACCCCTCCCAATCCTCTCCAGACCTATCGAAGGATCTGATGGAGAAATTATTCCAATATTTTTCTCTTGCATCCGTCTTGCCTCACCAGGTGGCCAGGCATGCCTCCCACTCCACAGGCTGAAAGACTTTGCTGATGTGTGAAAATGGCAGACCAACAATGAGGTACTTAAACCGGCCAGATGGTAGAGGCATCTGTCATCAGGTGAAGTCTTTACAGGTTAATTAGGACATTTCAGGTTGGCAGCTCAGATTCATGGCTGACAACACAACTACACCGCCTGGTGCTGGTGATCGAAAATTGCTAAAAATCATCGGGATACAGACTGGGAGGTTGTAAAGGTTTATAATGATGGAACGGTAGGAATGATTATTGGTTCAAATGAGCTTTTGTGGGAACCACAGCTTAGAATATCTTCTTAGGATCACCTCAAAGTAAAAACAAAAAATAAAAAACCAACAAGAAATGGCTTTTCTTCAAAACTGATTTATTGATTTATTTTTCAAAAAACAATATTCTAAATCCTCAAGATAAAAAGTAAAACATAAAATCTTAACCAACACAGACTTATCCATTTTGTGAAAATGTTCAGGCTTCTGCAAAACGTAGTCATTGGAAGGTTATCCATGGCATGATGCTTTCGAATCGAAAGGCAACCATATATATATATATATTCATAACTTTGCTTTTTTCATTTTTCCTTTTTGTTTATAACAATAACAAGTAACATATTTCCGCCAAATGCGGAATAATACAAACCAATCCGGAGAACCATACACTGAGTAAATAAAAGTTAAATTAAGTGATTTAAACTGTGCCTCAGTCGGTAAAAGAAGCGTGGTAAAAGGGAAACCTTTGGAACGCTGTTAGCGTGCAGGTGATTTTTTATTTGGGTTTTTTAAATTAAAACCTTTTATTCAATAAAACAAAACCTAGCCAAAGTCTTAACAGTATGACTTTCTAAGTAGAGATCACAATTACTACCACTTGAGGTCTATGGGTGGTCTTGAAAACATAATGCAGCTATTTTATATCATGGAAACCTAAAAATGTGTTTAATAGGTTCCAGTAGAGGGCAAAGAACGTTCTTTGATTCAGTGCACTGGGTTCATGCTCTGCAGTGCTAATCCCTCAAGTTAACTTCCTTTCTTAAGACAGGCATTTTAAGAGCCATTGTTTCTATTTAAAGTTCATGCAGTGTCTTCTGCGAAGGCAGGATGTGCATACAGCCTGTTAGACCCAATACAATTGGCACAATTTGAAGTATTTTATTTCACATTGTACTAACATCAGATTGCACATCCAGTTATTTCATGAATGTCTCTCTATGCAGAGAAACGAGAATGTCATTGAGAAACAACACTATCATGATCCCAGATTACTGTTTGCTATATTTTAATTTCTATATGAACACTACGAATTTAAAACATAATTTCCAACGTTTTTTGAGATCCCAAAGTGTTGCTACAACTAGATTTGTGTAGTGTTTGCATAGCATGCAATGTAACAGTAATGAAGCACTGTTTCATCTTGCCGGGTAAAATGTGTCTAGCTACGAGAATCCCATTACTCTGTCCAGAACTTACACCTTTTTAACATACCCATTTCTCTCTTCTATGTTACAATTCTGCTCAAATGACAGTGGCCCAGGAGATACTTTAAATAAAGATGCCAGCAAGCCTTAATCCTTTACAAAATGAAGGTCCTGGATTTTATTTTTAGGCGCGGGCTAGTACTAAACCTGCAAAGAGGTGCAGAGCATAACCACTACTGAGGCTATCAGCTCACACCTCAGTGCCTTAATATCTGTCACTGGACATCTGCAGGGCAAGCTTCTGTGACAAGTACCTAAGCTGCATAGGAAAACCGAGTACCAGAGAGGACACACTGTGATGGGGTGCCACTGATGGGAACATTACCACCGAAAAGGGGTGCTTTCTTCCACCTGCGTGTTAGGACTTGCTGAAGAAAATCCTTCATGTAGGGAACAAATTAAGCAAGTATACATTTCTACTACTGTTCCTGCCAAGCTAGGATGGAGTGTTCTGCCGCATAAGAACAAACGAGGCTGTTAGTGTGTCAAGAATGTCATTTAGGCTTTCATTTGTGAGGACTAGAGGGGACCTTTTCTGAAAAATAGAATCTGGAAGTTGGATTGAAGGTTGTATGTACACTTTGTACCAAACAAACCTGGGGAGTTACACTAGTCCAGGCTAGTGTTCAGCCATAATAGGAACCCCGCTTTAACACTGCTTCTCTGCAGCACTGTTGTGTAGCTTCACCCCTGATCCTCAAGTCCTAACTTGGGAAGGCCCATATAGCAGAATATCAATGTAGAGTGAAGAACTAGAGAGAATACATGAGATCCCTAGCACTGAAAAAAGATTTAAGCGTGACTATATAAGTGGCCCTAAGTCGCAGGGCCACTCCGTAGCAGTTCTTTATGAATTGGGATCTACGTGCCTGGATTACAATGAAAATGTGTCGTGATTATTGGGGGAGGTAAGAGACTTGTTCCCAGTGGTGAAATTGTAACACAATTGAAAGTTGAAAATCAGATTTAAAAGCCGTACGTGGGCAGGTGAACTTAACTACAGTTAAATACAATCATCAGAAAGGCACACAATTGTCTTAAGGGTCAAAGCCTAGAATCTTCCATGGTCCAGAGGCACTAGCGAGTAAAGCAGTGCATATCTGTAAACAAACCTCTCTGCTGAAAGCCTCCGTGCAAGTTCCGAGAAGTCACTTCTCATTTGAACCCGCGGACGCCTGTGCATCACATCTATTGGTTCCCACTGTTCTCGCCTCTTGTCAGCCTTGGTGATTCCAGACTGACTTTCAAGCTCTCTGAGAGCAAGACTCTCATATCAAGGGCGAATTGGTTTTGTTTTTGAGGTACACAAACTGAAAGGCCACATGGAATATTTGTCTAATTCAACGCTTCTTGTGTGGATCATCACGTGGTGTGTTCTGTGATTTCTGCCAAAATGTACTACACTGCGTCTGCTCTGCAGAGCTCCATCTCTGACTAAAGCCGCGTGTTGCTAAAAAAGAAAATCAAAAGTCGTATGGTTAGTACGACCAATGTGTGACTACATGAGGTCCTTCAATGGACTCGCAGGCTCACCTGCTCGCCGACAGAGGTACACCATCCCAATCCCAAGGCAGACGATGACCAGTGCCCTCCTGAACAATAAAACACCACATGTGTCACACAGATGTCAGGAGAAGGGCACAAATACAGGCCCAAGGTCTCATGTAGGAAGGAGGGGCAAGTTTTAATATCACTGCATCCTTAAATGAGGCTGTTTATTAAAATATGTTTCGTCTTAACTTAAATTTTCATACAGTTGATTCCTTTTTATAATCTAGCGCGAGCACCCTCCCTCCTGTAGCAAACCCTTAGTAACTACAGTGCTGCCTTTAGAGTAGGAGGCTGTCTCCCTTAGCAAAGGGAAAGCTTATGGATTGGTGTATCTGCTAGAGATGCTCACGGTGAGGGGACCAGGCCTTGCACCATCAACATGAGGCGCCGGGCATGCCTTTTCAGAGGGTTGTGGGGCTCCGCCTGCATGAACTGGAGGAGATTCTGCTGCACCTGGTTGAGGACAATGCCCATGTGGTCACGAGTGATGGAGTCGGTGAGGTCCAGCTGCATCATTGCTTCTTCCAGATAGCTGAGAAAGCGAGGAGATGGGAAGGAAATTGAAAGACAGATGAGCAGAAATACATTTTTTAAATGTTTATTATTTTAGTGTCACTGGGTGGGAATTGCCAAGTACTCAGAAAGCAAGTAAACAAACAGGAACACAGCAAACAGATGTTGGCAACATGTGAAAGAAGGGAAAGCACCGGTAGAGACAATAATCCGCACTGTAATGGTACAGACTGCCCCCCCCCCCCCCACGGAGAATATTTCTGTTAAACACATTCAGAAGTAAAATAAAGAGGACTTGTAGCTTTCTGTAATTGTAAATACATGCACCTTAAAGAAACCCCAACACTTAACAAGCACTGGCAAAGCCAACAGATCTCGGCTTGGCAAGCTTGTCCGATGGCTATATTTGGTAAAATTTTTCACTGCAAGCATATACTACAAAAAAAACAGAAACTTTGGCCTACATATGGCAATCATAGAATGCAATCATTGATTTAACTGTAAAAAGTAATCAAGCATCACATATAATGTTAATACAACAGCACAGGACTTGAATAAATACAAAATAAGGATAAAGGATGGCATGAAAAGTTATCACCCACTAGCCCTGGCACTGAAGTTGACTTCTTTTTAGGTGGAAGAGGTCATGTGATGAGACTAAATGCCACCACTCACACAGCAGTATATAAAATAGTGATGGATGGAATGCCTGAATAAATCTAAGCCTCCGGTACTTACACAAGGCTGTATCCCAGTTCATTGTTCTTTTGCTCACCATGCCACCACAGTTTGTACCCAGCCATATGCAAATCAGTCGTGACCCTGCTCCACCAAGAACAGTCCAGCCCGAATGGTCAGGTCAGTTCCACACTGAACTGGAACACTAGCAACCAAGGCCCATTTTTGCCCTGATCGGGGCTCTTCAGTAGGGTGCAGATAGGTTCCAGTGGCACAGTAAGCATGGGGCCCATGTCTGGGCATACTCGCTGAGCTGAAGTATACAAAAAAGTGACCACTCAACAAGCAACTGAGCAAATGGCTAAAGGGTGCTTACCCATCATCGAATGAGGTTTGCTGTAGTGGGCAGAAACAAAATGTAAATCTCAGTTCAACACATCAAAAAAGGAAGTGGGATGACCCAAAGCCCCTCAAAGTATGTGTTTTGTTGACAATTGTTTTTGTTAACATGAGGCTAGCAAGGCAGTCTGAAAGCTCTTGCTCAAGATATGTTCCTGTATTTTATTTTCCCTCACTGAAGTGGTAGCTCTGAATCTGCTGGTCTCAGTGGGTTGGTGATTAGTTTAAAATCTAAACACCCCTATTTAAGTCCCAGTCTCAAGAACACATTGGAGATACTTCTCTGGCTGGCTTAAGATCTGTCTACTCAGTGATTGAGACCAAAAAGCTCAAATAAAGTTAAAGGCGGATGTGGATACCAGTGACATATCTACTCTTCCCTACTCTCTCTTTGCTACTCAATTAATTCAAAGAATATTCCAGGCTGGCAACAAATGTACAAGTTGCTTACCTCCGGTAACGATGTATCTGGTAGAGAAGATTCTAGCCGCAGATTCCTTAACGTAGAATTATCCCCAGGCGTGAGACTGGACCCGGAAAATGTTCTTGTCCCAGCATCTCCAGCATCTCTGCGCGCCGGGGGGACGGGGGGGGGGGGGGGGACGCCACGCAACTCCGCCCGCCGTCTTCTGCGGGCGTGACGTCAGCGAGGTCACTTAAGCCCCACCCCAGCGCGGTGACGTCAGTTTGCTTCGGAGAACTTTTCCGCGCCACAACGCGGAGCCATCACAACAAAACTGAGGAGAGCATGGGAACAGTGTGTGAAAAAGCAGAGAAACAAAACAGAAAGAAACAAAGGGTGAGGAACAGCACCAGTTGGCACCAAGGAACCAGAAAGCTATAGCAGCGAAGCCATAGCAGGGAAAGAACAGAGCACCACTTTGATGAACAACTGTGCACGCCAAAGTGACACCACCAGTCGGCACTAAAGTACCAGAAGGCCAAAGGAGCGAAGCTATAGCAGGTAAAGAGCAGAGCACCCCCCCCAGAGGAACAACCGAGCAAGCCAAGGCAATAGCCATCCGGGAGGCACAGGTATATGAAAGCGCCGGAACAGAACGAAAGAGAGAGAAAGAGAGAGGCTGCAACCACAAACCACACAGTGAAGGGCCACAAGCCCAGAACAGAGGAGCAATCCACCCCCAGACCACACGGTCAAGGAGGGCCAGGCCCCCTGAAAGGAGCAGGAGACCAAAGTACAGGTAAAGAATCCCTAACACAGAAGACCCCAAGGGGATCACTCTCAACTCTAAACAAAGAGAGGGGAAAAAGAGCAAGAGGAGACCCCTACACTGGAGAGAAACTAGATGTAGGGAAGCAAAGGCATGCAGCAACCAACCATCCCTGTATCAAAAGAAAGAAGGGGGGATGGAACCATAAAGCAGAAACGGACAGTCTCACCGGATGGAAGCGAAGAGGACACCCACAGAAGACAAACCACCCAGAGGAGGGCGAGTGCAGAAACCCAAGCAGAGGGTCCTCGCAGAACGGGGAGGAAGGACGGGTCGTGAAGGAATCTGCGGCTAGAATCGTCTCTACCAGATACATCGTTACCGGAGGTTTTTAACTTGTACATCTGGTAGAGACTACTAGCCGCAGATTCCTTAACGTAGAATAGATAACCTAGCCATACCCAGAAGGGAGGAGGGCCTGCGAGAGAGCCTCCCCAGCAGGAGAGACACAGGGCCCCAGCATGGGACATGTCACAGGAACCAGAAGGGAGGGCCAGGAAATCCCACGCCCAAGTAAGGGAGGACCGCCCAACACTCTGCAGGGGCGGACAGCACCCGAAGGACCACAAGGAACAAAAAGAAGCACCTCAAACCCCAGGGAGAAGAGGCAGAACCGAAGGCAGGGCCCACAGTAAGAAGCCCACACAGTGATTGGAAACAGCCGAACACACCGCGGCCGCAAGCAGCGGAGAAGGCAGGAACCGTCCCACCGCCAATAGCGCAGGCGTAAGAAGAAAAGCACAGATGGATAAGTTACTTACCTGTAATCCTACTTCTCCTCCAGGGGTATACTCATCAAAGTCATAAGCAGTGAATTATCCCCACCCAAGATCGGGATCCCAGAGCATATAGCAATATATATATTACCTACTGGCAGTCGCCGGTAAGTAGTTATAGTGAGGACATATTTTCCATAGGAAATCCGCAACATTCTATTTGGAATAATGTTGGCGCCGATTGACGAATCTTAGCGAAAGTTTCCAAACTTGTTGCCAGCTCCGGTCCGCTCCTATCCTGAAAATTTCACAGTGATTCGTCAAGCGGGGGCTGAGAAAAAAGGGGGGTCCCAAAACGCGTTTTCCCCATGCATTTTTCCATAGGACCTGTTGACGCAGCTACAGCCTGAACTGCTGAACGGAATTACACCAAATTTGGCAAAGAGGTAGTCCTCAGTTCAGACTTGTGCCTTTTGCTTAAATGGTGCAAATCAGTTCAGTAGTTCCTGAGAAAATTAGAGTTAAAAAGATAGATATATCTGGGTGGAGCCTAACCTAACCACACATCTCATCGTGAAATCTGATTGGCTGTCAGTACTTCATCCAAGAAGTGTTGGCAGCCATCTTGGGACCAATATACATGATAGCACCTCATTAAAAAGCATTGCAGTTAATAGAAGGTTTTAAGACTTTAGTTACATTATAAATCATTTGTTGATGGTACCATAGTCATTTTAGGAATTGTGATGTGTTCTAAGGTGATTTTACCATGTGAAAAAGCCTTCTACTGTGATATCATTAATCATGTTTGAGAGAAAACTATTTTCTCATGCTTTTCCCACAGAGGTTTGGAAGGTGATCTATAAGCTAAACTGAGAGCATATTTTTCTGTAAATTCACATTATCTTTCTCAGTCATGTGAGAATGAAGTCTGACATTCTCAGTAAAACATGTACATCCAACAAGGGCAGAGACTGTCAGTTGATTCCTTTGTGTTCTACAGCAGCTTCCCAGAGTGTTCTGAAGAACAACTAGAGCGCTAACAGTCCTACTTATGACACACGTATTGCACACCTGAAGCCATCTTGATTGGAATAAAGTGGTAACTCTTAAAATATTTAATTTAAAAAGGAACAAAATGAGGGGGTTCATTTTGCCACAGAAAGTATGATTAGTGCTGCAGAAAGAAAAATTAGGGCACATTTTGAGTGACTTCTCAAATCCTCTTCTATTTTAAAAAATTCTGACATGCAGACTAAAACATGCACTTTCAATACCAGCAGCAGACTTTCCTGGTGAGCAGTAGCTTTACTACAGTGATCTAATAAGCAACTAGAGTGCTAACATTCTGAATTTATGGCAAATGTGTGACACATCTGAATGCATTCTTGATGGAATCAAAGTAAAAAACTGAAAGTATTTCCTACTGAGGAGACTGCACTGAATGAGGAAATTAGGAAACTTCATATCAAATAAATCTCCCAAGATGGCCACCAGAGACAAAAGAGCCCAAATGCAGCACACATATCACCCAGATGTAGCCCAATGACAGAAGTGTGCAAAACACTTATTTTTTGTGTATTTGCAGTTATATATAGTGCAGACTTGTCAGGTATTGGAATGCTTTACATGAGCATTGGTTACATCACACAAGATCAAATTCATTTTGGTTGTAGACATGGAGAGATTAAATGATTTGAAATGAAATTAAATGATTTGACCAGAATCACAGAATGTTGAGCTGAAGCAGAAACTCCAACCTGGTTCCCCAGTTGCAAAGTCTGCAGCTCTGGAAGTAACACCACATCCTCTCCCCTAGGTGCAACATTTAATCAAGTGGTCAACTGGATAAAAAAACATAAAGATTACAAATAATTTAAAAGTTCTTTGTCGCTATTTGAAAACTCAGAAAATATGTCCTCATTTTAGTTTTTTAGAGCACTAACCATAATTTTGATGCAAATAAGACCCTCTCATATATGTAATTTCTAAAGGAAATGCTCTAGGTATTACAGTTTTGATGACATCAAGATGACGCCAGGTGTTCCACACTTTTGTAATAAATATAGAATGTTAGCAATCTAGTTGTTCATTGCGATACTGTTGAGAGGCAGAGGCCAGGGGCACGGACTCTGAAAATTGAAGGCAAGTAGGAGAGTGCAGAGGCAACAATTTGACCACACTGGGCAGGCAGGAAGGGCAGTGGCAGCACAACAGACTATGGAGGGCAGTGGAAAGGGGGACAGGGGCAACAAACCAACAATGCAGGACAGGCCAGAGAGGCTGTGGCAATATAATAGACCATTGTGGGCAGAAGGAAGAGGCAGTGGTAGTACAACCATACATGCCAACAGACCTGATTCAGCCAGGAAACATCCAATGTTTTTAAGCTCAAATGGGCTTTATTTGATCTGTCTCCTGTCTACAATCTCCTCTTTTTCAATGCAACTCAAAGGGGAAAATCAATACCCCAGTTTTTTTTCAAAATCTCCCTCTTACCAAGTTCAAAATGTTCGCAAGTATGGTACATTGGATCATGGTAGGCAGGAGGAATTGGGGTAGGGACAGGGACTTGGATAACAGAGGACAGGAGGGACATGGAGAGGTGCACCAAACTGACCCTACAGGGCAGGCATCAGGGTTTGCAGCAGCACAATACACCACACAGGGCATGCGGGACAGGAGTGCAGCACAACAATCCATAGAAAGCAATAGGGAGGGGACGGGACCATGCACATGGACAACAGAGAACAGAGGGGAAAGAGGCAATGGTAGCTAGCTGACCATAATAGACAGACAGGAGAGAAAGCTGCAGCATAACAGACCATAAAGGGCAGGAGGGACGGAACAGGGGCATTACAATGGAACAGACAAGCCTGGAGGGAGGGAATAGGGGTCTGCACATGGAAACAGAGGGCTGGGGGCAGGGCAGGAGCAGCAAGATGACCATGGAGGTCTGGCGGGATGGGCACTAGAAACAAGACACACCATGGAGAGTAACAGGGAGAGTATGATGGCATACACACAGACCATGGAGGGAAGGTGGGAGGGGGTCAGGGGCAGCTAGCTGACCACACAGGGAAGGTGGGAGGGGCCATGGCAGCACAGAAGACCATGCATGGCAAGCGGGAGGGTTAGTGGCAGCACAATGGCTATGATGGGCAAGAAGGAGGGTGCAGGGGCATGCACAAAGGACCATGGAGGATAGAAGGGAGGGTCAGGACCTGGGCACAGACAAGAGAGTTCAAGGGAAGAGGCCTCACAACACACCGCGCGGGGCAGGCAGGAGGAGCAGTTGCAGCACAACAGACCAGGGAGGGCAGAAGGGTGTGGCAGTAAAATGGACCATGGAGGACAGGAGGAAGGGGATAGGGGCATGGCATGTGGACAGGCAGGGTGGAGGTGGCAGGGACAGGTTACAGTCATCTGACAATGCTAGGCAGGTGGGAGGGGAGAGGCAGCTCAACAGAACACTCAGAGTAGATAGGAGTGGCAGGTCCATTGAACATGGTGGGCAAAAAGGATGGAGCAGGGACATGCACAAAGACATTGGAGGGCAGGGGGAAGGAGAATAGTGGCAGCAAGCTTAGCACAGAGGCTAAGCAGGAGGTCAATGATGGGCCATAGAATTGGGCAATGGAGGGCAGGAGGAGTGGACTGGTACATCATGCTAAATGGAGGGCAGTGGCAGCACATCAGACCATGCATGGCAGGAGGGAGGTGGCTAGTCCATGGATTCAGACAACAGAGGATAGGGAGGAGGTGGATGGAACAGCAAGCTAACTGTTCAGAGAAGGTGGGTATTAGGAACTTTATTGTTTTTAAAATGTGTGTCTGTGCGAACTACTTAAAATATGAACAAGTATGCAGCATAATCTCACTTTAATTCAGGAAGAAGAGGACGTTTGTGACTGTGACTCCGGGCTCACTTGGCAGAAACACACCCTGAGCCTCCACCCCCATCGCAAAATTTAATGCCCGTGAAAAGGGTAGGTGGACGCAGTATTATATAGAACATAGTCCTGAGAGCACGATTGAAAATGAAAACTAGATATAGTATAAACTATGCACCAAAAAGTGTGATATAAGATGAACCGGGGCGGTAAATATAATATGCAATACATTGTGCGCAATGACAGATTCATTGGAGAGCGCGAGATAGCACAGGCACTAGCGCGTGCTATGCGATATGAGCCTTGGAGTGTAATATGCACAGGGCAGTGTTGTGTAACCTAACTAGTCTCTAAAGTTGTAATATAAAATATGCGCTGGGGAGTGTAACGTTGCATATGCACTGTGACAAAGATATGGATCGCAGATTGTAATATGTATGGCATAGCGCTGTGCGTTATAACATAGGCATCGAGGAAGGCACGTTAGATGGGGCAATATAACCCGTGCGAAGGCAAATGTGGCATGACATATTCACGGGGTGGTGTTACAGTGCACATGGGCTAGAGAGTGTCATAGCATATGCACTAGCTGGTGGAATACAACACAGAGGTGTGTGGCACTCGGCGGGCACTGGTGGGTGTAACACAGCATTGGGCTCAGCCAGGAGCACGCTGTGACTCTCAAGTGAGGTTTGTCTCCTTTCCAGAGTAAAATAAAAAGTATTACACATCCGGCGGTGGATGTGTGTTTTATTAACCATGAGGGGGGTTTCTTGCATAGTTTGGTCAAATTTTTGTTGAATTCCCTTTGAATGGCTTGGTGTGCGTGTGTATTAAATGTGCCCGTCAATAGCTAACCATGTTTGTATAAATAAACAACAAGGGTGTCTACTTGGGAGAGTACCCACCTTCTGGGGTGCCGGGATTAGGCACGGTAGGACGTCAGACACGTCAGACACGTCAGAGCTTCACTAGCGGTGTAAATACATTCCACGTGGATTCATTGTATGCATAGTCGCCTTTTAATGAATATCACGCAAATCGTCATGGTGATAGGTACATACGGTTTGTCCAGCATGTCCTAGGTGTTTCTATAAATATATATTTTTTTAAAATAATAAAACACAAAGGCCGGCCCCGGGGGATGGGGTCCCCGGGGCCATAAGTGGCGTGAGGAGGGGGCAACGCAGATCCCCTCCTAAAGAATATATATAAAAAAAAAAAAGGGCCATGACCCGGGGGTTGGGGTCTCCGGGGCCGATTAAGGCATTGCGAGGGCAAAATTAATTTTTTTCAACCAAAAAAAATAGGTGCAGGCCCTGGGGATGGGGTCCCCAGGGACAATAAATTAGAAAAAGAAGGGGGGCCACACAGCCCTCCTTCCTAAAAAAATTAAATAAATAAAAGACCAGCATCGTGCCGGAGGCCACGGCCCCTCCTTGCAGCACTCTGCAAACGCGCCCCCTGGCCAGTTGTAAGTTGGGGAATTAATTCCCCTTCAATACTGAGGGTCCCTGAGGGCCAACTAGCCCAACAGGTATCTCCAGTATGCGCCAGGGAGCTGCGTTGCAGACAGGTGTTCTGAGGCCACGCCCCTTTTTACACCTCTATGCAACGCAGCTCTGTGGTGCTTACTGGAGGTACCTAGCGGGCTAGTTTGACCCCAGGGACCCTTAGGATTCAAGGGGACTTAATCTCTCAACTCAGAACGGCCACAGGGCACGTTTACACAGTGGTGAAGGGAGGGGACGGGGCCTGAGGTGACGTATGCAAACACGCCCTGTGGCGCGTTTTAAGTTGGGGAAATAATTCCCTTTCAATCCTGAGGGACCCTGGGGGCCAACTAGTCCACCAGGTGCTTCCAGTAAGCGCCACTGCTCTGCGTTGCAGAGGTGGTGCAGGCCATGCCCCTTTTTACACCTCTCTGCAATTGCGCTTACTGGACGTACCTAGTGGGCTATTTTGCCCCTAGGGACCCTCAGGATTCAAGGGGACTTAATCTCCCAACTTAACAAACGGCAACAGGGCGTGTTTGCACAGTGGGGAAGGGAGGGGACGGGGCCTGAGGTGACCTGTGCAAACATGCCCTATGGCGCGTTTTAAGTTGGGGAAATAATTCCCCTTCAATCCGGATGGCCCCTGGGGGCTAACTAGCCCACCAGGTGCTTCCAGTAAGCGCCACTGAGCTGCGTTGCAGAGAGGTGGTCCAGGCCGTGCCACTTTTTACATCTCTCTGCAATGCAGCTCTGTGGCGCTTACTGGAGGTACCTAGTGGGCTAGTTGGACCCTAGGGACCCTCAGGATTCAAATGAACTTAATCTCTCAGCTAAAAACGGCCACAGAGCGTGATTACATAGTGGTGAAGGGAGGGGACGGGGCCTGAGTTAACGTGTGCAAACACACCCTGTGGCGCGTTTTAAGTTGGGGAAATAATTCCCCTTCAATCCTGAGGGACCTTGGGGGCCAACTAGCCCACCAGGTGCTTCCAGTAAGCGCCACTGCGCTGCGTTGCAGAGAGGTGGTCTAGGCAGTGCCACTTTTTACATCTCTCTGCAATGCAGCTCTTTGGCGCTTACTGGAGGTACCTTGTGGTCTAGTTGGACCCTCAGGATTGAAGTGGACTTAATCTCCCAACTTAAAACGGCCACAGGGCGTGTTTACACAGTGGGGAAGGGAGGGGACGGGGCCTGAGGCGACGTGTGCAAACACGCCCTGCGGCGCGTTTTAAGAGGTAGTTTTAATCCCCTGCCGTATTATATACTAGGGGCTTACAGAGGAGGTCATGCTAATCACAGGGGGACCCCAACGCATAGTGTTCCCTAGTGTATGTAGGTGTTTTCACTGTATTCTGAGTGTCTTTTAACATAGCACTGGCCCTAGGACTGGTTAGTCAGACTCAGTTACCACCAGTATCCGTCTGAAAAAGTTGAGGGTACAGGATGATTTTGCAACAAGGCTTCTTTCTGCTCTTCTGTTCTTTCTTCACGTTATCCTTCTTCCTGCACTTTTCTTCGTCTTTGAGGACTTCTGTTGCTTCTTTCTGCATTTCTTTTTTTTCTTTCTGTGCGTTTTTTCTTCTTTCTTCACATGTCCTATCTCTGTAGGCATAGTTAGAAATTAGCATTTAAAAAACCTTTGAAATTCACTGAAAAAACCATAGGTTTCAGGCTCGTTATAGTTAGGAATTAGCATTTAAAAAACCTTAGAAATTCACTGAAAAAACCATAGGTTTCAGGGGCATTATAGTTAGCTAGACTTTTCACTCGTACAAAACCATTGAAATTCCCCAGTTCTAGTTAGTTCAGCTAACTATAACTTGCGCGCCCGCAATGCACTGCTGATGACGTCACATATTACATCACTCATGATATGGTCAGTGACATCACTCATAACATCACTGATGACATCTCAAATGACATCACTGATGACATCATCCTTGTGATAGAGTGGCAGACCTCCTCTCCCCCTAATATAACCTTTGATACACACATTTAAAAATAGAAACTAAAATTTTCAACACAATGGACATACCAATACCAGTTACAACAACCTATTCAGTAATTCTAAGATCCACATACACATCCACTCATTCACCAATAGTCCTATACAGTCACTCATACATATACTCACTCATCATATGCACTCATACACCTCTACATCCTGTTACACAACGCCACTCATCCATAGAGTTACTCACACACATATTCACTCATGCTAATAAAGAATCAAACATCCATTTACTTGCATATACAGTTATACACACACCACCACACTTACTTTTACAGAAACTTACACATACTTAGTCTTTTCAACAATCACTTATAGAAACACAAACTTATTCATACAGGAACTCTTTCAATCTCTCGCTCTCACATATACTCACTTATATACACCAATAGTCACATATACTAGTTTAAAACATATGTAGTTTCTCATAAAGACACTATTGAGACAGTCATTCACTCACTAACACACCCATGCACACACTCATCCACCCATACAGTCCTGCACACATGCTGTCTTCAACACATACAAACAGTGAATCACTCATTCATGCACCTATGCACTACGTAATACCCCCCCACCGAACCATACAGACACTCAGACACTCATACTGATACTCAAAAAAACAACTAATAACCTATATAGACACTCATGTAGCTACTCACCAACCCATGCAGCCACTTATAAACAAAGTGAGAGACTGATACAGATATTTACATATTTAAACATTACTCACTAAACCATGTATTCACTAAGATACACTTAGTTATACAATCAATTTTTCAAAAACAAATCATCAATTTAGACACTTATATACCCATTTATTCTTCCATCGACCTTGAGATATACATATATAAAACATATGTAATTTTCAGAAACACACACATTCACTGGATGATGTCATGAGTGATGTCATTTGAGATGTCATCAGTGATGCCATGAGTGATGTCACTGACCATGTCATGAGTGATGTAATATGTGACGTCATCAGCAGTGCATTGCGGGCGCGCGAGTTATAGTTAGCTGAACTAACTATAACGGGGGAATTTCAATGGTTTTGTACGAGTGAAAAGTCCAGCTAACTATAACGTGCCTAAAACCTATGGTTTTTTCAGTGAATATATATATATATATATATATAATTATATATACATACATATACATACATACATACATATATGTACATACATATACAGGTGTATGCCCAGATTCTTAAGTAAATAAAGACTTTGAACCCCATACACCTACATATGTATGCATACCTACATATATGTAAAAATATGCAGCCCCATCAAACAGTCTCAAATAAATAGGACAACCAGCCAAGATTACACCATTGTTACTTATATAACAATAAGTCTCTTATGATGCTTGTAATAGACCATACACTATAATGGTTTCAAACAAGACTCCTTTATTGGGGACAATATCGCTGTTCAGAGTTCCACATCACTGTATGTGGAACCTCGTGGGGACTGCAATTACCATCATGCAGTGGACCAGGGATTCCTAGCGCAATCAACACACCTGCCTGTGGGAGGAGGAGTCGAGAGTCTACTTCTATGGGAGTGGTCTCTGAAGTCCACGAGAAACCAACAGCCTGTGGGACCGGCACTGATGACGGCCATTCCGGACAGAAACGAGTCTGCCATAAGCGTTTCACGGACTGCAGGAAAGCGTTTTAATTATGCTGAATAAATCCTTTTTTGTGCCCGGAGCATGTGTCCCGCTAACTATTCATTAAGGTCAGCAATTGGTGGTGATGTGTAGCCGGTTTCCGCTGATAGCGGCAGGGGGCACGCGCTCTCATTCAGGAGCTCCGCGAAATCAGCAATCTGTGGTGGAGTACGAGGAGTACAATCGCGGCGCCCCCCCCCAAGCAGAGGTATTTCCAATTGGAGAGTATTTAAGCGAGGGGAGAGAGGAGGCGGCATTGTGCTGCCTGATAAGGGCACAAGTAAAGGTTTTAGCGGGACCACCATATCCAGGACTTCTGTGGTGGAGTGCAGCCCAGTGCCAAGAAATTGGAGACAATATCGCTGTTCAGAGTTCCACATCACTGTATGAGGAACCTCGTGGGGACTGCAATTACCATCATGCAGTGGACCAGGGATTCCTAGCGCAATCAACACACCTGCCTGTGGGAGGAGGAGTTGAGAGTTTACTTCTATGGGAGTGGTCTCTGAAGTCCATGAGAAACCAACAGCCTGTGGGACCGGCACTGATGACGGCCATTCCGGCCAGAAACGAGCCTGCCATAAGCGTTTCACGGACTGCAGGAAAGCATTTGAATTATGCTGAATAAATCCTTTTTTGTGCCCGGAGCATGTGTCCCGCTGACTTTTCATTAAGGTCAGCAATTGGTGGTGATATATATATATATACACACATATATATATATATATTGCCACCTCACACAAAGAGCCCAACACCGACTTCTTGACAGGCAGACTTTATTCGTCAAAATGCGGAGGAAAAGCAAACACACTGATATACCTTACGCGTTTCAGCCAACAGCCTTGATCACAGGTAAGTGTGTTTAAAATTGTAGTCCAAGTGGTCATGTGGCCTGCTGAATTAATAACAAGCCCCAGAATGCAGTGTTCTTTTTAACTTCATTGCGACATGGCACATTCATTAATTCTGCTGAATAGCGTTTTCTAGCAATGTCCCAAAGTTCAAAATTAATGCAATTTATTTAGCATAGTGCAGGTTCCTCCGCATTACCTTAATGAACAAGTTACTAACCTTCGGTAACGATGTATCTGTAAGAAACATTAGTTAGTTAGATTCCTCACCTTAGAATATCCCCAGGCGTCAGACTGGATCCGGAAGATTTTTCGTCAGCAATACCCCTTGCGCGTCGCTAGGCGTCGTCTGCGGCTCCGCGTCCGTCGTCGGCGTCGTGCGCCGGGATGACGTCGTCGGAGTACTTAGACGCCGCCCTCGCGCGCTGACGTCAGTTCTTGTACATAGCCTTCCGCGCCAGGAACGCAGAGCCATGCAAAGACCGACACTGGTGCCAAAAATAAAATCTAGGGGCCTGAAAGGACAACCTTAACCCTAGATGTCAGTTCGCAGAACGGGGAGGATGGGAGGGTCGGTGAGGAATCTAACTAACTAATGTTTCTTACAGATACATCGTTACCGAAGGTTAGTAACTTGTTCATCTGAAAGAAACACGTTAGTTAGATTCCTCACCTTAGAATAGATACCCAAGCAATACCATCCCCGGTGGTGGGTCTGCGAACCAAGATCACACCAGAAAGTCCTGGAGGACAGAACGGCCAAAGAAGCCATCCCTCCGGACTTGGCTGTCAAGGCAATAATGCCTGGCAAACGTGTGTAGAGAAGCCCACGTCGCCGCCTGACAGATGTCCTGCAAAGGGACTCCCCGTCCCAAGGCAGTAGTAGCCGCCGTGGCCCGAGTAGAATGGGCGCGCAGCCCAACAGGAGGGTCCTTTTTAGCCAAGGAATAGCAGATTTTTATACACAAAACGACCCACCGAGAGATGGTTCGTTTGTGCACAGCTTTCCCCTTCTTAGCGCCCACGTACCCAACAAAAAGCTGGTCGTCCACCCGGAACTGTTTTGTGCGGTCCAGATAGAAGGAGAGCGCACGTTTTGGGTCCAGACGGTGGAGCCTCTCTTCCTCTTTGGAAGGATGCGGAGGCGGAAAGAAGGTGGGCAAGGTGACAGACTGCCCAAGGTGAAATGGAGTCACCACTTTAGGAAGAAAAGAGGGACGAGGCCGAAGGACAACCTTGTCCGGATGAACAGAGAGAAAAGGAGGCTTTGAAGATAAAGCCTGGAGCTCACTCACCCGTCTAGCCGAGGTGATGGCTACCAGAAAAGCAGTCTTTAGAGTTAGAAGACGAAGAGGGCAATTGTGAAGAGGCTCGAAGGGAGCGCACATCAGGAATGTCAAAACCAGATTCAAGTCCCACTGAGGCATTACAAAAGGGACAGGAGGGAACGTGTGTGTAATGCCTTTGAGAAAGCGTGTAACCACAGGGGACTTGAAAAGAGAAGGCTGATCAGGAAGCCGCAAGAAGGCGGAGATGGCAGCAAGATAACCTTTCAGGGTGCCCAGGGCAGAGCCCTGCCGGGCCAGAGAAAGAAGGAAGAGGAGAACCTCAGAAAGAGGGGCGGAAAGGGGATCCACAGCCTTTGCTGTGCACCATGCCACAAATTTGTTCCACCGGCAGGCGTATACCGACTTTGTGGAGGGACGCCTGGCTGCCAGAATGATATCACAGACTTCAGGAGGCAAGTCAAATGGCATCAACTGCCGCCGCTCAATCTCCACGCATGGAGGTGGAGGCTGGACAGGTTCGGGTGGAGGACCGTCCCCTGCTGCTGCGACAGAAGATCCTCCCGAAGGGGCAGACGTATCGGGGGATCGGTCAACAGACTGAGTAGCTCGGGATACCAGTATCTTCGTGCCCAATCCGGAGCCACCAAGATGACTTGGGCCCGGTCGCGCCTGATCTTCTTCAGCACTCTGGGCAGAAGTGGTATAGGCGGAAAGGCGTACAACAGACCGCAACTCCACTCGTGACGAAAAGCGTCGCCGAGCGAGTGCCGCCTTGGAAATTCCAACGCGCAGAACTGCTGACATTGCGCGTTCTCGTCGGTGGCGAATAGATCTAACCAAGGCTCTCCCCACTGCTGAAAGAGGCCTTGCACCACTTCGGAGTTCAGACGCCATTCGTGATCCATCATGCACCGGCGGCTGAGTTCGTCTGCTCTGGCGTTCAGAGAGCCCGCCAGATGTTGAACCACCAGGGTGACGCCCTGGTGTTCCAGCCATGTCCAGAGGCGCAGAGCCTCCTGACAAAGGGTCCACGACCCCACCCCGCCCTGTTTGTTGCAGTACCACATGGCGGTGGTGTTGTCCGTGAACACCTGCACGACACTTCCCCTGACAGAGGGAAGGAAGGCTTTCAGTGCAAGCCGGATCGCTCTCAACTCCAACAGGTTGATGTGGAGACGAGACTCCGCCGGAGACCAGAGGCCTCTGATCTCCGCCTCTCCCATATGGCCACCCCAACCCAGGAGGGACGCATCCGTCACTACGACATGCTCCGGTTGGGGAAGGGAGAGGCTCTTGCCCTTGACCCACTCGCGGTCCGTGAGCCACCACTGCAACTGCTGTGCAGTGCCCTCCGAGATCAAGACATGGTCTGACAGGTCGCCGTGATGCTGGGCCCACTGAAACTTCAGGTCCCACTGCAGAGCCCGCATGCGCCGCCTGGCGTGATGCACTAGTAGGATGCAGGAGGCCATCAGCCCCAGAAGCCGCAACACTAGCCTGACCGAAACCCGGGATAGAGGCCGAAAGATGGGAATCAGGGCCTGTATATCCCGGACCCGCTGTTCCGGTGGATGGACCCGGAACTGCGCCGAATCGAGAACCGCTCCGATGAAGAGGAGCTTCTGAGAGGGACTCAAGTGTGACTTCGGCACGTTGATGGAAAACCCCAGCAAATGCAGGAGATCCGCCGTAGTCTGGAGGTGGGAGACGACTGCCTGGGGCGAGCCCGCCTTCAACAACCAGTCGTCGAGATAGGGGAAGACTGGGACCCCTGATCTGCGCAGATGAGCTGCGACCACCGCCATCACTTTCGTGAACACCCGAGGGGCACTGGTGAGGCCGAAGGGGAGCACGGTAAACTGAAAGTGCTCTTGGCCCACCGTGAACCGCAGGTAACGCCGGTGGGCCGGCAGGACGGGGATATGGAAATATGCGTCCTGCAAGTCCAACGCTACCATCCAGTCTCCAGGGTCTAGGGCAGCTAAAACCTGAGCCAACGTCAGCATCTTGAACCTTTCCTTTCGGAGGAAGGCATTGACGTTCCGGAGGTCCAAGATAGGGCGCAGGCCCCCCTTGCCCTTCTTGGGAACCAGAAAGTAGTGGGAATAACAACCACGACCTACTTCTGGACTCGGAACGCGCTCGACGGCCCCCTTGGCCAAGAGAGCCGAAACTTCCTCGCGGAGAAGATCCAAATGATCCCCCGAGATACGGTGGTGCTGTGGTGGCATGGCTGGAGGGGTCGTCTCGAAGGGGAGGGAGTAGCCCCTTCGGACGATTTGCAGCACCCACCTGTCCGATGTTATGGACCGCCAGTGGAGCAGGTGATGGCGAACTCTGCCGCCCACTGGCGTGGTATGGGCCTGAAAGCTCGGACTAGGAAGGCTTTGAGGCGGATGCTGCCGGGGTGGATGTGGGCTGACCACGTCGGCCTCCATTTCCGCCACGGCGGAAGCCACGTCCGCGCGCAGGTTGGTTCTGCGGCTGGTGGCTCTGCGGACGTGAGGAGGCGCCCCTTCCTTGGCCACGAAAGGGGCGAAAAGCGGAGGTGTGCGCCCGCGGAGCCGAGAGGCCCAAGGACTTGGCCGTAGCCCGGGAGTCCTTAAAGCGGTTCAGCGCACTGTCCGCCTTCTCACCAAACAGGCGAGTGCCATCAAAGGGCATGTCCATGAGGGTGTTCTGGACATCCCCGGAAAATGACGTGGACCGCATCCAGGCGTGGCGGCGGAGCGCCACCGTGGTGGAAATCGCCCGACCTAGCGAGTCCGTGGTGTCAAGCCCACATCTTATGGCGTGCCGTGCTGCATCCCTCCCATCGGCCAGAGCCTGGGAAAGACGTGGCCGGACCTCCTCCGGACACAGGGGCAGCACGTCCTCCACCGTATCCCACAGGGAATGGGAATAACGGTCCAAGAGACAGGCGGTATTTAAGGACCGCAGGCCCAAACTAAGGGACGAGAACAGTTTCTTGCCAAACTGCTCGAGTCTCTTGGAATCCCGGTCCGGCGGAGCGGTCGGGAAGGAGGATTGGGAAGTAGAGGCCTGGATAACCAGACTCTCGGGGGTGGGGTGTTGGGACAGGAAGCTGGGGTCGCCCGGAGCAGGGCGGTGGCGCCTGGCAACGTTCCTATCCACAGGAGGAACTGTGGAGGGCTTGGACCAGGTGCCCTGCAGAACGTCAGTGAGGGCCTCGTTAAACGGCAGCAGAGGCTCAGTGGAGCTTGCTGAGGTTTGAAGCACCTCAGTGAGGATGTTGGTCCTCACAGCCACGGCAGGCAACTCGAGCCCAAGGGCCTCAGCCGCCTTGCGCAGCACCACAGAAAATGCTGCACCCTCCTCCGAAGCCACGGTCGGAGGAGAAGTGAATCCAGCGTCTGGCGAGGTGTCCAGCCCGCTGGCCTCCCCCAGTTCATCTGCCCAGTCCTGAGAAAGCTGTGACTGAACAGCCAGAGGGTCCTCGAACCCCTCCCAGTCGCCCCCTTCTTCCGATTCCTGATAAACAGGAGGAATGATCGGAACCGGACTGTAGAGATGGTAGGTCTCTAGCGGCGTCGGATGCGGCGTCGGCGGACGCCGTGCCGGCGTCGGGTCCGGATGAGGGCTAAACTGGGGCGTCGGCGTCACAGGCGTCGGCGTCGGCGGCGCCGGTGACGGCGTCGGTGGTTCAGGCGTCGGCGCCGGTGGAGGAGTGACAAGGTCAACCGGCGTCGACTGGGGCCCAGGCATGGGCCCCGCGGGGACCTGCGGCGTCGAGACCGGAGTCGTCGACGGCGCCGGGGCCGGAGCCGCCGGCACGCGAGGTCGCCCAGTCGAGCCCGCGGGGCCCGAAGGCGCGCCAGCGGGCGTCGACGGCGGGGCCAGGCTCCTCATGGCCGAGAGGAAGGCGCTGATCTCCGCCGGCGCCGCGTCAGCCCCAGGGACCGGAAGGTATGGGGGCGGACGCGGCACCTGCGGCTCCGCCGGAGCCGCGGGGGTGGAACCACTTGGACCCTCGGCCGAGTCGCGCGACCGGCGAGGGGAGTCCGAAGAGCGATGTCGCCTCTTGGACTTCTTTGAGTGCTTGGACTTACCCGACGACTTGGAGCCCGACGATCGATGGTGGCGTCGGCTAGGGCTCCGCGAGCGATCCTTGGACCTCCTCCTGGACCGGGATCGCGCCCGACGCGGAGCCGAGTGGCGAAGCTCGAGAAGCTTGCGGGACCGCTCCCGCCTAGCCTTCGAAGTCAGGGCCTGGCAGTCGTTGCACGACTCCGCGTCGTGGTCGAGGCCTAAGCAATAGAGGCACCGGCGGTGGTGATCGGTCACCGACATCAGTCGATGACAGTCTTCACAAGCCTTGAACCCAGGCATCCTACCGGCACCAGATGTCGACAGACAGGGATCAAAAATGATCAAAAAGAGTTAGTCAAAAAAGACTAAAAGGGGTAGCTCTCCCGGATCTGCGCTTACTGGCGCGGAAAAAAGAAGAACTGACGTCAGCGCGCGAGGGCGGCGTCTAAGTACTCCGACGACGTCATCCCGGCGCACGACGCCGACGACGGACGCGGAGCCGCAGACGACGCCTAGCGACGCGCAAGGGGTATTGCTGACGAAAAATCTTCCGGATCCAGTCTGACGCTGGGGATATTCTAAGGTGAGGAATCTAACTAACGTGTTTCTTTCAGATAATTGCATGCCATGCGGTTCCTTCAGAGAGAGAAACATCCCTCTGTTCTCCCTGTCTCGATCAGAACAGTGCCAAATTGCTGTAGAAATCCTCTGTGCTGGCGCTTCTGAGAGCGGATCATGCCCCCTCAATTAATATCACCAAAACAACTCCATTTACCGGGGGCCCCCGATCCTGCAGGGCGGGCTCTGACGCCAGGAATGGAGATCCTGGTAACTTGATATTGCCACCTCACACAAAGAGCCCAACACCGACTTCTTGACAGGCAGACTTTATTCGTCAAAATGCGGAGGAAAAGCAAACACACTGATCTACCTTACGCATTTCAGCCAACAGCCTTGATCACAGGTACACTGGTGCCAATAAGCTCACTCAATGGAATCAGTGGTGTCCAAGGCACAACACATTGTGAACTTGGCCGCATCACAACCCTCCTGTATGGTCTGGATTAAGAAAGGTCAGAGGTCTTCTGGGATATCTGTGAGGACTTGAGCCACTGTAAGAATATGGATGAAAAACTGTCTCAAAGAGACCAGAGGTAGCTCTGGACACGTGTTAGGTGGCGCACAAAGAAAGGGACTGACATCAGCGCAAGGGAGGGCCCTGCTTGCCATTTCCAAAGTGGAACGCTGTTAGTGCGGAGTGGCAGGGCACCACCTACTGGCACACGGAGGTACTGCTCATAAGTTTCCCGATCCAGTCTGACACCTGGCGAATATTCAAAAGGTGAGGAATCTGTTATAAGCCTCTTTCAGCAACTTAGTTTTTACTATGACAGTATATTTAGCCCTGCCAGTGCTGTGGCTCAAGGCTTGGAATCCGAAACGTTTTAGAATCCAGTTTCGTCAAAAGTGCACCAGGTGTAAATTACATCACAAGCAGCGCCATATATGAAATCATATATCGTCAAACCAGCACAGAGCACAACAACAAAGGAGCCTTAAGGCCTGATATATGTAGATCAGAGGTCAGAGATGACTTTATGGTAATGGTGTGGCAAAGCATCGCTGCAGGCATTTTTCTAACTCCGACTACTCCATACAACACACAGGAGGCCCACGGCCTAGGTGTAAGGCCAGTGATCATCTAAAGCATGGCATTTCCAAACATCTTCATATGTCTTCTCAGATGAAGAAGGGAAGCTGATCATTTTCTGTTGGAGCTTTCCAAATTTTAGTGCTGCCAGAGATCAGTGAACAAGGACAAAGGAGACACTGCTTAGATGCAGACCTGTAATGTGAAGGAGGATTATTCCGGTTTTGATTATTTATGGGTACTTTGCTTGTAATGGTAAAAAGAAGATAATACTTATGCAGTGACTCTCTGTCCTATAGAAAGCTGTTTCGCTCTCTCTTCTTTGCCCTCACTGTTCCGTTAGTGACGGAACACTCTCTTGAGTAGTTGCGTGCGTTATAAATCCCACATAACATAACAATCACTTTATGAAAGTTGTCCAGAGAGCATTTCTTACTTGATACTTCTATTGCGGGCATAGGCCACAATAAGATTAGATTTAAATTTGCAGACCTCCTTCGGGTCCACCATTCTAATTCACAGAAAATGACCGAATACAATATCTATGCAACATTTTGGTTAGTCTGGACATCTGCTTCTAACACTCCTGATAAGAACCATAAACTGCTAAACAGGGTAAAAACACAGAAGTAGCAAGAGATTTAGCCCCAGGGTGCACCAATGGAATACAAATGGAACTCATACATATTTCACTAATAACTTCTACAATGCCACCCACCTTTCTTATCCAAAGGGTACATAAATGAACATATTTTACCAACTCCCTAGTACTTTGTAAAATAGACTGACTCAAACAGAAAAATCATTAAAGACTTAATTTTGGAAATGCACTCAATTTGGAATGTATCCATCTGCCTTTTAGTGCTACATCACAATAAGTATCATGAAATGGAGATGGGCACTGTGTGCCTCACACTATAATGACATAGCTGCAGACTACAGATTAAGTGCTTATTACTTTTACATACATGACCATCTACTTCTATTCACTCAACCTCTAGCATTTTCAAATTATTGTATCAAGTACGTTAAACTTGCAATTATCGTTAAATAAGGTACACAGTCACAACTGGTATATGGGCAGTGAAAACATCCTAGTTTTACATGCACTAGACCTGCCAGGATATCTTCTTGTTTTAATGCACACTGAAATAGTCCTAACCCCTCAGGCCTTTTAAAAAGGTCAAGCACCCTTTTTTGGTATATACATTACATTATTAAATGCACCTACGAACTAGAGAGTGGTAGGGCAGCCATAATTATGAAGGAAATTTGGAATTTTCAGATTTTTCCCTTTACCATCTCTCTTCTTCTTATCCAAACGATGAATAGAAATACATCTAGTTTACTGTCTCATAGGTTACGCATGACCAATCTGACTAGTACGCTCCAATTTTACTTTTTTCTTAAGTATGGCCATTCTTAGGTGCTAACCAATTGATTAGTGGTGCCACTGACGCCTAACCTTATTTTCACGAAGAAACATACCCATATTCATCTTGCTTGGGTCATTCACATTTCTACTAAGGTTACTAACAACGTTTTTACTGTTTTTTTGTCTTCAATGGTTAACGCCCGATGTATTTTGCAAATAGCTTGCATCTAGATACAGCAAAACAGAGAAACTCCAAATAGCACAACATTCAAAGGCCTGCTTTATGGAAGACATGTGTAAGTGGGCAGTGTAGACCTCCATTAGCTAATTCAGATCAACTGTCTGTTCATCCTGGTAAATGCCAAATTAACTACTCTACATGCTTGCTTAATTCCTCAAATTAATGGCATTTAGATGTGAACATGAGTGGCTCTTGGCAATCAGTTGCCGTTACCACTAAATGAAGTACCTGGCGTAAAGGGCAGAAGATTCCATAAAAGTATTAGATCACCCTCCCTGAACTTACCCGCCCTGGTTCTGTAGCATCTATATCAAGTGAGAGAGTGGTAAAATTGCCAATGAGGGTCCTACTGTACCCTTAGCACAAGTTGTAGGAAGATGATGGAAGCCTGTATAGGTTGGGTTAGAAAGTTTCTGTTCATCCATAAAGACAGACTACTGCTAAGGGCTTGAGGGCTAAGCTCTGCAAGCCTGTTTCCTGGATGACTGGCAAACAAGACACAACCAACGCACACACAATCAGTACTTTAACATCAGGCATTCTTGCAAACATTAAGCATATTTATGTCGAAGGAAGATCTATTCCAGCCTTAATTCAATAGAATGCACTTTCACAGATGCTCACCTCATTTTCAAATCTGTGCGGTTGCCTAAATCTGCAGAAAGCTGCTGAATGAGCGATAGGAGGACCGGCTGGGAGAGGGGACAAGGCTGCTGTCCAAGTACTTGCTGGGGGTCCACAGTTTCACACACGTACCGCACCAGATTCAGATCAGATGCAGTTAGAGCCTTCAAATGAGACAAGGAAGCAACCATTAATGCATGCAACATCATAGTTAACTTTGTATCATTTTGTGACTTTATAGTGTAGAAGGCAAACTGGTTAGTAGCTTTTCAGTCCACGGCTCATCATCCAGTAATTATTCTGACCGCATAGGTAACATCAAATGAAAAATAAAACACTTTTTAAGGGAGAGGCAAACACAAGCTAATCAGACAAAACAGTATTGCCAACAGATAAGATACAGAAATCAAAATTTTTAACCAATAGCTGCATTTAAGCAGATTTACCAGAAAACATAGAAAAACAACGGCAGACTTTGCGTTTTTAGGGTAAGGAAAGAAGATCGATTTTACTGCGTGTATCAAAATACCATGAACAGAAAAATCTCTTATTGTTCTTCCCTACAAAAAAACACGAAACCATGGAAAACATATGAGAAATTGTTGACAGCAACACGTGAAATGAGACTACTCTATGGTTTAACTGTATGTGCTGTGGTAATGTTCAGTTACGGTACATTGTTTACAACAATCTACTGAATTTACAAAAGGGCCTCACACAAAATGTTTGGTTACTAGTCAAAAAATGTAGTACACTAAAAGACTGCTTCTGAATGCTACTTCTACATATAGATTCTTCAAATCCTCAGGTCCCAGACTGCATCCGGAAACTTTTCACATAAGTGCTCCATGCAGGTTCCATACTGCTCCAGAAGTAACAGAGAAGAGCCGCATATAACTACCACCGACCACTCTACAATGACGTTCCTTGTTTTCAGTGCCTTCCGATGCAGATCCGGAACGCCACTCCCAATTTTTGTTAGTTTTTCCAACAACTTCCACATGATTTCACCAATTTGCTTGGTTCCTACCCACAACAACAGTTTTCAAGCCATGCCACAACTGCAGGAAGCAGATCTTCATAGCCTTTGCATTGGTTCCACTCCAAATCTTAGACAGGTAATCAGTCCTGATTTTGAAGCAATTTCCACAACTGCTAAATTTCGTGCTTAAAGTCATCTGATAAGTTCAAGTCCAAGCATAAGCAAGCGAAGCAAACCTCAACCTCTGCCTGGCACTCTGATTTCAAAGAAAAGGAATGTGGGGGTCACCATGTTAGGTGCATTTTACATATATTTGGTTGACTTTCGGTTCCTTCTTGCATGACTTTTGGCCCACAGAAACACAGGGGCCCACAGTCTGCTTACAGATGGCTGGGCCATCTCAACATCGACTATCCCCCCTGAGACGTGTTACGGGGCCTGTGCCGACTCTGGTACAGATTTCTACTACGGGCTCCAGATCCACACCGGTTCCTGCTGCACGTGCGCCGGTGTTGAAATCACCTGCACCAGATGGGGACCCGGTGCCAGCGCCAATGTTGGACCCCATTATCAACTTTAGCTCGAGCCCAACTTTCAAATTACAACTACTAAAGAACAAGTTACTTACCTTCGGTAACGATGTATCTGTAAGAAACATTAGTTAGTTAGATTCCTCACCTTAGAATATCCCCAGGCGTCAGACTGGATCCGGAAGATTTTTCGTCAGCAATACCCCTTGCGCGTCACTAGGCGTCGTCTGCGGCTCCGCGTCCGTCGTCGGCGTCGTGCGCCGGGATGACGTCGTCGGAGTACTTAGACGCCGCCCTCGCGCGCGGACGTCAGTTCTTGTACATAGCCTTCCGCGCCAGGAACGCAGAGCCATGCAAAGACCGACACTGGTGCCAAAAATAAAATCTAGGGCCCTGAAAGGACAACCTTAACCCTAGATGTCAGTTCGCAGAACGGGGAGGATGGGAGGGTCGGTGAGGAATCTAACTAACTAATGTTTCTTACAGATACATCGTTACCGAAGGTAAGTAACTTGTTCATCTGAAAGAAACACGTTAGTTAGATTCCTCACCTTAGAATAGATACCCAAGCAATACCATCCCCGGTGGGGGGTCTGCGAACCAAGATCACACCAGAAAGTCCTGGAGGACAGAACGGCCAAAGAAGCCATCCCTCCGGACTTGGCTGTCAAGGCAATAATGCCTGGCAAACGTGTGTAGTGAAGCCCACGTCGCCGCCTGACAGATGTCCTGCAAAGGGACTCCCCGTCCCAAGGCAGTAGTAGCCGCCGTGGCCCGAGTAGAATGGGCGCGCAGCCCAACAGGAGGGTCCTTTTTAGCCAAAGAATAGCAGATTTTTATACACAAAACGACCCACCGAGAGATGGTTCGTTTGTGCACAGCTTTCCCCTTCTTAGCGCCCACGTACCCAACAAAAAGCTGGTCGTCCACCCGGAACTGTTTTGTGCGGTCCAGATAAAAGGAGAGCGCACGCTTTGGGTCCAGACGGTGGAGCCTCTCTTCCTCTTTGGAAGGATGCGGAGGCGGAAAGAAGGTGGGCAAGGTGACAGACTGCCCAAGGTGAAATGGAGTCACCACTTTAGGAAGAAAGGAGGGACGAGGCCGAAGGACAACCTTGTCCGGATGAACAGACAGAAAAGGAGGCTTTGAAGATAAAGCCTGGAGCTCACTCACCCGTCTAGCCGAGGTGATGGCTACCAGAAAAGCAGTCTTTAGAGTTAGAAGACGAAGAGGGCAATTGTGAAGAGGCTCGAAGGGAGCGCACATCAGGAATGTCAAAACCAGATTCAAGTCCCACTGAGGCATCACAAAAGGGACAGGAGGGAACGTGTGTGTAATGCCTTTGAGAAAGCGTGTAACCACAGGGGACTTGAAAAGAGAAGGCTGATCAGGAAGCCGCAAGAAGGCGGAGATGGCAGCAAGATAACCTTTTAGGGTGCCCAGGGCAGAGCCCTGCCGGGCCAGAGAAAGAAGGAAGAGGAGAACCTCAGAAAGAGGGGCGGAAAGGGGATCCACAGCCTTTGCTGTGCACCATGCCACAAATTTGTTCCACCGGCAGGCGTATACCGACTTTGTGGAGGGACGCCTGGCTGCCAGAATGATATCACAGACTTCAGGAGGCAAGTCAAATGGCATCAACTGCCGCCGCTCAATCTCCACGCATGGAGGTGGAGGCTGGACAGGTTCGGGTGGAGGACCGTCCCCTGCTGCTGCGACAGAAGATCCTCCCGAAGGGGCAGACGTATCGGGGGATCGGTCAACAGACTGAGTAGCTCGGGATACCAGTATCTTCGTGCCCAATCCGGAGCCACCAAGATGACTTGCGCCCGGTCGTGCCTGATCTTCTTCAGCACTCTGGGCAGAAGTGGTATAGGCGGAAAGGCGTACAACAGACCGCAACTCCACTCGTGACGAAAAGCGTCGCCGAGCGAGTGCCGCCTTGGAAATTCCAACGCGCAGAACTGCTGACATTGCGCGTTCTCTTCGGTGGCGAATAGATCTAACCAAGGCTCTCCCCACTGCTGAAAGAGGCCTTGCGCCACTTCGGAGTTCAGACGCCATTCGTGATCCATCATGCACCGGCGGCTGAGTTCGTCTGCTCTGGCGTTCAGAGAGCCCGCCAGATGTTGAACCACCAGGGTGACGCCCTGGTGTTCCAGCCATGTCCAGAGGCGCAGAGCCTCCTGACAAAGGGTCCACGACCCCACCCCGCCCTGTTTGTTGCAATACCACATGGCGGTGGTGTTGTCCGTGAACACCTGCACGACACTTCCCCTGACAGAGGGAAGGAAGGCTTTCAGTGCAAGCCGGATCGCTCTCAACTCCAACAGGTTGATGTGGAGACGAGACTCCGCCGGAGACCAGAGGCCTCTGATCTCCGCCTCTCCCATATGGCCACCCCATCCCAGGAGGGACGCATCCGTCACTACGACATGCTCTGGTTGGGGAAGGGAGAGGCTCTTGCCCTTGACCCACTCGCGGTCCGTGAGCCACCACTGCAACTGTTGTGCAGTGCCCTCCGAGATCAAGACATGGTCGGACAGGTTGCCGTGATGCTGGGCCCACTGAAACTTCAGGTCCCACTGCAGAGCCCGCATGCGCCGCCTGGCGTGATGCACTAGTAGGATGCAGGAGGCCATCAGCCCCAGAAGCCGCAACACTAGCCTGACCGAAACCCGGGATAGAGGCCGAAAGATGGGAATCAGGGCCCGTATATCCCGGACCCGCTGTTCCGGTGGATGGACCCGGAACCGCGCCGAATCGAGAACCGCTCCGATGAAGAGGAGCTTCTGAGAGGGACTCAGGTTTGACTTCGGCACGTTGATGGAAAACCCCAGCAAATGCAGGAGATCCGCCGTAGTCTGGAGGTGGGAGACGACTGCCTGGGGCGAGCCCGCCTTCAACAACCAGTCGTCGAGATAGGGGAAGACTGGAACCCCTGATCTGCGCAGATGAGCTGCGACCACCGCCATCACTTTCGTGAACACCCGAGGGGCACTGGTGAGGCCGAAGGGGAGCACGGTAAACTGAAAGTGCTCTTGGCCCACCGTGAACCGCAGGTAACGCCGGTGGGCCGGCAGGACGGGGATGTGGAAATAAGCGTCCTGCAAGTCCAACGCTACCATCCAGTCTCCAGGGTCTAGGGCAGCTAAAACCTGAGCCAACGTTAGCATCTTGAACCTTTCCTTTCGGAGGAAGGCATTGACGTTCCGGAGGTCCAAGATAGGGCGTAGGCCCCCCTTGCCCTTCTTGGGAACCAGAAAGTAGTGGGAATAACAACCACGACCTACTTCTGGACTCGGAACGCGCTCGACGGCCCCCTTGGCCAAGAGAGCCGAAACTTCCTCGCGGAGAAGATCCAAATGATCCCCCGAGATACGGTGGTGCTGCGGTGGCATGGCTGGAGGGGTCGTCTCGAAGGGGAGGGAGTAGCCCCTTCGGACGATTTGCAGCACCCACCTGTCCGATGTTATGGACCGCCAGTGGAGCAGGTGATGGCGAACTCTGCCGCCCACTGGCGTGGTATGGGCCTGAAAGCTCGGACTAGGAAGGCTTTGAGGCGGATGCTGCCGGGGTGGATGTGGGCTGACCACGTCGGCCTCCATTTCCGCCACGGCGGAAGCCACGTCCGCGCGCAGGTTGGGTCTGCGGCTGGTGGCTTTGCGGACGTGAGGAGGCGCCCCTTCCTTGGCCACGAAAGGGGCGAAAAGCGGAGGTGTGCGCCCGCGGAGCCGCGAGGCCCAAGGACTTGGCCGTAGCCCGGGAGTCCTTAAAGCGGTTCAGCGCACTGTCCGCCTTCTCACCAAACAGGCGAGTGCCATCAAAGGGCATGTCCATGAGGGTTGTCTGGACATCCCCGGAAAATGACGTGGACCGCATCCAGGCGTGGCGGCGGAGCGCCACCGTGGTTGAAATCGCCCGACCCAGCGAGTCCGTGGTGTCAAGCCCACATCGTATGGCGTGCCGTGCTGCATCCCTCCCATCGGCCAAAGCCTGGGTAAGACGCGTCCGGACCTCCTCCGGACACAGGGGCAGCACGTCCTCCACCGTATCCCACAGGGAATGGGAATAACGGTCCAAGAGACAGGCGGTATTCAAAGACTGCAGGCCCAAACTAAGGGACGAGAACAGATTCTTGCCAAACTGCTCGAGTCTCTTGGAATCCCGGTCCGGCGGAGCGGTCGGGAAGGAGGATTGGGAGGTAGAGGCCTGGATAACCAGACTCTCGGGGGTGGGGTGTTGGGACAGGAAACTGGGGTCGCCCGGAGCAGGGCGGTGGCGCCTGGCAACGTTCCTATCCACAGGAGGAACTGTGGAGGGCTGGGACCAGGTGCCCTGCAGAACGTCAGTGAGGGCCTCATTGAACGGCAGCAGAGGCTCAGTGGAGCTTGCTGCGGTTTGAAGCACCTCAGTGAGGATGTTAGTCCTCACAGCCACGGCAGGCAGCTCGAGCCCAAGGGCTGCGGCCGCCTTGCGCAGCACCACAGAAAATGCTGCACCCTCCTCCGAAGCCACAGTCGGAGGAGAAGTGAATCCAGTGTCTGGCGAGGTATCCAGACCACTGGCCTCCCTCAGTTCATCTGCCCAGTCCTGTGAAAGCTGCGACTGAACAGCCATAGGGGTCCTCGAACCCCTCCCAGTCGCCCCCGTCTTCCGATTCCTGATAAACAGGAGGAATGATCGGAGCCGGACTGTAGAGATGATAGGTCTCAAGCGGCGCCGGACGCGGCGTCGGTCGACGCCGTTGCGGCGCCGGCTCCGGAATAGGGCTAAACTGGGGTTGGACGCCGTCCGGAGTCGGCACCGAAGGCGTCGGCGGCACCGGAGGTGTAGGCGTCTGCGCCGGCGGCGCCGGTGGCGGCGTCGGTGGTTCATTCGCCGGCGCCGGTGGAGGAGTGGTTAGGTCAACCGGCGTCGACGGGGGCCCAGGCATGGGCCCCGCGGGGACCTGCGGCGTCGAGACCGGAGTCGTCGACGGCGCCGGGGCCGAAGCCGCCGGCAGGCAAGGTCGCCCAGTCGAGTCCGCGGGGCCCGAAGGCGCGCCAGCGGGCGTCGACGGCGGGGCCAGGCTCCTCATGGCCGAGAGGAAGGCACTGACCTCCGCCGGCGTCGCGTTAGTCCCAGGGACCGGAGGGTATGGAGACGGGCGCGGCGCCTGCGGCTCCGCCGGAGCCGCGGGGGTGGAACCACCCGGACCCTCGGCCGAGTCGCGCGACCGGCGAGGGGAGTCCGAAGAGCGATGTCGCCTCTTGGACTTCTTAGAGCGTTTGGACTTACCCGACGACTTGGAGCCCGACGATCGATGGTGGCGTCGGCTAGGGCTCCGCGAGCGATCCTCGGACCTCCTCCTGGACCGGGATCGCGCACGACGCGGAGCCGAGTGGCGGAGCTCGAGAAGCTTGCGGGACCGCTCCCGCCGAGCCTTCGAAGTCAGGGCCTGGCAATCGGAGCACGACTCCGCGTCGTGGTCGGGGCCTAAACAGTAGAGGCACCGGCGGTGGTGATCGGTCACCGACATCAGTCGATGGCAATCCTCGCAAGCCTTGAACCCAGGCATCCTACCGGCACTAGATGTCGACAGACAAGGATCAAAAGTGATCAAAAAAGATTTAGTCAAAAAAGACTAAAAGGGGTAGCTCTCCCGGATCTGCGCTTACTGGCGCGGAAAAAAGAAGAACTGACGTCAGCGCGCGAGGGCGGCGTCTAAGTACTCCGACGACGTCATTCCGGCGCACGACGCCGACGACGGACGCGGAGCCGCAGACGACGCCTAGCGACGCGCAAGGGGTATTGCTGACGAAAAATCTTCCGGATCCAGTCTGACGCCTGGGGATATTCTAAGGTGAGGAATCTAACTAACGTGTTTCTTTCAGATTTTAGTATTTAGGGGCACCATGAACCTTCCTTCTTCAGATCCCGAATCCGAAACAAGAAAGAAGACCAAGAAGAAAGAAGACCTGCCGTGCAGCTGCTAACAAGAGGACGACAACAACTGACTTGGCCCCAGCCCTACAGGCCAGTTGATCCTCGAACCTACTCCTGCTAAAACCCAGCGTCTCCAGCGGACAGCAACCTAGAAAACTCAGGAGGATCTGCCTTCCTTGCTCATCTAAAAGACTGGGACTCCCACGAGCAGTGGTTCTGCTCAAAACAAGCAACAACCCCTGGTGCCAGCCAGGCACTGCGAATCCAGCACACACTGCACCCGCCGAGCCTGGCCTGTGCCCGAGTGGACAAAGACCACGAGGACGTCCCCCCAGCGACTGTGACCCAGAATCCAGCACCCAAGGACCCTCCTCGACGCTCCTGATGACGCCTGCAGCCTCAGAACCAGGGACCCCTCCAACCGCGACCAGCAGAGGGTAATATTTCCCGACGCCAAAAGGCACTCCTGCACCCGGCACCCTGCGGCCCCCTATGCCCAACTCCTGGGTGCCTACCTATCCTACAGCTTCCCAACTTACCTCTCAAAGTGGTGGTCACACCTGAATAATCTTCGTCCCCGAGCTTGCAGCCTTTGTTTCACTTGGAAATTCTTCTAAGTGTCGAGTTTTGAAACTTTAAAATATTCACTAAAATGCAGCCGAATAACGAAAACAAAATTACTCACCTGCTATCAGGAGAGATCCCAGTGCTGGATCTTGGTGCCCAGCACTGACCCTGAAAAGTAATCACAACTGTACTTGCCGATAACCTGATTTTCCTCCGTAGGATAACATTGCCTGGTTTTTGCCAGAAATTCTTTTAAGTGTTGATTTTTGAAACATATAAATATTCCGTAAAAATCGCATGTGTAACAAAAACGATTTCTTTCAACTGTTTACAGGAAATGCACCAGGGTTGAATCCAGGATCCAACCCCGAGTAAGAAAATCATACGCAAAGTAATTGAAATTGCATTTACTTTAAAACTCCCATTGAGCTCAATGTTAAAATGGTGTTTGAATTGTGTTGCCTATTGCAACAACTGTAACTATTGCATTTAAAAGTCTATTGCTATTTGAAAATATTCAACTAGAGCAACTTATTCTGAGAAAGTATTTTGATACCTATTGTTGGTTCTAAAATAAAACTATATATTTTTATATACAAAACAATTGGCCTAGAGTTCAGTTCTTGAGTGTGTGAGACCATTTGCTGACTGAGTGTGTACAACAAATGCTTTACACTGTCCCCTGATACTGCCTTACTGCTCGACCAAGCTACCACTTTAGAGAGTAAGATTCTATCTAACTTTAACCTCTGCCAAACCTCTGGGGACTGTGGACTCTGTACACCCTGTACCTATTTGGGGACAGTATATATAGAGCCACTTTCTTACAATTGGATGTAGAGATTGAGGGGTCTGAGGTCGAGTATTGGCCGTAGGGTCCCGTCCTTTTTGGGGATTAAGAAATTCAGCGAGTAAACCCCTGTTCATTGATACTGTAAGGGAACTAGTTCTATAGCCTGCTTTTGAAGCAGTGAGAGAACCTCTTGTTTTAAGAGCGTGAGGTGTTCCGTGGACATTGGATGCTGTTTGGGTGGTATGGTGGGTGGGGTTGCTGTAAGTTCCAGGCAGTAACCATACTGGATATTTGTCTTACTGTGAGAAAGTGGCTCTGTATATACTGTTCCCAAATAGGTACAGTGTGTACAGAGTCCACAGTCCCCAGAGGTTTGGCAGAGGCTAAAGTTAGATACAACCTTACTCTCTAAAGTGGTAGCTTGGTCGAGCAGTAAGGCAGTATCAGAGGACAGTGTAAGCATTTTGATGTACACACTCAGTCAGCAAATGGTTCCACACACTCAATAACTGAACTCTAGGCAAGTGGTTTATATATAAAAAATATATGCTTGTTTTATTTTAGAACCAACAATAGGTATTAAAATATACTTTCTCAGAATGAGATGCATTCCGTAAATACTTTTGCAATATGTAATTGACTTTTGTAAATAATCACACGTTGTTGCAATAGGCAACACAATTCTAAACACCATAATGCATTGAGTTCAATGGAAGATTCAAGTTATTTGCTTTAGATTACTTTTAGGATTACTTTTGGAATTACAGGACTGGATCCTAGATTCAGTCCTGGGACAGTATTTAGAAACAGTTGATAAAAGTCGACTTAATTGCTTTGATGATTTTTAGACAATATTTTGCTATTTTAAAAGTTGACACTTCGAAAATATTCCATAGAAAACAGTCAATGATTCCCTATGGCAGAAAATTCAAGTTGCAGGTACAGTATGTTCTCGTTACTTTTGTAATCCAGTACTGGGTGCCTAGACTCAGCACTGGGACCTTTATCCAAAACAGGTAAGTAATTACGTTTTCAGAAGTTATGCAATTTTTAAAGAATATTTAAAGATTGCAGAAATTGACACAGAAGAAATTTCACAGAAAAACAGTCAATGGTTTCCTATGGGAGAAAATTGGGTTACTGGTAAGTACAGTTGCAAGTATTTTTCAGAGTCAGTGCTGGGCACCAAGATCCAGCACTGGGAGCTCACCTAAGAGCAGGTGAGTGTTTTCGTTTTCGTTACTCGGCTGATTTTTGGTGAATATTTTAAGTTTTGAAAAGTCCACACTTAGAAGAAATTTCAGGAAAAACCAGTCAATGTTACCCTATGGGGAAAATAGAGTTATCGGTTTAAAGGTAAGTACTCGACTGGCAGAGTTAAGGTTCTGGGCATAGACTTAGGGGTCTCCCAGGGTCAGGTAGGCACAGTTGGTTCACCCTCAGCGGCACAAGGGCGGCCGGGTGCAGAGCGAGTTAGGCCCAATGTTATCCTATGAGAGGTAGGGGGCCCTTGGTTGGTGGCTGCTGACAAGCAGGCCACGCGGCTGTGGGAGCTGGGCTCCAGGTCACTTACTCAGGGCAAGTGGGGAAGTAGATAGGTGTAGAGGTTGCACTGCCAGGGCCACTCGGGCGGCTGGGTGCAGGGTGCTTTTGAGCCTTCAGGCGCTCAATTGATTTCAATGGGAAATCTCCGGTTTAGAAAAAGACTGCAAGCTTGGGGACAAAGATTCTTCAGGTGCCACCACCACTCCGAGAGGTAAGTTGGGTAGTTGGAGGATAGGTAGGTACCCCGGGATTGGGCACAGGGGGCCGCGGGGCGCCTTTTGGTGTCGGGAAATCTTACCCTCTGTTGATCGCGGTTGGGGGGGCACCTTGTTCTGAGGCTGCAGACTTCTTCATGAGTGTCGAGGGAGGTCCTTGGGTGCCGGACTCGGGGTCACAGTCGCCGTGGGGTCGTCCTCGGGGTCTTTGTTCACTCCGGCACAGGCCAGGCTTGGCGGGTGCAGAGTGTGCGGGGTTCGTGTTTCAGGGCAGCTGCCAGGGATTAGAATAGGTTTCGAGTAGAACCTCTACTCATGGGAGTCCCAGGGTGCTTAGAGTCAAAAAGGTAGCCAGGTCCTCCGGGGTTTGTAAGGTTGCTGGCCACAAGAGATGCCGGGTTGGAGCAGGAGCAGGTTTGAGGGTCGACAGGCCGGTAGGGCTGGGGCCAAAGCAGTTGGTGTCTTCCTCTTCTTAGCAGCTGCAGGGCAGGGCTTCTTTCTTCTAGCTCTTCTTCGGATTTTGGAATCTGGAAAAGGAAGGTTCAGGGTGCCCCTAAATACTAGATTTAGGGGCGTTACAGGTAGGGGAAGGGCAGGGACCAATGGGTCCCTGTCCTGGGGTGGGTACACCCCCTATCCTGCCTCTCTCCTGTGGGAGGGGGGCAGTAGCCTAGTCCTGATTGGGCAGGGCTTCCCATCTTCAAGATGGCGAGAGCCCAGGGATGTGCTTCACCTCGCCTCCCCCACCTGAGGGATGGGGTTGGCAGGCTGGCACATCCCCTGTCCTTATTTGGGGTTTCCGGCCAAGCTTCCCGCCAGAGTGGGTGGTTGAAGTGGCTTGGGGAAGCTCACAGAGGCTTTTGAAGCTTCCCTCTGCCCATCCTGGGGGAGGATATTTAGCACCTCGCCCAGGATGTGCATTGTTGCAGGCCCAGGAGAGCAGAGGCTCTCCTACCCAGGGGTCCAGCAACATGTCTGCTGTGTGGCAGCCTAGGCAGCCTCCCAGACCAGATGTGGATTGTAGGTTAGGTTTCAGGGGGCATCTCTAAGATGCCCTCTGGGGTTCTTGGTACATTAAATCCCACACTGGCATCAGTGCAGGTTTAATGTGCTGAGAAGTTTGATACCAAACTTCTCAGCCTTTAGTGTTGCCATTATGGTGCTGTGGAGTTCGTGTTTGACGAGCTCTCAGCACCACGTACTCTTAAAAGGCAGCACTGCACTTACAGTGCCCAGGAATGGACCTGGGTACTGTAGGGGCACAGGGCTCATGCTCCTGGGCCCACACCACTGGCATAGGGCACCCAGCAGTGTGTGTGTGTTAGGGTACAGGGCCTCTAAGGGTGGCACAATGAGTGCTGCAGCCCTTAGAGGCCTTCCCAGGTCACAGGGCCCGGGGTACCATTTACCAGGGGCTGACATGTGGCCAGGGATTGCCAATTTGGGTTTTGGCTGTTAGGCAGTTTTTAGGGAAGGAACACAGGCACTGGGCACCTGATTGGCAAGGAGCCCAGGGCACAACAAGGAAAAGTGCATCAGCTATTAGGCAAAAAAAGGGGGGGGGGTTATTACTGCAACAGAAACCCACTTTCTTACACTTACCCACATGTCTGTTGTGATGGAATCCCAGACAGGTAGGAACTGTGAGAGTCTCCCTCCGACTGGAGTGGAATGGTCTGGAGGGAAGTCACTGTTTATTACTGGGGGAGGCGCAAGTGTTGTTGTTACCTCGGCCTTTCCCTTTGTTGTTATTTCCCCTGTATCCGCCTCTAAAATATCCTCTGTTGGGGGATGTTTGCGTGGTGTTTTTGTAGGAAGAGGAGGTGGTGTCCGTTCCAATGTTTTTGGATGCTCCCCTATAGAAGGAGCGGTGAAAGGAACCATCTGTGGTTGGAGACTGTAATGCTCCCGTAGATTTAGCAATCTCCGTGTCCTTTTTCATCTTCTCTAGAGTGGTATCTACAGCCGGTCCAAAAAGTTGTTCCTGATTGAACGGCTGGTTGAGGATAGTGGTTTGTACCTCCTGTTTGAATCCTGAGATACGTAACCAGGCTTGTCGTCTGAGTAGCACACTAGTGTTAATGGACCTAGAGGCTGTGTCAGCTGCATCAAGGGCACACTTGATTGATGCGTTGGTTATTAATTTCCATGAGCTGTAGGCCCGAACGGCGTCGATAGGCCCAGCAGCCCGTATCGACGACTGGAATAGAGTAGCTCAGATGCGCGTCGAAGATCACACGATCGAAAACAATACAGTTGAGTTGTAGATAGTTTGCGCGTCGGAAAGGTTTGGAGAATAAGGTGCCGAACCGGAGCGCAAAAGTTACATCCGAACCCAATGGCGGAAAAAAACAACCTGAGGATGGAGTCGATGCCCATGCGCACTATCGTCCAAGGAAGGAGTCCAATATCTCGTGACTACAAAAGACTCTTCCAAGACAACAACGTGCAAGCATCCGAGCCCAACACCAGATGGCGATCTATGCATAGTGTACAATCTGCAGCTCATATGCCTCGAACATCGGTGTTCCCAATCCAACTTAGTATGCCGTATGGTTTGGGAATTCCCAGGGCATCATCATGCCCATTTTCAAAATACCTTGTTAAGTATTCTCCTATTTCAGCATCCACATGTCAATGAACTAGGAGATTGACTGGACTTCATTACCTGGCGCACCTCCATTCGCTTCATTGACTACAATTAGCTGTCTAATAAGGAATATGAGTGATCTTTAACGATCAACGTACATGCATCGACATACGGCAAATGGTCACGTATAGATTACTGGCTAATCACCCAAGATGTCCTCACATGGACCACTGCGGTCTCCCACCTACCTCGATCACTCTCAGATCACCCTTCAGTGCTCCTTAAACTCTCTCCGCCACTGGCTACTCCACAAGCATTTATGTGGCGGTTGCCCGCTTGGGCCCTTCAAGACTGCCATCCAAGCTGAGGGCCGTACTGCTATTGTAGACTATTTTAACGTCAATAACGGCTCAGTCTCTTCTCCATTGTTACTATGGGGGGCCTTTAAGGCTTTGATTAGAGGAGTGTGTATAGCGAAACAGGCTGGCATCCTCAAGGCAATCAGAATGCGCTTAGCAGAGCTGGAATAGCAAATACGGGTGATGGAGCTGGAGTACTAGGTCTCCTACCACTATGGCAACCTTTTGTGAAACACTCAATGAATATAATGAAGAGGCAGCACAAAAGCTGAGCTTTCTAACTCACAAAGCAGTGGGGCATAGATATGGGGAAGGAGACATGCCTAGTAGAACACTAGCCAACATGCTCCGTAGGCCATGGGCCTCGAACTACATTGTGGAACTGTTAGATTGTCAACTGAGAAAGCAATCCACTCTCACTGACCTGTTACATACAATGACCTATGTTCGTCTCTACCAGGCTACGGCAACTCCGAGCCAAGAGGAGCTTGCGGCCTACCTGGGTACGACAGAGCTGATCTGGCTTGACCGTTCTCACCGTTTATTTCTAGACTCCCCTTTCACTGAAGAAGAAATGCAACAAGTTATAAACAGCCTCCCCAGCGATAAAGCACCAGGCCTTGATGGTCTAATGGTCGCCTTCTATATTGAATACGCCACCCTACTGATCCCACATTTACAAGCCAAGTTTGAGGCCTCCTTGAAATCGGGGCAACTATCCCCAACGCTCCGAGAGGCAGCCATTGTAAGTACACTTAAACCAGACAAACCAGCGAACTGGTGTGACTCTCACCAGCCACTATCAATGATGAATGTTGATAATAGAAATACTCGCCACACTTATTGCCAACCGCCTCTTTGCAATCCTACCCAACAAAGTACGCCCAGATCAGTCAAACATCGTGCCGGGACAATCCACTGCACATAATCTACGCACGTTGTTTACTGTGCTACACGGCATGGAACCCAGCTTGCCGCCAAGGCTGCTTTGGGAAACAGCCTTAACTATGCAGCCAAAACAATGCATGGCTAAACCACGCAGGCTGTACCATGCACATCTAAACCACGCATATGGGTGGTTTAGACGTTATAGTTTGTTAGCGGTTTAGGCTCTGAGCGGAGGATCGGAGATGTTGCTGACTGGGCGGACAGTCGGAGGTGACTTCCTTCCCGATGAGGAACAGCTTGGTGAGTACGATTTTTCTATTCAGGAGTTTTGGGATAGGAGATGGTTTTAGGGCTTCAGGACGTGGGATCAGATATTTTTAACGGTTGTGGGAACAGTTTAGGGCAGGGGTGTTTTTTTAAATCTGGGGTAAAGGTTTTAAGGCTCGGGGGGATCCGTGTCAAGGGTGGGGGGACGGTTTTAGGGCTCAGGGTGGGGGGCTGAGGTGTTTTTTTAGTTCTGGGGTGAAGGTTTTAGGGCTCAGAGCAGAGGGGGTCTGAGTCAATTTTCAAGGCTTGGGGCTGGGGTGGGGTTTGTTTTCAGGGCTGGGGTCCGCTTTTAGGAGTCTGGGGAGGAGGCTGGTCTGTTTTTAGGGCTGGGGTATTACTCGGGGCAGATGTCTAGGTATTAGGACTCAGGGTGGGGGCTAGGGCAGAACCTTAACCACACACACATACCTTTACCAATTATGCCATTTCAACAAAAAATGTTGTATAGGCATGCGTGGTTAAGATGCGGTTGTTGCTAAGACCGCGTTGTTCAGGCATGCGTGGTTGGGGATTACGTGGTTCCGACATACAACCGGCTGCTTTACTGGACGCCACAAAGGCTTTTGGCTCACTGGATTGGCCATACTTATTTTTTCTCCTCTCTCGCCTTGGTCTTAGTCCTTAGTTTGTGCGCCTCATCCAGTTGCTATACACCTACCCAACGGCCAGACTCCGCTTAAACGGGATATCAGACCTGCTCCTACTTAGGCGCAACACTCGCCGGGGCTGTCCCTTATCCCTTGTCCTTTTTGCGATTGCGATGGAGCGGCCCGGTTGAGACAACATCATGCATAGAGCAGGCTGAACTTTACGGTGCACAAAATTCTAATCTCGATGTACGCGGACGACATTGTACTCTATGTTCAGGGCCCACAGGTTAACCTTGATCCAAATACACGAGAAGTCATATGCTTTGAAAGCCGCTTCGGCATCCATATAAACTGGGCTAAAGCTGTCCTCTTTCCACTTACCGACAGCATGCCTCTGGTTGAATCGGAATGAATATGCTACTTACCAGTATGCATCTGTTCTTGGCATGTAGGGCTGCTGACATTCATATCTGTGCATAGATCGCCGCCTAGTGTTGGGTCCGGATGTTTGCACGTTGTTGTCCTGGAAGAGTCTTCGAAGTATCCTTGGATAGGTGACTCCTCCCCTGGACTACAGTGCGCATGGGCATCCTCTCCATCCTCAGATTGTTTTTTTTCCGCCATTGGGTTCGGATGTGCTATCTTAGCTCAAGTTAGGAAAATATTTGGTCGAGGCCAAAAGGCCTTGGGCACCAGAGCTGGTGCATTATCTCGGTATCTGGCTGAGTCAGGAAGTGGATAAACTGTGGCAAGTTAACTATGGGTGAACCATATTCTGGCTGGAGAAAATTGCGGTGTGGGATAGACTCCCTCTATCCTCCACAGGATGAAAAGCAATAGCCAAAATGTTGTGCTGCCCAAATATTTATATCTTTTCATCAATATCCCCATGCCGCTCACTTCCTACTTCCTCCAGCGCCTGCGATCCAACCTGATATCGCTGGTGTGGGCCAGAAAGCAACCACAAATTGCATGGGAAATACTCACACTTCCTATGCGACAAGGTGGCCTTAATGCACCAGATATGTTAAACACACCCTGCGTGCAGGCTCAATAGCTTCACTACTGGCTATAGCCATCACTATTTCAGCCACACACAGCAGTAGAGACAGATGTTGCATCTCCCTGGCCGCTAACCACCGAATAGGAAACACAGGTAATTGATCTTTGTTCGAGAAAGAAATACCACAGGAAAAAGATCTCTTGTGGAAGGAACCCTCCAGCAGAGATAGCAACAAAAACTATTCAATAGGTGGCAGATCACACAGGGTCACAACTTGTCATCGACAGTGTAAATCCAAAAAAGAATAAGACCTGCATCAGCAGGAACACCACTCTGGGGACATGCTATACAGCGCAGACCACAAAGGGGAACTCCAAAAAGTGTACAAAGCGCAGATGTGAGTCAGTAAAACCACCTAGAATAACACGCTGAGTGTGAAGAAGCCAGTTATAGAACAACAATGTAGGTTAAAAGTAGAAAAAAGAACTAAGGGTCTGCACCACCCTGACTGCCTTGAAACTGACGCAAAGCAGCGTCTGCATGGGCACCAAATAAATGGAGGCCATCGAAAGGCATGTCTATTAAAGTGGATTGGACTACCTCTGAAAACCCCGTGGTACTAAGCCAAGCCTTCCAGCGCAAAGCCACAGAAGAAACCGTGGCCCAGCCAACAAAATCAGTAGGAACCATCCCACTCCGAATAATTGATCAAGCAGCCTGCTGCCCATCCGAGATCAATTTGACCAGATCATTCAGATTAGCATCCAGGAGCGAAGGCAACATCTGTGCCAATGAATCTCATAAGGAATGAGAAAAACATCAGAGGACACAAGATGTGTTAATGAAAGATAAAGCTGTACTGGCTGAAGAGAAAATACTCTTTCCACAAGAGTCCTGCCTCCAGAAATCTCTGTCAAGCGGAGTATAAGTAAGACCATCTAAACCATGGAAGCCGTAGCAGCATTAACCAAGTAACTGTGGTATGTTGGTTGGCGGAGGAGACAAGCTGGGTCAATGGGTCTAGGGTGGGGCTTGTGGGCAATCAAACGGTTCACAGAGCACTGGAAACCAGGAGACCCCAGGCCCCAACCAAAATATTATGCAGCGCCTCACAAAAGGGTAGCACCAGTTCAACACCTGACTAACCCGGATGAAGAACCCCACTGGGGGGGGGGGGGGGGGGGGGGTTCAGTACACTTAGCCACCGAAGAGACAAATCCAAGACCACAGCCACCCATGCCAACATGTCTGCCAAAGAAGAGATGTCCTCCATAGTTAGCCCTAGAGGAGAAAGAAGGCCCGCATCAGGGGAAGACTATAACCCACTTACACTCTACACCAGACGTCTATCGACGCTGAACCGGCATTGCACTGATATCTGGAGAAGACTGCTGAAGGGCATCAGACGACCAGACCGACACCATCAGCGCGAGCCCGAAGGCTCGTGTAAAAAGACACCAAGCCGGAGTCAATCGGCACCACAGGTGTGAACCCCGAAGGGCTGTGCACCGGCATAGATGAAGACACAGACCTAACTGCAGCTGAGAGTGAACTCACCAGCGTGGGCACTGTCAAAGCATGCAACACCTCCTTAGGGCCCGAAAGCGCTACTGGGGAAGGTGAAGACCCAAAAATGTTGAGAGATCGATAATAATCTCTCTTTTGTGTCCGAGTCACGCTGGCTCCAGGAAAGGCAAGGAGGCGCTGGAGACTCTTGCATGCGATCCTCAGCCTGAGAGCCTAAGGAGCTGTGGCAAACCACGTTGTGAGGTGACAAAGCCGGGAGACTCTGCGACTTCGACCGATTGCAATGAGACCTACCGTGGGACATTGACTGGGAGTGAAGTATAGGGGAACGGCTCCTGGAAGAGCTCTGCAATGGAACCTTAGAGTGAGGAGATTGTGATTGATGAGACTTGGAGGACTGTGAAAACCGCGCCATCACAAGCTTCATCTGTCGCTCCTGCAGCTACTTTGGATTCAGTTGTCTACAGGAGTTACACTTCTCGGAGTCGTGGTGCTCGCTCAAGCACCACATACAGACATAATAAGGGTCTGTGGCTGACATCTGTAGAGCACAAGACCCACAAGGTTTAAACCCAGAAGGCATGGAAAATAGGCACACTGTTCCAGATGAAAAAACTTTGTGGTAGGCCAAACAACGTTCAGAGGAACCACTTCTCCGGATCAGTGTTGTAGCGCTGAAAAGAAGAAACTGACGTCAGCGTGTCTGGGACGGCCTTATATGGACTCTTTCAACATCACATCCGGTGGATGTCGCAACGAAGTCGCACAAATCCCTTAACCAACGCGCTAAGGTTCTGCTGGAAAATTTTCTGGATCCAGTCTAGTGCCTGGGGAGAATTCTAAGGTAAGGAATCTGCGGCTAGATGTCTCTATCAGATCAGGTCTGTATTGTGGGTGCCAGACCAGATGACAATCTTGTCCAAGCTTTGGACATAGGTAGATTTTGTAGAAGGGCGCATGGCAGCAATGATGAGATCCACAACTTCGGAAAGAAGATACAATTCAGTTTGCTGCCACAGCTTAATATCCATGCTTGAAGGTGTGCAGCGTGTGCGGATTCCGGTGCAGGACCCTCTGCTGCTGTTGTGACAGGAGTTCTCCCCAAAGCGGAAGCCAGTCCAGAGGACAGAAGCTGATGCCCAGAAGATCCGGGTACCACACTCTTCTGGTACAATCTGGAGCCACTAGGATGATTTGACCCCAGCCCTACCTGCTCTTCTACAGAACATAAGAAAGGAGAGAAATCTGTGGAAAGGCATCCAACAGTACCATGCTCCTCTCTATCCAGAATGTGTCTCTGAGATAGAAAACTGGCTTGGAAACTCCAATGAGCACAACCTTTGACTGCGCAGTCTTGACAGTGGTGAAGAACAAGTTACTTACCATTGGTAAAACCTTTTCTGGTAGCGAATCTATCTAACCACAGATTCCTCATCTTGTGAATGTCTCCAAGCACCAGCCTGGATCCAGAGCTTTCTTTTTATAACATCCGATTGAGCATGGATAGGTACCGTCATGCGGCTCCACATCCAATCTTTCCCACCCTGGATGTGACATGGGGCTCCTACATCTGCACCACCTACAGGCTCCGACGTGAGTTTCTTTCTGATAGCAGTGTGGGCAGTCGGAACCAGAGGCCACAAAAATCAGAATGAGACCATGTGCCTATCTCTGGGATAGGATCTTATTAATGGACTGTATCAGTCCATTCAACAGAACCGGTAGGAGAGTGGGCTCTTGAGGAATCTGCAGTTAGATACAGTCTCCACCAGAAAAGGTGCTCCCGATGTTAAGTAACTTGTTCTTCTGTTAGGCACTTTTAACTACAGATTCCTTACCTTGTGAGTAGATACCAAAGCAGTACCTCCCCGGTGGCGAGTCGGTAGAATGGCTCACATCAGAAATCTTGCAAGACAGATTGGGCAAAATGCTCATCCTGCCAGACCCTGTAGTCCAGGCAATAATGCTTAGTGAACATGTAGAGGGACACCCATGTAGCAGCCTGGCAAATAACCAAGACTGGCCATGCATGCCGGTGCAGTGGCATCAGCCTTCGCTCTAAAGAACGAATGCGCAAACCTTCTGGGGTATGGATCTTAATACATAGCACAATCCATTCGTAGATGGTTCCCTTTTGTACTGCTTTCATCCTTTTTGCACCAGAGAAGCCCGCAAGCAGTTTATCATTCCAACAATGCCCTTCGGTCACATCAATGTAAAAACTGATGGCAGTCTTGGCGTCAAGAGGATGGAAGTGTTCCTTCTCCTTAGAGGGGTGAGGTGGAGCGTAGAAGAGGGTTGGAACTTTGCAGACGTATGGCGGCGGCGCAACTTAGGAATGAGGGAATATTTGAGTTACTCATGCCCCCACACACTGCATTCCCTTCTTGATAGGTTCCTATGCTCCTCATACCTTCAATGCAGTGTTGCAAATGTCGAGTATTTGAGGAAAACAATTTCTGACCATAAACCCCTAGAAATAGCGCTGTCGTGGCACCTACAGCATGCATTACTTGAAGACAGGGTATTTCGGGATACACTTGCTACAAGCAATGACGGGATACACTTGCTACAAGCAATGACACATACTTTTCTGAGAACACCGGACGGCCTCCGCTCCTCTATTGGAGTGGGAGGCCTTCGAGGTGGTGGTTAGAGGCACATCCATCGGGGTTGTAGGAGCCAGAAGTGTGGTTTTGCAGGAGCTCACACAACTGGATGGCAGTCTGGGACCATCGGAGCAGGCCGCGGTCGAGAATCCTGAGGCTGCCGATAGATTACAAGAGGCTAGGGCCACCTATGCATAACTCCTTGAGCACCTCAGCTTCAAATTATCGAGCACACCCTCAGGGAACTCAGACTGAGGCTGATAAATCAGGCGCACATTTGATCCGGCTGAACCTCTCGCCCACACCTATTCTGTCCATAAACACAATGACCCAAGGTATAGTCAAGACGCACAAGTTACTACTTGTGTAACGATATATCTGTAAGAGACATTAGTTAGTGATAGATTCCTTACTTTAGAATATCCCCAGGCGTCAGACTGGATCTGGAAAGTTTTTCGTCAGCAGTACCCCTGCACGTCAGAAGGTAGCATCGTGCGGCTCTGCGTCCGTCGCTGGTGTCGTATGTGCCGAGATGACGTCACGGAGACTACTTAGGCGCCACCAATGTGCGATGACGTCAGTTCAGTACACAACTTTCCGAGCCAGGAACGCAGAGCCATGCCAGAAACTGACCGCTGGTGCCATGAAACTAGGGCCCTGAAAGGGATGGCCTTAACCTTAGAAATCAGTTCGCAGAACGGGGAGGATGGATGGGTGGGGCGGTAAGGAATCTATCACCAACTAATGTCTCTTACAGATATCTCGTTACACAAGTAGTAACTTGTGCATCTGAAAGAGACACGTTAGTGATAGATTCCTTACCTTAGAATACATACCCCAGCAATACCAACCCCGGTGGTGGATCTGCGAACAGGGTTACACCAGAAAGTCACGGAGAACAGAACAGCCAAAGAAGCCGTCTCTCCGGACTAGACTGTCAAGGAAGTAATGCTTGGTAAACGTGGGCAGCGAGGCCCACTTAGCTGCCTGACAAATGTTCTGCAAGGGAATGCCGCGTCCCAAGGCAGTAGTGGCTGCCGTTGCCCTGGTAGAATAGGCACGCAGCTCCACAGGAGGCTCCTTCTTAGCCAACGAGTAACATGCTTTGATGCACAGAACGACCCACTGAGAGATGGTTCATTTGTGCACGGCCCGACCTTTTTTGGTGCCCATGTAGCCAACAAAAAGTTGGTCATCCACCCGGAACTGTTGAGTGCGCTTTAGTTAGAACGAGAAAGCGAAAGATACACAATTGATGGACGGAATGCAGAACAAATCAAAACATTCACCCCTAGTCAAGAGATCTGGGTTAAATTCATCATTCTTTTGCTCACCATGCCACCCAAGTTTAGACTTGGCCATATGCAAATCAGTCTTGACCCTGTGCCTCATGGGAACAGTCAAGCCCGAACTGCCAAACCAGGTCCTCCCTGGACCGGAAACAAGCATCCCAGGACCGGTTTCGGGGTTTCACCCCTCTTCAGCCAAGATAGCTTGAGTCCGGTGGCACAGTGAGCCCAGGACCTACGTCTGGGCATACCTGGCGCACTTAGGGCAAGAAAGCAAAACACACACAATTGATGGACGGAATGCAGAACAAATCAAAACATTCACCCCCAGTCAAGAGCTCTGGGTTAAATCCTGTGCACTCCAAGCCACTGGACTCAAGCTATCCTGGCTGAAGAGGGGTGAAACCCCGAAATTGGTCATAGGATGCTTGTTTCCAGTCTAGGGAGGAACTGGCTTGGCAGTTCGGGCTGGACTGATCCCATGAGGCACAGGATCAAGACTGATTTGCATATGGCTGGGTTCAAACTGTAATGGCATGGTGAGCAAAAAAACGATGGATTTAGGCCCAGATCTCTGTACAGGGGTGAATGTATGACATTGCTCTGCATTCTGTCAATCAACTGTTGTTTTTGCATTAGAGCCTCTCTTCCTCTTTTGAAGGATGCGGAAAGAAGGTGGGCAAACTGATGGTCTGCCTGATGTGGAAGGGTGTGGCAACCTTTGGCAAGAATGAAGGACGAGTCCTTAAAACCACCTTGTCCGGATGAACGGAAAGAAAAGGAGGTTTAGAAGAAAGAGCCTGGAGCTCACTCACTCTTCTGGCAGAGGTGATAGCTACCAGGAAAGCCGTCTTTGAAGTGAGAAGACGTAAAGGACAGTTATGAAGGGGCTCAAAGGGAGCGCACATCAGATATGTCAAGACAAGGTTTAAGTCCCACTGAGGCATTATGAATGGCACAGAAGGAAACGTGTGTGTAATGCCTTTGAGGAAGCGATTAACAACCGGGGACTTAAAAAGAGAAGGCTGATCTGGAAACCGTAGAAAGGCGGAGATGGCCGAAAGATAACCTTTGATAGTGCCCAGAGCAGAGCCCTACTTGGCCAAAGAGAGAAGGAACAGAAGGACCTTGGAAAGAGGGACAGAAAGGGGATCCACAGCCTTTGCTATGCACCATGCCACAAATTTGTTCGACCTGCAGGCGTATACCGTTTTAGTGGAGGGACGCCTGGCAGCCAGAATGACATCACAGAATTCGGGAGGAAGGTCGAAAGCTGTCAAGTATCGCCGCTCAATCTCCACGCATGGAGGTGAAGGCTGCACAGGTTTGGGTGGAGGACCGTCCCCTGCTGCTGCGAAAGAAGATCCTCCCGAGAGGCAGTCGGATTGGGAGATCGATCGCCAGGCTGATTAGCTCGGGATACCAGTATCTTCGTGCCCAATCCGGAGCCACAAGGATGACTTGGGGCCGGTCGCACCGAATTATCTTCAGCACTCTGGGCTGAAGTGGTATAGGCGGAAAGGCGTACAACAGACCGCAGCGCCACTCGCGACGAAAAGCATCGCCGAGCGAGTGCCGCCTTGGAAATTCCAACGCGCAGAACTGATGACAGTGCGCGTTCTCTTCGGTGGCGAATAGATCTATCCAAGGCTCTCCCCACTGCCGAAAGAGACCTTGCGCCACGTCCGAGTGTAGACGCCATTCGTGATCCATCATGCACCGACGGATGAGTTCGTCCGCCCTGGCGTTCAGAGAGCCCGCCAGATGTTGAACCACCAGGGTGATGCCCTGGTGTGCCAGCCATGCCCAGATACGCAGAGCCTCCTGACATAGGGTAAGCAACCCCACCCCGCCCTGTTTGTTGCAGTACCACATGGCGGTGGTGTTGTCTGTGAACACCAGCTCTACTTTCCTCTTGACAGAGGGAAGGAAGGAAGGCCTTAAGTGCAAATCGGATCGCCCGAAGCTCCAGAAGGTTGATATGGAGCCGGGACTCCGCCGGAGACCAGAGACCTCTGATCTCCCCTTCTCCCATGTGGCTGCCCCAGCCCAGTAGGGACGCGTCTATCACAACTGTGTGTTCCGGTTGGGGAAGGGAGAGGGATCTGCCACTGACCCAATGCTGATTCGTGAGCCACCACTGCAATTGTTGTGGAGTGCCCTACTGCGCCTACTGGAACTTCAGGTCCCACTGCAGAGCCCGCATATGCCATCTGGCATGGTTGGTTAGCAGGATGCAGGAGGCCATGAGGCCCAGAAGCCTCAAGGTCATCCTGTCTGAAACCCAGGACAAGGGCTGAAAGATCGGAAACATAGCCCGAATGTCCCGGACTCGCTGTTCGAGAGGATAAACCCGAAACTGCGCCATATCCAGAACTGCTCTGATGACGAGGAGCTTCTGAGAGGGAATCAGATGCGACTTTGGCACGTTGATGGAGAACCACAGCAAATGCAGGAGGTCGGCTGTAGTCTGGAGGTGGGAGAGGACTGTTTGGGGCGAGCCCGCCTTCAACATCTAGTCGTCGAGATAGGGGAAGACTGAAACCCCTGATCTGCGCAGATGAGCTGCGACCACCCTATCACTTTGGTGAACACCTGAGGGGCGCTGGTAAGGCCAACGGGGAGCACGGTGAACTGAAAATGCTCCCTACCATGAATCGCAGGTAACGCTGGTGGGCTGGCAGGACGGGGATATGAAAATATGCGTACTGCAGGTCCAACGCTACCATCCAGTCTTGCCGTTCGAGGGCAGACAAGAACTGAACAAGTGTGAGCATCTTGAACTTCTCCTTCCGGAGGAAGCGCTTGACGTTCCGAAGGTCTAAGATAGGACGCAGGCCTTTGTCCTTCTTTGGAACCAAGAAGTAGTGGGAGTAACAACCACGACCTACTTCTGGCATTGGAATGCGCTCGATGGCCCCCTTGGCCAAGAGGGTCGTAACTTCCTGCTGGAGAAGTGCCAAGTGATCCCCCGACATGCGGTGATACTGAGGTGGCATGGCTGGGGGGTCGTCTCGAAAGGAAGGGAGTAACTCCTTTGGACAATTTGCAGAACCCACCTGTCCGATGTGATGTGCGCCAGTGGTGGAGGTGATGGCGAATCCTGCCACCCACTGACGTCTGGTGGACCTGAAACACCGAACTAGGAAGGTTTGGAGGCAGGGGCAGTAGGGGTGGGGGTGGTGGACAGACCTGCACGCTGGCCCCGTGACCCACCTCTACGAGTCCCACGTCCACAGCTGCGCTGAGACTGTTGCTGTGCAGGCCTGTGGCTCTGAAACAAACGTGCTTGGGCGCCCCTTCCTTGACCACGAAAGGAGCGAAAAGACTTGGCTCTAGCCCGCGAGTCCTTAAAACGCTCCAACGTGCAATCCGCCTTATCGCCAAACAGGAAGGGGCCATCAAAGGGCATGTCCATCAATGTGTCTGGACATCCCCAGAAAAGCCAGTCGTTCGCAGCCAGGCGTGGCGGCGTAGCGCCACTGTCGTAGAAATCGCCCTGCCCAGCGAGTCAGCAGTGTCAAGACCACAACGGATGGTGAACTTGGCTGCGTCTCTCCCCTCAGCAATAGCTTGGGAGAGTACTGTCCGAGTATCCACCGGACACTGAGGCAGCACTTGCGCAACCGTATCCCGCACAGAATGGGAATAACAGCCCAAGAGACATGCGGTATTCACAGCCCGCAGTCCTGAACTGGCAGAAGAAAACTGCTCCAGATTCTTGGATTTCCTGTCCGGTAGTGCGAAAGGGAACACGCTCGGGACGCAGAGGCCTGAACAACCAAGCTCTCAGGGGTAGGGTGTTGGGAGAGGAAAACGGGGTCGCCCGGGGCTGGGCGATGGCGTCGGGCCACGTTTTTATCCACAGGAGCCCCTGTGTTGAGCTTGGACCAGGTGCCCAAAAGAACGTCCGAGAGTGCATCATTAAAGGGCAGCAGCGGCTCCGTAGAAGAAGACGCCAGCCGAAGCACCTCTGTCAGGAGGTTAGTCCTGACGGCCACGGTAGGAAGCTCGAGGAGGAGAGCCTCAGCCGCCCTATGCAACATCATAGAGTAGGAACCACCCTCCTCCGTACCCATGGTAGAAGGAGACAGTGAGCCAGGTTCAGGAGTATAATCCTGGTCACCTACATCCCCCAGATCCTCATTCCAGTCCGGGTCTAACTCACATTGTGCTGCGAGAGGGTCCTCAGACCCCTCCCAGTCCTCCCCGTCCTCCACAGCCTGCCGAACAGGTGGAACATATGGAGGTGGTTGAAGAAAGGGATAGAAATTCCCAAACGGCATCGGAGTCGGTCAACACCCTTCCGGAATCCGCGTCGGGGAGGAGGCCAGGGACGGCATCGGCCGACGCCGTGGTCGATGCCGGTGGCGGCACTGTCGACGTCGATGTCAGTGGAGGTCGTACTGGGCCAACCGACATGGACGGGGATCCATGCTTGGATCCATGGGGGTCTATCGGCGTCCAGACCGAATTCGTCAAGAATGTCGGGACCGGAGTTGGAGACATCAAAGAACGAGGACCCCCAGTCGGGCCCGCGGGGCCCGAAGGCGCACCGGCGGGGCCGGACGGTCCAAAGACACGTGCCATAGATGACAGGAACTCCTGCAGCTGGGCAGGAGTCGCCGATGGACCCGGAAAGGTCAGATAGGCCATCGGCAACTGCGGAGGCTCCGCCGGGGCCGCGCCACCTGCACCCTCAGCCGCGTTGCGCGTCCGGCTAGGGGAAGAGCAATGGCGCTTCTTCAACTTCTTGTGCTTCGCCTTACCTGACTTTGAGGGTGAAGACTTGGAATGGTGATGATGGCTATGTGGCCGGTCCCTCGACCTCCCACGGGACCGGGACCTAGAACGGCGCGGAGCCAAATCTCGGGCCATGACCCGGAAGTGGGAGCACGACTCAGAGTCGTGGTCACGCCCCAGGCAGTAGAGACACTCACGGTGCGGATCCGTCACCGACATTGTGCGGGGACAGGCTGCGCAAGACTTGAAACCGGGCATCCCTATGCATCTGGATTGTAAGTATTAAAAAAACAGAGACAAAAGTCCCAAAAAACTCAGTCAAAAAATGACTGTGGGTACCGCTCTCTCCGGATCTGCGTTTGCTGGCGCGGAAAAAGAAAGAACTGACTTTAGCGCGCGTGAGCACGTCTAAGTAGCTCCAGTGATGTCATCTCGGCGACTTCGACGCCAACGACGTACGCGGAGCCGTACAACGATGCCTACCGACACGCAGGGGTACTGCTGACGAAAACTTTCCGGATCCAGTCTGACGTCTGGGGATTTTCTAAGGTAAGGAATCTATCACTAACGTGTCTCTTTCAGATATCTATAATCAAGAACTGCAACAACTACAGGTACCAAGGGAGGCGGAGCGCATGTGAATCCACAGCTCTACATGCCAAGAACAGATGCTTACTAGGTAGATAAGATTATCCGTTTCAGGCATGCGTGCTGTAGATACACATGCTTTGGACAGACTGCAAAGCAGTATACTCCCTAAGCGGTGGCTAACCTCTGAATGTTGCAGTTCATACATTAGTTTGTTGTTGTGCTAACGTACGAGTTACTTATCGTCGGTAACGATGTATCTGGTAGAGACATAGTCTAGCAGCAGATTCCTTAACTTAGAATATCCCCAGGTGTCAGACTGGATCCGGAAAACGTTTCCTGCAGCAGCACCTCTGCGCACCGGGGGGTGGTGCCATCCGGCACCGCCCTGACGTTGCCCCCGGACATGACGTCAGTGGAGCTATATATGCTCCTTCCGGTGCGCTGACATCAGTATTCATTGGAAAATCTTTTCCGCGTCAGAGCGCGGAGCCATCACCAAAACAAATAACTGAGAATATGGGAACAGTGTGCAAAAATGCCCGGGGGCAACGTCAGGGCGGTGCCAGACGCCACGGCCCCCCGGTGCGCAGAGGTGCTGCTGCAGGAAACGTTTTCCGGATCCAGTCTGACACCTGGGGATATTCTAAGTTAAGGAATCTGCTGCTAGACTAGGTCTCTACCTGATACATCGTTACCGAAGGTAAGTAACTCGTACATCTGATAGAGACGTCTAGCCGCAGATTCCTTAACTTGGAATAGATACCAAAGCCATAACCACAGAGGAGGCGGGTCTACGACTGAATCCCATGAAGTTTTTGAAAGAACGTAGGGGTCCATAAGGTGACTTACCACCGTAAGGAGGACAGATCGCAGGTAACCACCAGAGCTTGACGCGCTAAAGGAAGAGGAAGCAGTGGGAGGCAAAGGCAATAGAAGCTGTCACGAACAGCAGGAAAGAACCCAGTTATGGAAAGTGGGTTGAGGCTAAGTGAAAGTGAAGGACTCGAAAGAGGGAGATGAACCCACCCAGAGTGGGAAAGATCTCCAGGATTTGAAGCGGCGACAAAAGCCTAAACAAGTACAGGTCATCCCAGAAAACAGTGTGAAAGAACACTGAGGAACTTGTACCCACAACTGCACGTGGGACAGTAGAGGCAATACGTTGCCCCTCACCCAGAAAGCGCCAGCATGGAGAAGAAACCAAATCCCAGATATGGCGAGTCTTGTAGATGCAGATGGCAGCCAAGCCGTGAGAGACGGCAGCCGGTAAGACAGAGACCTTGCATACCAGCCTAAAGAGCACAACTGCAAAAAGTAGCTCTGCGGAAATCGGCACCAGTAAGACACAAGTGACATAAGTGGCAAAGTGCCAATTTATGACGCAAGCTGCTGGTAGCACGGAAGGTAGAAGACACGCCATGACCAGGCGATGGTGCCATAGTATGTGAAGGCAGAGTACAAGCAGTGGGGCTTCACCAACCAGAGCAAAGACAGGGAGGAACCCAAGCACGTTGTGTGGACTCTGGAGCCATACGAAGGATGCAAGGACTTCGTGTAGGGCAGCAGAGCAGCCCAGAGGCACCAAACTGCAAGAGGCCAGCAGCCTAAAAAGGGCACCAAGGAGACAGACACTGTAGGAAATGGCAGAAGAAGTAGACTAGGGCAGGACACACGGACACTGTATGAAGGAGAGAGCCTGCAGGAACCCATTGGGTAACAGCACCGAGGGGAGCCAGAGCAGGTGGGAAAACGTTGAAACAATGAAAACGTGACCAAACAAGGGTCCCCCGCAAGACAGAGTGGGAGAAAAATGAGGCACAACCTTAGCAAAAGTGAGGCCAGAAGTAAAGGTCCCCGAATGGAAGGAGGAAAAGACCTCTCTGAGGAGAGTGAAAACCAAAAGAATGAGGGTAGAGGCTATTCAAGACCGCACTCAACAGATGAACAATGTGTCGAAGTATCAGATAGTGCACGAAACCAAGGAGCACTCCTCTCTATGCTCCTTAAATAGGAACAAGTCCTACAATAACATTCAATACAAAAAGGTTCAGCACAATACGGTATAATATAAATATGCCACATCAAAGTTCAAAAACAGTTAGCACAGGAAAAGGCATGCGAATCCAAGATACGTGTTTCTTGAAGTAGTTTCTCTTTATTTTTCTTAAAAGGATTTTTCTTTATTTCTCCAAGAACAAATGATCATAGACATAGCCAACGCATTTCGTCTCCCAAAGAGACTTCCTCAGGGCTTCACAGTATGGCATACAGTATGTTCATTAGATGGTTGTACAATTCAGGTGTTAAAAAATCCAATATTTGGAAAGCTTCTATCGAGTGTAAGATCTCGGCAGTGGCATGATAACCCGCAACACGAGTGGTCCTTGCTTTTTCAGCTCGAAACTGTTTTTGAACTTTGATGTGGCATATTTATATTATACACTCCATTGAACGGAAGATCCCTGAGGGCATCCCGAATAGGATCAGGGAAGAGACTGTCGCGCAGCCAAGCATGGCGACGTAAAGCCACAGTGCGAGCCAGGACCCGTCCCATAGAGTCAGTTGTGTCCAGGGAAGACCAAAGGGAAAATTGCACCATGCATCTTCCATGCAGAAGAATGAGGAGCAATTCCGTACGTGACCCTTCTGGAATAGAAGGGAGAAGGTGAGCAACAGTCCCAAAGAGCAGCAGATGCGCGTGCAAAAACAGGCTGTATTTAAAGCCCGGAGGCCTGCGCTAGCGAGGCGAAAAACCTGCGGCCACAATCATCCAGCCACCGAGACTCTCTCGTGGGAGGTAACAATGGTAAAGAGTGCGAAGAGTACAAATAAAAAGCTGCCTGAACAACTAGGCCTTGAGCAGGCGGGTGAAGAGACAGACAAAGAGGATCACCTGGTGCCAGGCGGTGCCTATGGGCAATAGCCCGATCAACCGGGTCACCCGAAGAGGGTCTGCACCAAGTGCCACGCAGGGTGTCAAATAGCGAGTCCCCGAAGGGCAGCAAAGGTTCTACCTCAACAGGCTCCAAATGGAGCAGATCCAATAAAGGATCAGAAAGTATAGGCACCATAGGGGGTTGTAGGCCAAGCACAGCAGCCACCCCTGAATATCTTGCGCGAAGGCAGCACTAGACTCAGTTGCCATCCAAGTAGGAGATAACAAATGGTCAGTAGGAGACGGCTGAAGGCTATGTCTACCACTGGACATGAGGTGTGGCGAGGCCGGAGACTTACCGGAAGGCCAGGATACACAACGAACTTGCACCCTGGCCCCTTGATCAGGGGAGTCCAGGGAAGTCCCAGGATTCACAGGAGGAGGCGTAGATGGGAGCACCGGCGTTAACGGACGCCGCGGGGGAGACGTACAGCCGCCCGAGGAGTCCTGGGGAAATCATCTACCAAGGGAAGCCAGCTCGACGCCGGAACCGACGTCGAATGGCGCCGGAATGCTGTTGCCAGGACGCTGACAACCTCACTAGAGAGTACAAGGCGCCGGCGCAGAGCCTGTGGCAGTACCTGGTGCCGAGATCGGCGTCGCCGCCGGTAAGGCCGGCGTCACCGGCGCCGCCTCCGACGTCGGCACAGGGAGCCCTACAGGGCTATGCGCTGAACGACGGGGAGGGCCGTGCTCTGGGCCCTGGCTTGTCGGCGTCGCACCCGGAATCGGAGGCGACGTCCACAGCCTGTGCGACGTCCGCAGACGATGACCCGGCCACAGTGCCTGCTACCTCTGTGGGGCCCAAAAACGCACCAGGGAGAGGGGGCGACTGAAAACAAGCCTGGAGTGCCTTAGAATAGGCCTCCATTTGGGCACGTGTTGCACCAACCCCCGGAAAGGGTGGATACGGAGGACACCGTAGGCCTTTAACCGGCTACGGGAGGGAGCTGGACTGGACAGCCGTGCGGCCAGCAATTTCATGCGCTGCTCCCTCAAGGACTTTGGCTTCATTCGTTGGCAGGCGTCACAGTCCTTGGAGTCGTGGTGCACGCCGAGGCACCACATACATATGAGGTGTGAATCAGTGCCAGACATCTGACGTGCACAGGCTTCACAAGCTTTAAAGCCAGAAGGCATTGTACACTGTTCCACCCACCGACACACACACGGTGCCGAGAGGGCCCAAAAACCAGGCCAAGGAACTGTTGGTTTCCCAGGATCCGCGTTCGAACGCGGAAAAGAAGAAAATTGACGTCAGCGCACTGGGAGGGGCATATATAGCTCCACTGACGTCATGTCCGGGGATGTCAGGGCGGAGCCAGACGGCACCGCCCCCAGGCGCGCAGAGGTGCTGCTGCAGGAAAAGTTTTCCGGATCCAGTCTGACGCCTGGGAACATTCTAAGTTAAGGAATCTGCGGCTAGACGTCTCTATCAGATACATCTACACAATAGTGTTTGGTAAATGTGTGTGGTGTAGACCATGTAGCTGCTTTACATATGTCAACTAGATGAATGTTACCTAAAAAGGCCACAGAAGCCCCTATTTTACGAGTGGAATGCACTCCAGGGGGCACGGATAAATTTATTTTAGCATTAGCGTAGCATGTTTGAATGCATTTAACAATTCATCATGCAATACCAGATTCAGGGATGGGATAGACTTTGTGAGGCGGAACATGTACAACAGTTATTTTGTTTTGCAAAAATCTTTTTTTCTATCTATGTAGTACAATAAAGCTCTTTTAACATCAAGTGAGTGAAAAGCGCATTCTGCTACAGAATCAGGTTCAGAAAAAAAGACTGGTAACTCAACTGCTTGGTTTATACGAAAAGCAGAAATCACTTTGGGAAGGAATTTAGGGTTGGTGCGTAGAACTAACCTGTCTTTGTGTAGCTGAAAGAAGTGTTCTTCTAAAGTAAATGCCTGTAGCTCACCAACTCTTCTCAGTGATGTGATTTCAATGAGGAAAGCAACTTTCCATGGGAGAAATTGCAAGGGGCACTTATGCAATGGTTCAAAAGGTAGACCCATGAGCCTTGTGAGAACAATGTTGAGATTCCAAACTCTGGCAGGAGGAATCCTTGGTGGTGTTATTCTCTTCAACCCCTCCATGAAAACATTTATTTCTGAATAGTGACAGATGCTGCCTGTTCTGCAAATACGCAGCTACTGCTGCAAGGTGCAAACGAATAGATGCACAAGCTAGTGCACATTGCTGTAAGTGCAACAGGTAACAGATAATGTTTTGTATTGAAGCATCTAAAGGATTGATTTTGTTATTACAGTATACAACAAATCTTTTCCACTTTGCTCCGTAGCAGGCCTTCTTGCTTCTTTTAGAATATTCATACAGTCTGGTGGTAAATTTAAATAACCAAACTCTATGACTGCAGGAGTCAGATCGCTAGGTTCAGTTTTTGGGGATTTGGATGTCGGAATTCTCAATGGTTTTGTGTGAGGAGACTGGAGTTGAGGTGTAGCTTTTGATGTGGAACTAGTGATAGCTCCAACAGGGTGGTGTACCATGGCTGACAGGCCCATGTGGGAGCTAATAGAATTAGTGTGAGGGATGACTGCCTGGGCTTCCGAACCAGACACCGAGTGAGCGGGAGAGGCGGAAAAGCGTAGGCAAATATACCTGACCAGTTCATCCATAGGGCACTGCCCTTTGAGAGTGGGTGTGGGAGCCTAGAGTCGAAGCTTGGGCATTTTGCGTTTTCTGCTGCGGCGAACAAGTCTATATGTGGGAATCCCCATTGTTGAAAACAGGGAAGAAGAACTTGGGGATGAAGTTCCCACTCATGTATTTGCTTTCTCCTTCTGCTGAGCTCAAAAAATGTGTTGACTTTGATCAGAGTTGGAACAGAAAAGTTGATGGAGTGTTGGAGGGCATGGTACTCTCAGAATAGGACTGAGCTGGGACTAGGGTATTGATACAGCTTCAAAAGGCAACCTTGGTAGCAGTTGAGATAGAGAGCCCTCCTCTGGTGGCGTTGGGGCCCGGCGTCGATAGAAAAAAGCCCAGCGTTGATTTCGCAGATGGACTGGAAGTCTGCTTCGAAACGGTAGTGGAACTCGAGACGGGTTCAGGAGGCAGACAGTGCTGAAGACTAATCCGTTAGTAGTATCCTGACTGGAGGTCTCCGCGGATCCTTGGGGTTCATAGGGATGTCTGAGGAAGCCGGAAGAGTGTCACAAATTTGCAGCATAGGCTCCTTAAAAGCTTCAATCTGTTGCAATGCCACTGATGACTCTGGAAACTTGGGATGCTTCATGATCAGCATAATATTCAGCTCCACAGCAGGAGACTGGGAGCAAGACTAAGGCACTCTGATATTCTTGCAACTTCTCTGGCAGAGATTGGCGGGATAGGGATGAGTCCTGTTTGACCTTCTTGTGCATCTGTTTCAACTTACTGGAAGGCTTAGACCGTGATGATGATCTGCTGTAGGAATGGCCCTCAGAGCAGGAACAGGTCCCTACCCTTGAATTCAGACTGGACTTCCATGACCTCTTTCAGTATTCTGCAACATACAGCTTTGGTCGACATTCCAGAATCACCTTCAGATGTATTGAATATGCTACTTACCAGTATGCATCTGTTCTTGGCATGTAGGGCTGCTGACATTCATATCTGTGCATAGATCGCCGCCTAGTGTTGGGTCCAGATGTTTGCACGTTGTTGTCCTGGAAGAGTCTTCGAAGTATCCTTGGATAGGTGACTCCTCCCCTGGACTACAGTGCGCATGGGCATCCCCTCCATCCTCAGATTGTTTTTCGCCATTGTGGCAGTGATGGAGTAGATACAGAAAGTGATGACCATGCTTGCAGTAATTCTGAGAGCTGCAGCTGCGACAGGCGCCGGGGAGGAGGGAGGGCGATATGAATGTCAGCAGCCCTACATGCCAAGAACAGATGCATACTGGTAAGTAGCATATTCAGTTCGAGGCATGTGGGCTGCTGAATTCATATCTGTGCATAGAATACATAGCAGTGCCCTCTATTGGCGGCGGCTACCCGTGCCAGCTGCAGCGGTCTGAAAAAGTGTTTTGAGAACAGCCTGTCCTACAGCTGCCTGCTGTTTTGACTGCACATCTACGCAATAGTGTTTTGTAAATGTGTGTGTAGTGGACCATGTGGCTGCTCTGCATATATCGTGCAGGGGAATATTTCCTAGGAAGGCCATGGAAGCCCCCAACTTGCGGGTTGAGTGGGCTCGTGGTGGAATAGTTAATGTGCGTTTTGCCTTTTGATAACAGATTTGAATACACTTAACTATCCATCTGGCTATCCCTGCTTTGGAGATGGCGTTACCTTTGTGTTGTGGGGCAAAGGCAACGAACAGTTGTTTTGTCTTCCTGAAGGGTTTAGTCCTGTCGATGTAGTACATGAGGGCCCTCCGTACATCTAGTGTATGTAGTGCCCTTTCTGCAACAGTTTGTGGGTTTTGGAAGAAAACGGGCAGTTCAATAGTTTGATTCATGTGGAACTGCGATATTACTTTGGGCATGAATTTGGGGTTGGTACGTAGCACGACCCTGTTGGCGTGAACCTGTATAAATGGTTCTTGAACGGTTAGTGCCTGGAGTTCACTAACTCTTCGTAGGGAAGTGATCGCTACAAGGAAGGCCACTTTCCAGGTAAGGAATTGAATCTCGCATGAGTGTAGAGGTTCAAAAGGTGGACCCATCAGGCGTGTGAGGACCAAGTTGAGGTTCCACATTGGAGCCGGTGGGTGACTAGGTGGAATGACTCGTTTGAGCCCTTCCAAGAATGCTTTGATGGCAGGTACTCTGAATAGAGAGAGGTGCTGCCTGGTTTGCAGATAGGCTGAGATCGCGGTCAAATGGACACGTATAGAGGTGTACGCCAGATTGCATCGGTATAGGTGTAAGAGGTAACAGATGATGTTTTGGATGGATGCGTCCAGCGGGTTAACGTCATTATTACCGCAATAAATGACGAACCGTTTCCATTTGGCTGCATAGCAAGCTCTGGTAGTGGGTCTCCTGGCCTCCTTGATGATGTCCATACAGTCAGGTGGCAGGTTGAGATAGCCAAACTCTAGGACTTCAGGAGCCAGATCGCCAGGTTCAGCTGTTGCGGATCTGGGTGCTGAATCTCTCCATGGTTCTGCGTCAAATGCGCGGGTTTGATCCGCAGCCTTTGATGCGGCACCACGGAAAGTTCGAGGAAGGTGGTGTACCACGGCTGGCGTTCCCACGTGGGAGCAACTAGGACGAGTGTCAGGGAGTGTTGTCGGAGTTTGCGAGCCACCAGCGGTATCAACGGTGCTGGGGGAAAAGCGTACGCAAATCTGCCTGACCAGTTCATCCATATCGCATTGCCCTGCGACTGCGGATGTGGGAATCTGGCGGCGAAGCTTTGGCATTTTGCGTTTTCGCTTGTCGCGAATAGGTCTATCTCTGGGTGACCCCACTGCTGGAAGTACGGTTTGAGTACCGATGGGTGTAACTCCCACTCGTGCATCTGGTGGCTGTGTCTGCTGAGCAGATCCGCCATCTGGTTGTCCTTGCCAGGGAGGTGTTCTGCCATGAGGAACATGTTCCTCTGAATGGCCCACTTCCACATGCTCTGAGCCAGATGAGACAACTGTGGAGAGTGTGTTCCTCCCTGCTTCTGTATGTAGTACATTGCGGTCATGTTGTCCGTCCGGATCAACACGACCTTGTTGCACAGGTGTACTTTGAAAGCCTTCATGGCCAGGAAGATTGCCATCAGTTCGAGAAGGTTGATGTGCATCTTCTTCTGTTGTGTCGTCCATAGTCCCTGCACTGTGTAGTGGAGTACATGAGCTCCCCAACCCTGGAGAGACGCGTCCGCTGTCAGTACTATCTGTGGGACAGGCTCTTGGAACGGTCGGCCCTTGCAAAGGTTTTGTGGATTCCACCAATGCAGAGAGTTGTACGCCCGACCGCTCACCAACACTAGGTCTTTCAACTGTCCTTGAGCCTGATTCCACTGACGTGCTAGGCACTCCTGAAGTGGGCGCATATGTAACCTCGCGTGCGGGACTATGAAGATGCAGGAGGCCATCATGCCTATCAACTGCATAAACACTCGCGCTGGAAGTGAGTGATTGGGTTTGAACTTGGAGATCAGCAGTTGTATGCTGTTGATCCTCACTAAATTTGGCTGAGCTGTGGCCGCCAGAGTGTCTATAGTCGCACCTAGGTACTGTTGTACGTGTGCGGGCTGGAGATGGGACTTTGGGTAATTTAGTGAGAATCCCAGACTGTGAAGAAGGTGAATGGTACGGGACACGTGGCTTGCACATTGCTGGGCTGACCTCGCTTGAACGAGCCAGTCGTCTAGGTAGGGGTAGACGTGTATGTGCTGTCTCCGTAAATGTGCCGCCACCGTAGCTAGGCACTTCGTGAAAACCCTGGGCGCTGTTGTCACGCCGAAGGGAAGGACTTTGAACTGATAGTGCTGCCCCTGAACAGTGAACCTGAGGTACCTTTTGTGTGAGGGGTGGATGGGTATGTGAAAATACGCATCCTTGAGGTCCAGTGATGCTAGGAAGTCTCCCTGCTTGAGAAGCGGAAGAACTTGCTGTAGAGTGAGCATGTGAAAGTGCTCTGAAAGAATGTACTGGTTCAGGGGTCTCAGGTCTAATATAGGCCTGAGCGACCCGTCCTTTTTTGGGATTAAGAAGTAGAGGGAGTAAACCCCCGTGCCCTGCTCGTGGATGGGTACGACCTCGATAGCGCCTTTTAGAAGCATACTTTCTACCTCTTGCTGTAAGAGCGTTAAGTGCTCTGAGGACATAGGACGGTTTCTTGGTGGTATTGTGGGTGGAGTGGAGGTCAACTCCAGACAGTAACCGTATTTTATAATATCTTTGACCCACCTGTCCGTGGTGATGGAGTTCCACATGGACAGGAACCGTTGTAGCCTTCCCCCGACAGGTGTTATGTGGTCGGGAGGAAGGGAGAGGGCGTCACTGCTTGTTCTTGGGGGAGGACCTGGTGTTGCCGTAGCCACGTCCTCTGCCCTTGGTACTGGAGCCACGATAGCCACCTCGGGTGTTCTTATCGTAGGTGGTCTGCGTATTGCCCTTGTTATATGTTTGTTGTGACCCCTGTCCTCTGCCTGCTCCCTTGTTTCCGGGGCGACGAAAGGAGCCGCTCCGAAAGGACTGAGTTTGTAGGGCGCCCATGGACTTTGCAGTGTCCGTGTCCTTTTTTATCTTCTCGAGGGTGGTGTCAACCTCAGGCCCGAACAAATAGTCGGGGTTGACGGGCTGGTTAAGTATATTGTTTTGTACCTCAGGCTTGAATCCTGAGATACGTAGCCAGGCGTGACGTCGTAGGATGACGCTAGTGTTGATGGCTCTGGCAGCCGTGTCTGCAGCGTCTAGTGCACATTTGATGGCAGCATTTGTGAGTAGCTGTCCCTCTCTGATAAGGATTTCTGCACCTTCTTTGTAGGGGTCAGGGAGGTGTTGAAGAAGTTGTTCCAGCGTGTCATAGTGCGCTCTATCGTAGCGAGCGAGGAGCGCTTGAGTGTTAGCTATGCGCCATATGTTTGCAGCTTGTGCGGCAACTCGCTTGCCGGAGGTCTCTAGCACCTTGGACTCTTTGTCCGGGGGAGGAGCGTCACCCGTTGTCTGCGAGTGTGCCCTCTTGCGGGCATTCGCCACAACGATGGAGTCGAGTGGTAATTGGCCTCTGATGTAAGTAGGATCCCCAGGGGCTGATCTGTATTTTTTGTCGATCCTGGGGTTTATCACTCGTGCCCTGGTGGGTTCCTTGAAAATGTCAGTGGCTGGCTTGAGGACCCCCTTCAACATCGGCAGAGTTTTTACATGTCTTTCTGAGGATGCAAAGGTGTCCATTAGAAAGTCATCTTCGATGATATCAGAGTGAAGCTGCACATCGTGGTTGTTTGCCGCACGTTCAATCAGAGCGTTGAACGCTGCAGTATCCTCTGTGGGTGATGTTTTTGCCCCATATAGCTGTGGGTCCTGTGCATCCAGAGGTGCACTGGGGTCTGCAGGGTCGCCCCAAGTTTGGTCAGGGTCCTGCTGGTCATCAGGGTCCGTGTCCACATGGTAGGGGACTTGTTCATCCATGTAGTCCCCCAATGCATCCGTGTCGGAGCGTGTGGGGGAGGCCTGGTGTGGATCCTGGTAGGGTGAATGGAAAGGTTCATACAGGAGAGGTTCTGAGTCCACCGGCAGCTTCCTCTTTAGCGGGATCCTGAAAGGTTCCAATGGCGGTTCCGAAGTTATCCTTCGGTCGTGGAGAATCATCCTGCCAGTGTTGGCGTCGATGACGTGTGACGGAGGCGTCTCAACAGGTGTAACCGTAGTCTTGGTGACCCGTGTCCTGAGTTGAAACACCTTCGGGATTGTGGATGGAGGCAAGCCGAAGGTAATGTTGGTCGGCACCGACGAAACCGCTGGAGCCCCGATCGAACCGGAACCCGACGGGTCCTGGAGGGCAGCCGTGGTTTTGCAGCCTGGCTGTGCACCAGGTCGTACTCGGGGCGCCTTAGAGGACGTGGCCCCGGTCTGGGTCGCGGCTGTAGATATCTTCGGCGCCAGTGGTGCATCGAGTCGAGGTGCGGAGACCACCGTCGACGTCTTCGACACGTGAGGTTTTGGTGTCGTCGAGGGAGTGATGCGAGGCGTAGCAGGCGGTACGGCCCTCGGTGTCGGCGGCGTCGAAGCCGGTAACCGAGCAGGTTTGTCGGCGCCGATGACCTTCTTCCGTTTGTCGACTCCCACGTCGCCCCTTTCGAGTTCGGCACCGAAGTCTCTCTTGGTGCGGTCGGTGCCGACACGGTGCGCTGGCGTCGAAGGTGTTGAAGGCTTCGATCCGACTTGCGCCACTTTCAGTTTCGGTTTCGTAGGAGCTTGAGCAGCTTTCGGTTTCGGTTTCGTGGAAGGGAAACCAGCTAATTTAAGCGGTAATGGCTGCCGCTGAACATCCGAGGCCGGGCCCGAGGGCGGGGCCGAAGGACTGTGTGATAGGTCTCGGGTAAGGCCCGAAGGCGATCCCTCGACCGGAGCCATAGTCTGTGGCACTGGTGAGTTTTCGGTTTGAACAGGTAGGCCTTGTTCATCATCGGCGCTACTCTCTTCGGCCCCTAAGGCCTCGTCGTCGTCTCCTACCTCGGTGTCGTCTTCACCTCTGTGGAAGAGTGACTCGTCGGCCTCGTCCGAACCGGGGTCGTGGTCGGAAACGGGACCGGAGGGTAAGACATCTACTTCTTCGACGTCGTCGGCTTCGTCGAAGATGTCAGCTGGGGCCGGTGCCGCGTGCTGCGCCTCGAGCCTCGCCGCTCGACGATTCCGCAGAGTCTTCTTGGAACGGAATCGGGCACAGGCCATGCATGTCGATTCGTCGTGGTCCGGCGAAAGGCATTTGTTGCACACCGGATGGACGTCGATGTGTGGGTACTTCGCATTACATACCGGACACCTTTTGAATGGCGTCCTCGATTCCATCGTCGAAGTAGTCGATGGACAGGTAAATGCGAACAAAGTCGGTGCTGAAAGTCAGTAAACTAACAGATAGTATCGAAACCCGATCGATAAACAGTACCGACGCGAACTAAAGGCCTTGTGGCCTCGACAAAAGTTTTTCCTAACTTGAGCTAAGATAGCACATCCGAACCCAATGGCGGAAAAAAACAATCTGAGGATGGAGGGGATGCCCATGCGCACTGTAGTCCAGGGGAGGAGTCACCTATCCAAGGATACTTCGAAGACTCTTCCAGGACAACAACGTGCAAACATCCGGACCCAACACTAGGCGGCGATCTATGCACAGATATGAATTCAGCAGCCCACATGCCTCGAACAAGGGCACACTCCTTGCAAGACTTGGAGTCGTACCCCAAAAACCAGAGATATACCTCGTGGGGATATGTAACAGACGTCTGTTTGTGACAGTCCCTACAAGGCTTAAACCCTGAAGTTTTAAGAGAGGACATTGTTCCCCTGCACTCTGGAAAAAAAAGAAGTTTAAAAAAAAACTTTCAACTGATGAGAATATAGTAGGAGCTAAGACCAAATCAGTATATGAAGGCAGAGAAAGAAAGGAACCAACATAAGACACAGAGGGATAGCACTTATATGCAACTCCATCATTCCTTTTGGGGCAGAAAAAAGACAAGGCAGAGCCACACAGTGCCCCCTATAGGCACGCGGAAGCAACACTGTTTAAATATACATAATACATTCTGAAGCCTGGGGATATTCTAGAGAGAGGAATTTGGGGTTAGAAGTATCCATAAGAATACCACTGTTTTCAATTACCCAAAGAAAGAGAATGGGCAGATTGCTGAAAAGGACATGAAGATGCCCTCTGTTACTGTCTTACCTTCTGAAATGCCTGATTGACTTGACCCTGCTGCATCAGTTGCAGAATGTGAGCTTGCTGGGATGGAAAGTCAATGTGAGAAGAGGGGATGGGTGTGCCGGCTGCGGACCTCATTGCTTGCATTATGCTGGATGTAACTGCTGCCTGTTGCTCTTTCATTGCCTGGCTCACTTCACCCTTGATGATCCTCTGGACCTGGGTTAGGATAGATTCCTGCATACTACAGACAAAAATGAAAGAAAAGTGCAGCTCAGAAAACGTCTGACTAAGAATAATGAGTATAGTTTTAATAATGAAAATAAACAAAAATGTACAAGGGGTAAATAACTTGAATAAAATGAAAGAACTGGGGGAGCTAAGGTAATGCAGAAACTACAGATGTTCAAGAGGCCGCAAAGAAAGCCACCAGATTATAAAACTTGCATATTTCATTAAAAAAAGTATTCTCCATCATGGTTTGGTCAAATGATCAAGGGCTCTATAGTTGTGATCTAAAGAGCATCCTACTTACCTTCCGTAACAATTTTCCTGGTGTATACTCTTCCTGCAGATGCCTCACCTCTTGAATCCCGTAGGCACCAGACTAGATATGGAAAAACAGCAACAGATCTCCTGCTACGACAGGTGGCGCTTGACTCCATCTAGACATCAGTTCCACCCAGACATATCATCACCAAAGCCATATATACCTAACTCCCGGAGCTAAACATCATCTCCACTTCTGTTTTTTACACTCTTTAAGAGGCAGAGATGAGGACCTCTGAATTGAAAAATAGCCATGAAGTGTACCAACAACCAAATTGGAAGCTTATTATCATTATACCCAAGTTTTTAGTTTCTATTTGTTGTAAATTCTGGTAATTTCTTTCAATGCTTTCAAAAATTGTAAAAATCTGTTTTTATCAATATTGTTTTCATTTTTTACGATCCCTACATAGTCACTTGGATGTTTTTTCCAGTGCTAATAAAGTAAGCTGCTTTCATTTTCTTCCTTCCCTTATTCATTCCCATGACCAGCTTGAGTAATTCTCAAGTCCTGAAACCCCTCTTTACACCAGTCCAGTCCCACCTTATGTCGAGGAAGTCTATCAAGAAATATATGTTTGCACTCGGTTAAGCTTTTACTGCAGCGGGCACCAAACACATCTTCCTGCTGCTCTTCAGTCATATGGCAAAGCTCTGCTGAATGAACATGATGAGATTATATATATATATCTGCAAACCAATTTCAAATAGGAAAGTCCTGCAGGACTGAATGGGCAAAGTGCTCATCCCTGCGGACCGGACTGTCCAGACAGTAATGACTGGTGAATGTGTGCAAGGAAGCCCACTTTGCTGCCTGGCAGATATCCAGTACTGGAACTCAGTGTGCTAACGCAGTGGTGGCCGCTTTAGCTATGGTGGAATCAGCCTGCAAACCTTCAGGAGGTTGCTTCTTGGCCAGTGTGTATAAGATTTTGAAGCAGAGCACAACTCATCTGAAGACGTTCCGTTTCTCTACAGCCTTAACTTTCTTTGCACCAACATACCCCACGAAGAGTTGGTCGTCCACCCAGAACTCTCATGTGCGGTCAGGTAGAACAACAACCTTTTTGGTTCCAGGTGTTAGAGACACTCCTATTCCGTAGAGGGATGTTGCGGAGCATAAAAGGTAGGCAAGGTGACAGATTGGCCTACATAAAAAGAGGTGACCACTTTGGTACAAATGAGCCACTTGTGTGAAGCACCACTTTGTCAGGGTATATTGAGAGGTAAGGCCGATGATAAGGCCCACAGCTCTCTTACTCCACGGGCAGATTTAATTGCCACAAGGAAGGCTGCTTTCAAAGTGAGAAGCATGAGGGGACAATTGTGTAGAGGCTCGAATGAAGCACACATCAAAAAAAGTTAAAAACAAAATAAGTTCCCACTGACGCATAATGAATGGTAAAGATGGGAAAAGATGAGTAAGACCCTTGAAAAACCTATGTACAATAGGGGACTTAATTAAGAGGTTTGATCAGGCAACCAGATAAAAACAGAAATGGCATAGAGATAGCCCTTAAGAGTGCCAGAGCAGAGCCCTGCTGGGCAAGAGAAAGAATGAAAAGCAGAACCTTAGAAAGAGGGGTAGACAGGAGATCAACAGATTTTTCAGCACACCATGCCATACATGTTTTCCAACAGCAGGTGTTCACTGTCTTGGTGGAGGAATGCCTAGCTGCCAAGATGACATTAAGAGTCTTTGGGAGGAAGGTTGAAAGCTGTCACCTGCCACTGCTCAATCTCTACGCAAGTAGGCAGAGAGGGGACAGGTTCGGGTGGAGAATCCTCCCCTGCTGCTGTGGCAGAAGATCCTTCCAAAGTGGTAGCCTGACCGGAGGATCAATGACGAAGCTCAGCATACCAGACTCTCCATGCCCATACCTGAGCCACAAGGATGACTTGAGCCCGGTTGTTCTTGATTTTCTTGAAAACTCTGGATAGGAGGGTTATGGGCAGAAGAGCGCACAGGAGACCCAAGCTCCACTCGATATGAAAAACTTCTCCAAGCAAGTGCTGTCTAGAAAACACCAGCGAGCAAAACTGTCAACTGTACGTTCTTGGTGGTGGCAAGCAGCTCTAACCAAAGCTCTCCCCACTGTTGAAAGAGACCTTGCACCACCTCCGGAGGGAGACGCTATTCTTGATCTGCTGACCAACGTAACCTTACTTTGTCTGCTCCGGCGTTCAGAGAACCTGCCAGATGTTGATCCCTCAGAGATATGCACTTGCGTTCCAGCCATGTCCAGAGATGTAGGGCCTCTTGATAAAGGGTCCACAACTACACCCAATGTTTGTTGCAGTTCCACATGGAGGTAGTGTTGTCCCTGAACACTTGAACCAGCTTGCCCTTCATTGAAAGAAGAAATGTTTTCAATGCCAAAAGAAGTGCTAGGAGCTCTAGCAAGTTGATGTGGAGTCCAGATTCCTCTGATCTCCACCTCTCCCAGATGGCCGTCCCATCCCGGGAGTGACACATCTGTCACTACTGTATGATCTGGATGGGGAAGGGAGAGGGGTCTGCCTCTGACCCACCTGCTGTTGGTCAGCCACAACTGTAGGTCTTGTGCAGTTCCCTCTGAGATCTGAACCAAGTTGGAGAGATTCCCCTGATGCTGAGCCCACTAGAACTTCAGGTCCCACTGCAGAACCCGCATATGCCATCTGGCATGTGTCACAAGCAGGATGCAGTAGGCCATGAGGCCCAGAAACCTTGTCATTCTCACCAAAATCCAGGATAGAGAGTAAAACATCATTATCATAGCCTGAATATCCTGGACTCACCATTCGAGAAGATAGGACCGAAAATGCACTGTGTACAGAACAGCTCAGATGAAAGGGAACGTCTGAGAGGAAGTCAGGTATGACTTCGGCACGTTGATAGTGAACCTCAGCGAATGCAGGAGGTTCACTGTATTCTGGAGATGGGAGACAACAGCCTGGGGCGAGCCGGCCTTCAACAGCCAGTCATCCAGATAGTGGAAGCTGGCACCCCTGATCTGCACAGACGGGCTGCGACCACCTCCATCACCTTGGTGAACACTCAATGGGCGCTAGTAAGGCCAAAGGGGAGCACGGTGAAAGTGCTCTTGGCCTACCGTAAACCGACCTAGCGCCAGTGGGCAGTAAGGACGGGAAATCGAAAATAAGCGTCCTGCAAGTACAACGCTACCATCCAGTCTCCGGGGTCTAGGGCAGGCGAGACCTGAGCCAGTGTGAGCATCTTGAACTCTTCCTTTTTGAGGAAGTGGTTGAGAGCTAGGATTGGACGAAATCCCTTGTCCTTTTTCCGGGCTAGAAAGTAACGGGAACAACCCCCACAGCCTACTTCTGATGCTGGAACACACTCTAACTCCCTTGGCCAAAAGAGTAATTACTTCCTCCAGATGCAAAGTCAGGCGATACTCCGTCAGCCAGTCATAAGAAGGAGGCATGGAGGGAAGGGTAGTCTCAAAGGGGAGGGAGTAGCTCCTTCGGACTATCTGAGGAACCCACCTGTCCGATGTGATGTTTTGCCAGTGGTGGAGGTGATGGCTAATCCAGCCACCAACCGGCCGCCCATGATCTTTAAAGGCCAGAAAAGGAGGGTTTGGAGGCTGAGCCGGCAGGGGGGGTGGTGGACTAACCTGACCATTGGCCGCCGAATTGTCTCAGTTAAGCCACGCAGAAGCTGTTGAACTTCGGCGGCCTTGTGGCTGGGGGATGGTTGGTGCAGATGAAAGCCCCTTTTGTAGCCACAGAAGGGGCAAAAAGCAGATGAGGGACGTGTGGCCACTTCGAGACCCAAGAACTTGACTTTAGGCCGTGAGTCCGCAAAGCGCTCTAGGGCCATGCCTGCTTTGTCTCAGAATAGACAGGTGCCATCAAAGGGCATGTCCATGAGGGAAGCCTGGACATTCCCAAAAAATCCAGAAGATATATCTTCCAGATCCAGTCTGCCACCTGGCAAATTCAAAGGTAAGGCATCTGCGGCTAGATGTCTCTAACAGTTTGTAGAATTTTAATAAGAACCCATACAGGCCAGACACCCAACTCCTGAAATAACCCAATGTTTGCAAGTAATAAAGGATGAGTGAGACAGTGTCATAAGGAGTGCCCCCACAGATAGAACGGACACAGCGGGCCAGTTGGCCATTTAAGCAAATTATCCATATCTTGAAGCCTAAATTCTTCTTAGAGAGACAGGAGTGATTGAAAGCCTCCGTCCGTCAAAAATTTGATCCACGTGTTGCAGGCCACATTCATACCAGGATGCCACATAAAATGGCAATCCTAATATACATTGTCCTGCATTATGCCACAGTGGCGTCTTATGATGCAGCAGCTGGTAAATACTCACCGGTTTGTGGGCCCATTTTCCAAGCCATTGCAGAGGCTACCATGATTGGGGTTGCCACTACCGTCGGGTGTAAGGCACAGGAACAATTACAAATTCGGGGAGCTGAGGAGGGCACACTTGAGGCACACCATAAACTGGACTACGCGTCCAGAAATCAAATCCCCTGACAGCTTGGATAGATCGAAAGTCAGGATATAGGAAACCATGTGAGGAACCACCACCCAAGTATCCAGAGGTGTAACATGCTAAAGAGGCAGTGGAAGCAAGGTGCCACTGACATCTTTACAGTTTGGAATTTCCCCCAGAGTGACAGCTTGGGATGTCACCACTTCAGGAACTTCTGACAGGAGTTTTAAATCAGGGAAAAGACATTATCCTCGACCTCTTCTTGTGGAGAAGTGTGGCTCAATGGTTAGAGCGGCAGACCCTGATGCAGAAGTCTGGCCCGGGACCAGGGTTCAATTCCCGCCTCGGCGGGTCTTGGGCTCAATTTCCTCGGGCCTGATAATTCTCGCCTCGGTGCCTATCCTAATCATGGGTCCCACTCTGCAACTCTGGGCAATAGCTTGCTTAATCTCCACAACGGCCCCAACAACGCTAGGATGCCTGGCCTCACCTTGGGGGTGCCCAGGAGTGGACACTTCACAGGGAAAGGCCAGGAAGGGTTCCTCAGCGGTATTCGTACTAGCGCCGAGATGCCTCCGGGTAGTCGTGCGCTATACAAGTACATCTACATTTACATTTACCATGCCGGAGAGTGTTCTATTGAGGCTAATTCCCAGGTATTAGATGCTCCCAGATATCCGCCTTATGCTTTAGCCCTGGACACAGGCATGGATAGAGATTCTGGTCATGGGCAGCAGAGCCTCGCTCTTCGGCCAGTTGATTTGGAAGCCGGGAGGGCAGAAAATTCCTCTATGATGGTCATCATAGTGGCAAGAAATGACAGTGGACTTGATAGGAGCAGCAGGATATTGTCTGCATAAATCAGGGTTTTTCTCCTACTGACCTATGTAGAGATCGTCTCTACTTCCCGTGCCCTAGAATGATCATAGCTAGAGGTTCTATGGCTAGGATAGACAGCAGCAGGGACTAAGGCCATCCCTGTCTGGTCCCCCTTCTAATCTGGGGGAGTCTGAGAAGAAACCTCCACAAACTACTTTGGCAGTTGGGCCACTGTACAATATTCTAACCTTACTGATGAAGTCATTGCCTAGGCCCATGCGGGACATAACTTGGAAGAGGTACAGCCACTCCACCTTATGGAACACCTTTCTGAGTGAGTGGGCCAATTATTTTGACAGGTCATCCCTTATATGCTACAAAAGGTGGGCAAGAGTCCGAAGATGATTACAGGAACTCCATCCTATGGAAAACCCCACCTGCAACTCTTCGAGGAGCTGAAGAATCGAGCTCCCCAAACGGAAACTAGGATCTTAGTCATTGTTTTGAGATCAGTGTTGAAAAGGGAGCTGGATGATAACTGGTGAAGCCTAAAGGATCCATTTTATCCATAACCAGACAGGTAATAATGGCTTTATTGAGTATGTATCCTAAGGAGTGATTCTTCACTGCTTCACTGACTACCCGGTTTAGGTGTAGTGTAACAAGGTTCTTCCCTATTTTGCAGAAATCCACAGGGAACCCATGCTTGACCTGAGATTTACATGTTGGGAGAGCCGATATAGCCTTCGCCGCCTACTCTACAGTGATGTCTCCCAACAACCAATCTCGGTCACTCTCATTGGAAGATTCAGGGGGGGGGGGGGGGGCAGGAAAACCTCAATTTGTGCAGGGGTTGCCTTGAGTTCAGAGGTATACAAGGTATACTGTTAATGCCGCAAATCTAGTCACTATAGCCATGGGATGCACCAGTGTAAGTCCCACCTCATCCAAGATCGCAGGGATGGCTAACTGTGATTCTCTCGGCCCGAGCTGGGTGGCTAATAGTCTACCGGCTTTATCCCTGTGGTCATAATGATGCCAATGGAATATAACCAGGGCTTTTTCAGCATCTTTTGTGAAAAAAGGAATTCAAGCAGATTTTCGCGAGGTCCAACTGGTGCTGTATTGCTTGTGTAGGGGGGGTCTCAGTGTACAGAGTCATGACGGCACAAACCTCGGCTCAAAAGACTCCAGGTCTGCCTGGGCCCTTCCTTTCGCCATGGCAGTCCTGCATCATCCTCCCTCTCAGCATCTCCTTGCCCACCAGCCAAAAGTAACCTGCGGGAGTTAACTGACCCTTCATTGTCAAGTGAAGTATGGCCAGATGAGTCAGTGTCATTTCTACGTACCATCCAGGCATTTATATGCAAATGCCTTCACTTGCCACCTGATTGGGGGTGCGGGGTGGTCACTCCCAGATCCAAGCCTAGCCTGACCGGACTGCGGTCAGTAACACACCCCTCCAGATGTCACAGTGACTGACGTTAGGAAGCAATCTGCCTTGAACAAGGTAGAAGTCTATGTGGGATTGAGCTCCATGACGTCAGGAGAGGAAGTATTCCCTATGGGACAGCTGGAGCAAGCGCCAGATATCAACTAGGGCATAATCGCCCGAGAGGTCTCTCAATAGGGCCCTATCCAGACAATGGAAGGAATCAATACAGCCCATCCTATCAAAAGTCTGGTCTGGGGCCAAGTTCCAATCATCCCCCTTCAAGAATATTGGTTTCCCAAATGAAGGTAGAAAGGTGGAAGATGACGTGTGTTTTATCAGAGGTGAAGCATGAATGGATCTCTCCATGACCTGTATCTTCGTGAACAACCATCCACCCTCTTCGTACCCCCCATGTGTTAAGGATCTTTCATGGCAGTCGCTGTCCAAAGAAGATAGACAACACACACATTTTGTAGCCGCTGCCTACAGGAGGTCTCCCCTTGATCATTTACTAATCTACTGCTGCTGATGACTGTGCTCGCCCACTCAGACTTGAGCTTTGAGGACTGCTGAGGAAATGTGAAACTCTTGAATTAAGGCAATGTCTGTGTGTTTAGCATGCAAAGAGTGCAGGATTCTCTTACGCTTAATGTAGTGACCAAGTCCATTCCATCGCAATGGGCTGTGCAGAGGGAGTCTGCATCCCTGGGATTGGCAGGGATCTAAGGGGAGGGGTGGAGGCAATGTAGAAAAAGGCTGGGATAAGTTCCTAGTGCATCACAGTCAACTAGAGGGGAGGAAAGGTTAGTGCCTATTGCGCCGCAGGACAGGGGATGGGGAGGGAACATCAAACTTGGAGTCTTGAGTTCAAACCTGTGCTGTGTGCCGTTGCGCAGGAACCCACCCGTTCACCACAGTGGAGAAACACAAAGAAATACCAAAATCTGGGAAGCTGAGCACACTCAGACATATGTAAGCCAGACCATGCTACAACGGGATCAAGCCAGGTCTCCACCGGTGGACGCCTCATGGGCAAATAAGAGCTGGGGGAGGCGTCACTCCCTCCTAGATGAACGCACTATCAATATCCTATAATTATATAAAGGTGAAGGAGAACAGGAGAGGTTGCCCAACGTGTTGTTGTCGTGGTGAAAAGAAATAACAAGGACCATCTAACCCAGCAACATGTTTACAGTTAACAATATACAGCAGAAACAACCCAAGGTTGTACTTTATTCGTTATACAATGGAGAGAGAATAAAGAAATAGAAGAAAACTGAAGCAATATAACAATTACTACACATCATGGCACCAAGCAAAGTCAAAGAATATATTAAGCTCTCTACAGCGTCTCCAGCTTGTCGACTACCTGCTTCAGTAGGGATCGGGATTGGTAGAGACCCACTGAACATAATTTAATGCCTCCACCACTTGATGCAGCCTGGCCAGTATGGCTCTCTTCTTAGGGTGCCTCCAACCCTCAGGTGGCGGTGCTGGTCCTTGAGGGATTTCAAGGGGTGGGTGTTGTGGTTACTCCACATGGGAAAATACGCATTCCTTTCCAGGGGATCCTGTCAATGTGTAGTTCCTCCTGTGTATCAAGAATCTGCTTCAAATCACCAGCATCCAGGAATTCCCTTGTTCTGCCGTCCGTAGTAACCATCAGTTCTAGACACCCATATATGAAGCACCTCTACTTCAGCTGGGCACACAGTGCCAGGAATCCCCTGCATTTATTAGTAGCTACTGAGTAATCAGTCGAAAAAGAAATACTGCTACGATTCAAAAGGAGAGGTTCTGTGCATTTCTTAGCTGCTGACAGAAAGGCTCGGGTAAGCTGATGTCAGTGGACAGGCTATTATTGGGTATGGGGTGTTTGCCTCAGAAGTCCGATAATTTAGTGAGGTTCATTAGGGCCTGTGCATAAAAGCTTCTACTTTACAAGTTTACGTTTAAACTTGACACCTTTATAGACGATGACTTTAAACATACTTTGCACGTACATGATAACGTACTCAGAAGGTGTTCTGCTTGCAAGCACATTTCTTTGTAAGCATTTTATCACAACACTGTACATTCTGTTCAAGGATTAAGTACACTGACCACTCTGCCCTTGTATTTTACTGTTGTTTGAGACAGCTCTGAATCGGAAAGACAAATAATAACACGAGCAAAGGACCTCAGACACAGTGCGAATGGAACAGTTTTTGATTATATAAACTGCCTCTGAGCTTCGATCGCCAGAGGAGCACTTCCATGGAGTATCAAGGACGTTCACCTGTGATTGATTTCCAGTCTTGCTGACTCATCAATATCCTGCAAAGGACGGTGGCCTGTTCTACACCAGATTGGCTTCCTGATAATTCACACACAGGTAAATGGGGAGTTAGGCTGCACCAAGTGATCTGGCCGAATGCATTCACATTTTGCTCTCTATATGATAGACAGTGCTAGGTAGGAGTATGAATATGATACATTTTCATATAATCACTGCAATAATTATAATGGTTGAATCATTCATCTTTTTCACTATTCTTGTAATGCTAGTAACAATGCTTTGTTTCCTTCTACTACTAATTGCAGCTCATGTATTTTACACACAAATCCAATTGCTTCAATAAATGTTTGAAATGCCAATTTGTGTATTTCTTGTGTCTCCCTTTGGGCATGCCTAAGGTAACCACGAATGGATAGTTCTGTTTCCACCATTTCCTTGGGGGGATTAGAGTGGGCATGTTCGGAGGTTGCAGACACCATCTGGTACCCTGTCAGGTTTGGGGGTCCAGATGGGTCCCCTGTGAGCAAGCCAGGAACTGGGCCAATGTTTTGATTATATGCATGGACTCAGTCCCCATATTGTGAAGCATGTTATCCAAATACACAATCTTACTCAATTAATAGGAACCATACAACTGCAGAATAGAACCCGGAGCACCCTCTGAAACTCTAGAGGCTCCAGCAGGCTGAGTTCCGTTACCATGGATGTTTAGTAAGCAATCATATCACACTTCTCTGCGCCCTCTGAGACACAGATAAACAACAACATCAAAGGGTTACCCAAAGGTAAAAGATATTGGAGCGGGACAGGCATTAAAGGCCAAGAAAAACAAAACCACCTCCGAACCAATACTCTATAAAAGGCGTGTTAAGCAGCATTGAATAAGAAGCAACGTGATCCGGTGAGCACACATCTTACCTGCAACAACGAATAGCCTCCGAAGAAGGAAGTAAATTTTCCGAAACGCGTCAGGCATGCTGCGGGAGAGACTGGATTGAAAAGCAGCTGTCAGCACGTACTGAAAATAAAGGCTTGCCACCTTTTGCCGGTGTTCGAGTGCAACTCAATTGTGTGGGCAAATCAGAGCTTTAATATTAGGCGGCGGCCCAGTCGCCGAGTTTGCACCACCCCAAGAACTGAGGGGGCCACGCGTCCGGAGATATGCCGAATCGCCTTGTGGGACATTGGCTTGGGATTAGTGCTGACACTGCTGGTTGGGGGCCCATCTGAGGGCGCGGACTGTTTTTTCCCCAGTAATAAGTGCGTCCATCTATGGATTTTATTTCAGGACCATGTTGACCACAATGCCATGCCGTTGTTATGGAACCCGCCCATCTGGGGGCGTGTCAAGCAGCATTGAATAAGAAGCAACGTGATCCGGTGAGCACACATCTTACCTGCAACAACTAATAGCCTCCGAAGAAGGAAGTAAATTTTCCGAACCGCGTCAGGCATGCTGCGGGAGAGACTGGATTGAAAAGCAGCAGGCAGCTGTCAGCACGTACTGAAAATAAAGGCTTGCCACCTTTCGCCGGTGTCCGAGTGCAACTCAATTGTGTGGGCAAATCAGAGCTTTAATATTAGGCGGCGGCCCAGTCGCCGAGTTTGCACCACCCCAAGAACTGAGGGGGCGGCGCGTCCGGAGATATGCCGAATCGCCTTGTGGGACATTGGCTTGGGATTAGTGCGGACACTGCTGGTTGGGGGCCCATCTGAGGGCGTGGACTGTTTTTTCCCCAGTAATAAGTGCGTCCATTTATGGATTTTATTTCAGGACCATGTTGACCACAATGCCATGCCGTTGTTATGGAACCCGCCCATCTGGGGGCGTGTCAAGCAGCATTGAATAAGAAGCAACGTGATCCGGTGAGCACACATCTTACCTGCAACAACTAATAGCCTCCGAAGAAGGAAGTAAATTTTCCGAAACGCGTCAGGCATGCTGCGGGAGAGACTGGATTGAAAAGCAGCAGGCAGCTGTCAGCACGTACTGAAAATAAAGGCTTGCCACCTTTCGCCGGTGTCCGAGTGCAACTCAATTGTGTGGGCAAATCAGAGCTTTAATATTAGGCGGCGGCCCAGTCGCCGAGTTTGCACCACCCCAAGAACTGAGGGGGCCACGCGTCCGGAGATATGCCGAATCGCCTTGTGGGACATTGGCTTGGGATTAGTGCTGACACTGCTGGTTGGGGGCCCATCTGAGGGCGCGGACTGTTTTTTCCCCAGTAATAAGTGCGTCCATCTATGGATTTTATTTCAGGACCATGTTGACCACAATGCCATGCCGTTGTTATGGAACCCGCCCATCTGGGGGCGTGTCAAGCAGCATTGAATAAGAAGCAACGTGATCCGGTGAGCACACATCTTACCTGCAACAACTAATAGCCTCCGAAGAAGGAAGTAAATTTTCCGAAACGCGTCAGGCATGCTGCGGGAGAGACGGGATTGAAAAGCAGCAGGCAGCTGTCAGCACGTACTGAAAATAAAGGCTTGCCACCTTTCTCCGGTGTCCGAGTGCAACTCAATTGTGTGGGCAAATCAGAGCTTGAATATTAGGCGGCGGCCCAGTCGCCGAGTTTGCACCACCCCAAGAACTAAGGGGGCCACGCGTCCGGAGATATGCCGAATCGCCTTGTGGGACATTGGCTTGGGATTAGTGCTGACACTGCTGGTTGGGGGCCCATCTGAGGGCGCGGACTGTTTTTTCCCCCAGTAATAAGTGCGTCCATCTATGGATTTTATTTCAGGACCATGTTGACCACAATGCCATGCCGTTGTTATGGAACCCGCCCATCTGGGGGCGTGTCAAGCAGCATTGAATAAGAAGCAACGTGATCCGGTGAGCACACATCTTACCTGCAACAACTAATAGCCTCCGAAGAAGGAAGTACATTTTCCGAAACGCGTCAGGCATGCTGCGGGAGAGACTGGATTGAAAAGCAGCAGGCAGCTGTCAGCACGTACTGAAAATAAAGGCTTGCCACCTTTCGCCAGTGTCCGAGTGCAACTCAATTGTGTGGGCAAATCAGAGCTTTAATATTAGGCGGCGGCCCAGTCGCCGAGTTTGCACCACCCCAAGAACTGAGGGGGCCACGCGTCCGGAGATATGCCGAATCGCCTTGTGGGACATTGGCTTGGGATTAGTGCTGACACTGCTGGTTGGGGGCCCATCTGAGGGCGCGGACTGTTTTTTCCCCAGTAATAAGTGCGTCCATCTATGGATTTTATTTCAGGACCATGTTGACCACAATGCCATGCCGTTGCTATGGAACCCGCCCATCTGGGGGCGTGTCAAGCAGCATTGAATAAGAAGCAACGTGATCCGGTGAGCACACATCTTACCTGCAACAACTAATAGCCTCCGAAGAAGGAAGTAAATTTTCCGAACCGCGTCAGGCATGCTGCGGGAGAGACTGGATTGAAAAGCAGCAGGCAGCTGTCAGCACGTACTGAAAATAAAGGCTTGCCACCTTTCGCCGGTGTCCAAGTAGACCTCAATTGTGTGGGCAAATCAGAGCTTTAATATTAGGCGGCGGCCCAGTCGCCGAGTTTGCACCACCCCAAGAACTGAGGGGGCCACGCGTCCGGAGATATGCCGAATCGCCTTGTGGGACATTGGCTTGGGATTAGTGCGGACACTGCTGGTTGGGGGCCCATCTGAGGGCGTGGACTGTTTTTTCCCCAGTAATAAGTGCGTCCATTTATGGATTTTATTTCAGGACCATGTTGACCACAATGCCATGCCGTTGTTATGGAACCCGCCCATCTGGGGGCGTGTCAAGCAGCATTGAATAAGAAGCAACGTGATCCGGTGAGCACACATCTTACCTGCAACAACTAATAGCCTCCAAAGAAGGAAGTAAATTTTCCGAAACGCGTCAGGCATGCTGCGGGAGAGACTGGATTGAAAAGCAGCAGGCAGCTGTCAGCACGTACTGAAAATAAAGGCTTGCCACCTTTCGCCGGTGTCCGAGTGCAACTCAATTGTGTGGGCAAATCAGAGCTTTAATATTAGGCGGCGGCCCAGTCGCCGAGTTTGCACCACCCCAAGAACTGAGGGGGCCACGCGTCCGGAGATATGCCGAATCGCCTTGTGGGACATTGGCTTGGGATTAGTGCTGACACTGCTGGTTGGGGGCCCATCTGAGGGCGCGGACTGTTTTTTCCCCAGTAATAAGTGCGTCCATCTATGGATTTTATTTCAGGACCATGTTGACCACAATGCCATGCCGTTGTTATGGAACCCGCCCATCTGGGGGCGTGTCAAGCAGCATTGAATAAGAAGCAACGTGATCCGGTGAGCACACATCTTACCTGCAACAACTAATAGCCTCCGAAGAAGGAAGTACATTTTCCGAACCGCGTCAGGCATGCTGCGGGAGAGACTGGATTGAAAAGCAGCAGGCAGCTGTCAGCACGTACTGAAAATAAAGGCTTGCCACCTTTCGCCGGTGTCCGAGTGCAACTCAATTGTGTGGGCAAATCAGAGTATATATATATATATATATATATATATATATATATATATATATATATATATATATTCACTGAAAAAACCATAGGTTTCACACATGTTATAGTTAGCGGAAATTTTACTGATAAAAAACTAATGAAATTCCCCCGTTATAGTTAGTGCAGGAAACTATAACTCACGCGACCGCAATCTTCTGCTGATGACATATGTGTCTTTATGAAAAAAAAATATTTGTAATATATGTATAGCTAAAAATTTATGGAAGAAGACATGGGCAAATAAGTGTCTAAATACAGTATTAGCATCAGCAGAGGATTGCGGTCGCGTGAGTTATAGTTTCCTGCACTAACTATAACGGGGGAATTTCATTAGTTTTTTATCAGTAAAATTTCCGCTAACTATAACATGTGTGAAACCTATGGTTTTTTCAGTGAATTGCAAGGTTTTTTAAATGCTAATTCCTAACTATAACGTGTGTGAAACCTATGGTTTTTTCAGTGAATATATATATATATATATATATATATATATATATATATATATATATATATATATATATATATATATATATATATATTCCCCCGTTATAGTTAGTGCAGGCAACTATAACTCACGCGACCGCAATCCTCTGCTGATGCTAATACTGTATTTAGACACTTATTTGCCCATGTCTTCTTCCATACATTTTTAGCTATACATATATTACAAATATTTTTTTTTCATAAAGACACATATGTCATCAGCAGAAGATTGCGGTCGCGTGACTTATAGTTGCCTGCACTAACTATAGCGGGGGAATTTCATTGGTTTTTTATCAGTAAAATTTCCGCTAACTATAACATGTGTGAAACCTATGGTTTTTTCAGTGAATTTGCAAGGTTTTTTAAATGCTAATTCCTAACTATAACGTGTGTGAAACCTATGGTTTTTTCAGTGAATTTGTACGGTTTTTTAAATGCTAAGTTACTTTACGCCATTCGTGGCGTGCGCGCCCACTTAACGCAGTTCGTTCCGTGCGCGCACGGTGCGCTTTGCGCACCGTGCGCGCACAGTAAGCACGCGGTGCGCTTCGGGCACCGCACGCCCACTTTACGCAGTTAGTGCCATGCACGCACGGTGGGCACGCGGTGCGCTAGATGGGCCATGTACGCACGATGCGCTTCGCGCACCGTGCGCACATGGAGGACATATGATGCACTTCGTTTTGAAAGGTAAAATTTTAATTTTTATAAGCCATGCACAAATGGTGCCCTTCGGACACCATTTGCACACGGGGTGGACAGAGGGTGGATAATTTTTTTTTTATTTATTTTTTTTTAAATATTATAGTTTATCTCATCTGTTATAAGCCATGCACAATTGGTGGACTTCGGCCACCAATTGCACACGGGGTGGGGAGAGTGTGGATAATTTTTTTTTTTATATAATTTTTTACCGTACGCGTACGGTAAGCGTAATCGACGAAATTAGCGAGAAAAAAAAATTTCCGTTTTTGGCCTTGGGGGATCTTTGGGGACTCCCTCAACATGGCTATGTGTGTGGGAGCTGTCTAAACAGCCCCTTTACATGTTTTTGGGCTTTGTATTTTCATCATCACTCTCAGTGCGAGAGAGAAAATGGCGGCCGCCGCTTCCTGGTTTCGGCCGATTCGAATGTTTACTAAGATCTAAGAGCCAATCAGAATAGTGCTCGCGCACGCCACCGTACGCGTACGGTAAGCGTACCGTAAGCGCACCGTAAGCTGGCTCAGATATATATATTGATTTAAAGGCTATTTTCTCAGAATCTACTGAACAGATTTACACCAAACCTACAAAAGGCACTTCTTTGACCTGAGGACTACCTCTCTGCCAAATTTCAAGTAATTCTGTTCAGCCGTTCGGGCTGTAGCCCTGTCTAAAGGTCCTATGGAAAAATGCATGGGAAAAACGCGTTTTGGGACCCCCCTTTTATCTCAGCCCCCGCTTGACGAATCCCCCCGAGACTTTCAGGGTAGGAGCGGAGCGTAGCGCCCCACCTATTTTGAAAAATTCACGAGGATTCGTCGACCGGCGCCAAAGTTATTCAAAATAGAATGTTGCGGATTTCCTATGGAAACGTGGTCCTAACTATAACTACCTACTGGCGACCGCCAGTAGGTAATATATATATATATATATATATATATATATATATATATATATATATATATATACACTGAAAAAACCATAGGTTTCAGACATGTTATAGTTAGCGGAAATTTTACTGATAAAAAACCAATGAAATTCCCCCGTTATAGTTAGTGCATGCAACTATAACTCACGCGACCGCAATCTTCTGCTGATGCTAATACTGTATTTAGACACTTATTTGCCCATGTCTTCTTCCATAAATTTTTAGCTATACATATATTAGAAATATTTTTTTTTCATAAAGACACATATGTCATCAGCAGAAGATTGCGGTCGCGTGAGTTATAGTTGCCTGCACTAACTATAACGGGGGAATTTCATTGGTTTTTTATCAGTAAAATTTCCGCTAACTATAACATGTCTGAAACCTATGGTTTTTTCAGTGAATTTGCAAGGTTTTTTAAATGCTAATTCCTAACTATACCGTGTGTGAAACCTATGGTTTTTTCAGTGAATTTGTACGGTTTTTTAAATGCTAAGTTACTTTACGCCATTCGTGGCGTGCACGCCCACTTAACGCAGTTCGTTCTGTGCGCGCACGGTGCGCTTCGCGCACCGCGCGCCCACTTTACGCAGTTAGTGCCGTACACGCAAGGTGGGCACGCAGTGCGCTACGCGCACCGCGTGCCCACGTTACGCACCGTGCGCACATGGAGGACATATTATGCGCTTCCTTGTGATAGGTAATCTGTTAAATTTAATTTGTAAGTGATGACAATAATATGCCATGCACAGAGAGTGTTTTTTTTTTTTATTAAAATTTTTAGCGTAAGCGCACCGTACGCGTACGGTAAGCGTAATCGGCGAAATTTTCAAAAAATAAAAATTTACCGTTTTTGGCCTTTGAGGACTCAACTAACATGGCTATGTGCATGGGCGCTGTCTAAACAGCCCCTTTATATGTTTTTTGCCTTTATTTACAGCCCCCCCCTCAGAGTGCGAGAGAGAAAATGGCGGCCGCCGCTTCCTGGTTTCGACCGATTCGAATGTTTACTTAGATGTAACAGCCAATCAGAATCGCGCTCGCGCACGCCACCGTACGCGTACGGTAAGCTTACGGTAAGCGTACCGTAAGCTGGCTCAGATATATATATTGATTTAAAGGCTATTTTCTCAGAATCTACTGAACAGATTTACACCAAACCTACAAAAGGCACTTCCTTGACCTGAGGACTACCTCTCTGCCAAATTTCTAGTAATTCTGTTCAGCCGTTGGGGCTGTAGCCCTGTCTAAAGGTCCTATGGAAAAATGCATGGGAAAAACGCGTTTTGGGACCCCCCTTTTATCTCAGCCCCCGATTGACGAATCCCCCCGAGACTTTCAGGGTAGGAGCGGAGCGTAGCGCCCCACCTATTTTGAAAAATTCACGAGGATTCGTCGACCGGCGCCAAAGTTTTTCAAAATAGAATGTTGCGGATTTCCTATGGAAACGTGGTCCTAACTATAACTACCTACTGGCGACCGCCAGTAGGTAATATATATATATATATATATATATATATATATATATATATATATATATATATATATATATATATATATATATATATATATATTTACACTGAAAAATCCATAGGTTTCAGACATGTTATAGTTAGCGGAAATTTTACTGATAAAAAACCAATGAAATTCCCCCGTTATAGTTAGTGCAGGCAACTATAACTCACGCGACCGCAATCTTCTGCTGATGCTAATACTGTATTTAGACACTTATTTGCCCATGTCTTCTTCCATAAATTTTTAGCTATACATATATTAGAAATATTTTTTTTTCATAAAGACACATATGTCATCAGCAGAAGATTGCGGTCGCGTGAGTTATAGTTGCCTGCACTAACTATAACGGGGGAATTTCATTGGTTTTTTATCAGTAAAATTTCCGCTAACTATAACATGTGTGAAACCTATGGTTTTTTCAGTGAATTTGCAAGGTTTTTTAAATGCTAATTCCTAACTATAACGTGTGTGAAACCTATGGTTTTTTCAGTGAATTTGTACGGTTTTTTAAATGCTAAGTTACTTTACGCCATTCGTGGCGTGCGCGCCCACTTAACGCAGTTCGTTCCGTGCGCGCACGGTGCGCTTCGCGCACCGTGCGCGCACAGTAAGCACGCGGTGCGCTTCGCGCACCGCGCGCCCACTTTACGCAGGATGGGCCCTGTACGCACGATGCGCTTCGCGCACCGTGCGCACATGGAGGACATATGATGCACTTCGTTTTGAAAGGTAATATTTTAATTTTTCGTAATTTTTATAAGCCATGCACAAATGGTGCCCTTCGGGCACCATTTGCACACGGGGTGGAGAGAGTGTTGTTAATTTTTTCTTTTATTATTTTTGTTTAAAATATTGTGGTTTTTCATTCCTTTGCATTACATATTTTCCTCTTGCCCTATGCATTTACGACGAGCGCTTTGACCTGAGAAAATAACCTTTCACCTACTCTACGTTCCGCATTTAGTGGGATAGACACGACACGTCTGATAAAATTTGCAAACCATGCACTAAGTGACGGAGGTAGAAGTGGCGTGAGATGACATTACTGTAGGCACTTCTCATAGTCTTAAAGTGTATAAAAAGGGAGCTCACACAGACCTCGGCGGACTACCCCACCCGTCTGTTAGTAGATGGCAGGCGGTTTTGTGGGTGCCCCCCAAGAGCTCTTGTTTTTTGTTTTTAAGATACAATTTAACTCGCCAATATATTTGCTGTATATGCTATGTATGCTATTTTGTCTCTAAATTGGTGTTTTCTTATTGACAATTTCATACTTGTATTACATTTGCAAGGCGGCTTTCTTTTAGGTTTTAGGTAGGTACATGAGTATTCTCAGTATTTTAGATCATGTGTGTTTTGCATTCTGAGAAAATTTTCCTTGATTTAACTTATGTTTTCCATAATGCATTTGTAAATGTGTCTTTGAGGTTTAGTGTCTCTATGTCTCAAACAGTACAAACTTTTTAATACAGAAATGCCATCTAATCCATGTGACTATCTGTGAATGCGGAGCCACTGGATTCTGTATTTTGTATTTTTATGCCTTTGTCTTTAAGTTTTCTGAAGTTGCATCTTCTTAATAAAGCTGCTAAACTTTCAGCCTCAGTTTCCACGGCTCACATATCTGTTTCCTTCATTTTTAGAGCGAGTGTTCCCAGACACCCCGGTTCAAATTAAGGTGCCCCTTTCGTCCCAAACTCACTCCCTCGATCATACGGTGAAGGTTCCCCGAGTCCTGTGCTCAGCCCGCTGCCCTCTTGACCCTTAAAAAATCTCCCTCCAACACTGCAGATTCCTTCACGTAGAATAGATATCCTAGCCATACCCAAGGGGAAGGAGGGTCTGCGAGAGGACCCCACCCACCGGGGCAGAACAGATGCCCGCACGGGCAAAAAGGCCCAAACAGGACGAGGAGCCCCGTCCCCCAGGCAAGGGGAAATGAAGAAGAAGAGAGCCTGGCTGCACTCAGCAGAGGGAACAAGGCAGGACGCAAAGAGGCTAGACACCCCACGCCCACATGAGGCAACAAAATCTCCGCCCAAGGCCAAAAAAGGGGCACCGTAGGAGAAGAGCAACCTAGAGACTCCAAGGAGAAGAGGCAGAGCACGGCAATCCCACACAGGATGGCACCTAAGGAGAAGTAGGCAGAAGCCGAAAAAGGGGAAACGAAGGTCACCCAGGAAGAAGCGTCCAACACCCCGCAGGGACAAACTGCGCCCGCAAAAGGGTCCAGAAGTGAGGGACCATCCCCCCCCACAGGGAGAAGATGTGGGACCGAGGGCAAGGCCCACTGGAAGCAGCGGAGAAGGCAGAATGACAGTCCCCCTAAAGCCCCAAGAAGGCACAACAGGGCAGAAAGAACAAGAGGGCGGTACAGGCGGCTCCGCCAGAGGCCAGGAACACCCCAGAACCAATACTCAAGCAAAAAGGCGAAGAAGGTTGCAGCCGCAACATACCATAATACCTCGTAGAGCAGAAGCCTGCAGGCGACCACAACTCCCCAGCACATAGCAGGGCTATATAACAGCCAACCCTGCCCCACATGGGGCATGTCACATCCCAAGACCTGGGAACCTTTTAGGAAGAAACTTCCGCTCAGAGGACAAAAAAAAGAACCGCGGCAAAAGAAAACCCCGCAGGAGGCCCATCAAGCAGCCAGATGGGAAACGCAGAAGGCCCAATCGCAGGCCCAGCACAGTGTGAAAAACCCAAAGGAAAAACATACAGTCAAAAAGGGGCTGGCCAGCAGCCAACAGAACCACAACCTCAGCCAGACAACCGGGGCGACCAGCCCAAACGGAAGAACAGCTCCAAGAACCAGAGCAGCACGCAGGTCACTGAGGGGGAGGGGGAGGAGGGGAAGAAGGAGGAGGACGAAGCCCCGCCATGAACCTCTGGATGGCTGAGTCCGCAGGGGCATGGAACAAAAGAGCACCATCGAAGGGAAGGTTCACCAGCCATTCCCGAACATTCTCCGGGAACACACTGTCTCGACGCCAGTCTTGGCGACGAAGGGCTACCGAAAAAGCCATGGCACGACCCAGCACCTCCGAGATGTCCAGAGCGGAGCGAAGGATAAACGCCGCCAGCTCCCGACCATCCAGAAAATGGTGTCGCAAATCCACACAGGCACCCTCCTGAGAAGCGGCAGACATAAGGGACTCCGCCGAGTCCCACAAACAAGAAGTGGCCCTAGCCAAAACACACAATGTGTTAAGGGCCTGCAGAGCCGCACTGGTCGAGGCAAACACATTGCGCCCCCAGGAGTCCAGCCAGGGTGCCTCCCGTGACTGGTGGGACAACAGCAGCGGCAAAGCAGGAAAGGCAGACTGTAAAAGGGGGCCTCTGGTCGACGGGTGAAGAGAAAGGCACACCGGATCAAGCGGTGCCGGATGGTGGCGGTGCAGAAGGTGCTGGGGCAACGGGTCCCCTGTGGCAGGACAACCCCAAGCGAGAAGAATGGAGTGAACCCTCGAAGGGAAGCAACAGTTACCTACCACCAGAGCCCTGGAGGAGAACCTCCAAAAGATGATCGGTGGGGAAATAGGCAGCTCGATCACCCATACGCAAAATGCCCACAGCTGTGGAAACAGCGCGGGCTAAAGCAGCACCTGCCTCCGTGGGGCCCCCGGAGGGGAAAGCAGCTCCTCGTTAGGCGACGGCTGCAAACTAAGGCAGTCATCCCCAAGCCAACCGGAGGAAGGAAGGGCCAAGGCCGGAAAGAAGGAAGAGGGACCAAGGAATGGGGAACCTGTGGCCCCTCCGGCGAAGACCGCGGTCGCGGAGACGGCGAAGAGCCGCTTTTTGATGACCACGGGAAGAAAGCCACGACACAGCGGCCCGTCTCTGGCGAGGATGACATCAGCAACCGCCGAACCTCTGGAGAAGAGGAGAAGTCCGAAGACGAGTCAACGACCCGACGTCGGCCCGGCGCCGTAGAGTCCGCAACCTGAGGCAGGCCACCATCGGCAACCGGCGCCGGAGGAGACGCTGAGGCGACCTCTGACACAGCACACGGCGCAGGAGACCGGAGTGGGGCCGGAGCCGGGGTGGGGAAGGGGCGGCGCCACACTGACCTCCGGTGAGGCAGCCGCCTGCGTGGAGGGACGAGAAGGGCCCGGGGAAGGACAAGGAGTCCCCCGCCTGCTGTGACTCGTGACAGGGCGAGATGGGCCCTCCGCCGACTCCTGCGGCTCCGCCAGAGCCAGTAGCTGCCGGCGTCGCAGCAGCATCACCTCGGCCTCTGACAAGGACGTAGCCTGTCCCGAGGACCGAGAGGGGCTCAGGGGTGCGACCCGAGCCCCGGCAACCTCCCGCGACACCACAGGGACTCCCGCGGGAGTTTGCGGCTAAGCAGAGGCGCCGTGGTCCGAAGGAGGGACCCCCGAAGGGCTGCACCCCAATGGCACCACATCCTCCGAGCCTGGATCCGAACCACTCGGCGCCGGAGCTGCCGGCGATGCCGCGGAGGGCCCCGCACACTGCAAGGGATCCGCTGACGTCCCAGGAGGGGAAGGAGGAGAAGCCAGCTCTGGTCGCCCCCATGCCGGGAAACAGCGGATAAGGGGACAAGCGGGGCCGCACCACCCGCGGAGAGCTCACGCCCCGACAGGCCGGATCCCAAACCTCGGGGACAAACTGCGACACTAACCGATAGGTGAGCAGCGCTCCTGCGACCTAGAAGAAGATCGAAGTCGGCGAGGGAAGCCGCGGCTCCGAGAACCCTCCACAGGGCCCGGACGAGGTGCCTACGCCGACCTGGACACACAAGCCGAAAGAAGTTTCATCCGGCGCTCCCGCCGGAACTTTGGCTTCATCTGCTGGCACGCCGCACAGTCAGTGGAGTCGTGGTGCTCCCCCCACATTCAGATGCGATGAGGATCCGTCGCGGACATGAGGCGGCCACACGACGTGCACATTTTAAAGCCCGAAGGCATTTGCACACTGTTCCTACACATGCAGCAATAGCGTAAGGGAAAGGCCTAAACAGGCCCAGAGTACAAACCGGATCCGCACTGCACGCGGAAAAGGAAAAAACTGACGTAGGCGCGCCGGGGTGGGACTTATGTGACCTCGCTGACGTCACATGCGCGGCGACGCCTGGGCGGAGTCGCGTGATGTCGTCCCCCCGGCGCACAGGGATGCTGGGCAAGAAAGTTTTACGGATCCAGTCTCACGCCTGGGGATAATTCTACGTGAAGGAATCTGCGGCTAGTAGTCTCTATCAGATTTGTGGCGTAATTACTGTGCCTCACCTGATGACTTGGACTGGAGCAGTGAGGTCACAAAGAGCCTCCACTTCTTATATTTTTTGTGCTTGTGGGGTTTACCCGGTGATAACTCACTGCGGGTCCAGAACCTTCTACATGATCAGGACCTGGAGCGGTGCAGAATCTTCCAATGTGGAGATGCCTGGAGTTTCGTGACCCACTCCCAAACATCCTTCCGATTTATGCTGCAGCTGTCCGGACAGTTCCTGGAGTCATGGTTTCGGCTCCAGGTACCACAGACGAACCAGATGGTGGTCCGTCTGATATCAGCGTGCAAGGATGGCATCTATACAGGCACCGTGCACATTACATCAAGCGCGGACGACGCCTATGATGCCGAGGCAGAGCGGTTTGACCCACCTACCGGCACGCAGGGGTAGTGTTGAACAAGTTACTTACCTTTGCTAACAATGTATCTGGTAGAGACAGTCTAGCCGCAGATTTTGTAACTGGTGAATTCTCCCCAGGCGTCAGACTGGATCCCAAAACTTTTTCTCAGCAGTACCTTTGCGTGCCAGGGGGCGGCGGCGCCGCATGGCTCCATGCGATGCCATCTCCGGATATGACGTCAACGGAGCCATAAAAGTCCCCTCCGCGCATGCCGATGTCAGCTTCTTCTGTGAAACTTTCTGCGCGGAACTGGCTATAGAGACAGTGTGCTACAGAGAGGAAAAATCTTTCCAACAACAAACAAAAAAGGGATAAGAAGGGTATGATAGTATCCGAGAAGAACCTCCAGGAAAAGACAAAAGTCGATGAAGCACAAGTCATGTAGAACAGTGCGCATGGGCGAATGACAGTACAGTACACCTCCTACTCCCTCAACGCTATACCAGAAGGAAGGAACGCGTTACTTACCTGTAACTGCGGTTATCCAGTATTGGTATCTTTCATAGATTCACATGCCTGAATCATTCCCCGTCGTCGGGAATGGGAGTCACCGGTAAATAACAAAGTAATGTCCAGAAGACATAAGACAGCCATAGGCCTCAGAGGCCTTAGCTTAGTAAGCTATCCACGTCCTTATGTAAAAAGGACCAAATTTTGGCCAGAGCCAATCAGCTAACACCACCCTCTAGAACCTTCCTGGTAGGAGCTCTAGTCCCTCAGATTTTCGTGAGCACAGTGCTAAGCAGCTGTATACTGAGAGATCCGAGAGAGCCCTTCCAGGGGAGGCGGGTGGGTTGCATGTGAATCTATGAAAGATACCAATACTGGATAACCGCAGTTACAGGTAAGTAACGCGTTCCTTATCCAGTATTAGGGTATCTTTCATAGATTCACATGCCTGAATCAGAGTAGCAAGCAGTGAAAAAAGTACATTTCGAAAGATATGGATAACATACAGGTATTAGATAACCACATCTATCTGAGATAAACAACAGTGCTACTGTAAAGCAATGAATAAGTAATGCATACATTATAGTGCGAAATGTGCATAAACTCAGGATGGTGGGATGAAAGAAAGGGCTCACCTCTATTTAAAAAGATGACGTAGAACCGCTTGACCCACTGACGCATCCTTCATGATCTCCGCATCCAGGCAGTAATGCTTGGTGAAGGTATGCGGCGTCTTCCATGTGGCCGCTCTACAAATGTCCACAATGGGCACCCCAGCAAAAAGAGCCATGGAAGTAGACATGGCCCTTGTGGAGTGGGCACGGACCGTTCTCAACAGACGTCCTGCCTGTTGGTGACAGAAAGAAATGGCCGAAGAAATCCAGCGGGAAATGCTCTGTTTTGTGAGCGGAAGCCCTCTTCGAGGTCTGCTGTAGGCTATGAATAGCTGATTTGATTTACGAAAAGATTTCGTTCTCTCAATGTAAAATTTCAAGCAACGTTGAATGTCTAGTGAATGTAGAGTTCGTTCCGCCACTGTTTGTGGATTTGGGAAGAATGATTGTAAAACAATAGGTTCGTTGAGGTGGAAGTGAGATGGAACCTTGGGAATGAAAGCTGGATTTGTGCGGAGAAGGACTCTATCCTTTTTGAATTGCAGGAATGGGTCCTGGATAGAGAATGCTTGGAGCTCTCCCACTCGCCTTGCCGAGGTAAGAGCTAGTAGAAGTGCCACCTTCCAGGAAACAAATTTAAGGTCAGCTCTGTGGATGGGCTCAAACGGGTGCTTCATTAGTTGAGCTAGAACTATGTTAAGGTGCCAGGCCGGTGGAACAGGCTTTACTGGAGGGAATGTGCGAAACAGTCCTTTCATGAATTGCTTTATGAGTCTATGAGACCATAAAGAGGGGCCGGAAGAAGATCTTCTGAAACGTGAGATTGCAGCTAGGTGAACTTTAATGGAGGCATGAGCAAGACCAGATTCTGCCAGATGTAAAAGGTAGGGTAAGACTTGTCCTGGGGTGGAAGAGAAAGGATGCAACTTATTCGTCTTACACCAGATACAGAATCTTTTCCACTTGAGTGAGTAGGTCTTGTTGGTACTATCTGCTCGAGCCCGAGCTAGAATTCGTCTGCAGTCTGGAGGAATGTCTAGGCCCCGAAACTCTCTGAACTCAGGAGCCAAGCTGATAACCTGAGCGAGGCTAGATCCGGATGTTGAATCTGCTGATCGCTGAGCGTCAGAAGAGATGGAAACGTTTTCAGCCTGATCGGAGGTTCCTGGGAGAGGAGGTGAAGTTCCGAGAACCAGTGTTGGCGTGGCCAAGCTGGGGCTATCAATATCAAAGTGCAAGGTTCCGCCTTCATCTTCCGTAGTACCCTGGGGATCAGGGGAAATGGCGGAAAGGCGTATGCAAAGACGTTGCACCATGCTATCGAAAAGGCATTCCCCAGGGATCCTGGTTGGGGATGCCAGCTTGCAAAGTATTGGCATTTGGCGTTGCGTTGGGTGGCGAATAGGTCCAGCTGAGGTGTGCCCCATTGGGCGAAGATATTGTTGAGGACCTGCTGATCCAGTTCCCACTCGTGGCACGCTGCCTGCCTCCTGCTTAGATAATCTGCCAACACATTGTGGGTGCCTGGAACATAATCTGCTCGGAGAGAGATGTTGTGGCGGAGCAGCCAGTTCCAGATTTTCTGCGATTCGCGCGAAAGTGTCAGTGAACGAGTCCCTCCCTGCTTGTTCAGGTAGTGCATTGTCGTGGTGTTGTCTGTCCGGACAAGCACTACTGAGTTCTTTATCCTCGGGAGGAAAGCCACTAGAGCTAGGTAGACTGCTCGGAGCTCTAAAAGGTTGATATGAAGCATTTTCTCCGAAAGGGACCACTTTCCGCTTATCTGTAGCTCCTGAAGGAAAGCTCCCCAGCCTTCCAAGGAGGCGTCCGTGGTGATTATATGAGGAGTAGCAGGAAGCAAGAAAGGCAAGCCTTGCGAAAGGTTCTTGGGGCGAACCCACCATTGCAGAGCCTGTTTGATCGCCGGGGTTACTTGGATGACGTCGTCGAAAGACCCTGTACACTGGATCCACTGGTTCGACAGAGCCTCTTGTAGGGGTCGCATCCGTAAGCGGCAATGTGGGATTAATAGAATGCAGGAGGACATCATCCCGAGGAGGGATTTGAAGAGGCGCACCGAGAGTGTCTTTCTTGTCATTACCTGGAGTGCCAGAGATTGAAGTTTGTCCTGGCGTTCCTGTGACGGGAATGCTTTCCTGTGGATGGTGTCTAGTGTGGCTCCCAAAAATTGCATGCATTGGGATGGTTGCAGGACAGATTTGTCGTGGTTGAGAGTGAGCCCCAGTGACTCGAAGAGTGTCAGACAAGCGTTGGAAGATCTTATCACGCCTTCTTGTGATGGGGACTTGATAAGCCAGTCGTCTAAATACGGGAAGACTTGGTGGTGGAAACGGCGTAGGTACGCCGCCACTGGTGCTAGGCATTTGGTGAAAATGCGTGGCGCGGATTTGAGCCCAAATGGCAGAACCCGAAACTGGTAATGTCTGCCCGCCACCATGAAACGCAGGAACTTCTTGTGATTGCGGTGTATTGGGACATGAAAATAGGCGTCCTGAAGGTCCACCGACACCATGTAGTCGTTTGCGTTGAGTAAATGCAAAACCTCCTGTATGGTAATCATTCGAAACGACTGTTTTTTCAGAAATTTGTTGAGATTTCTGAGGTCCAATATGGGTCTCCATTTTTTCTCTTTCTTTCGGATGAGAAAGAAATGGGAGTAGAACCCTCTCCCTCGTTGGCTTAGGGGAACTTTCTCTATAGCTCCCTTTAGAAGCATAATCTTTATTTCTTGGAGTAATGGGCGTAGGTTTTTGTGAGCCCTTTGGCGGGGAGGAGTTTGAGGAGGAATTTGTATGAATTCCAGGGAATGGCCGAATTGTATTAATTGGAGGACCCATCGGTCCGTTGTTATCGTTTGCCAATTTTTGAGAAAATGGGAGATTTTTCCGCCAATCTTGTAGGGTGGAGACAAGTTTGAGACCGGCTGCATATGGAAGTCATTGCCGCCGCGCGGCACCCTTTTGTCTTCCTCCTCTGTTACGAAAGGAAGTTTTGTGGTAAGACGACTGTTGTCGCTGCTGAGATTGTGGACGGTACTGCTGGGAAGAGGAGAAAGAGGAACGCTGTTGAAAGTCTCCTCTGGAGGAAGTCTGACCTCTTCCTCTGGACCCACGAAAGGAAGGGTTCCGAGATTGCAGAGACCCCAGGGCTCTGGCAGTATCTGTATCTTTTTTGATACCTTGCAATGCCTCGTCAATAAGAGAACCGAATAAAAGCTGGCCATCATAAGGCATGTCCAGGACTTTTGTCTGGACCTCCGGCCTGAAAGAAGTTGCCTTGAGCCAACCCTGGCGCCGGAGAACAGCCGCACCAGCCAGCTGTCTAAAACCTGTGGAAGCAATATACGTTGCACAGTCTATCAGTTCCGTGGCAGATAGTTCACCCTCCAACAGAATCTTCCTTGCCTCTTCTTTTAAGTCAGAAGGCAAATCCGCTAGATATGGGGCAATATCCGCCCACATTTGTCGGTTGTACCGTCCCAATAGTGCAGTAGCGTTGGAGGCACGCACTGTCAAGGCTGACATAGAAGAGAAACGTTTCCCTATGTTATCCATACATCGCCCTTCTTTATCCGGCGGAGCTGTCAACAGCGCAGCTGGGTTGTTTGCCCTCCTCTGCGCAGCCTGAGTGATAACCGAGTCCGGCTTTGGATGGCCTGTAAGACAAACCGGAGCCGTGTCCGGAGCTTTATATTTCTTGTCCAGGCGTGGTAGAACCGGTGGCACTGATGAAGGGTTCTGCATTATCTTTATGCCCTGGTCCCAAATATAATCATTTATCGGAATTGCCCGGACGGACTTCTTGAAGGGTTCCTTAAAGTCATATAAGAAACAGTCTTGTTGATGCGAAGGCATCGGGATCTGGAAGCGCTGGGCCGCTCTTTCAATGATGTTGTGGAAACCGCCGATGTCGTCGGGCGGTGAGTCGGCTGTGGTAGGGACAGGCGAAACAGGAGCCGGAAGGATGTAATCGTCCCATTCATCTTGTTGGGATTGGACGTCCTGGAGTTCTCCTTCCTCAGGTTCCTCCTCCTCCTCCTCGTCGTCCGTGGTGGGCCGAGGCGGAGGTGCCGTCCTCTCCAAAAGCAGTGGAGGCGGTCGTGGCCGTGGAGTGGAAGGCCCCGCAGGCATCGGTGGAGGTGCCGGAGTCGGAAAACGCTGCTTATAGTCCGTTATTAAGAGCTGAAGGTCTGTGACCAAGGCTGCCGGTAGACACACCATGGAAGGTGGAGGCGGCATGTATTCTTGATGAGGAACCTCCTCATAGTCCTGGGGATTGTCTTCGTAATCCGAGACATCCTGGTACTTTACATGGAGCTGTGATGGACTAGTCGCCGCAGGAAAGAGACTAGCGTCGTCCGAATCCTCCTCTTCAAAGAGGCGAGTGGGAGGCAAGGTTGAGACCTTACTGGGCGAAGTGAGGGCCGGAGTTAACGCACGCTTGGTTATTTGTACATGCACAAATGTACTCTGGTCGTCCGTGTCCATACCCCTCAAGGGGCTCGATGGTATAGCTGTAACCGACGTTACAGGTATCAATGCCGTCGACGGGATCGTCGTCGGGGTCGTCGTCAACGACGAGGATGATGATGAAGACGGTCTCCTCGTCGACGATGACGTCGACGATGACGTCGACGACGGCGATATTCTCGTCGACGGTACCCTCGTCGTCGACGGTGTCTTCGTCGACGGTGTCTTCGTCGTCGGTGTCTTCGTCGACGATGTTGTCGTCGACGATGATGAAGCTCTCGTCGACGGTGTCGTCGTCGACCCTCCCGTCGACAGCTTACTCGACAACGACTTTTTTATGGCTAACGTCGACGGAATTGTCTTGCCTGCCGTCGACGATGGAGTTGTCGCCGTCGAGGACATGGAATGGGATGTCATCGTCGATAGAGTCGTCGTCGACGATGTAACTGAAATCGCTGTCGAAGGAGATTTTCTCGTCGACGCTACTGTCGACATTGTTGTCGTCGACGAGGTGGCAATAGGCTTTTTGAAGGTGTGGGGCATCACCTTAGGAGACGAGCTCCCTGGAACAGGCGTATCCTGGACCTCTGAAGACTTTTTCTGCGTCTTCTTTTGAGGTGGCTGCGACGAAGGGCCCGGCGATGCCACCCTTGGTCTTTTAGATGAGGAGTGAGACGCAACTGAGGAACTCTCACTCTCCTCAGAGGACACCACATCCTCCTTGTCCTTTAGCCTTTGCAGCCAGATTAAAAGGCGCCCCTCTCGGTCTTTCAAGGTCTTAGAAGAGAAAGTCCGACATACCTTGCAGTCCTTAGAACTGTGACTGGGATAGAGGCAATACAAGCAGTCCTTGTGTTGGTCGTCGATATGTAGCCTCTTCTTTCCGCAAGAGGCGCAGGGCCTGAATAAACCCTTCTTAGGTGTATCAGCCATGCTGAAAATCCAGAAAGTTGAGAAGAAATACTGTCAAATCCAAAGAAATGAGCAGAGCTCAGTGGAGACTCCCTTAGCACGACGTGCGGTAGAAAATCTGAGGGACTAGAGCTCCTACCAGGAAGGTTCTAGAGGGTGGTGTTAGCTGATTGGCTCTGGCCAAAATTTGGTCCTTTTTACATAAGGACGTGGATAGCTTACTAAGCTAAGGCCTCTGAGGCCTATGGCTGTCTTATGTCTTCTGGACATTACTTTGTTATTTACCGGTGACTCCCATTCCCGACGACGGGGAATGATTCAGGCATGTGAATCTATGAAAGATACCCTAATACTGGATAAAGGGTGGAACTCCTTTGACCATATACAAAGAGGAAAGGGTGGAAGAGAACTCCATATAAGGTCAATGAGACCAGACCAGCAGATCTGAAGAACTCCACCTAAACAGAAGCACAATAAGGAAAAAGGAGGGAGCACTCCCACACCAACGGTCAGTCAATCAGGAAGTAAGTGAACTGAAAAACCCAAGACCAGACCTTAAGGTCAATCGCAGAGCTGGGTGGATGGGCGGGGCGTTAAGGAATCTGCGGCTAGACCATGTCTCTACCAGATACATCGTTACCGAAGGTAAGTAACTTGTACATCTGATAAAGACATCTAGCCGCAGATTCCTTAACTTGTGAATTAGATACCATAGCCATAAACTCTCGGAGGAGGGTCAGAAAACCAATCCTACAAGAGGCCCAAGAGGACCGGTTAACCAAGAAAAACTCAGTCACACCTCAGTGGGGGGAATGGATAAGTAATAGGGAACTCTTTCTAAAGGTGGTAAAAACCACAACAACGATGCAAACAAGAAATATGCACCAAAGAGCAAGTAGCATGTTTCCTCAGGCATAGAAGTACTGACGTACAATGCCCGTGGTAACCCAACTCCAAGGAAGATAGACATGGATCCAATTAAACTAAAGGCCAATTGGCCTCGAAGGAACGTGGGTGGAAGACCACTGGAAGGGGCAGAGAAGTCTGCAATGTGTATAATACAGGACTAGGCCACAAGACTGACTAACCGGAGGATGGCAATCACCTTTAGCTGAAAGAAAGAGGCCACTAAGGAACCAAAACAGGTCGTTAAGTTGAAAGAAGAGCCAAGGTATGAAGAAAAAGCACGAATGGAATCCGTCCAACCACAAGAAAATGAAATAAGTCTCAACGACCAGGTGGGACAAAAGATACATCGATAGACCAACACTGCCGCTGAGCACAGCACCTGGTCTCAAGAAAAGAATCAGGAAATTCCGGTAAGGTAAAACCGAGCCTGGGAAAACAAGCATTTGCAATGCAAATAGGTCTCGCATTTGTGAGTTAGAGCTATTGACATTGTGAATGGCAATGTTTTTTACCTACATGTTTTATTTTTGGAGTGAATTTATGTAGTGTGCAAAATCCTTTGGAAAAGTCCTGCACTTCGCAATAAATATATTGAAAAAGACACAAAGTGTGGATTGTGTCAACAATTGCTTGGCACGTACCTCATGGATGAAGTGTCGCCACACATGCACACCGTGGTGCTTTACTAATGCGAAATTCATTAATAAAAGTAGTGCTTACTGACTAACCAACGCGATTGGGATGGGAGCATGTGTATCCGAATCCCGTCTTCTCTTTAATTTTCTAGACTATTTGACTCACTCTCCTGCGTCTTGGTTATCCCCCAAACACTGGGAGGCAATGAAGTTTGTCAAGGGGGCGGGGGTCAGGGGGGCTTCGGGGGTACATGAAAATGTATTCATTGCCTAGTTGTCAAAGGTAGCCCCGTGCTATTAGTTAAAAGTGTGCAGATTTCATGAAGATATTAATAGTACTTCACTCGCATCTATGAGAAAATCGACATTAACTAAACAAAATGCCAGAATGCGTGTCAGTTTTCACAGTGTTTTAGACAGTACTGGTTGCTTAGTTTCAATGCATTAAATTTTGTATTTACTCTTTTACACAGAATCCAAAGTAGGTTACCTAACCCCAAAGCACCGAGTTGTTACATGACCCATAGAAGGGAGTGTTTTACAGTTACACAAATGTGTCCAAATGTAATTTTGGTACTGCCATGGAATGATCAGCCAATGAGGTACTCGATGAGCAGGTATTTAACTACACGTTCAAAATGTACGGTATTGTGGCTGTTTGTTTGTACACAACCACCTCTCTGAATGTGTTTATTAACACAGAGCTTCATCTACCAGACAGTGCTCAGAGGGGCGACTAAAGCACAGAAAAAAATGTATTCATTTATCCTGAGTGTGAAGGCACCCGGAAGGCTTAGGTGCCCGCCCAGAGAGGCTAGGGATCCCAGCGCTTCTACAGACTCTGCTGTGCTCCTCTGCACCAGAAGGGCACAGCTCAGAATCTGCCGCTTCTGCTAAGAATAGGTGAGGGGGATGAGGTTGGGGCATGTGGGAGTTGCCGGCAGATTTCCAGGTTATTGAAAGTGATGATTCTGACGCGAGTCAATGGAGGCTGACTGTCTGTGTGTCTGCACCAGTCTATTTATCTACCATCGACCGGGATCACTGTCATGTATCCATTCATCTCTTTTTGTTAGAGGTGCGCAAGCCAAAATATTAATTAACAGGTAGAGCCAGCCAGAGATGAGCCAAGCGTATACGAGCCAGTGGGCGATCCGTGAGTTGATCGGCATGTTAATCATACAGTAAACATGATGTAAACGTGCGATAATGTCTCTTCAGAATTCAAAAAAGTGCTTTTCTTTAGCGCGTCACCTCAGTACACAAGATTATAGCACTGAATTGAGAGGAAGTTATTAAAAGCGCTCGTTTTAAGCATGAGTTAAAACACTGCCACTCCTCCCGCCCAACAACAATTCCATTTGTGAACTAAGAGGCGTCAGTTGCCATGCATACCCCGAATGTTGCCTAGTCTTATTATATTTAGAGTACCATTAAAATCTAGTTCATTAAACACAAGACGTTTTTGTACAGCACGCATCTTGAACTAGCATATTTCAAGGTGGCAATAATACAGATGAAAACGGAAGTGCCGGAAGGCAAGAAAACACGGACGGGAGGGGGGGGGGTGGGGGGGGGGGGGGGGAAGGATGAGAGGTTACAGATTGAGGGAGGGGGCACTGAGGTGGGGAGACAGGGAAGAAAATAGTGTTAGGAGTAAAGGGGCCAATAGCTGTGGAAGGATACAAATGATGAATGAGGAGGGACTGACAAGCCTCAAACCAATCGGAAGGCAGCATTTAAGACAAAAGCCAATGGGCAGAGAGTGGGTGGAGCTTCCACACTACAGTATATACTGCATGTCTCGCAAAGCGATGGCCGTGCATTCACGCTGCAACGCTAGGTGAGACCTAAAAGAAAATTGTGTCAGGATTAAAGGGGCCAATAGCCGTAGAAGGATATAAATGATGAATGAGGAGAGTCTAACAAGCCTCAAACCAATCGGAAGGCAGCATTGAAGACAAAAGCCAATGGGCAGAGAGTGGGCGGAGCTTCCACGAAATTTCCACACTACAGTATATACTGCATGCCTCGCAAATCAATGGCAGCGCATTTGCACCGCTAGGTGAGACCTAAAAAAAAAAAAAAGGGGGGGGGGGGGGCACAAAATTCCACACAAATCACCAGACTACCGCCAGGGTGCCGAATATGAACCCCAAGTACACCAACAACAGGGACAGTAGAAACCATAAGGCTCCTGCCTTGATAAGATCAATAGAGGGAGGACCACCATACGCAAACCCCCTTAACTGAAGTATGGTAAGGCCCTAGAACAATGAGACCGAAATCAAATGAAGAAGGTTTATAACATGGAGAATGTCTCCTTCTCTAGCCTTTTCCCCGTTCTCCTATTTACTTATTTAGTATTATTGTTTTTTTTGGGGGGGGGGAAACCGAAAGGATGGACACGACATAGACGAAAGCCCATGAAACACTAGACACTGGCTTAGCAGTACACCTATTCAGGTGATGCATGCCGCAGCCCAAGAAATACGGCAACGCTCAAGGCACATTGGCAATGCCCTGAGTACCAAGAATAGAAAGAGACTGGGAGGGGGTTAGGGAGGGAAGAGGTAGACTCTCCCAGAACAGAATAGGCTAGAGCACAAGACAACATTGCATGCTAGAAAAATATCCACAGGCATGTACTTCCTAAGGGGAAAAACGTGAAAGAATGCGCTTGCCCAAAAGCGCGTACCAATATTTAGACCAAGACAACAGGAATTATGACTGAGTATTCCTCCATCACCAAACAGAATACCCAAAAGAAAGACTCCCTCAAGACAGAGGAGAGAGCAATCCACATCGGAGGGCAACTATGAAATTGAAAGTACATATAGAACAGAAGTTCATACAAGGCTCACAACAGTCGTGAGGCAAGGGGAGCACCTCTCATAACGGCCAAGAGGCAAGGACAACCAGTAATGTAACGACTGTGATGGAGGAAGGTAGGTCACCGAATAGCCATGGGGTTGGGTAGAAGGAAAAACAGGAAAAACTAAGCGTTCTACAATCAAAACGCCAACCCAACCGACCCTGCTGAGCGTCCGCTGCAGTGGGGACTGCCAATACCCGGGGATTCCGGATATTCCCCAACATCAGAGGAACTCAAGCCTCTGGGAATAAGGGTAAAAGCTGTGCCAGGGAGTCACACAAGGCATGGAGAAAACCTCTAAGGACACAAATAGCGTTGGTGGTGCGTAATGCTGCACTAGAAGAGGAAAGGAAAATGCTACTTACCAGTATGCATCTGTTCTTGGCACGTAGAGCTGCAGATCCTCACACTTGCATTAGATCGCCATCTGGTGTTGGGTCAGATGCTTGCACCTTGTTGTTGTCTTGGAAGAAGTCTTTGTAGTCACGAGATAGGGGACTCCTCAATTGGACGATAGTGCGTATGGGCATCGACTCCATCCTTAGATTGTTTTTCGCCATGATGGAGTTAGTAGAAAGCAAAAGATGTCCGTGTGTATATCTAAGCAAGATAGAACTGGAACAGATACAGGTCCCGGGGAGGTGGGTGGGCGTGTGAGGATCTGCAGCTCTACATGCCAAGAACAGATGCATACTGGTAAGTAGCTGCAGATCACACATTTGCATAAACTGTACAGCAGTATCTCCCCTAGCGGTGGTCACCTGTATCGGTTGCAGTAGTTTGAAACAGAGTTTTAAGAACAGCTTGGCCCACAGCTTGCTGCTTGGCTTGCACGTCAACACAATAGTGTTTAGTGAAGGTGTGTGTTGTAGACCATGTTGCTGCCTTACAAATGTCTTCTAGGGGAATGTTCCCTAAGAATGCCATAGAGGCCCCTAGTTTGCATGTGGAATGCGCCCTAGGGGGAATTGTCAATGTGCGTTTCGCTTTCTGGTAGCATATTTGGATACATTTAATGATCCACTTTGCAATCCCAGCTTTGGAGATGGGATTACCCTTATGCGGTGGGAAAAAAGCTACAAACAGTTGTTTTGTTTTGCGAAAGAATTTGGTTCTGTCAATGTAATAAAGCAGGGCTCTTTTTACATCTAGAGTGTGTAGAGCTCTCTCCGCTACGGAGTGTGGGTTTGGAAAAAACACTGGTAACTCCACTGATTGGTTAAGATGAAATGGAGAGATGACTTTAGGAAGGAATTTTGGGTTTGTTCTGAGAACCACCTTGTTACGATGTAATTGTAAGAATGGTTCTTGTATGGTTAAAGCCTGGATCTCACTTACTCTTCTAAGAGATGTGATGGCAATAAGGAAAGCTACTTTCCATGTGAGGAACTGTAGTTCGAATTCATGTAAAGGTTCAAAAGGGATTCCATGAGCCTGGTAAGAACAATATTTAGATTCCACACTGAAAAGGGTGGTTACCTAGGAGGAATTATTATTTTGAGGCCCTCCATGAAGGCTTTAATTGCAGGGACTCTAAAAAGTGACAAGTGTTGTCTGTTTTGCAGATAAGCAGCAAGTGCTGCTAGATGTAAACGTATGGATGAGTATGCTAGATTACATCTTTGCAAGTGCAGTAGGTAGCAAATTATATTTTGGTTGGAGGCATCCAGTGGATCAATATGGTTGTTGGTGCAGTAAATGGTAAATCTTTTCCATTTTGCAGCATAGCAAAGCTCTAGTAGTAGGGCGTCTGGCTTCTTTAATGATGTTCATACAGTCCGGTGGTAGGTTAAGGTAACCAAACTCTATGACTTTAGGAGCCAGATCGCCAGATTCAGCTGACCTGGATCTGGATGTCTGATCTCTCCATAGTTTTATGTTAGCAGGGATGGGAACAGGCGTAGTTTTTGGTGCAGAACTAGTGAGAGTTCCAACAGTGTTGTGAACCACGTTAGGCGTGCCCATGTGGGAGCTACTAAGATTAGTTTGAGAGACTGTTGTCGGAGCTTGCATACTACTAGTGGAATCGTGGGAGTGGCGGAAAAGCGTACGCAAATCTGCCTGACCAGTTCATCCATATCGCATTGCCCTTGGACAATGGGTGTGGAAATCTGGCGGCGAAGGTTGGGCATTTTGCGTTTTCGTGTGTGGCGAACAGATCTATGTCTGGTTGGCCCCACATCTGGAAAAACGGTAGAAGAACTTGGGGATGTAGTTCCCATTCGTGAATCTGTTGTGTCTGTCTACTTAACAGATCCGCAATCTAACTGTGAACTCCTGGAAGGTGTTCGGCAAGTAGATATATATTTTGTGGGATGGCCCATCTCCAAATGTTCTGTGTGAGCTGGGACAGCTGCAGAGAATGTGTGCCTCCTTGTTTCTGTATGTAGTACATTGCTGTCATGTTATCCGTGCGGATCAGGGCAGCTTTGTTTTGTACATGTACTTGGAAGGATTTTAAGGCTAGAAATATTGCTAGTAGTTCCAGGTGATTGATGTGGAGCACTTTTTGTTGAGTGGTCCACTTGCCTTGGGTTGTATGTCCGAGGAGATGGGCTCCCCATCCTGTGAGTGATGCGTCTGTCGTGAGTACTCTCTGTGGAACAGGTTCGAGGAACGGCCGCCCTTTGGACAAGTTTTTTGTGTTCCACCACTGCAGAGAGCGATGTGTGCGGCTGTCTACCAACACCAGATCTGTAAATTGTCCTTGAGCCTAATTCCACTGATGTGCTAGACATTCCTGTAAGGGGTGCATTTGAAGTCTTGCATAAGGTACAATAAAAATGCAAGATGCCATCATGCCTATGAGTTGCATGAACACTCTGGCTGGGAGAGAGTGTTGGGCTTGAAATTTTGTGATGAGGGTCTGTATGTTGGCTATCCTGGCTGGATTGGGATATGCTAGAGCTGTGGAGGTGTTTATTGTGGCCCCCAGATATTGGTGTATATGAGAGGGCTGGAGATGCGACTTGATGTAGCTGACAGTGTTGTGAAATGTTTGGATGGTTTGGTGAGTGTGTTGAACACATTAGTTGAATGACTTGGCTTTTATTAGCCAGTCGTCCAGATATGGGAAGACGTGATCTGTTGTCTTCTCAGATGTGCTGCTACTACCGCAAGACATTTTGTGAATACTCTGGGTGCGGTGGTGACTCCGAATGGAAGGACTTTGAACTGATAGTGTTGTCTGTCCACTACAAACCTTAGATACTTCCTGTGAGCAGGATGTATGGGAATGTGGAAGTAAGCGTCCTTGAGATCTAGTGTGGCAAGGAAATCGTTTTGTTGTAGCAGCCGGAGCACTTGTTGGAGAGTGATCATATGAAAATGATCCGAGTGTATATATATGTTGAGGGGTCTGAGGTTGAGTATCGGTCTTAGAGTGCCGTCCTGTTTGGTTATTAGGAAGTACGGCTAATAAACCCCTGGTCCTTAATGTTGTAAGGGAACAGGCTCTATTGCGTGCTTTTGAAGCAGTGAGAGAACCTCTTATTTTAGGAGAGTGAGATGATCTGTGGACATTGGACGCTGCTTGGGTGGTATGTGTGTGTGTGTGTGTGTGTGTGGGGGGTAGCTGTAAGTTCCAGGCAGTAACTATACTGGATAATCTGTCTTACCCACTTGTCTGTTGTGATGGAATTCCAGACAGGTAGGAACTGTGATAATATTCACCCCGACCGGAGTGGAATGGTCTGAGGGAGCGGAGTGAATTGACTGTTTTGTAGTGGGGGAGGTGCGAGTGTTGTTATTACCTCAGCCTCTTCCTTTGTTATTCCCTCTGTATCCGCCTCTTAAATATCCTCTATTGGGGGATGTTTGTGTAGTGGCTTTAAACGAAGATTAGGAGTTGAAAAGGGACCCCAGGAGCGAACAGAGCACAAAAACCCCACCCGGCGCCGGATACGGCGTCGGACGACGCCGGTCCAGCTCCGTGTCCATGTCGGGATGGAGGTCGGGGTTGACGCCGAGGGTAGTGGTGCCGTAAGGAGCGGCGCTGGTGGAGGTTTAACTAGGTCAACCGGCGCCGATCTGGATCCAAGGGGGTCCTGCGGCGCCGGAGCAGCCGGCAGCGAAGACCTAGGCCCCCCAACCGAGTCCTTGGGGCCCGAAGGCGCGCCGGCGGGGGTCGGTCCGCCCAAAGATGGCATGCATCACCTCGTAGAACGTACAAAGCTGGGTGGGGGTCGCTCCGGTTCCCGGAAAGGGAGGGAAGCTCGGAGTCGACCCGGGAGTGGCACCACCCGCGTGCCTCGTCAGATCGGCCGACCGACGAGAAGTCGAAGAGCGACGATGCTTCTTCGACTTCTTATGACTTACCCGACCACGAGTGCAAAGAATTCAATGATTTCGAACCGGAATGATGGTGGCTCCGCGACCGGTCCCTCGACCTCCCTCTCGACTGGGACCTCGAATGGCGTGGAGCCGACTGTCGGTGTTCATGCAGCTTTCGGGACCGCACCCACAAACCCATCGACCAAGGTCGGAGCTAAACTTGGGGTCGTGGTCGCACTCCAGGCAAAAGAGGCACACGTGGTTCATTAGTCGGTTACAGGAACCGCAGGCCTTGAAACCGGGCATCCCTCGTTCACCTGTTCGGAGTCGGAGACTCGAAACAAGAAGTTGACAAAAGTCGAGAAAAACTTGGTCCAAAAATTACTGAGGTACCGCTCTTCCCGGATTTGCGCTAGCTTGCGCAGAAAAAGAAAGAACTGACGTCAGCACGCGAGGGCGTCGTCTAAGTAGCTGCTGCGACGTCATCCCGGCGACGCAGACGACGGAGCCGACCGATGCCACCTTCCGACGCGCAGAGGTACTGCTGATGAAAAAACTTTCCAGATCCAGTCTGACGCCTGGGGGTAATTCTAAGGTAAGGAATCTATAGCTAATGTGTTTCTTTCAGATGTCTTTATCAGATTCAGATGTTCAGGATCATGTCTGATGCCTGGGGAATATTTTAAGATAAGGAATCTGCAGCTAGAAGTCTCTATCAGATGAATACATTACTTCCCATCGGTAATTATTTTTCTGATGGATACTCTAACTGTAGATTCCTCACCAGATGAATCCTTGCAGGTGCTAAGATGCATCAGGAAAACTGAATCTGCACTCACATGCCAGCAGGTTGCTCAATGGCTCTGGCTCCTCTCTATTAATGATATCACGGATCCATGCAAAGCACCTCTCTGCTTGATAGTTATCAGTTCCCATCCTTTTTTCCACGCCTTTATAGGCAGAAATGGAACACTCGAAAGAAAGCAGGGATGAAAATGAGCCAAAAGAAAAAGATTTACCTTCGGTAAAGGTCTTTCTGGTGGGCACTATCTGACTGCAGATTCCTTACCTTTAGAATATCCCCAGTCACCAAGAGTGGATCAAAAAAAGTATTAATCAATGTGCCAGTAGTTGGCTCTGAAGTGACGCAGCGGAGTCATTTAGAAGTTTCACCTCATTACATTCTTGTATCTTTCTCCTTCTGCACCCTCAGAGACAGAATGTAGAGGGCAACTTGTCCGAGACAAAATAACGATTTTTGAACTTGAGACCTTTTTACTACAGAATGAGGAGATGGGAGGGCAATGAAGAATCGGCGGCTAGTTAGAGAATCTACCAGAAAGAGTGTTAAGGGAGGTAAGTAACTTGTTCTTCTGGAGGATACTTATAGTTAACTTTTCTATAGCTGTAGAATTGATATCATAGCAGTAACTCCTAAATGAGGAGGATCTGAGGAGCGGAATCAGACCAAACCATCCTGCAGAACTGTGAAGGCAAGTGATCTTCCCAACAGACCTGGTGTCAAAGCAGTAGTGTTTGGTGAATGTATACAAGGATATCCACAACGCAGCCTGGCAGATGTCTACCACAGATACCCTTTCCGCCAACGACATTGCAGTGCCCTTTGCCCTGGTTAAATGGGCCAGCAGGTCTTCATGAGGCTGCTTCTTGGCCAGTGTGAAGCAGATTTTGATACAGAAAATTATCCACCTCAACTGGGTCCTCCTTTGCACAGCATTGTCTTTTTTCACACCAGAAAACCATACAAAGAGCTTATCATCCTCCTGATGATGGCTCGAAGTTAGCACATGACACATATCAAGATAGGTTTTAGATCCCAGTGAGGCATAACAAACGGTTTGATGGGGGAAACATGCAGGTCAATCCTTTTTATAAAACGCATCACAACTTTTTATTTAAACAGATGGTTGGGCAGGTAAACACAGAAAGGCTGAAGGGTTCAATAAATAACCTTTCACCGGGCCCACCTCAATGTCTTGCTAAGCTAATTGAAAGAAACAACAAAAGAGCATCAGAAGGTTTGGCTTGTAAGAAGCCATGTTTCAGGCTCCACACTAGACAATAAATTTGTCCCAGCGCTCAGAATAGAACAACTTGGTGAACAGATATCTGGGCGCAAAGATGACATCTACCACCTCGCCAAACAAACACATTTAGCTGCTTTCATCCAGTCTCCAATCATGGAGGTGTTGGCTGTGGAGACATGGATGAAGGACCCTGTCCTGTTGCTGAGACAGCAGGTCCTCCCAAAGTGGAAGAAGCCTGATCAGAAGGAAAATGCTCAAGTGGTCTGGATAGCACACTCTTCATGGCCCACTTTGGGGTGTTAAGAATGAATTGGGCCTGGTCTGACTTGAGTTTCTTCAGAACTCAAGGCAGGAAAGTGGCAGAAATATGTACACAAGTCCTTCTTTTCATTCTAGAGGGAATGCGCCTAGAAACAAGTGCCCTAGCAGAACAGTTGACACTGAGTTCTCAACAGTGGTGCCTAGATGTAGCCATGGAGTACTGCATGAAAACACTCTGTGTCACCCTTTGATGGAGATGCCACCTGTGGTCCATGAGGTGGGGTCTGCTCAGTTTGTCAACTCTGGCATTCAGGGACCTTGCCAGGTGGTTGGCAACCAGGAAGATGCTCTGATGCTTCAGCCACCTCCAGAGGCACAGCATCTCCTGACAGAAGACCCATAAGCCCACTCCACCCAGCTTGTTGCAGTAGCACATGGCTGTCATATTGCCCACAAGGACCTGCGCCATCATTGCATTGATGGACGGTAGAAAGGCTTTCAAGACCAGACAGATCACCCAAAGCTCCAGAACACTAATACGGAGCTGGCTGTCATCCAGACACCAGAGGCCTTTGATCTCCACCTCTCCTAAATTCCCATCTAACTCACATGTGACATCTATCACTACCGTGAACTCTGGTGGAGGAAGAGTGGCCTGGTACATGTCAGTCTGGCGTTCATCAGCCACAGCAGAAAATCCTCTGCGGTCTCCCTCAAAACCCGAATTGTGTCAAAGATCCATACCTGATCCTAGGCATCTAGGATCTGAGGTTCCACTGCAGCACACTCATGCGCCATCTAATATTTAGGATAAGAAGGAAGAACGAGGCCACAAGACCAGGAAGCCTCAGAGTCATCCGCATTGACAACTAGGACTGACCAAAACATCAGGATCATAGCCTGAATGTCCAAGACTAGCAGCGAAGGAAAGACTTTGAACTCCACTGTGTCCAAAATAGACCCAACAAATGGAAGTCTTTGCGCACTGTATATATGTGCGACTGCAGCAATTTATGATGAAACCGATTTATGTCAGGAGTTCGGTCATCGTCCAAAGTTGTTATAAGTCTCACTCATGGAGATACATGTACCCCTGACCTCCGAAGATGGGCAGCCACCATTGTAATCACTTTTGAGAACCTGAGAATATAAGGTAAGACCAAAGGGGAGCACGGTAAATTAAAAGTGTTCCTGGAGCACCGTAAACCATAATTAATACCTATGGGACAGTAAGACTGATGTATGAAAATAAAAGTCCTGCAAATCCAAGTTTGCCATCCCTTCTTCTAGGTCTAGAGCTGACAGGTTCTGAGCCAGTGTGATCATGTTGTACCTATTGTTCCTCAGGAAGTCGTTTAGTGGGAAAGTGGCATCCTTCTACCCTCTCCTAGTCCAGTACCCACTCAATGGCACCCTTGGACAACAGAATGTGGTCTTCCTGTAACAGGACTGTGGAGTTATCCATCAATAGTGACTCTAGTGAGTAGGAAAACAGGGTGCGGAGGATATGAATGGCAGGGAGGAGTCCCTTTGAATAATTTCTAAGAACCGCCTTTCCGATGTAATGGATTTCCCATTCTGGAGAAAATGTCATATTTTGCCTTCTACCTGCAAGGCATGAGCCTGAGAGCGTACACCAAAAGAGAGGCAAACACAAACAATTCATAAATGTAATGAATTCAAGAAGTAAGTGAATAAAAGTCACAGGTACTGGTCAGTTACTTTTCTTTATTGATTTTTCTCTTATCTCTTTTTCTGTCAGAACTATCTCAGCTAATGCGTTTCACATTAAAGGCTTCATCAGGGCATAAAATTGTATAAGCCACTCGAGAAGCAACAAGATTTCTCTTCAGCAGATAGTCAGGCTTATTTAAACTTTTTCACAATTGCTACAGGTTGTAGTACCACACATTTTTCAGTGTTTCCAAAATTCAAGGCTATAGACAGAGTAAAGCCCATGCAGTTAACTGGTGATGCGTGGAAGAATATCCTGACCATGAAGCTTTCGAACACGAAAGCAAACTGTTTTTGTTTGACTTCAATGGAGAAGTGAGGACACGTGTGTGGGCTTTACTTTGCCTATATCCTTGAATTTCGGAAACATTTTAAAGATTGTGGTACTACAACCTGTAGCAATTGTGAAGATGTTTAAATAAGCCTATCTGCTAAAGAAAAATCTTGTTGCTTCTCGAGTGGCTTATACAATTTTATGCCCTGATGAAGCCTTCTTTAAGGTGAAACGTGTTGGCTGTGCTAGTCCTGACAGAAAAACAGATAGGAGAAAAATCAATAAAGAAAAGTAACCAACACAACAACCAGGATCTGAGACTTTTATTCACTTACTTCTTGAATTCATTAAATTTATAAATTGTTTGCATCTCTATTTGTATATATTCATTGTTTAAGCTGGGTCAATAAGCAGCTGACCATTGAGGTGGGTAACGTGCAATCACAATATACTACACAAGTGACAATTCCAGGTAGTGTGGCTGTCTAATCCCTGGCTGCTTCCCGCTCTTGTTATGAGCCTGAGAGTGCAAACTAAAGCTCCTTGGTAGCTGATGCAGCAGGGGAGGAAGAATTGGAGGATTGCTGTTTCTGCTGGATTGTTTCTGCTGGATTGAATGGTTGCTACTGGTGCCACATCTGCGGCCTCAAAAGAACGATGTTGGCTGCTGCGGTAGAGTTTGGAAGGGCTGTTGCTGCCTGTAAGTCATCGCTCCGGAAAAGCTTCCGAATTTCCAGTACGGATAGGAAAATTTCTTAGCTGGTGTTAGTAGTCCCAAAGTTCATGCTGTGGCTAGACTATTCCTGAATCGTTCTAGCAGCAGACGATATAAGAGCGCTTAACATGAGGAACAGTTACATTATACTATGTCACATAATTTTTTTGTATTACTATTTGGGCACGGGGCAATTACGTGATTATACCAGAATCACAGGAGGTTGAGCCAACGCTGGGATAGGCACCTAGCTCCAAAGTCAGCACTTCTGCCTGTAATGCCACATTGTCTCTGATTTTATCAAAGAGTCTGGAGTCTTCAAAGGGTATGTCCATTAAGGACACTTTCGTGACTCCAGAAACCTGGTTGTCCACATGCAGGTGTGCCAAAAGAGCATCCATCCATAGTGTCCAGGTCAGATATTGCTTGCAATGTCTGGTAGGCTCGATCAAAAAATAAAATATGCCTTTTAATAGTACATTAGTAAACACTGTGTAGTGTTCTTAATTAATGGTGCTGAGCATCCATGTCAAGATGATGATGTCAGCTGCTGTGGGTGTTCTGTTAAAGAATGTTTGGTGATGAGAATGTTATGGGTTGAAGCTATTGTCAGTTGTACTGGCTTGGCTGGAGGATGAGGTCTCAAGATTACTCTCTTCATTAAAGAGTTCACAACCCACCTATTGCTTCCTGCCTATTCAATTCATCTTCCACACTTCATTTTGGCGACGAGTGGAAACTGGAAGAGACCTCAACTCATCTATTTGAGCATTCTGCCACACGCTCCTTACCGTCGACTTCGTCTGCGCTCCAGACTTCGTGGGAGCTCATCCACTGGCTGCATCGTAATTCGGCAAGCGGTGAGAACGGAGCACCTCTTGTGTTGTTTTTGAGCGAGCTGTGAGAGCGGAGCCTCCGGCGTTTGTTGAAACTCCCTTCAAGTATTGGTTCCGAGCGGAGCACCTCCGGCGTTTGTCAAGGTCAAAACTCGCCTCCGGCGTTTGTTGAAACTCCCTTCAAGTAATGGTTCCGAGCGGAGCACCTCCGGCGTTTGTCAAAACTCGCCTCAAGTATTGGTTCCTGTTTTCCTCCTCTTCGACGTTGTTTTCCGGGAGGTGCCTCCTCATTGGCTGGTCTGGGGGTTGTCACCTTTCCTGTGAGGTGCTTCCTCATTGGTTTGCGTAGAGGCCTTATCGTTTAGGCCTCGGGGTGCATCGGGTGCTGTTGCTTAGCAACCCGCTTTGCTTTACGCAACTCTGCCAACTCCCGGCGCCTCCCGCTACACGTCAATAATAAAGGAAAGGAACCACTCGTTTTGTTTCCTGATTGCAACACTTCAGGAACACGCCGTTTGAACATTGCGAGGTAAAACGTTCCTGATTCTCTGACTGCCTTGCCTCATGGAATTACATCGGCTTTCAAATCTGTTCATGTTCGATGTTTGCCACGCTGACTTTTCTTTTCTTCACGGTGGTAACTCTGCTTTGCTCAGTTATTAGTTTCTGCCATTTCTTTTGTCATACTGTTATATATGACAGCTATAACAATTATTCTCTAATGTTTATTTACCTTTATTGAATGCTTAGTCCCAAGGTGCTTTAGTGACAAGTGTAATTTGGGTTTTGTTTTCATCTTTGCCTTAGCTGTGTTGCAATTATACACTGATACAGTCTGTTGATTTTATTTGTGACTAGTGTAATTTGGGTTTGCATTCATCCTCCAAAATGCAGAATGTAACCGCGCCACCGTTCTTTCTTTCTGCCCCAGAAGATCCTCCCATACCTTGGTTGAAATGGAAAAAAGTTTTCTCCAATTATGCCAGGGTCTGTGGTACGTCTTTGAGTGCAGAAAGGAAGTCTGCCTTATTTTTGCACTGTCTTGGTTCAGAGGGGCAAGAAGTATTCGAACACCTTCCTGACCTACCGGATAGTGAGGGTAACTCTCTAAATGAATATGAAATCTGCATAAAAAAATGGATTTGCATTATACCCAAAATGAGTATGGTATTAGAACGTTATCATTTTGGTAAGAGACTCCAAAAACATGAAGAATCTGTGGAACAATATGTCACCTCCTTGCGCAAGCTGGCTTCCACTTGTTCCTTTGGGGCAAGTTTGGAGGAAAGACTCAGAGATCAACTCATGCTTGGGTCATCTATTGACAAAGCAAAAGACGCACTCTGGCAAAAAGACAATCCTTCTCTTGAGGAAGTCATCACCACTTTAAAGTTGCATGAGCATTCAAAAGCTTGTTCTGAGGCTATACGCAAAGGAGCAGACAACAATAAGAGTTCTGATGCAGAAGTTAAGGAAGTAAAAACAGATGCACCTTCAGGGCCTGATAAAGCCCCAAAAGGTTCCACACAAGGCACTTCAAGCTCTTCAAAGGGTGTGCGCCCGAACGTAAATCCAAAGTATTCATCTGTAAAATGTTTTCGCTGTGGGAACACAGGACATTTGGCTAATTCCAAAGACTGTCCTGGGTGGAAAGCTATTTGCTCTGTTTGTAAAAGGAAAGGTCATTTTTCAAAATGTTGTAGATCCAATAGGAATCAAAAGAGTGTGAGGGAAGTTGATCTCTATGAACAAGACGGGGAAGATGTAATTGTTTCTCAGATTTGTTGCCAGGTGAAGGATGGTCCTATGGAAGAAGTGTTAATTAATGACAAGTGTGTTAAGATGTTGTTCGACTCTGGAGCAAAGATCACTTTAATTCCCAAAGACTTTTATGAGAAATATTTACTCACAAAAGTAAAGTTATTCAAACCGGATATTGTGCCAAGAGGTTATGGGGGACAAATAATAAATCTCTTAGGATACTTTGAAGGAACAATTGATTACAAAGGTAGGCTCACTGCAGGCAAGATTTATGTTTCCATGAAAGGAGATTCTTTGATAAGTTGGTCTCATCAAAGGGATCTTGGGGTTTATCTAGATCCTAATCAAACACCTTCAGTGTGTCTGAGAGATCTCTCGACTATAGCCTCAATCTCTGACCGCAACAATTGGATCAATAAATTCCCACAAGTTTTTGATAAAAAACTTGGTTGTCTAAAAAAGTACCAACACCTTATTAAGTTAAAGGACAATTCTGTCCCTGTAGTGGCCAAAGTCAGAAATGTTCCCATGTTGGTCAGAGACAAAATGAAAGAAGAATTGAACAAGCTACTGGTTAATGGTGTTATCAAAGAGGTAGAAGCTACGGAGTGGGTCTCTCCGGTTGTGATGGCTCGAAAATCCAATGGTGAGGCCAGGCTCTGCATTGACTTGAGGGAATTGAACAAGGCAGTGGTGGTGGATCACTATCCTCTCCCAAACATAACAGAAATGTTATCCTCGTTAGGTAGTGCCACGCATTTCTCTGCATTAGACTTGTCTTCTGCCTACCACCAGGTTAGACTACACCCGTCCTGCCAAGAATTGACCACTTTTATAACACCTTTTGGAACATACAAATTTCTAAGGATGCCGTTTGGTCTTATATCAGCTGCATCGGTGTTCCAAAGGGTCATGGAGAACATATTAAACGGGATAGGTGGGGTCAAAGTCTACCAAGATGACGTTCTTGTGTACGGTTGTAGCTTGCAAGAGCATGATGAGAGGATGGGTCTTATACTTTCTAGATTGCAAGATCATGGCCTTACTCTTAGATTGGATAAGTGTAAATTTGATGTTAAGGAGATTGAATATCTGGGCCATTCAATCTCTGGCTCTGGGATCAAACCCAAGCCTGCTTTGGTTGAAGCCATTTCCAACCTCAATTACCCGGCAAGCAAAGATGAACTTACTAAATTTTTGGGCATGGCAGAATTCTACAATAAGTTTGTTCCTGGTTTCGCTAGAAAAACTGAAAATCTAAGATCTTTATTAAAAAAAGGGAGCGAGTTTGTTTGGAATGAATCGTGTAGTAAGGAATTTGATTTAATTAAGGACTGTCTAAACAAAGCACCCAATCTCTCTAGTTTTGATCCCAAGAAGAAATCCTTTGTCATGACAGATGCTAGTGGTAAAGGATTAGGTGCTGTATTGTTGCAACCAGGGGAACATGTAGACAACACGGTTTTGTTCATCTCAAGACCACTTAGGGGAGCTGAGTGCAACTACTCAGTAGTAGAAAAGGAAGCTTTGGCTGTCTATTGGGCAGTTCGCAAGCTCAAGAAATTTTTGTGGGGTAAAGCTTTCTCTGTGATTTCTGATCACAAACCCTTAAAGGAAGTATTTGGGAATAAAGGGATTGATCGAGTATCACATAGAATAAGGAGATGGGTTGTTGCTTTGCAAGATTTTGAATTCTCTGTCTCCTATTTGCCGGGGGCTAGCAACATTCTGGCAGACTGCTTGTCAAGACTTGTTAATTCTTCTGGCTCAGATGGTGATGAAGATGATTCTTTTCTTGGGGAAGACTTTGGGGAAGACATACAAGTGTGTTTAGTCACTCAAGGTGTGATCACTGAAGAGGAATGGAGTGTGGCCTTAGGCAATGATTCTGCTTTGCAACAGGTTGTTTCATATATTCGTGATGGTTGGTGTGAAAAACGGTTGTGTGATGAGGAGGTTAAAGGGTTCTGGTCTATCAAGGAGGAGTTATCGATTTCCAGTGGTCTTCTTTTTAGAGGAAGCAGATTGATTGTTCCTTTGGTGTTGCGCACAAAACTGGTTGATAATGCACATGCTAGTCACATGGGCATTGCCAAAACCAAAGAGAGGCTTAGGGAAAACTATTGGTGGCCCGCGATGGATACTTTTGTAGAAAGATTGGTGCGTGATTGTCCTCTGTGTGCCACTAGTGATAAAGTTTTAGGATGTAGAACTCAGCCGATGCTTGTGAGGAAGCAGGCTACTGGTCCATGGATTGACATTGCTGTTGATATTTTAGGTCCTGTAAAGGTAAAGTCACAAGATCGGTATGTCCTAGTTTGTCTGGACATGTTTTCCAGGTGGCCATCTATCAAAATAGTGAATAGTGTAGATTCCTCATGGGTTATCAATTTTTTGGATGAATTGTTTGCAAATGAAGGGTTGCCAAATTCGGTGTTGACTGATAATGGGGTACAATTTGTCTCCAGGGTGGTTGAAGAGTTTTTGAGTGAGAGAGGTATCATGCATAAGCGTGCGGCTCTTTATCATCCTGAATGCAATGGAGTAGTTGAGAGATTTGTGAGGGTTTTGAAGGAGGCCATGCAATTAGCCGTGACTTCTAGTTATAACTGGGAGGAAGCTATCAAGAAGAAGGTGTTTGAGTATAGGTTCACTCCACATTCTTCTACGGGTGTTACTCCTTTTACTTTATTTAAAGGAAGGGTTGCAAGCACTCAAGTAAGTCCTCTTTGGGTTTCCTCTAAGAGGTTAGAAGTGGGTGGTGTAACTGATAAAAAAGCTGATTGGAAAAACCAGGAGTTAAAGAAAATGTTGAGGAGAAAAGAGATTTTTGACAAGAGAAAATCGGTCAAAAGAACTGTCATTCAAGTGGGTGACATGGTCAGGGTAAAACTCCCTGAAAGAAGGTGGGGTGAATCCAAGTTTAGTCAACCAATCAGAGTTAACAAGCTTCTGGGCAATGCAGTGAGGACACAGGATCATAGAGTCTGGAACCTCAATAGGATTGTGAAGTGTCCCTCTATGTGTGGCCAGAGTACTATCTCTGAGAATCCAAATAACCTTTCACACTCTCTAGGTACGAGACCAATCAGACTAAAGAGTGTTCCTCTTCGTTTGCAAGATTGATGTGATGGTGCATATACTTTGTTTTTTTTTATTTGTTTTAGTTTGATTGATGAAAAGGGGAAGGTAATGTAGTGTTCTTAATTAATGGTGCTGAGCATCCATGTCAAGATGATGATGTCAGCTGCTGTGGGTGTTCTGTTAAAGAATGTTTGGTGATGCGAATGTTATGGGTTGAAGCTATTGTCAGTTGTACTGGCTTGGCTGGAGGATGAGGTCTCAAGATTACTCTCTTCATTAAAGAGTTCACAACCCACCTATTGCTTCCTGCCTATTCAATTCATCTTCCACACTTCACACTGCAAAAAGCAAAAGAAAAAAAGTAATTTCTCTAATGCAGTGTTCAGGGATCGGACACAAAAGCAGTGATTCAATGTTTAAGAAAAACAATGACTATCTCTTCAAGGAGGAAGACAAGTGCTACAGGCCCTATAAACATGCTCTGATACCCTCGTGGGTCATGTTCGCGCAACATAAGACTATAAATAAATAAATGTAAAATGCACACTGTACAATCCTATACATTTACTATATGGTTACAACTGTGTCTCGTAGCATATAGGAATGAGTAACGATGATAATTTACAAGAGAGGCGTGGAGCTCGTAAGAAAGGCTGTAGGAAGACCCAAAGAGCAGAAATCCCCCTGAACACGCACAGAAGGAACACAAGGAGGTGCACTCACTTGCCCACGGCCACATGCAGCTGGTGCTGCACCTCGGACCTGACGCTGGCGGTGACGCTGGCCGTCAGCTGCTCGGTGGTGCTTTGGAAAGTGTTGATGCTGTGCTGCAGCTGGCTCAGCAGCGGGTCCCGGGCCTCCTGCTCGCGCGCCTTCTTGCTCTTCAGCTGGGCCTCGAGCTGCAGGATATCTGCGAAGAACAACAAGATGGCGTCTGGAAAGCGTAACCCGCCACGCGCTTCAAACTGCTTACAAACCCCGTTCTCCCCGCTCCGTGAGAGGCAAGCCAGGCTTTGTGGGTGATAATGTGCTGCACTGCAGATAAGGCGCCTCAGACCCCTTCCGGGGCGCCAGTTACCCGGCATTACATTGTGTATGACCGGAGGGGCTTACATTAGCTGTGAGACTATGTGGGGCGTATTTTTGCGTCCTATGTCGTGAATGACCCGAGAGGGGCTCTTATGGGAGGACGCGCAAGAAAGTTATGTTTATGGGTTTCCTTATGCTTTTCAGTCCATTTCCCATGCTGGCTGCGCTTTCGTCACTGTAGGGCCGCATTATGAGTTGGCAGGCGGGCAACTAGAGCCAAATTTCGGGGGGGGGGGGGGGGGGGGGGGGGGGGGGCTGAAAAAGATTTCGGGGGGGGGGGGGGCTAAGTCTTTCAGCCATAGGCAGAGTGGCTGTAAGAAGGGGCGAAAACGCAACAAAAGCTTCATTAACGTGTAAATGGTCTTTTAAAGACCCGTGAAGTACTCGGGTGCGGCTGCAATTAGACGGACGCCAGCCCGCGAGGCTGTCTCAGCCGGGCTGACACACATGACGGGGGGGCTGAAGCCCGGTGAGCCCAATGGGTGTTGCGCGCCTGTGAGTTGGTCCACGTTTTCTTAACAATGAGAAAACACTATTTAATGACACCGACATAAAGAGAACCTCTGGTGGAAACATCTCTTTTGAAACTCGTTTATGCGCTTATGTCTGAGTAAAAGCAGTGGATGTATTTCTTTATGTATTGGTTTTCTCCAACGGTGTTAGCACCGTGAAGCGGGGTCTGTCTTGGTTCGGCGGCAGCGCTGTACTTTCAAGGCCAGGCTCGAGTAAGTGCTAAGTGTTTCGTTGCAGTGAACCGCGTGCAGCGTTTCTCGTAGGGTACCTGTCACGCTTGCACACACAGAACAGAGGGACTCACACTCCTGCGTGCCTTGCTTGAAGCTGGCGTTGATCTGCTGGAACATGGACTGGCAGCCCTTCTCGAAGGCGGGCAGCACGATACTCTGGAAGGCCTCCCTGTATGCCGCCTGGATCGGGCCCTGCAGGGCGTCTGCCGCGGCTCTGCCGATGGTGTCCGTGATGTTCTAAAACAGGGAAACGCACACATGGTCGAGTGTATTATTAACATGCAACGCTAGATCTCGAGTGCTGCTGTGATTTATTACACTTTGAAAGTGCATCTTACTCCAAAGTATACAAAGGTATACAATACCCTCAAACAAAAATAATACAAATATATTCAAAGGGCACATCAAAATGGTTACACCATCAGAAGCTTAAAGAGAGTCATACAAGAAAAGAGCAATACACAAATAATAGTTGAATATAAATAAACGTTTGCCTGAGTACCTTCCATTTTTACAACAATGTCTGCAGCAATCTTTTCTCACTGGTTCTACTATTTTAAAGCTGAAAGAGAAAAACACACACACACACCACGAGTCTGACCAAAAGCGGACTAAAGCAAATCATGGTTTTACATTACCATAAGGAAGACATTTCAGACCCTCCGAGTTCTCAAATCAAGTCAAGTTTATTAGGTAATAAAAACCATAAACATAAAACCAGCACAGTACATATAAAGTCAATAAAACTCTCCTTCAAGCAGTGTAGTGCCAGTGTGTTTGCCACACGCATAAAGCCAAACCAAAAAACATGGTTTACATAGACGAATGAACGAGCAATAGAGTCGTCGCATTGTTCAAGCAGCGAGATACAATATTGGGAGTGGACTATTTAAAACCATTAACATTCCTGTATCGTCTAGGTGTACTCAGGGAAGTTACAAGGAACACACAATACAAAAATAATAAAAATATGATCATGGCACAACCTGTGAAACACACATGTATCCAGAGCATACTATACAGGGGAAACAGTGCAAACATTTCAGGGCGTTACGGCATCTCGCATCACCTTCTGCGACTGAACACACAAAACATTATCAAAAGGCTTGATATAAACATCAACACTACCGTGTAAAGATGCATTCTACAGGTACCTAAAAATCACGCAAGGAGGCATGCGCAGTTTGAACCAATGTACTTCTACCTGCCTAGTGAAGGTTTGTCAAAAAGTGACTAGTGCAGTGAGCTTGAAGCAATTGTACAATGTTACATATAGAACGCAATTGTGCAAAAACGCAGCGTCGAAGTGCTTGGCGGCTGTATTTGGCAAAACTGTGCAAAAAATACAAACTTGTTGACACACTCCTATCAGCCTGATAGGCTTGGGTGCCTGTTGCAAACACTAGTGCTGCTGTGCAAGGACAGCGTTTACTGCAGCTGTGCAAAGGTAGCTTTTACTGAGCAATCAGAGCATACGACGTTGAGCAGAAATGGGCTATTCCTCATGATCGTCTCACCCTTCGCAAACCCTCGTGAATTAAAAGTATTATATAAAACCCTTTCCAACCCATGGACAGCATTCATATAACAATTGTAATCGGTTTGTTAAAAACTGCTAGAATCTACCCCAGTCGAATAGTTAGCATACAATTCAATGGGCTCCGGGCCTCCTTTGGGCGCCGTCCTGCAAGTTCTAACACCTACATCTAAAAACTCCTTACACAATAATGACCTCCGATGATCTAGCAGGTTTGGGCACAAAGTACATGTACAAATGTTTCTTTTGCCTGATGACAAAAGCGGCACAATGCATCTTCTGCTTGGGCCTTCTTCTGCCACTTGAAATCAAGTGTTGGAAGGTCTGCTCGGGCCTTCTTCTGCCACTTGAAATCAAGTGTTGGAAGGTCTGCTCGGGCCTTCTTCTGCCACTTGAAATCAAGTGTTGGAAGGTCTGCTTGGGCCTTCTTCTGCCACTTGATATCAAGTGTTGGAAGGTCTGCTTGGGCCTTCTTCTGCCACTTGAAATCAAGTGTTGGAAGGTCTGCTTGGCCTTCTTCTGCCACTTGAAATCAAGTGTTGGAAGGTCTGCTTGGGCCTTCTTCTGCCACTTGAAATCAAGTGTTGGAAGGTCTGCTTGGCCTTCTTCTGCCACTTGAAATCAAGTGTTAGAAGGTCTGCTTGGCCTTCTTCTGCCACTTGATATCAAGTGTTGGAAGGTCTGCTTGGCCTTCTTCTGCCACTTGAAATCAAGTGTTGGAAGGTCTGCTTGGGCCTTCTTCTGCCACTTGATATCAAGTGTTGGAAGGTCTGCTTGGGCCTTCTTCTGCCACTTGAAATCAAGTGTTAGAAGGTCTGCTTGGGGCTTCTTCTGCCACTTGAAATCAAGTGTTAGAAGGTCTGCTTGGGGCTTCTTCTGCCACTTGAAATCAAGTGTTCGAAGGCATCCAAATCGCATTTTTATTAGTTCCTCTTGATCGCCAGTAACAGCAGTGCCTCAAAAAAATGTTCCTTGCTTATGATAAACGAGTTTATTACTAACCACCCATGTGATTGTTTTTGTCAGTGTGGCTTAATCTTCCAAACTTCTCTTCTGCTGTATGCATTTGTTCACACATTTCTTAAATATATGGTCTCTCGTGTTCAGTTGCCGTAAGTCTAGGATGCCAAGATTCTGTCTACTGTCCCACAGGTATTTGGTGGATTGACCTTTACCCCTGGTCAGGTTTATCTCTGTCCAAACGAGTTTAGCCAGCGATCCCTCTGGGGGACTCCGCAGGCGATGACACTTCACGAAAGCCCCCTACCTGGCTAGTGATTGTTTAACCAAGGCAAACACTCGTTTTTATGTTCGTATTAAATGCTTCTATACCAAATGCGCATCTTCACCCAGCCTGATCTTGCCTCCATATGATAATGTTGATATCAGTTTTGATTTAATCACTACTATCAATGTCTTTAGGCTGTGGCCCCACAGCCTTTTCATCAAGTTTGAAAAGGCAACGTTTAGGGCCTCAGCTTTTGCAGTGGTAGCTTTTTTGAGTGCAGCAAAATAATTTCGTGAGTTCTATTTGAACCCTAGGTACATGTATGTTGTAACTTCATCTATGTTGGACCTGTTTAGGTGCCATCTCCTGTGCTTCGCTATTTGTCGATTCAGCAGTATTACTTTGGTTTTTTAAGACTGATTTCCAGCTGCTTATTTCACTGAATATTCAGCGAGCCTGTTGATATATCTTTGTAGGCCCACGTAGGGTACTGCTTAACAGCAGCAGATCGTCTGCATACAAGATGCTACCCAGCTGTTGGGAAAATAAACTCGGTGCATGCGACACTAGTTCTGCCAGGGAGGGTGAATTACCCCAGATGAACAAGTTTAACAGCAGCAGCGCCAATACCCAAACCTGTTTCAATCCAAGGGAGGTGTTAACCTTTCTGGATGGATGGTGCCCGACCCCAACCTTCATCTTTACCCAGGTTTATGTATAGAACATCTGGCTAGCCCTTAAAAGGTTTTGTGGAATTCCCCAACGTAATAGTTTTTCCCAGAGCAAGCCTTGTGTAAAGCAGTCAAAGGTTGCTTTGAAATCCACAAAGCACATGAATAACGGTGTCTTGTGTCACATGCTCTGTTCATTATGAGACCTACTGCCGTTAGGTTAGTGGATGTTCTTTGCTTTTTAATGAACCCTGTTTGGTTCTTTGGCAGCCTTTTTGCCTCTGTCACCCACTCCTGTAGATCCTGAAGTAGTAACGTTGACAACCTGTAGTTACTAAGGGATGTGGCTAACCCGCTCTTGAAGATGCGATGGATCACTGAACCTCTCCAGCTTTCCAGTATGCTTTCCGCCACCAGTATTAGCTTGAAAATCAAATTCAAGAAACTAGTCCAGGTAGTGTTGCTCTGCTTTTAGAGTGCAGTCAGCATTCCATTTGTGCCAGGTGCACAGTTCAAGGATTCTATTGGATGGCCTAAGGGTTCCACCGGGTGGTCTGAGACATCGGTAGCATCATTGCAGTTGGTTTCTGGGTTCACCGGATCCTGTGTGCTTATGCTATGATCTTTGTCATGTGGGGTCAGACTTGAACCCGGGACAGAATGGTCATCTGTACTTCCTTTATGAGTTCTTAGCTATTCAACTCATTCATCCTCGCTTATGTTAGTGTTTCAATGTTCCTTGTTGGTCGGTTTGAAGACAGGAAAAGAGGCGGACAGCAACCCTCCTGGGAATGTAATATTTTAATGCTCCAACTCGAACAGTTCCTTGTAGTCCATAACATCAGCTTGAATCTGCGGGCAGTTAAATGTAACAAGTGTGGGTTCAGATACTAGATTCCTGCGTGGTGTTAAGAATTCAATGGAATAGATGTCGCAGGATTTAACTTCTGCCAGGTCTGGCAAGTCCTCTATGAGCTTTAATATGTTTGAGCGGTTTAGGATGTCATGAGGGCCTCTGGATCTATATTCAGGGACCCACAGTAGACTTGCCTTTGGTCCTAGGTAAGCAGTGGCAATCCTAATGCCCTCTGAGATATTTTCAAGTGGGCTTATATTGCTTTTTTGTGTACCACCCATGACGGATTGAGGTCATCGCATGATGCGCCATCTTCAGTTCTGGTTGTCCCCCCACACAGGCTGCAGAGTAACTTAGAACCATAGTTGATTCTTATTTGCTCTGTAGTTTGTAACCTGGCGCCATTCTCCCTTAGAGCTGGTCCAGGGTTTGGGGCACGATCCCACTACAGGCTAACCTCCCTCCTTTCTGGACTGCCTGTTTCATTTGTTAGGTTTTCTGACCTACCAGGGGTGTTACTGTTGTCTGCTTTTCCTCTCTTTGCGAGAGTGGGTTCTACCTCTTCACTTCCTCTTTTGCAGCGAGATCTTTGATGCTATTACTAGGGCTATTCTTAGCCTACTGCTGATCATTGTTGCCCAGAACATGTCTAAAACTGTTGGGGCTGTAGGAGTGCCCCCGTTTCGCAATTCTCCCCAAGCCCTTGATACTCATCTCCCATTTCTCCTTGCTTGGCATCCATTGGAGCGGGGTTAGCAATCTCATTTCCGTAGTCGCCTGGGACTTGCCCAATGCAGGATCTCGCAGGATAGATTTGGTGACTGCCTTTCCTTGCTCACAGTTGAATTCTCATGTGAGAACGGCAGTGACGAACAATCCCAGGCAGAGTCATGCGAGTGAGGTAGAGCTTAACATATCTGATGCAAGGAAAGCAGAGCTACTGGATGCCCCATGCACAGAAGATTAAAGCGCACAATGATTAAAGAGCCCAAATGTAACTACAAGTGACGTCAACAGCTTCAAGGAGGCTGTATTGAACACAATGCAAGCAACGGTGGAAGCGTTGAATGATCATGTTAAAATTGACATACAAGTGGACCTGTTAAACACGCTTGCGGTCTTTGTGTCAGGTATAGATGGAAAGCTTGATACTATAATTAATCACATCCATAGAGTTCAATTAAGGAAGGACGATGAATTCACAATGTGCAAGTGCAAGGAGATAATTTATAAATTAGTTCAACTGCCAGTGCTCCTGGAGAAGATGCTTAGAGCAGTAAGGAAAAGTATCATATGTAACCATGCGGACTGCTGCACAAGCAGATGATGTAGACGTTGCAAGAGGTTGCAAGGGAAGCACACCTTGCCAGGGAGAAAGATGCGGCAGAGCCGAAAGATGCCTACCACCCCACCCATAGATGAAAATATCTTAGAGAATCAGCAAAAACAAGATCTAGTGATCATTGAATTGTCACCACCAATGAATCCCGCACCATCGCTAATGACCAAGCGAGAAAGAAAACAAGCAAGGAAAGGCAGACACAAATCTATCCAGCGAGATCCAGCCCAGTTTGTGAAATTCAAGTAAAGAGGAATACCAGTACCTTAAGAATAACATACAGCAGTACACAGTCCTGGCCGATGACTTACTCAGCCGACAAAAGACTTATCCCTTAAGTGCAATGCAGTTCGAGAAGAGGGACTATTCAGAGTAAAGGTCTCCGGCTATGGATCAGGCTCCCCAAGACCATTCACAGCAAAGACAACCAACTCTATGCCAGTGAAAAATAGTTTTTCCCAGAAACCTTTGCATGGTTCTTCACAAGGAAGTGCCAGGTAGCAAACCAGTTTTACCGAGTCCAACTACACAGCCATTTCATTCTCTTTTTTGGCAATGTACATGCAAGTTCTCAGCTCATGATAGGTTGGGGACAACATGGGAAAAACGCCTTTTCTGGCCTGGCCTGTCTTGAAGTCACTTAAAATGAGGCTGACAGTCCTACTCTGATTATTACCAGTAAAAATCTTTAAAAAGTTAGCACAATCAGTTAAAGGTGATGCTGCGGGTTTAAAAATACATCATTCCTTGAGGGTGTATGTACTGTAGACTAGACGAACAAGTTACTTACCTTCGGTAACGATATATCTGTAAGAAACATGAGTTAGTTAGATTCCTCACCTTAGAATATCCCCAAGCGTCAGGTTGGATCCGGAAAGATTTTCATCAGCAATACCCTTGCGCGTCGCTAGGCGTCGTCTGCGGCTCCGCGTCCGTTGTCGTGATCGCCGGGATGATGTCGGAGTACTTAGACGCCACCCTTGCGCGCTGACGTCAGTTCTTGTACATAGCTTTTCCGTGCCAGGAAAGCAGAGCCATGCAAGAGACCGACACTGGTGCCAAAAAAATCTAGGACCCTGAAAGGGATGACCTCAACCCTAGATATCGGTTCGCAGAACTGGGAGGATGGGTGGGTCCGTGAGGAATCTAACTAGCTAATGTTTCTTACAGATATATCGTTACCGAAGGTAAGTAACTTGTTCATCTGAAAGAAACACGTTAGTTAGATTCCTCTCCTTAGAATAGATACCCCAGCAATACCAACCCCGGTGGTGAGTCTGCAAACCAAGATCACACTAGAAAGTCCTGGAGAACAGAACGGCCAAAGAAGCCGTCTCTCCGGCTGTCCAGGCAATAGTGTTTGGCGAACGTGTGCAGAGAGGCCCACGTTGCTGCCTGGCAAATGTCTTGCAAGGGGACTCCCCGGCCCAGGGCAGTGGTCGACACTGTGGCCCGAGTGGAATGGGCCCTCAGCCCTACAGGAGGTTCCATGTTAGCTAAGGAGTAACAAACCTTGATACACAAAACGACCCACCAAGAGATGGTTCGTTTGTGTACCGCCCGCCCCTTCTTAGCACCCACGTAGCCGACAAAGAGTTGGTCGTCCACCCGGAACTGCTTGGTGTGGTCCAGATAGAAGGACAGCGCCCGTTTTGGGTCCAGACGGTGGAGCCTCTTTCGAGGGAGGCGGAAAGAAGGTGGGCAGCGTAACAGACTGCCCGATGTGAAAGGCAGTCACCACCTTAGGAAGAAAGGAAGGACGAGTTCTGAGAACAACTGTGGACAGAAAGGAAAGGAGGCTTAGAAGAGAGCCTGGAGCTCACTCACCCTTCTAGCAGAGGTGATGGCCACCAGGAAAACAGTCTTAAGCATCAACAGATGAAGGGGACAATTATGAAGTGGCTCAAAGGGAGCGCACATCAGATAGGTCAACACTAGGTTCAAATCCCACTGAGGCATTACGAAAGAGACAGGAGGAAACATGTGAATAAAGCCCATAAAGAAGCGAGAAACAACAGGGGATTTGAAAAGAGAAGGCTGATCAGGAAGCCGTAAGAAAGCAGAAATAGCAGAAAGAAAACCTTTTAGGGTGCCCAGAGCGGAGCCCTGCTGGGCCATGGAAAGAAGAAAGAGGAGAACCTCAGAAAGAGGGGCGGAAAGGGGATCCACAGCCTTTGCTGTGCACCATGCCACAAATGTGTTCCAACTGCAGCCGTATACCGATTTTGTGGCGGGACGCCTGGCTGCCAGAATCACATTACAGACTTCAGGAGGCAAGTCAAATGGCATCAACAGCCGCCGCTCAATCTCCACGCATGGAGGTTGAGGCTGGACAGATTTGGGTGGAGGACCGTCCCCTGCTGCTGCGACAGAAGGTCCTCCTGAAGAGGCAGTCGTATCGGGGGATCGATCGACAGCTCGGGATACCAAACTCTTCGAGCCCAGTCCGGTGCCACAAGACTGACTTGGGCCCGGTCACATCTGATCTTCTTCAGCACTCTGGGTATAAGTGGTATAGGCAGAAAGGCATACAACTGACCGCAACTCCACTCGCGACGAAAAGCGTCTCCGAGCGAGTGCCGCCTTGGAAACTCCAACGCGCATAACTGCTGACATTGCGCGTTCTCTTCGGTGGCGAATAGATCTAACCAAGGGTCTACCCACTGCTGAAAGAGACCTTGTGCCACTTCCGAGTGAAGACGCCATTTGTGATCCAGCAGGCACCAGCGGCTGAGTTTGTCCGCCCTGGCGTTCAAAGAACCTGCCAGGTGTTGAACCGTCAAGGAAATGCCTTGACGTTCCAGCCATGTCCAGAGGCGCAGAGCCTCCTGACATAGGGTCCACGACCCCACCCCGCATTGTTGTAGCAATACCACATGGCGGTGGTGTTGTCTGTGAACACCTGCACTACCCTCCCCTTGACAGAGGGAAGGAATGCTTTCAGTGCAAGTAGGATCGCCCTGAGCTCCAAAATATTGATATGGAGCTTGGACGCCGCCGGAGACCAGAGGCCTCTGATCTCCGCCTCTCCCATGTGGCCGCCCCATCCGAGGAGGGACGCATCCATCACCACTGTGTGCTCCGGTTGGGGAAAGGAGAGGGATCTGCCGTGACCCATCACTGCAAGTCTTCTGCAGTGCCCTCTGTGATCTCGACATAGTCGGACAGGTTTCCCTGATACTGCGTCCACTGGAACTTCAGAGGCTGCACATGCCATCTGGCATGGTTGATGAGCAGGACCGAAACCCAGGACCAGGGCTCAAAGATCGGAATCATAGCCCGAATGTCCCGGACTCGCTGTTCGGGAGGATAAACCAGAAATCGCGCCGTGTCCAGAACCGTTCCGATGAAGAGGAGCTTCTGAGAGGGAATCAGATGCGACTTCGGCACGTTGATGAAGAACCCCAGCAAATGCAGGAGGTCGGCCGCAGCCTGGAGGGGGGAGACGACTGCCTGGGGCAAGCCCGCCTACAACAGCCAGTCATCCAGATAGGGGGAAAACTGAGACCCCTGATCTGCGTAGATGAGCTGCGACCACCGCCATCACTTTCGAGAACACCCGAGGGGCGCTGGTAAGGCCGAAAGGGAGCACGGTGAACTGAAAGTGCTCGTGGCCTACCGTGAACCGCAGGTAAAGCCGGTGGGCCGGCAGGATGGGGATATGAAAATAAGCATCCTGCAAGTCCAACGCTACCACCCAGTCTTGCGGGTCTAGGGCAGACAAGAGCAAGCGTGAGCATCTTGAACTTCTCCTTCCGGAGGAAGCGATTGACATTCCGGAGGTCTAAGATAGGACGCACGCCCTTGTCCTTCTTTGGAACCAGGAAGTAGTGGGAGTAACAACCACGACCTACTTCTGGCATCGGAACGTGCTCCATGGCCCCCTTGGCCAAGCGGGCCGCAACTTCCTGCTGGAGAAGCGCCAAGTGATCCCCCGACATGCAGTGATACGGAGGCGGCATGGCTGGAGGGGTAGTCTCGAAGTACGAGTTACTTACCTTCGGTAATGATGTATCTGGTAGAGACTATGTCTAGCCGCAGATTCCTTAACTTAGAATATCCCCAGGCGTCAGACTGGATCTGGGATGTTTTTTGCAGCAGCACCTCTGCGCGCCCGCGCCACACGACCCCACCCTGACATTGTCCATGTACGTGACGTCAGCGAGGTCATATAAGTCCCCCCCGGCGCGCTGACATCAGTTTTCTGCGGAGAAACCTTTCCGCTATACAACACGGAGCTGCTAACAACAAACTGTGAAAGTATGGGAACAGTGCGCGAGGGATGAAAAATCCGTGAATAAAGGAGGAGGATGGTGCAAGACACCATTGTAAAAGACAGAATTAGACACTGCCTACATACAAGTGAAAAAGCTGTGAGAAAGAACCCCGCAAGCTAAGCAAAGACCCTTCCCAAGTGCAACAACGGAAGAATATATCAACAGACAGAACTAGACTGTCATTACCAAGTAGAACAACAGACAGAAATAGACTGTCATTACCATGTAGAACTGTGTCGTCTAGCAAGAACGGAGCACTGAGAGAACAACAGTCCACCGCAGGAAGATATGAAAAGACTGGCACTGCGCCTTTAGTAAAGAAAGTCTGAAACAGAGGTCAACAGATCCCCAAAGAAGACGACTGTAGAGGAGACCAGAACCCTGAGCCAATAGAGAAGGCAGGAGGGAGGGAAGGCAGCAGGAGAAGAAAAGAAAATGAAGATGAATCTCCTGGTGAAGGTTAATCGAAAGGCATCATTTTACAGGTAAGAAACCCCTGAGAGGGAGTCAGTTGTGTTATGGCAATTCTCAAAGGGACGCAACAATGTGAGCACCCATGAGAGAAAAACGAATGGCAACTGAAAGAGGCCAGCGGAGAACCCCACTTGGTAAGGTCCTCGCAGAACGGGGAGGCTGGGTGGGCGTTAAGGAATCTGCGGCTAGACAACGGCTCTACCAGATACATCGTTACAGAAGGTAAGTAACTCGTACATCTGATAGAGACATCTAGCCGCAGATTCCTTAACTTAGAATAGATACCACAGCCATACCACAAAGGGGAGGTGAGTCTGAGACAGAACAACAGAAAGCGCCAAGCAATTGAGCCAGCAACTGAGTGACGGACAATGGGGAAGGCTGTGGCGGAACAGCCAGACAGCAACCCAAATAGCTCGGAAGAGCAAAAGATAACGGGATGCAAGACATCCCAAAAATGCCAGAATGGCTCTACACCATACCTGTATAAGGATGAGAGGTAGAAACGGCACCAGCCATATACCAGAACAAAAGAAAGAGAGAGGAAGAAGGACCACTCTCAGCTTAATGGCGCACTATGTGAACACCGACCAAAGGTTGAGAAGAAACATGAAGAGATGCAACCAGAGCCTACCAGGCTAGCCCACGGAAGGAAGGCCGGAGAGGCTACAGCCAAGAACCAAAGGTCAAGAGGGAGAAATCAGCAATGTTTTTAGAATTGCAGGCGGAGACAAGAAACACGCCAAGTGCACACCCAGTCCCAAAAGGTGGAACAGGGGCGAACAGTAACAATCTTAAGCACGCTGATGCAGGCCACCACAGAAACATGCACAGACCAAACCGCCACAGAGACCATAAGGTGGCGTAGCTAAAATAAGCATAAGGCTGCTCGAACAGGCAGCTGGAAGACCAAGGTGAGAACCAACACACGAAATACCGATATGCTGGTATGCAGGTTGTAGACCTAGGACGACTGACATCAGAAGAGCCGTCCCGCATGCCCAGCTGATATAATATAGGGTGAACTTAAAGAAGGAGGCACATCCGAAGGAAGGTGCAGCAGAGGCACCAAAGTACTAAGGCATAGAAAAGGAGGGAGAATCGCAGAATTTCAGACCACATCCTCCAACTGGAAGGAAAGTAACCCTTGTTCAGAAGAGAGAATCGTTCAGTAACTGAACACGAAGAAGGGGGCAATGTAAAATCGGGGAACCACCCCAGTAAGTGGAACGCAAAAAGGGCCTTTTTGGCAATGCCACATGCATCACTGAAAAGCTCCCTGAAACATGGAGACTTCGGACCAGACCTTGCAGCCTCGAAGAGAGGTGAAGAGTTAGGAAGAAGAGTACCCATGGAACTTGTATATATAAATAAATACATATATATAGCAAAAACGGTTAAACTAGTCACGACTATGCAACATGGTTGTAGAGGAACACACCTGGTGCAGTAATGGCAGACGGAAGCTGCCTTTAAAGCGTGATGAACACCCCGAAAACCTCCCAAGGAGGAGAATGAAGCAAATAAGCAAGATGACCCATGACGTATAGAAGATGACGCCAAGGCACAACATTGAGCACCGTACAACGGCAGATAAGAGCACCAGAGGACGCATAGAGGCCAAGGGATCTCTTAGGCCCAGTTGACATAAACAGAGCTATACCATAGCAAACAAGTACCCCACACGGAGTATGCACACCCCAACAACGGGGAAACACCTATTAGGACAAGCCACAGTCAGAGGATCAATCTGTGGAACACTGCCACAGTAGGTTAACTGCCAGTTTAAAATGTATAATGCATCCAAAGGATGCTAAATGAAAGTGTAATCACCCCCGACCATGCGAAAGGAAGACCTGAGGCTTACTACCAGCCTAAAATACAAGTTACTTACCTTCGGTAACGATGTATCTGGTAGAGACGATTCTAGCCGCAGATTCCTTAACCTCTTCGCTGCGGCGCAAATTCCGCCGCAGAGCTCCCGCAGTGCTGACATTCCGATCGCGGACGTGGTCATGACGTCTCCCGGCCGTCGTCCGCACACGCCCATCGTGACTCATGACGGCCGGGAGACGTCATGAGCACGGAAGAGTTTAACGTAGAATTATCCCCAGGCGTGAGACTGGATCCGGAAAATCTTTTGCCACAGCATCTCTGCGCCGGGGGCAGCACAGCGTGACTCCGCTCTGACGTTGTCCGCGGACGTGACGTCAGCGAGGTCACATAAGTCCCACCCTGGCGCGCTGACATCAGATTTCTTCGGAGAACATTTCCGCGCCACAATGCGGAGCCATCGCAAATAAAACTGTGAGAGTATGAGAACAGTGTGCGAAAAAAGCTGTGAAACAGAAAGGGGAGAAGCGAATGGTGAAGAACAGCACCATGAGGGACAGTGCCAGCACTGTGGTACTGAAAGCCATGGAAGGGAAAGGGCAGAGCACCGCCCCGAGAAGCAACCTTGCAAAGTGAAGGCAATATCCTCCCTGGAGACAGAATAACATGTGAAAAAAGTCGGGGCAGACAACAGACAGCCTGCAACCACAATCTATAACAGTGAAGGGCAACAAGCCCGGAACAGATAAGTAACGACAAATTGCCCCAAGAAAAACACCATCAAGGGGTGTCATATCCCCTGTAAAGAGCGAAAGGCTGAGGCACAGCCAAGAGACCCCAACCCAAAGGACTGCAGAGGAGTCAGAAAACCCAAGCAATGAAAAAAGGGAGAAGATTATGAGTAGGCCTCACACTGGAAAAAAACAGGTTGTAGGGATGCAGAAGTACCCATGAACCCACCGTCCAATTACCAGGAAAGAAGGCATGGGACAAATAAACAGAACAAAGCATCCTGTCAGGGAGGAAGTGAAAGAGGGCACCCGCAGAAGACAAAGCCTCCCGGAGGGAGGCGAGTGCAGAAGACCAAGCTGAAGGGTCCTCGCAGAACAGGGAGGAAGGGCGGGCAGTGAAGGAATCTGTGGCTAGAATCGTCTCTACCAGATACATCGTTATCGAAGGTAAGTAACTTGTACATCTGATAGAGACTACTGGCCGCAGATTCCTTAACGTAGAATAGATACCCTAGCCATACCCAGAGGGGAGGAGGGTCTGCAAAAGAATCTCACGAGCTTGGAAGAACACAGGGCCCCAACAGGGGCTGTGTCATGGGGACAGGAAGGACGGCCCTGCCCCTACCAAGCAAAAGTAAGCAAGAACAAGGAGAAGGAAAGGCCAGGATACCGCAAGCCTACCCGAGGGACAAAGGGCGTCCGCCAGAAAACCCCGAGGGACAGACGGCACCAGCGGGTACCAAAGGAATAAAGAACCACCCACAAAATCCAAGGAGAAGAGGTGGAACGGAGGCAGAGTCCGCCGCAGGAGAACACACAAACAGCGAAGGGGACAGCTGAACGGGTAGCAGCCCCGAGGCAGGGGACAAGGCAGGAACGGGCTCACAGTCGGTAGGCGCATAGCTCCAGCAAAGCAAGGGACAGGAGCATACGGGCACACGCCGAGGCCCACGGAGGAGGACCAGAACTACCAGTTGTGCGCAGCAGGCAGCTGGCAAATACTATGAAGCAGTGTGCCCAGAACGAGCCGAGCACAAGACTAAGACAGAGGCAAGGGAACCCCAGAATAAGCCCCAGAGAAGGCCCGTCCCAGTGGCACAACCCGGTCCACGAAGAGAATTGGGACCAGCCAGAAGAAAAGAGGAGAAGAAGAACCCCCCAAGAAGCAGCCGGGGTGGGGGGGGGGGGGGGGGGGGATGGGGGGTCATGAAGTGACCCCCGGAAAGCGAGAAATATGTACAGACCAGACCTAAAGCCGTCAACTAGAACACAGGAGAACACCAGGAATATCCCAGCCCAGCTGGAACACAAGGCAGAGGACCAGGCTGAAACGTCAGGTAACAAGGTGGAAACACCAAGACACGACGCCGTAGACGGCATGACAAAAGTCGGTCCGGCGACCCAGAGGCTGAAGAGGGAAGGCCAAACGCACAGAAGCAGACATCGCGCAGGAAACAAGGGCAAACGCACGACAGGCAAGCCCTGCAGAAGAAGGATAGAACACCATCGAATACTGAGCAGGACAGAACCTGGAGCAGCGCAAGCTGCACTAAGGCAGAAGAAGAAAAGAGACCGCACCAAGCAGTATACAGTGACACCAGGAAACATGAGGAACCCGAGAAGGTATCCACACCCGCCCAGCTTAGGACAGAGCTATACAATAGCCTACAAGTACCCCACCTAGGGTATGACACGTCCCCAAACAAAACAGGGGAAATACCTCTTAGGGAAACCCGCAGCAGAGGTCAAGAACATAAAAGACCTGTAGGTATCACCACAGGCTTACCAATCAGCCAAAAAATACACATATGGTCCAACCTGAGGACCTATACGGGTTCACTAACAGTCAAAAATCACACACCACCAAAGTTGAAGAGCTGTACCAGCAGCCAACAGTACAGAGGGGCCAACGTAAGGACCCTGAAGGCATTCCAAGCCACACACAGCAAAGAGACGAGCCAACCGAAACACTAGGCCCAAATAGAAACGTGGGATAAACACATCCCTCAAGACACCCGAGGACCGACAAGCCAAAGCTTACGGAGGGGGGAGAAGGACGGAGCACCGCAAGGAATCGTTGAATAGCGGAGTCCGTGTGGGTTTTAAATAAAAGAATCCCATCAAAAGGCAGGTTAACAAGACGCTCCCGAATAGTCTCCGGAAAGACGCTATCCTGCAACCAAGCATGGCAGCGGAGGGCCACAGAACTCAACACAGCGCGGGAGAGAGAATCAGAGACATCCAAGGTCGACCGGAGAATAAACGCAGCTAACTCCCAACCATCCAGTACATGGCGCTGCAGATCAGCGCGGGCACCGTCGTGGGAGGTGCGAAACAGAAGGGACTCCGCAGAATCCATAGGTCGGAGGTAGCCCTGGCCAACACGCAAAGTGTGTTGTGCGCGCGCAGAGCAGCACTAGTGGAAGCGAAGATGTTACGTCCCCAGGAGTCCAACCACCGGGCCTCCCGTGACGGAGGGAGCAATACTGAAGGCAAGGAAGGAAAAGCAGTCTGCAGGACAGGGCCCTGGGCAGATGGGTGGGAAAAAAGGCAGGCTGGATCTTGCGGGGCAGGACAGTGGTGGTGGAGGAGCGGCCGAGGTACCGGATCCCCCGTAGTAGGACGCCTGAGGCCCCCAGAAGAGAGTTTTGAAGCGCAGCTTCAAATGGAAGCAGCTGCTCCCCTCCACCAGAGCCCTGGTGGAGAACCTCCAACAAGCGGTCCGTTGGGATCGGAGCGACCGGGTTGCCCATTTGCAAAATGCCGGTAGCCGTGGAGATGGCCTGGACAAAGGCCACACTCGCCTCCGTGGGACATCGTGGGGGAGAGAGCAACTCTTCCGTGGGCGAAGGCTGCAAACTATGCCGCCCTGCTGGAGGAAGAAATGGCCCGCCCCTGTAGGATGGAAGACCCATGGACGAATGAGGGGCCGGAGGGGCCTTCGGAGAAGGGGGAGAAGCCGGCGGGGCAACCACCTGCAAGGTGCAGAAGAGCGGGTTCGGGGGCGTGGACGCGGGGTGGAACTCGCCCTGGAAGCCGCTGGGGAAAAGGCAACAATGCGGCGTCCAGTCTCCGATGAAGAGGAGACAAGGAGAAGAGTCGACGATCCGACGTCGGGACTGCGCGGGGGAGTCCGCCACGGGCACTGGTGTGTCCTTGCTTGGCGCCGAAGTGTCACCAGGGGTGCCGAGTCGACCTCCACCACCACGTGCCTCATAGGAGAAAGGGGCGGGGTCAGAGCCGAAGCGGCCAATGAACGGCGCCGAAAAGACGCCGGCCCGACCTCCGACAAGGCAGCCGCCTGCGCAGAGGACCGAGAGGGTCCCGGCCTCCACCCGCGTCTCAGCCAGGGCCGGGGAGGAAAGAGGTCGGCCTCCGGTAAGACAGCCGCCTGCCCAGCGGACCGAGGGGGACTCTGGGACAAGCCTTGAGTCCCGGCGACCTCCTGCGACACCACAGGGAACCCCGTGGGATTTTGCGGCGAGGCAGGGACGCCATGGGTCGAAGAGGGGAACCCCGTAGGGCCGCACATCGATGACACCACTCCTCCAACACCTGAAGCAGAACTCGTAGGCGAGTTCGCAGAAGGCCCCGCGCCTGGAGAGGGAGCCGCGGACGTCACAGGGAGAGGAGGGGGGCCCAAAGAAGCCTGCAAAGCCGCAGCGTAGGCCTTCATTTGGGCCCTTGTCGCCCCAATTTCAAGAAACGGCGGATAGGGTGGCGACAGGCGAGGGCGCATGTCCCCAGAGGAACCCGCGCCCTCCGCAGACTGAGGACAGGGCCTTGGTGGTAAGCTGCAGGACTTACCGGCAAGCGAGTGACGCCCATGGGGCCTCGGTGAAGGACGATTCCGCAGTCGGAACCGGCGGCTTCTGGACCCTTCCGAGGTAGGGGACGGACGCTGTGACGAGACCGATCTGGACAAGCGGGCCGAAAGCAATTTCATCCGGTGCTCCCGCCGAGACTTCGGCTTGAGATGCTGTCAAGTGTCGCAGTCCGTAGAATCATGGTGCTTGACCATACACCACATACAAATAGGGTGAGGGTCCGTCGCCGACATCTGACATGCACAAGAAGTCCATGTATTGAAACCCTAAGGCATCGCACACTGTTCCCATCGCAAAGGTGTTAAAAGAGGCCTGAAAACAGGCCAAGCGAACTCACTCCGGATCCGCGTTACACGCGGAAAAGGAGGAAACTGACGCAGCGTGCCGGGGTGGGATTTATGTGACCTCGCTGACATCACGCCCGCGGACGTCAGGTCGGAGTCACGTGGTGCCGCCCCCGGCACGCACAGATGCTGCGGCAAAAGATATTCCGGATTCAGTCTCACGCCTGGGGATAATTCTATGTAAAGGAATCTGCGGCTAGTAGTCTCTATCAGATACACATAACGCATCAAAAGGATGCTAAATGAAAAGGTACCACCGCAGAACAAACGCCTGAGGAACACAGGCCTAAAGGGGGGGGGGGGGGGGAGGCCGCAAAAGCCTGCAAGGAGGCACTGAACAGCCGAGTCGGCATGAGCATCAAACAATAAAACCCAATCAAAGGGTAAATCAACAAGTCTCTCCCGAATATTCTCCAGGAAGACGCTATCCCGTAACCAAGCATGGCGCCGCAAGGCGACAGAACCAGCCATAGCCCACCCTAAGGAATCAGCAGTATCCAAGGCGGAGCGGATCGTAAACTCAGCAAGGTCACGGCCATCCCGGAGAATATGAAGGAGGTCAACACGAGCGCCTTCAGTGCTGGTGGAGAGCAAAGACTCTGCAGAGTACCACAGGGCAGAGGTAGCCCGAGCCAGGACACACACTGTATTTAGTGACTGTAGTGCAGCACTAGTGGAGGCAAAGATGTTCCGACCTCATGACTCAAGCCATCTGGTCTCCCAGGAGGGAGGAAGCATTAGCCGGGGCAAGGAAGGGAAGACAGTTTGCAAATCTGGATGCACAAATAAGCAGACCGGATCATGTGGAGCAGGACAGTGGCGGTGCAAGACCAAACGAGCCACCGGATCACATTAAGCTGGCCGAACCCAGGTACCCAAAAGGGCATCATAAAGAGAAGCTTCAAAGGGCAGAAGCGGCTCCACATTCCCTGACCCACGGTGAAGGACAACAAGTAAAGGGTCCACAAACAAAGACGCCGAAGGGGGTTGCATGTTCAAAATCCGAGTGGCCAAGGAGACCACTCTGAGAAAAGCTGCACCAGCCTCGGTAGCCCTCCGAGGAGGGGATAGTAGCTCATCAGTAGGTGAGGGCTGTAAGCTAACCCTCCAAAGACAGTGAGGGTGCGACCAATGCCCAACTGAGGGGAGCCCCATTGACGAATGGGGGCCCTGATGAGGCTCTTGAGGAGGCGAGGAGCCTGCCGGGTGCGGGTGCTCCTGAGGAGGCGGGGATCCTGCCGGAACCACATATTCTAAGGGAGGCACAGGCAAGAAGACATCCGGCGGCACCGGGCATGAGGCCGACGCCAAACTCTCTCCGGACTCCATCCGGCGTCGAATCCATGACAACCTCCCCATCCGAAGAAGGAGAAGGCGCCGGAGTCGGGGATGCAAGCCTCCGGCGCCGTACCGGCGCCGACTCGGCCTCAACCACAACCGGTCCGAAGGAAGAAGCGGAGGAAGAGCCGGCCGGGGAGGCAACAAGCTCCCCTTCCGAAGGAGAAGGCGGTGGAGCCAATCCTCCGGCGCCGACTCAGCCTCAACCACAACAGGCTCCGACTCCAAAGAAAGAAGCGTAGGCGAGTCTACCGGCGCCGACCCCGGACAGGCGGCCAGAAGGCCGAGGCATGCGCAAAGCGAGGCTTTGAGCACCAGCAACCACCTGCGACGCCACAGGGAGCCCCACGAGACTACGCGGCGCAGCAAGGGTGCAATGGGTCGTAGAGGGGGACCCAGCCGGGCTGCACCCTGACGACGCCATATGGATCGTAGAGGGGGACCCAGCCGATACCACATCTCCGACGTCCCTGGAGGGCAAGGGCTCATCTGACGCCGGGGGCGAACCCACCGGCGAGTCTGTCGGGGACCCCACAGGTAGCGGAGGCCCAGAGGACGCCCCAGGGACGGGAGAGGACCCAATGGAGGCCTGCAGAGCCGCGGCATAGGCCTCCATTTGGGCCCGAGTCGCCCCGGCACCCGGAAAGGGCGGATAGAGGGGGGACGACTGTCAGGGGCACACGTCCGGAATGTTCCGGCATCCAGTGCCCCTGACAACAGATGAAAGTGAGGTTGAGGACATCGGCGACATGCGCCATGACTAACCAAGAAGTGGCGAACGACGGCCCTGGGACCCAGAGGGCGATCGACGGCGGAACTGCGTTGAAGAGGCCGGGGGACGAGACGACTCCGACCGGGACAGCCGTGCCGAAAGAAGCTTCGTCCCGCGCTCCCGCCGGGACTTCAGGTTGAGGTGTTGGCAGGCGTCTCAGTCTGTGGAGTCGTGGTGCTCGCCCAGACACCATATACAGATAAGATGTGGGTCTGTCGCAGACATTTGCCGCGAACAGGAAGTACAAGATTTAAAGTACAAAGGCATCGCACACTGTTCTAGACATGAAGCGTCGAAAAAGGGCCTGAAAACAGGTCAGAGGAACCTCTTACTCCGGATTCGCGTTGCACGCGGAAAAAGAAATTGACGTCAGCGAGCCGGGAGGGACTTATATCACCTCGCTGACGTCACGTATGTGGACAACGTCAGGGCAGGGTCGTGTGGCCCGTACCCCGGTGCGCAGAGGTGCTGCTGCTGCACAACATTCTGGATCCAGTCTGACACCTGGGGATATTCTAAGTTAAGGAATCTGCGGCTAAATGTCTATCAGATAGGGAGGGAGTAGCCCCTTTAGACTATCTGCAGAACCCACCTGTTCGAAGTGATGGTGCGCCAGTGGGTGAGGGGGAGGTGAAACCTGCCACCCACTTACCTGTCCCCGATTCCGACGAACAGTGGTGTCGGCCCCGCGACCTGTCCCTCGACCTCCCACGGAAGGGGGACCTCGAGCGTCGCTGAACCGATTGCCGGGCCTCCAACAACTTTCGGGAACGCTCCCGCGAAGCCTTTGGCGGCATGGCCCGACAATCAGGGCACGTCTCGAGGTTATGGGCGTGTCCCAAGCAGAAGAGACACACGTCATGCGGGTCCGCCACCGACATGTTCAGACAGCAGTCCCTACAGGACTTAAATCCGGGCATATCTACTGCACCAGAAGTCGAATACTCGACAAAGCAAGAGAACCAAGTCTCAGAAATAAAGTTAAAATATTAACTAGAAGTACCGCTCTCTCTCGGATCTGCACTTGCTGGCGCGTAAAAAGAAATAACTGATGTCAGCACGCTTGGGTGCATCTAAGAAGCTCCGATGACGTCATCTCGGCGAATAAGACGCCAGCGACGTACGCGGAGCCGCATGACGATGCCTACCGACGCGCATGGGTACAGCTGACAAAAACTTTCCGGATCGAGTCTGACGCCTGGGGATATTCTAAGGTAAGGAATCTATCACTAACGTGTCTCTTTCAAATATATGGATCACACCCTTATATCCTGGACTCTCTTCTGCGGGGGATAGGCACAAAACTGCACTCTGTCCAAAATGGTTTCCCATGAAGGAAAGCATCTGCAAATTGCCCAGATGTGACTTCTGCACGTTGATAGTCAATTTCAAGGATGCCAAGATGTTTGCCATAGACTAGATGCGGTTGATGACTGCCTGGGGCAAGCAAGCCTTCAACAACCAGTCACCGAGATAGGGAATACTGAGTTTTCAACCTCCAAAGATGTGCTGCTACCAAAGACATCACTTTTGTGAATACCGAGGAGCGCTGGTAAGGCCATGAAGCAATACAGCAAACTGAACATCCATGTGGCCTAACATGAACCACAGGTAACGCCGGCGGGCTGGCAGGATCGGGATATGGAAATAACCATCCTGCAGGTCCAGCACTACTATTTAGTACCCAGGGCCAAAAGCAGACAAGACCTGGGCCAGGGTGAGCATCTTGAACAGTCATTCCGCAGAAGGCATTGAGAGGGTAAAGGCCGATTCGGGAACATCTCCCAAAAAGCCAGTGAACCACATCCAGGCATGACACGAATGGCCATACTGGTATCAAAAGGCCTACAGAGGCAATCAGTGGAATCCAGTTCGCAGTAAATAGTAAACCTGGCCTGATCATGACCATTGTGCTTGGCCTGTTAAAGAATGGCCCAGGCTTCTTACGGGACTATGAGCAATACTTGCTGTGTGGGTCGTGCAGTGCTTCGGCACAAAGAGCTTTGTTTTCCAGTCTCTAAAGGACTTGGGATGCATCAAGGCACAATTACTGCAGGCCCTAGAATCATGATCTATAGATCTGAGAGGCGACATATTTCCCTTGCACACTGTTTTTCTAAATATAAAGTTGTTGAAAAGTGTTTCAATGTCAGGATTTGACATAGATGTCAGGTCATTTTACTTAATGCTGCATGTATTTATCTTATGTGCCTCACTAGGAAGAGTAAATGTTCTATGTGCAGGATGATTACTTTCCATGCCTTGATTTAAACAGTCACATTTATATTAGCATGCTCAGATCAATTTACAATGATCTAAGAATCCCACTGCAGAGCTCGCCTATGCCAGCGGGCATGTGTCACCAGCAGGATGCAGGAGCCTATGAAGCCCAGCAGTCTCAAAAGTCAGTTTCACCAAATATCCAGGATAGAGGCCGAAACATTGATATCATAGCCTGAATATCCTGGACACACCGTTTGGGAGGATAGGCCCGAAACTGCAGTGTATGAGAGGGAGTAAGGTGTGGCATCGGCACGTTGATAGTGATACCCAGCGAACACATGAGATCCGCCATAGTCTGGAGGTGGGAGACGACAGCTTGGGGAGAACCCGCCTTCAACAGCCATTCGATGAGATAGGGGAATACTGGTACCCCTGATATCCGCAGATGAGCTGAAACCACCGACATCACCTTAGTGAAACCTGAGGGGTGCTAGAAAGAACAAGAGGGAGTACAGTAAACTGAAAGTACGAGTTACTTACCTTCGGTAACTATGTATCTGGCAGAGACGTTGTCTAGCCGCAGATTAACTAACTTAGAATATCCCCAGGCGTCAGACTGGATCTGGAAAATGTTTTGCAGCAGCACCTCTGCGCGCCGGTGGACGGAGTCACACAACCCCGCCCTGACGTCGTCCACGTATGTGACGTCAGCAAGGTCATATAAGTCCCTCCCGGCGCACTGACATAAGTTTTCTTCGGAGAAAATTTTCATTGACAATGCGGAGCCACCAATAAAAACAAGCATTTTCAATGCAATAGGTCTCGCATTTATGCAAGTTTAAGCTATTGGCATTGTATATGACAATACCTTTTATTTATGTTTTAAAAAATAAAATAAAAGGCATTGTTATTTGCAATGTCAATAGCTCAAACTTGCGTAAATGCAAGACCTATTGCATTGCAAATGCTTGTCTCCTCTGTCTCAGATATTCATTGGCCTTGGGCTGAATGCCCTCTGCCCCCCTCCCGAATGGTTGTGGCGCCCATTAAAGGTTGGAGGGCCCCTGCGCTGCAGTGGCTGCAGGGTTTTGCCTTACGTCCCTGAATGTAGGTTGCTTCACACATGTGGGGACATCTTGTGGAATAGAAAATTAACAAACTGCTTTGGGGCTGGCATGCATCTCTGCAGAATGTACTAGACCTTACAGTTCTTCACAGCCGGTGCAAATCTTATGTTGCTCCTTCTATCTGAGACTTAGCAAAGGCATTTCCAACTGCCCTTGTATACAAGATAGCTTGAATAATTGCAGTATATTTCGCTTTGGAAATTCTTCCTGGAATAAATCATGGCGACGCTCACTTTTAAACACAAAGCAGGCCAAGGACGAAGCACTGCTCCATATTTCCAAGTGTCAACTCAACTCATTGTTTTGAATTGTACACTACAGTGCATGCCACTGCGCCTTCACCATGACAAGTAAATACACTACAAACAGAGCACGAAATTATACGTGTTGCACAAAAACACCAGCAACATCAAACAAAACCTTGCAAATGTGAAGTAAATATGCCGGCGGCGTCTCGCGCGCTAGCAGGGCGATTCTTAGCCTAAATGGATCCACACTTCAAATGCAATCGCTCCACTGACCCGCGAGGTTAAGCAAACATGTTTAGCATAGTCCATCATTATCCCTCACCGCAGCCTGACCATAAGCACACATCCGGGTGAGCCAGCACGTTCACTCTGTCCAAGAGAAAGAAGGGAATACAAAACAAGCGAGACTGAAAGCGATCGCGAAAGTGATCGCTATTGGAAAAAAACAACAGGACCGCAAGTGGTGCGCGCACGCGCCACAGTGAACATGTGTTTTTAATTATCGCGCCCGTGTCTGGGCACGATAATTGAGACCACATGGCCTTTGGTGCGTGTAATAGACACCTATGGGCCATGGGCGGAGCAATGCGCCTGCCTTTGGCCTATTGCGTGCCGTCTTTGGGAAAAACACGCACCAAAGGCCAATCACGGAAGCCAAAAGGAAAAGCACAAGCGTGTGCGATTCCAGGCTCCGTTTTAAAACCCCCTACAAAAGGGCTCTCGTCTGCGTGAGCAGTGCTGCACACTGCAACGCTAGAGCGCGAGCCCTAAAAACGGTGAAAGTATGGGAACAGTGTGCGATGGATGAAAATCTGTGAATAAATAAGGAGGGTGGTGCAAGACACCATTGTAAAAGAGAGAATTAGACACTACCTACATATAGGTGAAAACGCCGTGAGAAAGAACCTCACAACCTAAGCGAAGACCCTTCCCAAGTGCAACAAGGAAGAATATCTCAACATCAGAAATAGACTGTTATTACCATGCAGAACAACAGACAGAAATAGACTGTCAGTACCATGTAGAAATGAGCCGTCCAGCAAGAACGGAGCACAGAGAGAACAACAGTCCACTGCAGGTATGAAAAGTCTGGCACTGCCCCTATAGTAATGGAGGTCTGAAACAGAGGTGAACAGATCCCCAAAGAAGACTACCATAGAGGAGACCAGAACCCTGAGCCAACAGAGAAGGCGGAAAGGCTGCAGGAGAAGATAAGAAAATGAAGAGGAATCTCCCGGTGAAGGTCAATCGAAAAGCATCATTTTACAGATAAGAAACCCTTGAGAGGGAGGCAACTGTATTCTGGTAACAGAAACCCCTGAGAGGAAGTTAGCCGTATTATGGCAAATCTCAAAGGGACGCAACAATGTGAGCACCCATGAGAGAAAAAACCAATGCCAACTGTAACAGGGGGGCCAGTGGAGAACCCCACTAGTCAAGGTCCTCACAGAACGGGGCGGCTGGGTGGGCATTAAGGAATCTGCGGCTAGACATCTGATAGAGACATCTAGCCGGAGATTCCTTAACTTAGAATAGATACCACAGCCATACCCCAAAAAAAGTGGGTGGGTCTGCGAGAGAACAACAGAAAGTGCCAAGCACCCAATCCGGCAACAGAGCGACAGATAAGAGGGGGGGGGGCTGTGGCAGAACAGCCAGACCGCAACCCAGCAGCTCGAAAGAGCAGAAATAACAGGAGAGAAGATATCCCAAAAACGCCAGAATGGCGCCTCACCATACCCGTATAAAAAGGACAGGTAGAACGTCAGGAGCCCTGTACCAGAGCAAGGAGAGAGAGAGAAAGGAAGAAGAACCATTCTCCGCTTAATGGCACCCGATGAGTACACCGACCCAAGCTCGAAATGAACTTGGAGATGCAACCAGCCTAACAGACTAACCTAAGGACGAAGTCGAAGGAGCCGGTGTCACAAGCACAGGGCAAGAGCTAGAACCTGAGCCATGCGTTGGGAATAGCCAGCGGGGCAGGAAACATGTCAAGTGCACACCTAATCCCCAAAAAGGGTAAGTAGAGGCAATTCGCATCAATTCTAAACCAGCCGAAACAGGAAGAAATATGCAGTAGGCAAACAGCCAGAAAGACCTTAAAGTGGCTTACACAAGAAGCATACGAGTGCCCGACCGGGCAATATGAAGCCAAAGTGAGAAAAAACCCACAATAGATCTGTCCCGCAATAGTATGTGAAAACGGGGTAAAGGGCATATCCAAAGGAAGTGTCCAAAAACGCCAAATTTACGAATGGTGGGAAGAGTCTATGAATCCGAGACCAACAGCAAGCAGAAGCAAGGAGGAGCCTATTGGCAACTTGCTACAACCTAGAAAAGCTCCCCCACACATGGCGATATTGGTCCGGGTCGTGCAGCCTCGAAAGAGGTGGCGACATAGGAAGAGGAATACCAAGGCACATGAAGATATTGGTCCGGTTGTGCAGCATAGGGGCAACCGGCATGTAAACAGAATGTATAAACATATCATGTAGAGACAGAGCTAGCCATGAGCCAGAACATGCCCATACCGGATCATACCTAGCACAGTAAGGGCAGGCAGGAGCCGTTCTAGAAGGGGAGACCATGAAACCTCCCAAAGAGGTGGATGACCATGGCGTGAGCAGATGGCCCAAGGAAAAAACAGAGAACACCGGACAATCTGACCACCAGACGACGCATGGAGATACAGGCTCTCCAGGTCCAGGTGACATATGCAAAGCTATATAATAGCATACAAGTACCCCACATGGAGTATGCATACCCCAAACAACGGGGAACACCTCTTAGGGCTAGAAGCCAAGCTAAAAGAGCGCAGTAACGAGCTGAACCCGTGAACCTGAGTTCCGAGCCGTATGACATTACCGAGCTGAGCCGCCGGCTCAATACCACAGTCAGAGGACCAGACACAGCAACCCGTGGAACACAGGCATAGCAGGCCAACAGGCAGCTGAAAGCAAAACGCACCCAGGGGATGCCAATAAAAGGGTAATCACCCTTGACCACAGAAAAGAGGACGTAAGCTTCACCGCCCATGTTAAACACAGTATATATTACGGTGGTCCCAGTATTAAAACATCGAAATCGTGTCAGAAAAGGGAAAGAATACAATGATATTCAAATTAAAGAGTCAAAGCTGACATGAATTGATGTGTCAGTGTTATTTAATCACACTGAAACTGGTTAGCATTTTGGCAAACAAGCATTAAATGACATACATTTCTGTAAATAACATCATCATTGCAGTGCCCGAAGGGGAACGTGGAGAGGGGAAGGAAAGTGATTCAAGTGAGGTAAGTAATATAGGTGGTGAAAAAATATCACAGTCAAACATTCAGGCATGTACTATTCGTATATGCCAGGAAAACAATTAGATATTCGTCATATTACATAACATCTGTACATATTTAGCCATGTAACACACAAGTCCACAGTAAAGTAAGTACTGTTGAAGAGACTGGCATTAGCGAGGTGTCGACGTTTCAACCCCTGTGTGTGTAGGTTCTTCCAACCCTTGCTAGCGGGGTCTTCCTCAGGACAGAAGTGGAGGGTATGGGGGGACGGGGCTCCGTGGCTCCCAAACATATGGCGGAGGGAGAGAGAAAACACTCGAAAAATTCTTGTAGGTTTTGTCTCCGAATGTCTGATCTCTACATTCGGAGACCAACGGAGGATACAGTGACTCCACTAATTCATTCAGGATCTCTGACAATCCTATGTTACGGGAGTCGCTGCTCGGGAGGATAAACCCGAAACTGCGCCGAATCCAGAACTGCTCTGATGAAGAGGAGCATCTGAGAGGGAATCAGGTGCGTTGATGGAGAACCCCAGCAAATGCAGGTCGGCCATAGTCTGGAGGCGGGAGACGACTGCCTGGGGCGAGTCCGCCTTCAACAACCAGTCGTCGAGATAGGGGAAGACCGGAACCCCTGATCTGCGCAGATGAGCTGTGACCACCGCCATCACTTTCCTGAACACCCGAGGGGCGCTGGTAAGGCCAAAGGGGAGCATGGTGAACTGAAAGTGCTCGTGGCCTACCGTGAACCGCAGGTAACGCCAGTGGGCTGGCAGGACGGGGATATGAAAGTAAGCGTCCCGCAAGTTCAACGCTACCATCTAGTCTTGAGGGTCTAGGGCAGACAAGACTTGAGCAAGTGTGAGCATCTTGAACTTCTCATTCTGGAGGAAGCGATTGACGTTCCGAAGGTCTAAGATAGGACGCAGCCCCTTGTCCTTCTTGGGGACCAGAAAGTAGTGGGAATAACAACCACGACCTACTTCTGGCCCAGGAATGCGCTCGATGGACCCCTTGGCCAAGAGGGCCGTGACTTCCTGTTGAAGAAGCACAAGATGGTCCCCCGACATGCGGTGGTACTGAGGTGGCATGGCTGGAGGAGAAGTCTCGAAAGGGAAGGAGTAGCCACTTCGGACAATTTGCAGCACCCACTTGTCCGATGTGATGTTGCACCAGTGGGGGAGATGACGGCGAATCCTGCCGCCCACTGGCGTTTGATGGGCCTGAAAGGTTGGACTAGGAAGGCTTTGCAGTGGACGCTGCGGTGGTGGAGGTGGACTGACCCGCCCGCTGGCCCCCAGAACCGCCTCGACGGTTACCACGTCCGCGGCCACGCTGAGGATGTTGCTGCGCAGGCCTGTGGATCTGGAACAAACGTGTTGGGGCACCCTTTCTGTGGCCACGAAAGGAGCGAAAAGCAGAAGAAGGAGGAGGGCGAGTGGCCGACAGGCCCCAGGACTTGGCCGTAGCCCCTCAGTCCTTAAAGCGCTCCAACGCACTATCCGCTTTATTGCCAAAAAGGCGAATGCCATCAAAGGGCATGTCCATCAAAGTGTTCTGGACATCCCCTAAGAAGCCAGTTGTCCTCAGCCAGGCGTGGTGCCGAAGCACCACCGTCGCCAAAATAGTGAACTTCGATGCGTCTCTCCCAGCTGCAACAGCTTGGGAGAGTACTGCCCGTGCCTCCTCCGGACAGTTGGGCAGCACCTGCGCAACCATATCCCACAGAGAGTGGGAATAACGGTCCAAGAGGCATGTGGTCATCACCGACCGCAGCCCTAAGTTGCCAAGCTGCTCCAGCTTCTTGGATTCCCTATCCGGAGGTGCGGAAGGGAACGCGCTCTGGGAAGCAGAGGCTTGGACAACCAAGCTCTCAGAAGTGGGGTGTTGGGAGAGAAAGAGGGGGTCGCCCGGAGCTGGGAGATGGCGTCGGGCCACGTTCCTGACCACAGGAGCCCCTGTTTTGGGCATGGACCAAGTGCCCAAAAGGACGTCAGAAAGTGCATCATTAAACTGCAGCAAGGGCTCCGAAGAGATCGTCGCCGCCTAAGGCACTTCTGTCAGGAGGTTAGTCCTGACGGCCACTGTAGGGAGTTCGGGTGGGGGGCCTCGGCTGCGCTGCGTACTACCACTGCGTAACTGGCTCCCTCCTCCGGAGCCACGGTAGGAGGGGACAGCATGCCAAGGTCAGGTGAGGTGTCAAGACCACTGGCATCCACCAAATCCTCTGTCCAGTCCGGATCATAATCACACTGTTGTGTGAGAGGGTCCTCAGACCCCTCCCAGTCCTCCCCTTCCTCCCTAGTCTGTGAAACAGGCTGAAAATAAGGAGCACGGACATAGGGGAAAAATGGCCCATCGGCGTCGGAATTAGCACCGAGCGACCCAGATCTGGCACCGTGTCCAGTTCAGGGCTGAAACTGGGGTCGACGTCGTCCCGAGGAGCAGGCGACATCGGAAGTGGTGCTGGTGGGGTCGACGTCGGTGGAGGTGTTATAAGGTCAACCGGCGTCAACCGGGGTCTGATTCTGGGAGGTTCTGCCGTGCCAGAGCCGCCGGCAATGGAAGGACACGACCTCCAGTCGGGAACGCGGGGCCCGTAGGCACACCGGCGGCGCCAGACAGCCCAAAGAGTCATGCTGTGGCAGCAAGAAACTCTTGCACTTGAGCAGGCGTTGCCGACGGACCCGGAAAGGGTGGGTATGCCAGCAGCGACGTCGCAGACTCCGCCGGAGCCGCGGGGGTGACACCACCCGCACCCTCAGCTGCGACGGGAAGTCGAGGAGCGACGACGCTTCTGCGACTTCTTTTTGGAATGCTTCGACTTACCTGACCCAGAGTGCGAAGACTTAGATCCAGAGGAATGATGGGGACGGCTCCGGGACCGGTCCCTCGACCTCCCACGCAACCGGGACCTTGAGCGGCGTGGAGCTGACTGCTGGACTTCCAGCAACTTTTAGGACCGCTCCTGCAGAATGTTCGGCGCCATGGCCCGGCAGTGGGGGAAGACTTGGAGTCGTGGTCGCGCCACAGGCAGTAGAGACACATGCGGGGTGAGTCCGTTACCAACATCATGCAGTGACAGTCCCGACAGTTCTTAAAGCCGGGCATCACTACGACACCAGGAGTCTATCAACTCGAAGAAAATGAGACAAAAGGCCTCAAAAAAACTCAGTCAAAAAGTGACTGGGGGTACTTGCTCTTCCCGGATCTGACGTCAGCGTGTGTGGGCGCGTCTAAGTAGCTCCAGCGACGTCATCTCGGCGCCGACGACGCCAATGACGCAAGCGGAGCCGCACAACGACGCCTACCGATGCACAGGGGTACTGCTGACAAAAACTTTCCGGATCCAGTCTGACGCCAGGGGGTAATTGTAAGGTAAGGAATCTATCACTACGTGTTTCTTTCAGATGGCTCCGCGACCAGTCCCTCGATCTCCCTCGCGACCGGGACTTCGAAAGGCACAGATTCGACATCTGGTGCTCAAGAAGCTTTCAGGACTGCTCCCGCAAAGCCTTCGGAGCCATTGACCGGAAGTCGGAGCACGATTTGGGGTCGTGGTCGCGCTCCAGGCAAGAGGCACACGCGGTGCGGATTCGTAACCAACATCAGTCGGCTACTGGAACCGCAAGCCTTGAAGCCGGGCATCCCTACGTGCACTAAAAGTTGTAGACTCAAAAAAGATGTCGACAAAAGTTGCAAAAAAAGTTCAGTCAAAAAATGACTGGACGTACCACTGTCTCCGGATCTGGGCTGGCTGGTGCGGAAAAAGAAAGAACTGACGTCAGAGCGTGAGGACGGCGTCTAAGTAGCTGCCGTGATGTCATCCCGGTGACCACAACGGACACAGAGCCAACCAACGCCACCTTTCAATGCACAGAGGTATTGCTGACGAAAAAACTTTCCAGATCCAGTCTGACGCCTGGCGGTAATTCTGAGGTAAGGAATCTATAACTAACATGTTTCTTTCAGATAACTGGTACCCGTCTAGGTGCATATGGGTGGAAAAAAATCCATGGTGAGGTCTTTTCACAGCACATTCTATGATTAAGCCTTTTCTCATTATCACTCTCCTTTGGACTCTCAAGTACTTTGCAAGTAAGTGTGCTCCCTTAGTTCAGAGCCGGTCTTCGTTAAGCTACTTAAGGTATCTCTCCCTACTGGGTACTACCTTTATTCAGCCTTTCCTTACCTCTGCTTTCCTAATGTAGAATTGTCCATCCATCTCTCCCTCAAGCACCTGTTACTTCAGAGCCTTTTACTACTTTGGTTTTGGATCCCAAGTTAATTAATAAACTATGCCTGGATTCCTGCTAGCTTTCTCAGACATTTCTTATTTTCAGTTTCACAAGATCTCTTCAGTTCCCCATTCCTTTGCCCTTATTTATTCCTTACCTTGGATTTGACCATTTTGCACACACTCTCCTTCAGCTGCCCCTCCACAGCTGTCAGCTTGGCAGTGATTGTGTTACTGAGTTGTCCAGTGACTGGCTCTAACGTCTTAGAGACACCTACAGGAAGTAGAATAAAGCATAGATAAAAAGAGAATAATGTAAGGAATTACTATTTTTTAGAAATAAATAAAAAGCAAACACATCGACAAGTGACAATTGGGTGGTTCTGTGCATCTCTCATCTCAAATCTATTAATGTACTTTCACTTTTTTTTTTAATTTCATACTAGGTACAACTTTGTATCCATAAATCGGATGTAATTGTAAAGAATGGTTCTTTAGAGAGGTAATAAATCAAACCACATTAAGGTGACCCGAGGATTGTTTGTGACGCACAACAGCTAATTACGCGCAATTTCATATTCGTCAATCAGGTGGGCAGTAGTTAGTATTAAAAACACATTTTGCTGTATCCCATAGAAATACAGGAGTGCACATAAGCATTGCCATGGAGAGAGAATTGTGTGCGGAGGATTGAAGGACACAAATATTATCCCATACAGAAAGTTTTAATGTGCTACAGGTTCTTGTCTCAATTTTTGTCCTGCTCTCCCTTCTTTAATTGTTGAAGGATTGTGCAGTATGATAAAGGTAAACACTTGTCTGAATGTTAGATAGAAAACAGAAAAGTAGTAGTGGTATGACAATTGCTCCTCCTATTGGAATATAATATTATGGGTATAGCTTAATCAGCATGTAACTTTGGTTGGTGCTTTCTTGGTATCATGTACCCTACTAATGAACAAGTTACTTACCTTCAGTAACTATATATCTGTAAGAAACATTAGTAGTGATAGATTCCTTACCTTAGAATTACCCCCAGGCGTCAGACTGGTTCCTTAAAGTTTTCGTCAGCAGTACCCCTGTGCTTAGGAAGGTGGCGTCGTGCGGCTCCGCATCCATAGTTGGCGTCGTGGTCACGGACATGACGTCACGGCAGCTACTTAGATGCCGCCCTCGGGCGCTGACGTCAGTTCTGTACACGACTTTCTGCACCAGGAACGCAGAGCCATGCAAGATACTGACCACTGGTGCCTTGAAACTAGGGCCCTGAAAGGGATGACCTTAACCCTAGAAATCAGTTCGCAGAACGGGGAGGATGGGTGGGGCTGTAAGGAATCTATCACTACTAATGTTTCTTACACATATATCGTTACTGAAGGTAAGTAACTTGTTCATCTGAAAGAAATACGTAGTGATAGATTCCTTACCTTCGAATAGATACCCCAGGAATACCAACCCCGGTGGTGGGTCTGCGAACCAAGATCACAGCAGGAAGTCCCGTGGATCAGAACGGCCAAAGAAGCCGTCTCTCCGGACTTGGCAGTCCAGGCAGTAGTGCTTACTAAAAGTGTGCAGCAAGGACCACGTAGCTGCCTGACAGATGTCTTGTAAGGGGACACCACGTCCCAATGCCGTAGTGACTGCCGTCGCCCTGGTAAAATGGGCACGCAGCCTCAACGGAGGCTCCTTTTTAGCCAGAGAATAACCGGCTTTAAAACACAAGACGTCCCATCGGGAGATAGTACGCTTGTGTACGGCCTGACCTTTCTTGGCATCAACGTAGCCAACAAAGGGCTGGTCATCCACCCGGAACTGTTGTGTGTGGTTCAAGTAAAACGAGAGCGCACATTTTGGGTCCAGACGGTGGAGCCTCTCTTCCTCTCTAGAAGGATGTGGAAAGAAGGTGGGCAAAGTGATGGTTTGCCCGATGTGAAAGGCAGTGACAACTTTTGGCAAAAAGGATGGACGGGTTCCGAGTACAACCTTGTCCGGATGGATAGAAAGAAAAGGAGGTTTACAAGAAAGAACCAGGAGCTCACTCACTCGCCTAGCGAAGGTGATGGCAACCAGGAAAGCAGTCTTCAAGGTTAATAGACAGAGGACAGTTGTGAAGAGGCTCAAAGGGAGCGCACATCAAATATGTAAGAACCAAATTAAAGTCCCACTGCGTCATCACAAAAGGAATAGGAGGGAAAAGGTGAGTAATGTCTTTGAGGAATTGATTTACAACAGGGGACTTAAAAAGAGATGGCTGATCTGGGAGCCTGAGAAAGGCCGAAATAGCAGAAAGGTAGCCCTTGATAGTTCCCAGAGCAGAACCCTGCTGAGCCAAAGAAAGAAGGAACAATAGTACTTCTGAAAGAGGGGCAGAAAGGGGATCCACAGCCTTTGCTGTGCACCATGCCACAAATTGGTTCCACCTGCAGGCGTATACCAACTTAGTGGAGAGACGCCTGGCTGCCAGAATGACATCACAAAACTTCAGGAGGCAAGGCGAAAGGAATCAACTGCCGTCGCTCAATCTCCACGCAAGGAAGTGGAGACTGGACAGGGTCTGGTGGAGGACCGTCCCCTGCTGCTGAGACATTAGATCCTCCCGAAGAGGCAGTCGGATCGGGGGATCGATGGTCATGTTGAACAGCTCGGGATACCAGACTCTTCGTGCCCAATCCAGAGCCGCAAGAATGACTTGGGCCCGGTCGCATCAGATTTTCTTTTGCACTCTGGGCAGAAGTGGTATAGGCGGAAAGGCGTACATCAGACCGCAACTCCACTCATGACTAAAAGCGCCGCCGAGCGAGTGCTGCCTTGGAAATTCCAACACGCAGAACTGCTGACATTGCGTATTCTCTTCGGTGGCGAATAGATCTAACCAAGGCTCTCCCCACTGTTGAAAGAGACCTTGCGCTATGAAATGAAATGGCGATTTATACAGCACGAAACAATCACCCTAGGTTGTCAAGGCGCTTACTCATTGAAACCAAATTTGACTGAAGAGTTCACAGGCGCTTTAATGAATAAACAACCAGGTCTTTAATGCTTTTCTGAAGGCTAACAGATGTGTCTCCTGTTTCAATTTTATAGGAAGAGAATTCCACAATTTAGTTGCACCTAACACAAAGCTTCTTCCCCCCAGGAACATTTGTTCACCCTGGGAACAATAAGATCATGTGCAGAGGAGGAACGAAGATAGCCTGCTGGGATGTAGGGTATCAAGTTCCGTTTGAAAAAACCTGGTCCTATACCCTGTGTGGTCTTAAGACAATACACAAAGCCTTAAATTCAATACGTTTGCCTATTGGCAACCAATGTAGGTCCTTGAGTGTCTTTGACACAGATCTGTGTCTTGGGATATTCAGCAAGAGCCTAGCCGCTGCATTCTGCACAACCTGCAGTTTCATTAGGCATTTTTCCCAGAGGTTGTGAAAGAGCCCATTGCAATAGTCGGCCCTAGAAAGGACAAGCGCTGAGACCACTAATTTACGAAGCTCAACCGGAATGAAAGGAAGGATTTTTCGTAGGAGTTTTAACGTATAAAAAGAAAAGGAGGTAACCTGGTTTACATGATTTTCGAATGAAAGTTTGGGGTAAAAAAGGACTCCCAGGTTCTTAACCTTGGTCACTGGCGTCGGTAATGGCCCAAATTCCAGGGGCCAAATATCAGGTGACCAAATGTTAGTATGTGCACCGAAGAGTAGGACCTCTGTCTTGCTAGAGTTAAGTTTCAAACAGTTAGAGGTCATCCATTCCCCAACCTGACGAAGGCAGGCGTGGAATTGTTTCAAGGTGTCAGTGGGGGATCCTGATACAGAGACGATAATCTGCGTATCGTCTGCATAAGAAAGAGATGAAAAACCCAAGGACCTGATCAACTTTGCCAATGGAGCAACATAAATGTTAAAAAGGGTCGGGTTCAGGGAAGAGCCCTGTGGCACCCCACATGGCAATGTAAAATTGGGCGATCTAAGGTTATCTAACGCCACAAATTGTTCCCTGTCTGACAAAAAGGAGTTAAGTAGGGTAATTTCATTCCCTTTGATGCCAATACTCCTTAGAACTTCCAAGAGCTTCTGATGGTTCACCGTGTCAAACGCGGCCGAGAGGTTGAGCAGCACAAGTGCTGCACTGCCCCCGCGTCGACCGTTTGCCTAATCATTTCCGATGCAGTGATCAATGCTAATATGGTGCTGTGGTGCTTTCGAAACCCGAACTGAGTGTCATCTAAAAAATCATTCCTTTCAATGTATTCAGACAGGACACTATTCATTTCTTTCTCGGCCATTTTCGCAGGTAACGGCAGTCTGGAGATTGGACGGTAATTATTGGGATCAGTATCGTCCAGATTTGGTTTCTTTAAAAGGGGGAGCAGAGAGGCCAACTTCCAGCTGGTGGGGAAAATGCCAGTGGAAAATTATTGATTTGTCCGAGTGAAGGCGCCATTTGTGATCCATCATGCACCTGTGGCTGAGTTTGTCCGTCCTGGCGTTCAGTGAACCTGCCAGGTGTTGAACCACCAGGGAAATGCCCTGATGTTCCAGCCACGTCCAGAGGTACAGAACCTCCTGACATAGGGCCCACGACGCCACCCCACCCTGTTTGTTGCAGTACCACATAGCGGTGGTGTTGTCTGTGAACACCTGCACTACTCTCCCCTTGACAGAGGAAAGGAATGCCTTTAGTGAAAGTCGGATCGCCCGGAGCTCCAGAAGGTTAATATGGAGCCGGGACTCCGCCGGAGACCAGAGGCCTCTGATCTCCGCCTTTCCCATGTGGCCACCCCATCCCAGGAGGTGCGCATCAGTCTCCACTGTGTGCTCCGGTTGGGGAAGGGAGAGGGACCTGCCATTGACCCAATGCCGGTTTGTGAGCCACCACTGCAATTGTTGTGCACTGCCCTCGAGATCTGGACGGACTCGGACAGGTTCCCCTGATGCTGTGCCCACTGGAACTTCAGGTCCCACTGCAGAGCCCGCATATGCCATCTGGCATGAACGACCAGCAGGATGCAGGAGGCCATGAGGCGCAGCAGCCTCAGGGTCATCCTGACCGAAACCCAGAATAGAGGCCGAAAGATCGGAATCAGAGCCGGAATATCCAGGACTCGCCGTTCGGGAGGATAGACCCGAAACAGCCTAGTATAAAGAACCGCTCCGATGAAGAGGAGCTTCTGAGAGGGAATCAGGTGTGTCTTCGGCACTTTGATGGAGAACCCCAGCAAATGCAGGAGGTCGGTTGCAGTCTGGAGGTGGGAGATGACTGCCTGGAGCGAGCCTGCCTTCAACAGCCAGTCGTCGAGATAGCGGAAGACTGGAACCTCTGATCTGTGCAGATGAGCAGCGACCACCGCCATCACTTTCGTGAATACCCGAGGGGCGCTGGTCAGGCCAAAGGGGAGCACGTTAAACTGAAAGTGCTCGTGGCCTACCGTAAATTGTAGGTAATGCCGGTGGGCCGGCAGGATGGGAATATGGAAATATGCGTCCTGCAGATCCAACGCTACCATACAGTCTCCAGGGTCGAGGGCAGACAAGCCCTGAGCCAGAGTTAACATCTTGAACTTCTCCTACCGGAGGATGCGATTGACGTTCCGGAGGTCCAAAACAGGACGCAGGCCCTTGTCCTTCTTGGGCACCAGAAAGTAGTGTGAGTAGCACCCACGTCCTACTTCTGGCATTGGAACCCTCTTGATGGCCCCCTTGGCCAAGAGGCTCACGACTTCCTGTTGAAGAAGTGCCAAGTGATCCGACATGCGGTGGAACTGGGGTGGCATGGTTGGAGGGGTAGTCTCGAAGGGGCGGGAGTAGCCCCTTCGGAATATTTGTAAAACCCACCTGTCCGTAATGATGGTGCGCCAGTGGGGGAGGTGATGGTGAATCCTGCCGCCCGCTGGCGTTTGATGGGCCTGAAAAACCGGACTAGGAAGGTTTAGAGGCAGTGTTGGCCGGGGTGGAGGTGGAGGTGGACTGACTCGCCCGATGGCCCCCTTACCCACCTCAGCGGATCCATGTCCGCTGCCGAGCTGGGACTGTTGCTGCGCAGGCCTGTGGCTCTGAAGCGAACGTGTCGGGGCGCCCCTTCCGTGGCCACGAAAGGAGCGAAAAGGAGGAGGGTGAGTGGCAGAAAGGCCCAAGGGCTTGGCCGTAGCCTGCGAATCCTTAATGCGCTCCAACGCACTATCTGCCTTGTTGCCAAAAAGGCGAATGCCATCAAAGGGCATGTCCATGAGAGTGTTCTGGACATCCTCAGAGAAACCAGTTGTCCTCAGCCAGGCATGGCGGCGGAGCGCCACTGTCGTGGAAATCACCCTGCCCAGCGAGTCGGCGGTGTCCAGGCCACAACGGATTGTGAACTTAGCTGCATCCCTCCCTTCAGCAATAGCTTGAGAGAGCACTGTCTGGGCCTCCTCTGGACACTGAGGCAGCACTTGCCCCACTGTATCCCACACAGGGTGGGAATAACGGTCCAAGAGGCATGCGGTGTTCACAGATCGCAGCACTGAACTGGCGGAAGAAAAAATCTTCTTCCCAAACTGTTCCAGTCTCTTGGATTCCCTGTCCGGGGGTGTGGTTGGGAATGCGCTCTGGGACGTGGAGGCTTGGACAACCAAGCTCTCAGGGGTGGGGTGTTGGGAGAGGAAAAGGGTGGTCGTCCAGGGCCGGGCGATGGCGTCGGGCCAAGTTCCTATCCACAGGAGCCCCAGTGTTGGGCCTGGACCAGGTGCCCAAAAGAACGTCAGAAAGTGCATCATTAAAAGGCAGCAGTGGCTCCGCAGAGGTAGCCGCCGGCTGATGCACTTCTGTCAGGAGGTTAGTCCTGACGGTCACTGTAGGGAGTTGGAGGTGGAGAGCCTCAGCCGCCCTACGCAACACCACTGCGTAACTTGCACCCCCCTCAGTAGCAACGTTAGGAGGAGTTAGCATGCCAAGGTCAGGAGAGGTGTCAAGACCACTGGCATCCCCCAGCTCCACTGCCCAGTACGGGTCATACTCACACTGAGCTGTGAGAGGGTCCTCACACCCCTCCCAGCCCTCCCCTTCCTCCGAAGGCTGATGTACAGGCCGAAAATAAGGAGGTTGGGCATAGGGGTAGAAAGGCCCCATCTGCATCGGAATCGGCGTCGAGCGATGCTCTTCGGGCGACATCGGAGGTGGTGCCGGTGGAGTCGACATCGGTGGAGGTGTCACAAGGTCAACCGGTGTTGATCGGGATCCAGGCCTGGATCCTTAAAGGCCCTGCGACACCGGGGCTGAAGCAAACAACGATGCCGGAGCTGCAGACAGTAAGGGTTCGAGGACCCCCAGTCGGGCCCCAAAGGCGCACCGGCGGGGCCCGACGAGCCAAAGAGGCAGGCCATGGCTGACAGAAATTCCTGCAGCTGGGCAAGAGTCACCGACGGACCCGAGAAGGGCGGGTAGGCCGACGGCAACTGCGTAGGCTCCGCCGGAGCAGCAGGGAAGGCACCACCCGCACCCTCAGCCGCATCAGGAAGTCGTAGAACGATGACGCTTCTTCGACTTCTTTTGATGCTTCGCCTTACCTGACCCCGAGTGCGAAGACTTTGATCCCGACGAACGATGGTGATGGCTCCGCGACCGGTCCCTCGACCTCCCACGGGACCGGGACCTGAGCGGCGTGGAGCCGACTGCTGGACTTCCAGCAACTTTCGGGTCCGCGCCCGCGCCCGCGCCCGCAAAGTCTTCGGCGCCATGGCCTAACAGTCAGGGCACGACTTGGGGTTGTGGTCGCGGCCCAGGCAATAGAGAGACACGCAGGTGCGGGTCCGTCACCGTCATCATGCGATGACAGTCTCTGCAAGACTTGAGGCCAGGCATCCCTACGGCACCAGGGGTCGATCGACTCGAAAAACAAAAAGTCCTTGAAAAAATCAGTCAAAAAGTGACTGGGGGTACTGCTCTCTCCGGATCTGTGCTTGCTGGCGCACAAACAGAACTGACGTCAGCATGCGAGGGCGGCATCTAAGTAGCTGCTGCGGCGTAATCTCGGCGACCACGATGCCAACGACGGACACAGAGCCGCACAACGCCAGCTTCCGACGCGCAGGGGTACTGCTGACGAAAACTTTCCGGATCCAGTCTGACGCTTGGGGGTAAGTCTAAGGTAAGGAATCTATGACTACGTGTTTCTTTCAGATAACAGGTACAAACAACAAACCCAAGGGTCCACTATACAAAAATAGAGATACCACAGCACTTAAAAGAGAAATCTGACAAGTCCGAGTCCACCAAGTAGGGTATGTAGAAAATTCAGTATGAAGGATTTATTGATAGGTAGAGAATTCAGTAATCCATTGTGCCTATGTCAGCATAACAACAGATAAAAGTAACTTTTTCAAGGCTGCAAGCATACAAGATTGCAATCAAACCGGGATAATAAACATTTTCAAAAGCTTGTAGAAATTGAGGAATAGGGACGTAGAGAAGAACCAGGCAGGCATAGCTCAAGTACACTGTGACACACCCCGGTGGCAGGAGGGAGAAAGACATAGTGACCCCCCAATCCAAGTGTCGTAGGACGCCAGTTCCAAGAAAATCCTGTGATAATGGGTATCAGTAAGGATGACCCACCATCATCGAGTCATAAAAAACAAAGTAAAGAAACAAGTGAAATTTCTATCATAAAAATTACAAGCGGTGAAGGTATCATAAAGTCAGAAAAAAACACTAACCTAAAGGTGTTTAGATGAATAATAAAAAATACGATAGGATGTATGGAAGAAACTTACATATAGTAATCCTCAGTACATTTGGTTCTCCCAATATAAAATGATAAAGCTAGGAGGAGGAATAACAATTAAGTGTAATGGGGGACGTGGCCGACAAGATGGTAAGTTAGACATGCTTGAGCGGAGCTACGGCCAGGTCCTTTCTTATCCTGCGTTAATCTTGTGTTCCCCATTATAATCGACTGTTGCAAATCTTGCTACTCAGACCCCAGCACCTGGTAGACCGCTTGAAGCCGGAAATAACGAAGCTGCTAGGCGTTCCTCTCAACTGCAATCTGTCAAAATGGCGGATGATGAGGCCAGAGGCCTGAGATGCGAGAGGTAGTCCCGGACAATTCATACGGTGACCCCTGGGACTTGCTATAGGGGAGACCCGCTACGGTTCAGCGGGGTAATACCTCGGGACATCCCCTCCTCATCAATCTCCTAACCAGACTGAGGCAGACTGGGGTCTGATCACGTACAGTGACAAGGTCGAGAGAGCCGGAAGTGGATCATCGCAGCAACGTGTGTGGAGACCGGAGCTGGGCCTGGCAGCCCAGGGTTGTGACACTTCTCTAAGAAGCGGCAGTGGTGCGACCCAGGACCGGTGGGCGCCTGAAGGAGGGGAGTGGCTGCTCGGGCTACTCCCGTGCATAGTGCATCGACTATCTCTGGGAACTGGATGGCACGCTAAGTGCCATAACCGTTTCTACAAACAGCGATAGGCGGTGCCTCGCACGGCAGATGGTGGCCACCTAATCAGGGAATTGAGGAACCTACAGTAGCTCCCCCAAAGTGGGCAGCAGGGCCCCAGGGTCCCAGCCAAACAGGCCCACTTGGACATGTTTCTGGTGCCCCTCCTTTTCAATTCCAACCCCCTGCAGGCATGAGATTGTAAGAGCCCGAAATCCTCCAGTGAAATGGAAGCAGAGGACGTTGCCAAGAAGGTGGCAATTGGCGCGGCAGCAGCACCTTTGCGGTTGTGGTGCCATGGGGAAAACAGCAGAGCTGACGGGCCAGTGGCAGCAAAGGCCAGATAAAGCTGAGACAGCTGCTTTGAGGATGCTCTGCAGGCCACCTTGAGTGAAGACCGGCCTCAGTGTGGGCAAGAGGTATCCGCCGGAGTATATAAAACTGGCATAGTTAATTGTCAGTGGTGGAGAGCATTGCGCAGTGGCCGTATTGTTTCTCCTTGTTGCACTTTAAGCCACCCAGGCCTGCTACTTTGTCCTGAGATCTCTGGCTTATTGGATCTGGGGTGAGGTTGGCTTGATTGATTGCCCTGAGCCCCAAAGGGCGAGTGAGGCCTATGGACTGCACCAACCTTCGCACTACTCACACCAAGGGCTCAAATCCTATAGGATAGAATGAGTGCCACCCAGTATTTTGCCTCTTTGTGCCTGGAGTGAATGGGCTTATCTGGCTGTTCTCTGAGCTCACTTTGGTTAGAAGCATGGCTGTTTTTTAATCCCACTCCAGTTGATCCTTTGGTGGAGAGTCCGGCAACGACCCATACAGAAACCTCGGTCTCCTGATCCACGCCGGCCCCTCTGGCCATCATCCACCCAACCCTCCTCACTATCAGCTGCTCTCATACTCAGTGCCCCGGCGCTATAGCTAAAGACAAAGATCTGAAATCTTCCTGTCAGGGTAAGAACAGTCAATATGCTAGGGAGACCAATTGCACCCTAATGATGGCAACCTCACCGACAACAGACAATGCAGCACTATTAAATGCTATCAACCAGTCTAGGACGGCACTGGAATCAAGAATTCGGGAGGTCCGCTTGTTAGTCTCATTCCTGAGACAAGACCTTCGCAATGTGGTAAAATTTGTCACGGCAGCGGAGGGAAGAATATTTGAAGTGGAAGACACAACCAAAGCTATGTACAGAGGCCTGATAAACGTGAAGGATGTCAATAAAAATCTACTATGGACAGTACAGGATGCTGAAAATTGCCCACAGCGGAACAATCTGAGACTGGTGGTTTTCCAGTAGGGAGCGAAGGGACCAACATGTAGGACTTCTTGAGCAATTGGTTTCAGGACACCTTCTCTGTAACCACCTTCTCTTATTACTTTGTTATATTAAGTGCCCATGGAGCGCTGGCACCCAAGCCACCTCCGGGTGCTTCACTGCATGCAATAATAGCTTGGCTCCTGAACTTCCAAGACCAGGACACATTACTCCGGGAAGCATGAAGACTAGATGAAATTAAGTTTGATTCCTCCACAATAATAATACTTCCTGACTATTTCCGCAAAGTATAGAAGCAGGGCAGGTCTTTTGACGTGGTTAAGGCAAAACTCTGTGCCTCACAAATGCAATATATGCAACTTTTCCCTGCCAAACTCAAGGTAGTCACAAATGGAAAGTCCTTCTTTACCATGCCGGAGGCAAGGACCTGGCTGGAGGAGAGGCCCCAGCTCAGAGCGAAAGTTAGGGAGGATTCGGTAGAGTGAGATGCTCTTTGGGCCTGGCCAAAACATTAGTCCACCACGTGGAAGCGTACAGTACGCACCAGCAGCCACACGAACAGGTCTCATGCTGACCGGACTGGGGAAGCAACAGCAAAACAAACAAGTTACTTACCTTCGGTAACGATAAATCTGTAAAAAACATAATTAGTTATACATTCCTTACCTTAGAATTACCCCCAGGCATCAGACTGGATCCGGAAAGTTTTTCGTCAGCAGTACCCCTGCCCGTCGGAAGAGGGCGTCGGTCGACTCCGCATACGTCTGCGTCATGCTCGCCGGGATGACGTCGCGGTAGCTACATAGACGCCGCCCTCGTAAGTTCTGTACACGACTTTCCACGCCAGAACCGCAGAGCCATGCACGACACGGACCACAGGTGCACAAAACTAGGGCCCTGAAAGGATGACCTTAACCCTAGAAGTCAGTAAGTAATCTATAACTAACCTATGTTACTTACAGATATATTGTTACCGAAGGTAAGTAACTTGTTCATCTGATAGAAACAGTTAGTTATAGATACCTTACCTTAGCATAGATACCCAAGCAATACCAACCCCCGAGGTGGGTCTGCAAACTAAGTTCACACCAGAAAGTCCTAGAGAATAGAACGGACAAAGAAGCCATCTCTCCAGACTTGTCTGTCCAGGCAGTAGTGTTTGGTGAATGTGTGCAGTGATGCCCACGTAGCTGCCTGACAGATGTCATTTAGGGGGACTCTTCGTTCCAAAGGACTGGTAGCTGCCGTCGCCCTGGTGGAATGGGGGCACAGTCCCACTGGAGGCTCCTTCTTTGCCAAAGAATAGCAGGCTTTGATGCACAGAACGACATACCTGGAGATGGTCCGTTTGTACACGGCCCGACCTTTCTTAGAGCCCACGTAACCCACAAAGAGCTGGTCATCCACCAGGAATTGTTTTGTGTGATCCAAGAAAAAGGAAAGCGCACGTATTGGATCCAGACGGTGGAGCCTCTCTTCCTCTTTTGAAGGATGCGGAGGCAGAAAGAAGGTGAGCAAAGTGATTGTTTGGCCAATGTAACAGAAGTAGCCACCTTGGCAAGAAAGGAAGGTCTAGTTCTGAGGTCGACCTTGTCCGGATGAACAGCCAGAAAGGGAGGCTTGGAAGAAAGAGCTTGGAGCTCACTCACCCTGCAAGCAGAGGTGATGGCCACCAGAAAAGCAGTTTTCAAAGAAGCCTGAGAGGATAGTAATGCAATGGCTCAAAGCGAGCGCACATAAGATAGGTAAGAACCAAGTTCAAGTCCCACTGGGGCATTACGAAGGGATCAGGAGGAAAAAGATGAGTAATGCCCTTAAGGAATCTATTTACAATAGGGGACGTGAAAAAAGAGGGCTGATCAGGAAGCCTAAGAAAGGCTGAGATGGCCGAGAGGTAGCCCTTTAGATTGCCCAGAGCAGAGCCATGCTGGGCCAGAGAAAGGAGGAACAAGAGGACCTCAGAAAGAGGAGCGAAAAGGGGGTACGCAGCTTTGCTGTGCACCATGCCACAAATGTGTTCCATCGGCAGGCGTATACCATCTTAGTGGAGTGACGCCTGGCTGCCAAGATAACTTCGCAGACTTCAGGACGCAGGTCAAACGACGTCAACTGCCACCACTCGAACTCTCCACGTAAGGAGGTGGAGGCTAGACTAGTTTAAGTGGAGGACCGTTCCTTGCTGCTGCGACAGATGATCCTCCCGAAGAGGCAGTCGGATTGGAGGATCGATGGCCATGTTGAGCAGCTTGGGATACCAGACTCTTCATGCCCAATCGGGAACCACAAGAATGAATTGGGCCCGGTAGCGCTTTATCTTCTTCAGCTCTCTGGGCAGAAGTGGTATAGGCGAAAAGGAGTATAGAAGACCGCAAATCAACTTACGATGAAAAGCGTCGCCTAGCGAGTGCCGCCTTGGAAATTCCAACGCGCAGAAGTGCTGAAATTGCGCATTCTCTCCGGTGGCGAATAGATCTAACCAAGGCTCTCCCCACTGCTGAAAGAGACCTTGCACCACCTCCGAGTGAAGACGCAATTTGTGATCCATCATGCACCTGCGGCTGAGTTCGTCCGCCCTGGCGTTCAGGGAACCTGCTAGGTGCTGAACCACCAGGGATATGCCCTGATGTTCCAGCCATGTCCAGAAGCGGAGGGCCTCCTGACATAGGAACCACAACCTCACCCCACTTTGTTTGTTGCAGTACCACATGGCGGTGGTGCTGTCCGTGACCACCTGCACTACTCTTCCCCGGACAGAGGGAAGGAACGCGTTGAGTGCAAGACAATTCGCCCGAAGCTCCAAAAGGTTGATATGGAGCCCAGACTCCTCGGAGACTAGAGGCCTCTGATCTCCACCTCCCCCATGTGGCCGCCCCATCCCAGAAGTGATGCATTGGTCACTACTGTAAACTCAGGTTGGGGAAGGGAGAGGGATCTGCCGTCGACCCAATCCTGGTTCATGAGCCACCACTGCAATTGGTGTGCAGTGCCCTCCGAGATCTGGACGCAATCGGACAGATTCCCCATATGTTGCGCCCACTGGAACTTCAGGTCCCACTGCAGAGCCCACATATGCCATCTGGCATGGTCCTATAGGCAGGATACAGGAGGCCATCAGACCCAGTAGCCTGAGGGTCATTCTGACCGAAACCCGGGATAGAGGCTGAAAGATCAGAATCATAGCCTGAATATCCCAGACTCGCTGTTCGGGAGGATAAACCCGAAACTGCGTCGTGTCCAGAACCGCTCCGATGAAGAGGAGCTTCTGGGAGGGGGGTCAGGTGTGACTTTGACACGTTGATGGAGAACCCCAGCGAATGCAGGAGGTCGCCCGTAGTCTGAAGGTGGGAGATGACCGCCTGGGGCGAGCTCGCCTTTCACAGCCAGTCGTTGATAGGGAAAGCCTGGAACCCCTGATCTGCGCAGATGAGCTGCAACCACCGCCATCACTTTCGTGGACACCCGAAGGACGCTTGTAAGGCCAAAGGGGAGCACAGTAAACTGAAAGTGCTCGTGGCCTACCATGAACCGCAGGTAACGCCGGCGGGGTGGCAGGACAGGGATGTGAAAGTAAGTCCAACGCTACCATCCAGTCTCCAGGGTCGAGGGCAGACAAGACCTGAGGGAGCGTCAACATTTTGAACTTCTCCTTCCGGAGGAAGCGTTGATGTTCCTGAGATCCAAGATTGGACGCAGGCCTTTGTACTTGTTGGGTACCAGAAAGTAGCGGGAACAGCACCCACGACCGACTTCTGGGGCAGAAACACGCTCAATGACACCCTTGGACAAGAGTGCCGAAACTTCCTGTTGGAGAAGGGCCAGGTGATCCTCCGACATGGGATGGTACTGAGGTGGCATGGGGGAGGGGTAGTCTCAAAGGAGAGGGAGTGGCCCCTTTGGACTATTTGCAAAACCCACCTGTCCAACGTGATGGTGCGCCAGTGGGGGAGGTGGTGCGCAGGGCAGGTGGTGGCCAAGGACCTGGGCGTAGCCTGAGAGTCCTTAAAGCGCTCTAGCGCGTTGTCTGCCTTGTTGCCGAAAAGGCGACAGCCATCTAAGGGCATGTCCATAAGGGTGGATTGGACATCCCTGGAAAAAAACAGCAGAATGCAACCAGGCATAGCGTAGAAGGGCTACTGCTGTAGAAATCGTCCTGCCAAGTATGTCAGCGGTATCCAGCCCACAGCGGATGGTAAACTTCGCTGCATCTCTCCCCTCTTCAACTGCACGGGAGAGTACGGCCCGGCCCTCCTCCGGGCACTGAGGCAGCTCCTGCGTCACCGTATCCCACAGAGTGGGTGTAACGGCCCAATAGACATGCGGTGTTTACCGACCGCAGTCCAAACATGGCGGAAGAAAACATTTTTTTCCCATGGTGGTCCAGCTTTTTGGATTCCCTATCCGGTGGTGTGGTAATGAAGGCGCCTTTAGAATTGGAGGCTTGGACCACCAAGCTCTCAGGGATGGGGTGTTGGAAGGGGAAAGTGGGGTCGCCCGGGGCTGGGCGGTGGCGTAGGGCAATCATCCTATCCACAGGAGCTCCTGTGTTGAGCCTGGACCAGGTGCCCATAAGGATGTCGGTGAGGGTGTCATTAAAAAGTAGCAGGTGCTCCGAAGAGCTCGCTGCCGGTTGAAGCACCTCTGTCAGGAGGTTAGTCCTGACTGCCACCGTAGGTAGCTCGAGGTTGAGAGCCTTGGCCGCCCTACGCAACACCACGGCGTAAGATGCTCCCTCCTCCGTAGCCACGGTAGGAGGAGACAACATGCCAAGGTCTGGTGATGAATCCAGACCACTCCCTTTCCCCAGTTCCTCTCTCGAGTCATGTTTATACACCAACTGGTCGGTTAAAGGGTCCCCAGACCTCTCCCAGTCCTCCTCACCCTCCTCTGGCTGCCAATCTGGTCTAAAAGAGCCAGGGTAGAACAAGGGCACAAAAGTACCCGTCGGCGCCGGATCCGGCGCCGGATTCGGGGTCGGTCCAGCTCCGTGTCTATCTCGAGGTGGAGGCCGGGGTCGACGCCGGCTGGGGACACAACTGGCGTCGGCCGCGGACGTGGTGCCGAGGGATGCAGCTCCGGGGGAGGTGTAATTAGGTCGACCGGCGCCGATCCGGATCCAGGGTATCCTGCGGTGCCAGAGCTGCCAGCGTGGAAACCCCAGGCCCCCAGCAGAGTCTGCGGGGCCAGAAGGCGCGCCAGCGGAGTCAGACTGCCCAAAGATGGCATGCATCGCTTCGTAAAATTGGCTGAGCTGGGCCGGGATCTCTCCGGGTCCCGGGAAGGGAGGGAAACTCGCAGTTGGCCCTTCGGGCTCCGCACGCAGAGCCACAGGAGGGGCACCATCCGCATCCCTCGCAGCGCCGACCGACTGGGAGAAGTCGAAGAGCGACAATGCTTCTTCGACTTCAACTTACCTGAGGAGTGTGAAGTCTTGGAAGAAGACTAAGGTACCGCTCTCTCCGGATCTGCGCTGGCTGGCGCGGAAAAAGAAAAAACTGTCAGCGCACGAGGGCAGTGTCTAAGTAGCTACTGCAATGTCATCCCAGCGACCACCACGCAAGCAACGAACGTGGAGCAGACCGACTACACCTTTCGACGCGCAGGGGTACTGCGCGTCGAAAGAATTCTCCAGATCCAGTCTGATGCCTGGGGGTAATTCTAAGGTAAGGAATCTATAACTAACTGTTTCTTTCAGATAAACATCACACAGAGACAATACACACTAACAGCCAAATACCACTTAGCCCCACACAGTCATGCACTCACAATAGTGTCTTCACTGTCTCCAACTAAAACACTTGTTCATGCTCGGTCACGCATTTGGCCTCTTTGAAAATCAACATCTTCCATGAACAACCAACCTGAAGACCTGTCACCACTCTACAGAATTAACCACACCTCTTCCATCCTTCTGAAACAACACAACACTCCTTAAATTCCACGTCTGGCCATTTTCCGATTTTACCCAATTTCCACCAATTACTTTCAATCTGTAGGTACTACAAACCTTTGACAGACCATCGCAAACCCCAGCTGGCACCACTTTCACCCAATCACTCACATTAATTAAAGGCACTGCCTTACATGTTCCTACCGCCCCCTCAACCTCTCTGTCACCATCCCGCAAACATAAAGGAACCAGTTTGGTTCCTGGCTGCCTACCTCGAACCATTTTGAAGTGTGTCTGTCCCGTAGCCAAATTCACGGTCATGCGCTGTGCCCACAACATGTCTTTGACTGCACTTGGAACATCCAGACCAGCCTTCCAAGCCAATTCCATAGCAACCTTTACCAACTGATTCACCCTGTCAACCTGTCCATTACCACAGACGTTGAATAATGAGGTACACACATGTTTAACTCCAACCTCAGCCAGAAACTTTTTCATCGCTTAAGAAGCAAGTTGGGTGCCATTGCCTGTTATCAATTTGGAAGGTATTCCCTCTCTCCTGAATATCTCCCCCAGGACAGCAATAGTGGCTTTGGTACTGACATCTCATAAAAACCACTTCCACCCACCTGGACTTAACATCAACCAAAACTGCTGCATATCTCTCATGTTCTGGGCGACCCATAACTGGTCCCATAAAATCGAAAACACATTTTCGCCCACACAACATCCCCCTCAATCACATGCTGATTGTGCTCCGTCACTCCCAGGCCAACCCTTAATCTTTTTACAGAGTTCTTGCATACCTCACATCTTTCAATCCTCTCTTTCACTTGGCTACCCATCTTTGGCCACCAAAACGTCTCCTTAAGCATTTTGAGTTTCAGTGTTTGTCCTAAATGCCCCTTGTGGGCCAACCGCATGAGTTTCCCTCTGACTGCAGCACACATTTTTCATTACTCATCACCAGCCTATTTCCTACCAATGACAACTCTCCTACCATCTTATGGAATGGCTTAACTGCATCAGGAAATGTACCTTCTCTTCTCACTCCCCCATGACCATTTCCCTTACTGCCTTAAGGACCAAATCTTCGCCTATGAAGCACATCCACTTATTCATGGACACACATGTCTGCATTCCTCTGTAACATTGTCGCAAAAAACAAAATCTTTGTCCAACAATCGGCAAGAAACAAAGGCTACAGTTTTTTTCCATCTTTCCATGCATTTGTGCAAGCACAGCTCAAATTCCAATTGCACTTGCATCCACCGTGAGAACTGTATTCTGGCTATATTGAATCAGAATCAAAATTCCAGCATGTTAAATTAACAAGTTTGAGCTGTTCAAAGGCCTTTTGTTGATTCTCTAGCCATTCAAATTTATCTAGCCTTCTTTAATGACTCCCTCAGTGGGCTTAGTTTATAAGCAAAGTACTCCACAAGCCTCATGAATGAGCGGTTAGTCTATGTCTACGGGAACTTGTGCGTTAACTATCGCACTGACCAAATTAATTTTGGGCCTCGCTCTTTCACCTGTAATGAGATACTCTAAGTACTTGACCTCCTCCACCAGTAATGTGCACTTATCCTTGCGTAAAGTAATCACATGTTTAAAAATCCAAGCCCAGACTTCTTGCAGTGCAGCATTATAGTCTGCAACATTTCCCCCAAAGACTAATATGTCATCCTGGAAGAAGACCATGTTCTTAACTCCACATAAGAATTTAGTCATCTGTCTTTGAAATACACTGGCTGCTGTAGAGAGCTTGAACTGCAATCTGTTGAATTGGAAGGTACCTTTTGTTGTAATAAATGCTGTTAAGTATATAGAGTCCTGATGAAATTTCATCTGGTGGTAGGCGCTCCTAAGATCTAGCTTTGAAAAGTATTTGCATTCAGACAACTGAAAAATTATTGTTTGGAAATGGAAAGCAATCCATAACGACAGCCTGATTAAGGCTACAAAAGTCAACACAAAATCACAGGGAATCATCCAATGTCTGGTGACAACCATTGTGTCGCTTTCACTTGCTCTATCACTCTCCTTCATCATCTGATGATGTATGGATTTTACCTGGGCCCGTGCCGCCAATGGTACGTTTCTTGCTGTATGCCGCATGGGTATAAAATCTTTCCTCACGATTATTTTGTGCTGATAATTCTTCGCTTCTCATATTCTGTCTTTGAAAACGTTTTTGAAGTCTTTGAGTAAAATGTCCAACTCTTCCTCATCAACCACTATTACATGGTTGGTCACTCGTGGTTTCACTACTATGTGCAGTTCATTTTGGTGCGAGCCACCTAATATCTGCGGACCATCAGCAGCCACATACACTTTTCCATTCATAATTCAACCCATGAAATCAAGTTTCCCTGTGAAATATCCCATAACTCCAATGTCAGCTCCCTGATACCCTTTCAGCATCAAATCGGAGGTATTCTCGTATACAGGGAGCCTGGATCCACCCTTAAAGCTACTAGTTTGTTATTAATTTTGAAAATCTGTTTGGGTCGTAGCTTCCTTTTTTCATCCTCGTTCAATTCATCACCTATCATTAGTACCCTGTGATCAGTGAGATCTTTGGCCTCCTCTAGAATTAAGACTCTTTTATTGGAAGTTCTGCACACAGTCCGGAAGTGACTTTTTCCACCACAGATACAATACTTCCCCTATTGCAAAACAATTCTTTGAATCACTCAAGTGGGAAAAACTGCCATACCCTCAGCATGAGCGATTGTTTTGAAAATGTTGCGAACTTGAAGACTTAACTCCTTTTTCGTTACTTCCTTTGGTTTAATTTGCACCGGTCATCCACATTTTTTTATTCACAGAATTAACCAACTCAGATTTGCTGTCCACTTTTGCTACATCATGGTTAGTCTTATCCTCGACCTTCTGCATCTCTTTCATACATTTTTCTGACTCCTCTACCACCGTGGCAATTTTGATGGCATCTTTAGAGAGTGGGATTGCTCGCAGCTCAGAGCCTCTCCTGCATATTTTTACTATTACACAGGACTATCAGCTGATCATGAATAGTTCTTTAGTCATCAAGCCAAATTCAAATTTTTCTGCCGGTTCCCACAACCTAGCTCCGAAATCATCAACAGACTCATATGATTTCTGTGGTTGCGTGTAAAGTTTATGGCGCCTCATGAAATATTTATTGTTTAACCAGGTCAGTTTTATAACCTTAACTCAACCTCTTTAAACACATCCTTAATTTCATCACCATTTTCCCGATACACTTGTGGTAAGTATTTGAAAACATGCTGACCTTCAGTGTCCAAACAATCCATCAGTATAGCCTTTTTCTGGATAGGGGGAAAATGATTGCCCCCAAGTACCAAAATATAATTTTTTTTAAACCTTCGACCCAATCTGCCTATTCAATGGGCTGGTCTCCTTGTTGCACGAGTAATGCAGGTGGCACACTTAATGACTGGCTTATATTCATGCCACTAAACCACTAGATGCCGTTGTTGCAGTGGGGTTATGTTGTAACTCTTTACTACTGTGGAACCACTTGATGGTGCTGCTGTAACTTCTCTGAGCAGTTATAAGGATTCACTGTCACACAGAGAAAGACTCTAGAGAGAAAAACTACTGAGGAAAAGGTAAGTCTGCGAACTGGCACCAAAAGTGTTAGTACACTGCGCTGTTCTTGTGCTTGGTATACGGTTTTCTTTTGTATACTGTGTTGTTCTGTACTTTCTGTCTGCCAACGCGGAGTTCTGCTGCTCATTTCCCTGCAAATTCTCTTTTTATTTTCCCTTTAATATGGCGAGCTTCCCCCAAAATAATAAAGCTACACTCTTTCCTTCAATGTAGCTCATTTGGATGTGGTTCATTAATTTCTTTTTTTTTCTTCTGCTGCCAAACAAATGAGTGTATTACACACGCCGCTTGGCTCCTCTTCTCTCTGCCGTGCTGCTGCCCCAGCTCGCACCTTTTCCTGACCATCCTCTACCTTCACTGCACACATTCCTCTGCCAGCTGTGTGCACACAGCTGTAACAGAGGCTGCCTGATGCCGTACATTCCTCAGGACAGACGATCAGTGGCCGCCCTGTGGTGCAGGCTTCAGTGATGCCCCAATTGACTAGCAGGGCGCCCTGGGGATTGCGCTAGTTACATTCAAAGTCGAAGTCAATGTTTTGTAAATGCCAGGAAGGGGGCCTTGAACTTGTCAGCTATTAATGTACTGTGGCTATTTTGTCGCAGATGATAGCACGCAGCAGCACTTACTGCAATTACACGGCTCACCGTGCTGTTTTTCCTCTTCACCGCACAGCGCGACGGCCTGGCCAGTGACACAGGCTATTCTCTGCCAGATTGCTCTCTCTTCTTGATCAGGTGCCTGGCACATCCCATCCTCGTCGCCACAAAAAGTGTTGTAATCACGATACAACACTTCAATATCTTCTTCTTAGTTTATTGGCAGGAGAATAACCTGTGCCTGAAACACCAGACACCATTAACTGTCTACGCTTCAACCGCCACAGAACTCTGTGACCTCACCTCCTAGAATCCCTTTACATGTTACATCCCCAGCATTTCACGCTGACCTCACCAGCCCTGATGAATGCCCTCCAGATGAGAACCCTCATTATAACAGTGACTTACCTTCGGTAATGCCTTATCTGGTTGAGACTATCTAGCCACAAGTTCCTTACCTTAGGATTATACCAAGGATTCAGACTGGACCCGGAAATTGTTTTGTGAACAGTACCCCTGCACGCCGGTGGGTGGAACCATTTGGCTCCTTGCGGTGCCATCCACGTCAGAAGTGCTGTGTGCGGTGCCTATATAGGTGCAACACGAGTTTGCTTATGTCTGTTTCACTTGCAACTTTCCACAACAGAAGCGTGGAGCCACGAAGAACACTTACCACTGGTGTGTGAAAACTAGGGCCCTGAATGGCGAAAAAGCCCTAAGTCTATAAATTCGTTCACAAAGCGGGAAGGATGGGTGGGTCGATAAGAAATCTGTGGCTAGATGGAGTAACTGACAGATAATGCATTACAAAAGGTAAGTAACATGTTCATCTGATACATACCTCTAGCCAAAGATTCCTTACACTACAATAGACACCCAGGCAACACATCCCCTGAGGAGGGTCTGCGAAACTATTTTCCACTAGAAAGTCCTGTAGGACCAAGCGGGCAAAGTGACCGTCCCTACAGACCTGACTGCCCAGGAAGAAGTTCTTGTTAAACATGTGCAGAGATGACCACATTGCTGCCTGGCAGATGTCCAGGACAGGGACTCTATGTACTCAGGGGGTTGCTTATTGGCCAACGCGTAGCAGATTTTGGTACAGAGCACAACCCATTGGGAGATGGTCAGTTTCTGTACTGCTTTCCCTTTCTGGGCTCTGTGATACCCAACGAGGAGTTGTTCATCGACCCTGAACTCTTTTATGCGGTCAAGGTAGAACGACAATGTTCTTTTTTGGGTCTAGCAGAGGGAGTTGCTTCTCTTCCTAAGAGAGATTAGGTGGAGCGTAAAAGATAGGCAGGGTTAGGGACTGGTCTACATGAAAGGAAGTGACAACCTTCAGAAGGAAGATCTAGCTAAGTGCAAAGTACCAGCTTGTCTGGGAAGATGTTGAAGTATGGAGGCTTAGATGACAAAGCCTGGAGCTTAAATACCCTCAGACAGATGTTACTGCCACTAGAAAGGCCATCTTGATAGTAAGGAGCCTGATAGGACAGTTGTGTAGCGGCTCGAACGGAGCACGCATTAGAAACATCAGCACTAACATTAGGTACCACTGAGGCATGACGAAGGGTGAAGGTTGGAAAAAGTGTTGGAGACCTTTCAGGAACATACATAAAATAGGGGACTTGAAATGGGATGGCTAATCTGGCAACTGCAGAAATGGCAAAAAGATAGTATTTTAAGGGACCCAAAGCAGAGCCTTGCTGGGTAAGAGAAAGAATAAATAGAAGGGCCTGAAAAAGGGAAGCAGTAAGAGATCAACCTATTTTTCGGTACACTATGCCACAAACTTGCCCCAATGGCAGGCATATACCGTCTTGGAAGAGGGACATCTGGCTGCAAAGATGACATTGCAGACTTCAGACAGAAGTTTGAAAGCTGTGAACTGTCGCAGCTCAATCTCCCTGTATGAAGGCGGAGCATTGACAGGTTTGGGCGGAGAACCCTCCCATGCTGCTGCAATAGAAGATCCTCCTGAAGGGACAACCTGATCGGAATATCAATGGCCATACTCAACAGCTCGGGATACCAGACTCTTCGTGCCTAGCCCATTGTCACAAGGATGACTTGCGCCCGGTCGTTCCTGATCTTCTTGAGAACTCCGAGCAGGAGTGGTATGGGTGGGAAGGAGTACAGGAGGCCTGAGCTCCACTAGAGATGAAAAGCGTCTCCGAGGGAGAGCCACCTTGAAAACTCCAGCTCACAGAACTGCTGACATTGTGTGTTCTTAGTGGCAGTGAACAGATCTAACCAAGGTCTCCCCACTGCTGAAATAGAGTTTGCATCACCTCCAGAAGGAGACACCATTCGTGATCCGCTAAGCATCTTTGGCTGAGTTTGTCCCCTCTGGTGTTCAGCGATCCCACCAGGTGTCGAACCACTAGGGAAATGTCTTGATATTCCAGCCACACCCAGAGACTCAGAGCATATGGAGAAAGGATCCACAACCCTACTCCGCCCTGTTTGTTGTAGTACCACATGGCAGTGGTGTTGCCCGTGATCACTTGCATTAGCCGTCCCTTGATGGAGGGTAGAAAAGCTTCCAGTGCCAGTGAGATCGCTCGGAACTACAACATGTTAACAAGGAGCCCTAATTCTGCCAGAGACCAGAAGCCTCTGATCTGCACCTCTTTCAGATGACCACCCCAGTCCAGGAGTGACATACCAGTCACAACTGTAACATCTAGTTGTGAAAGGGAGAGGTGTCTGCCACTGACCTAATCAGTTTATTAACTACCACTGCAGATCTTTTTACAATGCCCTTCGAATTCTGGACTACGTTGGAGAGATTCCCCACAGGCTGTGCCCACTGGAACTTCAGGTCCCACTCCAGAACCTGCATTTGCCAGCGGGCATATGTCACAAGCAGGATGCGTCACAAGCAGGATGCATCACAAGCAGGATGCAGGAGGCCATGAGGCCGAGCAGCCTCAGAGTCAGTCTCACCAAAATCCAGGATAGAGGCTGACACATTGGTATCATAGCCGGATTATCCATCCGGGAGGATAAGCCTGAAACTGCACTGTGTCTAGAACAGCTCTGATGAAAGGGAGCATCTGAGAAGGGGTCAGGTGTGACTGTCACATCGATTGTGAACTCCAGCGAGTAAGGGGCCTGCCGTAGTCTGGAGATGGGAGACAACTGCTTGGGGTGCACCCACCTTACACAGCCCGTCATCAAGATCGGGGAAGACTGACCTCCACATGAGCTGCAACCACCGTTATCACCTTGGTGAACACCCGAGGCACGCTGATAAAGCCAAAGAGGTGCACGGTGAACTGAAAGTGTTTGTGGCCTTCAGTGAACCGCAGGTAATGTCTGTGGGCAGACAGGGTGGGAATGTGGAAGTAGGCGTCCAACACTTCTGTCCAGTCTCCCGGGTCACAGGCATACAGGACTTGAGAAAGCTTGAGCATTTGGAATCTCTCCTTTTTTCAGGATGAAATTGAGAGGGCACAGGACTAGGATTGGACGAATGCCTCCATCCTTCTTGAGCACAAAAAAGTAGCAGGAATAGCAATCACGACCTACTTCTGATGCCGGCACCCTCTCTGTGGCTCCCTTGACCAAGAGAGCCACCATTCCTGGCGGAGGAAGGAGATATGGTCCTTCATCAGCCTTTAAGAAGTGGATTGCATGGGTGGGGGGGTAGGCACGGAGTGGAGGGAGTAGCCCCTTTAGACAATCTGGAGAACCCAGCTGTCAGATGTTATCAACCTCCAGTGGTGCAGGTGATAGTGTATCTCACTGGGTGCTCATGATGGTCGGAGGGTAAACTAAAGAGGCTCAGAAGCTGTGGCTGCCGGGGGAGTGGTGGACTGGCCTGGGCTCTGGCTACCTGACCCACGAGGTCTGTGGATACTGTGTCCTCAGGACACACATAGCTAGGAAGCTTGTGGGCTGTGGTGGCTGGGACGGTAGAGAAGCCGCTGGAAGCCCCTTCCGTGGCCCCGAAAGGAGTGAAATGCGTATTGGGGTTGGCAAGGGACAATGGAAAGGCACAAGGACCTGGCCATAGCCCTGCAGGCCTTTAAGCGCTCTAGCGCCAAGTCCACCATGTCTCCGAAGAGTTAGAGCCATCAAACAGCATGTCCATGAGCGAGATCTGCACATCGCCTGAAAAACGAGTGGTTCTCTACCAGGTGTGTCGCCTAAGGGCCACCGATGAAGAAACCGTTCTGCCCAGTGAGTCAGTAGTACAAAGGCAGAGAGTGGACAGGCTCAAATAGAGACCCTCCCCTACTGTTGCAAACAGAAGATCCTCCCGAAGGAGCAGCCTGATCGGGGGACCGATGGCCATGTTCAACAGCTCAGGATATCAGACTCCTCGAGCCCAGTCCAGAGCCACAAGGAAAACTTGGGCCCAGCCATTTCTGATCTTCTTGAGAACTTTGGGGAGGAGTGGTATGGACAAAAGGCATAAAGGTGTCTTGAGCTCCACTCGAGATGAAGTGTCTTCAATCGAGAGCTGCCTTGGAACCTCCACCATGCAGAACTGCTGACATTGCACGTTCAAGTGTTGCCGAAGAGATCTAATCAAGGCTCTCTCCACTGTTGAAAGAGACCTTGCACCACATCTGGATGAAGATACCATTCGTAATCTGCTAGGCATCGACAGCTGAATTTCTCCACTCTGGCGTTCAGAGATCCCACCAGGTGTTGAACCTCCAGGGATATATCCTGACATTCCATCCATGTCCAAAGGCGCAGGGCATCTTGACAAAGGGTAAACAACCCCACCCCGCTTATTTGTTGCTGTACCACATGGCGGTGGTGATGCCAGTGAACATCTGCACCAGCCTTCTCTTGATCGAGGGTAGAAAGGCTTTCAAAGCCAGCCGGATTGCTTGGAGCTCCAACAGGTTGATAAGGAAATCGGCTTCTGCCGGAGACCAGAGTCCTCTGATCTCCACCCCTCCCAGATGGCTGCCCCATTCCAGGACTGACACATCAGTCACTACTGTCAGATCTGGTTGTGGAAGGGAGAGAGGTCTGCCATTGACCCAATCACTGTTCATTTACCACCACAGCAGATGTTTTGCAGTGCGCTCTGAGATCTGGACTATGTCGAAGAGATTTCCCTGAGGCTGCGCCCACTGGAACTTCAAGTCCTACTGCAGTGCTCGCATGTGGCAGAGGGCATGTGTCACAAGCAGGAGGCCATGAATCACAGCAGCCTCAGAGTCAGTCTCACCAAAACCCAGGCTAGAAGCGGAAACATCAGTATCATAGCCTGTATATCGTGGACTCGCTGTTCGGGAGGATAACCCCAAAACTGCACTGTGTTCAAAACAGCTCAGATGAAAGGCAACATCTGAAAAGGGATAAAGTGCCAATTTGGAACGTTGATATTGAATCCCAGTGAGTGCAGGAGATTCGCCGTAGTCTAGAGGTGGGAGATGACTGCCTGTGACAAACCTGCATTCAACAGCCAGTCTTCGAGACAGGGGAAGATTGACACCCTGATCACTGCACATGAGCTGCAACCACCGCCATCACCTCGGTGAACGCCCTAGGGGTACTGGTAAGGCCAAAGAGGATCATGGTTAACTGAAAGTGCTCTTGGCCCACCGTGAACCTCAGATAATGTCTGTGGGCAGGTAGGTCAGGGATGAGGAAGTATGCGTCCTGCAAGTCCAATGCTACCATCCAGTCTCCCGGGTTCAGGGAAGACTGGCCTTGAGTGAGTGTGAGCATTTTGTATTTCTCCTTTTTGAGGAAGAAATTGAGAGGGCGCAGGTCTAGGATAGGACGAAGGCCTGCATCCTTCTTGGCTACCAGAAAGAAGCAGAAATAGCAACCACAACCTACTTCTGATGCGGGAACCCTCACTATGATTCCCTTGGCCAAGGGAGATGCTACTTTCTGGCGGAGTGAGGAGAGATGGTCCTCCATAAGCCTGTCGTAAGAAGGTGGCATAGGTGGAGGGGCAGTCAGGAAGAGGAGGGTGTAGCCCCTTCATACAATTTGGAGAACCCATCGGTCTGATGTAATTGACCTCCAGTGGTGCAGGTAATCTTACCACCCACTGGTTGCCCATGATGGTTGGAGAACAAACTAAAGGGGTTTGGAGGCTTGTGGCTTCCAGGGTGGTGGAGGAGGGTGGACTGGGTCAACCTCTGGCTGCTGGCCCAGGAGGTTTGTGGGTGCGCGTCCTCCTCTACCGCGCAGAGACTGGGTAGCTTGGAGGCCATGCTGGCTCGGCAGGTAGAGGTGTGGCTAGAAGCCCATTCCATGGCCGTGAAAGGCAGACTGAGGTTGAAGGGGGGCATTGAAAGACCCAAGGAGCAGGCTGTAGCCCTGCTGTCCTTGAATCGTTCCAGTGTAGAGACCGATTTGTCTGGGAGGACACAGAAGCCATCAAAGGGCATGTCCATAAGGGAAGCGGTGACATCCCATGAAAAGCCAGTCATCCTCAGCCAGGCGTGGCACCTTCAGGCCACCAACGAAAAAACCACTCTGCCTGGCCAATAGGTCAAGTCCAATCCACATCTGATTTTGAACTTGGCTGCATCTCTTCCCATCAGTCATAGCCTGAGAGATTATGGCCCGGGCCTTCTCCGGGACCATAGGCAGCCGCTGCATAACTGAATCCCACAGTGAATGGGAGTAACGGCCCAAAAGGCATGTGGTGTTCACAGACCGCCATGCCAGGCTGACGGAATCGGGATGAGATTGGGCTGGTGGCAGCTGTGACGCCCGGAGTGTGGACACTGGGACCGGTGTCAGGGAAGGTCAAAGTGGTACAACCAGCCCCGGTGAGGATCCATCTGTGGATCCAGGGGGCCCAACTGATGCTGAGGGAGGACCCATCGGCGGTGAACCAGTGGGGGCCCCTCCCGAGCTGGATTGCATAAATAAGTTAACTATACAGGCCAGATAGTACGCATGTGGTGCTCTTGCCACACACACCTGACACTGACATAATTGATTTCCTCTCTCCCCAGTGAATCTGGGACACAACTGACACCCTTAAATTATGAGCAGCAGCACCAGACAACATATATGCTCACAGAATTCAGAATAGCGAGTAAATATAATGCGCCCTATTTCTATGACTAGCTAGTACCAGACAGAGCCCCACTTTGTGAAGAGGTTCAACAGTAAAGCTTATACTTAACAAATGGTGGTCTCCCCTCTAACTGTGGGCTTACAAGCATTATTATGAGCCTGAATAGGTATTTTCCAAATTATTACATTCCCATCAAGATGAATTGATTGTCAACAACAATCTGCTTCCAACTGAGCAAGGCTCCTTTCGTTCAGCAGTGGGTAATGCCAAGTCCAGTACTTTGGCTGCCTTCCTTATCACTGCTGCGAAGGAGGCAGACTCCTCTGTGGCTACAGTAGGTAACAGTGATTAGAGGTCACTTTCCAGTGATGTATCCAAGTCACTGGAGACCTGAAACTCTACTTTACATTATCGTAGACATTACTGTAGCCATTATCGTCATCAGTACATTCATAGATTCAATGCTAACGTTTTTCGGGGTCAGAAATATGGAATTCTCTGAGTTGATGCAACGTCGGTTGGCAGTGTTCTGGGTTCGCCCTGGAGTCCAAAAGGAGGATTGGCTCCCCAGCCTCCGTTGTTGCAGACGTCGATGTCAGGGTTACAACACGGGCTGCAATTCTAGGTGTCGATGTCAAGCCTGGAGCGAGAATGATGGACCTGAGGGCGAAGTTGCGAGGAATAGATGGCGTAGGGGATTGATTCACTGACCGTGCACCAACTGAAGACCAACAAGGCTCTGTAAGGGCTAAAGGCACGTTAGATCCGGTCAGGTACCGAAAATGCGGTCCATGGCCTTCCTGAAGCCTTTGATTTGTTGGGGCCAAGGGGTCAGGCAAGTCAGGCAGAAGAGGGTTTGAATCTATTCCTGGAACGGAGAAAGAGATGGCGGTCTAGCTTTACCAGAAGCATCATGTGGCTCAGAATGGTGGGAAAAGTGAGACGAAGGAGAGCAGTGTATGGACTTCTTTATGTTTCTTCAACTTCTTGGACTAACCTGAAGACTTCGATTTCGACGATGTATGGTCATGAGACAGGACCTGGGAGCGCAACTGCAACCACGACCAGACTTTCTTGACTTCCATTGATGCCCTGATACATACAACTTGACTTTGCGGTCACTGATATCTTTAGGGCTTTATCTTGGGGCACTTGTACACAATGCCAAGTCATGCTTGGAGCCCAGACACCAGAGGCAGACCTCATGACAGTTCATAACTGACATCTGTTTGTAAAAGTCTTTGCATGGCTTAAATCCTGTTGAGAGAACAAATTCTGTCAATCCTGAGAGGTTTGAGGGATCGCGCTCCATATCAGCGCCAGAAGGCACTGAAAGAAAAGAACTGACCTCAGGGCGTGGAGGTGGCATAGTCTTAGTAGCCCATATGTCATATCCAGGATGGAACAGACGCGGAGAGGCATGATACCACCTGCCAGCACGGAAGGGAGTTGCTATAAAAAACACATCCCCCAGATCCAGTCTGGTACCTGGGGAACTTCACAAGGTGAGGAATTTGGAGTTAAAAGTAAGAACGAGAGTTCAACATAGAAAAAGTGAAGCTTGAAATGAACAAAATAATTTCAAGGCAGTGTGTGTACACTGATGACAAGCAATACTGAAATGGAAGTCAGAAGTGTGGAAAGCTTTTGGCTTTCACACGTAAAGAGGAAGAACCAGAACAAGTTTGTGTAAGCTGCCTCTGTTAAAAAGACCAGAAGTAAGACAAAAGTTCAAGAGATTCTACTTTAATATGTATAAGGGATAGGAAATCCAGGGCCAAAATAGAATTCATAACGAAAATGAACATTAGGTGCAGCAGGAGAAGTAACGGTTGTTTACCTGTAATTTTAGGTCTCTCTCAGGGGAATCTCTAGTGATAATCATGAGTACTGAATAGCCCTGACCACGTGCGGGCCCCCTGAGCAGTTCTTTCAAAGTTACATCTACTTCGCCTTACTTCGGAAAGGCCAGGATACATATATGACACACATGTTAAATTTTGAAGCTTTAAAAAAAGGTAGTACGGCCAATCTTTATTGAAACAATCAAAGAGAGGAGTTGGCCTAATGGCTAGGATGGTCGACCTCGAATCTGGGGAACTGGGTTCGAGTCTCGGCAATGACGCTGAACATCCTGTGATTCTGGGCAAATCACTTAATCTCCCCGTGCCTAACCAAAAAATGAATGTATCCTCATGTAATGCAACTGGTGCTATGTAAAGCGCTCCGATACCCGATTCGGTTCAAGTTTGCGCTATATAGAACTCTGTAAAATAAAAAAATAGAAATAAAGTAGGACACTGCGCCTTTAAGGGCCACCTGACCTCCAGTGTCCCATCAGGCCCTGTAGGTGGCAGTTTACTCAGTTTTTTCCGACGTGTAAATTAGCAGATATATATATATATATATATATATATATATATATAATCTCTTCCGTCAGTGAGGCTGGTGGGCTGCTTATGATTTCAATGGAGATTCCCCTTAGAGAGAACTAAGATTACGGGCAAGAAACCATTCCTTCTCTTTCAGGGAATCTCCACTGATATTAATAAGGACTGAATAGATTAGCTAGCTTATCCCTCAAAAATCCTGGAAAAGAAGAGATAAAAAAAGGAGAAGAGTATAATTAGGCAAACAGATTCTTTAGATACTTTTGCCCCACTTGGGCATCAGCCTTAGTGTCCGAATCAAGACAAAAGTGTCTTCTAAAGGAGTGAATTGCTCTACAAGCTGCAGCTTTGCAAATCACAGCCATTGGGATGTTCCCAAGCAAAGCAGCAGTAACTGATTTACCTCTGGTGGAGTGGGCCCTAGGTTTACCTAGGTGTAGGTTGTTTGCTTTTTCATAACATAGGATTATGCAAGAGACAACCCATCTAGATAAGGATTGTTTGGAAGTAGCAAGTCTTATCTGTGGAGGACCATATTTGACACAGAGTTGCTTTGATTTCCTTAAAGATTTTGTCATGCCTAGATAAAACTTCAAAACCCTCCCAACATCAGAGTGTGGAGACACCTCTCTGCAGGGGTTGACGGGTTCTTAAAGAATATAGGTAAAGTAATAGTTCGATTGACATCAAAATCCAAGGCTACCTTAAGGAGGAATTTAGGATGGATCCTCATCACTACTGTGTTGTTATGGAATACCGTGTAAGGTTCATGTGAACAGAGAGCCTGTATCTCGCTAACTCTGCGAGCTGAAGTAATGGCTACCAAGAAGGAAGCCTTCCAAGAAAGGTGTTGGAGAGAAGCCTTATGAATGGGTTCAAAGGGAGGACCCACAAGGCGAGAGAGAACAATGTCTAACTCCCATGGAGGAGAAGGTCTACTGTGGGAAGGATACATCTTTTTGATGTCTTCCAGAAAATCTTTGACAACAGGCATTCTGAAAAAGGTCATTTTCGATAAGCTTTTATTGCTGCAAGATGCTCTCTAATTGAAGTGGGCAAGGTACGGAAGAACAGTCTCTTCCTGACAAGTAAGTGGACTGAAATTGTTCTGAGAACACAGATACTGACTCTCTTCCATTTGATGGTCTCTTGGCTTTTCTCAGCATATCCATGCATTCCTGAGAAAGGTTTAGATGACCATATTGTAGGAGTACTGGCGCCATGCAGTCAAGTTCAGAGAGTGAAAGCTGAGATGTTGAATTTGGTCTCCGAACTTCTGAAAAAGATCTGGTCTGCACAGCAGCTTTGTAGTCATACTGAGAGGAGAATAGGATCTGTGTACCACCACTGTCGAGGCCAATCCGGAGCCATAAGAATGAATCTGGCTTTCGAGCGTGAGAACACGATCACTGTTGGCAGAAGGTAAGTAGAACGAAACGCATAAAGAAATTTGTCTGAACAGTTGATCCATAGGGATTACCCGGTGTGCAGGGTTGGTAGAAGCTAGTCGCGAAGCTTGGGTATGTCTTGTTTTCTCTGCCTGCAAAAAGATCTATTTGAGGAAAACCCCAATAAGGACAGATGTCGTGAAGTACAGCGTAGATTAGAACCCCCTTTGTTATTTTTTTCATTGGCTCCACTGAGTGGGTCTGCCTGAGCATTCTGAGTTCCCAGCAGGAGGACCGCTGTAATCTTGAGATCCCTGGAGATGAGCCACTTCCAGACTGTTTGTGCTTCCAGGAACAGAGGTCTGGATCTCGTCCTTCCCTTTTTGTTCAGATAAGGCATGCTTGTTTTATTGTACGTCTGAACAAGGAGAATTTCTGTTCTGAATGACGGAGAAAAGCCTTCAGGACTAGGTATACTGCCCTCAGTTCCAGGAGCTTTATATGGTAAGACTGTTCTTTATGAGACCACAGACCATGAATCTGTAGATTGCCTATATGAGCACCAATATTTGAGTGATTGTTTTGCAGTATCACTCTGTCTTTCCAACTTCCCGAGCTGATCCTATTGATCTTCCAGGCAACGATGATGAGGTTGCATGAAGATACATGCATGTGAAACCAGAAGAATGCATGATGTCATTGAACCCAGGGGGGAAGAGAACTGTCTCACTGTTGGATGGGATCTTTTCTTCAGAGTGCGATAATTCTGAAGGATAGATAATTGTTTCTCCTCCAAAGGAAAACCTTTTGTATGTACTGTGTCTAGAACTGCACACAGGTAATGTAAGGATTAAACAAGTACTGAGATAGATTTGTAGTGATTCAGTTGTAGACCTAGTTGATTCAAAGTCATGACGGTTAGATGATAATGTTGGCTTGCTTGCTGATAAGAAGATGCCTTGATGAGTCAATCACAAATTTATGGGCACACAAAGAATCTCATTTTCCCTAGGAGAGCTGCTACAACCGCCATACATTTGAAGAAAGTTTGAGGTGCAGACTTAAGGCTGAAGGGAAGCACCTTATATTGATAGTGGCCTTTCTACCATGAACCTCAGGAATTTGCGATTTTGTTTGGCTATCAGGATTTGAGAAAAGGCACCTAGCAGGTCTATCGAGCTTAGCTAGTCCCCTTGATGTAGTTGAGAGTAGATCTTATGAAGAGCAAACATTCAAAATTTTCTATGCAAACCCATTTGTTTGCTTTCTTGAGGTCTAAAATGGGTCTTAATTTGTGTTTGGATCTTTTCTTCTTCACCAGAAAACAAAGGATCCCTATTCCTCATAGACGAGAGGGTACCCTCTCCATCGCATGTTTCTGCAAGAGTATGGATACTTCCTCTTGCAACTTTTCCTGCTAGTAAAGGGAAGGCTTTTTTGGTGGAACAGATGGTGCTGCAAACTTGAATCCGAGACAGTATCCATGCTCTACAATATTTATAACCCATTTGTTGATGGTTATTCTTTGCCAGTCCTTCAGGAAAGATGTTATGCTTCCTCCAACTGGAGGGGATAATGGAAGATGGGGAAGATCTGACTCCTTGTTTTCCAAGCATCACAATATCCATGTGCTGCAAAAGTAGAGATATCAGCTGCAGCGCTGATGATTTGATTGGACACTATCATGCCTGCGTTGATAATCTCCTGGAAATCTTCACACCTGTCTCTTGGAAGAACATCTATGAATTATTGGACGGAATACCAGAGGGATCGGTTTTAATGTCCCAGAAGTGCAAAAGCGCTGGCCGCTTTCATCATGACAGAGGCAGTTCCACATACTTTTCTTCCCACAGTTACTCTCCTTGTCATACAAGTTACTTACCTTCGGTAACAATGTATCTGGTAGAGACGATTCTAGAAGCAGATTCCTTAACGTAGAATTATCCCCAGGCGTGAGACTGGATACGGAAAATCTTTGCCACAGCACCTCTGCGCGTCGGGGGGGCGGTACCACGCGACCCCGCCCGGACGTTGTCCAAGGACGTGACGCCAGCGAGGTCACATAAGTCCCATCCCAGCGCGCTGACGTCAGTTTTCTTTGGAAAACTTTTCCACGCCACAACGCGGAGCCATCACCAACAAAACTGTGAGAGTAGGGGAACAGTGTACGAAAAAATCAGTGAAACAAAAAGGGAAGAAGCGAATGGTGAAGAACAGCACCATTAGGGACAGTGCCAAGCACTGCGTTACTGAAAATCCTGGAAAGGAAATAGCAGAGCACCACTGTGAGAAGCAACCTCGCAAAGCGAAGGCGATAAACCTCTCTGGAGGCAGAAAAAACATGACAAAAATGACGTGGAAGACGACAAAGTCAGCAACCACAATCTAGAACAGTGAAGGGCAACAAGTCTGGAACAGAGGAGTAACGACAAAGCACCCTAAGACAACACTATCAAGGAGTGTTGTATCCCCCGTAAGAAGCTAAGGGGAGAGGCACAGCCAAGAAAGCCCAACCGGAGGAGTAAAAAAAAAAAAACCCAAGCAATGACAAAGAGAAAAGAAGTGTATGAGTAGGCCCCACACTGGAATAACCATGGTGAAGGGATGCAGAAGTACACATGAACTTACCGGCCAATGACCACAAAAGAAGGAGTGGAAAAAGAAACAGAACGAAGCATCCTGCCAGGGAAGAAGAGAAAGAGGGCACCTGCAGGAGACAAATGCCATCCGGAGAGAAGCGAGTGCAGAAGATCAGCTGAAGGGTCCTCGCAGAACAGGGAGGAAGGGAGGGTTGTGAAGGAATCTGCGGCTAGAATAGTGTCTACCAGATACATTGTTACCGAAGTTAAGTAACTTGCACATCTGATAGAGACTACTAGCCGCAGATTCCTTAACGTAGAATAGATACCCTAGCCATACCCAGAGGGGAGGAGGGCCTGCGAGAGAACCTCACCAGCTTGGAAGAACACAGGGCCCCAACAGGGGATGTGGCATGGGGACAGGAAGGACGGTCCAACCTCCACCAAGCAGAAGCAAGCAAGAACAAGGAGAAGGAAAGGCCAGGAGATGAAGATTGCACAAGATCGGGTGCAGAACCCTGACAATTTGCTGTGACAGAAGATCCTCTGGGAGTAGCAACCTGATCAGTGAACACCTGCTCATGGCTGAAATTTCAGGGTTCCACATTCTCCTGGCCCAATTCAGAGAAACTAGGTGGCTTTGGACTGGCCGTGCCTGATCATCATAACTCGGGGCAGGAGAGGCAACAGCGGGACGGCGTATAAGAGTCCCTAACTTAACTCCGGCTAGAATGCATTTCCTGGAAAGTGTTTGCAGGAACTCCAAAGCACAACGATCTTCAAAATGTGCATTCTTAACAGTGTTGAAAAGATCAACCAGGATTCTCTCAACTGTCAGAAAATACAGCCTCAGGATGAAGACGCCATTTGTGATCTGCAAGGCGCCATCAGTTGAGCTTCTCTGCCCACGATTAGGGATATGCACCGACGCTCCAGTCAACTCCAGAGGCGCAAAGCCTCTTTGCACAGGACCCCACTCTGCACTGCGTGCTTCAGTACCTCAGTACCTCATGGCTGTGGTGTTGTTGAAGAGAACCTGTACCAGCCTCCCATTGATGGACAGGAGGAAGGCCTTCAGTGCCAGATGAATAGCCTGCAACTCCAACAGATTAACATGAAGCTGGCTTTGTGCTCAAGATGAAAATCCTCTGATCTCTACCTCCCCAGATGACCTTTCCAACCCAGCAGTGAGACCTTTCCAACCCAGCAGTGATGCATCTGTCACCGCCATGAGCTCTGGGTGGGGAAGGGAGAGTGGAATGCTGCCAGTCCATTTGAAATCGAGCAACTACCACTGCAACCTGGATGGCATCCAACAGTTTGTCTTGATGTTGGGATCACTGAGATTTCAGATTCTACTGCAGGGCCCACAAATGCAACTGGAGAGATCGAACAAGAGGATGCAGGAGGATGACAGGCTAAAAACCCTCAGGGCTGCTCTCACCAAGATACAGAACCAATGCTGAAACATTAGGCTCATAGCCCAAATGCCCTACACTCCTTGCAAACAGATAAATGACTTTAACTGCATTGTGTCTAAGACAGATCCTATAAAAGGAGGCCTCTGAGAAGGAGTTGTGTGCAACTTTATCTAGTTAATCATGAGCCCCAACGATGTTAGCAGGTTCGCCGTCACCTAGGGGTGACTATTGAGAGGCCGCGTTCAACAGCCAGTCGTCCAAGTAGAGGAAAGGAATATGCTACTTACCAGTATGCATCTGTTCTTGGCATGTAGAGCTGCAGATCTATACACTTTTGCATAGATCGCCATCTGGTGTTGGGCCCGGATGTTTGCAGTTTGTTTTTCTTCTTGGACAGTCTTTGGAAGTCACGAGTTCGGTGACTCCTCCTTCGGTCCGTATTGCGCATGGGCTTCGGCTCCATCCTCAGATTGTTTTTCGCCAGCAGGGAAAAGATGGAGCGTAGTGATAATAGTAAGAAACCCATGTGTGTTGTATCTAAATAAGATAGACTGGAACAGATACAGGTAGCCGGGGAGGCGGGTGGGTGTGTATAGATCTGCAGCTCTACATGCCAAGAACAGATGCATACTGGTAAGTAGCATATTCCGTTCGAGGCATATGAGCTGCAGATTATACACTTTTGCATAGATTATATAGCAGTACCCAACCTTAGCGGCGACCACCGGTATCCGTTGCAGTGGTTTGAAATAGTGTCTTTAGTACAGCCTGGCCCACACTAGCTTGTTGTTTAGAGTGCACGTCTACACAGTAATGTTTTGTGAAGGTGTGCGGTGTTGACCATGTGGCTGCTTTGCAGATGTCATCTAAGGGTATGTTCCCTAGAAAAGCCATAGAAGCCCCTATCTTTCTTGTAGAGTGGGCTTTAGGTGGAACAGATAATGTTCTTTTTGCTTTTTGATAGCAAATTTGTATGCACTTTACAATCCACCTAGCTATCCCTGATTTAGAGATGGGGTTGCCTTTATGCGGTGGAGAGAAGGAGACAAACAACTGTTTAGTCTTTCTGAAAGGTTGCGTTCTTTGTATGTAGTACAGTAAAGCCCTTTTAACATCAAGTGTATGTAGTGCCCTTTCCGCAACAGATTGGGGTTGCGAGAAAAAAACCGGTAATTCCACCGATTGATTAAGATGGAAGGGGGAAATGACCTTGGGCAGAAATTTTGGATTTGTGCGAAGTATCACCTTGCTGTGATGTATCTGTAAAAAGGGTTCTTGTATAGTGAACGGCTTGTATCTCACTAACCCTTCTAAGGGAAGTGATAGCTACGAGGAAAGCTGTTTTCCAAGTGAGGAACTGTAGCTCACATTTATGCATTGGTTCGAAAGGCGGACCCATTAGCCTTGTAAGAACTACGTTTAGATTCCATACAGGGGAAGGTGGTGCCCTGGGTGGAATTACTCGTTTAAGGCCTTCCATAAAGGCTTTAATAGCAGGCACTCTGAACAGTGATAACTGCTGTCTGTTTTGTAGGTAAGCAGCAATTGCTGCTAGGTGTAGACGTATGGATGAATATGCCAGGTTACACTTTTGAAGATGGAGCAGATAGCATATGATGTGCTGTATGGATGCATCTAAAGGGTTGATTGTATTGTTACGGCAGTAAACAACAAATCTCTTCCACTTTGCGGCATAGCATGCTCGAGTGGTAGGACGTCTGGCTTCCTTGATAATGTTCATGCAATCAGGGGGAAGATTAAGGTATCCAAATTCTAAGATTTAAGGAGCCAGATCACAAGGTTGAGCTGAGCTGGGTCCGGGTGTATGATTTCTCCATGGTTCTGGGTTAGGAGGCATGGGGACAGGTGCAGTTTTTGATGTGGTACCACCGATAGCTGTAGTAGTGTGGTGTACCACGGTTGCCTGGCCCATGTTGGAGCTACCAGAATGAGTGTGAGGGAGTGCTGTTGTAGCTTCCTTACCACTAATGGAATTAGCGGGAGAGGTGGAAAGGCGTATGCAAATTTGCTTGACCAGTTCATCCATATCGCATTGCCTATGGACAATGGGTGTGGGTATCTGGCGGCGAAGCTTGGGCATTTTTTGTTTTCGTGGGTGGCGAAGAGGTCTATCTGAGGATGCCCCCACTTGTGGAAGAATGGGTGAAGAACTTGTGGATGCAGTTACCATTCGTGCATTTGCTGCGTTTGTCTGCTGAGCAGATCTGCCATGGTGTTTTGTATGCCTGGGACGTGTTGTGCCAGGAGAAAGATTTTTTGTGGAATTGCCCATCTCCATATGCTCTGTGCTAAGCGGGAGAGCTGGGGAGAGTGTGCCCCCCCCCTGTTTTTTAATATAATACATTGCAGTCATATTGTCTGTGCGAATTAGGACTGCTTTGGCTGAAATTTGTTTCTGAAACGATTTCAGGGCTAGAAAGATCGCCAATAACTCCAGATGGTTGATGTGGAGTAACCTCTGTTGTGGCGTCCATAGACCTTGCACTGTGAGGTGTAATAGATGCGCTCCCCAGCCGGAGAGCGATGCGTCCGTTGTTAGAATCACCTGAGGAACCGGGTCCAGGAACGGTCAACCCTTTGGAAAGGTTTGTGGTGTTCCACCACTGCAGAGATCGATGAGTGCGGCCGTCCACCAACACCAGATCTGTCAGCTGACCCTGGGCCTGGTTCCACTGGCGTGCTAGGCACTCTTGGAGTGGACGCATGTGAAGTCTTGCATGAGGCACTATGAAAATGCAAGACGCCATCATCCCTATTAGTTTCATGAACACTCTTGCTGGGAGAGAGTGCTGAAGAAGGAACTTTTGGCGCAGGGCTTGCATGCTTGCTATCCTGGCTGAGTTGGGATAGGCTATAGCCTTTGAGGTGTCTATAGTGGCACCGAGGTATTGCTTTGTGTGAGACGGTATCAAGTGGGACTTTTGGTGATTCACCGTAAAGCCTAGCTGATGGAGTAGTTGTATGGTAGTGTTTGTATTTTGTACACACTGATGGTAGGACGCGGCTTTTATGAGCCAGTCGTCCAGGTAGGGGAAGACGTGAATGTTTTGTCTTCGGAGGTGTGCTACCACTACTACCAGGCATTTGGTAAACACCCGTGGTGCGGTTGTGACCCCGAAGGGGAGAACCTTGAACTGATAATGTTGGCCGTCTACCACAAATCGGAGGTACTTTCTGTGAGCAGGGTGTATTGGGATATTAAAGTATGCGTCTTTCAGGTTCAGTGTAGTGAGAAAGTCGCCCTGACGGAGGAGTGGGAGAACTTGCCGAAGAGTTACCATATGAAAATGGTCTGAATGGATGTATGCATTTAGAGGCCGGAGGTCTAGAATGGGCCGTAGGGTCTCGTCTTTCTTCGGTATGAGAAAGTACAGAGAGTAGACCCCTAGATTTTGCTGATCGACGGGTACCTGCTCTATCGCGTGTTTTTGCAGGAGGGAGAGTACCTCTTGTTTCAGAAGTGTGGTATATTCTTGTGACATCGCACGGTGTCTGGGTGGATATTTGGGGGGTAGAAGTTAATTCGAGACAGTACCCTGACCGAATAATTTGGGTTACCCATTTGTCTGATGTTATGGCCTACCAGGTTTGAAGGAAGTCTTGTAGTCTGCCCCCGACCGGAGTGGAATGGTCTGGGGGGAGCGGGGGAAAGTCATTGTGTGGGCGGTGTGGCAGAACGGGCGGTGTTGGTTTTGCCCCTGCCTTTATTATCGTTTCCCCGATATCCACCTCTTTGGTAGCCCTTTGAGAAGGTATTTTGAGGAGGGGACTTGTAGGAAGTGGAGGCGTTATCGGAAGAGTAACCTCTGCCAGAGCCTCGAAAGGAGGAACGGCGAAAGGAGCGTCTAGGGGTTTGTGATTGCAGGGCTCCCATAGACTTCGCCGTATCTGTATCCTTCTTCATCTTTTCCAGGGCTTCGTCTACTTTTGGGCCAAATAAGTATTGTTGGTCAAAAGGGTGGTTTAATATAGATGCTTGGACCTCTGGTTTAAAGCCTGAAATTCTGAGCCAGGCGTGACGGCGAAGCAGGACACTGGTGTTTATAGCTCTGGACGCCGTGTCTGCTGCGTCAAGTGCACATTTAATAGAGGTGTTGGTAATAATCTTTCCCTCTTGTATTAGCTCATGAGCTTTATTTTTATATTTGTCTGGGAGATGCTGCACGAGAGCCTCCAGCTCATCATAGAGCGCTCTATCGTACCTTGCTAGCAGCACCTGCGTGTTGGCGATGCGCCACATTTTGGCAGCTTGCGAGGCAGTGCGTTTGCCTGACGCATCTAAAAGCTTGGACTCCTTATCAGGTGGTGGGGCCTCACCAGATGACAGAGTTGGAGCGCTTCCTAGCTGTGGAAACCACTAGTGAGTCTAGGGGCGCAGGTCCTTTAATATATACAGGATCCGTGGGGGCTGCCTTGTACTTCTTTTCTATTCTGGGGGTTTAAGACCCTAGCTCTAACGGGGTCTTTGAAAACCTCAGTGGCATGCTTGGTCACCCCTTTAAGCATGGGCAATATAGCGGTGGATTTATCTGCTATGTCAAATGTGTCAAGTAGGAAGTCTTCCTCAACTGGATCACTGTGTAATTCCACCCCATGGTAATGTGCCGCCCGTTGTAAGAGGTGGTGGAACCCCAGGGAGTCCTCTGGTGGAGACGGCCTGGATGGATAGAGATCATCCTGAGGCACATCTGGGACATCGGGATTGTGATAATCCTCCCATGGGTCAGGTGTTCCAGGAGGAGTGGGGTCCTGCGGGGCATCTGTGGGATCATAGAATGGATCTCCGTGGTCATCAGGGTCTGGAGACGGGGTTGGAGACCGATGAGGCAAGGGTGGAGAAGGTGGGGGCGGAGATGGAGGGGTGGAGGAGGGGGAGGAGGTGGAGGAGGAAGAGGGGGAGGTGGAGGTGGTGGGGAGGGTACTCTGAACGGGGATGTGGCAGAGTCCTTCCGTTTTAGTGGTGGAGGAGGAGCTGGCTTGTCCAAAAGTCTTTTCGTGGAAGACAAAATTAAATGTCCTGTCCTGGGATCCTTAGTTAAAGTCTTTTGAAGAGGATCCGGTGTGAAAAGCTCCTCCGGCACCGATTCCTCCATCGGTGCCGATGTTTTCGGAACCGAAGACTTAGTCGGTTTATCCGCGCCGTGCTTTCTCGGGGTGTCCGATTTTTTGGTCGGCGCCGAGGCAGGCTTCGACACGGAAGCGTCGGTGCCGAGGGATTTGTGTTTGGTCGGCACCGAGAAGCCAGGTTTCGACACCGATGGCTTCGGAACGGAACTTGTTTTCTTCGGCGCCGAAGGATGTTTGTCGGCGCCGCTAGGAGGCTGGCTCGAGCCCGAGCCGCCAGGAGACTTGTGATGCTTTTTCACCGGGCCCGAAGGTGGGGTGATGGAAGCAGTATGCTTGGTTTTCCCTAGGCCCGGAGGCGAAGGGGTAACCGGAGTCTCTTTCGGTATGGGCGCGGGAGGGGGAGGGGGTAGAGTACTCATGACCCTCTGCGCCGGTGTGATTTCCTCCACGTCGGAGTCGTCGGCCTCGGAAGCGCTGACGACATCTTCCTCCGGCTCGGTGTGCAGCTGTCCCGACGCTCCGGTGTCTTCTCCGAAGATGTCAGGTGGAGCCGAGGTCGATGAGTGCGCCATGGTGCGTCGAGCTCGTCGATCCCGAATAGTCTTTTTCGATCGAAAAGACTTGCGGGCGGGGCAGTCTCGGGCCTCGTGTTCGGAGAGAGGCAGAGGTTGCACAGCTGATGGAGGTCGGTTTGGGGAAATTTAGACCCACATTTTGGGCACTTCTTGAAGGGAGTCCTTTCCATCGGCCGAGACCGGAGTCGAGGTAGACCCGAAGGCCGCTGCCGATGTCTGGAATCGAGGAAGTGCCGAAGAGAGAGATGAAGAAGTCGATTCCGTCTAAAGAATCTCGATGGACGAGGATTTTTCGTCGAAGGTCGAACTGGAAACGTTCGAAGCCGAAGCACGAAGTATTACATCCGAGCCCGATGGCGGAAAAAAACAATCTGAGGATGGAGCAGAAGCCCATGCGCAGTACGGACCGAAGGAGGAGTCACCGAACTCGTGACTTCCAAAGACTGTCCAAGAAGAAAAACAAACTGCAAACATCCGGGCCCAACACCAGATGGCGATCTATGCAAAAGTGTATAATCTGCAGCTCATATGCCTCGAACATTGGTATCCCCGACCTCCGAATAAGTGGGGTGACCACTGCGAACAATTTTGTCAACACCAAAGAGCAACTGGTGAAGTCCAACTGGAGCACAGGAAACTGAAAATACTCTTAGACCACCTTGAACCGCAAGGACTACAGGACAGGTATATGGAAATATGAGTCCTGCAGGTCCAAAGCCACCATCCAGTCACCCAGATCCAGGGCAGCCAGAATCTGGGCAAGTGTGAGCATTCAGATTTTGTCATTCCTTATGAAGACATTCAGAAGGCAAGGATCACAGATGGGTCAAAAGTCTCCACCCTTCAGCAAGAGCAAATAGGGAGACTAACACCCCATACACATTTCTGAATCCAGAACTCTCTTCATGACTCCTCTTGAAAGTAAAATTTACACCTACTATATTAGAATAGAAGGTGCTCCTCCAAGAACCGGTCTGATTTGGAGGGAGATACGATTGTGCAGAATTAAACAATAGGGCAAACCGTGCTAAACGATCTGGAGATGCCATTTGTCGGATATTATAGATAACCACCCTGAAAATAAGCATTGCATCTGCCTCCCACAGGGTGGTTGTGTGCCACTAAAGTTCAAAATACATTGACTTGGAAGTTGTAGATACAGGGGAGGTGGACTGGGAGGATTGATACCCAGAATGACCTGCGTGCTGCCTGCCAGATCCACATCCTCTGCCACGAAAGGACTGAGGTGCCTGCCGAGAGGGCTGAGGAGAGTGGCCCTGCCTTTATCTCATACACCTAGGGCACCCTAGGAATTATCCTGAATTGGTGAAAAAACTGTTTGATAGACTCAGAAACTGTGGTGTAGTCCTATTTCCCTTACGCACTCGAGGGCTGACACAGCTTTGTCGCAGAACAGACTCGAGCCATTGAAAGGCTTTAAATAAGGGAGGGCAGTATGTCTCCTGAAAAACCTAGGATTCTCATACACACATGGTGATGGAGCAGCACACACTAGTGCCAAAAGCCCGTCACAGACAATCCGCAGTATCAAGGCCTGCATGAATCATGTATCTTGCTGAATCCTGACTATCTTGAATGGATCGATCGAAGACTGCCCAAAGTTCTTTAGGAACTGCGGGAAAGATCTTGCTCGACTGCATAAATAAACAGCATTGGCTGACCTTAACGTCAGTCTTTGAAGATGGTGTGGGCCAGCAAGAATAGCCAAAATACTTCCATCAGGACAGGGGTGATGTGAAAATATTTTTTCAGGTGTAGGATGCCTTTATAAGTTGCCAGTGCGGAGTCTGGTAGGCCATAGAGCAAGGTGTTTCCAACTCTGAGAAAAGTCATGTGTATAGAACCAAAACAGTATCCAACTGTGGAACAATCTTAAATTCTCACTCAAACTTAAAACTACCTGCGATCTAAAGTAGTGATGGCTGGGCTCCTCAGAAAATGTGTCAATGTAAGGACCACCCCCTATTTCCACCTGGAGGAGTCACAGGACAAACCAAGAAACTGAACCTTGGTTTACACTAATAGCTTGGTTTTCATTGCAACCACATGTCAGTACCAACAGAACGAAGTGCTGATGAATCCAAACCAGATGAAAAACCAGTACTGACAATGGTGCCAGAAGCAAGTTCAAAGACACAGACAGCACTGAGGGCGAACCTTCCAGCGGTGACACGACTGGACGATCCTGTCAATCATGAGGTCCCAATGACATGCCAAAAGGTTTCAGAAGCGTGCCAGCATGGCCTCTCAAAAAGCTTTTGCTGATGGAGCCAGGAACTAGGAATGAAATGGTTACTTACCTGTAGGAGTAGTTTTGCACTTGAAGATTTTTCTGGATTCACATGCTATGCATTACTCCGCCATATAGGGGTTGGGTCTAGTGGTTGTAGGGCATTGATGGAACAGAGTTTCTAACAGCTATGATGTCATTCTGCAGAGTTAGCGAACTGCAGGCACTCACCATACATGCAAATACAGAAGGACAGAATAGTCATGAGGACCAACCCACACTTCCTTCCTCCACATAAACCAACCTAATCAGATACTGCATTTTTTGCTCAAGAGGAAAGAGCATCTCACACACTGGACGTCCGCAGGGCGATAATTATATGGAAAGAACAAAGTCCATCAGGAAGGGAAAGCAACTCTGCATCATTTGCAAACAACAACAAAGGAGAACTGGTTACCAAGCACAACATCGCAAGGTGGATAACCCAGAATATTCAAATATGCCCCAGGAAAGCTGCCATTCAGCTAGAGACTAAACAAAGAGAACATTCAACAAGAAAGAAGGGAGCTACAATAGCCTTCCTGGTCAATCTTCTGATTAACGACAGATGCATAGCAACTACATGGTCATCAGTTTACACATTCACAAAACACTACTGCATTGATGACAGGTGAACAGGGAGGCACAAGTGGGACAAAGAATACTGAAGCATCTGCTTACAATCTCAACCTCCTCGCCAGCCCAGCTACCACAATGAAGAAACCGTTATTAAGTCAATGCACAGAATGTGAATCCAGAAAAGATTCAAAATGAAATGGTTACTTACCAATAGCAGTAGTTTTGCAGCTTGAAGAATTTTCTAAATTCACATGCGACCCATCCGTCTCCCAGGAAAAGAGTAGAGACAGGTAAACATGGGACAGGGTAGAAATAAAGGAAACCCAAGGGAAATTAAATAGACAAACAATTGCCAAAAAAGAACCTGAAGTTGACGACCATACATGGAGTTTTCCAGGGAGGGCACCAGACTTCAGGAGAGGCTGGATCAAGACCCAAATAGTGAGGACCATCGACGCACAACAAGTGAAAAAAAGAAAAAGGGGGAAAGGACTTGGATGCAAGAGTTGAGTTCAAGAACCAACCACTAGATGGTGGAATAATTCACAGCATCCAAAAAAGATTCACGCTGCAAAACGTGGGGTGCATCCGAACGAAGTAGGCACAGACTCCTGTGTGGAACAGGAGCGAGGCCTGGAAACACAATGATGCCCTTGTGCATACTCTAGAGAGTAAGTGTGCTTGGAATGGGCAGAGGCCCTCGTGGACTTCTCATATTTCTTCTATGACTTACTCGTAGACTTCGCCTGCAAAAAAGATCTGCCAGTAGAACAACTCAGGAGATGGTCTGTACTCTCGACTTCGAGCAGAAATGGCATGGAGCCTTTCGGTGCTCGCAACATAGAGATTTGCTTTGCAATTTCGGATGACTTTTGGATTCATCTGGGCCTCAGTTTTCACATGCCTTGGAGTAGTGCATCAAACTCTGGTATCAGAGGCATACTTTACAGGGATCTCACACAGACATCTATTTGTGGCATTCCTTACAAGGTTAAACACTATTGTTTTAGGGAGTGATATGTCCCTTGCATACTAGAAAATTAGTAGAGAAACTCTTCACAGAGTGAAGGAGGAGCGGAGCACCACATCCATGTCTGAAGGCATGGAAAGAAAGGAACTAACATCAACATACATGGCCAGTGCTTATATGCGGCTCCGTTCGTCACCTTCAAAGTGAAATGACATTGAGTCACTTAGCACAACCTACAGGTTTGCAGCAGCACTGCCTTTGTGTTTTCTAGCACAAGTCTGGCTCCTTGAGGAATTCACTAGGTAGGGAATCTGCAGTTAGAAGTAGTCATGAGAAGCCAAAGGTTTTGATATCTGGATTGAAAATCAATAAAACAAGCATGTGGTTCATCTGGATGAAGACAACAGAATGTGCCATGACCTATAACAAAGTAGGTATTTGGTTAGACCACCAAGATAGTCGTTCCCATTATCAGCAATTGTTAAGTGCAAAGTGATCACACTTACCGTGTTTTTCTCTGAAGGCTTTATGCAAATCTTATAACTCCAACTATATATCCAATAATAAAGGCCATTATTGTCAAACGGATGCCTGTACTGATTTATGGATATGTAGCCTTCATATTAGGCTTTTAGAATGGCTTGCGCTTGTTGCACTGCTCTTTTTTTTAATTTTTTTTTTTAACTACCATCAGGTATATCCCAGTTCAAAATTTTTCCATGGGATGGCGTTAACAGAAAATCCCTGTACATAAATTCACAATTTATTAAACTGAACTTCAAATTAGAAAGCATTGAACTTGAGATGTCAAATTTCCTTATATGGAGAGCTGCAAAGTGTCGCAAGCAGTGTTAAAACAATTTGTGGTCCAATTTTTGTAAGTAATTCCGGTCTGTTATAATTCCAATATTTAGAGAGTCTCCCAATTTTTTTTTAAATGGACAAAGTATGACTCTCAATCAAATACCAAGGCCAGAGGCACTTCTTTTAAATAGCAAGTCAATAGGCATATTAAATCGCTGTGGTGAGAGAAACTAAACAATGGCTAACAGCAAGGAGACTCCAGCGCCTTGCTGTTAACTGATTTTCTTTTGGACCTGTGCCCACAACTTATGATCTTGAAACTTTGGGCTTTTGCACAGACTTAAGGGCTCCTATTCAACTCTTTCGTCCTGAAGATGGTCCGGAAGAGACCAAAACGTTTTTTTTTTTTGTAAATTTTTTTTTAACACAATTTAGATAAAAACATCACATGTAGTCTAGGCGCAGTGTCTGAGATTAGGCTGAATGGTTGTTCTAAAAAAAATGCAATGCCTATTCTCGGAAACACTCATGGAAATACTTTACAACCTTGCTGTGCAACAAATGTCAATGTGACTCTACAATAAAATTGCATTCATCTTTTGCATATTTGTCATTTTTCTATTGAAAAAACATAATTGAAAAAAAATTGCTAGTTATTTTGATTTATAAATGGTATTGGGGTTCAAAGACTATACATTTTCATTAGTGTATGAAAATATTTTTATCTGAACCCAGCATGGAGTATGTCTCTATTATCTCATATTGTTTTGCTTTTGATTGATTCGTTTGATTGGATCTATTTGACCAATCATCCAATGTATGTTTTAAAGATATGCTGAAAACAATTCCATCAGGAGGTTTTGTGTGGGTCTTGTTTGCATTATTGTAGAAATTCCTTCATATTGGTTTGCTTCGACTTCCGTTAGAGGAATTTTGGAGGCCTTCGGCCCATGAGCAAATGGGATAGGTTAATACCGCTTGGGTGGGGTGCACAGATAAGTTCTGACTCGGATTGTAGGCCTCTGCCCACCTATCATGAATGAGCACATGTAATATTTAACACTCCTGTTCTGCCATCATGGCGTTTGTACTGAGAGGAGGCAGTTTCTCTCATTTGAAAGGTTCTGATCTCTTGACTGTGAGACAGGTAACAATTTTAGATGTAACATTCAAAATGCTGTTTTCTGTTGAAAAATCATACAAGTAACAAGATTTAAAGGTGTTTTGCATTATCTATGCAAACTTGGAGTTAAGGTCATGCAATGTTTCAATGCGACTTGATTTTATTTTCTATTTTCTGTGTGGTTTCCAAAAAATTCTCCACTGGCAATATTTTAATTGAGAGCATAACCACTGCATGTTGATTATGCTGATCAATGTTTGTGTAACAATAAGCATTATACAAATCAAGAATAATAGCATGCTTTTTACTTTCTCTATAATTGGGCAATAGCTGAATGGTTACTTTGGTATTTTAATAAATATGTTCTTAAGGTTAGTGTTTATTAATAGTGCCCTTATTTTAGTGGAGTTATTGTAGTACAATGGCTACAACATATGTGAGCAATTGTACTATTACTTTAATGTAGTTGATTTTTACCTGAACAATTTTTGATGTCTTTGTTCTAATGTTGTTTATTACCAGTAACAAGGTTACTACTACATTTATTTCAAATTGCACAGTAACAAGTGAACATTTATAGGCAGAACCACTTCTCAAGCACTTACACTGTGAAACATTTTTTTTCATCTCCTCCCGTAGAGTCTTGTCCAGCCGACTGCTCAGAGTTCCAGACAGCTGCTGCGACAGCTGTTGCAAGAGATGTTCTTGCAGCTGGCCGTTCCTCTGTTGCCCATCTGTCAGGATTCGGTCTAATCGTCTCTCTAAGCAGTCCAAATGTTAAGTAATACAACCACTTTGAATACAGATTTACACTGTTACATCAACTTCCCTGAGAGACATTTTCATTTGCACTACTGTGGGTCAGTCACAGTAAATATTAGAAGATGCCAACTACTGCTAACATGATTCCACAAATGTAAGTGCCTTAGTCATCACATTGGAGTAGTGTTATTTCACAAACAGCAGTGTTTTGCAAACACACATGGAGTATATACACATGCATACATACAAAACTAGATTGTCGACGAGTAACGTAGTAACATGACTGAGTGCATACAGTGTACGTCTTAGTTTAGTCTCCACTTATATTGCTTGTAAATCGATGTAAGCTACGATCTCATGTGATGTTATGAGCAGTAAAATGCGGAAGGTGTTACATGTATATATTGCTACCTTAACAGCCGAAGTGTGTGACAGTGGTGAAGAGGGTGGATGTGCGAGTGTATTTGGGTGGATAAGGGTTGTGCACAACTAGTAAATGATAAACTGCTGGGCAGTGGATTAAAACTCAAAGATCTTTAGCAGGGAGAATCTATCAACTAATATGTTCTTATTCAAGTGTCTCAGATCAAAGCAGAGCCCAACCCTCCAATTGGGTCGCTTAAGCATAAGTGAGAGGGAAATTGATTTTGATTACGGTACAGGCTTTAATAACCCAGCAGACTATAATCTTATTAACTTTACCTCTGATCACCACCGAAACATTTCTGACCTTGTGTATAAACAGTTTAGCATAATCTTTTAACTCAATCCTATTGGTAAAACACTTTGAACCTCCCAATATTCCCAGAAATTCCTTAGGAAATTCTCTCATTCCTATAAACAGTAACTTCACTCTCTCATGCACACCATCTGTTCAGATCTGTTAGGATCCAGTAGGATGTCTAGAGCTCCTTAATTTAGCGATCCTAAGATGGATGGGTAGCTTTTCTGCTATGTACAATGTCCCTTTGGATTGTCCATTTTTAAATTCAAAACCCAAACCCCTTTGTCTACACATTTAAACAGCCACTTAACTGAAACTTTCTAGTTTAATATCTGGTGGTTCCAAATCTTCATCTGTCCTCACATTATAACTTTTCCTTCCATCTACATCTATAAAACGTGTTTTGAGTGTCTTTGGCACTACACATTCCCCTGATTTCTTCATATGTGGTTTCAACACAGTAGCCTCATAACTTATTCTCTCCGTTCTCTGGCATAGTTTCTTTATTCATTTTTACCTTCTCCGTTATCTCCTTATTTACGCTATTGAGAACAATTGCCAATACTTATTTCAAACCTGACTCGATATTCACCCACAGCCTGTCCAGTATATTGTGGTTATTTGAATACAGAACAATTAAATCTTCATAAACGTATCATGGCGGGTTTCAAAGTGACATGCAATAGCTAACGTCTTTAAAGTCGACATATAGCACCCTAATCCTTCTGATTGTTTGCTTTGGAAAAACCTTCAGTAGTCTACAGCTCCATAAACTGTAGGTGAATAATTTGATAAAAAGTTACCTATTGTATGAATATATATAGCCCCTTGCCCTGGAGATCTTTGTTATTTTCCATTTGATTACATACAGCCAAACCACCAAGACCCAGACAATGCAAAAGGATAATTCTCTTTTTCTGGTGTCCTGTCCGCTTCTTCAAATGTTAAAATATAGTTCACAAAGTATGTCCCTATTCCTGCCCCTTTATTATAGGTTCCTGTAAGGGAAAAAAGCCTGAAGTGTGGTAGAGTTAGATTGAAAACCCCAAGATTTCCACATGGGTATATATTGAGATGAGAACTGTCAGTAAAATGCGTTATTGAAAAAAAACAATAAATCTCTGGTTAATAAAGAAGCTCACCTCCAAAACCATTACAATCAGAGTTGAAGCTTCTGGTACAATTAAATCTATCAATGTACGTATTTAGAGGAAATCTAGTTAACAAAATAGTGGCATCTGGTCAAATGTGTGACCCAGCGCTGTGCTGTCTAATCAGTGTTATCATAGAATCAGACACATTTTAAGGCATGGGGAAAGTGGGCAATTGTCCAAAGCCAACAACTTTCTGGGGGCCCATGTAAAGTGAACTTTCTATTGCACTAGTTTCTATTTCTCTTTCTTATGCTTTAACATGTAAGTTAATATTGTTCAGTAGAACGAGTTACTTACGTTTGGTAACAATGTATCTGGTAGAGACATAGTCTAGCCGCAGATTCCTTAACTTAGAATATCCCCAGGCGTCAGACTGGATCCGGAATATCTTTCGCAGCAGCACCTCTGCGCGCTAACGTCAGTTTTCGTCTAAGAAACGTTTCCGCATCAGAACGCTGAGACATCACCAAAAAACTGTGAGAATATGGGAACAGTGTGCAAAAATGATGAAAAAATAGGAAGAAATTTACAGATGAGACAGAGCAGTGCTCTGAAAAGCCACCCCGCAAGAGCGAAGGCCAATCAACATAAAAGGGAGACAAGGATTTGGAAAAACAGCCTGGCAGAAGACAGAAAGTCCGCATCCAGAAAGTAAAACAGTGAAGGAGAACAAGTCTGGAACACCAGATTAAGGAGAGGTCACCACAAGGTGCCACCAGAAAAAGATGTCGCAACCCCAATAAAGGACCCATAAATGTACAGAGCCAAGAGATCTGAAGTACAAGGCCGCAGGGGTGGCAAAGACCACAAGGTAATGGAGTAGGGGAAAGTGGGATGGTGGAAAAAGCATGAATAGATTTCACACCGTACAATCCAGGCCGAGGGCTGGAAAGAACACTTGATCTGCCAACGTACCGCCCAATCTTGAGAATGGGTGGAATGGAGCAGAGAAACAAAACGAAGCAGTCTGTGTCGGAGTGAGAGAATATCACTTTGTAAAAGGGCAAGCCACCCAAAGGGAGGCGAGTATAGAAAGCTCCAACCTGAAAAGGTCCTCGCACAACAGGGAGGACGTCAAGGAATCTGCGGCTAGACTATGTCTCTACCGGATACAACATTACCGAAGGTAAGTAATTCGTTCATCTGATAGAGACGTCTAGCCACAGATTCCTTAACTTAGAATAGATACCAAAGCCATACCCATGGAGGAGGCGGGTCTGCGACTGAACCCCACCAAGTTCCCAAGGGAACTTAGTCGTCCATAAGGCGACTTAACAGCACCGTCAACCTTTGGAACGAACCACAATGAGGACAGTAATGATAGCGCAGTTAACCACCAGACCATGAAGCTCTAAAGAGAGTGGAAACAATGGGAGGCAAAGGCACCAGAAGCCGCCAAGAATAGCACGAAAACCCCATTGTGTATACCGGGTTGAGAGAAGGAAAGCACAGAGCCAGAATGCCCGTGGCGAAGTGAGAGTTCATAACTTACGAAAAAGGAGAGGAACCAACTCAGGGTTTGAGGGATCCACAGGATCCGAGGTGGTGAGAGAAAGCAAAAGCAATTACCAGTCGACCAAGCAGAACAGTGGAAAAAAGCAGTGTGGAACCTGCAAAGGTACGTGGGGCAGCAGTGGTAAGACGCTGACCCCTACCCAGCAAGTGCCAGCATGGAGAGAAAACCATATACTAGATATGCTGGAGTAAAAAGGAAGGTCATGACTTCGCAGGAAGTGGAGTTGAGCCGATGGTTTGAGAGATCCGTCGGATGCAGCGTGCCTACTTCAGCAAAGCCTCGAGAGACGGTAACTAGCATGACAGAGACATCGCACACCGGCCCAATATGTACAACAGCGAAAAGGAGCCCTGTTGAAACCGGTACCAGCAAGACACAAGTGACAGTCGTGGCAGGATGCCAATACACGGCTGGAAGGTTCCGGCAGTACGAAAGCACAAGACACGCCAGGACCTAGGCGGTCCGTCACAACATGTGAAAGGGCCAACGACAAGCAGTCGAGCGTCAAACAAAAGCGAAGACCGAAAGGTACCTAAGCATACTGTGTGGACGCTGGAACCACACGAAGTGAGCAAGAACCTCCTGTAGGGTAGCGTGAGCAGCTCAGAGGCGCACAACAGCAAGAAGGCAACGGCCCAAAAGGGCACCGAGCAAGCTGGACACCACATAAGAGCTGGTGGTAGAAGCAGACCGGGCCAGGGACCCCGGATACCGCATGAATGAAATAGCCTGCAGGGATCCGCCGGGTAAGAACACAGAGCAGAGACCAAGCAGGAAGAAAAAACACAGAAAAAGAAGCGTGACACAACAAGAGTCCAGGGTACACTAAAATTACCCGCAGACATGTGAAAACTGGATAGGACAATATCCAGGGCAGTAAGCAACATATGCCTCTTGCCTGGGAGGAACAACGGTCCCCTGCAAGGCAGAGTAGGAGAAAGAGCCAGGCACAACAGTGGGAAAAAGTGAGTACGAATGTAAAGGCCGCGGACCCCAAGGAGCGAGTATTCCAAGGAAAACACGCCCCTTTGAGTGCACAGTATGAACCCAAGAAAAAACGTGGAAACACTTGTACGGAAACAGCTGGGATAGGGACACTGCTGTAGGAGAAGCAGCCAGAAAGAGGCCATGACCACGCATAGCAGAGAACATATGCTAATCCACTACCATGGAGGACAAACCTAGAAGGGGCTGTACGTCCAAGTTGTACCAATAAGAACAATAATAAGCAGGCTGCACAGCGGCAAATAGTGTGTCATATGTGAAAGAACTGCGACAACAAGGTGTCTCACCAGGTGTGCGAGATAGACACCACATGGCACGGTTCCGATGCACCACAGACAGACCAACCCAAATGCGTAACAGAGCAAAGCTATACAAGGATCACTGTAGGAAGAGACAAGTGACTCCCAGCAGGATGTCCGCTCGAAGATTCCATAGGAGCGTACCAAGGAAAAGGTAGAACCTAATGCCAGCAAATACCCCACACAGGGTAAGGCTAATCCCCAGAAGGGGCGTCCTCTTGGGCTAAGCACACAGTCAGAGTGCTGAAAAAAACAAGAGAATCAGCCAAACGGCTGTACTGAACGAACATAGAGATGGCTAACCAGCCATGAACACTAACCGGTCACTATATCAAACTGTGCATTAGGATATGCGCCGTAAAATAATGCAGAGAATATGGCACCAAGATTTATTTCAGCCCGGACAAAAGACGGGAGACCGCCGAATCCGTGCGGCGGTCAAAAAGTTCCACTCCATTGAACGACAGATCCCTGAGGGCATCCCAAATATGATCTAGGAAGCGACTGACGCGCAGCCAAGCATGGCGGCGTAAAGCCACAGCGCGAGCAAGGAGCCGTCCTATAGAGTCAGTTACATCAAATGAAGACCTATGGGAGAATTGTGCCATGCTTCTGCCATGCAGCAGAAGACGAAGCAATTTTGTCCGTGGCCCTTCTGGAATAGCAGGGAGAAGGTAAGCAACTGAGTCCCAAAGAGCGGAGGATGCACGCGCAAACACACAGGCCGTATTTAAAGCCTGGATGCTTGCGCTGGCAGAGGCGAAAAGCCGACGACCACAATCCTCCAGCCACCTCGACTCCCTGGTGCGAGGTAACATGGCAAAGAGGGTGAAGACTGTAAATTAAAAGCCGCCTGAACAACTAGGCCCTGAGCTGTTGGGTGAAGAGACAAACAAAGAGGATCACCTGCAGCAGGGCGGTGCCTATGAGCAATAGCCCGATCAACAGGGTCACCAGAAGAGGGTCTTGACCATGTGCCACGCAGGATGTCAAGCAGAGAGTTCTCGAAGGGCAGCAAAGGTTCTACTTCATCAGGCTTCAAATGGAGCAGATCCAATAAATAATCAGAAAGTAAGGCAACACAGGAGGATGAAAGCAGAGTACAGCAGCCGCCTCATGAATAGCGCGTGCGAAGGCAGCACCAGATTCAGTCGCCATCCGTGTAGGTGACAACAAACCGTCAGTAGGAGACGGTTGAAGGCTAATCCTGCCGCTAGACATGAGGAGTGGAGGAGCCGGAGACTGATCCGAAGGCCAGGCAACACAGGGAACCGGCACCCTGGCTGCTTGATCTGGGGAATCCAGGGAAGCATCAGGTTCTAAATGAGGAGAAGTAAATGGTAAAACCGGCGTCAACGGACGCCGCGTTGGAGACCTATTGCAGCCCGAGGAGTCGGGGGAGGGAGGGAAACGAAATCGATGCCGGTACCGACGTCAATCGACGCCGCATCAGAGTCGCCTGGACGTCGACGACCTCCACAGAGGACGCGACCGGGACGCCGACCGATGTCGATCCCAGTGCAACCTGCATGGAGGAAGCACAAGGTGCCAAGGCCGGCGTCGAGCCTCCGACATCGGTGCAGAAAGCTGCACAGGGCTATGCGCTGACAGACTGGGAGGGCTGTGCCCTGGCTCGGTGGCGTCGCGTCGGCTCCGGAATCGACACACACATCCCGTGCCAGGGAAACGTCCGCAGACGAGGACCTGGCATGAGTTCCTGCTACCTCTGTGGGACCCGAAGGCGCACGAGGGAGAGGGGGCGACTCAAAACAAGCCTGTTTTGCCTTTTAATAAGCCTCCATTTGGGCCCGCGTTGCCCCAACACCCGGAAAGGGTGGATACGGAGGAGGCTGCCGTGCGCCCTTGCCCGGCACAGTGCGAGAGGAATGGGCGGCAGTGGCACAGACATTGGAGGAAGATCTCCGTAATCGACGCCTCTGCTTACGCTTACCTGTTGTCGCACGGCGATCGCGGGAGCGACTTCAGGAACGAACCCGATCTTGAGAAGAAGAGCGGCGACGGGAGGGAGCCAGACCGGACATCAGTGCGGCCAGCAATTTCATGCGACGCTCCCTCAAAGACTTCGGTTTCATCCTCTGACAGGCGTCACAGTCCTTGGAGTTATTGTACACGCTGAGGCACCACATACAGATGAGGTGCGGGTCAGTGCCAGACATCTGACGCGCACAGGCTTCACACGTCTTAAAGCCGGAAGGCTTTGCACACTGTTCTCACGACACCTGAGGGTGTCGAGAAGGCCCAAAAACCAGGCCAAGGAACTGCTGGTTTTCCAGGATCCGCGATTGGATGTGGAAAAGAAGAAAACTGACGTCAGCGCGCCGGGAGAGGCATATATGGCTCCACTGACGTCATGTCCGTGGACGACGTCAGGGCGGAGCCGGATGGCGCAGCCCCCGGTGTGCAGAGGTGCTGCTGCGAAAGATTTTCCGGATCCAGTCTGACGCCTAGGGATATTCTAAGTTAAGGAATCTGCGGCTAGACGTCTCTTATCAGATTTTTGGTGCTTGCATTAGTAGAAATTGGGTCATATAATTAAAAGCTGTTCCGAACAAGGGCCACAAAGAGTAAGTTACTTACCTTCTGTAACGCATTATCTGGTAGAGACAGGATCTAGCTGCAGATTCATTAATTTAGAATCCTCCCCAGGCACGAGACTGGATCCGGAAACCTTTTTTCTAGAGCACGTTCGTGCGCCAGCTGAGGGCATCCTGCGACTCCATACCGACAACGGCCACCGGATGTGACATCAATGGAGTCCATATCACTCCCTCATCAGCATGCTGACGTCAGTTTCTTTCATGACCATTTTCCTCATTTGAAGCGCGGAGCCACCTATAGAAGCTGTGTACTGAACTGTGTGCCAAAAACGACAAGACACTCAATTGTGAATAACTATTAAAGTCTTAATCATAATTCAGCATATGAATGTCCCAACAACAACCTCAAAACGAATGAGAACCCATATATGTAATAACTGGGATCTCCCATACCTCTATTTACTTTCCCTTTTTTTTTATTTCTAGAAACCAAAATAACTGAGATGCACAACAACTCAGTTCGCAGATTTGACAATACCAAGTCAAGATACAGAAATAAGATCCAATGGACCACTGCCCCAAACAACTATGTGAAACAGTAATCCGTGGTATATAAAACCAGTACAGATCATTCGCGGAGAGGGGAGACTGGGCGGGTGGTTAAGGAATCTGCGGCTGGATCCTGTAGCTACCAGATAATGTGTTACCAAAGTTAAGTAACTTTCCTGTTCTGACAAACATCTAGCTGCAGATTCCTTACTTTAAAACAAAGACCATGCCATGCCTGGAGAAGGGTCTGCAAACTATAAATATGAAGAGTCTCTTACTAAGAGAAATCCAGCCCAAACAAAAGAAAGAGAGAAATAGAAGGCCACTAATTTATAATAATGGAGGCGAGCGGAAACTCTCAGTACACTATAAAGGCCCCAAGAGGAGGCTATAGGTAAATAAGGACGCAAGACTTATACCAGAGGAATAACATATTTATGCCAGAAAGACAAGACTGTCTTAAGATCTCTCCTCACAACTGTGGAAAGAACCACAGTGACAAAAATTACAAGGCAATAAACCCATAAGGCCGATATAACCCAATAAGACTTTATCTATAACCACACAGTTATACATTCAAATCCAAAGATCATGTTCAAGCCTTTGAACCACCCATGGACAGGGCTTTTCTGTAAAGAACACAGAGAAAACTCATCATCTATGGGGGAAACAAATGTTCAATTAAAAGAAAAGTCAAAGGCAACATTAGCCCCCTATGGGCATGGAAGAAGTCCTTCCATAGAAAAAAGAACTAGAAACGTAGAAGACCCTCTAGAACATCCCATACATATAAAAAATACAGATATAAATGGAAACTTAGGAGTAAAATAATAAAACACCTATGTATCAACAAAAGAGTATGTATTTGAAAATAAAAAGATGAGACATAACCCGCAGGCAATAACGAGAACCGTATGTGCCTTAGCCACGCACCAGCATCCAACCCAACATAGTGATGCAAGTTGCTTAAGAGAACAACTAAACCATAGCAGCATAAAATCGAATAAGATATCAAGAGGAAAAATAAATCTTGATAGGCTAAATAAAACAAAGTTCCACACAAGGCCTTGTCTTATAATTAGAAACCATCACTGATGAACTGGTAAAAGTTGAAAAAGATTACCTTAATTGGACTAGTTCTTCAGGATCCACACTTCGTTAAGTGTGAAACCAACCTACAGATTTTAATAGGCAATTCCTACATGGGTTGTGTCCCCCTTGGGAACTACTGTCGTCCTATGATTTCTCAGTTCTTGATTTATATTGAAAGAATAAACAACTTTGATTGAATGAATATCTGTTTATGTATGTTATTCTTCATACATTGTATCTTGATATTCCATTTGTTTAGTAACTCATAGTGTGTGGACTATTTTTTCATCCAATGCATTTCGGGTTACTCAAAAACCCTTCATCAGGGATTAGTCCTAGGACAAATGTTAAATAATATCATGAGGAATGATCTTGCATTCTAATTGAACATATTAAACGTGCTTACTGAGTTGAGGTTAATGTGGACTTTATACGTGCGTGCGTAGGTTTGGTAGTGCGAGCAGTGGTGCCTTGTATTAGTATTGAATGGTGAAACTTTAAATAAAGTTTTAAACAATTGAGATGTTTAGTATCGTTAATTCACATGCCAGTGTAAATATGGATAACCATGCAGGTCAGTCAATAGTTGCGTGAGGAATCTACAGTGATTACTACAAGTGTTGGTGAACAGTTTCAAAATAAACCAGTTTTAACTTTCTGTCAAGAATTCCTGTCATATGAGGGGAGGAAAACGGTAACCAGCGAAAACGGACTACATCTCCCAGGATGCTTAGCGGTTGAGAGGTTATGTAAACAGGAGAGCTGTTACATAACTCAAGGGAAACACGCCCTTATGTAAACAGGAGAGCTGTTACATAACTCAAGGGAAACACGCCCTTATGTAAACAGGAGAGCTGTTACATAACTCAAGGGAAACACGCCCTTATGTAAACAGGAGAGCTGTTACATAACTCAAGGAAAACACGCCCTTATGTAAACAGGAGAGCTGTTACATAACTCAAGGAAAACACTCCCTATAAAGGGAGGAACCGGGAGGTACAAGGCTGTCGGATATTGTGTTTACACCGACGTACCTGCTTCGTGAAGAGCAGTGTTCCGGAGTGGTGCTCCAGTAAGGCAAAATCGGAGGTAGGTCGAGTCGTTACTCCCTGGGCCGTGTCTTGCCCCATCGTCACCTGTGAAGGACCCGGAAGCTCTACCGGTCAACCATTGAGCTTCGCTTTTTGACTCGGCTGAGTCCAAGCGCAGTGGCGCTTTTGCTGGTTGGAGTCGTAACTCCCAGCCCGACCAGAGACACAGGGACTGCCAGCTGTAACGCACACCAGGAGGTGTTTGCCGCGTTACAGACTCGGAAGTCCACAGGATCGATCGAGCGGCTGCTCTCGGTTCAGTCTTCTTGCTTGTGATTGGGGTATCGGTGACACATCACCAGGAGGTGACTCCGCGTCCCGGTGCAGTCTGAGGAAGAGGTTGAGCGGCTGCTCCCTTCAGGTAGAGACCCCGGCTGGGTGTTTCCCTGACTCCTCGATTCTCCCCAACACTCTTCGTGCCCCTCACAGCCTACCGATTGGCATTGTCGGCCATTTCATTTCTGCCCTCTGTTGGCATACGCCGGGATCGGCGTATATGCAGAGGACGGTTAGGACCATCCGTGCTGTGGGCTGGTAACGTACTTAGCCTGGAGGATTCCAGTGACTATAACTTTTGTTTGTTCTTTGTATTTTATTTGCCTTCATTAAAAGAACTAACCCTTCACAAGTGGTTGCGTCCTCATTGTCGTGTCTGTTAAACGATCCTGAGACGTTCAGGGCGTTACAAAATATCCGACCTTAATAACACTAACTGTCTCCCGGTAGATAACAGACATGGCAACACTTGATGATGTGCTGGCTGCTTTAGCGGCCATGCAAGTTGAAGTGGCTGCCTCTAGGCAAGAAACAGCCGATGTAAAAGCCAGACTGGATGCTATCCAATTGGACCCGCTCACGCCCAGCACCTCCCTCACGAACCAGACCCCTGCGGTAGTAGTGGAAATGCCGGTAGCCATCCCCTTGGCAACACCAGAGAGGTACAGTGGGGATCCTAACACAGTGCAGGTATTCCTCACACAAGTGGCGCTACATTTATCGTGCAAACCAAAGGCGTTCCCCACGAGTCAGGCTCGTGTGGCTTTCCTTATATCCTATTTGGCTGGAAACGCGGCACAATGGGCCGTACCTCTGGTGAGCAGAGACGACCCCCTCTTATGTGATTGGGGTGCTTTTCGCGAGGAATTCCTGAAGGTATTCGACAGAAGGGCTGACTCGTACACGGCGGACCGTGAAATGCTTGAGTTGAGACAGGGATCCAACGACCTGGTGCAGTATCTCAACGCGTTCCGAAGGCTGGTTGCGGAAACCAAGTGGCCTGTTGCTAAACAGACGGCGCTCTTCCATCAAGGGCTGTGCGATGAGCTCAAGGACGCCGTGGCTCATATTGACCCTCAACCCAAGACATGTGAGGGCCTTATCAACCTGGTATTACGGCTGGAACATAGGCTAAGTGAAAGAAAGGGGGATCATGGGAGAAAAGGAAAATCCCTTCCATCCTATGTGACGGTGGGAAGTCCTGAAACTTCCACCGCATCCAAGGGAGAACCCATGGACATCAGCGCAATACGAGCGAGCCTCACAGCCACGGAGAAAGAGTCACGCCGTAAACAAGGATTGTGCCTATATTGTGGCAAAAAAGGCCACTACGTACGTGAATGCCCTGCCAAACCGAAGACGTCACGTTATCGGGCCAACCGGTCGGTAACAGCCGTGGTGGACATACCGGCGGAAAACTAGAGGACTCCAAGACCAGAGAAGGGGCATCTCGGAGTCACTCATCCATCCCTTCACTTTCCAACTCGGTCACTAAGGGACAACGACACCTGTTTATCACGGTGCACGTGGGAGTGCATGACCAGTGGATACCCGTTGTGGCCATGGTGGATTCAGGGGCCACTGGCATGTTTATGGACCACAACGAGGCATGCAGGCTAGGGCTAGTGCTTCTTCCCAAAGCAGTACCCGAAGACGTCTATGCGGTAGACGGAAGGCGATTGGTGACGGGGCCCATCGGACAGCACACGGGGGTCCTTCCGATGAGATATGGGAGGAACCATTTGGAACAAATCGATTTTAACATCATCCGAGCGCCCCAATATGGCGTCATATTGGGATTGCCGTGGCTACAGAAACACAACCCCTTTGTGGATTGGCCAACACATCGCATCGAAATGACGTCACCGTATTGCATCCTGCATTGTGGAATAAGAACGGAATCCCTTGACGCAGATGAGAGCGGGAGTCAGACGGTGGCTACAGCGGCAGAAAAAGATGTGGCTCTCCCCCAGGCTTATCACAGTTTTGAGGATGTATTTGATGAGGTGAAGGCGGAAGTGCTACCACCACATAGACAGTTTGACTGCCAGATCGACCTGGTGCCAGGGGCCAGCGTTCCCAGCGGCAGGCTGTATGCCCTGACGGAGCCTGAAAACGTGCATCTCCGGGGGTACCTGGATAAACTCCTCAAGCTAGGATTCATCCGCCCGTCCAAGTCTCCGGCCGCCTCGCCACTCTTCTTCATCCCGAAGGCTAATGGGGAGCTGAGAGCCTGTGTGGACTTTAGGGCATTGAATGCGATAACCATAAAAAATCGGTACCCCTTGCCTCTCATCAGTGTACTTCTGGAACAGGTCAAGAAAGCTCGTATCTACACCAAGTTGGATTTGAAAGGGGCATACCATCTGGTGCGCATGAGGGACGGAGACGAGTGGAAGACCGCCTTTAAGACCAGGTTCGGCCTTTTTGAGTACCTCGTCATGCCGTTCGGTCTGTGCAACGCCCCGGCAGCCTTTCAGTACTTTTTGAATGAGGTATTCAGAGAGGAGTTGGATATCTACGTGGTCGTATATATCGACGACATCCTCATCTATTCGTCCAGTGTGGAGGAGCACGTACACCACGTCAAAGCTGTGCTCCAAAAGCTGAGGGAAAACATGCTGTTTTGTAAACTCAGCAAGTGTGACTTCCACGTCACATCCGTGGAATTCCTCGGAGTGATGCTGAGTCCAGAGGGACAGGAGATGGCAGAACGAAAGATCAAGGCGGTGAAAGAATGGCCGGTGCCCCAAAGCGTGAAGGACGTCCAAAGTTTCATTGGCTTTGCCAACTTTTACAGGCGGTTTATAGTTGGATTTTCAGGAGTGGTGGCCCCAATCACACAGCTACTGAGGAAGTCCAAGGAGTTTGTCTGGTCCCCTGAAGCGAACAAAGCCTTTGAGGCCCTGAAAAGCGCCTTTGGTAAGGCGCCGGTGTTGGCTCACCCCGATCCGGATCTCCCCTACGTGGTGGAAGCGGACGCGTCGGATGTGGCGCTGGGGGCTATCTTGTCCCAACGCAACCACGACACAGGGGTGCTTCATCCCGTTGCGTACATGTCCCGCAAACTCAACGACGCCGAACGCAACTACCATATTGCGGAGAAGGAGCTTCTCGCAATCAAGGACGCCTTCACCGAATGGAGGCATTGGTTGATGGGGGCAAGACATGTGGTATCGGTGTACACGGACCATCGGAACCTACAGTTCATGACGGCCACTAGACACCTTTCTCCCAGGCAGCTGCGGTGGATGATCTTCTTTGCGGGGTTCAACTTCCGCATCACATATCGGCCGGGGACGGAAAACCGGAAGGCGGACGCCCTGTCCCGTCAATCTGCAGTTAAGGAACCATTGCCTGCAACCGAGCGTTCCATCATTTCCCCGAGGATGGTATTGGGGGTTATCCAACCGGATACTTTCCTGAGGGGAATAAAGAGAGGGATCAGGTCATTCGCATGGCGGAGGTGGCTCCTCAGTCACAGAGAATGGCAGCTGAAGGACGGGATACCCCTGAAGGGCAGGTGCCTATTGATACCCACGCCTAGGCTAAGGAAACAAGCATTCATCTGGTGCCATGACTCTCCATGCGCAGGTCATTTGGGCTTTGAAAAAACGGTGGCTAGCATGGGACGGCATTTCTGGTGGCCAACCATGAGAGTGGATGTCAGGAGGTGGGGACAGGAGTGTCCTACGTGTGCTACCATGAAGGCCGACCATGGCCGAACCCAAGGGCTCTTACATCCACTTCCGACCCCGGATAGACCATGGGATAGCATATCACTGGACTTCGTGGTGGGCCTACCGGTAGACCAGGGGATGACGGCAATACTGGTGGTGGTGGATTACTTGACGAAAATGGGGCACTTCATCCCCTGCAAGAGAGTCCCTACGGCCGGGGAATTGGCGTCACTACTCCTAAAGAATGTGGTACGACTGCATGGATTACCTGGGGTGATCGTGTCGGACCGGGGGTCGCAGTTTACTGCGCAATTCTGGAAGACTTGGTGCACTGCGCTGCATGTTAAGACCGCCCTGTCCACCAGCTACCACCCTCAAACAGACGGCCAAACCGAGCGCCTGAACCAAACGCTCAAACAGTATCTGCGATGTTTTGTGGACCAGGGCAGGGAAGAATGGGTCGACTTGCTATGGGTTGCAGAGATAGCCTATAACAACGCCACTCACAGCTCCACACAGTCATCTCCGTTCTATAGCAACTATGGCCAACATCCCAGGTTCTTGCCATTTCTACATCCGTTCAGAGAGGACAGGATTCCCGCCACAGCGGACAGGGTGGCACACATAAAAGACACGTTGATGCGCTCAAGGGCTGTCCTAATAGAGGCCAAGAGAAGATACAAGGCTGCGGCAGATAGGAAGAGAAGGCCCGGGCCACTGTACCGCACTGGAGACTACGTCTGGATATCCACAAGAAACATGAGGTTTCGAAAGAACAGTGTGTTCCATCCCAAGTACATGGGCCCCTATCGAATTACCAAGTGTATGGGTCCCGTGAACGTGAAGGTATGCTTGCCCCAGTCATTGCGGATACACCCTGTCTTTCATGTATCATTGCTCAAACCAGCACCCTCCAAGCCGTCTGGGACACCTAGGCCGGTATGCGTGGAGTCGGAGGTGGAGTATGAAGTGTCGGGCATACGGGCGTCCAAATGGCGCAGGGGGAAGCTGTGGTACCTGGTTGCGTGGAAAGGCTATGGCCCGGAGGAGCATTCATGGGAACCGGCTGAAGGGGTTCATGCTCCGCGCTTGGTCTCCTTGTTCCATCGGCGTTTTCCTGCCAGCGCTGGACCCGTGGGGAGCCGCTGAGAGGGAGGATGTACTGTCAAGAATTCCTGTCATATGAGGGGAGGAAAACGGTAACCAGCGAAAACGGACTACATCTCCCAGGATGCTTAGCGGTTGAGAGGTTATGTAAACAGGAGAGCTGTTACATAACTCAAGGGAAACACGCCCTTATGTAAACAGGAGAGCTGTTACATAACTCAAGGGAAACACGCCCTTATGTAAACAGGAGAGCTGTTACATAACTCAAGGGAAACACGCCCTTATGTAAACAGGAGAGCTGTTACATAACTCAAGGAAAACACGCCCTTATGTAAACAGGAGAGCTGTTACATAACTCAAGGAAAACACTCCCTATAAAGGGAGGAACCGGGAGGTACAAGGCTGTCGGATATTGTGTTTACACCGACGTACCTGCTTCGTGAAGAGCAGTGTTCCGGAGTGGTGCTCCAGTAAGGCAAAATCGGAGGTAGGTCGAGTCGTTACTCCCTGGGCCGTGTCTTGCCCCATCGTCACCTGTGAAGGACCCGGAAGCTCTACCGGTCAACCATTGAGCTTCGCTTTTTGACTCGGCTGAGTCCAAGCGCAGTGGCGCTTTTGCTGGTTGGAGTCGTAACTCCCAGCCCGACCAGAGACACAGGGACTGCCAGCTGTAACGCACACCAGGAGGTGTTTGCCGCGTTACAGACTCGGAAGTCCACAGGATCGATCGAGCGGCTGCTCTCGGTTCAGTCTTCTTGCTTGTGATTGGGGTATCGGTGACACATCACCAGGAGGTGACTCCGCGTCCCGGTGCAGTCTGAGGAAGAGGTTGAGCGGCTGCTCCCTTCAGGTAGAGACCCCGGCTGGGTGTTTCCCTGACTCCTCGATTCTCCCCAACACTCTTCGTGCCCCTCACAGCCTACCGATTGGCATTGTCGGCCATTTCATTTCTGCCCTCTGTTGGCATACGCCGGGATCGGCGTATATGCAGAGGACGGTTAGGACCATCCGTGCTGTGGGCTGGTAACGTACTTAGCCTGGAGGATTCCAGTGACTATAACTTTTGTTTGTTCTTTGTATTTTATTTGCCTTCATTAAAAGAACTAACCCTTCACAAGTGGTTGCGTCCTCATTGTCGTGTCTGTTAAACGATCCTGAGACGTTCAGGGCGTTACACTTTCGTTTTTTGTCGGGAAAACTAAAACAAGAAAATCGAAAGGAGTGGTTGTGCTCACGTTATACGTAACGGGAGAAGTGGTCAAAACAGTTGTTACAAATTTAGTCAAACGAAATAGTCGTGCTCACATTTTAAATAACGGTGAAAGTGAAGGTGAAAGAACGATATTGGCATATAGAATATTTTCAATGACATGATACTCGTACCTCACTAGGTTACGATCATTTCACGTGCCGCTTCGCCGATCTGTGTTAGTTGTGCAGCGTTTCCAATGAGGTTAGAATCTATGTGCTGGGTATGGTGATAGAAATAGGACTGTGGTTGTATGCAAAAATCAAAGAAGGACAGTGGGTGCAAAGTGGAGGTGGCCATTTTGTAGTGTGTTTGAATAAACTATATTCAACATAAAAAACTATAAACATGCTAAAACGTTACATTAAAAAATGCTAATTAAAAAATGCATAACTGTGAAATCAAATGTGTTATAAATAACATGTTAATTTGATGCGTTCATTCATCCCAACCGGATGTGTGCTTTCCAGTCTTTTTATCCAATAATTATCAAAAAAGGCGGACAAAGGAGGAGCCTTAGTTATACTTAACATGGATAAATATGAAACAGAAGTCATTAAACACCTTTCTGACGAAACCACCTATATTAAAATGGACACGAACCCCACTGAAAATTACAAAATCACTGAAAACACTTAGCAATCATGCTTTTGAAAAAGGAGTGATTAATGACAGAACCAAAAGGTTCCTCATAAAAGAACATCCAAAAAGCCCAACCATCTACATGGTTCCTAAGATACACAAAGACTTGATACACCCACCATTCAGACCAATAGAATCGACTAAAGGAAGTCTGCACAAACCGGTCGGACAATTTATAGATAGATATTTACAACCTTTGGTATTCAAACCCAAACTTTTGTGAAAGACACAACGGACTTTTTAAACAAACTTCACAACATCAACATCGACAAAGTGATACTCATGTGTACTACAGACGTGAAGTCATTGTACACCTCAATACCACACAAATTAGGGATAGAAGCTGTCGAAAAGGCATTACTACACTCGGAAATAAACTTCGAAATGCAAGTCTTTTTAATGGAATTGCTACATTTCACCCTGTTCCAAAGCTACTTTACCTGGAAAAATCAATGTTTTTTACAAACAACAGGCACTTCCATGGGCAATTGAGCCGCACCGGCGTACGCGAATGTGTTCATGGACAAATTTGAGCAAGAACATATCCTAATCAAGAGTCCATGGAATAGATATTGTAAACTATTTTTGAGGTACATCGACGACATATTCGTAATATGGAATGGTCCTGAGACCATACTAATTGAAGCCCTAAACAATCTGAACCTAATTAATGATAGAATACAATTCACGGATGACGTACAAAAAAGAAAAATCACATTTTTGGATGTACAAATAACTTTGACTAACAATATCCTTACAACTGACATCTACAGGAAACCCACTGATCGAAATAACACATTACACTACGCAAGCTTTCATCAGGAATCTCTGAAACAACACTTACCCTACTCACAGATGTTACGAGCCAAACTAATTGTGTCTGATCCACAAACATCTACCACTAGACTGAACAAAATAAAGGAACGATTTCAACAAAGAGGCTTTCCTAAAAGAGTATTAGAAGATGCGGAAAAAAGATGCCAACAAAAAAACAGACGAGTTATTACAAAGATCAACAGTCACCAAAGAAAATCGTATTACGATGGTGTCTAAATTTTCCACGGCCAGCTCTACTGTAAAACGGATCATCAAACGCCATTGGCGGATACTAACTTTAGAACCGGATTTTAAAAACCTATTAAAAAATTTACCAACTTTTGCGTACACCAGGAACAAAAATCTGGGGGAAATGCTAAAACAAAAAATGATAAGAGACACACAAACATTCAAAGGAACCATTGCGTGCCATAATTGCAATAACTGTCCCGCTTCACGGAAAGGATCGGCGGAGTGCCTGCGGTTTCTGCGGTGGCTGGGGAGGTCTGTGGCAGTGCAGCAGGGCTGCGAGCGTTACTGCAGGGACTCCATCTCCCAGGAGTCCCTGCCTGGCCAATAGCTGACACCTGGCCCGCTCTCCCTGCAAGCCACGCCCCCAGCGTATACGTACTTAATCACACTCACGTCCGTGAACGCGGGTCGCGCGCGTGTCGAAGCTCGGAGCTAAGCCCGGGCAAAGGGCGGGCAGTCTGTGGCAGTCCGGGGCTGTCCAGGGCTGGGTCGGGCCACCCCCCTGACAACAACACTTGTATCTTCGGACATATAGGGGTTTAATATTATTATTAATATCTGGTTAAGACTATAGCCTGTGTTAATGTCCACCCGTTCAGGGAAGAGCCTCAGGAGAGGAGGAGAGGGTGGAGCCAGCTGTATTATAGGCACTATGGATTAGTTCATTACACGGGTAGCTGCTGTCATAGAGAAGGAGATTGTAATGACAGAGCGGCGTCTCTCCCAAGAACTTCCTCCGTCGAAACGGTCCTCATTGGGTTCCCTGGCGTCTGTTTCCTCGCCTGTATGTAGTTTAGATCCCCTCTCAACTACACCCCCTCCACTGCAGCATTTACGGGTTGCATCTCTGAGGGCCAGTATAGATAGGTTGGAGAGTTTGGCAGCCATATCTATTCCCCCTCCGGTTGATAGTAGTAGTTTTGACCCATGCCCTAATTAATTTCCCGTCCTTACAACCCGCTTTACCATTCCTACTATCCAAGTTAACACCCCTCAGCCACCTGTCTTACCACTGACGGTATCTAAAAATGTAACTTATACTAAAAGGAAAAGGATTGCCAGCCCTCGTAAAGGCAGCTTCCCAAAACTTTATAAGAGACCAAGGAAGCATGGTGCCAGGGGAATAGGAACTAAAGCGGGGAGCGGGCTGGCACGAAACACCTTGGGATGGAAAAGGAGGGTGATCACTCAGGTCATATGATTGAGGAAGCATATGTAGATCCAACATCAGACTGTCATTTAGCTCCACGTAATGACTCTGTAACAATCACACAATTTGAAGATCTGATGATAACATTATTGTCCCCGATTGTGGAGAGAGTAAAAGGGTTGGGAGAGAGGTTGGACCGATTCGAACAGGCAACCTTGGATAATTTCTTCTCTCTAAAAACCCTTATCAAACTGCACTCTAAAATCAGGGAGGATGGACAGGGAGGGGATAGTGGCACCAGGATGCTCCCTGCATCTACACAGGCTACACCTACCGCCTCTATTACAGCAAACACTGTAAATATGTTGGCTGTGGCTAATGCACCTGCTGCACAGGTTGCGGATACCCCAGGCAGTACTAGTCAATTAGCCCTAGCACAACCGAGTGTACCTAAGCCTCTTAAAGTCCCGGTAAAGAAGCCTATTCGGGCTGAGCTGCCGGGTAGGAAGGGACCTCCTAAATATAAGGGACCCTCGAATGGGATTGCAAATGGCAATGGTCCCGATCAAGCCTACTCGACCAGAACTTGTACTAACCTCCCCAGAGAAACCCAGCTAGAAGAATCTTCCCCCAAAGCGGCTCCAACTTTTCCACCGGTGAATTTGCCCCCCGAGTGCCACCCGTATGTCGCCATACTTATTAACGTACCCACTTTGAAGGATGATCATTATGAATCCCACCAGGCTTTGAAAAATAAAACCATGCACTGGTTAAAGACCAATAGACCTCTTCCTAGGGGTCTAGATGGGTTGATCCTAGGAGTGAGAAGGGTAGGGTGGGTAGGCTATGGTCGTAAGCACCTAGAAGGAGATTGTGTGCTGGTAAACTTCAAAGACAATAGGGTTGCTCAAACTATTTGCAATCAAAAGTATGTAATTGGGGGGGCAAGCATTGGTGTAGTAGATTTAACCTAATTTTACCCTAGAACTGCAGCAAATTATAATGGTTTACATTTTGGCGGGGGTTGGAGCAATAACCCTATTTATCCCGAGAATCCTGTCATCCCCCAATTATTCCAACCGGCAGCCTGGCCCGGGTCTTTTGGGGGGCCGTCGGGATATTGAACCGACACCTGCCATAGGGTGGCCATCAGGGTTTTAAGCCCAGGTGATGTTCCTGTGCTAAACGAGTTGGGTGAAAGCAATGCCATTCTTCCCTCTCAGCTAGACGAAGCCACTAGCCCACTACAGGATATTAACCCGCTCGTAGGAAGACTAAGTGGGGGTAGTAGATTATGTTTTATAGACCCGACGGAGGGGGCACTAAACACCGAGCCCCGTAGGGAGCCGGTTGCGGCGGATCTAGACTTTAAGATCTTTAGCTGGAACGTTGCGGGTATCTCGAGGAAGCTGGGACTACCAGACTGGAACGCCCTTGTGGAGGGTTACTCAATTTGCATCTTTCAAGAAACATGGTGCAGGGAGCCCTGCCATAAGGTAGGATATTCGACATATTTTGTTCCAGCTGTCCCCCCTGTTTTACGGAAGGGATGCCCTTCGGGTGGTCTCCTCATATGGGTTGATGTCGCTCTCGATTGTCAGGTGGTTCAGCACCCCACCAACTCTCCCGATCTCCTCAATATTACTATAAAGGGTGCATGGGGTGGCCTCCTCCTGGACATTTTTAACATCTACGCCAGAGGCACGAAGGGTGGTATACAATCGGCCACAATATCCTTATTAGAAGGTCTGCTTAGGCAGCGCCCCAATAAATCGCGCATCTTGGTGGCAGGAGACCTGAATTGTACGTTCGAGCCTTTGGGCTTGGACGATACATTGGGAAGTGATGAGAAGGACTCCAGGAGGGGGATTCCTGCCCTAGCGCTGCCTCCTATTAAGAGGTGGACCCAAGTGGCGGTACAAATTAATTCCCTCAACATGGAATTTGATCTTAGGGCTGTTAATGGGAGGTCAAAGTCTGACCCAGTGGGAGCTCATACTTACAATAGGCCGAATCATACGTCTAGAATAGATTATATTCTTCTTGACGTAAGTCTATGGAGCATCTTGAAGGATATGGAGATCATACCGACAACTGAGAGTGATCATAATCTCCTCTCACTCGCCCTCTTTCCCCAGTGGTTAACTGCTAAGGGGGGATTACCATCTTATATAGCTCCAAACGCCCACGAAGTTTTTCCATCCAATTGTGGTAGGCGGCTGAAGTGGGCTAAGCTTATCATGTCTGAGGAGAAAGTGGCAGATATAGGGGCACTCCTGGCTGCAGCACAGCACAAATTGGAGTCGCTGACCCGATCGCCAGAGGAGGTCACGCCGACCTTCTGCGACTTAACTAGGGCGCTGAGCAACCTGTTTATTCTCCCTAGCATGCTAACAACAGGAAGTTGCTGCCCAAAACGCAGGGTTGGTTTACAAATAAATGCAGAGTCAAGAAAAAAGCGCTGGTAGGGGCTGTCAAATCTAAATCCCAGGTTGCAATTAGGCTCGCTAGGAAAGATTACTCCCAGACCTTAAAGGTAGCAAAAAGAGAGGGGGAGGAGAAGTTCTGGGCGGACCTCTTGACTGCAAGCTTGGAAAGGAATGCTAGGGGATTTTGGAGTCTGGTAAGAACCAGGGATAGGCCTGTTGGCACACTGCTGACATGTAATATCCCAGCTCAGAATTGGTTTGGCCACTTCTTGTCCCTTTATACCCCTGCCGAGGGGGTCCTTAATGATTCCTTTGCTCTGGTGGTCGAGGCAAGGGACACTGAGGCCGATGCCTTTACTGACAGAGAAGTGGAGGTCGTAATCAAGTCCCTGGTCCCCCTAAAAGCTGCTGGGCCTGACGGGATACCCGGTGACTTGTTACGTGCCAATCCCAAGCAATGGGGGGAAGTTGGTTTCCACTCTATTGAATGCTATTATGGGGGGAGCATCTGTGCCTGAATCCTGGAAAGGGGCGGAGGTTGTCCCGATATTCAAGAAGGGATGTCGGGACAACCCCACCAACTATAGGCCCATAAGCCTTATTGATTCTTCCCAAAAGGTGGCAGGGAAGGTGATTCTGGGGAGGATCCTCTAATGGGTGGATGACAACAAGATCCTGTCAGATTTCCAGGCTGGTTTTCGCTCTGGAACCAGGACCATCGAGCCAGCCTTCAGACTGGCGCTCCTGTATTGGAAGGTGGTGGTGCTGGGCAAGGGCAGTCTTTATTTGGCCTTTATCGACCTCAAAACTGCCTTTGACCTGGTACCTAGGGAGGAACTGTGGAGGGTCTTGCAGGGTTTGGGGGTGCCTTCTTATATCCTATCACTCCTGATAAAACTGCACACTGACAATTATGCGCAGGTGCGGTGGGGTAAGAATGGGGAGAAAACTGACAGAATTCCAGTGAGTAGGGGCGTCCGCCAGGGATGTGTGTTAGCTCCCACCCTATTCTCTATGTGAATGGTGTGGTTGAGTATCTGCTACAAGAACCTGCTGATGCACCCTCCCTGGCGGGCACTCGAATCCCCACACTGCTCTTTGCAGATGACACTCTCCTCTTTGCAAAGACCCCCCAGGGCCTCCAAAAACTTCTTAACCACTTCCAGGAGTTCTGTTCCCTTAGGGGATTGGTGATCAATGTTGACAAGACCAAATATTTGATCATGGATCCTCCTAGGAAACTGGGGCGCCTCCCGGTCTTGAACTCTGCTCACCTGGAGAGGGTAACAGAGTTTGACTACCTGGGAATCCGCCTTACCGACTCTATGAGTTGGACTCCGCACATTCACAAGATGCTCCTTAACCACAAAAGGGTGGGTGGTGTGTTGCTTAGGGAACATCGTTCTTCCACAAAACAATTTATTGCCCCAGCTGTGGAGATTTATAAAGCTAGAGGGGTTAGTGCTGCCTTGTATGGGGCGGAGTTGTGGGGTACAAGCAATCTTGATGTACTTGCAAAATCAGAGAGCACATTCTTGAAAGATCTGTTGGCTCTCCCTTTGAGCACACCCACAGTTCCAGTGTTGCTGGATCTAGGCTGCAGATCAATTGCGGATCAAGCTCGACTTCGTCCCCTGCTCCTGTGGGCCCGCTTGTGGAGGGTGCCCGAATTAGCCTCCTATGCGGAGGGATTGTCCGAGGTGATGTCAATGGGGGGCTGGCATAGGATTAAATGGCTGAGGGACGTTAAACATCTTCTGGGGGAGTTGGGTTTAGGTGAAGCTTGGGTTACTCGATCTGCCCCTCCTAAAGCCACTTTAAAGAAATTGTATTGGGATTGGGTTTCGTCCAAACTCACCGTCGATCCACGCCTATGTAAGTCAACTGTAGCCTTTTTGAGGATTAAAGACGTGGTAGCTTACGAACCTTATCTCGACATGATTTCCATTCCATTTGATAGGGCTTTATATTTTAAATTTAGAGTAGGGATTTTACCTGTAGGTGACCTGATATCCCGGAGGAAATTGTCCCCCCAGCCCTCCCCCTTCTGTGCCCGTTGTTCTATGCGGGTCGAGACGGTGGCACATATTCTTTTTGAATGCCCTGACTATTGCCTTCCTAGGAGGCGATGGCTCAAACCACTTTGTAGACAGTTGGGAACTTGCTATCACACTGTGGCCCTACGCATTTTATTGTCCGACACATCCACTTTGGTGGTTTGTGGTGTGTCTAAATTTTTAAAGTGGACTTGGTTGATTCGTGCAAAAAGGCTTTCTGTATCAATTTAATCCTGATTTTAACTGTATTAATTGTTTTATTTGTTGTTTTCCTTAAACTGTTGAAATGCTTTTAAGATATTTTTTGTATCAAAATAAAGCCTATCAATCAATAACTGTAATAACATCATCACTGGAGCTAGTATAACACACCCCAGAAAAGGCTACAACATCAAACTCAACGTCACAGCCACATGTGACACAATGAATGTGGTTTACCTGTTAAAATGCCCGTGTGGCATAGTTTACGTGGGAAAAACCGAGAGGAAAATAAAAACGAGAATCAATGAACATAAATCAAACATTGGCACAAAGAATCTTAAGTCAACAGTGGCCAACCATTTTTTACTTAACAACCACCACATGAGTCAACTAAAGTTCTTAATCCTAGAAGTGGTACCACAACAAGAAGGCCGAGACCACAGAAAGCACCTACTTCAGCAAAAGACTGGAAAGCACACATCCGTTCGGGATGAATGAACGCATCAAATTAACATGTTATTTATAACACATTTGATTTCACAGTTATGCATTTTTTAATGTAGTATTTTTTAATGTAACGTTTCAGCATGTTTATAGTTTTTTATGTTGAATATAGTTTATTCAAACACACTACAAAATGGCCACCTCCACTTTGCACCCACTGTCCTTCTTTGATTTTTGCATACAACCACAGTCCTATTTCTATCACCATACCCAGCACATAGATTCTAACCTCATTGGAAACGCTGCACAACTAACACAGATCAGCGAAGCGGCACGTGAAATGACCGTAACCTAGTGAGGTACGAGTATCATGTCATTGAAAATATTCTATATGCCAATATCATTCTTTCACCTTCACTTTCACCGTTATTTAAAATGTGAGCACGACTATTTCGTTTGACTAAATTTGTAACAACTGTTTTGACCACTTCTCCCGTTACGTATAACGTGAGCACAAGCACTCCTTTCGATTTTCTTGTTTTAGTTTTCCCGACAAAAAACGAAAGTTAAAACTGGTTTATTTTGAAACTGTTCACCAACACTCGTAGTAATCACTGTAGATTCCTCACGCAACTATTGACTGACCCGCATGGTTATCCATATTCACACTGGCATGTGAATTAATGAAACTAAACATCTCAATTGTTTAAAACTTTATTTAAAGTTTCACCATTCAATACTAATACAAGGCACAACTGCACGCACAACCAAGCCTACGCACGCACGTATAAAGTCCACATTAACCTCAACTCAGTAAGCAAGTTTAATATGTTCAAATAGAATGCAAGATCATTCCTCATGATATTATTTAACATTTGTCCTAGGACTAATCCCTGATGAAGGGTATTTGAGTAACCCGAAATGCATTGGATGAAAAAATAGTCCACACACTAGGGAGTTACTAAACAAATGGAATATCAAGATACTATGTATGAAGAATAAAATACATAAACAGATATTCATTCAATCAAAGTTGTTTATTCTTTCAATATAAAATCAAGAACTGAGAAATCATAGGACGACAGTAGTGCCCAAGGGGGACACAACCCATGTAGGAAGTGCCTATTAAAATTTGTTTCACTGACGTCCGAATGAAGACGCCACCCCTGGTGCACACAAATATTTATAACCTCAAAGGACCATCTATAAACCAGAGTTGTACCGCGTATCTCTACCTCATTATTAAACCAACCTACAGCCCTTCGAGGCAGAAAATAAGGCAAAGAGTTGTTCACCCGCAACCAGAGACAGGTAGATAATGAAAAGAATCGCCCGGTAAGAGCGCAATAACCCTGAATATCAGGAATAACAGCTTTCTACAAAAAGTTGAACTACACGGTCCAAGCTTCTTCCCTCAAGGAACAACACACATCAATTCCATGTAGATGTGAAATGACCTACAATTATAGGGAAATGCCTTCCAACAGAAGACGTAGGATATAATCTTAGATTGAAGGCCAATAATAACCAGATATAACACCAGGAAAGTCAGCAACCAATAAAGCTGAGAGAACATGAACATGCTCAATAACACTGGCCATCAAACAGAATCTGAACAGCAGCATACTGCCTTAAACTTCACAAGACAAACATTTGCTAATAATGTTCCACCTCCAGCATAAGAAAAGAAACTATTAATCACGCAAACACAAGGTACGTACCAGGGTAGAAGCCAAAGCCACATATTTACAATCAAAACTATAAGCACCTTCTGTGGAATACCAGCAGTAACCTTAGGATAGACACCCTAGTACCAAACATAACATATCGGGCTAAGAGTACCAAGATGAACTTCGCACCTAAACCTCTCGTTAAAAAGCCAAATTGTACACCCCATGACTCCATGGATACAATTTCAAAATCCATACAACACAGAGTATAACTCGGAGCACTCATATGCATTTCATACGCTGAGACGACTTCCTTGGCCCAAAAATATATCCATATAAAAACGTGCATATCCAAACAGATACTTATTTGAAAATACACACAATACCCTACATAGGGTATAGTATATACCACAAGGGTATCACTCTTGAGCCTAACCTCTTCTCAAGAGAAATTCAAACCAAAAGACCTGTATCACAAGCACAGCTAAATAATATAGCAAAAACACTGAAAAACTGTTAGACAGAGTTCAATACCTCGGCAGCTTGCAGAACAACCGCAGAAAACCACTTATCGTGGAGCACAACTTAAATAATCCCAACTGCCCAGTACTAAAAGATACCAGATAGCCATACTTTTTGCATGAAGTAAACACTACCTTGATGTGACAAATGGAAAACATACTCAGTTGTGCAGATACCTCTCTACACAAGATCAACACCAACTCAAGATTGGAAAATAACTCGTTGACTAATCAGAACGGACAGCTTTGAACCGTCACAATGCCTGTTCGCCAAATAAGTGGACACCATCAAATGGCATATCTTTAAGGCTTTCCTGCACAGGTTCTGAAAACCCAGACTGATGCAGCCATGCATGCCTGTGCAGAGAAACTGTTACAACATGCATTGGCATAGCCAATAGGTCTCGCCTTTGGGACCTTCTGTGTTTAGCCATGCAACAGTTGATGCACCAAGGATATTGTGCTGCATAACTAAATACTCATAAGGTCCCAAAGGCGAGACCTATTGGCTATTCCAATGCTTGTTGTTAGGCATGTGTAGATTAAGTTATTTGCCCAGAATCACAGAGAGTATATTGCCAAAACAGACCAATTCCCTATGTGCAGGCCCCTGTCGCTCTTTGCAAATGACAGAATCTATTTGCCTGTGTGCATTCCGCAGACTGCCAAAGTTGATGCCTGGGTAAAGAGGCACTGGTGACCCGGGGGTGTGCTGAATGTGACCTACCCACCCATTGTGCCCTTTATCCAAGAGCCTTCAGAAAGCCCCAGGTGTGGGAGAGGTCACTGCCCTTCCAAAGGGAAGCCAGATGTCCATATCCTAACATTGGTAGTCTATTGCGGACAGTTTCTGAGCATCTTTACTGGGGCACCCTGGCTCTTGCGAGTGGGGCGGAAACCCATATGATGGGGGGTAATGTGGTGCTCGCGACCATAGTTCTATGGGGGCTGTGGATTCCCTTCAAGAGATTTTTTGGCAGGGGGGGGGGGAGGGGCGGGCAGCGTGGGGAGAAGGGGAGGCTCCTGCGCACACACAGAAGTATGTTGATTCCCGCTCCATGTCTGTGTGAAACACGCTCTTCTGTGCAAGTAACCGGAAGTGTGTGTGCAGAAGACTGCGCCCACCTCCGGAGATGTAAAGCAGAAAGGAGAAAGTCTTATTGATCACAAGTATAACATTAACATATGAAGACAAAAGTAGCAAATAAAAATCGGTGCTGAGTAGATACAATTGTGTAACCAGTGAAAGAGTTTTGTTATGAATCCTCTGAGCCCAGAGGCGCAGCAGCGCTGTGCATCGCGACACAGGAGCTATACACCACCCGGCAGGCTGACGCTTTGAGGGTGGTATGCTGTGGTCGCCTGCGCGCAAGTCGAGCTGTGTTTACTGCCTGTCTGTAAATGAATGCTAAGTTGTTGAAGTGTCTCGGATTTTGCTATTTAGGCTGGTCTGCGGAGAATGTCACGTGACTGGGGGGTGGAGGGGCTGCCAGGGTGTCCAGACAACAAAGAGAGCAGGCTCCAATGATTACAAAATATGCTGTAAATAGACCCCAAGGATTGGGGATACTAGTGGCGTAACCACCTTTCAAGAATCAAGATTGGGGTTGGCCCTCTCACAACAAAGCCGAAGGGAAGCTCTTCCGGAGTCTTAGGACATTCCAAACTCGCCGTAAGGAGTGACCAGAAGCCCCCATAAAACACCCGGCTAACTGTGATAGGCGGAAAACTTCCATCCTTGAATTTAAAGCATATTTAAAGATATATGAGGACGAAAAAAAAAAAAAAAAAGAAAAAAAGAGGAGAGGAAAGGCTGCAGTTGTTTAATTTCCTGCTATTTTTTTTTTTTTGTAAAAACATTTTTTATTGTTTTTTCAACAACACAACCCCCCAGGGCCCCAGAGGGTACCAACAGGTCACAAGAGAGTATCACATGAGTCCGACTACACAATTATACAATGACAAATACTCTTCCCTTGTGGACCCCCCCTCCCCTCCCATCCCCCCCCCCCCACCCTTGTCAGTGTGCCCCCTACCCCTAGTCTTCCGATGGTAAGCCCTACTCCCGTAACATATTATTTGCAGGGGTGGTCCGTCCCAGTTCTACCAACTTAAGTGCGTTCCAGGAGCCCTCCCTGGCATGGGTCACCGTCCATCATCCCGAGCACCCTCCTAATCTCTCTGCGTTGGATCCCCAGTGTGTTCTGGCATCTCCCCCTCGTCTTTGGCATCTCACAATAGTCCCTGGAGCTCAACCACCAATGCCTCCCACGCTCTGGCTGTTGCTAGTGCCTTTTCGTCGTCCGCTCTATGCGCTAATTGCAAACGAAGTGTACCCTCACTGCCTGCCCATTTTGCAAAATTCGCCCTCCACCTCAGAAAGCTAGGCCCCGCCCTTGACTTCCAATGCATGGTGAGCTCCCTCTTAGCCATAATCAACCCTAAATCGCAAAACTTACTAGTAACCTTCGTGCGACGGGTATGGGGAAACCATAGCAACAAACAGGCGCCCATCTCGGCGTCGATGGTACGATCTGTCACTTGATTCAGGCAGTCTATGACGTCCTCCCAATACCTGCCCAGCGACGTGCAAGACCAAAACATATGGCGAAAGTCAGCCTTGTCCACCCCACACCGTGGGCACTGTGCTAGGACGCCCCCAAAGTACTGCAGTATCTTGACGGGCGTCAAGTATGCCCTGTGTAGCGTGAAGAATTGCACCAGTTGAAACCGGGCGTTACGCGTGCCTTTCCAGGCCCGCCGCACCAGCCTTGGCCATGTCAATTCGGGGATGGGCCTCCCAAGGTCAGCTTCCCATTTATCTTTCAGCGCCACTAGGGGCTGCAAACGTTCTGTCGACAGCTGTCGGTATAAGCAGGTGATAGCTTTGACCGTACCCGCTGCCATGACTACATATTGACAGCCCGCGGTGACCGGTGGTTCCGAGAGCCCCGCATTCCATTGCTTTTGGAGGCCCGCCACAAGAGCGGCATAAAGCAAATAATCCCCCCTCGGGATCCCATAGGCGTCCTGCAGCTCCTGGAAGGGCAGCAGCACCCCATCCATGTATAGATCACCCACCATTTGGATGCTGAGGTCTTCCCAGATGGCTAACCCCGACCAATCACCCCCGTGCGGCAGAGCCGTGCACATACCTAGGGGAATCTCTGTGGCATAAGGGCGGATAATATCAGCCTTCCTTTGGCAGCGATTCCAACACAGCCGGAGCGTGCGTTCCTCCAGAGTGAGCCGGGTTAAATCCATCCGCTGCTGGAGAACTATAAAGGAGATCACATGGCGAGGGATTAATCTGCCCTGCGGGCCCTCTGGGCCTCTAAACTCCCTGGCCACCGCCTGCGTAAGCCATTGCAGTTGGGCTGCCAAATAATACCATTCAAAGTCAGGGACCGCCAGGCCTCCCTCTGTTCTAGGCCGCCGCAGTGTGGTCAGTGCCACCCGTCGTCTGCCCGAGCCCCAGATAAAGCCCGTGGACAGTGCCCGAAGCCTCCCAAAGAACGACGCCGGTATCTATATGGGCAGGGTGCGAAAAAAATACAGGAGGCGCGGCAGCGCCACCATCTTCAGCAGCGCTACCCGTCCAGCATCGAGAGTGGGAGCGTGCTCCAGAAATTGATACTACCGATCAAGCCCCTGATTGCCCTGCCCATGTTCCCCTCTAACAGATCGGGCTGGGTATGATAGATGTTAACCCCCAAGTAACGCAAGCAGCGATCCTCCCAGCGTATCACTCCCAGTGATTGGGGGGCCTGTCTATTAGGTGACAGGGGGAACAAGCATGTCTTGCCCCAATTCACTTTAAGCCCAGAGAGATGCCAAAGTCATGCAGCAAGGTGGTCGCTCCTTTCAATTCGCCCTCTGCGTCCACCAGAAACATCAGTAAATCGTCCGCATAAAGGGATATGTAATGAGTCTCCCCCCTTAACCACACCCCAGTATACGAGCGTCAATTTCCTGCTATTAATGGATCTTTGTCTAAACACCAAATTCAAATATTTGCCTTTTCGGTCTTTCAGTCTTAACGCTTTGACAGGTGACAGATAACTCCACCGCGCTTCCTGCATACTTGCTCCACTTAAACAACGTTCAGACAAGTGCCCAAGATGGGTCGGAAGTCCAGAGGCTGCCCTCATGCTCTCATTTGCAGTACTGCACTCCTATGTTGCTGTCGGGACGATGGGCACCGAGGTAATGGGAGGACAGCTGGAAAGCCTGCAGGAAGTGGAACGAGAGCAGGGGAAGTAGTGTACAGGATTCAGATGAGGGGGGGGGGCATTCCTCTGTGACAGGCAAAAAAGTACAAGACCTGGTGTTATTTAAGGACAGTGATCTATAAAGGATATAAGGGATACACTGAATGGATGCATAATTGTAGAGATTGTATAATTTACAGTCAAGGCCCCTAATCAAGTGCAAGTGTCTTTCTTGGAGGCACCTGAACACATTTAAGATGACAATAATAACAAGCATTGGCCGCGCGACCGTAAAAGTAACGCCCCGCGGCCGTGAAAGCGAAAGTCATCGCGAACGCGATGAAAGCGGAAGTGATCGCGATGACGCGCTCTGTGCTCAGTCCACTAGGGATGCGCGCACAGCAGCGTTGATTGTAGAGGCGGAGTGAGGCACGCGCGCTTTTGCACGTGACCGAAAGCTGGTGGCCGGCAACAGCCTTTGGTAGCATTTCCAAAAGCCACTGACTAAATGTCTCGCAGAGCAGCGCATGCGCTGACTCAGCGAGACCTAAAAATGGGGTTACCCAATCGTGGTCGTGGACCTGGGTTCAGTATGATACAGAATACAATGGTCCTAGACCTCTATTTTCAAACTGATATATATCAAATTCACAGTAATGAGTACAAAAAATAGATTCAAGAGCCTGGATGAGTAAGCTCGCAGTAATAAACACTTTTTGGAAATTGGTTTAAAAGAGAAGAAAGTGCAACAACCACAATGCTTTTATCCTTCACCTGGCATTTATTTGAATTTTATCACAGGGTGGACAGTTAATTATTTACTGTATCTTATTCGAGGCGAGATAGGGGAAAGTAGGTTGCTCCACTGAGAACGTGCAGATAAGGGTTTTGGGGGGTGCTCAAGTGTTTAAGAGGTGAAAATAGAATCATAGAAAAGTGAGGGAGAGAACTTTAAAAGCATTTAGTAATTGACTGGTTATACAGCCCAGTTTTTTTTAAAGCCTGGTCACGTCAAAAGTAATCAACACTTTTACAGTACAATTCATAGACACAAAATTGTGTAAATTGAGTGGCATGTTTTAAAGTAGAGCTAGTGATCCAGGCCACTTCTGGGGGCGTCGACGTTTCGACCCGACGTGGGGCTATGAGGGAGATTCGTGGCCTCTGCCTTGCGGGTCTTCTTCAGGACTAGATGGGCAACCTAAGCAAGTGTAGTGGCTGAGTCATACACCTGTGGGGAAGAGGGGAATCGAGATCAGGAAGTTGCACTAGGTAAGTAGACCTAAAGCATTATGTGCGCAATTATCGCTTACCCACATTTTTTGCGAGACGCGCAGTCATCATATGAAGTGAATCAATGTGGGCATGTCCTTCCGTTAGTGAAGGTCGTGGCGTGGCATTTGATGCAGTTGGCTGTGAAGGACGAGACAGGTATTAGGGATGGGGTCTCCCAGCTCGCCGCTAACCTAATAGGCGGTGGCCCTGCCAGTTCTGCATTGAAATTGCCCAATTGCAGCAAAACAGCATCCAAATCATGTAAATTGGATTCTTTGTAATGGATCAGGTCATTATGGCGACTCCTTCCATGAGTCCCGCTATTCCGAAACCAATGCAGTAAATGCAGGATAGCTGAAGGGGGAATTAAAATAAAGGGATTTAGGGGTAGGAATAGAAGGCCACATTTAGTCCCAAGTATGCACTTAGTGGCCGTCAATTACCCCGTTTTGCTTCCTTACTACGATCAGCACTAAGCAACCGTCTTTCGCTCGTGTCGGCTGGAGACTGCAGCGGCTACCGCGAGGACGTTCCTTAAGAAGTCCCGCTTGTGTATGCCTCACGCGTGCCTTAGTAAGAGAAGAAAGACTCATGACCGCTCGTGTTGGGGATAATGTCGTGCGCATATAAACCTGGTTCCAAAGAGCATAACCGCAATTGTAACAATAACCGTAGGCATGTAGAAATTATTTACATATGTGATTATTAAGAAGGCTCATTTGAGAATGAAACCTTAATCAGGTATAAGTCATAATTCACTAGATGGCGCGGTGGAGTACAACATTGTACTCGGTCATACACATGCTTGCATACATAGATTATGTGGCGACCGTATGTCATAGTGGTAAAGTGAAAACCATTAGTAACAACGTGATTATATATACAGTACAGGAATGTGCGTGTCATTTAAAAACATAGTAATAAATTAGCAGTCAAGGGATTGGCGCCGATGAACATCAGCCATTTAAGATGTAACTGCAGAAGACATCACTGCATTCAGTCCTAAGTAGAAGTTGTACATTGCCTCAACATACATGTGGCGCTAACATAGTCAATTACAGGGTACATAACAGACAGGGGGCTATGTCTCAGGAAAGAGAAGGTTGGACAAAGGATAGCCCCTTCTCCAGGGTCACATTTTCAGGGAACAAGCTTTTTTAGTGGAAGAACCATGGTGGAAACACCGAGCGCGGGGTTGCCCTTGGGCAGACCCAAGGCGACGAGGCAATCAACGACAGACACACTTCCAGCAGGCATCCCACAGGGACATACAGACACGGCGACAACACTACAGATGGTAGTCCATACACCTGAAAACCCAGTGGTTAATTTATCAAACTACATTTTGAAAGCAAGACATTTTGGAGAAGGGGCTATCCTTTGTCCCGACATCTATGCCTAATAGTTTTAATTTGAAGGTGGAACTTCACCAGTTTTTTCGCAAAATCAGGTTGAGACACTACTTTCAAAAGATACCTTCCAATCCAACCTTTTCAGGAAGTGGCCTGAGACCGCCTTTTAAGTTTAATCCTCCCACACATACAATGCCACATAAAAAACTAGCCTATGAACAGGTGGTGCTGCGGGACATTAACAAAACGCTCGCAAACCGACAGTATGTCAAATATAACATCAGCAGATTGGAACGCGAAGCCCTGGAATCCTTAAAGGGTAACACCAGTATAGTTATCAGCCCGCCGACAAAGGCGGGGCAATAGTGGTTCAAAACTCAGAGGACTACAAAAAGGAAATCCTATCACAGTTGGGAGTCCAAGGAAACTTTGAGAGACTTAGGGGAGATCCCACTGGAGAGATTAGTAACATCATAGCAGACATGACATTGAAGGCACTAGAGGAGGGACTCCTTAGCAAACAGGAACATGATTACCTCAATAACAAGCACCCCAGGAGGCCCACCATCTATACCCTCCCCAAGATACACAAACGCATGCATGATCCACCAGGCAGACCGATCATCTCGGGGTGTGGATCTGTCTTAGAGCCATTATGCAAATACATAGATGTGTTCCTGAAACCAATCGCAGAGAACACTGAGACATACCTAAGAGATACTATGCAGACTTTCCAGCTGGTGGACGGACGTCCACACGACCCCAATACCAACTTATTGGCAACCATGGATATTACTGCACTGTACACGAACATTCCACAGCCTGCCGCCCTAATCTGCATAAACGCAGCTTTAAATAGACGACAAGCACCACACAGGGTCCCCTCAGAATTCATTGTGGACCTTTTGCGGATTGCTATGACCAGGAATTATTTTTATTTTCAAGGCCAATACTATTTACAAACAAAGGGTGTGGCTATGGGGGCAAGTTTTGCCCCAAATCTGGCAATCATCTATATGGATGGCTATGAACATTAATATGTGCTTAATGAACAAAACCCGTATAATGACTGTATAGAACTGTGGCGTCGCTACTTAGATGATGTGCTCATCATCTGGTAGGGTAGCAATTCCATACCTGGCTCAACACATGCTCTAGTGATATACAGTTCACCCTTGAGTTTGACAGATGGTCCATAAACATTTTGGATATCACGGTAAAAGCAGAATCTGACACATTGTACACTAGCCTGTATCGAAAGAGCAGCGAACGGAACACTTTACTACGCTATTCTAGCCATCATCCGCGCAACCTCAGGGACAGTCTGCCCTTCGGTCAATTTTTGAGGCTGCGACTGAATTGTTCCAAAAAGAGGATTTCTTTGAGGAATCTACGGGCCTCATGTCTAGACTGATAGAGAGGGGATACCCAATCAGACTCCTCAAGAAAGCACGTAAACGTGCATGGCACAATCACAGAGAGTTCCTCCTTGTACCTAGACAGAGGGATAAAGTGAATGAGGAACGAATAGTATGTGCCACGACCTTTTCCACTAAAAGCAATGCTATAAAGAAAATTATCAACACACATTGGCACTTAATCTCTGATGAGCTAGGTAATATGCCACCACCCCTACACGCGTTCAAGAAAGGCAAGAATGTGAGGGACCACGTCGTGAAATCACTGTTACCTACTCTGTCTACCCCTCGCCAAACCAAACTATGGGGGATCCCACCAATCAAGGGTCACCATAAAGGTGGCCAATGTAAGGCTTGCCCTTTGGCACAGGAAGGGACTCAATTCACCCACAATAACCAAACTCACACACTGCAGGATCATAGCAACTGCAATACGACAGGGGTTATCTATGCCATCATCTGTCCCTGTGGCTTTCTGTACGTTGGCCAGACCACCCAAAAAATCAAATGCCACATTTTACAACACTGCGGCCGCATAAGATGCCAAGTACAGGGCGCCACTCTAGTGGACCACTTTACAACCTTTGGACATAGACCAGAGAGTCTCAAATGGTGGGTAATAGAGAAGGTTAAACCCAACCCCAGAGAGGGTGACTTCACGAACATACTCAGTACACGGGAGTGCAGGTGGATACATTTACTTGACACTATATCACGGGGACTCAACGAGTATGAGGAGATCAGTAGACAGGTGTCAGTGTTAAACAATGCCTAAACATCAGTTACACGACAGTATACTCGTACTCCAGATGCATACGAAATATACGGGATCATGATTCAACAGGGTGGATTATTACTGTGTTTAATTACCAACCTTCTCTTTCCTGAGACATAACCCCCTATCTGTTATGTACCCTGTAATTGACTATGTTAGCACCACATGTATGTTGGGGCAATGTACAACTTATACTTAGGACTGAATGCAGTGATGTCTTCTGCAGTTACATCTTAAATGGCCGATGTTCATCGGCGCCAATCACTTGACTGCTAATTTATTACTATGTTTGTAAATGACACGCACATTCCTGTACTGTATATATGATCACGTTGTTACTAATGGCTTTCACTTTACCGCTATGACATATGGTCGCCACATAATCTATGTATGCAAGCATGTGTATGACCGAGTACAATGTTGTACTCCACCGCGCCATCTGATGAATTATGGCTTATACCTGATTAAGGTTTCATTCTCAAATGAGCCTTCTTAATAATCACATATGCAAATAATTTCTACATGCCTACGGTTATTGTTACAATTGCGGTTATGATCTTTGGAACCAGGTTTATATGCGCACGGCATTATCCCCAACACGAGCAGTCATGTGTCTTTCTTCTCTTACTAAGACACGTGCACCCAGCGTGAGGCATACACAAGCGGGACTTCTTAAGGAACGTCCTCGCGGTAGCCGCTGCAGTCTCCAGCCGACACAAGCGGAAGACGGTTGCTGAGTGCTGATCGTAGTAAGGTAACAAAACGGGGTAATTGACGGCCACCAAGTGCATACTTGGGACTAAATGTAGCCTTCTATTCCTAGCCCTAAATCCCTTTATTTTAATTCCCCCTTCAGCTATCCTGCATTTACTGCATTGGTTTCCGAATAGCGGGACTCACGGAAGGAGTCGCCATAACGACCTGATCCATTACAAAGAATCCAATTTACATGATTTGGATGCCGTTTTGCTGCAATCAGGTAATTTCAATGCAGAATTGGCTGGCCCACCGCCTATTAGGTTAGCTGGGAGACCCTATCCCTAATACCTTTCTCCTCCTAAACAGCCAACTGCATCAAATGCCACGCCATGACCTTCACTAACGGAAGGACATGCCCACCTTGATTCACTTCATATGATGACTGCGTGTCTCGCAAAAAATGTGGGTAAGCGAGAATTGCGCACATAATGCTTTAGGTCTACTTACCTAGTGCAACTTCCTGATCTCGATTCCCCTCTTCCCCACAGGTGTATCACTCAGCCACTACACTTGCTTAGGTTGCCCATCTAGTTCTGAAGAAGACCCGGAAGACTGAGGCCACGAATTTCCCTCATAGCCAAAAGTCGGTCGAAACGTCGGCGCACCCAGAAGTGGCTGGATCACTAGCTGCACTTTAAAACGTTCCACTCAATTTACACAATTTTGTGTCTATGAATTGTACTGTAAAAGTGTTGATTACTTTTGACGTGACCAGGCTTTCTAAAGACTGGGATGTATAACCAGTCAATTACTAAATGCTTTTAAAGTTCTCTCCCTCACTTTTCTGGGATTCTATTTTCACCTCTTAAACACTTGAGCACCCCCCAACACCCTTATCTGCACGTTCTCACTGGAGAAACCTACTTTCCCCTATCTCGCCTCGAATAAGATACAGTAAATAATTAACTGTTCACCTTGTGATAAAATTCAAATAAATGCCGGCTGAAGGATAAAAGCATTGTGGTTGTTGCACTTTCTTCTCTTTTAAACCAATTTCTGAAAAGTATTGATTACTGCGAGCTTACTCATCTAGGATCTTGAATCTATTTTATGTACTCATTACTGTGAATTTGATATATATCAGTTTAAAAATAGTGGTCTAGGACCATTGTATTTTGTGCAGAGAAACTGACTGAGCCATGGCTCTTCCCACAGAACGTGTTGTGTCCATACAACATTTGATAGTAAATCTGGCTGCCTCCCGGCCATCTTGCACTACCTACAATAACTTATTCCTGGCTTCCTCTGATAAAGAAGGCAATCTCTGCGCCACAAAATCCCAGAATGCATGTGAAAACCTACCTATAACACACAACGTGTTAATAGATCTCAAAACTGAGCTTACAGAGGAAAATATTTTCCTCCCACAATTTTTCAACCATTTGGCCTCCTTGCCTGATGGAACCAAAGGAAGGGTATCAAGTCCTGTCAAAGCCGTGGCAGCTTGAACCACCAGCCTCTTCGTCGTGGGATGTCGCAAAAGACAATGAGGGTCCCCGAGGCAGGATGGTGCCTATGGCACACAGCTCAGTCAACTGGAGCTTCTGTCACAGGCCTTGCCCAAGCTCTCAAAAGAAGCTCAACCAGAGACTCACTAAAAGGGAGCAGAGATTTCACCAGTCTTGCCTTGATGAAGAATATTCACCAAATAATCTGTGGCTAATTCCCCCAAGGGAAATTTACAATCCAACACCACAGCCACCCACTTCAATACCCCAGCCAACAAGGCACTTTCCTCCATTTCCGTACCAGGTGGAGAAAGTAAATAAAAAATGGGGAAGGGTCTAAAGCACTGACCTCATCCAGATCTGCTAGCCAACCCCCAACCACAGGAGGCTGGACAACACGCAAAAGGTCTTCACCCCCAATATTTTCCCCTTCAATGCCCAACCTGCTTATTTCCGTAGGAAAACCAGACAAGGATTGAACACCACCAGAAGGAGAGCCTGGCACCATCCAATGAGCCTGTGTCGTCTCGACATCAGAAATCGAAATGGGATCGGCGAAACAACGCGGACTCCAGCTGCTGAAGGGACACCAAAGACCTGTGCACCAGCTCTGTTTCGAATCCAGCAACGGATCCAGAGACTCCAACTGCCATCGAAGGTGAACCCACCTGTGATGACCCTGTCAGAGTATCGCCTGCCTTCTTGGGGCCAGAGGGTGCACCAGAGGCAGACTGATGACCAAAACCCTTTTGCAGGTAAAAAAAATTACTCCCCACCCCCCCTCATTAGTCTAGAGTTACCCCGGGTTCAGGATATTTAGGGAGGCGCAGGAAGACATCTGTAAGTGCTCATCAACTGGCCGTTGGGAGACGATGTCTGACTTGCATTTTAACCGTTGTGTTCTCAGAGCTTTCCTCAATGTCGACAGAAGCGACGCCTCATCCTAATTACTCCTCAACCGTTCCCTGGACTTCGGCGAGGAATGACGATGGCGTGGATCTTCAGAAAAGCACGCCCAAAGGAATTTCATATGGCACTCTTTCAATGCCTTTGGTCGAAGATGTTGGCACGAACCACATCCCTCTAAGTCGTGGAGTTCTACGAGGCACCATAAACATACGGTATGCGGGTCTGTGATCGACATCTGTCTATCACAAGTCCTGCAGAGTTTATACCAATAAGACATTGTCTGAAATTAGCACACTGTTCTCTCCACAAGGCATCTAGATGGGCCTGGAAAACCATCCGTAAGTGCTCCAGATGCATGTTACGAGCATGGAAAAGAAGGAACTGACGTCAGCAGGTCGGTAAGAGAGTTATATGGACTCCATCGACGTCACATCCAGTGGACGACATCGGTACAGAGTCCCGTGACGCTCTCTGCCGGCATGCGGACATGCTGTGGGAAAAAAGTTTACAGATCCAGTCTTGTGACTGGGGAGAATTCTAAAGTAAGGAATCTGCGACTAGATGGCTCTACCAGATACATTTCTTGCCCAGGGCATCCAAAATTCTCGAGATAACACTGCCTAAAACCCACACAAGCCACTTATTACCACTGCGCTCTGAGCATATGAGGCTCGAGGAAATGTAATTTCACATTTCAAGTGCAGATGCTGGCATCTCACTGACAAAAGCCGCACAATAACACCTCTCTGTAAAATAAGCGAAAAAGACTCCGTCCACCCTCGACTTGTGCCCCGTTGTGTGCCAACACAATTTTGTAACTCTTCCTTTACTGTATTGTTGATCAAGCAGGAAAGCAGACATTGTTCTTCATGTGGGTAACCTGGGCTGCGTTTGTAGCCAAAATTGTGACATCATTAGTCTCTACACAATTTCATGGTAAACCAGAATTATTGCAGCCCTGGGCATACATGCTGCTGCTTCCTTTGCACATCACAAACTGCCCAGTTCAAACTGCAACTCTTCAATCATAGAACTTCAAACATAAGCATACAACTACACTGTGTAATGAATGCAGTGATAAACACAGATGATGTAGTCTGAAGCCAATGCTACAAGATTATGCAGGTCTAACATATGAAAGGCTGTTGTGCAGTAGATTTCAAACCTTTGAAGCGAATGAGAGTTTCAGTTACCGTTTTATTAGAGGTGGGCGAGCTAGATAATTAACAGGGAGAGCCGAGCCAAGGGTTTGGCTTGATTCTAAGAGCACCTACAAAATCCATGGAAATCATGCAACAAACATCACGAAAAATATGATAAAATAAAAAAATAACAACACAAACATTTCTTTAACATGGGGCAGCTTTGACATTAATAACTCACATTATAGGTTCACTGAGGGGTAAGGAACAAAAAGGGGGTTGAGTTGGTGGCCAGACATCTCTCTTCTGCTTCAGTGCGACCCTGACCTCGCCTTGCTCTTCTAACTCATGTTGGCGTCGGTTTTCTGACGTTTTTCTTGTTAGCTGCACATTCTGCCCCTGACTCAGTAAATACTCTTTGTTTGTGCTGTCTGTCCTATCTACCCCCGTCTTTTTAACTGCTCCTTTTTGCATCCTTGTTCCCTTCAACTGTCCCATTTTGCATCCTTTGCTCCTCTTACTGCTACGTTTTGCATTTTGTTATTTTCTGTCAGGTTTTACCCCCTGATTTGCTCTATTGATTGAGTTTTCCCACCTTGCCTCTCCTGCCGGACTTACCCGCTCTCCCCGCTGGACCTTCCCACTCTTGCAGAGCATGCCCCGGCTCCTCCCATTCTCCAAAGCCCTAATTAATGGAGGTCACAGAAAAACCTGTCTGCATCTGGACTGCGCTCAGTGCCAGGAACCCTGATCCAAACGCCTCCCACAGCTACACAGCCAACGAACTCCACCTGCTCAACCCTGGACGCCACTACAAAAGCTGCTGAGCCGCACTTCAGTCCACGGTGGGCCCCTTTGACTGCTCACACTGCCACTTCACATGCCTCCACACACCCACTCCAACCGCACTCCTCACCATGTCAGAACTCAGGTCTTGCACTCACAAAGCACCCCAAACAACACAACACTGCTCACTCACATGCATACTCCTCAACACACGTTTACTCTGCAAGCACTTCATCAAGATCTGGGACCTCATCGACTCCAACTTGGATCTCCTCTTCCTCACTGAAACCTGCCTCAACCCCACACTGGCGCTAGACATCGCTGCAGCCATCCCTACTGCATACAAAATCTGGCACCAGGACTGACATCATCTACAGAGATAACATCAAGTGTACTTCTTACATTGATCCAGAAGCCACTCTTTTATGGAACACATGCACATCAAGCTTTAGACAGACAGAAAAACCACAATCAAAGTCATCCTCTCACCTACTGGCAGCCAGGACTATGCACCCACTTCAGCAACCTCATCACTAACCTCATCGCACCCCTCGCCATTGGCACCAAAGACTTCATACTCCTAGGCACTATCAACTTGCATCTCAAAGACCCCACAGACTTCAACTTCAAGGGCTTGCTCCAAAGTCTACAGAACATGGACCTAAACCAGCTCATACAAGGACCTACCCACAAAGACGGACACGCCCTGGACCCCATTTTCTCAAGTGCAAAGGTCAGCCTCATCACTCCACTCGCATGGATGGACCACGCGATTATCCACTTCTACATAACAGGGCCACCAACCACCCCTAAGGGGTCTAGCAACACCCCAAGTCGCTGCTGGAAGAAAGTTACAGAAAATGAATGGCTGAACACTCTCCAACTACACTACTCAAACCACCAACGACCTCAGTGACACAAACAACTTCAACAACTGGATCAATAACCTGGCACCCCTGAAAAACACGAAACCCAAAAAACTCCAACAAGCTAGCTGGTAAAACGCTGATCTCAGAGTGTCCAAGTGTGTATGCAAACAACCCGAATGGAAATGGAGAACCACCTGAGGAGCCACGGCAAGAATCACCTACAAGGTTTCATTCACTAAGACACTATCACGATCAAGTGAAAGAGACCAAGAAAAAGACCCTGACCATCGAACATAGCTCCAACAACTGCAAGGAAAATGTTGCCATTGTCAAATAATTCACCAACCCAACAGCTGCAACCAACACCATCGCCCCTAGACAAGAACTCTACAACAACCCCTCCAACTTCTTCTAAGAAAACATCAGCAAGATCTACAGCAAATTCTAACCCCCAGCCACCCCAATAGACTTTCCCAGCATGCTAACCTCATCAACCAAAGAACACCAACTAGCAGCATGGAACCCTCCATCCATCAAGGACACTGCAACAAAAAACCCTCAGTCTACCCCGAAGTACTAGCACCTATCGACCCATCTAGCTGTTCCCCTTCTCAGCCTAAGTCATTGAGAAGACCAACAACAGACAACTCTCTGACCACCTAGAACACCACAAACTCCTGGATGACTCTCCATCAGGATTCTGCCACAGACGACACACGCACTATCCTCGACCAAGGGCAGGCTGACACCCACATCCTCCTCGACCTCTCTGCCGCTTTCGACATAGTCTCCCACCACACACTCAACGCCAGACTACACACAGCAGGAAAACAATGAGCAGCTCTCAAACATATAGCTTCCTTCTTCTCCAGAAAAACACAACTATTCAGGCTCACAACATTCACCTCAGAACCCAAGGACTTAATCTGTGGAGTCACACAGGGATCATCACTCAGCCCCACACTTTTCAACATATACATGCCTCCCCTGGCTAACATCATCAGATCCCAAAAAATCAACATCATCTCCTACACAGACGGCACCCTGTTCATTTTTGCCTCTCAGACAACACTATCCTCACCAAGATAAACTTCAAACAATGCAAGGCCAGCGTGGCCAATTGGATGAAAAAGAACTGCCTCAAGCTCAACACCAACAAAACTGAAATGCTGATCTTCAGGAATAAGACCTCACCTTTGGACTCCACCTGGAGGCCTGCTGAACTCAGACCTACACCCAGCCCAACCGACAACGCTAAGAACCTAGGCCTCATCCTGGACACCAACCTCACCATGAAGTCCAAGGTCAAAGCGGTCACCTCCACATGCTTCCAAAACCTCCACAAGTTAAGTAAAATGTTCAAGTGGCAGCCACTGGACACCAGACGTACCATCACACAGACCTTAATCAAAAACAGATTAGACTACGGCAATACCCTCCATGCTGGCATCCCAACCCATTTTCACAGACTTCAAACCATCCAAAGCACTGTTGCCAGACTAGTCCTTGACCACCTGCGCCGATCCCACAACACACCTCAGAGAGCTCCACTGGATCCCCTTCCAAAAGCACTGACAGTTCAAATTTCTGACATGCAGTCAAGTCACTACACAACGAAAATGTATTTGCCTAATATATGACATTGTTTGGTTAAGCGGGGAAGCCGGGAATAATCCCAGGTTTTCTTTGTACAGACCAGTCACTAAATGGGTAGCTCTATTTAACTCAATTGATAATGCTTTGTTTGTAACCTTTAGCTCAAGGGTATAACGAGGGTGGCAGGGAGAAGCCACATGAAAGCTCAGCTTGTTTTGGGCTTGTTCCAAGACCTCGAGCTCAGCCAGACCCTGCCATCTGGCCGAGCCTGGCCTGAGCTTTAATTGGCTAATCCACCTATAATTTTATGCTACAAAACTGTTCGTAGTGAATTATACTCACAAAAGGGACGGAGCCATCATAGTTTGTACTGAATAACAAGGACACATATAAAGTAATATGTTGTACTAAAAGGTTTAGTTTGCTACATAATTTTCTCAAATCGGAAATCTTTATTTAATAACAGTGGACAGAATGCACTATACAATATCCAAATAAATTTTCCAAAAGCATTATTTACATGTGCTTAATATGTCCATGGTGTCAATTTATTTGGTTTTTAAATTGTTTTGGCTAGGCATTTTTGCTTGTAGCAGTTAGGTGGATATTATATTCTGCTTCACTGGAGACCAAAGATCTTCGATCTCTAATTCTTCCATGTAAGGAAAAGCCACTTTTTGTGTGGTCACCCCCATGTTTTTGGACTGATGCTGCTGTTTTTTTGACTCAGAATGCACCGAGGCCTGCTAACAAGACCTCAGTGCCAGTGCCCTGACCCTAAAATGTATGTTGAATTGGCTTTAAGCCACTGGAATGGCTAACTTACCTGTAAGTCCCCAGGATATGGTACCAAGGGCATACAATTTAGAGGGGTAACCCAGGAATTGCACCACTGGTTGTGCCACCCTGGACCTCCCCCATGTAAAACAAGCCTCCTAGTCTGCCACTGCTGACTGGTAGAGCAATCGTGCACTGCTAGCCCAACTTTGTCATTAAAAGCAGAAGCAAAACCTCCACTTCCCCTCTAAATCTGCGTAAGTCACCCCTCTGGCAGGCCTACAGTCCTATGACAGGTTGCAACATATGACACCGGCAGGACATGTGGTTTACATGTTCTGACAGCAATAATGCGAAACTGCCATTTTTACTGTGGAAAGGCTTGGTCGCCCAAATGGAGAGTGTAGGAATACACGCTGACCTCTCAGTCATGCTAGCTCCTGAACGGTAAGACTAAAGTGGGCACTTCAAGGTATCAAGCGACTCGTAACATTAAGCTCCACTTGAATCTCAAGTCAAAATTATTATAACTTGCTGCGAAGTGCAGTTTTTACAAAGCTGCCACTTTGTTGCTTTTAAAACTCCTGTGCCTTCTAGGGAACACATGAAACCTGTTACACAAGCTAGCTTTCTACCCTCCAGGGGAGATCTGGCAACGACTCTCAGGAAGGGAAACAATGAGGATTGCAAACAATAGAGGTGTTACCTCCATTCTGAAGGAAGCCACATGGGTGTTGGCCTCAAAAGGCAGGCGTCAAATGGGAGGCCGCCTTTGAAGGGCACATGTTTAACACTAGCATTGAGGGCTGCCCCCCTGTTAAGGCAGATAGCCGGGCATGGGGAGCAGAGGGGAAACCAATTGCCAAACCGTTTTCCCCAGGTTCATGACGCCCTGAGGTAGCCACACCCCATGGGCTAGCTAATGAGGTCCACACAATGAGAGAGGGATCTTGTAATCTTAAGCATGGGCAGAATGGGGTATCTTGGGATATCCAGGTGCCACTCTCCACAGTAAGTGATCACCAGGTAGGAGGGAACTATTTGCATCCTATCCAGAGGGCATTTTTCTGAGCTTAAAGGGGGCAACCCTGGCACCCCAACCTCAGATCTTAATTGACCTGGAAGGAGGACCGAAGAAAGACTGCCCTGAGGGACCATCAAAGATCGGACGTACCATCAAGGACTTACCTGCTGCACCTGGTGGCAAAAAGAGAGGACTGTACCTGCCATGTCCTACTCAAGGAGAAGTGACCTCCATAGCCCAGCAAACCCTAGAGACTCCAAGGGCCAGCTGATTGGCCTCCTGTCGGCAGCAATGGGACATAACAGCTGAAGATGCCTGCTAGGGCAAGCTGGTAGCCCAAACTCTTCAAACAGCTGCCACTGCTGCCTTGCAACACACCTTGGAGCAACGTCCGATAGACAGAATTGAACTAAAGTTCGCTGAGCCCGGGAGTGCCGTCAGGGAGCTGCTGGGATACTCAGTGGACGAACTATCTACTCAGAAAGGATGGGCCTGTGACTGCGACACCGAGTGATTTGTAGTCCAGTGGTGATTAGGCTTCTGCCAGCTTGGAGAGGACTTCATGGGATGTCAACCCTTTGACTGGACTGCTTCACCCAGCTAAGGGACCGAGAAGTAGTTGGAGCAAGACCCCCATCGACCACATCGCATCCACAGCATCCTTCATCCCTTGCATCAGGACCACTTCATTGGAATCCATTAGAACACGGATTAAATTACCTGGAACTGCTTCTTCTGTAGAGATTACCTGATTCTGAGGGTCTCGCTGGTACCCCTGACTAGCTCCCTGACGGTAATAAGTCGTCCCAAGTACCTCTACCAGACCGCACTGACACTTGCCAAAGTTTTCCTTGAAAAATATTCTGTCAGTTTTGGGGAATTTGCTAGTGCTTAATCGCAGTTGAGTGAAAATGCTTTGATTTATTAGTTTTTATAAAATCCATATCTCCGGAACCATCCAGTAGATCTTTTTCGTTGTGGTGTATAAATTCTTTAAAATAGTCTATTTTTATAAATTGGTGTCAGATTTCTTGAATGTTTTGTCAATTTCTTCTTCAATTGTTGTGCTGTTGTTTAAATGCTTTGCACGTGTCCATCTGTGTAAGCCTTGCTGCTCAGTGCCACAGCTACCCATGACGGAGCTGAGGGTTTGAAAGACAAAACCTACCGGGCCTAAATGGGTTGACAATTGTATAACACAGTGAGGTCGCACAACTACACCCTATAATACACCTCATTTTCTCCCATCCAAGATGGCCGTGCCCTCCCAGAGACGATGCATCTGCCACCACTGTGCTTTCTAGGTGGGGTAGAGAGGATTGCCTGCGGCAGAGCATATTAGTGTCCACCTGCCACTACTGAATGTCCTTAAAGGCCTCCTTTGATATGTGGACGCCTTCCAAAAGACAATCCCAGTGCTGAGCGGCGTAAGTTCCACTGCAGGCACACATGAGCCAGCAGAAATGTGGGACTAGCGGGAGGCTACGAGTCCAAGAAGCATCAGAAACATACACACCAGAATACAGAATTGAACCCAACACATTAGGATCATATCCTGATTGTCCTGGACGTGTGGATTTAGAAAAGCCTTGAAAGCCACTGTTTTCAGGACAGCCAGTATAAAGAGAATCCTCTCTACAGGCATCAGCTGGACTTCAGCTCGCTGGTGGAAAATCTCAGAGAAGACAGGAGGATTACTGGCATCTAGAGGAGGTCTGCGACTGACTGCAGAGAACCGCCTTCAACAGCCAGTCACTGAGAAATGGGAATGCATGTATTCACAACTTCCAAAGATAGTCGCAACCACAATCATGACCTTCATAAATAATTGGGGAGCTGAGGATAGAGCGGCAAGACATAGACCCCACACAAACAGAAGGTAACATTTGTGGGACTGCAGGATAGGACATTGAAAGTGTGTGCCCCGCATGTCCAAGGACACCATCCAATCTCTTGGATCCAGGGTAGAATGCACATGGACCAAGATCAACATCTTGAGATGTCCTTCCACAGGAAGGTGCTCAGAGGGAGATTGTCTAAAATTGGCCACAACCTTCCTCTTTTTTAGGCACCATGACATAGAGGAGAAATTTACTCAATCTTCAGGACTTCTTCCATTGCCAAAAGCGATTGAACTTCCTGCAGAAAGATTGCAGGAAGATCTGATAAAGTTTGAGCAAAATTAGTTGTGATGTGTGGGGGTGGGGTGAAGGGTAGGTTATAACCGCTTAGAGCAATCTGCAATAGCCCCTGATTCGACGTAATGACACCTGTCAAGAAGCAAAAATAATAATTCTCCCACCCCTACTGGTCAAGCATGTCCATGGGAGGAGAAATTAAAGTGGCTTGCCTGGAGTTGTGGCGAGGAAAAGGAAAATTGGTGTTCACAGGAGTGTTAATGACCTCTGAGGCCTGTCTGTGGAGGTAGGCGAAACTCCCAACTATCCTCTGAACTTCCAGTAATGCTGGTGGAACTGACAAGCTGGAGACATCAGACCCAAGGAGCGAGCTATAGCACAACTGTTCCTTTGAACCATTCCAATGCATAATCAGCTTTTTCATCGAAAAGTCTGGAGCCATCAAAATGCAGGTCTATTAGGGATGACTGCACGTTCCAGAGATAATCCTGGAGTGCACAGCCATATATGGCACCTGATCATCACAATCGTGCCCATGGCATGTACAAAACATTTTGTTGTGTTTACACGAGCTCTCAAAACATATTTGGCAGCCTCTGGTCCGGCTTGGATCATATGAGCAAAGGAATTTCATAAATCATCAGGGATGGTGGGAAGATCTTGCTGTCCATATCCCAGAGGGTATGTGTTTGTCACCTGAGGCAAAAATATTCACCTGAGGCAAAAATATTCAGGGACCATGAGGCCAAGCTGGCTGAAACTCTTATTTTATGGGTATTTGTAAGTTATGCATCTCACCCTTCAGGGTATCTGGCGCCTAAGGAAGATAGGTGGGGTCTTGGCCCGGGGGCTATAGGAAGTGCCTGGTTTTCAGTTTCTGTAGAAATTCAGGGACTGAGCTGGCTGCTCTGATGTTCAGGGTGGGGTTGCTTCACACACTTAGGTCCAGGAACAAGAATGACACTGCCAGCTCTTTGAACGCAGGGAATGTGGGAGAGGAGGAGACTGGCTGAGTGCAGATTTCAGGTCAGGGCGTAGAATCTAATGCGACTGTTCAGGTAAGTAGGGCTTAGATTGCGTAGGACTTTATATGTTTAAAGAGTGCTTGTTTGTCAAATGGGATACAAGATACTGCGATGACAGGGCCTGTTATGTGTCTGAGTTAGGTCCAAACAAAACCAATGCCATCTTTTATCAAGGACACGTTTTCTTAGGTTGCGTTTTGTTCACACAATAACCTTTTACACACATTTGCGTGCATGACAATGTTAGGTAAGTTTCTCTGAAATGGCTTTGCTTACAGATTCTGCTTTGCCAAACATTATCATGATTCCTTGAATACCACATACAAGGTCCTGACACACATTGTGCAAATATCGTTCTATTTTTCATCCACAGGACGACATGACTATCTATAGACTAAAACAAAGCTGGGCTGGCTTGCACAGGACACGCAAGGATGCTTTTTATTATAAATAAAGAAGCATTTCCTGGGTTTAGTTAGAGGAGTGCTTTGCTGATATTGTCAAGCGTTCTACACGTTCAAGCTTCAGCCCAGCAGCTTCCTGATTTCTTGCAAGGGTGTCCAGCACGTGACCAAGACGGGAACTTACATTCATTACCATGAGGTAACCCGGGTTGGATCATACACAGGATTCTTGGCTGTACCTACACGCACGTATACGTCCACCCCCCCACACTAGACACGAAGGTTAGGGACTGCATAGTAGGAGTACAACCAATTTTCTATATTGTATTTTAGGCCTGCCTATATATAGACATTGTTTTACCACCATGATGGAGCTTTTTATTCTGTTCACCACTATGGAACTCTTAGTAACTTTCATTTGTTCGTCCCTATTGATCATTGCAGCACATATATTGTATGCAAGAATCACGCTGGTTCAATAGACATTAAAAACGTCCCTCTGTGCATTTCTAGTATATTTCTCTGAGATCACGAGAGTCTCAGCTAAAGGGTTGTATATCTGTAACCATGCTTCCCGGGGGACCAGGGTTGTCACGTTCAGTGAATGTCAGAAGCCATATGCTGCACGACTAGGTTTAAAGGGGCTTATGGTGACACTATGAGCTAGCTGGTCAATAGGACAACATATCCTAAGGGGCTGCATAGAATCGGCCTGGCACCATCCCAACATTTATGCTGTCTACAAATGCGCAGTTTCTAAATTAAGGTGGAAACTGCACGACAGGCCATGGCCTGGGTGAGCCAAATCTGGGTCAGGAAGAGAAGTTCCTGGGTTAGGTAATGCAGGAGGTCCCACACTTCGATGGCATGTCTAATGGAAGAGAGGGTGTTGAGGAAGAGGCAAAGTGGGTTTGTTGCGCGTGGTGAGGTCATGAGCATTAGGTGAGAAGAACAGTCCGGGGTTGTGGGGGCGCATGCCGGAGAAGCGGCAGGTAGCACATCCAAATGCACCTTCAGTGTTGGATGCGGAGGTGCAGCAGCGAGCTGAGGGTCATGCGGTGGTCAGGTCTTGGAGGTATGGGGCCAAGAAGCATCTATCAAGGTTGGGAGGAGGACCTGGGGTTCTGGTGGGCAGCATGTTCCAGGTATGGACAAGCTCAAATGGGCTTACCTATGGCACTCCTGCTATGTGTGTCAGTCATGAAGTAGGTTTGGAAAGGAGGAGGAGATCCAGGGTGGTGGGCAGTCCTAGGAGGGGTAGGTGGGAGCAGAGAGATAGCACATAAGTGCTGACTGGAGGATAAAGGCAGGAAGGTCGCAGAGTGGAGAAAGGGCACAAACGGAGAAATGAAGGGAGCAAGAGACACAAAATGGGCAAGAAGCACAAAAGGAAAAATGTAGGAAAGGATGCAAGAGATGACAAACGGTCAAGAAGAGGTTAAAGCCGGCATAGGTAGATCAAATCTATTTGCAGCTCTCTCTAGCAAGTTATGAAACCCACCAATATCATCTGATGGTGAGTCAACGGGCACCGGAGAAGGAGAAGAAGGCGTGATTATGAGGTAGTTGTCCCACTCTCTATGTGGATCTCTCAGCTCTCCCTCTTCCTGATCATCATCCGTAGTAACCGGATCCTGTTGAGGGACTGATGGAGGTCATTTCTGTAGAGGTTCCACCAGTATAGTTTGAGCCCTCTGTGGAGTAGACGGAATAGAACGTGGAGGAGGAACAACTGATGGTATTTCTTGAGGTACAGGAGTTGGGGGGAATCTCTTACTGTAGTAAGCCAACATGAATTTTAGGTCAGTTAATAAAGAAGGCATGCAAACTACCTCCTCCTGATGGTATTGTTGCTGAGGGGTGTAGTCTTGATATTCTCCATATTGCTCCTCAAAATCATCCTGACACTTAACGTGCAGCTAGGACAGGCTACTCACGTAGCCAAATGGCCCATCATCTTCTTCCTCAGAATCCTGCTCTTCCAACAGGTGAGAAGGCAAAAGAGGTGTAACCTTGCTAGGTGAGGTAATTTCCAGTGTAATTTTCTTTGTTCTAGTTTTTTCCGTTTTATACGGTGTATTTTCCCTTGTCGACGAGATCGCAGATGACACCATCATCAGAAAAGCAGCCGCTGAAGATAATCTGGAAACCATTGGCAATGGTATAACCGCCAAAGTCGTAGTTACCGTCGTCAGCGCTGCCGTCATCGCTGTCGACGAAGTCTTCATCGTCGCAATCGTCGACGATTCAGGAGTCGACATCATATTAGACAGTGACAAAACCTTCAACGACGGAGCCCCCAATGACGTCGTTGACACCGACGCTTTCTTTGAGGACAGGCGAACTTCAATCTTTGTTGACGACGACAAAGATGGTATGGAGCTTTCATCAATGGCTTTACTTCAGGAGGCACTGAAGAAGGCTTTTTGAAGGAGTGCCTGACTTAAGGGGGTGTATTAGGCGGCTCAGAACTCTCCTCTTTTGGTTGTTTATCCCCCGAAGAATGTCCCTTCCTCTCCTTTTCATGTTTGTTTGGAGATTTTGTGGGACTGCACCCATGCGACCTATGAGAATTCTTTTTAAGGGCCTTTCCTGGTCGCTCATCAGATGAATGGGTGTGAGGTGATCTTCTCTTATGGGACCTCCTGGATGAAGAAGAAGAGGATGTCTCACCACTGTCCTCACTTGAAATCACCTCTTTTCTGGCTTTGAGTTTCTGAAGCCATATAAGAAGGCGTCCCTCATGATCTCTTAAGGTTTTTATTAGAAAAGGTACGACATACCTTGCATTCCTTTGCAATGGGATCAAGTACCCACTGGATGTTCCTGAGTGCAATATTATCCGTGACCTATTGTAGAACTTCTGAAGTAGTGGCCCTCAGCTGTAATGAACATGGAGCGTTGAGGGTGGCATGCCTGAGGGGAGGGAGAGGGGATGGTTTGGGAGTTTATAACGGATTTATTATTAGAAGTAATACTGGGAGGAACGTTAGATGCTTGTGATATGTATAGGGGAATGCTTTTCTTTTTGTGGTGGGAAGGAGGGTTCATTTAGACTTGATATAGACGATCTCACCTGAGAGTATAACCCAGGACTATATCACTGCATCTTGTGTTATGTATCTTCTTTCCTTCTTGACTGTATTCTGTAGGAGTGCTGATTGGAAAATCATAATAAACTTTGTTTAAAAAAAAAAAATACCTTGCATTCCTTTGCGTTATGGTTGGGATAAAGGCAATAAATACAGTCTTCATGAGGGTCATCTGTATAAAGCCTTTTCTTCAAGCAGGTAGCACAGGCTCATAAAAGAACCTTTTTTTTCCTTTTCCGACATAATTATGCCAGAATGTTGACAAACCAGCACTGAAGATGGATCCTGTAGATCTACAATGTTGAAATTAAGCCAAGAACTCTTTCTAAATTCACTAAGAATAAGAGAAAACTGAGCAGAGCTCAGAGGGGACTCCTTAGCACAACGTGCAGTAGAAAATCTGAAGGTCTAAGGTTCTCTCAGGAGTGTTCTAGAGGGTGAAGGGTCCGGATTGGTTCAAAAATGACTTTTGGTCTCTTTTACAAAACGAGAGAGATGGCTTAAAAACTGAAATGGGCCTAGGCCTAGTTTCTGCTTTGTACTGGTTTAGCATTGCTTTTTTGATGTACCAGGGACTCCTATCTCGACGACGGAGAATGATTCAAGCATGTGAATGTATGAAAGTTCCAATACTGGAGTAACTCCTTCTTTCCAGTAAGTTCAGTTGCGTACCCCTACCCTGAGAAGGATGACACTGTCACTATGGTGCCACTGCTGGTGGACTGTCAAAGGAAAACCCTTGCATCACGATCTCCTCTATCAGTCACAAGAGCAAGTATGGTGCAGGATACTGAGAGATTTCAATGGTATCCAACAGATCGCCTTCATGTTGGTACCGCCCCAGATGGAGGCAACACTGGAGAGCCCTCGTGTTCCAGTGTGCATGTGTGACCAGTAGAATGCTGGAAGCCAGCAGTTGTAGCAGGCAGAGAACAGTCACTACTGGAACACAAGCTCTATCCCGAAATATCGGGAATCACAGTCTGAATGTCGCAAATCCTCTGAAGAAGAGGGATGGCCCTCAGGGATTGTGTATACAGTACTGCCTGTATTACCGGGAGAAAAGAGGACTCTACAACAGACTAGGGAAGGTTGACGGAAAAGCCTAGATGGAAAAGCCCTGGTCGAACAGCAGAATGCTGTGACCTTCAAGTGGTCTGAAACCAGCTGCGGCAAAGACGCCTTGAGCGGTAATCCTTGAGTTACGATAACACTGAGATTCCACACCTACACAGATGTGCCACAACCACCACTATCACCCTAGTGACAATCGTGGTTCTATTGCTATTCCAGACAAGAGGACCGTGGACTGGTAGCAGGGTAGACCCTACCATGAATTGCAGTTACCCTCTATGCGACTGCTCAGGAAAGTGCGAATATCCTTCTGAAAAATGTTTTCTTTATGCAAATTGTAAACTAATTAGCTTCAGCTAAAAGCTGTGAAACTTGACCAAAATATTACAGTTGGTATGGAAATTTTAAAAAGTACAAAGGAAAAGAGCATGTGCTGAGGCAGTTCAAGTTAAAATTGCAACCACATGTAGATTAAGTTTTAAATCTGTGTCTCTCAACAGAAAAAAGTACATGTAAGAAGACTGATTGCATCACTCCACTAGTTTGTGAGATCACAAACCAGGTTTGGGCCTGAACTAGACATCAGCAAAGCATACTTTCTTGGTGATCTAAAGGGAGAAAGGGATTTAAAAGTCCATAAGCTGATGAATAGTGCACAGAGACAATTAATATACCACAAGAAATATCATTCTTTAAATAAATCTGCAAAAATGTAGATATTTCCCTTTATTCCATTAAAGAGATAATCCTGACTTGAATGATGTATAACAGTAAAATGACACGATTGTCAACTATCTCACATGCAGCTCCTTAAGTAAGATAACAATAAAAGCCAGTCTCACATTACAGGAACTTACAATCCGCCAGAGGCTTTTTCAAACCAATTGATATAAATGGAGCGTTCTTACTCTTATCGAATAGCGTCATTTGGTTTTTCTAAGGAAGTTGCTTAGATTCTGTGATAAAGGATACGTTCTTGTTCTTGCTGAGAATCCATCACTCTTTCCATGTGCCCCATAATGGAGCTTTGCACCGCATCCATATGTTCAGTAAGTCGCTGCATTAGCTCTAGCTGGTTCTGTCGTAACTCAGACAGCTCGTGTTGTTGGCTACGTAGTAGGGACATCAATTCCTCCTGAACCTCCAAGCTTTGCTATGGGTAAAGCAAATTAGCCCATCCATTAGTACAACAATTTTTAATGTTCAGATCTATGGTGATCTCAAAGAGAAAGGTTGTAAATTGGTAACACAAAGCCAGCCTTCCAACCAAGTCAATGACATTGATATTTTCCTTCTTATTCCCATCTTGCCCCACCATCTCATCATTTTAGAGTAATTCTATCAACATTGTCTTCTAAGTATTGAAATCGGAAAGTCCTGGATTTACTCATTTTCATCACATCACTTATCTCTAGATTAATATTTCTAGGGTGTAAGTCGGTCATCGTTTTATATTACGAAGTTTAATGAAGCGCTCACTTGCCCAAAGGGCGTCAGGGCTCTAGCTGAGTAGGAAAACAGAATGAGAAGTGAAGAACACGTTACTTACCTTCGGTAACTATGTATCTGTAAGAGACATACATTAGTTATAGATTCCTTACCTTAGAAATGACCCCAAGGCTTCAGACTGGATCCGGAGAATTTTTCTGTAGCAGTACCCCTGTGTGTCGGTAGGTGGAGTCGATCGACTAAGCGTCGGTCGTCCGCGCCGTGGTCGCCGGGATGATGTTGCGGTATCTACTTAGATGCCACCCCTGCGCGCTGACGTCAGTTCTGACACTACTTTCCATGCCAGAAGCGCGGAGCCATGCAAGACACTGACCACAGGTACACAAAACAAGGGTCCTGGAAGGGAGTCCCTATCCCTAGAAGTCAGTTCAAGAATGGGGAGGATGGGAGGAGGAGCCAAGATGGCGACTGGGACGGCAGCGTAGACTCCCGGCTCCGTGAACCTCCGCATCCCGCACGGATATCCTGCATGAGATCCTCAGCTTGCGCTATGTGCTCGTATTTGTGAATAAGAGTGGCAACCGACCGTGTGACTCCGAAGTTTCTGGCGGCGGTACCGCCGGAGAAATGTGCCTTTGAAATTTGCGGCCCGTGCAGCCCCGGAGCCAGGACCTCGAGTGGACGCCTTGGCCGGGTGGCAGTTCAACAACAGCGGCCTGTGGTGACTGGGTGGAGTCGGACCACCGGAGCGGTGCACACCTCGGCCTACCTTTCGCCGTGGTCGTTCCTACCGCTAAGCGTAGCGGACCGAGTGCATGCCCGGGGTGGCAATTCTGAGATTCTCCGGCGATTGCCCCTGCCTTCGACGGTGAGCTGCCCGGACGCCGTCCGTAACTCGCCCTGATTCTCGCGGGCTGCTCCCGGATTTTCGCGGGTGCTGGTCCGTGGTGGGGACGACTGTTGCCCGTGACCATACAACGGATACATTTTTGCCTGCCCCCGGAACCCTGTTTCCAGCGAATACGGGTCGGGCCTACCCGGCGGCCATCTTGTTATGATGAAGCCTACCATCCTGTCCACCGGGTCACAGCAGGATTGGGAGTGTGTGACTTTTGGGAGTGTGGCGGAGCGATCGCAGAGAGCTGTGCTGGGGTACGGCGACCTCCTCGAGGCTCTCGGTGCCCTTCATTCCACCTTGGTTCATGGCATCGGGGTCTTGGGGAGTAAGCTCGATGGTGTGGCATCAGCGTCGGGACGGTTGCGGCCTGCCCGTCCTCAGGTACACAGGGACTTCCCACACTGCACACAGGAGGACAATGTTGCGGCCACCCCTGAGATTAGTGAACAGCTGGAAACTCCGGACAGTATGCTTCCGTGTGATCGGCTGGCTGTGGTTCTGATCTGTTCCGGAGGTATTGGACCTGAGTGGGAGGTGGTGGCCTCGTCCCGTGCACGGCCTCCGGCGACCCAGGGGGGAAAATTCAAGCAACAGTTGTCTACTTTGGCTGATTCCGCCTTCCTGGACCTTGTGTGCAGTGCAGATCCTGGGGCAACACTGGGAAAGACGTCCCTCCATGATGCGGACTGTGTTGGTACTCAGAGACTTCCACCCCACCTGTGTGCGTCGCTTCCTGGTCGTTTTTGGACACTCCTTTACCTTGTAACATCGGACATGGCGCTGGGTCGAGGGGTATGCATGGGCAGATTTGCAAAGAGTGGTCAAGGATAAGGCTGATCCTTCAGGGGTGGTCATCTAGTACACGGGCGGGCTCAGGGGTTGCGTGCTCTCATGGCATAGCTATTAGTATAATTGGTGCATAATGCTCCCCATCTTTCTTTGACATGGTCGATTTTGTGCTGCTTACTGTTTGCTTTGGGGGAAACTTACCGTGCGGGAGGGGGAAGCCGGGGGCATGTTTTGAAGGCCCTCCTCCAGTTTATTAATACTCTCTCTCCCCCCCGTCTGGTGGGGTTCTTTTCTTACTCCCTTTTCTCTGTTCTTCTATATTTCGGGTCTAGTTCCAGGGCGACAGGCACACTGCTGGGGGGGGGGGGGCCGTACTCATCTGCAGAGGTGCAGGGTGGGGGGTTGGGGAAGGGGATTCTTTAGTCTTTACCCCTTTTTTTCCATGGCCTCCTTTTTCTTCTCTGACTCTTCTTTGTTTTTCTTTTCTGGGATCAGCGTTGTACAACTCCTTTGTTGTGAATCACTGCTTTTTCATGTGTGCCACAATTTCCGGGGTGTTTTTCTGGGCTTTAGGGCATGGGCCTGCAGGCGCAACTGGTTATGATACTTCTCTACATCCTGCATCTCCTGTTTTAGCGCCATCGACTCGATAGATTGCCGTTTATTGTTTACGTTTGTTATTCTGCCTGCCATTTTTCGCTGCTGGGAAATTGTTTGGCACCTGATCCTTTTGTCTTCCCTATTATAAAATGAAAGCCTTCTTAATCCTGGTGTCCTACTTGTGCCGTTCACTGGCCGAGAACATATTAGCATGGAGATTCTGCTCCCCGAGGTTCTGCCTGTGTTAACACTGGATCTCTGTTGCTTTGACTGCTTAGCGGCCGGCCCCGGGGGGTTGTAGGCCCATACTTGTTATTGGGTGAAATGCTAATAAAGGTTTTTCAAAAAAAAAAAAAAAAAAAAAAAAGAATGGGGAGGATGGGTGGGGCGGTAAGGAATCTATAACTAATGTATGTCTCTTACAGACACATCATTACCAAAGGTAAGTAACTTGTTCATCTAAAAGAGACCATTAGTTATAAATTCCTTACCTTAGAATAGATACCCAGGCAATGCTAACTCCGGATGTGGCTCTGCGAACTAACTTCACACCAGAAAGTCCTGGAGAACAGAACAGCCAAAAAAGCCGTCTCTCCGGACTTGGCTATCCAGGCAGTAATGTTTTGTGAACGTGTGCAGGGATGCCCACGTGGCTGCGTGGCAGATGTTAATCAACGGAACTCCACGACCCAAAGCAGTAGAGGCTACCATCGCCGTGGTAGAGTTGACGCACAGTCCTACTGGAGGTTCCTTTTTCACCAAAGAATAGCAGATTTTGATGCATGGGATAACCCATCGAGAGATGGTACATTTGTGCACGGCCTGACCTTTCTTGGTGCCCATATAACCCACGAAGAGTTGATCGTCCACCCGGAATCTTTAGTGCAGTAAGGTAGAACGACAGGGCACGTTTTGGGTCCAGACGATGGAGTCTCTCCTCCTCTTTGGAAGGGTTAGGAGGCGGGAAGAAGGTGGGCAATGTGATGGTCTGACCTATGTGGAAAGAGGCAACCACTTTGGGCAGAAACTAGGGCCTAGTGCGAAGGACCACTTTATGCGGATGAACTGCAAGAAAAAGAGGCTTGGAGGAAAGAGCCTGAAGCTCACTCACCCTGAGAGCAGATGTGATGGCAAGCAGGAAAGCGGTCTTCAAGGTAAGAAGACGAAGAGGACAATTATGTAGTGGCTCGAAGGGAGCACACATAAGGAAAGTAAGAACAAGATTAAAGTCCCACTGGGGCATTACGAAAGGAGAGGGAGGAAAGAGATGAGTAATGCCCTTTAAAAATCTATTTACAAACGGAGACTTGAAAAGAGAAGGCTGATCCGGAAGGCGCAGAAAGGCAGAGATGGCCAAAAGGTAGCCTTTAAGAGTGCCCAGGGCAGAGCCCTGCTGGGCCAAAAATAGAAAGAAGAGGAGAACCTCTGAAAGAGGGGCAGACAGGGGATCCACAGCATTTACTGTGCACCATGCCACAAATGTATTCCATCTACAGGCATATACCGTTTTAGTGGAGGGATGCCTGGCTGCCAAGGTAACATTACAAACCTCAGGAGGAAGGTAGAAAGCTGTCAACTGTCGCCGCTAAACCTTCACGCAAGGAGGTGGAGGCTGGACAGTTTTGGATGGAGGACCATCCCCTGCTACTGCGACAGAAGATCCTCCTGAAGAGGTAGTCGGATCGAAGGATCGATGGCCATGCTCAAGAGCTCGGGGTACCAGACTCTTCGTGCCCAGTCCCGAGCCATAAGAATTACTTGGGCCCGATCACGCTTAATCTTCTTCAGCACTCTGGGCAGAAGTGGAAAAGGCGGAAAGGCGTACAAGAGGCCGCAATTCAACTTGCGGCGAATAGCGTCGCCTAGTGAGAGCAGCCCTGGAAATTGCAACGCGCAGAACTGGTGACATTGCGCGTGCCCTTCAGAGGGGAATAGATCTAATCAAGGCTCTCCCCACTGCTGAAAGAGATCTTGCACCACCTCCGAGTGAAGACGCCATTTGTGATCTATCATGCACCTGCGGCTGAGTTTGTCTGCCTTGGCGTTCAGAGAACCTGCCAGGTGTTGAACCACCTGGGATAGTCCCTGATGTTCCAGCCATGTCCAAAGGCGGAGAGCCTCTTGAAATGGGGTCCACAACCCCACCCCGCCCTGTTTGTTGCAGTACCACATGGCAGTGGTGTTGTCCGTAAACACCTGCACCACTCTTCCCCGGGCAGAGGGACGGAATGCTTTTAATGCAAGACGAATCGCCTGAAGCTCCAGAAGGTTGATATGGAGCCCAGACTTCGCCGTAGACCAGAGGCCTCTGATCTTCGCCTCTCCCATATGGCCGCCCCACCCCAGCAGTGATGCATCTGTCACCACTGTGTATTCTGGTTGGGGAAGGGAGAGGGATCTGCCGTTGACCCAATCCAGGGTCTTTAGCCACCACTGCAATTGGTGTGCAGTGCCCTCCGAGATCTGGACGCAATCGGACAGATTCCCCTGATGCTGTGCCCACTGGAACTTCAAGTCCCACTGCAGAGGCCGCATATGCCACCTGGCATAGTCCACCAGCAGGATGCAGGAGGCCTTGAGGCCCAGTAACCGCAGGGTGAGTCTGACCAAAACCCGGGATAGAGGCTGAAAGATCGGAATCATAGCCCGAATATCCCAGACTCGCTGCTCGGGAGGATAAGCCGAAACTCGCTGTGTCCACAACCGCTCTGATGAGAAGAAACTTCTGAGAGGGAATCAGGTGTGACTTCGGCACATTGATGGTGAACCACAGCGAATGCAGGAGGTTGGCCGTAGTCTAAAGTTGGGAGACGACAGCCTGAGGCGAGCGCGGCTTCAACAGCCAGTCGTAGAGATAGGGGAAGAATGGAACACTTGATCTGCACAGATGAGCTGCGACCACCGCCTTCACTTTCGTGAACACCCGAGGGGCGCTGGTAAGGCCAAAGGGGAGCACGGTAAACTCAAAGTGCTCGTGGCCTACCGTGAACTGCAGGTAACGCCGTGTCAGGAGACGGATGACAGACATTAGAATATAGTGCCGTATTGACCTTTCGACACCTTCACTGATGTACTGTCCCTCCATATACAGGCTGTGGAGGAGCCCTTTATGGGATTGATCAGCAGCCAACAGGATGAGCCCCAAAGGGCGTGGCCAGTGACGCTTCCCTCAACGGTCCTATCAGGAGACGAGCAGGACAGAAGAAGACCGCCAAGGGAACCGTGACGAAGGCGGAAGACGAGGCAAGGACAGAGGGAGAGGAGACAAAGACGCTGAAGCAGACGAGTATCACCGAGACTGAAGAGCCATGGAGAGATGCAGGTACAGACGTCGTCTTCAATGGGACTGAAGCGCCAGGAGGCCAACGGGATCGCGCGTCGCCCCGCCACTCTCCAGGAGGAGGGTTTCTGTACAAGGTACAGGCAAAAATCTGGGGATTTTCAGGGCAAAGGAAGGGAAGCATCACAGAGGGAGGACACGGAAAACAACACTTGGTGACGGTATCTGGGTGATACTTCCCTCACGCGCCCATTCCCTGTAGAAGGAAGCTATATCTTCCTCTATACTGACCCTGGTTTTCTTTTTCTCGTTTTATTTGATTCTGTGGGGTCCTGACCTGTGGGCGACCGACAGAAGCCTAGACCAACCCCTTGGTGAAGATGGGAGCAACCGCAACCAAGTGGAGGAACACTGGACATTTTCTTTTGTTGTTGTAATTAAATAAAAACTAAGGGAAACGAGGCTCCATTCCGGTCTCTATCGCCTTATTTTTGGAAAATAAACCTAATCCCAACCGATCCCCTGACACGCCGGCAGGACGGGGATGTGAAAATAAGCGTCCTGCAAGTCCAACGCTACCATCCAGTCTCCAGGGTCGAGAGCAGACAGGACCTGAGCCAGTGTCAACATCTTGAACTTCTCCTTTCGGAGGAAGCGGTTGACATTCCTGAGATCCAAGATAGGACGCAGACCCTTGTCCTTCTTGGGCACCAGAAAGTAGTGGAAATAACAACCACGACCGACTTCTGGGGCAGGAACGCGCTTGATGGGTCCCTTGGCCAAGAGAGCCGTAACTTCCTGTTGGAGAAGGGCCAGGTGATCGTCCGACATGCGATGGAATTGAGGTGGCATGGATGGAAGGGTAATCTCGAAGGGGAGGGAGTAGCCCATTCAGACTATATGCAAAACCCACCTGTCCAACGTGATGTTGAGCCAGTGGGGGCGGTGATGGCGAATCCTGCTGCCCACTGGCGATTGATGGGCCTGAAAGGTCGGACTAGGAGGGTTTGGAGGCTGTTGCAGAAGCGGCGCTGGTGGACTGGCCCGGCCGCTGTCTCCCCGACCCACGGCGGTGGGATCCATGTCCCTGGCCGCGCAGAGGCTGGACAGCTGGAGCTGGCCTGCGGCTCTGGGTTGAACGTGGTGGGCACCCCTTCCATAGCCACAAAAGGGGCAAAAAGTTGACTGTGCGGGGCGAGAGGTGGTAGCGAGGCCCAAGGATCTGGCCGTAGCCCTGGAATCCTTAAAGCGCTTGAGCGTGTTGTCTGCCTTGTATTCAAACAGGTGACGGCCATCAAAGGGCATGTCCAAAAGCGTTGCTTGGACACCCCCCGAAAAGCCAGTGGACCTCAACCAGGAGTAGCGTCTCAGTGCTACTGACGTGGAAATCGTCGTGCCCAGTGAGTCGTCTGTGTTCAGCCCACACTGGATGGTGAACTTCCCTGCGTCTCTTCCTTCGGCAACAGCCCGGGCCTCTTCTGGGCACTGTGGCAGCACCTGCGCAACTGTGTACTACACCGAGTGGGAGGAACGGCCCAATAGACATGCAATGTTCACCAACCGCAGTCCCAAGCTGGAGGAAGAAAACATCTTCTTCCTAAGGTGGTCCAGCATCTTGGATTCCCCATCAGGTGGTGCGTTAGGGAATGCGTCTTTGGACGTGGAGGCTTGGACTACCAAGCTCTCAGGGGTAGGATGGGAAGAGAGGAAAATGGGGTCGCCCGCGGACGGGCGGTGGCGTCGGGCAATCATCCTGTCCACAGGTGCCCGTGTTGGGCTTGGACCAAGTGCCCAATAGAATGTCCGTAAAGGCCTCATTGAAAGGCAGCAAGGGCTCCGAAGGGGAAACTACCTTTACAACGCGGTCATTACACCCCTGCTCACCACCTTGGTTGCTTGGTACGAGCAGTCAGGCTTATCTCAGAGGCACAGTATAAAGTATTTGCACATAACCAACAGTAATACAGTGAAAAAGCCTACAAAAGGACACCACACCAGATTAGAAAAATATCCAGTATTTTTATACATCCAAAACTATAAGAATCCAACATACAGTACTTAAAAATATATACTTTGCAAGATATCCTTAAAATTAAATAAATATCTCAAAAACACAGTTCTTACCAGTCAATAGCTCCGTCCATGGCTACCGCGATGCTGAAAACAACAGGGTCCAACTGTTCCAGCCGAGGGCATCAGTAAGGACCAGCAAAAGCGGGGGCAGACTCGTGAACAGTACCTTTCTGGTTGCGGCTGGCACATTGGTGCGAACCATTCGTGGCAACCGTCGCAGTTGCGTTGCAATAATGGAAGTGGTTCAGGGTGCGGTGCCCTTACGATGCGGTGCAGGCAGCGGCTCGGTGACGATCTTCCAGACGGCGTCGATGAGACCAAGGCTTACGGTTCAGGGCGAAGCGGTGCTCGATGCGGTGCTGGCACGTTGCAGTGCAGGCAACAGCCGATTAGCGGGAGCTGGCGTCGGTTGGCCAAGACTGCTGTAAGGGACGAGGCAGTGCGTCATGAAACTATCGAGTGGTGCCCCAGCCACGATGATGTCACAGGTGTCGAAGTCAGCAGCAGCGATGGCGTCGGTGAGAACAGGATGGCGAAGTGAAGCGAGGCAGTGCGGAGTGTGGTGCCCACGGTTCACGGTGCAAGCAGCGGCTCGTGGCGGCGGTCGTTGTCATCTGTGAGACCAGGGTTGCAGTGCGAGATGCGGACAGTGCCTTCTGCGGTACCGTCAGGAAACAGAGCCAGCGACGGAGTCGGTGACGGAGACGGTTGCGTTTCTCTTATCTGTGGCAACTGAAACAGCGATTCCAGAAGCGGTACTGTACTGCTCGATTTTCCCGGCCCTATTGTGTTGATGGGTGATTAGGGTGACTTCAGTCTCTCTACCATTCAAGCCTAAGGGTTAGAGTAGTGAATGAAGTCTATTTTCTAGGCACTTCGACATGATCCTGTGTTCTTCCCCATAGATTAGGGCTTGCACACATATCCTAGGGGATAGATTCGTTAGTCTTAGGGATAACCTGCCCTGTAGTGAGGGTATTTCATGGAGCCGTGCTGAATTCAGGCCTGGTAGGCCTCAAACGGGGGAGACTCCATCTTTCTTTCTGCTCCAGCAGCTTGAGATGCTTCTAGGTTAAAGGGGATGTTTTAGTTATGAGGTGTTATTCGCTTGGAGAGAACCGGTTCAGACCGGCCCTTATCGAAGGATTGTATTTTTCTTCATGCCGAAGACGCTACATCAGGCCGGCCGGCTGGGAAAGTGTCCTTGGCACGGGGAGGTACAAGAATTTGGTGGGCGGCAGGTTACGGGCTGGAATTTTCCTTGAGAAAATGCACCTCTATATTAGTGAAAGTCTGAGGCAGATACTGGCACTTATTCTTTCAATCCATAGGCGGCACCTAGCCGTTAGCAGAAAAGCTACTACTTATTCCAGGGAAGACAGATGACAAACTTGAGGGCGGAGAAAGACCAAGAGACAGATACTCTTCTAGCAGAATTGCCAGAGAGGAGAGAGTAGCCGATGAGGAAGAGGTCCCAGTGACTCGGAGAAGGGAGCTGCGGAGGTGTGATCTCCAGGCGAGCCGAGGCACAGACGAGAAGGGAACCTAGAGGACCATTGAGTGCAGGCTACACACGACTAAGGTGATGTCGACCCCTTTCTTATTAGAGTGTACAACCTAATCTTTCACTTTTCTTTACAGGTCATGTGTTACACAGTAATGTTATGTGCTTGCGTATATGATATATAATAAAGTCAGTTTGTAGTGAATCAACATGTGCTGCGTGTTCTTGTATAAGAGGGTAGCCTATTCTTCTAGTCAGCTGTGACTTGACATGAACAGATGTTAACCCTGATCAGGTAAGTGGTAACTGAATAAGGGAGAGAGGAGCCCCTCGAACCAGAGAACAGGTTGTGCTCAAACTGGCAGTTCTTGTGTGATCTGATAAATAGTAACACTGATTCCCTTGTTGTATGTTATGGTGATCATAGGATGAACTCGTGCTAAGGCTGCCGTCTGGGTAGGAAGTCCTGGGTCCATCTAGGACCGCGAGGCTAAGGCTGCCGTCTGGGTAGGAAGTCCTGGGTCCGTTTGGGACCGCGAGGCTAAGGCTGCCGTCTGGGTAGGAAGTCCTGGGTCCGTTTGGGATCGCGAGGCTAAGGCTGCCGTCTGGGTAGGAAGTCCTGGGTCCGTTTGGGACCGCGAGGCTAAGGCTGCCGTCTGGGTAGGAAGTCCTGGGTCCGTTTGGGACCGCGAGGCTAAGGCTGCCGTCTGGGTAGGAAGTCCTGGGTCCGTTTGGGACCGCGAGGCTAAGGCTGCTGTCTGGGCAGGAAGTCCTGGGTCCGTTTGGGACCGCGAGGCTAAGGCTGCCGTCTGGGTAGGAAGTCCTGGGTCCGTTTGGGACCGCGAGGCTAAGGCTGCCGTCTGGGTAGGAAGTCCTGGGTCCGTTTGGGACCGTGAGGCTAAGGCTGCCGTCTGGGCAGGAAGTCCTGGGTCCGTTTGGGACCGCGAGGCTAAGGCTGCCGTCTGGGTAGGAAGCCCTGGGTCCGTCTGGGACCGCGAGGCTAAGGCTGCCGTCTGGGTAGGAAGTCCTGGGTCCGTCTGGGATCGCGAGGCCGCCACTTGTATTATAAGAGGTCTTGGTATATATAGTAGGAATTCCCTGTCCTTAGGTGGTATATATATATATAGTTACTTATTGTGAATAGGCCCTAGGGAGGGGGTAACGTTCTGGCTGGGTTAGAGAGGCTCTGTTGAGCGGGTTCTATCTGATCCGACAACCCAAGCAGAACAGGTACCCAGAGGTTGGTGGAGTCTCTGCAGTCCCTGAGACTTCAGAACAGGAGGCAAGCTCTACTTCAAGCCCTTGGAGATACTCAGCACAAGTAAAGAAAGTTCAGTCCAGTCCTTTCACTGCCCCAGGCAGAAGCAGCAACTGCAGGCCAACCCAACAAAGCAAGAACACAGCAAAGGGGCCGTACTCATCCAGGCAGCTCTTCTCCTTGGCAGGTTCCTTGATTCCATCGAGTTCTAACGTTCTGGGGTCTGTGCCCTATTACTTATACTCAAAACCCTTTTGTCCTCTCAGGCAGTGTGTGTCTGTGCTTAGTCCAAACCAGTTCTGTCCTCTCTGGCCCTGCTTCCTGGCAAGAGATGAAGACAGCATTGTTCAAGGCAGACCAGGCCCATTCAGGTGCAAGGAAATCTCCTCCCACTACTCTAAATGCAGCCCAGGTCTATTCAGCCCCGCCCTGACTCATGCAGGAAAGGCAGGAAACACCTAGACCTCCTCCCCCCCCCCCCCCACGACCCCGTCCACCCCCCCCCCAACCCCCCAGTGGCAGTCTGAAGAAAATACCCATCCCCGGCCCCTGTCACTCCACAGCTAGACAGTCAATCCACAAACCCAGCAGAGGCACACAGGATGGCTCAGCAAGAAAACATCTACTTTCTAAAAGTGGTATTTTCAAACGCAGAACAGAAAAATCATGTTTTTTTTACATTCTGAGTCCAGGCATACTAAACAAAATGTTTCTATCTTGTCTGAATGGGAAGTTATGTTTATAAGATGTTATAAGTAAAACTCCCATTCTTTCATATGGGACAGAGCCTTACAGTGGTGAAAAAAAACAAAATACACTGTAATTCCCCACCAGACCATGTCACACACACCAGTACAAGTCCTACCTTTACTTTAACATACACAGAACCCTGCCCACTGGGGTACCTTGGGCCTACCTTAGGGGTGACTTATGTGTAATCAAAGGGAAGATTAGGGCCCGTCAAGTGGGTGCACTTGCCAGGTCGACTGGGCAGTTACAAACTGCACGCAGGCCCTGCAGTGGCAGGTCTGAGATACCTTTTCAGGGCTACTCATGTGGGTGGCACAATCATGCTGCAGGCCCACTGGTAGCATTTGATTTACAGGCCCTGGCACACTCAGTGTACTTTACTAGGGGCTTACCAGTAAATCAAATATGCCAATTATGGAAACACCAATCCATAATAACAATTTATAACAGGAACATTGAACAACAGTGAGAAAGTGCACAGAGACACTAAACCAGCAAAAACAGAGTCAAAACCGGGAGGTCAGAAAGCAAAAAGACAGGGGAAACACACCAAAAGATGCCAGGTCTAACAGTGGCCTCTTGGAAAAATGGTTAAAAGCGATCCCTCTGACAGGTAATGATACGTTCTTATTGCAAACTCCATCAGAGTAAGCTCACTGGAGTTTTGTGAGTCACAACCTGTTTGCCCAGCCCCCAATGGTAAGTTTGTTTAACTATACTTTCTCAGGCCACAAGAAATATATCCAGAGTGGTTATGACAGCCCATGTCAAGCAACATCAGTACGGTTTCATTTGAAGTGAAAGGAAATCTCACAGCAGCACACTGCAGGAGTTTCAGGGTAAGTATGCCTATAATAGCTGATGAACATTCTTACATTGGGGGAGTTCATGGGACGATACAAAAAATTAGCAGATACTTCCCAACCCTAAAATAAAATGTATTCTTGTCAGGGACCGAAGTACATTTATTTTCAGGATCGGATACGGGAGGAACACCTTCCAAACTGGTTTAAGTCAGAAGGGGAAAGGAGATTCTGCGGTATTATACTGACTTGTTATAGTCACACATTTGAAAATATAAACATGGTACATTTTCCCTGCGTAAATCTAATTCCAAGCTATGCTGCTGAAAGAAGCTAATGCAGAAAGATATTTTAAATCTCTCAATAGCTTTGGAACTAAATCCACTGCCAACACGCATTCTAAGCTTGGGCCTAAACCTCCTTTCAGTTCCTCTTCCTTGGTACCCTCGAAATTATTAGATTACACAACACCCCCGGCCTCAGAATGACAAGAAGATGATGATTAAGTACCACAAATACATAAAAGTACAATGCCCACACATGAGTCATCTAATAGCATGCTTGCTGGAGCCCACACAAACCAAGTCTTCACAAATTTATGTGAAGAACATCACGTCTATAATGTTCCTCCTTGCATGTCCAACAAGTTCCCTTTCCACTGAATAATATCGACTGACAGAGAAACAAATGACAAAAAAGTGTACTGAGTGCAAATGTTAAATAGGAAGGGACTAACATAGATCCTTTTTGTGAGCATCAGACCCTTATACATGTTTGATCTTCAAATACTTTGGCTTTAGATACAAATAAGCAGTCAGCTGGTCATTTAGAGAACCATGCTTAGAGGACATCAGTTTATAATGTAATGGAGCATACACAAATAGAGGACCCAAGGTATTTAAAGTAATGAAAATTAACAACTTCTAGGTATTTTTATGCCAAGGCTTCACCTGATCAGAACTGGTCTTTCAAGCAGTTACTTTCACCTCACGGACAGACGTCTGATAGACTGTAAATGAAACTAACATTCCTCCAAACAAAGAAGTTACTTACCTTCTGTAGCACTCTTTCTGGTAAATACAAGTTCCTCACCTTGTGAATATCCCCAGAAGGCAGATTGAATTCGGAAAACTCAAAAAGCAATGCCAGTAGATGGCGTTGTGCGACTCCGAGCTGACTTTGTTCCATTTTGGAAGTGCCAAATGGAGCCACATATTAGCGCTATCCATGCACACTGACATCAGTTTCCTTCGAACACTTGCCAGCGCCCTTGGATGCAGAGACCATCAGCAATTTGGAAGCATACGTGTGGAAATTCCTCGATTGGGATGTTTTTAGATTGAAAACTAGACCATTTCACAGAACTTTGAGGGTGGTGAAGAATCTGCAGTTAGATAGTGTGTCCACGGGGCGTGGCCGAGCCGAGCTGCAAGATGGCCGCCGTGTAACGGGGCTCTGCCGGCCGGACACCTAATCCGTCAGACAATCCGACCTTTGCCTTGCTCTTTGACCATCAAATTACACGGCGGGAAGTGCCCTGGTGCAGGTGATCCTAGCGGGGCCACTGCGGTTGAAATCGGACTCGGAGATCCGGAGCTACTCGGCCGGGCTGGCCGAGCGGCTTTTTGGGCGCCGAGCTGGGCGGAGTCTTCTCATACGCGAGGCCCTGGTCGTAGGCCGAGATCGGGCAGATACGAGGCGGCTATCGTGGACCCAACTGAGACGTGGTGAACCCAGCGACTGGCGCCCGAGCGGCTGCGGTGACTTCCGGACGTGCTGAGACCTGGCCACTGTTGGAGAACTGGTGACTGGAGGGGGCCGAGCTGGCGGACTGACTGACTAGGCCTACCCGGCGTGGCTACGCCCTGATCCGGTGACTGGGCCGATGGGCCTGCTGGAGTGAGGAGTTGGGAGACGTAAGCCGTGGCGCCCGCTGGGTGGGTCCGATCCCCGCCCGCAGAAGGTGATATCCGGCTACCGGTACCTGCCGACGACCTGCTCTAACCATCGTGTGCCTGCAGGCCGGGGAGACACTGCGCTGGAGAGGCCTACTGGGCGAGTGGACGGTTAGGCCGCCATTATTCCCTGACTAACGCAGACCCGCGCCCTGAATGGGACGAATGCTGGCCTGGTCTTCCCTACTTGGCGGTGTTCCTCGTGCGGAGGGGGTGCCTGTGTGGTTACCATTCCACCTTGCGCTTGGTGGCCTGCTTGTGGCTCGTTACCCCTCACCGCCATTGTTGATAAGTGGCGGACACTAGGGGGAGAACCATGGGGAAATCGGACGCAAAGCAGAGGAAGCTCCCCTTCGAGAAACAGCCTTCCCGCGGCACCGATGCGGTGCCGGAGTCGCAGACGGTGGTCCCTGAAACACAGTTGGACCCAACACCGGACGATGATGTCAAAAGTATGTTCCGTGACCTTAAGGGCTGCCTTAAGGAAATTGACGGAAAACTCGACTCCATGGCCCAGCGGCTGGATGGCATGTCGCACAGGGTCGACAAACATGAGGAGCGTATCACGGCGATGGAAGCGAGGATCGCGGACTGCGAGGAAGGCCACGGAGACACCCAGGAGAAGTTGCTCCGCATGGACAGGGTCCTGGAGGTGATACGTGGGCGCAACGAAGATTTGGAAGCTCGCTCCCGCCGAAATAATGTACGAATTATTGGGGTTGCCGAATCCACTAACATTGGCAATATGGAACTATTTGTTGAAGACATGTTCCGTGAACTTTTTGGAGAGGGACTGTCGGCCATGTTCTTGGTTGAACGCGCACATCGCACGCTGGGGCCACGGCCGGTGCCGGGGGCTCCGCCACGGCCAATCCTGGCCCGGGTTCTTAATTACCGGGACAGAGATACCATCCTGCGGTTGGCACGTGAAAAGGGGGAACTAACTTTTCAAAACATGGCTATCTCCTTGTTTCCGGATTTTACGCAAGTTGTGCAGGCCGCCCGGCGCGAATTCATACCGGCCAAGAAAATCTTCCAGAAGGTGGGGACTAAGTATGCAATGCTGTACCCGGCCAAGCTGCGTATCCATCATAAAGGGAAGCCCATGGTATTCACTACGGCGGCGGACGCGATCAAGTTTGCGAGACAGACGGAACGTTCGCAACGGGAGAAGAGAGATGACCATGAGAATCCGCCGATGGGACAGCTAAGTGACATTGAATAATATGATACAAAGGCACACGCGCCCTCTGCCCAACGCTGAGTGTTCCTGAGACCTGCAGAGGGTGATGGGCCCGCCCCTGAGACTGGGCTGTTCATGCACGATTAACGCTACTAGTACCGTGCGGAAACCTGTGATGAGAAGCATGCAGGGACTTCCAGGCTGTACCTTGAGATACTGATTTCAATGCTAGGCGGAAATGTCCGGCCACCCGGTCGTTGATAGACTGGGGAGTGAGCCGGTGACCCCACGCCCCTGTGGGATGATTCCCGAGATACTATTGAAAGACAATTCCAGTTGGGGGGGGGTGGTGGGGGGATGCTATCTCAACCTGATTGGGGGGTTGGAGTGGGTGGGGGGGGGTTGGGGTTATTGTTGGTTGGTTCTACATCACTACACTTTCTGGCTACACCACTACATGACGATGCAGTCCAGACACGGGCAGACTTACTGTGGTTGCAGACTCACAAGACGGGAGGGCGGGATACCTGCGGGTGGGCCCTTCTTCTGGGTCCCTCGGTGACCACACGCTTCCATGAGAAATGCACGCACAGGCCGCCCTGACCGCACTGCGCTGCCTTACCTGGAATATCCGTGGTCTTAACGATCACCGCAAAATACGCTTGACCCATGCACATTTGACGCGACACCAAATCGATATATGTTTCCTACAGGAAACCCACTTGACCCGTGCCTCCGGGGACAAGCTCAGACATGCACGATGGGGAGAGGTACACACATCGGGTTGCTCCAACTACTCCCGTGGAGTGGCCATTCTTATCCGTAAAGGCCTTCCCTGGCAGACGTTCAAAGTGCAAGCTGATTCGGATGGGCGATACATCATATTACTCGGACAGCTCTTTCATATGCCGATCACTTTGATTAATGTGTATGGCCCCAACTCTGATGACCCTGTTTTTTTCCGGAATGTCTGGCACCTGGCGCAATCCCTGGGTGGGGGTGCTTGCTTGTGGGGTGGTGATTTCAATGCTGTACTTCACTGGAGCTGGATAGGGAGGGGGTGGCACGCACACATCATCCGCTAGCGGCTGGCATCATCCGGGGCCTAATGACGGATTACACTCTATTAGACACATGGCGCGTGCTGCACCCCGCGGTTCGGGAAGGCACCTGCTTTACCCCGCACAGAGGTGCCTGGTCCCGCTTGGACTACTGGCTCTTAACCCCGCAGGTGCATGCATGGGTCTCCGCAGTCACTCACGGGGCACGTACCCTCTCTGATCATTCTCCTGTCTTACTAACTCTGACTGTCCCCAAACCATACATCACGCCCTTCACGTGGCGGCTACCACCACTTGCCCTGACAGATCAGGTGTTTCGGGAAGAGATTCATCAGCAAATACTTGACTATTTTGAACTGAATGAGGGATCTGTCGCTTCTCTAGGCACGTTGTGGGACGCCTTTAAAGTGGTGATAAGAGGCCACTGCATAGCGGGGCAGGCCAGGGTCCTAAAGACTATCAGGTGTTCGCTAGGCAGATTAGAGGATCGCCTACATTCCTTAGAGATGCAATACTGCTCGGACCCCTCGACGGCCACTTTGGCCGAAACTCGCACAACGCTCACTGAATATCAGGAGGAGGCTGACAGGGAACTTAAGTTCCTGACTAAGCATGCTGTGGCCCGTAGATATGGTGAGGGGGACCGCCCGGGTAGAACGCTCGCCCTGCTCCTGCGCGCTCAAAGACCATCTCCCTTCATATCCTCAGTGATGACACAGGGAGGGGACACTGTATGCACTCCCCCTGAAATCCTGGATACGTTTCGGACCTTCTACAAAGACCTCTACAGGTCGCGGGTGGCCCGCACGCCGGTGGAGCTTGCTGAATATTTGGATACTGTACAGCTTATCTGGTTCAATGCGCACCAACAAGGCTATTTCGATCGGCCTTTTGAGGCTGATGATGTGCGGGAGGCCATAGGCTCGTTGGCGGCCGGAAAAGCGCCGGGCCCGGATGGACTGCCGGCGCAGTTCTACAAGGAGTACGCAGATCTCCTGGTCCCCCGGCTGTTGGCGATGTATGCGGAGGCGTTCGAGTCGGGTGTGCTCCCTGGGTCGCTTAGAGAGGCTGTCATCGTCACCCTCCTGAAACCAGACAAGGATAGCCAACAATGCGACTCCTACCGACCACTGTCATTAATTAACACTGACGCAAAGATTTTTGCGAAAATGCTGGCCACTCGGCTACAGCCGGTGCTGCCCATCATGATCCGTCCGGACCAGTCTGGCTTTGTGCCGGGCAGATCGACCTCTCACAACCTCCGTACCCTCTTTGGGGTACTACACTATTTGGCCCCACATGTTAAGGCTGCGGCGGTGCTATTGGACGCCACCAAAGCGTTCGACTCCCTGGAATGGGGGTTCCTGTTTCCGCTGCTGCAGCGCATGGGTGTGAGTGCAGCCTTCATTAGCTACATTAGGCTGCTTTATACTGGCATCACTGCCAGGGTGAGAGTTAACGGGCTCGTCTCGGCACCCTTTGCGATTCAGAGGGGTACCAGGCAGGGATGTCCCCTATCGCCTCTGCTCTTTGCCATCGCCACGGAGCCTCTGGCTGCTCGCATCAGGCAGCATCACGCGGCTAGAGGCATTGGGTTCTCGTCGAGGGCACTGACGATCTCACTATATGCTGATGATATCACGTTATATGTCACTGATCCTCAGACGAACCTCTCCCCTCTGACAGGAGAACTGATGCATTATGGTCAACTATCGGGGGTGAATATAAATTGGGAGAAGTCGGTAATTATGCCCCTGACGTCCGGGACTCCCCGCTTTACTCCAGATTGCCCGCTGAAATGGGCCACTGGCCCGGTGCGATACTTGGGGATTTGGATTAGCACGGATAAACAGCAAATATGGACGGAGAATTATGGACGGGTGATGAATTGGGTGGAGGAGAGGGTCGACCGCTGGAAGCACTTGCCCCTTTCGCTGGCTGGCAGAATTGCGGTGGCCAAAATGGTGATCCTGCCCAAACTCCTCTACCTGTTTGGGAATATTCCTCTACCCCTGACTGCACATTTTTTGCGGCGGCTACGCTCGCAGATGGTGGAGCTTGCCTGGGGGGGGTAAGCAACCGAGGGTGGCATGGGAGACCCTGACTCTCCCACAGCGACAGGGAGGCTTGGCAGCGCCGGACTTCTCCTTATATGCTTACTGTGCACAGGCTCAATTCCTGCATTACTGGGCGCATCCCACACCGTTTCAACCACATGTGGCGATAGAGACGGACAGAGTAGCACCGCTGCCGCTGAATGTGGCACTTTACGTGCCACACTCCCGGAGATGCGCGGACATAGACCCGGTACACGCACTCAGGTGGGCATGGGATGGGCTGCGGCGGAGGGCCGGACTTGACCTTCTTTATTCACCTTCTGTGCCCCTGCGCGGGAATCCGATGTGGCCGCCGCTGCGCAGCATGCAGACCGGGGAGCGCGCTGAAGAGCTGGGTCTCCGCACTGGGGGCGATTTGTTTCCGGGAGACACCTTCCTAACTACGGAGCAGATGTGTAATGCAGAGGCTCCGACGATGCTGGACACGCTTCTTTACTATCAGCTCCGTCACTCGTGCCGGAGGCTGTCTCCTGCGTTCCCGGCGCCGCCGCCGGCCCTGCTTGCCTTGGAAAATGTACTAGCTGTGGAGTCCGGGCGCAAACTTATATCCCGCTTGTATGTGCAAATGCAGACTTGCCATCCCGTGGTTCTTCCTGCGGCGCGGGGCTTGTGGGAGGCGGAGTTGGGTATGGATATTTCGGAACAACATTGGGACTTGTGCTGTAAGAATCTTGAGATTTTGTCCCCCAACTACAGGCTGCGCCTGATCCACTTCAAATATATACACATGACCTACCGTACCCCTAGTCGACTGCACCGAATGGGTTTAAGAGACACGGATGAATGTTGGCGCTGCTACACTCATGGCGCCACCTTTTTGCATATGGCATGGCACTGCCCTACATTGTCGTCATTCTGGGAAAGGGTAGTAGAGATTATATGCGAACTCACTGGCCTACAGATCCCGTGCACCCCGCAGGCTGCGCTGCTTGGTATTTTGCACATGATTAAGCCCAAGCACCGCAAGCTGCCAGCGATGCTATTGTTATTAGCTAGAAGACAAGTTGCGATGCACTGGGGAGTTGCTACGTCACCTAGCATTCGTGCGTGGGTCACGAGCGCAGTCTATTGTCAGACACAACTTGCCCTGTACTGGGAGCTTATGCCGCTGCGTTCACGACCTAAGGACATTTGGGGGCCTTTCACACAATGGTTGGAGCAAGCTACACTGCAGGCGCTGTGACTCGATACTATTCCCTAAGGCTGACGCAAGATGGAGATGACCGTACTTCTCGGGGGGACTATTTTGGGTGCTGAACTGGTTTATGATGCCGCATGCGGGCGGGATGGGTCGATCGGCTCCTGTATGCCGCGCACTTGATAATGTAGCACTGAGTACGTGTGATGGTACCCAAATTGTGATGAGCTGCTCGATGTGGAGGCGTATCGTCATTGCTTGTCATATGTACACAATAGTGAGTGATGTTGTTTTAAGTTTGTTTTTGAAAACTGCAAATAAAAAGAATTTTAAAAAAAAGATAGTGTGTCCACAGTAATGAGTGTTACTGAAGGTTAGGAACTTGGTCTTCTGATGCACTTGTCTAACAGCATGTTGCTCACCTTGTGAATAAATCGCAAAGTAGTACTTCCAAAGGTGGTGGGTCTGTGGAATGGCTCAGATCAAAAAATCCAGAAGGACCCAACAGCCAAAATGTCTATCCCGATGGACCTGACTTTCAAAATGATGGTGCTTCATGAACGTGTGCACTGATGCCCACATAGCAGCCTGATAGATATCCTGCACCTGCACGTCATTAGCCCTCAGCACTTCTGGAAGCAACTTCTTAGCCAAGTCATAGCAATCATACTGCAAGGACTATCGATCATTAAATGGTAAGCATCTGTACCGCCTTGCCTCTCTTTGCCCTAGAGAGCCACACAAAGAGCAGCTGATGTAATTACAAGAAGAAAAGTAAGTGTTTCTTCCCCAGTAAGCGTCTGTTTGTGGCATGTAGTACTTTAGATTCCCATGCTGTGCATAATCCTGCCATCTAGTGTTGGGCTTGGATGTGTGCAAGTTGTTTTTACTTTGAAGAAAGTCTTTAGAGTCACAAGGTACTGACTCTCCTTTTGTTGGTAATGTGCACGGTCAACGTAGTAAGGTTGTTTTCCTGCAAGGCGGGTGAGGATGAAACATGAAGCAAAGTGTAGTATAGCGAGATGTCTATGCAAAAGGAGTTTGCTTAAAAGAAGTTAAAGTAACTGTAACTGGCACAGGCATCCGGGGACGAGGGTGGGTATAGGTGAATCTACAGCACTACATGCCACAAACGTGCTTACTGGGTAAGTAACATTTTCTGTTCAAGGCATGTGTGGCTGCAGATACATACTGTAAAGCAGTCCTCTTTCATAAGTGATGGCTAGCCTGTGGGAGTTACAGCTGTTTTAAAATAGTGTATGTAGAACTGCTTGACCTACACATTGGCTTTTGAAGGGGCCAGCACATCTGCACAGTCATGTTTGGAAAAGTATGTAGTGTAGACCATGTAGATTCTTTACATGTCAGCTATAGCGACATTTACTAGAAAGGCCACTGAAGCTCCTTTTTACGAGTGGAGTGGGATATAGGAGGAATGGGTAGTGTAGGCAAACATGTTTGGATGCATTCAACAATCCATCTTGCAATGCCGGATTTAGAAATGGCCCTTCCTTTGTTAAGTTTGATGAAAGCAACAAAAAGTTGTGTTTTACAGATTGATTTACTCCTATCAATGTAATACATGAGAGCTTGTTTTACGTCAAATGTGTGTAGAGCCCGTTCTGCAACTTGGTCAGGTTGAGGGGAAAAACAAACAGTTCAATGAGTAGATTTAGGAGGAACTTTAAGTCCAACTTTGGGAGACATTTTGGTTGGTGTGGAGTACAACCCTGTCCCTGTGTATTTGGAAGAAGGGTTCTTCCAAAGTTAGTGCCTGAAGATCACTGCCAAGTCTAAGGGAAGTGATAGCAGCTGTGAATGTTACCTTCCAGGATAGAAAGTGGAGGGGCACAAATGAAGGGGCTGTTAACCTTGATGTAAGAGTTACTTACCTTCGGTAACGATGTATCTGGTTGAGACGATTCTAGCCGCAGATTCCTTTAAGTAGAATTATCCCCAGGCATGAGACTGGATCCGGAAACTTTTGCCACAGCATCCCTGCGTGCCAGGGGTGGGGCGACATCACGTGACTGTGCCCAGGTGTCGTCCACGTACGTGACGTCAGCGAGGTCAGATAAGACCCGCCCAGGCGCGCCTACGTCAGTTTTTTTCAGAGAACTTTTCCACACCACAACGCGGAACCACCAGATAAAATACTGTGGAAGCATGGGAACAGTATGCGAAGAGCAGAAACAGTGGAAAGAAACGGTGACTAACACCACCACCAGAGTAGTGCCAACACCGCAGAACCCAAGGGCAGGGAAAGAAGAACAAGCAGAAACCTGCGCAGACACCCTGCCAGCACATAGACAACCTCCCATCCCTGGGCCCCGGAGTCAAAAACATGCGTAAAAGTCATGGCACTCGTAGAAACCGCCCCCCCCCCCATTCTGAGCAAGGAATGGGACCAGTCCCAAGACCGACAGGGACAACAAATCTCCAAGCCACCCCAACCGAGAGGGCAACCACCCACAGGGGACGAGGGCAAGACAAGGCCAGGTGACCCTTAATCAGAGGATAGCAAGTGAGGGGAGGGAGGACAGGGATAGAAGCAATCCTCCCCCAAACCTGGAGTAGCCAGAACAGCAGGGCACCAGGGCACCGGAATCCCATCCTCCAAAGGACCAAAGGAGGAATGAACCGCCCCCAGACGGAGCCACCCGTCAAGAACAAGGAAGGCACTCACAGGAGAAACAGCCCCCCACCGGGAGGCGAGTACCGAAGACCAACCCAAGGGTCCTCGCAGAATAGGGGAGGAAGGGCGGGCTGTGAAGGAATCTGCGGCTAGAATCGTCTCTACCAGATAAATCGTTACCGAAGGTAAGTAACTCGTACATCTGATAGAGACTACTAGCCGCAGATTCCTTCATGTAGAATAAATACCCTAGCAATACCCCCTGGGAAGGAGGGTCTGCGAAAGGACCCCACCAGCCAATGCAGAACAGAGGGCCCCACAGGGGACCAGATCTGTGGACCAGGTAGAACCTTGTCCCTGCCAGGCCAAGGAAACCCCCACAAGCAGGACCCCACAGACCCCAAGGGGATGTAGGAGGGAAAGAAGGCTGAAGAGGCTCGTACACTCACAGCAGAGGAACCAAGGGCAAGGACTGAGATGCCGAAGCACCCCACTCTCCCACAAAGCAACATAGCTTCCGCCCAATGCCTAGACAGGAAAAGTGGAAGAAAAAGAAGAAGAAGCCTAGAGGGCCCAATGTAACTAGGGAAAAGAGGCGAACTCTTCCCCGATGGAGGGCAGCCTGCCAGCCAGAAAAGCGACGCCAATCAAAGCCAGAGGCAAGAAGAACAGCCCGAGGCCCAGGAAGGCCGAGTAGGCGACGCCCGGCAAGGGAGACACAGGATCATCCCAGAGCAGGGAGAGAAGGAGATGCCCGGGCCACCACTACGAGTGGCTGCGCACACGACCACAGGAAGCAAAAGCAACCTACTGAAACGCCATGGATAACAGGCACCCGAAGGGGACCAGAACCCTCTAGCAGAGCGCAAGCCATATGACATCTACCACTACCCCACATAGGGTACGATAAGTCCCAAGATAAGGGAACCCTCTTTGGAAGAACTACCGTAGCAGAGAAAAAACAAAAGAGCAACAGGGAAAAAACACCCCCGCCGAAGGCTTGAAAGTAAAGCAGAAGGCCCAATCTCAGGCCAAGCCTGCGCAACAACTCCTGCAGAACCACACACAATCAACACAAGGGCCGTCCAGCAGCCAACAATGCCAAAGTCCCAAGGAAGGATGTAAACGGCCAGAAAACACACTGCACAGCCAGCTTAAGAAGGCCCAGAATCAACCCAACTCAGAAGTCACTGAGGAGGGGACGGAGGAGGAGGAAGGATAAGGTGGAGGAGGAGGACGGAGCCCTGCCAAGAGCCTTTGGATGGCGGTGTCGGCCGGGGCATGAAACAACAGGCTGCCATCAAACGGAAGGTCGATGAGTCGCTTTCGAATATTCTCAGGGAATACTCCATCCCGAAACCAAGCATGGTGACGGAGAGCGACTGAGGAAGCCATGGCCCGGCCCAGCACATCTGAGATGTCCACAGCGGAGCGAAGAATAAACGCTGCAAGCTACCGGCCATCCAATGCATGATGCCATAAGTCCACCAGGCCAGACTCTTGGGACGCTGCAGATCCCAAGACTCAGCCGAGTCCCACAAACAGGAGGAGCCCAAGCCAGCACACACAAGGTGTTAAGGGCTCGCAGGGCCGCGCTGGTCGAGGCGAACATGTTGCGTCCCCAAGAGTCCAGCCAGCGGGTGTCTCGGGACGGCGGAGTCAACAGTGGCGGCAGGGAGGGAAAAGCGGTCCACAAAAGGGGGCTGGCGGCTGAGGGGTGAAGGGAAAGACACGCCGGGTCACGCGGCGCCGGGAGGTTCTGATGCAGAAGATGCTGAGGCACCGGGTCCCCTGAGGCAGGACGACTCCAAGCCCCCGTCAAGGAAGAAAGGAGCAAACCTTCAAAGGGAAGTAAAATTTCCCTCCCACCAGAGCCCTGGTGGAGGACCTCCAATAGATGGTCTGCTGGAAAGTGAGCCACCGGGTCACCCATGCGCAGAATGCCCACAGCCGTGGACACCGCGTGAGCGATGGCCGCACCCGCCTCCGTGGCCCTGTGGTGGAGAAAGGCATGGGCGACGGCTGCAAACTAAGGCGGCCGTCCCCAAGGCCAAGCGGGGCGGGCAAGGGCCAGACCTGGAAGTCAGAAGGAGCTGAAGAATGAGGGACCTGCTGCTCCTCCGATGAACACCCCTGCGCCAGGAAGGGCGGGGAGCCGGCATTCGACGCCGGTGAAAAAGACACCACACGGCGACCAGTCTCCGGGGAGGACGACACCAAGATACAGCCTGCCTCCAGAGAAGAAGGAGCGTCCGAATACGAATCCGCGGTACGACCCCTGCGCGGAGCCATAGAGTCCGCTGCTTAAGGTAGGACGTCGGCACCAGCCGGCATCCCCGGACAAGGTACCTCCAAGTCACCCCGCACCGGGGACCGGAGCGGAGACCGGAGTAGAGCTGAAGCCGCTCCGGCCCCGGGGTGGCGCCGGAGTGACGCCGACCCGACCCCAGCCGAGGCAGCCACCTGAGTGGGGGAACGAGACGGGCCTGGGGAGTGGCACGAAGCCCTCCGCCAGCCGAAGCCCAAAATGAGGCGAAGATCGCTCGGCAACCCATGTGGTGGCGCCAGGGACGATTCAACCTCCGACTCGCCCTCCGACGAGGCAGCCGCCTGAGGGGAGGGACGAGAGGGGCCTGGAGAGGGACGAGGGGTCTACCCTCGGCCTCGACCCGGAGCGGGACGAGGAGGGTCCACCGACCCCTGTGGCTCCGCACGGTCCAGCTGCTGCCGGCGCCGTCACCTCCGCCTTAGACAGGACCACCTTGTCAAAGGACCGAGGGGCTCGGGGATGCGAGCCCGAGCCCCGGCGACCTCCCGTGACACCACAGGGACCCCCCGTGGGAGTTTGCGGCGACACCTGAAGAAGGTGCCCCAGAGGAGCCGCACCCCTAACGGTACCACATCCTCCAAGCCTGGATCCGAACCAGTCGGCGCCACAGACGGCCCTGCGCAGAGCGAGGGATCCGCCAACGCCCCAGGAGGGGAAGGAGGAGGAGATGCCAGCGAGGCCTGCAAAACCGCCTATGTCTCCATTTGGACTCTTGACATCCCAACACAGGGAAATGGTGGATAGGACGACACGCGGGGCCTTATCACCCGCGGAGAGTCCACACCCCCAGTAGGCCGGAATCCATCCCCCGGGGACACACTGCGACACTTACCCACTGGGGAGCGACGCTCACGTGACATCGGAGAAAGGCGAGGACGACCACATCTGAAGCCATACGTCGAAGCAGACCAAGGGGAGGACGTCGACCTGGAGAGACGCGCCGAGAGAAGTTTCATCCAACGCTCCCGCCACGACTTCAGCGTCAACTGTTGGCACTGCATACAATCTGTGGTGCCGTGATCCTCCCCAAACACCACATACAAATGAGGTGAGGGTGCATCGCCGACATAAGATGCCCACAAGACGTGCAAGTCTTAAAGACCGAAGGCATTCGCACAATGTTCAACCAAAGAAATGGAAGAAAAAAGGGGGGCCCCAACAGGCCCGTAGCAAGGACATAGGCACGCCGGGGCGGGTCTTATGTGACCTCGCTGACCTCATGTGCGCGGACGACGTCTGGGTGGAGTCGCGTGATGTCGCCCCTTCCCCGGCACGCAGGGATGTTGTGGCAACAAAGTTTACGGATCCAGTCTCACGCCTGGGGATAATTCTACGTGAAGGAATCTGCAGCTAGTAGTCTATCAGTTATATATATATATACATATATATATATACACACACACATATATATATATCTATATTCACTGAAAAAACCATAGGTTTCACACACGTTATAGTTAGCTGGACATTTCACTTGTAAAAAACCAATGAAATTCCCCCGTTATATTTAGTTCAGCTAACTATAACTCGCGCGCCCGCAATCCACTGCTGATGACGTCACATACATGCGTGCTTGTACCGTGCGCGCACGGTACGCGTACGGTGCGCGCACGGCAAGTCATGTGATCAAGAAACAACACTTTTCATTGGTTTATAGTAGTTTCAGGTCAAGTGACTAATAAACAACACTTGTCAATGGTTTTTATTAGTTTCAGTTCCAGAAACTTCCAACACCACACCCACTCCCCTCATTATTACTTCTGATTCCCTGGGAGAAGGAGCTGAGCAGCTTTTCTAGTACTTCAGTACTTCAGAATGGCAGAGCAGCAGTCATCTTCTGGGAGTGAGCAGGAGACCCTTGTGAGACAGACAGAGGAAACAGAAAGACTCTTTTATATGGCAATTTTTTACATTTCCACAGGGGCAGAAGAAAGTGAATGCTCCCAAAGTCACCTGCACTCTTTGTGATCGTGTCTTATCAAGAGGAGATCCTAAAAAGAAATACTCTTTTAGTATCTTCACTATGATCAGGCACGTTAGAGATGTACATCCTGTGGCTTATGCTCGAGCTGCTAGAGAAAACCCTCCAGCAACTCAGCCGAGCACATCCGCAGCAGCTCAGCAGAGCACTTTATCTGTGGCGGCAGCTTCACCTTCTTCGGTTCCTCTGGATATACACCCTCGGTTTGAGAGGGTGCATATGCGGTGCAACTTGTGTTATGCTCTTATCTCTTATGCGGACACCAGCATTCCGCTAATAGAAAGGAAGATACAGCAGCACACGTGTGACACCCTATAATTTTTGCCATGTCTTTTTTTTCCTCTGTCCCTCAATTAACACGGCTCTTTTTAGAGCCACCTAACATCTAAACACTTAAAAAAAAAAATTAAATCAATTTTTTTAAATGTTTTTTTCCCCCGCCGTTTTTTTTTTTTTGTGACCTAAGGGGTCTCTCTTCTGCCTCTAAAACTCAAAATGGTGATAAAATGTTATTTTCACCCTTCGGGGTCCTTCATGGACCCCCTGACAAAGGCTAGGGGGTCAGGAACTCTCTACCCTGCCCCCTTTTCATGTTCTCCACCTTTCTTTTTCCCTGTCACACACACAACACACAAAATGGCGGTCGACACTTCTTGATTTCGACCGATTCGAATGTTGACTGTCATGAATCCACCAATCAGAATTACGCTTGCGCAGGGCACCGTGCGTGTATCGTGCGCGCACGGTGCGCGGCTATAGATATGTATGTGCTCTTAACTGCAATATTCTCAGGAACTACTGAACAGATTGACACCATATATGCAAAAGGCACATCCCTGACCTGAGGACTACCTCTGCCAAATTTCAAGTAATTCTGTTCAGCCGTTCGGGCTGTACCTTCGACTAAAGGTCCTATGGGAAATTGCATGGGGAAAACGCGTTTTGGGACCCCCCTTTTTTTCTCGGCTCCCGCTTGACGAATCACCCCGAGACTTTCAGGGTAGGAGCTGAGCGGAGCGCCCCATTAGTATTGAAAATTTCACGAAGATTCGTCAACCGGCGCCAAAGTTATTCAAAATAGAATTTTGAGATTTCCTATGGAAACACGGTCTTAACTATAACTATCTACTGGCGACCGCCAGTAGAGAAAATATATATATATATATATATATATATATATATATATATATATATATATATATATATATATATATATATATATATATATACACACACATATATATACACATATATTCACTGAAAAAACCATAGGTTTCAGGGGTGTTCTAGTTAGCTGGACATTTCACTCATACAAAACCATTGAAATTCCCCTGTTATAGTTAGTTCAGCTAACTATAACTGGCGCGCCCGCAATGTACTGCTGATGACGTCACATATTACATCACTCATGACATCACTGATGACATCTCAAATGACATCATCCAGTGAATGTGCTTTTTCCTGAAAATTAAATATGTGTTATATATATGTATATCTCAAGGTCGATGGAAGAATAAATGGGTATATAGGTGTCTAAATGGATGATTTTTTGTTTTTAAAAAATTGATTGTATAACTGACTGATTAAGTGTATCTTAGTGAATGCATGGGTTAGTGAGTAATGTTTAAATATGTAAATATCTGTATCAGTCTCTCACTTTGTGTATAAGTGGCATTGGTTGGTGAGTAGCTACATGAGTGTCTATATAGGTTATTGGTTTTGAGTATCAGTATGAGTGTCTGGGTGTTTGTATGGTTCGGTGGGGGGGTATTACGTAATGCATAGATGCATGAATGAGTGACTCACTGTTTGTATGTGTTGAAGACAGCATGTGTGCAGGACTGTATGGGTGGATGTGTGTGTGTATGGGTGTGTTAGTGAGGGAATGAGTGTCTCAATAGTGTCTTCATGAATAACTACATATGTTTTAAACTAGTATATGTGACTATTGGTGTAATGATACTCAAAAAAACAACTAATAACCTATATAGACATTCATGTAGCTACTCACCAACCCATGCAGCCACTTATACACAAAGTGAGAGACTGATACAGATATTTACATATTTAAACATTACTCACTAAGCCATGTATTTACTAAGATACACTTAGTCATTTATACAATCACCTTTTCAACAAAAAAAAATCATCCATTTAGACACTTATATACCCATTTATTCTTCCATCGACCTTGAGATATACATATATAAAACATATGAAATTTTCAAAAAAACACACATTCACTTGATGATGTCATCAGTGATGTCATCAGTGATGTCATTTGAGATGTCATCAGTGATGTCATGAGTGATGTCACTGACCATGTCATGAGTGATGTAATATGTGACGTCATCAGCAGTGCATTGCGTGCGAGTTATAGTTAGCTGAACTAACTATAACGGGGGAATTTCAATGGATTTGTACGAGTGAAAAGTCCATCTAACTAGAACGCCCTGAAACCTATGGTTTTTTCAGTGAATTTCTAAGCTTTTTTAAATGCTAATTCCTAACTATAACGTGCCTGAAACCTATGGTTTTTTCAGTGAATTTCAAAGGTTTTTTAAATGCTAATTTCTAACTATGCCTACAGAGATAGGACATGTGAAGAAAGAAGAAAAAACGCACAGAAATAAAAAAAAGAAATGCAGAAAGAAGCAACAGAAGTCCTCAAAGATGAAGAAAAGTGCAGGAAGAAGGATAACGTGCAGAAAGAACAAGCAGAAGAGCAGAAAGAAGCCTTGTTGCAAAATCATCCTGTACCCTCAACTTTTTCAGACGGATACTGGTGGTAACCGAGTCTGACTAACCAGTCCTAGAGCCAGTGCTATGTTAAAAGACACTCAGAATACAGTGAAAACACCTACATACACTCGGGAACACTATGCGTTGGGGTCCCCCTGTGATCAGCATGACCTCCTCTGTAAGCCCCTAGTATATAATAGGGCAGGGGATTAAAACTACCTCTTAAAACGCGCCACAGGGCGTGTTTGCACACGTCACCTCAGGCCCTGTCCCCTCACTTCCCCACTGTGTAAACACGCCCTGTGGCCGTTATAAGTTGGGAGATTAAGTCTCCTTGAATCCTGAGGGTCCCTAGGGTCCAACTAGACCACTAGGTACCTCCAGTAAGCGCCACAGAGCTGCGTTGCAGAGAGGTGTAAAAAGTGGCATGGCCTGGACCACCTCTCTGCAACGCAGCTCAGTGGCGCTTACTGGAAGCACCTGGTTGGCTAGTTAGCCCCCAGGGGCAGTCAGGATTGAAGGGGAATTATTTCCCCAACTTAAAACGCGCCATAGGGCGTGTTTGCACACGTCACCTCAGGTCCCGTCCCCTCCCTTCCCCACTGTGTAAACACACCCTGTGGCCGTTTAAGTTGGGAGATTAAGTCCCCTTGAATCCTGAGGATCCCTAGGGGCAAAATAGCCCACTAGGTACGTCCAGTAAGCGCCGTTGCAGAGAGGTGTAAAAAGGGACACGGCGTGCACCACCTCTTTGCAACGCAGAGCAGTGGCGCTTACTGGAAGCACCTGGTGGGCTAGTTGGCCCCCAGGGTCCCTCAGGATTGAAAGGGAATTATTTCCCCCCACCCTGGCGGCCCACCGGGGAAATGCTCGGTGCCCGCAACGGCCAGTCCGGCCCTGCCGGTGGCCTTTGGGTGTTGAGTTTCTTAAAATGGATCTTTTTATGCTACTCATTGATATTGCAATTTGGTTTATGCCGCTGGCTCCTCGTCTGCCTTTGATTTGTATGCGGGAGTATGTGAAAGCATTTGGAAAATAATACAGTTAAACCTAAACTGTGTAGTCTCATGATGCGACGTTCCCTTGCACACTGGTAGATTTGTTGCAGGAAAAAAACTCTTTAGACATGAACAGGAGCAGATCTCTGGATCAGCATGTAAAGGCATGGAAAGAAAATCACAAATCACTGTTGTCTGGATGGTCCGGTTCGATGAGAAGGGTATTTTGCCCCCTCAGTCCTGAAGGATTTAGGGTTTGAGTCCAGAAGAACAAGTTACTAACCTTCGGTATTGCTGACGAAAAATCTTCCGGATCCAGTCTGACGCCTGGGGATATTCTAAGGTGAGGAATCTAACTAACTAATGTTTCTTACAGATACATCGTTACCGAAGGTTAGTAACTTGTTCATCTGAAAGAAACACGTTAGTTAGATTCCTCACCTTAGAATAGATACCCAAGCAATACCATCCCCGGTGGTGGGTCTGCGAACCAAGATCACACCAGAAAGTCCTGGAGGACAGAACGGCCAAAGAAGCCATCCCTCCGGACTTGGCTGTCAAGGCAATAATGCCTGGCAAACGTGTGTAGCGAAGCCCACGTCGCCGCCTGACAGATGTCCTGCAAAGGGACTCCCCGTCCCAAGGCAGTAGCAGCCGCCGTGGCCCGAGTAGAATGGGCGCGCAGCCCAACAGGAGGGTCCTTTTTAGCCAAGGAATAGCAGATTTTTATACACAAAACGACCCACCGAGAGATGGTTCGTTTGTGCACAGCTTTCCCCTTCTTAGCGCCCACGTACCCAACAAAAAGCTGGTCGTCCACCCGGAACTGTTTTGTGCGGTCCAGATAAAAGGAGAGCGCACGTTTTGGGTCCAGACGGTGGAGCCTCTCTTCCTCTTTGGAAGGATGCGGAGGCGGAAAGAAGGTGGGCAAGGTGACAGACTGCCCAAGGTGAAATGGAGTCACCACTTTAGGAAGAAAGGAGGGACGAGGCCGAAGGACAACCTTGTCCGGATGAACAGACAGAAAAGGAGGCTTTGAAGATAAAGCCTGGAGCTCACTCACCCGTCTAGCCGAGGTGATGGCTACCAGAAAAGCAGTCTTTAGAGTTAGAAGACGAAGAGGGCAATTGTGAAGAGGCTCAAAGGGAGCGCACATCAGGAATGTCAAAACCAGCTTCAAGTCCCACTGAGGCATTACAAAAGGGACAGGAGGGAACGTGTGTGTAATGCCTTTGAGAAAGCGTGTAACCACAGGGGACTTGAAAAGAGAAGGCTGATCAGGAAGCCGCAAGAAGGCGGAGATGGCAGCAAGATAACCTTTCAGGGTGCCCAGGGCAGAGCCCTGCCGGGCCAGAGAAAGAAGGAAGAGGAGAACCTCAGAAAGAGGGGCGGAAAGGGGATCCACAGCCTTTGCTGTGCACCATGCCACAAATTTGTTCCACCGGCAGGCGTATACCGACTTTGTGGAGGGACGCCTGGCTGCCAGAATGATATCACAGACTTCAGGAGGCAAGTCAAATGGCATCAACTGCCGCCGCTCAATCTCCACGCATGGAGGTGGAGGCTGGACAGGTTCGGGTGGAGGACCGTCCCCTGCTGCTGCGACAGAAGATCCTCCCGAAGGGGCAGACGTATCGGGGGATCGGTCAATAGACTGAGTAGCTCGGGATACCAGTATCTTCGTGCCCAATCCGGAGCCACCAAGATGACTTGGGCCCGGTCGCGCCTGATCTTCTTCAGCACTCTGGGCAGAAGTGGTATAGGCGGAAAGGCGTACAACAGACCGCAACTCCACTTGTGACGAAAAGCGTCGCCGAGCGAGTGCCGCCTTGGAAATTCCAACGCGCAGAACTGCTGACATTGCGCGTTCTCTTCGGTGGCGAATAGATCTAACCAAGGCTCTCCCCACTGCTGAAAGAGGCCTTGCACCACTTCGGAGTTCAGACGCCATTCGTGATCCATCATGCACCGGCGGCTGAGTTAGTCTGCTCTGGCGTTCAGAGAGCCTGCCAGATGTTGAACCACCAGGGTGACGCCCTGGTGTTCCAGCCATGTCCAGAGGCGCAGAGCCTCCTGACAAAGGGTCCACGACCCCACCCCGCCCTGTTTGTTGCAGTACCACATGGCGGTGGTGTTGTCCGTGAACACCTGCACGACACTTCCCCTGACAGAGGGAAGGAAGGCTTTCAGTGCAAGCCGGATCGCTCTCAACTCCAACAGGTTGATGTGGAGACGAGACTCCGCCGGAGACCAGAGGCCTCTGATCTCCGCCTCTCCCATATGGCCACCCCATCCCAGGAGGGACGCATCCGTCACTACGACATGCTCCGGTTGGGGAAGGGAGAGGCTCTTGCCCTTGACCCACTCGCGGTCCGTGAGCCACCACTGCAACTGCTGTGCAGTACCCTCCGAGATCAAGACATGGTCGGACAGGTTGCCGTGATGCTGGGCCCACTGAAACTTCAGGTCCCACTGCAGAGCCCGCATGCGCCGCCTGGCGTGATGCACTAGTAGGATGCAGGAGGCCATCAGCCCCAGAAGCCGCAACACTAGCCTGACCGAAACCCGGGATAGAGGCCGAAAGATGGGAATCAGGGCCTGTATATCCCGGACCCGCTGTTCCGGTGGATGGACCCGGAACTGCGCCGAATCGAGAACCGCTCCGATGAAGAGGAGCTTCTGAGAGGGACTCAAGTGTGACTTCGGCACGTTGATGGAAAACCCCAGCAAATGCAGGAGATCCGCCGTAGTCTGGAGGTGGGAGACGACTGCCTGGGGCGAGCCCGCCTTCAACAACCAGTCGTCGAGATAGGGGAAGACTGGGACCCCTGATCTGCGCAGATGAGCTGCGACCACCGCCATCACTTTCGTGAACACCCGAGGGGCACTGGTGAGGCCGAAGGGGAGCACGGTAAACTGAAAGTGCTCTTGGCCCACCGTGAACCGCAGGTAACGCCGGTGGGCCGGCAGGACGGGGATATGGAAATATGCGTCCTGCAAGTCCAACGCTACCATCCAGTCTCCAGGGTCTAGGGCAGCTAAAACCTGAGCCAACGTTAGCATCTTGAACCTTTCCTTTCGGAGGAAGGCATTGACGTTCCGGAGGTCCAAGATAGGGCGCAGGCCCCCCTTGCCCTTCTTGGGAACCAGAAAGTAGTGGGAATAACAACCACGACCTACTTCTGGACTCGGAACGCGCTCGACGGCCCCCTTGGCCAAGAGAGCCGAAACTTCCTCGCGGAGAAGATCCAAATGATCCCCCGAGATACGGTGGTGCTGCGGTGGCATGGCTGGAGGGGTCGTCTCGAAGGGGAGGGAGTAGCCCCTTCGGACGATTTGCAGCACCCACCTGTCCGATGTTATGGACCGCCAGTGGAGCAGGTGATGGCGAACTCTGCCGCCCACTGGCGTGGTATGGGCCTGAAAGCTCGGACTAGGAAGGCTTTGAGGCGGATGCTGCCGGGGTGGATGTGGGCTGACCACGTCGGCCTCCATTTCCGCCACGGCGGAAGCCACGTCCGCGACCGCGCGCAGGTTGGTTCTGCGGCTGGTGGCTTTGCGGACGTGAGGAGGCGCCCCTTCCTTGGCCACGAAAGGGGCGAAAAGCGGAGGTGTGCGCCCGCGGAGCCGAGAGGCCCAAGGACTTGGCCGTAGCCCGGGAGTCCTTAAAGCGGTTCAGCGCACTGTCCGCCTTCTCACCAAACAGGCGAGTGCCATCAAAGGGCATGTCCATGAGGGTGTTCTGGACATCCCCGGAAAATGACGTGGACCGCATCCAGGCGTGGCGGCGGAGCGCCACCGTGGTGGAAATCGCCCGACCTAGCGAGTCCGTGGTGTCAAGCCCACATCTTATGGCGTGCCGTGCTGCATCCCTCCCATCGGCCAAAGCCTGGGTAAGACGCGTCCGGACCTCCTCCGGACACAGGGGCAGCACGTCCTCCACCGTATCCCACAGGGAATGGGAATAACGGTCCAAGAGACAGGCGGTATTTAAGGACCGCAGGCCCAAACTAAGGGACGAGAACAGTTTCTTGCCAAACTGCTCGAGTCTCTTGGAATCCCGGTCCGGCGGAGCGGTCGGGAAGGAGGATTGGGAAGTAGAGGCCTGGATAACCAGACTCTCGGGGGTGGGGTGTTGGGACAGGAAACTGGGGTCGCCCGGAGCAGGGCGGTGGCGCCTGGCAACGTTCCTATCCACAGGAGGAACTGTGGAGGGCTTGGACCAGGTGCCCTGCAGAACGTCAGTGAGGGCCTCGTTGAACGGCAGCAGAGGCTCAGTGGAGCTTGCTGAGGTTTGAAGCACCTCAGTGAGGATGTTGGTCCTCACAGCCACGGCAGGCAACTCGAGCCCAAGGGCCTCAGCCGCCTTGCGCAGCACCACAGAAAATGCTGCACCCTCCTCCGAAGCCACGGTCGGAGGAGAAGTGAATCCAGCGTCTGGCGAGGTGTCCAGCCCGCTGGCCTCCCCCAGTTCATCTGCCCAGTCCTGAGAAAGCTGTGACTGAACAGCCAGAGGGTCCTCGAACCCCTCCCAGTCGCCCCCTTCTTCCGATTCCTGATAAACAGGAGGAATGATCGGAACCGGACTGTAGAGATGGTAGGTCTCAAGCGGCGTCGGATGCGGCGTCGGCGGACGCCGTGCCGGCGTCGGGTCCGGATGAGGGCTAAACCGGGGCGTCGGCGTCACAGGCGTCGGCGTCGGTGGCGCCGGTGACGGCGTCGGTGGTTCAGGCGTCGGCGCCGGTGGAGGAGTGACAAGGTCAACCGGCGTCGACTGGGGCCCAGGCAAGGGCCCCGCGGGGACCTGCGGCGTCGAGACCGGAGTCGTCGACGGCGCCGGGGCCGGAGCCGCCGGCACGCGAGGTCGCCCAGTCGAGTCCGCGGGGCCCGAAGGCGCGCCAGCGGGCGTCGACGGCGGGGCCAGGCTCCTCATGGCCGAGAGGAAGGCACTGATCTCCGCCGGCGCCGCGTCAGCCCCAGGGACCGGAAGGTATGGGGGCGGACGCGGCGCCTGCGGCTCCGCCGGAGCCGCGGGGGTGGAACCACTTGGACCCTCGGCCGAGTCGCGCGACCGGCGAGGGGAGTCCGAAGAGCGATGTCGCCGCTTGGACTTCTTAGAGTGTTTGGACTTACCCGACGACTTGGAGCCCGACGAGCGATGGTGGCGTCGGCTAGGGCTCCGCGAGCGATCCTTGGACCTCCTCCTGGACCGGGATCGCGCACGACGCGGAGCCGAGTGGCGAAGCTCGAGAAGCTTGCGGGACCGCTCCCGCCTAGCCTTCGAAGTCAGGGCCTGACAGTCGTTGCACGACTCCGCGTCGTGGTCGAGGCCTAAGCAGTAGAGGCACCGGCGGTGGTGATCGGTCACCGACATCAGTCGATGACAATCTTCGCAAGCCTTGAACCCAGGCATCCTACCGGCACCAGATGTCGACAGACAAGGATCAAAAATGATCAAAAAGATTTAGTCAAAAAAGACTAAAAGGGGTAGCTCTCCCGGATCTGCGCTTACTGGCGCGGAAAAAAGAAGAACTGACGTCAGCGCGCGAGGGCGGCGTCTAAGTACTCCGACGACGTCATCCCGGCGCACGACGCCGACGACGGACGCGGAGCCGCAGACGACGCCTAGCGACGCGCAAGGGGTATTGCTGACGAAAAATCTTCCGGATCCAGTCTGACGCCTGGGGATATTCTAAGGTGAGGAATCTAACTAACGTGTTTCTTTCAGATACAGACCCACCTTCGAATAGATACTGCTTTGGTATGTATTCAAAAGGTGAGAAATCTACAACTAGAAGTCTATCAGAAGAACAGGTTACTTACCTTTGGTAACGCTATTTCTGGGAGAGAGATTATCTAGTCACAGATTACTCCCTGACCCACTCATCCTCCCAGTTCTATGAATGGAGTCTATTGATTAATAAAATCCCAAGTCTAAGAATCTGCACACTGGGTCATAACCAGTTTGCTATTGGGGCTCTGCCTCTGGGAGCAAGGGCAGCCTTAAAAGCAATATAGGCTCCGCACACCAGTGAGGAGCCACACGGTGTCACCTAGTGGCGCGCATCAGGAATTCTTAAAAGATTCCAGATCCAGTCAGATGCCTGGGGAATATTCAAAAGGTCAGGAATCTGCGACTCGAAGTCTTATCAGAATCCACTGTTACAGTTCTGAACCTAGCTTGAGACTGTTTGCTCAGTTTTTGTATCACTCCTCTTCCCCATATAAAATCTTCAGTTTGTGTCTGCTTGCATATTATTTAAACTTCAAACAGTTTAATGCATACTCTGCCTTATCCAGTTCTATAGTCCTGAACAGCCCCCTTACCATGGTACTGTTCAGCCATGTGCTTTGAAACAGAGTTGGCTGTGCTTTACCTCCAATACTGCAAGATTGCTTTTCAATGTGGCTAACTGTACCCCCCTCTCCTTTGTAAGCTGGTTGGCCTCCACTATCAAGTGTCCTGTAATTACAGCTTTTAGCAAATCACAATCACTTGCAACCCCAGTCTCACTATTCCAATTGTACTGTAGAGCCATGGTCTGATAGGATTAGTGATCCCTGCTCCAGTTCCATCACTGTGCCGAACAGGCACTTATTATTTGGGATAGTGAATGCACTTGCATATATTTTTACTTGCATGGGAATAGTGAGACTAGCCCTGTTATAATCGGTGCCCATGTCTCCATGGATCTATCAGCACTAGTTCCTCTCTCATCCTATTGCCTTTAGCTGTGATAAGGAAAATGCTACTTACCCAGTATGCATCTGTTCTTGGCATATAGCTGGGAAAAGCGAGAGTTTTTTTGAGTATCTATTGTGGCTCCTAGGTAGTCCTTTGTATTGGTTGGTTAGAGATGTGAATTTGGTACATTGATTGTGATCCCTGGTTGATGCAGTAACCAAATTGTCCTGAAGAAAAAGTTACTTACCTTCGGTAACGATATATCTGTAAGAAACATTAGTTAGTGATAGATTCCTTACCTTAGAATTACCCCCAGGCGTCAGACTGGATCCAGAAAGTTTTCGTCAGCAGTACCCCTGCGCGTCGGAAAGTGGCATCGTGTGGCTCCGCGTCCGTCGTAGGTGTCGTGGTCACAGAAATGACGTTGCGGCAGCTACTTAGACGCCACCCTCGCGCTCTGACATCAGTTCTGTACACGGCTTTTCGCGCCAGGAACGCAGAGCCATGCAAAATACTGACCACTGGTGCATTGAAACTGGGGCCCTGAAAGGGATGACCTTAACCCTAGAAATCAGTTCGCAGAACGGGGAGGATGGGTGGGGCGGTAGGGAATCCATCACCAACTAATGTTTCTTACAGATATATCGTTACCGAAGGTAAGTAACTTATTCATCTGAAAGAAACACGTTAGTGATAGACATTGTTGGTACGTGTTGGCTTTGATGAGCCAGTCGTCTAAGTACAGGAAGATGTGGATGCTCGGTCTCCTTAGGTGAGCAGCTACTACGTCCAGACAATTTGTGAAGACTCTGGGGGAGGTGGTGACACCAAATGGCAGTACCCTGAACTGATAGTGCTGACCCGCTACCACAAACATGAGGAATTTGAGCTGAGCAGGGTGAATTGGTATATGAGAGTAGGCGTCTTTTAGATCCAGAGTAGATGGAAAGTCGTCTTTCTGTAGCAGAGGAAGTATCTGTTGAAGTGTCACCATGTAGAAATGGTCTGACGGAATGTACCGGTTGAGTTCTCTGAGATCTAAAATTGGTCTGAGAGAACCGCCTTTTTTGAGAATCAGTATATGCCTGAATTGTGATGTTGGGGCGGCACATGCTCTATAGCCCCTTTTAGAAGTAGAGACTGAACCTCTTGTTTGAGGAGGTATAGGTGGTCTGGTGATAGTTTGTGGGGCTTTGGTGGAATATTTGGAGGGGTGTTGATAAATTCCAGGCAGTAACCAGAACGGACTATTTGGAGAACCCAATTCACTGTTGTTATCGATTGCCCGATGGGTAGAAAATCTGACAGACTTCCCCTGATAGGTGTTAAGTGGTCGGGACTGAAGGGCTCCCGTAGATTTGGCTATCTTTCTTCATTTTCTCAAGTGAAGAAATCTACCACTGGGCCAAATAAATGTTCCTTATCGAATGGGGTATTCAAAATGGAGGTTTGAACCTCAGGTTTAAAACCAGATATTCGGAGCCAGGCATGTCTCCTTAAAAGGACACTAGTGTTTATAGCTCTAGCAGCAGCGTCTGCAGCATCTAAAGAGCATCTTATTTGATTGTTAGCAATAAGTTACCCTGCATGAACCAGATCTTGTGCTTTTGATTTGTGTTCTGGGTGTAAATATTGGATCAGTTGTTCCATTTCATCCCAGTGCGCACAGTCGTATCTCGCTAAGTGCTTGAGTGTTGAAGACCCCCAGAAATTGGCTGTTTGAGAAGCTACCCTTTTCCCAGAAGCGTCAATAAGTTTTGATTCCTTATCAGGAGGTTGGTCCTCTACTGTTGTCTGGGAGTTGGCTCTTTTTCTTGCATTAGACACAACCAGGGAGTCTAGTGGCAATTGTCCCCCTATATACACTGAGTCCAACAATGGTGCTGGCTTGAACTTTTTGTCCACTCTAGTGGTAAGAATACAAGCTCTGACTGGGTCATTAAAAAGGTCATGTACATGCCTGACAATACCTTTAAGTATGGGTAGTGTATGTGATGACATCTGTGTAGTACTGAGTGATTCAAAGAGGAAATGTTCTTCTAATGACTCCTTATGTAGCTGCACCTCATGGTAGTTGGCAGCTCAACCCAGAAACTCGACGTAGCTTACACTATCATCTGGTGGAGAGGGTTTGGTAGGGTACAAATCGGGATCATTGCCCGTGGGCGAGTTGGTGTTCTATGGGTCTTGTAATGGCTGATTATCATCACCATCATCCTGGTTCTGGAGAGTTTTTTCTCTTAGCAGTACCCATGCTCGTCGGTAGGTGCAATTGGTCGACTCTGCGTCCGCCATCGTCGTTGTGGTTGCTGGAATGACATTGCGGTGCCTGCTTTTACGACGCCCCTGCGCGCTAACATCAGTTCTGACATGACTTTCCACGCCAGCCTAGCGCAGATCCGGAGAGAGCTTACCTTTTTAGTAATTTTTTTGACGAAGCTTTTTTCGACTATTGTTGACTTCTTTTTTCGAGGCATCGACTCCTGGCGCCCAGGGATGGCCCATCGTCAGACCACCTTCGAGCCCTGTGAGGTCTGTCACAAACAGATGTCTGTGACGGACCAGACGCACAGGGGTACTGCTACGAGAAAAAAGTTTACGGATCCAGGCTGACGCCTGGGGTAATTCTAAGGTGAGAAATAAGAGGTAAGGAATCTATAACTGTCTCTTTCAGATAGGCACGCACAGTGAAGCTAAAGACAGTAAGGCCCTATATATCATACCTTTCAGTAGGATCCATCACACTGCTGGATCTTTATGACAATCTGCCAAGGTGTCTGCCAGATCGAGCTTATATTAAAAAAATATATATTTAAATAATTGATATATCCATGTATAAAAATGTATATACATATAGATACATAGAGGCCTTTTGGGTAAACCTTCTACAGACATTGTTCTGCCGAGTCATTTTCACTCTGCTTCCATCCATGACATGCATAGGATAATGGTTCAGTCCCCACCAACCATAGGATCTCTCACTGCATCCTGCGTGGCCACTTCCTCTAATGCAGGGGATCTCTATTAAATGCTGCCATCCATAGTGTATCACTATTTACCATTACAGGGTGGCCAACAAATTGGTTCAAAAAATGACCACCATGTTGTAACTTTAAAGCAAAAAGAGACTATGTACAATACCACTCCACAAAGGACACCTACTGCTATGTTCAGTTTTGTTATTACAAGCTTATGCCTGGCATGTTTATACAGCAGTAAGTTTTATTTTTTCTTTGCTAGCTGTTGATATTTTAAGCATTTTATTGTGGTTGTGTCAGAAGGTGAATGCAAGAATGATTCACTGGATGGATGAATGGATGCATGAATGCCAAGACGAGTCACAGGTATGATGACCTATTGAGTCCCTAAACCCATCACTGACACAAAAGGCACTTTCACTCATTCACCAGACACACTGGCATTGCCTGTGTTTGTTAAAATAAGTTTTAGAGCATACTACAATTCTCCAGACAGTTCTTGAGGGTAGCTTGCTAATCACTCATTTAATGTGCAGAATGCATGGACATTGCCTCTAGACCAGGCAACTGTCATGAAACTGTACTGGCCATAGAGTATCATGATTTGCCACTTCTAGATGTTCCTTCTAAACATAGCAGCTATTCTGGAAATTTAAAACAACAATACACTAAGTACGATACCTCCATGAGACAGCCACCTGCTACTATATTCAATTATATTTGTTAATGCAAGTACATGGCCACAATGTTTAAGCAACATCATGTTTTCCTTTTTCCATCTATTATTCATTTAGTATATCTTGTTTATGTTGTTGAATATATGTGTGTTTTATTGTGACTGTGTAAGTTGGAGAATGTAAGAAGGTGTCAATGGGTGGATGAATGGATGCATAGTGCAAAGATCAAAGATAAAGCACAAGTTACTTACTTGTGTAACGATATATCTGTAAGAGACATTAGTTAGTGATAGATTCCTTACCTTAGATTATCCCCAGGCGTAAGACTGGATCCAGAACGTTTTCGTCAGCAGTACACCTGCGCGTCGGAAGGTGTCGTCGTGCGGCTCCACGTATGTCGCTGGCGTCGTAACCGCCGAGAGGACGTCGTCGGAGCTACTTAGACGCACCCATGCGAGCTGATGTCAGTTCTGCACACAACCTTTACGCACCAGGAGTGCAGCGCCATGCCAGAGACCGACTACTGGTGCAATAGAACTTTGTCCCTAAAAGGGATGACCTGAACCCTAGAGAACAGTTCGCAGAACGGGGAGGATGGGCGGGGGCTTGCGGTAAAGAATCTATCACTAACTAATGTCTCTTACAGATGGAATATGCTACTTACCAGTATGCATCTGTTCTTGGCATGTAGAGCTGCAGAGTTGTACACTTAGCATAGATCGCCATCTGGTGTTGGGCCCGGATGTTTGCAGTTTGTTTTTGTTCTTTGGACAGTCTTTGGAAGTCACGAGTTTGGTGACTCCTCCTTCGGTCCGTACTGCGCATGGGCTTCGGCTCCATCCTCAGATTGTTTTTCGCCAACAGGGAAATGATGGAGCGTAGTAATAACAGTGAGAAACCCATGTGTGTTGTATCTAAATAAGATGTACTGGAACGGATACAGGTAGCCGGGGAGGCGGGTGGGCGTGTACAACTCTGCAGCTCTACATGCCAAGAACAGATGCATACTGGTAAGTAGCATATTCCGTTCGAGGCATATGGGCTGCAGATTGTACACTTAGCATAGATTATATAGCAGTACCCAACCTTAGCGGCGACCACCGGTATCCGTTGCAGTGGTTCGAAAAAGTGTCTTTAGTACAGCCTGGCCCACCCTAGCTTGCTGCTTGGAATGCACATCTACACAGTAATGTTTTGTGAAGGTGTGCGGTGTAGACCATGTGGCTGCTTTGCAGATGTCATCTAAGGGTATATTCCCTAGAAAAGCCATAGAAGCCCCTAACTTTCTTGTGGAGTGGGCTTTAGGCGGAACAGATAATGTTCTTTTTGCCTTTTGATAGCAAATTTGTATGCACTTTACAATCCACCTAGCTATCCCTGATTTAGAAATGGGGTTGCCTTTATGTGGTGGAGAGAAGGAAACGAACAATTGTTTAGTCTTCCTGAAGGGTTGCGTTCTTTGTATGTAGTATAGCAAAGCCTTTTTCACATCGAGTGTGTGTAAGGCCCTTTCTGCAACAGATTGAGGTTGCGAGAAGAAGACAGGTAATTCCACCGATTGATTGAGATGGAAGAGGGAAATGACCTTGGGCAGAAACTTCGGATTTGTGCGAAGTATGACCTTGCTGTGATGTATTTGTATGAAGGGTTCCTGTATAGTGAACGCTTGTATTTCACCAACCCTTCTAAGGGAAGTGATAGCTACGAGAAAAGCTGTTTTCCAGGTGAGAAACTGTAGCTCACATTTGTGCATTGGTTCGAAGGGCGGACCCATTAGTCGTGTAAGAACTAAATTTAGATTCCATACAGGGGAAGGTGGTGCCCTGGGAGGAATTACTCGTTTAAGGCCTTCCATAAAGGCTTTAATAGCGGGCACTCTGAAGAGTGATAAATGCTGTCTGTTTTGTAGATAAGCAGCGATCGCTGCTAGGTGTAGGCGTATGGATGAATATGCCAGGTTACACCTGTGAAGATGGAGCAGATAGCATATAATGTGCTGTATGGATGCATCTAAAGGGTTGATTGTATTGTTACGGCAGTAAATTACAAATCTTTTCCACTTTGCGGCATAGCATGCTCTAGTGGTAGGACGTCTGGCTTCCATGATGATGTTCATGCAATCAGGGGGAAGGTTAAGGTATCCGAATTCTAAGATTTCAGGAGCCAGATCGCCAGGTTGAGGTGAGCTGGGTCCGGGTGCCTGATTTCTCCATGGTTCTGGGTTAGGAGGCATGGGGATAGGTGCAGTTTTTGATGTGGTACCACTGACAGTTGTAGTAGCGTGGTGTACCACGGCTGCCTGGCCCACGTCGGAGCTACTAGAATGAGTGTGAGGGAGTGTTGTTGTAGCTTCCTTACCACTAATGGAATTAGTGGGAGAGGTGGAAAGGCGTATGCAAATCTGCCTGACCAGTTCATCCATATCGCATTGCCCTTGGACAATGGGTGTGGGTATCTGGCGGCGAAGCTTGGGCATTTTTTGTTTTCGTGGGTAACGAAGAGGTCTATCTGAGGATGCCCCCACTGTTGGAAGAATGGGTGAAGAACTTGTGGATGCAGTTCCCATTCGTGTAGTTGTTGCGTTTGTCTGCTGAGCAGATCTGCCATGGTGTTTTGTACACCTGGAACGTGCTGTGCCAGGAGAAAGATGTTTTGGGGAATTGCCCATCTCCATATGCTCTGGGCTAAGCGGGAGAGCTGGGGAGAGTGTGTCCCCCCCCTGTTTTTGGATATAATACATTGCAGTCATGTTGTCTGTGCGAATGAGGACTGCTTTGCCCGAAATCTGTTTTTGGAAAGATTTTAGGGCTAGAAAGATCGCCAAGAGCTCCAGATGGTTGATGTGGAGCGATTTTTGCTGTGGCGTCCATAGACCTTGCATTGTGAGGTGTAGGAGGTGCGCTCCCCAGCCGGAGAGCGATGCGTCCGCTGTTAGAATCACCTGAGGAACCGGGTCCAGGAACGGCCGCCCTTTGGAAAGGTTTGTGGTGTTCCACCACTGCAGAGAGTGATGTGTGCGGCCGTCCACCAACACCAGATCCGTCAGCTGACCCTGGGCCTGGTTCCACTGTTGTGCTAGGCACTCTTGAAGTGGACGCATGTGGAGTCTTGCATGGGGCACTATGAAGATGCAAGACGCCATCATTCCTATGAGCTTCATAAACACTCTTGCTGGAAGAGAGTGTTGGGGAAGGAATGTTTTGCGTAAGGCTTGAATGCTTGTGATTCTGGCTGAGTTTGGATAGGCAATACCTTTGGAGGTGTCTATAGTAGCCCCGAGATATTGCTTTGTGTGAGATGGTATGAGGTGGGACTTTTGGTAGTTCACCGTGAAGCCTAGCTGGTGGAGCAGTTGGATGGTGCTGTTTGTATGTTGCACACATTGGTGGTAGGACGCGGCTTTTATCAGCCAGTCGTCTAAGTAAGGGAAGACGTGAATATGTTGACGTCTGAGGTGTGCTGCCACTACCGCTAGGCATTTGGTAAACACCCGTGGTGCGGTGGTAACCCCGAAGGGGAGAACCGTGAATTGGTAATGCTGCCCGTCCACCACCAACCTGAGGTACTTCCTGTGAGAGGGGTGTATTGGAATGTGAAAGTATGCGTCTTTCAGATCCAAGGTAGTGAGAAAGTCTCCCTGACAGAGGAGCGGGAGGACTTGTTGTAGGGTGACCATGTGGAAATGGTCTGAATGTATGTAAGCATTTAGAGGCCGGAGGTCCAGAATGGGCCTGAGGGTCCCGTCTTTCTTTGGTATTAAGAAATATAGGGAGTAGACCCCTAGATTTTGCTGATTGACGGGGACCTGCTCTATAGCGTGTTTTTGGAGGAGGGAGAGTACCTCCTGTTTGAGCAGTGTGGAATGTTCTTGAGACATTGGACGGTGCCTTGGTGGGATATTGGGTGGGGTAGATGTTAGCTCGAGACAGTACCCTGACCAATTATTTGGGTCACCCATTTGTCCGATGTTATGGACTCCCATGCGTGGATAAAGTTTTGTAGTCTGCCCCCGACCGGAGTGGGATGGTCTGGGGGGAGCGGAGGGAAGTCATTGTGTGGGCGGGGTGGCAGAACGGGTGGTGTTAGTTTTGCCCCTGCCCTTATTGTTGTTGCCTCTGTAACCACCCCTTTGAAAAGGTATTTTGAGGAGGGGACTTGTAGGAGGTAGAGGCGCTATCGGTGGAGAAGCCTCTGCCTGTGCCACGAAAGGAGGAGCGTCGAAAGGAACGTTTAGAGGCTTGTGTTTGGAGTGCCCCCATAGACTTTGCTGTGTCTGTGTCCTATTTCATCTTTTCCAACGCTTCGTCTACCTTTGGCCCAAAGAGAGTTTGTTGGTCAAAGGGGTGATTGAGTATGGACGCCTGGACTTCAGGCTTGAACCCTGAGATCCTGAGCCAGGCATGGCGACGAAGCAGGACACTGGTATTTATGGCTCTAGAAGCAGTGTCGGCTGCATCGAGGGCACACTTAATGGAGGTGTTTGTAATTAGTTTACCCTCCTGTATTAGTTCATGAGCCCTACGCTTGTGTTTCTCGGGAAGGTGCTGCATAAGAGCCTCAAGTTCGTCGTAGTGTGCTCTGTCATAGCGCGCAAGTAGCGCTTGTGTGTTTGCAATGCGCCACATGTTTGCAGCTTGAGAGGCGGTGCGTTTGCCAGACGCGTCTAGGAGTTTGGATTCCTTGTCTGGCGGTGGGGCTTCTCCTGAGGACTGGGAGTTAGCCCGCTTTCTAGCTGTAGAGACAACTAGGGAATCTAAGGGAGCAGGGCCCTTAATGTATGCAGGGTCTGTGGGTGCCGCCTTGTACTTTTTCTCTATTCTAGGGTTTAGTACCCTGGCCCTGACAGGGTCTTTGAACACCTCTGCGGCATGCTTGGTGACACCCTTAAGCATGGGTAAAATAGATGTGGATTTGTCCTGTATGTCAAATGTGTCCAGTAAGAAGTCGTCTTCCACTGGTTCACTGTGCATGTCCACCCCATGGTAGTGTGCTGCTCTCTGCACTAAATGATGAAACCCTAAGGAGTCCTCTGGAGGAGACGGCCTGGATGGGTATAGGTCGTCCTGAGGCATATCGGGTATATCAGGGTTATTGTAATCCTCCCATGGGTCTGGGGTCCCCGGTGGAGTGGGATCCATTGGGGCGTCCACCGGGTAATTGTCCGGGTCCCCGTCGTCCGGATCTGGGGACGGGGTCGGAGAGTAATGAGGTAAAGGTGGTGGAGACCTGGGAGGGGGTGGAAGAGGTGGAGGAGGCAGGGGAGGAGGTAGTGGGGAGGGCACTCTGAGGGGAGAAGTAGCAGAGTCCTTCCGTTTGGGCGGTGGAGGAGGAGCCGGAGTATCAAGGCGTCTTTTCTTGATAATTAAAGTCAATAGCCCAGTCTTTGGATCTTTGGACAGAGTCTTTTGTAAAGGGTCTGGTGTAAACAGAGCCAATGGTGCCGAATCGTCCGTCGGCACCGATGATTGCGGAATCGAGGGCTTCGATGGTTTCTGTGCGCCATGCTTTTTTGGGGCCTCCGGTTTTTTCGGCGTCGAGGGAGTTTTCGGCGCCGGAGCGTCGGTGCCGACTGATTTGTGTTTGGTCGGCGCCGAGAGTCCAGGCTTCGGCACCGGTGGCTTCGGAGTCGAGCTGGATATTACTTTCTTCGGTGCCGGATGCTGTTTTTCGGCACCGGGCGTCGGCTGGCTCGATCCAGAGCTGCCGTGAGACTTTGGAGGCTTCGACACCGGGCCCGAAGGTGGGGTGATAGAAGCTTTGGTCTTGGTTTTGCCCAGGCCAGCAGGCGAGGGTGTAACCTGAGTCTCTTTGGTTTTGGGCGCGGGGGTGGGAGGGGGCACAGTACTCATGACCCGCTGCGCCGGTGTGATGCCCTCCACGTCGGAGTCGTCGGCCTCGGAAGCGCTGACGACGTCTTCCTCCTGCTCGGTGTGTATTTGCCCCGAAGCTTCGGCGCCGTCTCCGAAGATGTCCGGTGGAGCTGCAGACGATGAGTGCGCCATGGTGCGTCGAGCTCTTCGATCTCGGATGGTCTTCTTCGATCGAAAAGACTTACAGGCGGGGCAGTCTCTGGCCTCGTGTTCTGGAGAGAGGCAAAGATTACACACCTGATGGAGGTCGGTGTGGGGAAATTTAGACCCACATTTTGGGCACTTTTTGAACGGAGTCCTTTCCATCGGCCGGGACCGGAGTCGAGGAGGGCCCGAAGGCCGGTGCCGATGTACGGGATGGAGAAAGTGCCGCTTCGAGAGATGAAGATGATGATGAAGAAACTCGAAGAAACGAGGATTTTCCGTCGAGGCTGGAACCGTAGAAGTTCGAAGCCGGAGCACGAAGTATCACATCCGAGCCAGATGGCGGAAAAAAAACAATCTGAGGATGGAGCCGAAGCCCATGCGCAGTACGGACCGAAGGAGGAGTCACCAAACTCGTGACTTCCAAAGACTGTCCAAAGAACAAAAACAAACTGCAAACATCCAGGCCCAACACCAGATGGCGATCTATGCTAAGTGTACAATCTGCAGCTCATATGCCTCGAACATATCGTTACACAGGTAAGTAACTTGTGCATCTGAAAGATACACGTTAGTGATAGATTCCTTACCTTAGAATACATACCCAAGCAATACCAACCCGGTGGTGGGTCTGTGAAGTGAGATTACACCAGAAAGTCACAGAGAACTGAACGGCCAAAGAAGCCGTCTCTCCAGACCTGACTGTTAAGGCAATAGTGCTTCGTGAAAGTATGCAACGAGGCCCAAGTGGCTGCCTGACAGATGTTTTGCAGGGGGACACTGCGTCCCAATGCTGTAGTAGCTGCTGTTGCCCTGGTAGAATGGGCGCGCAGCCCAACCTTTTTAGCCAGAGAGTAACAGGCTTTAATGCACAAGACAACCCATCGGGAGATAGTCCGCTTGTGCATAGCCCGGCCTTTCTTGGCGCCCACATAGCCAACAAAGAGCTGGTCATCCACCCAGAACTGTTGCGTTCGGTTGAGATAGAACGAAAGCACACGTATTGGGTCCAGACGGTGGAGCCTCTCCCATCTTCTCTTGAAGGGAGCGGTGGAGGAAAGAAAGTGGGCAGAGTTACAGTTTGCCCCCCCAGATGAAAGGCAGAGACTACTTTTGGTAGAAAGGAGGGACGCGGTCGAAGCACAACCTTGTTCGGATGAATCGCCAGGAAAGGAGGTTTACAGGAAAGAGCTTGGAGCTCACTCACCCGCCGAGCGCAGGTGATGGCCACCAGGAAGACAGTTTTCAAAGTTAATAACCGCAAAGGACAGCTATGAAGAGGCTCAAAGGGAGCGCACATCAAGTATGTGAGAACCAGGTTCAAGTCCCATTGAGGCACCACAAAAGGAATAGGAGGGAAAAGGTGAGTAATGCCTTTGAGAAATCTATTGACAACTGGGGACTTGAAAAGAGAGGGCTTATCAGGCAGCCTAAGAAAAGCTGAAAGAGCAGAAAGGTAGCCCTTGATAGTGCCCAGAGCAGAGCCCTACTGGGCCAAAGAGAGAAGGAACAATAGGACCTCAGATAGAGGGGCAGAAAGAGTATCTACAGCTTTTGCCGTGCACCTTGCCACACATTTTTTCCACCGACAGGCGTATACCGTTTTAGTGGAGAGACGCCTGGCTGCCAGAATCAGATTACAGACTTCAGGAGGCAAGTAAAATGGAATCAGCTGTCGCCGCTCAATCTCCACGCAAGGAGGTGGAGGCTGGGCAGGTTCGGGTGGAGGACCGTCCCTTGTTGCTGCAACAGGAGATCCTCCCGAAGAGGCAGTCGGATCGGGAATCCACGCTCATACTGAGTAGCTCGGGATACCAAACTCTTCGAGCCCAGTCCGGTGCCACAAGAATGACTTGGGCCCGGTCGCTTCTGTTCTTCTTCAGCACTCCTGGCAGAAGTGGTATAGGCAGAAAGGCGTACAATAGACCGCAACTCCACTCGTGACAAAAAGTGTCTCAGAGCGAGTGCGAATAGATCTAACCAAGGTTCTCCCCATTGCTGAAAGAGACCTTGTGCCACCTCGAAGTGAACACGCCATTCGTGATCCAACATGCATCTGCGGCTGAGTTCGTCCGCCCTGGCATTCAGGGTACCTACCAGGTGTTGTACCACCAAGGAAATGCCTTGACGTTCCAGCCATGTCCAGAGACATAGAGCCTCCTGACATAGGGTCCACGACCCCACCCTGCCCTGCTTGTTGCAGTACCACATGGCGGTGGTGTTGTCCGTGAACACCTGCACTACTCTCCCCTTGAGAGAGGGAAGGAATGCTTTCAGTGCAAGTAGGATCGCCCTGAGCTCCAAAAGATTGATATGGAGCTTGGACTCCGCCGGAGACCAGAGGCCTCTGATCTCCGCCTCTCCCATGTGGCCGCCCCATCCCAGGAGGGACACGTCCGTCACTACTGTGTGCTCCGGTTGGGGAAGGGAGAGGGATCCGCCGCTGACCCAACGCTGGTCTGTGAGCCACCACTGCAAGTTCTGTGCAGTGCCCTCCGAGATCTGGACGTAGTCGGACAGGTTTCCCCGATGCTGCATCCACTGGAACTTCAGGTCCCACTGCAGAGCCCGTATATGCCATCTGGCATGATAGATCAGCAGGATGCAGGAGGCCATGAGGCCCAGCAGCCTCAGGGTCTGCCTGACCGAAACCCAGGACCAGGGCCGAAAGATCGGAATCATAGCCCGAATGTCCCGGACTCGCTGTTCGGGAGGATAAACCCGAAACTGGGCTGTATCCAGAACCTCTCCGATGAAGAGGAGCTTCTGAGAGGGAATCAGGTGCGACTTCGGCACGTTGATGGAAAACCCCAGCACATGCAGGAGGTCGGCCGTAGTCTGGAGGTGGGAGACGACTGCCTGGGGCGAGCCCGCCTTCAACAGCCAGTCGTCGAATTAGGAGAAGACTGAAACCCCTGATCTGCGCAGATGAGCTGCGACCACCGACATCACTTTCGTGAACATCCGAGGGGTGCTGGTAAGGCCTAAAGGGAGCACGGTGAACTGAAAGTGCTCGTGGCCCACAGTGAACCGTAGGTAACGCCGGTGGGCTGGCAGGATGGGGATATGAAAATAAGCATCCTGCAAGTCCAACGCTACCAGCCAGTCTTGCGGGTCTAGGGCAGACAAGACCTGAGCAAGCGTGAGCATCTTGAACTTCTCCTTCCGGAGGAAGCAATTGACGTTCCGGAGATCCAAGATAGGATGCAGACTTTTGTCCTTCTTTTGAACCAAGAAGTAGTGGGAGGAACAACCACGCCCTACTTCGGAACGCAGTCGATGGCCCCCTTGGCCAAGAGGGCGGCAACTTCCTGCTGGAGAAGTGCCAAGTGATCCTCCGACATGCGTTGGTACTGAGGTGGCATGGCTGGAGGGGTAGACTCGAAGGGGAGGGAATAGCCCCTTCGGACTATCTGCAGAACCCACCTGTCCAAAGTGTCGGTGCGCCAGTGGGGGAGGTGATTGCGAATCCTGCCGCCCACTCGCGTTTGGTGGGCCTGAAACACCAGACTAGGAAGGTTTAGAGGCAGTGGTGGCAGGGGCGGTGGTGGATTGACCCCACGCGGCGGGCCCAACGACCGCGGCTGCACTGAGACTGTGGCTGCGTTGGGCGGCGGTTCTGAAAGGAACGCGCTTGGGCGCCCCGACCCTGACCTCGAAAAGAGCGTAAAGCAGACCCCGAAGGGGTGCGCTTGGTGGCGAGACCCAAGGACTGGGCCGTAGCCTGAGAGTCCTTAAAGCGTACCAGGGTGCTATCCGCCTTGTCACCAAACAGGTGTGTGCCATCAAAGGGCATGCCCATAAAGTGTTCTGGACATCCCCGGAGAAGCCAGTACTTCTAAGCCAAGCGTAACGGCGGAGCGCCACCGTTGTGGAAAGTGCCCAGCCGAGGGAATCGGCCGTGTCAAGTCCACAACGGATAGTAAATTTAGCAGCATCTCTCCCTTCGGTAATGGCCTGGGAGAGCACCGCCCGAGCTTACACAGGGCACTGAGGCAGCACCTGTGCCACGGTGTCCCACACAGAATGTGAAAAGCGGCCCAACAGGCACGCAGTATACACCGCCCGGAACTGGCAGAAGTGAAAATCTTTTTCCCAAACTGCTCCAGTTTCTTAGATTCCTTGTCCGGAGGAGCAGAAGGGAATGCGCTCGGCGAGGCAGAAGCCTGGACAACCAGACTGTGAGGCGTTGGGTGTTGTGTGAGAAAGCTGGGGTCACCTGGCGCCGGGCGATGGCAGCACGCCACACCCTTATCCACAGGAGCCCCTGTGTTGGGTTTAATTCAGGTGGTCAACAGGATGTCAGTAAGTGCGTCGTTGAAGGGCGGCAGCGGCTCCGCAGAAGAGGACGCTGGCTGCAAAACCTCAGTCAGGAGAGTGGTCTTGATAAGCACAGAAGGGAGCTCGAGGTTAAGAGCCTCAGCCGCCCCACGCAACACCACAGAAAAAGTCCCAACCTCCTCCGTAGCCACAGAAGAGGGGGACAGTGTACCAGGATGTGGAGAGAAATCCAGATCCACTGGACCTTCCATACCACCTTCCCATTCTAGCTCACGCTCGCATTAAGCTGTGAGAGGGTCTTCAGACCCCTACCAGTACTCCCCTTCGTCCACCGGTTGTGAAAGTGGCCGGTAAGGACGAGGTGCTTGGGGAAATGGGACAAACTCCCCACCAAGAAACGGAACCGGGGGGTAATAGACGAATCCTGGTTCTGCGCTCTCCGGCGCCGCATACAGCGCCGCCCTTCGCAGCGCCGAGGCCGGAGGCGGCGGCGCCGTAGGGTATCGTGCCGGCATAGCCGGCAGCACTGGGGCAGAACCACCACACGGGTCCTCTGGGCCCGAAGGCGCTACGGAGGGACCCGATGGGCCAAACAAACGGCTCATGGCCGACAGGAGTCCCGTGCGGGCCTGGAAAGGGTGGGTAGGCCGCAGGCAACAATGGAGGCTTCATCGGAGCCGCGGGGGAGTGACCGCACGCCACCTCACCGCGTCCCGCGACCGGTGAGGGGTAGACGAAGAGTGACGTCGCTTCTTCGACTTTTTATGACGCCGTGACTTACCTGTCCCCGAGTCAGACGAGCGATGGTGACGGCTCCGCGACCGGTCCCTCGACCGGCATGGAACCGATTGCCGAACCTCCAACAACTTACGGGATCGCTCCCGCAAAGCTTTTGGCGCCATGGCCCGACAATCAGGGCACAGCTCGGGGTCATGGGCGTGCCCCAAGCAGAAGAGACACATTTCGTGCAGGTACGCTACCGACATGTTCCGACGGCAGGCCCTACAGAACTTAAAACCGGACATCCCTACTGCTCCAGGAGTCGAGTACTCGACAAATCAAGAGAAACAAGTTCTCAGAAACCAAGTTAAAACATTAACTAGGGGTACCGCTCTCTCTCGGAGCTACGCTTGCTGGCGCGGAAAAAGAAAGAACTGACGTCAGCGCACGTGGGCGCGTCTAAGTAGCTCCGATGACGTCATCTCGGCGGCTACCACACCAGCGACGTACACGGAGCTGCACGACGATGCCTACCGACACGCAGGGGTACTGCTGACGAAAACTTTCCGGATCCAGTCTGACGCCTGAGGATATTCTAAGGTAAGGAATCTATCACTAACGTGTCTCTTTCAGATGTGAATGTATAATGACTTTTGAGTGGCGAAACCAATAAATGAACGGAGAGGCACTTTAATTTATAAACCAGACCTATTGGCACTGCCAATGCTTGGTTCTCATTTAAGGGCAATCAATGATCCTGACTGCTAAATAAACAATACCTCAATCTTTTCTCCAAGGCAGTATGAGGGTAGCCTACAGATTTAATTAAGATTTCCTCTGGGAGAGCTAGGACTTCAGCTAACTAACCTTTCTTTCTCTTCAAGGGGATCCTAATTAATTGGCCTAAGCACTGAACAGAATATCAAGCCACTCTTATGATAAAAATAAAATAAACAGACAAATATAAAAAAAAGTCCATATTATCTAACCAGGCTTCTCAAGGAAGAGTGACACACTTCGGCATCAGCTCTTGACTCGGAATCAAGACTGTAGTATCTCTTGAATGAATGAGTGAAGAGATCTCCTTGAAGAACAAATTACTTACCTTCGGTAACACATTATCTGGTATAGTCTATCTAGCTACAGATTCCTTAACTTTGAATTTCCCAGGCGTCAGGCTGGATCCGGAAACGTTTGCCGAGCAATACCCCTTGCAGGCGAAATTGAGTGGCTCCATTCGGCTCCGCTTGACGTCGCTGGCGTCGGTTATGATGTCGTGGTAACTATTTAGGCACCACCCAGGCGCTCGGAGGTCAGTACTTTTTGTTTTTTCAATGCTAGAAGCGCAAAGCCACAAAGTAACTGACGCAGTCGTTTGCAAAACTAGGGCCCTGAAAGAGGAGGAACAACCCTAGTCCTATAATATCAGTCTGTTAAGTGGGGAGGCATGGATGGGGCTGTAAGGAACCTGCAGCTAGATAGAGTCTCTACCAGATAATGCGTTACCGAAGGTAAGTAACTTGTTCATCTGATAGACTTCTAGCAGCAGATTCCTTACCTTTGAATTAGATAGCAGAGCCATACTATCCCGGTGGTGGGTTGCGGACTTACATCCTAAACTAAGAAGTCTTGCAGGACTGAAAGGGCAAAATGTCCGTCCCTGCGTAGCTGACCATCAAGGCAGTAATGTTTTGACAACATCCTTTTCTGCCTTTTGATTTTGACTCTTACATTATTCTTGCCTCGTCCTAATATTAGGACACGATCCAATTGATATGTTACCTTGTAGGTCTTGCCATTCCACTGTTTGGCACATGGTTATCCGACAAAAGATAAATGGTTACTTACATGGGTACACATATCCCACATCAGACTTAAGATTGCATGATTTATGATCAATTATGGCTATTCACCTATTTTGAATAGCAACAATATGGCTTCCCAAACTTTGGATTAGCTTACAGTTATTGGTCAATACTTTTATACACCTATGGCCCTCTTTCACCGGTCCTCCTCTTGCACTTCTCCTTACTGTCCCTCTTTGACCTCTATTTGGGACAATAATCGGCTTCCCAGGGCCGTTCCCCCTTTTTACTCATCCTATACGGTTTCCTTTTATTTTGCACTTTTTTTTACACATAGCTCACGTCACGTCACCTGCTTCCTGACATGATTGCCTATTTTTGTCTGCTTGCGATTACAGTTCAAGTTTATTTTGCTCGTTCTTTATACATAACGGACGTTACATGTCTACTGCCTTCTGACACGACTGCCTTCTCATTGTCTGCTTGCGTTTACATTTTGATTACCGGTTAATTTTTGACAAATACTGCACGTTATATAATTATTTTTCAATAGTCTGTCTTTCTTCTTGTTCAGCATCCTGGTTTCCATGCCAACCATAAGTGCAGCACAGAAAGTGGCCATATAGTTGCATTACAGACATGTACTTACACGCTGAATGACTAGCAGAGATAGTTCAAGGTGCCGGCACACTCCCAATAGAGTTTTTCGCCATGCTAATTATTTCTTTCGTGCGCATTTTCATATTCCTATATTTACCTCCCCGTTGACCTGTGGCATGGATTCCATACTGCCATGAGGTAATACGAGGAAGCACCCTACTACTACTGCTCCAGGTAAGTGCTTTTTACGACCATCCGCTTTTGCCCCCTTTGGATATGCATAAGACTGACAAGTTAAACTTGGATTCGTGTGAGGTTTCTTCTAATGGACATCCGCTTCTGCCCTCTTAGATTATGCGTACTACTGACAAGTCCAACTAGCAATAATGAATTATTTTTACTAACGGCCATCCGCTTCTGCTCTCTGAGGGTATGCGCACTACTAATAAGTACAGCATGCTACTGTTTTGGTTTTGCTATTTTATATAAGCGTTTTTGTATCTATTTTTCTACTTATTGGTTATTGTACCAAGCCTGTATTATTACACACTTCCATGACTGCTTATTCTGTGTCGCCCCGGGTTTACATTGTCACCTGTTAACTTAACTTATCTCTATGGCATACTAGCCCGTTAACTATCGTCCAGGCATTCGGCCTTGCCTATCTTGGTGTTGGAGCAATGTCCTCTTAGATCCAGGATCTCATGTCACTCCTAGTACGCCGGCTTGGCATTGTACATGTGTTTCAGGTCATATTAACCGGAATATCAGTGCTTATTTCTGTTTTGCATGGTACAGAAGTGCCTTTAGATTCACTGTGGGTTCGTTTTATTCCTTGTAGGTTCACTAACCGGGCCCTTATCAAGGAGGCCCACGCTGTTCGTGTAGTCACCGATTGACACGTGACTTCACCATTTCATACCGCGCTTTGGCCTCACGTGGCTATTTGGTCTATTTCGAACCAGGTTAATCAGCGACCATGATTCGCCCATCATTTTAATTGGTATGTACGGCTTCTCTCACTGTTTTACTTTCTTGTTGGGACTGTTTATGTGACTTTGTTTGCAAACCTTCAACAGTTTGATCTTTTCCGATCTGTTAGGCTCCGCCACCTCTTCTCTGTTCATCTCTTTAGCTCTTGGTCAGATCATCAATCATCTATTTATTTAGTTTGTTAGGACATTTAGCCTTGCTTCATGACTACTTATGAGATTGACACATACTCCATAGCAACGTTGCTGTTAATATATTTCCCCCCATCTTTTGTGACATACACTTGTAGGTTTAATATATAGTTGTAAGCCCCCTTTCTTTTGTAGTCCACATAAAAGTTTGGGCAATAGTATATGAGTCTATAGCCATATACCAGACTAATATACAATTAAATACAGGTTTTAAGGAGCCTATCACACTTACTTTAATGAAATACTACCATTGTATATATATTTGTGTACCGACATAAGGTGCCAGAGATCTTTTGGCTCATTAGGTTGTCTTGTCCATTGAGGATTGTTGATGTTGTATTCATTGTTCGTTATGTTTTTTAATAAAATAATGTGTATCTTGTGTATGGTTTTTACCATGCATTCAATATTGATTATGAATGAGATTTTTATTACTGTTCATTTTCTGTGCCAATGTGTGTATACATGTGTATTTATGTTATTTATGTTACACCTCTTTCAGCCCACACGAAGTTCAATCTTTTAAACGAAACGCGTTGGCTGAGGCTTTGCACAATTGGAAGGATTTTGAAATAAAGAACTACTTTTTCACAAAGGAATTGACCAGTCTATTATTGAAACATACGCATCTGGGAGTGCACCCCTCCATTTTCCTTGAAGTATTGCATATCTGCCCAGCAGTTTGCATTTCTCAGCGGCAAGTGCAGGAGCTGATTGTGCACACCAACTCTCATCATACTGTTAAGAACTACTAAGGGAACACAGCGAAGAGGTGCGGCTACTGGAGTCCGCCGTTGGTTCTTTGTCATTGATGTTTTGAGAACATTGGTAAAGTAGCCCATGTCGCTACCTGAGAGATGTCTTGGACTGGGAAACCACAAGCCAAGGCCATAGTCACAGCCTTTTCACTTGTGGAATGGGCCCTTAATCCCTCAGGGGTCTGCTTCTTTGCCAAGGCAGAACAGATTTTTGCTGCTTTGCCAAGGCATAACAGATTTTGATTCAGAGAACAACCTGTCGAGAGATGGTCCTTTTCTGCACTGCGCTTCCCTTCTTTGCTCCCACGTACCACGTGAAGAATTGGTCATCCACCCGGAACTCTTTTGTGCGGTCAAGGTAGAACAACAACACTCTTTTTGGGTCCAGTCGGTGGAGACGATCCTCATCCTTAGAGGGATGCGGGGAGCAAAGAAGGTGGGCAAAGTGATGGACTGACACAGATGGAATGGGGTCACAACCTTTGGCAAAAAGGATGCTCTAGTGCAAAGCACCACCTTGAACAGAAACAACATAAGATAAGGAGGTGAGCAAGATAACGCCTGCATCTCACTCACCCTCCGGGCAGATGTAAATCGCTACTAAGAAGGCTGTTTTGATGGTCAACAGCTGGAGGGGACAATTGTGCAAAAGCTCAAAGGGAGCGCACATCAGATTGGTAAGGAACAAATTAAGGTCCCACTATGGCATAACAAAGGGCGTGGGTGGAAATAAGTGAGCCAGCCCTTTTAGAAATCTAATTACAATTGGAGACTTAACGAGAGATGGCTGGTCTGGCAGCCGCAAAAAAGCAGAAAGGTAACCATTGAGAGTTACCAAAGCAGAGCCCTCCTGGGCAAGGGTTAGAATGAATGAGAAGCATAATGAGGGTCAATGGACCTTTCTGTATGGTGTAATACAAATTTCTGCCAACGGCAGGCGTATACCATCTTAGTTGAGGGCTGCATGCCGCTAGATTAACGTTACAGACTTCGGGAGAAAAGTCAAAAGCTATCAACTGTCACTGCTCAATATCCATGCATGGAGACGCAGAGTTGACAGGTTCGGGTGGAGAACCCCTCCCCTGCTGCTGCGACAGAAGATCCCCCCAAAAAGGGGAGCCTGATCGGTGGATTGATACTCATTCTCAGAAGCTCTGGACACCAGACTCTCCTTACCCAGTCTAAAGCCACAAGAATAACTTGGGCCCGGTTGCAGAACCCTGGGCAGGAGTGGTATGGGCAGAAAGGCGAACAAAAGGACTGTGCTCCACCACCGACGAAAACCGCCGCCAGATGATAGCCGCCTTAGAAACTCCAGTGTGCAGTACCGCTGACACTGCGCGTTCTCATTTGGTTGGGGGAAGGGAAAGAGATCTGCCATTGACCCAATCGTGGTTCGTTAACCATCACTGCAGATCTGTTGCAGTTCCTTCCAAGATCTGAACCAAGTGGGTGAGATTTCCCCAATGCTTTGTCATTGGAATTTCAAGTCCCACTGCAGAGCCCGCATATGCATCTGGCATATCTTACCAACAGGATGCAGGAGGCCATGAGGCACAACAGCCTCAGAGTCAGTCTCACCGAAATCCAGGATAGAGGCTGAAATATCGGAATCATAGCCTAAATATCCAAGACTCGCTGCTCTGGAGGATAAGCCTGAAACAGCACTGTGTCCAGAACAGCTCCGATGAAAGGGAGCATCTGAGAAGGAGTCAGGAGTGACTTTGGTACGTTTATAGAGAACCCCAGCTAATGCAGAATGATCGCCATAGTCTGAAGGTTGGAGACGACTGTTTGGGGCGAGGACGCCTTCAACAGCCAGTCGTAAATTTCTCCCTTTTGAGGAAGAGAGTGATGGTTCAAAGATCTAAAATGGGCGCCTTGTTCTTCTTCGGAATCAGAAAGTAGCGGGAATTAAACCCGCTGTCTATTTCTGAAATCGGGACCCTTTCTATAGCTCCCTTGGCCAAGAGAGCCGTAACTACCTCTTGGAGCAACTTTAAATGATCCTCCGTCTGCCGTTCCTGATTTAGCAGAATAGGAGGAGGAAAAGAAAGAATAGGCAGATAATAGCCTTCCTGGACAATCAGCAAGACCCACTTGTCTGATGTTATGGATCTCCAGTGGGGAAGATGACGACGAATTCTCATACCAACTGGAGTAGTGTGGTCGGAATGCACATCGTCCATGTCCTTGCACGGCTTGGGCAGTCTGTACAGGATGGAATCTGGGACATGACTGAATGGGCCGGAAACCCTTTCCGATGCCTCGTAAGGGGCGAAAGGAAGACTAGCCACTGGGGTGGAGGAGATGCCCAAGGATCTGGCTATAGCTCGAGATTCCTTGAACCTGACCAGGGCAGAGGCACCCTTTTCCCCAAAAAGGTGGGTTCCAGCAAAGGGCAGGTCCATCAAATTGGCTTGGACAACGCCTGAGAAGCCAATTGTTTGAAGCCAGGCATGGCGCCTCAAGGGCACTGTCGTTGAAGTACAAGTTACTTACCTTTGGTAATGATGTATCTGGTAGAGACGATTCTAGCCGCAGATTCCTTAACGTAGAATTATCCCCAGGCATGAGACTGGATCTGGAAAATCTTTGCCACAGCATCTCTGCGCGTCGGGGGCGGTACCACGCGACCCCGCCCTGACGTCGTCCGTGGACGTGACATCAGCGAGGTCACATAAGTCCCACCCCGGCACGCTGACATCAGTTTTCTTCGGAGAACATTTCCGCGCCACAGCGCGAAACCATCACAAACAAAACTGTGAGAGTATGGGAACAGTGTACGAAAGAATCAGAAAGGGAAGGAGCGAATGGTGAGGAACAGCACCAATAGGGACAGTGCCAAGCATTGCATTACTGAAAGCCACGGAAAGGAAAGAGCAGAGCACCGCACTGAGAAGCAACCCTGCAAAGCGAAGGCAATAACCTCCCCAGAGGCGGAAAAAACAAGTTAAAAATTACGTGGCAGATGACAAAGTCTGCAACCACAAGCCATAATAGTCAAGGCAACAAGTCCGGAACAGAGGAGTAAGACAAGCACCCCAAGACAACATCATCAAGGAGTGTCAGATCCCCTGTAAAAAGCTACACAGCCAAGAAACTCCAACCCAGAGGATTGCGGGGGAGAAGATGAATAAGCCTGGAAGACCCAGGGTGCAGGAATGCAAAAGTACACATGAAGCTACCGTCCAATCACCAGAAAAGAAGGAGTGGATTAATTAAAAAGAACGAAGTATCCCGCCAGGAAGAGAAAGAGCACCCGCAGAAGACAAATGCAACCCGAAGGGAGGCGACTGCCGAAGACCAAGCTGAAGGGTCCTCGCAGAACGGGGAGGAAGGACGGGTCCTGAAGGAATCTGGGGCTAGAATCGTCTCTACCAGATACATCGTTACTGAAGGTAAGTAACTTGTATATCTGATAGAGACTACTAGCCGCATATTCCTTAACGTAGAATAGATACCCTAGCCATACCCAGAGGGGAGGAGGGTCTGCAAGAGAACCTCACCAGCTTGGAAAAACACAGGGCCCCAAGAGGGGATGATTCATGGGGACAGGAAGGACAGCCCAGCCCCCACCAAGAAGAAGTAAGCAAGAACAAGGAGAAGGGAAGGCCATGATACCACAAGCCTACCCGAGGAGCAAAGGGCGTCTGCCAGAAAACCCCGGAGGGGCAGAAGGCACCCAGCGAGTACCAGAGGAAGAATATAACCACCCTCAAAGCCAGGGAAAGGAGAAGGAACGGAGGCAGAGCCTGCCCCAGGAGAACACACACACAGCGAAGGGCACAGCTGAATGGGTGTCTATCCCAAAGTAGGGACCAAGGCCGGAACGGTTCCACAGTCGAGAAGCGCAGACGTGAGAAAGAAGACACAGACGCGCAAAGCTCCAACAACAAGGGACAGGAGCACACGCTGACACGGCGAGGCCCATGGAGGGGGACCAAAACTACATGGCACGCGCAGCAAACAGCTGGCAAATACTAACAAGCAGCGGCGCAGAACAAGGCGAGCGCAAGACGAAGACAGACATTCCCCAGCCAAAACGGAGGAGAACTAGGTGGAAACACCAAGACACGACGCTGTAATCAGCATGACAAAGGTCGGTCCGATGATCCAGAGGTAAAGAGGGAGGAACCTCATAGAAGTAGAATAGAAACGAGAGAGAGAGAGAGAGAGAGAGAGAGAGAGAGAGAGAGAGAGAGAGAGAGAGAGAGAGAGAGAGAGAGAGAGAGAGAGAGAGAGAGAGAGAGAGAGAGAGAGAGAGAGAGAGAGAGAGAGAGAGAGAGAGAGAGAGAGAGAGAGAGAGAGAGAGAGAGAGAGAGAGAGAGAGAGAGAGAGAGAGAGAGAGAGAGAGAGAGAGAGAGAGAGAGAGAGACCGCACCAAGCGGTATACCGGGACGCCAGGAAAACGCAAGGAACCTGAGAAGGTATCCACGTCCCCCTAGCTTAAAACAGGGTTATACAATAGCCAACAAATACCCCACCTACGGTATGAATCGTCCCTGAACAAAAACAAGTTCGATATAACCTTACTCTCTAAAGTGGTAGCTTGGTCGAGCAGTAAGGCAGTATCAGAGGACAGTGTAAAGCATTTGTTGTACACACTCAGGCAGCAATTGGTCTCTCACACTCAATAACTGAACTCTAGGCCAATGGTTTATATATAAAAAATATATGCTTGTTTTATTTTAGAACCAACAATTGGATTTAAAATATACTTTCTCAGAATGAGATGCTTTATATAAATACTTTTGCAATATGCAATTGACTTTTTTAAACAGTTACAAGTGGTTGCAATAGGCAACTCTATTTTAAACACAACAATGCATTGAGCTCAATGGAAATTTCAAGTTATTTGCAACAGATTACTTTTAGGATTACTTTTGGAATTCCAGGACTGGATCCTAGATTCAGTCCTGGGTCAATACTTGGAATCAAGTGATGAAAGTCGACTTAATTACTGTGATGATTTTTAAACAATAGTTAGCTATTTTAAAAGTTGACACTTAGAAAATATTTCAAAGAAAACAGTCAATGATTCCCTATGGAAGAAAATTCAAGTTGCAGGTAAAGTATGTTCTCGTTACTTTTGTAATCCAGTACTGGGTGCCTAGACTCAGTACTGGGACCTTTATCCAAAACAGGTAAGTAATTACGTTTTCAGATATTATACGATTTTTAAAGAATATTTAAAGATTGCAGAAATTGACAGAAGAAATTTCACAGAAAAACAGTCAATGGTTTCCTATGGGAGAAAATTGGGTTACTGGTAAGTACAGTTGTAATTATTTTTCAGAGTCAGTGCAGGGCACCAATATCCAGCACTGGGAGCTCACCTAAGAGCAGGTGAGTATTTTCGTTTTCGTTACTCGGCTGATTTTTGGTGAATATTTTAAGATTTGAAAAGTCCACACTTAGAAGAAATTTCAGGAAAAAGCCAGTCAATGTTACCCTATGAAGAAAATAGAGTTATCGGTTTAAAGGTAAGTACTCGACTGGCAGAGTTGAGGTTCTGGGCATAGACTCGGGGGTCCCCCAGGGTCAGGTAGGTACAGTTTGTTCACCCTCATCGACTCTAGGGCGGCCGGGTGCAGAGCGAGTTAGGCCCAATGTTATCCTATGAGGGATAGGGGGGCCTTGGTTGGTGGCTGCTGACTAGCATGCCACGCGGCTGTGAGCTGGGCTCCTGGTCACTTACTCAGGGCAAGTGGGGAAGTAGGTAGGTGTAGAGGTTGCACTGCCAGGGCCACTCGGGCGGCTGGGTGCAGGGTGCTTTTGAGCCTTCGGGCGCTCAATTGATTTCAACGGGAAATCTCCGGTTTAGAAAAAGACTGCAAGCTCGGGACGAGGATTCTTCAGGTGCCACCACCACTTCGAGAGGTAAGTTGGGTAGTTGGAGGATAGGTAGGTACCCCGGGATTGGGCACAGGGGACCGCGGGGCGCCGCGTGCAGGGGTGCCTTTTGGTGTAGGGAAATCTTACACTCTGTTGATCGCAGTAGGGGGGCACCTTGTTCTGAGGCTGCAGACTTCTTCAGGAGTGTCGAGAAAGGTCCTTGGGTGCCGGACTCGGGGTCACAGTCCCTCTGCTCTACCTAATCTATGCCTCTTCTGCCCTAGACCATTCCAGTAAATCTTTCTCCTAAGTTTCCTGTGTCACGGGTTGCGCGCTAAGCCAATGAATCGCTATGCGCTGATTAGCCACCGTAAAGCCTAGTACTGTAAAGCACCTGCTTAGCCGTCTTTTCGGATTTTCAGGGAAGAGCCCTAACACACACACCTTGACTATGTGCAAGACAACACAGCCCATCGCTCTCTGAAGCTGGGCCAACAGTTCAAGCCAGTAGCAGACTATGACCCGACAAAGCCAAACTATATGTGGGAAATCTGCTTCTGCGGCTCCACATTGAGGACAGCCGGGGGCCCTTGAGGGATAAATAGTTTTTAATCTTTTAGGGGATAAACAAAAGTCATATGTACCATATCATACTGTATTTGCTTGAAACTGGCACACACCAACACCCTCCAGACCTCCACATGCATCTTAGTCCAATCCTTAGGGAATATGGGTTAATCGCTGAGATGCTCCCACGATTCCTCTGTACATGGTGGTTTTTATTTGCCTATCAGTATGCAGTGCACAATATAAGGAAGTTATAAGTCTGTGTCCCCTGCCATAGACCTCAAGTGTCTGTTTACGTTCAGGAGCATCGAGAAACGTCGGCCAAAGATGTTGTGCCATAGCTGTTAGTTTGAAGTACTGAAGGAATTGTCCAGAGTTCAAGCCGAATGACTATCACTCCCTGTATGGTAATAAATCGTCCATCTGGGTATAGGTCGGATAGCATAAGACATCCCTCTTCCCCCCATTTCTTGACCAACATTAGTCGAGTAATCTGGTCGAAGGGACGCATTATCTACAGATCTAAGTTGGGAGGCACTACCTTATATCAATCCAAATATCCTCCGTTATTCTGTTAAATAAAAAATAATCCATACAGGTGGAGAGGCCAATATATCTTGTGACTAGGTAGAATAGCTGCAATAAAGATGGTAGTCCTGCCCCCCAATTACTTAATATGCTTCAGCTTTTTTAGTGTTGCTTCGATCAGGGACAGTGATACTAGGCCACTCAGCTGATAAACATTTAGAACTCTATATTTACAAATGATTGATACACACAAGAATGTTTAAAGCCCCATGTGCAAAATCTTAAGGGCTGGATCTCCCTGGAATCTGAAAAACAATGGCTCTTTTAGAAACAAGTAATACAGAGCCTGTCACTATGGAGGACCCTGTGGTTTACCATAAGCAAAGACCAATAATACTGATTATCAAACTGATTAATACCACAATACAGGAAATCATGGGATAAACTGGAATAGACTATGATGCTTGCATCATACCCAACAGTCTTTCCTCCAACACATAAATTCAGACATCACCCCAGTTTAAGATGGGTTTACCTTTTGGAAATAGAGAGAGGGATATTATTAAAGATTTGTTTACAATGGGGAAGATCAAGTCATTTAAGAAATGCAATACAGACTCTGGATTAACAAAGAGGGAAAGGCTGCAATAGTTCCAGCTAGACAATGATTTGTAAATGGGGTAAATAAAGTGGGAGCTACCAGACGTTTTACCAACTGTGAAAGACTTAAGTTAAATCTACTGCCCATTTATTCAAAAATATGCCAGCAACAAAAGAACCAGGTGCAGTAAAAAAAAAAAAGGCACTCATGGGAGATCAAACTGGCTAGAGATAGAAATTCGCAAGAAGGGAAAGGTTGTAAAAGCAAATTTCTTGAGAAAGGGATGTGTGCAACAAAGAGTTACGGATGGCATTACACGAGAGCACATAATCAAAAGAACACATGGTACCTTTTGAGATAAATGTTGGACAATCTCACTGTCTATGGTTCCTTATGTGGTATTCAAGTAGCACTAACCAAGTTGAAATGAAGAGGAATTCTCTATTGCCATCAATATTGCTTGCAGGAGTTCTATTTGAGAAAAAAGGTCCAAAGGTTCTCTTCCTGGGTAGTATTGCAGTTTTTTTTTTGTTGGGAGGATGCTATCTCGAGGTATTGGACCTAGTTATGCCTCAATTGTAACTGGTTGTGAATGTGTGAGTGCATCCTTCTACTTTTTAGATATTAGTAAATAAAAAATGCTTCAAAATTTTTGGTGATGATTTTTTGATTTTGCTTTTATTCCTTGTTTTTGGAGTTTCCATAATTTTTCCAAGGTGTTACAGGATTCAATTTGAAACATTTCAGCAGCCGACAAGTGTTTCGCCCTTACATGGTCATCTGGACCAGGGCTTTCTCAAGGCTTTCAAACTTGTTAATGGCAGTTCTTAGTGTTTTGTTATCGATCAGATAAATCTATTATTCCAAGCAATCCAATTCTGGCATCATTTAAACACCAGATGCAGAACGGGATTATCCCCAGGACGAAGTCGCCACACAGACAGAAATAACATCTTCTCTCGTATGTATTGAATTTTTATTTACTAATATCTAACAAGGAGAAGGATGCACTCATTGCTTGCCGGAGTACCCATGGAGAACTACCTATAATGCAAATGTGATTCTCAAGATTTACTATATCGTAGCTCATGTGATCCTGGTCACAGAGAATTGGGCTGGTCTTTGTTGTTAATAAGGACCCTTTTCTCGACCCTCCTCAGAAAATGTCCTGAATTCCGACACAGACAGGGTAAATTATATTTAACAAATAGAAAAAATCAACTGAAATTACTCACATACATCTCTTAGATCACTACTTCTTTAGCGGTACAATCAATTAATTTGATGCAATTCTTCAAAGTCAGCCTCGTCCATTTCTCTAGTCTCACATGGAGTCCCCTTTCATTGTCTATGCCTACAATATCACGTTACCCTGTCTTCTAGGAAACATATTGTTCTCCATGCAGGCCACTCATAACCCATGTTCCACTCTCTCGGGTCACTATCACATTCTGCCTCTTTTTCCATCATCTATCACCACCAGCAAAAGGCCTTCAAAAATAACATTTTAATGTTTACCTCAAATCCAGTTGATATCTCTTGATTACAACATTTGATGCACCCCAACTACATCACAGTCTTTCGTGTTAGAGTTTACATTAAAAATGTTGAAACTGGTCAACCTCAAGTGATCCAAATATCAAAATTGTCATTGCTTTACATGTTCTAGTTTGAGATAATATACCAAAGGTGATTTAATCGGCAATAAAATGTTTCATTGGTGCAGAGAAAGGGATCGATGAAAGAAATTGACTTTTTTTTAGCAAGGTTTTAGAGGAGGTCGTCTGGTGGCAGATTTTCAATATTTTTTAAGTCAAAAACGAATGTTAGCAGGTTCCTCGGTATATATTAGCTAAAACTAAGCCTGGGTCTGATGACTCAAATCTAAACAGAAGGTTAAGGTCAGGAAAGGTAGAGCTACATGACAGATTCTCCAGTGCAGTCCTGCACATGTCGTGTCTTGGGTTAAAAGTGAGCACAGGGTGGTAATGGGTCATTAAAGAGAAGAGAAAGAAAACAAAAACCAGTGATTGGAGAAAGTAAAACAAGAGATGGCAGTAACTGTGTACAGAAAAATATATTGTTTGCTTTGTTTAATGCTGCATCACAGAAGAGCAGCAGGCTGCTGCCAATGCCATATTTTACACCTTGAAAGCTACAATTTGATTTGCATTTAAAATATAGTTTTAGGGGATAAGAAAACAAGGTGGAAAGTGAAAATAAAGATGGTCCTAAGGATAAGAGGCTCTTTGACTTGAGCCATTTCTAATTAAAGCAACTATAATTTTAAGATGGTTTGAAAAAACTAACCTGGTGATGATGATGATGGTGGTGGTCCGATGTCCTCGGTGATAGGGGCAGCTCCCTAAAATCACACAAAGATTCAAAGTAAAAACAGCCACTTCCACATTGATCTGTGGCATTTTTCTGTTGCAGTCTACACCTAACATAGCCCACCATACCAAGAAGAAAGATAGTTGAATGGAATGGGAGGGAAGAAAGTACATTTAAATAAAGTATTATATTGTTAAATCAACTATAATTTCAAGTACAGAAAACACAGCGAAATTCACAAGCCCTGCTCTCAGCTATGAATATGACAGACCATAAAGCAGTTACTTTTTGTGGTACTGAACACCTATGTACATTAGACATTTACAATCCCCACCCAAATGTATTCACTTTTAGTTGTTTACAAAGGAATGCCCAAGAAGAATATTGTGTAGTTATTTTCCAGAACTGATCCAGGTCATTGTGGGTATATGAAGTTATTCCAGACTATATGTCTAAATAGTTGGTACGAAAGCAGTGTAAAATAGGTTCTAAATGCAAGGTTATTACAGATGCACAGCATATGTACTGCTGAAAAATGATTTTAATTTAGACAAGCAATTTACAACATTTAGACATTGTCACAAATACCAGGTTACTAGTAAGACTTGAGGCCAAAGGGTGATTTCCGGTCCAGCATCACAGTAATATCATATCCCCTTAATGATCCCATAAGCGAGTCTAAAAAATACTTCTTAAAGTAGAGCTAAAGCCCACAGCAGTGCAGCCAACACAATAGAGAACATTGGTTTTCTTACCCATCATCTTTCTTGCTTTTCCTTCTGAGTTTAGGTGATGCCCTTGGGGAAACCTTAGACTTCCAATCTTTAACAGGTAATCTTTGTGCAGCACCTTTGGAACCAAAATTTCCAGACGAGGCCATGCTGGCAACTTCATCATCGTGCTCACTACATAAAAGTCATGAAAAAAGTAATACTTAAAGACATTCCAAGAGAAAGAGCTAAACAAATTTAAAATATTAGTCATTTCTGTACAAATTATCCTGTTTGTTAAAAACAATGACAAGAACTTAGAACAATAATAAAATGAAAATGTTTCTGTTTAATGTTAAGTGTATTAAGATACATTTGTCCATAAACCATAACATACTATAAAATAAACATTTATATATGATCAATTGTTTCAATAAATTATACAAGCATTTAAAAATAAACCAAGACCTAAAGCTATATCTACATAATTTACAGTAATGTTTTTCGTGTTGGCGTTTAAATTCAAAATGTTGAAATTGGTCAACCTCAAGTGTTTCAAACAAACAAGTTACTTACCTTCGGTAACAGTCTTTCTGGTAGAGACACTTTGTGGCCGCAGATTCCTCACCTTTTGATATTCCCCAGGCATTAGACTGGATCCGGAAACGTTTCAGCAGTACCTCTGCATGCCGGAAGCACAAGTTACTTACTTGTGTAACAATATATCTGTAAGAGACATTAGTTAGTGATATATTCCTTACCTTAGAATATTCCCAGGCGTCAGTTTGGATCCAGAAGGTTTTCGTCAGCAGTACCCCTGCACGTCAGATGGTGGCGTCGTGCGGTTCCGCGTCTGTCGCTGGCGCAATGGATGCCGAGATGATGTCACGGCTGCTACTTATACGCCACCCTCGCGCACTGACTTAAGTTCTGTACACAACTTTCCGCGCCAGGAAAGCAGAGCCATGCAAGAGACTGACTACTCGTGCATTGAAACTAGGGCCCTGAAAGTGATGGCCTTAACCCTAGAAATCAGTTCGCAGAACGGGCAGGATGTGCGGGCGGTAAGGAATCTATCACTCACTAATGTCTAACAGATATATCGTTACACAAATAAGTAACTTGTGCATCTGAAAGAGACACGTTAGTGATAGATTCCTTACCATAGAATACATACCCAAGCAATACCAACACCGGTGGTGGGTCTGCGAACTAAGATCACACCAGAAAGTCACAGAGAACCGAACGGCCAAAGAAGCCGTCTCTCCGGACTTGACTGTCAAGGCAATAATGCTTAGTAAAAGTGTGCAGCGAGGCCGACGTAGCTGCCCGACAAATATCTTGTAGTGGGACTCCAAGTCCCAATGCAGTAGTAGCCGCTGTTGCCCTGGTAGAATGGGCACGCAACCCTACCGGAGGTTTTTTTTATAGCTAAAGAGTAACAGGCTTTAATACACAAGACGACCCAGCGGGAGATAGTCCTCTTGTGTACAGCCCGGCCTTTCTTGGCGCCTACTTAACCAACAAAGAACTGATCATCCACCCGGAACTGGTGTGTGCGATTCAGGTTAAATGAGAGCGCACATTTTGGGTCCAGACGGTGGAGCCTCTCTTCCTCTCTGGAAGGGTGCGGAGGCAGAAAGAAAGTGGGCAAAGTGACAGTTTGCCCGACATGAAAGACAATGACAACTTTTGGCAGAAAGGATGGACGTGGTCGGAGCACAACCTTGTCCGGATGAACCGCCAGAAAAGGAGGTTTACAGAAAAGAGCCTGGAGCTCACTCACGCACATAGAGGAGATGATGGCAACCAGGAAGACAGTTTTCAAAGTCAATAACCGTAATGGACAGTTATGAAGAGGCTCAAAGGGAGCGCACATCTAGTATGTGAGAACCAGGTTTAAGTCCCACTGAGGCATCACAAAGGGAATAGGAGGGAAAAGGTGAGTAATGCCTTTGAGAAATCTATTGACAACAGGGGACTTGAAAAGGGAGGGCTGATCAGGCAGCCTGAGAAAGGTAGCCCTTAATAGTGCCAAGAGCAGAGCCCTGCTGGTCTAAAGAAAGAAGGAACAATAGGACCTCAGAAAGAGGGGCAGAAAGGGAATCTGCAGCCTTAGCTGTGCACCATGCCACAAATTTGTTCCACCTGCAGGCGTATACCAATTTAGTGGAGGGACGCCTGGTTGCCAGAATGACATCACAGACTTCAGGAGGCAAGTCAAATGGAATCAACTGTCGCCGCTCAATCTCCACGCAAGGAGGTGGAGGCTGGACAGGTTCGGGTGGAGGACCGAAGCCTGCTGCTGCAACAGAAGATCCTCCCGAAGAGGCAGTCGGATCAGGAAAGCCACGCTCATACCGAGTAGCTCGGGGTACCAAACTCTTCGAGCCCAGTTCGGTGCCACAAGAATGACTAACGTGTCTCTTTCAGATTGTGGTGTCTTACGGCTCCGCAATGAGGCAGTTCCGCTCAGGTCATGTGAGGCCTATATAGGCAGTTAGGTCCGGTAGGAATTAGTGCCCGTCTTACATGTACACAATCTTTTTCCCTAACATGGTCTTCACTTTGCCACATTGACGTCTGACCTACATTTGCATTTGTGATGCTTGGACTAGTTTCGTATAAACACCGACCTTGCTGACACGGAACACTTTGTGAGAATACTATCACATTGCCTTGGCATTGGGTGCAAGGCCTCTCAGGTGCGTATTACAAATGTGTTTATGATTACATTCATATAGCAACACAGCTATCTGTATAACACAATCAATGGTTGCCTGATGACAATTTTCTGTATATAGTCTTTTGTTTCCCGCATAATCAGAGGAGACACTTCTGCTGATCACAAGGAATCCCTGACATGCTGAAGCTTTTGCCTAGCAGCTGACTTCATCTCCATGAGGGGTGTCCAGTTCGTGCCATACAACAAATTTATAAGAGGGTCAAGATGAGGGACTTGGTTTAAGGACTGAAACACCTCCAATCCCAAGTAGACACAATGAAACCAACAGAAGGTGCACAGTCCGTTTGCAGAACAGAATAGCAAAACAATGGTTATTGTAGAGAGATGCAAGAGATCCTACAAATAGTTGGGACAACCCCTCACAGGAGGTAGGAGTCCATCAGCCCACCCTTATTGGCGGAGCATCGTCATCTGGTACTCCTGGGAATCACTGTCTAGGCCCAAACTTGCAGATCCGCAGGGACTCTGCCTGGTGCACAGATCAGTGATACCCAGAAAGGAAATAAACTCCTGCCAGGGTGTGTACCCAAGTAGTCGAGGGCTCCAGTGGTGTGCAGTGCAAAAAAGTGATGTGGAGTTAAAAATGAATACTTGGTCAAAAAATATGTTTAATGTGGATCAACCAAGTTTCATGTCTAAAAGAACCTATAGTCTGTTATAAATTTTTACAGGCCAATCTTTGGTTCGTGTGAAAGTGTGGTCGACATGTTTCAGCCGTTACGGTGACTTAACCCGGCTTTCATCAGGACCGAAAGAAAAAAGCTACTGCCAAACTAATTATGAAGTGATAAAACTAAGCCCATACACCAAATGTGAGTGTGGGTTACCAGTGTGGCGATTGCCACCCTACCAGAAAAGGCTCAAACTTGAGCGTAAGAACAGTGTCTTCATTCCTGAAAAAGAAAAAATATGAACCTCATGCATATCAAAACACAACTACTGATTGCCAAACGGCAGAGCTGATTCAGCATCGCCCAGGTTAATAACTAAACTCAAAATGATGTTTTAAATACTCAATTTGTATAGAAAGATGAAAAAGACTCACCCAGCTTTATGTGGGAGAACAGCCTCACCTCACCCGGCTGACTGCTCGGAGAAGGAGGCACCGCTCTGTTTAGATGTGGAGAAATAAACCAGACAGATTGCCAATTGATACCCATCTGCTCAAAGCTCAACACACATATTTTAAACAAGTTAAAAAAGGAACCAAAATTGATTAAAAAAGTTCGAGACCTCGTGACAGCCCATATAAGTCTAGTATTGTTAAGGTGATGTCTCTTTAGAACAACCTATCAGACATCCAGTATGACCAAGCTCAAACATAACTATGAATGATAGTTTATTAAATACATGGAAAGCTAACTCTAGTCATGGAGTCTGTCAGACCTTGTGACTAGGTCTGTGTTGTTAAGTTAATGTCTCTTCAAAAACCTGTCAGGCATCCCGTATGACCAGGGACAAATATAACTATGAAAGATTGTTGGTAAAAAAGAGAAACTAACTCTAGTGATAGAATCTGTAACAGTAATCACCAACCAGTTCTATGTCAAGGAGTATATCCACCAATGAAGTGAGCACAAAGCGCACGCAGCCTGCCACCTTACCTGTCCGTCGATACCTCTGACTGACTCACAAGCTGTCTGGGAGGTATCGACAGGAAGGGGAGGCTGCTATTAGTAGCGCTCGTATGGGACGCGTGCGTCTTGAATTGAAATCAGCTGTGTGTTCACATTCACAGAAACTGCGTCTATGCACAGTAGTGTGGTGTTGTCCGTGAACACCTGCACGACACTGCCCCTGACAGAGGGAAGGAAGGCTTTCAGTGCAAGTCGGATCGCTCTCAACTCCAACAGGTTAATGTGGAGACCAGAGGCCTCTGATCTCCGCCTCTCCCATATGGCCACCCCATCCCAGGAGGGACGCATCCGTCACTACGACATGCTCCGGTTGGGGAAGGGAGAGGCTCTTGCCCTTGACCCAATCGCGGTCCGTGAGCCACCACTGCAACTGCTGTGCAGTGCCCTCCGAGATCAAGACATGGTCGGACAGGTTGCCGTGATGCTGGGCCCACTGAAACTTCAGGTCCCACTGCAGAGCCCGCATGCGCCGCCTGGCGTGATGCACTAGTAGGATGCAGGAGGCCATCAGCCCCAGAAGCCGCAACACTAGCCTGACCGAAACCCAGGATAGAGGCCGAAAGATGGGAATCAGGGCCTGTATATCCCGGACCCGCTGTTCCGGTGGATGGACCCGGAACTGCGCCGAATCGAGAACCGCTCCGATGAAGAGGAGCTTCTGAGAGGGACTCAGGTGTGACTTCGGCACGTTGATGGAAAATCCCAGCAAATGCAGGAGATCCGCCGTAGTCTGGAGGTGGGAGACGACTGCCTGGGGCGAGCCCGCCTTCAACAACCAGTCGTCGAGATAGGGGAAGACTGGAACCCCTGATCTGCGCAGATGAGCTGCGACCACCGCCATCACTTTCGTGAACACCCCAGGGGCACTGGTGAGGCCGAAGCGGAGCACAGTAAACTGAAAGTGCTCTTGGTCCACCGTGAACCGCAGGTAACGCCAGTGGGCCGGCAGGACGGGGATGTGGAAATATGCGTCCTGCAAGTCCAACGCCACCATCCAGTCTCCGGGGTCTAGGGCAGCTAGAACCTGAGCCAAAGTAACATCTTGAAACTTTCCTTCTGGAGGAAGGCATTGACGTTCCGGAGGTCCAAGATAGGGCGTGGAAGGAGGATTGGGAGGTAGAGGCCTGGATAACCAGGCTCTCAGGGGTAGGGTGTTGGGACAGAAAACTGGGGTCGCCCGAAGCAGGGCGGTGGCGCCTGGCGACGTTCCTGTCCACAGGAGGAACTGTGGAGGGTTTGGACCAGGTGCCCTGCAGAACGTCAATGAGGGCCTCATTGAATTGCAGCAGAGGCTCAGTGGAGCTTGCTGCAGACTGAAGCACCTCAGTAAGGACGTTAGTCCTCACAGCCACGGCAGGCAGCTCGAGCCCAAGGGCTGCGGCCGCCTTGCGCAGCACCACAGAGAAAGCAGCGCCCTCCTCCGAAGCCACAGTCGGAGGAGAGACTAATCCAGTGTCTGGAGAGGTATCCAGGCCACTGGCCTCCCCCAGTTCATCTGCCCAGTCCTGTGACATTTGAGCCTGAAGGGCCATAGGATCCTCGGATCCCTCCCAGTTGTCCCCATCATCCGATTCCTGGTATACAGGAGGAAGGAACGGAGCCGGGCGATAGACATAATGTGTCTCTAGCGGCGCCGAACGCGGCGTCCATCGATGCCGTACCGGCGCCGGGCCCGGAGTGGGGCTGAACTGGGGCTCGACGTCGAGCGGAGTCGGCGTCGGGGTTGGTACTGGTGTCGACGCCGGCAGAGGAGGCGTTACGAGGTCGACCGGCGTCGGCGGGGACTCGGGAACGGGTCCCTCGGGCGCTTGCGGCGTCCAGGCCGGAGCCGTCAATGGCGCAGGAGCTGGAGCCACCGGCAGGCAAGGCAGCCCAGTCGGGTCCGCAGGGCCCGAAGGCGTGCCAGCGGGCGTCGACGGCGGAGCCAGGCTCCTCATGGCCGAAAGGAAGGCACTGACTTCCGCCGGCGTCGCGTCAGTCCCAGGGACCGGAGGGTATGGGGACATGCGCGGCACCTGCGGCTCCGCCGGAGCCGCGGGGTTGTAACCACCCTGACCCTCGGCCGAGTCGCGCGACCGGCGAGGGGAGTCCGAAGAGCGGTGTCGCCTCTTGGACTTCTTGGAATGCTTCGACTTACTTGAAGACTTGGATCCCGACGACCGATGGTGACGTCGGCTGCGGCTCCGCGACCGATCCTTGGACCTCCTCCTGGACCGGGATCGAGAGGCGCGCGGAGCCGAGTGGCGAATCTCGAGAAGCTTACGGGACCGCTCCCGTCTAGCCTTCGAGGTCAGGGCCTTGCAGTCCGAGCACGACTCCGCGTCGTGGTCGAGGCCCAAGCAGTAAAGGCACCGGCGGTGATGGTCCGTAACCGACATCAAGCGGCTACAGTCAGCACAGGCTTTAAAACCAGGCATCCTACCGGCACCGGAGTCGAGACAAGATCAAAAAGGATCAACAAAGTTAGTCAAAAATTGACTAAAGGGGTAGCTCTCCCGGATCTGCGCTTACTGGCGCGGAAAAAAGAAGAACTGACGTCAGCGCGCGAGGGCGGCGTCTAAGTACTCCGACGACGTCATTCCGGCGCACGACGCCGACGACGGACGCGGAGCCGCAGACGACGCCTAGCGACGCGCAAGGGGTATTGCTGACTAAAAATCTTCCGGATCCAGTCTGACGCCTGGGGATATTCTAAGGTGAGGAATCTAACTAACGTGTTTCTTTCAGATGAGGGGATTCTGCTGCTGCTGTTGCTGCTGCTGCTGAGGCTAACGGAAGGAGCGAAATGAAGATCTGCCAAAGCCTCTGAATTTCTTAAGCCCAAATCCTTTAGCAGGAGTCTGCAACCCTAAAGATTTCGCCGTCACCCTGCTCTCTTTAAATCTTTGCAAGGCGGACTCCGCCTTTTCGCCAAAAAGCTTTTGTCCGTCAAAAGGCAAATCAACCAAGGTAGCCTGAACATCCGTAGAAAAGAAAGAAGAACAAAGCCACGCTTCCTGAAGAAAAGGACTTCTTAGCTGCCTGATCAGCCTTTTTAGACTCCCTGTCCGCAGGAGTCTGAGGGAAAGCTCCTGAAGCATGCTTCATGCATGAAGCCTGCACCACCAGGCTTTCTGGAGAAGGGTGGGAAGATAGAAAACTTGGATCCCCTGGAGCCACCCTATATCTCCTTGCCACCTGTCTGGAGACTGCCGGCGAAGAGAATGGCTTACGCCAGACATCCATAACTGGCTCCAAAATAGCCTCATTAAAAGGCATCAAGGGCTCACTGGTCGAAGCTGGCGAATGCAGTACCTCAGTCAGAAGGTTTGGTTTATACTCCGAAGAGGGCAACTGCAAGTCCAGCAACTCTGCGGCCTTCTTTATCACTACATGATAAGGGGCCAGTTTCTGCGGTGGATAGGATCTAGTAGAAGAATGCTCCCACTTCGGAGTTGTATCAAGACCACTAGCCTCTTGAATCCCTTCAAAGTCGTCGGAAGATGTATCCACCTCACCTTTTTCCACCTCCTCCCTATAGCGCTCCTCTTCCACGACTCTCTGAGCCACTCTCCTTGAGCGGATCCGAGGAACCGGCAGCACCGTACGCGGAGTCGGTGGAACCGAACGTGGAGTCGGCAGTGTCGGAGTCGGCGGCGCCGGAGTCGGAGGCGGAGCCGAGGGCGTCGGCAACGGCGTCGAGGAGGGCTCCGAAGAAGGCCGATCCAATCGAAGTCGAGACGGATCCCCAGACGGCGCCGGGAACTGCCACGAATGAGCCATCGGCAAAAAGGGCATAAATGGGGCCTGAGCATAATGCTGCCGTACTCCCAAGGTGTATGCCATAGGACCCACGGGACCAGAAGGTGCGCCGGATGGGAAGGCAGCCCGTTGAAAAGTCCCATACATAGCATTTAGAAAATGCGTCGAATCCACACCCGGAGTCGGGAACTGTGGATAAGGGATTGATCCCGAATCCGGCTGAGGAGTACCTGGAACCGGAGCCGAAAAGTCCTCGACAGGAGCCACAGGATCAGCCGGCTCTGGGGAAGGCTCCTTTTCCTGTTCTTCCTCAACCTCAGAAGCAGAAGACTCCACTGGCGCCGGTGACTGCGCCGGAGACTGCGACGGGGACCGCGCCGGAGTCCGCTTCAGCGAAGGTGATCTCTCTGGAGACTTCCTAGGAGATGGGGAAGGAGACACATCCTTACTTCGACGTCGAGGCGAAGTATATTTCGAAGCCTTGCTCCTCGAAGACCGGCGCCGAGAGCTATGCTTCCTTTTCTTGTGGTGTTTCTTCGACTCCGAAGACTGCGAAGTCGACGACTCCGGCCTCGATGTCTCCTTCTTCCTACCTCTCTTCTCCTTCTGTGCCTTGGCCATGAAGAGCTTCGCCTTCCTCTCCTTCAAGGCCTTGGGGTTCATCCTTCTGCAGCTGGAACAGTCCTCCACGTTGTGGTCAGAAGAAAGGCACCACAAACAATCTTCATGGGGGTCTGTCATCGACATGTGGCCCCCACATTCCCTACAAGGTTTGAAACCTGACTTCCTAGTCGAAGACATTGCGAATTCACCAACAGTAACTCACTACAAGACTACAAAGTAGCAGGAGAGTGCTGGAAAACCGTTGCGCGTCGACGGCGCGTAAAAAAGGGAACTGACGTCATCACGCCGACATGGCTCTCTTATGGCTCCGGTGACGTCATACGGAGTCGCGAGCGGAGCCGATACATTATGACGTCAACGTCGGCGTAGAGAGCTGGGGAAAAAAGTTCCGTGGAATGCTGGCGCAGGGGATATTCACAAGGTGAGGAATCCACTGGCAGATGTATCGATCAGAAATGTGTTTGAAGTAGAGCAGCTCATGGAAGCTTGTACCATTAGGCTTTTAGGCGAAGTGTGCTGCAAAAGGAAAGTCAGGTTGCCTGGAGCAAGAAAATGACACCTGACAATTTGCCTACTAAATTAAGGGCCAGAGCAAGGTATGGCCCATGCCCCCAATAAGGTATCTGGCAGTGCCTTGTTAAAGGTATGGAGTGGTTTAGGAAATGTTTGCCCTAGTTGGAGGACCTCCGTTAAGACTTTTCTTTTAACCTCAAAGATGGGGAGCTGGAGGTCAACTAATTCAGCTGCCCTCTGCATCACCATAGCATACAAAGAAGGCTTTTCTGTGGCCGATTCAGGAGGAGAAAATAAGAGCTGTCTCTGGGGAAGTATCGAGGCTTCTAGACACCTGTGAGTCCACATACAAACTGTCATCTTGGTAGGCCTAGGCCAACTCATCGCCCGGATCATAATCCTTATCAGAGTCAATCCCAAAAAAGGAATGGAGCAAAAGTTGTCTAGGCTGGTGTAAGTCAAGTGGGGAAGCAGCGCCTTGGGCAGATTCAGGAGGGACGTAGGGCAGGGTTGTGCCAGCCTCTTAAGAGGACAGGGCCACTTCTCCAGACAGCAAAGTATGCATCAACATGGATATAACCAGTGCCGGCATGGTTTGTGGCAATGGAGTTGGAACTCGAGCTGGAGGCAAGGTAAACGTGGAGGGTCTAGCTGGCTCTAAGAAACCCGCTGGAGATATTTCAAGCGAAAGGCCTCTCGGCTACTTGGGTCTCAAAAGCACACCAGAGGGATTCAGCCCGGATCCGAAGAGTCGAAGCATGGCTGCGCAAAACTTTTTGATTTGATATGGCATGGCTGAAGGTCTAAGAAACTCGGGCTGTGTGGGAAAAAACTGCAGAATCGGCTGTGCAGTCGGCCAACTTCAAGAGCAAGCTTGAGAAGGGTGGTGTTGTTGCTGCTGCTGCCACTCTGCCTGTTCAGGCAAATGTAAGTCAAACATGGGAGTAGAATCCCACTTTGACTTTGTGTTTTTATGCTTACCCAAGGACTTGATGAGTGAGGAAGAACGACCTCTGAAGCGGCTACAACAACTTAGCCTTCACATTGTAGAATTTTAGAGGACAAATCGAGGTAAATATATCTGAGTGACAAGAGGGAGTTCGGAATCCCATCAATGTTGGAGATGTGGAAAGAAAGAAAATGCCATCAGTGTGCAGGATTGTTGCCTATATAGACCCTGAACCTCATTTCCAGAGGGAAACGGAGTCAATGTGAAGCCGCAAGGTGCGTCATTATGGCACACAGAGGTACTCTTGAAAAGTTTCCGGATCCAGTCTGACGCTTGGGCAATATAAAAAAAATGAGGAATCTGCAGCTATACGTCTCTATTTGAATAAAACTTGTCACTGCTTTACATGTTATAGTTTAAGAAATATACCAACAATGATTTAATCGGCAATAAAATGGTTAATTTGTGCAGAAAGAAGAATCAACTGTAATAATCAAGAATTGTTTTGAAATTTTTTGAGCGGTGCTTTAGAGGTAGCCGTCTGGAGATGGATTTTCAACTTAATTACAAATATTTCAAAGTTCCTCAGTATAATAACTAAAACTAAGCCTGGACAGCTCCACTGACTGTGGCTGCAGCGAAGGCTGGTGCCAAGGAGCAGTCCTAGCCTTCGATTTGGATCTCCTGGGAGAAGAAGAAGAGTACTGCTGCTTCTTTTTGTGCTACACATTTTTCCCCCATGAAGATTTTTAGGAGGGCGAGGAAAGAGCATGGGACCTTGATTTTGATCTAGTTCTAGAACAAGATCAAACGCAGCAACCACTTCTAGGCATCGTCTTTAGCCCTAGCTATAAAAAGATTGACTTCTCGCTCTTTTTTTGCCTTCAGATTTATTTTCAGGCAAAAATCACACTTCGATGAGTCATGTCTCGAGCTAAGACACCATAGGTAATCATCATCTGGATCTGTAATGGACATCTGCCCATCACATTTGTGACAGGGTTTGAAACCTGACTTATTAGTGGATGACATTACATACACAGCAATACATTTATTTCCTCATGTAGGGTGAAGAGAGATGCCCTGAACCCATATCACAAGGTACAATAAAAACAGAACCAACATTGAGGTGGCTACTTTATGGATCCAGTGATGTAAAAACTCAACTTATGCTGTTGAGATGGAGCAAGTGGCACCTAAAAGCATCAGAGTTAAGCAAAATGGTTTTGGATTTAGTCTATATTTGAGATAAGTCAAGAGTGAGGAATATGCAAGAAGAAATAACTATCAGAAATGTTTATTTTATTGGTTTTTAGTAACCCTACATCATGGATACCTCAATTATGGCCATAAGCAAGGACTTCAATAGGCAGAACAAGTAGAAAAGGTTAAATTTACTTCACTGCATTCCAGTTCTACACCTGCAACTTCAGAACAATTTGTAATATAAAGGAAAAAAAACTCTTCACAATAATATTTGGCAATAATTTAAAAGCGCCATGGTGCTGTGCTTCTCCTTTTTCCAACCTGATTCTGTAAAAGAAAAACAAATGAGTGCCACATAACTCATACCAAAGAAAGAAACATGCTCATGATGGGAAAGGAAAATGCTACTTACCAGTATGCATCTGTTCTTGGCATATAGAGCTGAAGATTTGTATACTTGTGCATAGATCGCCATCTGGTGTTGGGCTCGGATATTAGCACTTTGTTGTTGTCTTGGAAGAAGTCTTTGTAGTCACGAGGTAGGTGACTCCTCCTTAGGATGATAGTGCGCATGGGCATTGACTCGATCTCCAGATTGTTTTGCCATGGAGGGTTATGATGGAGTTAGTAAGAAGTAGAAAAAGGATGTCCATGTGTAATGTATCTAAGTAAGATAGTACTGGAACAGCTAGAGATATCCCGGGGGGGTGGGGGGGGGGGGGGGTGTACGAATCTACAGCTCTAAATGCCAAGAACAGATTCATACTGGTAAGTAGCATTTTCCATTCGAGGCATATGAGCTGCAGATCGTATACTTGTGCATAGACTATACAGCAGTTACCTCCTTAGCGGTGGCTATCTGTATCTGTTGCAGTGGTTTGAAGAAGTGTTCTTAATGCAGCCTGGCCCACACTAGCTTGTTGTTTTGCTTGCACGTCTACACAATAGTGTTTTATAAACGTGTGTGGTGTAGACCAAGTTGTTGCTTTGCAGATGTCATCTAGGGGAATGTTTCCTAAGAATGCCATAGATGCTCCCAGTTTACATGTGGAGTGAGCCCTAGGGGGAATAGTTAAGGTGCGTTTGGCTTTAGCATAGCATATTTGGATGCATTAACAATACACCTTGCTATCCCTGCTTCTGAGATAGGATTGCCTTTATGAGGCGGGGAGAAAGCCACAAAAAGTTGTTTGGTCTTTCTAAAGGATTTTGTCCTTTCAATGTAGTAAAGTATAGCTCTTTTTACGTCTAGCGTGTGAAGAGCCCGTTCTGCTACTGAGTCTGGTAGAGGGAAAAACACTGGGAGTTCTACAGACTGGTTAAGGTGGAAAGCAGAGACGACTTTAGGTAGAAATGTGTGTTAGTCCTAAGAACCACTTTGTTATGATTGATTTGTAGAAATGGTTCCTGTATGGTTAATGCCTGGAGTTCACGGACTCTTCGGAGAGAGGTGACCGCAACTAGGAAAGCTACTTTCCATGATAGAAATTGTAATTTGCATTTATGCATAAGTTCAAGTGGGAGACCCATGAGCCTGGTAAGAACCACACTTAGGTTCCATACTGGAGAGGGTGGAACTCTAGGTGGAATTATTCTTTTAAGTCCTTCCATAAAAGCCTTGATAGCTGGTACCCTAAACAAAGACAAGTGTTGTCTGTTTTGGAGATAGGCTGCTATCTCCGTGAGATGTAGTCTAATGGATGTATACGCTAGGTTACATTGTTGTAGATGTAAAAGGTAAAAGATGATGCCCTGAATAGAAGCATCTAGTGGTTTGATTTTGTTATATGTGCAGTAAATTACAAATCTTTTCCACTTTGCGGCATAGCAAGCTCTAGTGGTAGAACGTCTAGCCTCTTTATTGATGTTCATGCAGTTTGGTGGGAGATTAAGGTAGCCAAACTCTAAGACTTCAGGTGCCAGATCGCAAGGTTGAGTTGACTGGGATCTGGATGCCTTATCTCTCCATGGTTCTGAGTGAGAAGCTTGGGTGTGAGGCGTAGATTTTGATGAAGAACTACTGATAGTTCCAAGGGGGATGTGAGCCATGGCTGTCGGGCCCATGTTGGAGCAATCAGGATCATTGTGAGGGAATGCGGTTTGAGTTTCCGAACCACTAGCGGAATAAGTGGGAGAGGCGGAAAAGCGTAAGCAAATTTGCCTGACCAGTTCATCCATAGCGCATTGCCTTTGGACAATGGGGGTGGATACCTGGATGCGAAGCTTGGGCATTTTGCGTTTTAATGTGTGGCGAACAGGTCTATTTCTGGGTGGCCCCACATTTGAAAGAATGGAAGCAGAACTTGAGGATGAAGTTCCCATTCGTGGATCTGCTGTGTTTGGTGACTGAGTAGATCTTCAATTTGATTGTGTACTCCTGGGGGATGTTTTGCAAGGAGATGTATGTTTTGAGGAATGGCCCATCTCCATATGCTTTGAGCTAGGTGTGAAAGCTGCAGAGAGAATGTGTCCCCTGTTTTTGTATGTAATACATTGCTGTCATGTTGTCTGTACAGACTAGGACAGCTTTGTTTACGAGGTGGAAATGAAAAGATTTCAACTCTAGGAAGATAGCCAACAATTCCAGGTAGTTTATGTGGAATTGTTTTTGTTGAGGGGTCCATAAGCCCTGAATGGTATGGGTTTGAAGATGAGCTACCCAGCCGGTGAGCGATGAGTCTGCTGTTAGCACTATCTGTGTAACCGGGTCGAGGAACGGTCGCCCTTTGGAAAGGTTTTGTGTGTTCTACCAAAGCAGAGAGCGATGGGTGCGGTCTTTTACCAACACCAGATATGTTAGCTGACCTTGAGCCTGGTTCCATTGACGTGCCAAACACTCCTGTAATGAGTCGTGCATACGAGACAATGAGAATGCAAGAGGCCATCATTCCGATTAGCTGCATGAACACTTGCGCTAGTAGTGAGTGTTGAGGCTGAAATTTTGCTGTCAGAGCTTGTATGGTGCTTAGCCTGACTGGGTTGGGGGTACGCTAGAGCCTTTGAAGTGTGTATTGTAGCCCCTACATACTGTTGTATGCTGGACGGTTGCAGAAGGGATTTGGTGAGGTTTACCGTGAATCCCAAGTCAGGAAGCAGTTGGATTGTTTTGTGTGTGTGTTGCACACAGCTGCTGTGTGACTTGGCTTTTATGAGCCAGTCGTCTAGATAAGGGAAGACATGAATGTGCTGTCTTCTTAAGTGAGCCGCAACTACTGCGAGGCACTTGGTGAAGACTCTGGGTGCTGTTGTCACCCCGAATGGGAGGACCTTGAATTGGTAGTGTTGACCATCTACCACAAACCTGAGATATTTCCTGTGAGTGGGATGAATGGGAATATGAAAGTAGGCGTCCTTTAAATCAAGAGTGGAAAGAAAGTCGCCTTGTTGAAGTAGTGGGAGCACCTGTTGGAGAGTGATCATGTGGAAGTGATCCGACTGAATGTAGAGATTTAGCGGTCTGAGGTCCAATGTGGGCCTGAGAGATCCGTCATTTTTGGGAATTCAGAAATAGAGGGAGTAAACCCCTGTGCCTTGGTGAAGCAAGGGGACTGGTTCTATTGCATGTTTTTGTAATAGAGAGCAAACCTCTTGTTTGAGAAGTGTTAGATGTTCCGAGGACATTGGATGTTGTCTGGGAGGAATGTTTGGGGGGGGTGGTAGAGGCAAGTTCCAGGCAGTAACCATACTGGATAATTTGTCTTACCCACTTGTCTGTTGTGATTGAATTCCAGACGGGTAGGAACTGTGATAGACGTCCCCCGACAGGAGTGGGATGATCGGGGGGAAGTGCAGGGAAGTCACTGCTTGGTGGTAGGGGAGGTGCGGTTATTGTTCCCGCGACCTCTTCCTTTACCATTGTTGCCTCTGTAGCCTCTGCGAAAGTATCCTTTGGAGGACGTTTGAGTGGGGCTCTTATAGGACGAAGAGGGATGTTCTGAACCAATGGTTTTGGAGCCAGCTCGGTAGAAGGAGCTGCGAAAAGAGACTCTAGGGGAAGGGAATTGTAAGGCCCCCATGGACTTAGCAGTTTCCGTATCTTTTTCCATCTTTTCTAAAGATGTGTCAACTGAGGGCCCAAAAAGATGCTCTTGATCACAGGGCTGATTTAGAATAGCAGATTGTACCTCCTGTTTGAATCCGAAGACTCAGAGCCAAGCGTGCCTGTGCAACAAAACGCTAGTGATAATGGCCCGAGATGCAGTATCAGCCGCGTCGAGCGCACATTTAATTGAGGTGTTTGTGATAAATTTTCCTTCTTGTATAAGGTTGTTAGCCTTTTGTTTGTACTGGTCAGGAAGGTGTTCCATGAACTTTTCAAGCTTGTCATAGTGACCCCTGTCGTACCTGGCCAATAAAGCTTGGGCATTGGCAATCCGCCAATGATTTGCTGCCTGTGACGCAATACGTTTACCAGATGCGTCTATTAGTTTGGACTCCTTATCAGGAGGGGGGGTGTTGCCTGTACTCTGCGAATTTGCCCTCTTGCGTGCATTAGACACCACAAGAGAATCCAAAGGGACCTGACCTTTAATGTAAATTGGGTCATTGGGAGCTGCCTTATACTCATCTTTCCTGGTGTTTAGAATCCTGGCTCTGACAGGGTCCTTAAAAACTTCTGGGGCATGTTTGAGCATGCCTTTTAATATTGGCAGGTGTGCATGGACTTTTGCAAGGGTGCAAAGGTTTCAAGTAAAAAATCTTCCTCTAAGGGATCAGAATGTAACTGTACCCCGTGGTACTGGGCAGCCCTATTGATAAGTTGCGCAAACCCAATATTGTCATCTGGTGGTGATGGCCGAGATGGATAGATGTCCGGGTCATTATGTGGGTCGGGATCGGTGTTGTAATCATCCCAAGGGTCTACGTCGTGTGGGATGATATGTGCATCATCATCCCCATGTGGATCTATATTCCAACCCCCATCGGTATGATCATCCTCAGTATCTGATGTTTGAGGTGAAACAATATGTTGTGGGGAGTGTGGTGGAGAAATTAGAAGATTTGGATCAGCTGGAGGAGGTGGTGGGGAGGTGTTAGTTCTCCTTTTTTTTAAAGGGTATTTCAGATTCCTCTGAAGTGTCCAGTTTTTTTCTTTTTTGGAGGCTTGGCGACGGCTTTGCCAGTCTCTGGATCAATAGAAAGGATTTTTTGTTTTGGATCCAAAAAATCAGGTACAGGTTGCGTGGGTAAAATGTCTTTTTTCGGTGATGAAGATTTTGGGTCAAAATGTTCTTTGGACCGAGTCTCTGAGGCTTATGTGGGGTCTTGGACTCTAGGTTTTGTTCTAGGAGTTTGTGACCCTGAGACTTTTTCAGCTCTGCCGATTTTTTTGGCTCCAAAGCCGTTTTCGGCTCTGAAGATTGTTTCGGTACCGAATGTTTGTCTTTGGTAAGTTTTTGTGTCGAGGCTGTCTTCGTGTCGACGAAGAAGGGTGTGGAACATCTTTGGTCTTGTGCTTCGGTGCCAAAAGTGACTTTTCAGCACCGGAATGGGGTTGGCTCGAGCCGGAAGGCTTATCTTTATGTTTCTAAGCCGGGCCCAAGGGCAGGGCGTCTGAGACATTTTGCCAGTGTCGACCTGAGCCCAAGGGCGAGGGTGTTACTGGAGCCTTAGGTTTTGTTTTGGTTGGGAGAGGGGTTTCGGTACTCACGGACTGCTGAGCCGAGGTGACTGTTTCGTCTTCCACGTCAGAGTCGGTTGCTTCAGAGACGGAGATGTCTTCTTCATCACCTTGTTGCTCCGGCTGAGCATTGGGATCTGCTCCTAAGATGTCCGGAATTTAGCTACTTCCACAAGACATTTCGTGACGTTGAGCCAGACGATCACTGATAGTTTTCTCCGACCTGAAAGATGAACAAGCCTCGCAGTTCTTGTCTTCGGGCTCCGGGGAGAGGCGGAGGTTACAAACCTTGTGCAAGTCCGTGTGTGGGAACTTAGGACCACACCCAGGTCATTTTTTGAAAGGAGTCCTTTCCATTGACTGCAGGTGTGGTCGGCGCGGATAGGCCCAACGGCCCGCGTCGAGGATCGAGGAGTCTGTTTTTAAAGATGCGCGTCGAAAGGGAAACACGATTGAGCCAATACCGTAGAGTGTAGAGGAATTGCGCGTCGAAGGGAGGTTCGAAACCGACACGGAGCGCAGCAAATCACATTCAAACCAGATGGCAGAAAAAAACAATCTGGGGATGGAGTCGATGCCCATGCGCACTATCGTCCTATGGCGGAGTCACCTACCTTGTGACTACAAAGACTTCTTCCAAGACAACAACAAAGTCCAAACATCCGAGCCCAACACCAGATGGCGATCTATGCACAAGTATACGATCTACAGCTCATATGCCCCGAACCTAGGATCACAGGCAAGAAACGTTTCTCTCTTTATCATGGGATCATCACTGATATTCATAAGCAGTTAACAGAATAACAGGTTCATTCTCAAACAAGGAGCTGGGAAACCCAGGACAAGGACGAAGACAAAAAGATGTATCAGTTTTGTGTAAAGAGGGCTATAGAAGCTAAACCATATAAATGACCACCTCCTCTAGATGAGGAGTCAAGACAATACTGTCTGTCAAAGTGAGGCTGGACCTTAAAGTGGCAGCTCTGTAAATCACGCCAATAGGGATTTTTCTGAACATCATCATTAATAGCTTTATTGCTAGTAGAACAAGATATTTCCAGAAAGGGCTATCTGGTAGGCACTGGAAATGTACAAAACTATTCATCTTGCATAGGACTGCCTAGCATCAAGAACAGTCAGACAGCCTCATAACCTACAAAGAGAAGTTTTTTCTTCTAAACTTTTACAATTAAGTACATCAATATCGAGAAAGGATATCTACTGGAGGGAGAGGATTTGGGAAAACTGAAGGATGGAAGGTCATAAAATGTTTACTGTATGCATATTTGAGGTCACTTTCGAAAGAAAGGAAGTTCTGATGGATATAGTATTAATGTTAAATTGTTTTAGATTGCTTGTAGGGATGCAGGAGTGTGTCTCACCAACACATTCAGGCTTGACTACTGGCCACCAAGTATGTAACTTTCTAAAGTTGAAACTGCAAATCCGATTGGAGCACAGTTTTAAAGGAACAAGCAATTTGAAAAGGTTGATGTTATATTCGAAAGGAGACCAGTAGAATCTTTATAATTTTTAAATTGTAAAAAAGGATGTCTGAGAACAAATTATCTGTGGTGTAACAGCAGTGCAGAGCAGATGAGGACTATAGATCTTCCCTTCCGTTTTACCAATACCATTTGCTGCAAGATCCTGACATGGCTGCATTCAGCTCTGCACACTATGCCCTTATACCATCAATAGGAACCACAAATAGCTTCAAAACTTCACCATTTGACTCATCTGTGAATTGAGGAAATTTGATCATGTGTCAGAAGAACAGAACTCCTTATACTGGCTTCCCAACTGTAGTTAAATGCTTGGTACATCTGATATTCTATGATAATGAGCCTACATTTTTCCATCTCATCCTGTACATACAGGTCACTTCACTCCGATATAACACAAATTCAGCATTTTCCTTGTACCACTGGGCATGTTGTTGAGAGCAGGCTCTACGTAAATCCCCCCGCCAAACCACAGGAAAGCACTTCCTATTAATCTGTGACAGATATCTAACCTGGTTTAAAGGGTGAATTTAAGATTTGTTGGGATGTCATGAAGGAGGAGGGGAATTCCTGTAGCAATATGCCGGCCGGGTCAGCTTTAAAAAATGTAGCATTTGTTTGCCGCTGCAAGGATAGTTTATGGATCTTTCTATTACACATACTAAACCGATTTCTTTCTCCCCAAACCATGCAGGATTTATACCTCGAAACTACTGTTATGTTCTCTTAAAAAACGTATCCAGAAAAAAGGTTTTCGGAAAAAGCTAGAGAAAAGGCTGATCCCTACTGAATAAGAATGCTAAGTTTCCACTTTCCAGGACTTAGAGTAGCAGACTGACAATCTGCATGGAAGCTATGAGGGAACGTATTCATGATTTGAAGGCTCAGGTCATTTGTAGGAATCTGGCTCTGTATATACTATACCAAAAAGAGGTATAGTGGGCAGAGTCCAGGGAGTCCCCAAACGTATAGCAGAGGATAAAGTATATAATACCTTACTCTCAATTTAGTGATAGGTGGGCTGAGCAGTTTGGCTTATCAGAGGGTAGTGTGAATGCAATTGTTGTACACACTCATACAAGACAGCAACACACGCACACTCAATGACTAACTCCAGGCCAATGCAATACTTTCAGAGGGTAGTGTGAATGCATTTGTTGTACACACTCATACAAGACAGGAACACACACATTCAACGACTAACTCCAGGCCAATGAAATACTTTCACTTACAGTTGGCAAAGATATGTGTAAGCATTAAAAATACTTTTCAGGTGCATGAAATACTTTTCAATGTCAAAGAGATACTTTGTAATATTCTCAGAATCTACATTTAGAGCAATACAGAGAAAATCAATGCAATCCTAAGGAAGGAAAGACAGGAAAGTCATTTCAAGGTAAGTACTCTACTTACAAGTTTAGTCTTCGGAGGATTTGACCAACACAGGGCAAGGGTCAGACCAAGGTAGGTACTGCACCACCAGCTGTAATGGGGCGACCGGGTGCAGAGGTCACTGAGCCCAATGTTAGCCTATGGGAGCTGGAGTACCTCGAAAAGGCACAAGTTGCAGGTAAGTACCCACGGGTCATGGACAGAGGCCCTGGGGGTAGAGGTCAGCACTGCAGGGGCCACTAAGTAGCACCACCAGTGGCATAGGGGTGGCTGGGTGCAGGGTGCAAAGGAGTAATCTGGTGCCCTGCAGAAAGCAATGGAGATCATTGGTTGGAGACAAGGGCTGCAGGCTTGGTTTGCAAGGCAGGCTATAGGAATCCAACTACTGGAGAGGTGAATTGGATGGTGTGTGTGTGGGGGGTGGGGGGGTGAATGCCGGGACACCATTGGAAGGGCATTCCTAGGCCTAGTGGGTGCAGGGGTGTATTTAGGCATCGGGTTTCTCTGGACTCTGCCATGGGCGACGGGTGCAGAGTGGTGCAGGGGTCGCGGCTCTGCCTGGATCCATAGTCCTGGGGTGAGTTTCTTTCTGGAAAAATCCGGTGTCCATGGGATAAAAGAGTCTTTGTTGAAGACAGCACAGGTCTCCAGGGTTCTTGGAGGATGCAGGTCACACAGATTTATTGGAGCAGGGTCGCTGGAGGAGGAGACAGGCCGGTATGACTGGGGCCAAGTCAGTTGTTGTCTCCTTTTCTACTGCTGCACAGCTCTTCGTGTTCCTTCTTCGTAGGTCATAGAATCTAAGGAACAAGGTTCAGGGAAGCCCTTAAATACTAAATTTAAGGGTGATACTGAGGTTGGAGGCAGTAGCCAATGGCTACTGTCCCCTAGGGTGACTACACCCTTTGGATGCCCCATCCCTTTGGGGAGAGGGGCACATCCCAATTCCTATTGGGCCTAATTCTCCAATCCAAGATTGAGAATTTTCAAGAGAGGGGAATCACCTCAGCTCCTGGGGAACCTAGGGGTGTGCCAGGCCAGTGGACACTCCTACTCTGCTTACTAATTTTCCAGCCTGTCTTGTGGAAAAAAAGAGGGGCTAGGACAGAGGAGAGGGCATTCCCACTAGTTTGAGCTGCCCAAATCAGCATAACACGAGGTCAGAGCCTTTGAGGCTCACTGCCAAGTGTTGCTGTTCCTCCCAAGGGGAGGAGAGAAGCACCTCTACCCAGAGCAGGCTTTGTTTCTTAACTCCGAGAGCACAAAGGCACTCACCCCATTAGGTTAGAAACCTGTCTGGCGGTGGCTGGCTGGCAAGGACCCCTAGCACCTGAAGTCCTAAAAGGGACCCCCCGAAATATGATTGCAAATACCTGTATGCGGTATATGTTTCTTTCTCTATGGGAAAGCATTGAGGCATAAAAGGAAAAAGCTACTTACCAGTATGCATCTGTTCTTGGCATGTAGAGCTGTAGATCCGCATACTTTTGCATAGATCGCCATCTGGTGTTGGGCTCAGATGTTTGCACTTTGTTTTTGTAGAAGTCTTTGTAGTCACGGGTTAGGTGAATCCTCCTCTAGGTAGTAGTGCGCATGGGCATCGACTCCATCCTTAGATTGTTTTGCCATTAAGGGTGATGGAGTTAGTGAGGAAAAATGGAAAGATGTCCATGTGTAATGTATCTAAGTAAGATAGTACTGCAACACATATAGGTGTCCGGGAGGTGGGTGGGCATATGCGGGTCTACAGCTCTACATGCCAAGAACAGATGCATACTGGTAAGTAGCATTTTCCGTTCGAGGCATATGAGTTGTAGATCGCATACTTTTGCATAGACAATACAGTAGTTCCCCTGTTAGCGGTGGCTACCTGTATGCGTTGCAGTAGTTTGAAAAAGTGTTTTTAGTACAGCCTGGCCCACACTTGCTTGTTGTTTCGTGTGCACATCTACACAGTAGTGTTTAGTGAAAGCGTGAGGTGTAGATCATGTTGCGGCTTTGCAAATAACATCCATGGGAATATTTCCTAAGAATGCCATGGATGCCCCTAGTTTGCGTGTGGAATGTGCTTGAGGGGGAATGGATAATGTAAGTGTTTTGCTTTTTTTTTTAGCATATTTGAATGCATTTAACGATCCACCTGGCAATTCCAGATTTTGTTATAGGATTGCCTTTGTGTGGTGCTGAAAAAGCTACAAAAAGTTGTTTAGTTTTCCTGAAACGTTTTGTCCTTTCAATATAATAGAGAATAGCTCTTTTGACGTCAAGCGTATGAAGAGCTCGTTCTGCTACTGAGTCTGGTTGAGGAAAGAAGACTGGGAGCTCAACAGACTGGTTAAGGTGAAAAGCTGAAATGACTTTATTTAGGAATTTAGTGTTTGTCCTAAGAACCACTTTGTTGTGATGTATTTGCAAAAATAGTTCTTGTATGGTTAATGCCTGGAGTTCACCCCCTCTTCTGAGGGATGTGATGGCCACAAGGAAAGCTACTTTCCATGTGAGGAACTGTAGCTCACATTTATGCAAAGGTTCAAATGGGGGACCCATACTTCTTGTAAGGACTATGTTTAGGTTCCATACTGGAGAGAGTGGAATTCTTGGAGGAATTATCTTTTTAAGACCATCCATGAAAGCTTTGATGGGAGGTACTCTGAACAAGGACAAGTGTTGACTGTTCTGTAAGTAGGCTGCTATAGCAGCAAGATGTAATCGTATAGATGTGTATGCCAGATTACATCTTTGTAGGTGCAGGAGATAACAAGGAATATGCTACTTACCAGTATACATCTCTTCTTGGCATGTAGAGCTGCAGATCTACACACTGTGTATAGATCGCCATCTGGTGTTGGGCCCGGATGTTTGCACTTGTTTTTGTCTTGGAAAGTCTTTGGAAGTCACGAGGTATGCGACTCCTCCTTTGGATCATAGTGCACATGGGCATCCGCTCCATCCTCCGATTGTTTTTCGCCAGCAGGGAAATGATGGAGCTTAGTAAGAAACAGGAAAGATGCCCATGTGTGGTGTATCTAAGTAAGATAATACTGGAACAGATAAAGGTAGCCGGGGAGGCGGGTGGGCGTGTGTAGATCTGCAGCTTTACATGCCAAGAACAGATGCATACTGGTAAGTAGCATATTCCGTTCAAGACATACGAGCTGCAGATTACACACTGTGCATAGATTGTAAAGCAGTATCCACCCCTAGCAGCGACCACCAGTATCTGTTGCAGTAGTTTGAAATAGTGTTTTGAGTACAGCCTGGCCCACACTAGACTGTTGTTTGGTTTGCACATCAACACAATAGTGTTTTGTGAATGTGTGTGGTGTAGACCATGTAGCTGCTCTGCAGATATCATCTAAAGGAATGTTTCCTAAAAATGCCATTGAAGCCCCTAACTTTCGTGTGGAGTGGGCTTTAAGAGGAACAGATAATGTATGTTTTGCTTTATGGTAACAAATCTGTATGCATTTGACAATCCACCTAGCTATCCCAGATTCTGATATGGGGTTGCCTTTGTGTGGTGGTGAGAAAGACACGAATAGTTGTTTGGTCTTGCGAAAGGGTTTTGTTCTCTCTATGTAGTATAGTAGTGCTCTTTTGACATCTATGGTGTGAAGAGCTCTTTCTGCAACTGTTTGTGGCTGCGAGAAGAATACAGGCAGCTCTACAGATTGATTGAGGTGGAAGGAAGAAATGAATTTAGGTAGGAATTTAGGATTAGTTTGGAGAACAACTTTATTAAGTTGCATCTGGAAAAAGGGTTCTTGAATGGTTAGTGCTTCTAGTTCGCTAACTCTTTGGAGAGAAGTAATGGGTACACGGAAAGCAATTATCCATGTTAAGAATTGTAGCTCGCATTTATGTAGAGGTTCAAATGGAGGCCCCATTAGTCTTGTGAGAACGATGTTTAAATTCTACACAGGGGAAGGTGGTACTCTGGGGGGAATTATTCTCTTGAGTCCCTCCATAAAGGCCTTTATGGCAGGTACCCTGAAAAGTGAGAGGTGTTGTCTATTTTGTAGATATGCTGCTATGGCAGCCAGATGCAATCTGATGGAGGTATAGGCTAGGTTGCATCTTTGGAGGTGTAGTAAGTAGCCTATGATGTGTTGGATAGACACATCTAGGGGATTAGTATCGTTGTTATGGCAGTATATTACAAATCTCTTCCACTTGGCTGCATAGCATGCTCTAGTGGTAGGCCGCCTAGCTTCTTTGATGACGTTCATACAATCAGGAGGAAGGTTAAGGTAACCAAATTCCAGGATTTCAGGAGCCAGAACGCTAGGTTGAGCTGAGCTGGGTCTGGGTGTTGGATCTCTCCATGGCTCTGGGTTAAGAGGCGTGGAGAGAGGTGTAGTTTTTGGTGCGGAACTACTGAGAGTTCAAGCAGTGTGGTGTACCATGGCTGTCTGGCCCAGGTTGGAGCAACTAGGATGGGCGTCAATGAGTGTTGCTGTAGTTTGCGCACCACTAGCGGAATGAGTGGGAGAGGCGGAAAAGCGTACGCAAATCTGCCTGACCAGTTCATCCATATCGCATTGCCTTTGGACAATGGGTGAGGATACCTGGAGGCGAAGTTTGGTCATTTGGCGTTTTCTTGGGTGGCGAAACGGTCTATCTGTGGTTGCCCCCAAATGTGAAAAAACGGTTGAAGAACTTGTGGATGAAGTTCCCACTCGTGGATTTGTTCTGTTTGACGGCTCAAGAGATCGGTTATTGTGTTTTGGACTCCTGGGACATGTTGGGCTAGGAGAAAAATGTTCTGAGGTATAGCCCACCTCCATATGCTCTGTGCAAGCTGCAGAGAGTGTGTCCCGCCTTGTTTTTGGATATAATACATGGCTGTCATGTTGTCGGTGCGGACTAAGACAGTCTTGATTGATATTTGTTTTTTAAATGCTTTCAAGGCTAGTGATATGGCAAGTAACTCCAAGTGGTTGATGTGGAGTAACTTTTGTTGAGGTGTCCAAATGCCCTGCATGGTGTGATGTAGTAGGTGAGCTCCCCAGCCAGAGCGATGCGTCCGCTGTCATGACTATTTGAGGAACTGGCTCGAGGAACGGTCGTCCTTTGGAAAGGTTCTTTGTGTTCTACCACTGCAGAGAGCGAGGAGTACGACCGTCTACCAACACCAGATCTGTTTGCTGACCTTGAGCCTGGTTCCATTGGCGTGCTCAGCACTCTTGGAGAGGACGCATCTGGAGTCTTGCATGAGGCACTATAAATATGCAAGAGGCCATCATCCCTATGAGTTGCATGAACACTCAAGCTGGAAGAGTGTTGCGGTTGGAATCAGGTGAGAAGAGCTTGGATGCTCGCTATCCTGGCGGGACTGGGATAGGCGAGCGCTTTTGAGGTGTCTATTGTGGCACTGAGGTATTGTTGCGTGTGGGACGGTTGCAGCTGGGACCTGGCATGATTTATTGTGAACCCCAGGTTGTGAAGTTGTTGAATAGTGGCATGAGTGTGTTGTACACACTGATTGTACGATTTGGCTTTTATGAGCCAGTCGTCTAGGTATGGGAAGACATGTATGTTTTGTCTTCTTAGATGTGCTGCCACTACTGCTAGGCACTTGGTGAACACTCTTGGTGCTGTGGTGACTCCAAATGGGAGTACTTTGAATTGATAGTGCTGACCGTCCACTACGAATCAGATATTTTCTGTGAGTGGGAATGTGGAAATAGGCGTCCTTGAGGTCTAGAGTAGCAAGGAAGTCGCCCTGGGAAAGCAGAGGGAGGACCTGCTGAAGTGTGACCATGTGGAAGTGGTCTGAATGTATGTATAGGTTTAGGGATCGGAGGTCTAAAATAGGCCTTAGAGATCCGTCCTTTTTTGGTATGAGAAAATAGAGGGAGTAGACTCCCTTGTTTTGTTGGTGAAGGGGAACTTCTATTGCACTTTTTGCACTCAGATTACCTCCTGCTTTAACAATAACAGATGTTCTTGTGACATTGGACGGTGTTTGGGTGATATGTTTGAGGGGGTAGATGTTAGATCTAGACAGTAGCCTGATTGAATGATTTCGTAGATCCACCTGTCTGAAGTGATATGTATCCAGGCAGGGAGAAAGTGGTGGAGTCTTCCCCCGAGTGGAGTGGAATAGTCGGGGGGAAGTGGAGGGAAGTCATGGGGTAGGTGTGGAGGCAGAGCGGGAGTTATTGTTTCTGCCTCTGCCTTTGCTGTTATTCCCCTGTAACCACCCCTTTGGTAACCTCTAGTGAAGGTGGATTGTGCTGGAGCTTTGTAAGAGGTGGAAGGGCTATCAGAGGAGTAGCCTCGATGGGTGCTTCTAAAGGATGAGCGACGAAAGGACCGCCTGGGAGCTTGCGATTGCAAGGCACCCATAGATTTGGCGGTGTCTGTATCCTTGTGCATTTTTTCAAGGGATACATCTACATTGGGTCCAAATAGGTGTTGCTCATCAAAAGGCTGATTGAGTATACAACTCTGTACTTCGGGTATAAAACCTGATATATGTAACCAGGCATGCCTGCGCAAAAGGACACTGGTGTTGATTGCCCTTGAGGCGGTATCTGCTGCATCTAGGGCACAGCAAATGAAGGTGTTAGTGATGGTCTTACCCTCTTGGATTAGTTCACTGGCCCTGTTTTTATATTTGTCAGGGAGGTGCTGCATTATGGACTCAAGTTCGTCATAATGTGCCCTGTCATACCTGGCTAGGAGCGCTTGGATGTTAGCAATGCGCCAAATATTTGCTGCCTGTGACACCATGCGTTTGCCAGAGGCATTTAGGAGTTTTGACTCCTTGTCTGGTGGTGGTGCGTCACCTGACGTTTGGGAATTTGCCTTCTTCCTGGCATTAGAGACTACTAGGGAGTCTAGTGGTGCGGGGCCCTTAATGTATACTGGGTCAGTAGGGGCAGCTTTATATTTCTTTTCTATTCTTGGGATGATCACCCGAGCCCTGACGGGGTCTTTAAAGATCTCTGGTGCGTGCTTAATGACTCCTTTAAGCATGGGCAGTGTTGAGGTAGACCTTTGTGTGGTATCAAAGGTATCCATAAGAAAATCCTCCTCTATTGGGTGTGTATGCAGGGCCACCCCGTGGTATTGAGCAGCTCTTTGAAGGAGCTGGTTGAATCCGATATTGTCCTCTGGAGGGGAAGGCCTGGAGGGATAAATATCATCTTGTGGGGTGTAAGGGACATCTGGGACACTGAAATCATCCAATGGGTCAGAGGAGCCAGTAGGAGTAGGGTCCCCAAGGGGTTGATCGTCCGCACCTCCCCCTGCATCATCTGAGGTGTTATCATCATCTATTGGGGTAGGTGATGGTGTGGGAGAGTGGTGTGGTGGGAGAGGAGGAAGAGGAGAAGGAATCCTTAATGGAGAGGTAGCAAAGTCTCTCTTCTTTGGTGGCGGTGCGGGTGCAGGCATGGTCTTTTCTTGATGCTTTGCATTAAATGACCAGTCTTAGGATCCTTCATTAGAGTCTTTTGGGTAGGATGTGGTCGAAACAGTTCATCTGTGGGAGACAGATCCTTCGGAGCCGAGGGCTTCGGTGCCGTAAGTTTTTTGGGCGTCGACTCGGTAGCGGTTCTAGGCTTGGAACCGTGTAGTTTTGAATTGTCTTTATCAGTTGGAACCGGTTGCTGTTTTTTCGGTTCCGAGGTCTTCGGTTTGGAAGTATCGGGGCCTTTCAGCGGGCGTTTTTTAGTCGGCTCCGAGGGTGTTGTTGGTGCCAAGGAACTGGTGCTAGCCTTCGACGCAGAGTGCTTCGGTGTGGGAGCAGCGGTTGGTGTGGATGAGGTCGATGACGCCTTTTTCTTCGGTGCCAGATGTTGCTTCTCTGTACCGAGGGTAGGCTGACTCGAGCCCGAGTCGCTTAAAGGCTTACTGGGCTTCTTTACCGTGCCCGAAGGCGGGGCATGGCAAGCAGTGTCTCGGCGTGCACCTGGGCCCGAAGGTGGAGGTGGTACTGAAGCCTTTTTTCGCGGTGTCGAGGGAGTGGGTGGGTCGGGGTCCACGTCTGTGTCTGTACTCACAGCCCTTTGAGCTGGAGTGACGTCGGATTCATCTGTTTCGGAGGCGCTGATGATGGCTTCCTCGACTCGACCCTGCTCCGGAACATCAACGCCCTCTTGAAAGATGTCATCGGGGATCGAAGATGACGAGCACGCCATTGTTCTTCGAGCGCGTCGGTCCCAGATGGTCTTTTTGGAGCGGAAGGAGGCACAAGCTGGACAGTCTCTGGCCTCGTGCTCTGGTGAGAGGCAGAGGTTGCACACCTCATGTAGGTCGGAGTGGGGAAACTTCGGCCCACATCGAGGACACTTTTTAAATGGCGTCCTTTCCATGAGCCGGAGATGAGGCCCAGGTAGGCCCGAAGGCCTATGTAGACGACCGGAATCGAAGACTTCGAAGTTGAAGGGTCGCGTGTGGCTGGAAACGCGATCGAAAACAATACCGTCGAGATGGGAAGGATTGCGCGTCGATAGAGAAAACCGTTAACGGTTCCGAACTGGAACGCGAGAACACATCCGAGCCCGATGGCGGAAAAAAACAATCTGAGGATGGAGCCGATGCCCATGCGCACTATGATCCAAAGGAGGAGTCACATACCTCGTGACTTCCAAAGACTTTCCAAGACAAAAACAATTGCAAACATCCGGGCCCAACACCAGATGGCGATCTATTATCTATGCACAGTGTGTAATCTGCAGCTCATATGCCTCGAACATTAACTTTCCCTCTTGTACAAGATCATGTGCTTTGTCCTTAAGCTCTTCAGGGAGATGTTGCATGAGCTTTTCAAGCTCATCATAGTAGGCTCTGTCATACCTTGCTAGCAAAGCTTGTGAATTACCAATGCGCCAAAAGTTAGCTGCCTGAGACGCAACTCTTTTACCTGATATGTCTAGTAACTTAGATTGTTTGTCTGGCGGAGGGCCATCACCTGTGGTTTGAGAATTTGCCCATTTGCCACTACTAATGAGTCTAGAGGGAGTTGCCCTTTAATATAAACTGGATCACCTGGAGCTGGTTTGTATTCCTTCTCAATTCTAGGATTAAGAACCCTGGCCCTGACAGGGTCCTGAAAAACCTCAGGGGCATGTTTAATGATCACTTTGTGCATAGGGAGAGTATTTGTTGTCTGTTGAGGTTGAGGGAATGTCTTCAACAAAAAATCCTCCACTAGAAGATCGGAATAGAGTTTGACCCCATGGAATTGTGCAGCTCTATTAGTTGCGCAAACCCCACATTATCATCTGGAGAGGATGGTCTGGAGAGATATACATCTGGCTCAGGTACATCTGGGACATCATAATCGTCCCAAGAGGCATGTGGGGGGCTACTGTGAGTGTCATCATCAGTATTTGTATTATGTGGCGAGTATATCTCCTCATCCTTATCTCCTAAATCCTCAATGTCATCTTGTGGTGCAGGTGAAAGAGGAGGCACTGGAGAGTGTGCTGGAGAAGGTATAGTGTTTGGAGGTTGTGGAGGTGGAGATAAAGGCCTCATTGGAGAGGTGGATGAGTCTTTCTTCTTGGATGGTATCTCAGGAGTTTGAGGTGTCCAATTTCCGCTTTTTAGGTGGTATAGAGGTGAAATGTCCAGTAATGGGGTCAATATGGAGTGTTTTTTGTCTTGGATCCGGTGGATCTGGAGAGAAAAGTTCTTTGGATACGTTGTCTTTTTTCAGCGCCGAAGATTTCGGTTCCGAGTGGTGTTTTGGCCTGTCTTCTTTAGCTTTAGGAGGGGGTTTTGTCTCCTTCTTCTTTGGTGGAGTTTTCGACTCCGAAGGTTTAATCTGTTTTTTCGGATCCAAAGACTTGGATTGAATTTGCTTTGGTGCCGACGTATCCGAGACCTTGGTTTTTTGGCTTAGGTGCCGAAGATTCAGGTGTGGACGGGGTCTTGGGTTTATGCTTCGGTGCCGAAGATGGTTTTTCGGCACCGTGATGTAGTTGGCTCGATCCCGAGCTGTCTGAAGGCTTCGTGTGCTTTGGAGCCGGGCCCGGAGGCAGGGCTTCGGAAGTCTTGTCTCGGTGTTGACCCAGACCCGAAGGTGATGGTGTTACCGGAGCCTTTTGTTCTTTCGAGGCAGGGCCGCCAACATCAGTACTCGCGCTCTGTTGACCTGGAGTTATCGTCTGGTCTTCCGAGTCCGATCCTTCCGCTTCGGAGATGCTGGCTTGTTCATCTTCTGTCTCAGGATCATCTGGGCCTGCCTCGAAGATGTTGTTCGGCGCTGGAATGGTCGGATCTGGACATTTCGTGACAATGAGCCCGGCGATCACGTATAGTCTTCATAGACCTGAAAGAGTCATAGGCCTGACAGTGTCGACTCTCGTGTTCTGGTAAGAGACAAAAGTTGCAGACCTCGTGGAGATGTGTGCGTGGGAATTTAGCCCCACACTTGCATTTTTTAAATGGAGTCCTTTCCATATGCTGGATGATGGCGCCGATCGGCCCAAGTTGACGACCTGACTCGAAAATGTCTTTGGTAATGGATACGCGTCGAGAGAGATCGCGATCGAAACAATACCGTTGAGCGGTGAGAGTATTTGCGCGCTGAAGGGGAATCGAACAGCGTCGACCCGGAGTGCAGCAAATTACATCCGAACCCGATAGCTGAAAAAAACAATCTAAGGATGAAGTCGAGGCCCATGCGTGCTACTACCTTGAGGAGGAGTCAACTAACACGTGACTACAAAGACTTCTACATTAACAAAGTGCAAACATCCGAGCCCAACACCAGATGGCGATCTATGCAAAAGTATGCGATCTACAGCTCATATGCCTCGAACACATATTTGTGTGGCATTTGTGCTAACTGTAAAAATTGATAGCTCGAAAAGTACTTACCCGAATAAGAAGTTCTTGGTGTTAAAAATTCGATGAAAATAGATTATACTTTTCACAATTGGTCTCAAAATTTCTCCTTGAGTGTGTGCCTCGTTTATTGAGACTGTGAGTACAACAAATGCTTGACAATACCCTCTGATAAGCCTAAACTGCTCACCCACACTATCACAAAAGAGAGCATTTGGGATTATTAATGTAAGCCCTGTAAACTAATAAGGTCCATCTGGACTTTTACACAGTGTACCTCATTTTGGAACACGCCATAAAAAGCCAGCTTCCTACAGTCTGAAACACAGTTCACATAGGATCAGGAATCTGGCGAAAGATGTATGCAACAGAAGCATTGTGTACAAAGAGTGGACTATGTCTCTCAGGGTGCCGATATTGCAGCTATGCTGCAAAACCGGCCCCTGGTAACAAAAAGGCCCCCTAATGGCCAAGAACCGTCCCCCACCCTGGCGGCCCACCAGGGAAACGCCCAGTGCCCGCCACGGCCAGTCCGGCCCTGGTCTTAGGAATGTTTCTTTGTTACCTTTGTTCAGCACTGGCATCTTGGCTATCATGTTGCTGCAGCATGTGATAACTGTGTCTGTGGAAGGATGAGGATGACGAGCTGTTGTGCTTCTCTGGAACTTCTTCCCGGGGGCTGGAAGAAAATCAAACCACAAATCATCTTATGACCACAATTTATCACAGACCAGATTATCCTCCAATTTCAGCAGGTTACTCTATTTTCAATTAAACTGAAAAGTACTGTAAATATGTAATGCATTTTAAAAATACCTGATGGGGGCGGGATTCGTTGTTCTAGAATGAGGTGGGATGAAAGCCCATTTTAAAGGTGTTAAAAATATTCCGTTCAAAACATGGGTATAATAAACATTGACAAATAACTAATCTGAGCTGCATAAAAATGGTTTTAGCTGAATTAAAATATTTTGATCACATCAAAGATCCTTACTATCAATGTAGGCAACATAGACCTAGAAGCTGGTCTATTTTTTCTTTTCTCACTGCCTCAATTTCTCACCCCAGCTTCTAGTTGTATGGCTTCTCAGACACCCACAAAATGATGAAAGAGGGATAACGTGTTAGTTTTTTTTTTTTTATAGATTATCCTATTTTCTTTTTATAAAATGTCTGCCAGATACTGAACACAGTTTCAGCTAAAGGCGGGGCAATGGTGAGGTAAGGCACAGCCGGACAGGAAGTGAGAGTATCCCTTGGTGTCAATAATATTCTGTAGGGTAGTACATACTGAGGGGCAAACCTCATCCATTAATGCTTATTAATTGAGCAGCTTGGTAGTATTTACGCACATTAGGCAAGGTAATTCCTCGATCATATGTGGACCTCGGAAGCGTTGCAAAAGTCTTTGTCGGCCCTCCCCATATTACAGACTTTATCAGCTAGTTTATATTACGAAAGAGCTCCTCTGTATACATTTTACAAACCACACTGTACGAATTACCAATCTTTGGGAGATTAATCATTTAAAAAAAGGCAGAACAGCTCAATATGGACAAATGCAGCAATTTCCAGTGGGAAATATTAGTGCTGGCACTAAGCAGCAATGAGTCAGTATTATCTGCACAGAACATATAGCATTGCTGAAGACCCATATTTCCAGAAACTAAAAATGCTAGTACTCCTCCCTAGGGGCATGGCAAGCATCCTACAAGCTTTCTATCCTCCCAAAGGGACCAGCTGGAGTTCATCCCAATGAATCCCAAAGACGCAATATTTACTATATCTGCTGAATATGAATCTGACCAGGGACTGTTCAAGGCTAGCTATGGAAAAAAGAATATCATCCTCACAGAGGAAAATCCTGCCTTCCCACTTGAAGGTCTACCTTCGTCACACAACCTGAGCATAATCCAAATGATTTCTGCCAGTGCTAAAACTCTTGTTACAAACAGCATCATGGACAGTGGGCATTCCTGTCTCGTTCCCTGGTGTATGTGGAAGGATCTAATTTGTACTGCGCTCAAACCCACGATAGAAAGTAAGGGCCACTATCCATATGTAAAACAAAAGCACTGTTCCACAGAATTATTAGCATCTAGTGACAATACTGATATCATTTCAGAGACCTTAGTCACTATTATAAAGTATGTGCAGGCTGAGTTTGGTAGACCTGTGTGGCATGAAGCCAGAATGGTCTGACTAGACCACACTCCAGACCACTTATGTCAGCCCATTAGCAAGTACCTTTGACAACACTTATGCCTCACGGTTAATCAGGGAGATTGGGGAAATCACTCACAATTCTCCCTTGGCTTATCCTCTTAGTATATTAGAACAATAGTCACAGCTCTTCTACTGTCAAGAAGGACCACCTTTTCTCAGGACGTCAAACATTTTTGACATCTGCCTTTCACTTCAACAAGCTTTTTTTGTTTTTTATTCTGTAGCCCGTTCAGCTCATGTCTCACCCAAGAGTGCAATTGGGAAATAGCGACCCTCACCTCCTCTACTGTGAATTCCCCTTCCAATTCCTGTCTTAGCTCCGCAGTGAAGCTGTGGGTAGGATGTCATGAAAACTCATCAGGCTGAGATTCCTCACAGTCCATCCTGGTTATGAAGTAAAATACAAGGCAGTTTGCAAATTTCTCTGCAACATTCAAACCACCTGCTACCAGTTTCCCTGTGGACACAATGTAAGTGGCTCTTGCTCTCATTTGTTCAGCCAAGCCAGAAGTTTCCGGGCTTTATTGTCTGTCTCAAAGTCTGTCCTGCTGCACCAGCTAATAATTGTGCAACTCATTACTTAGCAATTGTTTCAGTTCCTCTCTCTTCATTCTGTCCCTAGTCTGGCATTAGCATGACATAAATGTTACTTCTTCATGTCACGTATGAACTGCTCCAAGTCCTGGTTTTGCTGCATCCTCTATCTTTGGCTACTAATCCAGACATCAGATGTTCCCCAAGCACCATTTTATATGCCTCCCACAAAACCGATACACTGCCACCTGGGTCCGCTGAGGTAGTTGGTTAGGGCTGTCAGCATCTAGTCCACGGCCTCAGTCGTTCACAGATATCATGCGTCCCAATGCCAATTAAGTCTTGGTTTCCTGTGACTTCCACCAAGAGATATTATCAAAGGGGAATGATCAGATACCCCCTATATAAATACTGGCTATAACTAAACCTCTCCATAGAAAGCTGGAGTAAAAAAATAATCAATTCTGGAGTTTGAAATGTGTGCTCTAGATTAGCAATAGCACCTATGCATGCTGTTTAGTTCCCTCTGGCATCCACTAGACCCATTGCCCTATAAGGCATTCAGCCTGGCCTGGTGGGACTTAAACGTGAGGCTCAATCTCTCGCTTCATTCACTAAAAAGATAAAAGCACCCCTTTGTGGCAGTAACACATTAGGGAGGTCTGCAATCAATGATCCCGTTTCACAATGAGTATCAGTCTGCAGTCCAACAGACATACATGCACTGATAAGCAGGACATCCAAGTTCCATACATCACTGTGTATCATCACATGTGGCTATCATCCAAGTGTGCTCTAGGTAGACGGCCACAACCTCCTCAGCAGCACACCCACTCATCGAGACCAGATGATTTATCATAATTAAAATGGCACCTTATGTAAAAACAAGCTGGCACAGAGTTCTCAAATAAGTGAATCTCCTGAAGCTATGCCCTGCCAACCTCTACTTTATGAATACTTTCCGCACCACCTCTCTTTAAATGTTATAGTGTTTAGTCATATGCCAAGATTTCACATTAGTCCCCTGCCCTATTATGCTTACATTATATGAATCTGCAGATATTAATCAGTTCTTCAATTTGCGCAACAAATTTCTAAAAATCTAACCTAAATTAAACCACTCCCCATAACATCATACAGCGTAATTAAAACTTTCTACAACCCAACTTCATATTGTGCATTTAGCCCAAACACTGTTATTCAAACCTGTCCAAAAATGTGAGTCAAAACATCCCAGTTAACAAATCTAGACTTAATCAAATCTTCTCACAAACAGTAGTAGGCAGTGAATGTGTGGTTCACATCCTTCCCATCTCCAACCCCACCACACTGTAACTTATATCAGTGGCCATGGTGTGTTCAGATCTTCCCCATAGCGCCTGCTCCACCAAACCTCATACTTCCCATCAAACTTTGCAGTTTTTGCACAGAAGCGCAATGGGCACCTCTTGCTCAGGCATCAGAACATTTAGTGGATGGATTCATTAAGGACTATTCCTATTCACACATCTGGCACTTCATTTTCCATGAATTCTGTTTCCAGATTGTTGCTATCTAGACTGGCTGGTGTCGTCGGGCAAGGCTATCATCTGCACTGGTCTGATCACTCATCTGGTGTTGCAGTTCATCATCCATCTTCAAGCCCTCTCCAATTTCTCCATACACCGCCCTATGGCTCTGTGACTTATACGCCTCTCACTACCAGCTCACCAGCTCTCAAGCAAATCTTATGATTCTTCTGTAGTCATGTAGTGCCATGACTTCTCCTTTGCTATGACTCACAATAATGCCATTAAGAGCAAAATGTATTGCATTTCCCTTTTGCTTAGGGCCTTTTAGACTGCAATGAAGCTGCATCTCTGCTCCTGCACAACGAAAGACAAGTAGAGAAAACTGAAAATGGTAGAATCATCAAACGGTGTTTCCTGGATGTCTGGAGTAGAACGTCTCTGTTGTGACAGTTTTAAAAATAAAATAAAAAAATTCCCTTAACTTGTGCGTCCGGACTTCTCCATGAGGTGAGCATTGTCTCTGTGATCATGCTTCAGGTCACCCAGGGACACCAATTAGGCCAATAGGGAAGAGCAGCAGGCCTCTGTGCCATTCATCCAGGTCCTATCGGACTGCATCTCCTCACTTGGGCCTTGCCAGGACAGTTTTTTTCTGTGCGCTTCCTGTCTGCAACCACCAGCAGAGCTGTCTTCACTGCTACACTTCCCTCTGGGTGCACAGGCAAATTTGCTGATCCTTCACCTCTGTCCCCACATCCATCAGAGCAATCAGGTCACCCACAAATCCTGCACTGACAGAAGAGGCTATACAGGGATCAGCCAGCAATAGGAATTTCAGCTTCTGCCCACAATTCTGCAGAGCAGGAGGCACATAAGTTTACTTCCGATGATTGGATCCTTTGGAAACTTTAACAAGGATCTTGAAAGGCGAATCGCGGAACTCCAGTAGAGAACAGTAATTTTCATCAATCACATGCCCTGAAATTTCAAAATGTAAATATAACATCAAAAATGGAAATCACTGGATATAAGACTCTTCAAAGGGAGCTTCCTCTGGTCAGCGCCAATGACAGGCAGAGTATTACGTCTAGAGTTCAATTCTTGTAATCTTGCCAAAATCAGTTGGTTTATAACTAGCTTTATAATTTCTCTTCTTTTCATAGAAGGCAAAGTCAACTGAAGACCAAGTCAAATAATTAGACAGATTTGGGACCAGGCATCAATGCTTCATAATGGTTGTCTGCAGGCAAGGTAAAAGACATTGCCAAACTGGATTTAAAGCTTAATTTATGCTAACAGAAGCTAGAGTCTAGACTAGATACACTGATAAGTGTGCAATATTTTAAGTCTTTCTACCTCTAGTTTCTGTACAGCCTGATAAAAGAGAGGGACCCTAGGTCATATTGTCAGGAAACCTCACAGTGATGTATTATGTAAGATTTAAGTTAAAGGACAAACTTATAAATATCAATTTCATAGTCCTTATTAAGATATGTCAAACAATTAAATGTAAAATTATACTGGATTAACAGATAGAATGACCTAGGGTTTTAGCTCTTCTATAAGTCCTATATCTTGAATGACTCAAAATAAAATATACTATCAGCAGGGACCACATATGCGCATCCATTTCAGGGTGTATGGGTATGATCTACGGGCCCAAATAAATCTGCATTAAAATACTAAGAATCATTAAAAACTATTTTCATGACAAATGTGCTGATGGGAGCAAGAGTAAGCCATATTGGTTTTGTAGTAAGCAAAGTCGGCCAAAGCCTAATGAACCTTCAATCGAATACATTGACTGAGTGGTAAAACTCGGATTACAAGAAGTGTATTCTGTTCAGTAGAGACAGTGAATGCTACAAAGAATGATGTCTTTGTTTGAATATGCCATGATGCAGCTAGCATATCTTGAATTTCAATTTCACAGGTAGTCTCAATAACATCTAGAAGGCGGCATGTTCTAGACTCAGTTGTACTTATGTATGTCACGACAGCTAGTTAGAAAGCATTTACTTACCTGTAACTCGAGCTCTCCAGCATTGGTATCTTCCCTAAACTTGCATACTGAAATATTTCCTATTGGTCATGCTGGGAATTCTGGTATTTTTAGTCAGCATTACAGTGGTAAAATGGCCACAAGCACTAAGAACTGTGAATAGGTAGGAGCACATTCACTTAACTTGAAACAACAGGACCTTCACTCTAGAAGACAAAACAGTGCAGAAATTAGAAATCTTGGGGCGAATTTAGTGAGTCTCTACCAGGGAGGATGGAGAACCTATGAAAGTTACCAATGCTGGAAAACAGGGAGAGTTACAGTTAAGTGACTTACCATCCCCCGCACTTGCTTGTTGATAGACATACATGCTTGAATCAGAATAGTTAATAGCAATCTAAATTACAGACAAAGAAGCAGAGAGCAGGCTCACCTTTAGTGAAACAGGTTACCCAGGACAGTTTAGCAAACTAAAGAATGCACTCCAGTATTCAAGTACAGACAGCAATGTTTGCTAAAATTGCATCTCTTCCTCCAAGGAAGGAGCAAATGTGCAGGAATGACAACCCAGCATACAGCACGACAACAGAAATACTCCTAGTTTAATTCATAATCAGTTTATGAAATAAAGGGTCAATGTCCCCTTTTTTGGAAGGCAACGCATGCTGGAATCGATTGGTCAATACCTTGCTGCAACTGGAGGCAACCCCTCCCAGGGCAGCCAAATGAAATGAAACGCTGATCTGAAGTTGTCAACTTCTTTGTATTGTCAATGGAGTGCTTGTTTCTGGTCCATGGTGGACCTGGCTTGGCAGTTCAGGCTGGACTGTTCACATAGGGAACAGGGTCAAGACTGATTTGCAAATGGCTGGGTGTAAACTGGAATGGCGTGGAGTGCAAAAAAACGATGGATTATCCCAGGTCTGTGACTGGGTGAGAATGTTCGATTGATTCAGCATTCTGTCCATCATATGTTCTTTTTGCAAATGGAGTATTTGAGGCACACATTTAGAGAATGCAGTGCCCTCTCTAAAGGGGACAATGGAGAGTGGCGCATAGCTGGCTCATCCACATAAAAGTCAGATAGCATCTCAGGCATCAACCTTTGATTGGTATGGAAGGTGATCTCACCTTTGACAGAAAGGAGAAAAGGTTCCTCTAATGGTTGGAGCTCTCCTAATCTTCCATGTTGATGCAAATCGCAAAAGAATCCATTAGAAGATGCATTTCTAATCTGATTTGCAAACCTATTCAAAAACATAAAATACGAGCTACTAGAGAACTGTTTTGAGTTTGTATGATATTAAGGGAAGGGTACGAGGAAAATTCTGAAAGAGATCCTTTACAAACTCATTGTCGATTCTTTCTAGCCGACCAAAACCATCTGCACCCAAGCTCCCTGGCAAAAGACAACCGACAGTGCTCCCCTGCTCCCAAGATCCCCACAAACCGAGCCCCCGTTAGAAGCTCCCTGACTTGTACCCAAGTCCCCCTCTGCAGTCTGTTTTTAGGTGGCCCCCCTCTTTTCCTTCAGTGTAGCGCGCAAGGCCACCAAGCCATCCAGCACCTCTGCACCCAGACACTCCAGGGCAGGTAAACTCAAACTGCTGGTGGTACTTTGAACCCAACTGCACTAATCAGGAGCAACATCACCTCTGCTAAGCTTCCAAACGGCAGTTTGACACACAGAGGAGAAACTAAACAATTCTCTCAAATATTCTTAAAGGATCCTGGTAGAAAACAAAGATGGTGTACATAAAGACAGTTAAGGACTTGGATACGGCTGCTGGGTGAAATCTTACTGAAGAGCAAGATATCCCAGAATCAGCCAAATGTAGTAGGGTAAGGTAGGAATACTTGAGGAGGGCTCATAGGATGAGTTACTTTTTTGAATCTGCCTAAATTCAAAATGTCTTTCATTCTTTCATTTTAGGTTATAAGTTTTATTAGTCAGCTCTTACTGCCTGTAAAATTGTAGGACAATCTGGAAGTGCATTCAAAGATCCAAATTCTATGTCTGAAGCAGCAAGATAATCAAGTGTAGTCCACTATTAGTACCCAAAGGTCTTTGTACTAGAACTAAAAGTCTGGCCTTCGCCGCATTTACCAGAATGAAACAGCCCAATTTCAGTTTAGCCTTCCTTAGAATTTCCCATTTCGGAAGCACACTGTAGAAGGTTCTATCTACTTCCCACCTGGAGCATTTGGTGAGCTTTATGCTCAGGGGTACACCCAAACAGTGTGCAGTCCTTGGATATGTTCAGTATTAACAGGACTATGTGGCATGAACTCCAGTTTCACAGATGCTGTGCTTTTAGGAACAGACTTTCATAAATGGGTACTGTCCTTCCTTAACAGAAATTACAGGATGTGGGGTAAGAATGCTCCTAGTACAAACCTAACTGTTCTCAACTGTAGCATATTCACAAGAAGAAACTGTTCCTGTTTGGTTCAAAGGCTGTTTGTTGCAAGGTCTTGAATATGAGAGCCCCACCTCTTCAAGGAAGCATCTGTTGTTACATAAACTTGGTCTGATTTTATAGAAACAAGGTAATTGCCTTCAGTGAGGGACTGAAGGACATCAAGTAAAAGCACCTTTCAGTAGCCAGCATGATAAACCTGTTGAGTGGCCTCAGGTCCAAAATAGGATGCCATTCTACTGATTATTTCTTTTTTCATTTGGCCTTTTGATAATGGCTCCAACTGCATGCTTAAGGAGGATCTGGAAGATTTTTTTTTTCAAGGATCTTACATGATGATAGCATAAAGTTAAGCTCTACAGAATGTCCACAACGAAAAATGTCTGGAACCAGATGAAATTCCCTGGCTTTTCCTTCTACCAGAATGTATGTCAAAGGGGGCAGATAAGCTGAAGAGTCTAGATCACTAAGCCTAGTCTTGACACCTATGGGCCCCTCTCTCTGCTGTCTGGTCAACACTGTCGGTAGTAATCTTGCCTGTATTAACAAGAATTAGAGAAATGTTGGCAACCACCTTTTTGTCCATAGGATTGTCTTCTAGAAGGATAGCTTTGTCAATAATGGATAGAGACAAGTGGAAGAGTCAGATTTGCTTTCTTGTACAGGATCATTTACATGTATGCCAAAAATCTGTTTAGCGACAAAGGACAGAATTGAGAACTACACTACAGCTCTGATCTAAAGGATGTTATGCCCAGCTATTCCGAGCTTCTGTTGACATCTGGCCAAAACAACTATGTTAGATACATCCAATATACCAACAATAAGTGCAGTAGATGTGAAATCAAATTTTTTCAAGACACATTGCCTGTGTGTGGCAGTCACCTGGTATTTCATACAGGAGAGGAGAAACTTCATGCTACAGTTGCCTATCATAGAAAATTAGAAAAGATGAGACGCATGCAATATTCACTATAGTTGCTGCAAAAACGCATGCATGCTTGGCCATAATCCATATGGCAGACTTCCCTGTTTATGTGATGGCTCAGGAAGGAAAGGTCGAGGTTCAGGAAAAAAAATTTGAGAAGGAGCTGCATCAACTTCTGGTGGCAAAGATTGAGGAGTTGTGGCTCTGGAGGTAAAACAAGTGCTGGTGACTGAGGTCAGTGGTAAAGTGGAAATGGTGCTGGTGGAAACAGTCTCCCATAGAAGTCTTGAAGCATATGCTTCAATGGATACGAAAAGTTTGCAGGCACCTGAAGTGGCTTAGGAAATGCTATTAGGTCCCTGAAGTATTGCTCGTCTTCAGGTGGATTATAATAAGCTGCTTCCATATCCCAGATAAATTGTATATCCAGAACCTAATGACTGCGTGCCAAAAACCCATCATGTTGGCTTCCGTCACCATCAGAATACACTTGTAGAAGTTCTTAAATACTTTGATTTCTCTATGGAGCCTCATAAGGTTAATTATCACTTAGCAACATAGGCATAGACTCATGCGTAGTATGTATCAGTGAAATAACCAATTGTAAAGGAATACTCAACACCAGTGGCCTAATAGGAAACAATGTAATAAGTTGTCTTCTTCTTCGAAGTTATCATGGTTGGAGTTATGACTGTCATCATCAGTGCTGGAATTATCATTTACAGGCGTGCCTTTGGCAGGGTTGTCATCAAAGGCGCAGATGAATGATTCAATACTGACGACTGACCAGTTAAAGTTTTAGTCATGAAATGAGGTGACAATGACTCTTCCATGAGAAGATTGCCTTCATCTGCAGAGTCTGCTTCACCTTACTTGCCAATAGAATGGCTGCTGAAAAGGTAATCAACGAAAAAAGTTTGCATGACTTCTTGGAGCGGTCATGGATAATTCCATTGCAAGTTTTAGGGATCCTGGTCATGACAAAAGGTTTGTCATCTACACTAAAAAACTGATTTCTACAGACAGAACCAGATGGCACTTGAATGCCTGAGGTAGAATCCTTAACATGGTGGCAGGATCCAATTTATGGTTCATGCCAATAAATGTGGGAGAAGATCACTTCAGTACAAAGAGAGGCTAAGCTTTTATACCATGAAGAGGTGTGGACTAGAAGGTGTTGCATTAAAAGCACTCCTCGGCAGAATAACCATCTTTGTGCAGGCCAAAAATAAAACACTTTGCAAGAAGGTCATCCTATACCTTCATGGCCCAACAAGATTTGCAAGAATTAAATACGTTTTTCTTCTTTGTGAAAAATCTGCATAGTGAAAACAGGGGTCTATGGAGTCAACCACCAAACCTAAAAAGGAAGTACAAGAGTCACCTTCTGCACAAGAAGGTGAGAAGAAATAAGTTACTTACCTGTAACTGCAGTTATCCAGTATTGGTATCTTTCATAGATTCCCCTGCCTGAATCGTTCCCCGTCGAAGTGGGAGTCCCACGGTACATATAATAAAGTAGTAAATAGTAAATTCCTTAGACTATCATGGAGGTAACCATGCATTCAATAGCCTATCAGCCTCCTTTTAGAAAAAGAACCAAACTCAAAAAACTACCAATCAGCAACCAGCACCCCTTAGAACCTTCCCAAGAGAGGCTGAATCCCTCAGATTTTCCAGCACAAGTGTAGTTAGTAATACTGTAATGCCAGAGGAGCCTCTCCGGGGAGGAGGGTGGGTTGCATGTGAATCTATGAAAGATACCAATACTGGATAACTGCAGATACAGGTTAGTAACTTATTTCTTATCCAGTATTGGGGTATCTTTCATAGATTTTCATGCATGAATCAGAATAGTAAGTGTGTAGAGAGAGAGAGAGAGAGATAGAGAGAGAGAGAGATATAGAGAGATAGAGAGATAGAGAGATAGAGAGATAGAGATAGAGAGAGAGATATATATAGAGAGAGAGAGATATATAGAGAGAGAGAGATAGAGAGAGAGATATATAGAGATATAGATATATAGATAGAGAGAGATAGAGAGAGATAGAGAGAGAGAGATAGAGAGAGAGATATATAGAGATATAGATATATAGATAGAGAGAGATAGAGAGAGATAGAGAGAGATAGAGAGAGAGAGAGAGATAGAGGTAGAGATAGATGAATTAGTTTATTGCCTTAACATGGTCAGGATGATGCGTTTCGACTACAAGCCTGTAGTCTTGATCACATAGCGCGCTGTGAAAATTGTCATTGTATTTATACTCTAGTAAGTGACTTTTCTATGTTTGTTATGACATAGCAAAAAAGTAGCACATTTGCAGCATGTAGTAAAATCACCTCATCATCAGCTGATGACTAGGGGCAAGAATGACTAGCAAATTTGAGTAACAGACAGACAAAAGACTAGTGCTCTATATAACAGTGCAAGTGGCCCAACATTCTGTAACATCAGTGACGCACAGTGTTTCAGTGGGTATGCAAGTGTGGGCAATGTTGGAGGCATAATCTGTGTGTTTAAAAGGCACTATGTCAGTACTGGTGTCCCGAGACGTGACTATTATAGAACCGTGTTTTAAAATTGATGGAGTAACACGTACTCGCGATCCGGATATCATGCATAAATGCCATGTGGCACGGGTTGAATCCATGAAACCAAGTGTAATGTCATAACTAACCGGGGAACAGTTAATAAAGCGCATCTATAGTTGCATTTGCGTGAGAGTGCCCAGACGGATACCTATAGTACGTGGGTGCGCTTCTGAAGTATTGCTGCTGTTTTACCTTAGTGCAGGAGTTCAAGAGGGGCCATAATACAGTAAAAGTCTGTCTCAGCATGTCGATGTCTGTGCGGGATGTGTTATGTCCTGTAGATAGCTGATGTTGTGAGTAGTTAACGTGCTAAAAAGTGAGGTCACTAAAGAGTAAAACTAGATACATGTGTACGACGATGGGGAAAAGTGTGGAGGTGCCGTGATATGTGAATGTTAAACCCAAAAGCCACACCAGGGACTGGCAAGACTGGTGCATGCATTAAAAAGGGTCCTAATGGTGAAAGTGTAAATGTAGGTGGATTTAAAAATGGACAACCAACATGAAGTCAGACGACTTCTAAAATCCATATGGGTGATGAAATCGTAGGCACAATTGGAGCATCTTATTATAAGAAGTTGTACAAGTCTTCACTAAGATTCAGTCCTGCTGGGGCCTTGGTATTGAGTTCAATTGTATATCTACACTCCAGTTGTCTTAACAATTTCTCCCTGTTGCCCCCACGCCTGAGTGGTGGGACACAATCAACTACACAGTATTTAAGGTGGTCCACGTTATTCTGACGTGTTTCTTTAAAGTGCCTGGCGACAGGATGTGTCGGGTCACTGTTGACAATTGCTCTGATGTATTGCAAGATTCGTAGGTGCACCTGGAGCTTAGTGCTCCCTATGTATCCGAGACAACAACTGCAGGTAAGCATGTAAACTGCAAATTCTGTTCTGCATGTTAGTTTTTGTTGGATGACTATGGGTTTGTTCCTGAATTCAGCCTTGATTTGGGTGGTGTTAAGTCCAAATCTACATGCTCTACAGCTGCTGCACTTAAATAACCCTTTAACCCCTGATAACCAATTAGTTACATTGGTGATTTCAGGGCTGTTTCTGACAACAACATCATGCATAGAACTGGCTCTCCTATAGGTGATATCAGGCCTAGGAGCTACCGTGGATCCTAGTGTGGAATCAGTTTTGATGATACCCCGGTGTTTGTTGAAGATAGTCTTCAGTGCCCATGCCTCTGTGTTGTGTGTAATGATGAGGTGTGTGGTTACCCAACTCTCGGTGGTCAGCTCTGGTTGAGTATCAGTGTTGTGAATAGTGTCTGTGGATGTTCCTTGTAATAGCAACTCTCTGGGGAAAGATTTAGCTTTGGTGATGGCTGTCGTGATGGTCTTTTCAGTATAGCCTCTGGCTTTGAATCTCATGTGAGACGCCTGTAGGCACTAAATTAGGTCTGTGGTGTTACTGCATATTCTGCGCAGGCGCAGCATTTCCCCATACGGAATGCTTGCTATCAGGTGTTTGGGGTGGAAGCTGGTGGCGTGAAGGGTGGAGTTCCCTGCAGTGGTTTTTGTATGGAGGGTTGGCTGTAGTGTGTTATCTGAGACATATACTCTTGCGTCTAGAAATTCCACTGATTCAGTGCTCATAGTTGCATTGAACTCCAAATTATAATCATTACAATTGATCTCATTAATGAAAGTTTTTGCACTGTCCATGGAGGCATTGCAAACTACAAGTACGTCATCTTTATAGCGTAGCCAGCAGAGGATGTTATTGGCCCAAGCTTCTGAGTGTGTGACCCGGAGAACCCGCTCCTCCCACCAGCCCACATGAAGACAAGTGTAGCTGGGGGAGAAGCAAGCACCCATGGCCATACCCCTAAGTTGCTGATATATCTTGTTATTAAACATAAAAAAAGTTATGTTACAGACCGCACTCAATGAGACACATAAGTTCATTGTGATTGGAGCAGTGGATGGGTCATTTAGCCAAGAATTGTTGGCACGCGTTTAGTCCATCTGGATGAGGTATGCTGGTGTAGAGTGAAGTTATGTCAAGAGACATTAGGACACAGTTCCGAGGCCACGGGACGTTTCTGATTTTGATAAGGAAGTCACTGGTATCTCTCAGGTACGTTGGTGACGTGCTCTTGCAGAAAGTGGTCAACATATTTAGATATGTTTTCACAGAGGCTTTTGCGTGCCAAGATGATCGGTCTCCCTGGCATTGGTGATGTTCCTTTGTGTACCTTTGGAAGAAAATAAAGAAAAGGAAGGACAGGAAATTCATTATTTAGGAAATTGAACTCATCTTTACTGAGAGAGCCTTGTGTCTTGTCTTAAGTTCTTTGCCGCTTGCAACTACTTCCTTCATGGTGGTAGGCCTGTAGCATGTAGCGTCGTTCAGATGTCTGTTAGCTTCATCCATAGGACAATGTTGCCGTGTTTTTGATCTAAAATGTTGCCGCTTTTATCCGATTTGTTGATGATAATGTTCGATCTGTCTTTTAGTTTTTTCATGAGGTCCATATATTGTTTGCTTTTGAAATTCTATGTTTTGCGCGGGTTTTTGCATTTGTGCAAATTTTTGACCTCTTCAACAATGACATCATTGTAGATGTCGATGGCATCTCTGGGCATAGTGGGCTTAAATGTTGATGGTGGCTTGAACTGACTCATGATTTTGGTTGAGGTGTCAATGCCAGCGTTGTGTAGTAGTAGTTGTGTTGGGGCATTGTCAGTTGAAGACTCTAGTTCAGTCATGGTTCTTATGGTAGCAATGTCTGAAACTGCAAGAGTGCCAGGCGTGTGGACCATTTCATTGATGTTGGTAGTAGGAGGTTTATTGCCATGTTTCTGTTTGAAGAATTTTATAAGTTCGAGTTTTCGAATGAAATTGAAAATGTCAATTCTGGTGGTTGTGTAATCAAAGCTGCTGTCTGGGCAGTAGGTCAAACCTAAAGAGAGAAGTTGTGTTTCAGCCTTGGTTAATTGTAGATCCGAGAGATTGATAACTGTGTTGAGGTCATCCAACATTTTTGTCTCCAGTTGCCTTTTTTTTTGTTGCAGTTTCCTTTTTCATTTCCTCCGCTTTCTGGGCGCACGTCTTCTGCAGTTGCGCCTGTACTTTGTTTCCTCGGTGCTCGTGGGCGCATTGTTTGACGCTTGTCCTTGACTAAAAAACCCAGTTCCTCTGTTAGACTGAAGTTGTTCCATAGTCTGGGGTCCCTGATACTCATGCTGCTGCCATCTTCCGAGTCCATGCCAGTTTCAACGGTTGAGCTCAGGTCTGATGATGAGGCCGAGTCGGTTTCCTCAGGGGGCAAGGCAGTTGACATTGCTGGTGTGGGAAGTTTTGTAGATTTATTGAGTTTCTGTCTTTTCACAGAATCAAATTTTCTTGCGAAGGTGAAAATTTGTCCACACTCGTAGTCGGACTTGTCCCAGGTAAATTTGAATGTCTTGCGTGTTTTTATTATTTCTTCATGTTTTTTTTATAATTTTGTCATGATTTCCTCTCGGCCTTTGCTGACTAATTCCTTTTGGTCTGAGCTGTCAAGTTCACCGTTAATTTTGTCAATTTTATTTTGTAATTTGCTGCGATCCATGTCCGCATATTTGATAAGGATGACTACTAAGCGCATAGAGGCCTCAAGGTTGCTCTCTGCCCACTCTTTGAACATGAGTCGGTTAGGGTTGTCAAAGCTCAGTGCCAGCATGATTCTCAGGCCTCGAGGAATACGGCCCACATCGCTGTACTTTTGTAGAGACTTGCACTGCCACCACTTGGTAAGTTTGTTGCGCATTCATTTCTCAAGGTTTGTGTGTTTAGTTTTGGTATCACAGTTCAGAGCCCCTGCAGCTGCAGGGGCTCGTTGTTGGTTGTCCGGTGTCCGTATGTTGTCAAACAACCATCGGCAGCTACTTCTCTTTCCCACAGCGCTTGATTTTACATGTTGAATAAAGCAAAAATTTGTAGTGGCTGTCTATGTAATCTATGCAAACGCCAATGTTATGCAGCAGCCAATCTTATTACCTCTTTTAAACTGCCAACTCACTTGCATGCATACACTCACCCAAGAGTATAGAGGTGATGGACAGGTCCTCCGACTCGGCGCACAGCTCTCCCGTGGCAAGATACAAGCAGCGTGTTCTGGGCTGGGCAGGGAGCAGTGATTGTTCCGTTCTCCTCCAGGTGAAAAAACCTTCATCCGACTGAAGAAAATCACAGGATCCCTTGACAGCAAGGGGTCTGTGGTGCAGAGCCAGTCGTGCGCCGCTTAAACACGAAACCAGGATTCCAACGAACTATTACAGCGGGCCAAATAAGGGCACAGACTCCAGTTGAAGATACAATGAATTAGTTTATTGCCTTAACATGTCAGGATGACACGTTTCGACTGCAAGCCGGTGGTCTTGATCACATAGCGCGCTGTGAAAACTGCCATTGTATTTATACTCTAGTAAGTGACTTTTCTATGTTTGTTTTGACATAGCAAAAAAGTAGCACATTTGCAGCATGTGGTAAAATCACCTCATCATCAGCCGATGACATGGGGCAAGAATGACAAGAAAATTTGAGTAACAGACAGAAAAAAGACTAGTGCTCTATATAACAGTGCAAGTGGCCCAACATTCTGTAACATCAGTGACTCGCAGTGTTTTCAGTGGGTAAGCAAGGGTGGGCAATGTTGGAGGCATAATCTGTGTGTTTAAAAGGCGCTATATGTCAGTACTGGTGTCGCGAGACTATTATAGAATCATGTTTTAAAATTGATGGAGTAACACGTACTTGCGATCCGGATTTCATGCATAAATGCCATGTGGCACAGGTTGAATTCATGGAATCAAGTGTAATGTTATAACTAACCGGGGAACAGTTAATAAAGCACATCTATTGTTGCCTTTGCAATAAACATTTACATCATTCTATCAAGCACTTAAGTGGACAGTGGGTAGTGCTAAAGCACAAGTTACCTTCGGTAACGATATATCTGTAGGTAATATTAGTAGTGATAGATTCCTTACCTTAAAATTACCCCCAGGCGTCAGACTGGATCCGGAAAGTTTTCGTCAGCAGTACTCCTGCGCGTCGGTAGGCATCGTCGTGCGGCTCCGCGTGCGTCGTTGGCGCCGAGATGACATCGCTGGAGCTACTTAGAAGCGCCCACACGTGCTAACGTCAGTTCTGTACACGACTTTCCGAGCCAGGAACGCAGACCCATACAAGAAACTGACCACTGGTGCCATGAAACTAGGACCCTAAAAGGGATAACCTTAACCCTAGAAATCAGATCGCAGAACGGGGAGGATGGGTGGAGCGGTAAGGAATCTATCACTACTAATGTTTCTTACAGATATATTGTTATCGAAGGTAAGTAACTTGTGCATCTGAAAGAAACACGTAGTGATACATTCATTACCTTGGAATAGATACCCCCAGCAATACCAACCCCGGTGGTGGGTCTGCGAACCAAGATCACTCCGGAAAATCCTGGAGAACAGAACGGCCAAAGAAGCCGTCTCTCCGCACTTGGCTGTCCAGGCAATAATGCTTGGTAAACATGTGCAGCGAGGCCCACGTAGCTGCCTGACAGATGTCATGCGAGGAACATTATCCTCGTTGATGGATGAATCGATGACTTCTGGTGACTGACGGTCAGACCTAAGTGTTCGAATAATACCAGACAATACATTGTAGCGCTTGATGGGCAGTCAGTGCTTTTATCAGCCAATCGTCAAGGTATGGGAATACCTAGAAACCCTTCTGCCTTAGGTGGGCTGCCACTCGGGCTAGAAATTTTATAAAGATGCAGGGAGGACTTTGAATTGATAGCGAGTGCTGGCTACCCTAAATCTCAGGAATTTGCAATGTTTCGGATGAATGTGATATGAAAATAAGCATCCAGGAGATAGAAGGTTGTAATGTGATCGCCATGATTGAAGAGATGCAGGATGTCTTAAAGGTTACCATGTGAAAGGATTGTTTCCTCAGGTATTCGTTTAGCTTCCGTAGATCCAAAATGGGTTTTCATTCCCTTCATTTTTTTATATTAAGGAAAAACGGGAGTAGAAACCCTTTTCTTTTTGGGAGTGGAGTACTTTCTCTATTGCTACTTTTTGTAGCATGGTGGAAAATTCTCTTTAGAGTATATGGAGATGAGGTGGGCGCACTCCCTTTGATGGAGTGTTTGGCAGCATTTGCATAAATTCTAAAGCATGATCAGATCCAACACCCATCTGCCCAATGTTATTTGCCGCCAGCGATGGGAAAAGTTGGAAATCTTTGCTCATACAGGTTGGTGGTTTGTAAAGGGTATAACTGGCATTACTATAGTGTCACTGCTTTCTGCCATTGTCTCCTGCCTGTGAGGTTTGTTTTCTTTTAGGAGCTTGCTTCATGTAAGCTGTTGCTGGTGGTGGTGATCTAAATGGCGGTTGTTGATTGGAAAGCAGTTATTACTGCTGAAAGGGCTGATACTGTTGTTACTTGTTGTAACCCCCGCTTTACGGAAACAAATATCTCCTTTGTGCTCCTCAAAAGGTGCCTTCCTAATTTGCAAGGTGTTCAAGGATCTTGCTGTATCTGCCTTAATTGCCCATAAGACATGGACAAAATGTTTTCTGAATAATACCTTCCCGTCGTACGCATACCTAAGATTTTACTCCGGACTTCAGGCCTGAATGAAGTGGCCTTTAGCCATCCCTGTCACCTTAGAAAAGCAGCTCCTGTCAATTTTCTGAATCCTGTTGATGCTATATCCAGAGCACAGTCTATCATTTCTGACAACGTTCATTCTCCCTCCTTAAAAATTTTCTTTACTTCCACTTTTTTATTTTCAGGCAAAAGATATTTATATGCAGCGATGTCCGACCACATTTGTCTGTCGTACCGGCCCAATATGGCTAGTAGGCAGCTCAAACCATAGTCTATGACATGGTAGAAAATCTTTTATCACTATTATCCAGGCACCTGCCTTTCCTGTCTGGCAAATTTTATACGGGTGGTGAGGGATTCTTGGACCAGCAATGAGCCGCCTTTGTTACCACAGAATCTGGTCTTGGGGTCCAACCTGACATGCAGGCGAGTTCTACAGCGCCATGTATTTCTTTTCAATCCTTGGCAGGACAGCAGACACTTTGGCATAATTTTTCGTAATTTTTGTGCCTTCCTCCCAAATGTAATCCACTATTGGGATTGCTCTAAAATATTTTTTGGTAGGCTTTTAGAAGTCATACAAGAAGCGGTCTGATTGTTTAACCGTCGAACAAGTTACTTACCTTCCGTAATGATATATCTGTAAGAAACATTAGTAGGGATGGATTCCTTACCTTAGAATTACCCCCAGGCGTCTGGCTGGATCCGGAAAGTTTTCGTCAGCAGTACCAGTGCACGTCGGAAGGTGGCGTTGTGCAGCTCCGCGTCCGTCGTCATCGCTGAGATGACGTCACAGCAGCTACTTAGACACCGACCTCGCGCGCGTACGTCAGTTCTGTAAAAGACATTCCGCGCCAGGAAACAGAGAGCCATGCAAGATACTGGTGCGTTGAATCTAGGGCCCTGAAAGGGATGACCTTAAGCCTAGAAATCAGTTCGCAGAACGGGGAGGATGGGTGAGGCGGTAAGGAATCTATCACTACTAATGTTTCTTACAGATATATCGTTACCGAAGGTAAGTAAATTGTTCATCTGAAAGAAACACATAGTGATAGATTCCTTACCTTAGAATAGATACCCCAGCAATACCAACCCCGGTGGTGGGTCTGCGAACCAAGATCACACCAGGAAGTCTCTGAGAACAGAACGGCCAAAAAAGCCGTCACTCCGGACTTAGCTGTCCAGGCAGTAGTGTTTAGTAAGTGTGCAGCGAGGCCCACGTAGCTGCCTGACAGATGTCTTGCAGGGGGACACCCTGTCCCAATGTGGTAGTGGCTGTAGTCGCCCTGGTGGAATTAGCGTGCAGTACCAACGGAGCTTCCTTTTTAGCCAGAGAATAACAGGCTTTAATACACAAGACGACCCATCTAGATATGGTTTGCTTGTGTACTGCCCGACCTATTTTGGCGCCAACGTAGCCAACAAAGAGCTGGTCACCCACCCGGAACTGTTGTGTGCGGTTCAAATAAAACGAGAACGCATGTTTTGGGTCCAGACTGTGGAGCCTCTCTTCCTCTCTAGAAGGATGCGGAGGCGGAAAGAAGGTGGGCAAAGTGATGGTCTGCCCGATGTGAAAGGCAGTGACAACCTTTGGCAGAAAGGATGGACGTGTCCTGAGCACAACCTTAGATAGATGGAAAGATAGAAAAGGAGGTTTACAAGAAAGAGCCTGGAGCTCACGCACTCTCCTGGCAGAGGTGATGGCAACCAGAAAACCAGTCTTCAAAGTCAGTAGACAAGAGGACAGTTTTGAAGAGGCTCAAAGGGAGCGCACATTAAATATGTTAGAACCAGGTTCAAGTCCCACTGTGGCATCACAAAAGGAATAGGAGGGAAAAGGTGAGTAATGCCTTTGAGAAATCGATTTACAACAGGGGACTTGAAAAGAGAGGGCTGATCAGGGAGCCTGAGAAAGGCCGAAATAGCAGAAAGGTAGCCCTTGATAGTGCCCGGAGGAGAGCCCTGCTGGGCTAAGGAATGAAGAAACCGAAGAACTTCTGAAAGAGGGGCAGAAAGGGGATCCACAGCCTTTGCTGTGCACCATGCCACAAATTTATTCCAACTGCAGGCGTATACCAACTTAATGGAGGGCCGCCTGCCCGCCAGAATAACATTACAAACTTCAGGAGGCACGTCAAAAGGAATCAACTGCCGCCGCTCAATCTCCACGCAAGGAGGTGGAGACTGGACAGGTTCGGGTGGAGGACCGTCCCCATGCTGCTGCGACAGAAGATCCTCCCGACGAGGCAGTCGGATAGGGGAATCGATCATCATACTGAGTAGCTCGGGATACCATACACTTCGAGCCCAGTTCGGAGCCACATGAATGACTTTGGCCCGGTCACGCCTGATCTTCTTCAGCACTCTGGGTAGAAGTGGTATAGGCGGAAAGGAGTACAACTGACCGCAAATCCACTCGCAACGAAAAGCGTCGCCTAGCGAGTGCCACCTTGGAAATTCCTGTAAAAACAACAGTTGATGGACAGAATGCAGAACAATGTCATACATTCACCCCAGAAGATCTGGGCCTAAATCCATTGCTTTTTTGCTCACCATGCCGTTACAGTTTGAACCCAGCCATATGCAAATCAGTCTTGACCCTGTGCCTCATGGGTACAGTCCAGCCGAACTGCCAAGCCAGGTCTTCCCTGGACTGGAAACAAGCATCCTAGGACCGGTTTCGTGGTTTCACCCCTCTTCAGCCAGGATAGCTTGATTCCAGTGGCATGGAGAGCACGGGACCCACGTCTGGGCATACCCTTTCCATTCGGGGTGACAAATGTAAAAACACCAGTTGAAATTCCAACGCGCAGAACTGCTGACATTGCGTGTTCTCTTTGATGGCGAATAGATCTAACCAAAGCTCTCCCCACTGTTGAAAGAGACCTTGCGCCATGTCCGAGTGAAGACGCCATTCGTGATCCATCATGCACCTGCGGCTGACCTCGTCTACCCTGGCATTCAGTGAACCAGCCAGGTGTTGAACCACCAGGGAAATGCCCTGATGTTCCATCAGAGCATCCCGACATAGGGTCCACGACCCCACCCCGCCCTGTTGTTGCAGTACCACATGGCTGGCGGTGGTGTTGTCTGTGAACACCTGCACTATTCTCCCCTTGACAGAGGGATGGAATGCCTTCATGGCAAATATGATCGGAGCTCCAGAAGGTTAATATGGAGCCTGGACTCCGCCGGAGACCAGAGGCCTCTGCTCTCTGCCTCTCCCATGTGACAGCCCCATCCCAGGAGGGACGCATCCGTCACCACTGTGTGCTCCGGTTGGGGAAGGGAGAGGGAGATGCCACTGACCCAATTCCGGTGTGTGAGCCACCACTGCAACTGTCTTGCAGTGTCCTCCGAGATCTGGACGGACTCGGACAGGTTCCCCTGGTGCTGCGCCCACTGGAACTTCAGGTCCCACTGCAGAGCCCGCATATGCCATCTGGCATAATCGACCAGCAGGATGCAGGAGGCCATGAGGCCCAGCAGCTCAGGGTAAGCCTGACCGAAACCCAGGATAGAGGACGAAAGATCGGAATCAGAGCCTGAATATCCTGGACTCGCCGTTCGGGAGGATAGACCCGAAAGAGCGTCGTATCCAGAACTGCTCCGATGAAGAGGAGCGTCTGAGAGGGAATCAGGTGCGACTTCGGCACATTGATGGATAACCCCAGCAAATGCAGGAGGTCAGCCGTAGTCTGGAGGTGGGAGACGACTGCCTGGGACGATCCCACCTTCAACAGCCAGTCGTCGAGATAGGGGAAGACTGGAACCCCTAAACTGCGCAGATGAACTGCAACCACGCCATCACTTTAGTGAACACCCAAGGTAAGGCCAAAGGGGAGTACGGTAAACAAAGTGCTCGTGGCCTACCGTAAACCGCAGGTAGTGCCGGTGGGCCAGCAGGACGGGAATATGGAAATATGCGTCCTGCAGATCCAACGCTACCATCCAGTCTCCAGGGTCGTGGGCAGACAAGACCTGAGCCAGAGTTAGCATCTTGAACTTCTCCTTCCGGGGGAAGCAATTGACGTTCCGGAGGTCTAAGATAGGACGCAGACCCTTGTCCTTCTTGAGCACCAGAAAGTAGTGGGAATAACAACCACGACCTACTTCTGGGGCAGGAACGCGTTCGATGGCCCCCTTGGCCAAGAGGGCCACAACTTCCTGTTGGAGAAGTGCCAAATGACCCCCTGACATACGGTGGTACTGGGGTGGCATGGCTGGAGGGGTAGTCTCAAAGGGGAGGGAGTAGCCCCTTCGGACTATTTGTAAAACCCACCTGTCCGTAGTGATGGTGCGCCAGTGGGGGAGGTGATGGCGAATCCTGCCGCCCACTGGCGTTTGATGGGCCTGAAAAACCAAACTAGGAAGGTTTGGAGGTAGTGGTGGCCGGGATGGAGGGGGGCCGACCCGCCCGCTGCACCCTGAACCGCCTCCACGGTTCCCACGTCCGCAACCGCGCTGAGACTGCTGCGGCCTGTGGCTCTGAAGCAAACGTGCTGGGGCGCCCCTTCCGTTGCCACAAAAGGAGCAAAAAGCAATAGGTGGAGGAGGGCGAGTGGCCGACAGGCCCAAGGACTTGGCCGTAGCCCGGGAGTCCTTAAAACGCTCCGACGCGCAATCTTGTTGCCGAAAAGGCGAATGCCATCAAAGGGCATGTCCATCAGAGTGTTCTGGACATCCCCGAGAAGCCAGTAGTCTTCAGCCAGGCGTGGCAGCGTAGCGCCACAGTCGTGGAAATTGCTCTGCCCAGCGAGTTGGCGGTGTCAAGCCCACATCGTATTGTGAACTTGGCTGCATCTCTCCCCTCAGCAATAGCTTTCGAGAGCACTGTCCGTCCCTTCTCCGGACAGTGAGGCAGCACTTGCGCCACTGTATCCCACACAGAGTGGAAGTAATGGCACAAGAGGCATGTGGTGTTCACCGACGGCAGCCCTTAACTGGCGTTAGAAAAAATCTTCTTCCCAAATGGTTCCAGTCTCTTGGATTCCCTATCCGGGGGTGCGATAGGGAATGCGCTCTGGGACGTTGAGGCTTGGACAACCAAGCTCTCAGGGGTGGGGTGTTGGGAGAGGAAAATGGAGTCGGCCGGGCGGTGGTGTTGGGCCACGGTCCTGTCCACAGGGGCCCCTGTGTTGGGCCTGGACCAGGTGCCCAAAAGAACGTCAGAAAGTGCATCATTAAAAGGCAGCAGTGGCTCCGTAGAGGTAGCCGCCGGCTGAAGCACTTCTGTCAGGAGGTTAGTCCTGTCGGCCACTGTAGGGAGTTGGAGGTTGAGGGCCTCCGCCGCCCTACGGAACACCACCACATAACTTGCACCCTCCTCCGTAGCCACGGTAGGAGGAGTGAGGATGCCAAGGTCAGGGGATGTGTCGAGACCACTGGCATCCCCCAGTACCTCAACCCAGTCCGGGTCATACTCACACTGAACTGTGAGAGGGTCCTCAGACCCCTTCCAGTCCTCCCCTTCCTCCTCAGGCTGATGTACAGGCTGAAAATAAGGAGGTCGGACATAGGGGTAGAAAGGCACCATCGGTGGCGGAATCGGCGTCGATCGATGCCGTTCCGGCTCCGTGTCCACATCGGGGCTGAAACCAGGGCCGGCGTCGTCCAGTGCCACGGGCGACGTCGGATGTGGTGCTGGTCGACATCGGTGGAGGTGTAACGAGATCTTCCGGCGTCGACCGGGATCCAGGCCTGGATCCTTGGGGGCCCTGCGGCGCCGGGGCCGTAGCAGACAGCGATGCCAGAGCCAGAGCTGCCGACAGTGAATGGTGAGGACCCCCAATCGGGCCAGAAGGCGCACCGGCAGGGCCTGACGGCCCAAAGAGGCGGTCCATGCTTGCCAGAAATTCCTGCAGGTGGGCTGGAGTCAACGACAGACCCGGGAAGGGCAGGTATGCAGACGACACCGTAGGCTCCGCCGGAGCCGCGGGGGAGGCACCACCCTCACCCGCGACGGGCAAGGGGAAGTTGTCGAGCAATGATGCTTCTTCGACTTCTTGTGCTTCGTCTTACCTGACCCTGAGTGCGAAGACTTAGATCCAGAAGAACGATGGTGATGGCTCGGCGACCGGTCCCTCGACCTCCCACGGGACCGGGACCTTGAGCGGCATGGAGCCAACTGCTGGATCTCTAGCAGCTTTCGGGACCGCTCCTGCAAAGACTTCGGCGCCATGGCCCGGCAGTCAGGGCACGACTTGGGGTCGTGGTCGTGCCCCAGGCAGTATAGACACACGCGGTGCCGGTCCGTCACCGACATCATCCGATGACATTCCTCGCAAGACTTGAAACCGGGCATCCCTACGACACCAGGAGTCGATTGACTCGAAAAAAATCGAGATAAAAAGACTCAAAAACACAGTCAAAAAATGACTTGGGGTACTACCCTCTCCGGACCTGCGCTTGCTGGCGCGAAAAAAAGAAATAACTGACATCAGCACGTGAGGGTGGCATCTAAGTAGTTGCCGCAACGTCATCTCGGCGACAACGCCGCCGAACGCGGAGCCACACAACGCCACCTTCTGACGCGCAGGGGTACTGCTGACGAAAACTTTCCGGATCCAGTCTAACGCCTGGGGGTAATTCTAAGGTAAAGAATCACTATGTAATTCTTTCAGATAAAGGCAATTCAAATCTTTTTGAGGCTCTTTTAATGAGATTATGGAAATCTCCAATGTCCTCAGGTGGAGAGTCCACCAGGTGAGGAGAGGCTGGTGGTGATGTCAGAATCAATTTGTCATCCCCTTAGTTAGAAGTAGATTTATTTCAGGGATTTTCCCTTCCTCTCTGTCGTTATCCGAGGAGGATGGGTCATTTCTAGGAGCCAATGCGATGGTAGATACTGGAGTCATTCCTGGTGTTAGGTTTTTCCATGAATTTTTGTTGTGTTGGAACATAGTAATCTTCATTATACTCTTCCTTTTCCTCTTCCTGATACTTAATATTCACAGTTCAGAAGGGCTGTAGGCTGCTTCAAACAGACCCTCATCGTCAATCATTCTCTGCAAATAGGTGACTTGGCAGGACGGTGTCATCGTTGTGATTGTCCTTGATAATGTCGCAGTCGTTGTGGATGTCAACTTTGTCGCTGCTATTTTTGACTGTGATTATTTTGCCATCAACATTTTTAAAGCCAGTGTAGATTTTATCATCAATGGTTCCGAAGAGGATTTTTCTAAGTGTAAAGCCAAGTTGGAGAAAGTGTGATAGGCTCTGACTTTGCAGTTTGAGGATATTTTTCTTTTTTCTTCATGTGAGAAATGTCTCATGAAGACTCATGATAAGTCTTTTTTAAGGCATTCCTAGGCAACTCTCATGACCCTTGGTCATGCAACATTTCCCTTTTTCGTGACCTATTTTGAGAGCAAGTTGAATCCACACTATCCTCCACCTCACAAAGAACAGTTTTTCTTACTTTCGATTTCTGTAGCCATAAAAGAACTCTCCCTTCCCTATCCTCAAGAGTTTTAGACAAAAAGGTGCAGAAGATTTTCTAATCTTTTACCTTGTTAGCGGAGTATAGGCAGTAGATACACTCCTTGTGTGGGTCTTCAGAATGAATTGTCTTTTTCCAAAATGTTCCACAGGATGTGAAGAACAAGTTACTTTCCTTCGGTAATGCATTATCTGGTAGAGTCTATCTAGCTGCAGATTCCTTACCTTTGAAATTCCCAGGCATCAGGCTGGATCTGGAAACTTTTGCTGAGCAAAACCCCTTGCGCACGACGTTGGGTGGCTCCATTTGGCCCCGTGAGACGTCGTCGGCAAAGTCGGTTATGTTGTTGCGGTGCCTATATAGGCGCTACCCAGGACCGCAGACATTAGTACTTTTCGTATTTTACACGCCAGAAGCGCAGAGCCACGAAGTAACTGACGTAGTCTTGTGCAAAAACTAGGGCCCTGAAAGGGGAAACTCTAGCCCTACATCAGTTCCCCAAACGGGGAGGCATGGGTGGGGCTGTAAGGAATCTGCAGCTAAATAGAGTCTCCACCAGGGAATGTGTTACCGAAGGGAAGTAACTTGTTCATCTGATAGAGACTTCTAGCTGCAGATTCCTTACCTTTGAATCAGATACCGAGCCATACCATCCGGGCGGTGGGTTGCGGACTCTTGATCTACACTAAGAAGTCTTGCATGACTGAACGGGCAAAGTGCCTGTCCCTGCACACTTGACCATCAAGGCAATAATGTTTTGCGAACAAGTGCAATGATGCCCACGTTGCTGCCAGACAGATGTCTTGGACTGGGACACCCCGAGCCAAGGCCGCAGTCGCAGCCTTTCCCCTGGTGGAGTGGGCCCTTAATCCCTCAGGGAGCTGCTTCTTCGCCAAGGCATAACAGATTTTAATGCAGAGAACGACCCAGCAAGAGATGGTCCTTTTCTGCACTGCCTTTCCCTTCTTCGCTCCCACATACCCCACAAAGAGTTGGCCATCCACCCAGAACTCTTCTGTGCAGTCAAGGCAGAACAACAACACTCTTTTTGGGTCCAGTCGGTGGAGACGCTCCTCTTCCTTAGAGGGATGTGGGGAGCAAAGAAGGTGGGCAAAGTGATGGACTGACCCAGATGGAACAGGGTCGCAACCTATGGCAAAAAAAGATGCCCTGGTGCAAAGCACCACCTTGTCCGGAAAGGACATAAGATAAGGAGGCGAGCTGGATAATGCCTGCAATTCAATCACCCTACGGCTGTTTTGATGGTCAACAGCCGGAGAGGACAATTGTGCAAAGGCTCGAAAGGAGCACACATCAGGTAAGTGAGGACCAAATTAAGGTCCCAATCTGGCATAACAAAAGGTGGCGGTGGAATTAAATGGCCCAGTCTTTCAGAAATCTATTTACAATAGGAGACTTAAAGAGAGATTGTTGGTCTGGCAGCCGCAAAAAAGCAGACAGAGCAGAGAGGTAGCCTTTCAGAGTACCCAAAGCAGAACCCTGCTGGGCAAGAGTTAAAATTATTAGAAGGACAGTAGAAAGAGAAGCACAAAGAGGGTCAATGGACCTTTCTGTACAGTATGAAACAAATTGCTGCCAACAGCTGGCGTTTGCAGTCTTAGTGGAGGGATGCCTGGCTGCCAGAATAACATTACAGACTTGGGGAGGAAGGTCAAAAGCTATCAACTGTCACCTCTCAATCTCCACGCATGGAGGTGCAGAGTTGACAGGTTCAGGTGGAGAACCCTGCCCCTGCTGCTGCAACAGAAGATCCTCCCGAAGGGGCAGCCTGATCGGAGGATCAACACTCATACTCAGAAGCTCTGGATACCAGAGTCTCCTTGCCCAGTCTGATGCCACAAGAATGACTTGGGCCCGGTCGCTCCTGATCTTCTTCAGAACCCTGGCCAGGAGCGGTATGGGCACAAAGGCGTACAACAGGCCTGCGCGCCACTCGCAACGAGCGATGGCCGCCTTGGAAACTCCAGCATGCAGTACTGCTGATATTGTGCGTTCTCTTCAGAGGCGAATACATCTAACCAAGGTTCTCCCCACTGCCGAAAGAAACCTTGCGCCACCTCTGACTGGAGACGCCATTTCTTGATCCTGAAGGAATCGAAGGCTGAGATCGTCCGCCATGGCTTTCAGAGAACCTGCCGGGTGTTGAACCACCAGGTATATGCCCTGCTGTTCCAGCCATGTCCAGAGACGCAGATCCTCTCGACAAAGGGTCCACAACCCCACCCCGCCCTACTTGTTGCAGTACCACATGGCGGAGGTGGTGTCCGTGAACACCTGCACCAGCTTCCCCTTGACAGAGGGAAGAAATGCTTTCAATGCCAACCGAATCGCTCGGAGCGCCAACAAGTTTATGTGGAGCCCTCGTCTCCGCCGGAGACCAGTGACCCCTGATCTCCACCTCTCCCATGTGGCCGTCCCATCCCAGAAGTGAGGCATCCATAACGACAATGAAAACTGGTTGGGGAAGAGAGAGAGATCTGCCTTTGACCCAATCGCGGTTTGTTAACCACCACTGCAGATCCTTTGTAGTTCCTTCTGAGATCTGAACCACATCAGTGAAATTTCCCCGATGCTGTGCCCATTTGAACTTCTAGTCCCACTGCAGAGCCCGCATACGCCACCTGGCGTGGCTTTCCCACAGAATGCAGGAGGCCATGAGACCAGTCAACCTCACCAAAATCCAGGATACAGGCGGAAATATCGGAATCTTAACCTGAATATCCTGGACTCGCTGCTCAGGAGGATAAGCCCGAAACTGCACTGTGTCCAGACCAGCTCCAATGAAAGGGAGCATCTGGGAAGGATGCAGGTGCGACTTCGGCACGTTTATAGAGAACCCCAGCGAATGCAGGAGGTTCGCCGTAGTCTGAAGGTGGAGGCCTTCAACAGCCTGTCGTCGAGGTAGGGGAAGACTGACACCCCTAACCTGCACAGATGAGCTGCAACCATCGGCATCACTTTGGTGAACACGCGAAGAGCACTGGTAAGATCGAAGGGGAGCACAGTAAACTGAAAGTGCTCGCAGCCGAACATGAACTGCAGGTAACGCCTGTGGCACGGCAGAATGGGAATGTGAAAATACGCATCCTGCAGGTCCAACGCCACCATCCAGTCTCCTTGGTCTAGGGCAGACAAGACCGGAGCCAAAGTGAGCATTTTGATTTTCCAATGGGAACAGTCCAGCCCGAACTGCCAGGCCAGGTCCTCCCTGGACTGGAAACAAGCATCCGAGGACCTGTTTCGGGCTTACATCCTTCATCCCCCATGTTAGCTTGACTCCAGTGGTTCAACACCTGGCAGATTCTCTGAACGCCATGGCGGACGATCTCAACCGTCGATGCCTTCAGATCAAGAAATGCCGCCTCCAGTCAGAGGTGGCACAAGGTTTCTTTCGGCAGTGGGGCTTGCTTCCGGTCCAGGGAGGACCTGGCTTGGCAGTTCGGGCTGGACTGTTCCCATGAGGCACAGGGTCAAGAATGATTTGCATATGGCCAGGTCTAAACTGGGGTGGCATGGTGAGCAAAAGTATGATGGATTAACCCAGAGCTCTTGACTGGGGGTGAATGTTTTGATTTGTTCTGCATTCCGTCCATAAATTGTGTGTCTGTTGCTTTCTCGCCCTAAGTGTGCCGGGTATGTCCAGACGAGGGTCCCGGGCTCTCTACGCCACTAGAATCAGGCTATCCTGGCTGAAGATGAGTGAAACCCCAAACCCGGTCCTAGGATGCTTGTTTCCGGTCCAGAGAGGACCTGGCTTGGCAGTTAGGGCTAGACTGTTCCCATGAGGCACACGGTAAAGACTGATTTGCATATGGCCAGGTCTAAACTGGGGTGGCATGGTGAGCAAAAGAATGATGGATTTAACCCAGAACTCTTGACTGGGGGTGAAAGTTTTAATTTGTTCTGCATTCCGTCCATAAATTGTGTGACTTGTGGCAGCACCTGCGCAACCGTCTCCCAAAGAGAGCGGGAGGAACGGCCATAAAGCACGTAGTATTCACCGACCGCAATGCCAATGCCAGAAAACATCTTCTTACCTAATGAGTCCAGTCTCTTGGATTCCCTATCCGGAGGGGTGGATGGGAAAGCGCCTTGGGACGTAGAGGCCTGCACCACCAGACTTTCTGGGGTGGGGTGTTTGCTGAGGAACTTTGGTTTGCCCGGAGCTGGGCAATGGCGGCGTGCAATCGTCCTGTTTACAGATGCCCCTGTGCTAGGCTTGGACAATGTTCCTAGAAGGAAGTCCGTAAGTGCCTCAATAAAGGGCAATAGGGATTCAGAAGTGGAAGCCCCAGGCTGAAGCGCTTCAGTCAAGAGATAAGTCCTGACCTGCACTGAGAGCAGCTCCAGTCCTAGGACCTCAGCTTCCCTCTCAACCACCATGGCATAGGACGCCCCCTCCTCCGTAGCCACTGTAGGTGGAGAGAGCATGCCAGTGTCTGGGGAAGTATCCAGACCACTGGCTTCCCCAAGTTCCCCATAACAGTCCATCGTCTCCTCAGAGACATCCTGGTTCTCAAGAGGGTCTCCAGACTCCTCCCATTCCTCTCCTGAGCCCAGCAAGTCCACAAAGTGCTCTGGCGACAACATAGAACCCCTGGGTTCTGTCGACGTCAGAACCGGCGTGGCTGGACACCGTTCCGGCTCCGTATTGTCTGGGATGAGAAAGGGGCTTGCGCCACCGACAGCCATCTGCGACGTCGTAGGCACCGACTTCGGATTCAATGCCAGGGAAGGTCACGTTGGCACGACTAGCGTCGACCCGGATCCGGGATCAGATCCCCTGAGGCCCCACCGGCTGGCCGGAGCAGACGGCATCAAACCTGATGGGCCCCCATCCGACCCCTTGGGGCCAGAAGGCACACCAAAGGGGTAGTTCCGCTCAAATATGCAGTGCATTGCCTCGTAAAACTCTTTCATTTGAGCGGGAGTCACTCCGGCTCCCAGAAAGGGTGGGAGGCGCGAAGTCGACTCAGGCTCCGCAGAACCGTGCCTAGAGCGTCAGTGCTCCCTACCTTTCTCAACGACGGACTTCAGTTGAGGCAAAGTCGAAGTCCGCTTGGCCTTCTTCTTCTTGTGCCTCTTTCCCGAGTGTCCAGAAAATCTCGAATGGAAGGAAGAGGACTTAGGACTGTGAGCTGTCCTGCGACCTCCTCTTCTTCGAACGGGACAGTGACCTCCTCGGAGTCTCGCTTGACGCTGTCGACTGCCGGGGCCGCAAGCAACTTCATTGCTCGCTCCCTTAAGGTCTACGGGGCCGCCGCCCGACAGTCTGAACACGACTTCGAATCGTGGTGGCGTTCAAGACACCACAGACATATGCAGTGGGGATCAGTGATCAACATCATGGGGGAACAAGACCTGCATGGTTTGAAACCGGTCTTCCTCGAAGACATCCATTGCACACAAAGTCAAATTCCAAAAATATTGACAAAAGTTGAGAAAAAGCCTGTCAAAAAGCCACAGAGGGGTAGCTCTTCCCGGATTGGCGCTGAACTGGCATGGAAAGAAAAGAACTGACGTCCGCGAGCCTGGTTGGCGCCTATATAGGAACTGCAACGTCATAACAGACGTTACCGATGCCGACGATGTCAAGCGGAGCCGAATGGAGCCACCTGACATCGCACGCAAGTGGTATTGCTCAGCAAAAGTTTCTGGATCCAGCCGGACGCCTGGGAAATTCAAAGGTAAGGAATCTGCAGCTAGAAGTCTCTGTCAGTTATTTCTTAAATGGCTCTGACATTTTATTAGTCAGTATGTGGTATATGTTGGATAAAGATGCCCTTTAGATGACTGGAAATCTTTCAGAAGAGTAATATTGTTGAAGAACTGAGCAGAGTTTAGGGAAACTCCCTTCACACAATGTACGGTAAAAAATCTGAGGGAAGATGCCTCTGTGGTGAGAATTCTAGAGGGGGCTGTCACCTGGCTGGCTTAAGTTTGGTACTTTATAAATGAGCTGGATAAGCTAATCAACTGAATGCCTTTTTTATAGCCATTATAGACTATGTGCACTTTATTGTACTGCTTTGGAAGGTACTGTGGGACTTCTACTTCGACGACAGGAAATAATGCAAGAATGTGAATCTATGAAAGATCCAATACTGGAGAAACTAATGTGTATGACTCTTAGTAATGATAACAGTGTATGGGGACAATGACAGACTGAAACCAGAAAACACTGTAGGTGTCCTTATTTTAAGTCTTGCCCATTCCGTACAAAACATGACATTCCATAACTTTTTAACTGTATTGCCATGCTAGTTTCTAAACCAGACCTTAAATTATGAATACAATGGCAAAAAAGATTCCACTTTAAAACACAGAACTGTTGAAACTGAAAAGTATAAAAAAAAATAGGAGAAAGATGCCAAAGTCGTCAAGACTGTTCTGCATTAGTTGAAAAAAGGGAACTAAAATTCAGCAAAGAGAATAAATAATACTGGAAAATGTTCTAGCACCCTCAAGAGCCCACTGCATTTCGGAAGCACTCGGATGACTGACATAATTTGCAAGCCAGGACGAAGTCTCAAGATCTTGGTAGCCTTAAACCTCCAGAGACAGGAATTTGCGTTCCAGCCCACCTGCATGTACATCTAAATTATATCTGTGTTTTGGTGAAAAGCAGGAGCAATTCACATTGAATAGGAACCAAATGATTGCAGGAAAGAGAACTATATCATTCAGTTGGGTCATCTCCTTTATCAAAGCCAGTGCCTAATCTACTGCTTGCATCAGTCAATTCCGCTGCCATTTCAATTGACAAGATGAGTGTTACATAGGCATACAGACCTATAAGAGCCATCACAAGCATGGGGAAGCAGAGACACCGCTGAAGACCAATAAAGTGTAAAATATTGATTCCAAAAATTAGAACTACATAGCCTGCCTTCATTAAGAAGTGAGATAAAAGACACACTCAATGCATGCTAGGACATGGTTGATAAAATCTAATGTTAATTGTCGCATTTGCCAAATCAAATTTGTCGTCAGCAATAAGTCATCAGTGTATAGGACTAGCGGTTACTTATAAAAAATATGGGGTTTTCATCTTGTTTGAACAAAGGACATCTGAAATTTGGTGAGGGGCTTTGAGCAAGAATTTCTCTTTCACATTTCCTAGAAAATGTAGGATACGAATAAGCAAAAAGCCTCACACCAAACATGACAGTTTAAGAAGGAAGGTACTTATAATATTTATTTTTTAAAAGGCCTAGGAGCAGCCTTCGCCTAAGCACTCAACTAACCTATGCGGACTAAAAAGATAATGGTAAAAATTGTGTACACTGATTTCACAGGCCTGACCAGAAGCCATTACATGAATAGGGAGAGTATAAAAGGAAATGACCAATCTAAGGCAAGTGCACTTGGAGAGGTGTTTGTTTCATTAATACCTGCATGCGCTACAGCGAGTACATCTAGTATCTTAAAAAGAAAAGTGACCAAGAATATAAAATGGGGAAATATTACTCAGCACAATACTGCTGTACTCTTACTCATTAAAATGCAATTCTTTGTCTCAAGTAATATTAAGCCATACGGAGAAGGAAATGCAAAATATCAGAAACTGACCATTAACTATAAAGTGCACATGGAGCAGCAAGAATCCATCAGAAATCAATTACCTGTCTGCCATGCTATTGCGTGTCTCTCTGGTGATATCAGGAGCAGCTGGCCATGGCTGGTTTGCAACACTGTCCAAGGCAACATTATCCTGAGCAATGGCAGTTTCCAAGAGGGAAGGCGTGTTTAAACGGTCCGCCTCCACTGCTGGAGTCATATCAAGAGAGTGGATGCTGTGTTCAGAGTTGTGACGGTTTCTCGAAGACAGTAAGTGTAGTGCAGAGGCAGCAGAAGCCATACTGTCCACATGATTGTTAGCATCAAGGACCTCTACAGGAAGCCCAGGCGGAGCGGAGACAAAGCTACGTTGAAGGATTTCAGATGCAATTTCAGGAATGTCTTGGGACATGGCTGTCGAGGCAGAGGAGATAACATCGGGGGAACGTTCTCGAGTAGGTGACGCCTGAGGGACCACCAGTGGTTCCAGTGTCTGAAGTTCCAGGGGAAGGCTGCCTGGTGTGACCTGAAAAACAAACCAGTAAAACACCAGATGAAGAGAAACCTCCCTGATGCAGCAATTCATAATTAACACATCTCCCTATTAAGGTAAAAAGTAAATACATGTTTATTTTAAAAATGGTGAACACATGTATATAGATATGCAGAAACAAAACAGCAGGTTCAGCCTCCTACATTTTAATTCAACAATCCACATTTTAAAATCCCGTTTATCAAGGGACAAGGTTCACATTTATATTTTCATACAACAAGAGCATACTAACCAAGCTAGCCGAATAAACAAAACTTGTCTAAACCTTAGTTTAAAAAAGGCCATCCTTTGTGAAATAAACCAACACAAAAGAGGAAAAAAGCATGGTGAAAAACATCAGCAAGGAGGAGTTTGGAGCACCTGCAAGGACATGTCTGATGCCTGCCTTGTACAGTGTCACTGTTCTCTCTGCATCTGGCAGTTGATGGAGTAGGGGTACAGACTAATTATTTATATGTCCTGTTGACATTTCACGTTCTGCCTGTAGCAATCTCCAGTGTGCAGGTTTAGAATGACAGGCAAGGGTGTATGCTACCCCTAATCTTGTTAAACATTTTCATTAACAAGCCACAACAATCTCTGTGTTACTGGGAGCTCCATAAGATGACCCCTGTCACTTACCACACATGTGCATGGAGCTGATACTGTGTTGCAAGCCCAGACAAAGAATGCTCTATGTAGACTCCAGGAGATATGTTAACCCAGGCCTAATTCCAGTAAGAGCAAAACATAACAATGTGAAGCCCAGCATTGCGAGACAAAACTTACTAAAAAACGGGTTCCGCTCTCAAAATTGTCAAAATTTGATTTTTTTGGGCCTCAGTTTTATTATTACATAGAACTGGTGGGCACAGTGGGGGTAACAGTGGGTTTTGAGTAATATGTCTCATATCCTATCTATGTTTAATATGAGGGCCACCCGCTATCTGCAGTGACTGCTATTGTCCAAGGGATGATTAAAACTGGTGCATTATAAGGAACTGAGCTATGGGGGTAAAGAAAAAAGTAACTTATTTGTCTATTCCTCCAAAAGACTTCCTGCATAAAAAGACCAGTATGCATACATTTGCTTCATTGACACTTCCAAGAAAATATCTTAGTATTGTGAAAATTGAGCATTCAGATTAAGTTACAGTTTAATCCTAAGGCAGAAATGCACAAGAGTGTTTCTGTGAACTGATGCCATCCAAAACATCACGAAATTGGCTTGGTCCAAGCATGCTTGCTGACTATCAATTGCAATGGGACAGAATCATTAGTGGTCAGAAGCAGACAGGATGCATAGGCATGGGAAAGAAACGTTAATAAACAGTTTTATGAAAAACAGCATATCACAGATATTAACAAGATATCGGAAACAAGCCAGGGCTAAAGTTACTTGGTATATAAATGCACCTTAGGAAGGGAGGAGTATGTAAACTGGGCTACACCACAATAACTTTGCTCTCTGCTCAGTTCATTTTAATCAGAATTCTTCAATGGAATAATATTATCCATACATTATGAATGGCTCTCACTCCTATATGTATTCGCAATTCGTGCTAAAATGACTATTTCTGTCTACTTGGGGCACAAATTATGGAACAACAAAATGGAAGTATGCTAAAAAAAACTTTGGGACACTTTACTCCAGCAAACTTTATGCTGCGTGCATGGAGTTGAAAAAAAGTGTTTTTATCAAATATGAACTACAGTGGTGGATCTTGACACAATATTGAAATCTATATGGCACTGGTAGAGATAAGACATAAGACAGGTTGATGGCTGCTTCACAGGGTGAAAGTTTGTTGATCCTAGTATCCTCCCTCAATATTACATATGATTATATCTACCAGAGATTTGAAGTCAAATTAGGTTTTCATCACGGTTGTCAAATATTCAAAATGGGAAATGTGGATGTGGAGGGCTGAGAAACCAGGCATCTAATCAACTGGTGGTTCAACATACCCAGTCAGCTGAGCACTAATACATCTATGAGAGATGGTTTATTTTAGACCTTAGTGGAAGGTATGAAGGCGGTTCAAACAGAGAATGATGAGGTGCTTTCTCTTGGGATCAGTAGAGTTTCTGGCACAGCAGCTTGTAAGTGGAGGCCATATGTCTGTGCATGATTTGGGAAAACTGTTCCAACTTACAATGGTAATTTTTAAGGCCTACATAATGTTTTCACCAGTAGACATTTTTCACGTTCACCAAAGATAATCCATTGTTTTGCATTAAGTCAAATAATAACACCCAGGCTGTACAGGTTGGGGAGAACCATCCAAAGAGGAAATCCTAGTCTAATGTGACTACAGCCCACTCACACAAGGATTTTTGGAGATCGGCAACTGACAAGTAGTAAAGAGATACATGTGTTTTTAATCTGCGTAATCTCCATGACTGACAGACAGACAGAGACAGACAGACAGACAGAGACAGACAGAGACAGACAGACAGACAGACAGACAGAGACAGACAATGAGTTGCCTTACATAGCTTGTGTCTGCTAGAGTGTGCTGTGATATATGTATATCAGAGGTGTGTGGATCAAGAGTACTGTGACTGATATTAATAGAGTATGAAGCGTTTGGGGGTGAAAAACATGGTCATTTCATATAGGTTTCAGTGTCTCTGTGAATTTGTCAACCTGCACAGTTTTTGGTCAAGGCTGGCTGGCTCAAGACTTTAGCTGTCAAGTGGAGTGGGTGTGAATTTACATACCCTTTCTACTAGACTGCTTTTCCAAACAGCACCTCAAATCAACCTTGTCCCCTTTCCTTTATTGTGTTTGGTGTAGCCCACCAACCAGGCTGTCTGCAACCAACCTGCAAAATGACCTTGACAGGTTTGAACCAGCTCTTCCTCTGCCAGTTTGCAAAAGTGGAAAACAAAACGAAGATACAAGAAAACTGGTGCGTAACAGCACAAACACAAACATGGTTTGTGATATATTCCAGCATTAAAGAGCAGCAGTGCATCCAAGAGGGATTTTAATTGAATTTGATTTTGCAAATGAACACATGTTAAAGTAAACAATACCTTAATGTACGTAGCTGGCTCTGTATATACTATACCAATGTAAGGTATAGTGTGCACAGAGTCCAGTAGATCCCCAAAGGCTTACAGAGGTATAAATAGATAATACCTTACTCTATATTTGTGGTAGAGTGGGCGAGCAGTAAGGCTTTATCAGAGGTTAGTGTTAAGCATTTATTGTACACACTCAAGCAAGAAATGATGTCACACACTCAAAGACTGGACTCAGACCAATTGTTTGTATCAAAAATACTTCTTTGTGGTATTTTATTTTATAGAACCAAGCAGGACTTGGTACAGGTAAATAATATTGTAAATTTCAAGACAGTTTGTAAAAAGCAAGCTGGATGAATAATGACTTTTCTTGAATTTTCGAAAACTGTTTACATACAGTTGTATTTACTAATGGATTACTTTTCAGGATTACTTTTTCCAATCGGTGTGATATGCCTAGACATCACTTTGGGACATTTCCTGGATAAAAGGTAAGTAAACAGTTTTTGTTAAAACACAGTTTCTTCAATGGCGAATTATGACGCTACCATGCGAAAGGGGAGGATATGGTGTCCCAGATTTGAGGCTATATTACCTGGTCGCCCAATGTAGCTTCGCACAAACGTGGTACCACCCAGATGCCAGGATTCCCTATCTACACCCTGAATCGGATCTGGTTAGTCCAGAAACGTTTGCTGCTATCTTACCCAAGGGCTTCCCCAGAGACTCCAAAGACATCCAAACTGTATCGACAACCAGTTGGGCTTGGGAGAAATTAAGGCGACTCACTGACACTGCATTTCTTTATTCCCCCCCACTACCACTCCCGAATGCCAAGTTACTTCCAATCATGGGCCAAAAATGTGTACAGCGAACGTGCATTAAGTTCAATATTGTCAAAATGGGTGATTTATTTCCAGATGGCCATGTTTTTGATCCGGACAACGTATCCCAATTCCCTGACACTACATTCATGGATAGATTTGTTCTTCTGAGGCTGCGCTCAGCACTGCGAGTATAATTACTGACTTTCCACTAGAACCCCCATCCTTTACTCCACTAATGTTGGTGATAGAAAGCGAGCGAGGAGCTCACCTTATATCTAAACTCTACAAGGCATGTGCTGCACTTATTCAAGTAACGGACAACCAGATCAGCAGTGCATGGGAGACAGACTTCGGCAACCCCATTACAGATGAACAATGGGCCTACTGCTGTTCAGTGATGAAAAATGGATCTTTAAATAGCCGCCATAAGCTGGTACACTTTACATTTTTACGCAGGACATACATAACCCCAGCTAGGGTCCACAGAATGGATCCAACCAGACCCCATCACTGTCCAAAGTGCAATGCCCCGCATGCAGACTTCGCCCACCTAGCATGGACATGTCCACGCATACACACGTATTGGGTGACGGTGCATTCAACAACTAGCAGCATGGTGAGTGTACCTATGGTTCCCCTACTATAAATAGCCCTTTTAGGATACGTTGCTCAGTTTCCCCTCAAGATTCAAAAATTTGTTGCCATTAGTCTATTGCTAGCCAAGAGAGAAGTTGCTATTCATTGGAGTGGGAAATCGTTGCCCTCTGCAAACGGATGGCTTAGCAGTCTAGCTTCCTATTCCATGAAGAGTGAACTATATGCAACCACAACCCCTCCATCCTCCAGACCCAGGGATATATGGGGCACTTTCAGGACTTATTTGGCCACGAAACAACAGGTCCCCCCCACACAGCAAGAACGAGGTATAGTGCCGGCTGGCATTGGGTAAATGTGAACAACGATTATGTTGCTTGTTGTTATCGAGCGCACCGGAGCGATCCGTATGTGGCTAAATGCTATTATACAAGAGAATACCTGGATGATGGTTCCATTAGTTCAGAAAGTACTAACAACCCTGCGCTAGAAAATACCATTAGCAAGGAGCGAATACATGTGTTAGATATGATAACCTATCTTAGTAACTTGTCCTGCATACCTACTAAAACTGTATTATCCATAATGTTCTGCTATAAGACAACTGCATATAACCCGTTGCACCACTGTATGATGTGTAAAATGCTAAATAAAGATTTTTTTTTTAAAACACAGTTTCTTAGGTATTCATACATTTTTTAACTCCACACAAAACTTTTCCCACAGAAAAACATTCAATGAAGTCCTGTGGGAGAAAATCAGGTTATCGGTTTAAAGGTGAGATCTGGCTTCGGAGCTAAATTTCTGGGGTTAAAACCAGGTTTTCCCTCAGAGTCAAGGACACACTCAAAGAGCACCCTCAGCAGTACTCGGGCAGCCGGGTGCAGAGTGCTGAGACCCAATGTTATCCAATGGGGGATAGGGGCCTCCGGTTGGTGGCTGATCACGGACACGCCACTTGGATGTGGGAGCAAAGCTCCTAGGGTTTAGCTCAGGGCAAGGGGGGAGGCAATGGGGAAGCTCCGGTCAGGACACAGAAACTGCAGGCTCGGGCACAAAGATCTTCTGGAGGTGACCACAGGTTGGAGAGGTAAGTTGGGATGTCTAGGGATGCAGGGACACCGTCAGTTGAGCCACCCAAGGCCATGGGGCTTTGGGTGTAGTGGTGTCTTTTGGCATCTGGTTTTTCTTACCAACCACTATAGATTGGATCCTCCAGATAGGGGCTGCAGGCATCGTTGGGAGACTTGAGGTAGGTCAGGGATCACCAGATCTCAGATCAGGACCGCCGGGAAGAGCTCCTCATGGTGTTGGGCCACTCGAACTCGAGCCGTGAGCGTTGGGTGCAGAGCAGTGCAGACTCGCGGATTTGGCCGGAGCCAGAGTCTGTTAGTGAGCAAATCCGGTGCTCATGGGAGACAAAGTTTTTCTAGGGAAGGCAGGGCGGCCGGTAGGTGTGTCGGTCGACTCCGCGTGACGTCGTCGGTGTTGTGCTCATCGTCACCGTGACAGCCGCGTCATCAATATAACTGCCACTCGGGCGCGCTGACGTCAGTACTTTCCACGCCTTTCCAAGCCAGAAGCGCAAAGCCATGAAGTGACTGACCATGGTGTGTTAAAAAATGAAGGACTAAGGTCCTGAAGGTAAACATCCCTGACACTTAACCAATTCAGCAGTGCGGGAAGGATGGGTGGTTCGGTAAGGAATCTGCAGCTAGATCATGTCTCTACTAGATAAGGCATTACCGAAGTTAAGTAACTTGTCCATCTGATACAGACATCTAACCGCAGATTCCTTACCTTTGTACAGATACCCAAGCAATATCATCTCTGGAGGAGGGACTGCGGAACGTCTTAGACCAAAAAATCCAGTAAAAGAGAGCGACCAAACAGGCCTTCTCTGCGGACCTGGGAATCCAGGCAGTAGTGTCTGGCAAACTGTGTGCAGCGATGTCCACGTGACCGATCGGCAGATGTCAGAGACCGGAACACAACGCTGGAGGGCTGTGGCGGCCGTCTTCCCACTGGTGGAATGGGCCCCAAGCCCTACTTGTTCGCTAAGGTGACACAGAATTAAATACAGAAGATGACCCATCTGGATATAGTACTCTTCTGGACAGCACAGCCTTTCTTTGCACCCACGTATCCAATAAAGAATAGGTAATCCAACCGGAACTCTTTTGGTCGATCAATATAGAACGACGACGCTCCGTTTGGGTCCAGACGATGGAGACTTTCCTCTGCCTTGGAAGGATGCGGAGGTGCATAGAAGGTGGATAGGGTAACCGACCGTCCCAGATGGAAAGGTGTTATCGCTTTAGGCAAAAATAGATGCTCTAGTCCGGAGTACTACCTTGTCTGGAAAGATTGTCAGGTAAGGAGGCTGGGAGGACAGTGCCTGCAGTAGTTCACTTACTCTCCTGGTAGAGGTTTTTTTTCCTGTTTTTTTTATACGGAGATTTATGTAGCGCAAACTTGACCCGAGGGAATCGGGTATCAGAGCGCTTTACATAGCACCAGTTGCGTTACATTAGGACACATTCATTTTTGTTAGGCACGGGGAGATTATGTGATTTGCCCAGAATCACAGGATGTTAAGCGTCATTGCCGGGGCTCAAACCCACTTCCCCAGATTTGAGGTTGAGTGCCCTAGCCGTTAGGTCAACTTCTCACCCAGGTTATTGCCACCAACAAAGCAGTATTGATGATGAGAAAAACCGCTGAGGACAGTTTAGCAGCGGTCAAATGTCTCGCACATCAGGAGAGTGAGCACCAAATTAAGGTCCCACTGTGGCATCATGAAAACCTCTGCACTAGAGGAGATTTGAATACGGAGGGTTGATCAGGCAACCGAGGAAAAGAAGAAAGGGCCAAAAGGTAGCCCTTCAAAGTGTCCAGAGCAGAGCCCTAGTGGGCCAAAGAAAGTATACACAGGAGGACTTGAGATAAGGGAGCGCGATAAGGGGTCGACAAACCTGTCTGTACAATATTGACAAAACGTGTTCCATCGGCAGGCGTATGCAGACTTTATGAAGGGATGCCTGGCTGCCAAGATATCCTCATAGACTTCGGAGGGAAGTCGAAAGCTCTAAACTGTCACCACTCAATGTCCACGCAAGGAGGCGGAGAGTGGACAAGTTCGGGTGTAGAACCCTCCCCTGCTGCTGCGACAGCTGAATCTCCCGAAGAGGCAGCCTGGATGAAGGATCGAGGCTCATGTCCTTAAGCTTGGGATACCAAACTCGCCGTGCACAGTCCGGAGCCACAAGAATAACTTGTGCCCGGTCACTCCTGATCTTCTTGAGTACTCTGGGCAGGAGTGGTATGGGCGGAAAGGCATCCAGGAGGCCTGAGCTCCACTCGCGACAAAAAGCGTCGCCGAGAGACTGCCGCCTTGGAAACTTCAACGTGCAAAACAGCTGGCATTGTGTGTTCTCTTCTGAGGTGAACAGATTTAACCAAGACTTTCCACATCACTGAAAGAGACCTTGTGCCACCGCTGGATGGAGATGCCACTCGTGATCCGCAAGGCAACTTCAGCTGAGCTCATCCGCCCCGGCGTTCAGAGAACCGACAAGTGTGAGAAAGTGCCATCTTTCTTGCATGGTATGCCCCCAACGTTTTGCTGAATTGCTGAATGTACTTTGACTGAGTGTGCCCTGAACTCCTGCCAATCAGGTGCCCAGGGCCTATGTTCCTTCCCTAAACACACAAAACCCAAATTTGCAAACCCTGGCCGCAAGTCAGCCCCTGGTAAATGGTACCCTAGGTACCCAGGGCCTTGTGACCAGGGAAGGTCTCTAAGGGCTGCAGCACTCATTGTGCCACCCTTAGAGGCCCTGTACCCTTACACACACACACTGCCCTTACAGGCTGGGTGTCTGGGTGCAAGACAAAACAAAGTCGACATGGCACACATCCCTGTGTGCCATGCCCATCACCTACACTGCCATGGCATATATCAGCCACCCCTCTAGCTGGGTGCCCTATGCCAATGGTGTGGGCACAGGAGCAGGAGCCCTGTGCCCCTACAGTACCCAGGTCCATTCCTGGGCACTGTAAGCGCAGTGCTGCCATTTAAGAGTACATGGTGCTGAGAGCTTGTCAAACACGAACTCCACAGCACCATAATGGCAACACTGAAGACTGAGAAGTTTGGTATCAAACTTGTCAGCACATTAAACCCACACTGATGCCAGTGTGGGATTTAATGTACCAAACACCCTGGAGGGCATCTTAGAGATGCCCCCTAAAACCTAAACCTACAATCCACGTCTGTTCTGAGGCTGCCTAGGCTGGCACACAGCAGACATGTTGCTGGACCCCTGGGTAGGAGAGCCCCTGCTCTCCTGGGTCTGCAACAATGCACATTCCGGGGAAAGGTGCTAAATCTCCTCCCCCAGGATGGGCAGGGGGAAGCTTCAAAGGCATGCCGCCTCTGTGAGCTTCCCCAGGCCACTGCAACCCCCCACTCTGGCGGGAAGCTTGGCCGGAAACCCCAAATAAGGACAGGGGATGTGCCAGCCTGCCAACCCCACCCCTCAGGTGGGGGAGGAGAGGTGAAGCACATCTCTGGGCTCTCGCCATCTTGAAGATGGGAAGCCCTACCCTATCGGGACTAGGCTACTGCCCCCCTCCCACAGGAAAGAGGCAGGATAGGGGGTGTACTCACCCCAGGGCAGGGACCCATTGGTCCCTGCCCTTCACCTACCTGTAACGCCCCTAAATCTAGTATTTAGGGGCACCCTGAACCTTCCTTCCCCAGATTCCAAAATCCGGAGAAGAGCTAGAAGAAAGAAGACCTGCCCTGCAGCTGCTAAGAAGAGGAAGACACCGCCTGCTTTGGCCCCAGCCCTACCGGCCTGTCGACCCTCGAACCTGCTCCTGCTCCAACCCGGCATCTCTTGTGGCCAGCAACCTCACAAACCGCGGAGGACCTGGCTACCTTTTGACTCTAAATCCCTGGGACTCCCATGAGTAGAGGCTCTACTCAAAATCTACTTCTAATCCCTGGCAGCAGCCCGGAACCGCGAACCCAGCACACTCTGCACCAGCCAAGCCTGGCCTGTGGCGGAGTGAACAAAGACCACGAGGACGACCCCATGGCGACTGTGACCCCGAGTCCGGCACCCAAGGACCTCCCGTGACACTCCTGAAGAAGCCTGCAGCCTCAGAACAAGCTGCCCCCCCAACCGCGATCAACAGAGGGTAAGATTTCCCGACACCAAAAGGCACCCCTGCACCCGGCGCCCCGCGGCCCCCTGTGCCCAATACCGGGGTACCTACCTATCCTCCAACTACCCAACTTACCTCTCGAATCGGTGGTGGCACCTTAAGAATCTTCGTCCCCGAGCTTGCAGTCTTTTTCTAAACCGGAGATTTCCCATTGAAATCAATTGAGCGCCTGAATGCTCAAAAGCACCCTGCACACAGCCGCCCGAGTGGCCCTGGCAGTGCAACCTCTACACCGATCTACTTCCCCACTTGCCCTAAGTAAGTGACCAGGAGCCCAGCTCCGACAGCTGCGTGGCCTGCTAGTCAGCAGCCACCAACCAAGGCCCCCCTTACCTCTCATAGGATAACATTGGGCCTAACTCTCTCTGCACCCGGCCGCCCTTGTGTCGCTGAGGGTGAACCAACTGTACCTACCTGACCCTGGGAGACCCCCGAGTCTATGCCCAGAACCTGAATTCTGCCAGTCAAGTACTTACCTTTAAACCGATAACTCAATTTTCTCCATAGGGTAAGATTGACTGGTTTTTCCTGAAATTTCTTCTAAGTGTGGACTTTTCAAAACTTAAAATATTCACCAAAAATCAGCCAAGTAACAAAAACGAAAATACTCACCTGCTCTTAGGTGAGCTCCCAGTGCTGGATCTTGGTGCCCAGCACTGACTCTGAAAAATACTTACAACTGTACTTACCAGTAACCCAATTTTCTTCCACAGGAAATCATTGACTGTTTTTCTGTGAAATTTCTTCTGTCAATTTCTGCAATCTTTAAATATTCTTTAAAAATCGTATAATATCTGAAAACGTAATTACTTACCTGTTTTGGATAAAGGTCCCAGTACGGAGTCTAGGCACCCAGTACTGGATTACAAAAGTAACGAGAACATACTATACCTGCAACTTGAATTTTCTGCCATAGGGAATCATTGACTGTTTTCTATGAAATATTTTCTAAGTGTCAACTTTTAAAATAACAAAATATTGTCTAAAAATCATCACAGTAATTAAGTCGACTTTTATCACTTGATTCCAAGTACTGACCCAGGACTGAATCTAGGATCCAGTCCTGGAATTCCAAAAGTAATCCTAAAAGTAATCTGTGGCAAATAACTTGAATCTTCCATTGAACTCAATGCATTATTGTGTTTAGAATTGTGTTGCCTATTGCAACCACTTGAAACTGTTTACAAAAGTCAATTGCATATTGCAAAAGTATTTATATAAAGCATCTCATTCTGAGAAAGTATATTTTAATACCCATTGTTGGTTCTAAAATAAAACAAGCATATATATTTTTTATATATAAACCATTGGCCTAGAGTTCAGTTACTGAGTGTGTGAGACCATTTGTTGACTGAGTGTGTACAACAAATGCTTTACACTGTCCTCTGATACTGCCTTACTGCTCGACCAAGCTACCACTTTAGAGAGTAAGGTTATATCTAACTTTAGCCTCTGCCAAACCTCTGGGGACTGTGGACTCTGTACCCCCTGTACCTATTTGGGAACAGTATATACAGAGCCACTTTCTCACAACAAGTAAATGCCCCGATGTTCAAGCCAAGTCCAGAGATGCAGGGCCTCTTGACAAAGAGTCCACAACCCTACTACACCCTGTTTGTTGCAGTCCCACATGGCGGCAATGTTGTCTGTGAACACCTAAATGAGCCTTCCCTTTAGTGATGGCAAAAAGGCTTTTAGTGCCAGCCGGATCGCCGGAAGCTCCAAACTATTGATATGAGACTTCACCGTGGACCAGAGTCATCTGATCTCCACCTCTCCCAGGTGACCACCCCATCCCAGAAGGGATGCATCTGTCACTACTGTGAGGTATGGGTGGGGAAGGGAGAGGGGTTTGCCTCTGAAACACTCGCGGTTCGTTAGCCACCACTTCAGATCATTCGCAGCGCCCTCAAATCTAAGCCACATTGGTGAGATTCTCGATGCTGTGCCCATTGGAACTTCAGAACCCACTGCAGAAACTGCATGTGCCACTGTGCATGGGTCACTAGCAGGAGGCCATGAGGCCCAACAGCCTCAGAGCCATTCTCACCTGAATCCAAGATAGAGGCTGAAACATCGGTATCATAGCCGGAATATCTTGGACTTGCCGTTCGGCAGGATAGGCCCGAAACTGCACTGTCCAGAACCGACCAATGAAAAGGAGCGTCTGGGAGGGGGTCAAGTGTGACTTTGGCACATTGATAGAGAACCCTAGAGAATGCAAGAGGTAGCCTGGAGGTAGAAGAAAAACTATTTGGGGCGAGCCCGCCTTCAACAACCAGTTGTTGAGATAGGAGAAGACTGGAAACCCTGATGTCCACAGATGGGCTGCGGCCATCACCATCACCTTTGTGAACACCCGAGGGGTGCTGGCTCAGTCCTTCCTTGGGACCAGGAAGTAGCGGGAATAGCAACCACTGCCTACTTCTGGCCCGAGAACCCTCCCTATAGCTCCCTTGGCCAAGAGTGTTGAGACATCCCTGTGGAGCAAAGCAGGGTGATCCTCAGTCAGCCGATCGTACACTGGAAAAAGAACAATTGATGGACAGAATGCAGAACAATGTCATACATTCACCCCACTACAGAGATCTGGGCCTAAATCCATCGTTTTTTGCTCCCCATTCCATTCCAGTTTGAACCCAGCCATATGCAAATCATTCTTGACCCTGCTCCCTGTGGGAACAGTCCAGCGCAAACTGCCAGGTCAGGTCCTCCCTGGACTGGAAATAAGCATCCTAGGACTGGTTTCGGGGGTCCACCCCTCATCAGCCAGGCTAGCTTGACGCAAGTGGCATGGAGAGCACGGGACCCACATCTGGGCATACCAGTCCCACTCGGGGTGACAAATGCAAAAAGAACAATTGATAGACACAATGTAATACAATGTTATACATTATCCCCAGAACAGAGATCTGGGCCTAAATCCATCGTCTTTTTTGCTCCCCATGCCATTCCAGTTTGAACGCAGCCATATGCAAATCAGTCTTGACCCTGCTCCCTGTGGGAACAGTCCAGCCCGAACTGCCAGGTCAGGTCCTCCCTGGACTGGAAACAAGCATCCTAGGACCGGTTTCTTGGTGTCACCCCTCATCAGCCAGGTTAGCTTGAGACTCCAGTGGCATGGAGTGCAAGGGACCCATGTCTGGGCATACCCTTTGTTTGATCGTACACTGGAGGCATAGATGGAGGGGTAGTCTTGAAGGGGAGGGAGTAGACCCTTCTGACGATTTGCAACACCCACCTGTCCGATGTAATGTTTTGCAAGTGGTGAAGATGATGGTGTATTCTGCCACCGAGTGTGATCCTGGGGGATCAGACTAGGAAGGTTTTGCAGTGGAGGATGGGATGGTGACTTGGCACGACTTCTGGTTCCCTGACCCACAAGGCCGGGGTGAACAGAGTCCATGGTTCCGCAGAGGTTGCTGAAATTGCGGGCCCTCTTGCCGGAGTAGGATTGGCCGGCTGATAGCCCCTTCCGTGGCCACGAAAACAGGATAAAGCCCTGCGTGCGGTAGTAAGGCCTAAGGACTTGGCCGTGGCCCACGAGCTCTTAAAGAGTTCAAGGGCAGTATCCGCCTTGTCTCCGAAGAGACAGGAGCCATCAAAGGGCATGAACATGGGGTTAGCCTGGATAACCCCTGAAAAAACTAGATGTCCTCAGCAAGGTGTCGCCTGCCACCGTCAGGGAAATCGCTCTGCCTAGCGAAGTCATCATGTCTCAGCCACATCTGATGGTGAACTTAGCTACTTCCCTCCTGTTAGAATTAGGATTTCTAGTTGGCTAGGGCATGCGCCTAAGCCAGGCAGAAGCCCCTACTCTAGTCAGGGCAAGGAGGTTACACGCTAAAGATAACCCCTGCTCACCCCCTTGGTAGCTTGGCACGAGCAGTCAGGTTTATCCCAGAGGCAATGTGTAAAGCGTTTGGCCAGCGACACACTAGGAACACCACAAAAGAAACTCCACACAAGGTTATATAACAAAAATAGTCTTTGTATTATCAGAAACACATTAGAATCATAATCACAAATGTACACTGTGCCACCTGGCACTAGGCAATACTTCACAGGGGATTATATACATGACAGGGGCAATCAGGCCGCAGTCAGAACCATTAGAAAGCACAAGTAGCACATATAAAACAACCAGCAACTACAGGTAAAATACCATACTCCGCATCATATCACATTAGGCATAAACACATTATGCAAAAGAACACTAGGCATAAACACATTATGCACCACATTAGGGCCTTGCGCCCTACCAGTACTCACAGGCCAACTGGCCTTCCACGGGGGCCCATCTGGGACTTCCCCACAAATGCCCTTTGTCCAAAAGTCAGGGCTTTACTGGGGTGAGGGTGCAACTCACCCTTGCTTCTCTTCTTCCAAAAAGAAATGCCCCTGTCGTTGCAGCTGCCCGCGCTCTCGTGGTGCAGCTGAGAAAATCAGCCTTGGCACAACTGGGCCTCTGAAACCCCACTCCAGGACTTCTAAACAAACATGCCCCCTAGTTGCAGCTGCCAGCGCTCTTGCGGTGCAGCTGTGACAGCAGAGAAAGCACTGGCACTAACAGTGCCTAGAGAGCCCTGTTCACTGGGCTCCTCCTGGTGCACTCGATCGGCACCTACAATGATCAAGGCACGGCCCCACTCACCGGGGCTTCGGACGCGCAGGTTCAAGGCACAGACAGTGTGCCTCAGCAGGCCCCGCTCACGGGACCATGCCTCCTTTTGCCGGTCTCCTTCCCCGGGACCGGCAATCTCTGGGGTCTCGTTCCTCCCTCTCCGAGGCAGGGGAAAGGCAGGAATGGAGCCCGCGAGGCTCCGGCTCAGGGACGTCAGCAGGCCCCGACCACATTCGGGCACGAGCGCCTGTCTTCTGTTTTTGCCGATCTCGGCGGCTCCTCTCTGAGGCCCAGAAGTGCGGGGTAGGCTCCCGCTTCACTTACCAGCACGATGAACAGTGCCCACCACGCACTGCCATGACATGAGCCCACATCAGGGGCTCACGGGCCCAGGAATCCTGCTGGGCAGCTCGGGCCACGTAGCAGAGCTCCGCTCATAACCAGGCTATGCCTGACTTCCTGGCCGCACGGAGGGAATCCTCACACCGGGATTCCTTCAGCTCCACGTTCTCGAGTTCCGAACCCTCGAGGCACTCTCCTCGTCCTCCAGCGCAGGCAAGGTTGGAGTCCCCCTCTTTGGGGCTCTGACAATAAAGATGTAGCGCTCATGAGGCACTAGAATCCAAGAGTTTTAGAGGGGCAAAGCTGGGTCCAGGCAGGCCAGCACGCAGGGCCTCCAAGCAGAGGGCAGCCCCTCCAGCCTCCTTTAGTCAGCAGCTGGGTCCCGTGGCGGTTCCTCCTGGGGTCCAGAAGGTACAGCAAGCCCCCAAAGCAGCACACCTTACTTGGGGTTACAGTTCCAATATTTATACTATGTTCTGTCTTTGTTCTGCCCTGGCACAGGGCTTGGGGAACCAGTCCTAACTGGTTCTGGGGGGTACTGAAGCAATTTGCGTACAGTGCTCACACCCTCCTTTGTCAGGTTGGGCTCTGTCATCAGACACAAACAGGGGGGCAGAGCCAGCATTGAACCAGGCAGGCACAGATCTATTAATGGGTCAGGGGCTACTCCTTCCACTACTCCAAATGCAGATCTTCCTATTCAGCCTAGCGCTGACTAACCCTGCCCCTCTGGAGCTACACACCTCACCAGCCCCTATCACTCCAGAGCCAGACATGCAATACACATCAGGTAGGCAAAGACACATAGCACACAGAAATGCCAACTTCTAAAAGTGGCATTTCTAAAATAGTAATAATAAATCTGCGAACACCATTACGCAGCATTTATTATTACTATTCCAAACATACCAAACTTGACCACGCTGCTCCTCTCATATCAGGAATTACCACTGAAACACTTATCAGGGAATCCCCAATGTATTCCTATGAGAGGGCAGACTCACAGCAATGAGAAACCAAAATGGCTGTTTGTCACTACCAGGACATGTCACACACTTAAGGTACATGTCCTACCTTTTACCTACAATGGACCCTGCCCATAGAGCTAGGTAAGGCCTACCTTAGGGGTGACTGACCTGCAGTAAAAAGGGGGGTGACAGACGTGGCACGCATTTTATGTGTAATGGCAGAGGCCTGGGACAGGTTTGAAAGGCTACTTGGGAGGGTGGCGCGAGCAGTGCTGCAAGCCCACCAGTAGCATTTAATTTACTGGCCCGGATATACGAGATACCACTTTACTGAGGACTGAAGGTAAATTAAATACGCCAAACAGGTGTGACCAATCTTACCATGTTTATCACAGAGAGTACACGCACTTTAAACTGAACAGCAGTGCTAAAGTGCCCAGAGTCCTAAAACCACCAACACCAGATCAGAAAAAAAGACTAGGAGGAAGGCAAAAAGTTCAGGGATGACCCTGCAAAAAGGACCAATTCCAACACCTCCCATCTGATATAGCTTGGGAGAGTAGAGCCTGGTCCTCCTCTGACACTTTGGGCAGCACCTGCACAACCGTATCCCATATGGAATGTGAGTAACGGCCCAGGAGGCATGCAGTGTTCACCAACGGCAATGCTAGGCTGGCAGAAGAAAAAAATTTCTTGCCGAAGTTCTCCAGCCTCTTGGATTCCCTGTCTGGGGGTGCAGAATGGATTGCGCCACGAGAAGTGGATGCTTGGACAACCAAAGCTTTGGTGGGTGGTGAATAAAGTTGGGTCGCTCGGTGCGGGGCGATTGCGGCGGGCAATCGTACTATTCACAGGAGCCGCTGTGCTGGGTTTGGACCATGTCCCCAGAAGGACGTCTGTCAAGGCCTCATTGAAAGGCAGTCTCGAGACCCCAGGCCGCAGGACCTCTGTCAAGACATTCGTCTTGACCACCACTGTAGGAAGCTGCAGGTCAAGGATCTCTGCAGCCCTATGCACCACCATGGCAAATGATGCTCCCTCCTCCGTAGCCAGGGAAGGAGGGGAAAAGCATGTCAGAGTCGGGAAGGTGTCCTGACCACTGGCTTCACCCAATTTCTCATACCAGTCCAGATCTTGTTGTGGGATTTCTAAGGGATCAAGCTCCCCCCAATCCTCTTCCTCCATTTATAACCCTTGAGAATAGGGCAGAAAAGACGGCATGGAGCCTTTCAGCTCAGTCAGCCTCGGCATCGGACGCCCGACCTGCTCCATGTCATCGTGAATGAGGATAGGAGAGGTGCCGTCAGTGGGCGCCCTCGGCGCCAGACGCAACCCAGGGAAAGGTCGCTGTGGAGGTGCAACCGGCGTCGTTCCAGACACGGGAACAGGTCCACCCCGAGGCCTTGGCGCCAGAGCTGCCGACATGGGAACCATGGGAGCCCCTTTGTCTTCTACACCTGCAGGGCCTGAAGGCACGCCAGCAGGATCACGCTGCCAAATATGGCGCACATGGCGTCATAAAATTCTTTCAGTTGGCCGGGGGTCGCTCCCCAGCCCCGGAAAGGGAGGGAAACGCAAAGCCGGCCCAGGCCCCCTCTCCGCGGCCCCTAACACTGAGGTTCCCCTGCCGCGAAGACTTTTTGTGCTTCTTGTGGTGCCTCTTACTTAACTTCAACGAAGAGGATTTCTATTCCCCGGAGCGGTGCTCAGATGTTAATTCTAGGCAGTACCCTGACCGAATAATTTGGGTCACCCATTTGTCTGAGGTGATGGTCTCCCAGACCTGAAGGAAATTTTGTGGTCTGCCCCCGAACGGAGTGGGATGGTCTGGAGGGAGCGGGGGGGAAGTCATTGGGTAGGCGGTGTGGCAGAGCGGGCGGTATTTGTTTTGCCTCTGCCTTTATTGTTATTGCCCCTATAGCCGCCTCTTTGATAACCCCTTGTGAGGGTGGACTGAGTGGGGGATTTGTAGGAAGTGGACGCGCTATCTGAGGAGTAGCCTCTAGATGTACTCCGAAAGGAAGAGCGGCGAAAGGAGCGCCTAGGAGGGTGTGACTGCAGGGCTCCCATGGATTTCGCCGTATCAGTGTCCTTCTTCATTTTTTTCGAGGGCCTCATCTACCTTTGGGCTGAATAGGTGTTCTTGGTCAAAGGGATGATTTAGAATAGAGGCCTGTACCTCTGGTTTGAAACCTGATATTCTCAGCCAAGCATGGCGACGGAGGAGGACGCTAGTATTAATGGCCCTGGAGGCTGTGTCTGCTGCATCTAAGGCACAGCGTATGGAGGTGTTAGTTATTGTCTTACCCTCTTGAATTAATTCATTGGCCCTATTTTTGTATCTTTCCGGGAGCTGGTGCATTATGGTTTCTAATTCATCCTAATGTGCTCATCATAATGTGCCCTATTGTATCTGGCCAATAGCGCTTGGGTGTTGGCGATACGCCATATATTGGCTGCCTGTGACGCAGTGCGCTTTTCTGACGCGTCCAGTAGCTTTGACTCTTTGTCAGGTGGTGGTGCTTCGCCTGATGCCTGGGAGTTTGACCTCTTCCGTGCAGTGGAAACCACTAGGGAATCTAGTGGCACTGGCCCTCTGATATAGGCAGGATCTGTGGGGGCAGCTTTGTACTTTTTCTCTATGCGTGGGTTAATGACCCTGGCCCTAACTGGGTCCTTAAAAACCTCTGGCGCATGTTTTACCACCCCTTGAGCATAGGTAGTATGGAGGTAGACCTATGTGCGGTATCAAATGTGTTGAGGAGGAAATCCTCCACCACTGGGTCAGTGTGTAACTCTACCCCGTGATAATGTGCCGCCCTCTGAAGTAGGTGGTGGAAACCTAATGAGTCTTCCGGTGGAGATGGCCTCGAAGGGTAAAGGTCATCTTGTGGGACGTCTGGAATATCTGGTTTATTATAGTTGTCCCATGGGTCTGGGGATCCTGTGGGGTGGGGTCTTGGGGCACATCCCCTGGATCGTGATATGGGTCCCCCTGATCATCATCGTCTGGAGACAGGGTCGGAGAGCGATGAGGTGGGGGTGGAGAAGGCAGAGGTGGAGAAGGTGGAGGAGGTGGGGAAGGTATTCTGAAAGGGGAGGTAGCAGAGTCCTTCCTCTTTGGAGGTGGAGGCGGAGCCGTTTTGTCCAAATGTCTCTTTTTGGAAGAGAGTGCCAAATGTCCAGTTTTTGGATCCTTGGTAAGAGTTTTTTGTGAGGGATCCGGTGTAAATAGCTCCTGTGACAACGTTTGGTCCGTCGGCGCCGAAGTCTTTAGGGCCGATGACTTTTTAGGCTTGTCCGTGCCAGTTTGGGAACCTCCGATTTCTTGGTCGGCGCCGAGGTGGGCTTCGGCGTGGAAGTGTCGGTGCAGAGGGCCTTATGGGGTTTGGTCGGTACCGAAGATGGCGTCGGTACGGAAGCGCTGGGTTTCGACACAGAGGACTTCGGTGCGGAGCTCGGTGTCGAGGTAGAGGCTGGTTTCTTTTTCGGTGCCGAAGTGTGTTTCTCGGCACCGCTGGAAGGCTGGCTCGAGCCCGAGCCGCCGGAAGGCTTATTTGGCTTCTTCACCGGGCCCGAAGGTGGGGTGTGTGAAGCAGTGTCTCTGGTCTTGCCTAGGCCCAGAGGCGAAGGCGTGACCGAAGCCTTTTTGGGTGTCGGTGTGGGGGGGGTATATTACTCACGACCCTCTGCGCCGGGGTGATGTCCTCCACATCTGAGTCGTCGGCTTCGGAAGCACTGACTAGGTCCTCTTCGGTGCGTTGCTGTCCCGGATCTTCGACGTCGTCTCCGAAGATGTCGACTGGAACGGAGGTCGAGGAGTGTGCCATGTTTCGTCTGGCTCTTCGGTCCCGAATAGTCTTTTTCGATCTGAAAGACTTACAGGCCGGACAGTCTCGAGCCTCGTGTTCAGGGGAGAGGCAGAGGTTGCACACCTCATGAAGATCGGTGTGGGGGAATTTGGACCCACATCGAGGGCACTTCTTGAATGGAGTTCTTTCCATCAGCCAGGACCGGAGCTTGGGTAGGCCCGAAGGCTGCCGTCGACGACTGGAACCGAAGATTTGTCGATGAGAAGGTGATTGAGGAGATCGCGACCTAAACAATACCGCGATGTGAGGTGAGGATTCCGTTTCGATCGTCGAACTGGAAATGTTCGGAACCGGAGCGCGAAGATTACATCCGAGCCCGATGGCGGAAAAAAACTATCTGAGAATGGAGCCGAAGCCCATGCGCAATACGATCCAAAGGAGGAGTCACCGACCTTGTGACTTCCAAAGACTTTCCAAGAGGAAAAACAAACTGCAAACATCCGGGCCCAACACCAGATGGCGGTCTATGCAAAAGTGTGTAATCTGCAGCTCATATGCCTCGAACATACATATATACATATATATATATATATATATATATATATACACACACACACATTCCACAAGTCCCCGCAGTAACAGTAAACACTCGGACACCCAGGCTGGATGCAGATAATTTATTCGGCAAGTAAAAAACGACGCGTTTCACCTTTACGGCTTGATCACGCTCGTACAAGTACAAATACACCATGTTTAAATACACCTTTTTTCTTCATGTTCAAAAACGGACTCACCACACCAGTGCGAAAATGTTATTGCAACCATCGCGGCCATCTTGGAATATCGGAAAACTCTTAAATGTCCCAAACTTAACCCCACATTGAATAACAATTGATATCGTAGCTATGAATAGCAATGTTCTCGGGATGTTCTACAATTTTAAAAAAGTCATTTCCATATTGCTTCTATATGCAAAATTTACGTAACACATAATATAAACGTAAAAGTGCGGATAACGCATGTACAAAAATCCATTGGGAAAATAAATAATATTGTTGGGACACATATCATTACATTCAGGCATTGTTACCCGGCTCCTCCTTTATAGCGCAATATCTGCAGCGCGTTAATGTTATGAAGCCAATAACAGGTACAAACTCGTTGGTTAACTACTGCTATGTTTGTCAGCATGGTTGATAAAGATATATTATTCAAACTTGCAAATAACACATGATTCACAGAAGAGAGCAAACAATTTTTTATTACAGTTTCGACTAATGAGTCAAAACAGGACAGAATTTCAACAAGAAAGTGGGGCACAGAGAGGACGGGGGCGAGGAAACAGAGGAAGAACAGGAGGAACCAACAGGCCAAAAAGAGGAGGAATAAACGCAGACAAAGCCCCAGTGGGAATGGAAACAAGGGGCAGGAAACAGAGAGTATGACGGTTGTCAATCTTTCCCAGCAATCTCTTTCCAAAGAAGAAATTGAGACCCTTTCCCTTGGCTTATCTTTCTGCCCATCATCGAATATGAACTATGCCCAGACTCTAATTGATCTGTTCCTGTTTTCTATAAAACTTAAGTTGAAGAAGTGGTTCAATACGAAACCACAGCGATATGAAACTGTAAGTGGTAGAGAAAGAGAGAGCAATTTGAATATGGTGGATATTGAAATGTTACATGCTCTACACAATATGATGGATGATGACACTGGTGTAAGTGAATCAATACCGGACTGGGAAGCCTGGGGTGAAAATTTAGAAGGTAACCCTGGCAGTAAGTTCAAGCCCAAATCAGTGTTTCTCCCTAATATACAGTGCGAGGCCATTGATGTATTTGAAAAGGGGGTCTTGAATGACCTCCATAAAATTAGATACAGGAAGATACCAGGCAATAAGAAAAACTTGACAGTTGTACAAATCACCTCCATTGATAATTTAAAAGCGGATAAAAGTATTGTAATTCGCCAATCAGATAAGGGAGGGAACGTGGTTGTCCTAGATAAACAGATTATTTGACAGAGGGACTGAGACAACTTAATGATAACAATTGTTACTGTAAGACAGACATGGCCGAAGTATTAAAATCTAATATCATGTATAGAGACACATTGGTTGAATGGAGAGAAAGAGGGTTGTTGGAATGGGAGGAATTTAACCATTTGTATTGTGCGCATCCCAGAGTACCGATCCTCTATCTACTCCCTAAAATTCACAAGGATATTTGTAATCCGCCAGGACGACCTATAGTTTCCTCCATAGGATCGCTATTAGAGAATACATCAAGATTTATTGATTACTACTTAAGATCTTATGTAGTGGCTTTTTTTTTTGTCCTCATTTGCCGTTGCCCTCTTAAAGGAAACACCAACCACCTAGTGTGTCACGAACTGAGAAGACAACTCCAGATTTTGAGGTCAACTCTCGTTCCCGGACACAATTTACAGAATGGCGGAAGATAGATCCGCGAGGAGGGATGCTAGTTAGCAAGGTTACTCCGACAAGGTATCTTTCAACCAGGTAGCAGAATCATTGAGCAGGAGACCGGTGTTCAAGATCCATAGAGTAAGGTAGGCATAATCATAGGACCCGGGGGGAAAAAAAAAACCCCGGTGTACCTATTTCCACTTTAACAAAAAGTCCCAGAAAGCCAAGCTTTTTTTTGCTAGCACATCTAGCCAGGTCCACCGTAGATGTATCATATAGGGATGTCAACCAATCTTCATGTGATGGAGCAGTGGCATCTACCCACAACCTTATGTAGTGGCTTTACCCTCGTACCTTAGAGACACAACCCATTTTTTAACCATCATTGATGGAATACATTGGGAAAACAATTTCACTTTAGTTTCCCTTGATGTAAGTAGTCTCTATACCAGTATCCAACATGATTTAGGTCTTCAGGCTATCCAACACTTTTTTTAAACCAGATCTATTTCACTTTTTCATCACTCTCAAATGTTAATGATGCTGATTGAGATTTGTTTAAAGAACAATTTTTTCATCTTTGACGACACCATATACAAGCAGTCACAGGGCACATCAATGGGAACCTGCTTCGCCCCCAGCTACGCGAATTTATTCATGGGCTGGTGGGAGGAGCAGGTTGTCGCTGAAATGGCAGAATTTTACAACGTGGCCCTGTGGCTGCGTTACATCGATGATATTTTCTTTATCTGGTGCGGAGATGAGGGGTCAGCTAGAATCTTCATTGACAAATTGAACAGGAATAAACTTAACCTGCAGTTTACAGAAAACATCAGTAGGAACTCAATGGAGTTTCTAGATGTTCTTTTGGAAGTCAAAGACAATCAGTTGACGTCCAAATTATTTCTGAAAGAAACTGCAGGCAACAGCATCCTCAATGCTAACAGCAGCTATCCACGGAATCTGGTACATAGCATCCCATATGGAGAGCTGTTGCGCGCCAAGAGGAATTGCAGCACTGATGCTGCTCATAAGTGTGAGGAAGTGATCATGTGCCAAAGGTTTAGAGAGATGGGATATAGTGTTAAAACTGTTAATGATGCAATTTCCAGAGTAGAGATGAAATCTCGTAATTAATTAATATATCCCAAACAAAAAGAAACAAAGATTGAGAATATCAGATTCATCACCACCTTCTCAGGACAAGCTAGTGAGGTACGCAAAATATTTAAAAAACACTGGCATGTACTACTTACTGATGACCATCTCAAAAGTGATTTGGGAAGTAACCCACAGATCACCTTCAGGAAAGGGCGATCTTTAAGAGACAAACTCAGTCATAACCACATTACAGATCGAGACGTAAATATTTGTTCAGGCACACCTGGTTTTAGATGTTGCTGTAAATGCAAAGCATGCAGGAAAAGCATTGACTGTAACAAATTGCTAGTACCTATTTCCAAAAGGGAATTTGTGATCAGGAAGAAACTTACCTGCAATAATACATTTTGCGTATATGTCTTGATCTGTCCATGTAATAAGCGGTATATTGGCAGCACAAAACACGCAGCCAAGAAATGAGTATTGGAACATCTTCGTGCCATATGTAACAACAACTAACAGTACCCCATAGCCCGTCATTTTCATGAGAAACATATACAGGACGATACGTTAGTCCGTATGGTGGTGATTGATACTGTTAATCTAGGTGTGAGAGGAGGCAACCGAGAATTGTCATTAAGAAAATTGGAATCCCGATACATTGTGGATCTGGAAAGTGTGTCACCGAAAGGGTTAAATTTGAGTTAAGAATTAGCAATACATTTGTACGACTAATTAACTGAATAGGAGGTCTGTATACCAGTCTGATTTTAAGAATTTTATATTTTGTTTTATTCCAGATGGGGTCACTTCTTTTGCAACAGTTGGAATATCTATAACTTAAGGAAGATATGTTGGACTATTCTATGGCATTAATGAACTTTACATGGATTCAACTCAAATTGTATCATGATGATAGAATGATATTTTAGATGTAGATGTGATTTATTGATCATGATACGCTAGCCAGCCCATTAGGGCGTAATTGGAGCCATAGATTTCTTAAATTACACTTCATGGCGCTGTCAGTTAATTATTTACTTAGCCCACTTGGGTTGTATGAATGCAAGTTTGAATATTATATCTTGATCAACCATGCTGACAAACATAGCAGTAGTTAACCAACGAGTTTGTATCTGTTATTGGCTTCATAACATTAACGCACTGCAGATATTGCGTGATAAAGGAGGAGCCGGGTAACAATGCCTGAATGTAATGATATGTGTCCCAACAATATTATTTATTTTCCCAATGGATTTTTGTACATACGTTATCCGCACTTTTACGTTTATATTATGTGTTACGTAAATTTTTCATATAGAAGCAATATGGAAATGACTTTTTTAAAATTGTAGAACAACATCCTGAGAACATTGCTATTCATAGCTACGATATCAATTGTTATTCAATGTGGGATTACGTATGGGACATTTAAAGAGTTTTCCGATATTCCAAGATGGCCGCGATGGTTGCAATAACATTTTCGCACTGGTGTGGTGAGTCCGTTTTTGAACATGAAGAAAAAAGGTATATTTAAACATGGTGAATTTGTACTTGTACGAGCGTGATCAAGCCGTAAAGGTGAAACGCGTTGTTTTTTACTTGCCGAATAAATTAACTGCATCCAGCCTGGGTGTCCGAGTGTTTCCTGTTACTGCGGGGACTTGTGGAATGTATATTAAGGAGTTCCGGTATCCTGGCTCGGACCGCCCATGACAGCCCTATATTTCATTACCGGAGTTTGTGGATCGAAAATATATATATATATATATATATATATATATATATATATATATATATATATATATATATATATATATATATATATATATATATATATGGAGATTTTCTTTCATATCAATACAGCTGGCAAGTAGCACTTGAACTCTGTTTTTTAATGAGCAAAGTACTCATAAATAGCAAACTGCAAATAAAGTAGACATTGTTAGCCTACAGGCTGCATTTTAAACCAATAGCATAGAAAATAAAAGCATTTTCAACAAAAACTGGCACCGTGCCTTTAAGGCAGCTATGACCCCTACCTTCCCATCATGCCTCGGGGTGACAGGTCAGTTGTTCTTTGCATAACCCTGAAGGTCAGGGCACAAAGAGATCCTTTAACACTTTAGAAAACATCTCATTTACCTGGGGAGGCGGGTGGGTTGCTTATGACTTTGATGAGGATACCCCTGGAAGAGAACTAGGATTACAGGTAAGTAACTTATTCTTCTCTTCCAGGGGATCCTCATCAATAGTCATAAGCACTGAATAGAATAGCAAGCCCATCAACCACCTGCAGGCAAATGAGAGTAAAAATGACCCAACATATAATAACAGCCAAAATCAGCTGTTGAACAGATTCCTCAAGGAGGCCTGGCCTACTTAAGTGTCTGTTCTGGTGTCTGAATCCAGACAGTAGTGCCACGTAAATGTATGGACGGACCTCCAAGCTTCCGCCTTACAAATTTCAGACATGGGCACGTTATAAAGAAAAGCAGCAGTAGCCGCTTTTCCTCTGGTAGAGTGTGCTTTGGGAGTAAACCCAAGGGGCTTGTGTGCTAATTGATAAGCAAGTTTGATACATGGAACTATCCATCTGGAGATGGACCGATTTGAAGCTGCAAAACCAGTTCTGATCGACCCATAGTTAACAAATAGTTGATCAGATTTTCTCATAGATCTGGACCTGTCCAGATAGAATTTTAAAACCCTTTTCAGGACCAGAGAGTGTAAGGCCCTCTAAGCTGGAGTAGAGGGATTGGGAAAAAAGGTGGGTAGAGATATGGTCTGATTCACATGAAAATCTGACACCACTTTAGGAAGGAAAGAGGGGTGCGTTCTCAACACGACCCTATTAAGATGGAAAACTGTATGAGGCTCTTTAGAGCAGAGAGCCTGTATTTCGCTCACTCTGCGAGCTGACGTGATCACTACCAAGAAAGCCGCCTTCCAAGAAAGATGTTGCAAGGTTGCTTTGTGTATGGGTTCGAAAGGCGGACCCATCAATTTTAATAGCACCAGGTTTAGCTCCCAGGGTGGTGAAGGAGGCCGGACCGAAGGGTAGACCTTCTTTAAACCCTGTAAGAAATCCTTAACAGCCTGTAACTGAATTAAAGAAGGTTGAGAAGGTGAGCGTCTATATGCAGTTATCGCTGCTAAGTGTACCTTAATGGAAGAAAACTTCAACCCTGCTTACGCCAGATAAAGTAGGTAAGGAAGGATGACCTCTTCCTGACTCTTGTTTGGATTACAATTGTTTTGCACACACCACATATAAAACCGCTTCCACTTGCATGCATACGAATGCCTCGTGGACGGTCTTCTTGCTTCCTTTAAAATGGACATGCAGTCCTGCGGTAGTCCTAGTTGGCCATACTGGAGGACCTCAGGAGCCATGCTGCCAAGTTCAGTGAGGGAAGGTTGGGGTGATGAATCCTCCCGTTCATCTTGGACAGCAGGTCCGGTCTGCACGGCAGCTTCCTGTGAGGGCATTCTGATAGGTGCAGAAGGTCCGGGTACCACCATTGTCTCGGCCAGTCCGGGGCAATCAGTACCATCCTCGTGCACGAATGAGACAGCTTGGTCACCACCTTCGGGATTAGCGGAAGAGGTGGACAGGAGTACACAAATGCCCCTGACCAGTCTATCAAAAGGGCATTCCCTTTCGATCCTGGTCGGCAGAACCTTGAGGCGAAGTCTCAGCATTTTGAATTTGTCGACCGCGAAGAGGTCGATGGTGGGACGAGCCCATGACTGTAAGATGCCTTCGACGACCTCGTCGTTGAGAACCCAGTTTTCTCTGTCTTCGAAATGATGACTGAGAGCATCCGCTCTCACGTTCTGTTCTCCCGGCAGGTGGACTGCTGTGACTGACAGATTCATTGCCAGGAGCCAATGCCCGAGTGTTTGAGCCTCCAGTGAAAGTATGCATGAGCGAGTTCCCCCCAGTTTGTTCAGGTAGTACATTGTGGTTGTATTGTCCGTCTGTACTAATACTGAGCTTGCCTGAATCGAGGGAAGGAAAGCTTTGAGGGCTAGGTGAACAGCTCTCAGCTCTAGCATGTTGATGTGGTACGATCGCTCTTTTGGAGACCATAGTCCTTGAGTCTGGAGAGGACCCATGTGGGCCCCTCAACACTGCAGTGAGGCGTCCGTGATCAGCGTCTGAGCAGGCCGAGATTGATGAAAAGGAATTCCGACTTGCATATTTTCTTTTCTCATCCACCAAGGTATGGAAGCTTGTGCCGTGTTCGATAGACTTATCTTTTCGTCCCAGCGAGCTGTCTGTTGGTCCCACTTGTCCTCCAGATCCTGGTGAAGAGGACGCATTCGTAATCTGCCATTGGGAACCAGGAAGATGCAGGATGCCATCGACCCTAGCAGGGAGGCAATCCGACGTATAGGCAGTTTTCTGTTGTGTAGAACCAGCTTGCATTCCTGCATGAGGGAACACTGTCTCTACTCTGAAGGAAACACTTTTCCTACCTCGGAGTCTAGCAGAGCTCCTAAGAAATGTATTTTCTGCGTTGGCTGTGAAGTGGACTTGGCTAAATTCACATGCAGGCCCAGCCGGTGACACAGTTCGAGACAGTCCAAGAAATGACTCCTCACGCTGACTGGAGAAGGACCTTTGAACAGCCAGTCATCCAAGTACGGGTACACAAAAATGGCCCTGCGACGCAGTGCGGCTGCCACTACTGCCATGCACTTAGCGAACACTCTGGGGGCTGACTTCAACCCGAAGGGCAGAACTTTGAACTGGTAATGGGAGGATCCCACCAGGAATCGTAGGTATTGTCTGTGATGTTGATTGATCGGGACGTGAAAGTATGCATCTTGCAGATCCAGCGAACACATCCAATCCCCCTGCCGGAGATGTGGATATATTTGATGGAGAGCCAACATGCGAAACTTCTCCTTTTTGATTGATTGGCTGAGTGTCTGCAAGTCCAGAATGGGTCTGTATTCTGCCTTTTGGCCCTTTTTCTTTACCAAGAAGTATCTTGCGTAAACCCCCTTCCCTCTGAGATATTGGCACCCTTGGCACCCTCTCGATGGCTGACTTTCTGAGCAGGGTAGCAACTTCTCTCTGCAAGAGCTTTAACTGGTGACACGATGGTGGAACTGGAGGGATTAAGGGGGGGGGGGGACGGTGTCGAAAACTTAGAGAGTACCCATTCTGCAGCGTAGCTAACACCCACTGATCCTTTGTGATAGCTCGCCACTCTTCGAGATGATTTGCGATACTTCCCCCCCCCCCCACTGGAGTGGTGAACGGCAATGGGGGAAGAGAGTACTCACTGAATTGTCTGTGCTTGGTGGAGTTATTGCCTTGACGCTGATTTCCTCCTTCTTTGGAGGAACGTCTGTCACGATACTGCGATCTTTGCTGGCCTTGCTGATCCTGATTTTTCTGCCATTGAGGGGTTTGAACCCTCTGTTGGGAGGACCACCGATTGTAAGGTCGGAATCTCTTGCGGAATTCCTTCTTCTTTTCAAGGCCCACTGCCTTCAACGTGTCCAGCTCTGTTTTCATCCGGGCCATCTCTTCATCCGTGTGAGTCCCGAACAGAGAGGAACCGGAGAAAGGAAGATCGAGGATCCATGACTGCGCTTCTGGCTTGAGCGCTATAAGTCGGAGCCAAGACGTTCTTCTTGCGCATACCCCATGAGCATAAGCATGAGCCGAAAGGGTAGCTCCATCCGCCGCAGCACTGATGACCTGGTTAGACACCAGACTGCCCTCCGTTAGGATTTCCTCAAAATCTTTGCGATCTTCCTGTGGCAACTTTTCTGTGAATCTCTGTAATGAGTCCCACAGAGATCGGTTGTAGCGACCCAGGAGTGCCAATGCGTTGGAGACCTTCAACATGGACGCCGAAGTGCCACAAACCTCCTTTCCCCAGGAATCTTGCGTTTTACTCTGAGGAGGATGCTACCGCATGGGTCTTTTTTACCGCAGCAATTATGACTGAATCCACGGGAGGATCTGCTCTAAGGAAGAGCGGGTCGTCCTCTGGTAAACGGTACTTTAAGATTCTCGCTGGAGCGGAGTTAACAATCGCCAGTGTGAGAAATATGTCCATCACTGGCTCTATGAGGCCTGGTACCAAGGGAAGCAGAAGCTTAGATGCTGCTCTTTGGTGTAGAGTCTCAAAAATCACAGAGGACTTACTTTGATGAGTAGGCATGGGGATACCCAGCTTTACCGCCCCTCTGCCAAGAATGTCCTGAAAAGTGTAGATGTCGCCCACCGGAGAGATCCTCGACGGCGGACTGTCTGTCAAAGTAGGCGAGTAGTCTCTGTGGGACGTACGAGTGGAAGAAGAGGACGGAGTCGGGGATCTGTGCGCTCTCTTACTTCTTGATCAAGACCTCCTTCTGTGCGAGTGCACAGGGGTGCGGCTGCGAGCTCTAGCTCTTGAAGGAGATCGTTCTTTATCCACTGCTTGTATTAGATGAGCCAACAGAGATCTGTGCCGATGGCTAGAGTAATGTTGCTCCGCCGTGACCTTGTCAGTGGCCCAGTGAGGCAACGTCCTGTACCATCGCGGTGACAAATGGATGGAAGGCGAGCAGCGCCTCTCTCTCCCCTCCGGTGACTGCGCAGGAGGGGGAGAGTTCACCTCTTCATGTGCAAACCGGTGAATCTTGGTGTCCCCCTGACACTGGGCTGCTGGAAGTCGAAATCACCACCTCCGGGGATCTGGACGTTGACTCTCGTTGAGAACTGCGGGAGCCTAAAGATGACTATGATAGGCTCACTGTAGGTGAGGCTTCTCTGGAAGGACGCCTTGACGTTGATGTAGAGCGTCTGTGCACCAACTGTCGTCTCAACGGAGACGTATGCCTCGACGTTGACTTTCTTCTCTTAGAAGGTGGACTTGATCTTGCAGTAGAACATCCTCTCGACATCGAACGTCTCCCTGACCCCGATGGAGTGCCATGTTTCGACGTTCTTTGCCCTCTCTCAGAAGACTGCTGCCTCGACGCCATAGATCCTTGTACCAATCTCCGCGGCGTTTTCTGTTTCGACGTCGATGATATAGTAGGGCGGATCGACGTCGAAGTGCTTTGACCTGACTTCGGTGGAGACTTCTGCTTCGACGCCGAAGGAGATGTCCTGTGTCTCGACATCAAAGATCGTTTGACTGATCTCGACGGAGACCTGTGCCTCGACGTCGATCGCCGATGATGAGGCGACGACGGAGCGATGTGCCTCGACATAGATCGCCGATAAGGCGACGACGGAGCGATGTGCCTCGATGTTGATAGCCGATGCGCCGACGGAGTGATGTGCCTCGACGTCGAAGGCCCAGCCAGCGTCGACGGAGACCTGTCTCTCATCGTCGAGCGTCACCTGGTTGACGTCAATGGAGGACCTGTTATCTTAGTCGACGATGATTTTGTTTTCGATTGATGATGCGCCGGCATCATCGAAGTCTTCGACGCCAATTTCTTCGTCGTCGGCAGCTTCGACTAAAGACATCTGCATGCTGCTTGAGTGTGCCCAGAAATTTCACCGCCTTCAGTGACGAACATCTTGTGAACTCCCAGAGCTAAATACTCTACGTCTTTAGAGTGTTCTTGATATTGTGCCTACTGCTTCTTGAGGCAGTGCATCATAGTTATTCATCTGAACCAAGATGTTGTTTATTTTCAGCAACAGAAGGAATGATGGCTAGTTGCAACAACTAACTATTGCATTTAAAAGTCTATTGCTTATTGAAAGTATTTAACGAAAGCATCTCATTCTGAGAAAGTATTTTGATACCTACTTGTGGTTTTAAAATAAAACAACTATATATGTTTATATACAAAACAATTGGCCTAGAGTTCAGTTCTTGAGTGTGTGAGACCATTTGCTGACTGAGTGTGTACAACAAATGCTTTACACTGTCCTCTGATACTGCCTTACTGCTCAACCAAGCAATCACTTTAGAGAGTAAGGTTATATCTAACTTTAACCTCTGCCAAACCTCTGGGGACTGTGGACTCTGTGCACCCTGTACCTTACCTTCGTACAGTATATACAGAGCCACTTTCTTACAAAAGCTAACTCTTTGACATACAAGTCTTTTAATGTTTGTGAGTCTTGTCCTGTTTATATTTTACAGGAATTCTTCACCAGTGTTACCACTTCTACAGCGTGTATCCATATGCATTAAGCTTTAATATGTGTATGTTAGTATGAGAGTTGAATGAAAAACGGGATCATGGTCCTGAAGAAAGCTGTGAACACCTTAGGGGGCCCTCAGGATTGGCTCAAACATGTTGACCTGAGGGATATGTGAACAATAATTATCACAATAACCCCAACCTTCCATTTGTATTATCTTCTAGAAACCCACACATTCAAATGAATGGTTTATCGAAAGGGATTTTTATTTATATCCATTGCATCCCACACCTCATGACAGGGTGGCATTCACCAACCCATAAAAAAGCCCTTCCTGTACTGACAGGAAGCACATCAGCCCCCCCCCCTCCACCGCCACCCCCAACAAACTGACGGACAGACGATACAACCCAATGATGAGACTTCCACCCTGGCTGGTAGCTCTCTCACAAACCAATAATATACATACCAGGTTCCCCTGTGCAAGTATTCCCAAGGATGTACCTGTTTGACAACATAGCTTCTTTGTTATTAGAGTTATAGTGGGTGATATGTCAGACAGTCCCGCCGTCTCTTTCCCCAATGCTAGTTGGTATGTACACGTGTGACTACATACCTGAACAGCAGGCTTTGGGGTTAGTGCTTCCGGCAATCCAGGAAAGAGAACAGTTGGATTCCGCGGACTGGTCTGTATACTGCCACTGACAGTGGTGCTGCTGCTGTTGCTGCTTAAAGTCAAGCTGTTGTCTAGCTGCAACTTTGGGCTCAAAGTCAGTTCTTCCGAGGGTCTAACAAGCAGGAAAACAAATTGGAACAAAAACAGAAAATAAAAATCATTTAAAGCAGGAAGAAAATAAGGATGAACTGCAGTAGATTAATAAGGTTACAGCAAAAGGGATATTTAAGCTGCAAGTTAATTAGCTTAAAAACAATTGTGTGGTTTTAAGACTACCAAAAAAGAGACCGGGGTGAGGAGGGCTGACCTAGCATAAAAACTGAATCATATCCTTCCTGGAGGAAATGGGCGTGTAAACAAAATCTGCAAGAACTGGACTTTGACACGTGAGGCATTAACAAGGAAGAAAATAATAAGTTCCTCACAAAAGCAATTTAGTCAAGTCAACTTCACTGTACTTGGCAATATGGGCCCAGGAAAGGTGTAAAACAATGTTACATTCAAAGTCCTGAAGAAGGTGGAAACCATGTCCATTTTATTAAGACTGCTGAACAACTGATACATGTCTTACCTATATTTCTCGATTGCTCCCACAGCTATCTTCAATAAACTCAAACAATAAGTCACCCTCTAGACATAATTCCCACAAAACAGTTTTTCCAAAGAGAAATTATTTAAAAAAATAGGCAACACAATGTTGCCAATTTAAAGGCACATCCTGTTTTTCTTTTTATTACCAGGAAAGAGAATCAGAAAGTTCAGTTACTAGGCTGTCGCACAGAGCCTGATCATATCAGTTAGTTAGAACATGCTCCTCCAGGACATCAACTTCCAAAACCATCATGGCCTATCATTTTTTTGTCTGATCTGTTTTAGATTTTAACATATGTGATATATTCGACAGGCATATACATTGAAAATAGAACCAGTAGGCAATCTCCAAAACAGAGTATTCAACACATTAAAGCAATAATTTGAGCACAAAGAGTATCGATCTGTCTCCATGACGTAGATTATCGTTCCCTTGGTCTAGCAAGTAAATAACGTCATCCCAATTTTGGTACACATCCTTATTGAAGTACAGAACGCGCGTACTGTGCATGTACATATTAACTTCATACATACAATTCAAATGGCTCCTCTCAACCTTGTCACTACGACCGAATTGTTGATCAAACGACAACAGATAACAGATAACAGATGGAACTGTAAAACAACCAGTTGAGGAACAAGGGAAAGAAAGCAGGGACATCTATATGGATTGGGAGGGGGGGGGGGCTTTAACATAGATTGGGACCATGCCTTTATCGATGGGAGATCTCCTGCCTTCCATCGGCGTGTGATAAGCCTTTTAGCCACCACCAAACCCAGGTCTAAAAATCTAGAAGAGACTTTAGGCTTCTTACTTCTAGGGAATATCCCCGTTATTCATGCTTCCCACACCTGTGTCAACTCTCTATCTGTGCTGGAAGCCAGGGACCGGATCACCTCATGCCAATACGGTTGCAATTTGGGGCATGACCAGAGCATATATAGAAGATCAGCATCTATCAATTTACAACGTGGGCAACATGCATCTACTCTATTAAAATATCTGTTAATCTTATCCGGGGATACGTACGCTCTATGCACTATATAAAATTGAATCAGCCTAAAACGTGCATTTCCGGAGATCTGTTTAGGACTTTCCAACAACATGGTCCATTCCTTGGATGTGTATGGTCGTGCCATGTCTGTTTCACTTGTATTACGCAATGGTGCTAAATCCATCATGGTGTGTTCCCAAATTGATTCTGCTAACCATTTTACGAGGTGTTGCCCGTGCCCATCACGTGTACGTACTGCATTAGGAGATGTGTTGGGGGTTCCTGAGAGATATTTCCCCAATGTCATCGCAACATCCAGGAAGCATGGTTCGAGAATAGGCCTGGAGGGACGCCCTCTACCTCAGACAAAGAGAGAAAAAAATGGCCACATCACAGCCTCCATGTACAGATCTCACAATGATATTTACTCAATGCCTGTCTATGAGGTCTGTCACCCTGACTCGCCCTCCTGCTTTCGGCATACCTAATAATGGAATGGCAGGCGCGTATTGTATAACATGCCTAGTACGGCACAATGCCCCACAAAAGCATTTCTGAGCTATCTGCACCAGAAGAGGAAGCGATTTGTGTGATCGATTGCATGGATGGAAGAGAAAAATAATTCTATTCAAGGTATACCGGGGCCCATGTTCCGCTGTGTCTGCGAGGTGTAGTTCCTCCACCCATTTCCCCACCCAGAGTATTTGTGACAACAAATCATAATGCTCCATATTGGGCAGAGTCAGCCCACCTTGTGACAGAGGCAAATATAATTTTGATAATGCTACCCTGCACCGTGTGCTGTTCCAGATAAAAACTCTTAGGGTACTCGCCAGTAATCAGAAGGACGCTGGCAGATATATCGGGAGGTTAGCAAAGTAATAGAGTAAGCGCGGCAGCATCACCATTTTATCAGCTCCACCCTGCCTATAACAGAGTTACGTGCTTTCCAAAATTCAATTTGGGATTTTAAAGCTGTGACTGCTCTGTATACATTGCCGTCCAGGAATTTCCGATCGTTGGGGTATATACGTATACCCAAATATCAGAACGCTACCGGTTGCCATGTCACCAAGGTCCCCTCCACCTCCAAGTGAGAAGCATCTGTCCCCGGGGTAAAGGGGAATAGATGAGATTTACCTCAGTTCAAACCCGGTCCAGATAGTGATGCAAATAATTTCAGTGTGTCCGGGATGATCTGCGGAATTGCCTGTAGGTCTTTAACATAAAGCAATATATCATCAGCATACAGCGAGACCGCGTACAGATCGTCCCGGAGGTGTATCCCCCAAGTTGTTGCTGATTGCCGCAACGCTATTGCCAGTGGTTCTATAGCCAAGAAACAGTTCAATGGGGAATGGGGATATGGGCCTAGAAAATAGAACTCCCAGATGGACCCGAACTGCGGGTGCTCCATATAATAGCTTAATTAAGCTCAGAATGTATGGCCCAACACCAAAGCGGCAGAGTACTTCAAACATATATGGCCATTCAACCGTATCAAACACTTTCTCTAGGTCCAATACTAAAAAGCCAGCTGTTGGTCAGTCCAATGCAGCACTGCGCATCACCCCAAACAGCCTACGAATATTGAGAGATGTGCTTCGAGCTAGCACAAAACCGTTCTGGTCCTGATGGACCAAATACCGAATGACAGGGGCCAATCTACCCGCCAGAACACCTGCTAGTATTTTATAATCCCCATTCAGCAGCGCTTGGGGTCGAGAAGCACTTGTGTGCGTGGGGTCTCTACCCGGTTTAGGAAGTGTGATCAAGGTGGCGTCTGTCATTGAGGCCGGGAGGGAAAGACCATCCAGTGCTTCCGTTTATACTTTAAGTAATTGCGGGCTTAAAAGGTCGGCGTACGTTTTATAAAATTCGTGAGGGAGACCATCAGGTCCCAACACCTTGCCAGACGCCAAAGCCCGCATTGTACCTCTGACCTCTTATAGTGTAAGCGGTGCATCCAGTTCTGTGCGCTGCTCTGGCGTAAGGATAGGAAAGGAGAGGTCATCCATAAATTCATGTATCGCTGTCTCCGGGATGCTCAAAGCAGATCAATATAGTTGTGTAAAATGTGTGGTCAGTTCGCTATGTATTTCATGCTAAGCATATTTAAGCCTCCCTGCCTGAGACCTGAGAGCAGTGATGTGTCCAACCGACTGTTCCTGCTTGACCAGCCAAGCCAAAAGGGGTCCTGATCGATCCGCTTTGGCAAGAGCAGATGCTGTGTGTACCTCAAAATATCTGCATGTTTCCTGCACGCCTCTAACAAGGGGGCAGTATCTGTAGCATCTACAATTACTTGATATTCTAATGCCAGCAGCTCTCTTTCTACTGTGAGTAGATCCGACCCTATCTGCTTTCGCAGCCCGCAACCCAATCTCACACACATCCCTCGAAGCGTGACTTTCATGGCCGCCCACTCCACCAAAGAGGACGAAGCAGACCCGGAGTTGAGTGTAAAATATTCGCCTATAGCTAGCTTCCCCTATCGAATCCCGGAAAATTGGGTCTTCAAGCATCGCAGACTGTAACCTTCACTTAGGGAAGCGAGGGATCCCGTTTTCCCAGGTCAGTGTGACACAGTGTGGGTTGTGATCAGAGTGTGTACATCCCCAATAGTCTAACCTAATATGTAAGGAAGTAGAGATGGAGAGCTAAAAAAACATGTCCAAGCGGGCATGCAGATTATGAGGCACCGAGTAAAAGGAATACACTCTCACACCGGGATTGCAATGTCTTCAGACATCAATCAGATCCCATCCATCCGCCCATCCGTTCAGCACCGTGGCATTGGCAATGGCCGTCGTACCCTTAAGTGGAGGAAAGGATCTATCCAAGCAAGTATCCAGTACACTATTAAAGTCTCCTCCAATTAACCACGGAATATCACACCATTTCATCAGCTCTTGGGACAGCAGACTAAGAAACTGACCCTGGTCTATATTAAGGGCGTACACATTTCCTATGAGAATATGGCGCTCATCCAATCTGCCCTTCAGGAGTACATATCGTCCCTCTTTGTTGGCAATGACCCCATCAACTGCAAAAGGCGTACCTTTACGAATCCAAATCAGGGTCCCTCATGCATATAAGGAGTAGTCCATGGCATATACTTTACCCCTCCACTTACGCTGTAGTCTGGCTGTTTCCACCACATTTAAATGTGTATCTTGTAAGAGCGCTATAAGCACGTTTTGTCTCTTGAGATAAGAGTAGACTGCATACCTGCTGGATGGCGTACGAAGGCCCCGCACATTCTTTTTTAAACTGAGTTTTATATAGCGCGAACTTGACCCAAATTGGGTATCTGAGAGCTTTACATAGCACCAGTTGCGTTACATGAGGACACATTCATTTTTGTTAAACACAGGGAGATTAAGTGATTTGCCCAGAATCACAGGATGTTCAGCGTCATTGCCCAGACTCTAACCCAGTTCCCCAGATTCGAGGTCGACCGCCCTAGCTGTTAAGCCAACTCCTCTCTCATGTGATTATCGTGTGATCCATCCCGGCATTACTTTATGTAAGAAGTGAAATGTACCTCGGCCTATGCATGTATCTTTGAGTATGAATCGGTTATATACTGCATCGTCTCGTGTACACCCCAGAAGGGCCTCTGCAATTAGAAGGAAAAGGGATAGACCAACAGGGTAGGGGAAAAACATTATAAGAGCAGCACCCCTAACCGTGGGTTGTTGCCCAAAATCGACAAGCCGTTAAACAAACGCATGCCCTACTGGTTCCCGATAGTCAGGAGGAATGGAGGGGATGTGTAACCATGCAGGGCATGTCATTGTGAATCCCCGAATGACTCAATCATGTGTAGAACGATATATATAGCGGAGAATAACCCACAGGAACGGAGTGCAGGCCCCAGTGTAGTACCCTATGGGCAGGCATCACTAAACCGTGAGATAGTCTAAAGAGACAGTACCAAGGCAGTTCATGAGGCAGTTCGTAATGCAAGTGCTGTTCCCAGTCTGTTTCATACAATACCATCCAAAGTCTGTGGCGTGCCATCGGACATTCGTAGTGAAACCATGCCAGACAGTCCCACCGCTGATGAACCCCCATCTTCTGAGGAATGAAGCGATGTGTCAACTTTGTCGACCAACTCTGCATTTTCGGCCAGCTGATCGACAATTCAGACCACAGTCTGTCGCTCCCGGCGGATCTGGCCCGGACCAGGTGCCGCTGAGAGACTAAGGAGCCGCTTCCTGGGTCGCCGTCGAGGTCTTGCCTCCCCATTCCATGTACCTGACGTGCCTGTAGGCCGTGGGCCCGAAGAGTGCCCCAAAGTCTCAATCCAGTCACAAGCGTCTTGAGGTTGGTCATAAAACCTGGACTTCCCATCAAAGACCACACGGAGTCTTGCGAGAAAAAGCAGTGAGGACGAAATGTCCAATTGTTGAAGGTTTTGTTGGACTGGCAGGAAAGACCCTCGCTGTCGCTGGACCCTGATCGTGAAATCAGGGAAGAAAGGGACCTTGTTATTCTCGAACTTGACCTCAGCTAGTTTCCTAGTTTCCTGCAGGATCATGTCTCGATCTTTGCAGTGCAGCAATTTAAAGATGAGGGGACATGCTCTAGTGCCGGCTTCCTGCCCAGGACACAGTGCGCTCTTTTCATGGTAAAGAACGGGGAGAATGTGGTGGATGGTATTATGGTCTTAAGCCATTGCTCGATGAAGGCTAAGCCATCCTGACCTTCCGCTCCTTCTGGCAACCCAATCAGGCGTATGTTATTCCTCCTGGAGCGGCCCTCCGCATCTTCTACCCGCTCCTCGAGATATCTTTTTCTGGCCTCATGCACATTTATTGCTTCTCCTGAAATTCTGTGGCAGGATTCAGTTCTGCCATGTCTTGCTCCACAGCTGTAACACGTTCCTTTAGTTTCCAGTGATCAGCGTGCAACAGTGTAAGGTCCAATGCAACTTTATCTAGTTTGGCTTCCATCCACTCTCGAGATCGCTCTATTGCATTCAGGATAGCTTAAAATCGATCATCCGGGCGCTTTGGCATCACTGATGATGGCCTTTGATCAACTTCACCCAGGCCATCGGCTTGCGAGGAGGCCCCTGATCCAGTGTCTTTAGTGCGGGCCATCAGTTTAACGGAACCCTTCGACTTACTGCAGTAATCCTGGTGCATTCAACAGGGTAGATCGATGCACTACTTCTAGGTGCTTGGCCCACCACGTTAAGGCTGTGAACTGGGACACAACCTTCGGCCGTATCAGGTACAATATCAGTTCCGGAAATACAGCGGTGTAGGCTTATCTCGGCCAGTATCGCAGTTCCCAGTCCGACTAACTAAATATGTGCGTGGGTCCACCACCAACAGTCTACCCCGGCTCCAGAGATCAGTTGTCACAATTCAGTGCCTCCGATCCGCTCCTCAGTCAGCCATGCGCGTTCCGCTGCTCCCCAGTGTTCTCCTTTTGTCAAACCAGGCTATCACTGGTATCCTCAGACAGCGCGCGTCACCCAAGGCTCGCCTGCAGCAGTGGTCCTCACTCACCGACTGATTCCATGTGCAGGTTATGCCCAACCATCGCCTCCTGTCTAAGCTCCGACTCTTGCCGCTCACCCAAACAGCCACTAAACGTCTATCAGGCACCCCAATCATGGTCCGATCAGGAACAATCAAACTTGCTCCAGAAGCGCCACGCAATGCACGTTTCTGCGACTTTCTCCTGTGCCACTATGGTAGGCCACCCCGGGTCTCCTCCACTCCCAGGGGACATATACGGCAGTTAATGGCACCTGCTTCGGCCAGGCACTGCTGTGCTCAGCTTCCTGTATGCTCTGGTCGGGTATCAGGCAGTGCGGTGCATATCCAGACTCCCAATTCGCTCCGCACTCCGGTCAAAGCTGCCTTCCAGTCTCAGTATAAGGCTGCGCCCAGGCCGTATCTACTCCGCTCAGATTTGTCTCGGGATTCCAGTGTTCACCCCTTCCAGTAGCAGGCGTATCGCAGGGTCCACCACCGACAGCGGCACTCGTCCTCAGCCCGCTGCACAGCCTGCCCCTCTACAGCCATTTCCTTTTCTGTCCGAGTTGGCCAGCCCGGTGTTTCACATCCGACTGGGCCGCATCTAGTTTCTCCATTGCCAGTGCTGCCTACCTCTTCTGCCTTTAGGAGTTGCTGCTCGCAGCCTCTTTCGTGCCCCGCTCTGGTGTCTGGCGGGGCAACGTGCACCGCGGTCACGCTCCTTCAATCTCCTTTGGCCGGAGCTACGTGTAGCTGGAGCTACGTGTCGGGTGCTTCGCAGGCCCGGAAGGCACATTTTCGGCCTCAATGCATCACTCGCCTTCAGCGCCCACACAAGCGATTTCTCCACGCGATCAGCGCTTCCGCAGTCGCCCGTGGTTTCACCGGATCCTCGGTCACAGCTCTGTGGCAGGGAAAGCTGCAGATGACGGAGAAAGTTGTCAAATTAAGGGGATGAATGACAGAGCGAACTCAATGCGTGTCTGCCATGCTGCCCCTGCCGACCACGCCCCCCATCATGACCTATCATACATAGGTTACCACCCATTGAGTGATTCAGTTTGTTAGCACATCTTGAGGATGGGATGATGAGATACTGAAGTCGGTGTTAACTTTAATGGTAAACCCTGCTCTGTCCAAAATGAGGATCCACCACTTACTTTCCATTCTATTAAGTTGGCACCTTGAGTGAGTGGACAGGGAAGGAGACAGGAGTAGCAGAAACAGTTGCCTAGGGGGGATGCAAAGCTGTGCTTGCGAAGCAGATCACGACATGCTGGAGAAGCATTATCACACTCATGTTGAAGAAACCAGCTGATTGACTGATTCACTGTCCTTTTAGGGAGCTCGCTTCTCCAGTCTTGCTGAATGCTGAAGCTGCAGAGGGCCAAGAGTGAGGAGTCCTGATTTCGGCAGTGAGGTGACAGCTCCCAATCAATCCTGTCAGGATCTAAAGAGGTGGGGTAAGATTTGTTGCACTGTATCTGAACACCCAGGGACCAAATAATCTGTGAGTCTCTATCTGGAGGCTCTTCCCCACTAGATCTTCAGATCTGATTAGAATGACAGACAGAGGAACACTGGTAGATGCTGAATTAGGGAGAAGAACTATAGTGGGGAGAGTGGTGGGATAAACTGTAGGGAGGAAGAAGACATTTACCATGCAGCATAGAGTGTTCACTTAAAAGGTTGGGCGCTGAAACTGGATTTCTGTGGATAATGGTGCCTTGTACTTCTGGAGAGCACTTGTCCGCCTTATTTTGCTTGATAAAATTAAAGGAGAGATACGATCGTACATTGTAGAGCAGACGCACTGCTATGATTCACTCCCTTTCTCTCTCACTGGAGTAGTAGGTATGTAGCGATTCCAATGAAAAGGCTTATTGGGTTATATATTCAATGTGAATTGAAATGGGTGCATAACACACAACAGCAAGAGCTCAAAGTAGACAACATGCATGATTCTGCAGACAAAGAAAAGAACACCTCTAGCTATCTTGCCTCCAACTGGTAGGTGAAAGGAATCTGTCGGATTCATAATGCTTGCAAAGTGTTATGGCGTAAAGGAAGGATGAGGCTCCTTCCACAGCAGACCTGATGGTGTGCCTGGAGGATCTACAGACAGAGTGGAAAAATATTCTGAAGCAAGAAATCAAGGTAGTGAGGGAGAGCACCATAAGGGTATTTCTATACTCATTGTGGATATTGAGCAAATTGGGACAAGAGCTTTGAAACAGATTAAATCGCTGTAAGTGATTGAAGGCAACAAAATGAAGGATCTGCAAGTGAAAGCGACACACACTCAATATTGAGGCTCTAGAGTGAAGATCTGGAAAAGAGGGCAAGCAAGTCAAAATCAGTGTATGGAATTTCAAGAAGAAGCAGATGGCATGGATGTTGTAGAATATACTTGCCTTATATTTGCACTTGTACTTAGACCTCAAAGAAGGTAAAGAGGGGGACACATATAGTTGCGCACAGAAGAGCTTCTATCAACAAGAGACGGGGCATAATTCCTAGCGGAGATAACCTTATTAAAGTAGAAGGAGCAATTCTGGAGGAAGGCCAAGAGGGCAACAGCTGTCAACTTCCAGGTCATTAATGTTATCCTGTTGCAAATCCTAGGACCTAAGTAACTTACTGAAGTACAAAGCTCTGAGCCCCTTGGCGGAAGCTTTAATTAAAGGAAGATACAATTCAGTTGCATATTCCCCTGTGACGTGCAGGTTCAGATCGATCAGTCCTTATGCTGTTCAACACTGGCAAGGAAAACTATGCTAAAGATGTTTCTCAAACAGATGCTGATCCAAAAGGATAATGCTACTTACCAGTATGCACCTGTTCTTGGCATGTAGAGCTGTAGATTCATATACTGTGCATAGATCGCCATCTGGTGTTGGGATGCGATGTTTGCAGTTTGTTTTTGTTCGAAAAAGTCTTTGTAGTCACGAGATAGGTGACTCCTCCTTACGATAATAGTGCGCATGGGCATCGACTTCATCCTCAGATTGTTTTCGCCATAAAGGGTGATGATGGAGTTAGTAAGAAAAAAGAAAGATGTCCATGTGTGATGTATCTAAGTAAGATAACACTGCAACAGATAAAGGTACCCGGGGAGGCGGGTGGTCGTATATGAATCTACAGCTCTACATGCCAAGAACAGATGCATACTGGTAAGTAGCATTTTCCGTTCGAGGCATATGAGCTGTAGATCATATACTGTGCATAGATTATACAGCAGTTTTGTTGGTTGCAGTGGCTAACCTGTATCTGTTGCAGTGGTTTGAAAGAGTGTTCTTAACACATCCTGGCACACACTAGCTTGTTGTTTAGCTTGCACATCTACACAATAGTGTTTTGTAAATGTGTGTCGTGTAGACCAAGTTGCAGCTCTGCAGATGTCATCTAAGGAATGTTTCCTGAAAATGCCATAGAAGACCCTAGTTTGCGTGTAGAATGGGCCCCAGGGGGAATTGTTAATGTACGTTTGGCTTTAAGGTAGCATATTTTGATGCATTTAACAATCCACCGGGCAATGCCTGCTTTTGAAATGGGAATGGCCTTTATGAGGTGGGGAAAAAGCAACGAAAAGTTGTTTAGTCTTTCTAAAGGACTTCTTTGGTTCAATGTAATAGAGTAGAGCTCTTTTAATGTCTAGTGTGTGAAGAGCCCTTTCTGACACTGAGTCTGGTTGAGGGAAAAAAACTGGTAGCTCAACAGACTAGTTAAGAAGAAAGGTTAGACACAACTTTAGGTAAAAGTTTTGGACTAGTTCTGAGAACCACTTTGTTGTGATGAATTTGCAAAAATTGTTGTTGTATGGTTAGTTCCTGGAGCTCTCTCACTCTTCTAGGAGATGCAATGGCTATAAGGAAGGCTACTTTCCAAGTGAGGAATTGTAGTTCACATTTGTGCAGAGGTTCAAATGGTGGGCCCATGAGCCTTGTAAGGACAATATTAAGATTCCACACTGGAGAGGGTGGAATTCTAGGTGGAATAAATCTTTTAAGTCCTTCCATAAAAGCTTTAATAGCGGGTACTCCAAACAATGACAAGTGTTGTCTGTTTTGTAGATAAGCTGCTATTGCAGCTAGGTGTAGTCTTATAGATGTGCATGTTAGGTTACAGCGTTGTAGGTGTAACAGGTAGCAATTAATGTTTTGAGTGGGAGGATCTAGTGGATTGATTTTATTGATTGAACAATAAGTTAAAAATCGTTTCCACTTTGCTGCATAGCATGCTCTGGTAGTAGGACGTCTAGCCTCTTCAATGACGTTCATGCAGTCCGGCGGTAGATTAAGATAGCCAAACTCTAAGACTTCAGGTACCAGGTTGCAAGGTTGAGTTGATTGGGACAACGGGTGCGGATACCTGGACGCGAAGGATGGGCATTTTGCGTTTTGGTGTGTGGCGAACAGATCTATATCTGGGTGGCCCCACATTTGAAAGAATGGAAGAAGAACTTGAGGATGAAGTTCCCATTCGTGGATCTGTTGTTGTTAACGGCTGAGCAGATCCGCGATCTGATTGTGTACTCCTGGAAGGTGTTGTGCCAGGAGATATATGTTTTGTGGAATGGCCCATTTCCATATGTGTTGAGCTAAGTGTGAAAGTTGTAGAGAATGTGTTCCTCCCTGCTTTTGTATGTAGTACATTGCTGTCACGTTGTCCGTACAAACTAAGACAGCTTTGCCTACTAGATGGAGTTGAAAGGATTTCAATGCCAGAAATATTGCCAGTAATTCCAGGTGGTTTATGTGGAATTGTTTTTGCTCCATAGTCCATATGCCTTGAATGGTAAGGTTTTGGAGATGCGCTCCCCAGCCGGACAGTCTGTTGTTAGCACTATCTGTGGAACTGGGTCGAGTAACGGCAGCCCCTTGGAAAGGTTTTGTGTGTTCCACCCGTGCAGAGAGCGATATGTGTAGCTGTCCACCAACACCAGATCTGTTAGTTGACCTTGAGCCTGGTTCCACTGACGTGCTAAGCATTCCTGTAGAGGACGCATGTGGAATCTTGCATAAAGGATGATTAAAATGCAAGAGGCCATCAACCCGATTATTTGCATGAACACTTGAGCTGGTAATGAGTGTTGAGACTGAAATTGCGATATTAGAGCCTGTATGCTGCGTACTCTGACCAGGCTGGGGTATGCTAGAGCTTTCGAAGTGTCTATTGTAGCTCCTAGATACATTTGTGTGTTGGATGGTTGAAGGTGAGACTTGGTGAGATTTACGGTGAATCCCAAGTTGTGAAGTAATTGAATTTTTTCGGGTGTGGTGAATGCAGCCGCTGTGTGACTTGGCTTTTATGAACCAGTCGGACAGATATGGGAACACATGAATGTGTTGTCTTCTTATGTGAGCCGCAAATACTGCGAGGCACTTGGTGAAGACCCTGGGTGCTGTTGTCACCTTGAAGGAAAGGACTTTGAACTGGTAGTGCTGACCTTCCACCAGGAACCTGAGATATTTTCTGTGAGATGGATTAATGGGAATGTGGAAGTAAGCGTCCTTTAAATCCAGAGTGGAAAGAAAGTAGCCTTGTTGAAGCAGTGGGAGCACCTGTTGGAGGGGGACCATGTGGAAGTGATCTAACTGAATATAGAGGTTTAGTGGTCTGAGGTCCAGTATTGGCCTGAGAGAGCCGTCCTTTTTTGGAATGAGGAAATATAGGAAGTAAACCTGTGCCCTAAGAAAAGGGGACTGGTTGTATTGCATGTTTTTGTAACAGGGAGAGAACCTCTTGTTTTAGGAGGGTCAGATGTTCTGATGACATTGGACAATGCTTGGGAGGGCTATTTGGGGGAGTGGAGGTGAGTTCCAGGCAAAAACCATACAGGATAATTTGTCTTACCCACTTGTCTGTTGAGATGGAGTTCCAGACAGGTAGGAACTGAGTGAGACGTTCCCAGACAGGAGTGGAATGGTCGGGGGGTAGTGAAGAGAAGTTACTGCTTGGTCTTAGGAGAATTGCGGGTGTTGTAACCTCTGGCTCCTCATCTATTATTGTTCCCTCTGTATCCTCCCCGAAAAAATCCTTTGGGAGAAATAGCAGATTGATTGGGGCTTTTGTAAGATGAGGAGGGATTATCTGATTATATTGTTTTGGAGCCACTCTTGTAAAAGGGGCAGCGAAAGGAACCCCTGTTAGAAGGGAGTTGCAAGGTCCCCATGGATGTCACAGTATCTTTCTTCATTTTCTCCAATGAAGTATCGACTGTCGGTCCAAAAAGATGCTCTTGGTCGAAGGGCTGATTGAGTATGGTGGTTTGAATTTCTTGTTTGAATCTGGAGATTTGAAGCCAAGCGTGCCTACGCAGTAATATGCTGGTGTCAATGGCACAGGAGCTTTATCAGCCACATCTAGGGCGCATTTTACGGACGTGTTAGTTATTAGTTTGCCCTCTTCAATGAGTTCATTGGCCTTGTTTTTGTGTTTGTCTGGTAAATAGTACATCAGTTTTTCCAGTTCGTCATAGTGCACTCTGTGATAGCATGCTAGAAGAGCTTGCGCATTGGCGATAAGTCAATGGTTAGCAGTCTGTGACGCAATCATTTTCCTTGAAGCGTCTATAAGCTTTGACTCCTTGTCAGGAGGAGGGACGTCGTCTGTAGCCTGGGAATTAATCCTCTCACGTGCATTAGACACCACAAGAGAGTCTAAGGATATCTGGCCTTTGATGTACGCCGGGTCTGTAGGAGCTGCTTTATATTTTTTCTCTACCCTTGATGTGAGTATTCGGACTCTAACAGGGTCTTTGAATGCCTCTGGTGCATGTTTTAACATGCTTTTTAGCATAGGCAGGGTGTGGGTGGATTTTTGTGAGGGTGCAAATGTTTCCACTAAGAGGTCTTCTTTTAGGGGATCAGTGTGTAGTTCCACCCCATGGTAGTGAGCAGCCCTACTGATAAGTTGTGCAAACCCAATGTTATCATCAGGTGGTGATGGTCTGGAGGGATAAAGATCAGGGCCATTGTGGAGATCCAGATCTTGATCATAGTCATCCCATGGGACTGGGTCCTGTGGTATGTTATGGTCGTCATCATCCCCTAGTGCATCCCCATCCCATCCCCCCCCATCATCACCATCTTGTGGCACAGGTGAGTGTGTAGGTGATGGTGAGTTTGCTGGTGAGATGAATAAGTTAGGATCAAGAGGAGGAGGAGGAGATGGAAGTATATAAGGGGTGAAGGGTTAGTACCCATGCCCTTGCGTTTGAGAGGTATGGGAGGATCCTCTGGAAGGCCTAATTTCCGCTTTTTAGGAGGTTTGGTGAGAAGTTTAACAGTCTCAGGGTCAATACGCAGTGTTTTCTGCTTTGGATCCGAAGATTCTGCAAAATAAATTTTTTGGAGTGGTGTGTCTTGTTTCGGCGCCGGGAGCTTGGCCGTAGTGTGTTCCTTAACGGGCTTAAGCTGTGACGATTTTGTATGAGTTTTCGTATCCGACATTTTCTTCAGCTTTGAAGCTTTTGGTTTGTCTTGCTTCGGCTCCGAAGCTTTGTCTTTTGATGGCTTCGGTGTCGGGGTTTTCAGCGTTGAAGGTGTCATCGGTGCCGGCAATGAAACGTGGGCACCAGCTTGGTTTTAGGCTTCGGTGACGAAGGTGTATGTGCGGTACAGGAATGGAGCCGACTCCAGCCCGAGTCGGAAGGCTTTGGTTTCTGTTTCATAGCCGGGCCTGAGGGCAGGGCGTCTGAGGTTTGAACATGGTATTGACCTGAGCCCGAGGGCGAAGGGGTTACCGGAGATTTGGGTTTGGTGGCGGGCTGGGTAGTAGTACTCACTGTCTGCTGAGCCGGGGTGACAGTCTGCTCGTCTTCCTCGGAGTCGTCGGAGACGGACATATCCTCTTCTGCAGGTTGAAGTTCTGGAAGGACTGTGGAACCTGCTTCGAAGATGTCTGGAATCGAGCTGCTGCTGCGGGACATTTCGTGGCGTGGACCCCAATGATCACAGATGGTTTTCTTCAACCGGAATGAAGTACAAGCCTCGCAGTGTTTTTCCTCGTGCTCAGGGGAGAGGCAGAGGCTACACACTTCATGTAAGTCTGTATGTGGGAATTTAGCACCACACCTGGGGCATTTTTTAAACGGAGTCCGTTCCATCGACAGCCGTCGTGGTCAGCGCGGCTAAGCCCGATGGCCCGTGTCGAAGTCCCTGGTAAAAGATTTTTGAAGTTGGAGGATGCGTGTCGAGAGGGGAAGGCGATCGATAACAATACCGTCGAGCAGTGAAGGATTGCGCGTCGTAGGGGGTTTGTAGGAAGATACCGACCCGGAGCGCAGGAAATCACATCCAAACCCGATGCGCACTATCTTCGTAAGGAGTCACCTATCTTGTGACTACAAAGACTTCTTGTTTGGTTTGCCATGTTTACTTTACCACTAGCACCAAGTAAGGGAGCCACAAGATGCTCTGTTAAAATACAGTCTCGCTTTTGTTCATCAAAAGCCTCTCTCCCCTTTTCTTTTTCCCCCCTTGATCTCTTTCTTTCCTCCCTTCCCTTCTCTCCGTTTTTCCGTCCTTCCCTCCCTTTCCATCTCTCTTCCTCCCTTTTATCTCTCTCACCCGTCTCCTTTCTTGTTTGTATCTGTCTATTGCCCCTTTGCTTTCTGGCTGAACTACTGGAGTCCTTCCATAGTAGTTTTTTATTTCCCCTCCTCCCTCTGTCCCTTCCTCACCTCTACTACTCCCCTTCATCAGCCTACTAAAAGTCTCCTCCAAGAGTATCCAGCCCAGATGTACAAGCAAAAGGTTGCAAGGATAAGGGCAGCTTGCTGTGGCGTTTACCCTGTTTGGGCATGAAAATGCCCTTGGGTCCGATCCTCTGCATCTCCCCCCACCACACTCTATTATACCTAGGTCACTCGAGAAGGACCCATATATTACTCCTTTTAGTGATTAAGTATTTCTTCCAATGGGTTGTCCTCTTTCACTTCTGCTCTTAGACTCATACAATGCTCTTTTATTGGTGGTTTAACATTGCCTCCTACTAGGTTATCCTCTATTGCTACTGCATGGTGTCCATGGTGTCCATACAGTACACCTTTTTAATGGCTTCACAGTGCTTTTGTTGGGTGCTTTTGGTATTCGTTGTGAACTCTATATACTCCTGTGGACCTAAATGGTGCGCACAAACCTTTTTAGGATTCTCCTGCAAAGCGCCTGCGGTGTGCTTGTGAAATCTATTGTTAATATAAATACAAAAATCGGCTTATATCCCACTCTTACTTTACATTGGTTGGAGTGCTTGCCACTTTCTTTTCTTTGGTTTCTATTGGTTGCAGCATGCCATTTCCTGTTGTTCTTTGTGTGTTGTTCTTATTAATATTCCACTCCCAAGATACTCCTTTTTATCCGCGTCAAACTTTTCGGAGCACACGTTTCAGCACCCCTGCTTGTCCCCATCTCCCCATAACTCTTAACCCAGGCACAGCAGCTTGATTTTCTGTGCCACTTGTCCCACAGATTCTTACTGTGGGAAGATAAGATAGTACAGGTATTGCGATTTGTGCAGGGCAATCCTTATCTGAGCACTATATATGAGCACCACAGGCAAATAGGAACATATTTGAGCACCCATATGTCACCCCGGAACAGCTTGCTGGCTCCGACAAAAACAAGGTAACTCTCTTAAGTTTAACCATAAGGAATATGCTACTTACCAGTATGCATCTGTTCTTTTCATGTAGAGCTGCAGATCTACACACTTTTGCATAGATCGCCATCTGGTGTTGGGCCCGGATGTTTGCAGTTTGTTTTTCCTCTTGGAAAGTCTTTGGAAGTCACAAGGTCGGTGACTCCACCTTTGGATCGAATTGCGCATGGGCTTCGGCTCCATCCTCAGATTGTTTTTCGCCAACAGGGAAAGATGGAGCGTAGTAATAACAGTGAAGAAACCCATGTGTGTTGTATCTAAATAAGATAGACTGGAACAGATACAGGTAGCCGGGGAGGCGGGTGGGCGTGTGTAGATCTGCAGCTCTACATGCCAAGAACAGATGCATACTGGTAAGTAGCATATTCCATTTGAGGCATATGAGCTGCAGATTACACACTTTTGCATAGACTATATAGCAGTTCCCAACCTTAGCGGCGACCACCGGTATCTGTTGCAGTGGTTTGAAATAGTGTTTTTAGTACAGCCTGGCCCACACTAGCTTGTTGCTTGGTTTGCACATCTACACAGCAGTGTTTAGTGAAAGTGTGCGGTGTTGACCATGTAGCTGCTTTGCAGATATCATCTAATGGGATGTTCCCTAGAAAAGCCATAGAAGCCCCTATCTTTCGTGTAGAATGGGTTTTAGGGGGAACGGATAGCATTCGTTTTGCTTTGTGGTAGCAAATCTGGATGCATTTTACAATCCACCTAGCTATCCCTGATTTTGAGATGGGGTTGCCCTTGTGTGGTGGAGAGAAAGAGACAAACAGTTGTTTGGTCTTTCTGAAAGGTTGTGTTCTTTGGATATAGTAAAGTAAGGCTTGTTTGACATCTAGCGTGTGTAGAGCCCTTTCTGCAACAGTTTGAGGTTGCGAGAAAAATACTGGTAATTCTACAGATTGGTTTAGGTGAAAAGGGGAAATGACTTTAGGTAGGAATTTTGGGTTGGTACGGAGAACAACCTTGTTCTGGTGCATTTGAAGAAAAGGTTCTTGTATGGTAAGTGCTTGTATCTCACTGACCCTTCTAAGGGAAGTGATGGCTACAAGAAAAGCTGTTTTCCATGTGAGAAATTGCAGTACGCATTTATGCAAAGGTTCGAAGGGCGGCCCCATTAGCCTTGTGAGAACGATATTTAAGTTCCACACAGGTGAGGGTGGTACTCTGGGGGGAATTATTCGTTTTAGGCCTTCCATGAAGGCCTTAATGGCAGGTACTCTGAAAAGTGATAGGTGCTGCCTGTTTTGTAGGTAAGCTGCAATTGCTGCGAGGTGTAGCCGAATGGAGGTATATGCTAGGTTACACCTTTGTAGATGGAGTAAGTAGCATATGATGTGTTGTATTGACATGTCTAGAGGATTGATTGTGTTGTTATGGCAATAAACAACAAATCTTTTCCACTTGGCAGCGTAGCAGGCTCTAGTGGTAGGGCGTCTAGCTTCTCTGACGACGTTCATACAGTCAGGGGGAAGGTTTAGGTATCCGACATCTAGGATTTCAGGAGCCAGATCGCAAGGTTGAGCTGAGTTGGGTCCGGGTGCCTGATCTCTCCATGGTTCTGGGTTAGGAGGCATGGTGAGAGGTGTAGCTTTTGGTGTGGTACTACCGCGAGTTCCAGCAGCGTGGTGTACCGCGGTTGCCTGGCCCATGTTGGAGCTACTAGGATCAGTGTGAGGGAATGCTGTTGTAGCTTTCGCACCACTAATGGAATTAGTGGGAGAGGTGGAAAAGCGTACGTAAATTTGTCTGACCAATTCATCCATATCGCATTGCCTTTGGACAATGGGTGTGGATATCTGGCGGCGAAGCTTGGGCATTTTTTGTTTTCGTGGGTGGCGAAGAGGTCTATCTGCGGATGCCCTCACATTTGAAAGAACGAGTGAAGAACCTGCGGGTGAAGTTCCCATTCGTGGATCTGCTGCGTCTGTCTGCTGAGCAGATCTGCCATGGTGTTTTGGACTCCTGGGACATGTTGGGCTAGGAGAAATATATTGTGTGGAATTGCCCATCTCCATATGCTCTGTGCTAGTTGAGAGAGCTGTGGAGAGTGTGTGTCGCCTTGTTTTTGAATGTAATACATGGCTGTCATGTTGTCAGTGCGAATGAGGACTGCCTTGCCTAAAATCTGTCTCTGAAAGGATTTTAGGGCTAGAGAGATTGCTAGTAACTCCAGATGGTTGAGATGGAGTAACTTTTGTTGCGGCGTCCATGTGCCCTGCAATGTAAGGTGTAATAGATGAGCTCTCCAGCCGGAGAGCGATGCGTCTGTTAGTATTATTTGTGGAACCGGGTCCAGGAACGGTCGACCTTTGGAAAGGTTTGTGGTGTTCCACCACTGCAGAGAGCGATGGGTGCGACCGTCTACCAACACCAGATCTGTCAGTTGCCCCTGGGCCTGGTTCCATTGGCGCGCTAAGCACTCTTGGAGTGGACGCATCTGGAGTCTTGCGTGGGGCACTATGAAAATGCAAGAGGCCATCATCCCTATCAGTTGCATAAACACTCTTGCTGGGAGGGAATGTTGAAGTATGAATCTTTGACGCAAAGCCTGAATGCTTGCAATCCTGGCCGGATTGGGGTAGGCTATGGCTTTTGAGGTGTCTATGGTGGCACCGAGGTATTGCTTTATGTGGGATGTTGTTAGCTGGGACTTTTGGTGGTTCACCGTGAAGCCTAGTTGGTGAAGTAGCTGGATTGTAGTGGCGGTGTGGTGTACACATTGGTTGTAGGACGTGGCTTTTATCAGCCAGTCGTCCAAATATGGGAAGACGTGAATGTGCTGTCTTCTGAGATGTGCCGCCACTACCGCTAGGCACTTGGTGAATACCCTTGGTGCTGTTGTGACTCCGAATGGGAGCACCTTGAACTGGTAGTGTTGCCCGTACACTACAAATCTGAGGTACTTTCTGTGAGCATGGTGTACCGGAATGTGAAAGTATGCGTCTTTCAAGTCCAGTGTGGTGAGGAAGCCGTTCTGGGAGAGGAGCGGAAGCACCTGCTGAAGCGTTACCATGTGAAAATAGTCTGAATGTATGTATGTGTTTAGGGGCCAGAGATCTAGAATAGGTCGTAGAGTCTCGTCCCTTTTTGGTATTAGAAAATATAGGGAGTAGACCCCTAAATTTTGCTGATTGGCGGGAACTTGTTCTATTGCCTGTTTTTGTAGGAGGGAGATTACCTCCTGTTTTAGTAATGTGGAATGTTCTTGTGACATTGAGTGTTGCCTGGGTGGAATGTTTGGGGGGGTAGATGTTAATTCTAGACAGTACCCTGACCGAATAATTTGGGTCACCCATTTGTCTGAGGTGATGGTCTCCCAGACCTGAAGGAAATTTTGTGGTCTGCCCCCGAACGGGGTGGGATGGTCTGGAGGGAGCGGGGGGAAGTCATTGGGTAGGCGGTGTGGCAGAGCGGGCGGTATTTGTTTTGCCTCTGCCTTTATTGTTATTGCCCCTATAGCCGCATCTTTGATAACCCCTTGTGAAGGTGGACTGAGTGGGGGATTTGTAGGAAGTGGACGCGCTATCTGAGGAGTAGCCTCTAGATGTACTCCGAAAGGAAGAGCGGCGAAAGGAGCGCCTAGGAGGGTGTGACTGCAGGGCTCCCATAGATTTCGCCGTATCAGTGTCCTTCTTCATTTTCTCGCGGCCTCATCTACCTTTCGGCCGAATAGGTGTTCTTGGTCAAAGGGATGATTTAGAATGGAGGCCTGTACCTCTGGTTTGAAACCTGATATTCTCAGCCAAGCATGGCGACGGAGGAGGACGCTAGTATTAATGGCCCTGGAGGCTGTGTCTGCTGCATCTAAGGCACAGCGTATGGAGGTGTTAGTTATTGTCTTACCCTCTTGAATTAATTCATTGGCCCTATATTTGTATCTTTCCGGGAGGTTGTGCATTATGGTTTCTAATTCATCATAATGTGCCCTATCGTATCTGGCCAATAGCGCTTGGGTGTTGGCGATACGCCATATATTGGCTGCCTGTGACGCAGTGTGCTTTCCTGACGCGTCCAGTAGCTTTGACTCTTTGTCAGGTGGTGGTGCTTCGCCTGACGCCTGGGAATTTGACCTCTTTCGTGCAGTGGAAACCACTAGGGAATCTAGTGGCGCTGGCCCTTTGATATAGGCAGGTTCTGTGGGGGCAGCTTTGTACTTTTTCTCTATGCGTGGGTTAATGACCCTGGCCCTGACTGGGTCCTTAAAAACCTCTGGCGCATCTTTTACCACCCCCTTGAGCATAGGTAGTATGGAGGTAGACCTATGTGCGGTATCAAATGTGTCGAGGAGGAAATCCTCCTCCACTGGGTCAGTGTGTAACTCTACCCCGTGATAATGTGCCGCCCTCTGAAGTAGGTGGTGGAAACCTAATGAGTCTTCCGGTGGAGATGGCCTGGAAGGGTAAAGGTCATCTTGTGGGACGTCTGGAATATCTGGGTTATTGTAGTTGTCCCCTGGGTCTGGTGATCCTGTAGGGGTGGGGTCTTGTGGCACATCCCCTGGATCGTGATATGGGTCCCCCTGATCGTCATCGTCTGGAGACGGGGTCGGAGAGCGATGAGGTGGGGGTGGAGAAGGCGGAGGGGCCGGAGGTGGAGAGGGTGGAGGAGGTGGAGGAGGTATTCTGAAAGGGGAGGTAGCAGAGTCTTTCCTCTTTGGAGGTGGAGGCAGAGGCGGAGACGGTTTGTCCAAATGTCTGTTTTTGGAAGAGAGTGCCAAATGTCCAGTTTTTGGATCCTTGGTAAGAGTTTTTTGTAAGGGATCCGGTGTAAACAGTTCCTGTGACAATGTTTGTTCCGTCGGCGCCGAAGTCTTCGGGGCCAATGACTTTTTAGGCTTGTCCGTGCCGTGCTTAGCACTGGGCTTGGGAACCTCCGATTTCTTGGTCGGTGCCGAGGTGGGCTTCGGCGTGGAAGTGTCGGTGCCGAGGGCCTTATGGGGTTTGGTCGGTTCCGAAGATGGCGTCGGTACGGAAGCGCTGGGTTTCGACACCGAGGACTTCGGTGCGGAGCTCGGTGTCGAGGTAGAGGCCGATTTCTTTTTCGGTGCCGAAGTGTGTTTGTCGGCACCGCTGGAAGGCTGGCTCGAGCCCGAGCCGCCGGAAGGCTTATTTGGCTTCTTCACCGGGCCCGAAGGTGGGGTGTGTGAAGCAGTGTCTCTGGTCTTGCCTAGGCCCGGAGGCGAAGGCGTGACAGAAGCCTTTTTGGGTGTCGGCGCGGGTGGGGGGGGTTTATTACTCACGACCCTCTGCGCCGGGGTGATGTCCTCTACATCTGAGTCGTCGGCTTCGGAAGCACTGACGAGGTCCTCTTCGGTGCGCTGCTGTCCCGGATCTTCGACGTCGTCTCCAAAGATGTCGACTGGAACGGAGGTCAAGGAGTGTGCCATGTTTCGTCTGGCTCTTCGGTCCCGAATAGTCTTTTTCGATCTGAAAGACTTACAGGCTGGACAGTCTCGAGCCTCGTGTTCAGGGGAGAGGCAGAGGTTGCACACCTCATGAAGATCGGTGCGGGGGAATTTGGACCCACATCGACGGCACTTCTTGAATGGAGTTCTTTCCATCAGCCGGGACCGGAGCTTGGGTAGGCCAGAAGGCCGCCGTCGACGACTGGAACCGAAGATTTGTCGATGAGAAGGTGATTGAGGAGATGGCGATCGAAACAATACCGCGATGTGAGTGAGGATTCCGCTTCGATCGTCTAACTGGAAATGTTCGGAACCGGAGCGCGAAGATTACATCCGAGCCCGATGGCGGAAAAACAATCTGAGGATGTAGCCGAAGCCCATGCGCAATACGATCCAAAGGAGGAGTCACCGACCTCGTGACTTCCAAAGACTTTTCCAAGAGGAAAAACAAACTGCAAACATCCGGGCCCAACACCAGATGGCGATCTATGCAAAAGTGTGTAATCTGCAGCTCATATGCCTCGAACATCTTATTTTTGAATATGTGCGCTCTCCTACACACAAAGGATTCTTTACCCGCAATCAAATGCTTATTCTGTTTGTGCACCATTACACTTCCAAACCGTTTGCCACCAGAAAACCAAACCACATCATTTGAACTATGAGCACGTTCAAGCCTATTTTTACAGTCAATTGCCCTCACTCCACCGAAGCTCTGCCGTGCTTCCTAACAAGCTCCCTTTGATCCCACCAGTTGTCACCGATCGGGGACAGGTGGCACAGTGTGACGTAGCACTCTAAAATGACTTCCATTGAAAGCAGCACACATGTGTTTCTCCATCTGCATGTCACTGACGCTATGATGCACTCCTGCTGCCTGCTTATGAATTGTCTCCGTACGGAACGCACTTGTGTTTCAAAAACCGCAGGGCTGTGGAATTTAATAACCTATCTACTTGTCCATGAGGCAGGTTGCTTCATAAATGTACTTGCCCTGTAACAAATTCCACTTGTCCCTTTCGTGCCGTGTAGTGATAAATTATGACAGCAATCTCAAATAAGAGCTCTGATAAAGCCTCCCTGATTATGCCAGGGCTCATACCATAGTTGCATTTGAATACTAGCAACTCCTTTATTTTGCCACCTTTTCGCAGATCTAAATACTGGGGCTGAAGGTAGCGGTAAGCAATAGTTCCAGAATTGGAATGCCCATTTGAGTCTGTGCAAACTTACTAACTTGCATGTTTTAAGGGTTTTCACCAGCTTTTCTCTAATCTCTTCCAATACTGAGAACGGCTAGAAATTTACTCCTCATAATGGCAGACTGAAAACTTACTCCAGGGTTGGGAAAACAAGTGGTTAGAGGGAAAGAGAACTTGCAAACACTCAACAGATTTTCACATGAGAAAATCAACACGTTGCATGTTTGCTCGTGCTAAAATGCAGTAAACAAATATTTTCTAGTACTATGATTTCTTGACCTACTTCTGTAAATTCTTGTGAATTCATGAAAGCCGTAAATATCAACTAATGCAAGGACATATACCATGGGGGCACGTTTGAGAATTCTTTCACTCGGTCCATCTATCGGCTGGCTTTACCATGAGCGACAGCATTCTGCTCTCTCTCAAGGAGCATATTGGCACACAAAGTAGTTTTGTTGCATGCCATGAACTAATGTGGCAATGTGTATTTTTGAGACTAAACTTTTTTTTTGCTTTTTGCCAATGCTTGTTATAACTGTGAAGGCCCGTCAGCTCCCACGCCAATAAGGTTTTACAAAATACATGCCAAAACAAGACACGCATTGACAAAACCAAAACACTGAACACCAATTTCAGACCTACTAACTTTGTCAATGCGTGTTTATTTTTAGGTTTCCCATAATCTTGTTAAAACTGGTTACAGCGATTTTCCATTAGGAATATTTTGGGGGAATACTAGCATGCATCAACACATTTTATAAATGATGCTACAAAGAAATGGTACCTAAAATTCTACATTAGTTTAGCAAAATGTTTTTTTTCCTAGCTGCGTTTTTTTGTCTATTTTATTTTGAAAGTAAAGAATCATTCACCTTGCTTTCAAGCTTCTGCAAATATTTGCAGCTAATCAGAGAGCATTCTGGGAGAATTATACATAGCCTCATACTTCTAAACTTTGAAAATGTGTGTACATATGTTTGCACTGGAACCGCTTTCAGAAGTGCAGTATGAGCTTACACTATTTCCTTAGAATGCTGACCCTAATAATAAAGACTTTGCATTAATAAACCAGAAATACAAGTTCGAACAGCATTAACTTATGAGCCTAAAAATTATCTTAACCACAGACAATGCCTTTTCTAGATCCATAATGTGGTACGGTAAACTGGCAGCCAAAGGGTTTGTACTGCAGGGGGGTCAGCCTACTTGTCCCAAGGACAAAATGCACATTAAAACTGTAGGTACAGTAGTTGCTTCAAATTGTATTTTTAGCTTGGGGCGGGGGACGCTGGGATTACCATACTCAAACAACCCCCCCCCCTCCCCCCAGCTCACATTTAGTGTGGCTAAAGACTTTTGCCATCTTGAAAGTACCCATATTGGGTACTATTAGCCCTGGGAACGTTTACCCCATTTTTTACAGCGTGTCCAGGAGTCAAACCCACCCACTACCTAGTGCCAGGCTTAAATGTGGCAACTCCAGGCACCCACTTTGGAACATTTTCTGGAACGGAGTAAGAATAGAACAGGACTGGGCCTGCTCTCTGTGACCTGAGCGGAGCCCTGAAGGACTGGACCGGTTACTTCTAGTACTCAGTACAAAGAAGTGGACTTTAAGGGTCATAAGGCTGGCATCCGGTTGAAACTACAGGGATACAACTAGCTAAAAGAGGCCTTTCCTGTAGCTGCCCAGCTAACCAGTGGTAACTGGACCTGGACTGGACTCTGATATTGGCCTCTGTCTGACACCCTGTAATTGCCTCCCCCCTGAGGTCCTGGGAGGCTTTATAGTACTCCTGTGGTGGATTGCAACTTAAAGGACTAAAGTCAGAAGGTAAAACATTTGCACCTGTGTCCAGTATGGTGGATGGATTGGCCCTGGTCAAGGTTGATCTGGCATAAGTGACCTGCAACCTTAATTGCTGGAGGCTTTCCACGGTCAGTTTGAAATGAAGATGGGTCTACTGGGGAATAGAAGTTTTTATCAACCAATCATCTAGCTATGGCCAGGCAAAAAGATTCCTATAATCCTCAATCCTGCTGCTACAACCATGCATTCTGAAAAGGTTCTTGAGGCTAATTTTAGGTCAAATCGAACAACCTATTATAGACAATGATCAATGCCTACTAGAAAGCTCAGGAACTTTCAATGTTGCGAAGGAATTGGAATGCAGAAATAGGAATACTGAAGGTCTACAGCTCACCTCCAGTCCCCTTATTGGAGTTGAGGATAGATCTGGTAGAGGACTAATGTCCTAAACATATCTTATTTTTTCCACGTTTCTTGGCCTACATGAGTTTGAGAATGGATCTGAATGTGGCACTTTGGTCTCTTCTTTTACGAGAAAAGTAACAGGAGCAGGGTCCTTTTACTTTTTGGAAATGTAGAACCCCGCTTTTGCAATAAAATATTCCCCTCTTGCTGATGGGCACTCACTTAAATGATATCCAAAGCAGAATTAGTAGGGGTGAGCTAAGGGTACACAAAAAACTGGGGAGAGTATTGCGGACACCAATGTTCTAGGATCAGAGCAATAACAGGAGGAGACACGAATTGTAAAACAAACTTCTATTGTACATAGGTGCATATGCAGTAATAAGTTTAATCAATTTGTGATAGCAATAATTTTTGGTCTGACAGTAGCCGAGACTTTTTGATTTTACTAATCTTATGTCTATACTATACTTAGAGAGGCTTTCAACTAGTCTTCTAGATCCATTGGCCTATTACTATGTCATTCACATTTTTCTTTAATCACTACAGCATAAAGCAGACAGCACTGGGCAATAGAACAGTCCCCCTTCAATCATTGGTTAACTTCACTGTGAGTGCTGACGTTCTGACCTTTCACAATGAGTACATCCACACACAAAGTAGTTTCCTTAAGTGCTGTGGGACTAATATGGCAATATGAACTTTTATTGAAAAAAAAAAATGTTTCCTTTTAGCCAATGTTCATTTTTTTTTTTTAGATTGACGAGTGTCCAGCTTCCCTAACAAAACGTTTCAGAAACGTCAAACCATAACAAGCACTGACCAAGTCAGGAGCTGGTGACCAATGACAGACATATTGCCTTGGCCAATGCTTGTTAAGGAGGTTGTGAGTTGTACATAAGATTATTCTGGGAAATGGCTGCACAACATTCATTTTTCAAGATACGAACTGTGCCGTGCTGTAGTTTTCAAAGAACGTTTTATGCTTTTTTTAGTGCCACTTACCTATATGCCATGCATGTCCTGAGATGATTATGATTCTGTGCATTTTTTGCCTGTACTGTATTTTTAGCACTTTCGTTTAATGAATGTGCATGCATGTTTATATCAATCTATTGTATAACAATGGCACCCCAAAAATAAGTTATTGAAAGATGAGTAATCATAAGATGCAGTGCCTTTGGAGGTATCCCCAAACACAATACATTTTATGTTAATTTGGATTTAACCCATTGATTGCAGAGCTTACACTAAAAATAACATTTATAGCTCAATGGGGGGGAAAGGATTTCAGTTCAAGTGTCTTTGCACTCACCTGGATATTATGGTGTCGTTCATGGATGCACTGCTCATGGCGGTCACCGCAGTGAGGCTACTAATGCTGCTGGCTGGTGAAACAGCAATCTATTTTAAAAAAAAGAAGGAAAACAATCTTTAAATTTGCAAGCACAAGTGAATCAGTTCAAGAGTCCAACTACAACACAGCCACACTTCTGGCTTAAAAGCACATACACTTTTTCCAATACGATAAACTTAAAAGGTGAATAGTGGGCTCAGCCGCTGAAGTTCAACGTCAAATTTATGCAGAATATTTAAGATAAAAAGAAACAGCACTTGAGTATAATGGTACAGCATTCAAATTGGCAATTCTCAAACACATAAGATTCACCCTAGTTACTAGGAAATATCCAAAGAGAAATATGTTTTGCAAGCATCGCCAGAACTGCCTAGATGAATCTAGCCCAGTTTATTTGTATTTACAGAGAAGAGCACTGACTAAGCAACAGCATTTTACTTTTACATACGTTGTGTTCAGGAAGATAGACAAGAACATTGCACAAATCTAATGACATTAAGTCACATTATTTTGGTGTCTATGGCTGAATATGTGTCTGTCTACTTGGCTGTGTGTGTATACCTCTCGGAGTATCTGTAAAGCAGTCTTTATTTATTTAATTCAAGTCATTTTTATTGAGGTTTTGTAAGAGCAAAAGAGTACAGACATGGTAAATGTATAGCAAATAAACGGTATCCCATTGGGGAGACATAAATGTAGTAGAGTACAGTATTCTCTGTGTTGTTGATAGAGGTGACAAATAAAGCGTTAGGTATAAGTAGTCGTATGTATGCGAGCTAGTGGCGGTACTGTCAAGGCGTAATCTTTGACTATTACTCGAACTGGCTTTAACTGTCTCGCTGAGGCTGCCTCAGTGGATGCCTAGCCCACTGAATGCCACTGCCGACTGTCTGAATATCTCTGCGACCGTCAACAGGCGTGTGTCTTTGAGAGTCTTTGAATGTCACCAGCACTCTGCATGACACTGCTGCCTGTTGCCACAAAGTGCTTGGTTACAACGCAATTTTTAGGTCTTAGATCTCCTGAGCACCAGTTAATTTCTAAGAATTAAGTTTGTTTATTAACGTTTGGGTACTGATTTGCGATTAGTTCATCTCTGGCATGAGAAACCAAGGGGCTTCTGTTAATAACTTGTTCATTTTAAGTGTGGGGTGCCATTTCTCATTTACCCATCTGGGGCGCACCTCCCAAGTCATTCTCTCTACAATGCAGGCCCAACAGACTTGTTAATGTGCAACGTGCCTATAATAAAGCTTGCTAGGGCTGTTGACCATGGAGCAACACAGCAGAATCTGAGTGTCCCATTTTTGGATGAGGAATAACTCAAATGAGTCAGCAGTGTCTGTTGAGCCGTGGAGAATCCTGCACATCACTAGGTACTCACTCTCCTTTTCTTTTATGCATTTCAGGCCTGGCTCTTCCCTAGAGTAGAGCAGGTACTTTGTGGTAGATCTGGTGAGACTTCTAAACAGCAAGTGGACATTTATCAACAAAAATTATACATACATTTGGTAATGCTCTTTCTGTTGTATATTCTATCTAACAACAGATTCCTCATCTTTTGAGTTCTCCCAGGCACAAGACTGAATCCTGGAGCTTTTCAGACACGTCTGTCATGCCATCAGGTGGTACCATTGGGAGCGTTGTCCACCTCTGGAAGTGACGGAACAGAGCTGTATAAATGCGCCACCACCTACTGTCAGTTTAAAAACAAGCATTCTACATCCTTGAATGCGGAGCATCTAACTGTGAGAAATTTATCATGGTCAGAAAAAGGGGGGTTAATGAGTCCAGATTCTTAGCAATCCTGTGTTAATAGAGCGTATATAGTGTAGGTTACTTGTTCTTGGCAATGGGAGACCCCTTCCCCATTACTGGAACAGAACTTCAGGATGTGCCAGAACAAGTAAAAGTAATCATTCTTTATGTGGACAAATTCCAATTTATTGCTTCCTTTATAGTATTACGATACTTGACTCTTTAGAAGATTCTGAGTCATGCAGAGCAGAGGCGGATCATAGATCCCCAAGACAAAGAGAAAGAACATATAACAGCCAACACGTGTTTCAACCCCTAACCTTGGCCTTCTGGCCTGGGGCTTCCTCAGGGCTGTACATCAGAGACAAACAAACAATAATCCGGTATCCAATAGTATATACATATTTACAGAATTGCAACAGAATATGTGTATGTATACATTCATCACCCAGGATGGTGTGGTACAAAGAGAATATAATTGAGTCAAACAGGAAGGGAGAAAAGAAAAGAAGAAGAGTGAATGAGCGTAGGAGCAGGGAGAGGTGGGAAAAGATGTGGGTGAAAAGGTGCGGGAAAAGAAATGGGTAGGAGGAAAAAACACGGACACAGAGAATTAGCAACACAGACAAAATTCGGCAAGCGGTAATGACAGGGGAGATAGAAAAGTGGAGAGTTGCATAGGACAGAGGTCGATGGGAAGGGAGAGTTGCTATTAGTAGGGAAAAAAACAGGGGATGTGAACAGTTAGTTAGTGACAAGAGTTATGGAAAGATAGAAGAGAAAAAGAAGATAGATTAATCAATTAACAAAAATAGCCGAAATGTCATATTAGATTGTAAGAAACATTAAAGACATCATTATGATTATCAGAGTAAATCATAGATATACCTACAAAGTTGTTGTGTCCAAATAATTGAGTAATGTTCCATATAGGGATACAAAAATAAACGTACAACAAAGCAAAGACGTTGGAAGTCACTCAAGGTATGATAGCCAGTGTATAGATACTAAAAGACCAAGCCTCTAAATCGTATTGGTATAAGATCATTCTAGTGATCAAGGAAACTGATAAGGTCTGTCGTGGAGGTCCTTAGTGGAAAAGGGGCGTGAAAGAAGCTAATCAAAATCTATCCGGAGTGTCTCTAGTAATAGGGATAAGGTGAGCCTTCGTTTTAGCGGACCGAGCCGGACCCCGCTTACCGTAGTGTATGCTTAAATCGTAATAGGAAGTTGAAGTCTAGGAAAAATCCTTTCTTCATAGCTGCGTACGGTAAGAATCCTAGTGAGACGGAAACAGAGGAAAATTATATGTTAAACCGGGATTGGTAGGAATTAAAAACGGGCCCCTTGAAATCAAGAGGACCGGCCCGGGTCAAATAACTTGATTAGAACTGTCCACACTGGGCACGTGGACCCTCACTGTATGCTATCACTTACTTCGGTGTCAGTGTGCAGTGTCAGCGGGGTCTCCGTCGATTGGCGAGGGCAGCCACCCTGTAGGACTGGGAACCTCTTAAACGCTGTGAACAAAAAACCCAACAGGTTCCGGGTCACGAGGTAACCTAGGGAATATGGGTGCCATCTTTGAGTGTTAACGTGAAACAGGGCTATAAACTAGCTGTGTGGGATACAAACGCTATACGTGTTTGGGGCAAAGACTGAATGGCAGTACTTAAGTATGGTCGTAATTAAGCGTGGTACAAGAAAATGAAAAAAATTCTATTTTGTACTTGATAATGGGCATAGGGAGTAAAATGTGTATGCAAGTGTTCAAGGAAGTGGCCATAAACACAGCAGCCATCTTGAAGTGTTTAGATGTGTGGGAGGTCGGTTGGAGACTCCCCGTTGAGAAACATTCCACTATGCGTGGTATGCGCTCGAGGCTAGGACTGCAGCGTAAGTGGCTGGCCAGGGGAAGAGCAAAGGTTGTTATATACCTATGTATACATAAGAAGGATACGGTCTGATGTGATAAGGATAAGGAATTTTGTTCTATGTGGTTTGACAGCCTCCAGGATGCTGTCATAAGCCTAAGATAATGAAGGTTCACAATGGGGGGAGCACAATATGGGAGTTCTTCTTTTTCTTTTTTTCCCTTCCTGTTTGACTCGATTGTATTCTCTCTGTACCACACCATCCCGGGTGATGAATGTATACACATGTTCTGTTGTTTTTCTGTAAATATGTATATACTATTGGATACCGGATTATTATGTTTGTTTGTCTCTGATGTACAGCCCTGAGGAAGCCCAGGCCAGAAGGCCAATATGGGGAGGCGAAACACATGTTGGCTGTTATATGTTTTCTCTTTGTCTCAGGGATCTATGATCCGCCTCTGCTCTGCATGACAATCTTCCAAAGAGTCAAGCATCGTAATACAATTAAGGAAGCAATAAAGTGGAATTTTTTCCACATAAATAATGATTACATTTACTTGTTCTGGCACATCCTGAAAAATGTATCATGAATCCTTATTAACACCTAGAAGTACACTCCATAGAAAGGTCTGATGTACCACATTGTAGGGAAGAAGGTAGTATAAAAATACTACAATTGCAGTGCTTACAGATTGTTGACGTGACATGCGTGAGCAACTGTAATGGAGAAGACAGTCGTAAGAGTCAAACCTCAAACAGCAGACGTGCATGGGTTCAAAAGGCGTGCACATTTAGAACGTAAGAACAAAGTTTAAGTCTCACTAAGGCCCAATAGCGCTGTAAGATAAATACGCATGCCCCTGCAAATAAAGCATCAGGTCCAGTGATATCAATAGAAGGGGCTGATCAGGTAACCCACTCCATTGGTTGCGCTTAATCTGCACACAATGGAGGTGGAGGATGAGGAGATACAGGTGCTGAGAAAGGAGGTACTCCTGAAGAGGTGGGCTAAACGGAGGGCAATTGCTCAGGTTCATCAGGTCTGAGTATCACACTCTCCTGGGCCCAAACCGAGACTAACAGGATTAGCTGAGCTTGGCCACTCCCGACTTGCAACAAAACTAGGGGGATGCAAAGGTACACAGCAGACCATAGGCCTACTGCGAAAGAAATGCATCTCTCAGGGAGTATTGAGGTCCAAAATCCAGCAGACAACAGACTGTATTCTCTCTGCAGTGATCAAAAGATCTACCTAAAGCTTGCCACATCGAGTTGAACCACCTCCATGGGACATTTGTGGCCCAAATACTGTCCTCGTACACCCAGACATTTTGCAAGCCTGCCAGAAGCCCGGCTGTCAAACAGTTCCTTTGGAGGCTGAGTCACCACCAGAGTCCAGGGGTTTTCCTGGCTCAGTGCCCATAGCCTCACGCATGCTTGCTGGTTACAGGACGACATGGCGGTTGTTTTGTTTTTTAAGACCTGTACTGGCTCCCCCCTGACGGATGAGGGAAAAGCCATTAGAGCCAACCATAAGACTTCCAGATGGGGAAAAAAATCAATATGGTGCCTCTGCTCAACCAGAGACCAAACTCCTTTAATTTGCCACCCCTATCGATGTTACCATCCCAGCCCTAAGATGATGCATCCATCACTATTGGTAGATCTGGGTGAGGCAGACGGAACAGCTTGCTGTAGGTCATGTTGGCATCCAACAGCCATCACTGAGGGTACCAAGCTGCCTTGTCCAGGATAAGAATGTTGACGAAAAGGGAAGGAAATAAGTTACTTACCTGTAAATGTAGTTCTCCAATATCAGAATCTTTAATTGATTCACATGGTTGGATCATTACCCATCATCGAGATAGGAGTCCCCGGTACCTTAAAAAAGCAATCTAATAATAGACATAGACCATAGATGCCCTGTGGCTTTTGGTTTAATAACACATCCTAGTCATTATTTAGAAAAGGACTAAACTTAAAACTCGACAAATTAGGTCACACCAATCTGTAGAACCTTTCTGTGAGAAACTACAGTCTCTCAGATTTTAAAACACGAGTGAGTATACATAATACTGTACTAAGAGGAATAAGGTGAGTTTTCCAGGTGAGGAAGGAAGGTCGCACATGAATCTATGAAGGGTTCCAATACTGAGTAACTACAGTTAAAAGTAAGTAACTTATTTTTTTACTCCAGTATTGGAACTTTCATAGATTCACATGCTTGAATCAGTAGAGAGCAGTGAAAAAAATAAATTTTCTTTAAATGCAAGACGTCCTCTAAAGGAATAATTAGTATACATCCGCATATAAACAGTAAGTAAAATGTGCGTAACAAGTAAGCGGATGGCGGGAATAAAGGGATGACTCGCCTTCATTGATAAAGATGTCATAATACCGCTTGTCCCACTGCTGCATCCTTGAGAACTTCAGAGTCCAAGCAGTAGTGTTGCGTGAAGGAGTGTGCACTCTTCTAGGTTGCTCCTCTGCAGATATCCGACAATGACACACCAGCAAACAATGAGCTGGAAATAGACATAGGTCTTGTGGAGTGAGCATGCACCTTTGTGTTTAAAGGTGTGCCAGCCTTCTGGTGACAGTATAGAACTGTTCTAGATATCCATCTTGAGACACTTTGTTTTGTTAAAGGGAAACTCTTTCATGGTGCGCTATAGGCTACAAAGAGTTGGCTGGATCTGCAAAAACTAGTTTTGTCAAAATAGAACTTTAAGCATCTTTTGCTATCCAGAGAGTGTAATGCTCATTCGGCTGACGTTTGAGGGTTCAGAAAAAATTAGTTTAGAACCACAGGTTAAGATGAAAGTCTGATGGGGAATTAGGAATGAATTTAGGGTTTGTGCATAGAATAACCCTATTGTCTCTAAACCGGAGGAAGGGCTCCTGGATGATGAAAGCCTGAATTTTGCTGCCTTGTCTTGCTGATGTTAAAGCGAAGAAGAGAGCTACCTTCCAAGAGAGAAATTTGATATCCGCTTTAGGGATAGGCTTGAATGGATCTCTCATTAACTGTGAAAGTAGTGTTCAGCTGCCAAAGCGGGGGAGGAGTCCGCACTGGCAGAAATTTTTTGAATAATCCTTTGAGAAATTGCTTAATGAGTCTAGTAAACCTAGTGATGGTGTCTTGTACGATCTCCTAAAGCGAGAAATGTCTGCCAGATGGACTTTAATGGAGGCGTGAGCCAGACCTGATTTAGCAAGATGTAGAAGATAAAGTAAAATCTCTTTGGGTGAAGAAGAGATGGGATGTATATTTGTTCTCTATCACCATATGCAAAACCTTTTGTACTTTAGATGATATGTTTGATTAGTACTGCCTGCTCGCGCTCTAGCTGGTATGTCCCTGCAATCCGACAATGTTCAGATGTCCAAATTTGTTGAACTCAGGAGCTATGCTGATAACCAAAGAGTCTTACGGTCTGGATGCACAACTTGTCCCTAGCTTATCGTCAGCAGAGATGGGATCGGTTTGATTTGAACGCGACTCTTCTGTGAGAGGATGAGAAGTTCCGTGAATCAATGCTGGCACTTCCAGGTTGGGGCTATGAGTATTATTTTGTAGGGTTCGGCCTTCATTTTTCTGTGGACTTTTGGGAGGGGAGGGATCAGAGAAAAGACTTAGGCAAATATTCCGACCATGCAATGGAAAATGCATTCCCCCACGTACCCTGTTGAGGATGCCAGTTTCTGAAGAACTCGCATTTTCTGTTGTGCGAAGTCCCCCACTGTAGGAAAATCTGCTCCAACGTTTGTTGATCCAGTTCCCATCCTGCGTTTGTTGATCCAGTTTGTGGCAAGATGTCTTCAGTCTTGCCAAGGTGTATGATATAGAGTTCTGGTTCCCAGGTACATGTTCTTCACTTAGAAGCACCATGTGATGGACGGACCATTCCCAGACTTGTTGAGCTTCCTGGGATAGAGGGTGAGATTTTGTGCCACCTTGCTCGTTGATGAATTGCAGTTTGGTTGTCCTGTCTGTCCGAATGAGCACTGTGGAATTCTGTATTCAGAGAAAGAATGCTTGTAAAGCCAAATGCACTGCCTTTAGTTCAAGTAGATTCATGTGGAAGCCGCAATGAGAATGTGGCCATTTACAGCTGAGCTGGAAATCTTGAAGCTAAGCTCCCCACCCTTCCAGGGAAGCGTTGGTTGCAATGACTAAAGGTGAGCACTGAGTAAAGAAGGGCAGACCAATGGACAGATGTGCGGGTTGTGTTCACCAGGTGACTGATTTGACTATTGCCGGGGTCACCTGGATGAGGTTGTCGAAGGTACCTGTAGCTTGTACCCATTGAATGAATAATGCTGCTTGAAGCTGGTGCATTCATAGACAGTATGGAACTAGATGGATGCAAGATGACATCATGCCCAGTAGAGATTTGTAGAGGTGAAGGCAAAGTGACTATTTTTTTGTATTGGTTTGGCGAAAGTCAACAGTTTTCATTGTGTAGCTCTGTTGTGAGGTACGCTCTGCTGAGTGCTGTGTCTAGCAGGGCAATAGGACAGTTATCTGTTGTGGTGGTTGAAGGACTGATTTGTCTGGATTCAGAGGAAGGCCCACCTCGTTGAACAGGTGTATGCAGGTCATTGTAGATGTCCACACAAACTGGTCGGAAGGAGCCTTGACAAACCAGTCTGTGATACAGGAGAACATTTTATGTCTTTGTTGCCTGGGGGAAGGCTGCTACAGGCGCTAAGCACTTCAAAAAAATGTGGGCGGATTTGAGGCTGAAGGGTAGCATCCTGATCTGATAGTGCCTGCAGGCTACTGTGGACCGTAGACATTTCCTGTGTTTTAGATAGATGGGTATAAGGAAATATGCCTCTTCCAGGTCTAGGGATAACATGGAACTTCCTTTGTTCAGGAGTTGCAATATACCTTGCAATGTAACCATGCGGAATGACTTTTTTGAGTTAATTGTTGAGGTTTCTTAAATGCAGAATTGGTCAGGTGCGTGGCTTTGCGGGCAGCAAGAAGGCTGCTCTTTAGTGGGCTTTGCCAGACAGATTCCTAATCCATCAATCATCCGACACATAAAGGGCTTTCCTGCTCCAGCTCTCAACTGCATTGGGTCTTGCCACACCCGAGAATCCCCCGTTCTGTCTCCAGTGTGGGCGTGGTGTGGAGGCGGGTGGAGGCCTGAGCGTGCCCCAGCATGGCCTGCCGCGTGATGTATGACGGGCAAGGGGAACTATCCCCAGCGCCGGGCCTGCTGCGGACAACTCTGCCACTGAGCACTGCAGACGATCGCTCTCCGTCCTCTGGAGTTCTGGGCCAGGCTGTGACTGATCGCCGCTGAGGGACTATCGGCACCTACATCCGCCTGGAGGCTGTGAAGCGTGCACGTGGCCCGGTTATGTTGCGACCTGTGTGGGGTGGCGACCAGCAAGGCACCGGCCGCAGCACCTGTGTGCAGCCGCTGCCTTCTCATCTGCTAACAGCCACCGCTGCTGCCTGCTATCCGGACCCGGCAGCGCAGTCCGGGGCCGAATTGGGTGTGGTGGTGAGCCGGTAGCCTGCTCCACATGCCAAGAACAGATGCATACTGGTAAGTAGCATTTTCCGTTTGAGGCATATGAGCTGCAGATCGCATACTTCTGCATAGACTATTCAGCAGTTCCGCTGTTAGCGGTGGCTACCTGTATGCGTTGCAGTAGTTTGCAAAAGTGTTTTCAGTACAGCCTGGCCCACACTTGATTGTTGTTTTGCATGCACATCTACACAGTAGTGTTTAGTGAAAGTGTGCGGTGCAGACCATGTTGCAGCTTTGCAAATATCATCCATGGGAATATTTCCTAAGAATGCCATGGATGCCCCTAGTTTGTGTGTGGAATGTGCTCTAGGGGGAATGGTTAATGTACATTTTGCTTTTTGGTAGCATATTTGAATGCTTTTAACGATCCACCTGGCAATTCCAGATTTTGATTTAGGATTGCCTTTGTGTGGTGTAGAAAAAGTTACAAAAAGTTGGTTAGTTTTCCTGAAACTTAATACAAAAGAGCAGAAAAAACTCTGAACAATCAATCATAGAAAGAAAAAGAGAAAAAATCTATATCACGTTGGATTGTATATGCACTATTTGTGAGGTATGTGTAACCCTAAGCGATCACTAGATTCTTTTGCATGCCGGATACTATTGATTATTTTTGATTGTGGCTTGACACACTTTTGTTTGTAGAATCATCGTAGATAAACTGTTAAGAACATTGTCAGAATAATTGTGAAAAAACTGAATACACATATAACAATAATTGTCTCCAAATGTTAGAAATGACCAGGTAAAACTCTGTTAGATCCTCCTCTATTGTAATGCTGATACTTCTTAATGGATGCATGAATATATCCCCAAGTCCGCATAGATCTACGTTTCTGGCTGTATATTTCAAATAAGGGTAACGAGAAAGTATTTTAGATTTCTCAGTGATAATTGTCCTTTTAATGTCTTTTTAATTGTACATATTAATGTATGTCTTGTGTATATATCTTTATAACCTTGAAGAAGTCCCGTTGGGACGAAACGCGCCGCGTCGGCTATGAATTGTATGCTGTACTTTTAAATCAGAAAAACTTGAACAACAAAATAAAGAAAAATTCCTTATCAAGACACTGAAGTTTATCGTGAATCTTTTTGGGATATATTACACATTTGTCTGTTCATTGATTTTGACATATATTTCTGTCCACAATATACGAACTTGAGTTGTGTGCTGAGCTATTTCTGTTCTTTTCCTGAAACTTATTGTCCTTTCAATATAAATAGAGAATAGCTCTTTTGACGTCAAGCGTATGAAGAGCTCGTTCTGCTACGGAGTCTGGTTGAGGAAAGAAGACTGGGAACTCAACAGACTGGTTAAGGTGAAAAGCTGAAATTACTTTAGGTGGGAATTTAGGGTTTGTCCTAAGAACCACCTTGTTGCGATGTATTTACAAAAATGGTTCTTGTATGGTTAATGCCTGGAGTTCACCCCCTCTTCTGAGGGATGTGATGGCCACAAGGAAAGCTACTTTACATGTGAGGAACTGTAGCTCACATTTATGCAACGGTTCAAATGGGGGACCCATAAGTCTTGTAAGGACAATATTTAGGTTCCATACTGGAGAGGTTGGAATTCTGGGAGGAATTATCCTTTTAAGACCTTCCATGAAAGCTTTGATGGGAGGTACTCTGAACAAGGACAAGTGTTGTCGGTTCTGTAAGTAAGCTGCTATAGCAGCAAGATGTAATCGTATAGATGTGTATGCCAGATTACATCTTTGTAGGTGCAGGAGATAACAAATCATGTTTTGAGTGGAAGCATCTAGTGGATTGATCGTGTTGTTATTGCAGTAAATAATAAATCTTTTCCATTTAGCTGCATAGCATGATCTAGTGGTAGGACGTCAAGCTTCTTTAATGACGTTCATGCAATCTGGTGGGAGATTGAAATAACCAAACTCTAAGACTTCAGGAGCCAGAACGCAAGGTTCAGTTGCGCTGGTTCTGGATGTCTTATCTCTCCATGGTTCTGTGTGAGAAGCTTTGGGGAGAGGTGGAGCTTTTGGTGTGGGACTACTGAGAGTTCCAGTAGTGTTGTGAACCCTGGTTGTCGTGCCCATGTTGGCGCCACCAGGATCGTTGTGAGAGACTGTTGTTTGAGTGTCGCACCAGTAATGGAATGAGTGGGAGAGGCGGAAAAGCGTACGCAAATCTGACTGACCAGTTCATCCATATCGCATTGCCTTTGGACAATGGGTGTGGGTACCTGGAGGCATAGTTTGGGCATTTTGTGTTTAAATGTGTGGCAAACAGATCTATGTCTGGATGTCCCCACATTTGAAAGAATGGATGAAGAACTTGCGGATGAAGTTCCCATTCGTGAATCTGCTGTTGTTGACGACTGAGCAGATCCGGAATTTGATTGTGAATCCTACGTAGATGCTCTGCTAAGAGGTATATCTTTTGGGGGATGACCCATCTCCAAATGCTTGGTGCTAGTTATGAAAGCTGCAGAGAGTGTGTTCCGCCCTGTTTTTGTATATAGTACATTGCTGTCATGTTGTCCGTTCGGACAAGGACAGCTTTCCCTATGAGATGTTTCTGAAAAGATTTTAGGGCGAGAAATATAGCCAGTAATTACAGGTGATTTATGTGGAGAAGTCTTTGTTGAGGGGTGCAGATACCCTGGATAGTGTGATCTAATAGATGAGCTCGCCAGCCGGTGAGGGATGCATCTGCTGTGAGCACTATTTGTGGAACTGAGTCTACAAACGGCCGTCCTCAGTAAAGATTTTGTATGTTCCACCATTGCAGATAGCGATATGTGCGGCTGTCCACCAACACCAGATCTGTAAGTTGACCCTGAGCTTGGTTCCACTGTTGTGCTAGGCCTTCTTGTAATGGGCGAATCTGGAGTCTTGCGTAAGGAATAATTAAGATGCAAGAGGCCATCATCCCTATTAGCTGCACGAACACTCGAGCTGGTAGTGAGTGCTCCAGCTGAAATTTTGCTATGAGTGCTTGCATACTGCTTATCCTGGTTTGGTTGGGGTATGCAAGGGCTTTGGAAGTATCTATTGATGCACCTAGATACTGTTGACGGTTGTAGATGCGACTTGGTGAGGTTTATTGTGAATCCTAATTTGTGTAGCAGCTGGATTGTGTGGTGTGTGTCTTGCACACAAGCTTGGTGTGACCTGGCTTTTATGAGCCAGTCGTCTAAGTAAGGAAACACATGGATGTTTTGTCTCAAGTGGGCTGCTACAACTGCGAGGCATTTTGTAAAGACTCTGGGTGCTGTTGTGACTCTGAACGGTAGGACTTTGAACTGATAGTGATGTCCATCCACTACAAACCGTAGGTATTTTCTGTGAGCAGGGTTAATAGGAATGTGAAAGTAGGCGTCCTTGAGATCTAGAGTGGTAAGGAAATCGCCTTGTTGAAACAGGGGCAGGACCTGTTGTAGTGTGACCATGTGGAAGCGGTCGGATTGTATAGACCGGTTTAAAGGCCTCAGGTCTAATATAGGCCTGAGAGTTCCGTCCATTTTTAGAATTAGAAAGTAAAAGGAGTAAATCCCTGTGTTTAGGTGATGTACGGGAACCGGTTCTATTGCATACTTGCAAGAGAGAGATAGAACCTCCTGCTTGATAAGTGCAAGATGTTCTGTGGACATTGGACGTTGCTTGGGAGGTATGTTGGGTGGAGTAGAATTGAGTTCCAGGCAGTAACCATACTGGATAATTTGTCTTACCCACCTGTCTGTGGTGATGGAATTCCACAGAGATAGGAACTGTGATAGTCTATGCCCGACTGGAGTGGAATGGTCGGGGGGAAGTGTAGGGAAGTCACTGTTTTGTTGTGGGGGAGTTGCGAGTTTTAGAACCGTGTCCTCTCCCTCTGTTATTGCCTCTGTAATTCCCTCTATACTAACCTTTATTAGGGGAATTTTGGGTGGGGCTTTTATAAGTGGAAGAGTTGGCTTCTGTACCAATGGTCTTGGAGGCTCCTCTATAAAAGGAGCGACGAAAAGAACCTCTACTATTTGTTGCTTGCAGAGCCCCCATGGATTTGGCTGTCTCTGTGTGCTTTTTCATCTTTTCTAAAGATATGTCGGTAGTGGGTCCAAACAAGTGTTCCTGATCTAAGGGCTGGTTGAGAATGGTAGACTGCACTTCTTGTTTAAAGCCAGATATGCGCAGCCATGCATGTCTACGTAATAAAACGATTTTATTTATTGCACGGGATGCTGTATCCGCTGCATCGAGGGCACATTTTATTGATGTATTAGTAATTAACTTTCCCTCTTGTACAACATCATTTGCTTTGTTCTCATGCTCTTCAGGGAGATGTTTTCAAGCTCATCATAGTAGGCCCTGTCATACCTTGCTAGCAAAGCTTGTGAATTAGCAATGCGCCAAAAGTTAGCTGCCTGAGACGCAACTCTTTTACCTGATGCGTCCAGTAACTTAGATTCGTTATCTGGCGGAGGGGCATCACCTGTGGTTTGAGAATTTGCCCATTTGTGGGCATTTGCCACTACTGAGTCTCGTGGGAGTTGCAATTTAATATAAACTGGATCACTTGCAGCTGGTTTGTATTTGTTCTCAATTCTAGGATTGAGAACCCTAGCCCTGACAGGGTCCTTAAAAACCTCAGGGGCATGTTTAATTATACCTTTGAGCATAGGGAGAGTATTTGTTGTCTTTTGAGGTTGAGAGAATGTCTCCAACAAAAAATCTTCCTCTAGGGAGTCTGAATGAAGTTTGACCCCAGGGAATTGTGCAGCTCTATTTATTAGTTGCGCAAACCCCACATTATCATCTGGAGGGGATGGTCTGGAGGGATATACATCTGGCTCAGGTACATCTGGGGCATCATAATCGTCCCAAGAGTCATGAGGCGGGCTACTGTGAGTGTCATCATCAGTATTTGTATTATGTGGTGAGTGTATGTCCTCATCCTTATCTCCTATATCCTCATCATCATCTTGTGGTGTAGGTGAAAGAGGAGGCACTGGAGAGTGTGCTGGAGAAGGTATAGTGTTTGGAGGTTGTGGAGGTAGAGAGAAAGGTCTCATTGGAGAGGTGGATGAGTCTTTCTTCTTGGATGGTATCTCAGGAGTTTGAGGTGTCCAATTTCCTCTTTTTACGGGGTATAGAGGTGAAATGTCCAGTAATGGGGTCAATATGGAGTGTTTTTTTATCTAGGATCCAGTGGATCTGGATAGAAAGGTTCTTTGGATCCATTGCCTTTTTCGGCGCCGAAGATTTCGGTTCCGAGTGGTGTTTTTGCCTGTCCTCTTTAGCTTTAGGTGGGGTTTCGGTCTCCTTCTGTTTCAGCTGAGTTTTCGACTCCGAAGGTTTAATTTGTTTTTTCGGATCCGAAGACTTGGATTGAATTTGCTTCGGTGCCGAAGAATCCGGGACCTTGGTTTTTGGCTTAGGTGCCGAAGATTCTGGTGTGGACGGGGTCTTGGATTTATGCTTCGGTGCCGAAGATGGTTTTTCGGCACCGTGATGTAGTTGGCTCGATCCCGAGCTGACTGAAGGCTTTATGTGCTTCGGAGCTGGGCCCGGAGGCGGGGCTTCTGAAGTCTTGTCTCGGTGTCGACCCGGACCCGAAGGTGAAGGTGTTACTGGAGCCTTTTGTTTTTTTGGGGCAGGGGCCTCGACATCAGTACTCACGCTCCGTTGATCTGGAGTTATCGTCTGGTCTTCTGAGTCCGATCCTTCAGCTTCGGAGACGCTGGCTTGTTCATCTCCTGTCTCCAGATCATCGTGGTCTGCCTCAAAGATGTTGTCCGGCGCTGGAACGGTCGATCTGGACATTTCGTGATGTCGAGCTCAGGGATTACGTATAGTCTTCTTAGACCTCAAAGAGTCACAGGCCTGACAGTGTTGACTCTCGTGTTCTGGCGAGAGACAAAGGTTGCAGACCTCGTGGAGATCTGTGTGTGGGAATTTAGCCCCACACTTGCATTTTTTAAATGGAGTCCTTTCCATATTCTGGATGATGGCGCCAATCGGCCCAACGGCCCACGTCCACGACCGGACTCGAAAATGTCTTTTATAATGGATACGCGTCGAGAGAGATCGCGATCGAAACAATACCGTCGAGCATTTGCGCGTTGCGCGTTGAAGGGGAATCGAAAGGCACCGACCCGGAGTGCAGCAAATTACATCCTAACCCGATGGTGGAAAAAAACAATCTAACAATGGAGTCGATGCCCATGCGCACTACTACCTAGAGGAGGAGTCACCTAACCCATGACTACAAAGACTTCTACAATAACAAAGTACAAACATCCGAGCCCAACACCAGATGGTGATCTATGCAAAAGTATGCGATCTACAGCTCATATGCCTCGAATACATGATGCCAAACAATCAAAACTCTCCTTCGAGAGCAGACGCCTTACTTGTGAGGCAGAGCAGGGCCAGTGCTCTGAACCAGCTGCCGACCACCTAGAAGACGATGGCCCCCAGGAAAAAGACCTCAGAGCTACTCATGGACGTAAAGACAAGCCTAAAACAAGCATTGGCATAGCCAAGAGGTCTCGCTTTTGGGACCTTATAAGTATTTAGTTATGCAGCACAATATCCTTAGTGCAACAACATCAACTGTTGCATGGTTAAACACTTATAAGGACCCAAATGCAAGACATATTGGCTATGCCAATGTCATCACACATGCAGGACCTGTAACTTAAATTATTAGATTGAACTAAAATTATTGCCGAAGACCTGTAAAGCTGATGGAGATGTATTTATTGTTTTTATTTTTTTATTCATTCATTCACCAATAAAGTGGCCTGATGGTGTTCAAACTTCAACAGACTGAATTAAATGTCTTTTGACTTAGAATTACTTTCTGTGGAGACATGACTGTACTTTTCAAATAACCCATTTGAGGGTTGAAAACCTCAATTCAACTTAATATTGTGAATGAGGAGGAGGAGCCTAGCGCGCAACCAAGATGGCCGCGTAGGTGCGAGGCTCCCGAGGACCTCCGCGACCTCCTGCATAAATCCTGACAGAATCCTGTCCCAGATGAGGGGACTGTATTTGTGAGCCCGAGCAGAGGTGACACCCGTTTTCCGTTTTTAAATCGGACCTCGGACACCGGCAGGAGCATCGATTGAGGTTTGCGGCCTTCTCCACACCGGCCCCCCGTACTGGAGTTGTGGGGCGATCCGGACACAAAGTGAACAACAGCGGCGGGCAAGGCTGGGTGACTCGCGTACCCCGCACTTTCACTTTCGCTTTTGCGCCCTCCTTGCTGCCAGGCGAGGTTGGGTTGCGGGGCGGTGTGCGGTGGTGTGGTCTCGCTGGGGTGCCCTGCCGGTCCGCCAGCTGCGGTCCGTCCTGCGGAGCGGTGGTCGCTCCCCCCTGGACCCCTTGAACTGGATTGTCGGCCCCCCCCTTTCTTGAGGAGACTGACTCGTCTTGGGGATTGAAACCATGTCCACAAAACAAGATGGCGATCGGGCTAAGATAAAATCGACCCGCCGTGGCGCGGCCCAGCAATCCAACAGTATGGACCGCTACACCCTCCAGAAGGGATCCCCAGAGGCGCCGCGTAGGTCCCCTACGGGCCCGACTGATGCTTCCGCTCTGCCCACGGACCTGACCCTCCGAGACGTCATGGGCGCCATCGCCGAGATGAAGGCCTCGGTGGACCAGCGCTTCGACACTCTGGCGCAGAAGATTGACTCGGTCCTCGTGGACGTGGGCCTCGTGAGGGCTGATTTGTCTAAAACCAACGACCGGGTCGACTCTTTGGCCCACTCTACCACGGGCCTCACAACGGACGTGGCGGCCCTCCAACAGGAGGTGCGCAGGCTTGGCCAGGCGAGCGCCCTGATGAATCGTCGGCTGGAGGATTCCGAGGGTCGGGCCCGGAGGAACAACGTCCGCATTATCGGGGTGCCGGAGGGACGCGAGGCGGAGGCGGCGGATCTATTTGTTGAGGACCTGGTTCTCACCCATCTCCAGCCTCGGGGGCTGAGTAAATTCTTTGCGGTGGAGCGTGCCCACAGGGTCCCCGGGGGTAGGCCTAAGGTTGGAGCCCCTCCGAGGCCTCTCATCGCCCGGATCTTCAATTTTCGGGACAGACGCGCTATCCTACAGACTTCCAGGCTACAAGGGCCGGTCAAACTTGACAATATGGACATCAATTTCTATCCTGACTTCACTCCGGCAGTCCAAAAGCAGAGACTGAGCTTTCTTGGAGTTAAACGTCGCCTAAGGGACCTGAATCTCAAATATGCGATGCTTTTTCCAGCTAAGCTGAGAGTGGAGGTGGATGGCCACACGCACTTTTTTGATCGACCCGAGGTGGCCGGGGACTGGCTAGACACTTTGCCCGGAGATCGGGGCCGGGGGGGTGGGGGGGGGGTGCGGTTGGTGGGGAGGGCCCGCCGGATCAGGACTGAGGGACTAATGGTAGGCCTTGCTCTGGACTGCGTTGTTGTCACTATTGACTGTTAGGGTAAGTTCCCCTCCTGTGGAGGTCGTGTGGGGTCTCTTGGGGGATCTCCCTCCTCCTCTGGGGGACTAGTTAGTTTTCTTATCTATGGGGCGACAGGCACACTGCACTTTGGGGGGGCTGTTTGGGCTCATGCAGGGGTGCAGGGTGGGGGGAGTTCTGTTGGGTTGGGTGGGTTGGGGTGGGGTGTGGTTCGTTTCTACCGCAAGGCAAACCCGTTATTGTATTGTTGTTTTTGAGATGCTCTGGGGGGGACAAATGATGGCTTCGTTATGTGATGGGGGGTAGGGATTTGACTTTGTTGTCCTGGAACGTTAACGGACTGGGTGATAGGATCAAGCGGGGTGTGGTCCTGCAGTATCTGAAACGGACTTCGCCTGATGTGGTCTTTCTGCAGGAGACACACCTTATTGGTAACTCCTTTTGTGCCATGAATCGCCGTGGCTTTCGCTTGGTGGCCCACTCGGGCTTGACATCAGGCTCGCGGGGGGTGGGCATCATGGTCAAGACCTCGCTCCCGCTAGAAATAGACGAGGTGCGCCATGATGAGAGGGGACGCTACACTGTTTTGGTGGGGAGGATGGAGGGCAAGGTAGTTGTTTTTGTCTCTGTGTACGTCCCACCGGGGCTACAGTCCACCACCTTTGCAGATCTGGGACGCCTCCTCCTTGACCTCCCAGGGGGGCTTCTGGTGGTTGGGGGGGATTTCAATGCGGTGGCTTCTGGGACTATGGATCGCCATCCCCCTAGGGACCTCCCCGGGCACAGGCGTGGTTAGCGGGCCTTTTGGACACACTGGGATTGGTGGACTGCTGGCGTTTAAAGCATCCCACCCAGCTGCAGTACACCTTCCATTCGGGTGCCCATGGTAGCCTCTCGCGGCTTGATTATGTCCTTGTCCCTGCGGCCTATGCTGGGAGGGTGGGAGAGGTGCGCCATCTGGCGCGGGGTATTTCAGATCATTCCCCGCTCCTGTTGCACTTGGGTGTCTTCCCGAGGGGAGAGGGCAGGGTAGCCCCAATCAATGCTTGGTACCTGCGTGACCCCACTGTTCGTGCTGACCTGATTAAATCATTGCAACGGTATTTTGAGGAGAATGTGGGGTCCGTCCCGTCGGCTATCTCCCTGTGGGAAGCCTTCAAAACAGTTCTCAGAGGGGAGGCCCTCTCCTTTATCTCCCATGCCCGCAGACGCGCACAGGAGGAGGTGACCCGGGTGGAGGCTGAAATTACTGAATTGGAGGGTGGTCTGGGGAGTGGGGTGACTGACGCGGCGCTGCATGTCCTACACCTTAAGCAGGCGGCCTATAGGGCCCTCGTCACGGAGGCGGCCAGGGGCCTTAGCAGAGAGCAACAGGGGCGACTGTACGATGTGGGTGATAAGGCTGGCAAACTGATTGCGTGGTTGGATAAGAAGGAGAGAGCTAGTCGTGTGGTCCCGCTGATTGAGAGGATGGATGGTGTACGAATTACTGAGCCGGAAGGCATTGTTTCTTGCTTCGCGGATTATTTCCGCGAGGTATATTCTCCGGTCTCTCCCTGCTCGGAGGAGGATTCCCATGCCCTGCTGCGGGACATCGCGCTGCCCTCGCTTTCAGTGGAGGACAGGGATTCGTTGGATGCCGCTCCCACCTCGGATGAAATCGCTCTCGCCATACGCTCGGTCGCCTCGGGCAAGGCCATGGGCCCAAATGGCCTTCCTATCGAATTGTATAAGCTGCGACCGGATGTACTGGCACCTCACCTCCGCGCGATGTTCCTTGCGGCCCACTCGCGGGGCTCCCTCCCGCCGGACCAGCGTCTAGCTACCATCGTGGTTATCCACAAGGAGGGGAGACCGCGAGACCGGGTTACATCCTATCGGCCGATCTCGCTCTTAAATGCGGAGCCTAAAATCCTCGCCAAGGTGCTTGCCAACCGGCTGGTCGGCGTGGTGGGCGATCTGGTCCACCAAGACCAGTCCGGCTTTATTCCCCATCGCAACACGGCCCTTAACCTGCGGCGCTTGCACGGGGTGCTCGCGCGTGTTCCATTCGTGCGGGAGCCGGCCATCTTGGCGTCCTTGGACGCCACCATGGCGTTTGACACGCTCGAGTGGCCGTACATCTGGGCGATGTTGGCGAAATTTGGATTTGGCCCGGGATTCATCAGCTGGGTCAAATTGTTGTACTCTGACCCATTGGCGCAGGTGGTGGTGAATGGTCGAGTCTCGGCCCCATTCGTGCTGGGACGGGGCACGCGACAGGGTTGCCCCCTGTCGCCGCTCCTGTTTGCACTGGCCTTGGAACCCCTGGCGGAGTGGCTGTGGTGGCACCCTTCTATCCGTGGTCTCCGTTGGACCCCTGAGTATGAGGACCGCGTGTCCCTCTACGCCGATGACATCCTGTTGTACTTAGCCTCCCCGCGTAAATCCCTGATTGTCCTGGTCGATGTTCTGCGCTCCTTCGGCCGTAACTCAGGTCTTGTCATCAACTGGGCTAAATCCTGTGTCTATGTGCTTTCCGGGGAGGCTCCTGTTCTCCCGCGGGGCTGCTCGATCCAGATTGCCTCGCAGGGGTTTCGTTACCTGGGCGTATATATTACGCTGGACCCGGTGGCCCGCTACGAGCGGAATTTGCTTCCCCCCCTCCAGCGCTTGAAGGAGGACGTCGCGCGCTGGCGGCGCTTGCCGCTTTCGCCGCTCGGCCGGGCGGCATTGTTCAAGATGATGTCATTACCGCGCTTTCTGTACGCTCTCCAGAACTCGATGGACCTGGTCCCGGCGCGCTACTTCCGTGAGGTGGAGAGTTTGCAGCGCCGCCTGTTCTGGGACGGGAGGCCGCGTATAGCCCTGGCAAAGTTGACGCTCCCGTGGTATGACGGAGGGATTGCCCTCCCGGATATTAAGCGGTATTACTGGGCCTCCCAATTAGCTGCAATTAATCACGGCCTTTACGGGCCCGCCTTAAACCCGGCATTTGAAATGGACAAGACGCTCCTGCCCGGTGGCGATTACAATCGAGCGCTCTACACTAGCATGCCCGATTCCCGCTTGACGGGACCCACGCGTGTCATGGTGCGAGTATGGCACGCGGCCAATGCAGCTATGGGATGGAAGGACCGTTTGACCCGGGCGTCACCGTTGTATGCGTCTGAGAGGTTGGGCTCCCTATGGACCTCGAAGGGCTTCGATAGGTGGGACACGATAGGCATTAGTACAGTGGGGGATCTCTGGACGAGGGGAGGATTCAAAACATTCGAGACACTGCAGGCGGAGTTTCAGCTGCAGGGCAGTGAATACTTTCGATACCTGCAGGTCCGTCACGCACTGGGTTCTGTCTTCCCAGACGTGGCCGCCATCCCGGAGTCCTCCCCACTGGAGGATAGAGTGCTAGATGGCCACGTTCCGGATAGCACGATCTCCCTCATCTACAAGAAGTTGATTAATGACCGCTCGGGCTTACTGACTGGTCTCCGCGAGGCTTGGGTTGCCGATGGGTTGGAGCTGGACGACGAGGACTGGATTTCCGCGGTGGCCTCCCCGAAGGAGGTGGCCATCCCGGCTCGCCTTCGCTTCGTCCAGCTTAAGATACTTCACCGGGTGTACATGACGGGGCCAGGGCTTCTGCGTATGGGCTATGCCGAGGATGGACTGTGTAAGCGTGGGTGCGGTGCATTGGCGACTTTTTTACATATTCTGTGGGAATGTCCGAGGGTGGAGCGATTCTGGCGTGGTGTGCATGAGGTCCTGCGAGCGGTTACGCATGTCGTGCTGGTGCCTGAAGCGAGGAGATGCCTTCTGAATGTATGGGAACCGACCGACTACTCGGTTCCGCAGACGCGATGGGTGACGCTGGGTTATATGATTGCTAAACGGGACATCGCTCAACTGTGGGGATCCCAGAGGCCCCCGGCAGTGTCGGCCTGGAAAGAACACATGGATTGGTGCATGTTCCGAGAGAAGGTGGTGTATGTGGCGCGGGGTAAGCCTGGGGCATGGCTGAAGGTGTGGGGCCCCTGGAACGCCTACCGCGGGGGTATTTGCGAGCCGCCATTGTTGCCTCCCGCTTCACCAGCTCCGTCCCCCTAGATGACCCCCTCCCTCAATCCCGGGCACAGTGTTTTCCCAGTCCCGGACCTATTCCCATTCCCCTCCTTCGATTTTAGTGTATGGTTGGGGTCCCCCCATTTGAGGAGCATACGTTGTCACTTTCGCTCTCGGGTTGCCTTGCGGGTGTGGTTTTGTGTTGTTGTGTTGTATAAAACGAAACCGTATTGTGGGCTCAGAGTCATGTGGCCCACGTTGTTGATACCTCCTGCTTTAGCGTCTCTGTAACGCCAAGTGCCTTATTGTATATATGTCATTTATTTCTGTCACTTTAGCGGCCGGCCGGAAGGTTGTAGGCCCATACCTGTATATATTTGGGATTGTAATAAACGGTTTCAAAAAAAAAAAAGAAAAAAAAAAAAATATTGTGAATGAGAACTGACAACTCCAGTCCAACAAGCACTCTCGAGCCCTGCATTGAAGTGTAGGGGCTGTAAAAATTAAAGTGTTATGCAAAGTGTAGCAAATGAGCCACGCCCTTTAACACACAAGAATGGTGTTCAAGTAGTGGGTGTCCAGTGGTGCACTGTGCAGCTCATTGTCCCAAATATATGACTAAACATGGTGTGCTAGGGTGCTGCTTTTTACAGAGCATATTTTCAACTGAAATGGCCATTAGATTAGCACCAGTCATGCACCTTTACTGATAAACCTAGGTACAAACGATAATGCGCAGAAATCTTATTTCAGTGTGTATTTATCATTTTTGCATCACACAAGTATAGTGTCTTGGTTCGTTTAGATCCTATTGAAATTCCCTCTTCGCTCAGAATTACAAATACAACAATGTGTCTCAATTGAACTTTTCTTGCTGACAATATATTTAGGAATGGTTGAAAAGTTAATTACAAGTAATTACATTTGATTGTGTTAGAAAACATGTGACATTCTGCAGCTTTTCTATCAATACTCGAAGTACTCCTGCAAGACTGTCACTTATTTCACATTATAAAATTCACTCCATTTGTCATCAAGGAAAAAAAAGAAAACACCCATCTCCTTGTTAAATAAACAGCAGTATGTCAGAATATATTGAATGACACTTCACCTCGGTCTTCAAACTCACACCAAATGCAACAGAATAAAACAAAATGTACAGTCCTCTTTATGCCTTCAGAACACCAGCAGGAAAACCTTGGTGGTGCTGCCGTCAACCCCCCCCCCCCCCCACCCCCCCACTTCCGGTGCTTTTAAGACCGAAAGGCTATGGAAATTATTTTTAGCCATGCTGTGCAGTAAGGCTGAAAATAATGTAAACAAGCATTGGCATAGCCAATAGGTCTAGCTTTTGGGACCTTATAAGTACTTAGTTTTGCAGCACAATATCCTTGGTGCAGCAACATCAGCTGTTGCATGGCTAAACCTTGTACCTTATAAGTGTACCATTTCATCACCTAAATCACGTATTCTATTCAAGAGCAGGTCAATCCTGATTGCAGACTGAACACATGCAATGCAGTTATACTGCAAAATTTCCAGGTATCAGGCATTCCAATACTTTTAGCTTCAAACCTATAAATATACCACAGAATCCTGTGCAACTTTAGCTAATATTCTATGTAGGCAACCTGCGGACTTGGCATTTTCTTTAACTGCAGACCAGAAAGCAAGCACAGGGCAGAAAACATTTTGAAGACACCCTGCACCCCGTCTCCCCTCTTGTAGCATGCATACAGAAACCGGGTGTTTACATGTTTTTTAATAATGGATAACCTGAGTAAAGTTCAAATAGGCTTCTTACGAAAATGGCTAATTACTGTCAGAACTATGCCAATGTGAAAACATATGCTGCGCTCTAGATCTCAGCAGTCTGCTTCTGTCTTCATCAGATGCCGATCCCAGCAACGTCATACCAGCTCAATTCTTTGGACTTGAGCCTCCTACCATACTCGCTCAGCAGTCTGACACTCGCTGTGAGTTTCACTTGGAACAATGATGGGGTGAGGGTACTCAAGTCAACCATCACTACTCGAATACCTCACGAGGAAGAGCGGAATGGAAAGTGAAGCCAGCGGACAAAAATTACTACAGAAAGTGACGCATGTAAGATGTGTTTTGGAAAGAGGGGACTAGTGTTTTTTAGAATCCTGGAAGCAAAATTAAAAATTTTAAAAATGGAGAAAGAAATTGGGGAAGTTTCATCAAGTGTTTTGGCTATCTTCCCTGGACAGTTCCGGAGGTACAAATGAACAACAAATGTTCAAATCTTCTCATTGGACTTGCATGTTGGGAATCATTTCTAGCACTAATTATCAGAGAGCACAAACTACTTGCAGAACGAGCACACCAGCCTCGTGTACGCTTGATGTGTGACCACCCCTCGTTTACGTCATACATGGCAAGTACGGATTCCTATCACCCCAAAGAAGGCACTGGGAGTTAGTGCATTAAGACATCAGTAGTTTGAATGTACACTTCAGTACACAGTGGTCTCCCACAGAACGTACTTGTGTATTAATACTGCAATTTCTCGTTTAAGTACTTACTGGACATGCAGGATGGTTAATGACTATTTTAGTTTCAGAGGTGTTCAGCAAAAGTGCAGTTTCACTGCTAACATCCCAGAAATAGCCAGTAATGTCCCCAAATTTCTATCAACCACTGCTATTGCCCTACACCTGACAAATATTCCTGTTTCCTCTCTCCACTAGTCTCCGTCAAATGAACTTTAAATCTGCATAACTTGTTGGTGTTTTCAATGGTGAAGCAACGATCAGGTCTCGCAAGAGTCCCTCCCTCTGCTATGGACCGAAAATCAGCAGTAGGTAATTACTGTGTGTTTTATCTTATGGTATCTGATCTTTAACGAGCGACAAAAGCTTCTGGTTAATCGCTGAAATGGTGTCGATCTAGTTCCCCCACACTGATGTAAGAATTCTGGGAGGATTCCAGGCCCGCATCACAACAAGCAACACCTGTGATAACATCAAGCAAGGCTGCAACCCTGTCTCTGAAAGTGCAACTTTCCCAGCAACTGCTGGGCTTTATCGAGACCCAAGTCTTCCCACTGCAAGATGGGTGAGGAAACACTGTAGACCGGAGAGGCCTATGTGCTCAAGTGCAGAGTGCTTTTAAAAGACACAAAACTACAGCCAGCGACAGTGCAGATACCTTCAAAAGTCAAATACCGCCACGCACCATCTTACAGAGAACAGCTGGTGCAAGAGACCACGAGGTGCCCAGGCAAAGACCACTAATGAAGCTGTGGTACATGTGACGTATCAAACCACTGAGGCTATACAAAAACAAGATCTACATGCACACGCTGTCACATTCAAGAGCCAGGGAATCTGTATCTAACAATTACAGTGGTTCAAAACACCTTGGTTAAGAAGATGCATTTTATATTGTGTGACTGACAGTGCCACATCTCACAAAGAGCCTCAACCAACGTGAACACCGCTGCTCTAACACATGACACCTGTAGGTAAAATGACCGGGTTTTATTTTCCATCCATCTGTTCTTCCTCTTTTAATCAAGTTCGAGATGTTGCGAAAAGTAATTTTCATTTACAAGTAATAAATCCTTTGACGCTAAACTGGCAAAAATTAACAACAAGTTGCTGTTATTTATATTATTAATAATTGGTGGTTATGGTTTTTAAGTTAGCAGTTACCAAAAGGCTGTCTGGGGAGCTTAACTTCGCAAACAAATTGCCTACTGAAAATCAAACTGTGGCCCAGGAGCCGTACAAACAGAAACTACGAGGGCAGCGGGTAAACAAATGATGCAAGCTTGTCCACAACATGTTTGTGAAGGGTGTGCAACATACTTCCAACCACTAAAAAAAAAAAAAAAAAAAGAGTAGTAAAAAACAAAAACGAAGACAAGTGTGGAAATACACTAGGTGCAAATTCATTTATCAGAAAACAAAACGGTAAATACCAGTAAAATGAGACAAACTTTGGCCGTGTGGCGTGAAAGAGACGCGGCCCTGTGGTGTAAGTGAAAGCGATCGCAGTGCGTGCGTGTATGCGTGCGCGCACAGTGTGTTCTTTTTCAAAGCACATACTCGTGCTTGTGGCGCGCCGCTGCGCACTCCCGCAAGCCGTATGCCGCCACAAGCACGAGTATGTGCTTGGAAAAAGAGCTGCACGACGGCTAAAGGTCTCCTAAGCAGTGCATGCACACTGCAGAGGCGAGACCTAAAAATAGGTCTCGCATTTACGCGAATTTAAGCTATTGGTATCGTAAATGACAATGCCTTTTATGTTTTAAAAAAGAAAACACAAAAAAAAGGCACTGTTATTTGCAATGTCAATAGCTCAAACTTGCGTAAATGCGAGACCTATTGCATTGCAAATGCTTGTACTACAGAGCTGTGGCCCGGCCCGCTCGGGGTGCTGTTCAGAAGGGACATTGCACGCTGCGTGACGTGACCTCCTCGAGGCAGTGAGGGAAGAGGTGACAGTCATCCACAGAGGTAAGTAAGAGCAGATCCCAGGTTTACTTTTTTTTTTACTTCCAGAACAGAAACAAGTGTAACTGTAAAATGGTCCGCATAGGTGAGTTGGAACTGCATCCACTTTGGTTAATTAGGAAACAAGATACATTTACACTGCCCTGTGTGTTGACTTTTAAGAAACTGCGAAACGACTTGAATTTACTTGTTTCCAAGTTCATTTAAAAAGCGTTGCCACTGTACTTGTATTTAGAATGCAGTGCTCATTTATTTAAAAATAACTGACATTGACTTCCATCTAGAGTACATTATATATTTATCTTCAAAAACAGAATAATTTAAATGCATCTTTTGCTTCTAAATATTGTAAAATTCGTCGTATTGAGAGAGCAATAAAAAACTACTGCGGTGACTTGCATTCAGAGCTAGGCATATTGTGCACTTTTAAAAGAACACTGCTAGACTCTGCAATTGGAGTTTGAGTGTACTTGTGTTAATAAATAAAGGTTACAGAATCACTTGGTATTTGTATTTTTACAGACTGTGAAATGTGAAACTCGCCTGCAGGCGGCCGCTGTCCCCCCTCCCCCATAGTAGGTTACCCAAAATGACACACACAAGACAGTTGGTGTTGGGTAACAATGCTGCAGGTTTATTACATAATTACACAATATGTAATGGGTGGGTTATCTTACGGGCGATCCAAGGGCAGGCAACCAACTGGGTCGCCTGCCCGCCAGATGAGCCGGGCAGCGCGGGAGCGATGCCCGCCGTTGCTGCCCTCCAGGTGATTCTTTCTACGATCACGTGCCGTTGGTAACTTCTACTCACGCCCCCCCTGTCGGGGCGGAGCGTCGCTTAGCAAGCCCCCGGTTGTTCAGGCCCACAACCGCCCGCAGGACTAGCGGGGCGCCGACCCGGCTTCCGGGACCTCCCTTGAGGCTCCTCGGTTTTGGCTCAGGCACCCCCTATGGTGCCGCGCAGAGGTACCCTTTGTACCGGCCTGCTTCCAGATCGCCCTGTAACTCCGCCTGCAACGAAAAACAAAACATTACAATGCTCAGAACCCCCCCCCCCCACCCAACGCCTACGCCGGTTAAGCGGTAGGGAGGGAAATGGCGAGGTGGGCGACAAAGAGGTCGCCAGGAGGGTGGGGGAAGGCTAAATAGCCTCCCCCTCACACCAGGGCCAGGAAGTGATACACATTGCGCGTCACTTCCTGCCAGCCCGAGGAGGGGGGCTCCGGTCGGCGTCCCCGCCCCCCCCGTGGGAGGGGTGACCGCTGCCCCGGGGGCACTAAGGCGCCGACCGCCGATTGGCCCCCTGCGGGGGCCGCGGTCAGCGGCATACCCCCAGGGGCACCCCGCTGTCCCCCCTCCCCCATAGTAGGTTACCCAAAATGACACACACAAGACAGTTGGTGTTGGGTAACAATGCTGCAGGTTTATTACATAATTACAGAATATGTAATGGGTGGGTTATCTTACTGGCGATCCAAGGGAAGGCAACCAACTGGGTCGCCTGCCCGCCTGATGAGCCGGGCTGCGCGAGAGCGATGCCCGCCGTTGCAGCCCTCCAGGTGATTCTTTCTACGATCACGTGCCGTTGGTAACTTCTACTCACGCCCCCCCTGTCGGGGCGGAGCGTCGCTTAGCAAGCCCCCGGTTGTTCAGGCCCACAACCGCCCGCAGGACTAGTGGGGCGCCGACACGGCTTCCGGGACCTCCCTTGAGGCTCCTCGGTTTTGGCTCAGGCACCCCCTATGGTGCCGCGCAGAGGTACCCTTTGTACCGGCCTGCTTCCAGATCGCCCTGTAACTCCGCCACAGACCTGGAGGCGGCTCACCTTCGCAGCCAGGGCCCCCCACCAACCCGCTATAGTCTTACCTGCAACCTCTCCTATCTAGGGCTTCCTGCAACTAGCTGGAAGGGAACCATCCTAGCAGAAAGAAGAGTTTGAAATTCTGCCACCTCATGACAGTGTGACAGCGCTAGCGGGACTCAAACCCTGTGAGATCCCTTATATCCACAGGCCCAAGACGTACCAGTGAGCTATAGCTCCTGGTGTTGTAGATGGCCCCATCTATGTCCACAAAGCCCGAGACGCCATCCCAATCGGATAGGGTCTGCTGAAATAAAGGACCCGTTGGGCCTGCGAAGATGAGCCAAGAACTATTCGCCCCCCTGCGGGAAGGTTACACCTCTTCACAATTCTGGGCCTGCCCTCTTTGGCTATTAAGGCGAGAAGGGTTTTACTTAACCTTTGGCCAGTCCCCTCTGATTGCTAAACCTGGAGCACAGGAGTGCTCCTGGCTGCCCGCGCGTGACCATGGGCAAGGGGCGACTCTTGCCCCTGCCCACCATCCCTTATTCCTTATGGGAGTTATGCCCCTACAGATCCCTCAGTGATGAAACCCCCTAGGCATACCAGCTTCGGGAATCTGTCTGGCTTAAGCAGTGCGCTATGCATAGCAGCTTCGGGAATCTGTCTGGCTTAAGCATTGTGCGCTGTGATTTTGGCCCTAGTGAGGCGCTATGTGGTGACCACTTATTCTTTTGCCGCTATGTCAGTGCGTCCCCGTATTCAATGCGATTGGGGCACTGAGCTACACCCATATCTACACCCATCTAGTGGCTTAATACAGGCTTCCCTTAGCATTAGATAATACCTACCATTCTATCTCGGTTGCGTTGCCCTTCCCGACTAGGCACCCACCTGGGTGGCCAGGTTACAGTTAGATATGTGTGATTTCCCCCATCTCTGTGCCACTTTGAGTGACAAGTGAAGGCAGCCTACATAAGCATGTTGGCGGGGCAGAGTTGCGGGCATAAGCATACCTCTTTTAGACTGTCGGCAGCGACCCGTGTTTAACTGTTACTAACATGGCAATGACCGTTCTACGTTAGGACTATCCCCACTCCGGTCCGCCCTGCCCAAGGACTGATGCACTTGGGAGCTCGAGGCCGTAAGCAATGGGGGTGGGTGTCAAGACAACAACAACAATGACAAACGACCCAAGCCCCCTTTCAGCAAAAGGTTGGGGACGAGGGACACGTGATGTAATCTGTCAGTATAGTTCGAATTCTTACGATGTCTCCAACAGCTAACTCCCTAATTGGGACGCACCTCCCCTTGGCATGTGTGGGGGCATCCGCAAAGTCTGAATCCTGTCGCGGCTGCTCAACACATGCTGTAAAATGTGCTGAAAACAATCTTGTGGGACTGCTGTTAATAGACATGCTCATCTATGCATTAATGTTAGTCAACCGTGCCGCACGTGGCAACGAAAATTAATTCCATCCTATCTCCTCCCTATACCACTACTTTCAGGCTTATGTGCTGGTACAGCATCGCCACAGTGCCAACCGGTGGCATACCATTTGCAACATGGGCAATCCTGAAACTAGTGTCTGTCATGTGTACTAGGAGCGACACCTTCTAGAGTCGACATTCAGTCCGCAAGGTCGAGGCTTTCATCATGAAGCCTTCATGGGTCAGGACCTGGATGAAAAAGACCAGTCTCTCATAGCAGCCCTATAATTCCTCGCTACAGGGCAACTCATCAGCAATCGCAATCAATGTTTCAGTCATAGCAACATTAAAAGGCAGCCAGGGCTCTTAAGATGCAGGCTCAGAGTGCAAAATCTCAGTGAGCAGATTCCCCCGGTCTCAACTGTGGGCAATGGACAGTCATGCACTTCTGGGCACTACCACCACAAAAGAGACACTCTTCTGTAGGAGGTCCCAGTTGTAGTCTAATTCTACCTCAGGGATGGATCTAGGCCATTAGCAGTCGGTAAACCACCATTTAAGTCATTATCAGCATAATGTGGAGGGAATAAATTAACCATTGCTTCATCATGCAGAATATTATGAAGACCTTAGCCAGGGTTCAAACCGGATCCAGGCAAAGCATTGAGCCTTCAGTAGATTATTGGGTGAAGATTGTGCTGGTGCTTACTGACATTATAGGGGACAATACTTGGAATGTAGCAAAGAGCTGTTTGCTGGGTTATACCACCACCCCAAGTAAGTGGCATGAGCATGGCTACAGCTGGGAAATGATGTGATGGGGATAGATGCTGCTCACAAGATAGCCCCGAGTAGATTTGGTTTTAGTGGACTGTGTTCCACATCCTGGATCTTGTGCAGGTCTTTATGCGAAATGTTACTATATTACTCGGTCTACGAAGCGGATACAGATGGTGCTCCCAGTTAGATAACTGTGGGTGGGGGTAGGAGGGAGGGATTTAGGCTAGTTGTATTGTTTTATCAGGAATAATTGAAATCTTCACAATGTAAGGTAAAGATATAGACTGGAATATCTACTGTCAGGAGATGTATACACAGTAATGCATTGTTGTCACGGACCTAAGCACTTTGTAATAATGTACTGGTACCTTGTTAATGTACGTGTTAGCTGTGTGAACGTTTGCGTGCCACACAATCTGCATTATGATTTACTGTGATTACAGAAGATGGTATTAACGTCTTGGGGAGAAAAAAAAAACGGAAAAAAGTTTGTGTTACAAAAAAAATTGAGCCTTCAGTAGTATTGGCGTTGAGGAAGTGGCACTATCTGGGATTCCCCCTAAACCAGAGACTGTGTCATTTGCTATCTCGTAAATAAACATCTGTCAAGAGCCACTTGAAGAGGGCTCCAAATCCAAAGCTGATTTAAGGGTCAGATCTGGTGGCAGAGCTACTGGAGTATAGACCAGCACAGGAGCAATCAGCACTGGAAAGGCCTTTGGCATATGTAATGAGTAATAGATCAGCCGCAAATAGCGTTTGGGCAGAGGGTTAACTGGATCAGTCAGTATCAAGGTAATCCCTGCCAGGAGACGTCTGACTGTAGGTCCCAGTGGATCGTTAGAACATGAAGGCGCTCCAGAGGGACCCACAACAATCCAGAACAGATTGATATATAGGACGTTGCAGTAATCTATTTTGGATAAAATAAGGGAGGAAATAACTGTTTTCCTAGCACAGACCGGAATGTAAGGGAGGATCTTTCTAATGGTTCTTAAAGTAATATATGAAGTGGATATGATAGAATTAACTTGTTTGCTAAAGTCAAATTTGTCGTCCAGAATCACTCCCAGGCTTTTAACCTTAGGAGCTGGAGTAGGAAGTGAGCATATCTCTGCATGCCAGCAGTCAGTGGTCCAGAAATAAGGATCGTTTCCAAAGAGGATTACCTCAGTCTTCTCTGAATTTAGCTTCAGGCAAAGTCTGTCCATCCAGATTTCTCTCTTACAACTGTGAAGTTGAATGCCCGTATTGTTGGCCTTGTTTGCTGATGAGTCCTCAATTTATGTGTCATCTACGTAAGAAGCAAGTGAGAGACCAAAATATTGTATCAGAGAGGCAAGCTCAGCCACTTATAGGTTGAATAGAGAGGAGCTGAGCAAGGATCCATGCGGCACCCCACACAGTAGTAAAAAGGTTTTAGAGTTGAACTTGTCTAGTGTCACCCCTATTGTTTAAGAATGATCTGAGTAGACCCAAGGCTGTACCCTTAATACCCATTGCCTCAAGGCGATGGCATAGTGTCGTGTGATCCACCGTATCGAAGGCTGCAGATAGGTCCAGCAGAATCAAAGCAGCATTTCCTCCTTCATCAAGGATAGTTTTAAGTTCGTCTGTGGCTTTGATCCGCCTTGTCTCTGTAATCTGATCTAAAGCCAAATTGAGTTGGGTCTGACAAATTGTGTTCCTTCATGAATTGGGTAAGTTGGGTGTTCATAAATTTTTCAATTACCTTAGCCGGGAAAGGAAGTCTGGAAATAGGTTGGTAACTAGACTGTCAGGAGCGAGATTAGACTTTTTTGAGTAGTGGAAGAATGGATACCTTCTTCCAAACTAATGGAAAAGTTACTGATTAAAACATGAAATTAAAAATGTTGGTTAGGCATTTGGCTACAGGCTCATAAATTTGTTTAAGCACTGAAGGAGGACATGGATCACTCGGGGATCCTGATTTAGTAGACAGAATTAAATGTTCTACCTGATTTATAGAGACTTCCATAAAGCTGGTCATGTTAGGCTGAAAAGTGTCCTTTGCAAAAGTTTGCTGCAACGTCAGGTAATAATTCCCTGAGGCATTAAAGATATCATAGATATGTTCCACCTTATTCCTAAAGAATAAGGTGATGTCGTCGCAGAAAGTTTGACTACTAGTATTTAGTTTAGCTTCTGAAACTGTAGTAAGTTTGTTAATAACTTTAAAAAGTTCCCTTGGTGAACTGTTAGAGGATTTTATTTGAGCTGTAAAATATATTGGTTTTTTTTTACCAATAAAGTTTTTGTATTTGGCCAGAGAGAGTTTATACATTTCCTTTTCTCCATCTCCTCTCTTGTTGTCTAAACTTTTGTTTTTCGAGGCGGAGCGCCTCTGAGTACCAGGGCTCAGAGGGTTTAGATCGCCTGTGTTTATTGACATTCCAAGGGGCGAATTGTGAAAAGGCATGATTTAGCCATGTCGAATAATTCTGAGCAGCCGTTACGGAATCAGGTGAAGGAAATGGTAAATCATCTGTTAGTTGAGATTGAAGTTGGCTGAAGTTTACATTTTTCCAAGCTCGATAGAGGGTGGGGCCGTTTAGTGAGCTGATAATAGGGATTTCCTTGGGTTCTCTAAGCTCAAAGATAATGGCAGAGTGGTCAGACCAAGGGAGAGGTAAAACCTCTGGTCTTGTGACTAGGTCATGATTGCTGAAGATAGCTTCAGTATGTTGCCAGCAATGTGGGTAGGGGTCTGTATCAGCTAAGTAAGCCCAAAGTTGTTCACGGTCTCCAGAGGATCTTTAGAGTCTTTTTCTTCAGTTTGTTCAAGGTGTAAGTTTAGGTCCCCCAAGATAGTCAATTCAGATTTGCAAATCATACCTTCAAGTAGCGTACTAATGGAATTGAGAAACCTATTTCTCGGGCCAGGTGGGTGATAGATAGGTAAACATCTGAAGGATATATTTTTGGTTACTTCAAACCAGTAGAATAGGGCTTCACAGTCTTCATTTGATGACGCAATGAATCTAGCTTTGATCTGATCGCTGTAAATAATTCCAAGTCCCCCTCCTCTTTTCAGTGGTCGATCAAGTCTAAAAAGAGTGTAGCCCGGAGGAACTACGATTATAAGATATGGGGTGAACGAGCAGTTAGCCCAGGTTTCAGTGATAAATATAATATCAAACTGCTGAGTTTTGATAAGAATGGCCATTTCTGTAGCATGTCTGACCAAGGATCGGGCATTCATTAGCGCACAACAGTACAACGGCGGGGGAAGGCATGTGGGTCATTTAGGGTGGGGGGTGTGAGAGTCTAATGATGAGCCAGAAGCTGAAAGAGAATAACCAAATACTTCACAGCTAGCTATATCACCCACCCAAAGAGAAGATATATTAAAACTGGGGCAACCATTGGGGCATCGCCTAAGGTCATGTAATTCCTTACTTGTGTATCTGATATTCATCTGCTATCTTAAGTTAAAACCGGCATGGGTTCTGGCACTGGGCGTGGTCCAGACGAGGTTGGGCGCAGACAAGGCGCGTCCACTGCACGCATCCACTGCGCGTCCGGCCCAGCATACTGCCTTTATGGCCAGTGGCAGTTGAAACACTAGACGGCAAGGAAATGAGGTGAGAGGAACTACTTCCCTCCGCACAGTTGGCAAAACTGCTGCGGCAGACCAGGGAAGTTTTATTTAAAAACGTACTTACCTTATTGTGAAGATCTTGGTCTTAAAATAAAACACAAGCAAAGCTTATCTTTATAAAATTGGTGTGGATCCCCTTTTTGAGTTGTGTGCCAGTTACTGGTCATGTGTGTGCAATAAGAGTCTTATACTCCTCTGTGCTAGGCCTAAGGCTGCTCGCCCACACTACCACTAATTGAGCCCTGTACACTTCTGGGGAATCTCAGGACTCAGTGCAAGGTATAACCACCTAGTGGCATACCATATACAGAGCCAGAATCCGACATCATCTGAGCAAGATCTGGAGAAAATGGTGTGACTGAACAGTGGGACAGGAAATGCAGAAATGCTGAATCTGATCCCAAAGTGGTTGAAAATGTTCATCTAAGGAATACACAAAGTTTAGTTGCATTTGGAAGGGACTAGTAAGAGGAAAATTGTTGCTGCTGCCCTCTTTCCTAAACACCGCCTCTACCTCTAAAACCTCAAATATTTTGCACATGTCACTGAATGCGTTGTATTGGAAGTAGGCAAGGCCCTTTATTTCCAATAATGTTGGAGGAACTACTCGAGGGGAAGCTAAACCCAGAGAAAGCACTGTCACCTGACTATTCTACAGTCTCTCCAAGACACTACTGGCTTTCTCACTGAGCACGAGCCCTATGAAAGAGCAGTTCTATCAAAAAAGCATGGTCATCTCCAGATATCAAGTTAAACCCATCCAGAAATGCCAGAAGGTGGGTAAAGACACTGGTTCCCACAGCAGAAGCAACTGAATCAGTGGAGTACATCCCTGAGTGTAAGATATGTTTGGCTCCATTCCAACCATCCTGAACTGTCTGTGTAAAGAATGCAAAAATTGACAAAACCAAATAACATGGGCAAAATGTTCTGATACATTTTGCAAAGGGTGGGGCAAAAGTGAGCCAAAAGACTAGACTCTTAAGGACTTCTCACTACCAGAAAATAATTTCTTTTTTCCCATTGCATCAACTAACTGTCCAAAGAAGAAGGGGAAGAGACCAGGTTAACCATAGCGGAGGCTTGGCCCACTATGCTCCTGTGCGGAGGGTGTTGCTTCAGTAATTTGGGGTGCCATGTTTTGGCACCTAATAATGGGCTGGCTAACAGCTCAAGCTGAAAAAGATTTCAACAGGCCTACCAAAATGAGATCTATTAAAGCCTTGCTGAAGACGAAACAGTTTTAAAACTGGATGGCTCTGGTTGAAGCATTTTAGTAAGCAAATTCACTTTTGTCTCCTCAGTAAGAAAAGGTAGTTCTAACAACACCCAGTAGGGGAGCTAGGTGGGGAATTAAGAGCACAGTCAAGCAAAGTGTCCAGGCCACAGGTATGCAGTAAATCCAAATATAAACACAACATAAGGCAACTCCTCCTAATCATCCTCACCCTGAATTGAATCATGCTCTTGAATTATGTCAAATCCGTGACCTTTGCTGAAGGATCTTGTATGGTAGTGGTCATGATGAACCAAAAACTGACAAAGCGTTTGTCCCACAATAAAATGCACTGCCCATCACAAGGACAATCAGACTTCAAGAGGAGGTCATTCAAGGTCAGGGAAGGGCCTGGAGGTGGAAGAACAACTGGAGGCTATGATGGTTCCTAGGGGTTGGCAGGTGCACCGGAGGGAACTGGAGCTAATTTGAAAATATTTAGCATGGCGTCCTTAAACTGTGCTACTTGTCTCAAAGCTGTCCTTCAACTTAGACTAACCTGAAGACAGCGACCGACACAGGGACTGACCTTGTTTCTTGGGTTCAGTCATATACATATAAAGTTTGCCCACCGGCTCCGTGATCATCAGGAGCATTTGCTGCAGGACCTCAAGATGTATTTAGCCCCGGGAAATAACAGAGAAACACTGTGCGAGTGCATGACCACCATATGTTTTCCAATATGGTTTGAACCCGAGGTCTTCTGTGGCAGCAACTCTGCTACACTGCCATATTTAAAATAAAACAAGCATTGGCAAAGCCAATAGGTCTTGCCTTCTGACACGCAGACCTATTGGCTTTTTGCAAATGCTGTTCAGCATCGAAAACAATCAATTGTAAGACAATTTAGGAATAATATTTAAAAATACAAAAACCTACAAGACGGACAATTTGTGACAATATATTGCTGAGAACTACAGAAAGATTATCAAATACATTTTATTTGTGTCATATTATTTGTACATTATACATAAATTTCAAGTCATCTTCGCATGCTTCGGATATTTTTAAACTCAAAACAAAGAATAGGACATTTCTTTCTTGTTCCTTATGAAGTGAGTGAGAAATTTCAACATAACATAAGAATTCAAATCTCTTTTGTTGCATAAGTTACATACAGAAAAACAAATTACACTTGTGAATAGTCATGGCAGAATCGTTGGTATATCCTACGCGCGTTTCGGCTGTGAAGCCTTCATCAGGATGCCATGTGCCTGTGCTTTTGTTATCCTCAAAGAAATGGTACTTTCCCCAAATAGAAGAGGAAGTACTGACGGTCTGTCGCCGGATGGGGATGCAAGAAAGGTGGAACGGGATGCCCTTATGAACGTTGTTTGGGGTTAAGTTCAGCCATGTGTGTAAACATCAAGGGCTGGAAGGTAATCCTAAATCGCAAGGGCTACGACTAAATAGAGGCCTGGAATGCAGGGCAGTTCCTATTATTTACAATACGGTATTGACGTGCTACAGATATATTTAATAGTGCTATAATGTTAAGCGGGCTGCAAGAACGAATGGGTCCTCAGCATGCCGGTAAGGTCTGTTTTTGTGAGGCCCAAAGTCTTTCTCTGTGTACTGGCACGTCTCGTACTCATCGACCGCGAAGCTGGCTGGGTGAAGTGACCAGCCAGCTTCGCGGTCGATGAGTACGAGACGTGCTTAACATTATAGCACTATTAAATATATCTGTAGCACGTCAATACCGTATTGTAAATAATAGGAACTGCCCTGCATTCCAGGCATCCCGTTCCACCTTTCTTGCATCCCCATCCCAGAAACTGAATTCACTTAAATTATGTCTGACTCTCTCAATCATCATGACCCAATCAACAGCAGCAGTGCTGAATGTAGATGACGCTGATATTACGGTTGGCCCATCAATCTCTCAAAGACCACATTTGCGGTGGTAAAAATGTAACGAAAACTGTGCAATTCAATGGTGTGCATTCCATGCCTGGTACACATCAAAATGCTTTAGGAAGCTCATCAGTGATTAACCATTATCACAAATCCAACAATGCACTGATTTATGGAAATCTATATGCCAGCAGATCAGAATGAACTTTCCACATCCAATATAGGTTCTAATGTGGCACAGACAGCTGCTTTCTGGCCTTCCTACCTGCTGGAGTGATGTGCTAGGCATCATGAAGGCATCAGGTGTCATTAGCTTAGGCTTAGCATCATTCGACAATGACATGAAGTCTGTTGGCAAGGGCAGGTCAGAAATACGTCGCAGGTCTTGCTGGGAACCATGCACAGACCCCTTGGCTGACCCCAACTCCTCTGACGTCACTGTGGCTAGGTGATCTGGAAACACTTCAAAGAGAAAAAGAAAGATTTAATGGCTTGAGAAGGGTAAATAAATGGAAGGAATCAATGTGATATTGGAGCATTTAGGAGACTATGCATAATGATCCACCAACAAATGTGCAACACAGAAACAATGAACATATGAATGTCAGATGTGAGGAACCAACACAAAAGTTCAGATTTAAATGTCTTGATCTTTTCTTTCTTCACATAACCCTCTACTTTCTCCCAGTTTGGTTATAGCGTTCAAAATTATCTACATAATTTGTGCAGAAGAGCGCAAGACTCTCAGTGATACATGCCAACCAGTAGGATTCTTGAGACAATGCGGGTCACCAAGTAGCACTTGTTTCTCAAATCAGCTTATCTTTCTGCAGACCCATCTTGTATTGAAATATATCCAAACATCAGATAAGATGATCTTTTTAATATCCCCATTTTGGTACAAATGTAGTCAAAGCACCTTTGACAACTGAGATGCATATGTCCCATCTCTTGATGTGACAGTACTTGCTCCATAAATGCACTGCCTAATAACCATGACATTAATTCTCTCCAATGTACCAGTTTAAAAAAGGCTAGAAGAAAAAAAAGTAAGCTAGTCAGTTGTGATTCACATCCAGCCTTACAAGGATTAGGAGGAGGAAACAAAGCAAAAAAGATATTTTTCTAACACCAATGAACGGCTGAAACTACATCTGGCAGAAAAATCCTAACCCTAATTACAACTTTGTCCTCATAAAAGTGGTTAATGGGTGGTCTGTGCAAAGCAACAGTTTTATTTTCCAAAAGCCTTAACACATAGTAACTGAGCACCTCACAAGGTGAACTCGTCAAGAGAGTCACACACACTTTTCTAGACAAAATTACAAGAACCAGGAGTCATCTGAAAGACAATCCTAAAAAGGATGCAATGAGGTCCTTAAATGTGCCTACATTTATATTCTCCTTAAATCAAGGAGACAATATTGTTCAAAACTTCTGAAACACACCAAGAAAGTGGATCCTTTCATGAAAGGCACACAAGATAACAACCTTGTCCACCTTTGAACACGGTCAGTTGAAGAACACCATGCAGTATACACAGTAATGATTACATCCAAACACAATAGCCATAACCAAGGAGTTCCTTGCATTCCCTAAGCCTGAAAATGACAATATACTCATACATACTTCAGAAGATCGGAATGTTATATTCAGCTGGATCACTTCTGCTTGCTGAGCATTTACCTAACCAACAGTAGGACGACCAGGAAAAAATGTCTGGCACTCCACGTTCCCCACTAGGAAGAAACTTTTGAGAGCAAAAAGCATGCTCTAGGTGTTATCCGGGATGACCAGGAGAGTAGTTTAGAAGAATGCATAAAGGTGCCTAACTCGTTGTTTCAAGTAAGCTCACTGCATCTGCTCAAAGGTTTCCATTCCCAAGGTCATTCAGCATTAGCGATCTACACCTAAATTTTGGGAAACAAGCACCTTATTGGTTAGGTGCCATTTATACGGATTTCAATATATTGAGATGCTCCAGTAGCTATATAGCAGTATTCACCATGCTTGAAGGATGACAAAAGGTGAACCTATCCATGATACTAATAGAGGAAAAAGCTGACAAGGGGATTCCCGAAGTGTAACATCTGCAGCATGTGAAAAATACTATAAAAATATATTTGAGATAGGAATCTTTTTTCCTGAGGCTACAAATTAGACTTGTAAAACAAGCCCAGAAGCTGACAATGTGACCATATCGGACTGGTGTGCAGTGTACAACAAATGACTCACTAGTCAAGTCCACATTTTGCTCAGGCACATAAGGATATGGACATATGCAGGTGGAAGACAGGTTGTTGCACAGAGATGGAACATCTTTTTGAATGACAGGATCCTGAAACTTGAAGAGAGTAGAACAGTATTTCAAGTCGGTTTGCGTGTATTTCCACAGTATAGAAGGATCTCGAAAGTCACAAGATACACATAACCCATGTTTCAATTGGCTCCATATACATCCCAAATGATGTCAGAAAGGACAGACATACAATCAGCAAGGAGTGCTGTTAAGATACTTTACAAAGCAGCAAAGGGAGACTTGCCAAAACAGTTAAGACAAAGTCAAGAGTAAGAGGCAACAGGGACAGATTGTGGGGTGGAAATCACAAAACAAGACTGGGATAAGGCAAATGTTTAATACAGCACATAAAAAATATGTCATACCTACTAAGTTGAACAAGCGCCTTGCTATGTATTCCTCCTTTTACACCAAAAAATAAAAAGTTTAATAGGTCAGCTACAACCACAGTCATTTAGAATGGATACCCCCAGGAAATGAAAGGGTGGGCACTGGAAGAGGCCATGAAAATAAAGCAGAGTAGAACAGATGATAAATTAAGTGAAGGAAGATTTGACCAAATGGGGGTAATTTATGAACGAATTATTACACCTGCCAGATACTATGCAACCATAGCAGATATGATGGTGAGAAAGGATAGGGTACATCAGTGTTAAACCTGTTGACAAAAGAGATCCAATTTAAATGGGTGAAGGAACAGGCATAAGGAATCTCGACTGAATAAGAAATAGAAATTCAATTTTCTGGTAGTGCAAGTGCAATTAGAGATGGTAAATGTTCTGTTTAAAAATCCACAGGGAATCCTTTCAGTCCTTCTCAAAACTAGCATTAAATGATGTAGAAGGGAAACTCGAGACCTCGCATGGTGTTGGCCCACTGCCAAATAGCCCCGGGCATGGGAATGGGAAATATATACCTTTGTTATGTTGCCACACGTATGTTGGTGATCAATGAGTGGATGTCAGGAGGGTGTGCGGATCCGGTGTACCAGTTGGAGCTTGAATTGCTGGGACTCCCACAGATCTAAGCAACGCTTTACGGCTCACAGTCCCTCAGAGTATCCATTCTGTCCTGGCATGGCGCTCCGTTACACCCGATGGGAGAACAAATTGGCACTACAAACACCCCTGTGGCAGGGCACGTGGGTGGGTGAAGTGGCGCGGCTGCAGGTATTCCAGAAGTGGGACCTTGTTGGTATCTCCCAAATCGGGCACGTATGGAGGGGAGGTCAACTCCATATATTTCAGGCCCTCCAACACACATACACACTTAACACCACACAATTTCACAAATACCTGCAGCTCCGGCATGCGCTTGCGACACACATACCAGACACCACGCTCCCCGAATTCAGCCCCCTTGAAGCGAAGATACTTATGGGGGAATTAGGACAAGGAGGGGTCTTCCAGATCTACAAATCCCTCATAATTAACTCCCCCAACACGCTGGGCCACCTATGGGCCCGATGGAAGATTTGGCTGGGCCCAATGGAGAACGATGACTGGAGGGACGCTCTTATGGCCCAACAGGTGATCACCATTTCAGCTAGACTGAGACTAATCCAAACTTACTAATTCCATTGTGCATACCTCATCCAAATCAGGTTACACCGAGATGGATGTCTACCGGCCCAGAGATGCCCCTGGTGTGCGGAAGAGCCCACAGACTTTTACCGTATGATTTGGTTCTGCACCCCCATATCAAAATGCTGGGAGGATGTGGTTGGGGAGCTGAATGTGACTTTGGGATGGGAGGTTTCACGTACGCCCCAGGTTGTGCTTCTAGGGATCCTGCAGGGTACAGGAGGTTCTAGGGCAGACAGGGCATTCTTGGGTACGGCCTTTGTGGTGGCCAAGAGGGACATTGCTGCCAAATGGAAGAGTTCCACCCCTACCCCCCCTACAATTGCCCAATGGAGGAGGGGCTTGGACTGGTTCACCTCGCAGGAAAAGCCAGTATACCTTGCTCGGGGATGTCCAAAGAAATACAAACATGTGTGGGGCAAGTGGTTGGGTCGGCTGGGTTGATAAAGGTAGATTGGGGCTGGGGGGTCTCCAACTCTGATCCTTCGCTTGGCTACATATGCGTATTAATACGTTTTGATAAGTTTTAAGCGGGCGTGTTGCCTGGCATTTCATACGTGGTCTCAGTCAAGCATTCGCAATTCATGTACAAGTACTGTCGTGTCTTTACACGGTCTGTTAAAACCCAATACAATTTGAATATAAAAAAACTTCAAAAATGTAGAAACTGAATAGCAATTACTGTACCAATCTTTGGTTTTGGAATGTTTGTTATCAACGTTTTTTCTATCACAAGTCGAAATGGAAATATGCAATTGTTTATATGAAAAAATGTAATAAAGCAAATTAAAGAATAAACACAAAGCACACTTGTCCAAGTCTGACAATCATCTTTCGGTTCGCAGCTACCTGAAGGGGTGCATTTGCTTTCAAAAGCCAATTGTCCACGCAGGAAGATGTGGGCATTTTAACGACACAGATGCACTAGCATCACCTCCCAGACTTTGGTAAACAACCACAACAAATGGTAAAGTGGCATTACTATTCACCTGCCTCAAAATGCAAGAACTACCTGAGGCAGCACTTAATATACACATAAGTATAGTTATGTATCAGGGAGAGCCAGAGACTAGGCAGTTATCTACCTCAAAGGTATAAAGCACTTTCATAAGTCACCATATAGAACCTTTCCTTCTTGAAAATATTATCAAATCTCAAGTCTAAAGAAGAAAATAGACCACCTTCTTTGTCTTCTTTGGTCCCACAAAACATTTATAGTAATACCACAATCTCAATTCTTTGTGTAGTACAAACGAAAGAACAATTGTTACTTACCTGTAAACAGGTGGTTCTCCAGTATTGGTGTCTTTCATAGATTCACATGCTTGAATATTCCCCGTCGTCGGAGTGGGAGTTCCACGGTAAATAAAATAGCAATATATATATATATATATAGTAAAATATATACATAAGTAATCATATAATTAGTGCATATAGGTGTAAAACACACATAGTGTACCTATAAGAGAAAAAACTCCATAGGAATACAATGGAGAGAGACAAAAGACCTTTGTAGTCTATCTCTGTCATTATGTAAGTCCGAACTCCAGCCAATCAGGCGTCAGCCCCTCTCTAGAACCTTCTCCTCAGAGCTTCTCACCTCAGATTTTCGTAGCACCAAAGTGACTTTTAGAGTGTATGAGGAGAAGAGAGCCTCTGAAGGGAGGAGGGAGGGTCGCATGTGAATCTATGAAAGACACCAATACTGGAGAACCACCTGTTTACAGGTAAGTAACAATTGTTCTTCTCCAGTATTAGGGTGTCTTTCATAGATTCACATGCTTGAATATAGAATAGCTAGCAGTAACAATCACCATTGTTTCCATGCCAAAATAGATTCAACATATATAGATAATCAATCTTCTTATGCATAAAAACAGTATAGAAACAACTGTAACATTGTAAATGCATAATATATATATGGAAACAATATGGAGGCGGGAGGAAGAGGCTCACCTTACTTAAAAAGATTGCGCAGCACTGCCTGTCCCACTGCAGCATCCTCCTCGCTTAAAGTTGCCAAGCAGTAGTGCTTAGTAAACGTGTGTCTGGTCGACCACGTAGTTGCTCTGCAGATGTGTTGCAAAGATACTCCAGCAAATAAGGCAGTAGATGATGACACTGCCCTAGTGGAGTGTGCCCTCACTGGAGACTGCAGAGGTTTATTTGCCCTTTGGTGGCAGAAGACAATAGCTGCCGAGATCCAGCGTGCAATCGTTGGTTTAGTAACCTGACGTCCTTTATGACAGCGTCCATATGCTATAAAAAGTTGATCGGATTTCCTGAAAGAAGCTGTCTTACTGATGTAGAACTTAAGACACCGCTTGACGTCCAAAGAATGTAATCTTTGTTCTGCAGGTGTCTGAGGATTGGCAAAAAATGTCTTTAATATTACTGGCTCATTAATGTGAAAGTCAGTAGGCACCTTGGGTAGAAATGATGGATTGGTGCGTAACACTACAGCATCCGGTTTGAACTGCAGGAACGGAGGTTTGATGGTAAAAGCATGGATGTCACTGACACGACGAGAAGACGTTAGTGCCAGAAGTAGAGCCACTTTCCAAGTGAGATATTTTAGGTCGGCCTTGTGAATGGGCTCGAACGGAGGTCTCATCAATTGTGCTAACACAACGTTGAGGTGCCACAACGGAGGAGGACGCCGAACTGGCGGAAATTTCCGGAATAGACCCTTAAAGAATTGGCGGATTATTCTTGAGGAACAAAGGGAACTTGATCCATCTTGCCGGAAACGTGAAATGGCTGCTAGAAAAACCCTTAGGGTTGCATGCGACAGTCCAGAACTGGCTAGGTGCAAGAAGAATGGTAGCAATTGCTCTGCCGTGGAATGTATCGGATGGACTCCGTTAGCAGCACACCAATGGCAGAAACGTTTCCATTTAAACTTGTACGTCCTGATTGTAGAAGGTGCTCTTGCCTGGGCCAAAATATCCCTACAATCCTGCGGGATGTCTAGGTGGGCGAACTCATGGTGTTCAGGTTCCAGGCTGATAAGCTCAGTGAGGAGGGATTTGGATGACAAATTCTCCCTTCGCTCATTGTGAGCAGATCCGTCCGATGTTGCAGGAGGATTGGTTGGCATTGGGACAGGAGGAGCAGTTCTGAGAACCACGCTTGCCGTGGCCAGCGCGGGGCTATTAGGATCAGGTGGCAAGGTTGTCTCCTCATCTTCCAAAGAACCCGAGGTATGAGGGGTATTGGAGGAAAGGCGTACGCAAATAGATTGCACCAGTTTATCAAAAGGGCATTCCCTTGTGATTCCTTGTGGGGATGCCAGCTTGCGTAATTTCGGCATTTCCGGTTCTCCGGCGTAGCAAAGAGATCGAGTTGCGGACGGCCCCATAGTTGGAATATCCTCTCTAGAGTGGGTTGGTGTAACTCCCACTCGTGGGTCGACGAGGAGGACCTGCTCAGGGAATCCGCTAGGACATTGGATACTCCTGGCAGGTGTACTGCCGTAAGCAAGATCTGATGACTGAGAGACCAGTCCCAAATTCTTTGAGCTAACCTGGAGAGACTTGGGGATTTTGTTCCGCCCTGTTTGTTGACATAGTGCATACAGGTTGTGTTGTCTGTCTGTATTAGCACTGACTCTCCTTGGAGCAAAGGCAGAAATGATTTTAGAGCCAGAAAAATCGCCATGAGCTCCAACTTGTTGATGTGCCAAGATCTTTGATGTGTGGACCATCTTCCTTTCACAGAGAGATCCTCCAAATGTGCGCCCCATCCTTCCAATGAGGCGTCTGTTGTGAGTGTTCTGTCCGGTGGCAACGACAGAAAGGACATGCCTTCCGTCAAGTTGGCTGGAATTGCCCACCATGCGAGTGCTGACTTTATCTGATCTGTGACACATATCATGTCGTGGAAAGATCCCGTTACCTGACGCCACTGAGCATCCAGAGCTTCCTGAATAGGACGTGTCCTCAGCCGGCAATGAGGGATCAAGGCAATGGATGATGACGCAATCCCCAGAAATGATTTTAATAGTCTCACAGAAACTGACTCTCTTGATCTGATCAGAGCCACCAGTCGCAGCATCTTTTTGAGACGCTCCTGGGAGAGGAATGCCTTCGCTGACACAGTCTCCAGAGTTGCGCCCAGGAAATCTCTTTGTTGGTACGGATGAAGTTGGGATTTTTCCACATTTACGGACAGGCCTAAAGAGCGAAGCACGTTCTGGCACAGAAGAGTGTGTTGTCGCAGGTGAGTGCTTGACTGAGATTTCAGGAGAAAATCGTCCAGGTAAGGAAATATTTGCACTCCCTGGAGGCGCAAATACGCTATTACTGGAGCCAGTACCTTCGTGAACACTCGAGGGGCCGAGCGCAGGCCAAATGGTAACACTTTGAATTGGTAATCGTGTTGACCCACTCGAAAACGCAGGAACTTTCGATGCCGCTGTAAAATAGGGATATGAAAATAGGCATCCTGGAGATCTATCGTCGCCAGAAAATCTTCCTGCAAGAGTAAGCGCAAGATGTCTACCAGCGTCATCATACGGAAGGATTGGCTCTTTATATATTTGTTTAGTGCTCTTAGATCGAGGATGGGCCTCCACTCTCCGTTCTTCTTTGTGATCAAAAAGAACCGGGAATAAAAACCTTTTCCCTTCTGAGACACTGGTACCAGTTCTATAGCTCCTTTTTGCCTTAAAAGTCGTACTTGATGCAACAGTTCTTTCATGTGAGCTGGTGGCGGTCCGGAGGGTGGAGTGGGAGGAGGGAATTTGGTGAATTCTAAGGCGTGTCCCTTCTTCACAATGTCCAAAACCCAACGGTCCTTTGAGATGGAGGACCATTGGGAAAAGAACAGAGAGATTCGACCTCCAACCTTGTCCGTCCGGTAAGAGTCACTGTCTCTTTGATGCGGTTCCTCTATATGAAGATTTTCCTCTATATGACTTGGAGGTTTGCTGCCGTGATGTTTGCTGTTGCTGTCCATAAGAGTAACGGTTGGACCCTTGATTGTAAGGTTTGTATTGTTTATTGTCTCTTCGAAAACTTGAGGAGGTGCCGCGTCCGCGTGCACCACGAAAATTACTCCGCTGAAATTGAAGGTTTCCTAGTGATCTAGCTGTTTCAGTGTCTTTCTTTATGGACTGTAGAGCCTCATCGACATGGCTCCCAAATAAAGACTCTCCGTCATATGCCATGTTTAGGATCATGGACAACCTCCTGACGAAAGGATGTAGATTTTAACCATCCTTGCCTACGCAGAACAGCCGCTCCAGCAAGCTGACGGAAACCCATGCAGGCGATGTCTACTGCACAATCGATTATTTCCGCCGATGCCGCTTCTCCCTCTTGGAGCAACTTCATTGCCTCCACTTTAGATGGCTCTGGTAACTCCTGAACCACATCCGAGATATCAGCCCAAACTTGTCTGTCATATCGTCCCAGGATGGCCAAGGCATTAGCAGCTCTAACCACCGTAGAGGCCATAGAAGAGAATTTACGCCCTATGGCATCCATCCGACGTCCGTCACGATCCGGAGGTGAGGTGATAGAAGATGCCGGATTTTTCGCCTTACGTTGCGCTGCCTGCGTAACGACCGACTCAGGTTTAGCCTGACCCGTGAGGCATGCTGGGGTTCCTATTGGTGCCTTATATTTCTTTTCTAATCGAGGCACCTGAGCTGGCAAGGTATTCGGTGTCTGCATTAATTTCTTGCCTTCTTCCCAAATAAACTCAACTATGGGAATAGCATGAGTCTGTTTGTAAGGTTGATTCTTGAAATCATAAAGGAAGCAATCTTCCTCCCTGCGCTCCGTTGTTAACTTAAAACGGTGTGATGCCCTTTCCATCAGTTGGTGAAAGTTGGCTATGTCCACTGGAGGTGAATCCCCTGTTACTATCTGTGAGGGGGATGGTGTTTGTGCCTGGTAATTGTCCCACTCCGCCATATCATCATCATTGTCATCTACATCCCCATCATCATCTGGGATTTCACCCTCTTCTGTGTCCTGAGGGCCTTCCTCTACAGGCTCATAATGAGGCAACAACCTTTCCGGAACCTGTCGTGGCGGTACAGGCGGCATCTGAGGAGCAGGATTTACAATAGGTACCGGTGGAACAACTGCTGGAATCACCGGGGTTGACGGAACCTCTGAACGTTGAGGGGATAGAGGGAACCGTTGGTTGTAGTCGTCCAACATGCGTTGGAGATTAGTAATGAGCGACAAAGGAAGGGTCGCCGTTCTATGCTTCGGAGGGGCCTGGTGTATATATACCGGATCCTCATCCTCACTACTGACATCCTGGCACTTAATAACTAAGTCGGATGGACTTTGTGCCGTTCCGAAAGACTCCGGTAACCCTTCGGACTCCTGATCCGAATCCGTAGCGAATAATGGTGAGGGAGGCTGTGCATCTCCCACAGGAATATTATGTTCCTGGCTATCCGGGCCCACAGTAGGAGGTAACGGTGTCCAAGAAACTCCAGCTAAAGATGAAACCGACGCTGAAGCTAGCTGAGGCTGTTGTTCCCTTCTTGTTTTCTGGGTAGACGCAACACCTCTTATTTGTACCCTTACAAATGTCTGTGGAGATGTACTCGTCGATGGAGCCGTCGTCGACGGAATGATGGTCGACGGAATTATCGTCGACGAAGTCTGTGGCAACAAAATTGCCGTCGTCGGATTCGCCGTCGACGGAGCCGTCGTCGACGGAGCCACCGTCGACGGAGCCGCTGCCGACGGAGCCGTCGTCGAGGTCTTCGTAGACAAGGCTTTCGTCGACGGAACCACCGTCGACAGTGTCGTCGACGAGATCTTCTTTTTCTTCGCCGACGGAGCGGGCGTCGACGAGCTCGACGACGTCTTCGTCGACGGCACAGTCTTCGTCGACGGAACCTTTGCCTTCTTCGTCGACGTCGAAATAATGGGCACAACAGAAGTCACCGCCCTTGAAGAACTGATGGTAATCGTCGACGAGGATAACGTCGACATAACGCTCGTCGACGACGAAGCAGCTGACGTCGTCGTCGGGGTCACCGTCGACGAGGTAGAAACAGCAGATCTCGTCGTCGGAAGCATCGTCGACGAGGCTGACAATTTTTTCCCAGAGGAAGTAGACGCCTCAGCAGCCTGAGAACAGTGTCCCTTAGGCGACAAAGCAGTAGGTGAGACCACAGAGGTGGCAGTTTTCAGAGGCAAAGCCAGCTTCTTCTTCTTCAGGAAAGGAGATGGTAACTCCTGCACACTACTGCGCTTAGAGGCTGGTTGGGAACGACCAGAAAAGAGACTTTCCACATCAGAGAGTGGGTTATCCTTGTCCTTCAGTCTCTGTAGCCATAATAGCAGGCGGCCTTCTCTGTCCTTTAGAGTTTTTGTAGAAAAAGTTCTACAAAATTTACATTTTGCCACCTCATGGTCAGGATATAAACAGTAAATACACTTACTGTGTGGGTCCTCAGAGAACAAACGCAGCTTTCCACATGAAGAACATGGTCTGAACAAAGATTTCTTACTAGAAGACATCCTTACTGACAAAAACTGAGCAGAGCTCAGGGAGACTCCCTGTCACACGACGTGCGGTAGAAAATCTGAGGTGAGAAGCTCTGAGGAGAAGGTTCTAGAGAGGGGCTGACGCCTGATTGGCTGGAGTTCGGACTTACATAATGACAGAGATAGACTACAAAGGTCTTTTGTCTCTCCATTGTATTCCTATGGAGTTTTTTCTCTTATAGGTACACTATGTGTGTTTTACACCTATATGCACTAATTATATGATTACTTATGTATATATTTTACTATATATATATATTGCTATTTTATTTACCGTGGGACTCCCACTCCGACGACGGGGAATATTCAAGCATGTGAATCTATGAAAGACACCCTAATACTGGAGAAAAGTTATTTACCTTCAGTAATGCTCTTTCTATCAGATACACTAACTGCAGATTCCTCACCTTGTGAATATTTCAGGTGTCAAAATGGCTCTGTCCTGATGTTAACAGGTTAATAGGGCCCATGCACAAACGCTACAATTTTTACGTGCTCCCATTTAAAGTTGACATCTTTTTAGAATATGACTTTTAGCACATTTTTCTTGCGTGCTTGCATGTGATAGTGTACTCAGAAAGTGTTTTGATTACAAATACATTTATTTATAGGCACCTTATCATACCATTGTACACTTTGTCCAAGAACCGTGTACACTGCGCAGACTGCTCTTGCATATTGCTGTCTGTTCGAGACAGCTCTGATTTTGTAGAACCAACAACAGCTGGATCTGAACTCAGGCACAGTGGGAATGGGTCCAGTTTTCATTGTAAAAATACCCCAAGCCTTGCTTTGGCAGAGGAGCATTTCGAAGGATTGCCGTGATTACCCCGTAACTGAATTTTAACCCAGCTGAACATTATCACTATCCTGAGAGGGGCAGAGGCCTGTTCTACACTAGACTGGCTTCTGCATGAAACACGCACACAGGTAAATGGGCAGTTATACCACTCCCAGGTATCTGCCAAAACCGCATGAACCCTATTCTCTCTAGGATAGCTAGTGCCAGGTAGGAATACATTTATATGTATTCATATAATCAGGCAATAATCATAATGGCTGAATTATTCATCTTTCTCACAATTCTTGTAATGCTGGTTACCAGGCTTTGTTTCCTTCTACTAATCATTGCAGCGCACATATTTTACACAAGAATCCAATTGCTTCAATAAATGTTTGAAATGCCAATTTGTGTATTTCTTATGTCTGCCTTTTTATGAGTTAACAACAGGGTAGATCTGTTTCCACGATTTCCTTGGAGTAATTAGGGTTGTCATGTTCTGAGGTTGCAGACACCATCAGGTACCCTGTAAGGTTTAGGGGTCCAGATGGTGCACTGTGAGCTAGCCAGGAACTAGCTCAACATATTCTGATGGGATGAGTGGACGTAGTCCTCACAGTTTTTATGATGTTTCCAAAACACACAGTCTTTTTAAATTAGTAGGAACCAAACAACAGCTCTAGAAAGTAAAAGGGGTACAAAAGGGGGGTGGTGATGGCCGGAGCATCAGAACCAATCAAACACTCACACCCAGTCAACAGATCTGGGTTTGATCCATCACCGTTCTTTAGCCCACTCGGGCTGGACTGTTCCCATGAGGCACAGGGTCAGACTGATTTGCATATAACCATATCTGAACTGGGGTGGCAGAGTGGGCTAAAGAACGGTGATGGATCAAACCCAGATCTGTTGACTGGGTGTGAGTGTTTGATTGGTTCTGATGCTCCGTCCATCTCACTCCCTTTTGTACCGCCCAGAAAGTAAAAGAGCAGTGCCTCTGCTCACCACTAGGTGGCGAGGTGTCGCTCTACCCAACATTATTCCACTCTGGAAGTTACAAACCAAGCCACATGTAAGTGCCACCCATGTGCCCAAATGTCAGTTTCTTTAACAGGCTTGTGCATGCCCTCAGAAATGGTGACCATCAGGAAATAGGAAGGACCAGTGTGAATAATGCTAAATTGAGACCTTGTTAGATGAAAAAAAAATTGAGACCTTTTTAGATGGAAAAATAAACCATTTCACGGAAGAGGGAGGTGGGAGGGCTGTGAAGAATCTGCAGTTAGTGAGAGTACTCACTGGAAACAGCATTACCAAAGGTATACACCTTCTTCTTGTGTGGATACAGCTAATTAAAGAGTCCTCATCTTGTGAACTGATATTGCAGAAGTAATACGACCACCACCAACCCCACAGAACTCATAGCCCCCACCACCCCGAAGTAGTAGGGGGGCTATGGGTCGGGCTTTTGATCGGACAGGCTTGACGTGTAACAATACGCGAAACAGGCGGGGAGTTTACCATGGACTCAATGTGCGCTGACTAGGGCAGCCGACCACTACATACAATCGTTATTCAAATCAACTTGTTTTTGTGAAGGCAGTTGCAACTTATCAGAGGCCCCATGCTTGACTCTCACATACAAATAATCCTGGAAGGGCAGTGTCTATCTTGAATACGTTGGATGCCGAAAAAAACACACATTATGGAATAATACATCTTGGTTTATTTGATATTTCTCGGATTAATACGGTGCGCCGACTGTTTAGAATAGACCGTATAACACCAGGATCTGTTACATGCATCTGCCTTGAAAAAGTCAAGAGTGACTAAACGCATGGTGGGTGATGTTTCGCTGGAGGCGTTGTTTCGTCAGAATAAATCTACTTTGAACAGAAACTGGATCGTATTATTCTTGAGAATAAGCTATTGCCTGGACTTTGATGCCATTTCTGTTGTATAAACATTACAAGAACATATAATTAATATTAAGCAGGTGATTGTATGTACAATTATTCAACACTACTGTGGATCAAGCAACTGTTTAAGAGAGTGCTGGGTGAGGTTCCTTCATGTGGTCTGTGGAATGGTTCAGATTAAACAAGTTCTACAGGCACTAGTGAGCAAAGTGCCTAACCTCATGGACCTGATTGTCAAGGTAATAGTGCTTTGCGAACATGTGCACTGATGCCCACGTAGCAGACGAATAAGTTACTTACCTTCGGTAACGATATATCTGTAAGAAACATTAGTTAGTGAAAGATTCCTTACCTTAGAATTACCCCCAGGAGTCAGAATGGATCCGGAAAGTTTTCGTCCGCAGTACCCTTGCGCGTCGGTAGGTGGCGTCGCGCGGCTCCGCGTCCGTCGTTGGCGTCGTGGTCGCCAAAATGACGTCACAGGCACTACTTAGACGCCGCCCACGCGCGCTGACGTCTGTTCTGTACACAACTTTCCGCGCCAGGAACGCAGAGCCATGCAAGATACTGACCACTGGTGCCTTGAAACTAGGGCCCTGAAAGGGATGACCTTAACCCTAGAAATCAGTTAGCAGAACGGGAAGGATGGGTGGGGCGGTAAGGAATCTATCACTACTAATGTTTCTTACAAATATATTGTTACCGAAGGTAAGGAACTTGTTCATCTGAAAGAAACACATAGTGATAGATTCCTTACCTTAGAATAGATACCCCAGCAATACCAACCCCGGTGGTGGGTCTGCGAACCAAGATCACACCAGGAAGTCCCAGAGAACAGAACGGCCAAAGAAGCAGTCTCTCCGGACCTGGCTGTCGAGGCAATAATGCTTAGTACACGTGCGCAGCGAGGCCCACGTGGCTGCCTGACAGATGTCTTGCAGGGGGACACCACGTCCCAATGCAGTAGTGGCTGCAGTAGCTCTAGTGTAACAGGCTTTGATACACAAGACGACGCAGCGGGAGATAGTCCTCGTGTGCTGCCCGACCTTTCTTGGTGCCAACGTAGTCAACAAAGAGATGGTCATCCACCCGGAACCTTTGAGTGCGACTGAGATAAAAGGAGAGCGCACGTTTTGGGTACAGATGGTGGAGCCTCTGTTCCACTCTGGAAGGAAGCGGAAAGATGGTGGGCAAGGTAATAGTCTGTCCAATGTGAAAGGCCGTAACAACTTTTGGCAAAAAAGAAGGACGGGGCCTGAGCACAACCTCGTCCGGATGGACCGATAGAAAAAGAGGCTTACAAGAAAGAGCATGGAGCTCACTCACTCGCCTAGCGGAGGTGATGGCCACCAGGTAGACAGTCTTCAAGGTCAAGAGACGAAGAGGACAGTTGTGAAGGGGCTCAAAGGGAGCGCACATCAAGTACGTAAGAACCAGATTTAAGTCCCACTGTGGCATCACAAAAGGAATAGGTGGAAAAAGGTGTGTAATGCCTTTGAGAAATCTATTTACAACAGGAGACTTGAAAAGAGAGGGCTGATCAGGGAGCCTGAGAAAGGCCGAAATAGCAGAAAGGTAGCCCTTGATAGTGCCCAGAGCAGAGCGCTGCTGGGCCAAAGAAAGAAGGGCCAAAGAAAGAAGGAACAAAAGGACTTCTGAAAGAGGAGCAGAAAGGGGATCCACAGCCTTTGCTGTGCACCATGCTACAAACTTGTCCCACCTGCAGGCGTATACCACTTTAGTGGAGGGACGCCTGGCTGCCAGAATGACTTCACAAACTTCAGGAGGCAAGTCGAAAGTGATCAACTGCCGCAGCTCAATCTCCACGCAAAGAGGTGGAGGCTGGAAAGGTTCGGATGGAGGACCGTCCCCTGCTGCTGCAACAGAAGATCCTCCCGAAGAGGCAGTCTGATCGGAGGATCGATGCTCATACTGAGTAGCTCGGGATGCCATACTCTTCGAGCCCAGTCCGGGGTCACAAGGACGACTTGTGCCCGGTCGCGCCTGATCTTCAGCGCTCTGGGCAGAAGTGGTATAGGCAAAAAGGGGAACAACAGACAGCAACTCCACTCGCGACGAAAAGAGTCACCAAGCGAGTGCCGCCTTGGAAATTCCAACGCGCAGAACTGATGACATTGTGCGTTCTCTTCGGTGGCGAATAGATCCAACCAAGGCTCTCCCCACTGCCGAAAGAGACCTTGTACCACCTCCAAGTGAAGACGGCATTCGTGATCCATCATGCACCTGCGGCCGAGTTCGTCCGCCCTGGCGTTCAGAGAACCTGCCAGGTGTTGAACCACCAGGAAAACGCCCTGATGTTCCAGCCATGTCCAGAGGCGCAGAGTCTCCTGACAGAGGGTCCACGACCCCACCCCGCCTTGCTTGTTGCAGTACCACATGGCGGTGATGTTGTCTGTGAACACCTGCACTACTCTCCCCTTGACAGAGGGAAGGAATGCCTTCAGTGCAAGCTGGATCGCCCGAAGCTCCAGAAGGTTGATATGGAGCTTGGACTCCGCCCGAGACCAGAGGCTTCTGATCTCCGCCTCTCCCATGTGGCCGCCCCATGCCAGGAGGGAGGCATCCGTCACCACTGTAAACTCCAGTTGGGGAAGGGAGAGGGATCTGCTGTTGACCCAATGCCGGTTCGTGAGCCACCACTGCAACTGTCATGCAGTGCCCTCTGAGATCTGGACTTGATCGCACAGGTTCCCCCAATGCTGCGCCCACTGGAACTTCAGGTCCCACTGTAGAGCCCGCATATGCCATCTGGCATGATCGATCAGTAGGATGTAGGAGGCCATGAGACCCAGCAGCCTCAGGGTCACTGTGACCGAAACCCAGGACAAGGGCTGAAAGATCGGAATCAGAGCCCGAATATCCCAGACTCGCTGTTCGGGAGGATAGACCCGAAACTGCGCCGGGTCCAGAACCGCTCCAATGACGATAAGCTACTGAGAGGGAATCAGGTGCGACTTCGGCACGTTGATGGAGAACCCCAGCAAATGCTGGAGGTCGGTCGTAGTCTGGAGGTGGGAGACGACTGTCTGGGGCGAGCCTGCCTTCAACAACCAGTCGTCGAGATAGGGGAAGACTGAAACCCCTGATCTGCGCAGATGAGCTGCGACCACCGCCATCACTTTCATGAACACCCGAGGGGCGCTGGTAAGGCCAAAAGAGAGCACGGTGAACTGAAAGTGCTCGTGGTCTACCGTGACCCGCAGGTAACGCCGGTGGGCCTGCAGGACTGGGATGTGGAAGTAAGCATCCTGCAAGTCCAGCGCTACCATCCAGTCTTGTGGATCGAGAGCAGTCAAGACCTGAGCCAAAGTGAGCATCTTGAACTTCTCTTTGTGGAGGAAGCGATTGACCTTACGGTGGTCTAAGATAGGACGCATGCCTTTGTCCTTCTTTGGTACCAGAAAGTAGTGGGAAAGCAACCACGACCTACTTCTGGCATTGGAACGTGCTCAATGGCCCCCTTAGCCAAGAGGGCCGCAACTTCCTGCTGAAGAAGCACCAAGTGATCCCCCGACATGCAGTGGTACTGAGGTGGCATGGCTGGAGGGTTAGTCTCAATGGCGAGGGAGGAGACCCTTCGGACTATCTCTAAGACCCACCTGTCTGATGTGATGGTGCGCCAGTGAGGGAGGTGATGGCGAAGCCTCCCGCCCACTGGCGTATGATGGGCATGAAGGTTCGGACTAGGAAGGTTTGGAGGCAGAGGTGGCCGGGGTGGAGGTGGACTGACCCGCCCGCTGGCCCCTTAGTCCGCTACGGTGGAACCTGCGTCCGCTGCCGCACTGGGATTTTTGCTGCGCAGGCTAGTGGCTCTGTTGCGAACGCTGCGGGCGCCCCTTTCGGTGCCACGAAAGGAGCGAAAAGCAGAAGTCGGAGGAGGGCGGACTGCAGAGTTTCAAGGACTTGGCCGTAGCCCGTGAGCCTTTAAACTGCTCCAACCTGCGGTCTGCTTTGTCGCCGAAGAGGCGTCGGCCATCAAAAGGCATGTCCATGAGTGTGCTTTGGACATCCCCCGAAAATCCAGTTGTCCTCAACCAGGCGTGGTGTCTGACCGCCACCGTCGTTGCAATCGATCTGCCCAGTGAGTCGGCGGTGTCTAGGCCACAACGAATCATGAACTTAGCTGCGTCCCTCCCCTCTGCAACAGCCTGGGAGAGAGCTGCCCAGGCCTCCTCCGGACACTGAGGCAGCACTTGCGCCATCGTATCCCAAAGAGAGTGAGAATAACGGCCCAAGAGGCATGCGGTGTTCACGGACCGCAGCGCAGAACTGGCAGAAGAAAAAAATCTTCTTATCCAGTTTCTTGGATTCCCTATCTGGTGGTGCAGAAGGGAATGCGGTTGGGGAGGCAGAGGCTTGTACAACCAAGCTCTCGGGGTGGGGTGTTGGGAGAGGAAAATGGGGTCACCCGTAGCCGGGCAATGGCATCGGGTCACGTTCCTAACCACAGTAGCCCCTGTGGTGGGCCTGGACCAGGTGCCCAAAAGAACGTCAGAAAGTGCTTCATTGAAGGGAAGAGCTGCTTCATTGAAGGGAAGAGCAGCTCCGCAGAAGTAGCTGCTGGCTGAAGCACTTCTGTCAGGAGGTTAGTCCTGACGACCACAGTAGGGAGCACGAGGTGTAGGGCCTTGGCCACCTTACGCAACACCACAGCATAACTAGCACCCTCCTCCGTAGCCACGGTAGGAGGAGACAGCATGCCAAGGTCTGGTGAGGTATCCAGACCACTGGCTTCCCCCAACTCCTCTGCCCAGTCCTGTTCATACTAGCAATCAGCTGCGAGAGGGTCCTCAGACCACTCCTAGTCCTCCCCTTCCTCCTGATGCTGTTCAACAGGCCTAAAATAAGTAGCAGGGACATGGGGATAGAAATCCCTGAGCAACGTCGAGAACGGCATCCATCAACGCCGGCCCGACGCCGCGTCCACTTCGGGGCTGAAAACGGGGTCGGCGTCGTCCCGAGGAGAGGGTGACGTCGGAAGTTGTGCCGGTGCGGTCGACGTTGGTGGAGGGGTTATAATGTCAACCAGCATCGACCGGGATCCAGGCCTGGATCCAGGGGGGTCCTGCGGCGCTGAGGCTGGAGCCAGCAGTGATGTGGGAGCCACCGGCGATGAAAGGCGAGGACCCCCAGTCAGGACCGTGGGGCCCAAAGGCGCACCAGCGGGACCAGACGGCCCAAAGAGGCGAGCCATGGCCGACAGGAATTCCTGTATTTGGGCCGGAGTCGCCGACGGACCCAGGAAGGGCGGGTAGGCAGTCGGCGACACCGTAGGCTCCGCCGGAGCCACGGGGGAGGCACCAACCGCACCCTCAGCCGCGTCGCGCGACTGGCATGGGGAAGACGAAGAAAGACGACGTTTCGTCAACTTCTTGTGCTTCGCCTTACCTGACCCAGAGTGCAAAGGCTTTGATCCCGAAGACCGATGGTGAGGACTCCGCGCACGGTCCCTCGACCTCCCATGGGACCTCGAGCACGGAGCCGACTGCCGGGCCTCCAGCAGCTTTCGGGACCGCTCCCGCAAAGACTTCGACGCCATGGCCCGGCAGTCGGGGCACGACTTGGGCTCGTGGTTGCGCCCCAGGCAGAAAAGACACACACGGTGCGGGTCCGTCATCGACATCATACGGTGACAGTCCTCGCAGGACTTAGAACCGGGCATCCTAACAGCACCAGGAGTCATAGACTCGATGAAAAAATAGAGACAAAAAGGCCTCAAAAAGTCAGCCAAAATGGACTGTGGGTTCCTGCTCTTCCCGGATCTGCGCTTGCTGGCGCGGAAAAAGAAAGAACGGACGTCAGCGCGCGTGGGCAGCGTCTAAGTAGTGCCTGCAACGTCATCTCGGCGACCACGATGAAAACGACGGACGCGGAGCCGCACAACGCCACCTACCAATGCGCAGGGGTACTGCTGACGAAAACTTTCCAGATCCAGTCTGACGCCTGGGGGTAATTCTAAGGTAAGGAATCTGTCACTATGTGTTTCTTTCAGATTGACAGATATCCAGGACAGGCAAGTTATGTGCCAAAGCAGTGGTAGCAACCTTGGCTCTGGTGGAATAAGTACGCAGACCTTCTGGTAGCTACTTCTTAGCGAAGATGAGCTTAATATAGAGGAGGATCCGTCATGATATGGTCCGTTTCTGCACCTCCTTGCCTTTCTTTGCTCCAGAGATCCTCATGAAGAGCTGATTGACTACCCGGTTCTTTGTATGATTAATATGTAAGCTCAGTGCTCTTTCAGGATCCAAGCAGTGAAGTCTCTCCTCCTCTTTTAAGGGATAAGGTGGAGTAAAGAACATCTGAAGAGTGATAGCTTGTACCACTTGAAAAGTCATCAATACATTAGCAGGAACGCAGGTCGAATCTTCAACACCAGTGTGACAAGAAAAAAGGTGATATAAAGCAGCTGGACTGTGAGGGCATGAAGCTCACTCACGCAACAGGTTGATGTTATTGCAAACGAAACAACCATGTTCAAGCTCAAGAAACATACTGGACGACTGTGCATGGGCCCAAAAGGGGTACACATTAGGAAAAGTGAGAACCAAATGTATGTCCCACTGTGACATCAACAAAGGGTTTTGGCAGAAAAATATTACAAACCTTTACGAAATCTCATCACAATCCGTGATTTGAAAAAAGATTGCTCGTCCAGCAAATGTAAAAAGGCTGAAAGGTAACCACTACTAAGTGTGCACTGCAAGTCACTGCTGGGCTACAGATAAAACAAATAAGACATTGACAGTTTGGCCTCCAACAGGTCTATCTGGCAGATGCTGCACCAACCCACAAACCTATCCCAGCGTCCAGTGCCGATTTCATGGAAGGGAACCTGGTTGCCAAAATTACATCAATGACTTCGGAAGAAAGAGTAAAGGAGATCAACGGCTGTAGATCAATCTCCAAAGATGGGGATGCAGATTGCACAGAACTAAAAAAAATCAAAGAAGAACTGGTATAACTAACCCTGAATGGGCAATATGCATAAATATGTTCCGTGAAGGAAAAAAAGAGAAGCCTTCTTAGAAAAACGGTTGAGAATAGGGACCAAATTCCTGACGAACCACTCTAGAAGAAAAGGAAAACAAAGGGTCTAAGACCCTCGCTAAAAGATTTAAACAACAGTCAGCACACAGAACAATTAGTCTATGGTGAGGGCTGAAGAAGAAAGGGATAGACGGGTAGAGGCCATGGCGATAGCTGAAGGGCGGTGCGTGTGGTAACAAGAAGGGACAAGTAGGTCCCCAAAGTAAAAAGATTGATATCGGTCTACAAGAAATGAAATATATCTATATATATATTTATTAGTATTACACTGGATGTGTATACAGTCCTGTTTTATTATTTTTAACAAACAAGCACCACAGGCGCCCAAGAAAGGAGCCGCCAGTTAATCCAGTCTGGAATATCAACTGCAGCCCACTAAAGTAGTGCAAGACTCACTGATATGGGCACAAGACATCACAGGGAAGAAACTATACCACGTGTCCCAAAAGACGGCTAGGGAAAGAAGACCATAAAAAACCGGAAGGAATACTGCATGGAAGAAGAACGCTGAACGAGAGAAGCATCATAATAGGGAGTAAGTGCAAGGCAAAAGGCTGTCTGCACAATGTTTCAGTGTACAAAAGAAAATCCTCTATAATATTACTAAAATACCATAAGTACTCCCAGGAACGCCTATGAGGCATACAGAAGATGTTCCACGAGGAACAGGAAACAAGGCAATAGTGCATCCACACAAAATACCATAATGATTACTAGCATGAAGCCTGGAAAGAAGAAAACCCCCTAAACCATAGGGATTAAAACCAATTCAGGGCAACAAAACAAAATCCGTCTTGACTGTTAGGACGAAAAAATACCACCTGCCGAATGCAAGAACATCTCACAGGGTGGCACCCGAAGGCGGAATGTTTAAAAAGAACCAGAAGCCAGAAGCCATCCATTGGCTCAATAGAAAGAAAAAAAAGAGCGTCCCTGACTAACTACATTCATGGGGAGCTAGGGAAGCCAGTCGACTGGGAAGGCTGACACAAAGAGTAAACAGAATTGAGAGGCCTCAACTCCCCAAATCCGCTGTAATGCAGAGTTGGCATGGGCATAGAATAGACAAGCGCCTTTAAAGGGCATGTCAATAAAGGTGTTTTGACCAGCCTCTGAAAACCCAGAGGTGCGCAACCAAACATGCTGACTTAGTGCCACAGAAAAAGTCATAGCCCGGCCTACTGAGTCATTAGTATCTATACCACATCGAATGATTAGTTTAGCCACTTGCTCCCCACTCCGTATTAACAGGGCAAGATCGTTCTTGGTCTCATCCGGAAGGGAGAGCAGCAGACATGCCAATGAGTTCCACAATGTATGGGAAAAGCATCCAAGGGCGTAAGAAGTATTAAGGTATTGCAGTGCAGAACTGGTGGAGGAGAAATATTTGCCTTCCACAAGTATCTAGCCTTCTGGACTCTGTCTGGAGGGACAGTTGGAAGAAGGTTGATATTTTGGGCAGCCGAAGCAGCCTGTACCACAAAACTGTGGTGAGTGGGATGGCGGTGGAGACAGGCCGGATCAACGGGAGCCGGACGATGTCTGTGAGAAATAGAGGGGCCCCTCTATCGGGTTTAGCCCAAGCCCCCAACAAAATATCAACTAGAGCTTCACTATAAGGAAGAAGCGGCTCTACCCCGGTTTGGCCTTGATTGAGAACGTCAAGTAAGAGATCACTTGTCATTTCCACAGAAGGAAGTGTCATAGCCAGAACAGAAACTCGTCTGAGCAGGTCAGCTAGAGAGGAGCTTGTCTCTGTAGCAAGGTGAAAAGGGAAAAGGAGGTCCAAGGCTGGGGAAGACTCCAAGCCACTAGCTTCATCCAACTCAGTCAGCCAACTTTCATCCATAGGAGGATGGACAGCGTCAGAGATGAGGTGGGGAAACTCCAAATCTTCTCACCTCCATAATCGTGTTCCTCAGAAGGAAAAACAGGTGGGGCTCCATAGAGAGCAGAGGAAAGGTTCCTGAGACAGGCAGCTCCACCAATGCCGCATGCGACGCAGTCTGAGTAGGCTGATCGGACCCAGGCACAGAAGGTGGGAACCCCAAAGGGCTGTGCACCGGCATCGAAACCGATTCGAAATCCAAAGGCCAAACTGAGGCAAACCCACCGGCATGGACACAGTCACGACTCCATGCACCTTTTTGGGGCCAGCACGCCAGGGGAAGGTGAAGACCCAAAGATAGTATGAAGAGATTTGTAATATTCTCGCATCTGGGTCAGAGTCGCCCCGGCTCTAGTTTAGGGCGGGAGGCGCAGAGTAGACTCGTGCATCAACTCTTCAAGCGAAGATCGGAAACAGGCTTTATGTGGAGAAGTCAGGGGGTGCCACGACTTCAACTGCCTGAGTTATGACTTACCTTAGGACGTCAACGGAGAATAAAATTCACGGGAACGGCTCCTGGAGCAGGCCTGTGGCCAGTCCATGGAGCACTAAGGAGACCAAGAAAAATAGGAACTCTTGGAAGACTGTGACATCCGTGGCGCTAGGACTTCATTTAACGTTCCCTCAGTGACTTTGGGCAAGATTGGCAACATGAGAAGCACTCCTCAGAGTCATGGTGCTTGCCCAGGCACCACATAGAAATAGAGTGAGGGTCTGTGGCAGACATTTCCCGACCACAGTACCCACAAGACTTGAACCTAGAGGACAGGGGAAATTGTTTAAAAGCAAACTGTTCTATTCAACAAAAACGTCAAAGTATGCCAAAAAACGGCCAGTGGAACCGCTTACCGGATACATGTTTAAAGTACGGAAGGAAGAAATGACGTCAGCACGTCGGGAAGGGGCATATATGGACCCCATCAACATCATGGAAGTCACTATTGAGTCGCACAATGCCCTCTACTGGCACGCAGAGGTACTGCTGAATTTTTTTACGATATCCAGGCTGACTACCGGGGAAAATTCAAAGGTAAGGAATCTGCGGCTGGATGTCTCTATCAGATTTCGTCTTTTCATAAGAAGACGCTGAGAGAGAGTGAAGATCCAAAATAGGAAGAAGGCTTCCATCCTTTTTTGGCATAAGGAAGTAGCGGGAATAACATCAAGTCTCCTCTTCAGAGGCCAGTGTCCTCTTCTATGACTCCTTTCGCCAAAAAAAGCCAGCACCTCCTGACACAAATCAGATAGGTGGTCCTCTGAAAGCTGCTCTGATGTAGGTGGCCAATGTAGCAGATAAAACAGGAATGCCAGGGAGTAGCTCCACTGGAGGATTTGAAGGAACCATTTGTCAGACGAAGCTACGCCACTACTGAAGGGAATGACAGATCTTGCCTTCTACAGGTTGAGTGCCCGCAAGGACTAATTAAAAAGGTTCTGAGGTTATTGCTGCAGGGGAGGGGGACTGAGATGTGCACAGTCTCTGGTGGCCTAGATGTTGTCTGTTGGGGGGACAGTCTAACCGCGAAAGAGCTGGTAGAGTGGGCAGCGGAACCTGGTGCTTTCAATATTCCAACCCAATGGGAAATCCTTAAAGAGGGCAAAACCGTTGGGAAGATTGCCAAAATGGTGCTGAAAGACCCAAGGAAAGAGCTGTGGCTCAGCTTTACTTAAATCACTTCACTGAGTCTGCATTTTCACCAAAAAGGCAGGGTCTGTCAAAAGACATATCCATTACAGATGCCTGGCAGTCTCCAGAGATGCCCATTGACCTCCGCCGCACAGGGTGCAGAAGTACCACTCTTGTCCCAGTTGCCCTTCCTAAACAATCAGTGGTGTCAAGGCTTGAGCAGAGGGCAAAACTCCTGGCACCCCAGCCTTCCTGAAAGCTTTGGGTCAAGGAAGTCAGTAAATCCCCAGGGACCACCTTATCAATCAAGTCCCAGAGTGCTTGGGTGAAGCATCCAAATATGCAGCTGGCATTCACCAACCGAAATGCTGGCTGACGGAAACAATCTCTTACCAAACGTTCACATACGTTTGGACTCTGTCTCGAAGAGTAGTTGGAAAGGCGTTAGAATTCAACCTGCTGATGAACGCCTGCACCAGTGAATTCTCAGGGGTTGGATGCCAGGTTAAAAAAATCCTAGAGAGATGGTCTATGGCAACGTGTAACTTGACAGATGACTGGAGGGACAGAACAAGTTTTAGCCTAAGTGCCCAACAGAGTGTCAGTGAGGGCCTCGTCAGAGGCCAGTCCGGTTGGTACCGGGCTAGGCTGAAGGATCTTAATGGGAACATTAGTTTTTAACTCCACAGTGGGGAGAGGCAGGTCAAGGACTTCAGCAGCTCTCCTGATGACGAGAGCAAAACATGCGCTTATTTCAGTTGCTGGTCCAAGAAAAACCAACTCATGTCAGGTCAGTCATATAATCCACTGCCACCATGCAGGTCCACCTACAAATTGTCCTCATGATAGGGTGTGACAAACTCGTCCCCATCATTCTCATTAATGTTTCTAAATGGATGACCGTAGTCGGAGTCCAAATCAAAAAGCTGATGCAGTGTCTGTGTGCGACTGAGCAATAATGGCATCTTATTTAAGTCGGAAGGATTGAGTATGGACTGCACCACTTCAGGATCGAGGCGTGGCCTCGTTCAACATGAATTCAGGTCAGAGTCAGACACTACAATCTGGTGTGGATCCTCCACCAGTGTCAGCAGCATCCATGCTAGTGTCAAAGTCCAAGGAATCGGCATCAATGCAGGTGTGGAACCCAAAGCAAGTTCAAGGGGCACAGACAGCAACGGTGTTAAATCGACTGCTGCCCACTCTGCATCCTTGAGGCCTGCAAGCATGCTAGGAGTCGGAAGCAAGCCGACAATGAGTAACATGGTCTCTCTAAAGGCTTTGATTTGCTGAGACGTCACCGACAGACACGGAAACTCCAGTGCATTGGGAACAGGTTTGCAATTGGCTCCTTGGTAGAATTATAGCAAAAGCAGAGGCACTGTGACACCCTTGCCTACTCTGGTGAATGATAGTAGCTGTAAGAGGCTGTGAGAAAGTGCCATCTTTCTTGCATGGTATGCCCCCACTTTTTGCTGAATTGCTGAATGTACTTTGACTGAGTGTGCCCTGGACTCCTGCCAATCAGGTGCCCAGGGCCTATGTTCCTTCCCTAAAACACACCAAACCCAAATTGGCAACCCTGGAAACATGTCAGCCCCTGGTAAATGGTACCCTAGGTACCCAGGGCCTTGTGACCAGGGAAGGCCTCTAAGGGCTGCAGCACTCATTGTGCCACCCTAAGAGGCCCTGTACCCTTACACACACACACTGCCTTTGCAGGCTGGGTGTCTGGGTGCAAGACAAAACAAAGTCGACATGACACACATCCCTGTGTGCCATGCCCATCACCTACACTTCCATGGAATACATCAGCCACGCCTCTAGCTGGGTGCCTTATGCCAATGGTGTGGGCGCAGGAGCCCTGTGTCCCTACAGTACCCAGGTCCATTCCTGAGCACTGTAAGTGCAGTGCTGCCATTTAAAAGTACATGGTGCTGAGAGCTCGTCAAACACGAACTCCACAGCACCATAATGGCAACACTGAAGACTGAGAAGTTTGGTATCAAACTTCTCAGCACATTAAACCCACACTGATGCCAGTGTGGGATTTAATGTACACAGCAGACATGTTGCTGGACCCCTGGGTGGGAGAGCCCCTGCTCTCCTGGGCCTGTAACAATGCACATCCTGGGCGAGGTGCTAAATCTCCTCCCCCAGGATGGGCAGGGGGAAGCTTCAAAGGCATGCCGCCTCTGTGAGCTTCCCCAGGCCACTTCAACCCCCCACTCTGGCGGGAAGCTTGGCCAGAAACCCCAAATAAGGACAGGGGATGTGCCAGCCTGCCAACCCCACCCCTCAGGTGGGGGAGGCGAGGTGAAGCACATCTCCGGGCTCTCGCTATCTTGAACATGGGAAGCCCTACCCTATCAGGACTAGGCTACTGCCCCCCTCCCACAGGAGAGGCAGGATAGGGGGTGTACCCACCCCAGGACAGGGACCCATTGGTCCCTGCCCTTCACCTACCTGTAACACCCCTAAATCTAGTATTTAGGGGCACCCTGAACCTTCCCTCCCCAGATTCCAGATTCCGAAATACAAAGAAGAGCAAGAAGAAAGACCTGCCCTGCAGCTGCTAAGAAGAGGAAGACACCAACTGCTTTGGCCCCAGCCCTACCGGCCTGTCGACCCTCAAACCTGCTCCAACCCGGCATCTCTTGTGGCCAGCAACCTCACAAACCCCGGAGGACCTGGCTACCTTTTGGCTCTAAGCCCCTGGGACTCCCATGAGTAGAGGCTCTACTTAAAACCTACCTCTAATCCCTGGCAGCAGCAGCCCGGAACCGCGAACCCAGCGCACTCTGCACCAGCCAAGTCTGACCAGTGCCGGAGTGAACAAAGACCACGAGGACGACCACACAGCAACTGTGACCCCAAGTCCGGCACCCAAGGACCTCCCTCGACACTCCTGAAGAAGCCTGCAGCCTCAGAACAAGGTGCCCCCCCCCTACCGCGATCAACAGAGGGTAAGATTTCCCGACACCAAAAGGCACCCCTGCACGCGGCGCCCCACGTTCCCCTGTGCCCAATCCCGGGGTACCTACCTATCCTCCAACTACCCAACTTACCTCTCGAAGTGGTGGTGGCACCTGAAGAATCCTCGTCCCCGAGCTTGCAGTCTTTTTCTAAACCGGAGATTTCCCACTGAAATCAATTGAGCGCCCGTAGGCTCAAAAGCACCCTGCACCCAGCCGCCCGGGTGGCCCTGGCAGTGCAACCTCTACACCTGCCTACTTCCCCACTTGCCTTGAGTAAGTGACCAGGAGCCCAGCTCCCACAGCCGCGTGGCTTGCTAGTCAGCAGCCACCAACCAAGGCCCCCTATCCCTCATAGGATAACATTGGGCCTAACTCTCTCTGCACCCGGCCGCCCTAGAGTCGCTGAGGGTGAACCAGCTGTACCTACCTGACCCTGGGGGACCCCTGAGTCTATGCCCAGAACCTCAACTCTGCCAGTCGAGTACTTACCTTTAAACCGATAACTCTATTTTCTTCATAGGGTAACATTGACTGGCTTTTTTCTGAAATTTCTTCTAAGTGTGGACTTTTCAAATCTTAAAATATTCACCAAAAATCAGCCGAGTAACGAAAACGAAAATACTCACCTGCTCTTAGGTGAGCTCCCAGTGCTGGATCTTGGTGCCCAGCACTGACTCTGAAAAATACTTACAACTGTACTTACCAGTAACCCAATTTTCTCCCATAGGAAATCATTGACTGTTTTTCTGTGTAATTTCTTCTTAGTGTCCATTTCTGCAATCTTTAAATATTCTTTAAAAATCGTATAATATCTGAAAACGTAATTACTTACCCGTTTTGGATAAAGGTCCCAGTACTGAGTCTAGGTACCCAGTACTGGATTACAAAAGTAACGAGAACATACTGTGCCTGCAACTTGAATTGTCTTCCATAGGGAATCATTGACTGTTTTCTTTGAAATATTTTCTAAGTGTCAACTTTTAAAATAGCTAAATATTGTTTAAAAATCATCACAATAATTAAGTCGACTTTCATCACTTGATTTTAAGTACTGACCCAAGACTGAATCTAGGATCCAGTCCTGGAATTCCAAAAGTAATCCTAAAAGTAATCGGTTGCAAATAACTTGAAACTTCCATTGAGCTCAATGCATTGTTGTGTTTAAAATAGTGTTGCCTATTGCAACCACTTGTAACTGTTTACAAAAGTCAATTGCATATTGCAAAAGTATTTATATAAAGCATCTCATTCTGAGAAAGTATATTTTAATGCCAAGTGTTGATTCTAAAATAAAACAAGCATATATTTTTATATATATAAACCATTGGCCTAGAGTTCAGTTATTGAGTGTGTGAGACCATTTGCTGACTGAGTGTGTGCAACAAATGCTTTACACTGTCCTCTGATACTGCCTTACTGCTCGACCAAGCTACCACTTTAGAGAGTAAGGTTATATCTAACTTTAGCCTCTGTCAAACCCTTGGGGACTGTGGACTCTGTACACCCTGTACCTATTAAGGAACAGTATATACAGAGCCACTTTCTCACAGAGTCCCAATTGGATTTCTTATGCATCTTCTTGGACTTACTCAACAACTTCGATGGCGGTGAAGATCTGTTACAGGAACAACTTGGCAAGGGAGTCTGCACTCTCAACTTCAACCGGGAGTGGGACTTGCATGGAGACTTTCAGTATTTTTCCACACAGAGATTTGATTTGAATTCTCAGTTGGCCTTCAGTTTCATTTGGGTGCAGCTGTCGCAGGGTTTGGAGTTGTGTGTCGAACCTGGATATCTGTTAGATATCGGTTTGCAACAGCCCCTACAAGATTTACACCCTGTAGTTTCAGAAGGTGACATGTTCCCTTGCTCAAGGGTAGATGTGAAAAAAAAAACTTGTCATGAGATGAGAAGAGTGCCGGAGTCATGCCCGAAAGTGCAGAAAGAAAGGAACTGATGTCAACGTGCATGGGTGTTGCCTATGATTTATGCCACCGTTACCCCGCCAGGTTCCAGGTTACATATCAAGTCAATCAGCTTATCGTCGTTTTGCATCCGAAGGTACAGAAAGTGTTGTAGAACTTTGCTAGAGTCCGCTCGGTGTCCTTGTTCTCAGGGATATTTACTGCAAAGCTACCTGGAAATAGAGTGTACGAGCAACACATTTTGTGGCTCGGTGTTGCACCATGACTTAATGCAGCAGGAGAATTACCCCCTTCAATATGGTCATTTGTGGATGCCTTAAAAAGAACAGAATGATACTCATACAATTTGCCATAAAACTGATAGAAATTTGCCCTAAGAGTGAGAGCCCTTTCAACACTGACGGGGAAGCTTTACACCAGTACTGGTCCAAGGTTGATCTCTGTCTAAAGAAAAGTTTTTAAAAGTCTGATCTTCTGTGTGGCGTTTCCTATGTGCTGGAGGTCTTTTCGCCAGAAGGAGATTTACTCATCTTGCCGTTTTCTCATTTGCCTCTAGATAAGCACCAAAACTCTGACCCTTTACCTTACGACACGTTTAGACAAAACTTTACCTCTCTCTAACAGTGCTAGAGTGCATTTTTATGCAAAATAATCAGAAATATAAGTAGCGATTCAACCCCACACATTACATAAGACAGTCATAGGATTATAGACTAACTTGGACTTCGGGTGACATATCACAAAAAGAACAGGGGCAAAAACATGCAAAATATCAAGTATATACCCCAGAACAAAAACAGGTTTAGCTTCAGATTCTGGCCTCTATGATGTGGAAATTAAGAAACAGATGTCATGAGCGTAAGGTGACAAACGTATCTATGAAGATGATATACTGCTGCTGGAGGTAAGCCACTCTGGCATCACCTAGAGCCCATCTAGTTATTTAAAAAAATCTCTTGAAAAGGTCAATTGTCCGGGAACAATTTAAGAGATTAAAATAAAAAGGGACAACAGACAAGACACGATTCCAGACCCAACCAGTAGATGGTGTCATAGATAAAGAGCATGTGTGAGAAAATGCCATCTTTCTTGCATGCTATGCCCCCACTTGTTGCTGAATTGCTAATGTACTTTGACTGAGTGTGCCCTGGGCTCCTGCCAATCAGGTACCCAGGGCCTGTGTTCCTTCCCTAAAACTACATGAAGCCTAAACCCAATTGGCATCTCTGGCCACATGTCAGCCCCTGGTAAATGGTACCACAGGTACCCAGGGCACTGTGACCAGAGAAGGCCTCTAAGGGCTGCAGCACTTATTGTGCCACGCTTAGAGGCCCTGTACCCTGACACACACACACACACTGTCTTTGCAGGCTGAGTGTCTCGGTGCAGAACAAAACAGAGTCAACATGGCACACATCCCTGTGTGCCATGCCCACAACACACACTGCCCTGGCATACCTCAGTCACCCCTCTAGCTGGGTGCCCTATGCCAGTGGTGTGGGTACAGGTGCATGAGCCATGTACCCCTAAAGTACCCAGGTCCATTCCTGGGCACTGTAAGTGCAGTGCTGCCATTAAGAGTATATGGTGCTGGGAGGTCGTCATCACAAACTCCACAGCACCATGATAGCTGCACTGAAGACTGAGAGAAGTTTGATATCAAACTTCTAAGCACATTAAACCCACACTATTGCCAGTGTGGGATTCAATGTAAGATGCACGACAGAGGGCAACTTAGAGTTGCCCCCTGAACCTAACCTACAATCCACGTCCTGTCTGAGAGGCTGCCTAGGATGCCACACAGCAGACATGTTGCTGGACCCCTGGGTAGAGAGCCATCCGCTCTCCTGGGCCTGCAACAATGCACATCCTGGGCAAGGTGCTAGGTCTCCTCCCCCAAGATGGGCAGGGGAAGCTCCAAAGGCATGCCGCCTTTGTGAGCTTCTCCAGGCCACTTGCTGGCCTCAGCAACTGGCCCCCACCAGTTCTGCCCCCCACTCTGGCGAGAAGACTGGCGGAAAACCCCAAGGGAGGAAATGGGGTGTGCCAGCCTCTGCCAACCCCACCCGTCAGGTGGGGGAGGGTCGAGGTGAAGCACATCTCCGGGCTCTCGCCATCTTGATGATGGGGAGCCCTGCCCAATCAGGACTAGGCTACTGCCCCCCTCCCACAGGAGAGTGACAGGACAGGGGGTATACCCACCCCAGGGAAGGGACCCATTGGGCCCTGCCCTTTACCTACCTGTAACGCCCCTAAATTTAGCATTTAGGGGCACCCTGAACCTTCCTTCCTCAGATCCAGATTCCGAAACAAGCAAGAAGAATAAGAAGAAAGAAGACCTGCCGTGCAGCTGCTAACAAGAGGAAGACACCAACTGACTTGGCCCCAGCCCTACAGGCCTGTCTACCCTCGAACCTGCTCCTGCTAATCCCCGGCATCTCCAGTGGTCCGCAACCTCAAAATCCCCGGAGGACCTGACTGCCTTGTGACTCTAAAAGACTGGGACTCCCACGAGCTGTGGTTCTGCTCAAAACAAGTAACAAGCCCCTGGTGCCAGCCAGGAACTGCGACTCCTGCACACTCTGCACCTGCTAAGCCTGGCCTGTGCCGGAGTGGACAAAGACCACGAGGACGTCGAATCCAGCACCCAAGGACCCACCTCTACGCTCCTGACGACGCCTGCAGCCTCAGAACCAGGGACCCCTCCAACCGCGACCAGCTGAGGATAAGATTTTCCGACGCGAAAGACACCCCTGCACCCGGCGCCCTGCGGCCCCCTGTGCCCAGCTCCTGGGTGCCTACCTAACCTACAGCTTCCCAACTTACCTCTCGAAGTGGTGATCGCACCTGAAGAATGTTCGTCCCCGAGCTTGCAGCCTTTGTTCGTCATAGAGCTTCTCCACTGAAATCCATTGAGCGCCCGACGGCTCAAAAGCACCCTACACCCAGCCGCCCGAGTGCCCCTGGGAGTGCAACCTCTGTCCTATTTTTCTTCCCCACTTGCCCTGAGCAAGTGACCAGGAGCCCAGCTCCCACAGCCGCGTGGCCTGCCTGCTAGCAGCAACCAACCAAAGGCCCCCTGCCCGCCACAGGCTAACATTGGGCCTAACTCTCTTCGCACCCGGCTGCCCCTGTGCCGCTGAGGGTGTAACAACTGTAACTACCTGACCCTGGGAGACCCCTGAGTCTATGCCCAGAACCTTAACTCTGCCAGTCGACTACTTACCCAAAAGCCGATAACTCGCTTTTCCTCCATAGGGTAACATTGACTGGTTTCACTTGGAAATTCTTCTAAGTGTCGAATTTTGAAACTTTAAAATATTCACTAAAAATCAGCCGATCACCGAAAACAAAATTACTCACCAGTTATCAAAAGAGATCCCAGTGCTGGATCTTGGTGCCCAGCACTGACCCTGAAAAGTAATTACAACTGTACTTACCGCTAACTTGATTTTCCTCCATAGGATAACATTGCCTGGTTTTTGCCAGAAATTCTTCCAAGTGTTGATTTTTAAACTTACAAATATTCCTTAAAAATCGCCTGTGTAACAAAAACGAATTATTTCAACCGTTTACAGGAGATGCACCAGTGCTGAATACAGGATCCAGCACTGAGTAAGAAAAAGTAACGATAACCCTTCTTACCAGCTAAGTGAATTTCCTCCTGTAGGATAACATTGGTGATTCTATGTGAAAAAGTTTCCAAGTGTCAACTTTTGAAATACAATAATATTCCTTAAAAATCATACCTGTAACCCAAAAATATTTACTTGCCTGTTTCCAGGAAATGTCCCAGGACTGAATCTATGATCCAGTCCTGTGATTAGAAAAGTAATCCAAAAAGTAATTCATTTCATTTACTTAGTAATTCCCATTGAGCTTAAGGTTAGAATTGTGTTTGAATTGTATTGCCTATTGCAACAACTGTAACTATCGCATTCAAAAGTCTATTGCCTATTGAAAGTATTTAACTAAAGCATCTCATTCTGAGAAAGTATATTTTGATACCTATTGTTGGTTCTAAAATAAAACAACCATATATTTTTATATACAAACCATTTGCCTAGAGTTCAGTTCTTGAGTGTGTGAGACCATTTGCTGACTGAGTGTGTACAACAAATGCTTTTCACTGTCCTCTGATACTGCCTTACTGCTCGACCAAGCTACCACTTTAGAGAGTAAGGTTACATCCAACTTTAGCCTCTGCCAAACCTCTGGGGACTGTGGACTCTGCACACTGAACCTTACTTTGGTGCAGTATATACAGAGCCACTTTTTTACAGCATGTGAATCCTGAAAAGGATTCATACCGCAAAACATGTGCTTCCACAACCATAACAGTCCATGCTTGCAGGTCACAGAGTGCTCTCGCCAGCAAACTAAAAACAAAAGCATTCCCTACTAAACCACAAATTACAAGCTTGTATACTCTTCCATAGTGCCCACACCTCTTACCCTTACCTGCAGCTCCTCCTATAAATACAAATATTCTATCTGTTTTGCACCTCCCCAGCTAGCATGTCCGTAGCACAATGGAATCTATTTTCCAGGAAACCGATTTAACACGTGGCACCATAGTGATGGATAGTCCCCTGAGCAGTTAGCTCAATATTCTGGCAGCTAAACAGTTTACTGATTTGAATGCATGACCTGCTCTTCAGGAGCACACATTACTTTCATTGCAAAATGGTAAAGGCTTCTGAATGGAAAAGAGGAGGAAGATGCGATATCTGTATCCACAACAGCTAAAAAAAACAAGGGATATTAGTAAAAGATTCAAATATAACCGACACGAGGAGCCCCTCATGACCAGGAAAAAAAAACAATATTCTCAGAAACCATCATGCAGCAACAAAACCACTGATATGCAAAGCCCCTCTGCTTCTGGATTAGCGGATTTAAAATGCATTGTCCTTCATACACAATAGTCCTTTAAGAATGCAATTGCTAGCAGTAAGAGGAGAGGAGCAGAATTCACATAAAGATACTCAATAAAGCTCTCAAGTCAATGCTAATTTTGCATGGTAAGCTGGAGAGTTTACTGGCACACCCAGGGAACAAAATCACTTAAGATAAAAAGGCCAGCTCTTTTCCCATCAGTCACCCATTTAATGCAGTTCTCTACAATTCCACCAGGAATGAACTTACTGAAGTCTTCTTGCGAGTCCTGTGGTGCTATCACGGGGCCTGAATCCAAACTCTGGTGAGGCTGAAAGCGGATCTGCACATCCTGTAGGGCCCTGAAATAAGTAAGATCTTATGACTATTTTACCATGAAACATGAGCACTTTTTTTCTCATCTCTTTCCCTTTTTTTTAAATTGTAAAATTGACTTATTTATGTAATTTTTTCATGTATCTTATGGAATGAATTGTTGACACTCCCACAATAATTTGTTTTAAAAACAAGAGCACACAACTGCATCTCAACTAAACTTGTTTTGCATCTCAAGGAAACAAGTACACTGCTGCATTTAATCAGACACCCACCATTAAAAAAAAAAAACATTGCTGCTAAAATAAAAAGGCTCAGGTTAGGTTGAGGAGATACTACAACTGTTGCTGCACGGAAAGGATAGGGAACTAAGCATTGGAAGAGAAGTCAAGTAATAACTCAGACCTTCAGAGTAATCTGTGGAATGGATGCAGAGACAGAATGTATCATTATTTGAGAATCTGACTTGTGCATCATTACTCCTAGACACAAACGACTGATCTGTGTTTCTTTAAGATCAGTGACACCTCAAACACAGCAATTAACACGGCTGGGCTTGGTTTTCTAGTACGCCTTTTGGCCAGTCAAGAGAGAAAATGTATTTGTTTGGTACAGTCTCCGGCATTTTAACAGGATTGATGTTTTCTTGCTGCAGATGATTACCATTCTAGTTGTCTTACTGATGGACACTGGGAGGAACAGAAGATGTTAAAAGTTAAGGTGCAAGTATAGGTCTGCCAACCAACAGCTAAGGCCCTAAGGACCCCAACAGCTGGATCACAAACCAGCAATACAATCTTCTCAACCATGCATACTATTACGTAGATGTCTAACTAGGCAAATAACATGGTTTGCATCCTGGTACCTGTTGTGGAGTCAAAACCAACACAGTAGCAGTTAGCTAAGGGAGGAACTGCCATCTAAGTGGCTGTAGAAAGGTCTATTACAGGAGCAGTTGTGACTGCTTTACCCCTCACGCAAAAAGATCAATTGATGGACAGAATGCAGAACAATATCATACATTCACCCCAGTACTGAGATCTGGGCTTAAATCCATCATTTTTCTGCTCACCATGCCATTCCAGTTTGGACCCAGCCATATGCAGATCATTCTTGAACCTGCACCCAATGGGAACAGTCCAGCCCGAACTGCCAGGCCAGGTCCTCCCTGGACTGGAAACAAACATCCTAGGACCGGTTTCGGGCTTTCAGCCCTTATCAGCCAGGATAGCTTGACTCCAGTGGCATGGAGAGCACGGGACCCACGTCTAGGCATACCCGTCCCACTCGGGGGGAGAAATGCAAAAAGAACAATTGATGGACAGAATGCAGAACAATGTCATACATTCACCCCAGTACAGAGATCTGGGCTTAAATCCATAGTTGTTTTGCTCACCATGCCATTCCAGTTTGGACCCAGCCATATGCAAATCAGTCTTGACCCTGTGCCCACTGGTAACAGTCCAGCCCGAACTGCCAGGCCAGATCCTCCCTGGACTGGAAACAAGCATCCTAGAGCCGGTTTCGGGCTTTCAGCCCTCATTAGCCAGGATAGCTTGACTCCAGTGGCATGGAGAGCAAGCGACCCACGTCTGGGCATACCCGTCCCACTCTGGGTGAAAAATGCAAAAAGAACAATTGATGGACAGAATGCAGAACAATGCCATACATTCCCACCAGTACAGAGATCTGGTCCCTTGCTCACTCTGCCACTGGATTCAAACCGGTCCCAGGATGCTTGTTTCCGGTCCAGGGAGAACCTGGCTTGGCAGTTCGGTCTAAACTGTTCCCATGAGGCACAGGGTCAAGACTGATTTGCATATGGCTTGGTCTAGACTGGGGTGGCATGGTGAGCAAGAGAAAGATGGATTTAACCCAGATCGCTTGACTGGGGGTGAATGTATGATTAATTCAGCATTCCATCCATCATTTGTTTGCGTACTGCTTTACCTCTCACAACAGAAGGGGTCCTAGATCGGACAGGTATAGTTCAAATCTAGGACCTAGATAGCATGTTTTGATACAAGTCAGCATCCACCTAGCCATGGCCTGCTTTGTGGAAGCTATAATTAGGCTAACATCCCTGTTACTGGTTAATAGTTGTTTGGATAAGCAGTAACTTAAAAGTCTCTTAACATGTAAGACATGAAGAACTCTTTGTTCTGAAACTAGGGTGCAGAGAAAAAGATGGAGGCAAAGAGTCGGACTGAGATAAAAATCAGTAATTATGTTTTCAAGAAAAGAATTAGATGTTTAGAATATGTTCTGCAATAAAAAGTCATGTAAGACTCTTCAGTGCAAAGAGCTTGAAACTCTCCAACCCTTTTTGATGAAGTAATGGATACCAAGAAGACCAAATATGGATTTGGATAAATGATGAAGATGTAGTGCATAGGCATTTTAACTGTCATAGAATATTCACACAGACATCTGGCAGATTTAGGGGGCCTTACTGATGTTACGCAATTCACAGGCAGGCAAGCCCTGAAATTGTTAACTGGTGTGGAGGATCCTGCCTGACATCTTGGTGAGAGTCCCAACATTCGAAGGAACAGGTGAGTATCCTAAAACAGTCTCTCAAACACTCAAAAGAGCATTCCCCAGGGATCCGGTACACGAAACATAGAGGCAAAGTGTCAACACAGTGTTTTTGCATAGTGAAAGTAGAAAGCAACATATGGTGCTCCACATGTTTCAAAGATGACGGATCCAGAGTTCTTTTTGGTATCCATTCATGGTCTTCTATTAGGTCGGTGACTCGCTCACTGCATTTTGTTTCTGTAGGCATGAGAAAGGATCCCTATTACAGAGATTGTATCGGACAGATTGCACTTTTCTTGCAAGACCCTCAATCTGGTCCCCAACTGGTGCTGAGGTAACGCACCGTCATAGTTTTGGAAGTCTCAAGAAGGTTAGATAACATACGATTGAAAGGAGGGATTTCATAGCTAAGTGAGGCACACCTATTTCAGGGAGGTTGTTGTTATACTCCGGGTTACAAAGCGGAAAACTTTCCTGAACCTAGAGACTACCCATCTAGACTCCACATTCTTTTATTGATGCATCAGTCACAATGATTTGAATTGAAACACAATTCCCTGAAAAAGTTTGTTGTTCTCCTATCACCTTAGCAGGGAATGAATGCAGTTTCCAGTGAAGTGAATTCTTCCTTCCCAGTCTCCGGATATCTGCAATTTCTGATATTTCAGACACACCTGCTTTTTCATAGAGCTGGCACTGGGCTCGTCCACCCAAGAGGAGAGCGTTTGACTTTTGGAAATGGAGTCGACTTCAAAAGTTGACACTTTTTCTAGAAAGGCTGCAGGTTTTCCACCAAATTAAAAAGAAAAAAGTGGCAATTTATGACAAGTTTGCCCCTACCTATTGCATCACTGACTAGAACAAGTTGCATAATAGGCTTGGCCGCAATGATAGGAAGGCCAAAATCTAAAGGAGTTACCTTAAGATCCAACGACAATTTTTATGCGAGGCAGGATGTGTGCAACCATCCATCTATGTACAGACATGCAAAGATGTATTTATGCTGAAGGGCAGCTGCATCCTGTGTGATGCACTTGGTGATGCCAAGGAACAACAACATACTGTTAGACCTGAATTCAGAATCACAGGAATCTTCTGTCTTTTTTGGACATAGACATGGCAGGACGTGTAGAGTGGAACTGTGGAGCCCAAGCTGATGCAGGAAAATCCGAGGAAGGTCTAGTATACTGAATTTTTCTCTTCTGACCGATTTGTTGGCAAATTTCTGATCCAAGATAAGATAGCATTTCAGGCTCATAATTCGATTGATGTTTCTGAACAAATCCCAATAACCTCTTTTGCAAGGACTGCCCTTTGTGCACTAGCATGTACTAGAACTTGCAATGGCAATTTGGGCTAGCCTCTCACTTCCCGAGTTCAAAGGATCCCTAAAAAAATAAATCACACAGTGCCAGCCAATCCAACAGGAAAAATATGTTAATATGGAAAAAAGCCAAAAAAAAAAGGGAGTAAAACTGCCTTCCTCTCCATCATGTGTTTTCCATGCTTTAGTCCATTTCAAATGTAAACTCTGTAGGTGAATGTGATTTTCTTGCATTTAATAGCATTCCTAATCACTCATCAAAGATGGAATATGTAAAAAGCCACTCTCCTTACTCTTCTATGTACCCTTTGACTGTCCTACTGTACACCAATCCTGTTGTGGGTTGCTTTTATAAATAAGGTAATTGTCTGCCACAAAAATAAATGATTGGAAGTGTTTCAAGCGCCCGGGGTATGTGGGAAAAAGTGGCAGAACAAGACTGTCATTGCCATGGGAGGTTGCTTATAATCACATTTCCTGGGAGCTTTTTGATTTAAAATCAAAAGTAATTTGTTGTTGCTGCTCCCGGTTGTTTGCATGTTTGGTTGCCTTTTCCACAAAGGAATATGGATATTCTACTCACCTATCCCATAGCGAGTGAAAAGGATTTTCCAAAACTTTTCTTTCTGAAACACCCACTGACTTAACTGTGTCAGCCTTGTTCTTCACTAACTGGATTTTATCATCTGCATGCAGACGAAAAAGAGAAATCAGAGAAAGACCGGTTCATCAAGTTATGCTGTGCTGGAAAAGATGAGGTAAAGGCTTGGGAATTAATATCTCAAAAATTATGAGTGTTTCATTCTATAGAGGGACAGTACATTTTGAGGTTCGTCGCCACATTTGTCCCTTCGTCAAAGGCAAATCATATCATATATCATGAACAAATTTGAATTGGTGGTTTGGCTAATATTCTTACAGCACATATATTTGTGACAGTATCATCATTGTCATCCTGAGAGGGTTGGGGAAGATACTTCTTTAGTAGAATTAGTAGAAGGAGGAGCAATTATGTAATCTTTAGGAAGTTTGTCTTCACCTATCATCGAGTTATCTAGAACAGATCTTCCAATGCATTTCATGACACTTATGATGCACTCAGAGGCATCAAGAGCATTTCCCTTTTCTCTGCTTTTCTTTTGGAGGAACTTGTAGGCTCTCACCTCCATGTAACTTATGTTTTTGCTCCAACCTTTTTGTTAGAATATAAAAAATGTCCTCGCTGTGTTACATATTGTTCTGCATAAGTTAGCATTTGTGGCACCATTTTATGTTTAGCCGCCATTTTGACCCATGGGCAAAACTGATGTCTCTGTGAGAAGCAGCTTTGGTAATTTTCCTATGGGTCCTGCTGTACTAATTAAAACACTGTTCTCATTAGCGCATAGCTTTCCCACTAGATGGAGGCCTGCTCCAACCTTGACATGAAGATAGTGAGTGCCCTGTCTCAGGATCAAAACGTATCCTTCTGTGCCTCCTTTGTGTATCTGCCTCCATCTGGAAATTTCCAGTCTGGGCGTCTCTTCGGGGGTTCTGAATCGTACATTATGTTTCACCATGTTTTCTGATGTCAGTCCTCTCTGGAGCACCTCTAAGCGAATGGGCAGACGGGGCTCCACTTGAGTGTACCTGAATAAACATATACTTGGTTTGTATTCTGTCTGACCGACTCTTTATTTGTGTGGAAGGCTGAGAGGTGGTCACGAGTGACCCAGGTGGCCCTAATCTGGTCACTTCCTTCAGTTGGCACCCGAACAGGGACCCCCATCGGGTGACCCTTCTCCTCCCGCGGACGGGTGGGGAGGTTGGGGCCATCGTCGGGTCATACAGGCAGACCAGGGATCCCTGCACGAGAGAGTTCCTGAACTCGCAGCTGCCCTGTCTGTCTGGACGGTCGGTGCCTCGCCCGGCGGTCATCCCGACTAGGGTCCTGAACGGCGAAACCCTTATATCTGACAGATTGGTCCGAAGAGTCGGTAGTGGAGAATACATTTGTTTGACCTGTGTGCACCAGGTGAGTTAGTTTTGGTTCTTTGTGGATACGGTACCATTTTGGTTTGAATTTGGTACGGTCTGAGGACCGATTATGGTACGAGGTGTTTGTGAACACTTCACCAGGCAGCATGACAAATTTGGCTCACTTTTGAAAATGCCTAAGATTATCAGGTTTTTGGTTTCTTGTTGTCGCTTTGCAGATGCTCAATTGGAAGAAAGACAGCCAGTGCCTCCAGAAGGCACTCTGAACTTTGATATGTATGTGAAGCATGGCCTTGGCCTTATTATGTTTAGTATGCTATGGCATAAATATATACGAGGGAGAACGCCGAGTTGCAGTGGCCGTTGACGGGTACTTATGATGAACAAAAAAGTGGGTTTTTACAGGAGAAGTTGTTTGCAAAAAGAATCTATGATTGATTCTCTTCGGACGTGGCAAAAGGAGGCTAAACAGAGGCGAATGAAAGCAGAGAAAGAGGCCCAGAAGGAGAGAATGCAAACATTGACTCAGAAAGCTGTAGCACATAATAGAGAGAAACAAGATATAGGATTTGAACGTGAAGATAGGTGGTTTCGATTGAATATTGATAAGTCTTATGTAGACCAAGAAGAAAATGATACTTTTGTGGAAGAATTGCTAGATACTAGACCCTCAACCCCATTTGCCCCGCAGAGGATATATCCTGCTCTTCCTTCACAGGCCCAGCTACCCGGTTCTTCTGTCTCTGCTGTTTCTGCTTCTGTTACTATTGATCAAACTGACTTGGCCACTGCACCTCCTGTCCTTTTTTTGTCCTCGCCGTCTGTGACCACTATGACTGTTAGTACTCCTGCAACACCTATTGCTTCGGCGTCTCTCTCGCCAGCTCTTACCCACACAACGCAGCCGACAGCTAAATTAGTGCCTGCTCCCTCTGTTGCTACCCCCACTGTGTTCCTCCATTTCCAGACATTACTGAGTAGTGGGACACCGGAACGCGGCCCTGAGGATAGAGAGTGAACGAAGTTTAAAGAATGTATGGGGCGGACATTAGTCCGATCTGATTTGGGAGATAAGGAGAAAAAGGTAGTGGCTAATCAGGCTGCGCAATGGGCCTGAAACCGCATTCATAGTGTGGAAGACGTGTAGAGTGTGATGAAGGATTATGAACCCTTTGTACAACAGCATGCCCTCTAGCATATGTCGGCTACTTTGATCGGTCTTTGGGAGCAGAGTTACAATGATGCAGCACTGCAGATTATAAACGATATTAGGAATCATGTATAGGTTACTGATATGGAGCCTGCTCACGTCTTTGATAACGTTGCAACGTTGGTTGCCTATCGGGGTATACTGCTTGGGAAGAGTCCCACCCAGGTATCTCAGTTTCCGATGCGGGAGGTTCACCCTATGTATCATCCTGAAATACCAGAGCTAAGACACCAACATAATGCTGTCACTAGACCAAGAATAGCAGCCCGTTTCCAAGAACAATTGGTTTATACTCCATGGAAAAGGAGTGAGGTTTTGTCCCTTAAGACTCAGTTACCTGACCCTAGGAAAAATCCGACAGCTTATTATAAAGAATTGACTGAGGCTGCCTCTTCAACAGTAATGACGCTTGCAGATAGTGAGATATTTTTGGGTTTACTAGTTCCGGTTGATATTTGGAGACAAGTACACACAGGATCATGTTGTGGAATTGGCTGGTACTTGGGATCAATTAAAATATGGGATAAGGAAAGGAAGCCTGGCGAGTAGCCTAAAGCAGAGATATTTGCTTTGCCAGGCCGCATTATCACGTATATGCATTCTCTTATCCCTCTGAGAAAAATTGACTGGGACAAGTTATCAGCTTGCCGTCAAAAGAAAGATGTGTGTGTCTGATTTTTTCACTCAGTTTGAAGGTGTGTTTCTAAACTATAGTGGACAGGATTTGTCGATCAAAGGTATTGTCCGATTGTTAGTAGATTTGTTTAGAATCTGCTTCCCGAGATTGCGACTCGGTTACAGGCTTCTGAGAGCACCTGGTCCACCTCTTCCCCTTCTGTTATCTTGAATCTGGCACAGTATTACGAGCACAGCGAAAATGAGGATAAGGAAAAGACGGAGAAGAAGCACAAGGATTTGAAGACAAAGGTGTTGTTGTAGCAGGGTCTAGAGGAAATGGTTGAGGACGTGGTGGTTTGGCCCGGCAGCTTCCACGTACTAGCAGGAATATTACACCTGTAGAGCCGAATCAGTGCTTATATTGTAAAGAGGAGGGACATTGGCATAGCGAGTGTCCGGTGCTTTTGCAGATGGTGGCGGTCCCGAGCGAACGAGGTTCTCATGGACGGTGTTGTGAAGCTGGTGGCCAGGACAGGGCTCAGAATGTTGTGGCCCCGCAGGGTCATACTGATCAAAATTATTTTGATGACCCTCGGGGAGGACAGTATTATCATGATGATTATGACACAGATGAGGTGACAGGAATGTCTTACAGCTAGGACAGCCAGGGACAGAGTGAGGGACCAGTTCCGATACCTGTAGATCAAAGCGGTCCGTATGTTTGTGCGGATTTGCATTGTTCGGCTAAGGAGTTTTTGGTGGATACCGGTGCGACGAACAGTTCTATTTCTCGTTCCTTGGTCCCTGGGGCTGCTCTGTCTGGCCATAACAATGTTTAGTAAGTTTTTTTAGCCCCATTTCAAAACCCAGTGCGTTGACTATTGGTCCTTTCACTGTGGATTCGCATTCTTGTTGACATCTAATTGTGGAGAAAATTTGATGGGTTTGGACTTGTTGAAAAAATTGCATGCTACAATTTACTGTCCTCCGGCGAGTGTTTGCATGACAATGGGTCCGGATGTAGTGCGTGCTATGCAGTGCTTGTCTAAAGACGAGCCTCTTCCTGCAGAGTTTAAAGACGTACTGCCAACTCTTTGTGCGACAGGTGACACAGATGTGGGATTGTTACAGATACCGCCAGTTTCGATCAGAGTTAAAGACAATACTATTTTACCTCGCATCCCTCAACATAAAATACCGCAGGCAGGTGAGCGAGCTCTATTGCACATTGTACAGGATCTGATTGAGAAAGGAGTGCATGAGGAGACGACTGCTAATGTTTGTAATAGACCCATTCTTGCCATCCTCAAAAGGACACTCTCGGGTTCCTCTGATGATCATGTAGATGTTTATCACTTTGTGATTGACTTTCGGGAAGTTAATAAATTGGTAATTCCTCAGGTTCCGGTGGTCCCTGACGTTACGATTCTTTTGACAATGGTTCCTTCTTCTGCTACATACTTCATTTTCATTGACTTAAAAAACGCGTTCTTCAGGATTTCCATTCATCCTGACAGCAGGCATCTGTTTGGGTTCACCCTAGTTGGTTGAAGTTTTAGATTCTGTTGCACCCTTTAAGGCTATAAAGAGAGTCCAAGTATCTATAGTTAGACACTGAAAGGTCAGCTGGATTCCTTGTCGCTCCCTACAGGTAATGTATTGCTTCAGTATGTTGATGACTTGCTGATCGCCTCGGATACAGAACAAGGTTGCAAAGACAGTACAGTTAAATTGCTGTTACATTTTGCTCAACATGGTCATAATGTATCCCTTTCTAAATTTCAGTATTGTCGACAGGCGGTCACCTACTTAGGTCACCTACTGTCGAAGAAGGGTAGGAGATTGACCCCTGAGCTCATCAGTACCATTGCTAAAATGCCCATTCCTCAAACTTAAAAAAGATGTGCACGCTTTTATTGGCATTACTTCCTACTGTCGCCAATGGATTCCAAATTATTCCCTATTAACCAAACCTTTGCTCGCTTAGACTGCTAAAGATGTGCATGAGCCCCTGCCTTGGACGCCTGAATGTCAGCAGTCTTTTGAGCAACTAAAAACTGCGCTTTGTGCGGCTCCAGTGCTTAGCACGCCTAACTGTAGCAAGCCCTTTGTATTATATGTCCATGAGACTGCTGGTTGTGCTCTTTGTTTTAACACAAAAATTTGGAGATAAGCAACGGCTGTGTGCTTATTTCTCTGCTGTGCTTGACCCTGGTGCACGAGCTGTCTAAGAGCGGTCGCAGCTGTGGCTGTCTCGATAAGACAATCAGCTGGACTCGTACTAGATTCTGACCTCACAGTCATGGTACCCCATGTTGTAGATATACTTTTGAACAAGACAAAGATGCAGCACCTCATCAGTGCATGTCTGACAGGTTATGAGCTAACGCTGTTTGCCTAGCACATTACGATCAAACGATGTGCCACTCTGAACCCAGCCATGTTACTATCCCTCCCTTCTGAGACTGAGGAGATTAACACAAATAATTGTATCTTCCAGACGGAAGAAGAGATGAAAGGACGGGTAGACCTGACTGATGTTCCCTTATCTGACCCTCAAGGGCAACTATATGTTGATGGCTCTTGCTTTAAATTACCAGATGGCACTACAACTGCCGCATATGCAATCACTACGCTGCGTACAATAGTTGAGACATCACAAGTTCCCCATCAGTCAGCCCAAGCGGCAGAGCTCATTGCCCTAATACGGGCCTGCGAATTGAGTGAGAGACTAGTTGTAAATATTTATACTGACAGCCAGTACGCCTTTGGAGTCGCCCATAATTTCAGAAGACTCTGGACAGAGAGAGGGTTCCTTACTTCCCATGGGAGAAAGATTCAACATGGTAATTTTATATATAGGCTTCTGTCTGCTTTGACACGCCCTAAGAAATTGGCAATAGTGAAGTGTCTCGCCCATAGGAAAGTTACTGATGATGTAGGTAAAGGGAAAGCCTTTGCAGATCAGACAGCTAAGGAAACAGCCCGACCCAAGATGAAAAGAATGTTCGCAGCAGGTCCCCCTAGGTGGGTGCCCGAGGTCACAATGTTTGAAGATACACTTGAGAATGTGAAGGAGATCCAGAGTGAGGCCACAGTGGAGGAATTAACATTGTGGCAAGAAAGTACAGCACAACCAAATGATGAGGGATGTTGGATTGACAAGTCAGGGAAGCAAAGATGGATGTTGCCAGATGCATCTTCTTCCTGTAGTTACGATGGCTCATGGCCCAGCCCATATCAGTGCTAAGGGTATTTGCAAGTTGTTGGATCTCGTATGGCAAAATAATAACATTTCGAAGACAGCTGCACATTTAGTGAAGTACTCTATGGTGTGCATGATGCACAATCCTGAGAAGGGTACCCCCACACCACCTGGTAATTTTGCCCCACCCACTTTCCCTTTTGAGGCCCTTCAATTAGACTACATTGAATTGGACAGGGTCAACATTTTGAAGTAGGTGTTGGTGGCTGTTTGCGCTTTCAGTAAACGGGTTGAAGCTTACCCGACCAAAGACAATACAGCCATGACGACTGCAAAGGTACTCCTAAAGGAGTTCTTTCCTCGTTTTAGCTTGCACCATTTGATCTGGAGTGATAATTTAATGCCAAAGTTATACAGTTAATTTGTGACGTTCTGCACATAAAACAGAAATTCCATGCTGCAAATCACCCCTGGTCAGCAGGTTTGGTTGAGACAACGGTGCTCTCTAACTGAAATTGGCAAAGATTCAGGAGATAACAGGGTTACAGTGGCCAGATGCTTTACCATTAGCTCTTTTGTCGACAAGAACAGCAGCACATTCTAGGACATGATTGTCACTGAACGAGGTCGTGTTCAGGTCCCTGCAAATGTCTGGGGCATCCTGTGTCCTCGTTGGTTCTCAGACATTGAGTATCCATTGTTGATAGACTACTTTTATCAGTTAACTGAAACTTGCGTTCTATTCACCAACAGGTCCGGGACACTCTCCCAGACATACCCAAGGGGCCCGAACACAACATTCAGCCTGGCGATTGGGTTTTGCTACGTAATTTTCAGTGTTAGATGAGCTTGGAGCCCTGCTGGAAGGGACCTGAGCAGATCCTTCTGGCCACCCGCACCGCCGTGAAGGTAACTGGCCAAAAGAACTGGATTCATGGTACCCACTGAAAACGGGTGCCCCCATTTTTACCCTATGATCAGTGGGTCGCTGATGGAGTTAGGGATACTGAGTGTGATAAAGTGCCGGAATTCATCCCCTTCAGCGAAGGAAAATTAACGTGGACCCAAACGGATGCAGAGAATGATGACGTGCTAAATGCAACAGTCCCTCTGGAGATTCGAGCCATAAAGGAGCCGCACGTCATTGACCCCTCTGTGCCTGGAGTCACCAGGTACAATTTGCGGCCTCGGCTGAGGCATAATGCACCAAAGGAGAAGTCAGATTAGTTAGGGATGGGCTGTGCAATTTTGGGTGTACTTTGCTATAGTACCAACGGTGTTAGTTTAGGGTATCGTGAGATTGGTGCACTGTTCTGAAATTGGACAGGATAAATCGACCGTGCTCCCTAGGAGGGGTGAACATTATCCTGCGCGACGTGGGATTCATCGTGAGCTTAGGACTGAGCAAGCTCCACCGCCGGTGCTTAAGAGCGCCAACATTGATGAACAATAGGAGCCAGTACCAGCGAGGCTCTGACAGACACTGGAAACACTTGCCTTTGCTATTAGTTTTATTGCATTCCTTTTTCTTGCTTCATAATGCATCCGTTTGGTCGACCTATTGAGGAGGAGGAACAGTCGTTTGCAGCACCGCATTTAGCGCGGGATTGGTCAAGAAAGAGTCAAATGGTTTTCATATCGATTGTTGTGATCTCGCTAATGATAATACTTGGACTATCCGGGTTTCTAGAGGAAAAGTATCCTGTACACTCTTTGGTTGGTACGACGCCCACTCCTCCTGAGCATGTTTTTGTCACTTTGGCTCCACACAAAGCAGCGCATAGATCATCTTACACAGACAATGTATGTATACAAATGTGGCATCAAGTTCATAATAACCAACTGTTGGGTTTGTGGATAGCTCCCCTCAAGAGCGACAATCTGTTATCCCTACCATTTTCATATGTAGGAAGCTGTGAAGGTTGGTTTGAATTGTTTGTATTGGTGCACTAACATTCCCAACTCTCTACTCTGGTTATGACACCTGCTGATTCTCGCACTGTGGTAGAGTAAATACATTTTCATCACAGGTTTATTCCTGTAGGGTTGGCAGGACAAGAGACCTTCGGTACATTGTCCCCAAATTCCTGTATGAGCACATATGAAGAAGTGAGAAACGAAACATGGCTTCGAATGGTAATGGCTGATTTCCAAAGGTTCAACATCTCAGAGTATTTTCAATCTTTCCAAGCTCGCAATATTACTAATGACAAAACGATGCCAGTGTCCGTGGTCAACACATTAGGTAGTTTCTGAGTCCAAGGGACCGGGGAGGTAAAGGTGTGAGAAAGTAAATTCAATTTCACCTACAGACTGAGCACCATTAATAGTCTGCCTTTAATATTGCCCCCAGTCTATTTTGTCTGCGGATCCCAAGCTCATGTCTGGCTTCCGAGGGGATGGTCAGGCAGATGCTACCTTTCTTTCCTCTTTCCCCCTGTGCACCTTGCCCCACCCAATTATCCTAAAGCTCATTAGCTACAGCGTAGGAGTACATACTTACCCCAGAGTCAGAAGGGTTGTTGACAAAGAGGATATAGATCAGACAGATCCCACCGCACAACAGTTTGAGGATGCCATAAAGGGTCTCCTACCCTTTTGGGGCCCCACGGATAATAGTTTTCAAATTCGTCAACTAACAAAAGTAGTGGAGGGGGTTATCAATACAACTGCTGGGATAATGACAAATGTCACTGCTGAGCTCCAGGCTATGAGATTAGTCACCTTAAGAACAGGATGTTGTTAGACGTCATCCTTGCTGATAGGGGTGGGGCTTGTCGCATCATTGGCAGTCGCAGTTGCGTTTACATACCTGACCGCCCCCCAATGTGTACGCAGCTATACAGAAATTGTATAGGTTTTCGGCTGGCATACACCAAGAGACAGGTACCTGAGCCTATCTGGGTGGTTTCGGAATATGCTAACAACATGGGGTTGGAAAATTCTCATCTTTTTGGTTGTAGTTGCTAGTATTATTTGTACATGTTGCCTTTGTATACACTGTCTCCAGGCTTGCTGCACCTATTGTGTAAATGTCCTCACCCCTAACCAGAAAATATCAGTTCATGATACTAATGCTGCGATCATGTTGCAGAAGAGCATTGAGGACATGATGCAAATTGACGAAGGCATCTTTGCTTAAACATCATCCCTTGCTGCTTCTATTCCTGATCACGAGTATATGGATTGTTCCGAGTATTGACGTCCTTTTGATTATATGAATGTTATGTATTTTCCACCCACCGTGTAAAATTGTTAGCAAATGCTAAAAGGATGGTCTGTTAGAATATAAAAAATTTCCTCGCTGTGTTGTTACATATTGTTCTGCATAAGTCAGCTTCTGCGGCACCATTTTATGTTTAGCCGCCATTTTGACCCATGGGCGAAACGGATGTCTGTGGCTCTGCAAGAAGCAGCTTTGGTAATTTTCCTATTCTCAGAGATTAGGCCCTGCTGTACTAATGAATACACTGTTCTTACTAGCGCATACCTTAACCACTAGATAGATGCCTACTCCCACTAGTCCAGCGGTGGGCGCGAGCAGAACGATTTTGGCATGAAGATAGTGAGTGCCCGCTCTCAGGATCGAAACTTATCCTTCTGTACCTCCATTGTGTAGCTGCCTCCATCTGGAAATTGAGTCTGGGCGTGTCTTCTGGGGTTCTGAATTGTACATAATGTATCACCATGTTTTCTGATGTCAGTCCTCTCTGCAGCACCCATAAATGACTGGGCAGATGGGGATCCACTCGAGGGTACCTGAATAAACATATACTTGGTTTGTATTCTCTACTGTCTGACCGACTCTTCATTTGTATTGAAGGCTGAGAGGTGGTCGTGAGTGACCCGGGTAGCCCTAATCGGGTCACTTCCTTCATCTTGCCTATGGAAAAGGGAGGCCAAGCGGAATTAGGCAAAGGACAAACTGGCACATCTGTTAGAAACTACTCTATGGCAGGGGGCATGGACATTGTAGCTGCTGCAAATTCTAAGTCATTTTCTGAAGCTGGGATAGGAGGAGATTCCTCACGCCATGGGCTCCACATGCACCAGAGTAATTAATCATATTCTTGTAAGGTCAGACACTGGGCATCATGTAAAGACTATTTAAAGGGATTAAATGGAAAGGTAAAACGGGCAACCCCTCAAAGAATACCAGGCTCCTGACGCAGAGAAAGATCTCAATAGCAAAGAATGCCTCTACGTCTATTGAGCAATATCCAATAACCACTATATCAGTTTGTCTCATGCAACTAGAGCCAGACCACCAAATTCAGACTTTTTTCTCCTCTACCAAAGTAGATATAATTCTCCCCTCCTGTTAGTCCTGAGCTCCCCTCTAAAACAGCCCCTCTAGGGTCTAATTTATACTCCACATCCTCAATTTTCTGAGACATTTCAAGTTAAATGTTTCATCTCCCAAAATATTTCATCACTGTCTTACACGGAGCTTCAAGTTTCTAATATTTGCCCCGCAAACCATATGATAACATTTCCATTGCCATTAATTGCCCCAACCTGTGTGTCCAGGCCAAAACATTAGAGGCTCTTGAGTTTTTCCAATTCACTGCGATTTTATGTTTTGCTGTCTGTAACATAGGTGATGTTATTACAGACAGTGCTTAATTAGCGCCAACACTTGGCACCAGAACTTCAGTAACAGCATGTATTTTTGAGTGTACACCACATGTCCTCTATGTAGTTTCTATTTTTTAGCAGAGCACATCAGGCACGTTTAACTATTTAACATATATATATATATATATATACATATACATATATATATATATTTTTTTTTTTTTTAATTTTTTTTTTTTATGATAAAACTAGCACTTTCAGGTAATCCCTACAGTTTGAGGATAAGTGAAATAGTCCAAAAAATCTCACTTGTTTGAGTGTAATGTTAGTAGGAAATGTAGTCACTGGAATTCGGCATCAATGCCAGATGCAAGAGACTCCTGTAAAACAGTTTCAGCCCTAGTGGAACTGGGAGGGCAGTAGCCTTCTTTATACATCCTAATATTTATTTCAAGAACACTGTTGGCACTGGGCAGGCTCAATACACATTTAGTTGATTGGGAAACAAGGAAACCCTACCCACAAGGAGCCTGGGTATTATGTGCTGTAAGGAAACAATAGCTCATGCGGATTAATACTTAACAATATAGTATGTAATTTAAAATAATGATGAAAAAAAGAAAAGGGGATTATGAAAGATGTCAGAAGAAAAGGCAAAGCCATACACGTTAGGTCTTTTTTGTGAAGAATGTTCTTCGTTTATATTACTAGAATATTTACACAAGAAGTGGACATAAATTTACAATACAAATTGACATTAAACAAACAAATTACAAATTAGTGTCCCAATGAAAAAAACCTTTGTTAAGTATTAATCCGCATGAGCAATACACATTTAGAGCAGGTCCCTCCATATTACACCCTTTCCGACATATCCCACCAAGAATAAGCTTAGGTATGTTCCTCCAAAGCTTGGTGCATTTCTCATGTGTTATTTGAGTCTCCAGTGCTCTCTCTAATTTCTGCATATAGGGCCACTTAAAAGGGCCTCCAGGAAAGCTTTCAATGTAAATGGATGACTGATATAAGTTACTTGGTCATTTCATTATCAGGAAACAATTTTTCGAATGATGCGAGTTCTCCCATCCCTAGCTCTCTTATTATTGGCTGCATTCTCCAGTGTCTTAAATGAAAATATCAGTCTACCATTTTCTGAAAGTTTAAAGTCAGTCTTACACTGGGCAAATGACTATCATTTAGTCCAGGAAGGCAAATGCTACTTACCAGTATGCATCTGTTCTTGGCATGTAGAGCTGCAGATCTACACACTGTGCATAGATCGCCATCTGGTGTTGGGCCCGGATGTTTCAGTTGTTTTTCTCTTGGAAAGTCTTTGGAAGTCACGAGGTATGTGACTCCTCCTTTGGATCGTATTGCGCATGGGCTTCGACTCCATCCTCAGATTGTTTTTCGCCAGCAGGGAAATTATGGAGCGTAGTAATAAACAGTGAAGATGCCCATGTATGTTGTATCTAAATAAGATATACTGGAACAGATAAAGGTAGCCGGGGAGGCGGGTGGGCGTGTGTAGATCTGCAGCTCTACATGCCAAGAACAGATGCATACTGGTAAGTAGCATTTGCCGTTCGAGGCATATGAGCTGCAGATTACACACTGTGCATAGATTGTATAGCAGTACCCATCCCTAGCGGCGACCACCAGTATCTGTTGCAGTGGTTTGAAACAATGTTTTAAGCACAGCCTGACCCACACTAGCTTGTTGCTTAGCCTGCACATCTACACAATAGTGTTTAGTGAAAGCGTGCGGTGTTGACCATGTAGCTGCTTTGCAGATATCATCTAAGGGGATGTTCCCTAAGAATGCCATGGAAGCCCCTATCTTACGTGTAGAGTGGGCTTTAGGGGAAACAGATAGCGTCCGTTTTGCTTTGTGGTAGCAAATCTGAATGCATTTGACAATCCACCTACCTATCCCAGATTTGGAGATGGGGTTGCCTTTATGTGGTGGTGAGAAGGAAACGAACAGTTGTTTGGTCTTACGAAAGGGTTGTGTTCTCTCGATGTAGTAGAGTAAGGCTCGTTTGACATCTAATGTGTGGAGAGCTCTTTCTGCAACAGTTTGTGGTTGCGAGAAGAATACAGGTAGCTCCACAGATTGGTTTAGGTGAAAAAGGAGAAATGACTTTAGGGAGGAATTTTGGATTAGTACGGAGAACAACCTTGTTATGGTGCATTTGCAGAAAAGGTTCTTGAATGGTGAGTGTTTGTATTTCACTGACCCTTCTGAGGGAAGTGATGGCTACAAGAAAGGCAGTTTTCCATGTTAGGAATTGAAGTTCACATTTGTCTAGAGGTTCAAAGGGTGGCCCCATTAGTCTAGTGAGAACGATGTTTAGGTTCCACACAGGTGAGGGTGGCACTGGGGGGAATTATTCTTTTGAGGCCTTCCATGAAGGCTTTTATGGCAGGTACTCGAAAGAGTGATAGATGTTGCCTGTTTTGCAGGTAAGCTGCTATGGCTGCAAGGTGCAGTCTAATAGACGTGTAGGCTAGGTTGCATCTTTGGAGGTGTAGTAAATAGCCTATGATGTGTTGAATGGACACATCTAGGGGATCGAAGTTATTGTTGTGGCAATAGACCACAAAACGTTTCCACTTGGCTGCGTAGCTAGCTCTAGTGGTAGGTCGCCTAGCTTCTCTAATGACATTCATACAGTCGGGAGGAAGATTCAGATAACCGAATTCTAGGATTTCAGGAGCCAGATCGCAAGGTTGAGTTGAGCTGGGTCCGGGTGTCTGATCTCTCCATGGTTGTGGGTTAAGAGGCTTGGAGAGAGCTGTAACTTTTGGTGCGGTACTACAGATAGTTTCAACAGTGTGATGTACCACGGTTGTCTGGCCCACGTTAGAGCTACTAGGATGTGAGGGAGTGTTGTAGTTTGCGCACCACTAAGGGAGAGGCGGGAAAGCGTACGCAAATCTGCCTGACCAGTTCATCCATATCGCATTGCCTCTGGACAATGGGTGTGGATATCTGGCGGTGAAGCTTGGGCATTTGGCGTTTTCGTGGGTGGCGAAGAGGTCTATCTGTGGATGCCCCCACATTTGAAAGTACGGGTGAAGAACTTGTGGATGGAGTTCCCATTCATGGAATTGTTGTGTTTGTCTGCTCAGCAGATCTGCTATAGTGTTCTGGACTCCTGGGACATGTTGGGCTAGGAGGAAGATTTTTTGGGGTATGGCCCATCTCCATATGCTCTGTGCTAGTTGAGAGAGCTGCAGAGAGTGTGTGCCGCCTTGTTTTAGTAAATAGTACATGGCTGTCATGTTGTCTGTGAGGACTAGGTCGGCCTTGCCTGATATGTGTGTCTGAAATACCTTTAGTGCTAAGAATATGGCTAGTAGCTCCAGATAGTTGATGTGGAGCAACTTTTGCTGAGGTGTCCACCTGCCCTGCATGGTGTAATGTAGTAGGTGAGCTCCCCAGCCGGAGAGCGATGCGTCCGCTGTCAGTACTATCTGAGGAACAGGGTCCAGGAACGGTCGCCCTTTGGAAAGGTTTTTGGTGGTCCACCACTGCAGAGAGCGATGAGCACGACCGTCTACCAACACCAGATCTGTCAGTTGACTTTCGGCCTCGTTCCATTGGCGCGCTAAGCATTCTTGGAGAGGACGCATCTGGAGTCTTGCATGAGGTACTATGAATATGCAAGAGGCCATCATTCCTATGAGTTGCATGAACACTCGAGCTGTAAGAGTGTGTTCTGGCTGAAATTTGGCGCGTAGGGCCTGAATGTTTGCTATCCTGGCAGGACTGGGGTAGGCTAGCGCTCTTGAGGTGTCTATCGTGGCACCTAGGTATTGCATTATGTGGGACGGTTGCAGATGGGACTTCGTGTGGTTTACTGTGAAGCCCAGTTGGTGAAGTAGGTGTATAGTTGTGTGAGTGTGTTGTACACACTGGTGGTATGAGCTAGCTTTTATTAGCCAGTCGTCCAGGTATGGGAAGACGTGTATGTGTTGTCTTCGCAGATGTGCTGCCACGACCGCTAGGCACTTGGTAAACACTTGCGGTGCTGTGGTGACTCCGAATGGGAGCACTTTGAATTGATAGTGTTGACCGTCCACTACAAATCTGAGATATTTTCTGTGAGCTGTGTGAACGGGAATGTAGAAATAGGCGTCCTTGAGGTCTAGTGTGGCAAGGAAGTTGTTTTGGGAGAGCAGGGGAAGTACATACTGAAGTGTGACCATGTGGAAATGGTCTGAATGTATATAATGATTTAGAGGTCTGAGGTCCAGGATGGGCCTTAGAGTGTCGTCCCTTTTTGGTATGAGGAAATATAGGGAGTAATCTCCCATATTTTGTTGTTGGGTAGGAACTGGCTCTATCGCACTCTTTTGTAGGAGGGAGATTACCTCCTGCTTGAGAAGTGACGAATGTTCCTGTGACAGAGGGCGGTGTTTTGATGGAATGTTTGGGGGGATTGATTTTAGTTCGAGGCAATAGCCTGACCGAATTATCTGTGTCACCAATTTGTCTGAGGTGATAGTAGCCCAGACATGAAGGAAATTTTGTAGTCTGCCCCCGACTGGAGTGGGATGGTCTGGGGGAGTGAAGGGAAGTCATTGTGGTAGAAGTGGAGGCAGAGGGGGAGGTATTAGTTTTGCCTCTGCCTTTATTGTTGTTACCCCTGTAGCCACCTCTCTGGTAACCCCTAGTGAAGGTTGCTTGTGTAGGGGCTTTATATGACGTAGAAGCGCTGTCGGAGGAGTAGCCTCTAAATGTGCTCCGAAAGGAAGAACGGCGAAAGGAGCGTCTAGGAGGGTGTGACTGTAAGGCTCCCATAGATTTTGCCGTATCGGTGTCTTTCTTCATCTTCTCACGGGCTACGTCTACGTTTGGGCCAAAGAGATGTTCTTGGTCAAAGGGGTGGTAAAGGATGGAAGCCTGTACCTCTGGTTTAAAACCAGAAATGCGCAGCCAGGCATGCCTACGGAGGACGACGCTGGTGTTAATTGCCCTAGAGGCGGTGTCGGCAACATCGAGGGCACAGCGTATGGAGAGGTTAGTGATGGTTTTTCCCTCCTGGATTAGCTCGTTGTACTTGTCAGGGAGGTGCTGCATGATTGCTTCTAGCTCATCATAATGCGCCCTGTCGTATCGTGCTAAAAGCGCTTGTGTATTCGCAATGCGCCATATGTTGGCCACCTGAGATGCTGTTCGCTTGCCAGAGGCATCTAGGAGTTTAGACTCTTTATCAGGTGGTGGTGCCTCGCCTGATGCCTGGGAGTTTACACGTTTCCTTGCAGTGGAGACTACGAGGGAGTCTAGTGGTGCGGGCCCTCTGATGTAGGTGGGGTCTGTAGGGGCGGCCTTATATTTCTTTTCGATACGGGGGTTGATGACCCTGGCTCTGACCGGGTCTTTAAAGACCTCTGGCGCGTGTTTGATAACACCTTTAAGCATGGGCAGAATGGAAGTGGCCCTGTGGGTGGTATCAAAAGTGTCTAAGAGGAAGTCCTCCTCCACGGGGTCTGTATGGAGATCAACTCCGTGGTAGTGTGCAGCCCTATGTAGCAGCTGGTTAAACCCTATAGTGTCTTCTGGGGGGGACAGTCTTGAAGGGTAAATGTCGTCCTGCGGGACGTTAGGGATGTCTGGATTGTTGTAGTCGTCCCATGGGTCTGGGGAGCCTTTAGGAGAAGGGTCTCCAGAGGGTTGGTCATGGGGCCCCTCCCCTATGTCTTCATAGACATCGTCATCATCCTCATCAGGAGAGGGTGTGGGGGAATGATGAGGTAGGGGAGGCGGAGGAGGTGGAGGAGGAGGTGGAGGTGGAGGAGGAGGAGGGGGTGGAGGAGGGGGTGGAGGAGGGGGTGGAGGAGGGGGTGGAGGAGGGGGTGAGGGTAGTCTCAAAGGGGAGGTACCACAGTCCCTTTTCTTTGGAGGTGGAGTCGGGGAAGGCTTGTCCAGCGGCCTTTTTGATGCTGATCATCAAATGTCCAGTTTTAGGGTCTTTAGTAAGAGTTTTTTGGAGTGGATCGGGCCGAAACAGTTCCTCTGGGAGTGTCAATCCATCGGAGCCGAAGGGGTCGGAGCCAGTGATTTTTTAGTCTTGGAATCATCAGTTCGTTGTTTTGAACTGTGTGGTTTAGACATGTCCGTTAGTTTCCTCGGTTCCGAGATGGCTTTCGGCTTCGAGGTGTGGGTGTCGATGGGTTTGGCATTCCTGCTCGGTTCCGAAGATGGCGTCGATACCGAGGAGCTAGTGGGTGTCTTCGGCACCGAGTGTTTCGGTGTGGAAGTCGGCGCGGAGGAAGCCATTTTCTTTTTCGGTGCAGAGTGTTTTTCGGCACCGACGACAGGCTGGCTCGAGCCCGAGCTGCCAGAAGGATTGATGGGCTTCTTAACCGGGCCCGAAAGCGAGGTATGGGAAGCAGTGTCTTTGGTCGTGCCTAGGCCCGAGGGCGAAGGCGTGACCGAAGCCTTTTTCGATGCCGTCCAGGGTGGGGGGGTGGGGATCGATAGTGGGGATCGATAGTAGTAATCACGCCCCTCTGTGCCGGAGGGATGTCCTCGACATCTGAGTCGTCGGCTTCGGAGGCGCGGACGAGGCCCTCTTCGGTGTGCTGTTCTTCGGGAACATCAACGCCTTCTCCGAAGATGTCGTCGGGGATTGCAGTCGACGCGTGTGCCATGGTTCTTCTGGCTCTTCGGTCTCGAATAGTCTTTTTGGACCGGAAGGATTTGCACGCCGGACAGTCTCGAGCCTCGTGTTCTGGAGAGAGGCAGAGGTTGCACACCTCATGGAGATCGGCGTGGGGAAATTTGGACCCACATCGAGGATACTTCTTAAATGGAGTCCTTTCCATGAGCCAGGACCGGAGCTGAGGTAGGCCCGAAGGACTGCGTCGACGCCTGGAATTGAAGTTTCTTGATGAGTCGCGTCGAGTGGGGAGATCGCGATCGAGAACAATACCGCAGAAGGGAAGGATTGCGCGCCGATGAGAAAAACTGTAACTGGAACGGTTCGGAACCGGATCGCGAAGCACACATCCGAGCCCGATGGCGGTAAAAAACAATCTGAGGATGGAGCCGAAGCCCATGCGCAATATGATCCAAAGGAGGAATCACATACCTTGTGACTTCCAAAGACTTTCCAAGAGAAAAACAACTGCAACATCCGGGCCCAACACCAGATGGCGATCTATGCACAGTGTGTAATCTGCAGCTCATATGCCTCAAACTAAATGTTTGCCACTCTCTATGTGGCAAATTGCGACACATCTAAAACTAGGGCAAATCCCAATAATCTTCCATAGTAATATAAAAGGGGAATAGCAGCTTATATAGAGCATATGGGTCAACTAGAAGCGATATTATGTCATTTGAGAAGAGTTGTGTACTACGTGCAGAACCCATCCTCATCCTCATCCCAGGGAAGAGCCTTAAGCTCTCTGGCTTACATCTGTTAACCAGGATTCTGCTATTCAGTTGTAGCTATCCCATATGTATTTTTGCATGTAAGATTCAAACCCCATCTTATCAATTACCTGCTGGAGAAAGGCCCACTCAATCAAATCCATTTTCCATGATGGTCAGTATTAACATTGGTATAGAGTGTCTACTGGCTTTTTCAATCAAAAACAGAACCATGCATATACTATTAGAAGTCTGACGATTTCCTAAGAACCCTGACCAATCCTGATTTAATTAAAAGGACATACACTTTTCCATGCTGTTCACAAAGGCTTTCATGCAAATCTTTAGATTTGAGAAGTGAGATTAGTCTGCTGGTAGTACATTGTTCTTTAGCCTTGCCTTGTTTGTGGATCAAAGTCATGCCAGCTTCACCCATAGATTCCATCACATACCCAGTGTCCTGCAAGGTGATAAACAGCTTGGTCAATGGGGGGGGGGATGGCGGGTCCAATAATGAGGTGAAGCATTTATAGAATCCACTAGTTAGGCCATCGGGCCCAGTGCTTTGCGGGGCAGTAGATTTTTAATAACTCTCTGTACTTTTTCACATGTGATTTTTCCATCTACGGGTTGAGTTTCGCATCCTGCAGTAAAGTGAACTATTGTATGGGTGTCAAGAAGTCAGCCATTGCTTGGTGGAGTGGGTGTTGGCATCAGATAACATTCTAAGTATGTTTAGCTTTTCTCAGTCTCTGTGCAGTTAAAAACCTATCATGGTATCTGAAATTAGGTATTCCAGTGACACTAGAGGCTTGTCAGCTCTGTTGGCTTTTTCACATCATTTTTGAGACGCAAGAGGGATTTTCAGACTTTTCAGCTAGAAGTAAATCTACTTGGCTTCTTTTTATCATTTCTCGGTAGAGAGAGGGCGTTTCGCTTCCTGATATTGCTGTTCTTTTATTCTTAAATCAGCCTCTAGTTTTTCTTACATTACACCACAAGTGTTGTTTTTTTAATCTAATTGCCTTACCCCTGCTTACTGTCTTAAAGGCATCCCTGGGGTTGGCTTGTTGGAGAGAGTTTTTTTCATAAGAATTTATAAAAAATATGAGATGGGCCCAATCTTTTCTTTCAGTCTCCGATTCCTTGCTTGAATAAAGGCAACAGATTGAAATTATTCAAAATCAAGAGACAGGAATAAAGGTGCAGAATTTGTATCAAAATGTCATCCTCATTTACAATTAGCTTGTGCACATTTCAAATATAAGACTTAATTTCAAATGTATGTAACAAGAGGGCATCTCAAATCCACTTGACACACGTTAAATCCTCTGGCATTTCTTTCCACTAAAGTGGAAGCCATCATTGAACTAAGCGAATTGGCGTCATACTTACTAACAGATCCAAATGCAGGCAGTGCATGTATTGATCATTGCTGCAATCAATTATTTTTCACAAAACTTATAAAGGGTCAAGACAACCAAGGTAAAATGTGAAAAGCAGAAAAATAATACTGGAAATACGTCAAAATAGCTTGACCGAAAACATTATTTAAAAAACTATTGTGGAAAAACACAAAATAAAGTAACAGTAAAAAAGAAGCAATAAAAAAAAAAAGAGTTCAAAACATGTTGAAGGTCCACAAATTCTGTGAGATAGTATTCTTCAAATTTTTAATAACCTATGGTGTTGAATGAAGAAAATAAGAAGACTGGTGGAATGCTGAACATTTAGTCCACCTATGCAGTCAGCCAAATGATGTTCATAGGGCAAAAGAAAATGATGGCCTACACGGCTTTTACACAGGCTGGTTGGGATAGTCTATCAACAGTGTGACCTACAAAAATTACATGTTGAAACATTTGACCTCAAGGAAAAATTGTCTCATTAGCATTGCTCTGGGACTGACATTTCCTCCTTTGGTAGAGCAAAGCTAAGGGGCTTTGCACAAAGAAGGCAGCAATATTCATCTGTAGGACTAAATGGTGCATGTGATGGGCTTTACGAAAGAGGACTACACCTGTGGGACTAACCTGATCAAATGGTTGGGAAGATTTTCGTTAGGAAATGCCTCTTTTTGATAACACCCAAACTTTTGGACTGATGCTGCAGGTTTTTGACTCAGAGGTGCACTGGGCCCGGCTAACCAGGCCCTAGTATCATTCCTCTAACAATTACAAAGTACATGTGCAAATGATTGAGCCCCAATTGACCTAAGTTAACTTACTTATATGTACCTAGTATTTGGTATTATATGTACGTAGAGCCTTGACAGAGTATAGAGTGACAGAGTATAGCATAACTCCCAGGCTGCCATTGCAGACTGGTAGAGGAGTATTTAAACTTCTGACTTGCCTGTGCCATCTCAACCAATGGCAAGGTTCATACCTTCCTTTTTAGAATTTATAAGTCACCCCTAGGGTAGGCCACAAGAGCCCTAAAGGCAGGGTACGTTATATTAAAAATAATGACGTGCACTACTGTTTTACATGTCCTGACAGTAAAACCCCACATCATCACTTTTACTGTGGCAAGACTAGTAGTCCCAATGGACTAACAAATCAGCAATGCTAACTTCTGAACATGACTATCAAAATAGCCACATTAAACCAGACTTGTTGCTCAAGTCAGAATTCATGTAACTTTTTTGGAAAAGGCAAATTTAGAAGTGGCACTTCTTTCACCAAATGTTCTAATAGCCGTTTTCTGTTGCAAATAGCTGGTGTCCCTGAGACAGCCTGCTACCCTTCTATGGAGAAGCATGAACAACTCTCAGGAAGAGGCACAAATGATCTGCTGAGAGAAGAGGTGTGGCCTCCTCCTGGCAGGATGGCGAGAGAGGGTGTGATCCCAGATGGTGAATTTCAAAGTGGAAGTAGTCTTTGAAGGGTAAATGCGAGTCATGTTGTGAGTGGGCAGAATAATGCACTATGGCACAGCTAGATGCAACACATGCCAGGAAGTTGTCACCAAGTGGGCGGCGTAATCTGAAGGAACTAGCAGCTTATTGGCTAGTTAGATGCCTCCTCGGACAAGCTCGTAACTGGCATAAAATTGGCACCCAGACCTCAGATCACTACAGGGCTGGAAAGAATATCAAAGAAGGACTGATCTGCTCTCCTCTGAACCCAGCAAGGAGAGGCTGCACTAAAGACGACTACACATGTTGAACCAGAGTACCAAGCAGGAGAGGACTGAGCCTGCAGCATCCACTTGTGGAGAAAGCTAAGACATGTGCTAGAACAAACGGAATGACTCCAAGAGTCAATTGGCTGACTCTCTGTTGCATCTGCAGGACCACAAAAGCTGAAGAAATCCTGAACTTTTGAGAGCTAATCTGCCCAGGATCATCTGCCCGCCACCGGGTGCTGAAATGCCTGCTGGGAGACAGACTCCTGACCTGCCTGAGGTGATTCCATGTTTGTGGGACACGTGCCCGTTGTCGAAGTGGGGTTTGGTTGCCCTGCAAAAAAAAAGAACTTAATCTATCTGCAAACACTGGAGACTGCTGTAACAGGGAGACCAGTTGACTATTGGCAACTGAACCTGCATTGGGCTTGCCTGCTGCAAAGTGAACATCGAGTCCTGAAGTTGGAGACAACACATGAAGTTCATGGGAGCCCAGGGTGGCCCCAGGAAAGCTCATTGCATCTCTTCATTTCAACATACTTCATCCCCAGCATCAGGACTATTTCTAGGCTGGACTGAAGAGTACCCTAAGGACCTTTAGACGGCTAACTACAACAGGTAAACGGTTCCCCTGGACCTGAGTGGTCTTTGTGACTGGCCCCAGCTGGTGTGGCTAATCAAAGAAGATCCTAACGTACAAGTTACTTACCTTCGGTAACGATGTATCTGGTAGAGACGATTCTAGCCGCAGATTCCTTAACGTAGAATTATCCCCAGGCGTGAGACTGGACCCGGAAAACTTCCTTTGCCCCGGAAAACTTTCTTTGCCCCAGCATCTCTGCGCGCCGGGGGGCAGTACCACACGACCCCTCCCTGACGTCGTCCGCGGGCGTGACGTCAGCAAGGTCACATAAGCACCACCCTGGCACGCTGACATCAGTTTTCTTCGGAGAACTTTTCCACGCCACAACGCGGAGCCATCACAAACAAAACTGTGGAGAGTACAGGAACAGTTTGCGAAAAATTAGTGAAATAGAAAAGAGAGAAACGAAAGGTGAGAAACAGCACCAGTTGGAAAAGTGCCAAGCACGAAGGTACAATCAGCCATAGTGGCAAAAGCCATAGCAGCGAGAGAGCAGAGCACCACTCTGAGGAACACCCTCGCCAGCCAAATCGCCAGCCTCCCAGGAGGCAGAAAGCATGAGAGAGAGCGAGAAAGAGAGCACAAGCACAATGCACAATAGCGAAGGGCAACAAGCCCGGAACAGAAGAATAACAGCAATTCACCCATAGACAACACCATCAAGGAGGGCCGTATCCCCTGAAAGGGTCTAAAAGGCCGAAGTATAGGCAAAACAACCCCCAACGTAATGGACTGCAAGGAAATCAGAAACCCTACACAAGCAAAAAGGAAAAGAGGAAAAGGCGGCCCCGACACCAGAGAAAAAAACAGGGTGGAGGGATGCAGAAGCACACAGGAACCACCGGACCATGTATCATAAAGGAAGGGGTTGAATAGTCAAGTAGAACGAGCATCCTGCCTGGAAGAATGCGAGGCGGACACCCACAGAAGACAAGCCACCCGGAGGGAGGCGAGTGCCGAAAACCAACTGAAGGTCCTCGCAGAACAGGGAGGAAGGGAGGGCCGTGAAGGAATCTGCGGCTAGAATCGTCTCTACCAGATACATCGTTACCGAAGGTAAGTAACTTGTACATCTGACAGAGACTACTAGCCGCAGATTCCTTAACGTAGAATAGATACCCTAGCCATACCCAGAGGGGAGGAGAGCCTGCGAGAGAACCTCCCCAGTAGGAGGGAACACAGGGACCCAGAAGGGGACGTGTCACGAGGACAAGAAGAGCGGCCCAGCCCCCACCAAGCAGAAGTAAGCAAGAACAAGGTGAAGGGAAGACTAGGAGACCCCCAAGCCCATTCAAGGTACAACGGCCACAAACCCCCATAGGAAAAGACAGCCGCAGAAGAGCACCCAGGAGGAAAGAACGACCCCAACTCCAGGGAGAAGAGGCAGGACCGGAGGCAGGGCCCGCTGCAGGAAAACCCACACAGTGACAGAAAACAGCGGAACAGGCAGCAGCCGCAAGGAAGCAGGCAAAGCAGGAACGGCTCCGCAACCAAGGAACGCAGGCCTAGGAAGAAAGGAGCAGGTGCGCAAAGCCCCAGCAGAACAAGAGGCAGGGGCACAAGGTAGCACAACAAGTGCCACGGCAGTGGGCCTGCACAAGCAGTCGTGCACAGCCGGCAGCGGACAGCACCATGGAGCAGCACACCCAGAACAAACCAGGCGCAGGCCGAGGGCAGAGGCCAGGAAAATGCAGAACAAGCCTCAAGGGAGGACCGTGCAATAGACACACACCGACCCACAAAGAGAAATGGAACCAGCCATAAGAAAAAAAGGGGAAGACACGGGAGACAGACCAAGCTGCCAACCAGAACACAGGAAAGCCAGGAGAAACCCAGCCCCCTGGAACACCAGGCAGTAGACCAGGCCGAAACGCCGGACAGGAAGGCGAGAACGAAACAACACGACACCATAGACAGCATGGCAAGCTGGCAAGCTGGCAAGCGATGTAGTGAACACCGACCGACGGAACCCGGAGCAGCGCAAGCTGCGCCTGGACAAGACACAAGAGACCGCACCAGCGGAATACAGTGAAGCCAAGAAAGGTAGGGAAGCCGAAAAAGGGGCAACCATACCTCCCCAGCGCAGGACAGAGCTATGCAATAGCTACAAGCACCCCACATAGGGTATGATACGTCCAACTAAAACATGGGAACACCTCTTAGGGAAAAACCCGCAGCAGAGGACCAGAACATAAGGTTAGGGTATGATACATCCCAAGAAACATGGTAACAGCAGAGGACAGAACATAAAGGACCTGCAGATAGAACCACAGACGGCTTGACAATCAGCCAATCAAAAAACACACAAGCAAAAGGCAAAAGGTCCGCAGGATCGCCCATGTGCAAAATGCCAGCAGTCGTGGGAAGGGCCCGGGCAAAGGCCGCACACGCCTCCGTAGGGCGTCGGGGGGGGGGATCAATTCCTCCATGGGCGACCGCTGTAAACTAAGCCTGCCATCCTCGGATCCAGCTGGAGGAAGAAATCGCCAGCCCCGGAACGGCGGAAGATGGACAGATGAGTGGGGTACCTGAGGCGCCTCAGGTGAAGGCTGAGGCTGCGCGGACGGCGCGTCCGAAGAGCCCTTCTGGGAAACGCCAGGGAAAAAGCCACGACACGGCGTCCCGTCTCCGGGGAAGAAGAAACAAAAAGCTGACGAACCTCCGGAGACGATTCGACGAACTGACGCCGGCCCGCCGCTGTGGAGTCCGCCACAGACGTCGGCGTGTCGTCGAGCGGCGCCAGAGGGGATGCCGAGATGACCACCACCACTTGCACCCCAGGAGAATGGGGCGGGCCGGCTCTGGTGCGGCGAAAGAACGGCGCCAAAAAGGCGCTGACTCGACCTCTGACAAAGCAGCCGCCTGCATGGAGAAACGAGAAGGACCCGGGGACGCGCCCCGGCCCCTAGCCAGCACCAGTGGCGCCGACAGCCGTCGGCGCCTGAGCGGTGTCGGCTCGGTTCCAGGCAAGGCCGCCGCCTGTCCAGAAGACCAAGGGGAACCCGGGGACGAACACTGAGTCCTCCTGCGACACCACAAGGACCCCCTCGGGGGTTTGCAGCGAGGCAGAGGCGCCATGGGCCGAAGAGGGGAACCTTGCAGGGCCGCACCCCGACGACACCACACCTCCAACACCTGAGGCCGAACTCATCGGCGCCAGAGCCGCGGGCGACGCTGCGGAAGGCCCCGCACGTGGCAAGGGATCCGGGGGCGTCCCAGGAGGAGGGAGGGCCAAGGAAGCCTGCAGAGCCGCAGCATAGGCCTCCATTTAGGCCCTAGTCGCCCCGGCGTTGGGAAACGACGGGTAGGGTGGTGACGAATGAGGCCACATGTCCCGCGGAGAGCCCGCGCCCTCCGCAGAGCGGGGACCAGGCCTCGGGGACAAGCTGTATGACTTACAGATGAGCGAACAACGCCCTAGGGGCCTCGGTGACGGGCAATGTCGAAAGCGGCGATTCGTGGACCCTTCTGCGGGGGACGAACACTGAGATGACACCGACCTGGACAACCGAGCCAAAAGGAGCTTCATCCGGCGCTCCCGCCAGGACTTAGGCTTCAGATGCTGGCAAGCGTCGCAGTACGTGGAATCATGATGCTCGCCCAAACACCACATGCAAATCGGATGAGAGTCCGTCACCAACATCTGACGCGCGCAAGACTTGCACGCCTTAAAGCCCGAAGGCATTTGGACACTTTCCCACCACGCGAAGCGTGAAAAGAGAAGGCCTGAAAACAGGCAGGGACACGATACGGATCCGCGTTGCATGCGGAAAAGAAGGAAACTGATGTCAGCATGCCAGGGTGGAGCTTATGTGACCTCGCTGACGTCACGCCCACGGACGTCCGGGCGGGGTCGCGTTGTACCGCCCCCCGGCACACAGAGATGCTGGGGCAAAGAAAGTTTTCCGGGTCCAGTCTCACGCCTGGGGATAATTCTACGTTAAGGAATCTGCGGCTTGTAGTCTCTATCAGATTGGGGTTTTAGCCCGTTGGCTACAACTGCTTGCAAAGATTTATTTTTGTATCTAAGAAGAATAAAGTTACAACATATTTCACTTTACTTTGAAAAATCATATCTCCAGTTCACTTCGATAGATTTTTGACGATGTGGATAAAGATATCTTCTATTTTCATAAATTGGTGTCAGATTGTTAACTCTGTCATGTTTCCTTCTTAGTAACTGTTTTCATACTTCTAAATGATTTACACGTATTCCTTTGCTTAAGCTCTGTGCCACAGCTAACCAGGCCCGAGCTAAGGTTTTTCAAATGAACCTAACAGGACCTGATAAAGATTGTGACATTATTACAACGCAAGATCTCACAACCACATCACATAACAGTCCTCTTTCCAGCAAACATGTATATAATTGTTTTGATGTATGGGTCTGGATTGCTCCACAGACTGATAAAAGCTATATGAAGAGTCCTTCTCTGCTGCATGCCGGTGGAGCGGCACATGTGTGATTACGGAGTGTAACACGCTAAATCTTAATGATTCAGGCCCTTCAAGCCAAGAAACCTCCAGCAAACCAAAGTCCAAATAAGAATAGCACATTTGCAATATTATAGTGAAGATTACACGTGAAATAGTACTGCAACAACGAGCAATGGAATGGAGCATTTGGTTACAACTCTAACAGGGGGACATAAGACCCTTGAAACTTGTTCAAACCCAATATCTCTATTATAATTTTTTTTTAAGCAGATGTAATCTTCGGTACAATCTAATTAATGCATGATATTCTTCTGATGCATGGTTCTAGAGATTGGCATGGGCATACCAAATATTAGATCACAAAACTTTGATACGTTCTGGAAACCCTTAAATAATCCATTCAATATCAAATTAACTCAGGAAAAGGAAGACACCCAGCCCATGTGTGTCTAGCAACTTACTTGGTATGTACGCAGAACAGCTTTATTAGAATGCCTGCAGCAGATTCTTCAGCTCCTAGTTCAGGGGAGTCTTCTGCCAACAAGACATTGGAAGGAGGAAACACATTAGAGCAACAAATAGTCACAAGTTATTAAGCACAATGATAACAGTACTCTTCCATCCTAAGCTAAAAGGACATCCCTACCGGTGAATGAGCACATAAATAAATGGGTTTGAACACCAGATAAAGCACAGCCACTCTTTCTCCACTCTTCACTCCAAAGAACAGCATCCAGTTTCCAATGATGCCTGTTTTGTCTTTACCACAGACCTATATGAACAGGAAGAGAGATGGCAGATGGGCTAAATGAAAGAGGGTCTGCCTAGAACAGGAATGCAAACATTTAATGACTCCAATGTCTCATCCCCCTTGCTCTACATTCTTAGCAATTGAATCCTGGCCTGACAGGTAGGCAGCATGAACATCAAACAGACGCATTTAACTAAACAGGTACTTAAGTGCGACAAATTGAGCCGCCAATTCAAAAGCTCATTCAATGTACAATGTTTACAGAAAACACAGCGAGTAGCCAATGTGTAAGCACTGAGGATGATATTCTAAGGGTGGAGACACAGAAGAGAACCAATGATGCACTGTCCCTAACAGGATGTGAAATATGCCTTGAAGGGACTTTGAATAGTATTCCAGAAGGCAACAAACAACCTGGTGAGCTATAGGAAGCCTCTATACCTTATTCACCAGTGTAAAACTACCATAAGTAACAACCAGTTACAAAAGATCAGAAATCCATTGTGGACATTAGATAAAAACCTGAAAACACTCCTCACAAAAATTATTACAAAATTTTCTTTCTAGGTCACTCTGGTTGATATGAAAATCCAAAAGGTATGTAGAAAAAAAGGAGGAAGAGTAAAAAAAGTGCCTAGGTTTATGAAAACCATATATGGTTCTAAGCAAGACAGGGTAACAATCTTTCAGGTAGATAATCTATTGTTCCACAGATACCTTGCAGGTGCCAGAATGGATCCAAAACTCTTGAAATAAGTCCCTTGAACTGAAAGGTGGTGTTCAGAGACTTCAGCCGCAGGACTAAATCGCTTTCCAGACATGGCGGCATAAAGCCAGGTAAGGTGCAACTATGGGATTTGATATCACTCCCAATCCTTTTTTTCACACCCTTTGAAGTAAGAGAACAAGACCGACATGGTGAAATTTACAGGCACGCACCAGAACAGAAAGTTAACTTGGATCCTTTTAAGGAAAAAAGTAAACTCACTCCTCAGAAAGGGGAGTAGGACAGCTGCGACGACTATGAAGGAAGATAAAAGTATCCATCAGAAAGATCCAAAGGTAAGTTCATTTTAATTCTGACTGATGACTCTTCCTCCAGAATTCACACCTTACAAATTTCTGCTTAAACAGCCCCCCAAAAAAACCCTGAGCCAATATGTTCAAAAGCCAACCAGCTGCCTGAAAAAAGGGACCTTGTTTAATGACATCTAGTAGTCCAAAATAAATCTTCCACCATAGACAGCAAATCAAAGGCGTTGCAAACTGCACTTCTATTGTTACTATAGCTAAAAAGGACCCAAAATAGTCAAATGTAGAGCTGGAATTACCACTACACCTTCCTATAGACAATAATGGCAGCAAGGACTGGACATAACAGCCCATAGAAAATAATGTTAAATTAACTCATATCAACTTTAAAAAAAATATAAATTGTTGCAATGGTCTACAATGGTCTACACACGTGTGTAACTGTGTGTGTATAAAACACCTTCTTTTAGTTTATTACAAAATGTTAAGTATTTTTATTAAATGTAAGAATTAACTATTCTAATTTTTGAATAAAATACTTAATTTAATTCTGGCCATACCTTAGTAATTTTTTCTACATAATAAACAAATATACCTTTTATATGTTAAGTGTTTAGTTCAACTATGGGGGCGTGGCCTGCGGAGTTGCGAGATGGCCGCTCTTTGAGTGAGCTCCGCCAGCCGGGTAATAATCCTGCTATAATCCGGACAACTGGAGAGCTCCCACCGCGTTTCATACGTTCTCACCGATAGCGGACATCAGGCTGAGACGATCGCTGAGACCTGCGATCCCGAGCTCCGCTCCGGGGCCGAGCAGTCCCCCTTGCTGTTTGGGCGCGGACGGCGTGCGCCTGCCGAGCTGCTGCCTGGGTGGATCATTTAACAAATCGAGCCCATGCGCGCGGAGGGCCCTGGTCGGAGCGGGACCGTGATCTTTCTTTCTGCTTGTGGGCCACTGAGACGTACCCGATCCCTCTGCAGCGTTGCGCTGCTTGCCACAAGACCTTTGGAAGTGGTACCCCAACCGGCGAGAGGAGGTGAGGCGCTGTGGAGCTAAATTGGGGCCGCGGGCGGCTGAAGTGATACCCGAAACTCCGAGCAGGCATGGAACTCGCCTGTGGCGCTTCTGTGTCACACCTGGGAGCAGCGCTGCTGCCAACACTACCCAAATATGCTCCAATCAATGCTGCCCTGGATGATGATGTGCCAGTGAACTGGCCTGAGACCGGCGGAGCCCCAAACTCCTTTTTTTGGTTTGAAGGGCCCGCGCTCCATGAGACGGCCATTTTGTTGTGGGGGCCTAGTGCTGCTGCGCACAATTGATCTGCCTACAATCTATTGGCCCAGCTGATGCGGTGTTCCGAGGAGCTCATTTCGCCGCTGCTGCAGCTGCCTTGACTGGAGGCTCCTGTCGGATCTGCGGAGGAAAAGACGGCGATATCAAAAGTCCCAAAAGCGAGGATATCTTCTAACCGTGAGTGTCATGCACCTGGCCTGGCCGGGAACCCCTTAACCTACAGGACCCACTTATGCTCGCAGGGGTTGGACGCACAGGGACTAGGTCGGTGCCCGAAGCACCCCCTATTTGCTATTTTGTCACTCTGGGCCCATGGACATGCGGTGGGGGTGACGGTGGCGCCTGACGGCCTGAGTACAGGGCTCTTCGTTGCACTGGGAAAATCGCCGCTTGCCCTGTGTGGGTGCCCCATCCTTGTGAACATACCGTGTGCTCGGGGAGATTGGGTACGCTGTGACCAGATTTGGCACCTTGTATGCATTCCATTGGCCCACTCACCACTTGGTGCCCACGCGAGGCAGAGTCCTCCCAGGACAATTATATACGTGTTGCTCTTCTTTGACACTGAATGTGGGCGATCTTCTGTCCGTTCCCTGGGGCTAGAGGAGTGTGGAGCTCTTGCGGATCCTTGAGTAGCAGGTGAGCTGGTCGGTGGGAGAAGCACCCCCCGGTGTGTCACTACTGCCACGCTACACAAGCACCATGGGCAAGCAGGACGCCAAGCAGCCAAAGCTGACCTTCGACCAGCGGAGGGCCACGAGGCTCACAGAGTCGGACCCCGAGGTCTGCGCAGAGAGGCCAGCGGAGTCACAGATGGAGGACCGGGGAGAAGACCTGCGAACCCTGATGCTCGAGATGCGGTCCAGTCTGCGAAATATAGACACCAAGCTGGATACGCTCATTACCCAGCTCCATGCGGTTAAGACACAGGTTGGCGCCCACGAAACCAGACTCTATATCCTTGAGAATAGGACTTCCGACGTCCACGAATTCCAGGTGGAAACAAAGGAACAACTACTACAGATGGATAAAGTACTGGGTCCCATTCGCCCCAAAAATGAGGACTTGGAGGAGAGGTCGCGCCTCAACAACCTGCACATCACAGGCATACCAGAGACTACAGTCATCACCACAATAGAAACTTATGTGTCTGAACTGCTCCGAGAACTCTTTGGTACCCATCCGTCTGCGGTATTTGTGGTTGAGAGGGCGCACTGGACCCTGGGCCCTAAACCACCTGTAGGTGCTACGCCCCGACCGATACTGGCCCGGATCCTTAATTATCAGGACCAAGACCTTATCTTACATCTGGCACGCGAGAAAGGGAAGATCACGCATAAGGGCAACCAAATCTCTTTCTATCCAGATTTCACGCCTGCGGTGCAGTCGGCGCGGCCTGAATTTTTGCCGGCTAAACGTCTCTTGCTACAGGCCCAAATCCCTTACTCGCTGCTATACCCAGCCAAACTGAAGATCACCCACGAAGGCACAGGACATTTTTTCACTGATGCCAAATCCGCCCTGAAATTCGCAAAGCACATCGTGGTAAACAGTCGAAGCAGGGCAATAGATCTCCAGCTGCTGCTGAAGACAGACTGAGCGACGACTAATGGACCGTTGCAATAGTTGCACTATCTGTCCGTGATGTCTTGTTTTAAGTTGCGGGGGGAGGGAATGCCATGAGTTCTGGCTCTATTGGGAACTGAATGTTGCGTTTCAATTTTCCTTTGCACTCCCTTCCACTAGAAGCAGCCAGCCGTATATCCAGTGAGCACCCGAGGGTGGATTTGACAGACCGTATGCTGTGAGGGGGGTGCAATTGGTACATATGGAACTGAGATGTGTTATACTCTGCACGCCGGTCTCTCCGGCTATTGATATGACACGTTGATGGTACGCCCGCCTTATTTGTACCCTTGGTTGAGCTCTCCGCAGTTTCCCGGCCACCCTGTTTAGTCAGGGGAGTACGCCTGTGGTTCTGCGCCCCCATGGGAGGTTTCCCTATTTTTACCTGTTCCCTTATGATGTTGAGGGGTTCTACACAACCTGATTGGGAGGTTGGAGTGGGTGGAGGGTTGGGGGGGGGATTGTTTTTATGTTCTTAGCCAGTATGAATGCTTGCTACTATGTTGAATGCATTGACACTTCCAGGTTCATGCCGTGTTGCCTATGCTTAGCTGTTCACTCACACTTCACGCTATGTGCCATCACGCTAGCACTCTGAACTTTCTCACATGGAACATCAGAGGACTGAATGACTGTAGAAAATCTAGACTCATACATGCCTACCTATCGAGACATAACATTGACAAATGTTTATTACAGGAGACCCACCTTAATGCCGTGCCTTCCCCACGACTAAAGCACAACAGGTGGAACCACATTCGCTCTTCCTTGTATTCCAACTATTCCCGGGGGGGGGGGGGGGGGGGGGGGGGCTGGAGTGGAGAGAGGGGGACATACACAAGGACCCAGACTGTAGCTTTCTCATCATACTAGGCTCATTGGGTAGGATTCCGGTTGCGATAGTTGCACTATACGGCCCCAATGTGGACTCCCTTAGTTTCTTCCAGGACATCTGGTTGCAGGGGGGGTTGGATTTTAATGTTCTATTGAATGACGATCTGGACAGACGGGGGCGGCCCGGACCCTACACCCTTCGGCAAGCACAGCTTTAAATGTCATAATCTCAGATGGAGACCTGGTTGATATTTGGCGCCATAGACATCCTGAGCTCCATTAAGGCACTTGTATCTCTGAACACCACGGAGCCTGGTCCCACTTGGATGATTGGTTGGTTTCTCGTGACGTGGCCACTTGGACTACTGAGGTGACTCATCTGCCGAGATCCCTGTCAGACCATGCCCCATGCCTGTTCAAATTGGCACTTCCTGAATCTCAGCCATGCATGTTTTCTTGGCGTCTCTCACCACATGCCCTCTTAGATGAGGCTTTCAAGGAAGAAATAAAAACGGATATTACGGACTACTTCACCCTCAACTCCGGTTCGGTGGATACAGAGCCTCCCTCTGGCAAGCATTCAAGGTGGTCATTGAAGGTCAATGTATTGCCCATCAGGCTGGTGTGTTGAAAGCCATACGGGGAAAACTTTTACTCTCTCGAGTCTCAAATTAAAGGGCTGGAAACACAGTTTTATTCCTCCAATGACCTAACTATCTTGACTTTATTGAAGGCCAAAGTGATTGAATACGATGAGGAGGCACAGCGGGAAGTCAAGTTCCTCGGGAAATATGCCAAGGCAAGGAGATATGGAGAGGGTGACAGGCCGGGCAAGACACTGGCTGGCATGACCCGTGCTCCACGTTCCACCACCTACATCCCCGAGTTGATCAACACACAGGGGGCTACTGTCCGGGGGCAGGAGGATATCCTAGATGAGTTCTCTTCGTTCTATTCTAGACTTTACACTGCCACCCAGGAGACATGCCTAGAGGGTATGCAGTCCTTTCTTGACTCTCTGGAGCTGATCTGGTTTAGCCAACTGTACAGAGACTACATGGACTTCCCGATTACAGTAGAGGATGTCACACAGGTCATACATAGCTTGCCCCTAGACAAGGCCTCCGGGTCTGATGGCCTAACCACCGCCTTTTATAAGGCATATGTGGAAGAATTAGCGCCACATCTGTTGGCACTCTATGAAGAAGCCCATTCTACTGCCATATTACCCCCACCATGCGCAAGGCAATCCCGGAAAATCCGAGACTGAACTTGATTCATATCGGCCGTTATAACTAATAAATGTTGACGTCAATATTTTGGCCAAATTGATAACTAACAGATTTCAACCCCTGCTTCCCCTCATAGCGCGTCCCGACCAATCGGGCTTCATCCCCAGGCGGTCTACTTCTCATAACCTCAGGACGATCTTCTCGGTGCTGCATTACCTCCATCTGGATGTACAGGCTGCAGCGGTTTTTCTCGATGCCACTAAGCATTCGACACGCTCGAATGGCCGTATTTATTTGCTATTTTGGCCCCCATGGGGTTTAGCCCCCTTTTTATCAATCTCATTAGATTGTTATACACCAAGCCAACGGCTCGTATCAAAGTGAACGGCCTCCTGTCGGAACCCTTCCCTATCTCACGCGGCACGGATGTCCCCTGCCCCCCCTGCTATTCGCTATTGCTATGGAACCCCTTGCCACGCGCATCAGGCAACACCATACGGCCAGGGGAATAGGTTTCAATACCAGAAGCCTCCTCATCTCACTATATGCTGATGATGTCACATTATACATCACAGACCCCGTGGTAAACCTAGACCCCCTCTTACGAGAATTTATTAGATTCGGTGGGCTGGCTGGTGTTTCTATCAATTGGGCTAAGTCTGTTGTGTTCCCATTAACGGATAATACAGTCCCGGTGCCCTCTGAGTTCCCACTGAGATGGGAGACCAATATGGTCAAATACTTGGGCATCTGGACGTGCCGTAACCTGCAGAAAATATGGTGCTTAAATTACGGACGTGCAATTGTCTCGTTGGAGGAAAAGGTAAAACTATAAAGCAAACTCCCGCTATCCCTAGCAGGGAAAAAAGCCCTAGCAAAAATGGTAATCTTACCAAAGTTCCTTTATTTATTTGCTAATATCCCGATCCCTCTCACACACTCCTTTTTTAAGACCCTTAGATCGCTGCTGGTCTTTCTGGTTTGCGAGGGTGGGCAGGCTAGGGTTTCATGGGCGCTACTTACACTCCCGTTTACACAGGGTGGTATGGGCGCTCCCGACATGCAGCGATACACCTTATGAGCTCAGGCTCAGTTGCTTCACCACTGGGTCCACCCAACGCCCTTTCAGCCCCATGTGGCTGTGGATACCGATGAAGTTGCACCTGTCCCCATACATATGGCGCTATATCTGCCATATCGCCGCCCTCCAGATGGCATAGATACCCCAGAGACCCTACCCTGGACATGGGATGAACTGCGTAAGCGGGCGGGCACTCCCGTATTGTATGCCCCTGCGATACTGTTAGCACACAACCCTAGGTTACCAACTTTGAAAGATGGTATTAGTAAACCACTGGCGCAAAAAATGACCCTCAGCACGTTTGCTGATCTATATCCCGAAAACGCATTTCGCAAAGTCCTCCCTCTGCTTCCTTTCCAGGCGAGGAGAATCATGGTTCAGGCCCTGATACTCTCCCGCCTGGACTATGGAAACGCACTATACCTAGGTGCCCCGGCTTCAGTGACCAACAGGCTCCAAGTCACGCAAAACTGCGCCGCCAGATTATTATTCAACATCCCCCGCTGGCAGTCAGCCAAGAAAGCTCTAAAAGAATTGCACTGGCTCCCGATGGCTGCTAGAGCACAGTTTAAGGCTATGTGCATTGTGCACAAATCTTTCCATCGAACAGGCCCTGCCATCCTGTCCCCCTTAGTCATGCCCTACGCTCCATCCAGAGCCCTTCGCTCCGGATCATTGCACCTAGTTACCACTTCTAAAATCAACAAAGTACGTTGGGGCGGCCGTTCCTTCTCCCATACTGCTGCGAGACTTTGGAACTCCCTCCCCTTAGCCCTCAGAGAAAATAATAACCGGCTGGCTTTTAGGAAAGCTTTGAAAACCCACCTGTTCGCAAAAACGTGCTAGTCTCACCCTGCGGCCCGCCACAGTGATCAATTAAAGCGCTGCGAGGCCTCCGGGTAGTCTATGCGCTATATAAATATAATTTTTCATTTCATTTCATTACATTGTATGGGACTAAGACGACGATAGCTGCTGGTGCTGCGGGTTTAAATCCGCCTCATTCTCACACATGGCATGGGATTGTCCGAGAGTGGCGTCATTCTGGTCCACAATCTTCTCAATGATAAATCAGATAATTGGCACAACTCTAGCTCCCACCCCCTACTAGGTATGCTGAGCTATGTTAAAGACACGCAACCCAAGACACCCAAACTCCATGCTCTACTTCTCCTGCTTGCAAAACGGCTGGTGGCGGTGCACTGGGGGAAGAGGAGGGTGCCCTCCATTAAGGAATGGATAAAGTACATCACGTACGGCCAATCCCAACTCACCACATTTTGGGAACTGATGCCCCCCACCTCTAGACCTAGGGACATTTGGGAACCCTTCATCACCTGGGCCCGGGAACAGCAGGGATCGGACGGGGACACATTGCTGCACATGAGGTCACCTGTTGGGCCACCATAACTTGCTACACTAGTCTCTTCATGTAGCTACCCTGATGAACATGCACACAATATAATCCGAGGCTCTAGATTTATAAACAACAGTCTCTTAGACGTATATTTCTTCATTGACATCACAATGAAGTAAGTTGTATGCTTGCATGACTAGCACTCGTGATGAAGGCACTTTCTGTACTAGCTTTGCAGTGAACCGTAAATGCATTCTTTATTCCTGGATATACATTGTCTATGCACTGGCTCGTTCTGTTGTTTGTGTTTATGTATTTTCATATGAAAATGCTAATATTTTTTTTTTAAGTGTTTAGTTCAACTATCAAGAAATACATTCTAATTTAATATTCAGAATAATTCAATATTTAATCAAAAAAAATAAGTTAATAATGCTGTAGCATTATTTATTTTGTTTTACATTTGAAATAAACATTTTAATTTGATTTGCATTAATATTTATCTTAAAATATTTTGTAACCTTTAATAAACTTGTAAATGTTTCCCTATAGTTTAATACAGGGAGATCTCCACCCAGTGGTGGAGATATCCAAATTTGTGTGAAAAGTTACTATTAGTACCTTGTAAACTGTACACTAGGAAACTGGGCTCCATCCCATGAATTTACGGGGTATAGACATGATAGTCTCCACTTTGGAGCAAATGTACACTCATAAATGGTGAATAGCCTAAAGAAGTAATGTTACCACAAAGTGTAAGAGTAAATTTGCACGTGTAGATTTACCCATTTATAAGTTTACCTTTGTATATCGCCTCTATATTATCAAAAAATACAAATCTGGCCTCAACCAATCTAGGCAATCAAAATTATATGCGCCCAGTTCTGTCTCACATTCCTCCGAACCCGCTGGAATAGGGAAATGGGAGATAATAAGTGGCGGAGTGGAAAACACCATAAGATCATCAACACATTTCCCCGGGTTATCCTGCACAGAACAGGTGACACTGACCACTTTTTGAAATTCTATGTCAGGACCGGAGGCGAGGATTATGCTGTTCTTTCTTCACTTTATTAGACAGCAGCCATTTGAAGTCACATAAACCAAAACTACTATTCCCATGAAACATAGGGAATAACACAGTTAAAACAATAGTGTCCAGGATAGAGCGTCCAGTCCCTCTGCACCAATCACAGGTCTCCAGGGTGCCGATAGTCCTCTGTCAGTGTTCATTCCTTCTCTTTCTTCGCTGCTTGCAGCCAGATAAGTCCTGTTTATTTTTCTCCCTGATGTTAACTGTGTATTTTGCTTACTCATACTCTAGAGCGTTTCAGCCTGTTACTATATGCTCTTTAGTGCTGTATCTGCCGTATTTTCTCCCAACTGTGGCTGATTGTGCCTTAGGGGGATCTGTTTTGTCTACTTTGTTCTCACTCTCGGGCCGTTTTTCTTTCACGGCTCAGCTGAGAGCGGGCATGCGCGTCGGACGTCTCAACCGACTCCACTTGTGTACATAGGCAGAGATGATCTAATGTTTATGAATATAAAATAAAATCCCATAACAGACAACTTGTGCCTCCTTTGAGCCAGGAGCAGAAAATGCCTAAACCTGAATGGCAGCTCTGCTGCAGTATACTAGAGGGATATTAGACCATAACATGATTCTGACAGAGGCCATTATCCTCAAGAATAAGAACAAGTCTACATAATACGGAAGAAGCTTTTGCTCCTAGTAGCTATCCACAAGAATAAGGAACCATACTGCCAGATGTCAAGAAGAGCTTACTCTTGAACAGGGAGGAAAAGGAACAAGGCCTGGCAAATCTATCATACTACACAGGATGTCTTTAAGCACCCACGCCAGAAGCAATGATAACAATGCAGCTGAGTTAGACTGAACCAAACTAACATCAGCTACTTTGCAACTGGTCTCCAGTTGAACTATACAAAGTGTCACCTGGGTACCAGAGATCTAATGTCCCTAAAACTGAAATACAGAACTCCGACTTTAGACTAGTTCTTAGGGTATCTTAAAACACTTGACTGTGGGATCAGAAAAACATATTCTTGGGTGGTAGTTTTTTGCAATGCTTTAAAATATTTTGTGCTCTGTGACATTTTTTGGCACAATTTCAACTCCCTTGACTGAAATCCACTGAGCTGCCCCAACCAAGGGAGAATGAGAAATCTGGAGAAATATCAAACATATTGTATTCTTTTCGAAACATTTTATCACTCTGTCTGGGACTTTAGTTCCACTAACTGGGGGACTAAAATCCAAAGTTATGTAAAGGTAGCCAGGTTACCTGCCCTACCATGCAAATACTGTTACTTGGGTTCATAGATCTTCCCCAGAAGGTGCTAGTGCCTTCTGTTTTTGATAATTTAACTGCCCTAAACCACTTATCTGTTAATAAAAAAAAAATCATTTTAAAAACACGCCTCTAACTATGCATGAAGTTTATCAGAGAGTCAAACTCTCTCTCTTCTGAGGTGAGCACTGACCACTTGGCATCGAAATCTTTGGAGAGTTATGTACACAACAGGAGAAACTTATTTATTCAGTTGCAGTTTAATAGTATCTGAGGTACTGGGCCTCAACTACCATCCACTGATGCAGTATAGTAGCCAATAACAATCAAATATTAAAATATGATTCACAGTAGATAGGTCCAGATTTACCTGTGTTTAGGTTGTCACCCTCTTCATCCGCTGGGAGCACCTCAGTATGCCTTAGTCTAGAACGACTCACATCTTGGATCCCAAAACTTAACACCGGATGTGTCAAGAGGAACTCCGAGATGGATGAAAATGCAGCTTGCCCCTCCTCTTGGTTCTGCGACAGCTCCATTACATACAGCACCTGAAAACAATCAGATTAAATTGCCATTGATCTTTTCTTCAAAAACGAGAGAAACCACAGAAGGGTTGCCAAAACAAAAACTTTAATGATCAATGAAGGATTTAATGACTATTCATGAACCAGTAACAAGCAGCCCTTGCTCGTATTGTTGCTCTGGGTGCATTGAGGGGAGTTCACATATTTTGCCTTGAGAAAGGCATGAGCCTTTGAAGAACAGCAGTTTTCTGTAGCCCTTCCCAAAAAAAAAAAAAGAAAACAGTTTAAAGGGTGCCAAAAACGGCATCACCAAAACACACCTGCAAGGTTCACTCTCTAATGGCAAAGTAAGTGGATCTCGTAGCACAAGTAAGACTGACACACATTAATACAGGTACTGCTCAACAGAAATCCACTTACCCATCTCAATATGACTGTATCTACTGGACAGACATTCCTATATAACAGGAGCATTTAACATTTTCTGGAATCAGAAACTTCAACCATTGAGAGGTTGCACTAACTCTAAGCCAGCTATAGTATTCTATCAAATGTCAGAAATAAAATAAAAACTCTTTCCTATACAAATCTTCCCCTAGCCAACAAAAACTCCTTTAAGGTAAAGCTAGACTTACTGGACCATGGCTCATTCACCAATTATTTATTTATATATGGAGATTATCTCTTTTTTCTGGTTGTCAAAGCAAATGGAACAAAATCTGGGAGAAAAACACCAAACCAGCATTGGGGGAAAACGAGGATTTTGTGGGACTTACTTTCCGTTGCACATCAGTGAGAATCAGGTATTCAGCAGAGAGATCCAGGCAGGCTTTCAGGCCTGGGAGTACACTTGAATTGAATGGGTCCGGTGAAAAACTGAAAGCATCAAAGATGACAAAGAGCAACATTAAAAAACCAGTGAGAACACTCATCAACAACTTAAGAGATTTATGTAACTAACCTGCATGTGGTGTTACTTTAAAGATGCCATGTATTTTATTTATCAGTGAACCAAAAGGCACTACATGCTGTATGTATGCAGCTTCAAAGAAACTCATCCTAAAGATCAGTCAACAGGGAATATGAGGAGTGAGAGGAGGAAGGTCATATAGCCCCTTCCTTTCCTCCCTATTTTGTACCTTGTACTTATAGAGGATGTGATTGTATCACACTACAATGTAATGGACTATGTATTTTATACGATGTGTGATGTTTTATGGCCAAAATTGAAAAAATATATATATATATATTCACTGAAAAAACCATAGGTTTCACACATGTTATAGTTAGTGGAAATTTTACTGATAAAAAACCAATGAAATTGCCCCGTTATAGTTAGCGCAGGCAACTATAACTCACGCGACCGCAATCCTCTGCTGATGCTAATACTGTATTTAGACACTTATTTGCCCATGTCTTCTTCCATACATTTTTAGCTATACATATACTACAAATATTTTTTTTTCATAAAGACACATATGTCATCAGCAGAGGATTGCGGTCGCGTGAGTTATAGTTGCCTGCGCTAACTATAACGGGGCAATTTCATTGGTTTTTTATCAGTAAAATTTCCACTAACTATAACATGTGTGAAACCTATGGTTTTTTCAGTGAATTTGCAAGGTTTTTTAAATGCTAATTCCTAACTATAACGTGTGTGAAACCTATGGTTTTTTCAGTGAATTAGTACGGTTTTTTAAATGCTAAGTTTTTTTCCCTTATAATAAGCCCTGTACATTTGGTGGCCTACGGCCACCAAAAGCACAGGGGGTGGGGTAAGTGTGGATAGTGTTTTTTTCCATTGTAATAAGCCCAGCACATTTGGTGGCCTTCGGCCACCAAAAGCACAGGGGGTGGGGTAAGTGTGGATAGTGTTTTTTTTTTTTTTTTTTTTTTTACCGTACGCTTACCGTAAGCGTACGGTAAGCGTACCCCGCGAAATTGCCGAAAAAAAAATAAAACCGTTTTTGCACTTGGGGGATGTTTGGGGACTCCCTCAACATGACTATGTGGGAGGGAGTTGTCAAAACAGCCCCTTTACATGTTTTTGGGCTTCCGATTTTAAAAATCTCTCTCAGTGCGAGAGACAAAATGGCGGCCGCCGCTTCCTGGTTTCGGCCGATTCGAATGTTTACTAAGATCTAAGAGCCAATCAGAATCGCGCTCGCGCACGCCACCGTACGCTTACCGTAAGCGTACGGTAAGCGTACCGTAAGCTGGCTCAGATATATATATTGATTTAAAGGCTATTTTCTCAGAATCTACTGAACAGATTTACACCAAACCTACAAAAGGCACTTCCTTGACCTAGGGACTACCTCTCTGCCAAATTTTGAGTAATTCTGTTCAGCCATTCGGGCTGTAGCTCGTTCTAAAGGTCCTATGGAAAAATGCATGGGAAAAACGCGTTTTGGGACCCCCCTTTTATCTCAGCCCCCGCTTGACGAATCCCCCCGAGACTTTCAGGGTAGGAGCGGAGCGTAGCGCCCCACCTATTTTGAGAAATTCGCGAGGATTCGTCGACCGGCGCCAAAGTTATTCAAAATAGAATGTTGAGGTTTTCCTATGGAAACGTGGTCCTAACTATAACTACCTACTGGCTATCGCCAGTAGGTAATATATATATATATATATATATATATATATATATATATATATATATATATATTCACTGAAAAAACCATAGGTTTCACACATGTTATAGTTAGCTGTACATTTTATTGATAAAAAACCAAGGAAATTTCCCCGTTATAGTTACTGTAGGCAACTATAACTCACGCGACCGTAATCCTCTGCTGATGCTAATACTGTATTTAGACACTTATTTGCCCATGTCTTCTTCCATTAAATTTAAGCTATACATATATTACAAATATTTTTTTTTCATAAAGACACATATGTCATCAGCAGAGGATTACGGTCGCGTGAGTTATAGTTGCCTACAGTAACTATAACGGGGGAATTTCATTGGTTTTTTATCAATAAAATGTACAGCTAACTATAACATGTGTGAAACCTATGGTTTTTTCAGTGAATTTGCAAGGTTTTTTAAATGCTAATTCCTAACTATAACGTGTGTGAAACCTATGGTTTTTTCAGTGAATTTGTACGTTTTTTTAAATGCTAACTTACTTTACGCCATTCGTGGCGTGATGCGCCCAGTTAACGCAGTTCGTTATGTGCGCGCACGGTGCGCTTTGCGCACCGTGCGCGCAGTGAGCACGCGGTGCGCTTCGCGCACCGCGCGCCCACCTTACGCAGTTAGTGCCATGCACGCACGGTGGTCACGCGGTGCGCTGCGCGCACCGCGTGCCCACATTATGCGGGATGGGCCATGTACGCACGATGCGCTTCGCGCACCGTGCGCACATGGGGGACATATTATGCGCATCGTTGTGAAATGTTTTGTTTATTATTTTCATTTATTTGATATGCCATGCACAAATGGATCCCTTAGGGCACCATTTGCACATGGGGTGTGGAAAGTGTGGATAATTTATTTATTTTTTTTAAAATTTTTACCGTACGCGTACGGTAAGCGTAATCGGCGATTTTTCGGAAAAAAAAAATTTTTTTTTTTGGCTTTGGGGGTTGTTTGGGGGCCCGTATATCACTGCTGGGTGATTATTATCTCAATATACTGCCCCTTTACACATTTTTGGGCTTCATTTATGCTGCCCCACTCTGAGTGCGAGAGAGAAAATGGCGGCCGCCGCTTCCTGGTTTCGGCCGATTCGAATGTTTACTAAGATCTAAGAGCCAATCAGAATCGCGCTCGCGCACGCCACCGTACGCGTACGGTAAGCGCACCGTAAGCGCACCGTAAGCTGGCTCAGATATATATATTGATTTAAAGGCTATTTTCTCAGAATCTACTGAACAGATTTACACCAAACCTACAAAAGGCACTTCCTTGACCTGAGGACTACCTCTCTGCCAAATTTCAAGTTATTCTGTTCAGCCGTTCGGGCTGTAGCTGTGTCTAAAGGTCCTATGGAAAAATGCATGGGAAAAACGCGTTTTGGGACCCCCCTTTTATCTCAGCCCCCGCTTGACGAATCCCCCTGAGACTTTCAGGGTAGGAGCGGAGCGTAGCGCCCCACCTATTTTGAAAAATTAACGAGGATTCGTCGACCGGCGCAAAAGTTATTCAAAATAGAATGTTGCGGATTTCCTATGGAAACGTGGTCCTAACTATAACTACCTACTGGCGACCGCCAGTAGGTAATATATATATATATATATATATATATACACACACAGTTCGCTGGTCTCCCTGCCGCTTTGCGGTGGCGGGCTCAAGCGAGGTAGCGATCCTCCTTCAATATTTTCAAAAACGCCTTTTCGTATCCAAAAGAACGATCCTGAGCCCAGCTCCATATACGTGATTTCTTTATTTAGAAAATGGCAAACAAACGCCCGACGCGTTTCGGTGCAGCCGCACCTTGGTCACGGGTCATTGACAGTTTGTACATGGTAAGTGATATAGTGCTCAAACAATGACATGAAAGTAGGACTACCTGCCCCAACTCTGCAAAGAAGATATTTCAAATTGGCATCCATTTTGAAGTGGTCAAAATATATATGTTATTGTTGTGACTGACGATATAGCCGCGAATACTCAAAAACATAGTATACATGTCAGTGTTCAACAGCGCATTGTAAAACTCAAATGTGAATTCAATTTACATGAGCGAGATTCGCCTATGTTTACTCGGTCCCGCCCTAGTGGGCATTAAACCGCAAATGCATCATGTGACATTTTCACGTCATCACATCGAAGATATATAAAGTTCCGTTGATTATTTACATTCAGCCCATGTGGGCATTACATTGACCAATCAGAGTTTCGCCCCAGTGGGCCGCCGCTTTCAATTAATCAAACTATAACTTATTTAAATTCCACCCGTCCTAATTTCATTGTGCCTCTGTGTATCTTCTTAACGGTACGCTGACAGTTTTGTCTCCTACAAAAAATACAAAATTGTGCCATCACTATCTTATACATTGCAGGCAATGAAAGGATTAGAAAATGATACTGATGAAAATATGGATGTTGAAGCATGTTTAACTGAAGAGATGATAACCTATGACTGTAGTAGTGACAGTAATTTCAAACCGAAATCCAAATTCTTACCTCAAATCCACAATGAGAACATCGATGTATTTGAAAAAGGAGTAATCAAAGAATTTAAAAAACTTGAGAAATCTAGTAAACCTAAATATATGAATTTGAGTAAAAAACAGAATGAGGCAGTTAAAGAACTACAAAACAACAAAGAAGTAATTATCAAAAAGTCCGATAAAGGCGGAAATGTAGTTGTGTGGCCTAGTGATATGTACTTAAAAGAAGGTAAAAGGCAGTTGGAAGACGTAAAAAGTTACTCTGTTAGCAACAGAACTAACTATGAAAAAGGAAATATTGAATATCAGCTACAATTAGCAATTTGGAAACGTGACAAATTATTGTCAGATGAAGAATACAGATTTCTTAAATGTGACCATCCCAAGCTGCCGGCTTTATATCTGTTGCCCAAACTACATAAAAACAGTGTGAATCCTCCAGGACGACCTATAGTGTCCTCCATTGGAAGCACTTATGAGAACACTTCGAAATATATTGATCATTTTTTACGCCCACATGTTCAAAAACTCCCTTCGTATTTGCAGGACACAAGAGATTTTTTAAGAATAATGGAAAAGGTCCAGTGGGAAGAAGACATGTGGCTCATGACACTGGATGTCAATAGCCTTTATACGTGTATACCCCACGAACTGGGAATCAAAGCAAATCATCATTTTTTGAAACAGCGAGATATGAAATATTTTTTGCATACAGAAATGTTATTATGCATGATGCAAAGATGTCTCTCTAATAATTACTTTCTGTTTGACCACGTCATCTATTGTCAGGCCCAGGGAACGGCAATGGGCACCTGCTTCGCCCCCAGCTATGCTGGTCTTTTCCTCGGCTGGTGGGAGGAGCAGGTGGCTAGAAACATCACTGCATTTACCCACAATGTTGTTCTCTGGGCCAGACATATAGATGACGTATTCTGTATCTGGAAAGGGGAAAAAGAAGATGCCATGCGATTTGTTGCCCAACTAAATGTAAATAACTGTAACTTGAGATTCACATGTTCAATAGAAAAAGAAACAATTGAATTTCTAGATGTAGTGGTAAAGGTGAACAAAGACAAATTGGAAAGTAGGCTATTCCGCAAATTGACAGCTGGAAACAGCTTACTGCATGCGGATAGCTGCCACCCCAAGAATTTAATCCGTAGTATACCATACGGAGAACTTCTAAGGGCAAAAAGAAATTGCAGTACCCAAGCAGATTTTGAATTGGAAATGTTAAACATGAAAAAGAGGTTTTTGGAAAGAGGTTACTCAAATAAGATAATAAAAGAAGCATGTACGAAAATAAAAACGGTTTTGAGAGAAGACCTTCTTAATCCAAAAACTTCGGAACGAGAAGAAGATGAACCAATCAGGTTCATCACTGCTTATTCGAGCCAGTCATGGCATGTCAGAAACTGTTTGAAGAAATATTGGCATATCCTGAACATTGATCCAGCTTTGAAAAAAGCAGTGGGCAATCAACCTAAGGTTACTTTCAGGAAATGTTTAGCTCTTAAAGACCTCCTTTGTAGTAGCACTATAAATAAGGAAGAAACAAACCAAAGTGAAATAAAGGGATTCTTTACATGTAATTCATGTAAAGCATGCAAGAACAGTGTAAATCGGAAAGAAATACACTTATCTAAGAGCCATAAACCTTTCGTGATCCAGAAACACTTAACCTGCAAATCAGACTATTGTGTGTAAGCCTTATGTTGTCCATGCCTACTTGTATACATTGGAAGTACCATTCACCAAGTAAAGAAAAGAGTTCTAGAACATACCAGGGCCATCATCAATGAAGACAAGCAATATCCAATTGCGAGACATTTTAAAGATCTACATGTAAAAATGTTAATGTCTTACAATTTTGTGCACTGGATAGAATTCCTAAATCAGAAAGGGGTGGCAATAGATTAAAAGAATTGCGACAATTGGAGTCTAAGATGATCATCAAATATGATACAGTACAACCATTAGGTTTGAACAAAGATGAAGAGATGTCTGTTCACCTTGGTTAACTATATCATAAAATAATGCTGCATATTGAAAACTCAGAATGTACTATAGTGTATAAATAAGAAGCCACAATGTTTGTTTTTAATTATGTATAAGATAGTGATGGCACAATTTTGTATTTTTTGTAGGAGACAAAACTGTCAGCGTACCGTTAAGAAGATACACAGAGGCACAATGAAATTAGGACGGGTGGAATTTAAATAAGTTATAGTTTGATTAATTGAAAGCGGCGGCCCACTGGGGCGAAACTCTGATTGGTCAATGTAATGCCCACATGGGCTGAATGTAAATAATCAACAGAACTTTATATATCTTCGATGTGATGACGTTGACTCCGTGAAAATGTCACATATACATTTGCGGTTTAATGCCCACTAGGGCAGGACCGAGTAAACATAGGCGAATCTCGCTCATGTAAATTGAATTCACATTTGAGTTTTACAATGCGCTGTTGAACACTGACATGTATACTATGTTTTTGAGTATTCGCGGCTATATCGTCATAGTCACAACAATAACATATATTTTGACCACTTCAAAATGGATGCCAATTTGAAATATCTTCTTTGCAGAGTTGGGGCAGGTAGTCCTAATTTCATGTCATTGTTTGAGCACTATATCACTTACCATGTACAAACTGTCAATGACCCGTGACCAAGGTGCGGCTGCACCGAAACGCGTCGGGCGTTTGTTTGCCATTTTCTAAATAAAGAAATCACGTATATGGAGCTGGGCTCAGGATCGTTCTTTTGGATACGAAAAGGCGTTTTTGAAAATACACACACAGCTGAGCAGAAAAATAAACACACTTCATGAAACACAGGTCCCCACAAGGCAATTTTTTTTAAAGTTGTAAAAATTGACACAGATGTTATTGAAGCTATTTTGTAACATTTAAAAGACATTGCCTTGTGGGGACCTGGGTTCAGGTCCCCACAGTGCAATCAAGTCCCCACAAGGGGGGAGACACACACACACACACACACACACACACACACACACACACACACACACACACACACACACTACAGCTTAATCAGGAAAAAAAGTTTATCACCATGTAACGGGCTCGTCAAAAATCTTATAAGGGGGGTCAGGAAACTCACCGGACAACCTGAAGACAGGTCCATGAAATTGTGCACCACATCTTCAGCTCTCTGTTTTGATCTGCCCCAGTGATTAAAAACCTCCAGAATGGAACACTGCATAAATAAGTGCAAAATAGGAATGAGAACAGTCTTTCAACAACAAAGCAGAATTACCATATCCTGCTTATACCAAAACACATTAACAAACTTGTAAAGAACTGGGAGCATTGTCAGAGTCCTGTACAATAAATAAAATTAGGGGCAAGAAAGGCATCCATTGGTTTTAAAGAGGGTAGAAGATGAACTAGGGCTGCAGCGCTTCTAAGAAAAATACCCAGACATCAGACTTGATTTGGAAAATGCTTTTATTTCTGTTAGTCAGTCGTTAGGTGATGCCAAATACTCTAAAAGCTAGGCAGTGTCACAGTAAGTGACTAATGAGGCCTGAATAGATTTAGTAGACACCAATGGTATCAGTTACAACGTAATAACCCACACCATGGACAAGAGAAGGAGCAAAAATATACACAGAAAATCCCAAAAATACTCATCAGATCGAGGGTAAAGAAGAGAACACCAAATAATATGTAGGACGATTAAGTATCTATTGAAAAACACATTGTTAAAGTGCAGTAACCTTTCTTCCCAATGTATATTTCTTCTAGCAAGATCCTTATCTAGATCTAAAACCAGAGAAGTCTCCGAGACTGTGAGGCACCACCTAAAATAAGAAACTGTATTACAACGGTATGTCAACATATTTTTTTCATCTGTCAACTCCATGCTGAGCCAGGAATGTCTCTTTAAGGTATGAAGAAATGGCCAATGTAGCAGCTCTGCGGATATCCAAGATATCGGCTCTTCTCTGAAGAACCAAGGAAGCTGCCATAAACCTAACTGAATTAGCAATAACATCAAAAGCAGTGGTCGAAACATGTAGCTTGGGAGCACCCTGATGCTCGCCATTTGTTATGTTTCATACAGGTACCCTGATATAGCCTCAGATAGTAAGTAAACCTTTCACCTATGTTTCCCCTGCCATTACACTACAAAACGGTTCTTAATACTGACCTTTTACCTAGTTACGGTGCTGTTTAAATGACGTGGGGTTTTCTCAGAAAACTAGCCTCATTCATTATGCATGAGGATTCTTGGAATCTCAGCAGGACTACCATCTCCTACATGATAACTAGGTATAAGGGTCATTCCTTCCGTCATCCTAGTCCGACATGGCACAGCAAGGTAGATCCCCTGAGGGTACCACTTTGGTATATAAACACCATATCTTTGCTGAAGCAGGAGAGGAGAAAAAGGACTTCCATGCTGACACACTGACGGAAGACGCAGAGGTTACTGCATTCAGACATTCCAGCTCGCAGTGGTCTGACATCCTTTGCGGGGAGTCCATCTTGAGACCAAGACGGGGTCCCACAGTCTCTCACTTCAGGTAATGGGGTTGGCTTTATCTTAAGGAGATTCTTGGCTCTACACCTACATACATGCTAGGTACATCTAGTTAGGGTCGCATCGTAGGATTACGCATAATTACTGTCATGTATTTTTATGCCTGCCTGTATTCATTGTTTTAGCACTTTGGTAGGAATCTACCATCCTTTTACGCTGTTGGTGCTTATAATCATCTATCTGTTTCTGTCTTATGGTTGTTTCAGCACACCTATTTTACACTAGAATAACCCTGGTTCAATAAATGCTTATTGAAAACGTCCCCACCGTTAATTCTGTGTATATCTCTGAGACACAGTAAGCACGAGTGACTGAGCGAAAGGTACTGTACTGTTGTACTGCTCGATTTTTCCGGTCTTATTGTGTTGAAGGGTGATTTAGGTGACTTCAGTCTCTTTCCATTCAAGTCTAAGGGTTAGAGTAGTGTATAGAGCCTATTTATTAGGCACTTCGACATGATCCTGTGTTCTTCCCCATAGATCAGGGCTTGCACACATATCCTAGGGGATAGATTCGTTAGCATTAGGGGTAATCTGTTCTGTAGTGAGGGTATTTCATGGAGCCGTGCTGAATTCAGGCCTGGTAGGCCTTAAACGGGAGAGACTCCATCTTTCCTCCTGCTCTGGCAGCTTGGGATGTTTCTAGGTCATAGGCAGTGTTTTAGTTAGGAGGTGTTATTCGCTTGGAGAGAACCGGTTCAGGCCGGCCCTTATCGAAGGATTGTATTTTTCTTCATGCCGAAGACACTACATCAGGCCGGCCGGCTGGGAACGTGTCCTTGGCACGGGGAGGTACAAGAATTTGGTGGGCGGCAGGTTACGGGCTGGAATTTTCCATGAGGAAATGCACATCTATATTAGTGAAAGTTTGAGGCAGATACTGGCACTTGCTTCTAGTCCATAGGCGGCACCTGGCCGTTAGCAGTAAAGCTGCTACTTATTCCAGGGAAGACAGATGACAAACTTGGAGGTGGAGAAAAACCGAGAAATAGATATTCCAAAGAGAAGAGAGTAGCCGATGAGGAAGAGGTCCCAGTGACTCGGAGAGGGAGACGGGAGTAAATCCGTGATTGCGGAGGTGTGACTTCCAGGCGAAGCCGAGGCGCAGACGAGAAGGGAACCTAGATGACCATTGAGTGCAGGCTACATACGACCAAGGTGATGTCAACCCCTTACTATTAGAGTGTACAACTTAATCTTTCACTTTTCTTTGCAGGTTATGTGATATGTATTATGTTCCGTGAGTGTGCATGTAATAACTAAATAAAGTATTCAGTTTGTAGTAAAGCAATATGTGCTACGTGTTCTTGTGTAAGAGGGTAACCTATTCTTCTAGTCAGCTGTGACTTGACATGAACAGATGTTAATCCTGATCAGGTAGGTGGTAACTGAATAAGGGAGAAAGGAGCCCCTCGAACTGGGGAACAGGTTGTGCTCAACTAGCCGTCTTTGTGTGATCTGATACATAGTAACACTGATTCCCTTGTTGTTAATTCCCTTGTTGTATGTCGTGGTAATGATAGGATGAACTCGTGCTAAGGCTGCCGTCTGGGCAGGAAGTCCTGGGTCCGTTTGGGACCGCGAGGCTGTGGCTGCCGTCTGGGCAGGAAGTCCTGGGTCCGTTTGGGACCGCGAGGCTGTGGCTGCCGTCTGGGCAGGAAGTCCTGGGTCCGTTTGGGACCGCGAGGCTGTGGCTGCCGTCTGGGCAGGAAGTCCTGGGTCCGTTTGGGACCGCGAGGCTGTGGCTGCCGTCTGGGCAGGAAGTCCTGGGTCCGTTTGGGACCGCGAGGCTGTGGCTGCCGTCTGGGCAGGAAGTCCTGGGTCCGTTTGGGACCGCGAGGCTGTGGCTGCCGTCTGGGCAGGAAGTCCTGGGTCCGTTTGGGACCGCGAGGCTGTGGCTGCCGTCTGGGCAGGAAGTCCTGGGTCCGTTTGGGACCGCGAGGCTGTGACTTGTAGGTCTTGGTATATATAGTAGGAATTCCCTGTCCTTAGGTGGTACATATATGTGGTTATTTAGGTGTAAATAGGCCCTAGGGAGGGGGTAACGTTCTGGTTTGGGTTAGAGAGGCTCTGTTGAGCGGGTTCTATCTGATCCGAAAACCCAAGCAGAACAACTGTACACACGATCCCTGCAGGACAGAGTTGTCATGTTCGATAGTTGCCAAGAACTATTGTCTCCTTGGTAAGAGGAGTTTACAGTGGCACTGTGAGCTAGCTGGTATACAGGCGAGCACACCCAGTAGAAGTGTCTGGAATCAGTCTGGACACCAATTCCACACTCTATGTTGCCTAAACGCGCAGATCCTATTAGGTTTATAGGAACTACACAACAAATTAATTCTATACATAAATGTTTTAGATTGCTACAGAGTACATTTTATGTTGTGAAGAAGAGCTTATAGAGCCTTCTCTAGATAAGGCCTTTCAATGCCTACTAAAAAAACTGTTACCAATGCTACACCAAGGCAGGAGCACACATTTTCCAGGATCACAAGGCTCAAAATGTGTCGCTGCAACACTGTAGTGGTGGATTGTGTACTCTCAAATGTGAACTGCAAACTTCCTGCTAAAGTCTCTGAAGGAGCCAGGAAGATGCTTTAGATGGCAGACAATATGACTATGTTTCTGTGTTAGGAAAATGGAGAATATGAGATGGTAGATTCAAAAGAGTACTTCTGCAACAGATGGTTCGGATATAAGCTTTAAGGCGCATTACTAAATTTGCCTCTTTCTCTCATCACCCAATGATTTAATATCTGGGGTGAGTTTCATCAGTGCATCTAGAGAGCTAAGGCACAGCTAACGGGAGTATATCAAGTATTCTGCTAAATGCAGCATGATGACATTTTAAAAGGATGCACACAAGCAGCTTTATGGAAAAGAGCAACATGGGCTTGATGACACATTATGTACTTAAAGATGCTCTAAATTAGCATTATAGAATTTGCCAAATTACCTTAAGGAAGTTTGAAAACTGCGTTCATGTGAATTATGAAAAATCGGAATGTAAAAGATGGACATTATAGAAAACTGCAAAGCCTGCTGGTTGCGAAATTATAGAAATCTACGTGTTCTATTGGGATTATGAAACCTTTTAAAATCAGACCTGGTGCAAGTCTGGCAAGAGTACAGTTTGGGGGCATTAATATGAAAGCTTGCACAGTATGCCAACTTGTGCATCATGAAAACCTGTCTCTTTAAAGGAGTAACATTGGTTTATGGAGCCCCGGATTTGCAATCTACTGCCTCGTGGTAAAGCTGTAGCATTTGATTCTGAAGACATTAACCTGATGTAGGTCATTTAAACATTACCATCTTTTGACAAATGCACTTTATAAATGCACCATTTCCAGTACATTTTCCAAGCTTTTATTGCAAGGTAATCCCAAACCTTCTTTGTATGACAGTCTTTAAATCCTAACCTAATTTATTATTATAATTTTTTTTGTCCTCATCTCACCAAAAGTGTCTGCAATTCTTGAATAGCCGCTTAACCAAACTGTGCGCCCCATGGCCCCTGCATTCACTTTGGTCCCCAGCCCGACCAGCCTCTTTTTTAGTGACTTGGTGTAATCATAGGACCAGCAGGTATCACAGAAAGCCCAGACCACTACCCCAATCAGTGAAGGCCTGCCAGATATTTAAACTATCATCAATATTGCTACTATGCTGGTCCAGCCTGGCCACTAAGAAAGCAGCTCTAACCCAGTCCTGAGGCATTGGGGCAGTGGATCTCTCCATTTCAAACATATCTCCCTTCGGGCAATTAAAATGAGGTACAGCAGTAGACCTCTGTGGATGTGCCTCAGTTTCTTACTCAATGTACCATCGTCTCGAAAAAACACCGTAGTTCTATTTAGGCAAATTTCTTCTTCGAAAATCCCACTTAAGGCTTCCTCAATTCAACTCCAAAAAGGTGCAAGTTGGGAACACTCAAAGAAGATGTGAAGGTCATTGGCCTGAGACAGGTCACATCTTGGACATTTTGGATTTGAGAGAGGGGCAAACTTTGTGATTCTGGCAGGAGTATAATATCTATTACTAACAAAAAAGTGGCGTTTCCGCAAGAGTCTCCGAGACTCTCACGGACCAAACTGCCAAAAAATACAATTATTTTTAACCTTTATGTTGGACCAAACTTTTTGCCTTCCTCTGCCTATTTTTCTGACCTTCTTTTTGTTGGCCTTAGGACTCTGGAGTCCCCGACTTTGAGATGAGCTGCCACCACCGCAATCACCTTTGTGAAGACCCGAGGCGTGGAAGTAAGACCGAACGGGAGGACCGCAAACTATTAGTGTTGAGACCCCACCGTGAAACGGAGATACTTCCGATGCGACTTCAGGATGGGAATGGGAAAATATGCCTCCTGCAAGTCAATCGACACCATCCAGTCTTCCTGCTGCAGGGCCAGAAGAACCTGAGCTAGGGTCAACATCTTGAATTTCTCCCGTTTAGGTAAGAATTCAAGACCCTGAGGTCTAGGATCGGTCTTAACCTGCAGTCCTTCTTGGGGATCAAGAAATACCGGGAGTAGCATCCCAGACACCTCTCCTGCTCCAGAACCACCTCTATCGCACCTTTCTGAAGTAAAGCAAGAACCTCCTTCTGCAGAAGCAGCAAATGGTCCTATGAACACCAGCCCTGGCGAGGAGGGTAAGGAGGTGGAAACTCTTGGAAGGGTAGGGCATACCATTTTCCACAAGATTCAAAACCCAAAGTCCGAAGTGATAGATTTCCATTCTTGTCGAAAATGGGACACCTGACCCACTACAGGACCAACGTGCTCCAAGATGGGGAATCTAGTGCTGCTTTCCTGTGGCACCAGCGGTGAGGACAGAGAAGAAAGAAGAGGAGGAGAGTTGCCGGGAGGCCCCCCGCAAAAGACCTCTACCCTTTCCTCTGTACGACTTGTACAGAGGGTTCTGCTGCTGCTGTTGCTGAGCCTGCTGGAGGCACCGAAAGGAAGCCGTCTTACCAAAACCACAGTACCTCCTATAACCATAGCCCTTTGATTGGGGCTGCACAACCAAGGACTTTGCAGTAGCTCTACGGTCTTTGAACCTTTGCAGTGCAGAATCTGCCTTTTCACCAAATAGTCTGAATCCATTAAACGGTAGATCAAGAAGAGTAGCCTGCATATCTGGAGAGAACCCCGAAGACCTGAGCCAGGCATGCCTCCTGGTAGTAACAGTGGAACCCATCACCCTGGCCACCGAATCAGCAGTGTTCAGGCCAGACTGAATAACCTGACGGTCTGCAGCCTGCGTATCTGCCAAGACCACCAAGATGGAGCTACGATCATTGTCTGGTAACTTAGGAGCCAACTGCTTGGCCGAGTACATTAAGGCATGGATACATCTCCCTAACAAGCACGTGGCATTAGCAGATTTTAACGCCAGGCTTGAAGAAGAGAAAATCTTCTTGGCAGATTGCTCCAATTTCTTAGAGTCTCTGTCCCCCGGAGGTGTAGGGAACGACCCAGCCGATTATTTAGAACAGGAAGCCTGCATCACCAAACTTTCCGGCGAAGGCTTAGAAGTCAGAAAGGAAGGCTCATTAGGGACAGGTCTGTACCTTCTTGCCACAGTCCTTGAAACAGCAGAAGCAAATAAGGGCTACCGTCACACCTCAAGAATTGCCTCTGTCAAAGCCTCATTAAAAGGCAAAAGATGCTCAACCACATAAGATGGAGACTGCAACACCTCAGTGAGAATATTTGGCCTGATGTCAGCTGTGGGCAATTGAAGGTGCAAAAGTTCAGCAGCCTTCCTGATGACAGCATGGTATGATGCAACATCCTGAGAAGGCAAGGACTTTGGAGAGGAAAACTCCCATTCAGGGTAAGTATCCAGACCACTGGCCTCCTGCAGACCTTCGAAGTCGTCTACGGAGTTGAGGATCTTCCCTTCCTCATGTTCCTGCTGGCACTCCTCTTCCCCCAGCAGTTTCTGCGCTTACCTCCTGGAATGCTGCTTCGGGTTCAGCGGCGGCGCCGGCCCCGGTGACAACATCGCCGGCGTCGAAGAAAGCCCCTCCGAAGCAGACAATGACGTCAATCGAATGCGGAATGACACAGGTCCGACGCCAGATGGCGCCGGAGACGGAGACTGAGGTATTGGAGCCGAAAACCTCGGCGCCGGAAACTGCCATGACGGAGTCGTCGGCATAAAAGGCACGAAAGGTGCCTGGGCATACTGTTGGGGAATACCCAAATTAAAGGCAAGTGGACCCACGGGGCCAGACGGCGCACCAGTAGGGTAAGATGCCTTGGCAAACATGCCAAACATCACATTCAGGAAATGTGATGGATCTGCTCCAGGTCCTGGAAAAGGAGGATAAGGATCAAGCGCCCTTTTGTCCTGTTCCACACGAGGCCTTATAGGGGGCTAAAGCTGCGGTGCCAGAGAAACCGGCGCAGGCAAAGCCACAGGAACGGGAGAAGACTCTCTGAACCGGAAAACCTCTCGTCGGTGAATACCCTGACGCCCGAGTATGGGCCGGAGTCATCTGTGGAGAAAGTGACGGCGACAGCAAGACGGCATCCTTCTCATGACGCCGCTTCACAGGTTAAGTCGACCTTGATGACCTGCTTTTCGAAGACAGATGTCGAGATTCATGTCTTCTCTTTTTCTTATGCTTCTTCGACTTTGAAGCATGCGAAGTCGACGACTTTGACTTCGACCTCTTACGACCCCTCTTCTCTTCCTTCGCACGAGCCATGAAGAGTTTTGGCCCTCGCTCCTTCAACGCCTTTGGGTTCATCCTCTGACAGCACGAACACCCTTCGACGTTGTGGTCCGAAGAGACAACACAAGCAGTATTCATGGGGATCTGTGATGGACATACGACCCCCACACTCTCTGCAGGGCTTGAAGCCCAACTTCTTCGAAGTAGGAATTTCCAGTGCAACACAAAGAAATCTAGTAACAAAGTTAACCAAGCAAAAATGGAGAGTCCTTGAAAAAAAACTTACGCGTAGACGGCGTGGAAAAAAGGGAACTGACGTCAGCACGCCGACGAGGTCTTCTTATGGCTCCGATGACGTCGACGTGAGAGAGCTAAGAAAAAGTTGCCGTGGAATACTGGCGCTGGGGTAATTCAAATGGTGAGGAATCCACAGGCAGATGTATCCATCAGAAGTATATATATGTATGCATATATGTATACATGTATATCGAATCGAAAAATAACTAGTCGAGAAAAGGTTAAAAACATACAGTAAAATCCAAAACGCCATATAAATAAGGTTCATTGTGCCTCGTGATCATGCAGTGACCTAGAGAAATCACTTAGCAGCAATAATAATTAAAGTTACAAAACATACAAAAAAACTTGAGCTCAATTTAAATGAAATGCATAGTGCCTCGTGAATGTGTAGCAGCATAAAGAAAGTCGCTGAAGAAAGTGATAATCTGGGACATAGTGTCTTAAATTCCTTATTCTCAGAAAAGGGACCACGAAACTTTTAGTATATAATTCAGAAAACATACAGAAGAACCAAAAATGAACCGCTGATTGATTGGCACCATTATTACTACTCAGGCAAGGTCTTGTATCTAGATTTGACTGATACCCTAAAGGAAAACAGAGTAGGTATTTAACTGTGTCAGCTCTGAATCGAAACATAAGAGAACGCTCCCAATTCCTTCTTGGTTTCCACAAATATTTGTAGGAGTCTAACCCCCTATTTATCATTAGATAATTCGCAATAATTATTTTCTGTGATTCCTCAATGACCCTCCTTTCATGTAAGTGAGCTAGTAATGCGGCCACCTGTTTTTTTTTTGTTTTTTTTTAAATCAATCATGGTACTTGAAGCTGGGTCAGAAAAGGCACGAGAGAGACGAGCCTCATCAAATTTGTCTTTCACATATGCTAACCAAGAGATTGACAAGCCTTTGTCACATGCCAAACAGTCACAAACGATTGCCCTTGTTAGAGATGCTTTTTCAGTTCGCAGGATGGAAAGCCACAGTACAGAGGGTCTGGTTTAAATAAAGTCACTCAAATAAGACAAACCCAAATCACTGTGACAAATAAAATGCGAGGATGATGATGGGGCAGCCAAACTTCTCCTACAGAAGATTTTGTCCGACGTCTGTATGGGCGAGCAGTCTGCGATTCCCCAAATACCCGCCCCCTTCAGAAGCCGCTGGGGCACACTGTGTGTTGAAAATTTATAACACTAGGCCAAGACCACCCACTGGTAGGCCGGGAAAGGCTAAGAAGCGATCCCGTTGACGTAGAAAGCTTAGCCCTACAATGCAGGATATGTGGAGCCCAGGAGCCTGTTGTGCAAAAAGTAACACCTAAATAAGAAAAGGATTTGGTGCTTAGTAGGGCCTTTGAGCAGACTACAATTTTGGAGTTCTCTTAGGGCCACAAGTCATTATAAATGACTTTGCAAAATTTGTTGCTAGATCAAATTTGGCGATAAAATTCACAAAGCTGTGGACTAGCGTTCGCAGAGCAGTAGAAGTGAGGGCCATCGGGAACGCATCATCTGCACACTAAAGTGCTGGGAGTGGAGAACCACTTATCATTGGGGTGTCCAGGGTGCTAGCTGCCAAATGGCTATTAAGATTGTTTATGTATAAAATGAATAGTAAAGGAGCAAGTACACACCCTTGGCGCACTCCACGCTTAATTTGAAAAACATCTGTCACTTCACCTCTTTGACCGTACAGTACCCGTGCTGTGGTGTTTGTGTTAAGTGAGGCCAGTATATGTATAAGGGTCTCATCAAGTCCCATCTTGCTAAGAATTCGCCAGAGCCTGTTGTGGTTTACGCAGTCGAAAGCCAAGGACAAGTCCATGAAACCCAAGTATAATTATGACTGCTTGGCCAGTGTATACTTCCTAATCACTAGATTTAAATTAAGGCACTGTTCTACAGTGCTGATTTCGGCCCAAAAGTCATATTGGCTTGGGTACAGAAGAACAAGTTACTTACCTTCGGTAATGCTTTTTCTGGTGGATACAATATCTGCCTGTGGATTCCTCACCTTTTGAATACCCCCTGCGCCAGCATTCCTCTGGAAAATTCTTTCCTAGCTCTCCCAAGTAGACGAAGACGTCACAATGGACCGGCTCTGCTCGCGGCACCGTATGACATCATCGGAGCCACAAAAGGACCTCATCGGCGTGCTGCCGTTATTTCCACCCAATTTTTCCGTGCCACCGAGGCAAACGGGCGGACCAACACATTTTCAAATGCACACATAGCATTTCAAATATATAGATATATATAAAATCACACATGCATAATCAAGAAAGGCAAAGAGAAATAGCAACAGAATAAGCATTTCTCATTATTAAAATATAAACATGATTAAGACATATTAAAATAAAACATTTTTTGGTAGAAACAGGTGGACAACGGGGAGGCGGGTGGGAGCGTGAGGAATCCACAGGCAGATATTGTATCTACCAGAACAAGCGTTACCGAAGGTAAGTAACTTGTTCTTCTGATGGATACTTCTGCCTGTGGGTTCCTCACCTTTTGAATAGATTCCCAAAGCCGTACCTCTCCCGGAGGAAAGTGTCCACCTGACTAGACCAAAAAATCCTGCAAAACAGAGCGAGCAAAATGGCCATCCCTCCTAACCTCAGAATCCAAGCAGTAATGCTTTGCAAAGGTGTGGAGGGAGGCCCAAGTTGCTGCCTTACAGATATAAAGAACAGGAACACCTCTAGCCAAAGCAGAAGAAGTAGACTTAGCTCTGGTGGAATTAGCTCTGATACCTTCAGGCGGTTCCTTCTTGACCAGGGTGTAGCAAATCTTGATGCATAAGATAATCCACCTGGAGAGAGTCCTCTTGTGCACAGCCTTGCCTTTCATTTTCCCAACGTAGCCCACGTAGTCCGATCCAAATAAAAGCTGACAGCCCTCTAAGGGTCCAACCGATGCAATCTCTCTTCCTCCTTGGAAGGGTGAGGGGGGAGGATAAAAGGTAGGTAAAGTAATGGATTGTCCCATATGAAAAGGGGTAACCACCTTGGGAAGGAAAGCAACCCTGGTCCTTAGAACCAACTTATCCGCATGAATGGACAGGAAAGGAGGTTTCGAACTAAGACCTTGAAGCTCAATTACTCTCCTAGCCGAGGTAACGGCAATCAAGAAAACCGTTTTAAAAGAAAGAAGCCTCAACGGGCAAGAGTGAAGAGGCTCAAACAGAGAACCCATTAAAAAAGTGAGTACAAGATTCAAATCTCACGGAGGCATAATGAAAGATGTGGGAGGAAACTTATTTGTAAGGCCCTTAATGAACCTCATGACAATGGGGGACTTAAATAAAGACGGCTGATCCGGCAAAACTTAAAAAGGCCAATAAAGCCGATAAATAGCCCTTTACAGTGGCTACAGCACAACCTTGCTGTGCTAAAGAAAGAGAAAATTCCAAAATATTAGACAAGCAGGCCTTCAAAGTGTCAATGTCTCTCTCTCTCCGCACCACTTAACTAACCTGGACCATCTGGAAGAGTAAACAGACTTAGTGGAGTGTCGCCTGGATGATAAAATAACATCCACTATATCCAGCGGGAGAGAGAAAGAACTCAGGTTGCCCCGTTCAATCTCCAGGCATGAAGGTGCAGGCTCTGGAGGTGGGGGTGTAGAACCTGCCCCTGCGACTGCGAGGGGAGGTCAGCCCTGAGAGGGAGACGGAGCGGAGTGTGCGACAAGAGGTGAAGTAGGTCTGTGTACCACACCCTTCTTGGCCAATCCGGGGCAATCAATATAACTTGGGCCCGGTCTTGGCAAATCTTCCTCAGAACCCTAGGAATCAAGGTTATGGGAGGAAATGCATAAAGGAGTTGTGAGCTCCAATCTTTCTTAAACGCATCCCCCAAAGCCCCCTGCATCTTAAACTGGAGACTGCAGAATAACGGGCAGTGTGCGTTCTCGTGAGTGGCAAACAGGTCCAACCGAGGAGATCCCCACATCTGAAAGATGCGATGGACCACCTCCGGATGAAGCCGCCACTCATAATCGGCCGAATAACGCCGACTGAGACTGTCCGCACAAACATTCAACACACCGGCCAGATGATTTGCAAACACACAAATCCGTTGGCCCTGAGCCCAGGACCAGAGCCGCAGAGCCTCTCGACAGACGATACGACCCTACACCTCCCTCTTTGTTGATGTACCACATCGCGGTAGTGTTGTCCGTCAGGACCTGAACCCACTGACCGCGAAGGGAAGGGAGAAAAGCCTTCAGTGCCAAACGTATCGCCCGCAATTCCAGAAGGTTGATGTGAAGAAACCTTTCCTCTGGAGACCAAAGGCCTTTGACCTTTAGATTCCCCAGATGAACACCCCACCCTAGAGTGGAGGTATCCGTGATCACTGTGGCCACCAGCGGAGGAGGCTGGAAGGGCTTTCCTTGAGACAGGTTGCCATGCACACTCCACCAAGACAGCTCCGCTGCAGCTTCTCTGGAGATTCTGATGTTCTCCCCGAGATCTCTGTTGTGCTGATACCACTGCCTGCGGAGGCACCACTGGAGTACCCTCATGTGCCAGCGTGCATGGTTGACCAACAGAATGCAGGAAGCGAACAGACCGAGCAGGCGAAGAACCTTCAGGACTGGAACAACCGCTCCATCGTGAAATAAAGGAATCATTTCCTGTATGTCAAGAATCCTCTGCAAAGGTGAGTATGCTCGGCACACAGAAGTGTCCAGTATTGCCCCTGTGAACAGGCTGCGCTGAGAAGGCACCAGGTGAGATTTGGGTACATTTATCAAAAAACCCAATTTGAACAACAGATGAGTTGTCACTTGCAAGTGGCGCGAAACCAACTCTGGAGACTCCGCTTTCAACAGCCAGTCGTCCAGGTAGGTGAAAACAGGAACCCCTGACCTTCTGAGATGCGCCGCTACCACCACCATCACCTTCGTAAAGACTCGAGGTGCGGGAGTAAGACCGAACGGAAGAACCGCAAACTGGTAATGTTGCGATCCCACCGTGAACAGGAGATACTTCCGATGCGACTTCAGGATGGGAAGATGAAAATATGCATCCTGCAGATCGATGGACACCATCCAGTCTTCCTGTTGCAGCGCAAGGAGAACCTGAGCCAAGGTCAACATTTTGAACTTTTCCTGCTTGAGGTAAATGTTCAAAATCCTGAGGTTCAAGACTGATCTCAAGCGCCCATCCGTTTAGGGGATCAGGAAATGTCGGGAGTAACAACCCTGACCCCTTTCCTGCTCCGGAACCACCTCTATCGCACCTTTTTGGAGTAATGTAAGAACCTCCTGCTGCAAAAGCAGCAAGTGGTCTTCTGAACAACCACTCTGGCGAGGAGGATAAGGAGGAGGAAACTCCAAAAATGGAAGGGCGTACCCATTTTCTACAAGATTCAAGACCCAACGATCTGATGTGATCAGTCTCCAATCTTGTAGAAAGTGGGACACCCGACCTCCAACTGGACCAACATGTTCCAAGATTGGGAATCTAGACCTGCTTTCCTGATGTACCAACGGTGGCAGGAGGGGAGGTAGAGGAAGAGGCCTGTTGACGATTTGAACCCCTGAGGCCTCTCTTATTCTTCCCTCTGTACGATTTGTACAAGGGATTTTGTTGTTGATGGCTCTGCTGAAATTGTTGGCGGCCACGAAAGTAAGCAGATCTCCCAAAGCCCCGATATCTCTTGTACCCATAACCTCTAGACTGCACCTGGAGGCCTAAAGATCTTGCGGTGGCTCTACTGTCTTTGAAACGTTCCAAGGCTGAGTCCGCCTTAGAACCAAAGAGCCTTGACCCATCAAAGGGCAAATCCAACAAGGTCACCTGTACATCAGCCGAAAACCCTGAAGACTTGAGCCATGCCTGTTTCCTTGTAGCCACAGAAGACCCCATAACACGAGCCACAGAGTCAGCAGTGTCCATGCCTGACTGACTCACTTGTCGTGCTGCGGCCTGAGAATCTGAAAGGACTTCCAAGAAGTTGGCACGATCCTCCTCAGGCAACCTAGGAGCCAATTGAACAACAGAGTCCATCAATGCATGTATATATCGTCCAAGGCAAGTCGCATTAGTTGACTTTAGAGCCATACTTGCAGAAGAAAATACCTTCTTCGCAGCTTGCTCCATCTTTTTCGAGTCCCTGTCACCCAAAATGGTAGGAAAAGCACCAGAAGACTGTTTTGAGCAAGATGCTTGGACAACTAGACTCTCCGGTGTCGGATGTGATGACAAAAAAGCCGGATCACCAGGGGTAGGCTTGTATCCTCGAGACAGAACAAGATACAGCCGGAGCAGACAAAGGCTTCTGCCACACCTCCAGAATTGGATCTGTTAACGTCTCTGTGAATGGAAGTAGGAGCTCAGAAGTTGATGAAGAAGTATTCAAAATTTCCGTCAGTATGTTGGACTTAATCTCAGCAGAGGGAAGTTTAAGGCCCAATAAATCAGCTGCCTTCTTTATGACAACATGATAAGGTGCAACGTCCTGCACAACACAACCACTTGCAGATGGTAACTCATAATCAGGGGAAGTATCTAGGCCACTAGCTTCCTGAAGGCCTTCAAACTCATCCACAGAGTCCACAATTTCTCCTTCCTCCTGTTCTTGCAAATACTCCTCCTCCTCCTCAAGCAATCTCTGCGCTTCTCTACTGGAGCGCTGCTTAGGCAACGGAGTCGGTGGAGTCACACGTGGCGCCGGAGAAGACACCAGTGGTGTCGATGGAGAAGCCTCGACATCGAACCTCGACGTCGATCAAATCCGAGGTGGAGCAGACTCAGCAGCTGAAGGAGTCTGGGGAGCCGGAGTAGACTATCTCGGCGCCGGGAAATGTCAAGCCGGAGTCGACGGCATAAAAGTCATGAAAGGTGCCTGGAGATAAAACTGAGGCACACCCAGGTTGAATGCCAGTGGACCCAGAGCGAAAGAAGCAGCAGCTAGGTTTTTTGGTCTGGCCCTGAGCCTGGCTAGACAGGTGCTTGCTATGCACTGGAGGTCACCCCGAGGGCTTCCCCATTTCAAATGGAAGAGGGAGGTCAAAAGCTGGGCACAAGCGGGGGAATCCGCTCTGAGGGAAGAAAGGAGAGGCCTGAGGGACATACCAATCGCTGAAGATTGGGCATCTGTCTTGGCAGCCTTTATGAGGGTGGAAGGAGACAATGTAATTTCTGATGTCAAATAACCAGAGACACAATAGGTTTGCCATACTCCAGACATCTAATGGATGAATAAATGATAATAGATCTTACAATGAATACCCCCTATATGCACGGCGAAAGTAAAATTACAGTTATGTGTTGACTTGTTTATGAACAGGCTTCAAAAGGACCAATAACTATAATTTATAAGCTATCCTACCACTTTCAATTATATTAGTCTGGCTTGTAGACTTTACATCACTTAAACCTCAACTTGTGCACTGTAAAATCTGTAGAAGTTAAAGGAGAATTCCCATGCCTACAATATTATTTACAATCATGATATATGTAACTTGGCGGCTGAAACGTAAATTTAAAAAAGTTGAAGTAATACTGCCATGTTTAGAATACTGTACACGAATGGCTGCGATATACATGTATAAAAGCATAAAAACAATTAACAAAATAATAAAACTGTCCAACGTCTGATTTTACACTCTGCTTAAAAACTGCTGGCCATTTGGGGACAAATGTAATGCAAGGATCCAGGTCCACTATGCCCACCCCGCTCTAGTCTTAATTAACGGGACTGCTTCTGAATATGTCTCCCTGGAACATGGTACACAGCAGGGCTTGCCCTCTCATCTCTTATTTGCCCTGCGCACAGAACCCCAAGCGGCCAGGATACGAGCCTCCCCTCTCAATCAGGGGCGGCCATTCGACTCAGCTAACCAAAAGGTTTCCCTATTTGCGGTGGTTGTCCTCTTGACTCTCACCTCCCCCCGAACGTCACTGACAGCCCTACAGACTGAACTCCAAGCGTCTGAACCCATAGCAGGATTAACAAATCCTTTATACGTAATCTGACTGTCTCAGCTAGAGAAACCGAGGGGCTAGCTTCCTCTGCCCTCTTCCAATGGGCCAAGAGGGAAATCGGGTACCTCGGAATTAAATTACACCGCGAATGGCAGATCTCTACAAGCCTAACTATCCCTCACTTTCAAGGCAATTACAGCAAGAACATAAGAAATGCCCCCCCCCCCCTCTATCTAATGCTATAAATATGACAATGTTACCTATAGTTTTATACCTCTTTCAGCATCTCCCCATCGAGGTAGATCAGGTCCTTTTCTCCACTCTACATTCCATGCTTAGCGCTTTTATCTGGCAGAACCGTAGGACCCACCTATCACATAAAATCTTGGTGCTCCCTAAGGGGGTGGGGGATTGTCCCTACTGAATTTACCCCTTTACTACAAGGCGCACAAATCTGTGTAATCACGGAACGGTCAATGCAGGAATCCAATAAGCACTACCTACAAATGGACAGGGCAATCACGATTTGCGATGTCCTATGGAAACCTATGCCTGTCCATCCGCCCAAAGCCTATCTAACTACCTCGATTAGTACCATTTTAGAGGTTTGGGATTAGGCCACTCGTCTACATGGCTCAACTATCTTTCCCTCACCTTATACCCCTATACAGCAGAACAGGGCTTTCCCACTAGTACTATATCCCCCAGACCCTTTTATCTATGAGTGGGAGGGGGGCTGTCCTACTATATCGGACTTCTTCCAAGGGTGGGAAATCCTCAGGTTTGATAACTGCCGGCCGTCAAAACTTTTAACCTTCAGGTACAGAACAGTACCACTACGCCCAACTAAAACACTGGGTAATGGAACCTGAAATACGACAGGCAGCGACGAGGGACCTTCTTCCTATTGAGACATTTGTACGTCGCCTGAGGGGTTCTCGGGGTTGCATCTAATTTCTGTAATCTCTCCTGGCCTCCACTGCATACTTCACTGTTCCTCAACACAGGACCTTCTGGGATCAGATTTTGGGGACGTATGTCACCTTAGAGCAGTGGCGGAAGCTTTAAGCGCCATTCCCAGATTTAATTGTTCAATGGGACTTACGAGACACCCACTATAAAATCTTCTATGATTGGTACTTACACCACGCCAAATTGCGCAAAACATATCCAGAGACATCAGATAGATGCTGGAGGAGATGTGGGCTTTTGGGTGACTTTCCCCACATTTGGTAAGACTGTCCCACAATTCAGCCTTATTGGCCTGAGATACTAGCCCAAATGAGACAAATCTTGGGCTAGCCCTTGCCTCAAACAGTAGTTTGTACTTCAGGGACTATGTGATACCTCCCTTAAGGATCAGACAATGGGAGAGCGCTCCATTCGGTGTCTGGGCCTGGGCGCAGCTAAGATGACACTGGCAGCAGCCTGGAACAAACCTACAGCCCCATACTTGTCTCAATGACACACTATTGAATCTAAAAAAAGAGCTACAGAGGGAAGACGTGCCAGAACACCCTCCAATCAACTACAGTTTCAACACAAAAGAACTGGCACCAAGTAGCAAAAGTTTATTTGATCTGGAACGAGTGGAAGAAAGAATGACACACTAGCCTCTGGCAGAGCCTTGCCATGGAGCGTATGATGGATATCCTCACGGACTCCCGGAAAAGCTTAAACTATGTCTAAGGGCCTCTTGTAAGATACTTCTCTGTATGCCTTCCTCTCTCCTGCAAATGCACTCCATCTCTTCCAGACTTGAGTCCTCACACCGCAAGTGACACCTCTGCTCCAGACCCCACAATGCACCTATTTTTTAAGTAGTGCACTCTGATTATGTTCTGTAAATGGATCTATACTTCTATATTTTAAAAAGAAAAATAACTGAAAGTCACTGGAGCCCATCGAATTGCCCTCAATTCCATTAGGTTAATATGTTGTTGCTGCAGCAAATATAAAGCTGGATGTGCTTCAAACCAAACAGGGGCAGTGTCCATGACTGGAAACCTTTGGGAGCAGCTGATCTGAACTGAGCGAGTGCATCTGTCAGTTTCTCAAAGAATGGACTCCAGTCTGATCAGATTCCGCACTGAGGGGTCTCATTTAAAACCTGGCTGTAGTGGGCATTAACACGCAAAGAGCCCAAACAAATACAGGAACCCAGTAAGGGGTCATTCGGTGTAGCAACAAAAGTGTCATCTGTTCCCTCTCCTCAGAAGGGAAAGCATATACCTGGACTGTGTAAAGGACTGCCCAGATAAGCAGAAGACTCTCTAAAGAATTCAAGAGAGCCTTGGAAACAGAGAGATCGCCTGTTATGAGGTATGCCAAAAGTCTATTTAACTGCTATACGTGTACTTTGCAGTTTGAGAGGAGGAAACGTTCTTTGCATGGACCTTCGCTGTAACATGACAAACCAACAAATAAAACTGCTTTAATGACAACGTAGTTCCACCTAGCCCAAAGCTTCTCTTCTTTTCCAAACCAGTGGAAATCCAACCATCTCATCATATCTGTGTGCATGCTTAGGCAACTGTGGTCCTTTATCAGCTCCTGCTTGCAAAAGGAGCCTTTGGCTTGATCAATGGCAGAGGAATAAAAAAAAGGATATCAGTAATATAAGAGCATCTATGGACTAAGAGTAACAGAAAAATAGATTCCAAAGGAGGAGAATAGAACGAAGGAGGAGAAAAGCAACAATGGACATTTTTATGACTTAGGCAAAGAGATTTCTCAAGACCCTTATTTTGACTTAAGACGTTTCAAGTAAAGGATGTCATTTTTAAGGAATAACTAGAGGATACCTGGAAGGCAATCTATCAATGAGGACTTCTGACGCATATGTCTCACAACAATGTTAGCTAAGGCAAGGAGGAATGAAGGCACAGAAGACTGGGACATGTTACAAACAAGAGCAATGTGGAGAAAACTCTCCTGAGATTGGAGCTACAAATTATTTCACGTTTACAGACTACTGAGAATGACTCACATAAAATGTTCTAAATCAGCAACATATTTACATAATAATGCCTTGAGACATTCACAACTATGTACAGTGTTAATTCCAGCAAGAGATTACCAATTCATGACACTACAAGTTAATTTTTTAAGACTACCAGATCCATGATGCCATGCACCTCAGTAACAAGCCATACCATCGAACTTCACTGGAACTATGTATCCCAGGAAACGAGTGCCACGCGACCTATCACTGCACACCTGCGCAATGTGATCTCATGGGGAGGAACAACAAATGCAAAAGAATACACCTTCCCTATGTGGGCCCTGAATTAGAATAGACAAGTATAACAGTGGTGTGCAAGAACAAAGATGCCATGCATCAAGTAACAAGTTCCTACCTCAGGTACACTATTGAGTTCGACTTAATTATACAACTACTGTGAACTATGCCTCCCAGCACGCCCACACTACGTGATGTGATAAGAAGGCACCAGGAACAATAATAGGTACACCTTCCGTACGCAGTCATCACATTAAAGAGGACAAGTGCAGCAGTGGACGGGGCTCCACCACTGGAAAGAAAGTAGTACTTTACAAAAATGCTAAGGTCACCACCAGAAGAGAGGCAAGATGGAGTGAGCATCTGACCAGTCCAGGTCCGTTGAGAAGTCTCCGAACACACTTCAACTTTAGATCATCGAAGGTGAATCGGAATCATCCCAAGGAGATAGCTTTTACCAGCATGAAGAATCTAAGCAACTTGCTCAGGTTCAATTAATGTGATCATGCTGCAGAAGAGTGTTTACATACAACACGTAACATGACAATTCTACTTTCCTAGAGAAAGATATATTTTATTACTTCCAGTCTAGGTGAGTTGAAATTAACTAGCCAAAATCAAGACAAGAGTGGGAGTATACCACATGCTTTAGACTGAACCCGTTAAAGTTCAAATTATTGAATCTTTCATTTCGGACTGGGTGGAAATGTGTGTATTCAAACTTGAACTGACAATAGGGCTTCATTGAAAGGGTGCTCTAATTAATCGCCACTCTGGATCGAAGAAAGACTTCCGCCATCTGTTGACTGAACGTATTGCTCCCCATGTACTCTTCTCTAAGACGTTTCTCCTGCGAGGAGATTTTAATTTCCATGGCGAGCAAGTACTAAAGCCTGAGATTGCTTGTCTTTTCGAAGACTTGGAATCATTTAATCTCGGTTAATGTATTACAGGCCCCATGCATACTGCTGGCCATACCCTAGACTGGCTTTTTACAAATTCTCCTCTTTTAGTCAGTGATGATCCTCTCCCCTTACCTGAACAGACCATCACCTGATTACGTTTTGCACTGCCATGACCGACAGGACAAAGCAGTCGGCTATCATAGATAATAAGACCTATAGAGCATGGACTAACATTCTTGACCCATGATTCCAACATTAAAATGGCTTTAGTAAATTACCTTCTTGCCCCGTATATGGCTTTTGACAAAACTGCACTATTAAAAATCTCCAAGCAGCCTCCTTCAAGACCTCATGCCCCATTGGTTACCAGTAACTTAAACTTGCTGAAGGCAGGGTGTGAAAAATTGGAAAGACGCTGGTGCCGTTCAAAATCTCTAAAGGATAAAGAAGCTTTCAAATCTGTTCGTGCTGAATTTCATGCACTTATCAGAAAGACCAGGCAGGCTTTATCTGTAGCCAATTAACAAATGCGGGCAACTCCAAAAGATCTCTATGAGTGTGTCTCAAATATCCCTGCCTGTCAAGAGCTCTTAATCCCCTAGCAGTATTTTTTTTGGTTTTTTAAGGACAAAAATTGATACGATTTATAGGAACTTTTCCATTAATCAGGAGCAAACCAATTCCATTTCTCCAATGCCGTCTTACAATGTTTCTCCTACACTTTGGGACAGGTTGGAACTTCTCCCTCTAGATCAAGTTTTAACTTTCTTGACTAAAACCAAATCAGGCTCCCCAGTTGATGTCTGCCATCCAGCACTGTGGTCACTCTATCAGCTGTGTTAGCCCCAGTCAGTCTATACTTATTTAATCTTTCTCTGGAAACTGCCATATTACCTACCGTCAGCCTGGAAGACTGTTTTATTCATCCCCATTAAAAAAAAAATCTAATGAAGACCTCAAAGGTTTTATCAACTATCGCCCTGTGTCTCTTCTTTTTCTACTAGGGAAGATGCTTGAAAGCTATGTGAATAAACAGCTAATGCTATTTTTAGAAGATCCCGCAATTCTTGATCCCTCTCAATCCAGATTCAGAACAGCCCACAGCACTGAGACTGCACTGATGGCAGTCATCGATTCCATCCATTTCTCTGTGGACACTGGTGCTCCTGCTATGCTTGTGCTGCTGGAACTTTCATCAGCTTTCAACACTGTTTCTCATGCAGTTCTGATTAGAAGACTGCATGAGATCAGTGTCAGAGGCTCTGCCCTGTAGTGGTTGGCTGATTTTTTAGGAGATCGGACCCAAATTATCACTCTGGCTTCTTTAAAATCTCGGCTAGTCCCTCTTCGCAAAGGATTTCCTCAAGGCTCATCTTTGAGCCCGACGCCGTTTAACATCTATGTTGCTCCTCTGGCTCAGACTGTTCAAACTTGTGGCTTCAAAGTAATCTTCTATGCTGATGATACTCAGCTGATCATTTATATGGGACAGGACATTGATAGTAATATGTACAGTGAACATTGCAGCCTGGATGTCCTGAAACTGTCTTCAGCTGAATAACAAGAAGACAGAGGTTCTGCTGTTTGGCAAAATGCAATAGCTCTTGTCTCCTGACTGGTGGCCCGCAGAATTGGGAGAAGCCCGTGCACCAGTCAATCGGCAAAAAATGTAGGTATAAAAATTGATCACAAACTGACCATGAAAAGTCATGTAGCTTCCACAAGAGGGATAGATTTTGCCACCATGCAGCTTTGGAGGAAAGCTTTCCTCTGGCTTCCTGGCTCGGCCAGAAAAAGGCCAGTCCAAGTGCTGATAATTAGCCACCTAGACTAAGCGAATGCATTGCTTATGGCTGCCAACAACATCCTCCTGACTAAACGCCAAATTGTGCAAAACAAGCCTGCCCGGTTTGTTTGTAAACTTCCAGCAGGCTCTACCTTTGCCCCCGTCCTCCGGTCCCTCCACTGGCTGCCGGTCAGAAAGTGCATTTTCTTTAAGATTTGCTGTCTCGTTCGCAAAGCTCTTTTGGAGATCTACACTCTGTATCTGAAGGACAAATTACATTACTATTGTCCTTCTTGCACTCTGAGATCCAGCGACAAGGAGTGTCTGTCCATTCCTGGTATTCGTACCCCAAGATATGGAGTCAGAGCTTTGTGCTCCGAGGGCATGGAATCAGCTTCCAGGCCACGTCCGCAGCTGGGTGGACTTCGCCCAATTCAAAAGTTTGCTCAAATCCTGACTGTTTTAAGGAGTAGATGGGACTTATGAGGAGGCCGGGAGCCGAGATGCAGCTTTGGATTTGATTTGTTGAACTTTACTAAATGGCTATAGCACAGACTTTGGTATTTTCCTATCTATTAGCGCACACAATACTAACTAGGAACTCCAGGGGAAAATACTTCATTAATTTGTTCTTGACACTTATTTGGGGGAACAATTGAAATAAAACCACTGACCAGTGTATTAGCTCACCATCTATATTTGGTGTCCTACCGGGATGTGTAAGGGAATGGCCCTGATGAAGCCCTTCAATTAAAATCTGTGTCACACTTCGAGAAGGTCAAAACGTATCAGCTTGTACAAATACTTGGGAGTGTAAAAATCACTCTTGGGGTCCCCTATAGCAAAAGCAATGTGGAAAATGAGAAAGCAGTTGGGGGTCCAGAAATGAATACACCCCTTTTGAGACTGCATGAATTGTGGCCAATTTTTCTCAATTATCAAACAACTGAATGTCTTGGACACTTCCACATATTTTGTGTTAACAAGTTTTGTGCATACTTATTCAACTCATAATTTCAAATTTTCATTTCTTTTAAAAATTCAGTTTGCATGCCTAGTATCGAATATTTGTGTTATATGGACTGAATTTACGTTATGCGTTGTTGGTACTGTGAATTTGAGCATATTCACTAAGGTAATGAAATTATACACATTGAGTAAATCCCTTGTGTAATATACAAGAAAAAAACGTTTTTAGACATTGATGACTGACGGTATACACTATTAGCAAATATATATTGATCCCTACCCCATAGACCACAACAGGATCAAACCCAGTTTTGTGTACAATAAACCAAACATGTGCCATCCCTAAAGAATGGTCCGTTAACCTCACCTTTAAAAACCAACTCCTACTAGGAACAAACTCAACCAGTACTTCCAAGCACCAATAGTTCACTGAACAAGACTCAAAATGTGAGTATTTTTGGATTCCAAATCGACACATGAGGCACCGTTTTTGTTGATATTAATCTAACTCTCACCTTCCACCACATCTCTCACCTGTGTGCAAGTCACAACTGCAAACAAGCAAGCCTCTTCAATCAGCAATGATTTACGAACCCACTAGGGAGAAGTCTTTTTCACTGACCAAGATAATAAATTAATAATAACAAGATAGTACCTGGCAGAATATATCACCCGTTCCAGCTGACAGCCAGTCTCTCCTCTTTACTGGCAGCATATAATTAAGATCATCTGCCATTTACTGTATACTTACTCTGGATCCTGTTTCTTGTGGTTGTCGCAGAACAGCAAGCAGGAGAGGGGTCTGCCGTCATGGGGCTTCCACTCGTGTAGACATCTGAAATGGAAAGAGAAGAGCCCAAATCACAAAGCTTAAACATCTGTAGTATTATGTCTTTATTTCACGAAGTATGAGCGGTTTTGTGTCAAGGGCAATTTAAGTAATTATGCAAGCCTGCAAAGTGCCACAATTTCATGGCATCTAACTGTCACTGTGTTGCTCCATGCTGCCTTTCCACCCTTAATATGTAAATGGCATGGCACCCACCTGATGTGGATGTAAGTACTGCACCTAGAAAAGTACTGGATATGCAGATGAATGGGTGAGTCAGAGGGTTCATTAATGGATGATTTAACAGCGCTGGCACTGGAGGGCAACCTCCTTCCACCAGTGTGAATGTTACTGCCACCTGACCTCAGCCATCCATGTACTTGCTAATATTTTACCCATTCATCCATCCATGTATTCACTCATTTGTCACTCTTTTACCCATCCGTAAGCACACCCATTCCTACAGCCATTTTTATGTGTATGCTACCCCATTCCTCCACCCTTGCACCCAGTGATCCAGCCATTCCTCCAACATTTGACACGTACTTGCATTCACACAGTCTCTAGTGCACAGATCCATAGTCTCAAATCAATGCACTTTCATGCAAAAAGGCCACACCTACGGGCTTAGAAAATACTTTGTTTTAAACATTAGAAACTTTTCAGGATCGAACAAATAGTGGGTAATGCATAGACGTATGTGAATCTATTAGAGGTATTAGGCTGTACAGTTCCAAGACCAGAAGCCTTTTTCTACCATGCTACTGGTAGGAGGGGGGCAATGATGGGTAGTCTCAAAGTAACTTTTCCTTTTTAGCTCCTATATGGCTCGTAAATAGCCATTGTATATCTTAATTTGACCCTCACACCTTTAATTATTTTTATTTCTACACATTTCACAGTTCACCATCAATAAAATCACCCATTATTTGTGTTCTAGTTGGTGCAAGGTTTCAATAAGGTTTTCTTATGGTTGTTTCCTTTATTTTTAAGTTCTGAGTAGGTGCTTTGATATTGTCCATCAGTGCCTAACCTTCCTCAGCAATCTTTTTTCAGCATTTTATACCTGGTAGCGTGACATAATACAAGAATAATGTACAGAACCAGTACAGCTAAGATGCTGCTGCTGGGGACTTAACATTTTAAAGAGAACCAGGCTCCTATGAAATCTTTCCTTTTTTATATTTACAGCATAGACCTATGGAAAATACTAATCTGCATGTGCTTTCAGTCCAGCCCTGGTTTCCTCATGGCACATATATGCAAACGCTACTATTGACCACAGTGCTTTGATCAGATGATCGGTGTTTTGATCAGATGACGTTGAATAGTCACTTTTCACGACTGTGCACTTATGCAGATTTCCTGTGACATTTCTTCACAAAAAAATGGATATTGCTACATTATATTTTGAGAGTGTATTAAAAAAAAAAAGGCACCTTGTTCTCTGTAAGCACGTGGAGTGTGGCGCTGCACCTTATGGCATAATAGGGAGCACTGGGAGGTGGACAAATATGAGAGCAGGAAGGTAGGCGGTAGAGAGGCGAGCTAATGGGAGCAACAGGCATCTGAGGAAAAAGCAATGGGTTGCTAGAGGATGCATTGCTCAAGCGCTGCAACCGTCTCATACGGAAATTAACCGCTGTGCATAACAAAGATTGTTCTGCTGTGCTTGCAGATATGCACTACAATTGAACAGCTCTTTTGCAGGATAGGAAGCTAGAGAGGAAGAAGACCATGCCTAGTGTTAATTGAGTGCCTAGGGTTTTCCTTCATCTTACATGATCACAGGAAAATGTGTCTGATGTCCAATGGCTCCGCTACCAGATGCAAAAACTTAAAAACGCTAGTTATCCCAGATCACTGCATCCTCAGGTTGTTCCCAAACCTGTATATAAAATAATGTTTTAAACCACTGTTGACCAAGAAAGCAACAACAGGTGTCGGGCTTGATGCACAAAATAATCAAAGTAAGTGTCAATCTTCTAGTGTCACCAGGCTCGGAAAAACACCCTCAGACTTAAGTCACCATACATACCTTGGCTGATCTTGTCCCTCAATGTATATCTGCCAGAACTTGACATAGCCATCGTGACTAGCAGTTGCCAAGACCGTCCCGTCTGGTGAGAGGGCTCCTTCACTGAGACGCTTCAGAAAAGAATTTAAAAAAAGATGATCTTAGCAAACAATGTAATTGTGACATTTTGCGCAAGGTGATATACTTGTGAAATCAGATCAACAGTCTGAAAACTCAGCCCAAACCCCAAAAGAGAAATATTTGTGGACTATAAAAAGGCAAATTGAAACTACAATCATTGAAGCATATTACAGTTGAATTTGTGAGCTAACAAATACATAGGTTGGTCAACAAGCATACTCTCTTCGCTAATTACTTGAGAAAGAAAAGCTGTAGAACCCTCCGCTTCTCCGGCAAATTAAAGAATCGCTTTTGCAATTTTCAGAAACGACACTAGCTACTGGTGCCAATATAGACGACTGTGAATAATATTTACGGAATATATTTCTTTAACATATGTAAAGAGTACATTAACTGTGAATAATATTTATGGAATTTATTTCTTTAACATATATGTAAAAATTACATTAACAATTACCAACAAGCTACCCTGGCAATGGGAGAGGTAGACAGGCAAGCCAGATAGCAAGCCACAAAAAACAAACCAGGCCTTATGGGCATTTTGAAATTGGGGTGGACTACTCACAGCAAATATGGCAAAAAGAATTCCAGGCCTTGCAAGCCTGATAATAAAAAGCTACCCGCCAACCCATGGCACACTTCCCTAATCTTTGGAGATATTAAGGTAAGACAGTTAACAGATTGGACCACTCAAGATGTCTGATAAAATTTAAAAATGCCAGATAAAACTGCTGGACCAAAATTCTATAGAGTTTTAGATTGATGAAAACACATTCAAAATGTGTTAGCTGAAGAAAGTGGAGCAGGTAGCTTGACAACCCTAGGTATAAACAGTTGCCGTAGTGTACCTTGGATCACAATGCGGCCTCAATAACTGAAAAAATACGTGCATTTAGGCAAAACAAATTACTTATTTTTTACATAAAAAAGTTTAGGGGGTGTGGCTTGGAACTGACTAAGATGGCTGCACACTAGAAGAGCTCCGTGCAACCAGACCGTTAATTCCTAAAAAAACACAGCCCTGCTCCAGCAGAAATTGGTGCACCGGAGAGTGTAGTAACGTCTGTGGGGTTGGGTTCGCTGCTCGTCTCCCCCCCACCCCTGTTGGAGGAGGACGTCGGAGGCCTTGAGACTGGGCCAGGGTGAGGACTATCATATCTGCTGATGGGAGCCCTGGGCTGTGGTGCAGCCTGTCCTCTGCTAGCCTAAAGGCGAAAATTGGAGGCTGGGGGGCGATCAACGCCTGCCGGACCACAGAGCTGGCCTACCCCGACCTCCTGCACGGGGGACCCTCAAGGCGATCGAGATGCAGCAGGCATGGCCATTGGGGCTGTCAGCGTGCACATGCCATCTCTGCTGGCATGAGGAGGAGTGGGGCGAGTGGCCTGAGAAGCGGATCGAGCGGTTAAGTCCCTGGACAGAGGGCTACACCTTGGTGGCACCCGAAGTCTGGGAGGCCTGGAGTACAGACTGTGAGGCGCTGGTTGGGCGAAAGCCTCAGAGGCATGTCCGCTGTGGAGGTATGGACAGTCCCTGGGATATGAGGAGCAGCGGTCCTGAGTGTGCGGGCTGAATAGGAATTAGGCGGTGGGCTTGCCTTCCCACGCACCTCCTGCCCACTAATTATGGACTTTCTTTGCCTTGATGCATGGGAGCGGGTGAGTGCACTATGGGGGGCGTAGACGGGCACGGCGATACAAGCTTGCATCTGTGCCAGGTCAGCCTGTGTGTGTTTGATCTTGCCCCTCATGCTACATAGTGGGACTCACGGAGGCATCGGGGCCAAGCACCTGGGGGAGCATGGAGGCATCAAAGGGATACTGGTAGTGGTTTACTGCACTGGGAACTACTGTCCTGTTAGAACTACTTCCTTTGGATCTTACTAATGGGAGGGGATTTTAATGCAACAATGGACCCGGGACGGAAAAGGGACAATAACTTCCAGGTGGGTGGTGAGTCTAGTCCATTGGGGGGCATTTGTAGAAGCACTAGGGTTGGTAGATCTATGGCGCGAACAGAATCCATACATAAGGAAATTCACACATTTCTCTGCAGTCCATGGTAGTCGATCCAGATTAGACTACGTTTTCACACAGAGATCGTATACTGACTGGCTTTGTGGGGCCACTGACGGGGCTAAGGGCATCTCTGACCTCTCCCCTTTGGATGTAATCCTAGATGGCCCCGTCATGGATACCACATTGCCTCCCAGGATTAATCCCTGGTAGGTTAAGGACGCATCTTTTGGGACAGAGTGCATGAGGTGGGCAGAGCAATACTTTCAAGAAAATGAGGGTTAGGTCCAGTTGGCATGTGCGTTGTGGAAGGCGTTTAAGACGGTCCTCCGGGGATGGATACCGGCAATTATGTGGGGAAAGAAGAAACAGCAGAAGCTACAATACGACAACCTTGAAAGAGCGATCCTGACACTCAAGACCCAGGTACTAGAGGCCAGCACAGACAGCCGGTGGCTACAACACACACTTAACCTCAAACAACAAGAACTGAAAGATCTGGATGAGAATAGGGCGCGTGCACATACCACTGCCACGCAGCACAGCCGATACGACATAGGTGACAAAGCCAGCCAACTTATTTCCTGGCTAGACAAAAGGGACGGGGAAAGGAATTGGGTCCTAGAGATTAGGGACGCTGAGGACAGGCACCATACCATGGGGTAGAGATAGCGGAGGCATTCCCTACACATTATGAGAGCTTCTACACCTCCAAAACCAGTAGGTCGGTGCAGACTGTGAGGAGCTCCTGAGAGATAGCCCCCTACCGGCTCTCTGAGGAAGACAGGTTGTTGCTTGAGCAAGACTTGGCAGGGGATGAGGTTGAGCAGGCAATCCGGAACTTGCAGTCGGGTAAGGCTGAGGGATACAATGGGCTACCAACTGAATTATACAAGTGCATTGCACCAAAAATAGCTGGGCACATGCTGAATATGTTCAATGAAGCCTGAAGATCAATGGATGGCGAAAATAGTAGTCCTCCCCAAAAAAGATACGTCACACGCCTGTACCATCTTGTTGCTAAACATTGATGCCAAGGTCTTAGTCCAGGCATTGGCGAACAGACTGGGACCAGTCATTACATAGGTTGTCCACCTTGATCAGTCTGGCTTTATGCCACACAGAGGAACATGTCTCAATATGAGGCGCTTATATTGAGTGCTCCATTCGACTATGGCCCTTCGGGCGAGCAGGCTGTAGTGCTTTCTCTCGATGTGCAAATGTCATTTGACAGTATCGAGTGGAATTACCTGTTCGCGGCTCTGACAAGGTTGGGTTTTGGAACTAAATTCTGTCAATGGTTTCCGCTTTTATACAGTGGTCAGTTGGGCCAGGTACGGGTGAACAATGTTGTTGCAACCGTTTGCATTGCATAGGGGTACCCGGCAAGGGGGCCTATTGTCCCCAATGCTTTTTGCTCTGGGGTTGGAACCCTTGGCGGAGTAGGTTCAACAAGACCCCCTGATAAGAGGCATTGCCTGAGGCGGGGATTGGAAGGAAGGACATTCCCTGTATGCTGATGACATCTTGCTCTAAGCCACATGGCCACAAATGACAGGATACTACCTATTTTGATTATCTGTTTGGTACTCTGCCTAGTAAATAACTTGGATAAGTCCCTGATTTTCCCCCTGTGAGCTGCCACCCCCATATTGCTGACCCGATGTATGGTCCCGATTGTTCGCAAGGGGTTCAAGTACTTAGGCATTTTTATAATGAGAGATGGAGGATTTTCTCCCCAAAAATCTTTACCCACACCTGGACCGCCTTAGTGGAGACGTGACTCAATGGCGGAAGCTCCCTCTCTTTCCAATGAACAGAGCGGTGCTGTTTAAAATGATGACCTTACCAAGACCTATAAATCAAAGGAGGGAAGGAAGAGGTCAATATTTTACAGAGGTCCTACACCCATGCGCCTCCCAAAGATAAACTCAATAATGATCAAGGTCGGGGCATTGCAGCGCTGGCCAGACAAGGAGCGCCCAATGATGAAGCATGACACCCTAACAGGTGTGTGAGGGCATTAATATCTGACCTTCTGGTCTCCCCGCAACAGCAGCAACAGCCGCGTGGTTCCACCCTTTGTGACCACCTGGCCAATGAGGAACTACCAGACCTTGATTATTGACCTTACCAAGACTACAATACGTTCTACAAAACACTCTGTACAAAATCCTAAATGATTTCTTCCAAAAAGTAGACAATCTATTGCGGCAGCTTCTCTGGGATGGGGGATGCTCGAGAATTGCGCTAAGCAAATTGCAGAGAGGAGTTTATGAAGGGGGACTGGCAATCCCATATATACGTAACTACTATTGGGCATCCCAACTGGTAGTGATCAACAACTAGGTATTCGCTGACATCACAGAACCCGCCTGTAGGGTCGATAGACCATGGGTACGCAAGGATGCTCCATGTTGCTTCTTCGGATGAGGAGTGTGTGCTGCCACTCCACACACAGGTGATGGTGGGAGCCTGGCGGAATGCCACCAAATTCCTGGGGTGGGAGAACAAGTTGACGGGGACAGCCCCTCTGTGGAACAGTGATATTCTGTAGGAGGTCCTAAACTAACAAGGCATCTCCAAGTGGGAGTTGATAGGAATCGAGCGATTGGGGGATGTGTGGAGGGGCAATCCTATATTACATTTGAGACACGGAGTTTGAGATGGCGGACCATGAATGATTTAAATACTTACAACTCAGCCACGTGCTAAGGTGTCATAAATTGGAAGGGGAGACACTGACCGATACAGCGCCGTTAGAGAACTGTTTGTTATTAGATCCAATGCCGGAAAAGTCAGTTTCCTTGACCAAGCGAAACCCATGAATAATTCACTTGGATCCATTTGCAAAGCTGAGGACACGGTGGGAGGAAGACCTGGGTCCCCTTAGAAGAGGAGGTTTAGGACGAAGCAATAAAAAGCCCCAGAGAGCTGGCAATACGAGTCCGGTTCCACCTTGTCCAGTTACACATACTTCATAGGTCGTACTATTCTAGTATATTTCTTCATCGCCTGGGAAGGGTTGATAGCGCTCCCTGTATTAGGGGATGGGGGGAGCGGGATCCTTTTATCAATTACTCTGAGAGAGACCGGAAATAGAGTTTTTGGAGGAGGGTGGCACTAATTATGATGAGGGTCACAGGCCAGGAGGTAGCTCTGGCGGACAGGTGGTACATTAAGTGTATATCGGGAGACAAGGAGTGGCCTAAATACTAGATGATATGGCTTAAGTTAGTTTCTAGGATCGCTAAAAGAAATTTAGTCTGAGCATGGGGGGCAGAAGGAAGGCCGCAGGTCGTAGACTGGAGGTACATGCAGATCGGTGCCAAAGAAATGAACAGGTGGTCTACCAGAGATGGGGCTTCCCAAAGAAATGGGAGAAACTATGGGACAACTGTCGCAGGTATAGAGAGGTGTTTGAGGGATAGGGCGAGGGGGGCAGGAATTAATTCCTCGAGATTTTGAGACTCAAGACTTCCATTTGTATGTGTCGGTATACTCTTATATGCACAATGTTTCTACATTTTCCACAGTGACAATGTCCCATCTATGATATTTTGTTTTACAAAGCAGTCATTTGGATGAATGCAATATGTATTCATGCTTGTTTATACTGAGCAACAGTTCAATAAGAAGAATTTTTTTTAAAGTAATGGGAAGGTGTTTTAGAAATTTTGGCCTCAAAGGAAAGTTTGTCATAGGACAGATTTAACTGGGCGGCAGTGATTTGCTAACTCAACAGGCCATCAAATATTTGATCAGCTGGAAGTGGTAAAACCAAACAGTAGAATCCCTCTCTTACCAGAGTTGACCAGAACATGTCAATTGTTCTTACACATTGCTACTGCATGCATACAATTTTCAGAGTTGGGCCCAAGTAGATCCCGGGTAGCAAGCATCATGTTGTAGCGCTACCCGAATGTCATCCATATGGCATCTAAGTTAGAATCTAAAAGAGCACATAAGCTTCACCAAGATAGCTACCCACACATGTTGAAAAGAGCAAGGCTAAGTGAGGGGCTTTGAGGAACTTCGGAGGTGACAGCTCTAGTTTGGATGCTTGCTCATGTTTAGATAAGAATAAGGAAACCCATTCTAAAACTTTTCTTTAGTTACTAGTTTCCAACATTCCATTAATAAGCATTGTGGGGGCAGGGTATCTAAGGCTGCATATTAATCTAACAAATTCAGAGCATCCGAACGATCACTGTCCTACAGCATGTGGAGCTCGTTCTGTACCAAGGTAACATTGACCTCAGTACCATGAGCCACTCTGCATACAGCCAGAGTATGATCCAGCAATGTTTGGGACTTTAATACAGAAAGAAATTTTGAAATTGAAACTCTCATTCAGCTACCTTCATCATGAGAGGTGATAACAAGATTGCTACCCGTACTAGAGGCAACAGTATAAACAACAAGATGGAGACACCATGCACGGCAAAGGTCCATGGGAGATTCAGATTTCACTGATCTAATTAACTTTAGAGTAATTTCAGTGGATGGGCATAAATTCTACTAACTGATGAGTTACAAAATGAATGGAAAAGGGAACTTGAGGATTAAGATCTAAGTTGGTTCACGAAGCATCAAATCAATTTTGAATTTTACCAATCGAAAACAAAACTAAAGAAATGCAAACGTTTTGGGAAGCTAGTGTTGCTAATCTACAGTTATCAGATTTGGAAAGAGATTATTAAAACATCTCTTGTAGGATTATGTGCTTCTGTCATGCTTGATGGGTAGTACTGCAAGGACTCCTTAGCTCAGTCGTAATTTTTTGTCAAAGCAGAGGAAAAATTGGCTCGGGCTTCAGAGGATAAATCACAATGCCACTCCAGTTCTAATGTTTTGCAATACCTCTTGAGTAAGGCAAGAGAATAAAATACCACAAAACAGAGCAGCATACGGAATATGAAACAGATGTAACCACAGGTGTAATGTTGCCATGTTTAAATTAAAAGAGATACTGAACATGATATTGAACAAAACTGATTAAGGATTGGAAAGGCAAAATACACCCAAAATACAAATGGCGGTAGTAAAAACAAATTGAGGGTGTGATGCACCACATGGGTGGGGCGCATCACATGGGTGGGGCGCGCAAGACCAATTGCATCATACACAGTGTAGCACTGGAAGTCAAAAAACTATTAGTAGCTAGAGAATGAGAATCACATTCCCACAAATAGTAGAACATTGAAAATGTTAAATACTAAAGGAGAAATAAATTCAGAGAAAATATCGCCAAAATAAGGGAAGCTCTCTGCACAGTTCCAAAAATGGTGAAAGAAGTAAGACTGTGACAAGGAGCTAAGTAAACAATCAGAGCCCGTAAAGTAATCTATAACTACGTTGGAGAGAGAGACAAATTCTCAACAGACAATAAAATATACACCCCACTTTCAAAACAGATTTCGCAATACATTTGGCAGATTTTATAGCCAGCCGGAAGAGCGAATGCAACAACCAGTGAGGGAGATTCTTTTCGCCAGGAAAAAAAATACATCAAGGTTGTGGTCTTCAATAAAATTGAAGATTTCAGTATTATGTTTAGGTAATGAATGTATATTCAAAAATGCTCCTGTAAGCAAATTTGAAAAGAAAGTGGCTAGGCTGGCTTCATTTGATAAAGCAATATCTTTAAGCAGAGGCCTACCAGCACCTACAGAAGCAGAAATACTTTTTTTTTTAAAGTACCAGAAGCCAACATTTCAGGGCAAGAGTAACTTGTTCCAATAGCACATTCTACACTCCCACTGAAAAAGGATGGGAAAGAGTTGCAAACATAACACATTGTAGAAATGAAAAACCAAGATGTATGTAACAACATTAGATGATAGTGACCTCTTAAATGAGACAACTACAGCAGTGAGGGCATTTATTCCATATTACATCCTATACTGTATCATCAGCCAACTCTGTGCCAATGAGATTCCTAAAAAACACGAGGGTCGTTGGCTTCTTAAATGATGTTAGTTGCAATTCTATTGTTTAAGCGGCAGTGAACCGTCACACCTATGTGGCAAAGGTTCGCTGTTTCAGATGCAGATGTCTACTTTCATTCTGCACCAGCAGAGTTTGTGCACTACTGGTTTCATCTGGCGTCCTGATTACCTCACTTAGTATTAAAATGGGACATTGGATCTCCCATTCCCACTGCAATAAACATGAAGAACCTTAATTTGTGACTGCCTTTTCCCCAACCCTTCCTCATGAAATGTCGATGATTAGGAAGCCAATTATTCTGAAAACGTTCATGATGATTGTTACCGCTGCGCTGGCACATTGGAAGTCTTGATTAAGTATGTGAACTACAGAATTTTTTCAGCACCCAATAGTTTAAAACATTATCAACTTTAATAGTGGTGGGCTTCCATTAAGTGTGAATGGTTCAGGGGGTCTTGACAAAGAAATTACAGATGGCAGCTACTTTTAACATTTAGATTACAGCATATCCCTTAAGCAGTTTTCAGGATCTCAGGGTTTCCAGACCGGTCAATGTAGTAAAAACGGTGGAGGCAAGGAGTTTTATACAGGTAAGATTAATTACTGAAGCTCCACGGTTGTGGAGGACAGCAATCAACGTTTCTTCCAACAGTAGCGAGTCTGGAACAACCGTCCCAATTCGAAGTAAACCATTCTCAGAACACATTAATATTCTCAGAACACACATAATATTAGAAGAACGCTAGCACGTAAGGCTCACCCTAGCATTCTACAAGCATAGTAATACATCAGGTTACATACACAAAACATGTATTGAAAAAGAATGCTACAAACACTACAGTCAGTTCACAGAATTGTTGAATATTTCCTTCAAATGGTTGATTGATTTGAAAGGATTTGAAAGCTATTTTTCACCACATAACCCCATGCAGCTTAATTTGCCCTAGATCAGGATTTCATTACAAGACCGGAGGCTCTCACTATGCCTAAACCTTTATTGCTGCCCCACACAGCCCGTTGAAGAACAAAAACACTGTAAAGTAAAATGTTCAATTCAAAGTCAAGGTACAACATATATAACCATGTCAACCACCACCTTCCTCTTTTATTAGCTGCTTCCTCATACAGATAAGTAGTTTGCGTTGTTACTGGTTTATGTCTTTAATTTCTTTGCCTTGATTATTTAATACGATTAAGTATTTTGCCTATTAGGATTCTGTAGAGCTATTCCAATTCATGGAATAAATCCTTAGCCTTTTTCAATGTGGTTTATTTGAATTTTCATTTCAATGTCATGTTTTATGTATTAGTTTAGGACATGGGGTATTTAATTGGTGGTCCTTCGTACTTCTTTACCTTTTAAGGGGACTTATGAAGGTAAGTGGTATTTAATTTCATAAGAAGCTTTCCTTGATTTAAAAAAAATGTGCTTTCTCTCAGCGCTCCGTTGCGACTGATTCAAGCGAGCCCTCTGACTCCCTCTCATCCCTGCGCGATCTGACCGCGCCAGGCCAGGCTCTCTAGAGTCCTCAAGCGCGCAAGACTCAGCTGGGAGAGGGGACTCCGCTCTGCAGCATGCAGGCCAGCTCACCGCATTCCGGCAACGACAGACAACCATTGATTGGGTTTTGGATCCCCTGATGTGGCGACATTCATTCTCATTTACTTACCCTGCCGTGACGTATTTCACTTTGGCCAAGGCAGCGAGTTGCTTCCCTTATGTGCAGGGTGCCTGGGGGAAACTATCAGAGATGAAAAGTGGACTGGTTTAACCAGTTGCCATCTTAGTTTAGTCTAATATTCCCCAGAAGGTGGCCCACTGCAGCACAAGATAAAGTGGTATACTTCACGGCACAATAGACAACCAGGACTCACTTAGCCTGGAGGAGATGTTTGATGTAAATGAGAATGACAAGGGATTTGATGAATTTGTCTTTGACCCTCATGAGGGCCTGGATGCCTTTGACAGTCTAGACGATGATTTACAAGGCACTTCATCCACCAAGAGATATTAAGCCCAGCGGCCATTAAACACCCACACATTTCCGAGTAGTGTCCACTTACTCACGTGGAAAACTTTATAAAGCAGCGGGTTAGAAGTCCTCTTGAGAGGCACCATCGAAATCTATTGCGGGCACAATGACCCAGACCAGTAATAAATGACAAGGTATACCAGACATCAAACATAGACCCGGAATCGATAACATTCCAATATAAATCTGGCAAGGACCCAAGGAAGGGCCTGCAGCGATGACTGAAACAATGTCAGGATCGTCTCTTAGATTTCTTTGACCTCTTGGCTTGAATACTGTGCATGGCCGAAGAGGCACATGTCAATGACTCTGAAGAAGACCTGGATCTCCTTAGAGGCGGGAGCCATAGAGCAATCTGCATGTTAGGTAATGCCAACACAGGTCTCATAACCGAAAAAAAAGCTCGTAGAGTTGGATAATAGCGAAGCAGAAGGCAACTTTGGAGGCCTTCTCTTTGGGCACAAATTTATTAAGTTATTGGGCAAATATGTGTCCACCTTTACAACTTTGAGCAAAGAGAAGTATAATTTGAGACGTGTTTTTAGATCACGTACTTTTGGTAGAGCCGACAGGAGAGAACTGACTGCCGGCTGAGGAGTCAGAGTGTTCAATTTTTATATTCAAAACCAATACACCCAAGGCTCCATAGGTTACGGCAGAGGATTCCAAATCACATCAGGTTTTTACCCACAGAGGAGAAGATCAACATCTAGAGGAGGAAGAGCGAGACCTCAAGCCTCAGCAGCCAAAGATAGGTGGAACAATTCGTGCTGGTTCTTCCCTGGTAAAGATTGCTGGAAGGCTGAATTTTTTTTTCACAGACGGGGAGAGATAACAAACGACCCCTGGGTCTTAAAAACTGTGCCAGGTTTCAACAAAGTATTGTGAGAAATCTCTATTAAGACTTCTCTACCACGAGAGATTGTTTTCAAGAAAGAGTATGGATTTGGTGGATGTGGAGTTTTCTCAAATGCTGCAATAATAAAGGTGGTAGACTCAAACGATGGGTTTGTGAGTGCAATTTTTCTGGTAAAAAAAAAAAAAGAAGGACAAGGGGTGGCGTCCAGTTATAAATCTAAGAGATCTAAACAAATACCTGGTTTATCATCACTTCAAGATGGAGGGAATCCATCTTCTGCAGGATACTCTGCAATAAAAAGATTGGTTTGTAAAACTAGACTTAAAGGATGCGTATTTCACGATCCCTATGGTAGAGAATTTGCAGCAATACCTCCGATTCAAATGGAAGGGAATAGTATACCAGTTTTGCTGTCTTCCCTTTGGGCTTTCCTCTGCTCCATGGTGTTTTACCAAGGTTCTAAGACCTGTGGTGGCTTGTCTGAGGGAGAGAGGAATTCACTTAATAATCTATTTGGACGACATCCGGATAAGGAGTCAGATAAACACAGAGTTACCGAATCATTTAAGCATATCAATGTAGAAAAATCAGTGCTGGAGCCAAGTCAGTCCTTGGAGTGTCTAGTCTTTCAGCTAGATACTCTACAATCCTGGCTTCTTTTACTTCACAAGTAGATAAAGCAAATAAGGAAGGAGGTGAGATTTATTTTAGGAAAGGAGGTTGCACCTCTCAGGGACATGGCCTCTTGTCGTCATCGATCCAAACTATTTCTCCAAGCCACCTACATTACAGACCCTCCAGAGATTGAAGACAATTCAATCTCTTATCGAATCCACTTACCAAGGGCCTTTGGTATGCAGATTCGATAAGTTTATCTCCAGGGGCTCAAACGGATCTGGAATGGAAGTTGAAAAGTCTAGAGGGTTGGAACGGCAAAGCAATTTTTTAACATGTGCCAGATATTATTTAGGAAACAAATTCCAGTTGTCAGGGCTGGGGGAGCTCATTTGAGCAACCTAGAGACAGAGGGACGCTGGTCTAGTCAGGAGAGTTCATTGTACATAAACTGTTTGGGGTTGATGGGAGGGCTGAATGATTTGATGAGTTTCAAAGTTAACCTGGCAAACAGCGTGGTGCTGATTCGCATGGACAAAGTCTTAGCAGTTCCTTATATCAATCGTCTGGGAGGTTCGAAGTCAAAGCAGTTAGCAGAACTAGCAAGGAATATGTAGTATTTCTGTTGGGAACACAAAATTGTTTTGACAACAGGTCACATTCCAGGCGATCAGATACCAGAGAGCAGGATGGAACACCTGTTACCTCAGGGATTTCAGCGATTGGCAACTGAACCTAGGGATTTTCAGAAAAGTACATGTCCTTTGGGCCCAATAGATATAGATATTTTGCCAGCAGGCTCATACATCAGGTGTCAAGGAATTTCAGTTGGAGATCAGACCCAGAAGCCATAGCAGTAGATGCCTTTCTACAGGATTGGTAAACGGGAGGGGCTTATTCCTTCCCACCATTTGCCATGATCCAGAGAGTTCTTTGAGGATCCCGTGGCGGCTCCTGTGACAGATTTGGCCAACTATCTGGCCAAACTATTTCAGTTTGGTTTATCTTACAAGACCATTATTTGCCATAGGTCCGGTGTTTCAGCAGGCCAAGCTTTAGTTGGTGACATTACGGTTGGGAACAAAACATTTATATGTAGGATGGTGAAAGGAATAAGACTTCAGAGACCCTCCTAAGCCTAGCTATTCTATCCTTTGAGGTGTTAATTTAGTATTCCAACTTTCTGACTTATGGCCAGATAATTGTTATCTTTCTTTAAAACAAAATTCCCAGAAATTGGCAACTCTTCTCTGTTTAGTATCATTCAGGAGGGTTTCTGACGTTAAAGAGTTAGAAATTGACAACAGGGTTTATTCATCTGCTGGTGTTCATTTCGATATTTGGAAAAGCACAAAGAATGTGCCTGGTCATATTTTCTATCCTTCATTCCAGGATTGTCAAACACTGTGTGTGGTAGGTTGCATGAAGATACATGAGCATAGAATGCTGGAATTTAGTCATGATGGTGTGAATCAACTTTTAATACCTTATGTCAAACAGCACAAAGCAGTATCTACAGCCACTATAGCCAGGTGGATTAGAGCACTTATGAGTGAAGTGGGCATAGATGTATCAAAATTTGGTGCTCATTCAGCAAAAAGTACAATGACCAGTGAAGTATTTTGCGCTGGTGGTTCTCTCTCTGAGATCCTTAAATCGAAAGATTGGTCGAATGCCAGCACCTTTGCAAATTTCTTTAACAGACCAGTGAAGCAACTAAGCAATTTAGTTGTAGGCAGCTTTAAACATGCATCATATTAGCCTCCGTCTTGTATGAAATGACTATTCTACAATTAACATGCAGAAAGAATCTGGTTTCATACTGTATGGTGAAAGTACGCACAGCAGGCCACACAGCTGATCGACAAATGTCCAAAATGGAGATCTGCCTCCTCCGGCCTGCTACAGTCAGTCTCAGCCTTTGGTCTAGTGGAATGGGTCCTACGACTGTAGAGAGCATTTCTTTTGACCATAGCACAGCTTGATACAGAGGTCAATCCATCAGGACAAGGTTTACGTCAGGATCACCTCTCTTCACACCAGCGAAGCCAGCATATGAACATGGTACTGCTTAGTTCTTTCAATGTAGAAAATCAAGTGGTGAAATACTGTTCGTTTTGCAAAAATTTAATAAATTAAGGCTTTAACCCCTTCGATGCTGCGCAGATTCCGCCGCTGTGCTGACGGAATCTTGCGCGGGTGTGCTCATGACGGAATGGTTCCGTCATGAGCACAGCTCAACCGTGGGTCATGACGGAACCATTCCGTCATGAGCACCGAAGGGGTTAAAAACACAGATCCTCTATTTTACCTTGCGCGCTATCCTGATTGCATGCACTAGCAACAGCTTCCTGGAGAAGATCTTAACATGATCTGCCAAAACAGCATGAGGAAGGCGGGGGTTGTAAATATGGAGTATTCAGAAAGGATAAATTATGAGCAACCTGAATAATCTGGAGACCCACTGGTCTAACATGATTGTATCTGCTGACTCCTAACCCATCCGCTGATCATGCAAGGATGAACTAAAGCAGTTTTGTTAGATGACAGGCGAAGAGGAGGAGGAAGATTGTTTCTGCTACTCTCTCCCTGTAACCCTGCCTGTTCATCTGAAGACGTGAAATTACTGCACAGGCTACTGGCACATTGCAATGTTGGAGGCTGGGAGAAAGTGAGGCCTTCAGGAATAAACTGTAAAGACCTGATACTGCAGGTAAAATTGGCATGTTGGGGAAACGAAAACCCTGAGAAAGAGTCATCACACACCTACTCTTAAATCTCTTCACAACATAATCAGCTTTTTCACCAAAGAAATGGGTCCCATCAAAGCCATATCATTAATTGACACTTGGCTGCCACCTGAAAATCCAGTGTAGAAGACAAGTGTCATGAAGCAGGGTTGCAGGTTCTGCTTGCCACTTCCATGAATGTTAAGGTGGTTTTCCAAATTTACTTGCGCTGGGTACTTTTCAGAGAAGGAAAGGCAGGTGGCAATCATGGAATGCTGGTTGGACAGAAGCTACACACAGATGAAAGACACACTGGTCGTCAGTGTGCTGGCAATTAACTATTGCTTCCAGTAGACCACAAACTTGTGTGTTCCAAAGAGATAGTGGCCATCTTCATCTTGGATTATAGGGTATATTTTTAATCTAGGTTCACGGCATCCTCTGCTATGCAATCGTGCAGTGATGTTTCTGCAGCTAGGACTACACTACATTGATTCCTAACTTACTCACAAGGACTTGTTGCTTTTCAAAGGGTTGTTTTGCATTGACTACTAGATGACGAAGAAGTTGTGTTGCTGATGAAAAACCTAAAAGTATTCTCTTGAGCTGCGGTTGTATTTACTCAGTTACCCTGTGACAAAAACAGGTAAGACCTCTGAAGTTAATTATTGTGGTATACAATTACTAATGTCATGTATAAGGTATTAAGAGTTTCAGTAAGTTTATACCGCAATCAACATTAGGGAAGATTGGATATTAAAGGTAGTAGCGGAGTGTAGGAAAGTGGGTTTCTGTTGCAGTAACCCCCTCACTTTTTGCCAGACTACTGATGCACCTTTTCTTGGTGTGCCCTGGGTCCCTGCCAATCAGGTTCCCAAGGCCTGTGTTCTTTCCCCAAAACTAACCCAATTGGCATCTCTGGCCACAGGTCAGCCCCTGGTAAATGGTACCACAGGTACCCAGGGCACTGTGATCAGAGAAGACCTCTAAGGGCTGCAGCACTTATTGTGCCACCCTTAGAGGCCCTGTACCTTGACACACACACACACACACACACACTGCCTTTGCAGTCTGCGTGTTTTGGTGCAGAACAAAGTAAAGAGTCTGCATGGCACACATCCCTGTGTGCCATGCCTACAACCCACTGCCCTGGCATAGATCAGTCACCCGTCTAGCTGGGTGCCCTATGCCAGTGGTGAGGATACAGGTGCATGACCATTATAATGGGCCAGCATCCAACCAAACAAGGGCTCCAGGAGCTCCTGGCTGAGTATGCAAAGGCCCACCCATCTGAAAATGGTGACGACCAATCAGATAAGGAAAGGGATGAAGATGATAAGGCTGTTAACCCACCTCCAATAATCCCTAGGGAGGAAAGCGTCCCCATACCCTTAACTCCAAGAATCAAGTCCTGGGGACCTAGAGGCACACAGGTGGGTCAAGGTCCAGTGAGGGCATTGAGGAGAGCCTCAATGAGGAGGACAGCCTTTTAGCAAGGCTGGCCAAAATATTAGATCTAGAGTCCAGACTCTAGAAAAAGAAAGAAAGGAGATGGGTTTAGCACCCATCAATGCTGGCAGCAATCAAAATAATAAGGATAGAGAGGAATCTTATGATCCTAAAATCCCCAAAGGGATTGTCCCTAAATATGAGGAAGGTGATATCACCAAGTGGTTCACAGCTTTTGAGAGGGCTTGTGAAGCCAGAAGGGTGAAGAAGAATTTCTGGGGGGCATTCCTTTGGGAACTGTTCTCTGGTAACTGCAGAGACAGACTCCTGATCCTTTCTGGGGCAGATGCTGGGTCTTATGACCTCATAAAGAGAACTCTGATTGAGGGATTTGGGCTCACGCCTGAGAAGTACAGAATTAGATTCAGGGGGGGGATCACAAAACCCAGAACCAATCCTGGATTGATTTTATAGACTACTCCGTAAAAACACTAGGTGGCTAGTTAACTGGAAACAATGTGCATTACTTTAATGGAATTTACAACCTGTTTATGAAGTAACACATATGAAGTAACTGCATTGATGAGAAGTTTCATCAGTATCTGGTAGACCTTGGTCCACTTTCTCCCCAAGAGTTGGGAAAGAAGGCAGACCACTGGGTCAAAACAAGGGTAACTAGGACGTCCACTGGGGGTGACCAAAAGAAAGGGGTTACAAAGCCTCCCCAGAGGAAGGATAGTGAACCCCTTAAAGATAAAGGAGTCCCAGGTAGCCCCCCAAAAACCTGTCCAGGAGGGCGGGCCCAAAGACACCTCACAAACTAAAACAGGGTACCAAGGTAAGAATTGAGATCCCAACAGAATATGGTGTCACAACTGTCAAAAGGTAGGACACCACACCAAGGACCCGAACTGTCCTAAAAACAAAATCCCTAGTACAGCACATGGGGTGATTAGTGTAGCTCCAGGGGTTGCCAGTGTAGCTTTGGAGGAGGGGTCCTCAGATGAGGAAGTCCTCCTAGCCTTCAACTGGAAAATGGGCCCAAGAGGTGAGCTGGAGATTCCAGAGGGGAGTAAACACTTCCACCACCTACTGGTGAATGAATCCCAGCCACTGCCCTGAGAGATACATGTGCCAGTCACACTGTGGTGCATGGCAGGTTGGTACTCCCACACCAGTATGTCCCAGGGGAAACAAGAAGAGTAAGGGCTATCCCAGGGGTGTCACTGTTAGGCCTGTGGCTGTAGTGGCCCTAGCAATAGCTGGGTCCCTTAGATGGAGAAAGGTGGTAGTCAGTAAAGACCTCCTCCTTGATTGTCTCCTGGGGAATTACCACTTAGAGGTTGGTCTGAGCCAAAGAGAGGTACTGGTCCAATGCTAGACCACACCCAAGAAACCTGGGGGGCTCAACCTGAAGTTAGTGCAGCTAAGCCCCAAAAGAAAAAGAAGAAACAGGGTAGGAAAGGTGGGCAACTGTTAGCCACAGTTCCAAAGGGCCAGAGAGAATCTATCCCAGTGAGGGAGAACTCCAGAAGTGGCACTGATAAAGTCCCCCCTAGCCAACAAAAAGACCTGACTAGTCAGGCAACTGTCCAGCCTGAGTTGGTGGCTCCTCAGCTGGCAGAATAAAGGGTGGAGGAAGGGTGTTCACTACCAAGTGTAGTGACCCCCGCCCTAAAACAGCTGACAGGCAGCCAGAACCCAAAGAAGCCTGTAAGATAGCCCCTTCACTTACCAGTCAGGAGCTAAAGGTGTGGTTCTGGGCACTGACAGCTGTCAGCAGTCTCTGCTGGGTGTTAGCCTTCATGACAGCACTGTCCTTGGCATGGTAGCCTAGCCCCCTGCCAAATAGCAAGCTAGCCCCCCTGACCCTATTGGTCATGGTGGGGTTCCTCAAACTGTGGGTGACTTCTGTGGGTAAGCTGGGCTTTTCTCTGGCTAAGTTAGAATTTGCAGAGGTGGGCACCTCTGAACCCAAACTAAAAAGATAGGGTGAAGACACTAAAGAGCTAGGAAAGGAGTATTGGGAATTAGGCCCTGAAACTGTTGAGACTCTAGCTGGGTGCCCTATGCCAGTGGTGAGGGTACAGGTGCATGAGCCCTGTACCCCCACAGTGTCTAAGCCCATTCTTAGACATTGTAAGTGCAGTGCTGCAATTAAGAGTATATGGTGCTGGGAGCTTGTCATTATGAACTCCACATCACCATAATGGCTACACTGAAAACTAAGAAGTTTGGTATCAAACTTCTCAGCCCATTAAACCCACACTGATGCCAGTGCGGGATTTAATGAAAAATGCACACAGAGGGCACCTCAGAGATGCCCCCTGAAAAAGGACCAGCCTCTGGTGGGTTCCCTGACCGGTACACACCAGCCTGCCACCACGAGACATGTTTCTGGACCCCTAGGGTGGGAGCCTATGCTCCCTGAGCCCAGAAACAAAGCCTTTCCTGGGCGGAGGTTTTCACACCTCCCCCAGGCCAGGAAGAGCCATCTGTGGCAGGGGAGCTTCAAAGGCCTGGCAGCCTTTGTAATGCGACCTCCAGCCTCTCCTGCTATCAGGAGCAGGCCTCCTTCCTGTCTCCCCTCCCTTTCGGCAGGAAGACAGGCGGGAAAACTAGCCGGCCCAGGAGGTGTGCCCACCTCTGCCAACTCCACCCCTCAGGTGGGGGAGGCGAAGTGAAGCCCATTCTCCAGTGCTCGCCATCTTGCAGATGGCAGGCACTTCTTAATCAGGACTTGAGATTGTGCTCACTCCTCCACATGGGGTGAGCACACCAAGGGTGTAGTCACCCTAAGGTCAGTAGCCCATTGGCTACTAACCTCAAGACCCCTAAAACGCCCCCTGAATACAGTACTTAGGGGGCAGACCTGAACCAAGAAGGGAGATCCAGCCTACCTACAGGAAGAAAAGAAGAAGGACGAAGCGCCGTGCAGAGCTAACAAGAGGACGACGCTCACTGACTTGGCCCCAGCCCTACAGGCCTGTCTCCCCCCGAACCTGCTCCTGCGAAATCCCAGCGTGTCCAGCAGCCAGCAACCTCACAAACCCCGGAGGACCTGCCTGCCTTCACTTCCCAGACTGTTTCTCCAGAGAACACCGGACGTGTTTAAACTGCAGCTTCTGGTGCCAGCCAGAGACCACGAATCCAGCCCACTCTGCACCCACCGAACCCGTCCCGAGCTCGAGTGGAAAAACACCAGGAGGAGGTCCCCCCGGCGATCCTGACCCGAGTTCCGGCCACCCCTGACCTGCCTCAAGCCTCCAGACGACCCTGCAGCCTCAGTCCAGAGGACCCCCCCTTACCGCTACCAGAGCGGGTAAGAAAATCCGATGTCACAAGGCACAAATAACCAAAACGTGTTTACTCACCTCTTCGCAGGAAATGTCCCAGGGCTGAATCTAAGTATTCAGCACTGAGTTAGAAAAGTAATGTGAAAAGTAACTTACCTGAAATGTACTGTAAAAGCCTATTCATTTCAATGTACTGCTCCAAAAAGTTTCTAAGTGTGGAGTTTTTAAAACTGAAAATATTCTTTAAAAATCATGCTAACAACCAAAACGTTATTACTTACCTGGTTCTAGGAAATGTCCCAGTGCTGAATCTAGGTATCCAGCACTGAGTTAGAAAAGTAACGTAAAAAGTAACTTGCCTGCAATTTACCGTAAAAGCCTATTCATTCCAAAGTACTGTATATGCTAAGTGTTGCATACTACTGCTCCCCTGTAAATCAAACTGTTCTATATCCAGTAACTTATTACTGAAGAGTATTTATTGCTTACCTGTACCAGGCTTGCTTGGTTCTAAAAATAAACAGTATATTTTTTATATAAACACAATTGGCCTAGAGTTCAGTTCTTGCGTGTGTACATCAAATGCTGAACACTGTCCTCTGATACTGCCTTACTGCTAGACCAAGCTACCACTATTAGAGAGAGTAAGGTTCTATCCAACTTTAACCTCTGCCTACCTCTGGGGACACTTGGACTCTAAACACACTACACCTCATTTTGGTGCAGTATATATAGAGCCAGATTCTTACACGGAGTCAAGTAGAAATCATAACATACCTTCTACCAACCAGCATTTGGCGATGAATCTTGAAGTAGTTATCTTAAACAGGATGGAATACTAATGTACACGTACATGAGAAACGTATTTTCTGTAGGTTTAGTTTACAGATATCATCCACCCCTTTCTCAAAGAATAGAGCTGGCTACACAGAAATAAAGCTCAGGTATGTCCATTCAATTATGTCTTGTTCAAATAATGTCAAAACATTTGAGAAGCCATTTGTTCAGTAGGGTTTCATTACATTCCTAAGAACGTAATGATCAGCGAAGACAAGGCTACAGTCTAATGTCTCTTTCCCTCTCATCCCATTTACCTTCACTGTCTCAACCAACAGCCTTCAATTTTCATATATGTGGTCACTAATGGGGTGGTGAAAGATATAAAAGAGGATCGCTTATGCTGGATCCTGTAGACCTGGTTAGTGCAACCTTACAACTTGTTCTCAGGACATGGGCAACAGAATCCATGAAATCAAGGCCAGAGCGCAAGAGCTGCTGAACTGCATTTTGTCATCTTGAACTGTTTGTGAATTGAGAAGCACAAAGGCCCTCTGGTAGCACCAGCAGAACCTCACATGCCATCTTCTAAAATTTGTCAAATATTGAGCCAACAGATAAGAAGAATTTAAAGAGAGTGCTAACCTACCACAAGAGAAGAGTTTCTTACCTAATGCATCAATGCATTTCCACTTCTTCTTCTTCAGAGGAGTAGAGAACAAATAATTCAGGTTAACTTTACAAGTGGGGGCCTGCACCACAAGGCTCTCTGTCACAGGGTGCTGTGTAAGACCTTTGCATGCCAGGTGCTGGTCTACAGTGTTTAGCACTGGAATGCTAACAGAGAGAGTCAAAAGGGACTTAAACTAGGCTGCCAAAATACAGTTGAAACCTTGCTGTAAGGCGAGAGGGACTGAGAAATAGAAGGCCCAGTATTTCTTCAAGTAGATTGGCTTCAGTCTCCTGAACTGGGGAACCCTCACCTACTGACTATAGCAAAGGATGCACTCTCCTCAGTAAGGGGGCTTGTGGTAAATCAAGGCTCAAATCAGGCCACTGGCATTCTGTAATGCAAGTAAAGACCACCATCAGTGGACTGTGGGTGGAGCAAATTGCCCGCCTCTTCATTATCATTCTGTTGAACTACATCAGGATTGTGAACGGCATCAGAATCAAAGCCAAAAGACTGACACTAAGAAAGTAATGCCACAGGGAAGTCATCTATGACACAGGGCTATGCTTCAGTGATTGTTTAGTGTAACACTGGGGTGAACAGCCTGTGACTAGGGGTCAAAATCCGTTGCTGGGGCAGAGGGATCAGAGACTGACATCGATGGAGCCAGTGGCAGCCACAATGGAACAACATCCAGAAGAGGGTCTGCTGGCGGAGGTCCAACTCTAATAATTCCTTTGGGCCTGGAGGCACACCATAGAGAATCAGAGTATAGTTCAAGACTTGCAGCATGGCTTTCCGGAGTCGACAGTGGGATTCAGACACATATCTGCTTCAGATTCAGAATGGACTAAGAAGAGGATGATTAATCGCGAGTTGGGTTCTGTGACTGCCAAATACGCTACCATCTACTGAGAAACTGAGCATCTGGACATCAAAGAGTGTCACTCATGTATCTTGTGCTTCTTCTTCAATTTGTCCTTTGACTTCGAACTACCTGAAACGGTCAGCTAAGATCGGTGTGAGCCTCATATTTTGTCTTCTCCCATGTAGAGTTTGACCTCCCAGTCAATGATCGCCTTCAGGTACATCAGTGATTGTTTGCTGTAGGTAGGATATAGAGTTGTGTTTGGCCCACAGACAAACACTGCATCAATGTGTGACCGATGACCATTTCTGAAAAAGTGCAGCACAATTTGAAGCCTAGAATCTTTGGTGGTGACATTCCTGCTACAGTGACAAATTAGAATGATGGCTTGAAAAACTTTGTAAAATAACTATTGCAATTAGGCAGGAGCAGTGTTCTAAATGCCAATCAAAGAGCAAGGGAAAAAAACAATGTCAGCTTGCAGGGGTGACACCTATATTAAGTTTGTCGTAGTCCTATCCAGTGTACAGGAGATATTGCAAGAGTCTTTCTGAATCCAGTCTGAGAGATTGGTGAGGAATCTGCAGGTAGAGGTATTCATCAAATGTAAGCTTTGATAATAATAGCACAATGATGATTTGGCAAATTGTGGAATTCACCTTTCAGTTACTTTAGTCATTGTTAATTTAACTGCACTGCACTGCACTGCAATCAAATCTTATTGCTGACACTGAAATAGGAGAGTAAATCCTTATCACTTCCTTAGTTAATGTTCATCTATGATTCATCCACCTGAAACCCATCTACTACTGCCTTCAAAACAGAAGTACAAATGCGTCTGATAAACAGATCATGTCAAGAGCGGCCCTAAAGTAACTCAGCGTGTCTATTCTCAAGTGGATCTACCTCTGGTCCCCCAATCTACCAGTACAATGGTAAACTATATTTATATCTGTATTTTTATTGCTTCCTACATATGCCTTCTTGCTTTTTCTCATGTATGTATGATCTGTTCACTATATGTACAGCGCTCTGATACCCTGACAGGTCACGTTTGCACTATATAAAACTCTGTAAATAAATAAATTTAGCTGCCTTCGCATGTAAATGTTACATTGCCATTACATTTCCTTTCATGGAACGGCCTCTGGCCTACAATTAGAGTTGTCTCACAAACATGCCATGGTCAAACATTCCTTTTTGATTGCACAAAATGTTCTGCAACATGATCTCTTATGTATGGTTTGTAATTTCCAGTAACAGCCATTAGATACAACGCTTACTAAGCCAACACTAGCTTCCTGAGTAACAAACTCAACAGCAATCAGATGGTGTTCCTAGAGGGAGAAAAGCGTTTTCAGGCAAATACGATGGCAAAGTACTCACTGCGCTATGTCCCTTGACAACAATAAAGCCTTCTTTGATATCCGTAACCTCCACAGGCCAGGTACTGTGGTTATTCCGTACAATGTCTAGGTCCCAAACCTCAGCCTGAAAAAGAAGCAAAAGTATCCAGATTAAATCAATTACATTTATTCCGGGTTAGTCATTCTCATCATGTGGCCAACGTTGTCATGCCCTCAAGCTGCTAACACATTGAGTATTTTTGCTCCATTCCAAAGGATGAGTTTCTATATAAATTAGTCTACAATTTGTGAAAATCATACGAACAATTACATAATAAAACATGAAAAAATAGCATTGTAGACAATAACAGAAACACTAGCACAAGCATTACATGTTACCCCAACTCTAAAGCTCATTCATGGGTTGGACTGCATAACACAAACTTCTAATGCAATCAATATAAATGTAATTACTTTGAAACAGTCTCCTTGTGTTTTAAGATTGGAGAAAAGTTTAAGGCTCAAAAGCCAGGGTTCATCAATTATAAACCGACCTGTGCAAGGAGTTGGGAAATAAACGTCTCTGTGTATTGATAGGTAAGTTCAGTCCATCATGATGTGATAAATTGATTTCAGCCTTCTCTTGCACATCCTATTTCCTAAGTCAATACCAGAGTTTTTCCACTATTACCCAGTAATGTCAGGATGCCCCACTGAAACATCATGGAAATATGCGCCTTGCTTAGGGGTCAAATTGAGCACCACATAGGGATTCATTACAGTGTGATCAATTTCAAAGGTCCACACTCCAAAAATAAGTTGATTTTGTAGAAGAGCAATGTTTGCACACTGTCCTATTCAAACCTGTACGTACTACAATTCTGAATTGCAACCAGTTTATTGTTTGCTCAGATCCAGTGACCCCAAGATGTAATCAAGCTCTTCTCGCTTTTGAACTTCCGAATAAACAGTATTATTGTAATGATAAGTCTAACAGGAATTCATGTACAGAAGATTTAATGGAGACAACGGCCCTTGATGGTCTGCTCACTGCTCCCGATGCAACTGCTCTCACGACATTCCAGAATACTAATACATAAGATGCAGATGCAGTTGCCTAGGAGTCAGGAGCATTCCCCCAGCTTTACAAGGACACAAAAAAGGATAGCAATAATAAGGATATAACATATCTCCCTTCTAACAATTAAAAAAAAAAACAATACAATAGATATTACCCATAGTTAACTAAAAAAAATACAAACAAATCTGAAGATAAATAGCAATACGTCAATCACATGTATAATCATCAAGTAATTTTGGTCTGACAACAGTACAGAAAGAGTGACGAGTAATGACCGGATCAGGCATACATTTTCTTTGTGACACTCTCATATTGGAAGTGGAATCAGAAATTCTAATGCATTTAGATTTAGGAGTTTGACATTTAAGCCATTCATTTTGTTCAGTAGGTTGCATATGGATACCTTTCTAGTGTTCCACCAATTTCCTTCCGCAGGTTTTACACAATTACCTTTTACATGCACAATCTCCTTGAGACATGACCATTTAGACGCACCTTTTTTGGTTCTGTCACCTATGTAAACTCTTACTAACATTCCCGTCCGAAAAGATCGAGGAGATTTGTGAATGTGTGAGTTGTGTCATTGACCATAAGAATTCTGATATTCTTTAACACGGACTCTAATTTCATCATGGTTAGCCTCACTTTTGCATGCTCTATTCATGCAAGCAGGCACTGCTACAGTACAAGGTACCCTTCCCTTAAGAAGACTGAAAGTAGTTTCTTTGGTGACCGAATGTGGAGTGGTTCTATAACACCATAACATATCTTTCACTTGTTGTTCATAATTCAAACAACTCTTACCTGCGAGTTGTATGTTCTCAACTAGCGCTCTATTGCACCTCTTCACTAAATCATTCCCCCCTGAGAAGGTACACTGGAGTCTTGGTATGTTTGATGCCCCGTGTTGCTCAAAAGTTCTCAAATTGCGCAGAAATAAATTGAGAACCGTTGTCAGAAATATTTTCAGCAGGACAACCCTCCCTTCTAAAGATGCCTTCGCAAAAAGTAACCACAACACTAGATTTTACTTCCTTTACAAAAGTTACCTCAGGCCATTTTGAAAAATAATCGATCATAACAATAGCAAATCTGTCATTAGTGTCAAGAGTTTCAAATGGACCACAAATATCAATGGCCAGTTTTTCACAAGGTGATTTGGGTAAAGGATCAATAGTGGTCTCTTGGGTGGTGAGTGATTTATCACTCACAGCACAAGCAATACAATCACGTACAAATCTTTCAATTTGAGTGTCCATACCTGGCCACCAGAAATCTTCCCTAATACGCCTTTTCATGGCTGACATGCCTCAATCACCCTCATGCATAAGTTTTAATAATCTTTCTCTTAGACTTTGGGAAACTACAAGACGACATCCTCTTCTTACAAAGTTCTTCACTATGGTAAATTGAGACCATAGAAGTCTGAAAGGCTCTAAAGATTCAGGATGTAATTTCCACCCTTGAATATTTGTAAGAGCTTCGATGAGATTTTTTATGGTGATATCGTCATTGGCAGCAGACGTCCATTCCTTTTCAGAAATAGCACTACATATATCATTAATGTCAGCAATCATTCATTCATCATCATCATTAACATGTGTGCTTTCAATTGGTAACCTTGACAAACAGTCAGCATTTACATTTTTTACACCAGGAACATATTTGACATCAAAAAAATATTCTTGAAGTCGGTAAAGCCATTTGGCTATTCTGGGAGTGGCTTTAGGTGGTCCCCTCATAGAACATGGATCTACTTATGGTTTATGGTCTGTCCTTAATGTAAATCTAATGCCCCAGACGAATATGCGAAAATGTTGAACACCCCACCAGCAAGCGAGGGCTTCTTTTTCGACTGGAGTAAGTATGTTCTGCACCCTTTAATGTGCGAGAAGCAAATGCTACCACTCTTTCCTTCCCATTGTGTACCAGGATCAGAACAGCACCAAGACCATGGTTGCTAGCATCAGTGGAAATTATGGTCTTGTCATCCGGATTAAATGGTTTTAAACAAACAGCTTTTGCCTTGGCTTTATTTATACACTCAAATGTTATTTGACACTCATCAGACCATGTACATTTTGTCCCTTTCTTCATAAGATTTCTTAAACTTTGAATTTTATCAGAAAAATGACTAACAAATTTGGAGTAATACTCTACAAGACCGAGAAAGGATCTAAGCTGGTCTTTATCTATTGGAGAAGGCGCTTTTTCTATGGCATCTATTAAACTGATCTTAGGCTTGACTCCCTCCTTGGTTAGTGTATGAACTAAATATTCCACCTCAGGCACACAAAATATAAATATACATTTTTCAAGACCTATAGTGAGCCCCGCGTCAGCTAATTTACTCAAAACAGATTCTAAAATAATATCATGTTGTGCAACATCACGTCCCCAAATTAATACATCGTCCTGAAATACCAGTGTTCTCAACACCAGACAAACCCTTTTGCATCACTCTTTCAAAAACGGCGGATGCCGAAGCAAGACCAAATGGCATACAAATAAATTGGAACGCTCCTTCAGGCGTAATGAAAGAAGTGAGGTGTCTGCTTCCCTCGTGTAGACAAACCTGATGGTATGCACTGGATAAGTCTACTGTGGTAAAATATGCACCTCCTTCTACACTAGCCAGCATTTCATTAATTCTGGGGACAGGATGACGATCAATCCATATGCACTAATTTAAATCTCTCTAATTAATACACATCCTGATCTTGCCGTTGGGTTTTTTAGTCAAAACCACTGGACTTAACTATTCTGATGCCTCAATGGGCTTGATTACCCCATCTTTGCATAGTCTCTGTAGTTCTTCTTTCAACGTCTGCCTCAAAACCATATGTACATTTCTTACTTTGTGTACAACATGGTCTTTCAAAATAATGAGATGTTTACATTTTTTGAGACATCCTAAAGAATTTTTGAAAAGATCTGGAAACTTGGTGACCCATTTGTTGTTCGAAGAAACTATATTGAAAACTTGATCGGGATGGTTAGGATTTAATATAATGTCTAAAGCACGTTGTTCCTGCCATCCAAGAAGTGACTTTCCCTTTTCCACTATGTAAAATTTGGCCAACGTTTTCTTGTCTTTGAAACAAATTTTGGTTAAGACATAACCTATAATAGGGAGTTTATTGCCACAATAACCTTCTGGTGTGACATCAGTAGGTTGCAGATCTTTTGTGGAGAAACCTACGTTTTCCCAAATGGATTTATCAATTATAGAAAAAGGAGAACATGAATCTGCCCACATGTGAACTTCTGAACCATTAATCTTCACAAGACATTTGGGAGGACGATAACTATCTTTGGACCCCTCACAACTGCACACCTGTGAGGAATCAATCATTAATAATTCTAGATCATCGTTTTCACTTTCACATGAAAAATAATCTTCTTTTACCAAATTAATGGTTTTCTTGTCAAGTTGAAAATTAGGAGTGCCCTTACATAGTCTAGAATAATGCCCAATTTTCTTGCACCTATAACGTCTGCTTCTGACTGCAGGACAATGACTTGCATCAGCGGTGTGTTCGGGACTTCCACATCAAAAACAATATATATATTTAGATCTAGATTGATCTAATTTTTTCTCATCAGATTTAGAATGAAAAGATTTATTATTTTGCTTGTTAGGATTATTGATGCTGTGCACAGATTCATCATGAACTTCTTTGTTGGTGGAATTACCACTTGATTATTTTACATATCTGGAGGTGCTTTCCATTCTTTTGGCTATTGCAATAGTTTTTTCTAATGAAGGATCCTTCATGCCAAGAAGTTTTTCTTGAATCTTGAGATTATATAATCTATTAATCATTTGATCTCTGATGAGTTCATCTCTCAAATCTTTAAATTTACAATTAAGAGCAAGTTCCCGTAAATTAGCTACGTATTGTTCAATGGATTCATTCTGAAGTTGAGCTCGAGAAAATAATTTGTGTCTTTCCACTACTATGCTGGTTTTTCTTCCAAAATTTTCTTCAAGTGCTTTTAACACTAAACATCAATGTCATTACTATCCCCACTTTCGTCAGTTTGATCTGTAACATTGTTAATTTCATCAACCTCTGGTGAAGTTTTAAATACATTCCTTCCTTCTTGACCTAAAGAATGTTTAAGTATGGCTAATTTTCTTTTAGAAACATAAACATCACCACCAATGGCTTCTAAATAGGTTTCAAAAGCCTCTTTCCAGTCCTCCCATGGAATACTTGGTTGCCCTGGATTTTGTAAAAATGGTGGAGGTGCAGAAATTGACTGAGAAGTCATGTTGAATTGATGACCAAATGTAGGGATTAAAATATGTTGTAGTAACAACAAAATTCCAATAGAGGGCGTGTGTGTACAGCTTTAATGTAAAAATTGAATCCTCTTTCTTAAAGTAGAGGCGTTTGTAATACACTATCAGCTGTAATCAAACCGGTGAAAAGTACGATGCGATTAACGTTGCAAGCATGTACACACTTGATGTAGAAAATGGTTGTATTACCCAATTCAAAAGGGTTGCACGCACGCAGTGCGTGATTACGTGGATTCAGACGACAAGGGTTAGAGACGTATGCAGGCGGACTTCGTATACAACAAAGAAACGCTGGAAGAAGAGCTCGAGCGGAATGGCGCGAACACACAGCGCAAGAGCAGCGCGGGGACAACAGTCAACGGCACAATACAGGTACAAAAAAAAATAATTATCCCAAAAATTAGCAAATACGACACACCTTGTTAGACGATCCTCATAATTTCCGATAATGAAGATGGTTATCAGCAGGAATTTGGATTCAAGGGCCGTAGGTTCTTTTATCCCATAAATGACGCGTCGATGCAGGAAACTTTTCCATACGAAGTAGTCAGATTCTGGTTGGGTAGTTGATCCCACGCTCTTCGCCACTATTGTAATGAGACTTACAGGAATTCACGTAAAGAAAATTTAATGGAGACAACGGCCCTTGATGGTCTGCTCACTGCTCCAGATGCAAATGCTCTCACTACAATCCAGAATACTAATACATAAGATGCAGGTGCAGTTGCCTAGGAGTCAGGAGCATTCCACTAGCTTTACAAGGACACACAAAAGGATAGCAATAATAAGGATATAACAAGTATGTTGCTCATTCTTTATTAAAAACAACAGGGAGTGAGGAGCTGCACAAAATGGTTAGTTTCAAAATCTGCCCAAACAACAGCTCCAAGCTGAACCCAGAGATAGATCTAGCCCTACGGGTTCAAGACTGAACAAGTGAGACGAGACATAGTGCCTTTCTCCAATTGGGGCTCCAATTGTGTTCGCAGGGCTCCCGTAGATGGAGCCTTATCGGCATAGAAAAACTCCAACTACCAAAGGACGTTAGGAGAGCAACTTTGTTACCTGCAGTTGGAGCATGCTGTGCGTTGCCATGTATCAGAGGGGAGGTATTTCCGGAATATTCCCCGTTGGAAGACCGATTATTGCTGGACCCCATGATAGATAAGGCGGTCTTTCTGACACAACGAAAAATAATGAACAATCTTCCAGACCCCCTAGGTCCACTAAGAGAAGCATGGGAAGCGGACGTGGGATTACTGGAGGACGACAACTGGCTAGAAGCGATTCAGAGTCCGAGGGAGGTGGCCATACACACGCAGTCCATATTAGTTTAACTCTGTGTACTGCACAGGTCGTATGCTTCCAGAACACTCCAACACAAGCTGGGTTGATGTGAAACAGGTCACTGCGTCATGGGGTGCGGTGAGATGGGTACGTTATTTCACATTATCTGGGCATGCCCGAAAATTCAGCAATATTGGGCAGAAATAGTTGGGGTGATGTCTGAGGTAATGGGTCGACATGTACAACTTGACGTATAGTGGCATCTACTGGGGGTCTCGGGAGAGGACAGGTGGCCCACACATACTAAGATTTGGCTTCTGTTGGCAGCAGTGATAGAGAAAAGGAATATAGCCAGATTATGGGAGGCACCGACCACATCGAGACTTAACAATTGGGAATAGGATCTAGGCTGGTGCTGTCAGGCAGAGAGAATTGTTTATAAAAGCAGAGGCTGCCACAAAAAATGGGAAAACACTTGGAGTCCATGGGAAAAGTATAGGACCTGACGGTGTGAGAGATAGAGGGGAGGGAACAATGGGGTGACGGGGGGGGGGGGGGGGGTGGGGGGGCATGGGCGATTTGGGTGTTGCATCCAAGAACTGAACAGATGTATGGAAAAGTATACACCTTGCTCCTATATTTGCCTTAAAGGTTTTGCTTGTCATCTACTGTCTGTCCTGGTGGATTGTGCATATGTTTTAATAAAAAGTAAAAACAAAATAAACACAGAATCAGATTTCGATAACATAGGTCTGTACCTTTGCCGATTAGGCCTTCGCATAAGCACACCAAGAGTAGCCTTCAAAACCCAGAAAATATTGAACTATAAAACTAATCAAAGGTGACACCCAGATACTGATAGATTGTATTTATTAATAATAATGATGCAGTTAATTAAAACCTTTACATGATAAAAGAACACGTTGCAAATATAACAAGCATTGGCATAGCTAATAGGTCTCGCCTTTGGGACCTTATAAGTGTTTAGCCATGCAACGGTTGATGTTGTTGCACCAAGGATATTGTGCTGCATAACTAAATACTTATAAGGTCCCAAAAGCTAGACCTATTGGCTATGCCAATGCTTGTTTTTTAAAGCTATCTTATTCACAAATGGGGGCCACATTTTTATTTTGGTTCTCTGACCCAGCATGACTCAAACAGGTGATATAATAGTTACAATAGTCATCAAAGAAGCAGACTGAAGTCTGCGTGAAACTGAGGGGTGCATTATTAAAATATCACTCATTTAATAACTATTTCAACAAACTGGACCAGGAGCCATACTATTCAATCTCCAACATTTGTTGGCAAAAAAAGATTATCAAGCACACACAAGGTGATGGGAGGAATTCTTCCAAACGGCTAGGGCGGTCGATCTCTAATCTAGGGAATCGGATTCGAGTCTCGGCAATGACACACAACATCCTGTGATTCAAGGCAAATCAGTTACTATCCCCGTGCCTCCAAAAAATGAATGTCTCCTTGTTTAACGCAACTGGTGCTCAGATACATTCGAGTCAAGTTCGCGTTTTATAAAACGAAGGGGGAAAAAATAATAATTGCTGCAGCAATATTTATATATTATTTGAATTATCTGTAAATCTGTAGAACGAAAAGCGAGGGCTCATTTCACCTAGATCAAAAAAGTGATTCCGTAAAAAAAAATTCTGTTAAGATTGTAAAGACCAATTAGCTAACACCATTAGTCACAATTTTGTGTCTGTTTTTAAACACATCTAAGTTCTGTTCTGTACAGTTCTTGCGTATAGCCAACGCGTCACCGCAAGCCACACCCAAGTTGTGGCACTTCATCGGGCGAGCTGGTAGAGCAAAAGGCACGTTCTCTGAATTTGCAAATGCAGCTATGGTGTTAGCTGGTGAATGCAATCCATTGTCAGCTGCCTCCTTCTGTCCCTGCCTGCAGTCAGTAGGACGGGTCACTGATATAGAAACTGCTCTCAGTTTAATGACGCATTTCAATACGCACGCACTTTCAAATGTCTGTTTACCAAGGGGCCAGACATTAAAACGAAAACTACCAACGTCAATGTTGAAGAATATAGCATGCAATGGAAAAAATTAAGTGCGACAGAGCTTAAGATTGGGCGCAAAAACGCTGAATTTAACGTTTCGTTAACTACGAGCGTTCACGCAAAAATAATTGTGTCACTAAAACAGGAGTTCGGTACTGAAAATATGTTTTCATATTTAAAAGAGTGGGAAAATTAATATAATTAGCATTCAACCTGGCCCTTTAGAGAGACAGCGAGTCATGACGAGATTGTAGTAAAGAAAAGAAAACTGCCAACATTCTGTTAAGAATCATATTTTCATTGTGAGAACGTGGGGGGCTAATAGATTAGCTCAAAGGCACACAACCCCCTGTAAATAAAATGTCTCTGAGCGAGCACAACGCCGAACGCAGCCCAGTGTCCCCCACTCGAGCACTGGTTGCAGGATGCTGTTACTCAGAGCGCATGAGCTTGCCTTGAGGTAACGGGCTGGCCAAGACTGATATCTGAAGATGGATTCTTCCAAGAGCTGGTAAGACACGAACACAAGATGTACCACAGCAGACTGCAGCAGAACGGTAATAGAAAGGAGAAATGACAAACCAGTGCGCGCGTGCTGCAAAGAGCTAGAAAGTTTAAAAAATGCATCAAAGAAAGGAATGGGGTGAGGGAGCGTGGCGCGGCCCAGCGGCCGTGAAAGAGCAGGCAAATGCACTCATCCTTGTGCTGGCATCTGCCTTGCGGGAGCGAGCAGCGGTGGCGCGAGAGCCATATGTTTTCAATTACAACGTGCACCGCTGCTCGCTCCCGCAAGGTGGATGCCAGCACAAGCACAAGTGTGCTTGAAAGGGAGCAGACTGGTGGCTAAAGGCCCTCCTAGAGCAATGCATGCGCGCTGCCTAGGCGAGACTTAAAAACAGATTAAAAACTGATGGGTCAGCCAACAAAACAAGCATGTCTAAAATAACAGCATACTTTCAAAAACGTCCTGGTATTATCATTCATAGACAAGCTCACGAGGGTCAGGTGTCCTTCTCGCAAAACATGCAAGATATTGATAGAAGCTAACAGATTTCAGTTTCCTGCACTGGTATCTGATGGTCGGGAAGCAGAGTATCTTGGTTTTATCTAACTTGACCTTAATGCTGGTTGTTTTAGGGTGATGGTAAAAGTTGACATAAAACATCAATCTGATGTGACTGTCCACGAACTTGAGAGAATCTTGAACATTCCTCCTCCAAAGCAAGATATTATATATATATATATATATATCATGCGATCAAGGCCCGAGTGGGGGCTGAAACGCGTCATGACGGACTGGCTAAGGAACATCTAAAATAAAATTACCGTGATTGGCACTGATTTTGGGTCCGTTCTTCGTCTTTTCTGACAAAGGCAGCACTGTAGACGAATTTACTTATATATATATATATATCAGCAAACTCCTCGTAACTCTCCTCGTCTCTTTGAGCAGAAAAAGGAGCGTAGACCACAGCAAATTGGCGGTAAAGTTCGTTTATTGTTCCTTCTTACAGCGATGTAGCAGCCATTACGCGTTTCAGCCCCGGAGGGCCTTGATCACATGACACGCTGGTCATTGGTCACATGCTTTTTAAACCATTTTTTCATTGCTATTTTTTTGTAATTTAAAGTGCAAGTGTGCTTCAAAGTGACAGTGCTTTATACCACATGAGTAAAGTGACAACAAAGCATTAGCTTACTGACATTATCCCAGAATGTTGAAGGTTCACACAATATATGATATCCACAATGTAAACAACATCTCAGGGGCAAAGAAAATTACTTGAGTGCAAAATTCGCAATACAGTACAATTAGGATAAATCCTTAGTGCAAATTACTTGAAGTCAAACTGTGCAAACATCGCAAATTAAAACAACAACAAGCTGCCCACAAATATTAACTTTACCTAAAATCATAGCATAAATGCCGTTTTGTAAAGTAGTTGGTTAAAAACCCAAACTTGGTGTATTATTGGGAATCTGAGATGAATAGTAAAAATTGTAAAAAATGCAAATTAAACATACAGATTCTTTAAAAGTATTAGTTAAAAGAGCTGTATTGTACTGCCTAGGCAATTTTTATTGTGTGCAGTTGTTCTACGGGATTTTGGTCTGAATTAATCGTCTATCTGGTGGTTGATTATGGATGGACGTAAACTTGTCAAAGTAATGCTGATCACCCAGATTAGAGTGCTAAGTGTTAAAGTGCAAAGCAGCTATTTATTAAAAAAATAAATAAATAGAATGCTAAAATAGTAGTAAGTTTAAAAACATGTCATGATAAAATAATACCCTTAATGGTTTTATTTATCTAAGATCAGGGAGAACAGCTGTCAAAATTGGCCTATTAATATGCTCAATTGTATGTTGAGGTGAGCAATGGTTTGGATATTCAGTTTGAAACTAGGCCAAAATTGGAACTATAGAAATGTATGGAGGTCTTCAGTCATGTTAAGACCTCCTGGATGTTTACAATCTAGTTCCAAAATATATCTGGTTTCGAGTTTGCGTAGTGATTTTTCCCTGTCGCCACCTCTCTTAGAGATAGGGATTGCATCAATAATGAAATAAGTTAAAACTTTCGGGTCTGATTGATGCTTCTCCTTGAAGTGGCGAGCCACTGGGTAAGATTGATCAGCATGTTTAATTGCCCGAATATGTTGCAAGATTCTCTTGTGTCCCTGAAGTTTAGTGCTGCCCACATACCTTAGGCCGCATGGACACTGGAGAACATAAATCACATGATCAGTTTTGCATGTGAGGGCTTTGTCAATCTTAGTTGCCTGCGTCTTAAAGGGTGTGGTGTAAGATGTAGTGTTTACACCGTTTTGACATGCCTTGCAGGTTTTGCATTTGGTGAAGCCTAGTCTGCTGGACAGCCAATTGGATGTTGGTTTGTCCACTGGGTTATTCCGAACCAAGATATCCTTCATTGAGGGTGCTTTGCTGTAAGTGATGGAAGGTTTTGAGGGCAACAGATGGCCTATTACTGGGTCATTGAGTAAAATAGGCCAATTCTTTTTAATAATCTGGTAGATTTCTTTTTCCTGATTACTAAAGCCCAGGATAATTCTAAAGTCCTCTCTTGGGGGAGTAGTTATAGGAGGAAGGGTATCAGTTTCAGCAAGCTGTGATTTGGGTTGGAGCAATTGAGCCCTAGTTTGCTTCATGCTTTTCTGAATTGCTGTTTTGATACATTTTCGAGAGTACCCCCTCTCCATAAACCTATCTTGACTTGCTTGTTGTGCTGCTGATAGGTCAGTTAGATTGCTACAAATTCTACGCAACCTAATCATCTCACCGTAATGGATGCTTTGAATTAGGTGTTGGGGGTGGGCACTAGAAGCATGTAGTAGGGAATTTCCCGCTGTTGGTTTCCTATGGATTTTGGTTGCCAATAACCCATCATCGATATACACTTCAACATCAAGAAAAATGACTTTGTCAGAACTTATTTCAGCTGTGAATTCAAGATTAAGATCATTCTTATTCAATGATTTGATAAATTCTTCAGCTTCGGTTTTGGTACCATCCCACACAACAAAGAGATCATCTATATATCTCAGCCAGAGTTTTACATTGTTACGGAGAGTGGACTCATGTTGGCTCTTGAGGACCAGCTCCTCCCACCAGCCCATGTGTAAACAGGCATAGCTTGGGGAGAAGCTGGCCCCCATAGCAACTCCGCGAATTTGCTGAAACAAAGCACTCTGAAAGAGAAAAATATTGTTGTGCAAGCAAAATTCAATCATTTGAACCAGCATTTTGTTGTGTTGTTCTTGTTCCGGGGGTCTTTTGTTAAGATAGAATTGAACAGCTCTTAACCCATCCTGATGATTAATGCTGGTATAAAGTGATGTAATGTCCATCGTTATAAGTAAAAGTTGTTTTTGCCAGACAAAGTCATTGATTTTAAGAAGAAAGTCACTAGTATCTCTGAGGTAGGAGGGTAGACCTTGCACGAATTCTTGTAAGAAATAGTCTATGTACTGAGATGTTTTTTCCATTAGGCTGTTTCGCGCAGAAATTATGGGTCTTCCTGGAGGGTGAAGTGGGTCTATATATATATACAGTGACAAGCATTTGCAATGCAATCGGTATCGTATTTGTGAAAGTTACAGCCACTGGCGTTGCAAATGACAATGAGGTTGTTCTGCAAGAATTCTCTGCTGAATGCAGTATCAGAGCAGCAATGCTTTAATGTCTCTATTAAACAGCAGCTTTAACGCAAGTGTGGCAGATAACATCAGTGACGGGTGTCTTACGGCGCTGCAGAATTTTCTCCTGTTTGTGCAACACAGGGGTGTGCATTTTTGCACAGAACTGCGCAGCTGAGGCATGGAAGGTAACCCTGACACAGCAAATGTCTAAAAAAAACAAAACACAGATTTGCCACAACGCCATACACATTATTGGAGCCACGCAGCATTACCTCATGTTATGATAAAGTTAAACTGATTTTCATGTCATGTTTTCCCCCAGCTTGGACAACATGGCTATCCAGGAAACACAAAGCTGGTTCGCGAGCAGCTTGCATAGGCTTTCAGTTAACAGAAAGAAAAAAAATACAAACTAACGTGTCAATGACCAGCTGTGGACCGGAGAGACAAGATGGGATAGGGAAGGGAAACTCGGCAGAGGAGCTGGTAAGAGCTGCGATGATGAAAAAAGGCACGACCAACCAAGGTAAAAGATGAAGCGCCGCGGAGGCCATAAGATAGTGTCTTTCATGACATTTCCTGACGGTCAAAAGTATCACATAATGAGTAACTACCAGCATAGACCCTTGGTAGTATATTTTGGTCATTATTATAATCATTTAAACTTGTTTAAGCTGTAGAATGTAATATGTGAAATTAATAAAAACGCTTCTGCACAGAATTTCTTTAGTAAAAGCAGAACTCAACTGTCAGCGCTTAAGCACAGACGGCCTTAAAATGATCGCTCAGAGATGAGCCATATGAAGCACAGCAGCATGCAGCCCAACCATTAGCCCGCTTAAGCCTTCCAGGAAACACAGGGCTGGTTCGCAAGCAGTTCCCGTAGGCTTTCAGTTAACAGGAAAAAAAAATAATAGACTACAAACAAATGCACACAAAAGGGAGGGGGCTTCACATAACAGAGTCCTTGGTGCCAATGACCAGCTGTGGTCGGAGAGACAAGATGGGAAAGGGGCTGCCCTGCAGGGGAACTGGCAAGAGTTTTTCTGAAGAAGAAAAAAGCGTGGCCCCCATGGTAAAAGATGAAGCGCTACATGCGCCGTGTTGATTGAAGAAAACACGCTGGCGCCTCCTGAAGTGGCCGGTATGTTACACAGTGTGTGCTGGCAAAGCTGCCCGCTCTCCCCTGCAGCCTCCTATGCGTGCTCTCTACTGCCCAGGCAGGAATGAGCTCTCCAGGCAAACAAAAAGAAAATAGTGCCTCAAATGAACCAAAATATAAAAAAAAAAAGAAGAACAAATGTAACTGGAGCAGTCAGACAGCAAAAGGCGGGATGAACTAACTATATTCACCAATCACAAGCAGCCATTTACAAACGGCATGAACAATAGCCAATAGAAAACATGGGAGGTGCTTCAAGCCCAAGTTCTAGATACAGCAGGTCTCGAAGGCAATACCTAAAAAGGATTAGAGTGAGCATGATCCCCGTCTCACATGTGCTAAGAAACAGATTTTAAATAGAAGTCTGGACCAGAAGAAAACTTTTGTACAGTTCATGTATCTCTCTACATCTTACTAATGATATCAACTAGCCAGTTCGGGCTTCTAGGTCAAGCCTTTTTCCCCAGAGAACCCTCCGTCAATGGTATTGAATGCTGTGTACAAATCCACCAGTGCATGATACTGTGGGTCCTTCACCCCCATAAACAGGATGTCAGAAGCACTCGGGCCACTTGTAGGAAGCTGGCTCTGTATATACTATACCAAAATGTGGTATGGTGTGCACAGAGTCCAGTGGAACCCCAAAGGTAGGCAGAGGTAAAAGTATATCGCACCTTACTCTCTATTTGTTGTAGTGTGGGCGAGCAATAAAGCTTTATTAGAGGGTACTGTTAAGCATTTGTTGTACACACTCAGGCAGCAAATGATGTCACTCACTCAAAGACTGCACTCAGACCAATTTGTTTGTATCAAAAATATTATTTTGTTATTTTATTTCTAGAACCAAGCCAAGCCTGGTGCAGGTAAGTAAAATAATACTTTGCAAAATCGTATGCATTGATTTACAGATGAATGCAGGCTCAAATGCAGTTGGTTGAATTACAGGTAAAACAACAGTTCGAAATTTTCAGTTAGTTTACAGATTACTGTGTACGTTACTATTAGATTACTTTTTTAGATTACTTTTGCTAATCAGTGTGATATGCCTAGATAACACATTGAGACATTTCCTAGACAAAAGGTAAGTAATTCACTATTAGTACATTTGCAGTTTTTCCGTTTTTATACAAACCAACTGCCTACTTAGAAGAATTTTCAAGGAAAAACAGTCAAAGTTATCCTATGGAATAAAATTAAGTTAAAGGTTTGCAGGCAAGTACTTATTTGTGGGAGTTGGTATTCTGGGGTTAGAACTAGGGTTTCCCTAGGGTCAAGGATGCACTCTCAAAGCACCCTCAGCGGCACTAGGGCGGCCGGGTGCAGAGTGTTGAGGCCCAATGTTATCCAACGGGGATAGGGGGCCTCCGGTTGGTGGCTGCTCACGAGCAGGCCACAAGGTTGTGAGAACAAAGCTCCTAGTGTTAGGCTCAGGGCAAAGGGGGATCAGAGTTAGCATACAAGGTGCACCCGCAGCGGCGGTTGGGTACAGGGTGCTGTTTTGACGTCGGGTGCCCTGTTTTCAATTGGAGTTGCCGGTTTTGAATTTTGGCTGCAGGCTCGGTCAAGGAAGACGTCCGGGAGGAACCAACAGCTGGGCAAGTAACTTAGAGGGCACGGGACGTAGGTGCACCTCGGGTTCTCTTCTCCAGGGTACAGAGCAGTTGGATGCATTGGTGTCTTTTGAGGTCGGATTTCACCATACCGGGCCACTCCGTGCAGAGGCTGCAGGCGACGTAGGGGAGTCTTGGAGGGGTCCACCTATGATGGACACGGACTCTGGAGCACTGGGGGACCTCGCTGGGACCGGTGGGCCACTCGGACCGTAGGCGTCGGGTGCAGTGTTGGTTCCAGGCATTGGATTTCTTTGTCCTCAGCAGGCTCAGAGTCTGTCTTGGCTGTTTCTTTTGAACAGAGCTGCTGTTCACAGGAGATCCGGTCTTTGTTGAAGGTAGTCAGTCGTTCTAGGGGTTCTGGAGGTCACTGGCTGCAGAACAAGGTGACTTTTGGCACAGTATCTCTGAAAACTGCAGACAGGCCAGTAGGGCTGGGGCAAAGTCAGTTTTTCTCTGCAGTCTCCTCTGCTGGGCCTCTTTCGTCCTTCGTAGGTTGCGGGAATCCGATTTCTTGGTTCAGGGCTGTCCCTAAATACTGTATTTAGGGGGTGTTTTAGGGGTCTCAAGGACAGTAGCCTATTGGCTACTGACCTTAGGGAGACTACACTCTTGGTGTGCTCATCCCACATGCAGGGGGGGGGGGGGGGGGGGTGCATAATCCCTAATCCTGATTGGAGAGTCCCTGCCATCTCTACTGAAGAGTGGGATTCACCTTGCCTGCTGTGCAAATTGTTCCTGTCTGTTTCCCGCCAAAAAGGAGGGTAGACAGGAAGGGCGTCTGCTCCTGATAGCAGGAGAGGCTGGGGGTCGTGTTACAAAGGCGGCATGGCCTTTGAAGCTCCACTGCCACAGATGGCTGTTTCTGGCCTGGGGGGAAGTGTGAGCACCTCAGCCCGGGAAATGCTTTGTTTCTGGGCACTGGGAGTAAAGGTTCCCATCTAAGGGGTCCAGAAACATGTCTTGTGGTGGGAGGCTGGTGTGTACCAGTCTGGGACCCACCAGAGGCTGGTCGTTTTTCAGGGGACATCTCTAAGATGCCCTCTGTGTGCATTTTTCATTAAATCCCACACTGGCATCAGTGTGGGTTTAATGTGCTGAGAAGTTTGATACCAAACTTCCCTGTTTTCAGTAAAGCCATTATGGTGCTGTGGAGTTCGTAATGACAAACTCCCAGCACCATATACTCTTAATGGCATTACTGCACTTACAATGTCTAAGAATTTGGTGTAGACACTGTAGGGGTACAGTGATCATGCACCTGTACTCTCACCATTGGTATAGTGCACCCAGCTAGAAGGGTGGCTGACCTATGCCAGGGCAGTGGGTTGAAGGCATGGCACACAGGGATGTGTGCCATGTCGACTCTTCACTTTGCTCTGCAGTAAAACACACAGCCTGCAATGGCAGTGTGTGTGTGTAAAGGTACAGGGCTTCTAAGGGTGGCACAATAAGTGCTGCAACCCTTAGAGGTCTTCCCTGGCCACAGTGCCCTTAGTACCCATGGTACCTTGTACAAGGACTGACATGTGGCCAGAGAGGTGCCAATTGGGGGTACAAGGTACAATTTTGGGAAAGAACACAGGCCTTGGGAACCTGATTGGCAGGGACCCAGGGCACATCAAGTCAAAGTGCATCAGTAGTCAGGCAAAAAGTGGGGGGGTTACTGCACAGACACCCAGCTTCCTACACCACTATAATGTGGAGATCCCCGCAGGTAAACAGGTTTGAAATTCAGGCATAACTCCATTACTCAAGTAACTCCTGCAGAATAATCACATTTAAAAAAAAAAGTATTGTCATGCAAAAGCATAGCATAGATAGAGAACAATAATTTAAGGGCACATTCAATTTGTCTATTGGCATAAGCAGAGCAATTACCCAAATGTTCTTAACAATGATCATGATTGGCCTAAACAGTATAATCAGTATGAGGATCAATACACCTAGACATTGTTAGAGCACAAGTCATCTAGGCCAAGCGATTTAGAAGTTTCATCCACAAAATCATCTTAACAATGACATTTGGGTTTAAGGCGAACTTATGAAGTCTGCAGGGGGCTGTGGTAGTGGTTGTGCGTTCCTGTTGAGAGCAAATTAAACGTTCAAGTATAGAACCTACGTCAATTTTGAGATACGCCTACCAGATGTTTGCTGGTTTTGGTGGTATGCCTCTAGCTACTATTTACAAACAAATCCAAACTTTCCCTTCTTGAATAATGTCTAACATCCTGGTCCAGTGTGTTCTGCATGATTCTTGATTTTTTAAATTTTTTATTTAATAATGGTTTTAAATTGCTGGCCAACTCCTAGCCTCTATCTGAATTACAATGCTTTCTTTGATGTTTTAGTGGCGATTTCAATGCAGAGGCACAGCTGCTGAACCTCAAACCAATGATGAATTTGAAGTCCACATTGTTCAGTTTCAGTATTAATTCCTCTGGAGTCCATAGTGCTGTCAACAAAATTGGACAGTGGAATCAGTCAGGTCCTATTCTAGACCTTTGTGAATTCATCTTGGAAATCCACAACTGTGCACCTCCATTAACGCACAACTAAAAACACACTTTTCAATTAAATTCATAATATCGAGCATATCACAAAGGTTGAAAGCGCAATTTAAATCAGACTCTTACTGTTTCCAGGAAGTAAACAGCAGTTGATTAGAATTAAGTCATAACTTGTGTTTGCTGAGATGTCGAAATTAATATTAACAGTTCAAAAGTAACCAGATGTAAAGATCAAGGGTGACTAGCTGAGAAAATTCAAAAAATCTATGGCAAGGCCACACGTTGGCCCACCCCTAGGAGAAGATACATAGTCTAAATGATAAAAAATATACATAAATCCTGGGAGAATATCCGTCGAAATGATCAAGCCTCTTGAAGGAAAAAAAACTGAATTGTGTAACAAAGGATATTACATCAGAACACTCTGAATGGCAAATGGAACCATGTAAAGTTGCAGGAAATTTAACAACAGGGTTACCTCTGCCTTTCTAGTGGTATATTCGGCACCAATTAATGGCTAATGATCTCTACATTTATGATTGTTTTTGCAAGCCATCTCAAGTCAGGTTTAACAGTAATTCCAAGAACCACCCACACCATCTATCTTTGGAAAGGGCTCACCATAATACGGTCTGGCAATATCTGTCATTTGATTGGATCCAAATAGGGAAACGCAGGAACTTTTTGTTGAAAAATATATTGGCAGAATATCAAATGTAGTATAAAGGTTCTCAATTTAAGTTCCTATCAGATTCCTGACTTTGAAGTTAGTAAAACTTACTTATTTTCACTAGTGTAATCCCTTGGACAATCAAAAACGTTTACTCCTGTAAAAGCATCCCATCACACATGTATATGAATTTACATGATCATTTGTACTCCTTAATAAAAACTGAGTTTTGAAAGGGTGCAGTGGGAAGTGCTTAAGTGTCAAATTGTGAATGACAATGAGATGCATGCCACAATGATTGGTCTGCTAAAGTATGTCAATCAAGCAGCTTCCAATAACTATTGCCAAACTGGAACCCATCACTCTGCTCTGCCAATATACATCTTACCTAAGTAACAGAACTCAGAGTTCCATTACTCTAGACATGTAACTCAATTGTCTACATATATGGGAGACTATTGACAGCTAGGCTGCTGTAATTCAAATCAGGTTTACAGCACCTCCAAACTATGATACCAAGAAAACCACATATTGCTACCTATACATTTTGGCATAACATCACTCATAAAGAGGACTACAGAACAGCATGTTGTTGTGTTAATGCACCTCAAATCTGACCAGCATCCTTCCTATTATTACAATGTGTGAAGTATAGGCACTTCACTACCACTACACCTGCCTGCCAGCCTGCCTACAATATCTTAGCTAGGTACCAATATATGCCTCATTATAATAAAGCTTGACTGCAACATCTCCATACAATCGGAATTATGGGACCTACAAAGATAATTAGGCAATGTGCCTCCCAGAACATCTATGCAACTCAAATGTAACCCGTTTGAGTGCATAGCTCTGAAAAAACTGGATCTTGTATTATACATAAAAAATTAAATTACTTTTTCTTTACAAGAAAATCCTGTACTGTTGTGTTAAGCTATATTTTTGTGGTAGTTGCTAAGCTAACCTTAATCTATACAATTGGGTCTAGCACACTTCAGCAAATGAACCAAGTACTACAGCACTACCAATGCACCTCAATATCTAAACTCACCTGAAGACTTACATGCAGCATCCAATGTCAGTCCAGAATAGATGCTGACAACAGTGCCTCTTTACTAATGTTCTGAAACACAACTTTCAAGATATTAAAGTCACACTCCTCGAGCCAATGAAGCTACAGTAATGTTCGGGGTGCTCTGGCCATTTTTGATATTGTACATTTTAATTGCAAGACAACTGTGATCTACAGTAATTCTCTGTTCAGTACAAAACTGTAAAAAGCCTCCAGCATGCTTACAGGAAACCTGTCAAATCCTCAAACAACAGGGAGAACACACTTTGCATACAAGTTTGTATTTTAAAGGGGGACCATAATTAATTCAGAAAACATTCCTTACCCTATCCTCGTGCAGCAAGGCCAGAGTCTGGTTAGCTTCTTCCTGGGAACTGTCTTCGTTCTCCTCTTGGATGTACGGACACCATATTATTCTACGGAAGTTGTTTAGTGGTGTGCTGTCTGGTCTTTTTATATTAGTCCATATCTCGTCTCTGATCAGTAAGTTAAAGTAATTCATGTTCCACTTGTCATACACACTCATACTACGAGGTAGCACACTTTATGAAATGTGCCCATTGCACATAGCACCTAACTTGACATATTATTACTGGAGCAGACTAGTATCTAGTACTATCAATCATGTACATTATTATTCAGTTTATTTACATAGGAAATCTGATGACATTTCATTTTTTCAACGGAGAGCCATGGGTCCACTGATCACTAGAGGTAGGCGGAATTTGCGAAATTCACTTTCGCAAATTATCGCGAAAATGTTAAAAATCTCCGCAAACACGCAGAATTTTTTTTCCCGCCCGTTCGCGGTATTTTCTGTGTGGTCGCGGCTCGCCAACTTACCCATGCGGTTGCTCGCGGGCGCGGCCGTCTTGTTTTCACTTGTCTCGCGGTGCATGATCGCGAGAAGAAAGATGTGATCGCGCGACGAATGACGTTACTGCGGGCACGAACCGTCGCGAGACAGCGCAAGTGGCTACCAACAATCCAACATCTCGTGGAAAACGCGACCGGATCGGGAAAACTGGTCAGCGAACGCGGGGATTCAGGTAAGGCGATCGCGCGCACACGAGAATGTATTATTTTACAGCACGAACAAGCAAAAAATTTCCGGTAAAATGCGGATTGCGGAAATTTTGACATTTTCGCGCTCTCCGCGCATCGCAAAAATTTCAAATTATCGCAATTTACGCGAGCGGAACCGAATTTTAGCCCAGGCCTACTGATCACCGTTACTGGCAAAACTGAGTTTTATACATTTTGGGAAAATGCCATGAAAGAATTTGAATTCATGTGCAACTCGTGAAATGTGGAGACAGAACTAAGCCTTTGGGAACACCCTAAAATGAATCCACATTTATCAGAGTAGCTTTAGTCTCTCTTGCATGCTTCATCCTCCAACTATTAGGTTAAGGGAACGCTTTCACTCCCTCCTTATAGCCCCAGTCAGATTTCTTTCTGCACTGCAGGATCTAGAAACGTTTGCAGAGCCCTCACACTGCTTAATGATGGAATTGTCATGACCAGTAATTAGAATGGCTGCATCCACGGCTCCCACTGTGATCAATTAAAAATCTCTTTTCCATAACAGATCGGTTTATTCTTCCAATATTTTAACCTTTGCTCCTTCATGGATCTGATCAGTTAATCAATTGTCAATTATTGATCCAGATATTTCTAAAATTAGCCCTCTGACACCACCTGGCTGCTTTTCAAATATCTAAAAAATTACTCATACACTAATCCACAAATGTGCCTACTCTGGGTAAGGTTCTACCTTCATGACAAATTTAGCGTAATTCAGTTATGCAGTTTTATCAATGGAATATATCAAAATGTCTTTGGTACCTACATTGGAAAATACTACGGTCTTGCTACTTGTCGCGTTGCGTCTTCTGCAAGGATCACCACAACACCACGTAAGTTGGTATTTCTTTATTAGATGTCATTTGCAGCCAGCATGCTGCACGTCCTATCTCGTCCCCTGCTTCCTGTGCTCTGCCCCCTCGCTTCCCCTGACCGGAACTGGTGCCCGGTGACCTGTCGTGCCCTCTGCCCTCTCCGAGGTCCTAGTGCCCTATATCTCAGGACACTACATCTCCCCCCTTTGTCACAAAGACGTTATGACAGTAGCATTAGTTAGTAATCAGAAAATTGGACAGTTTCTTTGGTCGAGTCTGTTGCAAGATGTGAAAGTATCGATCGATGTGACCCGTGAGATGCTGCTTAGAGCGGCATCTCACATTTCTTCTATTAGTCTCTTTGGTCTCACAATGTCTCTTCTCGGCCTCGTCACAAGTCCTTGGCCCTCCTTTGGCCTGGTGGCTTCTTCTGCACCTGCTCCGTTGCACTCCCTTTTTGTTGTCTCTTCGATGCCTGTCACTTGCTCTTCGTCCTTTTCTTCTTTTACGCCTTTGAAATGTGAGCTGTTCCTTGTTATTCGTCGGTTGTCTGATTCTGTTGTTATCATTGTTCCTTTCACTTGTGTTATCGTCAACGGGTCCTGGGCGAATGGACTGTCTGACTTCCGCTGCTGTCTCTGTCGTACCACTACAGTGTCTCCTTCATGGAGGTGTGATTTGATGGCATGTCGTCTTTCGTCAGCATATTCTTTCATTTTTCTCTTGGCCGCCTCGTCTTTAGCTGCCACGCTCTCGTGCCCTGGTGCGGTCAGTCCTTCTACCTGCGGCAGCCTCGTTCTGGTTGTCCTCCCTAGTACTAGCTCCGCCGGGCATTTCCCTGTAGACCCGTGAGGCGTGTTTCTGTAGTCTCTCAGTATTTGGCATAGTGCTTGGCCCAGGGAAATCTGCGACAGCTTCGCCCTCTGAACTGCCTTCTTGATGTTTCCCATGAACCTCTTGACCATGCCATTTGCTTGTAGCCATAGTGGTGTTATCTTTCTGTGCTGTATTCCGAGGTAGGCCATGAACCTTCGAAATTCCTTTCCTGAGAACGGAGGACCATTATCAGTTATCAATGTCTCTGGCGAGCCCCATGTTGCGAATATGTCGTCCAGAACAGGTAATGTTGCGGCTGCTGACGTTGAGGAGACTGATCTCACAATGGGGAATCTGGAGTATTCATCTATTATGACCAGTAGGTAAGTTCCCGCGTCTAGAGGTCCATAGAAATCGGCAGCCACTGTCGTCCATACAGCCCTTGGCAGTTCCGACATGTGTAATGGTTCTTGTCTTGCAGGCGGACCTGTCGTTTGACAGAGGTGACAGGCCGCAATCGTATCTTCGACTAGACTGTCTAACCCAGGGAACCACACTTTTTCTCTCAGCAGCTTCTTTGTCGCCACAATGCCCCTGTGTGACTCGTGTGCAATGCTGACCACTTGGCGTCGTAGTGAGCTTGGAATGACTATCCTGGTGTCCCCCATTACAATTCCACTATTTGTCTCCGAGAGTTCCCCGCTTATTTTCTGTAGAGCCAGCATCTCCTCCTTGTTTACTCCTCCCTTCCATGTGCAGTTGTTGTTTACATGTCTCCACCTTTGCTGTCTCATCGTTTCTCTGGCTGCTCGGAGAGTGTCATCTTTTTCCGTTTGTCTCTCTATTTCTGTTAGAGTTACTGGTGCAGGCGTGCTTTGCTTTAACACGAAGTTCAAGTATTCTTCTGCCATTGAGGCCTTTTTTCCAGTATGCGGTAGTGGATGCCGTGACATGTAGTCTGCTGGATTATGTTCTTTCCCTGGTTTGTGGACAATTTTGAAATCGTAATCCATTAGTCTGATGCCCCAGCGCTCGATGCTAGGCGGCATCTTTGCCGCTGGGTTGCCGTAAATTGTTACTAGTGCTTGGTGGTCTGTGATGATGGTGAACGGCTTCCCGTACACAAACATGTGGTAATGCTCTCATGCCCATACCACCGCCAAGCTTTCTTTCTCCGGCTGGGAGTACGCCTTCTCAATGTCTGTCAAGCTTTTGCTGGCGTATGAGACAATCTTCCTTGGTGACTCCTTTCCTGGCAAGTGTTGTGCTAATATCTCACCTAGCCCCACTGGGCTGGCATCGACCGTCAGCTCGGTGCAGAGCAGAGGGTCAAAGTATGCGAGGTGCTCCACAGTCATCACGGCCTTCCTGATCTCTTCGAACGATTCATTGCATTGTTGGGACCAGACAAATTTCTGGCCCCGTTTCGTTAGTTCTCTCAGCGGCGTGCTCACCGTGGCAAAGTCTTGTATGTATCTGGCACAGTAGCTTGCCAGGCCTAGGAATGATCTTATTTCTGCCACATCTGACGGTGGCTTTGTGTTCTTCAGCGTCTCCACTTTGCTGGGATCAGGCCTCATCCCTTTTTTCGAGAATATGTGCCCGAAGAATATCAGTTCTGTTCTCCCTAGCTCGCACTTTTCTCCATTCAGTGTTAGTCCGGCCTGCTTTAGTTGTTTACACACTTGCCTTAGGCCGCTATCGTGTTCTTCGTCCGATTTCCCAAACACTAGGATGTCATCACTGTAGTTGAAACTGTTGTGCACTGGTCGTATCACCTGTCTTATTGTCTCCTGAAATATGTCGGCCGCTGACGAAATACCAAAGCTGAGCCTTTTGTATCTGAATAGTCCTAGGTGTGTGGAGAATGTCGTTTTGTACCTTGACTGTGGGTCCAGCTCTAGTTGGTGATACCCTTTGCACAGATCTAGCTTTGAGAATCGGCACGCCCCTGTCAGCCTGCTGATCATGTCGTTCAGATGAGGTCCTGGATGACGTTCCCTCGATATTGCAGTGTTCGGTATTCTCATGTCTACACAGATCTGTATTTTGGACGTGTTCTTCTTCGGGACTGCTACAATTGGTGATACCCATGGTGTCGGCCCGTCTGCAGGCTCAATTATGTCTTGCTGCAGTAGGTTGTTTAATTCTTCTTCCACTTGCGGTTGTAAATGAATCGGCACTCTCCTGTGATGCTGTGCCACTGGTCTCACAGCTTCGTTTATGTGTAGGGTGATCTGTTTGTCTTTTAGCTTTCCCAGTCCCTGCAGTATTTCTTGATATTCTTGCAGTATGTTCTCTTTTTCTGTCATGTGATATGTCATAGCCAGCAGCCCCATGACTTGTGCCGTGACGTTGCTCAGCAGGCACGGTGCTGGGATGTCCCCTTTCAGCACGTGCATCTCTTCTTGACATGTCATATCCTGATATGTCAGAGTTTCAGTGAACTTGCCCATGTTTTCGACGGGTGTCTTTGATCCCCACGTGAACACATCTACTTTTGATGGCGATAATGTTGGCTTTATTCTCATCTTCATGTACTCTGACATGCACATTATGTTGCATGTTGCGCCACTGTCTAACACAAATTTTGTTCTGTGGCGCCCGACGTCAATGTCTACTGTGGCCGTCTTTTTTATTTGCTGTTTCTCCACCAGCTGGATGTGTTCCTGCTGTCTTCCTTCTTTTGGTGTGTCGGACATGAGGTATTGCCGTGCTTCCCTCCCAGCCGCCGTCTGTTCATCCGACTCTTCAGACGAGCCTCTCTCTGCTGTCTCCATGTGTCGGGCATGTCTTGTGCCTGTCGTCCTTGGTCTGGCTGTTCGTCCCCTTTCGTTCCTGAATTGCCTGCTCATGCAGGTGCTTGCGAAATGGTTGTCCCTGTTGCATTTTCTGCATTTCTGGCCCATTGCTGGGCAGGTGCCAACGTGTGGGAAATCAAGGCCGCATCTGTAGCATGTGACCACTTGTTTCCTGGGATGTTGTTGCTCCCTGTTGTCGTTCCTTTTGAAAATTTCCGTCATCCGATGTGCCATCGATGTTCCTTTTTCTTTGCCTATTTGTATTTGTTTGGCATGTTCCGTGGCCCGTGCTTCTGTGCGGGTCATCGTCAGTATTTTCTCAAGTGTTGTTGGTTCTTTTAGAATGCGTGCTCTGAACTCTACTGACAGACATCCTACGATGAGACGCATTCGTATTGCTTCTTCATTGTCAAATTTATCGAATTCGCAGTATGTCACCAACTTCCGCAATCTTGTCGCGAAGTCATCCATGCTCTCTTCTAGTTGTTGGCATGCTGTGTGGAACGTGTATCTTTCAAAATCGATGTTGCGTTAGGGGTCGAATTTCTCCGTGAGACACGCTTTCGCGACTTTGTAATCCGCCGTTTTTTCACTCGGAAGTGTCATCAAGTCTTCTATCTCGTCTCCCGCAAGGTTAACCAGCAGATCTAGTTGTTTGCCCTCTACGACGTCCGTTGCGCGTATGTAGCGTTCAAATTGTCGTAGCCATCTCTGCCATCTGATGCCTGCTTGCGGTTCCGAAATATTAAATGGCAGTGGCCTGCGGAACACAGCTTGTGTGCTCCTTGCCTCTTCGTCACCCATATCCTTCATTTTATTTTATTTATTTATTTCCTCTTCTTCCTTGTTCCTCTAGTGCTATTTTCTTTCTTTGGCACCTTTATCTTTTGTTTCTCCTTTAATTTAGACCTTTTTTAGTCTATTTTCCTTTTTGCCTGACTTTAAAATGGCCTCCCGGCCTTCCTGTGTTGCTATTGGCCCAATTTGCCTGACTCCAAGATGGCCGCCGTACTCAGCCGCGATTTCGCGTTGTCCGGGACTTTGCCTGACCCTGCAAAATGGCCGCCGTCTATCTTGGACGCTGATTGGCCCAATTTGCCTGACTTTAAAACGGCCGCCTCCTCTCGCGAAAGTTCGTTGAAACTCACGCGCGGGAGGGATTTTAATCTTTTCCTCGGCTGCCTCGTCAATTTCAGTTTCGTGCTGCTCTTACTTGCGCTAGCAGCGCCGGCGTGGGCTCCCGCAACGATGTTCTTTTCTCTGCTGGGCACTTCGGACCAGGGTGGGCTCCTGGCTCTGACTTTATATCCGCGACCGGGTGGGCTCCGACAGTCGCCGCGACGCGTGGATTTCGATCCCGCCTCGTCGCCAGTTGTCGCGTCGCGTCTTCTGCAAGGATCACCACAACACCACGTAAGTTGGTATTTCTTTATTAGATGTCATCTGCAGCCAGCATGCTGCACGTCCTATCTCGTCCCCTGCTTCCTGTGCTCTGCCCCCTCGCTTCCCCTGACCGGAACTGGTGTCCGGTGACCTGTCCTGCCCTCTGCCCTCTCCGAGGTCCTAGTGCCCTATATCTCAGGACACTACACTACTCAAACACATTTAATTTTGTCCCATTCAACAGATGTGCACAAAACCTGATCTAACAATACTAAGTTGAATGAGCAGATTGCATTGAAATATGTCAAAGTATATATTTCAATCCTCATTGGACCCTTTGCCAGTTTTAGATTTTTTATGAAGAAATAGCACACTGATTTTCTAAACCCAAAATATGATAAACTCAAAGAGGCTTTTTCACCCTCACCATTCATATTTGTTGCAATATAACAGGGGATTTCAACTATCTGCAACAAACGTTTTCCTTTGTGGGCTTGCACAGATAAAGTCACTCTTGGAACCACCTCATAACTATTGCCAGCTTGCAGGACATTAAACTCTCCAAGGTCAAGTTGGTAGGACTGAGTAAAACGTTTAGAAAGTTACACAAAGTTTCACCAAACAGTATCTCAGTTAGGAAATAAAAATAGAAAAACATTTCCATAACCATAAAGTCAATATCACTGACTTGGTGATGTGTATCTATCTTATTAACTTTCTTCTCCCATATTGGAAAAGAACTCCCACACCCAGAAAAATCAAGTAAAGAAATAAATCTACTGTGTCTGCTACACGTTTTAAATTCTCAAAAGTATCAAAACAGTTTTGTGGAATTCCCCCAATGCATTAGTCATCACCTCACAAAATGTTTCATAATTCAATTTGGAACTGCAAAATGGGTTGCAAATGTAATGGTTGAATTATCAATAAAATTAAACCTCTTTCTCAAACAATACTTAAAGTATTTACACTAAACCTAAGAATGATCTATTCTGAGCGTAGTTCTACTTTCTTGCTTAGTTTCGGGTAAAGCTGTTCAATATTTATTCAGCATTTTTCGCCAGTGCAGACATCAATACTTCCTAATGGAGTTAGATTGGATGTTTTGGGACCATCTACCTACCCTAACAATTGGCTCCCCTAACCCCGTCTGCACTCAATTTTAAGAGAGAAACCTTAATGGATGGGAAAAATCACTGACAAAATGAGAGCATACTCATGAAACTAGCCATGTTTATTAGCAGTCCAAAAGATCTTCCGGAAGGAAAGCGGAGCTGTTACTACTGACTAGCCTTTGTTTTCTCTAAACTACAGAATTTTCTATCCATAAAAATCGTAAGATGTTTCCAGTATGCATTCTGGCGCTGTAAAATAGAACTGATCAAAAATGCTTTCAACTTGCTCAATTTATGTTTCCTAATGAGTTCTTGGGCCGCATAATGGGCATGTGTTAAGACGCAGTTCTGAAATAATAAGCATAAGTAAAAGTGCTAAGCTTGAAAACGATTCCATTCAATCTTCACCAGGATAAATTATTCATGCTGGATAGTGCACATGCGCACATATAAATAGCAAAACTCTCTGGTCAGAGAAAGCCTTTATTAAAAGTCCAACAGTCTAGGACAGTGGTCTTCAAACCATTTAATGCTGCTCTCCCCTATAAATACAAAAATCAATGCGGTGGTGCCGCGCCGTGGCCAGGTAAGCCACTAATGTATTGAAAGAAAGTTTTACCCAAGGCTGGCACACCCAGGAGAATTTCAAGCTCTAATCAGCGAAGGGCAAAGGCACAGCCCCGACTGCGTCTCGGGAAACAGCGGGTCTGCCTCTGATTAGCCATGAGGCGGAACGGGAGATGCTCTTTTGATTGTATGAGCGATTGCACAAGGACAATCCTAATTCCCTGCTTTTTTATTTTTTTTAAGGACTGCCAGCAGCATGTGACCCACTGGGGTTGGATTGTACTACGAATCCCACCATGCATCTCTGCTCATTGGAGCGAGTACCTACGAGATGTTGAAATAAAAGAGGACAAGATTCGTTGCACACAGCTGTTGTCAGTTTGCATTGGTCCATGAGGAAGAGTTACCCTCGAAACGTGTCGGACCCGAGACGCAGTGGGGGACTGTGCCTTTGCCCTTCGCTGATTAGAGCTTGAAATTCTCCTGGGTATGCCAGCCTTGGGTAAAACTTTCATTCAATACATTAGTGGCTTACCTGGCCACGGCACGGCACCACCGCGGTAACAGCGCGTCTGCCTCTGATTAGCCATGAGGTGGAACGGGAGATGCTCTTTTGATTGTATGAGCGATTCTGTTGTCAGTTTGCATTGGTCCATGAGGAAGAGTTACACTCGAAACGCGTCGGACCTGAGACGCAGTGGGGGACTGTGCCTTTCGCTGATTAGAGCTTGAAAGTGTCCTGGGTGTGCCAGCCTTGGGGATAGATATATATATATATATATATATATATGACACTTCTGTTGTCCTGCGCATGAAGACGCACTCAATAACAAGCGGGCCCCGTCATTTGTAACAGAGTCCTTTATTCCAATAAAATCAGCATTCATTTTCAAGCTTGATTAACCGCCCTACGCGTTTCAGAGCAGTATGCTCCTTGTTCACAGGCTTGCACAAACAAATTAGCAGACTCACAGAGAAGTTCAAGTCACCATCAGTTCCTGCTTTTATCACCCCCCAGTGGGCAAGTTCCGGTACATTTTAATCAATTGCATCCTGGGACTTGAAGTTATTCTCGCGCAATATCTCCCTTCGGTGGGTTCTGCTGCCTTTGTAATTACTTAGTGCATCAATTACCTGCCCTCCAGTGGATGCTCAAAAAGGGGAGTCCGGTTTACATTAATATCATTAAACTTGTTATCCCACTATGTAATTCCAGTATTAAGCAGCTGGCCATATCGTATTCCAATGGCGATGCAGTCTTCCCGGACTGGCCGGCTGAAACATCACACTTCTGTTGTCCTGCGCATGAAGACGCACTCAATAACAAGCGGGCCCCGTCATTTGTAACAGTCCTTTATTCCGATAAAACCAGCATTCATTTTCAAGCTTGATTAACCGCCATACGCGTTTCGGTGAAGCATGCTCCGTGTTCACGGGCTTGCACAAACAAATCAGCAGACTCGCAGAGAAGTTCAAGTCACCATCAGTTCCTGCTTTTATCACCCCCAGTGGGCATGTTCCCGTACATTTTAATCAATTGCATCCTGGGACTTGAAGTTATTCTCGCGCAATATCTCCCTTCGGTGGGTTCTGCTGCCCTTGTAATTACTTAGTGCATCAATTACCTGCCCTCCAGTGGATTCTCAAAAAGGGAGTCCGGTTTACGTTAATATCATTAAACTTGTTATCCCGGTAACAAAGAGCTTGCTGCTTCCAAGCAAAACCTCTAATAATAACAAGATTAGGGAGTGTAGAGGGAAAACCCTACACGGGCTCTAGAGGTGGATACGTCCTCCACTCTGAATTAGTTACCAAACATAAGGATCCATCTCTTGGAGAAAAACAAAAAACCTGGGTTCAAAAAACTAGGATAGATGGGTGTGCGTGTCCCACAATGGTTGGACACACACAAAGTTGTTTAAATACCCCTCACACACCAAGAATGACCCATGGTGTCATGCTTCATCATAGGGGTCTTCCCGCCCCGCTGCGGGACGGGGCGTGCTACGACCTGCGACTACGCGGGAGCACTAATGATAAAGTGCTATGTGTAATGCAAAGGGTGGGTCTGGGGTAAGTGTAAACATGAGATTAAAAAGGACCTGGCCCCTTAAGACAAAAAAAACTTTAATAAGTCAAGGGGGGCTGGTACTAGTAAAAAGGTGGTGCAGAGATTTCCTACTCAATGTGTGGTTACTCCTAATATCTTGTCAACATGTTTCGATGCAAAGGCATCTTCGTCAGGACAGGGCTAAGATCCCTCCTATGTGGAAAGCATGTACTTATGAGAATACTATAAACATAAGTGCAACTAGTCATGCATAAATATACAGTACCTAATAGTATGCATATATGTTCTGTAAAGGAAAAAAGAGAAAAAGGACAAGTACTTGTTTAGTGTCCCAAGAAGTAAAAACATTATACCTGCAAACATAAGAAGTGTGCCACAAATGTGACAAAAACGTGATCGTTAGCCATAAGTCTTAATATTGCAGAAAAAGGTGCGGTGACCTGTAAGGAAATAGAGACAGCACAAGACACTACAAACAGATACCAAAAAACACACACACTATAAAATGCGTGGACTATTCTCTAAAATAGAGATAGACACAGTGGTAACATGAATCCATACTTAGGTGTATGTAAGGTTTTGCCTCATGAACCTTGAGAACGGGTGGAGAAATCAAGGGGCCTCTATGCTAAATAAAAAAGCAAAAAGAAAACGGAAAATAAAAAGTAGCTGTTATCACCAGAATGCTACTTGAAAAATGAAAGGCTGCGTCGGTATCCTCGAACGGCTGTGCCGTACTCACGTGCCCTTGTACTGCTAATCGCTCAATGTGCATCCATCCCGCGGTTCCGCTGATATGCGGGACACTGTCTAACGTGCTTAAGTATAGCCAGCCACTGCTAAATTACGGGGAACTCGTTACACCTGGTACGCTACAATGGCTTCCGGTTTAGAGGTTAGTGGAAGACTAGACCCGGGAGAGTTAAAATCTTCCAGAAACCGGAAGTGAGGACCCGTGGTGGGTTTTAGGAAAAGCAGTTCCGAACTAATGATAAATATCGTAAGCAAAATTGCTCGTATGTTGCAGAGCCTCCAATATCAATGACTGGGTAAAGAACATTCATGTTACCACTGTGTCTATCTCTATTTTAGAGAATAGTCCACGCATTTTATAGAGTGTTTGTCTTTTGTTATCTGTTTGTAGTGTCTTGTACTGTCTCTATCTCCTTACAGGTCACCGCACCTTTTTCTGCAATATTAAGATTTATGGCTAACGATCACGTTTTTGTCACATTTGTGGCGCACTGCTTATGTTTGCAGGTATAATGTTTTTACTTCCTGGGGCACTAAACAAGTACTTGTCCTTTTTCTCTTTTTTCCTTTACAGAACATATATGCATACTATTAGGTACTGTATATTTATGCATGACTAGTTGCACTTATGTTTATAGTATTCTCATAAGTACATGCTTTCCACATAGGAGGGATCTTAGCCCTGTCCTGACGAAGATGCCTTTGCATCGAAACATGTTGACAAGATATTAGGAGTAACCACACATTGAGTAGGAAATCTCCGCACCACCTTTTTACTAGTACCAGCCCCCCTTGAATTATTAAAGTTTTTTAGTTTTAAGGGGCCTGGTCCTTTTTAATCTCACGTTTACACTTACCCCAGACCCTCCCTTTGCATTACACATAGCACTTTATCAATAGTGCTCCCGCGTAGTCGCAGGTCGTAGCACGCCCCGTCCCGCAGCGGGGCGGGAAGACCCCTATGATGAAGCATGACACCATGGGTCATTCTTGGTGTGTGAGGGGTATTTAAACAACTTTGTGTGTGTCCAACCATTGTGAGACACGCACACCCATCTATCCTAGTTTTTTGAACCCAGGTTTTTTGGTTTTCTCCAAGAGATGGATCCTTATGCTTCCAAGCAAAAGCCTGGCTTTGATGGGTTTGGAGCAGAGTGAATATGTCAGGAGCCAGAACCATCTCTACAGGATGACTCTGCTGACTGAACGTCGTGAATTATTCAAATTCATGGTTTGCTGTAATATTGCAGCTTCCCGCGGATTTATCCTGGTTTGAATAGAGGCTTGGCGAGGGGATTACGCTGCACGAAGAGCGCAAGGTGAATAAACATCGGAATGGACTGTATTGAGGTTTGGCTTGCCTCTGAATGAACTTTAGATGACTGTACGATATGGAATTATTTGCAAGTCGATATGGCGTTAAGGAGTATTTACCTTGCAAATATGGCGGCCATACTCAGTGAATATCTTTAAGTCCTAGCTTTCTTACCACAATCCATCAAGCGCCAATCAGGAGAGACAATTCTGTATTTTAAATGCTATGTCGTGCATTTGGTATTAACACCTTTTGGCACTGAAGAAAGCTGTTGCTGAAACGCGTCTGCTAATAAAGGGTGCGAGTATTCCCTGAGAGTGCCTACGTGTGCTAATTTTCGCATGCGCTTGGAGCTGTATCTATATACGTGAGTCCCATCCTCACAATTAAACACGGCACCCGCCTGAGAGTTCGGTAAAAGCCTGGCTTTGATGGGTTTGGAGCAGAGAGAGAATATATATATATAACTATATATATATATATATACATACTGAAAAGCGTGTATTCGCGATGAAAAATGCGTGTATTTTCAGAGCACATGTGTGGAGAAAAATGGTTGGATTTCCAAAACATATTAAACATTGATATTCGAGTGATAAAACTCAAATGGTATTGGGGAGCACTTATTACTAATATTGACTTACTGCTAGTGACATTGCAACAATGGTTGTTATGTGTTACCTATGTAGAGGCATTTCACATTGACAAATCATTTTTTTACATTACTGCTGAAAACCATGCCTGATGTACCGAGGTGATCCCTGCTGGTAATATTGCATGGGGGGGGCACTAAAATAACCTGGTCTGATGTAGTTACTATTGCATCTCTAGTAATATTAGTAGCTCATGAGAATTTTCATAGAAAATAAGTAGCTCTTGTTACAGTAAAGGTTGGGGGGCCCCTGGTCTAAACTAACTAAAACTCAACTGAGACTGAGCTCCCTGACACATAGGCTGTACTTTACATGGCCATCCGCCTGAGAACGGTAGACAGAAACATTAATCTTAGGTATCACAAACATACATGATCTCTTGAGTGATGAGATTTGGTCAAGTTTTCAATTACTTTGTGCACAACAAAAGGTTGCTTTGCATGTTTACAAGCAAATATATACATAAAAAGGATATTGTATTTTTCCATTCTCCATACTCAGGTGCCATACAAAGAGGTTGCCGACTTCATCGAGGCAGGCCAGCAGGCTAGAGTTGAGGTGAGCAAAGGCCAAGTCTGTCACGCTGCCCATGATACCTTTCAGCAAGATTCGCTCAGCTGTGGTGACACTCAAGACCCGAACCATGGCAGATCCATTTGCACCTGAAAACAAGAGTGTTGGTTACTGAAAGGAACAAATAAGACCTTTTAATTGTAGCACAACACCTGTACCACAGAAAGGAAATAGGGGCGCTGCCAGAGCATTGGCAATACAATATCTGAAATAAGCAGCGCAAATAATAACTTCAATAAATAAAATAGATTACATTATGACAAAATGGAGCATGTTGTTACCACTGTTATTTGCACTTGTAACAGACTGCTTACTTAGTTCCTTGGTCGGTATTGGTGCCATTGCTGAGGTATAACACTATGTATGGGGCCATATGGGAACGGCCAACACTGGGAAAGTGAAGTTTGCAACCCTAATATATCATGCTAAAGCAACATATAATTAAAGTCACAGACCCCCCCTCCACCATTCCGCAGCAAGCCACTGTTATTAGTTCAGATGCTAATCTAGCTAAAAGAGTGAAAGGGTATGAAGGAAAAACGTTCAATCGTTTGTTAACACAGACCTGTAAAGTAACAGTGAAATTATGACCAACCTGGACTAGGTTAACCCAATCAACCTCATCATGCTAAGTACCTATGTCGAAATTCTCTAGAGGCAGCCTAGGATCCAGAGGAAAACGTGCTGATCAAAACCTCAAATGCAATATACCACTGGTAATGCTGATAAAACAAAGTTCAGCTGGTTTGATCACGTCTTGCATTTCAAAAGATACCCCACTAATGGAAATAGCTTTAGTAGCAAGAGGAGCAGTGTTAGTTTCACTGTGAATCAATGAATCAAAGTCACAAACATTTCCTCCAGGCACTAAGCCAAAATAGAAAAATTACTTAGCAAGTCCTCACCTTTATTTACTTCTGCTTCGTCCATTACTTTCAGTAATGGAGTTAAAAGGTATGCCGCAACAGTGCTTACAACAGGGTTACAGTCATGACTTGCTTGTACAGGAGTCAGCAGTCAGTATAAAACCGGCTGAGCCTCACATTACATGTCAAAGAAGGCCAAGAGCTCAAACATTTACATGATCGCTCCTTGCCTTTACTCAACAATGGCAATAGTGCTTGAGCACATTCACACTAAACAGTGCATATAGGCGAGATCTTAGACTAGAAGTGCTTAATATCCCTATGAACACGTGAATGAGACAATATGGTCAATTAAGTGGCAAAACGTTGAACAATATGCTACCGTGGATGCTGCGGAATTTCTAAGGTATTGGGGGTTCAAATAATATTACACGGTCAAGCCGCTTGGTTTTCTGTATCCGTATCCCCATCATGTATGACATTCTGCTCATAGTAGGAGCACGAAGAGGTGTCAAATTTGTGTCAAGTCATCTGTAACTTTGCAGCCACAAAATGACTCATTGTTCACAGCCAGATTTTGCTCTTTCGGTCACAAAGTTTCATCCTAAACAATGACACCCAGAACAATAAATGTACTTCATCGTTTCTTGGGCCCTGACTCCGATGGTTTTAAGACAACACACAAAGTGGATCGCTTCTGCATCTGCATCAAACGTGTTGGTGTGTGGTTGAAGGGAAGAATAAAGAATTCCCAAACAGGATAACCAATCCCCCCCTCATCTTCTCAGACATCGTTAGTATTTTTGGAGAACACACTGGAGTCATTAACTAACACTAGTGCCCGAGTTGGACATACGTCAATCAGGCAAGAAACCCATATTTAAAGAGTACAACAGTAATTTATCAAAGGCCTTTTTATTTTTTTACAAATATTGTAAGAAATGAAAAGAATACTTGCATATGGGTTCCACAAATAATAAACTGGCTACCATCTGAAACTTTTAGTGAAAGTTTACTCATGCCTGACATACTTTAATCAACACTGTGTTAGGGATGAAATGTTCTCCTTTTAGAAGTTATCGATGATCTGATCAAAACTGTAAGAAGTGTAAGGCAAAGAGTTAGGGGATGCACCAAGAATGGCAAACTGAAGATCATTTGAAAAGCTTTGAATAAATAAAAGCTAATCTTGTTTACACAATATACATGAAAAAAACACCAGAACGAAATCTAGTTCCAAGATTCAGAAATGTCAGGTGTTGTATTTCAGGGCAATGTAGCAACACTTTCCCCCATTAACCTATTGCCATGATCTAGATCGGTAAATCCTTTTCAGAATCGTTTTCTTTATTAAAAACATAAAAATAAAACATACATCTCACCCTCTAATTTTGCTCCTTACACACTTGGCAAAATCTAAATATTTTCAGAGATGTTTCAATTTCACAAGCTAAGGGCAGGGCCCCTGGGCAAGACTAAGTTCCAGCTAATGTAAGCAAATCAGAACAGCTCATATGACCACCAGTGATGCAGAGTTGCTAATGTCACTTGTGATGGAGAAATACCAGCAACCTGGCAAAAAGCATAAATTGTTACAATTAACATAAAATGGCGTTACCTTGGACTCTACAAATTACAGATCAATTAGTTTGCTTGAAATCATGGAAAACATTGCCACTAAAAAGATTCTTACTAGGGGTCAAGGGAGGTTTGATAACAACTGAAATTGAAAGTGATTTAAATAGCGCATGGCTACCCAGAGGCTTCCCCGCGCTGACGATAAGAGCTGTGGTGAAAGACAGAAGGCCTTTTAATGGATAGATGGGAATAACCAGGCCATCAGCTTTTTCATGAATATTAGTTCATTTTGCTGCCCTCTAAGGTCCAGCGGGAGGTCATTCCACAGTTTTGGAACCAAGTGGGAGAATGATCTGCCTCTCCATCTACATTTTTTTATTCTAGTGGTGCTGAGGAGGTGTGAGTGAGAGAACCTTGGAAATTTCGAGGGGGCATAAACCGAGATCAGGGATTTCAGTTTGGGTGGGCCTTTGTTAATTAATGCCCTGTGAGCGATACAGAGGGCTTTAAATTTTACTCTTGGCGCTATTAGAAGCCAATGGAGTAGTTTCAAGGATTCTCTAAATGGTGCTTGTCTTTTGAGTTTGAGCAGGAGCCTGGCTGCCGCATTCTGCACAGTTTGGAGCTCCTTAATCACATACTTGAGGGAGTTCCCATAGTCCAGACGGGAGACTATCAAAGCCTGTATGACGGTTTTCCTAAGTTGCTCCGGGATGAGTTCCAATATCTTTCTGAGCATCCTCAGGCATCCAAAGCAGATGCCAGACAATTTGTTTGCCTGTTTGTTCACTGAGAGTGCGCTATCGAGCCACATACCCAAATTTTTTACCACCAGTTTAGAGTCACCAATGCAAGGAGGCCAGTGATTTAGGGGTCTCGGGATAGCCCTGTTACCCAAGATCATGAGTACGGTCTTTTCACCATTCAATTTTAGGAAGCTATTTGACATCCACTTGACTAGTTTGATCAGGCAGGGGCCCAATAAAGAGTCTCCCTGATGGTGGTCCGGGGATAGAGCAACGATCAGCTGGGTGTCGTCCGCGTACAAAATGACTAGGATGTTAAACTCCTGTATAGTGTTGGCAAGCTGCCTTATATATATATTAAATAAGGTCGGGCTTAGGGAGGAGCCCTGTAGCACTCCAGAGTTTAAGGGCAGGCTGTCAGAGAGGCAGTCCTGGTCCATAACTTGGAGCGACCGATTATCTAAAAAGGAGCATAGCCACTCCAAGGCTCTGTCCTTCCATCTTTCCTTCAATCAATTTTTGAGCAAGGCGTGGTTGGCGGTGCCGAACACCGCACTAAGGTCAAGCAGAATAATCGAGGCTGACCCTCCGCCGTCAAGTAAGATCTTGAGTTCCTCTGTGACAGCCAAGAGTGCTGCGTCTGTACTATGGAGGGCGTGGGAGCCCATCTGCGTGGAGTGGAGAAGTGCGTTCTCTTCCAGGAATTTGACTAGAGTTTGGTTGACATGCCTTTCCAGGAGTTTGCCTAGGAGAGGAAGAAGGGAGATGGGTCCAAGGTTGCGCAAATTGTCCAGGTCCAGACGGGGTTTTAAAACAAATTGGTTACATTATGGCGTGTTTCCAGGCCCGGGGGTCCGACCCCGATTTAAGAGATTTATTAAGTATTTTCACTATAGTGGGGAGGACAACCTCTGTCACCTTGAGGATAGCATGCGGGGGGTGCCGAGGCCAGAGGGGAGCCTGACTTGATGGATTTGAGCAACTTAAGACTGGCTTCCTCATCAAGGACGGTGAAGTGTGTAAGACTAGGGAAAGAAGCTGGGACACTGACCGTATGGGACTTAGCTAGAACCGTCTGAGGAGTGTTTTTAAAACGATCATAGATATTGGACACTTTTTTTCTGAAAGAAAGACGTTATTTGGTTGCATCTTCCTATCGAGGCCTTTGGGGGGCCGTTGGTTTCTTGCGGTGTGGTCAAGTTTTTTACTAATCTAAATAGTTCTTTCGGGGAATTAAGTGCCTGGCTGATTTTCTTCTCATAAAATAAAGCTTGAGCCAGTTTCTTAAGCCAGTTTTAGTTCTTTATGATAGTGTCTGATCGAGGCTTTGTAGTTCATTTTTTTATCTGGATCAAAGTCTTTTCTCCAATCCCTTTCGGCTCTCTTGCAGAATTCTTTTAAAGAGAGCAGGTGCTCATTGAACCATGGGTCTTTCTTGGTCTGGTGTGTTTGAGAGGGCGTTTTTCTCAAGGGGGAACATGTCGTTAGAGACTGGCTGATTCAGTTATCCCATTGTTTGGAGTCTTCTTCTGGGCAGAGTTCCAGGTTGGGCAAGGAGCGCTTCAGGGCGTTTTACCAGAGATCGGCGTCGATCCCCGACCAATTTCTAGTAGTGGTGGACTGGACCTTACTTTTGGCCTGTCTGGACGGAATAGAAAACACAAATCGAATAAGGCAATGATCAGAACGGGGAAAACCTCCGACACCGAGATAAGAGGATCATTTGAAAAAATTAGGTCTAGCGTCTGTCCTTTTTCATGAGTAGGACCAGAGACCAGTTGAGAAAGTTGAAGTGCCTCAAGGTCTTCTCGAAATCTCCCTAATTACCAAGTGTAAATAAGAAACAGTACTGGTAGAGAGAGGTGAGCTACGTTTTCTATTGTAACAAAATACAGACGGTCAATTAAAACCAGTATTTATGGCCTATAACCTCAGACTTTAGTACAATAACATAACATGGGTTTTATTATACATTGTGTTTAGGCTATGGAAGTTTGTACATGTCTGTTTTTATTATGCTTGTATAGTCTTCATCTATAGTCTTGTTTAGCAATAGTATATATAGGCTGTACTGAAAATAAAAGTGTTTTTGTTAGTATTGTGTCTTAGACATATACAATACTCATGAACATTTAGGGAAGTGAAAGGTCCTAGGCACAAACCTGCTCCAAAATACTGATCATGAAAATGTGGGGATTGTACCTTCTTTGCAGCAATCATCAATGATGACTTTACTAAAACACGAGGGTTGGTGTTCTTCCTCTATGAACTGTATGATCAAATGGAAATATCATCTTTATATTTATATGCGCCAAAAAAATACCCTTTGGTCTTCTCCATCTCAGTCACGGTGTAACCCAATGAAAATCATCTGCTTTTTGCACAACATACAGCCTTTCTGCTGCTTCTAAGCCCTGTAAGTAACAGATAGTACTAGTACCCTACTAATTAACTTATTTTATTGACCGAAGGCTGATGGAAGGCTAAGTCTGCTGATTCCATTTAAGCTGTGCTTATGAATGCCCATAAACATCTTACCACAGAGACAACTATCCTTCTGCTTTAGCCTTGTTCCGCTCTTCTTCCCACTTTTCATAATATTTACATTCTGTGCACTTACTTGTAATATGTTGGAAATTAAGCTGTTAGATAAAAAACAAGTTCTGGTAAATTTTTCATAGATGGTTGGTTGTCTCATACCTGGATTCCTATTCGGGGACTTAAGGCCCAGGGACACAACTGAAAATATGCCATTCTTTCCCTCTCCGCTTCCTGCTGGTAATCTCTGACCAGAATTTGTTGAGGCCCATTCAACTGCATCAACAACAAAACCGTATTTACTCAGTCCAATATCCTCCTCTTCAAAAGTTACTGTTTTCAGTAAGGTAGCACTGGATCTGTAGCTGCCTCTTTATGAATACCTTTATAAAACTTCATTTCTAATCTTAAAGTGTAAAGTAATTTTAAGCCTATACAGTATGGTGCAACTACTACCTTAAGCGTGCTAGTCTAAAACTAACATACACATTTCAGGAATTCAATATTAGGCTCAGCTTTTTATAGTGTTAAATATGGTTCAATGAGTTTTGCAAGAAACAATTTATCAAGTTGATAGCTTTAAAGAAAAGGTCCACTACATTAAAAAAACAACGACAAATTAATATATAAAACATATATAGGGAATTCCCAGATTTTCTACTGAATTATGGTACACAGTTAGTCTCCAAAATGAGCTTGAGGAGTATTACTGGCTTGAACAGAGGAGCCCCATACAAATTCAGAATCCAAAGTGCTCAGACAAACTGCTTTGTGGCCAAGGCCCAGTCAAGCCTGCCTCCTCAATTCGCCAGAGAAATACTACCACACCAAGAAAATCCCGGTCTTGTGGAGAAGACTGTGGATGTAAAATAATACTTTCAAAACAACAAACTCAAATGCACAACAGAACTATGCCTTTGCACCGATACATAAAATCATTCGATTCCGTGCATTTTTAGCCACACTCTCTTACAGCTATCTCTGCATGAGAAAGATCACTCGTACCACAAAGAAGAAAAAAAGGAAGACTTACCTCGGGTAGCATATGCTAGATATGAATTGGAGACTGCAATCAGGTTACCATAATAGTACTTCTGCTCCCAATCATATTTGGCAACTGGCTGTATTTTTACCTGCCCAAAAGAAGCAGAAAACACCAAATAAAATTAACTATAAAACTGGGGAAAAACTGATGAAATAAGCATCATTCAACAAGGACATGCATGCACCTTTACAATATCCAAGCATAGGAGCTAAACCCTAACCATGCCAGAGTAGACTAAGTGTAAAACTTTGCCTGCAGCAAACAGAAGAAAGCTTTAACTAATTTACTCTTTGTGCACAGGTTCAGTATTCGAATACCATCTTTTGAGTACAATAACATCGTATGGGCCTGAGTCTGTGCTGCATTTATTGGAACTCGGTACTGTGTTACCAGAATAGTGGGCAATTTTCATGACTGGGGAGAGTGCCTAACAAAAATTAATGTGATGTGTCCTCATGTAACGCAACTGGCGCTTGTGTAAAGCGCTCTGATACCCAATACCTTCGGGTCAAGTTCGCACTATATAAAACTCTGTAAAAAAATAAATAAATCTGAAACATAAAAAAATGTAATTATAAGTATTTCAAAATTCTGGCTAGCTGTAATCCAAGTAGAATGCTGTGTCAGGTAAAATCAATCAAAGACTGGGCGGCATGTTCACCGATAGATGCCCAAAGGGACGAAGCACAAATTAACGGACCGCTCACATGGATGCAAGAAAGATAGAAATACTTTTAATGACAATTAAGGTATGGTTGGCCATTCCTCTCCCTCCTACACATCTGGTTGTGAACTGCCTTTGCTAGTGGGCAAAATAGGAAAAGACTTCACTAAAAATAGGAGTCGGACATGTGCAGAAATCTCTTTGAATGCATGGTATTCACCTCATACATGCATCACCAACCTCTCCACAGAGTTCCAGTCTGTTTCTGCCAGGGTGCAGGAGTGCATGGTCATTAAGGGGATAAGTCCAATGGAAGACATCTGGGGATGGGAGCAGCAAATATTAAGGATACCAGAACTCCATGAACATCTTTGTTTCCAAGGTCAACCTACTCCTGCCCAACTGGCTCAAGTTAAGATATTTGCATTTCTAATACTGAAGAGGGCAAAAGCATGCCATCTATATTTCAAGAAAACAATTGGTGCTGCTTCTGGCCAGAGAAGTTCTGGATCAATCCGAGAGATGGGTCGGAGACTATTGCCTTCATAAATCATACAAGTGACACTCAATGTTTCTTTCTAAACATCTGCATAGAGAATGTGTCTTTTTAAGGTAACCATTGTTTGCCCAGCTTGTGTGAAATTGGAAGCACATTTACTGCGCTCCAAATTTCGGTGATCGTTACGACGGCACCGTCCTTCTTGCAGGGATTGAACACATCTCAAGAATTTATTGATCTGACTGAGTGAGAGATTGACTGATTTCTTCGCATGCGACCCTAGGATAATTTGTCTTTTCCTAGTCCTCAGGCTGACATATTCTTTTGTCCTGATGAAGACCCGTCTTTGATGCGTATAAATCTGCACATCATCTTAGGGTCGAAACATCGACGTTACCTGTCTGATTGATCCATGCAATTCCACCATTTGAACATTGAAGGATATATGTTGTGGTGTCATATGCTATTGACTGTGGATCATCTGTGCTCAAAGTGTAATTTCTGTCCATTGTGTATATATATATGTGTTTTGATGTCAATTTATGTTTGATTGTTATGTCATTATGCATCATCAGTCACTGAGTATCTTGTGGTTTATTTCATTGTTTGTTGGTCAGTCCTGTATAGTAGTAATATTTATGTGGATTCAAATACAGTGAAAAGGAAAATCACTTTGTGTTTCTCAAATTGGTGTATTTATGTGTGTCTGTATAACTGTATCTAAGTATTTTTGCAACAGTTTTTGAATACATGTAGTGTTGTTTAAACTAAGCTTATTCCCAACAGAACCACTGTTTCTGCTCTATGTACTTACCCAGGTTCTGAGGGTCACTGGGTTACCCCATTATTTCTAATGGTTTTTAAGGTAACCAGCAAAGCCTTTGCTCTAGTATAAAGAGGATCAAATCTCTTAGCAGTCTGAATTGCTTTTGGGTTGCAAAACTTTAAAATGCAAAAGACTCTATACACCAAGCATGTTGGCTTTAGTCTCTTTATTACCTGGTGGGAAACTACTTTATGTCACAAATTCTAAGAGACTGCTTGAATTTGTCCATTTCTGGTGTCAAAGTTCTACAGACATCTAGGTTGTGTACATTTCCCTAACTGTAGAGCATATGATTAAGCTGAAAGACAGAAAGAATAATGTTCAGTTAGGAATTTTTAAAGGTATCCTCCAAAGGACAACCTGTTTGCTGTGGAGACAGTTTAAAGAGACCCTCTAGATGGCCAATGAAAAAGTAGCCTTCCCGGTGAACAGGTCATTATGACGACAGGCCGCTGGCTGAAAAGGTTTATTCTTGAGCCAGACCAAAACTAGATTTAATTCCCATTTATGGATATGATACTTAATAGGAAGAGGAACCTTAAGAACCTTACGGCGCGCAATGTGAAACTGGTCTATTTTGTCAAGTGAACAGTTAAGAATACGTATACAGGTAAATCACAATGTCTGACAGAAAATGCTTATAGGAATTCTTACTTCCTGTACAAGCAAAATAAGAAAATGAAAGAAATCATCATCAAACCTTCATAAAGTATGCACATTTCTCTCCAAGACAATATGTTAAAATCCTGACAGTTATATTACTTTCAGGCTTAATCACCTTTAGTTGCACACATATTGACTACTTGTTCTTCAGAGAACCTCAAATAAGCCTGACCTGAAGCTCCAAACTGATCTGAAGTCATACAAAAACGCTGCTGATCTATAAGATACATGAGCAAACATTAGAAACCTGTTCTGCAGGAGTCGCATGATGAGGACCAGAAAGAAGATGGCTGCGTTGCTGTTGAGCTTCTGCTCCTTTCTGGAGTTAGTTTGTGGAAATAGAGCTGACCGAAATATGGGAGATTTCAACAAGAAAAAAAAGAATATGAATTTTGTAGCACATCATTCTTCCCTCTTCAATGGGTGCCAGAAGCAATGTGTTAAAAGGAGAAGCAGACACTGGAAACCAGGAGGTCATGTCCAAACTGTGAATATGCTAACATTTTTTGACAAGATTAAATAAGAAGACAACTCGGGCTAGCAAAGTTGTTTCTGCGAGCTTGATTAATGCAAAAGCATATGAATGCAAACACGGACAAGGTTACTGTAGAGGACACAATTCTTTCATATGAGGAGTCTCTGCAACCCTCAAGGAAAGAAGTATAGTCTTTTCTAAACTTAAAGATCAGCAGGGGAGAAAAATACACAAATAATATCCAGATTCTGGAGAAGACTGGGATGATGATGGATCTGCCCATACATGTCCTCTGACTTCCGCTTTCCTTCGAATCAGACTTTTCTCCTTCCCAACGGTGTCCTGATGGCAGCTATGCAGAAAGCTGCAACTCTTCTCCCTCACACCAGGGCTATGCAGTGAGAGGCACAGTGTATTTTGAAAGGTGAAGATTTCAGTGTTGACCGCTGCGAGGTGGTAAAGGTTGTAGAGCTGCGGTGTTCCCTTCGAAGCACAGTGTATTTTGAAAGGTGAAGATTTCAGTGTTGACCGCTGCGAGGTGGTAAAGGTTGTAGAGCTGCGGTGTTCCCTTCGAAGCTTACGCCTGTGTTTCCAATGCCCCAGGCGATGAGTTTGTTGTGCACCTAGCAACTGCAGCACATTCAGGCATGTGGAGACAGATGGGGAAAAGGCCCTAAATTGAAGATAACTAAGTGAGGTAATGTCTGCAGTGCCTCTCTTCACACCCTCCGAGACGAGGAAGTTTTTTTAATGACCATACCTGCAAAGCTTAAAAAGCCATTCTAACCATCAAAACACTCTTTATCGAGTGAAAGGAGAAAATCAGCGCGGGTCAATCTGACGAGCACTCAGGGGAGACCTCTGTGGAAACTGGACACTACCACTATTTCGAATGAATTTGCAGATGCTAGCCCAATATAAAATTTGGGACCGTGTCTCGGACACCCGAGGAACGTGCAAGGCATCTCCAGCGACCTCCAGAACACCACTAAGTGCGGAGTCTATTTTGGCGGCAAGAGCAATAATTGTATTACAACAAGAGCAAGCTCCAGTGGAGGCCACAACATCAGTGGGCATATTTTAATGAGCCTAAGTAGAGGATAGGCCCCTAGTGGAATCAGAAGAATGCAGTAGAATGACTGAGGTCTATCCATAATTTCAGGCTAATAAAATTGTCGTAAAATTATTAAACAGCAGCCAGAATGAAAATGTACTGATTGAAATGCTTACCTCTAAATCAAAAAGCTTAGAACCTCAGCCACAAGAAACCCCAATAGAAACGGCACAAGAACAACAGAGAATTGATCAATCCATTGTCACGACATATGAGTAAAACTATGTGCAACTTAGGTATAGATCTTCAATTTTTAAGGCGTCTAGTCGCTATGCTAGAGGAAGTATTGATGGAGGTTAAAGTCAGAAAGAAATGGCGGACGAAATAAAAACATCTGGATAGAGTGAGTGAGCAGCTAGTGCATTTATCCTCTAGAGTACAGGAAATAAAGAGGCGGTGAGAATAATTTGCATTCTTCAGTTGAATCAAACGATAAACTTGAGAATGAGGAAACACGGCTTAAAGATAAACAAGAGCAGATGGAGAACCATGCACGGCACTCTAATCTACGTATAACGGGAATCCCTGGACATTTGGATGACAATGTTAATGCTGCTTCTCTGGTACAAGCAATAATAAAAACATATGTAATGCTAGAGTATAGGCAGGATTTGACCATCAGACGAGCCGAGTTCCAGCACAGATCTCTACCCATGCCAAACACTCCAGGACTAAGTTGATGAAATTTGCAGAATATAGGGTAAAAGAGATTATTCTTGCATGAGCCATTAATGAGAAATCATTTGCTACACAAAATAATTTAGCTTTTTGTATCTTTTCAGATATGACCGCAGAAACAGCTCTAAGACACCGAGTTTTTGAACATGCTCCCACATGCAGGCCTCGATAGTCCAACTTTCTAGACTAGAAGTACTGTATAAGGGAGAATTTAAAAGGTTTAATTTGGTTGAAGAGACGCTATTTTTTTTAAATCCAGAGGTTGATTTAGATGTAGTTTAACAATAATCTGAAGGACAAAAGGAATAACAGTAACGGGGTGGGGGGGGGGGGGGGTTAGTGTGGAGGTGAAACAGGAGGTTCGGCAGACATGATGCCAAATTGCTTTGGACAGGGTGGGGATGGGAGGAGAGGGGGCTACCGCCACAGCATGCATGAGGTTGAGGAGTATATGAAAAGGAGGTTTGAGTTAATCAATTGAGTATTTTGCCCAAGTTATTTAAGCACATGCAGTATGCAATTTGGAGGCGGGCAGAATGCTGGTTTGAACAAATTATGTAGGTTTACACAATATGCACATTTGAAAGATGAACTATATACCGGGAGATTGTGCTAGGCCCGCCACTCTTAGGCGGGCCGCATACTAGGAAGGCATGCTTTAAGTCCCAGGGAAAACAATCACTGCTTTTCTATCTTTGCCATTTTTGCACAGAAGCGTTGTTTGCACAGTTTGTTAAGCAAAGTTGGCACATGTGATATGGACTTTTTTTTTAATGATTTCAAATCTGCTGGGAGTGAAACGGATAAAAGCTGGTGGAACGGTCAAGGAATGAGGAGAAATAATGAGGGTCCATACGATAAGTGGAGGATCTAACTTCACTCGGTCTCTATCACTCCGAGTACAGAGAGCCGAAGATAATGTTGAGGAATGTTAAATGAAGTATGTATGAAGAGAAGAGGAGTCCGGGTCTGACAGATACTTTGAGAATTATCTTGTTTATTATTAATGGGGTGAATAACAGGAAGAAATTACATGCCATGAAGGTCTGGGTTAGGGGACACAATCTGTCAGCTGTGCTATTACAAGAGATTCACATAGAATCAGCTAATTTGGCTAGATTTTCGACGTTTAAGAAATGGGTATGGTTTATGGAATTTTTAGTAGTATGAGCGGCACATAGAGGTGTTGCAATATTTATAGTCAAAAACTTGATGTCAAAATACAGAGAGAGATACAGATGGTCGTTTGTGCTGGGTAAACTGCACTATTGCCTCTGTGCAGCTTACTCTGGTTAGTTTCTACATTCCTATGGAGGATAACCCAGGACCGTATATTAACCTAGTCCTGTCTTAGCAGGTGGTCCTAGGGATAATTAAAATCGGAGGCAATTTTAATTTCTTATAAAATCTAGAAATTGACCCTAAATTAAGTAATAAAAGGCAACACAAGCCTAAGACAGCTAAAATCCTACGGTATAATCAGAAGGAACTGCTGCTAATAGACCCGTGGAGAAATGCTCTCCAAGAAAGAGTAAGTACACCTCAATTTCTGCCAAATTTAAAACTGCTACACAAATTGATTTCTGTTCAGTGTCAGCTGGTCTGGGCTTTGAATATTTGGTAACATTGCCTAATGGGTTCTCAGACCATTCAGCTCTTGAGTTAGGCATTTGAGGAGGTAAGAGAAATCCGAAACTTACAAGATGGATTTGTAATAAGATATATCCTAATGATAGTGATTGGGTACAAATATTTAGAGAGGAAATACAAGAATTTGTAATGCTAAATCAAGATATTGACCCACAAAATATAGCTTGGGAAGCTATGAAAACATCCCTGTGCGTACAAATAGCTAAAGACATACCGGTAAATAAACCAAGAAAAGAATAAAAGCTGTTATATCATACAGAGGGGAGGAGAAGGAATATGCTACTTACCAGTATGCATCTGTTCTTGGCATGTAGAGCTGCAGAGTTGTACACTTAGCATAGATCGCCATCTGGTGTTGGGCCCGGATGTTTGCAGTTTGTTTTTCTTCTTGGACAGTCTTTGGAAGTCACGAGTTTGGTGACTCCTCCTTCGGTCCGTACTGCGCATGGGCTTCGGCTCCATCCTCAGATTGTTTTTCGCCAACAGGGAAATGATGGAGCGTAGTAATAACAGTGAGAAACCCATGTGTGTTTGTTAGACCTGTCAGCCCTTTGGGTGGTCCCTCCTCATCATTATTTATTTTGTCCCACTTTTGCCTCAAACCCTGTTTGAATTTTTCCTTTTTGGGAACCACCAGACTTTTTAGTGTTGCTGCAGATTCAGGGAGCCATTTTATCTACCCCTGAAACTTCTGTCTGAGGGCCTGGAGCACAAAATGGTGGCCACCTGTGACATCACCAGCATCCACTGGAACCTGCTAGCACCTTCCAGAACATTCCAGAACCCTGTGATAGTTGGAGGCGGTTTAGAATGTTGGGAAGCTAAGACAGAGAGTTGGCAGGTGGAGCTGGCAGTTGGCACCTGACTGGTGAGGAGAGAGCAGCAGAAACTTGTAGGAGGAAGGAGTGAAGCAGCAGGGGTGGAAACTTGTGCCTGGAGTGGGGTCCATAAACCCACCCTTGATACTAGTCCCTACTGACTGAGCCCAGCCTGGAGCCCTGTGTGGGAAGAAGCAAGAAAAACCATCCTAAGGACCTGGACAGCAGGAACAGGCCTTAGAAACAGAGAACAGCAAGATCCTGACCTGGAAACTGGTTTCCCTGGAGTCCGACGTCGAGTAGCCTGAGACCTGGAGCCCGAGGTGGAGAAGCGGCGCTGACTGGAAAAGCAGACGTCGTACCCGGAGCCGCCAGAGGTCGAGAGAGGGCGCCGTCAGAGGTCGTGAGGAATACCAGAGGTCGAGGAGGAAGTCACCCGAGGTCGAGTGAGCGGCGTCATCGGAGGAGTGAAGTCCGCCCTCCGGAGTCGTCGGAGACCGAGGTGAGGTGCACCGGAGGTCGGGAGTGAGGATCGCACTCCGGAGTCGCCGGAACCTGAGAGAATCGTGCCGGGGGTCGGGAGTGGAGGTCGCACTCCGGAGTCGCCGGAAACCTAAGGAGAGGAGCCCCGGAGGTCGGGAGTGAGGATCGCACTCCGGAGCCGCCGGAAGTCGACATCGAGTCAAGGCCGGCCGACGTCATCGAATCCGAGGTCGCCATCGGACCGGAGCCGCCCGAAGTCGACATCGAGTAAAGACTGCCCGACGCCATCGAATCGGAGGTCGAGATCGAACCGAGGCCGCCGACATCGAAACCGGAACCGCCTACCGGCGTCGTCAAGAACTGACATTGTGCCGAGGCCGCCGACATCGAACCGGAACCGCCTCACGGCGTCGACACGACTCCAGCGGCGTCGGAGCATCAGAAAAAGGGCAGTAAGTGGAGTAGAGGGCGCCTAAGGCCCTGTGGAGACCTGAGAGACTGCTCTAAGGGGCTAGGGAGGTGCTGGAACCAACCTGACTGTGCCAGGGGTGAGCTAGGACTAATCTAGAGAGGTTGTGTGGAGAGAGAGAGCCAGGTCTCTGGTATTCCCACCTTGATCCACCTCAGTTTAGGCCTCAGCCTTGACCAAGCTAGGGAGTAGACACCCTCAAGCCTTCCACATCCCCACAAGCTGTGCCTGGGCCAAATCAGCCCTTAGGAATTCAAAAGTGATCTGATTCTATGAGTGTCACTGTCAGCTTTTAAGTATTTATTAGGGGCACGGTATTTATTGTATTTAACCTATTTATTGCTTCACTGTATTTATTGGTCCACAGTATTTATTGATGCACAATATTTATTGGTTTACAGTATTTATTGCCTCAGAATATTTAATTGCCTGTATGTATTGCACTTATATTTATGCCTTCATTATTTATGATCACCCCTATTTATTGAATCATTAAGCCAGTATTTATTTGACCTGCACTTTCTAAAAAGTTTGTATATTGTGATTGTTATTTATTTATCCAATCAGCAACTAAGAGAAAAAGAAGATAAAGAAAGATATTTTCATAATTTTTACGGTGTAGAGTCGTTTTTGGAACGGATGCACGCATGGTTATTGTTTGGGTATGTCGTATGCTTAGCACGGAGCCTGATTCCTGACCACTCGAGCCAAGCTACCACTGTGTGTCCGGAAGAACACAACCACCCTTCCAGAGAGTGGGTGTGGTTTTCCAACAGTGTTGTATCTAAATAAGATGTACTGGAACGGATACAGGTAGCCGGGGAGGCGGGTGGGCGTGTACAACTCTGCAGCTCTACATGCCAAGAACAGATGCATACTGGTAAGTAGCATATTCCGTTCGAGGCATATGAGCTGCAGATTGTACACTTAGCATAGATTATATAGCAGTACCCAACCTTAGCGGCGACCACCGGTATCCGTTGCAGTGGTTTGAAAAAGTGTCTTTAGTACAGCCTGGCCCACTCTAGCTTGCTGCTTGGAATGCACATCTACACAGTAATGTTTTGTGAAGGTGTGCGGTGTAGACCATGTGGCTGCTTTGCAGATGTCATCTAAGGGTATATTCCCTAGAAAAGCCATAGAAGCCCCTAACTTTCTTGTAGAATGGGCTTTAGGCGGAACAGATAATGTTCTTTTTGCCTTTTGATAGCAAATTTGTATGCACTTTACAATCCACCTAGCTATCCCCGATTTAGAAATGGGGTTGCCTTTATGTGGTGGAGAGAAGGAAACGAACAATTGTTTAGTCTTCCTGAAGGGTTGCGTTCTTTGTATGTAGTATAGCAAAGCCCTTTTCACATCGAGTGTGTGTAAGGCCCTTTCTGCAACAGATTGAGGTTGCAAGAAGAAGACAGGTAATTCCACCGATTGATTGAGATGGAAGGGGGAAATGACCTTGGGCAGAAACTTCGGATTTGTGCGAAGTATGACATTGCTGTGATGTATTTGTATGAAGGGTTCCTGTATAGTGAACGCTTGTATTTCACCAACCCTTCTAAGGGAGTGATAGCTACGAGAAAAGCTGTTTTCCAGGTGAGAAACTGTAGCTCGCATTTATGCATTGGTTCGAAGGGCGGACCCATTAGTCGTGTAAGAACTAAATTTAGATTCCATACAGGGGAAGGTGATGCCCTGGGAGGAATTACTCGTTTAAGGCCTTCCATGAAGGCTTTAATAGCGGGCACTCTGAAGAGTGATAAATGCTGTCTGTTTTGTAGATAAGCAGCGATCGCTGCTAGGTGTAGGCGTATGGATGAATATGCCAGGTTACACCTGTGAAGATGGAGCAGATAGCATATGATGTGCTGTATGGATGCATCTAAAGGGTTGATTGTATTGTTACGGCAGTAAATTACAAATCTTTTCCACTTTGCGGCATAGCATGCTCTAGTGGTAGGACGTCTGGCTTCCATGATGATGTTCATGCAATCAGGGGGAAGGTTAAGGTATCTGAATTCTAAGATTTCAGGAGCCAGATCGCCAGGTTGAGCTGAGCTGGGTCCGGGTGCCTGATTTCTCCATGGTTCTGGGTTAGGAGGCATGGGGATAGGTGCAGTTTTTGATGTGGTACCACTGACAGTTGTAGTAGCGTGGTGTACCACGGCTGCCTGGCCCATGTCGGAGCTACTAGAATGAGTGTGAGGGAGTGTTGTTGTAGCTTCCTTACCACTAATGGAATTAGTGGGAGAGGTGGAAAGGCGTATGCAAATCTGCCTGACCAGTTCATCCATATCGCATTGCCCTTGGACAATGGGTGTGGGTATCTGGCGGCGAAGCTTGGGCATTTTTTGTTTTCGTGGGTGGCGAAGAGGTCTATCTGAGGATGCCCCCACTGTTGGAAGAATGGCTGAAGAACTTGTGGATGCAGTTCCCATTCGTGTAGTTGTTGCGTTTGTCTGCTGAGCAGATCTGCCATGGTGTTTTGTACGCCTGGAACGTGCTGTGCCAGGAGAAAGATGTTTTGGGGAATTGCCCATCTCCATATGCTCTGGGCTAAGCGGGAGAGCTGGGGAGAGTGTGTCCCCCCCCCTGTTTTTGGATATAATACATTGCAGTCATGTTGTCTGTGCGAATGAGGACTGCTTTGCCCGAAATCTGTTTTTGGAAAGATTTTAGGGCTAGAAAGATCGCCAAGCGCTCCAGATGGTTGATGTGGAGCGATTTTTGCTGTGGCGTCCATAGACCTTGCATTGTGAGGTGTAGGAGGTGCGCTCCCCAGCCGGAGAGCGATGCGTCCGCTGTTAGAATCACCTGAGGAACCGGGTCCAGGAACGGCCGCCCTTTGGAAAGGTTTGTGGTGTTCCACCACTGCAGAGAGTGATGTGTGCGGCCGTCCACCAACACCAGATCCGTCAGCTGACCCTGGGCCTGGTTCCACTGTTGTGCTAGGCACTCTTGAAGTGGACGCATGTGGAGTCTTGCATGGGGCACTATGAAGATGCAAGACGCCATCATTCCTATGAGCTTCATAAACACTCTTGCTGGAAGAGAGTGTTGGGGAAGGAATGTTTTGCGTAAGTCTTGAATGCTTGTGATTCTGGCTGAGTTTGGATAGGCAATACCTTTGGAGGTGTCTATAGTGGCCCCGAGATATTGCTTTGTGTGAGATGGTATGAGGTGGGACTTTTGGTAGTTCACTGTGAAGCCTAGCTGGTGGAGCAGTTGGATGGTGCGGTTTGTATGTTGCACACATTGGTGGTAGGACGCGGCTTTTATCAGCCAGTCGTCTAAGTAAGGGAAGACGTGAATATGTTGACGTCTGAGGTGTGCTGCTACTACCGCTAGGCATTTGGTAAACACCCGTGGTGCGGTGGTGACCCCGAAGGGGAGAACCGTGAATTGGTAATGTTGCCCGTCCACCACGAACCTGAGGTATTTCCTGTGAGAGGGGTGTATTGGAATGTGAAAGTATGCGTCTTTCAGATCCAAGGTTGTGAGAAAGTCTCCCTGACAGAGGAGCGGGAGGACTTGTTGTAGGGTGACCATGTGGAAATGGTCTGAATGTATGTAGGCATTTAGAGGCCGGAGGTCCAGAATGGGCCTGAGGGTCCCGTCTTTCTTTGGTATTAAGAAATATAGGGAGTAAACCCCTAGATTTTGCTGATCGACGGGGACCTGCTCTATAGCGTGTTTTTGGAGGAGGGAGAGTACCTCCTGTTTGAGCAGTGTGGAATGTTCTTGAGACATTGTACGGTGCCTTGGTGGGATATTGGGTGGGGTAGATGTTAGCTCGAGACAGTACCCTGACCGAATGATTTGGGTCACCCATTTGTCCGATGTTATGGACTCCCATGCGTGGATAAAGTTTTGTAGTCTGCCCCCGACCGGAGTGGAATGGTCTGGGGGGAGCGGAGGGAAGTCATTGTGTGGGCGGGGTGGCAGAACGGGTGGTGTTAGTTTTGCCCCTGCCCTTATTGTTGTTGCCTCTGTAACCACCCCTTTGGTTGCCCTTTGAAAAGGTATTTTGAGGAGGGGACTTGTAGGAGGTAGAGGTGCTATCGGTGGAGAAGCCTCTGCCTGTGCCACGAAAGGAGGAGCGTCGAAAGGAACGTTTAGAGGCTTGCGTTTGGAGTGCCCCCATAGACTTTGCTGTGTCTGTGTCCTTTTTCATCTTTTCCAACGCTTCGTCTACCTTTGGCCCAAAGAGAGTTTGTTGGTCAAAGGGGTGATTGAGTATGGACGCCTGGACTTCAGGCTTGAACCCTGAGATCCTGAGCCAGGCATGGCGACGAAGCAGGACACTGGTATTTATGGCTCTAGAAGCAGTGTCGGCTGCATCGAGGGCACACTTAATGGAGGTGTTTGTAATTAGTTTACCCTCCTGTATTAGTTCATGAGCCCTACGCTTGTGTTTCTCGGGAAGGTGCTGCATAAGAGCCTCAAGTTCGTCGTAGTGTGCTCTGTCATAGCGCGCAAGTAGCGCTTGTGTGTTTGCAATGCGCCACATGTTTGCAGCTTGAGAGGCGGTGCGTTTGCCAGACGCGTCTAGGAGTTTGGATTCCTTGTCTGGCGGTGGGGCTTCTCCTGAGGACTGGGAGTTAGCCCGCTTTCTAGCTGTAGAGACAACTAGGGAATCTAAGGGAGCAGGGCCCTTAATGTATGCAGGGTCTGTGGGTGCCGCCTTGTACTTTTTCTCTATTCTAGGGTTTAGTACCCTGGCCCTGACAGGGTCTTTGAACACCTCTGCGGCATGCTTGGTGACACCCTTAAGCATGGGTAAAATAGATGTGGATTTGTCCTGTATGTCAAATGTGTCCAGTAAGAAGTCGTCTTCCACTGGTTCAGTGTGCATGTCCACCCCATGGTAGTGTGCTGCTCTCTGCACTAAATGATGAAACCCTAAGGAGTCCTCTGGAGGAGACGGCCTGGATGGGTATAGGTCGTCCTGAGGTATATCGGGTATATCAGGGTTATTGTAATCCTCCCATGGGTCTGGGGTCCCCGGTGGAGTGGGATCCATTGGGGCGTCCGCCGGGTAATTGTCCGGGTCCCCGTCGTCCGGATCTGGGGACGGGGTCGGAGAGTAATGAGGTAAAGGTGGCGGAGACCTGGGAGGGGGAGGAAGAGGTGGAGGAGGCAGGGGAGGAGGTAGTGGGGAGGGCACTCTGAGGGGAGAAGTAGCAGAGTCCTTCCGTTTGGGCGGTGGAGGAGGAGCCGGAGTATCAAGGCGTCTTTTCTTGATAATTAAAGTCAATAGCCCAGTCTTTGGATCTTTGGATAGAGTCTTTTGTAAAGGGTCTGGTGTAAACAGAGCCAATGGTGCCGAATCGTCCGTCGGCACCGATGATTTGGGAACCGAGGGCTTCGATGGTTTCTGTGCGCCATGCTTTTTTGGGGCCTCCGGTTTTTTCGGCGTCGAGGGAGTTTTCGGCGCCGGGGCGTCGGTGCCGACTGATTTGTGTTTGTGTTTGGTCGGCGCCGAGAGTCCAGGCTTCGGCACCGGTGGCTTCGGAGTCGAGCTGGATATTACTTTCTTCGGTGCCGGATGCTGTTTTTCGGCACCGGGCGTCGGCTGGCTCGATCCCGAGCTGCCGTGAGACTTTGGAGGCTTCGACACCGGGCCCGAAGATGGGGTGATAGAAGCTTTGGTCTTGGTTTTGCCCGGGCCAGCAGGCGAGGGTGTAACCTGAGTCTCTTTGGTTTTGGGCGCGGGGGTGGGAGGGGGCACAGTACTCACGACCCGCTGCGCCGGTGTGATGTCCTCCACGTCGGAGTCGTCGGCCTCGGAAGCGCCGACGACGTCTTCCTCCTGCTCGGTGTGTATTTGCCCTGAAGCTTCGGCGCCGTCTCCGAAGATGTCCGGTGGAGCTGCAGACGATGAGTGCGCCATGGTGCGTCGAGCTCTTCGATCCCGGATGGTCTTCTTCGATCGAAAAGACTTACAGGCGGGGCAGTCTCTGGCCTCGTGTTCTGGAGAGAGGCAAAGATTACACACCTGATGGAGGTCGGTGTGGGGAAATTTAGACCCACATTTTGGGCACTTTTTGAACGGAGTCCTTTCCATCGGCCAGGACCGGAGTCGAGGAGGGCCCGAAGGCCGGTGCCGATGTACGGGATGGAGAAAGTGCCGCTTCGAGAAATGAAGATGATGATGAAGAAACTCGAAGAAACGAGGATTTTCCGTCGAGGCTGGAACCGTAGAAGTTCGAAGCCGGAGCACGAAGTATCACATCCGAGCCCGATGGCGGAAAAAAACAATCTGAGGATGGAGCCGAAGCCCATGCGCAGTACGGACCGAAGGAGGAGTCACCAAACTCGTGACTTCCAAAGACTGTCCAAGAAGAAAAACAAACTGCAAACATCCGGGCCCAACACCAGATGGCGATCTATGCTAAGTGTACAATCTGCAGCTCATATGCCTCGAACAGGTGTTTCAAAAAGCTAAACTTGCACAGAGTGAATATCATTATTAAGTAGAGGGTTATGTAAATAACGTTTCCAATATGCAAAAGGCACACAAGTGAAGTAATTATGCAGGAAGATGTATGGTTTGGCATGGATGGAAGAAAATATCCAAAAGCATTTTCTGTACTTTAAGACGTTCTCAAATGGGGCTTTGTTCTGAAGAAACAGGACAAATCAATGCAATTTCATTTTAGAACACTATAATCAGATTAACAAGGATTCTTAAACAGTTGATAGGAATGCATTGGCCAAATTTCTAGGACGACTGTCGATGACTACACTCCCTGAGGAAGATAAGATGGCAACATGGTTAACCCTTTTATTTTATCATGGAGGAGCTGGAAGAGGATGTCAACAATTTACCGAATAGTAAGATTTGCGACCCAGATGGCTTTTTCATGTGAATTTTGTAAGACATTTTGAGACATACTAAATATATATTTGCTGCATTTAGATAATTTTATTCTATACGGGGGTCCACAACTACCCTCTTTTAATGCTGGTAATGTAGAAAGCTTTTAGAAAAAAGGTAAAATTCCAGAGCATCCAAACTCATATCGCCCCATAACATTGTTAAACACAGACTACAAAATTATTATGAAACTGTTGGCAAACATGTGCAATGAGGTGGCTTTTAAGTAGATTCACAGAGATCTGAATGGTCTTATCCCTGGTCGTCAACTATCAACCAACAAAAACTACTTCACAGAGACTCTTGATATAATTTCCTTTACACAAATCCCAGCCATTATTTTTTGTTGGATGCCAAGAAGGCTTTCGGCGGAGGGCGTGACCTGCGACCAGAGAAAATGGCCGCAGCCTAAGAGGGCTCCTGCGACTGTCGAGCTTGCCCCGAAAATCCTAGCATATATCCTGACGTCTGCGAGACACAATCAACGGTGGAGGCGCCGTACTACCTTCAGCGGCCGCTGCCGAAACCTGGGGAGAAAATAAGCCGTCTGAGCCGCCGGGGGCTAGGAGGCGGAGCAGCGGCCTGGACCCTACGGAGACACCGGGGAACAAAGTGAATGCCACAGCCGTAAGCGGGAGCGACGAGAACAGCGGACGGTGCGGAGACCGTGAGTAGTGCTGTTCACATCCCTCAGACGGCGATGAGCCTACAATTGAGACCGACCAACCCACCACCAGTGCCGGTGAGACACAAGCGGGGATCTGGGCGGCTGCGGACCCGTAGACGCACGGCGCCGCAGCACCGCAACGAGAGTGCCCTGAGGGAACCTCAAGCCTGGTCTCATAGAATTGAATATGCTACTTACCAGTATGCATCTGTTCTTGGCATGTAGGGCTGCTGACATTCATATCTGTGCATAGATCGCCGCCTAGTGTTGGGTCCGGATGTTTGCACGTTGTTGTCCTGGAAGAGTCTTCGAAGTATCCTTGGATAGGTGACTCCTCCCCTGGACTACAGTGCGCATGGGCATCCTCTCCATCCTCAGATTGTTTTTCGCCATTGTGGCAGTGATGGAGTAGATACAGAAAGTGATGACCATGCTTGCAATAATTCTGAGAGCTGCAGCTGCGACAGGCGCCGGGGAGGAGGGAGGGCGATATGAATGTCAGCAGCCCTACATGCCAAGAACAGATGCATACTGGTAAGTAGCATATTCAGTTCGAGGCATGTGGGCTGCTGAATTCATATCTGTGCATAGAATACATAGCAGTGCCCTCTATTGGCGGCGGCTACCCGTGCCAGCTGCAGCGGTCTGAAAAAGTGTTTTGAGAACAGCCTGTCCTACAGCTGCCTGCTGTTTTGACTGCACATCTACGCAATAGTGTTTTGTAAATGTGTGTGTAGTGGACCATGTGGCTGCTCTGCATATATCATGCAGGGGAATATTTCCTAGGAAGGCCATGGAAGCCCCCAACTTGCGTGTTGAGTGGGCTCGTGGTGGAATAGTTAATGTGCGTTTTGCCTTTTGATAACAGATTTGAATACACTTAACTATCCATCTGGCTATCCCTGCTTTGGAGATGGCGTTACCTTTGTGGTGTGGGGCAAAGGCAACGAACAGTTGTTTTGTCTTCCTGAAGGGTTTAGTCCTGTCGATGTAGTACATGAGGGCCCTCCGTACATCTAGTGTATGTAATGCCCTCTCTGCAACAGTTTGTGGGTTTTGGAAGAAAACGGGCAGTTCAATAGTCTGGTTCATGTGGAACTGCGATATTACCTTGGGCATGAATTTGGGGTTGGTACGTAGTACGACCCTGTTGGCGTGAACCTGAATAAATGGCTCTTGAACGGTTAGTGCCTGGAGTTCACTAACTCTTCTTAGGGAAGTGATCGCTACCAGGAAGGCTACTTTCCAGGTAAGGAATTGAATCTCGCATGAGTGTAGAGGTTCAAAGGGTGGACCCATCAGGCGTGTGAGGACCAAGTTGAGGTTCCACATTGGAGCCGGTGGGTGACTAGGTGGAATGACTCGTTTGAGTCCTTCCAAGAATGCTTTGATGGCAGGCACTCTGAAGAGAGAGAGAGGTGCTGCCTGGTTTGCAGATAGGCTGATATTGCGGTCAAATGGACACGTATAGAGGTGTACGCCAGATTGCATCGGTATAGGTGTAAGAGGTAACATATGATGTTGTGGATGGATGCGTCCAGCGGGTTAATGTCATTATTACCGCAATAAATGACGAACCGTTTCCATTTGGCTGCATAGCAAGCTCTTGTAGTGGGTCTCCTGGCCTCCTTGATGATATCCATACAGTCAGGTGGCAGATTGAGATAGCCAAACTCTAGGACTTCAGGAGCCAGATCGCCAGGTTCAGCTGTTGCGGATCTGGGTGCTGAACCTCTCCATGGTTCTGCGTCAAATGCGCGGGTTTGATCCGCAGCCTTTGATGCGGTACCACGGAAAGTTCGAGGAAGGTGGTGTACCACGGCTGGCGTGCCCACGTGGGAGCAACTAGGACGAGTGTCAGGGAGTGTTGTCGGAGTTTGCGAGCCACCAGCGGTATCAACGGTGCTGGGGGAAAAGCGTACGCAAATTTGCCGGACCAGTTCATCCATATCGCATTGCCCTGCGACTGCGGGTGTGGGAATCTGGCGGCGAAGCTTTGGCATTTTGCGTTTTCGCTTGTCGCGAATAGGTCTATTTCTGGGTGACCCCACTGCTGGAAGTACGGTTGGAGTACCGATGGGTGTAACTCCCACTCGTGCATCTGGTGGCTGTGTCTGCTGAGCAGATCCGCCATCTGGTTGTCCTTGCCGGGGAGGTGTTCCGCCATGAGGAACATGTTCCTCTGAATGGCCCACTTCCACATGCTCTGAGCCAGATGAGACAACTGTGGAGAGTGTGTCCCTCCCTGCTTCTGTATGTAGTACATTGCGGTCATGTTGTCCGTCCGGATCAACACGACCTTGTTGCACAGATGTACTTTGAAAGCCTTCATGGCCAGGAAGATTGCCATCAGTTCCAGAAGGTTGATGTGCATCTTCTTCTGTTGTGTCGTCCATAGTCCCTGCACTGTGTAGTGGAGTACATGAGCTCCCCATCCCTGGAGAGACGCGTCCGCTGTCAGTACTATTTGTGGAACAGGCTCTTGGAACGGTCGGCCCTTGCAAAGGTTTTGTGGATTCCACCAATGCAGAGAGTTGTATGCCCGACCGCTCACCAACACTAGGTCTTTCAACTGTCCTTGAGCCTGATTCCACTGACGTGCTAGGCACTCCTGAAGTGGGCGCATATGTAATCTCGCGTGCGGGACTATGAAGATGCAGGAGGCCATCATGCCTATCAACTGCATAAACACTCGCGCTGGAAGCGAGTGGTTGGGTCTGAACTTGGAGATCAGCGCTTGTATGCCGTTGATCCTCACTAAATTTGGCTGAGCTGTGGCCGCCAGAGTGTCTATAGTCGCACCTAGGTACTGTTGTACGTGTGCGGGCTGGAGATGAGACTTTGGGTAATTTAGTGAGAATCCCAGACTGTGAAGAAGGTGAATGGTACGGGACACGTGGCTTGCACATTGCTGGGCTGATCTCGCTTGAACGAGCCAGTCGTCTAGGTAGGGGTAGACGTGTATGTGCTGTCTCCGTAAATGTGCCGCCACCGTAGCTAGGCACTTTGTGAAAACCCTGGGCGCTGTTGTCACGCCGAAGGGAAGGACTTTGAACTGATAGTGCTGCCCCTGAACAGTGAACCTGAGGTATTTTTTGTGTGAGGGGTGGATGGGTATGTGAAAATACGCATCCTTGAGGTCCAGTGATGCTAGGAAGTCTCCCTGCTGGAGAAGCGGAAGGACTTGCTGTAGAGTGAGCATGTGAAAGTGCTCCGAAAGAATGTACTGGTTCAGGGGTCTCAGGTCTAATATAGGCCTGAGCGACCCGTCCTTTTTTGGAATTAAGAAGTAGAGGGAGTAAACCCCCGTGCCCCGCTCGTGGACGGGTACGACCTCGATAGCGCCTTTTAGAAGCATACTTTCTACCTCTTGCTGTAAGAGCGTCAAGTGCTCTGAGGACATAGGACGGTTTCTTGGTGGTATTGTGGGTGGAGTGGAAGTTAACTCCAGACAGTAACCGTATTTTATAATATCTTTGACCCACCTGTCCGTGGTGATGGAGTTCCACGTGGACAGGAACCGTTGTAGCCTTCCCCCGACAGGTGTTATGTGGGCGGGAGGAAGGGAGAGGGAGTCACTGCTTGTTCTTGGGGGAGGACCTGGTGTTGCCGTAGCCACGTCCTCTGCCCTTGGTACTGGAGCCACGATAGCCACCTCGGGTGTTCTTATCGTAGGTGGTCTGCGTATTACCCTTGTTATATGTTTGTTGTGACCCCTGTCCTCTGCCTGCTCCCTTGTTTCCGGGGCGACGAAAGGAGCCGCTCCGAAAGGACTGAGTTTGTAGGGCGCCCATGGACTTTGCAGTGTCCGTGTCCTTTTTTATCTTCTCGAGGGTGGCGTCAACCTCAGGCCCGAACAAAAAGTCGGGGTTGACGGGCTGATTAAGGATATTGTTTTGTACCTCAGGCTTGAATCCTGAGATACGTAGCCAGGCGTGACGTCGTAGGATGACGCTAGTGTTGATGGCCCTGGCAGCCGTGTCAGCAGCGTCTAGTGCACATTTGATGGCAGCATTTGTGAGTAGCTGTCCCTCTCTGATAAGGATTTCTGCACCTTCTTTGTAGGGGTCAGGGAGGTGTTGAAGGAGTTGCTCCATTGTGTCATAGTGCGCCCTATCGTAGCGAGCGAGGAGCGCTTGAGTGTTAGCTATGCGCCATATGCTTGCAGCTTGTGCGGCAACTCGCTTGCCGGAGGTCTCCAGCACCTTGGACTCCTTGTCCGGGGGAGGAGCGTCACCCGTTGTCTGCGAGTGTGCCCTCTTGCGGGCATTCGCCACAACGATGGAGTCGAGTGGTAATTGTCCTCTGATGTAAGTAGGATCCCCAGGTGCTGATCTGTATTTCTTATCGATCCTGGGGTTTATCACTCGTGCCCTGGTGGGTTCCCTGAAAATGTCAGTGGCTGGCTTAAGGACCCCCTTCAACATTGGCAGAGTCTTTACATGTCTTTCTGAGGATGCAAAGGTGTCCATTAGAAAGTCATCTTCGATGATATCAGAGTGAAGCTGTACATCATGGTTGTTCGCCGCCCGTTCAATCAGAGCGTTGAACGCCGCAGTATCCTCTGTGGGTGACGTTTTTGCCCCATATAGTTGTGGGTCCTGTGCATCAAGAGGTGCACTGGGGTCTGCAGGGTCGCCCCAAGTTTGGTCAGGGTCCTGCTGGTCATCAGGGTCCGTGTCCACATGGTAGGGGACTTGTTCACCCATGTAGTCCTCCAATGCATCCGTGTCGGAGCGTGTGGGGGAGGTCCGGTGTGGATCCTGGTAGGGTGAATGAAAGGGTTCATACAGGAGAGGTTCTGTGTCCACAGGCAGCTTCCTCTTTAGCGGGATCCTGAAAGGTTCCAATGGCGGTTCCGAAGTTATCCTTCGGTCGTGGAGAATCATCCTGCCAGTGTCGGCGTCGATGACGCGTGACGGAGACGGCTCGACAGGCGTAACCGCAGTTTTGGTGGCCTGTGTCCTGAGTTGAAACGCCTTCGGGATTGTGGATGGAGGCAAGCCGAAGGTAATGCTGGTCGGCACCGACGAAACCGCTGGATCGATCGAACCCGACTGGTCCTGGAGGGCAGCCTTGGTTTTGCAGCCTGGCATTGCGCCAGGCCGTACTCGGGGCGCCTTAGAGGTCGTGGCCCCCGCCAGGGTCGTCGAGGCGGCTGCAGATATCTTCTGCGCCCGTGGTGCATCGAGCCGAGGTGCGGAGATCACCGTCGACGTCTTCGACACGTGAGGTTTCGGTGTCGTCGAGGGAGTGCTGCGAGGCGTAGCAGGCGGGACGGCCCTCGGTGTCGGTGGCGTCGACGCCGGTAACCGAGCAGGTTTTTCGGCGCCGATGGCCTTCTTCCGTTTGTCGACTCCCATGTCGCCCGTCTCGAGTTCGGCACCGAAGTCCCCCTTGGTGCGGTCGGTGCCGACACGGTGCGCCGGCGTCGAAGGTGTTGAAGGCCTCGATCCGACTAGCGCCACTTTCAGTTTCGGTTTCGTAGGAACCTGAGCAGCTTTCGGTTTCGGTTTCGTGGAAGGGAAACCAGCTGGCTTAAGCGGTAATGGCTGCCGCTGAACGTCCGAGGCCGGGCCCGAGGGCGGGGCCGAAGGACTGCGTGATAGGTCTCGGGTAAGGCCCGAAGGCGATCCCTCGACCGGAGCCATAGTCTGTGGCACTGGTGAATTCTCGGTTTGAACAGGTAGGCCTTGTTCATCATCGGAGCTACTCTCTTCGGCCCCTAAGGCCTCCTCGTCGTCTCCTACCTCGGTGTCGTCTTCACCTCTGTGGAAGAGTGACTCGTCGGCCTCGTCCGATCCGGGTTCTTGGTCGGAAACGGGACTGGAGGGTAAGACTTCTACTCCTTCGACGTCGTCCGCGTCGTCGAAGATGTCAGCTGGGGCCGGTGCCGCGTGCTGCGCTTCGAGCCTCGCCGCTCGACGATTACGCAGAGTCTTCTTTGAACGGAACCGGGCACAGGCCATACATGTCGACTCGTCGTGGTCCGGCGAAAGGCATTTGTTGCACACCGGATGGACGTCGATGTGTGGGTACTTCGCATTACATACCGGACACCTTTTGAATGGCGTCCTCGATTCCATCGTCGAAGTAGTTGATGGCCAGGTAAATGCGAACAAAGTCGGTGCTGAAAGTTAGTAAACTAACAGAGAGTATCGAAAACCGATCGATAAACAGTACCGACGCGAACTAAAGGCCTTGTGGCCTCGACAAAATTTTTTCCTAACTTGAGCTAAGATAGCACATCCGAACCCAATGGCGGAAAAAAACAATCTGAGGATGGAGAGGATGCCCATGCGCACTGTAGTCCAGGGGAGGAGTCACCTATCCAAGGATACTTCGAAGACTCTTCCAGGACAACAACGTGCAAACATCCGGACCCAACACTAGGCGGCGATCTATGCACAGATATGAATTCAGCAGCCCACATGCCTCGAACATAACGGATTTTGGCGGGCCGGGGCGGCCCTCCGTGACCTCTACCCAGTGAAGAGGAGCCGATCAGGGGAAAGAGCGCAGCCTCCACTATACTGATGCCTAGCGCTATGTGGGCGTAGCAGTGGAGGAGAAGGCAGAGTGGGATACACGAGGGATACGGCGTCGGCGCTCCGATGGCTTGGCAGGTGCCTTCTGAAGAGGAGGCGAGGCCCCCCCGGGGCTGCAGAGACTGTATGCTTGCAATAAGGGATAACCGTCTGGCTGGGGGGGAAGCTGGAGGTACGGCCGCGGCGGCGCCGAGATACCTTTCCAAACAGCGCTAATCTGTCCGAGGCCCTTAGCCTTCTCTACGTACAGAGGATTGCGCCCTAACTAAAGAGCCGTGCAGTATCACATTATACAGCTGTAAGGCAGCCTCCCATTGATCCAGGAGTGCAGCCAGGTTTCCGCAGTAAGAGCAAAAGGACACCCGCCCCCCCTGCTGATCTAGCGTGGCCTGTGGGCGGCTGACGCCACCTGCCCTGCGCCGGTTGCACGGTGGTCACTCTCCTCACTACCTGCAGCGCCATAAGTGGCAGGGGCCGAAGATCGGTCCAAAGCAACTGCATAGATAAATATGCAGTCACTAAAGGCCAGCAGGACGCGTCCAACACGGTGCAGGGCGCTCCAGCTGGTCAGCAAGCCGAACAACAAAAAGAGATCACTCTCCATGATGTGAAGCTAATCTTCAACAAATGCAAGCCTCCATCGGTACCATCTCTTGTGACGTGACGCTTCTTCGGGCTGATATCTCCAAATTGGGTACGAGGATGGCAGAAGTCGAGGCCACAATGGCAGTCCTCACAACAGACACGAAGACCCTGCAGCGGCAGGTACGCCATCTTGAACTAGCAAACAAGCAGATGGCGGAGAAACTTGACGACCAAGAAGGGCGCACGAGGCTCAACAACGTTCGCTTGGTAGGTGTGCCGGAGAGTATTAAGGGGCCGGCGCTGGATCTTTTAGTGGAAGAGCTGAACCAAGAACAATTGCAGCCCCGCAGGCTTTCTAAATTCTTTTCAGTGGAGAGGGCCCACCGGGTACCGGGCGGGTGACCCAAACCGGGAGCTCCCCCGCGGCCTACTCTGGCGTAAATATTTAACTTCAGGGACAGGGATGCGATCCTACAAGCGGCTCGAGTAGGGCCACCTCTCCAGATCGACAACAGTGTGATAACCCTTTACCCAGACTACACAGCCGTAGTCACTAAGCAACGGCGCAATTTTACATAAGTTAAGCAAGAACTCCGTAACAGAGAACTAAAATATTCCATGCTCTATCCAGCAAAGCTAAGAGTTGAAGCAGATGGCAAAAGTTGGTTCTTTATGATTCCGGAAGAGGCGCAGGACTGGCTGGAGGGTTGGCGAGCAGCTAAAGGGAGCAACGAACAGGAGATGAGAGGGCGGCGGCAACCCAGGCAACCAGCCCAACACGCAGGGAGGGAAGGAACGCCAGGACCGAAGCTGGGACGGAGACTGGAAGCGACGTGGAGTAACAATTTAAAAGTACCGCCTCAAGGCCCAGTGATATGGCCGGAGCAATGCTGACTAGATGAGACCCGCCCCTACTCCATGTAAGAGTCAAGATATTGGCCCACAGAGATGCTGTCGAGAGGCAGTCTCGGTACTTCGCTTGCAGATTATTGAGGCAGTGACTGAGGTTGCGTCCACAAGGTGAAGTATAAATACTATACCCCAGGTCGGGAAGACACTTGGAACAGTTCACACATCGTAGACTTAAAGAACCTTTATGGGGGTGCTCGATGGGTCCCGGAGGGACTCTTCCCCCCCTCACTCAAGTACACAGTTATGGGATTTAAGCACTCTGCTGAGTTGGGGAGGCAGGTAGTTCCACATCTGCTAGGCGGGGAGGAGGGAGGAGGGATGGGATCAGTTAATGTTAGGTTTCTTAGTTTTGGTAGGGACCTTTCTTTGCAAAGCTGCGGTGAAGAATGTTAGACTGTAGCATGACAGACAGGTTTGGAGCAGATCGAGACGGAGTTCTCGTTACAGATCATAATGGCAGGCACAAACCAGGGCGAAAGAGAGAACGTCTCCAGTACACAAGACGGTCAACAGCAGGGGCCCCCACTGACTGTGATATCATGGAACGTGAATGGATTAGGAGAGAAAATTAAACGGGGACGGGTGTTACAGTATCTTCGACGAAAGAACCCAGCAGTAGCGCTCCTCCAGGAGTCGCACCTACAGGGGACGGCAGTTAAAGCCCTGGATCGATGGGGCTTCCGAATGACAGTGCACTCCGAATTCACCTCTGGGTCTAGAGGGGTGGGGGTCCTTCTGAACAAACGCTTCCCTTTGGTTGTAACTACGACATATCAAGATGTTCAGGGTCGATTTGCTGCAATCACGGGCCAATGGGATGGTAGAATAGACAATATAGCGTCAGTATACATACCCCCGACGCTACACCAGACTGCCTTTTCAGATCTCGGGAAATTCCTACTCGCACTTCCCTGCGGAGAGCTCATTCTTGGTGGCGACTTTAATGCCGTCATGGATGCAACTATAGATCCGCAGCCCCCCAGAGATTCCTGTGGTCCTAACCTATAGGCTACAGGAATTTGTAGATGCGCTCGGACTATTAGATACGTGGAGGACTAGACACCCAGAGGAATCCCGGTAGAATTCTTCAAAGTGGCTGCCCCTCAGTTGGTGTCCTACCCAAAGATCAACGACTCGCCACCATAGTTGCAATTCATAAGCCCGGAAAGCCGGTGCACGAATGTACCTCTTACAGGCCAATCTCCCTCCTTAATGCAGAGGCAAAAATACTCGCGAAGACACTAGCAACTAGGCTACAGACACATCTCTCAGCAATAATTCATCCAGACCAGTCCAGATTTATGCCCCATCGCAACACAGCGCTTAGAAGGTTGCACGGTGTAATAGAGCGTAGAACGACTATAGAAGAGGACGCAGCCATACTCTGGCTAGATGCAAGAATGGCTTTCGACCCCATGGAGTGGTCCTTTCTCTTCGCTGTCCTTAAGCGTATGGGATTTGGACCAAAATTCGTTACATGGATCCGCCTACTATATACACAGCCAATGGCACAGGTTGCAGTTAATGGCCATTTATCGGCTGAGTTTCCGCTGGGCAGAGGGATAAGGCAGAGCTGTCCGCTGTTGCCACTCCTCTTCGCAATAGTACTGGAGCCCCTGGCGGCATGGATTAGACAAGATCTCACAATACAGGGAATGAGATGGGCCAGCGGCTGGGAGGATCGTATTTCGCTTTATGCGGATGATATTTTATTATATTTAACGTCCCCAGCACGATCCATCAACTGTCTTCTGGATATATGTGCAGCGTACGGGCGGAAGTCAGGGTACACTATCAACTGGGAAAAGTCGCTGCTATATATCCTGCACGGCCCCCCACCGCGGCTCCCAAGAGGGTGCGCTCTTCAAATAGTCACGGACGGGTTTAAGTACCTAGGAATCTTCGTCACACACGACCATGCGCTCTTCACGGAAAAAAACCTGACCCAAACCCTGGCAAGATTTAAAAAAGATGTAAAACATTGGCGCACACTACTTTGACGCTCCTGGGACGAGCAGCCCTATTTAAAATGATGGCGCTCCCCCGGTTTCTGTACGCACTACAGAATACACCGTTCCCTGTCCCAGCTGCATATTTCACAGCAGTCAATGCGGAGGTGACGTCGTTGCTTTGGGATGGGAAAACACCCCGCATAGCACTACATAAACTTACCAGGAGCTGGTCTGATGGCGAGATCGCTCTTCCTGACATCAAAGTCTATTACTGGGCTTCCCAATTAGTCGCAATCAACCAGTGGCTTCATGTCCCCCAAGAGGACCCCGCATTCAGATTAGATAGACACCTCTTAGAGCCACTGGGGATCATGGGTGCCCTATACAATAAAAGGAAACAACACAATATTACAGGACCGACACTACACACATTACACATATGGTTTGAGGCACAACGAACACTGGGATGGGCCGGTGTTGTCACACTGGCAACGCCATTGTGGGATACAAAACAACTCGGAATGCTGGGCAGGACCAAGGGGTTTCGTAGTTGGGACCTAATAGGCATATCAAAAGTTAGGGAATTATGGCAGAGGGGTAGAGTGGTTGCGTTTGCCTATCTCCAGGCCACTTATGGCATGGCCCAGACAGAATTCTTTCGATACATGCAGGTCAGGCATGCACTACAGTTCCTAATACCACCAGATACGAGGCCCGAAGAGTCCTCCCCGTTGGAGGACAGGCTCCAAACGGACCACTTCCACAGAAAGGCAATCTCACTGGCATACAGGAAAATTGTCAATAATCACAAAGACCCCACGGTAAGGCTGACGGCTACGTGGGAGTGTGAACTGGGAGATATTGACGAGTAGAAGTTGCAATCCCATCACGACTACGGCTAGTCCAATCAAAAATTCTACACCGCACGTATTACACTAGGACACTCCTACACAAGATAAATCGGGCGGACACACCGAGCTGTCTTCGACAGTGCGGAGAAGATGACACGTTCTACCACACTATCTGGAGCTTCCCCAAAATAGTGCATTACTGGATGGCGGTAATGCGGACGCTTTCCCAGGTCACACATATTACCACACTCCCAAGCCCGAGATGCTGCCTGCTCAATATCTGGGAACCAACAGATCTCAACGCGGTTGCTCAGGATTGGGTAACTTTGGGCATGACAATAGCAAAACGCAACATTGCACAGCGCAGGGGATCCAGAACTAGCCCCACACTTGATCAATGGTTGAGGAAAAACCAGCTAGAGACGCACACCCATATTGAAAGTACAAACATTTCTATATCAAACCCTTGTCTTGGAACCAGTAATTAGACCAGCAATTTTTCAAAGTCCTTCAAAAATCCAGAGTGTTCCAGACTTCCATAAAATAGTTCGCATAAACGTCAAATCTTCAGAAACGTATTCTTTTTAATGATTTTTCAAACTCATATCCAAATTCTCAACAGCCAACACGTGTTTTGTCCGTACTTGATAAGTACTATGACTTTCTCAAGGCTAATAGTTGATAAGTCAAATCCTGACTTGAAATTGCAACGTCCAGGTGAGGTAATAATTCAATGAAATGTATCACGATGGTTATACAAAGATGTCGTCAATTCAAGAACATTCCAACGCAGATTTATAATCGTCCATGTTGATAAAACTAGTTCCCAGAGCACTCAAAAGTAGCGAGTGGATATTACGTATCGATCCGTGGGAATGGGTCTACATATATCGAAACGCGCTTGATAACACTGACAGAAAATCAATGGTGTAAAGACATGGACATGGCGATGATGGCGGAAAAGTCAGTGTATGTCCATCGGGGATGTCCGTAAAAATGGGAGAAGGTCTGGGGAGGCTGGAACACCTATCGGGGCAATATATGTGAACCCCCCCGCTGGACGAATCGGAATCTGATATCAGTATATAAACAGTCTATGACGGGCGCTCACTTAGTGGATATATCCAGTAGGGATCTGTGGACGCTAGAGATAAAACTGTGGGGTATGTACTAGGAGACGCACGTGAATGATTATATGTATACAGAAGGAACTATGTCATGAGAAGAGATTACCATTGTCAAACTTTGCAAAATGGTTAATAAAAATTGTTTAAAAAAAAAAAAAAAAAAAAAAAAAAAAAAAGAAGGCTTTCGGCCTTGGGGCCTGGGAGACCTTTTGTTGTATCCTAGAGAGATTCAGGCTTCCTCCACAGATCAAGAGGTTTATACAAAATATGTATAAAAAATGTGGAGGAAAAGCGGTTTCTTAATACAAGAGAGGCAGGGATGTTGAAAGTTTAATGAGGACAAGACAGAGCTGTCTCTTGTCCTCAGTCATGTTTGGCTTTTTCATTCAGCCATTGACGATTGCCTTTCAAAGCGAAGAGATTATCCAGCCACATGTGCCACAGCTAAAAATAAACTTTAAGCGCATGATATAATGCTGATCTTAGATACAAAGAAGAAAACATGAGGTTTTTTTACATTTTCCCAGTGTTTCAAGCTTATGCATCAGCATTGTGAGATGTCAGTGTGGAGGAAGATGTCGCAGGAGGTGAGAAATGACAAAGCAGGGCAATTACTCTTTTTTAAGAAACAGTTTATTCTGTTGTTGCACAAACTAACTAGGTAGCTTAAATTGATTTTGGGTAAGGCAGGTAAAGACACGTTAACTTTGGAGCTTATTGTCTATGTCAAAGACCTAGACAAAGGGATCCTCCCACTCACTATGCGAGAAGCGGTGATCTCTATAATACTTAAACCAGGGAAACACCCTTAATTCTGCACCTCCTATAGGGCACTTTTTTTACTTAATTTTGATAAGAACCTAGACAAAGCAGTGGTCACAACATTATTATTGCTGCTCGAACACATCATCTCTATCATCCAATCCGGAGTTGTTCCCCATATGTCTACCTCAATCAACTTGCGAGCCGTATTCTCTGTTTTTAATAGGGTCTCCCCAGAAATACCCGCTGTGATCACACTTCTCGAAGCGGAGAAGCCTTTTCATTGTTTAGAATGGTCCTTTCTCATAAAAATATGTTAAAAAAAAAAATAGAATGGCCCTTTCTCCACACCAACGCTGCCGAGACTTGGGATTCTCGTGGCCCTTGTATCTCGCCTATATTCAAACTCTATAGCCCACATATGGGTCTTTCGGAGTCCTTTGTCATATCCAGAGGCACCAGGCAGAGGTGTTCTCTTTCACCCCTGCTTTTCATTATAGCCATGGACCCTCTGGTCACCTCCTCCACGAACACCACATGCACGATGACCTTCATTTTAAACCTGCACTACTCCTCATTTCGATATACACAGACGACACTGATATTTGTTTGGCATCCCTCGGATAACTTAGCCCCCGTGGTTTAAAAAATCGTTCGTTTTGGTGGTCTTGCTTGTCTGCACATTAACTGAGCAAAAACCAAAGGAAATGATGGACGGAGTGTTGAACATTGCAAGCACTCACCCCCAGTCAAATGATCTGGGTTTAATCCATCACCGTTCTTTAGCCCACTCTGCCACCCCAGTTCAGACATGGCCATATGCAAATCAGTCTGACCCTGTGCCTCATGGGAACAGTCCAGCCCGAACTGCCAAGCCATGTCTTCCCTGGACCGGAAACAAGCTTCCTAGGACCGGTTTCTGGCATTTCAGCCGTCTTCAGCCAGGCTTGCTTGAATCCAGTGGCAAAGTGAGCAAGGGACTCACGTCTGAGCATACCCTGCCAACTTATGGCGAACAAAGTAAAAACCAAAGGAAATGATGGACGGAGTGTTGAACATTGCAAGCACTCACCCCCAGTCAAATGATCTGGGTTTGAGCTCTTCCCGCTAACAGACATCGCTGGGCCTTACCCTTGCGAGTATCCCATTAAATGGTGTGCAGACTACTAAATATTTGGGTGGATTTTCACATAGGGACAAAGAACAAGTGATTCGTCTTAACTGCGGCCCCATCATCGACAGACTTGTAGTCCAAATTGAGTGCTGGATTCGGCTTCCTCTCTCTATGGCAGGTCGTGTTGCCATTACTAAAATGGTTGTCCTCCCCTGTTTTTTTGTGTTTTTTTTTTTAATATACCCATTACATTGACTAATTTATTCTTTGCCACCTTGCGCAGTCTCCTTCTAAAACTGATCTGGGCAGTTCGCAGCCCCCTTATCACCTGGAATACTTTTATCCTCCCATATGACCAGGATGGGTTCGCAGTCCCAGATTTTTAAACATACTTCCTTTTTGGCCCAGGCCCAGTTTCCATACCACTGGTATCATCCAGATGTCCATTTACCTTATGCTAAACCTGAACTAGACCTGGCAGACCCAACGTCCCCATAGGCTCTGTTGCCTCTGGGTCTCAAGCTAAATCCTTTGGATATCAGAGCCTTGTCTATGACGTGTTGGGACTGGCATAAACTTACTAAGGTCCTGGGCTGTGACTTTTTATATTCCCCTGAACTTACTATCTCACAACACCCCTGGCTGCCTTTGAGACTCAAAAAACGTGTTCAACACACACTGACAAGACATGACCTCTACACACTAGGTGACTTATTCCCGGACAGCCATGTACTATCCTGTTCAGTGGACACTAGATTTACCGATGCCACTTACATGGATCTGTTTGCATCTTGCCAGCTACATGGGACATTACGCCCCGCATACTCTCTTACCCCGATGACTTTCTTCCTCTTACACTGTAAATAACTGACTCTGAGGTGACTCATTTGGTGACTAAAATGTATTGCGTCTGCATCGCCATCAGACAAGCCCATGTCAGCAAGGTTCGACAGCAGTGGGAAAAAGATCTGGGCCACCCTATCTCTGATAAGGAATTGTCTTATTACTGTGCACAGATTAAACGGATCTCCCCTAACCACGGCATAAGCCACTTCACTTGCGATTTTTGCACAGATCCTACACTACCCCCACTGGTCCAGACAGACTCAACTCCTCAAGGTCATTCCTATGTCCAAAGCGCAGATTTACGGAGGCAGATTTCCCCACTTGACCCATCACCATATTTTGGACTGATGTGCTCACTATCCTCTCCCTCATAATTTCGATTACTCTTGAACTCTCTCCCTTAATGGCGCTTCTGGGTAAAGTGGCGACCGTCCCTAAAATCATCCGCAGATTTACAGCAATCTCTATTAGCGAAGAGAGAGATTGCACTTTTCTTGGGGAATGGGATAAGCCCTTCCACTAAGGCCTGGCTACAGAGAATGACTTACTGTGACGTGACACGTAAAGTTTATGCCACGTTCCAAATCCACACAGCTAGACCCAATGATATTTGGCAATCAGTCTGTACTTATTTGCTCTTTCTGGAGCCAGACCACAACAGTTCAGCTCTTCCTTCTCCCCCCGATGCATCCTTCTCATATTACATCAGTCAAGACGCAACTACATAGGGCCTATCACTCCCTGTCAATCCCTTTATCAATAATCACATCTCCCTGTGATTGATGCACTGTAGAGTCTCGCTTTTTTTCATTACATACTGCAATCTTTAACTTGTGAACTACCATGGAAAGTTCTGCTATTTGAAATATTACTTTTTGTCTCTTAATGTCCACATTCTGTTTGCAGAAAATGATAAATTTAAAAAAAAAAAAAACTTTGGAGTTCATTCGGTGAGAGGCCCATGGTGTCTAAATCCCTTAGTTTGGCAGCAAGTTTAAAGGGAATGATGGCAGCTGCAGAGACAACTTTTAAACAATATTATTTTAAAGCAGCAGTGAAAGCGCTTCCTTGGTGGGTGATAATCTTTAAACACATGCAATCTTTATATTCAGACACAGAATGCAAAACGTTCTACTGACCATGAATAGAATATTCTAATATTTTTAAGGACAAAGAGGTAAGAAGTATCCCACTCAGAGAAAGAATGTACTTGTATCAATCTCTAGCCATATAATTGTTTTGTTATATTAGTGTTTGTTGTAAGGTGAGACTAACCATAATCTAATTAAATTGATCCTTTTCTCCCTCCCGGTTATATTATTGTGTCGAAATTAGTACAGTACTCTATACAAGAGGAATAATGTGTGCCATTTTAGGCAGTGATCAAAAACAGGAATAGAACAGACTGATCGTGGTGTGGAATTATTGTTCTCCTCATAAAAGAAGAACAGATTTGATTGCTTAGTCTGATATCATATGCCAAGAAAGGTCTTCAGAATGATGGTGTCACAGAAGCAGACTCGTTTTCCAGATTGTCTGTTTTTAACCAGAAAACTTGCAGTTTACATGTAAGTCTTTGGGTTAAAGATAGCTGGGCAGAACAGACAGACATACATGGATCAGCCATCAACAAATGTGAATTATTGACTAATAGACTATTTATTTGAAACGTTTTATAAAGCGCGAAAAAGACCTGATAGGGTATCAGAGCGATGTACATATAGGCAAAACCATAAAGGAAGTTAAACAAACATAGGGTGATTATATTGAGTATAAGGAATCAAAGCATTGCATAGCTGAAAGGTAGGTCCATGCTGTATACATGAAGCAAAAGTTAGTTTGCTGACTTCAAGTCTATAGTTCAATCAATCAATCATAGGCATTTGTATAGCGCACTGCTCACCCGGAGGGTCTCAAGGCGCTGGGGGATAGGGGGGGGGGAACGCTACTGCTCGAACAGCCCGGTCTTGAGTTGCTTCCTGAAGGCGAGATGGTCTTGCGTTGTCCGGAGGTGGATGGGGAGGGAGTTCCATGTCTTGGTTGCCAGGTAGGAGAAGGATCTTCCTCCGGCGGTGGCTCTGCGGATGCGGGGGACGGTGGCGAGAGCGAGGCTGGCGGAGCGGAGCTGGCGGGTGGGCTTGTGGAAGGTCAGGCGGCTGTTGAGGAACTTGGGGCCCAGGTCGTGGAGGGCCTTGTGTGCGTGGGTGAGGAGTCGGAACGTGATTCTTTTGTTGACGGGGAGCCAGTGCAGGTCTCTCAGGTGTTCGGAGATGTGGCTGTGTCGGGGGATGTCCAGGATGAGTCGTGCTGAGGCGTTCTGGATCCGTTGGAGTTTCTTCTGGAGTTTGGCGGCGGTGCCGGCGTAGAGGGCGTTCCCGTAGTCCAGCCGACTGGTGACAAGGGCCTGGGTGACCGTCTTCCTGGTCTCGGTGGGGATCCACCGGAAGATCTTTCGAAGCATGCGCAGGGTGTTGAAGCATGAAGACGAGACGGCGTTGACTTGTCTGGCCATCGAGAGGGAGGAGTCCAGGATGAAGCCTAGGTTGCGTGTGTGGTCCGTTGGCTTGGGGGTGGCTCCCAGGGCGGGGGGCCACCAGGAGTCGTCCCAGGCGGAGGGTGATGATCCCAGGATGAGGACCTCCGTCTTGTCTGAGTTCAGTTTCAGGAGGCTGTTCTTCATCCATTCGGCGACATCTTTCATCCCTTCGTGTAGGCTGGCTCTGGCGGCGTCCGGGTCGCTGGTGAGAGAGAGGATCAGCTGGGTGTCGTCGGCGTAGGTGATGATCTTGAGGTTGTGTTGACGTGCGATGGTTGCGAGGGGGCTCATGTAGACGTTGAAGAGGGTGGGGCTGAGCGATGACCCTTGTGGAACGCCGCAGCTGACTTCGGTGGCCGCTGACCGGAACGGGGGGAGGCGGACTCTCTGGGTTCTTCCGGCAAGGAATGAGGTGATCCAATCCAGGGCCTTCTCCTGGATGCCGGTGTTGTTCAGGCGCTGTACCAGGGTGCGGTGGCAGACAGTGTCGAACGCTGCGGAGAGGTCCAAGAGGATGAGGGCCGCAGTTTCCCCGTTGTCCATTAGGGATCTGATGTCGTCTGTGGCTGCGATGAGGGCGGTCTCCGTGCTGTGGTTGGCTCGGAAGCCAGATTGCGAGTGGTCGAGGGATCCGTTGGTCTCGAGGAAGGCGGCTAGCTGTCTGTTGACGGTCTTCTCGATGACTTTGGGAGGAAACGGGAGGAGCGAGATGGGGCGGTAGTTCTTGAGGTCGGAGGGGTCTGCAGATGGTTTCTTCAGCAGGGCACTGATCTCGGCGTGTTTCCAGCACTCCGGGAAGGTGGCGGTGTTGAAGGAGGCGTTGATGATGTCGCGGAGGTGGGGTGCGATGATGTGGTCGGCCGTGTTGAAGATGTGGTGTGGGCAGGGGTCCGTAGGGGATCCGGAGAGGATGGTGTTCATTGTGCGTGTTGTGTCTTCGGTGCTGACTGGGGTCCAGGTGCGGAGGGTGGCGGTGGCGGGCATCGGTTCGGTGGTGGGGTTCGTGGTTGGTGGGCCGAAGCTGTTGTGAATGTTGGTGATCTTGTCGTGGAAGAAGGCTGCGAGGGAGTCGCAGAGGTCTTGCGAGGGAGTGATGTCATTGTTTCCGGTGTCGGGGTTGGAGAGCTCTTCGACGATGCTGAAGAGTTCCTTGCTGTTGTGGGTGTTGTTGTCCAGTCGTTCCTTGAAGGCTGTCTTCTTTGTGGCGCGGATCAGTTGGTGGTGTTTGCGGGTGGCGTGTTTGAGGGCCGTCATGTTGTCTGTGGTCTGGTTGGTGCGCCAGGTGTTCTCCAGGGAGCGGCAGTTCTTCTTGGAAGTGATGAGCTCGTCGGTGAACCAGGAGGCTTTCTTGCTGCCGCGTCTGCTGGGGGGGTTCTTCTTCAGTGGTGCGAGGGCATCTGCGCAGTTGGTGATCCACTGTGTGAGGTTGTTGGCGGCTTCGTTGGGGTCCGTTGAGCTGGTGGGGGGGTTCTGGCTGAGGAAGGTGGTGAGCTGGTCGCCGGTGATCTTGTTCCCGCTCCTGCGGGGGGCTTGTTGAGGGTGGTGGTGGGTCGTCGTTTTACTGAAGCTGAAGTGGACGCACCTGTGGTCAGTCCACTGGAGATTGGTGGAGTGGCTGAAGGTGACGTATTTGCTGGATGAGAAGACTGGGTCAAGCGTGTGGCCGGCGTAGTGGGTGGGGGTGGTTACCAGTTGCTTGAGTCCGAGGTTGGCCAGGTTGGCCAGCAGAGCAGTGGTGTTGCGGTCCTTGTTGTCCTCCAGGTGGAAGTTGAGGTCCCCCAGGAGGATGTAGTCGGTGGAATTGATGGCGTGCGGGCTGACGAAGTCTGTGATGTCTTCGCTGAACTGTGTGCGTGGTCCCGGTGGTCTGTAGACGAGGGTGCCTCTGAGCGTGGTCTTGGGGTCGGTGTGTATCTGGAAGTGGAGGTGTTCGGCGGAGGTGAAGGTGTCATCGGAGTTGGTCGTGATGCGGATGGTGTTCTTGTGGATGATGGCGATGCCTCCTCCTGTCTGGTTGACGCGGTCCTTCCTGGTGATTTTGTAGCCTTCCGGGACGGCGATGGCGACGTCGGGCGCTGAGGAGGCGTTCATCCAGGTTTCCGTCAGGAAAGCGATGTCTGGTGCTGTCGAGGCGAGGAGGTTCCAGAGTTCGACGGCATGCCTGTGAACGGAGCGGGTGTTGAGCAGGATGCACATCAGGTGTTTGTTGCTGGGGCTCGGTTTAGCAGGTGCGGTGTTGGGTCGGAGGCCGTTGAAGCGGCAGGTCAGGCAGGTGAAGGGTCCGTGGATGCGTCTCGGGGTGGCTCGGTAGCAGGCGGTGTTTCGGTCGGCGTTGAGTGCGTGGAGTTTTTCAGGAACACACCTTTGACTTCTTTTTTGAAGGTGGCAGTCGAAGGGTTTGCTCTGATTTTAGGCGGTAGAACGTTCCAAATTCTTGGAGCAAGTCGCGGTAGTCTGTTTTCTTCATCTAGAACTTTGTGGTTTCAATAATAGAGTGTTAGAGCTTCTTAGGGTTCAGACCAGATAGTTTGAGATTTTTTACCAAGTAAGTTGGAGTGTTGTAATAAAGCACTTTGTGCGTCAGGCAGGCTATCTTGAACCGGATCCTAGCTTTGAGAGCGGGCCAATTTAGTTGAGTTAGATCAGGTGTGATGTGATCAAGATTTCTTAACCCGGTTAGGAGTCTGGCGGTTGAGTTCAGCGTAGCCCTTAGGGGGGGGGCAGTCGGACTTTAGGTAGCCCAGCCAGGATCACAAGTTCACAGTCTAGGCGGAACATGACTAGGGATTGGAGAACTAGCTGCATGTCATCAAGCTACATGAATGGTTTGAGTTTCCTTTATGTGTTGAGTTGGTGGTTGGCTCCTCTGGTGGTTGCGCTGATATGGTCTAGCATATTAAGGTGTTTGTCCAGAGTCACGCCTAACAATTTAGTTAAATCCGCAAATCGAGGAGCGCAGGTGAGCGCCGTTAGTTGTTTGAGCCAGTCTTGAATGGGGGCAGTGATTTTGGGGAGCAATCATTGGGAATTCCATCTTGAGCATATTTAGCAGCAGGTGATTGTGAGTCAGCAAGTTTTTAAAAGAGCAAAGTTAAGAGCTTTGATATCATTCGGTGAAGAGATTTTTCAAGTATAGTAGAGCATCATTGGCGTACATGTGATATTGTATGTTAAGCAGTTCAGAATTTCAGTGAAAGGTTCCATGAATAAGTTGAAAAGCGTGGGTGAGAGTGCGGATCCTTGAGGCACTCCAATTGATACCGGTGTACTGTTAGACAGGGAATGGTTGACTTGATTCTTTGCATTCTATTATGTAGGAATGATGCAAACCAAGCTACAACTGGGCTGGATAACCCAATTCCATATTTGACTATGTTGAATGCCAAGGAGAGATCAAGAAGTATAAGTAAGCAAGGTTCGTTCTGGTCAAGTAATCTCAAGGTGCAATCGACAACGTTTGTTAAGGTGGTTTCAGTACTATTACTAGATCTAAATCCCGATTGGAATTGGTCCAGGAGCTCAAACTTTTCTATATGGTTACAGAGTTGTGTGTTTACATATTTTTCTAGCCATTTGGTTAAAGTCATGCTATTAAAAATTGGGCAGAAATTGTTAGGATCAGATAAGATTGCATTAGGTTTCTTAGGGATGGAAGTAACTTGACCTATTTTGAGGAGGTCGGAAACCAAGCCCTGTCTGAGTGATTCGTGGACTATCTTACACCAGAGTGGGAGCACGGAAGATCTAAGCTCATTGAAGCAAATGGCAGGAAGAGGATCATTGAAATGATTTGAAGGTTTTAGTTATCATTTTTAATAGTTCGGTCTCATCTGGAAGTGCAAAGAAGTTCCACAACGCATGGTTTGTCGGAGTATATTCCATAGTGCCAGAAAGAGGGGAACTTACCATGGGTAACAATGGAGAGGAATTGGGCTGGGTCTGAAAATGTGTATTTGGTAAGGTGAGTTGTAGTTCTAGTTAAACTTTTCTTCTCTTTTTTCTGAAGTGTGTAGAGAACTCCTCATTACTAGGGAATGAGTCCCTAAGCATAGAGTGCAGGTTAGTTGAGTGGTTTGCTTGCTATTTGATATTTTCAAAAAGTTTTTTCTGTCTGTTTTTGGCATTGGCTAGCTGTGGTTAAAAGTAATTGGCTTTGGTGCAACAGATGTGTTTGTTGTACGCACTTCTCGTCATCCTCAACTCCTTGATGTTTGTTGTGGAAAGAGTTTCTACATGATCTCTCTGCCACCCTTACTTTGCGCCTTTCCACATTAAGGGAGCAGTTAAACTAGGGATTAGAGAGTGCTTGTTGGGAATCCTTTTGAGCGGTTTTGGAGCAATTTCGTCAAGCAAATTCGTCATGGAGGAGATGTAAAGTTAAGTAAGGTCATCCAGATTTGACAAATTAAGGGCGGAGGAAGTAGGTTATTGCTGATATAGGTGAGATCATTAGCATTGATATTCCTCAGATCTCTTGCCCATTGTTTGGTCTTACGAAGTTGTCCCTGTCTGATCATCACCCTTTCCATGATGAGAAAAGAGATAAGGTAGTGGTCTGACCAATCACAAGGTGATATGTCATCCAGTTGTATAACGTGGTCTTTGGAAATGATCAAATCAAGGGTGGCGCCTTTTTTGTGGGTAGATCCGTCACTTGATTGGGTGAAGTTTAGGTCTGAGAGGAAGGCCTTGAAAGTGCCCAGTAGAGGGATCATTGACGGTGGTGCAGTGTAAACTGAAATCCCCAAGGAAGATATGGTTATGGTGATGCTCCGTGTTAGAGGAAAAGGTCTCCATTAATTGTTTGACAGAAAGAAGATCACCTGGGGGTGATAGATCTTGTGGAGTGTACAGACTATTTTTTTCATTGTTCCAGATTTTATTGCTCAGGTGTTCACATGTGAACATTGGAGCAGTTTGTGTGAGTCGCAGGCTAAGAGTGGAGAAAAAGATGCATGCTATGCCGCCCTCAACATTAACCGGTCTATCCAGTCTGATATCATAATCGGGGGACACCAAGATGTCCAAAATTTGTGAGGAGGAATCATTGAGCCAAGTTTCAGTTAGGATCAGTAGGTCCAGTTTATGCGTTTAAGTATGAGGTCGACAATATCAGCAGTGTGTTTAACCGCGGACCTGCAGTTAAGACAAAGGAGGGAGGGAGCCCATATTAACTTCTAGAGCTTAGGCTACACCCTACAAATCTGCAAGAAAAACAGAAAACAGCGCTAGCACAAATTAAAAAACAAACTTTTAAGGCAGAGGAAAGACTTAATATTTGTTGCTTCTGGCGTTAAGGGAAAAACCGAACTCACCGTGTACACTTAATCAGTTATATATAACTAAAGAATAATTAATTTCTCTTAGCTGAGGGAAGACATTACAATAAAGCGTGACACAGCATAGCTATTTCTTTATGTTTTTTTTTGCAGAGCTTTTTCTGAATAATCAAAATCTTTTCACAAAGTTTGGCTTAAAATACAACATCATTTGTATGTACACTATATAATACACAACAAACTAACGTCACATTGACATAAACAGAGGTGAACACAAGTTATTGCAAAGGCGGATTGTATACTCTTAACTAGTACAAGAAGTGTATTCCGCCATCAGGTACCAACGTCTAATCAAATTATTACCATCTCCTATATAACTGGATGAGTTGCCTCAAATTGCATCTCTATGGTCTTAAAGAAGCAATCAAATGCATACATGTTTCCTTGACGGTTGGCGTTGGTCCGGTAAAGTAGGTGTCGATGTGTTTCAGGCTACGATTTAAGGCCTCCTCAGGACAAAGCAGGGACCTGGGTCACCAAAACTCTAAAGGGGTTTTGTTATACTAAAACCAACGGTGTCAGCGTTTGCTTTATTGGCCTTAAAAGATGTAACAATTTATGAAAGATCTAGAACACGCCAGACCTTCTGGTGTTACTTTTTACACCACGTGTTCTGGTGCACAGGTAGACAGGGACAAAAAAGTAAACCGCTTTCATGGTGCAGTAGCGTGAGCGATCCCAGACATCAGCTGGTGGTGAAAAAGTCAAAGTAACCGTGATATAGCGGTCCTCAGTTAAGAAGCATCGATTTGATATGAGATTTAGTTACTACCATTTCAAGGTTAGAAGTGGAGCCAGGTAATAAATTATCTTTGTTCACTGTTCTGAGATTGATGCGGAGTTCTCTAAGCAGGTTGGAGGAAATAGTTAGGATTCTGAATGATGCAGGTGATGAATTATTATGGGAGGAGTTGTAAGATAGTAGAAGGGAGTGAAAGTCAGCGTCAGTTAAATGGTCATTAATCCTGTGGGGCCTGGAAAGGTGGTTGGGATGTGGCCATCATTTTCATTGTAGGCTCACCGAGTTTACCATGGATGAAGATCTATTTTGGTTGTGTTTAGCCATTGCGGGATGGCAAGGTTGGTTGGGCTAAAGGGTGGTATTAAGGTTCCAGAGTTTCTCCAACTTCATAGGGAAGTCTAACAGGTTCTGAAGGCCCTCTTTCACTGAAGATCATGCTTCAGACCTGCCGGCTTATCAATGGACGGTGTGTTTAAAGGGAGGGTGGGTGGTCTAGAGGAAGACCGTGCATGAGCGTCTTTAGAGGAGGGAGTGGTGGTATGCAATATTAATTCCTCAGCGGTAAGGTGGCAAGTATTAGGAGACGGGAAGTTAGAGGTGGCTAGTGAGAAGTAAACTGGGGGAGTTAGAGGGGTAGGAAGAGGAGTCCGCTTGGATTCAGCAATAGACCTCTTATGCATAAAGGTAGAAGAAGCCCTGGGTTGGGGCGCGAGGTGGATGAGTAAAGGGTGCATTGGGGTGGAGGGGAGAAGAGGAAGACGTGGGGGATGAAGTATGGGTTTTAAATGCAGAGGAGAGAATTTTTGAATCTCAAAGATTTTATCAAACTGTTCAAGATTATGGTCAGCTGCTTGAATAAGGATGTCCCCGTTGTTGTATATGGATATTGCGAGATCACCTTGTCTGGTGAGGGTATTATAGTTATTTGGAAACCGTGAGTTTTCCTTAAAGGTTTGGACCAGAGCAAGGAGTTTAGGACTTTTCTCCATTTAGCTCTTCTCTTAGTGAAGATTAGGTCGTTAACCACGACACCTTTTAAAGTGCAAAAGTATGAATCAGAGATGAGCCTTTCAGGGTGCTGCTTGAGAAAATTATCATTGAAGTTCTTAGCAGCGTTTTTTGATAGGTTAGCGGGGTAAACAATTTTAATAGCGTTATGGCCCACCTGTGACAGTAGGTTACTGAACAGGCAGGTATTATTTGGAGCCATGTTGGAATAGGAGGCAAGTAGTGTGGGATGCGTATAGTTTTAACTTTAAGGACGAAATGTACACAGGATTATTATAGGCAGGCCTAGCCTGTTTGTGTGTATATATAAAAGAAAAACCAATATGCATTTTATAAGAAAGTTAAGCAACCAGTTGGTGAGACAAAGGAATGAAACTGAACTTCATGCTTCAGACCTCCGTGTTGTATGTAAAACCTAGAGCCAATTTTTAAGTATAAAGAGAAACAATAAGCAAGGGTTTCACTTAAGCAATAGGGAAACACATTCCTGGCTGACTGGCTTAATTGTAAAACATTTTTAAAAATAATTAACAATCGGGATTTATCAGCAAATGACACTGTTCCCACATGCTGTAAACTAAAGATGGCAGACAAACATACCAAACTTTTGTAGCCCTGAAAAAAGGCAATGTAGCACTTAGTGGCACACCTTTCTGCCAAGTAACTGGAACTGCATTATCAGATCATTTACTAGTTCTGAAACCTCCCACAAATATTCACCAAATTACCCTTAATTCTACCAGGTAGAATTCCTTGGTACCTCTATATCAAGGGTCTACTCAACTCTATTAGTGCACCTCAATCATGACCAAATATACCTCTGGGTGTTCCTAGCTACCCAGTTACTGATAGCACCAAAGCACTTGCATACAATATTTTCTATTGCTGCACTTTGCTTTATCCTCCTCACCTGCTCCACTCTCTTTTCCTTAAACCTGCTGTTAACTCGCTACAATATGCTGCCCAGCCCTCTCATTTGTAATAAATTGTGTCACTATTTGGCATTTCTTCCACATCTAAAGTGCTGTGGGGAATCTGCTCTTAAGTCATATAAGTACATTATATAAAAGAAAGGAAAAAAAGGTCCAGTAAGTACTACCATGGGGGTTTCTCCAAATCTCCAGACATGCAACAAATGCCCAGGTGTCTCCGCAGTGATGACTCACATTTTCTTATGGTTTATTATGAATGAGCAAACAGCGTCAATACCCAAAGTTAAACAAGAGTATCCACAGCCCAATGCCGGTGCCTTGTTACACACGATGAAGCAGCTGATCTGAGATGTTTTTATCTTACCTTGTTGCTCCCCCTGGCCTTGCTGCTGATACTGGAATCTTTACTTGCCACAATCTCCACATCTTTGGCCACGATCAGCACACAGGTGGAACTGTCATCTCCAGAGAGACAGCTGCAGGAAAGAAGGCATGATTACAATTGGATGCAGCGTAATACAATTCTTTTCAGCAGCTGCAATTAGACTGTAGAACGCCATTCCAACCAGTGAGCCTATCTTATGTAGCCTTTAAGAATGGGATGAATCAGTTCTTACTAGGTGGTACACTCAGGAAATAAAGGCTCTCCCAAGGTGACAACTTTACAATGACATAAGACCAGCTTTAGTCTCAGTTTCATGGTGCCCCTTGTGCAGTTAGACAGCAGTATGATCGAACATATTTTACGTCATTATGACGCTCTGTAGTTACTAACTTCACATAGCCCCCTCTCCACACAAGACAACACAATAAGAAGGCATGCACTCCTGTCGCACGATTCACCAAGATGATTTAACCAACGTAACTATTATTAACAGCAAGTGGTTTTCCAAATGTAACTTTAGTCTCTCAGATCTGAATCCCATACTTTAGTTAAAGTCACCTTTTACTCACCTTCACCAGTGTAAAAAGGCACGCCACCCCCCCGCCCCCCCCCCCCCCCAAACCCAACACTATTCTTATTTATTTAGCTGCTCGTTGGGAAGCAATTCAGTTTCATAACCTATATGCTGGCTTGTTAGGGATGTACATAGAAGCTATGAGCAGACAAAACAACATTGCCAAGAACACACCAAAAAGCTATGACTTACAAAAACAAGAGAGAGGAAGAGGCACATAAAACACTAATAAAAGTGTGGATAAGTAATTGTAGGATAGAGACCAATAAACTAGTGTCAGACAATCAACTAAGATTCGTTATGGCTTTATTTGAGAAAGTGGAAAGGAGTAAGGTAGGCATCATGAGAATATAGTAAACCAATTAGCAACTGAAAGACATGGGACAAAGTTTGAATAGAAAGCAAAAACAAAAGATTTGCTACAAGAAATATATCTGGTGCAGAGACCAAAAGGTACAAATGGATTGTGCGAAATCTAGTAATATATAAACGGGTGATGAGCATTAAAAGAAAAAAAGAATCATCACAGAGGAATGTGATAGAGATGATGAATGGAAAACAAAGTTATATGGAAAGAAAAGCCAATATAAAGAGCAAGGAAGGAAAGCAACAGAAGAAATGGGATGAAGGTAAGAAAGCACCAATGAGTAGTAGAATATTAAAAAGGACACAAATGCCATTCTGCTATACGATGTGTAACCGATATGGAGCACGTTGAGTGTACGACAAATATCCTGTCATGGAAAAAAGTGCCAATATATTCTCTTTCATATAGGCATGTGCTCCTGGCTGTAAAGTATTTAGTAGGGAAAACTTAATTCTAACCAACTTGTATTGCTTAACTTTAAACACATGTTGGGACAGTCTGACGAGTCATCCTACATAGGGTTACCAACAACAGCAGCAGCATTTTCATAGCCATACATAACAGGTACACCTCTATCACTGAAAGATCAAGCTACCGTCGGACCAATCTTTCCGCACAGACAGGCAATGGCAGTCCAAGCCTCAGAAATACAGCTACTATTAGAATCACCTGAATTACACTGCCTGTGAAATAAAACTGTAAAATTAGACACGGAAACTAGCAGCAAACCAGTATGGTGGTAGTTGGGAAATGTACAATACACTGCAGCCAGTTTCGCAAATGGAATTATAATGAGGCTAAAATATGCACTCATTGACTAAGTGGGAACCCAGGTAGAGGGTGTGAGAAAGTGGGTTTCTGTTGCAGTAAACCCCCCCCCCCCTTTTTTTTGTTGCCAGACTACTGATGCTCTTTGACTTGATGTGCTCTGGGGCCCTGCCAATCAGGACCCCAGGGCCAGTGTTCCTTCCCCAAAACAAAACCCAATTGACAGCTCTGGCCACAGGTAGGTCCCGGATAAATGGTACCCCATGTACCCAGGGCACTGTGACCAGAGAAGGCTCCTAAGGGCTGCAGCACTTATTTTGCCACCCTTAGTGGCCCTGTACCCTGACACGCACACACTGCCTTTGCAGGCTGAGTGTCTTAGTACAGAAAAAAACAAAGAGTCGACATGTCACACATCCCAGTGTGCCATGCCCACAAACACACTGCCCTGGTGTGATAAAGGGCCATCTTTCTTGCATGGTATGCCCCCACCTTTTGCTGAATTGCTGAATGTACTTTGACTGAGTGTGCCCTGGACTCCTGCCAATCAGGGGCTCAGCGCCTATGTTCTTTCCCCAAAATCCAAATTGGCAAACCCTGGCCACATGTCAGCCCCTGGTAAATGGTACCCAAAGTACCCAGGCCTTGTGACCAGGGAAGGCCTCTAAGGCCTGCAGCACTTATTGTGCCACCCTTAGAGGCCCTACACCCCAACACAAACACACTGCCCTTGCAGGCTGAGTGTCTGGGTACAAGACAAAACAAAGTCGACATGGCCCACATCCCTGTGTGCCATGCCCACAACCTACACTGCCCTGCCATACATCAGCCACCCCTCTAGCTGGGTGCCCTATGCCAGTGGTGTGGGCACAGGAGCATGAGCCCTGTGCCCCTACAGTACCCAGGTCCATTCCTGGGCACTGTAAGTGCAGTGCTGCCATTTAGGAGTATATGGTGCTAAGAGCTTGTCAAATACGAACTTCACAGCACCATAATGGCAACACTGAAGACTGAGAAGTTTGGTATCAAACTTCTCAGCACATTAAACCCGCACTGATGCCAGTGTGAGATTTAATGTGCAAAGCCCTACAGAGGGCATCTTAGAGATGCCCCCTGAAACCTAACCTACAATCCACGTCCTGTCCGAGAGGCTGCCTAGGCTACCACACAGCAGACATGTTGCTGGAACCCTGGAACCCTGGGTGGAGAGCCCCCGCTCTCCTGGGCCTGCAACAATGCACATCCTGGGCGAGGTGCTAGGTCTCCTCCCCCAGGATGGGCAGGGGGAAGCTTCAAAGGCATGCCGCCTTTGTGAGCTTCTCCAGGGCACTTGCTGTACCGAGCAACTGGCCCCCACCGGTTCTGACCCCCACTCTGGCGGGAAGACTGGCCGGAAATTCCAAGTAAGAACAGGGGATGTGCCAGCCTCTGCCAACCCCACCCCTCAGGTGGGGGAGGCGAGGTCAAGCACATCTCCGGGCTCTTGCCATCTTGAAGATGGGAAGCCCTGCCCAATCAGGACTAGGCTACTGCCCCCCTCCCACAGGAGAGAGGCAGGATAGGGGGTGTACCCACCCCAGGGCAGGGACCCATTGGTCCCTGCCCTTTACCCATCTGTAACGCCCCTACATCTAGTATTTTGGGGCACCCTGGACCTTCCTTCCTCAGATTCCAGATTCAGAAAAAGCAAAGAAAAACAAGAAGAAAGGAGACCTGCCGTGCAGCTGCTAAGAAGAGGAAGACACCAACTGCTTTGGCCCCAGCCCTACCGGCCTGTCGACACTCGAACCTGCTCCTGCTAAATCCCGGCACGTCCTGTGGCCAGCAACCTCACAAACCCCGGAGGACCTGGCTACTTTGTGACTCTAAGCATCTGGGACTCCCATGAGCAGTGGCTCTGCTCAAAGCAAGTTTCTAACTCCTGGCATCAGCCCGGAACCGCGAACCCTGCACATTCTGCACCCGCCAAGCCTGGCCCGTTCCGGAGTGGACAAAGACCCCGAGGATGTCCCCCCGGCGACTGTGACCCCAAATCCGGCACCCAAGGACCCACCTCGACGCTCCTGACGACGCCTGCAGCTGTAGAATTAGGGACCACCCCAACCGCGATCAACAGAGGGTAAGATTTCCCGACATCAAAAGGCACCCCTGCACCCGGCGCCATGCGGCCACCTGTGCCCGACTCCTGGGTACCTACCTATCTTTCAACTACCCAACTTACCTCTCGAAGTGGTGGTGGCACCCGAAGAATCTTCGTCCCTGAGATTGCAGCCTTTGTTCGTCCTTGAACTTTCCCATTGAAATCCATTGAGCGCCCGAAGGCTCAAAAGCACCCTGCACCCAGCCGTCCGAGTGGCCCTGGCAGTGCAACTTCTACTCCTACCTACTTTCCCATTTGCCCAGAGCAAGTGACCAGGAGCCCAGCTCCCACAGCCGCGTGGCCTGCAAGTCAGCAGCCACCAACCAAGGACCCCTGCCTCCCATAGGATAACATTGGGCCCAACTCATTCTGCACCCGGCCGCCCCAGTGCCGCTGAGGGTGTAACAACTGTACCAACCTGACCCTGGGAGACCCCTGAGTCTGTGCCCAGAACCTTAACTCTGCCAGTCGAGTACTTAACCAAAAGCCGATAACTCACTTTTCTTCCATAGGGTAACACTGACTGGTTTCTTCTGAAATTTCTTCTAAGTGTGGAGTTTCTAAAACCTAAAATATTCACCTAAAATCAACCGAGTAACGAAAATGGAAATACTCACCTGCTATTAGGAGAGACCCCAGTGCTGGATCTTGGTCCCTAGCACTGACCCTGAAAAGTACTCACAACCGTACTTACCACTAACCCAATTTTCTTCCATAGGAAATCATTTACTGTTTTTCTGTGAAATTTCTTCTGTGTTGATTTTTGCAAACTACAAATGTTCTTTAAAAATTGTACCAACTGTGAAAACGTAATTACTTACCTGTTTTAGACAGAGGTCCCAGTACTGAGACTAGGAGCCCAGCCCTGGATTACAAAAGTAACGAGAACATACTTTACCCGTAACTTGAATTTTCTCCCATAGGGAACCATTGACTGTTTATCTGAAATTTCTTCTAAATGTCGATTTTTGCTAACTACAAATATTCCTTAAAAATCGCCTGTACATCTTAAACGCAGTTTCTCAACTGCTTACAGGTGGTACCCTAGTGCTGGATCCAGGATCCAACACTGACCTAGAAAAAGTACCCATAACCCCACTTACCTGCTAAGTGAAATTCCTTCCATAGGAGAACATTGGTAATTTGATCGGAAACAGTTTCCAAGTGTCGACTTTTAAAATAGCAAAATATTGCTTAAAAATCACAACAGTAACGTAACCGAATTTATTCACTTGTTTCCAAGGACTGTCCCAGGACTGAATCTAGGATCCAGTCCTGGAGTTAGAAAAGTAATCCTGAAAGTAACAAATTCCATATATCTAAAAGTTCCCATTGAGCTCTATGTACTATTGTGTTTGAGATTGTGTTGCCTATTGCAACAACCTGTAACTATTACCTACAAAAGTCAATTGCATATTGCAAAAGTATTTAACTAAAGCATCTCATTCTGAGAAAGTATTTTTTGATACCTATTGTTGGTTCTAAAATAAAACAACTATATATTGTTTAACTTTATATAAACCATTGGCCTAGAGTTCAGTTCTTGAGTGTGTGAACCCATTTGCTGACTGAGTGTGTACAACAAATGCTTTACACTGTCCTCTGATACTGCCTTACTGCTCGACCAAGCTACCACTTTAGAGAGTAAGGTTATATCTAACTTTAGCCTCTGCCAAACCTCTGGGGACTGTGGACTCTATACACACTGTACCTATTTGGGAACAGTGTATACAGAACCACGTTCTCACATTGGTGGATCAGCGCTGGGATACAAACTTGCATTTGTTGGACTACTTGGTTACCATCTGATCACACGACAGAACTCTTAAAATTGCCTTTAGAATTCTGATTGGTCTTTTCCAAAATACTAAAAGTCCTGTCAGAGCCTTGCTTAAGTCTCATTACAATTTTAGAAAAATAAAAGTCACTATAGTCAGGGTAGAGGATTAGAACGGTCAGGTTAGAATGACTCAAACAAACCCAGCTATTAGTGAAAATAATAACATGGACCTGGTGGAGGAGCTCGACCTCACACCTTACTTACACTTGTCTTTCAAGGAATTGAGGTTCCTGTGCAAACTTAAAAATTTAACAATGGGCCTGCAACCAACCAAACTAGGGCTCCAGGGGCTCTTGGCTGAGTATGCTAATGACCACCCATCTGAACATGGTGATGACCAGTCAGATGAGGAAAGGGAAGTGGAGGAGGAGGGTAATAACCCCCCTACACTATTCGCAAGAGATCACACAGGTGAACCAGGTACCAGAGAGATCACTGGAGGACCCACCAGTGAAGAGGACAAGATAAAAAGTCTGAGCCTTCCAAAGGGCCCCAAAAACCTGTTCAGCGGGGTGGGACCCAAACTACTCCCTATGTGCATCAACCCTATAGGGGGAAGAACTTTGATCCCTTAAAGGCCTGGTGTAATAACTGTAAGAGGTCAGGATAAATCTTGCCCCCACAACAAAGCCCCTAAGGCACCCAGTACAGCTACTCCTGGGGCAGCAAGTTTAAAGATGGGATCACAAGTGTACCCTGAGCAAATCTGGGAAACAGACTGAGGCAAGTCTAGTCTCACTGGGGGAAGTGGAGTGTGCCGGTGTGGCGGTGTGGCCACCCAACTTAAAAGAAATATTTAGAGTATCCCTGGGTGAATGGAACTAGGGCAGAAGCTCTGAGGGATACAGGTGCCAGTGTCACTATGGTGAAAGACACACTGGTTTCCCCTGAGCAATATCGGATTGGGAAAACGTACCCAGTCACCCATGCGGACAGTGTCACCACTAGTCATCCCATGGCCATGGTGACATTAGACTGGGGGGGCGTTACTGGCCTGAAACAGGTAGTGGTCTCTCCGAAGTTGCCAGCTGCATGTCTGCTAGGAAATGATCTGGAAACCTCAGCCTGGGCTGAGTTTGAGCTAAAGGCCCATGCAGCCATGCTGGGCATCCCTGAAATGGTGTGTGTGCAAACCAGAGCACATAGCAAGAGGAAGGGTGAAAAAGTAGGTCTGGAGCCTGAAATAATGGCCCAACCAACCAAGAGAAAAGGTAAGAAGACTGGGGAACCAGCTTCTGTACCGAACACTCAGGACCCCTCTCCACAGGGAGAGGACTTGGATACCACTGAGGGAACTGAGCCCATGGAGCTTGACCCTTACCAGGTTGAACTCTTGGGCCCAGGGGGACCCTCTAGGGAAGAGATGTGCCAGGGTCAGCGAGACTGTCCCACTCTTGAAAGCCTGAGGCAGCAAGCTGCTTCAGAAGCAAAGGGAGATGTCAGTGGTACCCACAGAGCTTATTGGGAAGAGGGATTACTGTATGCTGAGGCAAGAGACCCCACTCCTGGAACCACCAGGAGGGTGGTAGTGCCACAGAAGTACAGGGAGTTCCTCCTAACTTTGGCTCAAGACATCCCCCTAGCTGGATATCTGGGGCAATCCAAAACTTGGGAAAGGCTAGTTAGTCACTTTTACTGGCCCCAGATTCACCAAAAGGTGAAGGAGTTAGTCAGCTCCTGAGTTACCTGTCAAGCCAGTGGCAAGACAGGTGGCCACCCAAAGGCCCCCCTAATCCCACTACCAGTGGTGGGAGTGCCCCTTGAAAGGGTAGGTGTGGTCATTGTGGGTCCACTTGAACCTCCCACCGCCTCCAGGAACAAATTCATTTTAGCAGTAGTGGATCATGCTACTAGGTACCCTGAAGCAATTCTACTTAGGACTACTACAGCTCCTGCAGTAGCCAAGGCCCTCCTGGGTGTCTTCACCAGGGTAGGGTTTCCTAAGGAGGTGGTTTCAGATAGAGGTTCCAACTTCATGTCTAATTACCTGTCACACATGTGGAAGGAGTGTGGAGTGCAGTACAAGTTTACTACACCCTACCACCCACAAACCAATGGCCTTGTTGAGAGATTCAACAAGACATTGAAAGGCATGATCATGGGACTCCCTGAGAAACTCAAAAGGAGATGGGATGTCCTGTTGCCATGCCTGCTTTTCGCTTACAGAGAAGTGCCACAGAAGGGAGTAGGTTTCTCACCCTTTGAACTTCTGTTTGGTCATCCTATGAGGGGACCACCTTGTCTTGTAAAAGAGGGCTGGGAGAGGCCTCTTCAAGAGCCCAAACAAGACATAGTGGACTATGTGCTTGGCCTAAGGTTCAAAATGGCCGAGTACATGGAAAAAGCATCCAAAACCCTTGAGGCCAGCCAGGAGCTTCAGAAGCACTGGTATGACCAAAAAGCTGCACTGGTTGAATTTCAACCTGGGCAACAGGTGTGGGTTTTGGAGCCAGTGGCACCAAGGGCACTCCAAGATAGATGGAGTGGTCCTTACCCTATCCTAGAAAGAAAGAGTGATGTCACCTATGTAGTTGACCTGGGCACTAGCAGGACACCCAAAAGGGTTATCCATGTGAACAGCCTTAAGCTCTACAATGACAGGGCTGACATCGCCATGCTGATGGTGACTGATGAGGAGCAGGAAGCAGAAAGTGAACCTCTCCCTGACCTCCTCTCCTACAGCCCACAAGATGGGTCAGTGGATGGTGTAGTCTTTTCAGACACCCTCTCTGCCCAAAAGCAGACTGACTGCAAGCACGTCTTGCAACAGTATGCTAGCCTCTTTTCCCTGACCCCTGGCCTAACAAACTGGTGTACCCATGATGTGGATACTGGTGACAGTGCACCTGTCAAAAATAAGATCTATCGCCAGTCAGATCAAATCAAGGAAAACCTCAAAGCTGAAGTCAGCAAGATGCTGGAGTTAGGGGTCATTGAACCCTCTGAGAGCCCCTCGGCTAGCCCAGTGGTTCTGGTCCCCAAACCTCATCAACAGGGTGGAAAGAGAGAGATGAGGTTCTGTGTGGACTATAGAGGGCACAACTGTCACCAAGACAGATGCTCACCCTTTTCCAAGAGCGGATGAACTGATAGATAAATTGGGGGCAGCCAAATTCCTCAGTACCTTTGACTTAACTGCAGGGTACTGGCAGATTGGCATGGCCCCAGGAGCAAAAGAGAAAACAGCATTCTCCACACCTGATGGGCATTACCAGTTTACTGTGATGCCTTTTGGGTTAAAGAATGCCCCTGCCACCTTCCAGAGGTTGGTGAACCATGTCCTGGCTGGGTTGTAGTCCTTTAGTGCAGCTTATCTTGATGATATTTCTGTCTTTAGCTCCACCTAGCAGGATCACCTGATCCACCTTGGGAAGGCTTTAGAGGTTCTGCAAAATGCAGGCCTCACTATCAAGGCATCCAAATGCCAGATAGGGCAGGGCACTTTGGTATACTTGGGCCACCTTGTAGGTGGAGGCCAGGTACAACCCTTACAACCCAAGATCCAGGACATCCTGGACTGGGTAGCTCCAACAACCCAGACCCAAGTCAGGGCATTCCTTGGCTTGACTGGGTACTACAGGAGGTTTGTGAAGGGATATGGGGCCATTGTGACTCCCCTCACAGAACTCACCTCCAAGAAGATGGTCAAGAAGGTTAACTGGACAGTTAGTTGCCAAAAGGCTTTTGACACCCTGAAAGAAGCAATGTGCTCAGCACCAATTCTAAAAGCTCCAGATTATGCCAAGCAGTTCATAGTGCAGACTGATGCCTCTGAGCTAGGGATAGGAGCGGTCCTATCCCAGACCAATGATGAAGGCCAAGACCAACCTGTTGCTTTTATAAGCAGTAGGCTACTCCCCAGAGAGCAGCGTTGGAGTGCCATTGAGAGGGAGGCCTTTGCTGTGGTTTGGTCCCTGAAGAAGTTGAGGCCATACTTGTTTGGTACTCACTTCCTGGTTCAAACTGACCACAGACCTTTCAGATGGCTAATGCAGATGAAAGGGGAAAATCCAAAACTACTTAGGTGGTCCATCTCCCTACAGGGAATGGGCTTTCAAAAGTGGAACACAGACCGGGGACTGCCCATGCCAATGCAGATGGAATTTCCACGTTCTTCCACTTAGACAATGAAGACTCCATAGGGCAAGGTTAGTCTCATCACCTTTCGTTGAGGGGGTGTGGGTTGGGGGGGGGGGTTGTGTGAGAAAGTGCCATCTTTCTTGCATGGAATGCCCCCACTTTTTGCTGAATTGCTGAATGTACTTTGACTTAGAGTGCCCTGGACTCCTGCCAATCAGGGGCCCAGGGCCTATGTTCCTTCCCTAAAACCTAAAATCCAAATTGGCATACCCTGGCCACATGTCAGCCCCTGGTAAATGGTACCCTAGTTACCCAGGGCCTTGTGACCAGGGAGGGCCTCTAAGGGCTGCAGCACTTATTGTGCCACCCTTAGAGGCCCTGTACCCTAACACAAACACACTGCCCTTGCAGGCTGATTGTATGGGTACAAGACAAAACAAAGAGTCGACATGGCCCACATCCCTGTGTGCCATGCCCACAACCTACACTGCCCTGGCATACATCAGCCACCCCTTTAGCTGGGTGTCCTATGCCAGTGGTGTGGCCACAGGAGCATGAGCCCCAGTGCCCCTACAGTACCCAGGTCCATTCCTGGGCATTGCAAGTGCAGTGCAGCCATTTAAGAGTATATGGTGCTGCGAGCTCGTCAAACACGAACTCCACAGCACCATAATGGCAGCACTGAAGACTGAGAAGTTTGGTATCAAACTTCTCAGCACATTAAACCCGCACTGATGCCAGTGTGGGATTTAATGTGCAAAGCCCTACATAGGGCATATTAGAGATGCCCCCTGAAACCTAACCTACAATCCACGTCTTGTCTGAGAGGCTGCCTAGGCTGCCACACAGCAGACATGTTGCTGGACCCCTGGGTAGGAGAGCCCTTGCTCTCCTGGGCCTGCAACAATGCACATCCTGGGAGAGGTGCAAGGTCTCCTCCCCCAAGATGGGCAGGGGGAAGCTAAAAGGCATGCCGCCTTTGTGAGCTTCTCCAGGCCACTTGCTGTACCCAGCAACTGGCCCCCACTCTGGCGGGAAGACTGGCCGGAAACCCCAAATAAGGACAGGGGATGTGTCAGCCTCTGCCAACCCCACCCCTCAGGTGGGGGAGGCGAGGTCAAGCACACCTCCGGGCTCTCGCCAATTTGAAGATGGGAAGCCCTGCCCAATCAGGACTAGGCTACTGCCCCCCTCCCACAGGAGAGTGGCAGGATAGGGGGTGTACCCACCCCAGGACAGGGACCCATTGGTCCCTGCCCTTTACCTACCTGTAACACCCCTAAATCTAGTATTTAGAGGCACCCTGAACCTTCCGTCTTCAGATTCCAGATTCCGAAAAAGCAAAGAACAAGAAGAAAGAAAGAAGACCTGCCGTGCAGCTGCTTTGGCCCCAGCCCTACCGGCCTGTCGACCCTCGAACCTGCTCCTGCTAAATCCCGGCACCTCCTGTGGCCAGCAACCTCACAAACCCCGGAGGACCTGGCTACCTTGTGACTCTAAGCATCTGGGACTCCCATGAGCAGTGGCTCTGCTCAAAGCAAGTTTCTAACCCCTGGCATCAGCCCGGACACTGCACACTCTGCACCCGCCAAGCCTGGCCTGTGCCGGAGTGGACAAAGACCCAGAGGACGTCCCCCTGGCGACTGTGACCCCAAATCCGGCCCCCAAGGACCCACCTCGACGCTCCTGACGATGCCTGCAGCCTCAGAACCAGGGACCCCTCCCAACCGCGATCAACAGAGGGTAAGATTTCCCGACATCAAAAGGCACCACTGCACCCGGCGCCCTGTGGCCCCCTGTGCCCAACTCCTGGGTGCCTACCTAACTTACAGCTTCCCAACTTACCTCTCGAAGAACAAGTTACTTACCTTCGGTAACAATGTATCTGTAAGAAACATTAGTTAGTTAGATTCCTCACCTTAGAATATCCCCAGGCGTCAGGCTCGATCCGTAAAGATTTTTGTAGCAATACCCTTGCGCGTCGCCAGGCGTCGTCTGCGGCTCCGCATCCGTCACCGGCGTCGTGCGCCGGAATGACGGAGTACTTAGACGCCGCCCTCGCACGCCGACGTCAGTTCTTGTACATAGCTTTCCCCGCCAGGAACGCAGAGCCATGCAAGAGATCGACACTGGTGCCAAAAAATCTAGGGCCCTGAAAAGGATAACCTTAACCCTAGATGTCAGTTCGCAGAACGGGGAGGATGGGTGGGTAGGTGAGGAATCTAACTAATGTTTCTTACAGATACATCGTTAGTTAGATTACTCACCTTAGAATAGATACCCCAGCAATACCAACCCCGGTGGTGGGTCTGCGAACCAAGATCACACCAGAAAATCCTGGAGAACAGAACGGCCAAAAAAGCCGTCTCTCCGGACTTGGCTGTCCAGGCAATAGTGCTTGGCAAACGTGTGCAGTGAAGCCCACGTCGCCGCCTGACAGAAGGGAACTCCCCGGCCCAGGGCAGTAGTAGCCGCTGTGGCCCGGGTGGAATGGTCCCTCAACCCAACAGGAGGGTCCTTTTTTGCCAAGGAGTAACAAAGTTTAATACACAACACGACCCACCGTGAGATGGTCCATTTGTGTACCGCTTTTCCCTTCTTAGCTCCTACGTATCCAACAAAAAGTTGGTCGTCCACCCGGAACTGTTTGGTGCGGTCCAGATAAAAGGACAGCGCCCGTTTTGGGTCCAGACGGTGGAGCCTCTCTTCCTCTTTTGAAGGATGCGGAGGCGGAAAGAAGGTGGGCAACGTGACAGATTGTCCGATGTGTAAGGGGGTCACCACTTTTGGTAGAAAAGAAGGACGAGGCCGGAGGACAACCTTGTCCGGATGAACAGAAAGAAAGGGAGGCTTAGATGACAGAGCCTGGAGCTCACTCACCCGTCTAGCCGAGGTGAAAGCTACCAGGAAAGCAGTTTTCAGGGTCAGAAGACGAATGGGACAATTGTGAAGAGGCTCAAAAGGAGCGCACATCAGAAAAGTCAGAACAAGATTCAAGTCCCACTGAGGCATTACGAAGGGGACAGGAGGGAACATGTGAGTAATGCCTTTGAGAAAACGGGAAACAACAGGGCACTTGAAAAGAGAAAGCTGATCAGGAAGCCATAAGAAGGCAGAGATTGCAGCAAGATAACCTTTCAAGGTGCCCAAAGCAGAGCCCTGCTGGGCCAAAGAAAAAAGATAGAGGAGAACCTCAGAAAGAGGGGCGGAAAGGGGATGCACAGCCTTTGCTGTGCACCATGCCACAAATTTGTTCCACCTGCAGGCGTATACCGTTTTAATGGAGGGACGCCTGGCTGCCAGAATGACATCACAGACTTTAGGAGGCAAGTCAAATGGCATCAACTGCCGCCGCTCAATCTCCATGGAGGTGGAGGCTGGACAGGTTCGGGTGGAGGACCGTACCCTGCTGCTGCGACAGAAGGTCCTCCTGAAGAGGCAGTCGTATCGGGGGATCGATTGACATACTGAGTAGCTCGGGATACCAGAACCTTCGTGCCCAATCCGGAGCAACTAAGATAACTTGGGCCCGGTCGCACCTGATCTTCTTCAGCACTCTGGGCAGAAGTGGTATAGGCGGAAAGGCGTACAACAGACCGCAACTCCACTCGCGACGAAAAGCGTCTCCGAGCGAGTGCTGCCTTGGAAATTCCAACGCGCAGAACTGCTGACATTGCGCGTTATCTTCGGTGGCGAATAGATCTAACCAAGGCTCTCCCCACTGCAGAAAGAGACCTTGCGCCACGTCCGAGTTCAGACGCCATTCGGGATCCATCATGCACCGGCGGCTGAGTTCGTCTGCTCTGGCGTTCAGAGAGCCCGCCAGATGTTGAACCACCAGGGTGATGCCCTGGTGTTCCAGCCATGTCCAGAGGCGCAGAATCCTGACAAAGGGTCCACGAACCCACCCCGCCCAGTTTGTTGCAATACCACATGGCGGTGGTGTTGTCCGTGAACACCTGCACCACACTTCCCCGGACAGAGGGAAGGAAGGCTTTCAGTGCAAGCCGGATCGCTCTCGGCTCCAAAAGGTTGATGTGGAGTTGAGCCTCCGCCGGAGACCAGAGTCCTCTGATCTCCGCCTCTCCCATGTGGCCCCCCCCCCATCCCAGGAGGGACGCGGCCGTCACTACTACGTGCTCCGGTTGGGGTAGGGAGAGGCATCTGCCGCTGACCCAATCGCGGTCCGTGAGCCACCACTGCAACTGTTTCGCAGTGCCCTCCGAGATCAAGACATGGTCGGACAGGTTGCCTCGATGCTGGGCCCACTGAAACTTCAGGTCCCACTGCAGAGCCCGCATTCGCCACCTGGCGTAATGCACCAACAGGATGCAGGAGGCCATCAGCCCCAGAAGCCGCAGCACCAACGTGACCGAAACCCAGGATAGAGGCCGAAAGATGGGAATCAGAGCCTGAATATCCCGGACCCGCTGTTCCAGAGTATAAGCCCAGAACTGCGCCGAATCGAGAACCGCTCCGATGAAGAGGAGCTTCTGGGAGGGACTCCGGTGTGACTTCGGCACGTTGATGGAGAACCCCAGCAAATGCAGGTGGTCGGCCGTAGTCTGAAGGTGGGAGACGACTTTCTGGGGCGAGCCCGCCTTCAACAGCCAGTCGTCGAGATAGGGGAAGACTGGAACCCCCGATCTGCGCAGATGAGCTGCGACCACCGCCATCACTTTCGTGAACACCCGAGGGGCACTGGTGAGGCCGAAGGGGAGCACGGTGAACTGAAAGTGCTCCTGACCCACCGTGACCCGCAGGTAACGCCGGTGGGCCGGCAGGACGGGGATGTGAAAATAAGCGTCCTGCAAGTCCAACGCTACCATCCAGTCTCCAGGGTCGAGGGCAGCCAGAACCTGAGTTAAAGTTAGCATCTTGAACCGTTCCTTCCGGAGGAAGGTGTTGACGCTCCTGAGGTCCAAGATAGGGCGTAGGCCCCCTTTGCCCTTCCTGGGAACCAGAAAGTAGTGGGAATAGCAACCACGGCCTACTTCTGGACCAGGAACGTGCTCAACAGCCTCTTTGGCCAAGAGGGCCGCAACTTCCTTCCGCAGAAGATTCAAGTGATCCTCCGATATACGGTGGCACTGCGGTGGCATGGCTGGAGGGGTCGTCTCGAAGGGGAGGGAGTAGCCCCTTCGGACGATTTGCAGCACCCACCTGTCCGAAGTGATGGAGTGCCAGTGGAGCAGGTGATGGCGAACTCTGCCGCCCACTGCCGTGGAATGGGCCTGAAAGCTCGGACTAGGAGGGCTTTGAGGCGGATGCTGCCGGGGTGGATGTGGACTGACCGCGTTGTCCTCTAGAACCGCCATGGCGGAATCCACGTCCGCGACCGCGTGCAGGTTGGTTCTGCGACCGGTGGCTAGGCGGACGTGAGGAGGCGCCCCTTCCTTGGCCACGAAAGGGGCGAAAGGCGGAAGTGTGCGGCTGTGGGGCCGAGAGACCCAAGGACGTGGCCGTAGCCCGGGAGTCCTTAAAACGAGCCAGCGCACTATCCGCCTTCTCACCAAAAAGGCGAGCGCCATCAAAGGGCATATCCATGAGGGTACTCTGGACATCCCCCGAAAAAGACGTGGACCTCAGCCAGGCGTGGCGCCGGAGCGCCACCATGGTGGAAATCGCCCTACCCAGCGAGTCCGTGGTGTCAAGTCCACACCGTATGGCATGTAGCGCTGCATCTCGCCCGTCAGCAAGTGCCTGGGAGAGACGTGTCTGGGCCTCCTCCAGACACAGTGGCAGCACGTCCTCCACCGCATCCCACAGAGAGTGGGAGAAACGGTCCAAGAGGCAAGCGGTGTTCAAAGACCGCAGGCCCAAACTCAGGGAAGAGAACAGTTTCTTTCCGAACTGTTCCAGACTCTTGGATTCCCGATCCGGAGGAGCGGACGGGAAGGAGGATTGGGAAGTGGAGGCCTGGATAACCAGGCTCTCGGGTTGGGGTGTTGGGACAGGAAACTGGGGTCGCCCGGAGCGGGGCGGTGGCGCCGGGCCACGTTCCGATCCACAGGAGGAACTGTGGAGGGCTTGGAACAAGTGCCCTGCAGAACGTCGATGGGGGCCTCATTGAACTGCAGCAGAGGCTCTGTGGAGCTTGCTGACGGTTGAAGCACCTCTGTGAGGATATTATTCTTCACGGCCACAGCAGGCAACTCGAGCCCCAGGGCTTCGGCCGCCTTGCGCAGCACCACTGAAATAGCTGCACCTTCCTCCGAAGCCACAGTTGGAGGAGAGATGAAGCCAGCGTCCGGCGAAGTGTCCAGACCACTGGCATCCCCCAGTTCGTCTGCCCAGTCCTGTGAAAGTTGACCCTGGAGGGCCATAGGGTCCTCAGACCCCTCCCAGTCGTGCCCGTCATCCGATTCCTGATAAACAGGAGGAACGATCGGAGCCGGACGGTAGATGAAACGGTCATCCATCGGCGTCGGGTGCGGCGCCGTGCCGGCATCGGGTCCAGACAGGGGCTAAACCGGGGAACGGCGTCGTCCTGAGACGGCGCCGGAGGTGGAACCAGTGGCGGCGCCGGCGGAGGAGGCGTCGTGAGGTCGACCGGCGCCGACAGAGATCCAGGCCTGGATCCTTCGGGGACCTGCGGCGTCGGGACCGAAGTCGTCGACGGCGCCGGGGCCGGAGCCGTCGGCACGCGAGGTCGCCCAGTCGAGCCCACGGGGCCCGTAGGCGCGCCGGCAGGCGTCGACGGCGGAGCCAGGCCCCTCATGGCCGAGAGGAAGGCACTGACCTCCGCCGGAGTCGCGTCAGTCCCAGGGACAGGCGGGTATGGAGACGGACGTGGCTCCTGCGGCTCCGGCGGAGCCGCAGGGGTAGGACCACCCTGACCCTCGACCGAGTCGTGCGACCGGCGAGGGGAGTCCGAAGAGCGGTGTCGCCTCTTGGACTTCTTTGATCGCTTCGACTTACCCGAAGACTTCGAGCCCGACGAGCGATGATGGTGACAGCGGCTCCGTGACCGGTCCTTGGACCTCCTCCTGGACTGGGACCGGGTGTGGCGCGGTGCCGAGTGCCGAAGCTCGAGAAGCTTACGGGACCGCTCCCGCCTAGCCTTCGAGGTCAAGGCCTGACAATCAGGGCACGACTCCGCGTCGTGGTCGGCCCCCAGGCGGTAAAGGCAGACAGAAGACCAAAAAGAGTCAAAAAGTTTAGTAAAAAATTGACTAAGGGGTAAGCTCTTCCGGGATTGGCGCTGTCTAGCGCGGAAAAAAGAAGAACTGACGTCGGCGCACGAGGGCGGCGTCTAAGTACTCCGACGACGTCATTCCGGCGCACGACGCCAGAGACGGACGCGGAGCCGCAGACGACGCCTGGCGACGCGCAAGGGGTATTGCTACAAAAATCTTTCCGGATCCAGCCTGACGCCTGGGGATATTCTAAGGTGAGGAATCTAACTAACGTGTTTCTTTCAGATGTGGTGGACGCACCTGAAGAATCTCCGTCCCCGAGCTTGTAGCCTTTGTTCATCTTGCAGCTACTCCATTGAAATATATTGAGCGCCCGATGGCTCAAAAGCACCCTGCACCCAGCCGCCCGAGTGCCCCTGGAAGTGCAACAACTATCCTATCTTACTTCCCCACTTGCCCTGTGCAAGTGACCAGGAGCCCAGCTCCGACAGCCGCGTGGCCTGCCTGCTAGCAGCCACCAGCCAAAGGCCCCCTGCCCACCATAGGCTAACATTGGGCCTAACTCTCTCTGCACCCGGCTGCCCCGTGCCGCTAAGGGTGTAACAACTGTACCTACCTGACCCTGGGAGACCCCCGAGTCTGTGCCCAGAACCTTAACTCTGCCAGTCGAGTACTTACCTGAAAGCCGATAACTCACATTTTCTCCATAGGGTAACATTGACTGGTTTTCACTTGGAAATTCTTCTGTCGAGTTTTGAAACTTTGAAATATTCACCAAAAATCACTCGATCAACGAAAACGAAATGACTCCCCTGTTACCAGGAGAGATCCCAGTGCTGGATCTTGGTGCCCAGCACTGACCCTGAAAAGTAACTACAATTGTGATTTTCCGATAACCAAACTTTCCTCCATAGGATAACATTGCCTGGCTTTTAAGTGTCGATTTTTGAAACATACAAATATTCCTTAAAAATCACCTGTGCAACAAAAACGATTTCTTTCCACTGTTTACAGGAGATGCACCTATGCAAAGTAATTGATATTGCCTTTACTTAAAAATTTACATTGAGCTCAATGTTACAATTGTGTTTAACTTGTGTTGCCTATTGCAACAACTGTAACTATTGCATCTAAAAGTTTATTGCTATTTGAAAGGATTCAACTAGAGCATCTTATTCTAAGAAAGTATTTTGATACCTACTTGTGGTTCTAAAATAAAACAACTATATATTTTTTATATACAAAACAATTGGTATAGAGTTCAGTTCTTGAGTGTGTGAGACCATTTGCTGACTGAGTGTGTACAACAAATGCTTTACACTGTCCTCCGATACTGCCTTACTACTCGACCAAGCTACCACTTTAGAGAGTAAGGTTATCTCTGCCAAACCTCTGGGGACTGTGGACTCTGTACACACTGAACCTTACTTTGATGCAGTATATACAGAGCCACTTTCTTACAGTGGGGTGTTTTGACATCAGAGCAAGATCTGGGTAAAAACCAAGAGAACATTTCCTATTTAGAAGGGAGTCTTTGAGAGCCACTTTGAAAGCGCTCACTGAGGTGGAGGCCATCAGTTTAGAGGATACCTTATTCCAGTACGTGGTGCAGTGTTTGCGTGATCAGAACCAAGATGTGCAGGCTAAGGAGGTAGACACAGAGAAGGTCTTGAGAGAAGAGGATTTTGAGAGGCTCTATTGGTGATAGTATAGATATGAATACTAGAGTTGCACATTTAAAGAGAAACCTGTTCTGCAAACCAACCAGCCTCACATTGGAACCTGGAGGCTGGTGATCATGTGGGTAACTAGGTTGAAGACAATTGCAAAAAGAGGGGAATGCAGTAGTGTAGCTTGTTGATGAGCATTAAGAGCTGTGCGAGGATTGTTTGAGTTTGCCTTTTGTTGGTATCAAGTTCCTGTGTGTTTCAAGGTACAGGGGGTTTGAGTTTTATGAAGGAATACTTAGAACTGTGTGTAGTGTTAAACGTGGTTACAATTGTGCATTAGTTCATTGGTGTGGTATACCGAAGCGAGATGATGCAGAGTGTAGTGTGCAGGGGAGGAATATTTTGTGTCTATTTCTGTTGGTGGAGGCATACCTTTTGTGGAGATTTCTGATGGGTCACTATTTACAGGATGAAATTGTGGTCGATCGAAACTGTGGGGTGCAGGGTTATAGAGGTGAGAGATTATTGTTTAGATTATGAGGTTCAGGGTTCTCCCTTCAATGCACGAATGTGAGGTTATATGTATTGTGAGTGCAAGGGAAGTTAGGTGATCCATGAAATAATCTTTATAAGTTTCTTTTGTGGGATTCCTGGGAGACTGAACTTCCTGGAGTAATTGGAGTTGGGAATGACAATGGGGATGATGATGATGATTTAGAGAAAACAGTTTTGTTGTAGCCATAAGGCCTATATATAGATCAAAAGAAAGATGATGGGGTGGGCGAGCAAAGACCATGACCATGGGAGAGACGTTTGAAAGAGATAGTGTGTCAAACGGAGAGAACGGGACATCAGGAACGTAGATTTGACTATGGATTCGTAAAAGACTATAAGGCTGTCTCAACTTTGATGAAAGGTACATTATTGTATGATTGTTTGATCATCTTAGATAAGTTCAAAGAGTGGAGATGAGTTAGAAAGCCACACTCGAACACTAGTGTCTATGTTTTCTAATCTGCGATGTGCTACGTAAGCATGTTTGTGTATCGAGTGGGTGTTGATGAGAACAAATGTGATCAGTGGTGTAGATGTGCTAGCAAGTCCTGTTGAGGGTCATCTTGTCATTAGGTAGGTTAATAAGGTGGTGTTGAGGGTTTGTTTGTAAGTGGGTTGAAGGACAGATGTGTGCATGGTTTTGAGGAGTGCACATGATGCCTTAGCCAAGTACTTGCAAAGGGTCCCTTTTGTCTTTAAGAATGCCAAACAAAGATGAACGAGGCAGTCAGGCTTACTTGGTTTGGCAATTCAACGTAACATAAGGGCTCAGACACCCTGGAGAGCTCATCAAAATGGGATGTTGAGCGGGACAGAGCCTCAACAATTCGGGGGTAGGTGAACAGGGACTTCAGGGGTTCCAATAAGCTCTCTTCCTGATCTGAAGTAACCCCAGATTGAGTGCAACCCCGCCCGGGTATGTGACTGAGATTTGGCCTAGGAAAGTTCACTCAACTTACACCACCAGGCATCATTCATCAAGGCATGTAGCTTTGCCGTAACAGAGGCAGCAGGGTTAGTCACCGGTGCATCTTGTCTCTCAGGCTCAGGTTCTCCCACACTCTTACAGGATCAGTGGTAACACCAACCACTCTATTAGCCAGACACTGCAACATTGCAACGCTGAAGTCTCAACGTGCCAAAGCCTGGAATCCCAGGGACTGGATTGTGGGCCACAAGGCCATTGGCAGTAAGCAGAAGCTGAAGGAGGTGCGGAGAAAGATCGGCGGGCTGTAGCATGTGGCTTGTAGCCTCACTGAGAGGTTTAAAGTTGACCCTCATGCTGCTGCTCTTGCTGTACAATTTATAGCCATGTATGACTTGGTTTCTACCACACTACCCGATTTCCTCACTGCCTAGATGTCACACAGTCATACAGCACTACAACCGCCACCTATTCCCCATGCCAGCCTGCGTCACGTCACCACACTTTACAGGCATTTTTAAGAAGGGGACTTTCAAGGAAGGTGCTATTCGGGTACGTAATGGCTGAGGTGGTAGTGTGTGTGGAAGCAAGTACACTCAGCAAAAGAGTGTACTGATAACATCGACCTCTCTGTGACCTCACACTGTCACAAGCTAACCTACACTGCATCCTCAACACTCCTTCACCAGACATCCAACTATCTGCCAGGGACAAACGCTAATATTCACAGCCATGACTTAGGACAAGTAGGTACCAAGTAGACTAGCAGCCTAGTGGCCCACATGACTGGCACTTTGAACTTTGGCAGCCTCATATGCCAACCACTCAATAATGCTTCACTTAGCAAGCGCTTGCCCAGGGCTTTTAAAAAGCACCTAACCTACATCTATTTAGTAGATTTTCAGCATTGGCTCGGACGGCCCTTTGAGCAAGCATCACTGGAGTCTTGAACAAAACATATCTATGCTTGGCCTTGAGCCTGTGTCTGTGTTCCATACTCCTCGCTCCTGTGTGCTCCATACTTCTCGCTCCTGTATGCTCCAGTGTACCTAGGTGGGATTATTACTTTTTACCCACCTGCAGCTGTTCCAACTCTAACAGCAAATGGATCTACAAGACCTTGGTAATGCCCTTAGAAGCTGCAAATGAGTCATGTGAACCCCACACAGAACTTCTCAGCGGAGATCCAGTGTAACTAATGTGATCTGCAAGAGCAAATCCAGCATGGCCAGGTGTGACAGCAGCACAGGAGAACAGACAAGAGAAAGCAACATAAAAGATTTTGAAGAAACCAAAGAATATGGCCACAGAAAGAAAGACAGAAAGGGTTGCTACTGTAATCGCTAGCAACCTGGCTACGAAGAAGCCCCACTACACCACCCACAAATAATATTGTCCGGCACAATGGAGACCTAAAAGCCCAGGGCACAGAAAGAACTACATGAAAAAAGACAAATGTACCAGCCTAGATCAATAGCCTTCAATTGGCAAAAGAGAAACGAGGTGTCACACAAATAGAGCCACCTCTCCACATCCCGCCCCAAGTCTCCCGGTCCCTCAAATTGTGAACCACCGTCCTCACTACCGCACAGCCACCTCTTCCAGGGATAAGCACATGGTAGACTTGAGAAGCCCAAACATTACAACAATCAGCAAAAAAAACCTATGTCAGCAGGAGCCAATTTCATCACCTTCAACAGCTGATTCCATCATAGCAGAAAAGGCGCTAACACTTGGTGTAGAATACCTACCCGGCCTTAGAATCAGTCGTCTCATGTATACCATGAGACAGTATTCCATCTTCACATTTTGCAAAGTGCAGGAGAAAGGCGAAAGACCTACACCAACTCAGGCTCAGCAAGCCCTAAGAACACCTCAGGAGATGTTATAAAAGAGTACGCGTGTATTCCTTCACTCACCAAGGCCCGGATCCAATAAGAAGAAACTACCTTCTCCTCCCCTATTGCACCAAAGGAAGGGCAGGACACTCAGAGGCATGAATAATGAGCAATAGTGTCCAATTCCTCTCCAGACAGGCAAATTCAGGAACTCCAACCAAAGAATTTGCACTGTATGAGGCAAAAAAGCCACAGTTTTAAGCCCCTCCCCACCACACCTTCCCTGCTCTCCACCTGTAGCTTAAATTCCTTGCAGCTGATGACTGCTCCATGACCTAGTGACTGCATAACTTCCTCAAAAAATGCAGACCTGTGCACCTACCAAAGGCTTCTATGTACATTACCCTCCTTTACTGGTGAATTGTTGGCCACTCCCTTTGGGCAAAACAGTAGTTCAAAACAGAGAAGGTAAGAAGGTCAAGCTTTCTGGCACTCAGAGAGGCAGAATCCTTCACTATGGCAGGCACACCACCTTCACTTTGGCCTCCAATATACAGATTTTTTAGCAGCCAAGCTACCCAACGACCAGCTCGGTCAGAGAACTTCCATTATAGAGACATGTTACTTAGATTACACAGATATGAACTGTCAATCACCATGGGACACCGAAAGAAAAGATCTGAGCAACTTCACTAATGTGAAGCAGAACAAATAGTGAAATAATTAGATTCCCCCATGATTCAGGAATTTGAATTTGTTCCTACAGCGAACAAAGAGGAAGTGCAAAGGAAAATCTTCAAAAATCACCAGTTTTAAATTTGGAGAACTAGAAACCCAGCAGAATAACCTTGCTGCACAAAATCTTGGCACACCTACAGTTAATTGAAGGAAGTCGCCACAGGCAAGAAATAATTCAAGCAACAGGGAACATCTCTACCACTGGGTCACCCCCAGCCAATAACACCTTTGCATACAAAGAGCATCATACAAACCCTGCTATCACCACCAGAATGGACTGTGAAAGCACCAGCATACTGATTCCATCAGTGGGTTGAAAGCAGATGGAGAAAGAGCAGGCCAGGATGAATGAAGCCCAAACAAAATAAATAAAAACAAAGTATTGCATGATGTGGGTAAAAATCAAAAAATAAAAAGGACTCCGAAAGAAGGAATCCATGAACACTACCTGAGGAAACTCAAAAGATAAACCACCAACAGGCAATACAAATAAAGAAGCCGTGCTCCTCTTCTATAGCGGATCACAGGAACCAAGTGGAAGGGCACTCCCATCCCAGTTCCCGAACGGAATTCAATACCAAACCAACAGAAGGGGACTAATTTCTAACAGTAGATTCGATCAGGGGTCCAGACTGGGAACAGAGTAGATAAGAATCATAACAGATTTCACTGATAAGTTACATACATTCAAGGAAAAGAAAAAAATATGCAACAGAGGAAACATCATCATCAACATGAATGCCATACTCAGCCCACAACCAGTGACACTGCTAAGAAATAAAGTGTCCTATTGATGGCCAAGGAAAATAGGTGCAAGGACAATCATAAGAGAAGGTCTACTATTCCTAAAAAGATTCAAACAGCAAACACAAGTATATAACCAAGAAGTCATCTGTGTGGGAACAGGCTGGGGGCTCAATAATAAACTAGCCAAGGAACAGAAACGCATCACCAGTTTAACAGAACAACTTAGAATTATCCTGCTCAGGGAAGACTCTACCAATCAAATTGCAGGGGGAAGAACCCTACTCAAACAGCATGTTGTAAGGATGCAAAAAGTTCAGAATAAGAATGAGAAAAAAAAACAATAAGATGGCTGAAAAAGCCCTGATATGTCATACCAGAAGTAGTACTCCCAGCCAATAAACCCTAACCTAGGCAGAACAGACTAATGAAGCAGGCAAAGAAAACAAGGAGCCATACACAGGTGGTGAACATGTCATCCCAAAGTACAGTAGAGAAACAATGCTCCAGGTAATCAAGTCACTCGCTGACCAAAGTAATTTCAGAGAAGGCCTATGAGGGATGGGAGACTTGGGTTGAGGGAGATGGCGGAAGAAAGTCTTCAGAGACAAAGACATATAAAGCTCCTCCTCAAACAGGACACTTCGAAGATATGTAGGCGACACTATGAAAACCTCTTAGCAACATCTTAGACCGAACGGACAATATGACCAGGCATGGATGTAATACCTAAAATACTAATAGTTTTCTGGAATATTTGAGGCCTTGGAAAGGTGGTCTCCGACTCTAAGATAACAAAAACCTTGAAGACAATGACATTATTCTCCCACAGCAAACATGGCGCCTAACCACATGGGAACCACAGGGATCTGAAATCATAAGACTACTACTAAAATGAAGCATTGTTAATCATTAACTCAGAATGATTACAGACCAGCTGCAGGCTGGACAAAATGAAAGATGAATGGAGTACCAACTACCAGTCAAGTGCTACTCATCAGAATATGTGTCCAATTACATGTCAACTCAGGAAAAGAAACATGTATATGCCCGGTGCCCCAATCTAAAGGAATTAAGCTGCTAGCCTGACTTGAAAGTCAAATTGAGGATGATCACCCACCACTATGCCAAATCGTCATAGAAGGGGACCTGAATGCCTAGCTAGGTAATTGGGGTGAAGATGATGAGATCTTCGTGAAAGCTAATTGAGCCCTGGGAACCCCAAACCTTAATTAACCTTTTTCCAAAAGAGATCCTAAAGGAAAGGCCCCTGAAAATGTCTGCACCAGAAAAGGCTTAATCTCCAAATTACATGCTGTAGTGCATGGAAATCAAGCCAGTTTATCGTTATGTAGGGGCTATGGATCTTCACTCATTGACTAAACCTAAAATTCCCTTGGCTGAATCGTTACCTGTTCTCCCATGCAAAATTTACCTTAAGAGTCAAATGCAATGACAATCAACTGAATCGCTTGTGAAAAGAAGTAAAATACAAAGATTCTATTCTGCATGCTTGCCCCATGTGCCCACTGAAATTCAAGGGAGACTGACTAAAATGGAACAGATTCGATAAGGAAGCTCTGAAGGACTGAATGAACCTAACAAGAAACCATCATCCTCAGAAAACGATTTCTCACTGAGGATAATAATAATAATACTGAAGCTTGTAGAGCGCGACAGCTACCCCAAACAGGGGTGTCCCGGCGCTATAGCAGTGCATGAAGCTAGATTGACATACAGGTGAAAAGACCGGCCTCCTCTACCCTTAAACTAAGCCGAAGAGCCATGTTTTCAGGGCTTTACGAAAACAGGATTCTGAAATTGCCAGCCGTAAATGGCTAGGCAGATGGTTCCATAGTGTGGCAGTTGTGACTGTGAAGGTTCTACCACCCAAACGTGACTTTGCTGAAACGGAAGGAATGTAGTAGATTATGGGCGTTGGAGCGTAATGCCCGAATCTGCCTGTAGGGGCATCATCTGTCCTTTAGATAGCGTGGGCAGTTACCATTCAAGGCCCTATAGGCCAGGGTCATTGCCTTAAAAATGATTCTTTTCTCGACCGGCAGCCAATGAAGCAGCCGGAGGTGCGGAGAGACATGGTGTCGGAAAGGGATCCGGCGAACCACTCTCGCAGCCGCATTCTGATCCAGCTAGACGCGGTGAATGGCGTATTTGGGGAGGCCTAGGTAAAGGCCATTTGCGTAGTCCAGCCTGGATGTGACTGTGGCGTGGACTACTATTTTCCGGCAATCTTCCGGGAGGAGGTGCAGAATTTTCCTTAAGTTTTTTAATTTTCTGAAACAGGTTGCGGAGACCTGCTGAATTTGGGCTAGGAGAGAGAGAGATCAGCCTCCCCTCTTACTCCTAAATTGCGAATGCAATTAGCGGGGGAGGGTGATGGTCCCATTTCCTCTGGCCACCAGAGATCCGCGTCGGGGGCACAGCCCAAACCGAAGAACATGACTTCGGTTTTACCTGCGTTAAGCTTTAGTTTGTTGGCATTCATCCATATAGCTATGTCACGCAGGCATTCTTTGAAGTTCTTGAAAGCCTCGGCGGACTGCTCCTTAAATGAGAAGAACAGCTGGGTGTCGTTGGCGTAAGAAATCGCTTTCACCCCCCAGTTGTTAATCAGAGAGAAGAGCGGTGCCAGATAGAGGTTGAATAATAGTGGACTCAGGGCGGAGCCTTGCGGGACTCCACACCATAGCGGAAGTGGGGAGGACTCAAATGGCTTAAGGGCGACCCTCTGTGTGCGATCGCTCAGGAAGGAGGACAACCAAGCAAGAGCCTTTGCTTCAAATCCTGCACCATGTAGTCTCTTGACCAGTATGGAGTGATCCACGGTATCGAAGGCCGCCGACAGATCCAGGAGCACCAATAAAGATGAGGCTCCTGAATCCCGTGACCATCTTATCGACTCAGCTACCTCAAGGATGGCGGTCTCCGTGCTGAAACCCGCCCTAAAGCCCGATTGTGTATCATGTAAAACTCCACTGTGCTCGATGAAGGTAGTCAATTGTCGTTGCACTAGTTTCTCGAGCATTTTACCTGGGGCAGGGAGTAGGGAAATGGGTCTAAGGTAGGATAAGGACAACAACACTTCAACACCTACAGCATGTAAAGATGAGAGATTTGCCCTCTTTCAAGAAACAGTAGAAACCTTTGCTCAATGAACAAAGAAACTCAAAAAGTCAAAATTCTCTTTATTCTAATGTCAAAGACAATCGAAAAAAGATAAACATAGAAGTCTAAAAACATACATAACAATCAATAACAATATATAAGTACATTGGTTAGAAATCAAGACTTTTCCGGTAAAAAAACGTTGCCTTGGGACGGGGTACTGGAGGGGTTCGAGGAGGGATTCCCATGGGCCGCACATGGAGCTTCTGAACCACCTATGGGGCATTCTGTAGATACCTATGGCCAGGGGACACCCAGCAGTTACTTGTTATTGTATGATTACACATGTGCACTGATACTGTTGTTATGAAAATCAATAAAAAATGATTGCTATAAAAAACGTTGCCTTAAGAAAACTGTTCACTCTAAATCAAACATCACTATTTGACAGCAGTTGTAAAAACAGGAGGTCAACTCTACATTGTTAAAAATTGTGGGATTTAAAAAGAGGTAATAAATAATGCATCTTAAAAGGTTTATACCGTGTGCAAACTATCACAAACAACCTGACAGCCTAACTACGATGATCACTTGATTTGAGGAAAAAAAGCAGTGTAAAGAGGAAGCAACCGAAGTGGCAATTGATACAAGGAAAGACATCCAAAATATATATTATTGAGCAAACAATACAAGATTGTGATAGACAAATCAGAATGCTCCTATACGGAATGGGAAGCCTTCTAGCAGGAAATAGGAACTGAAGACACAAAATTCTTCTGGAAGATGGTGGGTATTTTTAGAAAGGTCATCGATTCTCAAGTCCAAAATATTGCAAGTTTTATTAGTCAATCATTTCCAGAATCTCTTTCAAAACAAACCTGCATCGGAATTCCAAAGTAACAAACGCAAACCAAGAAACGCAACCCTCAGGTCATCCAAAATCCACTCTCTAAAACATTCATGCTTCAGAATCCTCGAATTAAAGAAATGTGGGCTGAATACTTGCATCACTTGAAATTCACCACTGAGGAAGAACAGAAAAAGGAAAACTATTTTCTCTTAACCCGATCGAGGAGTAAATCAATCAATCAATCCACTTTATTCAATCTAATTAAAACAGAGATCATAAAAGTACAATACAACATTAGACTTCAGTTTCATAAAGTGTCAGTGCATAATACCGGGATATTACATTGTTACAGAGACTACAAGGAGAAAACATCAGGCCTAAAAATAGAGGGCTAAACAGCAATGTTAAAAGAGGTCAGAGAATGATGCGACATTAATAACATGAATGCTAAAACCTCACTCAAGTCCACCAAGCACTGCAGTTACCTTGGTGTAATATAGCAATATGGCTATCATTCTTAATAATTCACTTAATTATATAAAAGAACTTCATTTAATATGCCTGGGCAGGATAAAAGTATAATCCATTATGTTATAAGCAAATTATTATAAAAGATTAGACAAGACATACCGACAACAACAAAAAACCTAAAATTGCCATGAGCATGGCAATCTTAAAAATCAATTAAACCGTTCTACTGATGGGATCTCCTAGTCATTATTGACAAACAAATAAGACGCTAAGCAGTATCACACAAGGTGATCAAACATTTGCAAAAAACAAAAAAGCTGTGCGACACTGCCTGAATTTGTGTTTCCACATGAGGGGAAGGATAAATCTTTTGCGATGCACCTCAAAATTTACAAAAGAAGATAATGAGCAATTTCTTTAAAGGAGATACTCCATCGCACAGACAGGCCGACAATGCATGCGGAAAGAAAATTCCCATAGGATGGCCCAGCATGTGAGGGATAAGATTTAGACCCTGGGTGCTCACAAACATTTTCCCGGGGGACACAAATTTTGGTCTATGGTGTGACCAAGGGCCACACTGATGCCAGCGGTAGGGTGTAGAGTGGGTGTAGCGGAAGCAAAGCATGTATATCTAGTGGCCGTCTTTAAAAAATGAAGGTGTTCCTAAAATTAAGCGTCTAGTTACTTCCTTTCTTTAACTGCAATTAACTTTTAAATAAGTGCTTGCTGCATAGTAAAAAAAAAAAAATAAAAAAAAAACATGTAAGTGTAAGAGTCGAGTAAACAGCAGCCCAGTGCTGCTGCTGCCCAGGGGACAGCATGTAAAGGTCAGGAGGGCCGCATGCGGCCCCCAGGCCGTACTTTGATCACTGGTTTAGACTAAATCTTACCAATGATGCTACATAACGATGTTGAGAATTAGTCACAAACAATAGGTAAGAATTTACATCATGGAGAATGGAGGGTACCTTCAGCTATGTTATCACCATGGTTTTGTTACGGTTATTTTTATATCCATCACTATCGATTTTAGTTAAGAACAAACTTTTAGGGGGGCGTAGCAGACACGTCAAGATAGCGGTCGCCCTTTAAGAGTGCTCCGGAACCCTCCGTCATCCGCATCGAAATCCGCCGCCATCAGTGCTCCTATAAGCCCCCACTGGTTTCCTGCTGTGCCTACTGAAGAGGAGAGTGCCCTGCGTGGAGAAATAACTTGTAGGGCTACCTGCTGTGGGGATAATCCACACTGGACTCCGGCCTGCCGGCTCCCAAGATGGGGGCGCCCGGTCTAGAGCCTCGCAGATTTAGCCTAACTCTCTTGCTCCGACTCCCCCAACCTGTTGTCAGAGGCCCTCCGGTGCGCAGTCGGACTGCGCAGTGCCTGCCCTGATCAAACATAAGACTGAGGCGTTTGGCGTTCTGATCGTGGAAGCGCCCTCCCTCCCCTTACCTGGCCGCGTCTCCGCCTTCCGTGAGCCCGGCCTGCAGGGTTGTGGGCGACTGCGGAGTACTACGCTTCATATGGCCGGATGATCGGCAGCTATATCGAGCGCCGCCTTGACGAGAGGGAGCGGCCCGGCATTCTCCAGAGGCGGGATTGAGATCAACCACACTTGGGACCCGGAGAGCGGGACCTGTCCGACCTGTCCCCGACGTTCCTGAAGCCTGGGGGGTGGGGCCCTTCCTGGCTGCTGGTGAGATCAGCGGATCTGTGTTCCTGACCCCACCCTCACTGCCACAGTCCCGGGACCTCTCGTTCTTTGGCGGCGCTACGAGCACGGCCTGCGCAGATATCAGCCGGTCTCCTGCTTCAGGCCCAGTGGTGTATCCCTGCTGAGAGGCAGTGGGTGAGTGTGCTACATCTGTGGCGGGGGTGCGAGGTGGGGAGTTCCTGGCCTGGCTCCCCCCTCGCCCCCCACGAGTTGAGCCCGAGTTGCTACACCTTGCCTCGCCCCCGGCTGTTTTGACGACCTCCCATTGAGACCTGGCGCACCCTGGCCCATCCCGGCCTGCTGAATTGACACACCAAGTACTTGCACCCTCCTGGCCCTTCGCATACCTGAGCTGCTCATTGAATAAGCGGTCAGAACGCTTGCCCTGCTGCTGCCTGGGGCCTCACGGGACTTGACCTTGGGGACCGGACTGGGGCGACGTATCGTATGCTGTAGCCCACTTACTGGGAGGTGGAACCGGCCACACACATCGAGTGGCATGGGGGCCTGGGTGTGGGCCCCCTCCACAGCTCCCTGTCCTGTGCCTTGGCCCTAGATAGCCCCAGGGGCTGACAGTACCCACCCGACATCGGCCGCACGCATCGAGCGGCGTGGGGTCCTCAACACGAGAACCCTCCACAAACTTGTTGCCCGGCATTTCCTCCGGAGAGCCCATCCCAGCCCTGTTGATCGGTCACCTAGACCCCGCTTTTGACCCAGCGGGAGGCCAGAGGACCAGGCCCCTCCACCTTCCCCCCCACCACTTCCCTTTGGCCTGGCGGCACCCACTCCGGGTTAGACGAGGCAGTCTTCCTTCTGGTTCGGCCGCCGTCTCGAGCGGTGGAGGACGGGGTCTCCAGACTTGGTTTGGCTGGTCCCTCTGGGTTTGGGGGCTTGTGATGGGGTGGCCCCCCCCACGGCCGGGTCGTCCGCCCGTGAGCCTACCCCCCCACCCAGTTGGACGTCCAGGTCCTGTGCCCACAGCCGAGATGGGTAGAGATCGTGCCCCGAAAACACCCGCTCTGCAGGCTCAAACTGAAATGGACCAATTGTGGAGACTTGGGTGAAGTCATGGATACCCAAAGACGCTCTCTCTAGGGCGCTCGCAATCGAACGCGCCCACCACTCTCTGGCACCTAAACCTCCCCCGGGGCTCCATCTCGTCCCATCATCATTAGGATCCTCAACTTCCGAGACGGGGACGCTATCCTTAGAGAGGCTCGGGTCCACAGTCCCCTGAAATACCAAAACAATACCATAATGCTTTTCCCAGACTACACGAGAGAAGTACAGGCCCAACGTCGTACGTATACGGACGTCAAACAAAAGCTCTGCAATTTGAGACTGCGTTATGGGCTCCTCTTCCCGGCCTGTCTCAGAGTCATTTTCCAGGGCAAGGCGATCTTCTTCGACACCCCGCAGGTGGCCTGGACTTGGCTCACGGAGGAGCGACCTCTGCGGACCCAGCCTACTTCCCCCCCGCTTTGTCGGAACCTCCACAGACGCACTTGTCTCCTCCCAAGCCACAGCGGAGGCACAATCGGTCCCATAGGAGAGGAGACCGGCGGGGAGGGCCGTCACAATCGCCGGGCTCTGGGTCCCAGTTGCTGATCTCCTCTGAGGTTCCTCTGTCTCTTGAGGACCACAGCCGAGCCAGTTCACTGATTGATCTAAGCCATGGCCATGACCCATCTGCGACACTGCGTCTCGTCCTATCGGATTCTGATTTATCTAGAAGTCCCGCGCTCCGGGGGTCCGGTGATGATGCAGGAATCTGACTGTGGGGCCCATGAGATTGGAACTGGGGCAGAACTCTTGTTAGTTAGTAAACAGCTGTTGACACTATGATATCCACACCTATATGGAGGGGTCCATCCTTGCCACGAACTGCCCTGCTAAACGTTTTAGCTTAGCTCTTTTGTTATTGTTTTCTGGGCGACAGATGCTTCAGGTTCGGAAGTATAGGGTAGAGGGTACAGGGAGGGGTTGGGGGCGTTGCCCTCCGAACTCTTTTCGTTTTGTCTTCGTTTGAGCCACTGTTTTATGTTTTCAATGACAGCCTACCACTTGCACACTCCATCACCACCGGCAGACAGCATAACACCTTGCACATGCCACATCTTTCTACCCTAGCTGCGATGCACCACTTCCCCTGGGATCCGGGCTCCTCTGGTCCTCTGTGTCCCCACATCAGTTACTACCCAGATGCATACTCACGGTAGACCCCTCCATGTTCTGTCGCGGAATGTAAATGGTCTGCTGGACCGCATCAAACACACAGCGGTCCTCAAGTACGCCCAACGCCATGTTCCTGACGTGCTCCTCCTTCAGGAGACTCATCTCCTGGGATCCCACTGCCCCTTTCTCGCAAAATACGGATTCGACATGGTGTGTCACTCCGGCTTCACGCGGGGTTCTCGAGGAGTGGCCATACTAACCTGGAGAGGTCTTCCCTTCACCCCTGTTCACATGACGACCGACGCGCAGGGTCATTACGTGGCAGTGTCCGGTAGGCTCGAAGGCCAGGTCCTGAACCTATTATCAATGTACATCCCTCCCGCCACACTTCCCTCTACTCTCCATCACCTTACAGAGGTAATCTCCTCACTGCCACAGGGTCAGACAATAATTGGGGGAGATTTTAATGCAGTTATGCAACCGTCACTTGACACAACAGTTGACCCATCCTCCTCGCGCCTAACCTGCTGTAAGCAGCTATCAGATTGGCCAGCTGCCCTTGGTCTGTGTGACGCCTGCAGGATTTGGAACCACCGGGGGAAACAGTACACTCACACTTCAGCGGCCCACCATACCCACTCCCGAATCGATTTGATCCTCCTGCCCGCCACTGACCGCCAACAGGTCTCTAGCGTCTCTATTCTCCCCTGTGAAATCTCGGGCCACTTTGCCATTTCCCTCCGTCTGGGAGGCATCACTGGTGGGACGTGGACGGTCTGGCCACTGAACGCATGGTTCTTACAAGACACAGAGATTATTAAGGACGCGCTTGGTGTAGAGTTGCGGCACTATTTCCTCACCAACCAAGGTTCGGTCCCTTCTCCGGGCACACTTTGGGAGGCCGGGAAGGCTACCTTACGCGTCATGACCAGAGGCCTGGTGCACACGAAGCGGGCGGCGCAGACTGATTGCTTGACCCAGCTGGAGGCGCAGGCCACACGGCTGGAATTGACCCTCGCAGACACAGATGATGCTCACCCCGCCAGACAGCTTGCAGCGCTCCAGGATGAGATCTGCCAGATCTCCCTAGACTCTGCCAAGATGCTGTGGCGATCCTCTGTGGCCCATGTGTACGGGTGGTGCAACAAGAATGGGAAATTGCTTCACAACTTGGTCTCCTGTCCCAAGGCTAACAGATTTATCCCTGAAATCTGAGATGCTTCTGGAGCCCATCACCGCACATCGCGGGCCATTGCCCAGGCTTTTGCGGGCTACTATGCCCAGCTCTATTCAGCCCGGCCACCTGGGGCTTCTCTGGTCGACCTGCTAGACCGAGCGGAGGTCCGGCTACCCTGCCTTGCTCAGGCCGAATCGACAGACCTTGACCTTCCCTTTACCCCAGAGGAGGTACACGGCGCTATTTCCCTACTACATTCAGGGAAGACACCGGGACCAGATGGCTTCCCGCAAGAGTACTATGCAACATATCGAGACTTATTGGTGCCCCACTTGGTCAACCTCTTCCAGCATGTGGCCGAGAAGGGCTCCTTTCCCTCTGAGACTGTTGTGGCCACCATATTGGTCATCCCAAAGACCCAGCCACCTTCTCTCTCCTGTGCGGACTACCGTCCGATTTCTTTAATTAATACAGAAATGAAAATCTTTGCCACAGGCCTGGCCCAACGTCTCCGCCCCCTGTTACACACATTGATCCACTCAGACCAATGTACCTTCATGCCGGCGCGCGGCACTCAGCACTGCATACGACGTCTCCACCTTGCCCTGGCCAACCGCCATCTCCTCACACCGTACCTGGCCCTGCTACTCATTGATTTTGAGAAGGCCTTTGACACAGTTGACTGGAGCTACTTGGAGGACGTTCTCGCCACAATGGGTGTCGGCCCCCATTTTAGACACCTCATCTGTGTCCTGTACTCCAACCCCTAAACAAGAGTTCTGACCAACGGTGCCTTCTCTGGGGCGTTTCCAATCCGAAGAGGCGCTAGGGGTGCCCTCTCTCGCCCCTCTTATTCGCACTCGCGATGGAGCCCCTGGCCTGCCTCTTACGATATGACCCCCATACAAATTCGAGGGTGGTCCTGTGAGCACCACCAGGTGGATAAAATTGCCTTATACGCAGATGACGTCCTTTTCTTAGCTGACTGGAGACCTCTGGCCCGCGCTGTCTGGAGGTGCTCCAGGCCATCGAGAACGTTTCGGGTCTGCGACTCAACCAGACGAAGTCCACTCTGATCCCCCTCCATCCCTCGAGGGCTTGCATTGATTGGCAATCCAATATCCCTTTACGTAGACAATCGTTTAAGTACCTAGGGATTTGGGTGACTCTGCTCCCAGAGCTGGAATGGGCTCTTAATATTACACCCCTGGTCACGAAAGCCAAAAACGACCTGAAGAGTAGGCAATCCCTTCCCCTCAACCCCCTTGGAAGAGGGGCGCTCTTTAAAATGATGATCCTCCCCATCTTCTATACATTCTTCAAAACACCACCTTTCACTTTCCGGGTAGTTGGCTCAGAGACTTTGATGGTGTAATTACTAGGTTCCTGTTGGGGGGGGTAGACCATGTATAGCCTTGGCTCGCTGCCGGATCCCTCCCTTTGATGGGGGCATGACGAATCTTCATCTCTACTATTTGGCCACCAAGCTTATAGTCGTCCACGACTGGTTCACTGGAAGCTGGTCTGACCCGGCCTACCGGATTGAGCTTCGCACTATGGACTTCCCGCAAGTCCAAGCCTACTTATATGGGGTCCCCATTCCACAAACGATCCCTCCAATCACCAGAGCTGTTTTAATGGCCGGGCGCTCAACCCTGCGCTTTACGACTCAACATACACCTCTGTGGCACGGCACATGGCTGCATGAAACATCGACCCTTGAGGGTTTCCGGCATTGGGATCGGGTCAGGATCTCGCTCCTTGGAGACGTCTAGGTGGGAGACCATGTCAGGGCCTTCCCCGATCTGCAACAGCGTCACTCCCTTCACACTACCCAATTTTACAAGTATCTACAACTCCGCCAAGCTCCTAATACACATATTCCACCAGGCACCTTGCTCCCTGAGTGCAGCCTGCTAGAAGCCCAGGTCATGATGGGGAATCTAGGCAGAGGAGGGGTGTCACGGATATATCGATCCCTCATGAACAATGGCCCTACCACCCTAGACTCGCTGCGAACCCGCTGAGAGGGATGTTTGGCCCCCTAGAAGAGGCAGACTGGCGCGGTGCCCTTATGGCTCCCAAAACCTTGACGACCTCCTCTAAATTACATCTCATCCAACTCTACTACCTCCACATGGTTTATCTCACCCCTGCGCGCCTACACAGGGCAGGACTGCGCCCCTCCCCAGACTGTACACGATGTGGGAAAGTTGCGGACGATTTCTACCACATGGTCTGGTTATGCCCTGGTCTTGCTCCATTTTGGTCGGGTGTGGAGTCTGAACTTACACAAACTCTGGGATGGCAGGTTCCTCATGATGCTCTACACCCTTTTCTGGGATTATTTGATTGACTGGACGGCTCTAGAGCCGACAAGCGCTTTCTGGGCACAGCGGTGGCTAAGCGCGACATCGCAGCGGCCTGGGCTCAGGCCAAACCTCCTACCATACGAAAGTGGCGATAGGGGGTGGATTGGTGCACGGCCCAGGAAGAACCCTTCTTTAAGGCCCGGGGATGTACTGAGAAATTTCATAAAGTATGGGGCAAATGGTTAAACCTACTGTCTTGAGTTATGTGCCGGACTTCTCTCCTACCTCGTTATATTGCTTCTCCAGTGGGGTGGTTTGCTTGAAGGCATTAAAGTATGGCTGGGATTTTTGTTGTCTGCCGAAGATGGACTTTGATATACTGCGCAATCACATGCTGTCCTTTGTATGTTTGGTTTTTCAAAATCAAATAAACTTGATTATCAAAAAAAGGAACAAACTTTTAATTAGGTCTTTAGGGGTTGTCAAGCAATTAGCTGGGTTCGTAAACAAAGACTGCAATCCCAAAGAGGTCAGTGTGTTTTTACCATATTGGATCCAGGTAACCTTATGTACGTGGTCAAGGGTTAAACAGTCTCTAATGATTTTTTGTGTCAAGTTAACAGTTTCCCTTCTCCACAGTGAATGCCATAATAAAATCAAGGCAAGGTGAACCACGTCTGATATATAAGGGACGTTCAGCTCAGAGTGGGTGTTAAAGTTTGAGCACCTTCTGGGTAGGGCTAAAAGTTTTTTCATGAAGGTGTCTTTGATATTTTAAAGGGTGTCTACATTTGCCAGACCCCATGTCCTACCCCATATGTGGCTACAGAGATGGCTTTTGCTGTATAGATCTTTTTGATTGCCTCCAACTGCTTAGACCCTAGTTTTTCTAATAAATGAAAATATGGCCATAATAAGTTTTCCCAGCAGGAGAAATCTATTAGCTATAATATTTGACCACATGATCGTTCTATCAAATAGGACCCCTAGATAAGAGAAATTTCATTGATTTCAACAATGCGTCCAGCCATGTGAAATGATGGTGATTTCTAAAGCCATTTCCCTGTCTCCAAGATGAAAGTTTTTGATTCATTGACTTGGAAATCTAGTTATCATATATGTGACTACTCCTCAATAAGTTTGTGCAGTGCCGCCCTAGTCCAAGGTATTAGCACTGCATCATCTGCATGGAGTAGAATATTGATACAGACTTGATTCACCATAGGGATATCTGATGTAGAATCTGAGAGAGCTACTTCCACACCATTTGTGTAAATGAAAAATAGAAAGGGAGCGAGGACGCACCCTGTCTGACTCCCCTGTTAAAGGAAAACTGCCATGTGCATTTCCCCTGGCTTCCATACAGAACGTGTGCCGAAGCTTGGGAATATAGCTGACGTATAAATAATATTATTGTCTCATCAATGCCCATCTCCTTCATAATTTTCCAAAGATGAGAATGGGAGATGCATTCAAAGGTTGCTGATAGGTCCATAAACGCCATATAGATCTTACCATTTTTGGCTGCGGTGTATCTGGCTATAATCAGAATCAAGTTTAGGCATTGGTCCAGTGTCCCTTTCCCTTTCTTAAATCCATACTGTACAGGAATTAGGATACTTTTCTCTTTGGCCCATTCCTCTAATCTGTTCAGTAATAAGCAGACCATTAATTTAACTGTGCATTCCAGTAAAGAAATAGGCCTATAATTTTTTGGCAAGGATGTGTCTCCTTTTTGGTGAATGGGAATAATGATTGTATTTTCCAAGATGCTGGCGGCCCCACCACCGCAATGGCATTAAAGAAGTTGGTTAACAAAAGGTACCCAAAGATCCGTATTTTCAAAAAAGAAGTCTACATAGGCTCGATCAGGGCCAGGGGCCTTAGCAGTGCTGCACTGCAGCTATCCATATCTAAACTCTGCCAAGGCGAATGTTAAGGAAGGTAAAGGGTCAGAAATATCACCATTATTTCAAGGACGTTTCCACCCAGGTGTCTTCGTCCACATGCACTTCTAGATTTGGGTCTGTACCCAGTTTCAAAAATGGAGCATTGATTACAGCTCAGACGTCCCTGCTATTTTTGGAGGATGCTGCATGTTGGAGGTTTTCCCATGCCTCCTCCTTCAAGGATCTCAGCCTAGCCTTCCTGGATTCTTTATATAGATGTCACAGATGCCTGACTAAATCCTTGCCTCTTGGATTTCTTCTAAGAGCTGTGTGGAGGTCCTAGGATGCTTGCTTCTAGTCCAGGGAGGACCTGGCCTGGCAGTTCGGGCTGGACTGTTCCCACAAGGAACAGGGTCAAGACTGATTTGCATAAGGCTGGGTACAAACTGGAATGGCATGGTGAGCAAAAAAATGATGGATTTAGGCTCAGATCTCTGTACCAGGGTGAATGCATGACATTGTTCTGCATTCTGTCCATCAATTTTTCTTTTTGCATTTGTCACCCCGAGTGGGACAGGTATGCCCAGACGTGGGTCCCATGCTCTCCATGCCACTGGAGTCAAGCTATCCTGGCTGATGAGGTCTGAAAGCCTGAAACCGGTCCTAGGATGCTTGTTTCCAGTCCAGGGAGGACCTGACCTGGCAGTTCGGGCTGGACTGTTCCCATTGGGCGCAGGGTCAAGACTGATTTGCATATGGCTGAGTCCAAACTGGAACGGCATGGTGAACAAAAAAATGATGGATTTAGGCCCAGATCTCTGTACTGGGGTGAATGCATGGCATTGTTCTGCATTCTGTCCATCAATTGTTCTTTTTGCACCGTTCTTTTTGGAGGTTATTTAATGCCTTAGTGTAGGCTGCATCGACCCAACGAGATTCAGAGGGGTTATAGGACAACACTGGATGTGACACTGGACGTGTTAAGTTACTTCTCACTTCGCCCTGGATTGTCTCAAAGGCTAGCATTACTTTGGAGGGATCTATAAACGGGTCAAAGCAGGCCATTATCTCCTTCTGGCTGTTGGCTACAATCAGAGGAATCAATTCGTCCTGGTTGATCTTGGCCCATTTAAGGACTATACCATTCTTTCTCGCCATTTGTCGTATGGGAACTCTCCTCGACGGTAGGCTACATCTTTCTTTCCATTTTAGTTGAGAGGTTATTTCTGCATGCTCACTAAAAGCTGAGATGTGGATTTTAGTATTGCTAACAAGGGCTTTTTGAGGGACCGGTACAACCAGATAATCAGTGGTAGAACCCTGAGAACTGGTGCTGAATGATTCCTCAAGGACGACAGAGGCCGTATCAAGTGGGTTAATGATTTCTGAGTTCCTTTTGGTGAGGAGTCAGTTTAGCGAGTTACCATAGGTATTGTGTGAGAAGTGTGGGGTTACCTACCCCTCCTCATCAATCGGACCACACATCATTCTGCTGCATCCATGCACATTACAATCACCCATTCATAGGCTGTTGAGAGTGTTATGGTGGGCTATCAGGGTTGTTTCAATCGCCTTCTCAAGTGAGTCGGCCGCTCATGACATCTCACCCTCAAAGTTATGATAGTTAATTAGCATCAATTCGCTCCTTCCAAAGCCTTTACCCACCAATAATAATATTATGGGGGACTCATTATAAAAACCAAAATCTTTTATACTTAAAAGTGTTTCTGATCAAAGTTACAATGCCCCCTCTAGCTCTACCTGCTCTCGAAGGGATCGTTGGAGTATGAAAAGAGCGTAATCAGTCTATATAGGTTGGTCCAGCTTCCCCGGTTTCCTGTAGACATATTAGGTCGAAGGAAGTTATATGCCTAACCCATTCAGAGTCATCCAGCTTCGACCTTCGCCCTGCTATATTCCAGATTAACATTTTTATTGAGTCGTTACCGGTGTCCATTGTGTGAGGGTTCTTCAGAGGGTTAACTGCGGAGCACATGGGGGCTTGTTGGGCCACCATATCTCCCCCCCCCCCTCAATCGCATGCTTCAGAGCCTTCCAGGACTTGCTTGTGCGTATTGGAAAGGTGTTTTGATTCTTATGTTGATGGTGAGAAAAGGGAGGAGTGAAAATACTTCCATGTTCCTGTTCCCTTATATTTTGGCCTAGAGATCTATGAAAAAAGCCTTAAGGTAATGCGTGAATCTGTGTACCGGGAGAAGGATGGTTGGGTAGTATATTCAATAGGTGCCTCACCAGATGATGGTCACTGAAAGGAACTATTTTGCAGTCCCCTTCAAGTGTTTTGATGGAGTTGCCCACCTACGCGACTCTCCCAATCATAATGATATGACTGGAAAGGTCACGTTCCCCGTTGACATGCTTAGACATCCAGTGTAAGGTTTTAAACATCAATTGCTGTGTTGACTTGAGGTGTGTGTGGTTCAGTTCAGGGGTGCTTGCAAAGATGATAACTTAAGGGCAGACAGCTAGGGGAGAGATATAAAATTGTTGGGGTCTTCAGCCATTTACCTTCTTCCCATCTTTCCACTGATCGTGGACGCCCCACTCTGTTCAGGACTCCCTTTCTGGATAGTGTGGGGGCCTTCAGCCCTCGGGTCACTGGGGGAGCTTGTTAAACGTGACGGCTACTATGTGAAAGAAAGGAAATGTGGGTGGGATGGGGGAATTGGCTGGGTGTTAGTGTTGATAAAGGTCTTACGGGATTAGTTGCCATTTGATGAAAAATAGGATTATGTCCCCCCCCCCCCCCTCCAAAAAAAAGTCTCAGTGACTGACCTGTCTCTGGCAGTGGAGTTCAGGGCGCTCAAACATGCCCGGTAGCTGAGAAGAGGGGATAGCGTTCGTGTTTGGCAATTCCTGGGAAATCTCTGATACGGTATTCTCTCCCCCTTGAATTCTAGCCCCTCGCATGAAGCGTGAGGATAAGTTATCTTCGATCTTCCTCAGTTTGTCAAGAAGTGGTTGTAGCAGTAAGGAGAGGGCCTGTTCCATTTTTACACAGAGGGCCTCATTCCCGGACAAATTACCTGGGTTTTATCCCCACCCTTGTCTATGTGTCTGCTCTTGCCTCCGTCGTTGCAGGCTTACTAGATTTCCCTCTCCTTTTCTTCTTCACATTTCGTAGGGGAGCCGCTACCACCTACACTATAAACTAAAGGTTTATTGGATTGACTTGTAGCATTAGGGGATTGAGGAAAGGGATAAGTATCACAAGTAGACATAAGAGCATTGTTCACATGATCCGTTGTTTAAGGGGCAGGGATCTCACCTCTCCTACAGAGGGCTGACGTTCCATCAGCTCGATCTCTTTTGACAGGGTGTTTGCAGCTCTTGTGAGGAAAGAGTCCAGGGTGTTAATGTTCACACCCCATTGTTCACCGCTTTTTGCATTCCGTTTGCCCATTGGCTTTCAATGGATGTGAGGTGGCTCTAGTGCGACAAAGTAGCAGGGTTACAGGGGGGCCCAGCCCAGACTCTTCCAGGCTCCGATGGGCATGCCCTTAGCCCGGGCACGTCCCGCGCCACGGTTTGGCATTGAGCTGATATGCACGTGTTGTCATCAGGGATGTTGGGGATTGAAGTTACACTCAGCTGTGGCAGTGGGTAATCCAAAGTAGCACGGCTTATCCCCCTCTGCTGCTGTCAGGCAATGCGGGCACAGCTGCCTCGGGTCTGCATCGCGTTATATGCGCTTGTGTTGTCGTGAGGGATGTTGTGGACTGAAATTCCCCCCAGCTGGGGCAGTGGTGATCCAATGCGAGGAGTAAATCTCAAGCCTTAAAAATAGAAAAGCGCTACAGCTGAACCTCTTCCCAAATGAGCTGTACAACTTATACCCAAACCAGTGGGCAAGGCAGCAGATACTCTCATCACTGTATCGAAACAAATCCAAGAATGGAACGAAAATTAAGGATACTCAACAAGTACCAAGGCGGATTTAGAGCTGCTATTTACACCACTAACCATGCGATCATCCACCAACCTATGGGGCCCTATTACGTCTAGAGCACACTTTCCCTGTTTGCGCCACGGCGCACCTTCAAACAGGCGCGGCATGTGTGAACAGGGAAAGTGTGCCCTATTAGGTTGAATGTGCTGCCCTCAGGGAAGCTACAAACACGTGCTGCCTTGGGGGCAGCGCATTCAAGTGAAATACGGGTCCGGATGCTTAAAAGCCTCTCGGTGTTTCATAGTGAAGGCGTCAGCCGCATGCAATTTAAAGAGGGGAGAGAGATCCCCTTGCAGGAAGTGCAGTGAGTGACTTCACCCGCCTGCAAGGTGATGCCTGGGGGAAGGAGGTCCAGAGGGCGGCCATCAGCGGGCGCACTGACAGTTTCTTTACCTCTAAGATGCGTGCACATTACCTCATTTACATGGGGCCAAGCCCCCATTCAAATGAGGGAACGCCCTATTGGGAGAGAGTTGGCTCAACATGTGCGCCATCGTTATTACAGACTGGGCTGCACGAGCCTTTAAGGTTCCTTCTATAATACCAAAGTGACCCAGGGCACACAAAGAGGACGCAGGGGGCCACTGTGCCCCGGGTAACTTCTCAAATATGGACCCAGGTGTCCAAATATTAATCAGACCCCCCAGGATTTTGCGGCATAGATTTGCAATTTTTGCGGCACAAAAATGGAAATTGTGCGGCATTATTGCGGCACTTTATATCATTCCTTTTCAGCCTTAAATCAACGGGAAAATGTTTTAGCAGAGCATTCCACTCTGAAATAGGCATGTTTAAAGTGTCTGAGAGTGTTTATTTGCTATATTCCCCTTTGTGGTAACATTTTGGATCATAGGTTAAGCCAAGCACAATAACACAGGGTTGCTAGTCATCCTGTTTTCTGTGGCAAAAGCACTCCCTACCGTACATTATAAGGATATAGCCAGGGAACAAGGAGTCCCATGACCACATAGAGACCGACGTTCTTCATAAGGGAATTCTGAAGACACGTGCAGCTTCAAGTTGTCAGTCTCTCATTCAGAGGGATGTACAGGAGCAGGGTGGCACCTCTCTCAAAAGATCCAAACCACATCTATTCAGCATTCTTTCCCCAGTAAAACTCAATTTCCCAACTAGGGACCACTTTCTTAGTTATGCGGTTGCGTTTCTGGAACGCTAGATTCCTCATCTTACGCCAACTTCAGGGCTCCCTCTCGCACATGAACTTTTAAAGACCAGTTTTTCTAACGGGGAAATACTTTGCTCCATAGCCTCAGTTTTACAACACGGACAGTCAGAACTGAGAAAAACAGATATGCCAGGGGCATAGAACATGCCCCTGCAGGGCCTCCACATCCATTAGGGGGATCTCCATTCAGCCTGAGGCCTATAAATATCTGAAAAATATGGAAAGCTCAGGGCCCCTCACCACATTCTACAGTGGGGCCTCATCATTTTGTGTTAACACCTATGATATATCAAGCCCTTGAGCAATTTTGTTCTGCCCGAGGCGACTGACTGAGGTTATTCTTATCACACCATGATTAAATTAATAATTTCTTCTAAAGTCGAAAGGGTACCGTCACAACACCAGCACTTTTCGCCTTTAAAGGTCACATACCATTTGTTTTATTGTCAGTGTCCATGCTTTACTGAGCATCTGTCGACTTGTCTACGCAAATTGTCCTTACAGCTCAGCAAGTTTACCATCTAGCTTTCTGTACAAACGGCATCCTTTGTTACTGTAGCACTTTATTTGCCCTGGCGCCATTTCATTTGGTTACAAGTGTGATATTTTTCTCTGTATGTCTGGTAGTGAAAGGTTAGTGAAGGGTTGATCAATATTTAGTTTGGAAGAGGTCTTTGACTGTGAAGCTCAATGGTTGTTAACCAACACAAATGAACCTACACCTAAATAATGTTAATTATACACATACGCACACGTGCACACAATATCTTTGAGTTTGCTTTTGAAAGGACGCCTATGAAAAAAGACAGGCACCATTCATCCAAATTACAACCATTTCACCAGCAGGAAGCCCGAGCGCGAGGTGAGGTTTCCGCAAGGTCTCCACAAGCACTGGGCCTTGGTCCAACAGAAACCATGACCAGAGCCAATGTGACCAGGTAATCCCTAATCTGGGTCTAAAAATAACCAGCAGCTGCCGCAGCTATGACACCAGACAAGGAGCCTGGGAACCCCGGGTCTGGCGAGCACACCAGCGCCAGCCTAGAGAGCACAAGTAGTCCTACAGCGGTAACAGGCCCTGTCAGTGCGTTGGGCACGGGATCACAAGGGCACAGTAAAGAGCGCAGGAAGGGCAGGTGTAGAGGAATGGCACGGCAGGAGCTCATTCTGCTGCCCGGCTCAGAGTGCACGTTCAGTCATGCTCACAGAGGGACCCTACCTGTGAAAGTTGGCTTCTTCTCACACTCATAGTGCAGCCCCCCCACAATATTCTCTCACAGCTTAGGCACCTCACGTTTGAAGTTCAATTTAATCTAACTAGTGCATGTCCCCTCTCAGACTCTAGGTCGGTGCAACATTTTTACCCTCACATGCCCGGTTTCCGGGCAGTCCCTCAGTTTCATCTGCAGTCTCACAATTCTTCTCTTACTTAATTACCAGGACTTTGCTGCTACCCAAAAGCTAGTATAGGAACAACATCCATATGTTTTAACACATTGGTACAAATCAGGATTTGCGATCAGACAGGCAACGTTTTTATTGGCTGACAACCAAACAGGTGCCTTTAATAACATGTGGGGTCACTTTGCCCTGCGGCTAGTGTTCGATCCTTAAAACTCAACTGTCCGTCTGTGTCTCCAATAAGTGCTCCGAATTGATTGCTTCCTCTGAAAATCGGGGAAGAGGCAGAGACATGTATCCATATATTAGAGGAAAGAGTAATTTAATATTCTTAGGTCACTCCGTGAATGTTAAGGGAAATTAGATTTTCTTGCTTACTCTGTACGAGCGGGGAGAGTTTAAGTACAGGCCTGTCAATGTGAACAGGGCCAGGCGGAATGTTAGAATGCAAAATTGCACCTTGGTGGTTGAAACACAGGCACTCTTCATGCCCCACTGTTTAATTTTAACCTGTGGTTGCAGTTGGGGCCTACCACGCACAGTTTAGTCGCCTCAGATTTGAAGTTCAATGTAATCAAACTAGTGCATGTCCCCTCTCAGAATCCAGGTGGGTGCAGCTTTCTTACCCTCGCTTGCCTGTTTTCCTGGCAGTCTCACAGTTTAATCCGCCTTCTCACAACAACGACAGAGAGCTCCTCTCAGGCGCATAGTGCAGCTTTCTTACTTTCAAGCTGCAGGTCTCCTCGCAGGCTCACAGTGGAGGTTACTTATTCTCACAGTGCATGCCTCCTCTCAAACTCGCATTGTAGTTGTAGACTCAATTAAGCAGGGCGCTATTATGGCTGCACGGCGCCACGTAGTTACGTGTGGACTTACAGCCAATAAGATGTCACCATTATTTTTTGAGGCCTGCCGGAGACATTTTTCGCGGCCAAAAGGGTAAATATAGGGGTCATGGTGGTCCTCGGCTGATTTCGCGATTATTTTGCGAATCGCGAAATGCTGGAGGGTCTGATAAAACGAACAATACCTATAGAGTATCCCTCCTAACCTCACGACACAGGGCATGATGAGCGGAAGTGCTTGCCACACTTAGGTTCCACCCCAGTAGGAGTTGGAAAGAAAATAGAATCCTTTTTTATATGTATCTCTCACACATACTATTAGTGTAATGCTTCATCATTGGGTTCCTCCTGACTCCTAAAGGTCAGGGTGGGCTCGACCGAATTCCAGGGAGCTCTTAACAGAAAAAAAAGACTAGGGCTGTAACTAGATGATAAAAATCCCTTATCCACTCCAAGGTTTCTCTTTATTCGCGGAGCGGATGGGGAAAGCAAAAACTAAACTATGGAAGGGGACTGTAGGATTTATTGGTCCTATGACCCTTGCTCAACCAACATGTTTCAGCCTGACTGACACGCCTAAAAAGATCAGGCAAAAGAGACACAATTGATGGACGGATTGCAGGTCTAAACTGGGGTGGCATGGTGAGCAAAAGAATGATGGATTTAACCCAGATCTCTTGACTGGGGGTGAATGTTTTGATTTGTTCTGCATTCCGTCCATCAATTGTGTGTCTTTTGCTTTCCGCCCTAAAAAGATCTGGGGCTTTCTTCAGGGTGGATTCATTGTGTGGCTATTTAAAATGTGGCATGCACAAATCCTCATGCATGTTACTACCATGTGTAGTGACTGTGTCATGCTTATTCCATGCAACTCGACGTAGGCCCTCACTTGCAGATCACCGCAATGTGTGCCTTACTGGTGCATTCACAATCAAGTCGCGCAATACTCGAGGTGAACTCATACATGATAGCATAGTATGCTGTATTTCATGGTCTTGTGCCCAAGGTGTATGTTGCTTTAAAACATCAGACATTCACATGAGAGTAGGGGCTCTCAATTATATACACACATATAGGAAAAAGGAAGAAAAAAGGATTCTATGTCGGGACCGGAGGCTCAGATTATGCCTTCTTTCTTCGCTTTATTTTTTTACAGCAACACAACAACAAACTACTATTCCCATGAACAGCAGGGAAATAGGAAAAGTTGTGAACAGGTGTCCTTCCTCTCTGCCCACACTCCAGCCTCCACTTGGTCCTTTCACACTGTTTCCTCTTCGTTCGCTGCTCAGCAACGAGTTATGTCGTTTTTTTCTTTGTTTGTCCTGCTGTGGGGATATTACTTTGCCTAATTTCCTGTGTTATGGCGAGGTTTTGATTTGTCTGTTACTTTGTATATTCCCATAGCTGGTGTACCTTACGCAACAGTATGCCCAGTTAATGCTGCGGTGAGGTCCTCCAACCGCTTGGGGGCGCTGTGCCCTCTCTATGGGCAGCGCGAGTTAGGCACTGACAGAGTGCAGACGAGCGCTCCCCGGTAGAGAGCCTAGCCTGGTCCCAAGCCACCCGAGTGAAACCCAGTCTGGATCTGGGTCCCCCCTTTTTTTGACTTACGCCCCTCTGGAGTCTATACTGTGGTTTCCTCTTAACGCCCAGTAGGGTTGTACTGACGGCTAATAGCGCCATGTGAGACACTGGTCCTGGGTGGCAGGAGCCCTTTTATTCAACAGGGCAAGAGTGTTCCAGGGCTCTGCACACGTATTGTGCGCCTCTGGCACACCAGAATTAGTCTGAGCTCCCTCCCAGCTCAATTCTTCTCAAGCGCTGCATGCTTACATATAGTGCTCTCCAGCCCTTAAGGGGCTGCCTATAGTGCTTAGTAATTGCTTTCCAGCCACGCAAGATGACCAGGAGCAGTTCCAGGAGGAAGACTCTTTATATTTCCTCCCCTGGGATGATGATTTCTACCAGGCAGTGGATGATTCTATTTACAGGGCTGTGAACCAAGCCATGGAACCTTTAGAACAGCACCTCTCTGTGCAGATTGCGCGGGAGTGTGCAAAGTGGGCCAAACCCTGCCCAATCCCCCCCAAAAGTCCCCCAGACACCACAAGAAGAAAGGCTCACTCCCGCCAGGAAACAGTGTAACCCTGGGGCGGACGCAGACACTTTCACACGCCTAAAGCAGGCCTTTCTGGCACAGGCCCCCCCCCCCACAGCCAGCGCTGGTGACCCCCTGGATAGTTTCCGGACTCCCCCGCTCACTGCTACCCCAGACCACCAGGACACTGGAGACACTGGGGACTCCCTCGAGGCCATGGCTCCCCATAACACCTCCCCCTCCCCTGCCCACCACGGAGGGCATTTCAGACATATTGGACACGGATGACAATGTTAATCCTCGGCCTATGGACTGCGTCCCAGGGGACAAGGTGGCCAAGTAGGTGGCGAGCAGTCTACGTAAGCCCATGGAGAAGGACGCTCGCAATCGCCACCGGGTGCACTGTCCTTGCCCTTGTTTGGATGGCAAAGTCTCCCTTATGCCCGACAACGACCCGAACATGGCGACGTTCCTGGACAAGTTCGGGAAGGATCCTAAAGAAGGGTATCAACCGGTCCGGGGGTTCCTGCCAGGACAAATTCCTAGACACTGGAGGCCCAATAACCAAGATCTTAGACATGTCCGAGGAGACCAAAACATTGGGCTCTTTGATCTCCCTAGAGGTCCTGTCAGGGTGGGCGCCGCTCGCCACTGTCTTCTTGGGGAATGCCAACTGTGCACTCTCTACAGAGAGGAGTCATTCCCTTTTGTTGAAAGGTGGACCCCAAGTTGGGGGACCATGCCTCTTCGGAGGCTGGTGCTGAGGCCCACGAGGGTTTGTTCGGAGACTCCTTTGTGAAGGAACTGAGCAAGTTCATGGCGACATTCACTTCACTGAACAAGGCCCAGTGCAACATTCAATTGGGTTTTCCAAGGGGGCGGTCGTGGCAGGGGCTAATCAGCCGGTCGGAACTCCTACTCCAATCCTGACAGGGGGCCAGGCTCCCGGTGTGGGCAATACCAATAAAGCTCACGCTTCAACACGTTCTACCCCAGCAGAGGACAGAAGTTCTGAGGCCGTGGAGGATTTAGAGGCCGATCCAACAACCCTGGAAAAGGTGAGGGTGCTGCCTTCAGCGCGCCTGCGATTGGGGTGGTCACTTGGCATCCTACCTCCCAGCTTGGGCCTCCCGTACGAGCGATGGCTGGGTTCTACAGACTGTGCAGGGTTTCCAGGTGGAGTTCCATGGCCGTCCTCACCAAGTGATCTGTCCCCGCCCCATTTCCTTTTCCCAGCACGACGTGAAACTGATAAGCGAGGACGTCTCTGCCTTATTCAGAAAGGGGTGATTTGCCGCTCAGTAGAATACCCAAGCAGGTTTGTCAGCAATATTTTCCTAGTCAACAAGGCGGATGGAGGTCGGAGACCTGTGATCAACTTAAAGGACCTCAATGAGTGGGTGGTTTATGCCACTTCAAAATGGAGGATATCCACCTACTCAGGGACGTGTTGAGGCCTGGAGACTGTATGGTCCGCCTAGACCTGAAGGCCGCATACCTCCCAGTCCCGATATTTCCCCCTCACCACGTGCCCTGCAGTTCAGGTGGGACGGTCAGATCTTCGAGCTCACCACTCAGCCTTTCGGGTTGACCTCAGCGCCGTGGTGTTTCATGAAGGTCCTCCGGCCGGCGGTCGAATTACTAAGGGCGCAGGGCATTCGGATGATCGTTTATCTCGACAACATGCTTTTCATGGCCCAAGGTCCCAGGAAGCTGACCAGTCACTTGCAGGCGGCAGTCAACTTACTGCAAGGCTTGGGCTTTGTCATCAACAAAAAGAAGTCTCTCCTTACTCCGGTCCAATGCGCGACCTTCCTGGGGTTCATGATAGTCTTCGTCCCCTCGACCCTGAGCCTTCCGGATAGGAAGATGGTAAAGATCAGACACGAGCTGCGCCAGACTTTGGCCAAGTCCCATACTTCACTGCACCAAATGTCTCTCCTGGTGGGCATGCTGGATTCAGGCCATCTTTCCCAGCCCATTGCATTACCATGCATTGCAGCGGCTCAAGGTGCAGCGGCCTACGTCGCATCACCTCAGGAAGGGGCTGACTTATTCGCAATCCGTCCCTCTTACGGCAGAAGTGAAGGAGGAGATGGTTTGGTGGCTTATCCACATGGAGGCGAGGAATGGGAGAGTAATCTTCGGCTCCACCCCGCATGTCGTGAGCGAATCAGACGCCAGTCATTCTGGTTGAGGTGCCAGATGCGGAGAGCTTTCCACAGGTAGAGCTTGGTCAGCACAGGAGCAGTTGTTGCACATCAACTGCCTGGAACTTCTGGCGGGGTAGTTTGCTGTGAGGTGCTGGATGAAGGACGGAGTGCAATCTTGCATCCTCGTCAAAATGGACACTATTTCCACCATCAGATACATCAACTATCTGGGCGGCACCAGATTCAGCGCTCTGGCAAACCTCACCATTTGGAACTTCTACCTGGACAACCAGGTGTCAGTCACGTCGGAGAACCTCCATGGCCAAAAGGACAAGCTGGCAGACTGGCACTCTCACCGCCTTCTGGACTCCAGTGTTTGGAAACTAGATCCGCAAGTATTCTCCAAGTTGATGGAAAGGTGGGGGTCCCTGTTCAGTCGATCTGTTTGCGTCGAGTCTGGATCATCAGTTACCGAGGTTTTTCAGTTGGACGCCAGATCCTCAGGCAGAGGCAACTGGTCCGTTCCTACAGGACTGGTGGCAGCAACAGAGTTACGAGTTTCCCAATTTCTCGATGATCACGCAGGTGTCTGCTCAGGTTCGCCACCAGCGGGCAGAGATTGTGTTGATTACCCATCTTTGGAGATTTCAAGTGTGGTTTCCAGTTCCTCTGGAACTTTCCTGGGATTTTCCAATCCGACTACCCCACTTTCCTCACACTCTGCTGGATCTGGAGCTCAAGACTAATCATATGGTAGTGAAAGGGACGCTATGGATTATGACCTGGCGGATCTCAGGCAACGCTGGTCTCTCCCAAGCCTTTCGGGACACACTGAATCCTTACTATCCAGAGCGTGGGCGGACAGCACGATCAAAAGGTACTGTTCTGCCTGGAATAGATGGCGCAGCTGGTGTATGCAGTGTGTTGATCCAGTGGGCACACATGTAGTCCATGTCCTCAACTTTCTGGTGAGCCTTGCGGAAGAAGAGTTGGCTTACCGCTCTATCAATACTTTCCGTTCAGCAAGCTCAGCAGGCCATACCCCCATTGACGGGGGTATGGCCGTTTGTCTGTAGACTCCTTAGGGGAATTAGTCTGTCCCTCCCACCTACAGCACTTAACTCAGCAGTGTGGGATGTGAATCTGGTGTTGAATCTGTTTCTATCCTGGCAGGCGAATATGTTTCTGTCACGCAAAGAAATGTTGTCTAAGTTGGCAACCTTATTATGCCTGGTTTCTTGCAGGCGCGTGTCCGATCAAAGAGCCCTAGACATATCAGCCAGTGTTCTCCCCAGATGGGGTTTCGTTTATGGTCAGTAGATGGACCAAGTGTAACACCAGGGTTATTTCATACCCAGCATTCCTAGACTCCCCCAAACTGTGTGTGGTAGAGTGCCTCCGAGCATATGAGGAACTCACTGAAGTGGTCCGCCCTCAGGGTGAGAGACAACTGCTTGTTGCGCTACGAAAACGATACAGGGCGGTTTCTTCACCAACCATAGCCAGGTGGATGCACTGGGTTATGCAGGAGACGGGGATTGACACAAAGAAGTTTGGTGCCCACTCAACAAGTGGGGCAATGGCATCAAAGGCTTTTTCCCCTCGGATTGCGTTTGGAAGACCTGTAGCACGCTGCGGACTGGTCCTCGGATTTGACTTTTAGGAGGTCTTACTTTAAACCAGTGCTTGATGTTGCTCAACTGGTGGTGGACAAGCTTTGAACTGGCATAATCTGAGCCTCCGGTCCTGACAGAATTAAAATGTGCCTAGCTGTAGTACAGGTAAGTTTCAATTCTATTAAGTACACGGAGTTGAGGATTATCCCGCAAGGCAACCACTGAAGATGCGGACCCTCCCCGTTCTGGAGTAACTTGTTTCAAGGGTCACTTGAGATGTATGTACATGCTTCGTTACCTTTTATGGTTATGTATTGCATAGCAGTGCTTGCTTGTAAATGTAAATTGATACTTGTATAGCGCACTACTCACCCGCAAGGGTCTCAAGGCGCTTGTACGAATACCGCTGTGGAACCCATCCTGGCTTTCCCTGTGAGGCGTCCACTCCTGGGCACCCCCAAGGTGGAGGCCAGGCATCCTTAGCGTTGTGGGGGCCGTTGTGGAGATTAAGCAAGCTATTGCCCAGAGTTGCAGAGTGGGACTCCATGATTGGAATGGCACCGAGGCGAGAATTATCAGGTCCGTGGAATTTTTTTGAGCCCAAGACCCGCCGAGTCAGGGAATTGAACCCTAGTCCCGGGCTAGACCTCTGCATCAGGGTCTGCCGCTCTAATCATTGAGCCACACTTCTCCACATGCTTGGTGCTTGTTCTGAAGACTAATTCATAATTGTCTTGGTTCTGACGCTGCCTGTTTTCTGCATGGAATGATGGGTCCAAACAGGATGTGTGAGGTTCGATAGGGAGCTGTTCGCGAGAAGGAAGAGGAAACAGTGTGAAAGGAACCAAGTGGAGGCTGGAGCGGACTTCCGTTCTGAACTTTTCCTATTTCCCTGCTGTTCATGGGAATAGTTAATTTAAGCAAACAGGGGTCCTCAAATTTGTTTAAGGAATGAGGGGAATGAATATAGTACAGAATCGAAACTATATTTTAGGAATGTCCAGCCGGACATCCAGTTTAATTCTTCAATGCAAGAGCTTACAATAATCAACAGCAAAACATAGGTGGGACACAGTCCTGTATCCGTTGGGGGAAGAAGACAAATACAAAACAAACAGACATTACAGGCAAGGCAAGCGGAGCTTAATTACGAAATCCAATGTTTTAAGCTTTTTTTCTTCAAACAGTGCACTTTTTTACATAATAGACTAATGTGCATACTGTATAGATTGGGGTCGACGACGTTTCGATCCTATTACAAAGATACAAGGATCATCATCAGGACGAAACAATGAACAAGCCTGGTGTTGAGAGAAATTGCCAAGGACAGTCGACGTGGTCATGTGCCGGAATGAAAATCGCGTCTAGAAGTGCCACAAGGTCTGGAGGTGGGCTGGCGGGTGCGGGTGGGACCGCAACGATAGCTGTAAGAGTGCAGAGGCGGGCAAGAGGGATTTCTAGCTCCGGTCCGGGGTAAAAGAGAACAATCCGGGAATCCGGGGTTGGCAAGCAATCATGATAGAATTGCGGGAATGAAGGATCCGTGGAAATACACGTGATCAAGTGGCGTCCTCAGTCGGCAATGAACGTTCATTGCCGACTGAGGACCGGAGCTAGAAATCCCTCTTGCCCGCCTCCGCACTCTTACAGCTATCGTTGCGGTCTCACCCGCACCCGCCAGCCCACCTCCAGACCTTGTGGCACTTCTAGACGCGATTTTCATTCCGGCACATGACCACGTCGACTGTCCTTGGCAATTTCTCTCAACACCAGGCTTGTTCATTGTTTCGTCCTGATGATGATCCTTGTATCTTTGTAATAGGATCGAAACGTCGTCGACCCCAATCTATACAGTATGCACATTAGTCTATTATGTAAAAAAGTGCACTGTTTGAAGAAAAAAAGCTTAAAACATTGGATTTCGTAATTAAGCTCCGCTTGCCTTGCCTGTAATGTCTGTTTGTTTTGTATTTGTCTTCTTCCCCCAACGGATACAGGACTGTGTCCCACCTATGTTTTGCTGTTGATTATTGTAAGCTCTTGCATTGAAGAATTAAACTGGATGTCCGGCTGGACATTCCTAAAATATAGTTTCGATTCTGTACTATATTCATTCCCCTCATTCCTTAAACAAATTTGAGGACCCCTGTTTGCTTAAATTAACAATTACCCAAGGTCCTCAACTACCTAGTGGGTCCCCTTGTTTTGTACAAATATGTTCATGGGAATAGTAGTTTGTTGTTGTGTTTGAAATATGGCTGTCGTAAAAAATAAAGCGAAGGAAGAAGGCATAAACCTCGCCTCCGTGCCCTTAATAGAATTGAAACTTACATTCACTACAGCTAGGCAAACTTTCATTAGCTTCAAATATTGAGTCACCCAAAATTTGGGAACATAAGACCCTGCAGAGGCAGGAGGTCAAAGGGGTTGGCCCTGGCATCAAATCCTAAAGTATTTAGGTAATGAAGAATAAAAAGTAAAACTTCTAATCAGTATATGCTTCTTACTGCCAGTAGCTCCGTAACTCAAATCCCAAAGAATAACAAAAAAAAGCACTTACTTCGTCAAGGGTCACGTGCACCCACTTAGCTCCTGCTCTACTCGACTAGGGGCATTGTAGTTGGGTGGAGAGCATGTTTTTATCTCCCGGGGCCAGCAGTCTCATTACTGCTAATTTCTGTGTGACCATTAATGAGCCAGCAGGAAGAGGCACGTTGGAACAACGCGTTAACTTCAGTGTGTGATGGGTGCCCCGAGTAAATGAGTTTCACGTGCCGTGCTGCTCCGACAACCGCTGGTAGCAGGAGTAGACCTTTAGAATGGAGGACTACACAATGTCGGTGGGATGATGGGAAATGTAGTGCCATTTCTTCTGGGTTTTACGTGACTCCGTATTACCCAATAGAGAAACATTTATTGTTAAAGCCTTCGAATACGAGGTCCACTAGAACAAATTCTATCCAAATGCGATTCACAAATACATTATATTATGTTTAGCACCCATTTATGTGAAGTCAAGGACAAGGCTATGACTACAAAGGGGAAATAAGCGTGTTGTGATGTATCTGATCCTGTACCGTCATTGTAGATAATTACGGGATGGGGATGTCTTACAGTCCCATGTTGAATGATCACATATAGTGTAAATGGTAGTTAGCATGGGGAGTGTGCTTGTGTAAGCCCAGTTTTCTTCCATAAACATAGTTTTTCGTTTATATGTTTATGGCATAGCGCATTGTGTGCGTAATCATATTCTATAGCCTGATTTGCTTTCCCTGTATCACTAGAGGGGTATCATTTTCAAGTGGCACTATACGGAATACTACACATGTAGTGGATCTTAGTCATAAAGATAGATGACACCAAGTGTGAGGTGTCAATATTGAAATGATAGTGGAGTAGTTGTTTTCTATCATATCAGGTTGTACGTGCGGGCATGGTAACTGGCCCTTATATCTTAGTTTCACGCTTGTGACAGCAATCAGTTTTTTGCCCTACTCATCTTGATGTTGCAAGAGGATGTGCTGAAGTTTGAGGGTGTTTAAGCCTATAACATCCACTTGGATGGCTAACGAAAACTCAGCTGGTTCCATCGTATGTTGTTAAGTCCTTTTTTGTAAGTTTTCAATTTATACACCCATTGTATGGACTTTTATTGGTGCCCCTGTTCCCGTGGCCATTGGGATTATAACCAGTAGTGCGTCCCAAAGATGCTGCACAGCGCAATTCAACATCAGCGGGGACACTCCTGCATGCTACTGATGTGATCAGAGAGCTGCAGGTTGTGCATCGGCTGAGACTCTGTGGCTGGTGACGGTGAGGGCATGGTTCACCCCAAAACTTCCAAATCTTTGCCCCAGAAATCCATCATGGGCATGCTGGCGGCGACCCCGATGCAGGCAGACCGAATTCGCCAACTGGAAAGTACACTGGAGAAAAAAATTCTGCAGGCTATCCAGGAGTCCAAGACTGCAATGGAGGCACAGTTTGGGAGCGAATCAAGGGGAGACCGGATTGTTGAGGGCCGACCATGCCAAACTCATTGAACCAGTTGGCTAAAACAGATTACTCTCTCACGTTGCTCAAGCCATCGCTGATGGCCATGCAAGAACAGATGAAAACTTTACAGATCGAGGTGCCGACGCTGCAGGCTAGGGCCGAGGATTCAGAGGGCCCCTCCCGCCATAATAACATCTATTTCTTGGGTTTCCAGGAGGGCGCTGAAGGTCCGAATACTGGACCTTTATTGGAAAACTGGCTGGCGCATGGGGTCCTTATCACCTGGGACCCGAAATTATTTTTCATAGAAAGGGCCCATGGGATTCTGGGCCGAGCTTCTCCGCGGGGAGCGCTGCACACCTACTCAATTTCTGGAACAGGGACCTTTAATTGCAGCTGTTCAGCCAATGAATCTTGAACAGCAGAGGTACAAAATAAGTACGGTATATTCGGGGCGATCAAGGCGCAGTTGCGCACCTTGGGATGAGCATATGCGTTGTTCGCGGCCCGCCTGAGTGGTGGACGCTGACATGACCCATTTCTTCACGTCCCCTGACAAGGCCTGGAAGTGGCTCTGGTCCAAAGCGATCACTGAACAACTAGTGCCACGAGGAGATGAGCTACGAAACTGGTCAAATGGCAGACCCAAGAGCTGTCACAGCCTGCGCAAGCAAAAATCAAGCCTAACTGAAGAGCAAGTTGTCCCGGAATGAGCATGGGCAGTGGCAGAGGCATCAACACTTAGCTGGTCCTGGATCCTGTCCTCGATTTGGAGCGGGAGGCCCTAGACTCCGAGACCTCCAAGTTGGGTTTACTGATCACACCAACGGGCTCTCCGCGCAGGTCTATGCCAGCTTCCTGAGATACTGTAGCATGTGAGATACCTTCAGCCTTGGTCAGACCAGTGTTATGTGCTCTGGGTTAGGCCCAAAGTAACAAAGCTGCACATTTTCTTACACCGTCCTAATTGTGCACAATAACATTTCTGCTGTAACCTTATGCACACATTTGCGTGCATGACAATGATGGATACGTTTCTCTGAAACTATTTCTGTTTACCCATCTAGCTTTGTATAACATTATCACGATGCCTCGAACACCATGTACACAGCCTTTTTACACACAATCTAGAAATGTCGTTCTATCTGCATCCACGGGGCAACAGGGCTATCTACATGTCCATAATGCTGCTAATCTACATGTGCATCATAAGGATGCTTTCCATTATAAATAATGAGTATTCCAAAAGATTAGCAAGCAGGCACTTCAGCTGACACCAAGGGTCACTGCATGCTGAGAATTCACCATGCAGCGGTCTGACATCTCGTGAGGGGTGTTCAGTTAGTGACCAAGACAGGGTCCTATATTCTCTCCCACCAGATAACGCGGTTGGATTGGTCCTTGGGGGAATTCGTGGATTCACATCTAGACACACACTAGGTACACAGAGTAGGGTTTGCATAGTAGGAGTATGTCTGATTACTGCCTTGTATCATATGCCTACATGCATACACTGTTTTAGCACCATGGTAGTACTGAATCAACTGTTTACTTTTTTGCTGCTTGTAATCACCTTCATCTGCTTCGGTCTACTGATTATCGCAGCACATGTATTCTATCCACAAGAATAACATTGGTTCAATAAATATATTGAAAACGTCCCAGTGTGTATTCTCTGTATACTTTTCTGAGAACAAAAGAGCACGAGTGACTGAGCAAAAGGTTCTGATCTGTTACCATGATCCCTAAGGGGTCAGGGTTGTCATGTTCAGTGGTTATCAGAAACTATTCACCCCCTGGTAAGGTTAGGGGGGCTTATAGTGGCACTGTGACCTAGCTGGTCTCTACGCCAACATATACTGCGGGGGTGCTTGGAATCAGTCTGAGTACCTCTCCCAAAGTTTATGTTCTCCAACAAACGCACAGATCCTACGGATTAGTGGGGACTACACAACACAGCTATGACTTACTTTGCAGGTCGCTTATGACCATTGGCACCATGCTGCGACTTTGGATGCTTGCACTGGTGCGGTTACGTTACCTGGCTGGGCCCAATGGGGGTTGCACGACGAACTGTTGCCCTTTTCACTGTTGGTCCTTGCCGGCCCCCACCTGTGACTTTCCCAAGGCCATTTTTTCTTGCAGATAAGTGTTATTTCCCAGTTACTATGTTTGGGGTGTTATAGCACAATGGTTTCTCAGTTTCTTCGTTTGTTTTACCTGGCTACGAGTTTCCTAGGTGGGTTGGGAGAGGATGCGAAGCATGGAGTCGCAGTAGGAGGGGGACAAACTGGGCGATGGTGATCGTGGGGTGATATGTACATGTCCATGGCCAACACCTTTAACACTCTAAACTGGAATATCCAGGGCATAGCAACCCCTGTCAGATGTCACAGAATTTATGCTTTCCTCAGACACATTCACCTTGCATGTCTACAGGAGACACACATCACAAAGGAAGAATTAGAAACAGTGTGCAGGCGCTGGAGTGGTCAGATATTTTCAGGACCTGCTAATCTGCATATGCACGAGGGAGTCTCGATTTGGGTGGCACCAGGGGTGCCCTTCGTGTGGACTGGGCTCCTTGTTGACAAGGAAGGCTGGTATGTGGCCTTGGAGAGGACTCTAGATGGACGCGCCATCTCGAAAGTATCCCTGTATGTGCCTAATACTCTGCAGGGTGAATTTTAAGACACTGTCACCATCACTGCTGCACGATCACAGTGTCCCAGGGCTGGGGAGGGCGTTAGGGGGGGAAGGGGGGAATTTCAACTGTATACATGAACTAGATCGCTCCCTACATCCTCTGCTGGGCACACACAGGATTCAGGCGACAAGACACTTCCAGCACTGGTCCAGGGTTTCCCACCTACAGAATATTTAGCGCTTGGGGCATCCCGGAGAAGCGCAATACTCATATTAAGCTCCGAGTCACCAAGTACATTCCCGATTAGATTATTTTTTCTGTAACATTGATTGTTGGCCCCTGATATGCAGCACAGAATACTTGGGCAGTACCTTGTCTGATCATAACCCTCTGATGGTCACACTGAACTGGGGGAAGGGGACTCGCACTTCCATCCCCACATAAAGGCTTGGGCCTGATGCACTGCGTGATACATCATACAGGTGTTAAAATGTCCCTCACTTGGGCCACCAGAGACAGAGGCGCATATACGGTTGCTGGAGGTCCAGGCAATGACACTGACCGTCGCCCTGCCGCATCTGACAGACCTACCCAGCGAATAATGCGAGGTGGTCGGACGTTGTGACCTAGATTATAGAGCTTACCTCACTCGCCAACATGCAGACGGATATAGGCTTTCACAAACACGGGCATGGTGACTGTGCTCGGATGTCCCTAAGACACTAAGAGGTGCTATATTAGACATCACCGGCTATGCAGTCAACACTGAATCATTATCAATGCCGTGTTTGCTCTGTAGTATGAGCGGTTGTATACTCCTCCCCCGGAACCCACTCTTGACCAGGTTTAGGACTATTTGCAAGGGATGACCCTTCCTTCCCAGCCTAACCTCGCTATAACTGTTTCACCTGGGGCAACCTCTCCAGATGGAAGCGATCCAAACAGCGATACGACAGATGGCCCACGGTAGAACCCCTAGCCCGAATGGCTTCCCATGTAGAGTTTAACATGATGTTCCAGGGTACCCTGGTTCCCAAATTGTTGACCATGTACCAGGAGGCGCATGACCAAGGCATACTCCCCGACTAGCTCCGAGAAGCCCTCATTGTACTATTTCCAAAACTGGGCAAGGACCCGCTCAAGTGAGGCTCTTACTGCTCAACATGGATTACAAAATATTAGGCAAGGTCCTTGCGAATAGGTTGCTACCATTGCTTGAAACCTTGTTCCACCCTGACCAGTGTAGTTTCATTCCACAGAGGACGACGTGCTACAAAACCCGTCGACTGTCACATCATGGGAGCAGTGGCCAAAATGGAGGACCTTACAGTAGCGGTCGCGCTGGATTTCTCAAAAGAGTTTGATAAGCTAGGCTGGTTGTGGTCGGGTGGTGGAGGGCCCAGAGTTTCTCATTTGGGTCTGGTAACTATACACGGAACCATAAACTCGGGTGCACACTGGAAGTCATAACTTGCATTATTTTGTCATAAGAAGGGGTACCCGTCAACGTTGTTCTCTTTCAACTGAACTTTTTGCTGTAGCCATGGAGCCGCTAGCAGCATCACTGCGAATGAGGAGCCCAGCCTGGGGAATCTGGGCAATGTTCTCCACATTGACAAAGATCTCCTTGATGGGAAACACAGCCGGGCCAAGACTTCAATCTGACAGTCCATACCCTTTTGGACACAACTGCCTCTCTCACCTATGAGACGTGCATCTATTGCGAAGTTGCTGGTCCTCCAAGACTCCTCTATTTTTTGGCGGTCCTACCAGTACTACTAACTAGGTCATATTTCAGAACTCTGAAAGGGCTGGAGAACGGTCTCGTGTGGAGAATCACTCGGACGAGAGTCTCGTTTCCCATGCTTCAGTGCCTTATGATCAAGGGTGACCTCGGAGTGCCATACCTGGAGTTGAATTTGCAGCCGCGCAATGGCCCATGGCTCTGGATAGTGGAGGATCGGATGGGGAAAAGTACGTTGGTGAAGGCTGATTTTGGCCCTTAGATGTACTGGACTGGCTGCTTACACCAGGGGGACCGGCTCAAGGGATGGGGAGACTAGCGCATATAGCCAACCAGGTTTGGAATAGATACATGCAACTCATGTGGAAGGGAGCTCACTATGCACCACTGCTACCTTTGTGGGGTGTGCCAGCCACCAGGGCTGTACTTGGGGCACATGACCCAGCCCCTTGGCAAGAAGCAAGGATATCGCAAGCGGGTGACCTCTATGGAGATGGTATACTGCTCTCATTTCAGGGCTTGTAAGAACTTTATGATCTATGATGCATACTACACTTGTGCTGGCAATTGGTAATAAGCGGGCGGTGGGAAAGGGCTAACAGACTGTGCACCTAGGCCTACAATGCCTCTTGACACACGGGTTGGGCCGTAGGGCGGTTTCTGTGCTATATGCGGCACTGCAGACAGGAGATTTGGTATATGCGTTAGGGAGTAAACCCAAGTGGGAAGAGTCTCTGGGGGTGTTATTGACTCCTAAACTGTGGGCTATGGCTTTGGAGCAGGTGAAATGCGTTTTCGAATAATGCACAGCTGAAGTTTATGCAATTCATTTATTTACACCAAACCTACCTCACGCCACACCACCTACATGCAATGTACCCGAGGACGTCCTCTGCTTGTCTGTACTGAGGACATGCATATGCTACATGTATACACATGGTTTGTGAGTACCCTCTGCTAGTGCGTGCCTGGGCACAAGTCATGTACCACATTTCAACGGTGATAGACGTATGCTTGCCACCTGACCCACGTCTGTGCCTTCTTGGGATCACCAAGCGTATCAAGCGCAGTAAACACTACCTCAAATTGGTAGATCGTGAATTTGTGCTCTTCAAACGCTTCATCGCTATGTCTTGGAAGGCTTCACGCCCCTCTGCGATCGACTGCTGGCTCCAGGTTACGCATAGGTGGTCACTGGAAGAGGCGGAAACTATGGCACACAATCAGTGACTGAATGGGGGAGAAGGCGTGGCTATGCTTTGTGACATGTCCTCATTGTACGATAAAATGAACCCACCCACAAACTAGCGCCTAGACCCGTTAATATCTGCTAGACAAAAACTTCAAGAGTATCATATCCAGATCCAATGCGCATACGTTTAACCAGTGCCAGCAATCTGAAGAGCCTAGGAGGGCTCTGACTATGGCTGTTCCTTCTGTCCCTGTCACCCACGCGCGACTAGATACTGACCCTGCCACTTTGCAAGTGATACCGGCTGTGTAACTTCCTATTCTCTCACTCACCATGTGACCGTAGCTCCGGTCAGGGGTTTGACAGTGTTCTTTGGTAAGGTGTAAGAATTACTAATTTATGTTGCTAATCCTCTAACTGGCGGGGTTAAACAACTTCCAGTGTTGTATTTTCCTCATGCCGTTCTCACGCTCTTATCTTGTAATGATTCTACACCAGATTGTTCATCCTGTGATTGAAAGGAGGGCGCTGGGTTGATTATAACTACTGTCTCTGTGGTAGTACTTCTTGATTTTGCCAGTAATATAAATGGAAGTCTTGTTTTGAAATATCAATAAAGAAATTTAAACAAAAACATGGAGTCACTGGGCAATGCAGATGTCACGGGGCTACGTCCAAAATGCATTTCAGGAGGTACTTTCTTGAGTTTTGAATAGGTTATAAATTATGCTGCAGAAGTTTCTCTGCAAATTAAGGAATTGAAGGAGGAACAAGGTCAGACAGACCAGTCTGTGTTAATGGAAGGAATCTCATATGCAGACAAAGAGTCTAAAGACAGGAACCAGGTGGGGCATGGTGAAATATAGATTCAGAGACAGAGAAGACTGCCTTCTCAACTTAACCATGCATAGTAAAGACCGGAACCTTGAGGTATGTTCAAAGTTGGAAGGCAACCTTGGAGACAAAAAAACCAATTAAGTCAGGGATCACGGCAACATTCAGTACGCTACAAAGTTGAAGATCTGCCATTTGGACAAGACATTTCATTTTTCCCACAGGAGGATACAGTAAAGACCTTACTAGAACTCATGAAGTTGGAAGTGAATGAGAGAGAAATTATGGCTGTTAGGGGAAGCAAGAGTTCAGCACAATGACGCCAGCCGCCCTGCCTGCAACAGATAGGAGATTCTCCTCTGGAAGAGATTGTGGGAGTCCTGGGAATCTAGCAGGATTATCTTGTTATCTCCTTTTTGATGACATTTTCCCTACATTGCAAACACAAGGAGATAATGGACGGAGCACTGAAACTTTTCAGACACTCACCCCCAGTCATGGATCTGGGTTGAATCCATCATTGTTCTTTAGCTCACTTAGTCAACCCAGTTCAGACCCAGCCATATGCAAATCAGTCTTGCCCTGTGCCTCATGGGAACAGTCCAGTCCGAACTGCCAAGCCAGGTCTTCCCTGGACCGGAAACAAGCATCCTGGGACCAGTTTCGGGGTAAAACCCTTCATCAGCCAAGCTAGCTTGAAGGACCTGGCTTGGCATTTTGGGCTGGACTGTACCCATGAGGCACAGGGTCTGAAAAGTTTCAGCGCCCCGTCAATCATCTCCTTGTGTTTGCCATTTTCCCTACATTGACATCTTGTATTGGAGGGTAGTGTTCCTCAAGATGAGGTGACTAACAAGGGTATTTCTCCTCCAGATTGCAGTGAGGTTTTCTTGCCTCGCAGGGACTGATTTGTGGATTGATGTATCTATTAGATCTGCTTGAATTGAGTTAAGTGTTCTTAAAATATTTGAAACTAATTGCAGGTCACTGAATGAAGTTATGAAAACGGTTGCTTTTAGAAAGTGTAGGAAGGTAGTCAAGAGTTTTGCTTTCAAAGAGCTGAAAGTGTCTAGCATGCATAGATTTTCGTGAAGTTTGCAGACAGAGTCATTGTTTTTTGAAAGATGGGTAAGAGTCAAAGAAACTTGCAGTTGCATTGGGTCATGGAGATTCCGGTGGGTGCGAAGAGTGCATGTATACTGAGTCTCGCTGTAAAGGATAAGGGCAAGCTGGTTACTGAAGGCTGCACTCAAACAAAACGTTTCATACTTACATGACTTGCTTATCCTGGACGTTTTTCATAGGGATATTTAGCAGGTTCACATTAGACAGAGAGGAACTATCTCCTCCTCCTAGTGGATCCAGAGACAGCAAGCCATTTAGGTCCCCATTGTAGGAGCTGCTCGGATTCCCACGGTCTTCGTTGGCCGATTCTAGCAAGGGGAAGAGATATGTAATCAGTCCTGGAAACTACCCAAACATAACTTATTACAAGATGAAGCATAGCAATAAGCCCATAACTCTCAATGTCTGCAAGATAGGTACAACTTAAATATAGACCTCCCAATGCAAATGCCCTAGCCATTAAACAAGACCTCCCAAAGGGATCTGTAAAGAACGTGTGGTTCTGAAAAGTACACCATCTATCAGATACCTAAAGCGCATCCTAGTTCAGGACCCAACAACCTGCAAAACTAAGTTTAACATTCAGACTGATTTTCATTATACCTCGGCTGGCAGACAAAACAATGAAGAAACCTCATTTGTGACTAGAGGCACTACAAAAACAAAGAAAAACACTAAACATTATCTGCAGTCAGCCCACTCACCCTCGTCAGCACCCAAATGGCCAGGGGTAGGGAAACTAGGGTTATTGTGGAGAAAGAGACATTCAATACAATTCAACAGTACTTCCCTGAACGATCCCTGGGTTCATCCAACCAAATCCTAAAATATGCTTTAACTCAAAATCAGGCGCAGTCCATACTTCAAGCTTTCAGTCACAGAATACAATTCTCTTAGGCACAAACTTAGACACAGATCAACCATTCACAATCAACAAGAATACCTTTTGTGAAATCTCAATGTACATGCTCCTCATAGAAAAGTGTTTTAAGACAATGTAGTTTGCAGAGCTGCTCTGTACAGGCTTTTCTTATTTACTGATACCCTACACAAGGGCTCTATTAGTCCTGGATAAAGTGCAGATACTGCTACACTTGAAACTATTCCATCCATCTAGTACTGTATACATACTGTAGGAACAATTTGTTTATAAAAGGGATGTATTATTACATCTTGTCAAATGCAGTTGTGCTGGTGACTATCCACTTTCCATCAAACTTACGGCACTTGGGACATTCCAGTAGTAAAAATGCCTCCTAGGTGCTATGAAGCTTTGTTCTTGGCCGCTGTGCCAGAGAACTCTGTGTACTCCATGTATTGTTGGTGGCTGCCCTAAACATTGGGATTTTATTTACATGCTCAGTACTAGGATTCTAATCTGTGCCGTTGCAAACCAAAGATTTTTCTAGAGCTTTTCTATCAACACTCCTGTTGCCTTGTGCCTAACTGTCCAACACAGCACAACAGATACAAGGCATGTGTTTAGGATTCTGTACTCATTGAGTCTGTATACAGACCAAGGGAAGACTTTGGCCAGCATTAACCTCTACAGGAAATGACATCACTTCCTGCCTACACATTTCTTCAGTCAACTCTAAGGGTGGGCTACTATCCAAGTGTCCCCAACAAAAGGCAGACACTGGACAAGGACATTGTCTGTTTGGGCCTGTGAAGGCCAGGATGAACTTTGGGCCAGAACCCCTTCACTACAGCCTACAAGGTAAAATAACCAAGTGTTTCACACAGCACCTGACAAAAGCTCTAAGACCTAGACCAATTATTCAATCACGCATCATTGTCACAACACATAGACTCAACCTGATACACATCCTACTAACCACCACACACCCTCAAAATATCAATCACACATTCCAACTCATGATCATTAACACAGTCTGCACTTCTCCAACCTAATGACGTTGCATACATAATTTCCTTTTTACAATCTTAACATGTTCCTTATCACAAAAACATGGTTACACCGCACATCCTCACACCTCTGAGATGTCCTCATACCCACAGACAACAATATGCATAGTATCGACTGCCAACATAAGGCGGTAGAAGTACACCGTCATCTATAAATCCTCCTGTTCCTGCACCCTAAGCATGCAAGTGACTGTCAACTCCATGGATCTCTTCACATGCCACATCCCACTCTCTGCAATTCTAGCCTTCTTCCTTCTTATCTTTAGGCCTCCTGGCTAGAATAAAAAATTCATTGACAAATTTTGGAATCTCTTCACCACCACACTCATCTAACACACCCACATCACCCTCTGAAACAACACACGTTTGGAAAAAATAAAAACAAGAGACATCCTCCTTAACCCCTTCAAAACACTCAACGTGGTACAACACATTAACCAACCAACACACTCCATAGATCGCATACTCAACCTAGTATTCTCAATATGGCCAACAATCCACTGCAAACCACCAATATCCCTGAACTGGACTGACCACCTCAATGTCCTCATCCCCCTGCCCATAGCCCAACCAACAAACTGAGGTAAATCCAAATAGAACATCAAATCTTTAGATCTCCAAAGATGTCCTTGTCGAAAACCTAGAGCTTGACCTTACTTCTCGTCCTGCCAACACTATTCCAAACAACTTCAATGTTTTTCTGGAAATCCATGTGGATTCCCATGCCCCAATTAAAACATGCAATTTGAAACCTTCAGCACTCTGGTACACCAAAGACATTCCTGACACAAACAGTCCATTTGCAGGCATGAACGAAAAAGGAAGAAAAACAAGCCTCCAGCCCCACCCAATGATCTTCATGCTACTGTAGTCCCTCTAAGGAACATGCAGACAGCCTAAACATCAGCCAAAGGAAAATACTATACCAATACCAACAATCAAGCCATTAACTCAAGTAAAATACTCAAAACAATCAAGCACTGCATCAACTCTTTTTGTGACCTTCCCATCCCACATTCCACAGGTAAGTGCAACTCATCCTCCTCTTCCTCAGTGAAAGAAATACAGAAGACCCAACATCAACTCAATAACATCAAGCTTGCTTCTCCTCTTATATTGACCCAGTCTTGCAACTGACTGCCCAGAATGGACAGCCTTCAAAACCAAAATATCTCACCAGCTTACTCAACTCCCTCAAAGCTGCCACCAGCTATGAAGATGAGGTCTTATCCTCGCCCTTCATCAAAGTTCTCTGGAGAAGCTTTCTCACCATACCTACAATTGTCAATATCCCCTTCATTCAAGGCTTATTCCCAGATGATCTCAAGACAAGCCACTTCCTGCCACGCCTAAAAACAACTACATTAGATTGTGATGATGTGACCAGCTGCCAGCAATTCACTCCTCAACTCTTCATTGGGAGCTCAGGTCCAACTTCAAGATCACAACACCACCAACCGTTTCTTGCACGACTGCCAATCTTGCTTCAGATCATACTGAGGATAAAGACATTTAACTTACACATTGTGTATGCCCTTCAGATTTCAGATAAGGATGACCCCCAGCCCGGGATACTGCTGGAATTCTTAGCTGCTTTCATAATCATCATCCACCCCACACTCTTCCATAGGCTGAAGTTTCGAATGAGATTCACCGGCAATGTGCTTCACTGGTTTTCCTACCACCTTGCCAACCTATACCAGTTAATTCACATGCCCATCACAAGTCCCAGATCATCCGTTTCATCTTTTGACTCCGACAGAGCTCCATTCTGTCCTTATTATCTACTATCTCTAATTGAAGCCTCTTACGAATCTACTCGTCAATAACAGCATCAAAATTCATCAATGCGCGGACTATACTCAGCTCTACTTAAAAGTCTCCTTTGCTCCAGGCATCCAATGCTTCAAACACTGACTGACACGGTCGGACAGATAAACTCACCATCTCTGGCTTTCAGCACACCCTCAGACAAAACACTATCATTCTAGAGTCAAATAAGTGTCTGCACCCAGGATCTAAAACAATATCCTTGTATCCATAAGGGCCATGCAACCCTACTCAAATTTAAAAATAAGCTGAAGACACGGCACTTTAAAGAGCACACTACATCCTGATACTGTTACAGTACACTTGATCACACAAAAATCAGCTACTTATCCAAACACTCAATAAATGTGTTCTTGCCTTTGACCCTGCACAGCACTCCACTGCCTTCTGGATAAATACCACATAGATACATACAAAGAGAGGGTACATCATCACCCTCTTAGACCAGTATAGGAAGATCACTAAACTATCATCCAATATTGGATCTCTAACTTTGTTTGGCTCACAAAATAGGCTCATACTGGCTTTCAGCACCTTAGCACAAGTCGGGAGAAAAGAGAATAGGAGAAGGGGAGTATGAAACATTATCTAAAGAGGATCATTTGTTCCAAAGATGGTTAACCTAAAACCAAAATATCTCACTCCCAGGAGAAGAGAGTTACATATTTTCTGAATGTGCAGGATCGTCCTGCTGAAGCAGTCCACGCAAAAGTGCAACACAGAGGTCATCTAGAGCTGATCTGCAAGACTGGGTCAGAGAAAATCAGATAAGCACTACTACCAGGGCACTTATAGCAAGAGAACTTCATTTGCATGGCTGCAACCAGAAACAAAAGTAAATTGCCACTCTCCTTGGTTTCATTTAGCTTTTGTTTATTTTACAGTACTAAAGAGTCTACCAAACAATTTTAACAACACTTGGCTAGTATGATTGCAAACAAGTGTAACACTACACTTGCAAGATACTTTGGAGCTGAGCAGCCACCCACGAACCCTCTATGTCACAAATCTGAATCCCATTAAAGCTGCCCCAGCCTTTCACTCTTATAAAAACTGATAAAATTAACATCTCTCACCTGTTTACGATGGTCTAAGCCAATTCAATTTTTGAACTGCACTATATAAATAGACATTAATATTTACCCCTAAAGATGCACTGTGTTACCGTAACTATTCTTAGATACAAACAGTACATTAAAATACGTGTGGGTTGAGAATAAGTATATAATGTAACATTAAACATCTGTACATTTATTTATACAGATTGGTGAAAAATAAAACCAGTATTGTATCACTTGACCTCTGCATAAAAGGCTTGCTCCATTTATTATGGCACCTCTGCTCAGAAGGGTTCAAACTGGCAGAAACTCCTATGTCCACACAACTTCGCTCTGAATTTGAATGCCTGCCTGAGTAAAGAGACCTGCAGATTTAGAAACTACTAAAAGCCTGACTCATCACAGCGCAATAAACTCAACCCCAACACTTCCCATACGCGCACTGCAAAATGTACTGCACCATGCTAGAAGCACGTCTTTAAACCTCAACCAACATCTTCTACGTAAGACTTACTAAATGCAAAATCCTTTCAACAACAGACCTCTGAAAGGGCACCTAGGAACCATAAAAATCATAGCAAATCACTACCACTTCAGAGAAATGAAGCGCTATACAAATGCTACTCTTACAATTACCGACAGCAATTGTGGTTAAGGATTACACATGAGAACTTCCATGGATTACAGATTCAATTGAAAATGTGAATGCAGTCTGGCACCAGCGATAACAACTAAACTATCTCCCAAAGTTACAATGGCTGTTATAATGCCCCAGTAAGAACCATTTGAGGAAACCTTTCTGTGTAGAATTTCTGTTTCAGAAGCTCAACAAATAAATTAATACAGATATGACCCACCAAACTGGCTCTAGGATTGTCCTCTAAGGAAATTAAATATATGGAGTATAGCAAAGAGTGTAGTGCCATTGTAATGATATTCAGATTCTTTTTATACACACTTATTACGCTGCATGGGGCCAAACGATCAGAGGGTACCACATAGAAAAAGTTATGTTTGGGGATAATGCCCACAGTCAGGTTAAGATTTTTCATTCAAACATTGCCCAGAATTTACCCCACTCTTGCGTAATGGAAGCCACAGTATTAGTGTTCTGCTACGTTCAGAGCTGAACAATTAATAAAACATCAGAACACTCAGCACAGTGGTGCACAGTTTCCGTGCATATTGTTTCTTTGGTTACTGAAGCGAAATTATCCACAGAACGTACGATAGACAGCAATCACAAAAATGATGTTATTGTTTTAAAAAGGTCTGTAATTGCTGCAAAGGTCCACTTCAAGTCCAAGAAGCATTGTTATACAGGATGTTCTGTGATACAGTAATAATTGTCTGGTCACTAACTAACAGTTACGTACTAGAAAGACTGTGCCTTCTTGGGCAGAATTTGGCTGGACGATTGGTATTTATCCTGGTCCACTAGTAAGGACTGAAAGCCTTAATCTTTGAGCGTTCTGGCCCCAACTAAATTGAGATGCACCACTTGCCTATAGGTCTTGACTGAAAACATGCAGATGTCAGGAACTAGCGGTGCAGTCTAAAGCACAGAGTGTTGATGTAGAAGTTTATTTTGTGAGGCATACAACTTAACCCATGTTTAAAGAAAATTGTTAATGGAAATAAAATTTAAAGGATCCTGCCATACAACCAAGACATAAAAGGCAGAATCCTCAGTCTATAGAAAAGTGCTTGATTGAAAGTACTTTTTTACCAAACTGCTCTCCAGAGGTCTCAAATATGAACAATGGGTAAATATATTTGAAGCATGTACATAAATCAAATGATTGTTCCAGGTTTTCTGTCCAATAAATGTTATTACTAGCAAGAAAAGACCACAATTTTCAACAAAATTGAAGAAAAGTGCAATACTATGATTGCGTTTGGGAACGTTACCAAGTAGGAAGATGACTGAGAAGGGATAATGGATCGTGCAATATCCATCCACATATTATTTCTATACAACAACACTCATTCAAACAGATCACAAGGCTTTGCTTCCAGTAGGACACTGTTACTAAAAAACAAAGCTCAAGACACATGCAGGGCACAATGCCCTGTCTTTGTGAGACCCCAACTGCTTTGCAGCTCAGTACTACTCACTGGGTGCATTTTCATTCAAAAAGTAGACATTGCATTCAAACAGAAGATTCAATGTAATCAACAAGAGGAAACCCCCCCTTAAATCCTGGGTTCACGAAAGCATCTGCTAGAAGCTGAACTCCTTGTTGCTAAGAAGTCTGGCTCTACACATTCCGGAAAACTGTATAACAAGTCCCTACAGAATGACATTCCTTTAATTTCGCAATGATGCTCATGGGAAATTCCTTTCGCAATAATGCCCATGGGAAAGTAAGAACACATTTATCCATGTTTTTAGAGCAGGGCCTACTCCTACAGTTTTTTGGGACACGTGTTATTTTGCCTGTGCTCAATCTAAAGCTATTGAGTTGGGCTCAGAGACTCAAACTTTAAATAAGAGTAATAAAAATATTCGCAAATTAGAACTATCCTAAAATCAATAACTAATCAGAAAATCCATTTAAGAGCTGAAAAGAATTACTTGTCTAATGCACTAATTCAAAGACCACAGGCCAACCAGTCTTGTCATCGTTAGTGCTGCAGTGGTACCTGAAGCCCTAAAAAACAAGTATGTAAAGTTTTCATGATCATCCATGCACTAGGCGTACAAGCCTATGGCAGGACAGGTTTTTATTATCCTGAATGTAAGAGTTGTAGAATTTCATAATGACAGCACTTCCTTACATGGGAGGATCTCATCAAATAAATTTGACAGCACCAATTCTATCTTAATGTATAGTGCACGTGAATCATCCCAGGAGGGATATCTTGGCGCTGCAATAAGTTCACTGGCAGACGAGAGTGGTAGAGTTGAAACAGTGTAGTCTTAAGTGCTTTCCTAAAGTGAAGGTGATACGAGCATATAAGAATGTGGAATAGTAAGACAGTCCAGTAGAGTGGGGTTAGGTACGAGAACGACCCGCTCCCTGATCTGGACTTTTTGACCCATGTAACCATTAGGAGAGCCATTTTCCTATATATAATGGGTCTGGGAGGATGATAGTAAGTTAGCTTTGAAGCTAAGTAGCTAGGACCCTTTCTTGTCAGGGCTTTGCGGTGAAACAACAAATTTTAAAATCAATTCTCTTCCAGACTGGTAACCAGTGTAGTGAACGCTAGAGGGGTGCAGAGGCAGCCCTAGGTGGATAATTAGAGATGTGACAGGCTGCAGTATTCTGCGCAACTTGCAATTTTGAAAGCAGTGTCTCATCAGCGGAGGCCAATACTGCATTGCCATAGTCCAGTCAGCTAACAACAAGGACCTAAACCATCGTGTTCCCCGCTGTAAGTGGAAGAAGTGGGGAGGCTCTTCTCAACAAGAACATGGTTTGAAAACATGAGCCTGTAATGGGAAGAACCTGATCTTTCATAGAGAGGAGTAAGTCAAGCTTGGTTCCCAGATTGTTGACCATTTTTTTGGTATAGGACCGGTGTCGAGTTCAGAAGGCCACCAGTCGGAGGTCCATAACCGCTGAGCTTTGCCGAACAGCATAACCTTGGTTTTTATAGGTGTTCTGCTGGAGACAATTCTCCATCATCCAGGCAGCAACTGCCGTCATTCTAAAAGTGAAGGCATCTTTTGCTTTGATCAGATCTTTGTCAATGGATAATAAGAGCTGTGTATCATCTGTGTACAATATTATTTCAAAGCCAAATGCTATTCCTGTCTTGGCGAGTGATGCAACTTATATGTTCAACAACGAGGGACTAAGGCAGGAGTCCTGGGGCATACCCTTGTCCAACACCTAAGTGTAGATTTGAATGAACTCAAAGTTATTGTTTGGGTTCTGACGGAAAGTAGCCATGCAAGTGTAGAGTTGCCCCATGTATACCAATCTCCTGCAGTCTACTGAGTAACCTAGGATGAGACGGAGGGAGTGTTACAATTAAGTAAGAAAGATTTAAAGGAGGAGGAGCATAGCGCGCACCCAAGATGGCCGCGTAGGTGCAAGGCTCCCGAGGACCTCCGCGACCTCCTGCATAAATCCTGACCGAATCCTGTCCTAGATGAGGGGACTGTGTTTGTGAACCAGAGTTGAGGTGACGCCCGTTTTCCGTTTTCAATTCGGACCTCGGACACCGGCGGGAGCACCGATTAAGGTTTGCGGCCTTCTCCACGCCGGCCCCCCGTACTGGAGTTGTGGGGCGATCCGGCGACAAAGTGAATAACAGCGGCGGGCAAGGCTGGGCGACTCGCGCACCCCGCACTTTCACTTTCGCTTTTGCGCCCTCCTTGCTGCCAGGCGAGGTAGGGTCGCGAAGCGGTGTGCGGTGGTGTGGCCTCGTTGGGGTGCCCTGCCGGCCCGCCGGCTGTGGTCCGTCCTTCGGAGCGGTGGTCGCCCCCCCCCGGAGCCCTTGAACGGGATTGTCTACCCCCTTTTTGAGGAGATTGGCTCGATTTGGGACCGCGACCATGGCCACAAAACAAGATGGCGACCGGGCTAAGGTGAAGTCGACCCGTCGTGGCGCGGCCCATCAATCCAACAATATGGACCGCTACACCCTCCAGAAGGGATCTCCAGAGGCGCTGCGTAGATCCCCCACGGGCCCGACTGACGCTCCTGCTCTGCCCACGGACCTGACCCTCCGAGACGTCATGGGCGCCATCGCCGAGATGAAGGCCTCGGTGGACCAGCGCTTTGACACTCTGGCGCAGAAGATCGACTCGGTCCTCGTGGACGTGGGCCTCGTGAGAGCCGATCTCTCAAAAACAAATGACCGGGTCGATTCTTTGGCCCACTCTACCTCGGGCCTCACGTCCGACGTGGCGGCCCTCCAACAGGAGGTGCGCAGGCTCGGCCAGGCGAGCGCCCTGATGCATCGTCGACTGGAGGATTCCGAGGGTCGGGCCCGGAGGAATAACGTCCGCATTATCGGGGTGCCGGAGGGACGCGAGGCAGAGGCAGCGGATCTGTTTGTGGAGGACTTGGTCCTCACCCATCTCCAGCCTCGGGGGCTGAGTAAATTCTTTGCAGTGGAACGTGCCCACAGGGTCCCCGGGGGTAGGCCTAAGATCGGAGCCCCTCCGAGGCCTCTCATCGCCCGGATTTTCAATTTTCGGGACAGGGACGCTATCCTGCAGACCTCCAGGCTACAAGGGCCGGTCAGACTTGACAATATGGATATCAATTTCTATCCTGACTTTACTCCGGCGGTCCAAAAGCAGCGACTGAGTTTTCTCGGTGTCAAACGTCGCCTACGGGACCTGAATCTCAAATATGCGATGCTTTTTCCGGCTAAGCTGAGGGTGGAGGTGGATGGCCGCACGCACTTTTTTGATCGTCCCGAGGCGGCCGGGGACTGGCTGGACACTCTGCCCGGAGATCGGGGACGGGGGGGTGGGGGGGGGAGCGGTTGGTGGGGAGGGCCCGCCGGATCAGGACTGAGGGACTAATGGTAGGCCTTGCTCTGGACTGTGTTATTGTCACCATTGACTGTTAGGGTAAGTTCCCCTCCTGCGGAGGTCGTGTGGGGTCTCTTGGGGGATCTCCCTCCTCCTCTGGGGGACTAGTTAGTTTTCTTTCCATGGGGCGACAGGCACACTGCACTTTGGGGGGGCTGTTCGGGCTCATGCAGGGGTGCAGGGTGGGGGGAGTTCTGTTGGGATGGGTGGGTTGGGGTGGGGTGTGGTTCGTTTCTACCGCAAGGCAAACCCTTTATTGTATTGGTTTTTTTGAGATGCTCTCGGGGGGGACAAATGATGGCTTCTGTATGTGATGGGGGGTAGGGACCTGACGTTGTTGTCCTGGAACGTCAACGGACTGGGTGATAGGATTAAGCGGGGTGTGGTCCTTTAATATCTGAAACGGATTTCGCCTGATGTGGTCTTTTTGCAGGAGACACACCTCATTGGTAACTCCTATTGTGCCATGAACCGACGTGGTTATCGTTTGGTGGCCCACTCGGGCTTCACATCAGGCTCACGAGGGGTGGGCATTATGGTCAAGACCTCGCTCCCGCTAGAAATAGACGAGGTGCGCCATGATGAGAGGGGACGCTACACTGTCTTGGTGGGGAGAATGGAGGGCAAGGTAGTCGTCTTTGTCTCAGTGTACGTCCCACCGGGGTTACAGTCCACTACCTTTGCGGACTTGGGACGCCTCCTGCTTGACCTCCCGGGGGGGCTTCTGGTGGTTGGGGGGGAATTCAATGCGGTGGCTTCTGGGACTCTGGATCGCTATCCCCCTAGGGACCTCCCCCGGGCACAAGCGTGGCTGTCTGGCCTTTTGGACACGCTGGGATTGGTGGACTGTTGGCGTCTGAAGCATCCCACTCAGCTGCAGTACACCTTCCATTCGGGGGCCCATGGTAGCCTTTCGCGGCTTGATTATGTCCTTGTCCCTGCGGCCTATGCCGGGAGAGTGGGGGAGGTGCGCCATCTGGCGCGGGGTATCTCAGATCATTCCCCACTCCTGTTGCACTTTGATGTCTTCCCGAGGGGGGAGGGCAGGGTAGCTCCAATCAATGCCTGGTACCTGCGCGACCCCACTATTCGTGCTGACTTGATTAAATCCTTGCAACGGTATTTTGAGGAGAATGTGGGGTCTGTCCCGTCTGCCATTTCCCTGTGGGAGGCTTTCAAGACTGTGCTTAGAGGGGAGGCCCTCTCCTTTATTTCCCATGCCCGGAGGCGCGCACAGGAGGAGGTGACCCGGGTGGAGGCCGAAATCACTGAACTGGAGGGTGATCTGGGGAGTGGGGTGACTGACGCGGCGCTGCACGTTCTACACCTTAAGCAGGCGGCCTATAGGTCCCTCGTCACGGAGGCGGCCAGGGGCCTCAGCAGAGAGCAACAGGGGCGATTGTATGATGTGGGTGATAAGGCTGGTAAGTTGATTGAGTGGTTGGATAGGAAGGAGAGAGCTAATCGTGTGGTCCCGCTGATTGAAAGAATGGATGGTGTACGTGTCACTGAGCCGGAAGGCATTGTCTCTTGCTTCGCGGATTATTTCCGCGAGGTATATTCCCCGGTTTCTCCCTGCCCGGAGGAGGATTCCCATGCCCTGCTGCGTGACATCGCGCTGCCCTCCCTCTCAATGGAGGACAGGGAGTTAATGGATGCCGCCCCTACCTCGGACGAAATTGCCCTCGCCATCCGCTCGGTCGCTTCTGGCAAGGCCATGGGCCCGAACGGCATTCCTATCGAGTTGTATAAATTGCGACCGGACGTACTGGCACCCCACCTCCGCGCTATGTTCCTTGCGGCTCACTCGCGGGGCTCCCTCCCGCCGGACCAGCGTCTGGCTACCATCGTGGTTATCCACAAGGAGGGCAGACCGCGAGACCGGGTTACATCCTACCGGCCTATCTCGCTCTTGAACGCGGAGCCTAAAATCCTCGCCAAGGTGCTCGCTAACCGGCTGGTCGGCGTGGTGGGCGATTTGGTCCACCAAGACCAGTCCGGCTTCATTCCCCATCGCAATACGGCCCTTAATCTGCGGCGCCTGCACGGGGTGCTCGCGCGTGTTCCGTTCGTGCGGGAGCCGGCCATCTTGGCGTCCCTGGACGCCACCATGGCGTTCGACACGCTCGAGTGGCCCTACATCTGGGCGATGTTGGCGAAATTTGGATTTGGCCCGGGATTCATCAGTTGGGTCAAATTGTTGTACTCGGACCCATTGGCACAGGTGGTGGTGAATGGTCGAGTCTCGGCCCCATTCGTGCTGGGACGGGGCACGCGACAGGGTTGTCCCCTGTCGCCGCTCCTTTTTGCATTGGCCCTGGAACCCCTGGCGGAGTGGCTGAGGTGGCACCCATCCATCCGAGGTCTCCGTTGGACCCCCGAGTATGAGGACCGCGTGTCCCTCTACGCTGACGATATCCTTTTGTACTTAGCCTCCCCGCGCAAATCACTGATTGTCCTGGTCGATGTTCTGCGCTCCTTCGGCCGTAATTCAGGCCTTGTCATTAACTGGGCTAAATCCTGTGTCTATGTGCTTTCCGGGGAGGCTCCTGTCCTCCCTCGGGGCTGTCCGATCCAGATTGCCTCGCAGGGATTTCGATACCTGGGGGTCTATATTACGCTGGACCCGGTGGCCCGCTACGAGCGAAACTTGCTTCCCCCCCCTCCAGCGCTTGAAGGAGGACGTCGCGCGCTGGCGGCGCTTGCCGCTTTCGCCGCTCGGCCGGGCGGCATTGTTCAAGATGATGTCATTGCCGCGCTTTTTGTACGCTCTCCAGAACACTATGGACTTGGTCCCGGCGCGCTACTTCCGTGAGGTGGAAAGCTTACAGCGCCGTCTGTTTTGGGACGGGAGGCCGCGTATAGCCCTGGCAAAATTGACGCTCCCGTGGTACGACGGAGGGATTGCCCTCCCGGATATTAAACGGTATTACTGGGCCTCCCAGTTAGCTGCAATTAATCACGGCTTCTATGGGCCCGCCCTAAACCCGGCATTTGAAATGGACAAAATGCTCCTGCCCGGTGGCGACTACAATCGAGCGCTCTACACTAGCGTGCCCGATTCCCGCTTGACGGGACCCACGCGTGTCATGGTGCGAGTATGGCACGCGGCTAATGCAGCTATGGGATGGAAGGACCGTTTGACCCGGGCGTCACCGTTGTATGCGTCGGAGAGGCTTGGCTCTTTGTGGACCTCGAAGGGCTTCGAGAGGTGGGACATGATAGGCATCAGTACAGTGGGAGATCTCTGGACGAGGGGAGGATTCAAGACATTCGAGATGCTGCAGGCGGAGTTTCAGCTGCAGGGCAGTGAATACTTTCGCTACCTGCAGGTCCGTCACGCACTGGGTTCCGTCTTCCCAGACGTGGCCTCCATCCCGGAGTCCTCCCCCCTGGAGGATAGAGTGCTAGATGGCCACGTTCCGGACAGCACGATCTCCCTCATTTATAAGAAATTGATAAATGACCGCTCGGGCTTACTGACTGGCCTCCGCGAGGCTTGGGTTGCCGATGGGCTGGAGTTGGACGACGAGGACTGGATTTCCGCGGTGGCCTCTCCGAAGGAGGTGGCCATCCCGGCTCGCCTTCGCTTCGTCCAGCTCAAGATACTCCACCGGGTGTATATGACGGGGCCAAGGCTTCAGCGTATGGGCTATGCCGAGGATGGATTGTGTAAGCGTGGGTGTGGTGCTTTGGCGACTTTTTTACACATTCTGTGGGAATGTCCGAGGGTGGAGCGATTCTGGCGTGGTGTGCATGAGGTCCTGCGAGCGGTTACACATGTCGCGCTGTTGCCTGAAGCGAGGAGATGCCTGCTGAATGTGTGGGAACCGACTGATTACTCGGTTCCGCAGACGCGATGGGTGACTCTGGGATATATGATAGCTAAACGTGACATTGCTCAGCTGTGGGGATCTCAGAGACCCCCGGCGGTGTCGGCTTGGAAAGAACATATGGATTGGTGCATGTTCCGAGAAAAGGTGGTATATGTGGCGCGGGGTAAGCCTGGGGCATGGGTGAAGATATGGGGCCCCTGGAACGCTTACCGCGGGGGTATTTGCGAGCCGCCGTTGTTGCCTCCCGCGTCACCAGCTCCATCCCCATAGTTGACCCCCTCCCTCAGCCCTGGGCACATTGTTCTCCCAGTCCCGGATCAGTTTCCCTCCCCCTCTCTGGATTTCTTTGGATGGTTGGGGTTCCCCACTTGAGGAGCACGTGTCGTCATTTTCGATTGTGGGTTGCCTTGCGGGTGTGGTTTTATGTTGTTGTGTTGTATAAAACGAAACCGTATTGTGGGTTCAGAGTTATGTGGCCCACGTTGTTGATACCTCCTGCTTTATCGTCTATGCAACGCCAAGTGCCTTATTGTATATACGTCATTTGCTTTTGTCACTTTAGCGGCCGGCCGGAAGGTTGTAGGCCCATACTTGTATATATTTGAGATTGCAATAAACGGTTTAAAAAAAAAAAAAAAAAAAAAAAAAAAAAAAGAAAGATTTAAAAACGGTCTTGATTGGGAAAAGAATGGCCGATAGGGAAAATAGAGAAAGTGTTAAACCAACTGCGTCAATGTACCCCTTTTTAGTCCCACACAATCAAATGCCCATTGCATCCACACCAAAGTGTTGAATATTCAACACAGATTGTATCTAACAAGACAGTGAATAGGCACTCTGCACTTTTTAGTTGCTACTCCCAAGATAGGCTTTTGTTCACAAAATGTACCCAAATGCACATATGATGATGGTAAGTCCAACCAGTCCATACTTTATACTCTTTTGTAACTTTTATATGGATCTGAGGAAACAAATATCACCGTCATTGGTTTTAAAAAAAAAATGATTTAATAGAAGGATGCTTTTAACTTTTTATGTAATCTTGATAATGTGAATTTATGCTATTGAGTTTCTGTCTAGGTTTCGTATGCCATCCAAAGAAGGAAACAGCTGCTATACCTCGAGATTTTAAGTTATAAAAATGAACAGCTAAGAATAATATATCCTTAACAATGCTAATATGTCAATTCGTTATTCCCTATCTTATGCTTCCAATAACGTTTTTAACCCATTGGCTGTTGAGTTGACACCCAGCTTGGTATCTTGGTGTTTCGGGTTTGTTTACTTAACTTGTTCATGTCATGAGACCATCTTCAATTTTTTGTATGAATGTTTTTATTAAGTTCCTTGTAAGTTTTATCTGTGTAACTATTTTATGGATATTTTCTTCCGAATAAAGATTTGATTTGACTGAATTTCCTCCACAGAGAAAGTATTAAACTTTCCTACTCTATTAGCCGTGACAAAGAGAGGTAGACAGAAGATTAAACACCTTAGGAGGGTTAGGGAAGTTCCAATAACTATCATTGATTTTATCTTCACGGTGATCGGCCAACCAGTCACAAAGTGCTCATGACGCGTACATTTCATGGGAGCAGGCTCCGGGGTTTATAAAATCATTAAGAACTTTGAAAAGGGCGTTGGAAGATTTTTTTTGCCCGGCATATTTGATTGGAAGCATACGCTTACCGAGTGCTTTTCATATTACAGTGGTACGATGTTAAGGCTACTCTATATGCCTCTTTGTCAGTTGAATTGTTCAAACTATGCCACCTTCTTTCTAATTAGCCCTCCTTGTAAGGTTATGCCAGAAGGGGCAGATAGGCCTCATAAAAGGACAAAGAGGAATTCAGAGGATGGAGCAAAACATCATCAAAGTGAGCAATTTGACTGGCTGACTAAGGAAAGGACAGATGGACTTCATAGGGTAAACTACCTTTAAAACTCAAATTAAGCCTGTAGAGCAAATGCACCATCAAAGATCCAACAATGCACGGCGACCTGCCCCAAAACCTAAAATACAAATGCAAACAGAAGAATTTGTGGCAGTTGCTCAGGGCAGTGAGAAATAAATGCTGGTTAATTGGACGAAGAACAAAAGCACATCAACTTGAATCCAGTATAAAAAAGGAGAAAGGACTCAGCACGCATAAGACTGCACAAACCTGTATTTTTTTTTATATATTCCACTGTATAATTTAACTTTGATAACAGCATTAACAATACAAGACCTTCAATTTGAGGGGGAGGATTTAGACACAGGGTGTTAAATATTAAACCAAAGTAGATATGCCTAGATCTGTTCATTTTAGAAAATGCAGTGCAAAAGTGTTTTAATGAAAGATTTGATGGCCTTAAGCTTGCAGGTTAAACAGTTTGCTGCACAGTAGTGTTGAACATGAGCAACATTAGTTGATGGCCATGTGGGGTCTAAACTGCCGGACAATTAATACAGTATGGGATCATCCTTGAGATTGTAGGCAAATGAGTCAATACTCTCGGACCTCATGACTTCGAACTTCATGGGTCTAGATAACACCACTGTTTGTGTTAGGCACCCGCTTCCTGTGGCCTAAACATCATCACACTGGCGACGGGAGCAGCTGTGTTACTGCGTCCTCATCTCAAGCTGCAAGCAATGGGATGCCTAGATTAGTGAATCAACAAAGAGAGGGACAGCTAGGGCTTAATAGAGGTTCAACGTACTTGCCCTGAGTTAAGCTAGAAGGCAATGAAAGGTACGGAGTTCCTCGGTGGCAAGTTGGCCACCTGGTGTGTACTCAAGGTAGTGAGGAGGTGGGGGGGATACCTCCTGTCGAAACTTGGACCCTCACACACCCAGCAAGCTAGGTGTCATGCTTCATCATATGGGTCTGCTCCTCGTCGAGCTGGCGCTGCAATGCTCGACAGGTACCCATAAAGGGACTCTTTTTCGGAGATCTTTAGTTCCTTGCCGTATAGGTGCCGTGGGTGTGAGGGGCCTAGAGGCGTGTAGATGTGGTGTGTGGACTCACTACCTTGAGTACACACCAGGTGGCCAACTTGCCACCGAGGAACTCCGTACCTTTCATTGTCTTCCATGCCTAGATTGGTGGCATTCACCTTACTCAGCCTTCTACTGTCTGCTTTCCCTACACATGATGCAGTTTATTCTCTGTCTCCCACTGCTTGGCCCAGCATGAGGTGCACTCCAGAGGAATGTGTCTCAAAGCCTCTGTCGCCTCTAAAACCTTGCTGCCACGCCAGCAAGGCCAACTGCACAGTGAATACGCTGAGCAGATACACGTGGTTCAGCCTCACACATGAAGAGTGAGTAAAGGGAACTAATGGAAATATACTGGTTTGGTACAGCACTGGAAAACACAGGAAAAAAGGAAGAAAAGACAACATGTGCAATGCAATCAGGAAGGTATGGAAAGCATAGTCTCACCTTTCCCAAGCAGTACTTTCTAAGCATCCACCTATTTATTACAGGTGTGGAGCTATGCACCAAACACTCAACATCACCAGGCCAACTACCTCTATGCCTCACAATCACACCGACAGCACACGCTCAGCAAACGTCTGCTTCCAACCTGGTGCAATCAGAGACTATGCTCAAGGTGATCAAAACCACACCCACCTGCAGCCTTCTCTTTGGTGAGGTGCCAGTCCATCCAAAGGGGCAAGAATGTCATCAACTCCATCTATAAATACACATGAAATCTCCAGCTGACCATCATTCCAAGCTTCAAGTTGGAAGCTGTGGATATAATGGCTGGAAATGTAATTTGCAGTCACAGATGTCACAGAAGAAAAGAAGCCCCTGCTCTATGGTTGGCAGAAGAAGACATCTTCAAGTTGTCTCGTAGGTTCACAGAAGCAGAATCGCCCTTCACCTATGCAACTGCAGTGGTAGCTCCAAATGAACACTTGACTCCTCTAGCAAACTCAGTCTATTAGAAGTTTTAGCTCCGCAAAGCAAGGTCCCTTCAAATCTGGGATGCATTACATGCAAGGCTTAAAGATCTTGCCACCATGTGCATGATGGAACGGAGACAAGATTCCAATTCATTCAAGGGTGAGCAATAACAAAATTATGAAGGCACATCCTAAGAAGACGGGAAAACCTCAAAATATCCTACATTCGCTGTCATGTGCCAGTTAGATTCCCTCAACCCCACTCTCAGAACACCAGAGACTCACCACGCAAGCTTAGGAGCAAATTTGCAATTGAAAGAGAATAGGTTAGGCTAGAAGAGGAATGTTTACGCACCTTCCCATGTTTCTAAAGGAATTCACAGAGCCAAGCAAGAAGAGGACTGTCCTACAACTTGCCACTGCTGAAGCCTGTGGTGGGCAGTGGAAGTCCTCAATATCCAACTTCTCAACCTGCACTCCAGAAGCGAAACAGATGCCTGCATCCCTGTACAACACCCAACATGATTTGGCTCCATCGCACGAAGGATGCCTCCTTCATGGCACAAGAATATAATTTCTTAAACTATCTTGTTAACAGCTGTACATCCAGCCCATGCTGGTCATCAATGGACTGTTAAGTCTAAGAGTTGGTTCTGTAACAAAGTCAGATTCCCTCAATTAGACAAACTAGCTCAACTGTTGTGAAAGAATGCCATCAATGCCAAGTTTGCACTGTGACTGAACCACCAGTACCAATCACTACAGAATCTCCCACTGTATCCCTGGAAGAGTGCGGACTTCATAAGTTTGCCAGAAGGGTATCACACATTAATAAACATTGACACCCGATCTAAGTATCCAAATTTGGTAGGTGTCAACGCCACATTGGTGAAATATTTAATCTCGAGATTGGAAAAAGATATGGCCACTCATGGCAGATTAAAGACATCAGGATGGTTAATGGTCCTCTATTCCAGATCAACAATGTGCTGATTGCAGAAAATCCTTCAACAGCAAACACCTTAAGGTCATTCCCAGGTGGATGCAGGAAAATGGTGACGCTGAGCCCTTCATGAGAACTCTCAAAAAGTCCATCAGCACTGTCCTGGCAGCTGATCAGTTTCTGTAGTGGGACATCTATGCTTTTCTCCGGAAGTATAGACGGAACAACCTGCGCAGATCACTACCGGAAGGACTTCTAATCAGCTCTGTATGGGTGGTCAGGTGAATGATGTACTTCAAAGAGTTGCACACTCCAGGATTGGAGTGTGTCACAGGGTGCAGAGAAAATTAACTATCACAGATCGGGTGCCATAATCACAATTACCCTATTTTATTTCAAATATCATCTGTAACACCATAATACATCCCAATTCTGGACAAAAGTTTAAGGTCAAAGAAACCTTCACATGCAAACCTATGAACTGTTTCTATCTACTGGTACGGCAGGAACGTGTATGTTGGTAAAACTGGGCAAAAAAAAAAAATCAAAACCAGACTGCTTGAACACAGAGGTAAAATCCAATGCCATTCAATTAAATCTTCCGTAGCCCGTTTTTAAACCAAAAACTCAACATCAGCAATGTGATATTTTAGGAGATTGAAAAAACTGACAAGAGTTGACATTAACATTAACAGAATCTAACTACAAAGAGTTTTAGGGGGTTGTCCATTTTAACTATGTTCGGCATAAAGGACTGGGAATGTGCTTTTTTTAACATAATCATCAAGATTGTGTTTCATATTTAATTTCACACCACAAGTACATTTTGCATAGCAAAAATGTATAACTTTATTGCAACTTCCCCTGCAATTCTTGTTTACTGCATTCATTATTCTCATTATATTAAATTAGTTAAGTTATTTTGTGAAGTTTACCATTCCGGTTTTGACTGCACCATTTCCATCCCTTGGCTTACTGTCTCTCTGCGCTAGAATGATTAGTGTATTTAAATCTTTCTGGTACCTCTTATTTCGACCTATCGTTCTTCTATTCAGAGGACTTCACAGTTTCTTTTTCTCTACTTTGTATTATTTGCTTCTTTGCCATTTCTTCAATTGTGTATTCTGAACCATTGACAGTTTCCCCTCTTCGTTTCTATACCCGTTTTTTAGGCTCTGGGTTTCTGTATTTATTCCAATATTTGGATCTTTCATTTTGGTACTCTGCCTGTGAATCATTGTTGACCCTAGGCGTTTGCTTCAGTTCAGTTACCTCAAGATGCTGGTTAATGTAATCCTTGTGAGTCGCCTCCCATAATCTTGGTCAGGTCACTTTTAGTCTGGGTTCATTGCAGAATTTTGGAACCTTAAAACGACGGAGGAGCTCACTTATTTCGTAGATCCTGCTCCAGATTTTATAGGCTTCTGTTTTGCTATCCAGCATTAGTTACCAAACGTGTCCTTCGTATTCGTGCGGTGCCCGTCTTATGCGTTCCAGTCGCAGTTGACTTTCTGCCACTTTCATTGAATCAACTGTGTTTTTCAATCTATCGCACCTCCCACGTTGGGAAATGTTCTTTCCTCGTGTTCACACATTCATGAACATGCATATAATCATTTTTGGGCACGGCTATTTCCCTCGTTTGATGTACCCTTAGATTCCACCAGCAACTTGATCATTTCAGTTTTGTTGGTGTAATTACTGATGGTGGTTAATCCTGTCCACTTACTTCGGTTTAGTTCCACCACTCCATAAATGAGGCAATCAACCATTCTGATATCTACATAGATGTTTTGGTCAATATCTGTTCCATTTATCGTTATTTCAGACACTCCTAGATTCATTGTTGACATACCAATGAATGCAGAGCTTTAGGTTACAATTGGATTTGATTTTACATGACTGTTCTTTTCCAGATTGCGGTTGAATAATATGCTCCATTGGACCCCTAATGAAGAAACTTCCAAAATGCACTGGGGCTTTAACAGAAATATATGTTCACTGGACAAGGATTAATAAAGTGTCATTTATTAACAAACATCATTTACGGATGAAGAATATTGAACTACAATGGTGTACGTGTGAATATAGCAGTGAAGCTGTGGCACTCATCTCTCCGTGTACCATGCAGCATACTGTAATTCTACAGAGTGCAACTTTTTGAATACTTATATCTCTTAACTGCAATCAATTGTTAGGGTAGCATGCGTCGAGTGGAGTACATATTAAAATGTAGCGGAGATTGAAACCGAGTGCGCACATGCACAGAGTGGGTCAACGTTTTTGTTTCCAAAGGATGTACTTCCCAATAACCCCTCATTGGAACATTCACTTCCGCAAGACAGTAAAATAATGGGGTAGAGGAAGAGACAAAATCGGTTTGAGACATTGACCCCAACATTCTTCCGCAAGCATAAGCACTGGAGATATATAGTGTTTCTCAATAATAAATGTCCCTGACAGCAAGTGTCGCCTACTGTAGGAGCTGGCTCCCTGTCCTGGAGGGGAACCCAAATACAAGGTACTAGACAACTGCAAGAACACTGGAAGAGGTTGTGACCGTGAAAGTATCCGTCTTAAATTAAGTTTCACACTCCCTGTAGAATGACTGGGTAAAATGATTCGTATGTCATCAGAGTGTACTGCTTAAAAAAGCTCAATTTCAAGAGACTGGTGCGGGAATTCCGTCCCCTGAAGCCTAAATATCGTGTTTTCCTATATATAAAGGACGAGGTTATTCCTACTCACAAAACTTCCCCTTTCATGTCACCTATGACGCGACGATCCCATCCCAGTGATGTGCTACTGCAGGTGTGGACCCTCCCCTTCAACTTTGCCCCATCCAATCCTTGCCCCTCACCCTTGATTAGTGTCACCCACCGCTGTGCCGACTATCTCGTCACAATGATGCGACCTAAAGTCTTGCCCCATAAACGTATTCTTCAGCGCAAACATTGACACTCGGATAGGGTGTTAGCTAGCATACACTTCCAGCGTGTCAGCTCCCGTGCTAACGCTTGCACTCAGTAGCTGTCACCTCTATTGCTACAGTAGCACTTTCACTGAATGTCATCTCGTTCCTACGTTGACAGCTGTCAAGTGGCCCATGACACATGCGAACTTTAAGCCAGATCCGGCTTTTGGGCAACACCACTCTGCACATTAAGGTTATAGAGCCCTAACTACACTAAAAACGGAGCCATAAAGTTCCACAAAGAAACATTCTGTTGACAAAAATCAGATGCAGCGAATAGTGTGAAATACGTCACAGTTCACTTAACAACATAGTCGCGTCAGTACATCTTATTCACCGTCGCCCATTTTTATTATCAGTACAACAACAAGAAGATGACTCACACACCCTTTATGATTCTCTCGCCCTAAGACCCTATTTCTTCCCCATTGCCTCCCAAGACACGCACCCCAAAATATTTAATTGCTGTCCGTGTGCCACTGGCATTTGGCCTCGCCTCTCCTCGCTGCCCATCCATCATAAGCCAGTACCGAGTCTTTTTTCCCTCTTCCTCCACCTACACCCTCCAACTACCATGCCTATGTCTTCCCTGAGTCCTCTGGCCACACGCCTGGTGTCGTTTTAATGTGTCATGCAACTGGTCTCACTAACAGTCCAGTTAAAAAACACCATTGCATGTCCAGGGTGCTCATATCTCACCCCCGCAGAAGTTCTCCCTCACCTCCGGGTCGGTCCAGTTTCAAGATGTCCCGCAAATGCCGTGTTGCGCTAATATCGATGCTGCCCGAGGGGTCCATTACTCCCGCGCTCTCGGCTTCTCCCGGCGCTGCAGCCAGGATACCCACTACTTCCGGTGAAACTGCCAGTAACCCTCCCCCTTGGCAAAAACTTCCGGTGCAACAACAAGAAAGCGCCCCCATGAAAACACTGACGAAGACGAAGGTTCCTACTCGCAAACTTAAAGGGACTGTGAGAAGAGCTCGGGAATAGACAAACTGAAAGGTCGCCAGAGACCTGGGAGAACACTCCAGTGTAAAATGTGTAAGGTGTTTATTTATTTTAAAGTAATGGTAATTGTCCAAAGATTAGACTTCAGGAGTACTTCTTTAATTTGAAGGGCAAGGTACCTGCACTTCTCAGCACTGCCGCAATACATTGCAATGGATGAGTACCGGTACTTCTCAGGAGCAAACAGGTACTCTAAATAGAGAGTACCTGCACTTCTATATTTCCATTTAAAGCACTGCGGGTCATCCATATTTGATTATTTTATTGGGGTAGGTGGTGAGCACACCACCGACAACCCTGAAGTCTGATCTTAGGACAATTACCATTACTTTAAAATAAATAAACACCCTACCTGTACCTTCCCCAAATTTCGAATTTTCTGATTCAGCAAGAAGGACCAACCCTCTGTTCCTCCAACCCAGGGGCATATTACCAAGGAAGTGGCAGAGAGAGGTGTTAGCCGTCTTGGCTTAACGCCTCTCTCCGCCACTTAAGAAACACCAGGCTGCACCATATTAACAAGGATATGGTGCAGCCTGGCGTTTCCCTCTGCGATGGCGCTAAGTTACACAACTTAGCGCCGGCACCCTTGCACCAGAGTGCAAGGGTGTCTGCGAGCAGGGAGGTTTGATTATTGTAGTATCTAATGGATGACTCAAAACCAGTATCAAGTGTATAGGTCCTTTATTCCAACCCCCGCATGAAAGGACATCCAACACAAAAAAGGTCCAAGCAGTAAAATGACAAAGAGAATACTTACTACATCATACAATTCTACAATTTTAGATCGTTAACATTAACACAGTTCTGATACTAATAGAAACTGACTTACCCATTACACACTATACTACACAATCCCCCCTTGAAAAAGAAACAACAAAAAAAACAACAACAAAAAATAACCAATTTATTGCAATCAAATATTTCAAGATATTTTGGTTTCATGACAGTTCTCCCACTTGAAGTTTTGATGACATTACCGTCACCAGAGGATACAACAGGGTTTGAAGGACATTGTACATTTTCATCTGACACAGGTTCTAAATTGGAAGAAATATTCTGCTTGTCGTTGGAAACAAAATCATGTATGTCCACAATTTCTGGAACAACATCTGTAATATTTGAATTTTCAATATTCTGAGTGGTGTTTAAGGTATCCAACCACCAAATGTTTGTCTTGATACTCACACACTCCTTTTTACTATTAGATGTAACCGGTGCAAGGCGGCTAAAATGCCAAACTTCACCATTCTGTAACAAAGCAGTATTATTCATGACTTTTACCACAAGTTTGGGATCGCTAAATATACTTTCTCCTTTGGAAACTTTCTTTGTACTCTTTACGCGAACCCATTGGCCTTCACATAAATTTACCTGTTTAGTACCATGTTTTTGCTCATAATAAATTTTGTTTTTAAGTTGGGATTCCTTGATACACTCTCTCACTGTTGGTATATCACACTGGACCATGCCATTCCTATCCAACCAACCAGGATTAAGTTTAGAATGAGGAATCCTACCTCTCATTTAAGAGAAGGGACTTTTGCCAATGAAACTATGAATGGTGCTTCTGTATGCCCAGAGTAACTTTTCAACTGCTCCTCCCAAGGTAAATTACTTTTATTGGCAAGTTGAAGGACCCCCTTGATACTGCGATTGGTCCTTTCAACAATACCATTTCTGCTGGGATGATATAAAGCAGTGAACCTTTGTTAAATGCTAGAGGCTGCTAGTTAATTCTTCATTTCGAAAGATTTAAATTGTACACCATTATCAGATAATATAAATTTAGGAAACCCTTCTCTCAAGAAAATATCATCTAAGAATGAAAGTACAGTTTTAGTATTTATAACATCAACTACACATACTTCTAACCATCTGGAGAATGTGTCCACAAGAACCAAAATGTACTTCTGAGAGTCATCTTGCCATAAGACTGGACCCATGAAATCAATGGCCACTACTTCCCATGGACATTTTGAGGCAATAAGGAGAAGCCAAAGGTGGATTGAACGTTTTAAGGATTTTATCAGACATCTCACATTTGATGCATGTTCTAACACATCTCTCTAAATCAATGTCAATTCTAGGCCACCAATACAGCTCTTTTATGCGGAGTTTGGTGCGTGTAATAACGGAATGACTTTCGTGACATAAATCAAGGATTCTGTTTCTGGCATTTTGAAAAACGGTTTGTTCATGTACAGGAAGGGACACCTTGCTGTACATGAACAAATCATGGCATTTTGTTTTTTCCATGTGTGCAGCACACATGGAAAAAGCAAAAACTAGGTGAAATTAAGCATTTCTTCTTGTTTTGCCACCTTAAGACACAGATTTTTCTGGTCTTAAGTTCAGCGCTGCTACCTATTATCACCAAACTTGATAAAAGGTGGCAGCGTCAACTTCAATGGGTGTTGCGGTGGAACGCCCACTGCAACAGCCACTGCACGCCCCCTTTCATGCTAAGTTTAGTGTGAAAGGGGTCCTATTATCAAGGCAGCGTTAAGCCACTTAACGTGGCTTTAAGCCACGTTAAGTGGCTTAATGCTGCCTTGATAATAGGGCACTGACCCTATCGCCACCACAACGTCACAATAAGTGATGTTGTGGTGGTGATAGGGGCTTGATAATATGGCCCCCAGTGTTTAATTTGTAAACTAATGAGTGCTGGTGGAAACGCTGCTCAGAAGCTCGCGGACGAGCTCATAAGTGTCAGCGTGCTGAATACCAAAGCTGCATAGTCCTGAATCCACCTCAGACCTCTTTAATTCACTACCAGACACTTCTGAAGATCAATAGTTACTTTTCCTTAAAGACAAAGTGATGTTGATCGTCCCCCCTTTGTCTTAACATTTGGACCACATTTTGTCATAACAGGAAATAATAATTCAGCTTTTTAAACAAAATCAAATTTTTTCGACCACATAGACTTTACACAACCTGGAAGCTTTCCTGCCTTGAAGTGCTATTGGTAAACAGTGACTACCTTTCAGAAGGGAGATGCTCTCTTCACTACTTCTGTTGGTATTAGCACAAGAAACACAGCACCAAAGGCTGCTATTACCAGTTTGGATACTCTTGGGCATGTCCCCATCCAGACTCTGTAGTAGTGGCTTATCACAGGCACGTGACCCTCACTGAAATTTAGCGAGCAGCTGCGCAGGCTACCACACATGCCTTTGGCAAATATTATTCACCTGATTCTAATTTCTGCTGAAATGCAGCTTTTGACGTATAAGTTCAATGCACCAGAAGTGCTTGAAACTTGGTCTGGACTATACTGTCTTAATAAAACTCATCCAGCCACTTCCTGTCAAGCATGTCTCATGCTCCAGCCTTAAACAGTAGACAAAAGTGTGGTAACAGGGATGTTGAAGGTAGCACCACCTCTTGTGAGACACCATGTAAAAATGTCCAGTGCCAGCATTGTTCTGAAGACGCATTTACGAGTCTTGCTTGCGGTGTAGATAATCCCAAATAGTTGTGAAGCAGAGAGATACAAAACTAAGAGCAATGACATAATTGTGAGGGTATTTGTTCCTCATTTTATCACAGCATGTGTAAGATGTTTTGCCATTGCTTACCCTGGGGATACAGATGCTACAAACTACAGATGTAACCAGGGCACAAGTTCTAAAAAAAAGAAGCTGGGGGACTAACCAAGGTAGGCAATATGCAATGGACATCATGACATGAGACATCACAGCACATTACATCACGGAGCGCGACATTACACATGTCATCACAGAAAGTGGCACCACAACCCATGACCTCACAGATCTTAAGTCCTCACACATATGTTTAGCAGTACATTTGAGCAGATTATAATATTTAACAAATGAGATTTTGCATTGAGGTTGAGGTTGTGACAAAAAAGTGGTGCAACCACAACGCAAAATCTAGGCCTTAACGTATACATTAATTTTTTTAAACTCTGCCACAAAGAAATTGGCAATAACAAGAAACGTGGCAGTGAATCTGTTCTGCGTAATTGGTTGATTGGTTGCAACGTCTGCTTTTAAAAATATCTTATAGGAATAAGGCACCTGCTGCATAGATCTTTGTGTGCCCAGTTAATCTAAGGGAATAATAATGGTAAGGTAAATCTGGAGGTTAATGCACTTGCTGGAGAGATTTGTGTTTTGTCTAGTCTCTGTTTTGAATCAACGTAGCATAGAGGGTTAATATGTGTCCTGCAAAGCACATCATGTGACACGCAGATGACAGTAACCCACTTTTACATGTTGATGGGTAGGTGCGTTACTGCTTTTAACACAGAGATCCTTTTGTTACTTGTAGTTCATAAATTGAAATCCTTATAATGTAGCACATTGAACTATGACGGACATGTGATTCCTACACCTTGTAACCCTCACTGTCTAATGTAACACATCCTGTACATTGATTTACACACATATGACTTATTGTTAATGTTTAACGTGTATGTGTGATGTAAAGCGCACCAACACCCTAGATTGAGATGAATAGTACTATGAAAGAAATAAAACAAAAAGTTAGTATTTCAATTGGTATTTGTGTAAATTCTGGGACAGATCAGAACATCTGATATTCTTACAGTACCTACATATGTCTTATATACAGGCTCTAAATAAAGTCAAAAGCATGCCTCTCTTACGTACCCGTGAAGTAATAACAAGCTGTGGGCCTTTGTTTCCCCTCCATTGCATTTGCATGTAGGTGCGAGGCTCCAGATAGCTCCCAGCCAGGATACTCAATCAAAGGAAGACCTGATGGCTGCTTAACTTCTGCCTTTGTAATGGCCCAGTTGGAGTCTACAATAAAAAAAAAACTCACCGCCTGCACATTGCTGCTCGTTGTCTGAAAATTACACTGGGGTGAGTTCAGGATATTTATGTGGGGCCAACTTCTTGGCAGGTAAGACGGTATCCAAAAAAGTGGGTAGGTGCCATCTACCCGCATGGACCCTCAACTTGTACCCTGACCAACTCTTCAGTGACAGGTGCAGGGAGGAAGAAAGACCCAGCATTCAGTTCTGAGGCCTATTTTCAGAACCACCAGGGTGGAAATTTGAAATTTGGTCTGGTACACAAAGTGCCCAAGGCTAAACTCAAAATAAGTAGAAAATTCGGAATCAGCAGAAAACAGAGCGTTAATTACTTAGTCCATCTCTGTCCTGAGTTGTCATCAAGCAACAAAGACTGCTTATAAGGGACAGAAAGAAAGCAACAACAATCAACCTCCTGTTCAATTTCTGTGTCAGAGAAATTAAATATATCTTTTTTGTGTGCAGTTTGATATACCACAAACTCGACCCGAAGGTAGGAGAGTGCTTTACATGGGCATCAGTTCCATTACAGGCAGACACATTCATTTTTAGGCACAGGAGATTAAGTGATTTGCCCAGAATCATAGGATGCTTCAGCCTCCCGCCAGACTCAAACCTAGTTCGCAAACTTCAAAGTCAGCCTCTCTAGCCGTTTACTGAATAAGAAGGCAAGGAAGGTTGAGGTATGTAGGTACCAGGGAGTTACCTCAGAAACTGTCAAGCTTGGTACCACAGAGTGTGAAAGAGGCTTCAGCAGTGTTTAGTTTGAGCCGGTGGGGGCCTCTGGCACTTATTTTTGAGGCCCGGCGCTTATTATTTTGCATCAGACATTTACTGAGCACAAGAATGCTCAAAGTGTTCGACACGATAGAGTGGTCTTGTCTCTTCGCTGTCCTGACGAAATTGGGTTTCGGGCCTGGTTTCGTCGGCTGGGTGCGGCTCCTGTACTCCAAGCCCCTGGCACAGGTGGTAGTTAACAACAAAAAAACAGGTAAGACTTGAGCTGGGGATATTGAATTATAATGTTTCTAACATTGGCACATATCTAAATCTTTGCCACAAACTGAGACAAGCGGACTCAGGCACGCTAGAATCTTTGGTCTGGCTTTAAATCAGCCAGAAAAACCCTGGAGGTACGTTTGGCTGTCTCTTCAAGGACTATGTACATCAAATGTCGGCGAGTGAGCTATGGGCCCTCAACCCCAGCCGAGCAGCATTCAAAACTGCCATCAAAAAATGTGTGAGAATGAGCTCCCTCACAATGGATAAGGCACTCTTTACCAAACGTAGTCATGCTTGGGCTCTTGTAAATTCTTACAGACGGCTAGCCCCTGCAACTTATCTGTCTTGCACATACTCACTGTATTTAAAACGTAGCTTCATGGCAATCAGGATGGGTGACTGGCGCTTTTTGCAAGATCTGCCCCCCTGGCGGCGTATGGCGGAAAATGTAATTTGCAGAGGGTGCGGCAAGACAGCCGAAACCCTGCTACATGTAGTTTGTCTTTGCCCAGCTTTTATATAGACTGGAAGACTACCCTGCCTATAGAATGGACAAATGGTTGTTGCCGGGGGTAAATATTATAGAGCTCTTTACTCTAGGCCCCAAAGATATCACCCTACGGGACAAACAAAACATTCAGGGGCAATTTGGCATGTGGCCAGTAAGAGTCTGGGGTGGGATAAGAAATTCACTCTGGCTACCCCCCTATGGGATTCGGAACACTGGGTACCATGGGTAGCACAAAAGAGTTTGACAAGTGGGATCTGATTGGACTCTCTACCATCGGGGACCTATGGAAAAATGGTGAGATGATTCCGTTCGCCGATCTGTAACACAGCTACAAACTCGCAGACTCGGAGTACTTCAGGTTATTTGCAAATCAGACATGCCCTGCAGTCGAGTCCGCCCAAAGACACCTTCCTACCCGAAGCTTCGCCACTAGAGGACAGACACTTAGATGGCTATTTGCCGGATGGAGTTATATCCTTGACGTACAAAAACCTGATAAAAAACACCCCAGGTCCTCTGATTCTCCTGTGACAACACTGGGAGGGTGACGGGCTGGAGATAGACGATGAGGAGTGGCAGGAAGCTCTGGCCTCCCCAAAGGAGGTTGCAATCGCTTCCAGACTGCGTCTGGTCCAGTTAAAAATCCTCCACAGTATATATGTTTACGGACCAACCCTGGTTAAAATGGGAAAGATAGATGAGGGCAGCTGCAGGCACGGATGTGGGCGGCTTGGTTCATTTATGCACATAATATGGGAATGCCCCCTTATCCATTCCTATTGGTCACGAGTGCACAAATGTATGAGTCATGTGTTGGGGTAGTCAAGAGATGTCTCTTGAACATTTGGGAGCCCACTGACCTCAACGGCAGGGATAAGCTCTGTGCTACACTGGGCCAAATGATAGCCAAACGGAACATTGCGCAGCTGTGGGGAGCGAATGAACCACCCAGGGTTGGCTCCTGGAAAAGCGACATGGACTGGTGCATGTTCAGGGAAAAAACGGTTTATGTCTCCTGTGGGTGTCCCAGGAAATGGTCCTCTATATGGGGCAAATGGAACAGTTACCGTGGAAGTATATGTACTCCCCCCCTTGATCCTGTTTCAGATGACCAACTTACACCATAGTCATTGTTGTCAGATGGAAAAATCAGTATGCTTGTACCTATGTATGCTCCAGACTCGAGATGTGTATGCATTTTTCATGCCCTGTAATGTCGACTTTGTTGGTTAATAAAAGGAAACATAAAAAAAGGAATGCTCAAAGTGGAAAGACAGAGGAAGAGAAAGATGGAAAAACGAGCACAAACGTAGAAAGCAGGGGCAGGGACTGTCTGGAAGCAGATTAGAGGCATGAGGTGCATTTAGGACTGATCAACGATAGTATTGGTCATGCCATCATTTAATTGCACTGGCCACAGCTTCCAAGCAGAGCTTTAGGCACCTGCACTAATTCTTTTACAAACGAAGCACTGGCCTGCTCCAGAGTTAATACAGTTCTGTCCTATTCTAGGTGGTTATTTTTATAACACAACCTATATCATAACAAAGGGTTTCAAAACAATGCAGATCAACAAAATCATGGCAGAGGAACAATGTTAAAGAGTGAAGAGAGCGACTGTGAAGAACCTAATTCCTTGTATATCAGCATTACCTTCACAGCCCCAAGGTTAACTCATGAGGTTACCAACAACCGCAGGCATGTGAAGTGGGAAGCTGTGTGTTCTTCCCCGAGGTGGTCGTGAGCATGTATGCCACCATTGTTTCTCATATCAAACACAAGGAGAAAATGGACGGAGCACTGAAACTTTTCAGACACTCACTTCCAGTCATAGATCTGGGTTGAATACATCATCGTTCTTTAGCTCACTTCGCCACCCCAGTTCAGACCCAGCCATATGCACATCAGTCTTGACCCTGTATCAGGGGAAGAGTCCAGCCCACATTGCCAAGCCAGGTCTTCCCTGGACAAGAATCAAGCATTCTGGGACTGGTTTGGGGCTAACACACCTAATCAGCCTGGCTAGCTTGAATCCAGTTGCAAACTGAGCAAGGGACCCACATCTGGGCATACCCTTCCAACTTAGGGCAAACAAAGCAAACACAAGGAGATGATGGACATAGCGCTAAAACCTTTCAGACACTCACCCCAGTCACAGATCTGGGTTGAATCCATCATTGCTCTTTAGCTCACTTCATCACCCCAGTTCAGACCTAGCCATATGCAAATCAGTCTTGACCCTGTGCCTCATGGGAACAGTCCAGCCCAAACTGCCAAGCCAGGTCTTCCCTGGACCGGAAACAAGCATCCTGGCACCGGTTTCGGGGAAACAGTCTGGGTCCACCATCTCCTTTGTTTGCATTGTTTCTCATATGGCGGTGATATCTGACAATTGGGGGAATAACAACTTGATTGTCGCTGAGCATGCTAAGTAATTTTCTGGCCTTAAAAACGTCTTTCTTAAGAAGTTCAGGAAGGTCCCTGAGAAGGCCAATTAGTTTGGGTGGTTCTCCCAACAGTGTAGAGTGGCAAAGAGTAACTTTCTAAAGGCAATAAAAAAGGAGCAAGATGTCAGGTACGCCAGGTTGTCAGTAGCGCCCAAGCCAATCATACGCCACTAACCTGTATAGCAGAATCCAGCAGAGACGATAGATGATGAGAAAGTCCCTGATTCCCGAAAACCTAATCCCCAGCAGAGGAAGGTAACCTAACTGCGTGAGATAAGGCCTGTGGGAAAAAGGGAAGTGGATAACATAAAAAAGATGAGGACAGGGATAGGAACTCTCCAGGATGAAGGTCAGGGTTGTAATCTCCTCTTGAAAAATAGATACCTGCAGACATAGGACGAGAGAGAGAGTAGGTAAACAGCGGACTTCTCTCCTATAGTGTAGTGAAAGCACAGGACCTATGCCTACCCGCCAGAAAGGTGGTGTCTTGGGATTACCTTTATTCCTGCGTACCACTCTAGAATTCTTCGGCACCCCCTTGACTGCCTATCGCCGTAAACACCCTTTATCGGGGTACCCCACAGTCCCCTAAGTGCAAGGTCACAATTCGGAACTAAGCCCTCGGGAAGTGATACTCTCTCACCCCCGCTTAGTCAGCGACTGAATGGGTCCATACGTGAGCCCTCCGTAAGTGCTCAGTCACAGTGAGAAGGTAGCTTCGAAATAAACAAAAGATAATCCCCTCCTTGGGATTTCGTGGATAATTGTCCAAATGCAAGGCAGGACGGCAACGAGGCACTTAGTGTCCGTGTCTACGTTACACAGTCCCCGCAATGTCAGGGTCCAGGGGAACAGGTAATCAGGGATATAACACTGTCTCTAACAGTCTCAATAAAGTTTTGTTGCCAATGCAACACTTGTGCCTCACCAGAAATGCAGGAGCCTCTGCCTTTCAAATACCTTGGCGTCTCTCACCCGCCGATGACTCAGGCTTGCAGGCTTGCTTCCACCGGGATGCGGGACTCGCGTCTCTTACCCGCCGATGAATCCGGCTTGCTTCCACGGGGACGCGGGACTCGGCCCGTCACAGGAAAGGCTGCGGAAATGCTTCTCGCTGGAATCCGGCGGGGAGCACCTTCCGCCTCGAACATCCACAAGCTCTAGGATTGACAAGCACCTTCCGCTTCCAGCGGAAGTGCTTATGTAGAAAGGGTCTTCGGGTGCGCCCCAGTGCATGCAGGGAGTTGTAGCTCGGGAAACCCTGACCTCGGGGAAACGCGGAAACACTTCCTGTCTTTTCCTGGTAATAGGCACGTTCGGGGGTGAGACTACTGGCGATTGCTACACAAGACGGGAGATCAGGGACTGCAGAGTAGCATACTGGTCGGCAATAAGGCAAGCTAAGTCAAAGTGGGAAAGCAAGATCTCCTAGAATCCTCTGCCAATAAAGACTCAAGGACATTATGATGGTTAATGAGTCATGATAGTGGGACCTCAGTTGAGCCAGTGGAGACATCTATTCTGCCATGTACGTGGGTTGCCCATTTTGTGAATCTTTATTCCCATTCACAAAAAATCAACTTGATTCCTATTAGTAGTGAGGGTGATTTTGTCTGTTCCCCTGAGTTCCCCTTTTCTCTTGTAGTTTTCACTTTAGCTGAGACAGTAGCAGTTGTCTTCTCCCAGAACACCATCAAGGCACCAGGAATGGATAAGATCCCAGTAGATCTCTTTAAACCTGATCAAAGTATTTGAGTCCCCAACATCAATGCTGTCTCTAATGCAATCTCAGCTGGTGCAGCAATACCTGTCTCGTGGAAAGTGTCAGCAATTGTTCCCGTTTTTAAAAAAAGGAAGCCCAAACATCTTGTTCAACTACTGCCCAATTAGTCTCATTGACAAGCTTCAAAATGTTTACTGCAAACAGGTCCTGGAGAGGGTTCTAGTATGGATTGATGAAAACCACATCCTTTCCCACCTTTAGGCAGGATTTAATTCTAAAACCAGCTCCACTGACCAAGTCTTCCGCTTCTTGATGACTAAGTAGAAGACTGTGGACGTTGGTGGAGGAGCCGTTTTTGTTGCGTTATTGATCTCCAAGCTGTTTTTGATCTGGTTCCTAGGAAAAAAACTTTCGAAGATACTTCTTGCGCTGTGGATTCCCTGTAACTTGCTAAATATTATTGTGCACTTGCATGAGGGGAACTTTGCCAGGGTTCTCTATGGTGTTAACAACAAACTAGCTCAGGAAATCGTCATTGACAAGTGTGTCCTCCAGGGTTGCGTCCTGGTTCTTACTCTCTTCCTTCTGGACATCAATAATTGTGTTAAGTTCTTGACTAATTGTTCTAACAACTCTCCCATTCTAGCATGCCAGACAATTCTCACCCTCTTAGCTGATGACACTCTTTTGCTTGGTAAAACCAGGGCTGGTTTGCAAACTCTTGTTGGTAGATTTAGGACATTTTATAGGCTACATGGCCTTGAAATGAATGCATCAAAAACCAGGCTGCTGCCCAATTGCAAGAGGAAGAGAGAAAGGGGAACCTTTAGCCTGGGACAGGAAGTGCTGGAAAGGGTTAAAGAACCCAAATACATGGGGACTCATTTGGCTGACTCTGATCATGGGCACCATAGATTTCCAGCAATGGAAATCTATAAAGCTCAACCAAGGGGCGCTGCACTGTATGGCGCAGAGTTATGGGGCCATTGTCCCACGGATCCTCTGGGGACCAGTGAGAACAATTTCATAAGAGCTTTTACAAGTATGGGGAGAGGCACCTCCTTAGTTCTGCTTAGATTGGACCTCGACCTTAAGCCTGGTTCCGTGTTGGCTTCATTAAGGCTACTACTTTATTGGATTCGCAAAGGGGCTGCCGAGGAACTACAATTTTACATAGAGGGTCTTGTTGGCATCCTAAACCTACGTAGCTCCAAGAAGGTCGAGTGAGTAGCCTACATTAAAAAATCATTCTACAACCTGGGTTTAGGTAATCTCTGTGAAAGCCTTCCTCCATCACATCTACTGCAGTTATTGATGTTAAAGCCAGAGTTATAGCCCAGGTTGAATTGACTAGTTCCACAGGCAGTCGCACAAGGCTTTTTTTTTACTGCACAAGAGCATAACTAAGGCAGAGGAATTTTTTTATTTCATCCACCCAGCTCGAGCGCTTTCTCTATCAGCAGATCAGGAACGGTAATGTACCCACAGCCGTATTAACATCATCATGAGTTTCTCTACAGGCAAGATCCAGCTTGTGCCCGTCATGCAGACTTTTCGATGGGACTGGGGAACACCTGTTTTTCTTCTGCCCAAATTATTCTAGACCAAGAGCCAGGTGGATTGTGCCTTTGTATCGGATTTTGGGGATGTCACACCGCACCAATGATCTTAGAGTCTGCAGAAGCGATTCTCCTAGTGTGCTAGTGACTGCAGTATCTGAGGGCCAGATGTATGAAGATACCATTTTGCGATTTCCTAATTGCGAATCACAAGGAGTCGCAATTAGGAAATCGCAAAACGGCATGTATGAAAGTATGTTGAACACTTTCTGCGATTTCAAGGGGGTCGCAAATGACCTACCTCATGAATATTAACGAGGTAGGTCGCAATTTGCGACCCCATAGGGATCGCTCAAATCACAGGGATGGTGGCCTGCTGGAGTCAGCAGACCACCATGTCCGTGATTGCATGTAGATAACGCAATCATTTTTTTTTTTAAATGCAGCCTGTTTTCCTGCAGTGCAGGCAGTGGTCCGTGGGACCACTGCCTTTTTTAAAAAATGCTTTCACAAACATTCACAAAGGGGAAGGGGTCCCTTGGGGACTCTTCCCATTTGCGAATGGGTTACCACCTACTTGAAGTAGGTGGTAAAATGCGATTGTTTTGCTGCCGCATTTACAGTCACAAAACATTAATGCATACCGATGCGATTCGGTATTAGGAAGGGGCGCCCTAAACACGCCCCTTTCTAATACTGCATCTCAAACCCAAATTGCGATTCAGTAACCGGTTACCGAATTGCTATTTGGGTTTGATACTTTTTAAAAGCTTTTTTTCCGTTAGTAAACGGGCTGATCCTGCGAATTGGCCCGTTTGCGAGCTAAAAAAACAAGGAACGTACATCTGGCCCGAAATGTCTTTTTGCTGCATGTTCTATTAGACACAAAGTAACTGCTTAATCAAAACGACAACCTCAATTTAAGGGCTTCTCCATGCACTTGTTCTAGTGAAGTGAGTCTACTAGCTTATTTTTAATTGTCTTTTGACGGGGGAGTGAAGTGTCTTTCTTGTTTTCTGTAAATATATCGATTTTCATTGGCTTTTTTTGTGGCCTGCATTAATGTTATGGTTGTAGGGTTTTTAACTGGTTTTTATTTTTGAACTGATTCTTGTTTAACCTACTTTTCTGTGCTTGTTTTTTAACTGCTTGACGATGAATTAAGATGTTCGATCTGTAAATAAACTTGAACAATAACCTTGGAGTAACTGCAGCCATTAGGATAGAAAAGTTTACAAGCTTTTGCGACTAAATGAATGTATCCTCGTGATCTTCTGGGATCGGTTTTAGAAAGATGTAATATGAAAAGCAGGCCCTCAGGCAGCAGAGATTTGGAGGTTCAGATAGAGCTCCCTATCAATTAAAAATATAAAGTTTCTGACTAGGTGACTAGCCAGTTGCTGCAGGCCATAGGCAAGGGTCCCTAGAGTGGGTGACAGCACTTTTTAAGTTGAATATCAGAATTAGAAAGGTTTATTTTCAGATATTTTGAGCTTATAAACAAACCCACTGCAACCAGAACCTGAAGGAGCAATGTGGATGAAGCATCCTCTCCAGTCTTAATGCTAAAACAAATCCATGTGCATACATGTGAAAGTACAATCCTAATCCACAATGTTGATAGGTCAACAGAGTTGAATATACTTTAATAGATACTTACCCTTTTGTTGCCTGGTATTTGTTTGTCACCCGACACCTTGCCGCTTTTTCCTCATTTATGGTTTCCTGGTCATTCCCTGGGTATTTAATCATACCACCTCATCCTTTGTACATTTTACCTTATGATTTTTCTTCATCTGTTTACAAGTCATTGTTTGTTCCCTTATTATTGTTTTTAATGATGTTACCTTCACAAAACCTCCCAAACTGCCTTAACCCCAGACTATTTGCCTTTCACGCCAAATGTTCACCCCTAAACTCTTCATCTTTAAACCCAATCCTTCCATTCTCAATCCTACACCAGTCACCCTTCTCCCCTAAACCTTTCAGTATTCAACCTTAAATCCAAGGCCGGACAGGGAACCCAAACCAGCCCTGGCAATTATGTAGAAGCAGCCCCCTGGCGGGTGGGGGTTCAAGTGTGAAGCACTGCTGCTTTTGCTACTGGGGGCCGATAATGCAGCACTGCTGCATAACCGCCCGCCAGTAACAAAAAAACAATCCCCACCCTTCCAGCCTCCCGGGAAAATGACCGATACAGCCAGTCCGGCCATGCTTAAATCCTTCCCTCATAAACCATTCACCCGTATACCATTCAACCTTTATCCCAAATGCTTCAGCCTTTACCCATAAACTATTCTCCCACCACCCTTAAACTAATCTCTTATCGCCCCAAGCCATTCACCCTTAAATCCTTCCACCCTTAAAGCCTTCATCGTTTAACTGGTTGCCTGTCACCTTTGACTCCTAAACCCATCACCCTTTAACTGCCACCCTAAACCTTTCACCCTTAAACCCCTCACTCTTCAACCTAGGGTGTCACTCCTAAATCCTTTCACCCTGAAAACCTTCAACCCTCACCCTAAACCCTTCACTTTTAAACCCATTTCCTGTTACCCATCACTCGTAAACCATTCACTATTCGTCCATAAACCCATCACCCTTTACCCCTAAACTTTTCACCCTTTGCCCCTAAACACTTCAACCCTAAACCCTTCACCCTTAGTCTTACTCTAGTGTGAAAATGTGTATCCATATATTATAAGATATATCTTTTCTCATTGTAGAACTTGCAATGAAATGATAAAAAGTTTGATGGTTTACAACCATTTTACAGTCTTCAAGGAAAGGGCCATGAGGAGATGGCTTGGCAATGCGATGGATCTGAGCAAGCGTCATGTGCCCTGTTAAAACAACAGAGGAGACGGGGGAGGGACCCGTATGCACTCCCTACAGGACTGCTGGATAGGGGTGGGAGTCAGTGAGCCATGGTTTGCCTCCCGAAGCCCATGTGTAAACAGAGACCCAATTCAACCAGTTTTTCTCTTTCACTACTTCTTCCCTTCCCCCTCCTACCTCCTCCCTCTTCCAGATGTTCTTTCTATTGTCTGGCAAGGCAAATACTGTATAGACTCTGATAATAAATACAAATCCACTTAAGTGCCGTAACCCTAAGAAGCAGGCGGAGACTCTGGTGATTAATGGTGTCAAAGGCTGTTGACAGATCTAGCATTATCAGGACATGAGCCACAATAAGTTCATTGGGGATAGATGTTACTACGCCTTCTGTGCCCTGACCTGACTGGATGTCCGCTTGGAATGGGTCAAGCAGATTGTTGTTTTCTTCAAATGTCTGCAATCACACAGTTAAAAGTGTCATAGGCAGAAATGAGCCTCGAATCAGCTGGTTCATCGGGCTCAAGAGTGGTCTTATTTGATAACGGGATGATGATTGCTGCCTTGACTTCTGGAGGAACCAAGGCCAAACGTGTACTTTTAATTATCTGTGAAAACATAGGACTCATACCCTCTTTAACCTGAAACTCTAATTTCTTCAGCCAAGGATCAGGCAGTAAGCTAGAAGGATTACTTATTGAAACATGCTTGGAAAAATTGGTCAGTGAAAACTGAGAGAATTGCTCGAACACTGGAACGGACATACAGGCACATGCATCAAACCTTTTTGCGATCGCAAAGGGTGCGAATCGCAAAAATAGGCCGTTTGCGATCGCAAAAGTCAGTGTTGAAATGCATCAACTGTATATTTGCGAAAATCCATTTTTTCGCAAATATAAGGAATCGCAAAACATTCTGCGAATCAAATAGCGAATCGGTATTAGCGTGTCCCAATTACCAAATCGCAAACAACGAATCGCAAAATGTATGCATGACAAATCGCAAATAGCGATTTCCATGAAAATCGCAAATTAGCGATCGCTAAATAAGAAGGATCACAACCAGGTGGTAATCATGAGTGCAAATCACAGACAGGTGAAAACCAACTGAAACCCATTTAAACACACCCAGAATGAGCCAGCACTGTTCACAATGGCAGGGATTTACCTGATGGCGAGGAGGATGAGGCTGCAGGCTGCCGCACAGAGACGGAGGCGAATGAATGAGCGCATCTTCAGAGTCCGCATAACTTTGCTAGGCCAGCAAGAGGATGAGATATACGACAAGTATAGGCTCAATGCAGCAATGATCCATGACCTAATCAATGAATTGGACCCCATAATGCAACGACAGACACGTAGGACCAATGCCATCCCAACGCATGTGCAGGTCCTATGTTGCCTACACCTTCTGGCGTCAGGCAGTTTTCAGGGGGTCATTGCTGTTGCGGGAGGTGTGTCACAAAGCGCACTTTCAAGAATATTGAAAGCATTCCTTGATGCCATGATGGCCGTGATCGGGTCTCATATCAAGTTCCCTACCACCGCGCTTGACCTTGCAAAAACCAAACAGGAGTTCTACCAGATAGCTCGTTTCCCACATGTTTTGGGTTGTATTGATTGCACCCACGTTGCAATATGTCCCCCTGCAACACAGGAATATATATATAGAAATAGGAAATCTTACCATTCCCTCAATATTCAGGTTGTTTGCAATGCCAAAAACATTATCACTGACATTGTTGCGCAATTTCCAGGGAGTGCACATGACTCTTATATCTTCAGGCAAAGTGGCATACACACCCGTCTTGTCAGGGGAGAATTTGGAGAGGGACATCTGCTTGGTAAATATGTGTTATAGTTTATCACTGTCATTGTACGTATGTCAATGTGAAGCTGCCACTGACTCTTTGCTCCATTACATGTAGGTGACAGCGCATACGCCTTGCGTAATTACCTAATGACGCCTTACCTCAATCCCACAACTGCCAATCAACAGAGGTACAATGCAGCACATATTTCGACAAGGAACATCATAGAGCGCACATTTGGGCTGTTGAAGAGCCGATTCAGATGTCTACATAAGACCGGTGGAGCACTGAAGTACAACCCTGAACAATGCTGCAAGATAGTAGCGGCATGTGCCATGCTGCACAACATAGCGACAAGGGGAGGAATGGACATCGAGGTGTCTGACAGCGATTCGGAGGATGGGAACCAGCAAGTGCCACAACACCATGCAGCACAAGGGGCAGGCGCAGCAGAAGGGCGTAGGAGAAGATTTGACATCACACAAAATTATTTCTGAGGTGAGTAATGATGACACAGAAACTGACTATTGCTATCAGAGTATTCTTTAATCAAATAAAATTGCCATGAGTGTTCAAGCACACTTGTAATCTGACCAGTGCAATGGACATAAGTGGTTTGCAAATGTCAATTCACTTGTCACTCTGTGAAAAGTCAAATCCAAATAAATGGTTACGTCACCATAGTGGAATGCACTTGTACAAGCCAGTCTAGCGCTTTTTCCCACGAACACCCAGACGCCTGTCAGACCCAGCATTGTCATCCGTTATGTTGGAAGCGGCGGGGGTACTGCTGCGTGTGTTGCGTCTTCCTGCAGTGCGGACTGGAACTGCCACACTACTTAGGCTTGAGCCACCCTCACTACCCTCTTCGGGCGTGGAATTGTTGGCCGCAATTGTGGAAGCATTTAGCAAATCAACTGCATTGGTGACCTGGTCCAGTGCTTTAGCCACATCGCCGCTCCAATGGCACATTTCAGTTTGCATGGTCACAGACCTACGTGCCAGCAGTGCAGTTGTCGTGGCCAATCTATTGTTTGATTTAGCAAACATTTTCAATTGCAGCATTAGTTGACGATGCTGTCTCTTCTGGGATACATTTCCCTCATGCATCACCTTGCTCAGTTGCTGCACACTTTCTGACAGTACTGCTATGTTGCTAGCCATCTTGCCAACTTGCAATTGTACTAATCGTGTGTTTTTTGTCTGCAGGCGCTGCATACGGAGCATCTGTCCCTCAAGACCACCCCAGACATCACTTGGTTGCTCCTCCTGCTGTGTCCTGAGTGCTCTTCCTCTCCTACGCCGGGCTCTGTGATTAGTTCTGGGGACCTGTGGTTGTGTTTGTGTGATGGAAGTTGTCTGGCCATGGCTGCCACCTGGTGTTGCATCAGCCTCATCATCTTCACACTCCATGGTGACTAGGGATGGAACAGTAGCCCTGCGTGACTTTGTTGGACGTGAGGGATTTATTTGCACCACAGGTGTGTCCATCTGTTCACCTGCGCTGGTGTCCTGCATGTCTGGGGAATCGCTATCCACATCTTCTACACGTTGTGCATCTGTGAGGTGAAACAGTGCAACACTGTATTATTTCATGTCTGTGATATTAATTGCACAGTAATAAATTTCTGCCTTTGTAAATGATTTTATACTCTATTAAGCTTTTTTGGGTTGTTACTCTGAGATTTGACATTTTAACTGCTTGACCTGACTACATCTCCCATAATGCCCCTCACCTACTGAATGCATTGTGTACTGGATGTTCCGGGTCTGCACTTGGGCTGTGCTGTGGTCGAGTTCTACCTTTACATTTTGTAACACTAAGAAAACATACATTCATCTTACCTTCAGATGTGTTTGCTGCTCCGGACGTGTCCAGCTGGGTCACACCAACAACAGCTTCTGGCTGGATGGTGGATTCAATCAAGTCCTCCATGGGAGTGTTCCCAGTGTCTGTTGGTGTTCCCCCTCCTGTCTTCTTTGCCTCCTTCAGGCGGTCAGCTATGCGCACCTTAGCCCGACTGCGCAAGTCGTACCATCGTTTTTTGAGTTCTTCAATGGTGCGGTGTGTCACCCCAATGGCATTGACCCTGTTTTGGATCCGGAGCCAGATTTTCCTTTTCTCCTGCTCTGCCACTTTCAATGATGCCTTTCCAAACAGCTTGTCATGGCTGTGGACTACTCCCTCAATGAGGGTGTCAATTTCTTTTTCTGCAAATTTAATTTTGCGTTTCCTGCCTGTTTGGCTCTCCTCTGCTGTTTGTGAGGCTTCCATTTGATATCACAAGTTTTTCTTCTGTCTCTGTCACACTCCTGTTCTGCTCCCAGAGCCAGCTCCCTCCTCTCCCTGACACTGTGCACTGGAAATGAGGCTGGTGCTGCTCACTTCCTGGTTGTGATGTCATCAGGATGCATCAAAGAGCGACTTCGGTATTAGCGATTTCGCTAATTGCGAAATCGCTAATAGCGAGTTCGCAAATTCCGAAATCGCAATTTATTTAGCGATTTTTAGCGATTCGCAATATTCTCGCAATGTTTTTGTTGCATCGTGTTTTGCGAGTCTTTATTTGCGATTCCTTAAAATTCGCAAATAAGGACTCGCAAACTCTCTTTTTGATGCATGTGCCTGATAGTGTGGAGGCTCTGGTCAGAAGGTATAGAGGCTTTAAAATACATTCTTCTGATATGTTTTCCTGTATCAACAGTACTTTCATATGGAACTCCGCCAATAGTTAATAAACTCTTGAAAAAGGTGCCACCTTGTTTGCCATCATCATTGAGGAGGCTAACTATAGTGTTCTAAATAGATTTCTAGGCATGCTATTTATAATAGAGACTTTTGATGAATGACATCTCTTTTTGTCCACTCTGGCCATATATATTTTCTTAATAGTTCAAATTACAATGTTCTTCCTGTATCTTTAAACTTTCCCCCATGACACTTCTAATTTCCAAACAGTTTTCAATTCTTTTTTTTAAGCTCTAACAAAAAATATTTTAGTTTTGGAAATTTAATTTTGACCTGGATAGTCTCAAAAGACGCAGTCCATCTTCTTGAGCTATGGTGAATGATTGATTTAAATGTTTTAAGCAGGTTACAGGGTTATCAGAAAACATCCCTGAATCTACGCAAATAATATGCTTAATAAGATCATTAGTTAGGTCCTCAACTGACAGTTTCTTCCATAGATTAGTTGTCACAGAGTTAGGTCTGTGTGGCCTCCACTTTTTTGTCCGAATAATATATGGAAAGGGATAAAGAAGTTGCTCTGGCCACACAGAAGGTTGGGAAGTTTCCACCATGGCCCGATCAGAAGAGCTAAAATTGAGATCAACAGTATTGCAGCCCCAGAGTGAAGAACCGTCTACCTTGTTTGTTGCGTTAAAAGATTTCGGGTTAGAGAAAATAGGTTGTGTACTACAATCAAATTGTTCCCATCATTTATAATGAAATCCCCTAACAGCAAAAAATGTAATCAAAAAGAGGCGGTGCAGTTGACTATCAGCTCAGCCAACCAGGTATGAAGTCATTGTTCTGGTGAGGGGGTGTTGAGCCAAAATAATCCCTATATTCCAGAAGCTTGTGTGATATAATGTAAGTTGCTTCTGTCCCTTTAAAATGACTTTCTGAGTGCACATGAGTAGGAGGGCTCTTGTTCCAACTAACTACTATATCCTTGCTTTAAGAATTTAAAATGAGATGGGACTAGGCACTCAAGGAGAGTGGCTGCACCCTTAGATCTCCAGGTTTCTGTCCAGGTTGGAGTCATACATAACAGTTCTATATTTCTAGATTTTACTAATTAATTCAATGTATTCAATGTAAAGGCAGTTTGAGCCTTGAAAAATCCTGCCTGCAGCTTAGGTTTGTGGGGATCAAATGATAGAGGTTTTACTTTTTTTAGTGCAGTTGTAGCAGCCTCATTCTGACAGATGGAAGAAGAAAATGGAGACAGTTATAATTCAGCAGAGTAGAATGTACATTGGGAGTCAGAGGCTACACCATGGCTGATACCTGGTACTGGCCAGGTACAGACAGGCGGAGATGGGCTTGCCTTAAGTGCACCTTTAGCACACCTGTGGCTGATCCACTGTGCCTGTTCAATGCGCACTGTGAGAAAAGTCGATTATTAGATGGGGTGGTTGTGAGGCCTCACCAAGTATTAATGTCACTATTCTTTTATCGGGTCCAGTTAGATTACTACAAGTTAAACCTAAGATCAGTCCTTCGAAGCTGTGGCGCAGAGCAGCCAGGCTTATATGAAAAGAAACAAGCGTAAAGCATTAATCAGTCCCAAAACAGTCAATAAGTAAGAAGCACAACACAATAATAATTCCACTCTCATTTATTAAAACAGTATATACATTTATTTTTAAATACACACCAAAATTACAAAAATCTAATGATACAAACCAAAGTTATAATTTTGAAAGGTTTGCATAAATCCCTGCTGCAATTTTTATAAATCTCAGCTTTTCACTTGTAGCAGTAGTGCATGAGCCTCTAACGCAAGGGTTTGTGCTAAAGTAAAGGTTTCCGGCCGAGTATGGAGGGCAAGTAAGGTGCAGGTGCCAGGTTGATCCTGGTCAAACTTTTACCTACACACTTGCAACATTTTCTGGTTTTTTTATTGTGGTATTTCCTCCACCTTAAAATTGGTGATAGGTTCAACGTTGATGGACTGCCGAAGTCCAGCAGTTCGGTGGAAGCCTTGGTTGTTGATGGCGTTTGAGGCTAACTATGAACTGGCAAAGTAGCAGTAGTGTATGAGCCTTGAAGTCTGTGCCAAAAACTGTTATCTTTTTGCTTTCAGCTCTTAAGTTGCTGTTCTTAGAGGAGAAAAAGTACACTATAATACCAGCCAAGGGGGAAGGATCTGGGGGTGTGTCTTGAGGGCTAGGACTCGATCTCACATGCTACACCAGCTAAGTCCAGGGCAAGCCCAGTAGCGATTGATCAGCTGTGCACTTTACAGGTCCAGGACTTCTTTAGCATTTTTGTGCCTGAAGCTTAACAGGAATAAACGGTCACAGTGGGAAATTGATTTCAAATTCACGTACGTAGAACCGAATTCAAATACATTAAATAATTCAAACGTCACTGCAAAAACAGATGATTTCTTTTTTTATTTATAATTCTTTTTATTAAATATACATCGGTTCAAATAGACATTACAGAGGGTCCGCAAAGTTGTACAGTGCAATAATCATAGGAGGAAAAACATTAATCATTACATACAAGGGGAATGTCACGGGGTAAGGGGGTCATCCTGTACATCACATCTTGCCGGTACACAGGGCTCTCCACGATAGGTATTCCAGGGACCCCACACACAGGGCCACTTTTTGGGGCATCCCCTTGCCAGGTAAACTGTCTTCTCTCTGAACATACACCAGTCCAGGTTTCTTTCCCAGGCTTCTAGTGTAGGAGGGTGAGCTGCTCCCCATAGTTGAGCAATATCTCTCTTTGCTAGCATGAACCCTAGAGTAGCCCACTGTGTCTGGTGAGTGTTTAAGTCTGTGGGTTCCCAGATATTAAGAAGGCATCGTCACGCCTCCGGGATGAGGCGGACCCGCAACACCGTGTTGATAATGTCATGTATCTTAAGCCAGAAAGAACTGATCTGTGGGCACTCCCAAATTGTGTGTATAAACGTCCCTATCTGACCGCAGTGCCGTTTACAGTCCCCATTTTCCGACCACCCCATGCATACCAATCTGGGTCCCATAATGTATATTCTATGGAGGATCTTAAGCTGCATCAGCCTCAGACGCGCCGGAATCGCAACCACTCTAGGGGAAGACACTGCCGACTGCCAATCCTCATCGTCCAACTCCACCCCATCCTGTATCCATTTCTCTCGCAGCGATTGGATGGGATCAGCCATATGATTCATTAACTTCCTGTAGATCAAGGAAATAGTTTTTTCAGGAATGTGACCATCAAAATCCTATCTTCCAGCGGGGAGGCTTCCGGAGGGACAACCCCCTTAGGTGAAGAGGACTGGAGTGAGTGCCGGACCTGCAAGTAGCGGAAGTGTTCAGTATCTGCCAGGTCAAATTCCGTCTGGAGTGTATTAAAGGATTTGACGTCTCCGTCCCAACAGATGATTTCTTATAATTTAATTTGCATCACAGAATCGAAATTAGTCAAAATATAAGAATATGTGATTAATCCACATTGATACACATTGATGCTCAGAAAAAAGGGGAGGGGGGTTGTGAGTGCTCAAGGAGAATTGAGTGATGGTGTAAGCCCAATACTGATACCTCGGTGTACTCGTGGCACCCATCACTTACATTAACTGGAACTTCTCATTTTTTCCAAGTGAGTTCCACTGGAATTACAAATGTTTTGGAATTGTAATTGTAATTGTAATTGTAACTGGGTTTTGTATCGCGCCAACTCACCGACAGGTCTCAAAGCGCTACTGACCAAGTACAGAACAAAGATGGAATGAGAATATATGGGTATCAGGTCTAGCAATCGACTATTGAAGCGGGAATGCGTCTTTAAAGAGTAAGGTCTTCAAGGACTTCCTAAAGTGGAGAAGGTTGGGCTCTCTACGAAGCACCTCCGGTAGCTTATTCCAAATGATAGGAGCCTGCACTGAAAAAGATCTGCCTCCTTTAGTTGTTAACTTGAAGCGTGGTCGAGACAGTAAAAAAGATCCGGACGATCGCAAGGCGCGTTTAGGTTCGTGTATTTCTAGCCTTTCTTTTATATAAGCTGGCGCCTGTCCGTGGATTGCTTTGTGGCAGATACACATACTTTTAAACTCCACTCTCTGCACCACGGGCAACCAATGTAGTCCGTGGAGCAGAGGGGAAGCATGGGTCCTCCTCGGCACTCCAAAAATCAGACGTGCTGCGTCATTCAGAATAACCTGAAGACGGTTGATGGAGTTCTTTGGAAGGCCGAGATACAGCGCATTGCCATAGTCTATTCTAGACACTATTGTGGCTGAAACAATGGTTCGCAGCATATTCCTCGAGAGCAAGGGGGCGAGTTTACGTAGTTGCCTGATCAGGTTGGTACAGGAGCCAACTACAGCGGATACTTGGTTGGCCATCGAGAGTTCCTGATAAATTTTCATCCCAAGACTCTTGACATTGGGGCATGGTTTTGGAGTAGGTCCTAATTCTTGTGGCCAGAACAAGTCGCTCCAGGGGGAAGCAGAGGTTGAAATGACAAGGACTTCCGTTTTGTCTGGATTGATTTTCAGCAAATTGGATGACATCCAATTCACTGTAAATCGTAGGATGTCTTGGGCCACTGATTGTGCCGATGATGTATTATCGACACTCAGCAACAGCTGAGTGTCGTCGGCATAGTTGAAAACTTTACACTTCATGTTTGCCAGGGACTCTATAAATGGTTGTAAGTAAAGATTAAATAGGAGCGGCGAGAGCGCTGACCCCTGCGGGACCCCACAGACTAACATGCCCACCTCTGAGACCTGGTCTGCCAACTGGATCTTCTGCGTCCTTCTTGTTAAGAAGGCTGTTAGCCATTTAAGAGCTTTCTCTCCTATCCCAAACCTAGCCAATCTGTCCAAGAGCAGTGCATGGCTGACAGTATCAAACGCCGCTGAAAGATCTAATAATATCAGTGCGCTTGGCTTTTTACTGTCAGCCATGCATCTTAGCTCGTCCAGTACCGACAGCATTACTAGTTCTGTGCTGTGGTGGGCACGAAAACCAGCTTGCCGCTCCTGGAGAAGATGGTGAGATTCCAGGAGGGCTGACAAGGATTTTAGTACGTGCTGTTCTAATACCTTTGACAGAAGTGGCAGCTGGGAGATTGGCCTGTAGTTCTTCAGGCTAGTTGGATCAGCTCCAGGCTTTTTTATCAAGGGTCTGACGCATGCCTCTTTGAAGGTAGATGGTAATGATCCAGTGGCTAGTGAGGTGTTTAAAAGGTCTAAGATCTGGTCTTCTAGAAGCGGTATTGCCATCCGAAGGATGTCAGGCGGGCAGGGATCAGCGGGGGAACCAGATTTGATGGATGCTACGAGTTTTCTCAGAGTAGTAGAGTCAATGTAGGGAAAGCTGGTGAAAATTGGAGTTAAAGAGTCTGGGAGGGGCAGTTGTTCGATGTAAGGGACTGGATTATCCTTCTTGATATCAGACAAGATGGTCGCTACTTTTCCAAGGAAGTATCCCTGAAAGGTATCGCAATCAATCAGGATATCTGCCTTTTCCTCCTTCTTACTCAGCTCTCTCAGAATTTGGAAAGTCTGTCTCTGAATATTAGTAGCGTTATTAATACGCATCTCATAGTAATCCTTCTTGGCTGATGTAATAAGCTTTTTATATACTTGAAACGATGTTCGATATGATTCCCTATCGGTATCCTTTTTAGATTTCCTCCAGCATCTTTCGAGATAGCGAAGCTTTCTTTTTTGTTCGCGTAGACCTTCGGTGAACCAGGGGGCTCCTTTCTCTACACCTTTTATTTTTTGTGTCTTTTCAGGAGCTAACTCATCAATTGATTGCCTAAGGATGGTTGTTATCATATTGTACTTTGAGTCTAGATCAGTACTATCAGAGGGGATTATAAAGTTCTGTATGTACTTGGGCATGGTTTTGGCTAGGGTCTCAGAATTCACTTTTTTCCATTGGCGCACTTTTTTAGTTTTTAACGGTAGTTTGACCTGGCAGATATCTTGCGATAAGTCATAGGAGATAAGATGGTGGTCTGACCAAAAACAAGGTAAGATACTAGTGATGGCTGCTCTTGGTGTCGAAGACCAAATAAGATCTAAAATATGGCCTTTTATGTGGGTTGGAACTTCCACAAGTTGTGTCAGTCCGAGAGCGGTCATGATGGTCTGTAATTTCTGGGCTGACGGATCTTGATTGCTTTTATCCCAGTGGACATTAAAGTCGCCAGTTACCAGGATATTTTTATAACGTGTGCATAGGTCTGATATAATTGGATAAAAGAGATCATTGAACATGGGAGTACTTTGGGGTGGGCAATATACTGTTAGCATAATGAGACAGGAATTGTTCATGGTAATTTTTATCCCCAGTAAGTCAACAGTATTTATGGTCTCAGATAGGATCTTTGTTACCATATATTGCCTTTTGAAGATTGTTGCTACACCCCCACCTCGGGCCCCCTCTGGTCGATTATGCCAGACCATATCATACCCACTGGGAAGGGCGGCGATGATATCCGGGGAAGAGGCATCACTCAACCAGGTTTCGGTGAGTGTCAGGATATCAATAGTCTCCTCCTGTAGAAGGGTGAAGATCTCTAAGTGATGTTTCTGCAGTGACCTGGTGTTAAGGGTAGCCAGCTTCAAAGGGGTTGAGCGGCTTAGGTTCTTACAGCTAGAGATATGCAAGATGTTGTGTTCCTTGAGTGTAGCACATACACTCGGGGATAAGGTATACCTGTCAGAATTCAGTCCTAGGAGATCCGCTGAGGTATAGCAGGTGCGTGTGCCAGAGTCCCCAAGCCCTGAGCCCGATCGTGCGCGGACAGGCGCAGACGGGCAGGACTCTGGCACGACTCCGGCGCAGGTCCGGCGCGTCCGCTGGTCGCGTCCGCTGCGCGGAGCCATCACTGTCCGTTTTTATAGCGCTGACGATGGCCTCACTCACCCAGCCCGACCCAAGATGGCCGCCAAACTCGACGCCCAGAGCTCTCGGCGTCAATACTCAGCCGAGAGCGGGACTGGAGCTGCAGGGAAGGGGTAGGAGTGAATTCTAGGCGCTACTAAGCGCTGGGGGGTCACAGCACACCAAATAAAATCAAGGTGTGAAATTCACGAACAAAATGCCAAACTGTTAAAAAATACGTTTTGCAGACAAGAAAAGACAGGAGACCTCCCGGCTTCCGCCTCAGGAGGGAAAGGTGCGTACAGTGTCAGAGTTACTCGTTACCAACACCTGGCGCCTTTTATAGCGCTGACGATGGCCTCACTCACCCAGCCCGACCCAAGATGGCCGCCAAACTCGACGCCCAGCGCTCTCGGCGTCAATACTCAGCCGAGAGCGGGACTGGAGCTGCAGGGAAGGGGTAGGAGTGAATTCTAGGCGCTACTAAGCGCTGGGGGGTCGCAGCACACCAAGTAAAATCAAGGGGTGAAATTCACGAACAAAATGCCAAACTGTTAAAAAATACGTTTTGCAGACAAGAAAAGACAGGAGACCTCCCGGCTTCCGCCTCAGGAGGGAAAGGTGCGTACAGTGTCAGAGTTACTCGTTACCAGCACCTGGCGCCTTTTATAGCGCTGACGATGGCCTCACTCACCCAGCCCGACCCAAGATGGCCGCCAAACTCGACGCCCAGCGCTCTCGGCGTCAATACTCAGCCGAGAGCGGGACTGGAGCTGCAGGGAAGGGGTAGGAGTGAATTCTAGGCGCTACTAAGCGCTGGGGGGTCACAGCACACCAAATAAAATCAAGGTGTGAAATTCACGAACAAAATGCCAAACTGTTAAAAAATACGTTTTGCAGACAAGAAAAGACAGGAGACCTCCCGGCTTCCGCCTCAGGAGGGAAAGATGCGTACAGTGTCAGAGTGTTTCAATGGGTCACATTTTGACCTTTGTTCTCCTGCTCTGATATTTTGTTTTCGTTTAGGATCTTACGGGCCCTCATCTTGATAATACAGCCTGAGTGCACGTGCTGTCATCTAATGGTAATTACCCTTGACTACATTTTGATATAGCATCACTTTACTATTGACGTCACCTAATTTGAGCCTATTTATTTTTAGGTGGTCCTTTCCCCTCATTCACCATTTCCTTGAGTCTTGATGAAGACCCCCCAATAAGGATGAAGCTACCTTTATGATTACAGTGGTCGAAACGTTGACATATTGTTATTTATATCAAGCATAGGCGACAGAGACATGTTTATCTGTGCCTGGGTCAGAGCTAAGGGCATAACCCTGAGGTGTGTTCAGTATAATAAGCAACTCCCCCTGAAAATTAGGCGCAGCCCTCACCATCCTCAGTTCATTCCTGTCTAATAGAGAACACACTGTTGCATTCAGAGGTTTCACTTCTAATCTGTTTTTTCTTCTCTGTGGGGTGGCTCAGGGATCATCGTTATCCCCCACACTTTTCAACACCCATGCCACTCCCCTTGCAAAATGTATTCGATTACGTGGTTTCACTGCGGTTTCCTATGCCGATGATACGCAAATAGTTGTGCCAATTTCATCTGAAGTTGACGCCAAAAATGCAAAAACTGTTTGGCACATATTGCAATCTGGATTCAGGATAATTGTCTTAAATGAAACTCAGAGAAAACAAAGGTAATGCTCTTTGGTAATGATATCTCATTTTAGAATGAGTCATGGTTGCCCTTTGATCTTGGCCCTCTTCCATCTCCAGCTCGGAAGGTGAAGAACGTGGCGGTTATATCCGATGGGCAGCTCTATTATTCTGAGCCAATTAACCATATTACCTCTTCTTGTTTCCATCTACTTAAGATACTTTAAAAAGTCTTCCAGTTCATTCCCTGTTATATACAAAAAATGGTCAGGGTGGTCATGGTTCTTGACAAAATACATTATTGTAACACGTTATATTTGGGAATTCAAAAGTGTTTACAATCAAAGTTTCAAATCAATCACTGTAAAACGCAGCTGCTCATCTGCTCTCAAAAATTCCTAAATTCAGCCCTATCTCTGTGAAAGGGTCAAATTTGAGGCACTGTGCATGGTCGATAAAGCACTGTACAAAACTGGTCCCCTCTATTTTCAGGAGATCTTCTTGTGGCATGTTCCCCATCGTAACCTAAGATTAGGTGAAGCCAAATTAGTGGCCATCCTTAAAATAAAGAAGGTCAATTGGGGAGGTAAAAGTTTTTCTTACTCAGCATGCAAGCTTTGAAATTCCATGCCCTTCCCTCTGAGATCTCAATCGAATTGAGTACTTTTTTAGGAAATCATTAAAAACCTGGCTTTTCGCTTCTTGCACTAAGTAGGTGTCCCTCTCTGTGTCAACTTTGTTATAGGACATTAGCACCAAGACACCTTGGCATTTGCATGCTTTAGAAAACTTTTACTTATTTAAATCCAGTTCTGCAACATGTTTTCCCTGTTTTGGGGGAGATATCAGCCTGTCCCAAAGGAGAGGGCAGGCTACAGTGTGACTCGTACTTGCCTACCAGTAGCACATGCCCCTTTGAGGCTGGGCCAAATATGGCCACAGCCCTCGGATCATTCAGTCAGAAGAACGTTCACACTTCCTTCCACAAACAGGGCCTTTGATTCTTGTTCCTGGGAACCCTTCACACCTCGCTGAAAGAGGGCAGCAGGCTTTCACTGGTGAAAACTGCTGTTGTTAATCAGAAATCCATTCCAACAAACTTTATTTCGGTCGATGTAGGCCATAAAAAGTAGATAATATAAACAGTGGCAGTAAAAACACATAACAAAACCAGTACGAATAAATAAAATACAAACACAGCTTGCATGTTTAACAACATTAAAGTTCATCTCAGGGTGGGAGGTTCGTAGAATTCAAAGCTTCTTCTCGGCCTCCACCAACTACCACATCAAATACCCTGAATAGGCCATTACTATCATAAAAAATAGCCACATATCATTTTGGTATGATCAAATTTCAGTTCATTATTAATGTTAGTTGTTGGAATATGGAGAGGGTTAAGAATAGGTTAAAAAGGTTCAAATGATTAAAATGTGACAAAGTGTACACTATAGGAATGTGATAATTGCGGTGGTGGGTTTAACTGCACCCTACGACTATGCCACATGGAATTGAAAAATCGGGACACAACAAAAACAATGGGTGGGTGAGTATCAGTTCTCAGAATTCTAAATGCCTCCATACACTGCCTACACACCATATTTCTGCAGAGTGGGACGAGCCATCGCAGTCTGGCTGTTTTATAGCCAGGACAAAAGAAAAATACATGAAGATCCGTCTCATTGACACAATTGCAAGCGAGGCACCCAAGGGGGGTGGCTTTTGACCATTTGTTAGTGAAGGCACGAAGCAGCAAGGTCCCTATTCTAAACTGCATGTATAGCTTCCTTGCCATGGTAGGATGGATATCATCCAGAAAGAGCTCAATCTGATACTCAGCTTTAATACTTAAAATATCGGCTGTTAGGTGACCAAGTCCAGTGTTCCCCTGGATGTCAGCTAGTTTGAGCGACCTATAGGCTTTTACTAGTTTTAGGCGTGAGATTGTCAGGCAAACTACCTCAAGGTTGCTCCATAAGTTTGGAATACCTAGCCTACAGCATGCATCCCTTAGGTATAAAAACCATGGTAATTTACCCGCACCCGGAATACCCAGAATCTCCTTTAACTTTGACTGATAGACTGCTAGTTCCGGGGTCACCCACAGTCTACGCCAAAAGGTTAGTGGTCTAAGTCCAATCTCTTCCGCAATAGGTCTGCTTCCTAAGTCCAGGCGTAGGGAAATGAGGGGGGTGCTTGGCAGAAGACCTAACAGCTGTCTCATAAAATTATTCTCTGTCTTAGACAGTCTGGCAGAGGGCCGATAACCCCGTAGTTCAGTCCCATACATTGCAGCGCTCCCGGCTTGCACTTCGTAAATCTCAGCCACCGGGCCAGCCGGTTTGTGGGAGGAATTCCTATGAATTTTTATAATTCCCCCCACAGTCTGGGCTAGCTTGAGGCTTGCTTTGGCTAGTTGCGGGCCCCAGTCAAACGTTTCGGACAGCGTGACACCAAGATAATCAAAAACAGTCACCCTCTCTAGCAAGGTACAATTTAAGGAGGGATTTGGCCGGCAAGTGTTGGCTAAGTTGAAGACCATAAATTTGGTCTTTAATGTATTAATCTCCAGCCCCCTGTTTTTGCAGAATGTAGCAAAACTGTCAAGATCCCTCTGGATGCCCATAGGCGACTTAGGTAGCAGCAAGGTGTCGTCCGCAAACATCATTGCTGGCACCTTACTATGCACCAGTTTTGGGGCGTCCTTATCCTCTACCTCATTTAGTTGGGCAACCAGAGCGTTGATAAAAAGACAAAAGAGGGTAGGGGCAAGCACACACCCCTGCCTTACTCCTCTATTAACTGGGAATCGAGGGGTTAATTCCCCAAATTTCCCATACCTTACTTGGGCAAAATTGCCCTTGTGCAGTCTCCTGATCAATGTCAGAAGATGAGGGGGAATTCCCAGTTGTTTAAGTTCTTCCCACAGTTTGTCTCTAGGGACCAAATTAAAGGCCGTTTTCAAATCAACAAATATAAAATAGAGGCTGCCACCCTCTATTGATACCATCTTCCAATATAATAGTTGGAGCCTAAAAATTTGATCGATGGTAGAAATGTATTTTCTAAAACCGGCTTAATATGGACTCAGAATTTCACACTCCTCCATCCACACATGAAGGCGATCAAGGAGGATCCTTGCAAACAGTTTCTGGGTGACATCGATCAAACTGATCGGCCTATAGTTGTTCGGCAGGAGTGTCGTACTTTAGAATTTGGGACCGCGTAGGAGGCAAGGTCCTACCCCTGTCTATCCCGATAACAGTGATCCGCGAATGGTTAATGCGGTACGTACAAGTGTTTTTTGTAACGCTTTAGTTATGAATGCACTGTGTATACGCTATTCCACATCACTACGTGGGTTCCATTTTGTATCGGTGGCCATCTTATGGTTGCCCTCACATAGGCTATATAGCATGAAGCGAATACGGGCCTTTTAGAGCACATGTGCCTTTCTTTGACTTTTCTGTGACCTGGGCAGCTTGGCTCCGCTGCCCCAGGTCAAACTGGTCTCACGAGTTCCCCGTCCTCCGGCCACCTGTGATTAGCATCAGGGTTTGACACACCATAAAGTCTTTTCATCCTACACAAGCCTCCAGCTAATCTCTTTCGCACCTGACTGTTCCTGCTTTATGGCTTGTTTCCCCAAACAGGAGATGCTCATGTTTATTGGGGCCTATCGATATCTGATGTGGGATCTGAGCCTTGCTGTGTAAATAATTGCGGGCTGGCTTAACTGGAATGTGGGATGGTCATCATGACTCTGCCTTTTCGTTTGAAATGTATACATATAATAGCCATATCGTAAACTAAAGAATGTACGCCTGAGGCAGGATATTCTGTATTTAAGAAGAAGCCCGTTTCTATGTTTTTCAGCAGTCTCCTGAGAACATACACGCTGTTGTACTTCTAGGACGCCTGTAATTGGTCTGCAGCCAATAAACTGATCTTTGACTTCACCCAGAAGACTCTGTGTTTCTGTAGGTCTGAAACAGGAAGAACCCCGAAGTCATAGGGTGTGTTCCCCTGCACCACTGGGTTTAAAATACCCGGTACTTCAGTTGGCGCCCAACTCGGGACGATTTCAGCGGTACCGGTCCAAGCCAGAGGTTCGTGAGGAGCTTCGTGTGGAAATTCTGGAGGAAGGCCGCCACTTCATCGACCCCTGCATGTCGACGTGGTCCGAAGGTCTTTTCTGCGAGGTTCTCCGCGTCCCGACGGCTACGAAGGACTGCTGCCCTGATTAATCGCCCTGTTTTGGACCCTTGACGATTTTGGTAGAGCGAAACAATCGAGAGAGTCTTCTGGTGACGCCATTGATCATCGATATTCAGTTAAGTATAAGTGGAGCGTCTCCCAATTTGTTTGGTATCCTTCGGGATAAATTTGGTTTATTTGGAGTTTGCAAACCCCAAAGCCAGAGGACTCGTGTATTCACGAGACTATCGTATTCGATAATCCTTTGACGTTTGAAACTACACTAGTGAGCGAAGATGCCTGGTGCTAGTGTATTTGGTAATTGGTTTTGTTTGAGTTGTAGAAGAGATTTCCAGTTGGAGGATTCATGTCCGGTTCCTCCAATTGGAACTCCAACTTATGAGCTTTATGTAAAACATGGCGTGGGCCCCATTGCATATAATGAAATATGGATCCGATACACCAGAAAGGACGGTGTTTTAAAATGGCCCCAAAATGGTAGTTTCGATACAGATATCTTAGATAATTTGGAAGTTAAATTGTTTAAAAAGAAAGCCCGGCCGGCGATGTTTGATTCTTTCCGCCTATGGCGAAAGGAAGCCAAACAGAAGGAAATTAAGCTAGCGAAAAGAGATAAGTGAGAGAGAGGTATGTCAGTGATGCAAGCAGCTGTGCAATTTAAAGATAATGAGGAGGAACAAAGGAATGAGCAATTACATAGACAGCGCAAACTAGGGATTGATAAATGTTATCCTGTTTTGTCACCCCTTGTGCAAGATGAGACAAAAGAGAATGAGAAAGATTCCCTAATGTCCCATTTGCTAAGTTCGCCACCCCCATATGCGCAAAATGCCACCGCACCTCCGCAGCTTGTAAATGTGCAGCCTCCGATAAATATGCCGCAAGTCTTCCCGCAGCCGCCAGCTCCTCCTCAGCTGGCTCCTATCCCTGCAGGGCAGCCCTCTCAAGGGCCGCCAGTTTTGCTACCTGTTACCCCCGCGCTTCCTGCGACTTTGCCTAGCACGCCCGTGGTTTCCCCTGGCGCTCCTTCTTGCACTACCGCGGTACCTGTATCTGAATCTGTTTTTCTTCCCTCTGTCTATCCCCCTGTTTTCGCCTCAACTTCTCCTTCAACACGACAACGACTAGCTAATGTAGTTACTAGTCTAATGTCGCCTTTCTTTGGGTCATCTAGTGCGACTCCTGGCTTACAGCGTAAGCAATTGCGCAGTCAGCTGCCTGGTCCCGATGAGAAAGAGGTGTTAGATCATCTGGCGCGTAGGTGGATTGGTTTCCCTTCACTCTATGATGTGGAGTCAGTTGTTAATGTTTTTCATCAATGGGATGCCCCAAAACAGAGGTATGTCTTTGATAAAATGTGTGAATTCCTCTGTGAGGAATTGGAGGATAATGGTGCAAACCCAAACCCGCAGGAGTTATGTCGAGTGAGATTCGATTTCGGACAAGGTATGATTGTGGGCCCTGATGTCAATAGAGCAGTTGCGATCTTATTAGCCTTGAGGAATGATGATTGTCAACAGTCGTTGTTTGAACCAGATTTCCCTGTGGGGAGAAAGGGAAAAGCGCGACAATACCCCATGAGAGAAGTCCCTCCGGTATGGAAGGAAGCTGTTGCGGCTGATGCCGCTCGAGGTATTGCTGCTGCTCCAGCACATTTTCAACGTGTTTGGGTACACGTCCCATGGAAGCGATCTGAGGTGTTAGCGCTTAAACAGACATTACCTGATCCCCGTAAAAATCCTGCAGGATATTATAAGGAGTTATCACAAACTGCAGAATCATGTGTAATGAATTTGGCTGACATAGATATGTTGTTTGGGAATGTTGTTCCATAGCCTTTATGGGGATCCATTCGTAATGTAGATCATGCTGCAGAATTGGGTGATACATGGGCTAATATCGTTGCTGCAGACGCTAGACAAGTTGGTGGTGCAAAACCTGAGCCCCTCATAGCAGCGCTCCCTGATAGAATTATTACCTACATGAAAACCATGATGCCTGCGATGCGCGTAAATTGGGATAAACTATCCGCATGTAAGCAGAAGAAAGATGAGACAGTGTCTGATTTCTTCACCAGGTTTGAAGAAACGTTTATCGACCACAGTGGTCAAGACATGAGCACTGAAGGTGGCCAACGGTTATTTGTTGATAAATTTGTGCAGAATCTACTCCCCGAGTTGTGTAAGAAATTAAAAGACTCAGAAAGTTCTTGGGCTGTTTCCTCTTCAGCGCAAATACTGACTACTGCACAGTATTATGAGAATAGAGACAAAGATGAGAAGGATAGAACAGATAAGAAAACGAAAGAACTAAAGACGAAGGTCCTCTTGCAGCAGGCTTATCCACCACGTGGAGGACAGAGTAATTATAGGCAAACACAAGGTATCTATCAGCAACCCCAACAGTTTCAGAGTAATCAGCAAATGAGTGGGTATTATCAACCACGAATCCCTATAGGTCCCAACCAATGTTCGTATTGCAAAGAGGAAGGTCATTTTAAATATAGTTGCCCTAAATTAATGCAGCGTAACAGTAATGCGTATGGCGCAAGAGGTAGAGGTGGTCAGCAAGCTCCTAGAGGCAGAGGGCGTGGAAATCTTACCCAGAACGCGCGTCCTCTTCCGCCTCAAAATACCATAAATAGCTTTGATCAACAAGCCAATGCGACTGGTAATACAGCTCAGTACTACAATAATGATTATTATGCAGAAGACGACAATGTAGAAGATGATGGTTACTAGGACTGCCGTAGACAGAGAGAGGGAGTTGTTTCAGTGCCAGTGGATCAGAGTGGACCCTATGTTAAAGTAACTACAGCAAATGTAACGGAGCCCTTTCTGCTGGATACTGGTGCTGCAAAGAGTTCAATTATGCATTCAAAACTCCCTGGCGCGTCTTTGTCTGGCGAAATGAATGTCTCAGTAGGTTTTTCTGGCGCCCCAGTTAGGAACCCGATTTCTAGTCCTATGTCACTTTCTGTTGGACCTTGTGAGTTAAAAGCACCCCTCATCCTAACGACAGGTTGTGGTGAAAATTTGTTAGGCTTAGATTTGCTGAAAAGATTACATGCGACGCTATATTGTTCTCCCTCAGGAGTACAACTTACATTAGGCAAGAAAGTGATTTCCCCAATGTATTTGTCTAAAAATGCAATGCCACCTGAATTGTCATCCCTTCCGGATGCCCTCTGGGCTACTGGTCCCAATGATGTGGGTCTTTTGGAAATACCGCCATATGTGGTCACTTTAAAAGCCAATGTCAGATTGCCACGTATTCCCCAGTACAAGATCTCCAATGAAGGTCAGAAGGCATTGTTAGCGATTGTCAGTGATTTGATTAAAAAGGGTGTGATTGAAGAGACAAGAGGCAACGTTTGCAATAGTCCTGTTTTACCTGTCTTAAAACGAACGGACCTTTCACAGCCACCTGTTTACAGATTTGTGATTGATCTTAGAGAGGTTAATAAGATTGTTGTGCCACAGTTTCCAGTTGTCCCTGATATAACTGCCTTGTTAACCATGATTCCAGCCTCCGCTGCATGGTTCTCAGTGATCGATCTAAAGAATGCTTTCTTTAGCATCCCAATTGCAGAGGAGAGCAGAGACATTTTTGGCTTCAGTTTGGGAGGTCGCAGTTTCCGCTTTAAACGCGCTCCCCAGGGCTACTGTGAAAGTCCATCAATATACAGTCAGGCTTTAAAAGCGCAGCTTGATGCACTGGTTTTACCCAGTGGTGCTATCCTCATTCAGTATGTTGACGATTTACTAATCGCCGCGGATACTGAAAAGATTTGCAAAGAAGCTACCTTGTCATGGTTGCGTCATTTGTCTCCCTTCCATCACAAAGTGTCTCTCTCAAAGCTGCAATATTGTCGACAAGAAGTGACCTACTTAGGTCATCTCTTATCGAAGGAGGGAAGGAAACTGACCCCAGAACGAATTCAAGCCATTGCACAGTTGAGTGTGCCAAGAACACAGAGAGAAGTGCGTGCTTTCTTGGGCATTACTTCATACTGTAGGCAATGGATTCCTAATTTTTCCCTGTTGGCAAAACCTTTGTTAGCATTAACATGCAAAGACACACCGAATCCTATTCCATGGTCTGAAGAGTGTCAGAAAAGTTTTTGGGAATTGCGTAATGCATTGTGTTCAGCTCCTGTGTTGGGTACCCCTGACTACAGCAAGCCTTTTACATTGTATGTTCACGAGAAAGATGGTTGTGCATTGTCAGTGTTAACACAGCCTTTTGGCGACAGACCGCGTCCATGCGCGTATTTTTCGTCAACCTTGGACCCGGTAGCGAGGGCATTGCCAAGTTGTCTGAGAGCCACAGCCGCCGCAGCTATGTCTATTCGACAGTCTGCTGGCCTGGTAATGGATAACACATTGATTGTTATGGTTCCACATGCTGTGGACACATTGTTAAACAGGACCAAGACACAGCACTTAACTAGTGCGCGATTATCTAGTTATGAGCTGACACTGTTAGCAAATCACATACACATAAAGAGATGTAACACGTTGAATCCAGCTACACTATTACCAATCCCAGCAGACCTAGATGAGATTGAGCAACATGATTGTCTGTTCAGAACAGAAGAAGAGACGAAAGGGAGAGTAGATCTTAAAGATACTCCCCTGACTGAGTGTGATGGTACTTTATGGGTGGATGGTTCGTGTTTCAAGCTTCCAAATGGTGATACGACTGCTGCATATGCTATCACGACTTTGTATACGATTGTGGAAACTGCACGTGTGCCACAAAATTCGGCTCAAGCAGCAGAATTGATTGCCCTTACGAGAGCATGCGTGTTGTCTGAAGGAATGAAAGTGAACATATATACGGATAGCCAGTACGCCTTTGGCGTGGCGCATAGTTTTGGGCGATTATGGAAGGAACGTGGGTTCCTGACTTCGCATGGAGCTAAGATTCAGAATGGCAAGTTGGTGAATGATCTCCTTGAGTCGCTGACCCTACCGTTGCAAGTTGCGATTATGAAATGCAGTGCGCACAGGAAAGTCACTGATGATGTTGGTCGTGGTAATGCGTTTGCTGACGAAGTCGCGAAAGAAACAGAAAAAGATGTGAAGACTCGAATGTATGTTGCAGGCCCTGCCAGATGGGTTGGTGATGTTGGAATGTGCGAAAACACAATAGAGAGTGTAAAGTCCCTTCAAGCTGAAGCCACAGAGAAAGAGTTGAGCAAGTGGAGAGAAAGTATGGGTAAGTTGGATGAGAATGGTTGTTGGACTGATTTGTCAGAACATAGGCGATGGTTGTTACCTGATGCATATGTGCTTCCAGTGGTTACTATGGCACATGGAATGGCACATATCAGTACGAAAGGAATCTGTAAGTTGTTGGCTCCAGTATGGCAGAATACTGAAATTCCTAAGTGTGCAGAGAATGTGGTCAAGAATTGTATGGTATGCTTGAAGTACAACCCTGGTAAGGGAACCCCAACTCCAGCTGGTCATTTTGCGCCTCCATCATATCCATTTGAAGTTTTGCAGTTGGATTTTATCCACATGGAAAGGTGCAACAACCTGAAATATGTATTAGTGGTTGTTTGCGCTTTCTCAAAATGGATAGAGGCCTATCCCCTAAAGGATAACACTGCTCTATCCACAGCCAAAGCCCTTGTGAAGGAATTTTTCCCTAGGTTTGGAATGCCAAGAATGGTGTGGAGTGATAATGGGAGTGAGTTTGTGGGCCAAGTGATGAAGAATGTGTGTGAGGGACTAGGTATAAGGCAGAAATTCCACTCTGCAAATCACCCCCAATCAGCTGGATTAGTAGAGCGCTACAATGGCGCTCTAAAACTCAAACTGGCAAAAATCCAAGCGAGCTCAGGTCTTAAATGGCCTGACGCTCTGCCTCTAGCACTCCTGTCCACCAGAATGACCGTACACTCACGAGTGGGACTTAGTCCTTACGAGGTAGTTTTTGGCCGCCCGGCCAATGTATGGGGTGTGCCAAGGTCGACGAAATTCAGTGAAATCGAGCATCCAGTACTGTTTGATTACTTGCACGAATTGACAGCTAAACTGCGTGTTTTACACCAACAGGTGCATGATACTCTCCCCCGGCTTCTGAAGCTCCTGGACACCCTATCGAACCAGGCACGTGGGTCCTTGTAAAAAACTTCCAGCGGAAAACCAACGATGAGCCCCGCTGGATTGGTCCCATCTCGTGCTACTGTCTATAAGATCAGCTGTTCGAGTAAAGGGGAAAAGGAATTGGATCCACGGCGCCCACGTAAAGAGGATTCCTTTGCCTCTGCCGTACGACCAGTGGGTCCAGGAGGGTATCGCTGACTCTGAAACAGACACTGTACCTCGTTTTGTGCCGTTCAGTGATTCACGCATAAAAGGCACAACTTCAGCGCAGGAAAGTGACGATATTTTGCAAGAAGCTGTGCCACCGTCAATTCGATTGGACACTACAGAGCCTGAACTTTTGTTCCAAGATCAAACAGTACCTGGCCGTTCTCGGTACAACCTAAGACCAAGGCCCATGGACAAATAAATATTCTTTTCCTTTTACCTTTCTATTTTTTGATAAACAGAGCTCTCCCATCTGAAAGACTTTCTTGATTTTTGTTTTTCGAACCACCATCCGGGTTCAGCCGCAGGGTCGCGGTGTCAAGACTTTGGGGTACAGGCCGAAGACGTTAGGTCGACGGTTCTGGTTGGTCTAGGGCGTTCCCTGGACTGACAGGCGTACTCCTTAGCAGAAGATACTCACCCGCCGCGAGCGGCACGATTAGAGGATGGAGTTTTTTAAGATGGAGAGACCCGCTGAGGAAATGAACTTTCAAGCAAGAATATGTAAAATAATGAAAAGCAAACGTTTTGTGTTTTTATGCCTGTTTGTATTGTGTAGTATGGTAGTGTTTACTGTAGGATTTGTATTCTTCTCCTCTCAAGAGCCCATTGCACCCACTGTACAGCCTATACCTCCTTCTACCGTCTCCTCACACTCTTTTCACCCTCTGCCTGAACATGAGCAAGCTAGACGGTCTGAATTCGTGAATAACTCATTTATTCAGCTCTTGCACCAGCACCAACTAGTCATGAATACGACCAATTGTTGGGTGTGTGGTTTAATGCCACATACCATTAATAAGGGTATTCCTTATCTAGTGCTGCCGTATAGTTACAATGGATCGTCAAGGGCATTCCAGACCATGTTTCTCTATGCACTAGATGCGTACTCCCCGCGACAACCGCGTTTCATCAGACCTAGCACCAATAACAAAGCTTTAATGAAAGGAGTTGCTGATATGAGTAGAGATATCGATGCATACTCATCCATTCCCAAAGAAGAGTTGAGAGCTTATGTAGGGTGGAACGCGACGGGGTATAGTATTAGTCTAGGTGAAAGACAGCGGAAAATCTCATCCCCAATCTGGGTCGTACCCCACATAGGTCGGTTCTGTTTGCAAGGTAATGGTCAGAATCCTAGAGCTCAACTGGGAAGAAGTGACTGTACTGAAACGTACACTTTTCCGTCACAGTTTTCCCCTGAGTTTTTGGCTGCCAAGGGTACATATTTTATCTGCAATGACCGAGCATATACATGGTTGCCCCCTGACTTCTCGGGCACATGTTATATTGCAAATCTGCTACCGCCAACATTTACTGCCGCCTCTGACTATCACAAGACCAGAGTTGTGAGAGGCGTGATTAGTAAGGAGGATACTGCCGGTCAGAAAGCGGGAGACTTCTTTTTGGGTTTCCTGCCGTTTTGGGGACCTATGGTTAATAGTAGGAACCTGAGACAACTGACTCATGTGGTTGAATCCACTGTTAATGTTACGGCTGGTGCCCTTGGTAATTTGACAGCTGAGCTCCAAGCGGATCGCCTCATGACTTTGCAGAACCGCATGGTTCTAGACGTCATACTTGCAGACCGAGGTGGGGTATGTAAGGTTATCCAATCCAGTTGTTGCATTTTCATACCAGACAATGCTCCAACAGTTTATCAAGCCATCTCCAAACTGCATAAAATATCTGAGTCCATACACGTGGATAAAGGAGATTGGTCACTGGTGGGGTGGTTCTGGGAACTGATATCTGCCTGGGGTTGGAAAGTTCTGATGGTCATTGGAATGGTCTTAGCCATCCTTTTCCTGTTCTGTCTGTGCATACAGTGTGCTCCTGCGATATGTGGCCTCTGTGCTACATTATGTGTAAGGAAACCTGTATCGAGGGACGAGCTAAGTAATAGGATGATGCTACAGCAACATCTCCATGACTTCGTGAATATTGACCTAGACTCGGATTGAAATGAGTATAGTTATTGCCTATGTAAGGGCAAAAGGAGGGTCTGTCGTACTTTAGAATTTGGGACCGCGTAGGAGGCAAGGCCCTACCCCTGTCTATCCCGATAACAGTGAACCGCGAATGGTTAATGCGGTATGTACAAGTGTTTTTTGTAACGTTTTAGTTATGAATGCACTGTGTATACGCTATTCCACATCACTACGTGGGTTCCATTTTGTATCGGTGGCCATCTTATGGTTGCCCTCACATAGGCTATATAGCATGAAGCGAATACGGGCCTTTTAGAGCACATGTGCCTTTCTTTGACTTTTCTGTGACCTGGCAGCTTGGCTCCGCTGCCCCAGGTCAAACTGGTCTCACGAGTTCCCCGTCCTTTGGCCACCTGTGATTAGCATCAGGGTTTGACACACCATAAAGTCTTTTCATCCTACACAAGCCTCCAGCTAATCTCTTTCGCACCTGACTGTTCCTGCTTTATGGCTTGTTTCCCCAAACAGGAGATGCTCATGTTTATTGGGGCCTATCGATATCTGATGTGGGATCTGAGCCTTGCTGTGTAAATAATTGCGGGCTGGCTTAACTGGAATGTGGGATGGTCATCATGACTCTGCCTTTTCGTTTGAAATGTATACATATAATAGCCATATCGTAAACTAAAGAATGTACGCCTGAGGCAGGATATTCTGTATTTAAGAAGAAGCCCGTTTCTATGTTTTTCAGCAGTCTCCTGAGAACATACACGCTGTTGTACTTCTAGGACGCCTGTAATTGGTCTGCAGCCAATAAACTGATCTTTGACTTCACCCAGAAGACTCTGTGTTTCTGTAGGTCTGAAACAGGAAGAACCCCGAAGTCATAGGGTGTGTTCCCCTGCACCGCTGGGCTTTAAAATACCCGGTACTTCAGGAGAGGTGAACCCTTTTTGAAGACTGGGAACATTTCAGCCCCTAGCCAGGTTTCCGTGATTGCCATACCTCTCAAGATAGCAAAACAAACTTGGGTTTTGACTCGATGGCAGGAAGGCCAAGTCATATAGACTAAACAAAACAAAGAGAGTGCCAATGCTGCACTGAAATTTCAAAAAAGTTTTTAAACATGAACTGAATTAAACACGTCCATTACTGCCCATTTTTTTGGTTGATTTTAATCAAAAATATTTTTGCAAATTTTCTTATTATTTTGCACGGTTATATAGAAGTGATTAAAGCATTAAATAATCAAAAAAACAGATTATTACAAATATGTACATTACATTAACACATATAAATGACAACACCACTAGCGTACCTCAATCACTCAGACAACAACAACACTCACAAATCCACAAATATGAACAAAAGAATGCTCACTAAACACTGTAAAACAAACAATTTACAATTGTATGTACAAGATACATAAGGCCATCAACAACTAACACTTGCAGTACTTCTAAACATTTATTTTTAGTTGTTTTGACAGATGATTGGCCAAGGGCGAAGATAGGTCTAAATAGGTCTACGCGTTTCGAATCCCTTCACCGGGGACTCTCTTGAGGACCAATATTCTCTGGGAACAAAACGAACACAACACTAAGTTAGACCAGTTGGCCCCTCAATTCTCGAAACAATAATTGACCATACACCAAAACTCGGGAGCCTTACCTAAAGCTTGAAAATACACTACCCAGGCTTTCAGTGTGAGACGAAATTAACGTCCAACGACAACGATCTGTGAATAGTAGAGTGAGATTTTTCAGAAGATAGACAAGGGCAAGATCAGAGAAAAGCTTAAGCATCATAGCAAGCGTCTAATGGCCCCAAAGTGACCTAGTCTGAAGATCAAAATCTTACTTGTTGAGACAGGCGGTATCTCATATGCGCTTGTGTGTCTTGACTCTTCTTTGTCAGCGATGGTTATGTTTTCATGCGGAAATTAAGTCGCCAACTAAGGCCTGGGGACAGAAAGCGAAGCAAGTTGTGAGGCCGCGGGTGTTTAAACAATTTCACACGATGTTTTGGTTTTATCTGTTCTCAAGGTCCTGTTTACCTTTTCTGGTTACTACAATGCCGCCATCACCATCGCGCACCGTGCTCACAGCGCCGACGACTGATTCTGAAAGGAGCCGGTGACTGTTTGGTAAATACGTGTCAGCTTTCAATTAGAAAACCCAGTCTTAGTAGGGCGGGGCTTCTCAAGCATTCTGGGAGATGTAGTTGAAAAACCAATTTATGTTTTTTAACAATAGGCGGTAGTCAACATACATCCAAGCGAGATATTTTTTGTGGCATGAAGAACCTTTCGGCGGAATCGTGTGTCCATAAAAAACCATCATTTTGAAAAGGAAAACCGGATTCGTGTGTAATTCAACTACACTTTTTTAATTTATAGAAAAAAACTTTATTGAACAGTGTTGTAATCTCACTGTGAGAACAGTATGTGGCTGGGCGCCCACCATAATAGTTATTGGCTACTTGACAGCTCCTAAAAACGTGCAAAGGAGAAATGCTATCATGATGCTCGGAAAGAATCGAACTGAACTATTCGCCAAGTTACCTGACCGATGGGTGATCCGGTACTTAAAAAGCTGAATGTCCATAAATAGTTGGAGTATAATAGTCGGTGTAACGTACACAAGTTATAAACCGCCATTATATGATACATAGAACCCCGTTTTGGGTGCCAATCGGCAGAGTCTTGATTAGTTGAACAAACTCTGAAGGTTTCACAGATTGTAAATCTCGGATAGCTCGTTCAGTCCATCCACTGATGTATTAAATTTAATAATGAGCATAGCCTCTCTTTTAACCAGTTTGGCGTCCAGGTCACCTCCTCTGTTATCTTGTGTGACTTTAGAGATCACAGTCCATCTCACATCTTTTTCTGTGTGGTTGTTGAGATGCCAGTGGTTGACCAGTGGGGCATTGGGCACATTCTTGCGTATCCTTGATTTGTGTTGTTGGATTCTTAGCCTTATCTCCTGATTTGTTTTCCCGATGTAAAGCTTGTCGCATGGACACAAGATCCCATATACAACATATTTTGTTTTACAATTGGAGAAAAGATTATGTTTCCAGTGAATTTCCTTGTGGGAGAAATGGTTCCCTTCCATGGTGGAATTGCAACAGACACATGTCCCACATTTACGATGACCTTGTATAGGAGACAAATTGAGGAGACTTCTTATGTCAGGGCTTTTAGTTTTTGGAAGCGCAGCTCTTACTAGCTGATTGGCTATGCTCTTGTCTTTTTTAAAAGCAAATAGCGGCGGTTCGTTTAGTGAGACATCCAGATTTTTGATCAGGTGCCAATTTTGAGAGATGGTCTTTTTGAGCCAGTTTGATGTAGGACTGTAGGTGGATACACACACAATCCTGGAGGTTTTGGATTTATCTTTTCTCTCCAAAAGTGCATCACGTGGGGTCCACCATGCTCGTTTCATTGCTTTCTTCAGTAGTTTTTTGGGGTAGCCCCTGGATAGTAAGTTGTTTTTCAAATTTTCAGCATGGCACAGATATTCGTCCTTGAATGTGCAATTCCGACGAATTCGCAAGATAGCATTAAATAGTGGCCATAGATAGGGTCCCCAGATTTTTGGCTCTGCCTGAAATAGGTCCCCTGGTAGCTTGTCTAGTCCCGGAGCTTTACCAAGGGGAAGCTTCCTGATTGCATTTAAGACTTCTTTTAAAGTGAACCCTTGGGCCTCTTCGTAAACAATCCCTGGGATTATTAAGGATGTTTCGTCTTTTGAGACTGTAGCTTCCTCAGTAGTATATAGAGCTTGGAAATGAGACTTCCATACAGCCGCAGCAATGTTAGGCTCCAGGGCTGACTTCCCTTCGCTACTATCTGTGCACACTAGTGACCAGAACGCCTTCATGTCCCTAATAGATAGAGCTGTTTTAATGGCTTCCCATCTATCTGACTCCCAGTTCTTCTTTGCTTGTTGGGTACTGTCTCGAACGGAGTGCCCTCATTTGTTTAATTGAGTATCTATCCTTACATTTGATTGCATCTAAGAGGGCTCTCTTGGTCTTACGGTAGGTATTGTTGAACCAGGTTTGTTTGGCTCCCTTTTTCGCCTTAAAGAGTGTCAAAGGATAGAATATGTTGGTCAGGCTGGTTGTCAATTCTGCGTGCAATGCCGCTATCCTGGTGCTGGTTTGAGGAGAATCCAGTACCATAACTGCCTCCCCAGTTCTAGTAAGGGTGAAATAGTTAGCGAATATAAGGCGGCCACCTTATCTGGTGACTGCTTGACTGTCTCCCATCTAATTCTCCTTCTATTATTAGCGAGTGTTAGGTTACTATCTACAGGGGTACCGGTAACCGTGGATTATGAAGATCTGGGAACTCCAACTCTATAGTCAAGGCGTTGTGGTCGCTGTCCTGTCTCGGCAGGACAGCAAAGTCAACAACCCTCTGCCATAATCTTGTTTCTACTAGAATATAGTCCAGCAGGGAGGATTGTCCAATTCTGTTATAAGTTAGCTTCCCTGGTCTATCTAATTTAGTGTGGCCATTGCACGTTCTCAGGGAATGGGTTAATGTTACTGCATTCATCTGGAGTGCCTACGGGGTCCAGGCCTTAATCGGTTCGATTTGAGGGTCGGGGATTAACCAATGTCAATCCTCGTCACTAAAGAATGCATCAGTAGGGGCTGCAAGGGGCTCAAATTGACAATTAAGGTCTCCTCCTATAACCAGCCTTATATTCGGGGGGACAGTATCAATAAAGGTGTTCAATTGTTCGATGGTCTGAGATTCGTGGCAAACACTTACAGGACGGGAATAGATGTTAATGAAGGCAATTTTAAAGCTAGATGAAAAGGGAAGTACAGTACACTGAATATCGTTGGACAGGGGATTCAGCTGCTCCACTTTACAGTCCAGGTGCATGGCAACCCAGGTACATAAACCCCCCGAGGGTCTACCTCTCCCCCCCGAAATGGCTGAAACATTGAAAGTTGCATATCCCATCCTTGCAATGTCTTCCCTTGCCCATATCTCCTGGAACATACACACATCATAATTCTCCACAAACAGCCCCCATTCTGGACAATGCAGTTTGCTTTTTAGTCCGGCGATGTTCCAGGATAGGACCCTCAACTTGTGGTCAGGGCTAGAGTTGTCACAAGGGGCATTATGGCTGTAGAAGTAGGAAGTTTGGGTACCCTCCAGCTGGGCCAAGGGGGCTACTTCTGCTATTTCCAAGGGGGAACCTCTCGAGGGGGGGCTAAAGGTTAAGAGATGTGAGAACTGAGTTTCAAAATGAGTCTACACAAGTCCCATAAAAATCAATGGCCCTCCCGTGGGATTTCAGTTTGCAGAACCCCTAAGTCAACCGCATTACCACAGGAAGTATTCTGGTTCAACTGGCCACTGTTAATTTCCCCTAAATCCGTACCCGACCCCCGGCACCCATGTCCGGGGACAAGGCCATCTTTCACCGCAAGTCAGTCCACCTCCTCTAAGGCCCCAAACCTGTTCCCTACTGGAGTGTTAAATAAGAGAGGTCTGGGGGGTGGACCCACCGTTGGTTGTTCTAGAGACCAGTTAACTGAAGCACTGATGTTAAGGGTCCTGGGTTACTTATGACTGTGAGAATAAAAATAATCCAGTGTGTAAGCCCTAACCCCTGAGTAAGGTACATAGGGACAGGAATTCTGACCTGCTAGGGTTTGAACAGTCAGAGGATTACTACATTTTATGACTATACAGTCCCCTTGCATTGTCTTTTGTCTCTTACCCACCCAGCCAACTCTACGAACCATTAAAATCTCTCCTGCCCTGTCGTAAGAAAACTGCCTGTACCTGGCCAGCCAAAAAAGGCGTTTGTTCCTTAGGTCCAGCTGCGTTTCCTTCTGGCCGTCTTTAATATCGGGTACTCCTGTCAGTATAATGACATACGGAAGAGAGGCTGGGGGTAGATTTATAGTCGGGAGAGTCACTACTTCATGTCTTCTCTCAGCATTTTCCTCAGGGTCCATCCCTGCCCTGCTTTCCCTGGGCTCTAATCGAGTGGACCTGCTTTTTTGAGCCCCCTTATGGGAAGCGGGGTTGTTACTCCCTTTCGCGTTAATAAGGCTCCTGGGACCGGTATCAGTCCTCGAGTCTTGGGCCTTCTGGATGCCTAGCCTTTCTGAATTGGACAAAGTGGTTTCAGCTGTCTCTGTACTATGATCCTCTGCCCTACTGGGTCCCATTGGCACATTGGGGAGTACATCCCTCGAGGGACAATGCTTGCCTGGTGGGGTTTGGCCTACACTAATTGTCTGGGAGCTGCAGTCTTTCCTCATCCCTGGGGCTTGGGTAGTACTATCAGTAGTGTTGGTGTGCCTGTTAAGTCCCATTAAATACCCTGTGTCTAAGCGGTCGAGTCGATGGGCAAGCTCTTCCTTTACAATAGCTCTCAGCTGGGTCTCTAGATCCACTATCATGTTCCGTGCCCAAGATGGACAATCAGGATCTGCCCAAGGGTCAGTGGAGTGTCCTACCGCTCCCCCAGTGCTAACTAATTCATGCACACTAGGTATCTACTCTATGTTTTTCTTCCTCTTAGATCCTGCCCCGTTTCCAATTTTATGCTTCCCGTTGTTAGATAAACTAGTAGTGATTCCACCTTTACGAGTTGCAGCCTTCGATGGTACTTCTTGAGGTAAGGGTGAAAGGGACTCTGTTGGGCTGGATATGGGCTCTAATAACCTAGGTGCAGACTCGGGGGTTGCGGCTTGTGAGGTGGATTGCACTGGCACCGTACAGAAGATATCTGGAGTTATAGACAGGCGCCTCTCAGTCAACTCTGTTTCAAAGGTTACTACCGCTATAGCCCTCTGAAGCATCCTATCAATTGAGGTTGGGGGCATAGGAGAGGGAATAGGCACTTGGGGATGTTTTGCTAAGGATTACAATTGCAACTGGGGGACAAAATACAATCAAGTGGGTTAGTTAGGAAGGACACAAATAAATAATTAAAAGAGGGACTTAAATAGTCCGTTATCACAATGAAGATGGCTCAGTTACTATCCAGACTAATACAATGCATAGGTAGTTTACAAGATTTTTCAAATAAGTCACAGGGGTTCACTTTCCTGGTTCCACCACCAGCTCCTGCCAGTGAGATACTATAATCCTTGCTAGTAATGGGAAGGTTAATGGGAAATTGTACGGTACAGTAAGAAAATACTGGATGTTTAAAAGTCAGTTTAATGGCCCAGAAGGTCTTACCAGCGTGGCAGTGTTAGAGAATCAGCGTCAAGGGGGGTAGCTCTGCCCTGCCTCTTCCTGGCAATGACGGGCAAAGACGGGCCCGCCCTTGGCCCGGGTGATGCCCCGCGCGTCCCGCACCGCAGGAAAACTGAAGCAACTTTATGCGTGAATTCTGCTCCTCCCTCCTGGGAGAGTGATGACTTCTGGGGGATGGAGTCCCCTGTGCAGGCGATCCAGGCGACAGCAACAACGGCCCAAAGAGCGGCATCCGGCACTGCGGGAAGACTGAAGCGCCTTTATGCACGAATTCTGCTCCTCCCTCCTGGGGGAGTGGTGACTTCTGGGGAATGGAGTCCCCTGTGCAGGCGAACCAGGCGGCAGCAACAAAGGCCCAAAGAGCGACATCCGGCGCAGCGGGAAGACTGAAGCGCCTTTATGTGCGAATTCTGCTCCTCCCTCCTGGGGGAGTGATGACTCCTGGGGGATTGTGTCCCCTGTGCAGGCGGACCAGGCGTCAGCAACAACGGCCCAAAGAGCGGCGTCCCATCAGAAACAACTTCTAGAGCTTTGGGGCTAGAAAGTGGTGACTTTTTACTGTCACTGTTACTAAGTTAGATTAAATCCAACTTCAGCAATAAGTCGGATTTAATGTAACAATTAATTTGATACCTTGAAGTACTATATTTGGTGGTCCCAAATGGAAGTTAGCACTTAGCGGCTGGGCTAGTGTAAACCATTGTTAGCCAAAGGGAATACCTGCCTTACTACAGTGAAAATGAGAATTGTGAGTTTTCACTGTCAGGACATGTAAAATATAAAATAAACTTGTCCTTCTTTGTAATATTCTGCACCTTGCGTTATGAGTATGGAAGGCCTACCTTAGAGATGCTTTTTAAATATTAAATAGGAAGGTTTGGACTTGGCAAAAGGCTTATTTTGCCATATCGGCTAGCCAGTTTAAAAGCTGCCTGACTAGGCTGCAGTGGCAGATCTAGAGCCGTGCTTTCACTTTGTAATTGTTGCAGAGGCACAATAAGTGCTGCAGTCCTCTGGTTACATTTACTTACTAGCCTTGGGTACACTAGTACCATATACTTGGGACTTGTAGGCAAGTTGAATATGCCAATCACACATTTTAAGGGTCAAAGCACACACACACTGTGGGCAACAGGGCCCTTTGCACTTCAAGGTTGAAAAACCAGCATAATCAGTCCAAAAAGTTGGAGGGGGGATGGTCATAGAAAAAGAGACATTTCCTTAGACGCACCCTTTAATCAGCAGCCATATGAAAGGAGGCATTTACCAGCCAGACATCAATCAGGGTAAGAGGAAGTAAAGGAGCACACCACCCACTTCAAAGCAGGTCTCGCACGTGAAAAGTAAGCAAAAAAAAGCCAGGCAAGTGAAAGAAGGTGAGGTCCATGGCATGCAGAACAGTAGAAGTATTCTTCTTTTGAAAAAGTGAAACCCCAGAGTCTTCAAAGTCTGGAACAACAGCAGGGCACATACATACCTCTTTGGTACATTTAGAGCCTTATCAGAGGTCAAGCAGTGAACATAGATGGCCAGCTTTGGTGCCCCACGGTTTCCCACCAGCATTTACACTACAATGTTTATGTTCTTAGAGGGCTGCCCTGAACGGTCAGTTTAGAGCTCCAAAACAGAGGAAGTGACCCTCACACCACTACTGAAAGGCTTTCCTGTCTCAGAACTGGCATCCAGTCCAGAATCCCTCTTATCAAAGTACAAAACACGTGCATCATGTATGAAGTAGTGTCTTCTTCTCTTTCAGTAGCTGTCCCTTCTTCAACACCAACAACAACTAGCCTTTTCAGGGAGATTCTGGCACAGAAGCAATAATGCATCAAGCAGAAGTTCCTCTGAATAACATGCAGGCCTTGTGAGGTTCACTGCAATGAACTGCCCAGGCTGTTGTAATGGCTTGCATAGAAAAGGGAGGTCGCTTTTGTTAGCCCGGAAGCAGTTGTATAACCCAATCACGTTTATTTCCGGAGTGCAGCTCATGACCAGCAGGTTAAACAAAACTCTCTCCAGTAAATATATGAACCCATTGAGATGATGCACGAGTCAAATTGTGACGTGCAGGTCACAAACTGTGTTGTAGAGAAGGCACATTAACATTGCTACTAGATTCTGGTAACAAGTGATGCATAAATAAACAGTGCATATTTGAGTATATGCATACACACACACATACATCTGTGCGTGTATGTTTGGAAATTTTGTGCTGTCTTTGATGTTGATGTTACCGTGAAATTCCTTTCACATCCAACATGATTGTTACATCTGTGTCAAGAATGTAGTAAGAGCTTACTGTATGCCAAGTGTGGGCCCAAGAGAAAAGGCCATTTGTTCGTGTTGTCGGGCAGTGCATTCTAAGACACCACACTGAGTGAAAGGCTGACCCCCTTGTGTCTCTGCACTCACAGCCTCCCACAGGAATGTTCCGCAGGCTGTCTGGAGCTCAGCGCAAGAAGAGCGGAGTAGAATCGCAGAATGCAGAGCTGGATGAAAAATGTAGACCGTGGACGTCTTCACTTGCTAAGCAAACACCAGGATTTGCCTTATATGTCCTTTCCATGATGGTGCTCGGTCCATAGGATGTTATCTGATGATCTCAATCCAAGATTATGTAAGGCAGTTTCATGTGATGTCTGTTTCTGTTAGAACCATATGTAAGGAGGCAATTCTAAGTGAAGGATGCATCGCACAGTGGCGGCTTCTCCGCGGAGGACCGTCACCCCACTGCCAGGAGCAGCAAAGAAAGGAAAAAATAAAATGATAATTACGGAATGTTATTATCATTTTATTTTGTCCTCCTGCTGCAGCAGTGTGTGAGGGGGTGGGGCGGAGTTGCAGGGGAGGAGTGGTAAAACACTCCTGTGTGCAATGACTGTTTGATCGTCTCTCACGGGCCGCCCAAAACAGTCACGCCCACTCCCCTGTTCTCCATGCAGTCTGCATTACGGCCTGCATGGAGAACATGCCATCCCTTACAGCCTTTGGCTGAGCGCCGTGTCACAGCGCTCAGACCAATCACAACGCTCCATTGGATTGGATTGGATTGGATTGGCTAAGGGGTGGGAGGCTGGCTGCCTGCTTCCTGTTCCAAATTCAAAAACAACAGTTGATGGGCAGAATGCAGAACAATGTCATACATTCACCCCAGTACAGAGATCTGGGCCTAAATCCATCGTTTTTTTGCTCACCATGCCATTCCAGTTTGAACACAGCAATATGCAAATCAGTCTTGACCCTGTGCCTCATAGGAACAGTCCAGCCCGAACTGCCAAGCCAGGTCCTACCTGGACTGGAAACAAGCATCCTAGGACCGGTGTCGGGGTTTCACCTCTCCTCAGCCAGGATAGCTTGATTCCAGTGGCATGGAGAGCACGGGACTCACGTCTGGGCATACCCGTCGCACTCGGGGTGACAAATGCAAAAACAACAGTTGATGGGCAGAATGCAGAACAATGTCATACATTCACCCCAGTACAGAGATCTGGGCCTAAATCCATCGGTTTTTTGCTCACCATGCCATTCCAGTTTGAACCCAGCCATATGCAAATCAGTTTTGACCCTGTGCTTCCTGTTCCAACCTGGAGTCAAACACAGGTGAGCAGGAGAGAAGATGCGGTACCCGGGGGCGGCAAGGTACATTTTATTGTGTTATTATTAAGCAGCCCGCGAGCCCCCGTCCCCCCATGCCCGCCCCCCCACCCGCAAGCCGTGCTGGCCACCCCTGGCATCACATTGCATTAGTTCCCATTTTTTTATTCCAATCTTCGTCCCTCTGCTTCCATTTTTGTCCCTGAATTTTGATTTTTACAGCTTAAACATTCCTTCCTGTTCCTCAGTAGAAGTGTTGTGCCTTTCTCTTCATTTCTGATCTTCTTCCATCAAAATTCATAAGATCGCCCCAAAAAAAATTCTCCACTTTGTGGGTTTTTTCTCCCATTTTGACTTTAGGACCTTTGACTCCTTTAATGAATATTGTTCTGTGAAGTAGTGCACCATGGCTACTTTCTTCTAACAGTTTAGAAGGGGGCTAAACTGGCCGGTCAAGCAGACAGTCATTAATAGAGTGCAACTCAACAGCTTCCTAAGTTTTGTACACTATGGATCCTTCTCAGGACCTAACACAAGAATTAAAAAAAATTGCAGATTGAGAATTTGTCTCTAAATCAGACTGTAGTCATTTTTGAGTGCCCCACATGTCCGATGGGTACATTGTCGACATTACTAAGTTAGCATGAGCCCTGCAGCCATGATGCAGCTTTTGCACGCGGTACTACATAGCTTTATTTTTGCAAGACTCTGTTTATGCCTTTCACATGAGAACTCTCTGCTGTGTTCATTCTCCGCCTGTTCCTGGAGTTTAGTTTGAACATTGTGAGCAAGATCGATAAACAATGCCCCTTGTTATTCTGTTCTGGTCTGGCCCTAGCACCTAGACAAAACACACTAACGGAGCTTCTGCTGGAAGATCGTACTTTAATATTATGGGGATACATGTCTAGGTAACACACACTTGGAGAGGGACCTTTCCAGGGAGAAGAGCAACACACACCTACGATGTAGAAATACCATCAATGGTCTACGTTATGGGGTCTGCTGACAAAGCCCAGAGATCTTCTATTATATAATAATAATTATTTTAGCCAAGGGAAGGGAGGTTAGGCACTATACTCCTTTCTCCATTGTCTTTATATAATGACATCTCCCTTTATGATGTATGGCCTAGCTGCAATGCTAACCATATTCGTGCTATGCATTTGTCTGCTTGTTGTGGCACGTATACTTCATGTTAGAGCACAATAGTTACAATAAACATTTCAAACTATATTAGTGTTTCAGTCAGATCTTTTTGTGGACAGGTAGGAGAGTGTGAGCGAAAAGGTGTGTCTTGTTACCGCAATTCCTGAAAGATACAGGAGTGTTGTGTTCTGGGGTGTCTAATTATTTGCGTCTCCGTGAGTGTGTAGGAGGGCGTGTGAGACACTATAGCTAGTCAGTCCGGGGCTCGTAGTAACTAAGGCGATAGGAAGGCACAGCCCCTATACGCTGAGGTCCCATACTCCTGTGTATAGTTCTGTGTATGTGTAGAATCCCTGCAACATGGTACCACCATGGTTGGTCTGGTATTTATTCGCAAGTAGCGCTTGTGCTTGTCCACACTACCCTCTCACCAGTTTCAGAGACGTCCGTGATGCGGGGGTGGTTTACCTCCTATATTTGAGATTTTATAGGTTTTTCAAGCTTGATTTTTAAAAACTTTCGAATTATTTGTTCTTTGACCCGGTATTGCGCTACCATTTTCATTACAGTTTCTATAATGACAATTAACATTGCTGCACCTAACCGCGCCACAGTAACTTCGCATTTGACCCAACATGGAGTCCCGGTTGCGGGAGCAGATTTTACATTTGTCATAGAGGTGGATGCTGCTTTCCACTTCAAAGTTTTTTACTCCTGGGTTAAGTTTCCAGCCGTTGGTGGAAACGATAATATATTTCATGAATATAAATGTGGCGCGGTTCCACAAATTTACCATCCATATCGTTTACTTGAAGTTCCGTTGTCAGCTTGGGGCCCTTCCTCACCCTGTTTCAGTGGTCCGTCGCAGCCCCTTATCGGTCGACGGTGCCACATCGCCCGTTTTGGTGGGATTTACACCACATCCAAATTATCTTGATGTTTCACACGCAGAGCTGCACATATGACACACATCTTTGATTCATTTACACAGAAGTGTCATTCAGTATCTTTCTCGTAATGTGCCGGCAGCTCTGGCAGGTGCTGATCAGCCACCTGTGCATGGTGGTGGAGTGGTCATTAGTCCTATCATGATTAATTCAGTGATGGGGAAGTGTCCTCAGTATAGGGATGATTTCCCTTTTTGGTTGGCTGAAATGTTTGAGCAACTCGAAGCTGTTTTTCTACACACGCCTCCTGTAGATAAACACAGGATACTTATGATGAGCTTACCTAAAGGCCTTATTCCCAATCCGGCTGATTGCACCACTTGGGGGAAGGTGTTTGCAGTGGCTTTTTAGCTGTTTTTGGCACCCCCTCAATGACGTGCTTCTGAGGGTTCTTAAAAAGGTTCAAAATGAATACAGGCAGAGGTCGCCGTGGAGTTGGGATTGAGATTGGCAGACGTGTTCCCTATTGTCTCTGACATGATTCTTGCTAACGTCAAGGGGGAAGCAGTTAGCTTGCAGGTGAGTCAGTGACTAGAGGCAGTAGCCGACATGGATAAACAACGTGAATTGCCAAAGATTATTGCGAACGTATATAAATCCTTGGGGCGCAATAATCTGGGAATTAGACCTTTCACTCAAATGCAGAATAAGCCCCCACCTGCAAAGGAGGGGGGTCCAGTCTTTCCTAAAAAGGCTTGGAATAGAAATCAGCGGCAACAAAAACAGAAGCAAGGTTCGTGTGCAGGTTCACCGACACCTGATACTTCTGAGCGTAGATATACCTGCGAGGTTTCAGGTTCCTGATCCTCACTCTCCTCCTTCCTTTCAGGAATCATCAGAACCACAATTCGGTGGAGTGGAGTGACAGGATCGCAGGCAAGGCAAGACCACTCAACAACGTTGTGATCTGCCACGCTAGTTTGACGTAAAAGCCAAACCAGAGGGACTACCTCCTTATCGTGCCCAGTTTCAGAAGAAGAAAGTTACTGCTTTAACAGCAAAGTATGCCTCAGACGGTGAGAACTCTGCTCCTCAATTGGAGATGGGAGGTGACACTCTTCAACAGCACGGCAAAAGTTACCATAGTGCGGGAGGCACTCCATCCTTGTCTGGAAGCGAGAGCAACTGATGCTTTCATTACAGTGGAAACAGCAGTTACACGGGTTGCACCCCCTGATAGGCTTTATGAGATAGTCCTCAAATTGAAGGTGATATTAAATGGACAATTAGGGCAGTCTTATGGGACAACCTTACCTCCTCTTATGACATTTTGTTGGTGGAGGCGGATTGACCTCCTCCATTAGTTTTGGCTTCTTCCGAGGAGAGGATGTGATACTCCAGAGTTTTTCCCATTACGTCTCTGAGAAGGCCAAACAAGCTTACACGTTGGAATAGGCAATAGCCCTAACGCCGGCTGTGTATCGTAATCAGGTATGCTGGGATAGAGATTCACCGGCATATACAATTCCATTACGTTCTATGCCTCAGCCACAAGCGCAATATCCAATCAAGCGTGATGCAAAAGCATCCGTAAGTGAAATTTTGACCCAACTTGAATATCAGGGTGTGATTGAATCCTGTTTTTCATCGATGAATAATTCTCTTTTTCCCATATTGAAACCGGATGGTTTATGTCGGATAGTTTTGGATTACAGAAATTGAATCAGTCATGTTCCGAAGTTTGCAATACAAAACACCCACATATTTGCGATGATAAATAACATTTTTCGTAAGAAGTATATGACCACTCTGGACCTATCCAATGGATTTTCTAGTCATAATTTGGCTTCTAATAGCCGTGACTTAACCGCATTCACCGCGGTCGTCAATCAGAAAGGGTCAACACGTTCGCCTGTGGGCATAAGAATATCCCTGGGGCTTTTGCAGCACGTGTTGATGTCTCTTTTACACAAAATAGACCCTGATGCTTTCTCATACGTTGATGACATTTATCTGACAGATGATGAATTAATACCGCATCTTGTGCATGTGGATCGCATCATTTTGCCTTTTGCTGACTTAGAGTACAAATTTAATTTTGCTAAGTCACACCTCACCTATTTGGTGGTACTCTTCTTGGGTTACGAGCTCAACAATGAAGGTAGGGGATTTCCCCCCCACTTTTTGGAGAAATGTGCTCAGTTGCAACCTCCGTCCACTCTAAAGAAATTACAATTTTTTTTTTTTTTTTTTTTTTTTTGAAAAACCTTTATTGACGTTTCAATCATTTACACGTATGGGCCTACAACCCCCCGGGGCCGGCCGCTAAGTAATCAGAACAATAAAAGCAAATGTAAACACAGGCGGCACCTCGGAGAGCAAAATCTTCGATCCAATATAGTCCGGTCAATGAGCCGCGCAGGTAGGACACCAGGAGAAAAAGGGTTTTTCATTTTATAATAAAACAAAACAGTAGGATCAGGTGCCAAACAATTTCCCAACAGCGATAAGGGGCAAGGATAAGAGACGTAAGCAATAAGCAGCAATATATTGAATCAATGGCGCAGACACGGGAAATTCCGGATGGGGAAGAATATCAAAATCAGTTGCGCCTGCAGACCCCAGTACCTAACGCCCAGCGAACACCCCGGAAACTGTGGCACCCATGAAGAGGCAACGATTCACAATAAGGGAAATGTACCGCGCTGATCCCAGAAAAAAGAAACAGAGAAGAAAAAGGAGGCCATGGAAAAAGAGATAAAGACTAAAGAGTCCCCTCCCCCAACCCCCCACCCTGCACCTCTGCGAATGAGTATGGCCCCACCCCCCAGCAGTGTGCCTGTCGCCCTGGAACTAGACCCGAAATGTAGAAGAAACAGGGAAAAAAGGAGTAAGAAAGAACCCCACCAGACGGGGGGGCGGAGAGAGTATAATAAACTGGAGGAGGGCCTTCAAAACATACCCCCGGCTTCTCCCTCCCGCACGGTGAAGTCTCCCCACAGCAAACAATAAGCAGCACCAGTCGATCATATCAAAAAGGGGGGGGAATGGGGAGCATTATGCACCAACTATGCGAATAACCATGAGAGCACGCAACCATGAGTCCGCCCGTCTACTAGGTGACCACCCCCGAAGGATCAGCCTCAGCCTTGACCACTCTTTGCGATTCTGCCCATGCCTGCCCCTCGACCCAGCACCATGTCCGATGTTCCAAGGTACAGGAGTGTCCAAAAACAACCGGGAAGCGACGCACACAGGTGGGGTGGAAGTCTCTGAGTACCAGCACAGACCGCATCATGGAGGGGCGTCTTTTCCAGTGCTGCCCCAGGATCTGCACTGCACACAAGGTCCAGACAGGCTGAATCAACCAAAGGAGACACACGTTGCTGGAATTGTCCCTGGGTCGCCGGAGACCGTGCACGGGACAAGACCACCATCTTCCACTCAGGTCCAATACCTCCGGAACAGATCAAGCCCACAGTTAGCCGACCACACGGTAGCATACTGTCCGGAGTGTCCGGCTGTGCACTAATCGCAGGGGGGGCCGCAACATCTTCCTCCTGTGTGCAGTGTGGGAAGCCCCTGTGTACCTGTGGACCAGCATGCCGCCACTGTCCCAACGCTGAAGCCACACCATCTAGCTTCCTCCCCAGGACCCCGGCGCCATGAGCCAAGGAGAAATGAAGGGCACCAAGGGCCTCCAGGAGGTCGCCGTACCCCAGAGCAGCTCTCTCCGATCGCTCTGCCACACTCCCAAAAGTCACACACCCCCAATCCTGCTGCGACCCAGTGGACAGGATGGTAGGCTGCATAGCAACAAAATGGCCGCTGGGAAGGCCCGACTCGTATCGGGGCCAGGACCCCGGGACAAGCGCCTCGAGGTCCACGTCGCTGAAGACAGGGATCCTGGGGCAGGCACAAATTCAGCCGTTGCGCGGTCACGGGCAACAGTCGTCTCCGCCACGGACCAGCTCCCGCGAAAAGCCGGGAGCAGCCCGCAAGGATCAGGGCGAGCTAGGGACGGCGTCCGGGCAGCTCACCGTCAAAGGCAGGGGCAAACACCACAGAATCCGAGAATTGCACCCCCGGGCATGTCCTCGGTCCGCAACGCTCAGCAGGGGGAGCGACTACAGCAAAATGCAGGCCGAGGGCAGCACCACTCCGGCGGACCGACTCCACCCAGTCACCACAGGCCGCTGTTGTTAAACTGCCACCCGGCCAAGGCGTCCACTCGAGGTCCCGGCCCGGGGCCGCACGGGCCGCAAAGTTCAACCGCTGATTTCTCCGGCGGTACGGCAGCCAGAAACCTCGGAGTCACACGATCGGTTGCCACTTTCGTTTACAAACACGATCTCATAGCGCAGAATAAGGATCCCATGCAGGATATCCGTGCGGGATGCGGAGGTTCACGGAGCCGGGAATCTACGCTGCCGTCCCGGTCGCCATCTTGGCTCCTCTCAAGAAATTACAATTTTTGCTGTTTTTTTTAAATTTCGGGAGGACATATATTCCTGATTATGCCTAGCGTATCAAACCGCTTTACGCGTTGATACAACCCTCTTTTTCGTCTTCCAGCTGGCTACCAGAACATACCACAATTCTTCTGTCTTTGCAGTCTGATCTGCTTGCAACTAACTTCTTGTTAGCTCGTGACAATTCTACAAATTTAGTCATAAGGATTGTGCCAGGTACAGTGGGTTTCACTTACTTAACATTCAATGAGGGAGACACAGTCCCCATTGCTAACAAATCGCACTTGTACACATCAGCGGAGATGAGTTTTTCCACCATTGAAAAAATTCTTACGGCAGTCCAGATGGCGCATCTTAAAGAGCGCTCTCTTGGTCAAGGTAAACGCATTCTTATGGTCTCGCCTGTGCCTGCTGTAGAAGCAGTCATTGAGGCGAGCATTCCAAATTCTAAAGCTTTACATCCTCGTTGGATTCAATGGGTGAGTTCATTGACATCAACTGATGTCACTTTTATCTTTGACCCGTCGTTACAGACACACAAGTTTTTATAATATGAACAAGTTCATCCCACTCCGTCGTCTTTGCTTCCTTTTGAACGGTACAAATGTATCATTTATACCGACGGTTCTGCACAACCGGCCGTAGGATCTAAACATGCTTATTCAGCGACCTGCGCTATTGACTGGAGTTGGCTGACTCATTTGTATGGATTCCAACGTGCACTAAATAATCTCCCTAGAAAATCTCTGGGTGGGCGGACCCCATAAGAAATGTTTTTTGGCATCAAAATGTTTGTGCCAGGTCTTGATGGTCTAGACATTGCGGTGGCTGCCGCAACCTTTTACGTAGATAACCATTGTGCTATGTTACAGGATCTACAAAAGACTTGAGATGCTCTTGTAAAGGATCACTTGTCCTCATCCACGGATGCAGTGGTGCTGATTCCTGTAACTGGCTGGCTTCCGGAAGTTGGTGATCTGGTCCGAGAGAAGTTGGAGAACAAAAAAGAATTTGGTCCATCCTATCGTGCACCAGTCCCAGTTCTTAGATTGAAGGGTACTCGTACTGTGATTCAACCTCCACTGCCGGGTCGGAAGGAGAACCGGTTCATTTCCATTGAACATGTCAAGTTACACCATTTGGCCAGTACTGAATGTATGCCTAGGAGTGTTCCTCGACGGGATGTTTCTTTGCACCTGATGTCATCCACAATGAACCCTTTGCAAAGGGAACGCAAAGTGGAGACCTCTGTTGATTTGTTGCCTGTTTTATCATCAACTTCAAATTATATGCATCATGACTATGCTTCTCCGCCGTTGGAGCCTACTGTTGCTATTCCTGATACTACACTCCATTCAACATTTAATGCTGATCAGCCCCCATTGTTTCACCTGGGTGCTAGTAGTTTTTATTTGGACAGAGATAACCTTTCATCAAATTCTTTGTCATCTTCATCGACTACCACTGAGGCAGAGCCCCCAAGTCAATTTTGCATTTTCTTTTCATGGTTTCAAAAAACGTATTTGATTCCCCCATGGACATACGTACGTATTGTGCTTACGATGGTGTTCCTCTTTATGTGGATTGGGTTTGTGACAGTTTTTTTCATTTTAATCAATGGCCATTATTTACCTGAATGCTCTGCAGTCCATTCAGTCGATGGAATATTGGCCGGACATACTTCGTCTCCAGCGTTTCCAGTCGGCGATTGGCATAGTTTGGGATAAGGTTCCATATGAAATTTACGGCCCGACTGCGACCATTCGAATGCCATATGTCTTTTGTGTTTATTTAGGTGATGTCATCGCCAGGAATGCATTCTGATGACTGGGATATTAATGCCGTCCATGCACTGTTTTCAGATTTAAGATATTACACTGCTTTTGAAACTTAGGATTTATATTTGGATTCTGCTAATTAAACTGATTTATTCTGTCTTCAACATTATGGTAATCATTTGCTACATAAATCGAATACAGTAAGAACTCAGGTAAATTATACTCAGTGCAAACATTGTCCTACACCATTTCAGGGTAGTTCGCAAACTCAGATGAAAAAGTTTGTCTATTTTTCTGGATATAACACACACAAAATTTATGCTGACCCATACTAAGTTTGAATATTCTTCAACTTTCATAACCGATTTATCCGTAAAAGGTTATGATTATTGGACAGACATAATTGATTTGAAATCAATATGAGGTACTAAATATTGGCAGGTGCAAGGAACTGAATCATTACATTGTGCGTGTTTGATAACATCACAGCTGATATTCCTGAATCAGACTGTACAACAGACTACTTGTTTTGGTTTAGCTACTGCAAAGAATTTAAATTTTCGTTTGTTTCCATTGTTGGCAGCCTATGATACCTGGCCAAAATTAAATAAACGGGTAAAGGTGCCGTCAAGGGATTTGTTTAAAGTACTCAGCCATGAAATTTCAAACTCTCGTTCTGATATAAGCTTTAATCAATTGCTTGTTAGTAGATTATTTTTTTTTATTTTGTTTGGTAAATGTAAATAAATTCTAAATAAAATAAGAACTTCAATCAAATCATAAGAAATATGATCAAAAGATATACAAACATGGGTGTATATAAAAAAGAATTTTATCTTTCAAAGAATTTATAAAGGGTACTGACCTAAAACACTTTTTCAAAAATCAACATATATAAGGAAAAGTGTATACACATGTGATACTGTAGGATCATTGAATTGTTATCAAACTTCCTCTTGTTACATTGCATGTGTATATTCACAGTACCCTTTATAAATTCTTTGAAAGATAACATTCTTTTTTATATACATCTGTGTTTGTATATCTTTTGATCATATTTCTTATGATTTGATTGAAGTTCTTATTTTATTTAGAATTGATTTACATTTACCAAACAAAATTAAAAAAAATTACTTTACTAACAAGCAATTGATGAAAGCTTATATCAGAACGAGAGTTTGAAATTTCATGACTGAATACTTTAAACAAATCCCTTGATGGCACCTTTACCCGTTTATTTAATTTTGCCCAGGCCCTCAAGGGTAGATTGGGTTTCCCATTTTCTTTAAATATGATACGTGGTAGCAATATACGAATGATACTCTAGATGAATTAATTACTATGGTCCAGAACAGCACCCTTAATTCATCCACTATTAATCCCTTGGGTTGGTTAATATGGCCTCTCAATACTGATGCTTGCCAATTGTGCTTTTCAGGCGCATCCAGTGGATTTACGCTCAGTAGAGCAGACCCTCGTTTCACACTATCACATTCGGTAACTACATATTCTGTGGGTAAATTGTGTCAGCAATGGTTGAAACATTCTATTTTGTTGTCTGTTAAACAAAATCTCTCGCTTTTATCTGGTGACATCGATTTGGCTGACTTCCTTTTAGGTCCAAAATCACTTTGCCTTAAACGGTTTGCGTATGCAGCATTTAATGAATTTTGGAAATTGTCACAGATGGAAGACGGGTTCCACTTAAGACAAATTGATCAAGACAATTTGAGAAAAGTATTAGATGTGGTCGATAACAGTATTAATATTTTGTCTTCATGTATTTACACATTGGATTATATTGTTTCACCTGTTATTGACATTGTACAGAATGATGTATCTGTGTTGTATCATGGTTAAAATCAACTGTGGTCTTTAATGCAAGTTGGGTGGACTTTATAAACTTTAAAAAATGCAAAAGTCCCATGGGATTGTTTGAACGCTACTGCCCTGTTTTTGCCTTTCAATCTGATAGATAAGCAAAAGCTTATGTCCATGAAAGATTCCACATACACTTTGTTACATATTGAGAAACTAGACCAGCTGTCCTTCTCAATAGCGGAGACTGATTTTTCAGTATGGTTAATACACAGGGTTACTTCCTTGCCCATTTCCCTCTTTCAGTTCACTGCATGCATGGATCATTATCCAATAGGTAGATGTGAGCCCTTGGTAGTACTTTCCTGCACGAAGAGTGGTCCTTGCCATTCACATTTCAATGTCAACGTGATGAAAAGGAATTTTTCCTAACAGGGGAGGACTGTGATTCTACAATGGGACATGCTTTAGTATGCACACAAGTTAAGCTTTACAGCGCTTGCAACATCACAGCCCCTAATTTGGCTTGTCTTCTAAAAGGAACACCAGTCCCTTCCATTATTCCCATGCTAACTTTGCTTTCGAACTGAAGTTATCTTATTCTGAATAACCACAACTGCTGCGGCTTCGGGCCGGCATTCCGTATATAGTAACTGTTTCCCAACAAGTTACTTGTTGTAGCAATGTTCTTTTTCTGCCCCCACACAGGAGTGTTGATAGTTCACTGTGGCTTTCCATTCCCACTTTGAAAACAGATTTTAATAAACGAAGCAGACTCAAAGCGCTATTGTTTCAACAAGAAGTTGCTCTCACTTAGGATCAAGAGACCTTTGGATAGAAGGTGGCTAGAACGTCTAGGGAGATTCAATCACTGCTAAATATATGAATCTACCACTACATTTTGGGGAACTGATTCATCAAATATTTAATGTTGAGGAGGAGCCTAGCGCGCATCCAAGATGGTCGCGTGAGCACAGGGCTCCCCGGACCCTCGCTGCTCCTCGGAACTTATCCTGATTTTATCCTGACTTGGTTTACGGAATCTGGAAGATGAAGGCTGGCTGAACACTGACCTCCTTTCAGAAATCAAATCGGACCTGGAAATCCTGATTTATGGTGGTTTGAACTTTTGAGGCCCAACCGATGGCTGTGCCCGGTGCGAGGGTGAACTGTGGAGCCGGGGCGTAATTGAACAACAGCGGCAGCAGCGCTGTGCCAGTGGCCGCTCCATCACTTTCGGTTTCACTTTTGGACTTCTGAGGGGCTGGACGGCAGAATTGCTTGGTGCGGCTGGGTGTTTACTTGGCCTCTGCTTGAGGCCTTTGTCTCCGCCTGCTACAAGTGTGCCCATTGACTTTGGTCCCCTCGCACCGCCACATTGCGGCGCCTGTCTGCTGTGCCGGTGCCCCTTCGACACTTGATCGGCGGTCCCCTTCGGCGAGCGTGGTCCTCATGGGAGGCAAGGGGGGCCCCGAGGGGCGTAAAACTAAGACATCCCTCCGTGGGGGACCGGTCCAGACGAACAACATGGACCGCTACACTCATGGCAGAGGGTCCCCTGGAGCGGCCGGTGCCCCCCCGGACGATGCCGGTGGTGGCACATCCGTCTCCCCGGAGCTGTCCCTGCAGGACATCATGGGCGCCATTAACGGCATCAAGGAGACCATCGCTACGCAGTACGAGGCCTTGGCCCGTAAAATCGACACGGTGGCTATTGATGTTACACTAATTCGGGTGGATCTCTCTAAAACCAACGAGAGGGTTCAAGCGCTTGATGTGCGGACGTCCACCCTTGGTGCGGGTGTATCGGACCTGCGGACCACTCTTGGCGACCTCAAGCTGGCCAACGATCAGATGGCCCGGCGGCTGGAGGACTTTGAGGGACGGGCCCGACGCAATAACATCCGTGTCATAGGCGTTCCGGAGTCCTCCGACAACCGCCCGGTTGACCTCCTGGTCGAGGAGCTCATCCTCAAACAGCTTGCCCCCGCTGGCCTGAGTAAGTTCTTTGCCGTGGAGCGGGCCCATCGAGTTCCGGGCGGTCGGCCGCGACCGGGGGCCCCCCCGAGGCCTATAGTCGCCAAACTTTTCCACTACAGAGACCGAGATGCGATTCTGCAGGCCTCACGGGTCCACGGCCCGGTTCATCATGAGAACTCGTCTATTAACTTTTTTCCGGACTTCACCCAACTTGTCCAGAAACAGCGGATGGGTTTCCAGGGGGTGAAGCGTCGTCTCCGTGACCTGGGCCTTAAGTACTCTATGCTTTTTCCTGCTAAGCTCCGAGTGGAACACGAGGATCGGACTACCTTTTTTGACTCTCCCGCGACTGTGAGTGACTGGCTGGATTCGCTGCCGGACCGGGGTGACCGGCCTGGGCCCTCTGCCGGTACCGAGGGTGGCGGGTCCCCTTCGGAGTGACTTTTGGTCCTTGACTCAGCCACTTTGCACTGTTCGGCTGGGTTTTACATCTTTTGTTCATTTTGTTTCACTATGATCTGTGTGGGGGGCGGGCGGGGACGGGTCCCTTTCCTCCTCTGGGGTCTTTTCGTAGAATGGGGTTTGTAGGGCGACAGGCACACTGCAAGTTGGGGTGGTTTTTTGGACCGCAGGGGTGCAGGGTGGGGGGAGTTGGATTTGGGGGGGGGTTGGGGGGTGGGAGGGGTTGTTTTGATGTGTGTTTTTTGTTTTCAAGGCGAGGTACTGATTCTGGTCCAGTTTCGGGTGTTGCGCTAACTGCTGGGGGACCTTTGCTCTACTGGAGGGGATGGGGGGGGACGGGTTGAGATTGATGTCATGGAACGTCAATGGATTGGGGGACCGTATCAAACGGGGTGTTGTGCTGCAGTATTTGCGTCGTCTGACTCCTGATGTGGTGTTCTTACAGGAGACGCATCTGGTTGGTAATGTTTGTCATGCCATGAACAGGGGGGGATACCGCCTCGTGGCCCATTCTGGTTTCACCACTGGTTCTAGAGGGGTGGGCATTCTCCTGCGATCTTCACTTCCGTTAGAGATCACCAGGGTAGTCCCGGATGATAGAGGGCGCTATGTGGCTTTGACTGGGAGGTGGGAGGGGCAGTCCCTTTCCTTGGTCTCTGTCTATGTTCCCCCGGGCCTCCAGAACTCCACCTTCTCAGACTTGGGTCGCATGCTGCTTGAGCTTCCGGACAGTCTTTTGCTTATGGGCGGGGACTTCAATTCGGTGGTTTCGGGTGACCGGGATCGTCACCCGCCCAGGGCCCTCCCCGCTGCCCAGGCATGGCTCGGCGGACTCTTGGAGACCTTTGGTCTGGTAGATTGTTGGAGGTTAATGCATCCGACACAATGTCAGTACACCTTTCACTCAGGGGCACATGGGAGTCTTTCCAGATTGGACTATTTTCTTATGCCCGCGGCCCAGACTGCCCGGATTCGAGAGGTTAAGCACCTGGCTCGGGGTATCTCTGATCATTCCCCACTGTGGCTGCTCTTTGACACAGGGACGCGGTCTGCTGGGTGGATCGCTCCTATTAACCCTTGGTACCTGCGAGACCCCACGATTCGCGATAGCCTGGTCAAGTCGATTGACCAATATTTCCTCGAGAATGAGGGGTCGGTGTCGTCCTCAATGTCCCTGTGGGAAGCTTTTAAGACAGTACTCCGCGGACATGCCCTCTCCCAGATAGTGGTGGCTAAGAAGATTAAGAATGAGGCGGTGGTGAAGCTGGAGACTGACATATCGGGGCTGGAGACGGCCTTGGAGGCGGGTGTCACTCCGGATGGGCCCCATGCCCTCAGCTTGAAGCAGTTTGAATACAAGTCTCTTGTTACTGACGCTGCCAAGACTCTGTATAGGGAGCAGCAGGGTAGGTTGTATGATGCCGGGGACAAGGCGGGTAAACTGATTGCTTGGCTGGATAAGAAGGAGAGAGTGAGTCGTGTGGTCCCGGAGCTTCGGGTTTCGGATGGAGCGTGTGTGACTGAGCCTGGTGAGATTGTGGAGTGTTTTGCTGACCACCTCCGAGCGGTGTACTCCCCGGTGACTGATAGGGATGAGGATGACTCTCGCCTTCTGCTGCGGGATATTGCTCTGCCCGGCTTGTCCGTCGAGGACCGTGAGCGGATGGATGCCCCCTTGTCTGTTGAAGAGATTGCCACTGCGATTCGCTCCCTTCGCTCTGGCAAGGCTATGGGCCCCAACGGCCTGCCTATTGAACTGTATAAATTACGCCCGGATAAAATCGCGCCTTTCCTCCGTCGTATGTTTCAGGAGTCGCTCGAGGAGGGTTCCCTTCCCGCCGACCAGTGTCTGGCTACTGTAGTCGTGATCCCCAAGGAGGGTAAGCCACGAGACCGCTGTGCCTCCTACAGGCCTATTTCCCTATTGAACGCCGAGCCCAAGATACTGGCTAAAGTCCTCGCCAATCGCTTGCTGAGCGTTATCTGTGATCTGATCCATCCGGATCAATGCGGCTTCATCCCTCATCGTAATACCGCTCTTAACCTGCGGCGTCTCCACGGCGTCCTCGCTAGGGCGGAGTACCTCTCCGAACCAGCCGTATTGGTTTCTTTAGATGCCACGATGGCCTTTGATACTATCGAGTGGCCATTCCTCTGGGCTGTCTTGGCTAAATTTGGCTTTGGGGAGGGATTTCTTGGCTGGGTGAAGCTTCTTTATGCTGGACCAATGGCTCAGGTGGTTGTCAATGGGTGGGTTTCTCAGCCTTTCGCGCTCGGAAGGGGTACTAGGCAGGGGTGCCCGTTGTCCCCTCTGCTCTTTGCTCTCGCCTTGGAACCGCTCGCTGCCTGGCTCCGCTGGGAGCCCTCGATCAGAGGGATCCGGTGGGCCCCGGGCTTCGAGGACCGGGTCTCGTTGTACGCGGATGATATTCTCTTGTACCTCGCCTCGCCGCGGCAGTCGCTTAATGTTCTCTTTGATGTCCTTACTTCCTTTGGGAGAAATTCGGGTCTGACGATTAACTGGTCCAAATCTTGCGTGTATCCTATCTCTGGTGGCCCTCCTCTCTTGCCGCCTCGGCTTCCGATCCAAACATCTCGGTCCGGCTTTAAATACCTGGGGGTGTACGTTTCGTTGGATCCGGCGGTTCGCTATGAGCAGAACCTCCTGCTTCCACTTCGGCGTTTGAGGGTGGATACGGCTCGGTGGTGTAAGCTGCCCTTGTCTCCGCTTGGTCGCGCAGCGCTGTTTAAAATGATGTCCCTTCCCAGATTTCTTTATGCACTTCAGAACTCCTTCGATGTCATTCCGGTGGCCTACTTTCGGGAGGTGGAGAGCCTGCAGAGGAGACTGGTTTGGAACGGGCGGGCGCGTATCGCCCTGGCAAAGCTTACTCTCCCCTGGTACGACGGGGGCATCGCGCTTCCTGACATCAGACGGTACTATTGGGCCTCCCAGCTATCGGCCATTAACCATGTATGCTCCTGGATTGAATCCGGCATATGAGATGGATAAATTCCTTCTTCCCGGCGGTAACTATAACAGGGCGCTTTACTCCCGATCGGCTGAAAGGACCCTCACGGGCCCTACTAGGATTGCGGTAAGGATCTGGAAGGCGGCGAATGTAGCCATGGGCTGGAGTGAGCGTTTAACGTGTGCTACTCCTTTATTCGCCTCAGACCGCTTGGGAAGCCTCTGGACAACGAAAGGCTTTGAGCACTGGGACACGATCGGTATTAGCAGAGTGGGAGATTTATGGGTTAAAGGCGCGGTTAAAACCTTCGCGGCGCTCCAGAGCGAATACGAGCTTACTGAAAGGGAGTTCTTCCGTTATGCCCAGGTTCGGCATGCCCTGCACTCGGTCTTTGGGGAAGGGACCAAGGTCCCGGTTTCTTCGCCCCTCGAGGACCGCATACTTGATGGTCACGTTCCCGACAGTACTATCTCTCTGATTTATAAAAAACTGATCAATAATCGGGCTGACCTCTTGGTGCGTCTTCGGGAGGCATGGACGGGAGATGGGGTGGAGTTGGACGACGAGGACTGGCAGTCCGCACTGTCGTCCCCTAAGGAGGTGGCCATCCCGGCCCGTCTCCGTCTGGTCCAGCTTAAGATTCTCCACCGTGTTTACGTGACGGGTCCCCGTTTGGTCTCGATGGGGTTTTCTGAGGACGGGCTCTGTAAGCGGGGCTGTGGGCTTAGTGCCACCTTTCTCCACATCCTATGGGAGTGCTGCGAGGTGGCGGAATATTGGCGCCGGGTGCATGAGGTTATGGGACAAGTCACCGGGGTTGCTCTGTTGCCGGAGGTGCGTCGCTGTGTTCTGAATGTGTGGGAGCCCAATGACTATAATGCGGCCCAGGCTCGGTGGGCGGCCCTGGGGAACATGATCGCAAAGAGAGATATAGCGCAGCTTTGGGGTTCCCAGCGGCCTCCCACCGTGTCTGTATGGAAGGAGAACATGGACTGGTGCATGTTCAGGGAGAAGACTGTGTATGTGGCTCGTGGTAAACCGGGGGCATGGGGTAGAATCTGGGGGCAGTGGAATGAGTATCGTGGGAATATCTGTGCTCCCCCCCTGGTGGATACGTCTGAGGTTGCCTTGTCCCCCTGATCCTTGAAGGTTCCTGGCCTATCTGGAATATCCGAGTATAGACCTGGCTCTCCCGTGAACCCCCCCCTGACCTCCTAGTCCTCCTTCTTCTTGACCGCTATCGGGTGGTCGGATGTGGAGTCTCCCTGCGGTGGTCCGACGCCCATTTCATGTCGTCTCGCCTCGCCTTTTGCTTTTAGTTGTTATTTATGTTAAATGTGTGTTTCCTGATTCCCTTATGTGCAGTCGGAGCTTCTGTAATGTGCGGAGCCCCCACGGGCCAGTCATTGACTTTAGCACTGTGTGATCCTTTTTTGTTTCTAGCGGCCGGCCCAGGTGGTTGTAGGCCCGTGCTTGTATCCTTTTTACTGCTCAATAAAATTTTTCAAAAAAAAAAAAAATATATTTAATGTTTCAGATACTGAAGGTCCTCTTTTCAGACGATCTTTGGAGTAATACCAGCCTTTATTCATTCTATTTTTTCTAGTGCCTTTGGAGGGTTTCCACTGATCCTCTTGCTGGCGTGCGGCGTGCTAGTACTCGTGCTTCTAGTATGCAATGGCTGCCCTACATGTGGTAATGCACAGACCCGGCCAATTGCGACTGTACCATGAACAAATGCAACAACGTTTTGTATGCTTGCCATTGGCGACGCTTAGTGTGAGTTATGGACTTACCTTTCGCTTCTCCTATTTCACTTGCGTGCAATCTGTGTTCTATTGCTAACGGTGCCCTTTCTGTTAGACCTTAGATGTCTACCTCTCCAGTACATCATGCACTGACCTGGATTATGATCTGTTGGTGGGTCCATTGCTGGCCCATGACCAGGCCTGTTCTGGGGACGGTCGTTTGATGCGTGCAGCTGCACTTGGAGTGTTGGCATGCTGGAATACCTGTGAGGCTGCATAGCGCCTCTTGCAACGGAGTTTCATCGAATATCAAACAAGTTGCCCGGATATGCTCCTGGAGGCATTGGATTATGAAGAGCACGTATGTTCTTTCGAACTGCTCAACTGAATGACGTCCCTCTTTGCTACAAACGACAGGGATGACCTTTTGGAACTGCTTGCATTCCATGGTGCATATAATCTGGTGAATTTTCTGGACTCGCCTTAAAACATTGTTTTTAATATAAACAAAAACAAAAACACGGGGACAAACGTGCATTTTTTAATTATTATAATTCTGATTTTTTTTCAGGCGTTTTTGGCTCTGCTTACCATTGCATTTCTGTTTTTCTATATGCTACAACCTGGCCAAGGGGAGGGTGTCACCTGGCCGATGGGTACATTTTCGACATTACTAAGTTAGAATGAGCCACTCAGCCATGATGCAGCTTTTGCAAATGTTACTACATAGCTTTATTTTTGCAAGACTCTGTTTATGCCTTTCACATGAGAACTGTCTGCTGTGTTCGTTCTCGGCCTGTTCCTGGAGTTTAGTCTAAACATTGTGAGCAGGATCGATAAACAATGCCCCTTGTTATTCTGTTCTGTCCAGGCCCTAGCATCAAGACAAAACACACTAACGCAGCTGCTGCTGGAAGCTCGTACTTTGATATTACGACGATGCATGTTTAGGTAACACACACTTGGAGATGGACTTTTCCAGGGAGAAGAGGAACACGCACCTACGATGTAGAAATACCATACATGGTTTAAGGTATGGGGTTCTGCTGACAAAGCCCAAAGATCCTATATTATATAATAATACTTCTTCTAACCAAGGGGAGGGAGGTTAGACGCTATAGTCCTATCTCCATTGTCTTTATATGATGACATCTCCTTTTATGATGTATGGCCTAGCTGCAATGCTAACCATATTCATGTAATGCATTTTTCTGCTTATTGTGGCATGTATACTGCATGTTAGAGCCTGATAGTTAAAATAAACATTTTAAACTATATTCGTTGCTCAGTCAGATCTTTTTGTGGACAGGTAGTAGAGTGTGAGCCAAAAGGTGTGTCTTCTTACCGCGATTCCTGAGAGATACGGGAGTGTTGTGTTCTGGGGTGTCTAATCATTTGCTTCTCCCTGAGTGAGTAGGAGCGTGAGTGAGACACTATAGCTAGTCGGTCTGGGCCACGTGGGAAATAAGGCGGTAGGAAGGCACAGCCCCTATACGCCGAGGTCCCATAATCCTGTGCATAGTTCTGTGTATGTGCCTGCTGATCCTCAGCGTTACCGCCTTGCGTGTTCCTCTTTGATTTCCAAGATCCATGGGCACTGCTGACTACCTAGGTGGTGTTTCTTGTCTACTGTAACTATTGTCTTTGAGTTACTTCTATAACATCACCATAGGTATCAGCTCCACAGACCGTGCATTTGCGGGTATATCCTATATGTGGGTATTTGCAGTCAGAATCTGTAACAGCAATTGTGGGTGAGGAACTTACTGAGCTTCAGCCTTGCCGTGTGGAGCTCATCTTGTTCCTTTGTGCAGGCTTCCCCTTTGAATCCCTTTTCTCCTCTGACTTCCTGTATGATCCTGGGCAGGGCTATACTCCTCTCTCTGCTTATGTTCTCTACCCAGTCCCCAGTCCTTTCCCAAGCCCCTGACTGTGTCCCAGACATAGTCCCAGACAGTCCCTGACACATTCATGGGAAAGGTATTCCCAAACATGGGTCTCTTGCTTGTTGTGCCCCTCGATTCAAGCTAGCCTGGCTAATGAGGGGTGATACCCCGAAACCCACCCCAGGAATGCTTGTTTGGCAGTTCGGGCTGGACTGTTCCCATGTGGCGCATGGTCAAGACAGATTTGCTTTTGGCTGGGTTTAAACTGGAATGGCGTAGTGAGCAAAATACCAATGGATTTAACCCAGATCTCTTGACTGGGGGTGAATGTTTGACTTATTCAGTATTCCATCCATTTGTTGTTGCAGCAGTTTTCTAAATGCCACATTTTTAGAATTGTGACTTAAAATCCGACTTTACTATTGAATATGATTTAAAATTACAATTTGCTAGACACCAAACATGGCATTTCTATCTGTTCCCAAACAAAAGTTATTATCACTTATGAAATGTAATAGGGTAAATCAATGTTATCCTATGGGAGAAGTAGACCTCAAAGTAATGAGAAACACATTTTGGGATTTTTCACTACCAGGACATGAAAAATGTACAAGTAATTGCCTAATGTTTTCAATACAATGTACACTGCCCTATGGCTATTTAGGGCAACCATATGGGCGACTTATATGTATTAAAATTGAGGTTTCAAGCTTGGCAAATGGGTTTTTCGACCAAGTTGAATTGGCAGTTTAAAACTGCACACAGATTGCAATGGCAGGCCTCAGCCATATTTTAGAGGACTACTTAAGTGGGTGTCACAATAAGTGCTGCAGTCCCACTGATAGCATTTAATTTAATCGCCCTTGGTATAAGGTATACCACTTTACTAGGGACGTATAAGTAAATTAAATATGCCATTCAGGTGTAAGCCAATTTTGCCATGTTTTAGGGCAGGAGCACAAGCACTGTAGAACTAGTTAGCTGTGGTAAAGTACACATAGTCCTAAGGCCAACAAAAACAAACATATGAAAAAAGGAGGGGAGAAGACAAACAGTTTGGGGGAAACCACCCTAAGGCTGACAGGTCTAAAAGTGTGCCTGGTTGACTGCCCTCTGGACCACAAAGATAAGTGTACCCATTTCACGATAGGCTAAACAAAAAGAAAGAAACAGTGCATATTTTTCCATGACCACTTAAAAAAAAATGGTTATCATGAATTTCAATGTTAGGCAGGACGAAAAACATTTGTGTGCATTACTATACCATCTACAACAAGAAGAACCCAAAAGGGCTGGGAAAAATACTGAAGATAAGACAGATTAGGGAGTGAAAATGGTGCATTGCACATCCTGACAAAGGCAAAGCCCACTTCAGTATAGCACATCTAGGGATGGTCTATGAAAACATATTCTAGAACTGATTGGAGGGGGAGTAGTGAGCTGTGCCTGGTTTCTGCAGCAACAAGAAAGACCTTACAAAAGATAAAGATGGAGACCATTTTAATTCAATGTATCCATTATAGAAACCTAAAATGAAATACATGATTATATAATTTATATAATGATATATAAGATATGATATAAAATCATATAAAAGACTACAATTAGAGACGATTTTAGCTCAAAGCATTCTAGATCATCTCCATACATGGACCGTCAGGAATTGTATTATTCTCCACGTACAGTGGAGATTTAAGTCTAACTTCTCAACAACTGATGCGAACAATAGTAGAGAGGTATGTTAGTATTAAGGGGCATCCAGGCTATAATGGATAAGGGTTTGTGAGGGTTGTGGAGTATTATATGCTATAGTTGTGTGACCTTAATGTGTAATACACTCACAAAACCATCTTGGGACCATTAATGCTCATTTTTAAAACCTCTGCTCAACTCTGGGTAGCTGTGGCTTCGAGCACCAAGGTTTAAACAAAGGAAGTAGCATAAAGGAGTTCAAAGCACCAAACACTGAAATAAGAAAGTCATGCAAAATGAAAGAAATCCGAAACCAATTTATATAAATAGATTACATTTTTCTTAATTTTTAGACACCAAGATGAGGTAAATCCACCGGAGTGTTCCGGAGATATAGATTGATAAGTAAAACCATAATCTCAGCTATTTACTGTAAAGCACAAACAACCATTGGTAACCATAAAGTTTACAAACTTTTGAAAAGTTTGAAAGAGTTGTGTTTGGCTACTCCGACCCAAGTTGGGCAACCAATTCTGACAGGGAGACGGTCGGGGGGGGGGGGGCAATAAGAAGTACTTGGACAGTTAGCTGATCACCAAAGCAGTCTCTAATCCAGTTCCACACTTTACATCAAGACCGTCAAAGACTGTCCTGATGCTGGGAATGCAGGATTCTCAGGATGCTGAAAGATGCTTTGTGTGCTGTGCAGTTGACGGGGGTCTTCCTGTGGTTATTCCTTGGTGCACAGATACGGTTGGGTGACTTTGGCCATATAAGTCGAAGTCTCTTAAAGTCCTGTTTGAACCAGTAGAAGTCAAGATGTAACTGGTCTACCTATCACGGGACACAGTAGGCAAAGTGGCATCCTTTGGTGAAGGCTAGTGTCCTTCTTTGGTGACCAATCTATACTCAGATAACTCTCCCAAGTCTAGCAGACATGTGGGTGCAAATTTTGATTCTGGCTGGAGGTTTTCTTTCCTGCAGATAGAAGGCAGTGGGGATTCCTTGCGAGTGGCTACCGGCTGGCCAGAACTGGCTACTTCAGCTTTTATGGCCCTAGTGCTAGAACAGGGAGTCAGTAGACTGGCCCTTGGTACAACGACTTGGGTCTGGAGCAACCTTTCCTCAAGCCAGGTACCACACACAGTCTTCTCTTTGTTAGCCCAAGGAGCATCTTGTGCAGTCCAGCGGTTGGAGCAGCCTCACTTGCCAGGTCTAGGGGTCAACGGGGCAGTCCTTCAGTCCTCTCTTCAGTCCAGATGTGATCTGATGTTCAGGGTGCCATATTTATGCCCAGAAAGTGCCCTTGGGCCATGATGAAGTCACTAGCCAATGGGCTACCAGGACCCTTCCTACCCTGTGACGACTTACAGCTATTTGTGGCATGTCACAATCCCAAAGTGCACTATTCTGATTTTTAAACCCTTCCTTGGATGTTAGGACCTTGGTAGCCCACCCCAGAGGTGTGGCTAGCTTTGGGCTTCACACCCATAGGAAAACCGGTTTGGTCACTGGTCTCCTATCTATGTTCCTGCCGCTAGCCTGTCTACTTGAACAAAGGGGCAGCCCTACACGAGATGGTCACCATTTGCCCACCAAAGGTGGCTTTTCCCTTTGAAGCTCGCCTTTTGGGCCAACATATTGTTTGGATTCCTGCAAGGGGGAGATAACACCTCCATCCATTGCAGTCTTCTATTGTTCCTAAACCTAGGAGTCGTTCACACTTCTCCCCAGTATGGCAGAAGGATGTCTTGTAGCCAGCCACTGTGAAGGCAAATGGATAAACTGGGCAACAGAGTGGCAACTTTCTAAAAGGTATGAAAAATATGCTTCAGCACTCTATAAAAGGTATGTCAGTGAAGCCAAACTTAAAGTTAAGAGCATATAGGCAAACTTAGAAGTCCTTTTGCAATCACATGATGATACAATGTGGAATATATACAGATAAGCCTTTATTTCATAAAGTTCTTCACATTCATCAAAACATGATCCAACGTTTTTGCAGTAAGCAACGTGTTTTGTTTATAAGAACTTCTTCAGGGCTACAAAATATCATAACAAACACACAAATAAATACATATATATTTACAAAATATATATTTTTTTAATCTAAATCATACAAGCCAATGACCTAAACAACACAATATACAGGGTGGTGTTCGAAGAACTCAGAGAAGTGACCAAAAAACTCTGCTGTCATGGCCGGTTTTGCAGAGGTGAGGGGCCGCTTTTGTTACTAGGGGCAGGTTCCCAGTCCGGCCTTGTCCGCTGCTCTATGCGGAGATCAGCAAGCAGCAGAGTGCGTTAGGTTGCGCCGTTTGCTTTGATTATCAGGACCTGGTGTTTGTACCACGCTGGAAAATCAGCGTGAATGGCACCATGCGCAGTGCAAGAGGGTGCTGCTTTTTCTGCCGCTCAAGTAGATTTTCTACTCGAGTGGCAGCTTCCTCAACGCCAACGGATGGTTTCTTAATGCGAGCGGTCGCTACCATCCATGACGGCATGCGTTAAGAAATCTCACTGGGTGGTGGTCTAGCATCGGACTTTCCTTGCTCGCTAACTTTACGTTGGTGAGCCAGAAGGAGAAAAAAACTCTTCTCCGCAAAACACTGCGTGCTCCGCAGATTGCGAAAACTCCACAAACTCCACGAATGGAGCGGAGTTCACTGCCTAGGCCTAGGTTTACACAGCACTGAAAATATACTAGGGGTGAGAGTAACTCATGTAATTCAGTGTAGTGTAACCACACGGTATTACCTAAAGAGTCAGCGAGACCACACTTGAATTACTCGAGAAGGGTAATTCTGCATTTAGAGCTATTTATTGGTGCAAAAATGACCTCTCACGTCCAAAATGGATGCAAGGATGCATTTTGCGCTAAGAGATAGAGCTAAATGCAATAGAAAAGAAAGAGTGAACACAAGTGGCCCCCCGTGCTTGCTAAATGTGCTCTTGGGGGTAGGATATTCCCCACCTTTCTAATGACATTTATTGCTTTTTTCTTAGCGCAAAATGCACCCTCGCATCCAAAATGGACACTATTTATTAATAAGTTTTATATAGCGCGAACATGACCCAAGTGGGTATCAGAGCGCTTTACATACAGCTGAAGAAGACATAGGAGCACAACTCAGGGGACAAATTAAGGTAAACGTAACTGTGCAACAAAAGCAAAATGAAATAAAGGTGGACAATGGGAGAAGACTAGGGTAGAGAAAAAAAAATTAGGGCAATATACTTCTAGAACAAAATGACATTAAGGCAGGCGACAATGGGTCGCAACAAATGACATGTAATAGTTAAGATAGCTAAGCAGTCTCGAGGTAAACAGGAACAAAGCCTCTAGATCAGCGCATTGTTCATCAGAAGAGCTTTCACTTTCCTTTTGAAGACAAAAGTGGATGGAATCAGTTTTGTTTCCACTGGAAGGGAGTTCCAGATTCTAGGGGCAATGCCCGAGAATGTACAATTGTAGGTTTTAAGCTTATTGAATTTCTCTGGCTTGAGCAGCAAGGTGCCGGTGCTCCTTGTGGACCAGGAGCCCCCCCTAAAGTTCCAGTTTGTTTGTCAGGTAGAGTGGGGTATTAAAGTGAAGAGCTCTATGGGTCATACAAGCATTCTTCAGTTGGATCCTTGCCTCAAGAGGAAGCCAGTTGAGTGATTTCTGGTCCGGCGAGATGTGGTTAGTCTTCTTGGAACCCGTGATGAGTCTCGAAGCAGCATTTAGAGATGCTCTGATGGGGGCTAAACTGAGTTAGGTTGCATTTTGCATTAAGAACAACACTAAATGCAAAACACAAACAGTAAGCAGCCACTCATGCTCCTAAATGGACTCTTGCGTTAGGATGTTTTAACCCAAACTATTCTTAATTACGCAAGAAGGAGCAATCACGAAATTGTAGGTAATTACGCTTCAAAGAGTAATATGTAATTATGGAAATTATGGAAATTACTCCGGCTTAATTAAAGTATCATTCAGGCCTAATATATAACCTTTAAAGCATAGTCCATTCCCCAGAAAAAAAGGGAAGGGGAAATGATAAAGTGACTCTCCATTCGGGACCTTTGTTTCCAGTACTAGATCTCAAATTTGGGCTGTCATGTTCCTCTGCTGTGGCTTTAGCAGCAGTGAACCGCTGGGATTTGCATCTGATGCACTTTAGAGGGATCGCCGAGGGGCATTTGGAAAAAGAACTTACCGCTAGCCATGGTGCACAGTGTTTTCCACAAGACTCCTGGGACAAAGTGAAGCTGGTATCCCAAAGGGCCATGTTAGACACAATCTATACCAACAAGGCACAAAAGAAAATAATTTTAGCCCCTCTCTTCTTGCCTACACTTTGCAGATATAGATAAAGTGTTGATAACCTTAACTGGATTCCATCTGAAACCAGCAGGCCAAACCATTAACAACTTACAATACACCAACACCACAGTGATATTGGACCAAACCTTAGTTGGCCTTCAGCGTGCTATGAAAACTTAGAAAACAGCTTTTAAGTACAGTATTTATAAAATGGTAAATGCCAAAAGCCAGTGGAGGACTGTCTAGAGGGCAAAGATCCACCATTAGCTCAGCATTTTCTTACATTCATGTCCACGGTATGATTCAACGGGGGACCATGAGCATTGGTGTTGCAAGCAGGCATTAGACCTTAACAAATTTTAGGAGCCACGAAAGGGAATTCTGGGTCCACAGCAAGGCACTAGATGGCAAACTCTAATTGAACCATGGGCATTGTAATGACCTATATCCTAACTTGATCAGGCAATTTTAAATTGAACATGCTGCTATCCCTCTCCATGTTGTAGAGATTTAAAAAATTGAAATGCTGTTGCATTTTTCTCTTAACTGATTATGCTGCTATCTCGTCTGAAACTGCAGAGGGTTGCAAAGATTATAAAGAATTTAAAATAATCATCTAATAAAAGTAAATCTATAAACCCAAGAATTTTAACTAGGTTCTTCAGACTTTTGAAAAATCTAAGGAATATATACGACTGGTCGCCCGGTCAGCTGACACTGGCCCTGAAAAGGGAAATACCTCAAGTGAGCTATATAATGGGTAGTGAACACTGTAAACAAGCATTGGCATAGCCAATAGGTCTCGCCTTTGGGACCTTATAAGTGTTTAGCCATGCAACAGTTGCATAGCTAAAAACTTATAAGTTCCCAAAAGCGAGACCTATTGGCTATGCCAAGCCGCCGTGCAGCCGCGAAAGTGAAAGTAAACGCGGTAAAGCGCGGCGCACGCGCCCACGCACATGCACTGTAGCTCTAGGCTGGCCTGGTAGCACTTTTTGGACCCCTCTCAATAAGTCTCGCCAGACCAGGGCATGCGCTGAGTCAGGCGAGACCTAAAAACCGAAGCAGTGTAAGACTATAACCGATTCATCCTTAAAGAAGAGAATGCAATCTTATTTTGAGTTTTTGTTGCAACATAAGAGTTAGATTTCATTTGAGAGCAGGAGGTATTCAACAGAACGGGGTAATAGGGGCCTAGACTGGTGTACCTTAGTGGCGAATAATGTAGTTCACTATTGGTGTCCCATGGAGTAAGACATTCTTTCATTCAACAGTGAATGACCAAGTAACTCCCTAGTGAGTGATAGCGAGCAGTCAATGTTTACGCCAGGAGGTAGGAGAGGGATTGGAACCCAGAGTAGGACACAATCATACTCAAACTCAATGTCCTTTCAGAGCTTCACCTTTCAATGGTCCAGTGGCCTGATCTGGGGGTTGGTGATATAGCATAAAATACTAAAATTATACTTTACGGCTCCCCCTCGCGCCATCCATCAAATGTTTTCTGGTGGATCAGTGTCCACGAAGTGTCCAGCAAAGTGATAATGTAAAGTTGGTCAACGTGGTATGGTTGTAACAGGAGAGCAAGAAGGCAAAGTCATGGTGTGTGTGCAGTGTAGAGTAGAGATCATCACCTGCCTTTGGTAGAGCAAAGGGGTCGGAGAAGAGCAGAGAGAAAGGAGATATAACAGCTAAGTTAAAGAAATTGATGGTGAGGGACTGGGAGATGGTTGTAGGAAGACTACAGAAAGGACAGTGAATGAAAGGCTGAGGGGGGGGGGGGGAGGCTGAGGGGGTAAAAGAAAGGGAGGGCCATAAGTCAAGATAAGCAATAGAGAAAAAGGCTAAAGGGAGAAAAGAGCAGAGGGAAGTAAGGAAGAGCGCAGGCTAGATGCAGTAAAAGGAGAGTTGAGAAGAAAAGATGAACACTGCTAGATGGGAAGAAAGGGAGAAGAGGTGAACGGAGAATACAGAGAGAATGGCTAAGTAGATGGGAAGGAGTGGAGATACGAAGACCAGAGGAGATGGATAGAAGAAAGAGTAGTGAGGGAAAGGTATGAGGGGAGAGCAAGGAAGAAGGGCTGGAGAAACAGCTTGTGTTACCTATTTCAAAACATATAATCCTCCAGTAGTAACTAAGTAATGGTTTGCAAAGGGCTGAGATCTACCAATGTGCCACAATTTTATTTTGTCTGTTTTTCAGGCCCACACCTAATTTTGGTCCTAATCCAACCCTAGAGTTAATGGCCATTCAGCCTTTGCCTCCAAACCTAACTTGGTCCCCAGTGTTTTTATTCTAATTAGGGTTGATAAACAAAGGACCCAGACAGGGACCAACCTCAACACCACTTTCCACCTGTCCCACTGAAAGTACTAATAAAGCCCATAGCACATCCAACTAACACATTTGAGCGCATCAGTACTTTTATGATTATACATTTCCAGCCCCACCCATGCTGCTCTCTCATATTCTATTCTTGTTGTTCACAGTGGAAAGTTGACACTTTTTTTGTCATCTAAACAACTTCTGCATTTCTTGTTGCAGCCAGTGTGAAGTAGACAAAGAAAACCACGGACCAGGAGTCGCTGCTTTAACAATTTTTATTCTTCACCACCTTAAAAAAAAATACTGGCTTTCGTCACTTCCCCTGACCCCTCCCCCCGGCCACACCCTCCATCGGTGACATGCTTCCTGTCACCAAGGTACTGCAACACTCTACAGGGTCCTAGTGCTAGTGTCCATTAATACACTACACACACCCCTCAGTTAAACAAACGTGAACGTCAACTGTCCACTTATATCTCCTCAATCAGCCTATGAGGCGGTCGCACCAGCCTTCCAACTCGGGTGGCCCTAGGTGACTGACGTAGAATATCACTGGACGGCTGAAAAGCTGGTTCCTGCTGGGTGCACCTCTAAGTTAAGACTGGGAGACTGTGAAGGGTGAGGTATCTGTTTGAAATGTGACACATCGCGGGTGATGGATTTCCCTGGGCGAGTTGCCGTTACCATGTGTCCTTTTCACACCACCACTCTCAACGGGTCAACACCAAATGGGGTGTCTATCTTTTGACACTGTCTATGCCGTACCAACACCGAGTCTCCATTGTCATGGGCTGTTTCTCAGCCATGTTGGTGCTTGTCCGCATAATCTTTCATCTTACCCTTTTGGAAGGTGTCAGTGCTGCGAAGCTTGCCAACGTCTCTGATTTCCATCGAGGTATTTTGGTCCTGATCGCTCTCCCAAACAATAGAGTTGCTGGACTCTCACCTGTAGTGGAGTGAGGGGGTCGATCAATATGACCTCAGGGCTTGACACAATGCTTGGTTTAGGACTATCCCCTCCATCAAGGTTCTCTGCAACACTCTCTTAAGGGTGCTCATGAATCTTTCAACCACGCCATTGGCTTGAGGCCACAATGATGTGTTTGACTGAGTGGTATGAGCTATTCCTTGAGCTCTTTGCTATTGAAGGGGGGGCCGCTGTCAGACTTTAACATCTTGGAATGCCCCAGGTTGCAAAGGTGTTGTCAAGTCTTTTGATCAACTTGTCATATGCTGTGGATGAGAGCCTCGCAACGAATGGAAATTAAGAGTATTCGTCCATGAGGACCATTAAGTATTGTCCATCCTTCAGAGGTCCAAAGAAATCAACCACAACCCTCTCCCATGCTTGGGTGGGGAGGTCTGATATTGTTAGAGGATGCTGGGTAACATTTGGTGATAGGCAGTTGCAGATGTGGCATGCTTTCAGTTCCTTCTCCACTCTCTCGTCCAACTTTGGGACCCACATCCTCTCTCTTAGTGCTCTTTTGGTGCCCACTATGCCCCGATGTCCTTCATTTTTTTGTAAACAGATTTTTATTAATTTGTACTAAAACAAGTAAGGACCTCCCATATATCAGTTTGTGATTACACTCTAGTTCCAATGCACATCTTAATATATTTACACATAATAGTCTCAGGCTGTCTCTCCGCAAATAGTCCTTAGTCTTGCTCCTGCGCAGGGAAATGATGGTTCATTCTTCTTCTAAGACAGCCATTAGCTCTTTGGTCCTGTAGTGCTTAGAAAAGCGCACTCTTGGGTATGTACCATCTCAGGGTTCTGCTCCTTAAGTGACACCCAACAAAAATACCCCCTCCTCCCTCCAAATATCCACCCTCCCCACCCCCCAGGCATGTCGCTAACGCATCGGATTCCCTCTATGTTAATGCTGGCCAGTCCGATATTGCACCGTACATTCAATTCCAGGTAACGCACCTCCATAGTGGGGTTACACTGATCAGGTGTTCCACTGGGCAGCTCGAGTTTGCGTCCAGCAGTCAGTGTCACCTATGACCCTTTGCCTCAGATTTTCAGTCAGAACAATCTTTGATCCCTGGAGTATTACCCCTTCATGAGTGACTGCAAGTTCATCCTGCACACTGCAGAATTTCCGGAGCTCCACCTACTCTGTTGGGCACTTTGAGTTTCATTTCCATGATTGTGCCTCAATGAGACCCTTGACAACAGTCATGCTTTTGTTGTCATTGGTGGCTGCGCAACTGTACATTTTGCTTTGTTAGATCCCTCAGGGGGGAGCTCAATGTAGTGAAGTTGTCTATGTAGCGGGAACAGTAGCTGGCCTTGCCCAGGAAGGACTGCAGCCTGGCCACATCTTTCGGGGGGCATCTCACAGACAGTGCCTTTATCTTGTCTGGATCCGGAGTCATGCCACCTTCAAAGAAAATGTGGCTGGAGAACTTTCGTTTTGTGGTATTTGCACTTGGCTGCATTCAGTGGGACGCGTGCGCAAACAAGTAATTGGCATACATTTGTGAGTGCCTTGTCATGTTCTCTTTGTGTACGTCTGGGGATCAGGATGTCGTTTCTATGGTTTAAGGCATGGGGCACCGATTCTATCACTCTACGGCACTCTACAGCTAAGATCTTGGAATAGTTCAGTGGCACTCCAAAGCTTAATCGTTTGTATCTGAACAAACTGATGTGGGTGGAGAAAGTAGTGATAAACCTGCGATTTCCTTCCAACTCTAGTTGGTGATACCCCTTGTTAAGGTCAAGTCTGGAGAAAACCTTGACTCCATTGAGTTGCGTGAACATATCCGCTATGTGATGTCCGGGGTGCCTTTCACGTTCTATTGCTTGGTTTGGCTGGAGCATGTTGACACAGATGCGCACTTCTCCACAACTATTGGCGAAACCCACCGAATGGGTTCTGTGGAGCGTTCAATAACGTCGTGTTTCAGAAGAGTTGTAAGTTCCTTTTCCACGGCTTCCTGCAAGTGAAAGGTGACCCTGCAATGTCGCTGAGCAACAGAGCAAACTTCTTCATTGATGTGGAACTGCACTCGCAGGTCCTTAAATTTCCCTAAGCTGTAAAACAAAGATAGGAATTTCTTTGTAATATCAGAGTGGGTGCACAGGTGATAGCTGAGAGATATCAGTCCCATATCAACTGCTGTGGCGAAACTGAGGAGGAATGTGCTGGATGAAGTTCCTTGTAGGACATGGATCATCAATCGTAAAGACGTGGTCTTGTGTTGCACTGTCGCTATGAACAATCCTAGACTCTGTAGAGGTTTAGATGTTGCCCAGGTGTAGACCTTTGTGTTGGACTGAGTGAGAATTGGCGTTGGAAAGAGGTGATTGAATTTGTCTACTAGCATGATTTTAATGAATGCTCCGCTGTTGATAATAAAAGGTATGGAGGGACCATTTACCTTTAGTTTAACGATAGGGCAGTGTCCTGGAGACTTCTTGAGCTTCACCTGTCGATCTCCATCTTGATCTGCTTCTCTGGCAGCTAGTCCAACATATGTGTGGTGTTTCTCAGTTGACGTCATTAACAAAAATCCATCGTCCTCACTGGTGTTCAATAGGGATAATGAGGAGCTTGGCATTTGATGATGTTGAGGAATTGTAGCTGCGTTTGCCGTCTACCTGCAGTAGCTGTGAAGTCATTTGTCCTTGTGAGTGCGAAAAGATTGTCTTCGGCTGTCTTTGATGTTCACTCTCACTTTGCATCCTGGTACACTCTGCCTTTCTAGAGCTAGACACACTGTTCTAAAGTGTTTCTCTTTTCCCCAGCCCTTACCTATTAGTCCAAGAGCTGGACACTTGCCATCATGGGAAAATTAAAATCCACAACGGAAGCATGGCGTTGTCTTCTTCGCAGTGCAGACTTTCATTTACCCAAGCAGTGCTTGTCTTTGCTCCTCATGGTTATTTCTGATTCGCTGTGTGCAGTCTCTGCTTCCATGTTGGCTCAGTGCCGATCTGCTCTTTCCTCCGCCCTTGCAGTCATCAGCATCTTTGCTACACTGAGAGTCTTACGTAACATGCGTCTCCTGAAGGAGTCAGAGAGGCATCCATCCATCCATGGCCTCTTTGTCGTTAAAGTTGAAGAATTTGCAATGTTTGATGAGAAAATCAAGTCTCTCTACAAACTCATCCATTATTTTGCCTGCTTGTTGATGGGCTTTGTTGAAAGTACACCTTTCATAGTCGACATTAGGTGTGGGGATAAGCTTTGCTGCTAGGGCCTCCTTGGCCTTCTGGTAAGATGCCATGTCACCACTTGGGAGTTTCTTTAGCACGTCTTTTAGGCCATCACCGACCAAGTTCTTCAGATATTTTATGATCTTGCTATCATCTTCCTCTTCCAGAGCATCAATAAAATCATCAAAGGTTCCAATTCACACAGCCCATCTAGCGCCAATGTTCTGTTCCTTTGCAGTGTCAAAAGGTGATGGCAGTTTCATGAAATGCACTGCCTTATTGCGCCTTAATGTTGGTGTTAAAATTAGTTTTTTTTTGGTTGTACGCTACATTGCCAATTGTGAGTGCTAGTTTTGTCTGCTGCTGGTATCAGATGCAGATGTGGCTGTAAGTTAGTTCCCTCTGGGCCTGCTGTGTGGGGTAGTGCAGCTCATTGACTGCTGACATTAGGTGCTGTAGACCAGTGTGGGGAGCCGGTGCTTTGCGACCAGGGCTTTTCAGAAGCAATTGCTTCCCCCGGTTCATCAGCGGCGTTGGTGTTCAATGTGGCCGTCCGGTTATTGAATCCTCACCCACTCAGGCAACTCCTGCCAAAGGATACAGCACTTTTCTGCCATGTGCATCAGCTGCTGTTCAACAACAGAGCCAGTGGCAATGTTGGCAGGCGCATGTGGACGAGCTGCCATGCAGTGTCTCCGCTATGGTGGAGGAGCTTCGTCCCACTAGTTGGCAGCAGAGTGAAACGCTTGATAATAAAATTGGTTTATTATCATTTTTATTTTTCATTTTATTTTTCTTCTTACCTGTGGCTGCTGGTGAGTGTGTCATAGGGCAGGGCGTGGCCATGCACTCTGTACAAAAGAAGTGGGGAGGAAGGGTGATGAGCACTACTAAGTGCGCATGATGGTTTGGCCGGCCATCTTAGGCTGGCTAAACCATCATGCGCCCTTAGCGTTTCTCCACCCTGCTGTGTCGAACAGCCAGGTGGAGAAAAGCCATAGGCTTCCAGTCCCTGTCTGAGCACTGAACCAGGGCGCTCAGACCAATCACAGCGCTTCTCTTATGCTAGGAATAGTATCACCAACATGAGAATTGGAATCTGGGAGCCTGCGCAGTGTGACCAGCCCGGGTCTGGACCAGGAGAGGAGCAATGCAGCGACCGCAGTGGCAGGTAAGTTCTATATTTTTTTTCATTTTGTCTGTCCCCCCTGCCCCACTGCTTTTGATCCTGAGCAGCTGCCACTGGTCTCAGGCTAGAGTGGTGTAGTGGGGCCACGTGCCCCGGCCGAGTTGTGACCAGCAATGTCACTGGCACAAGTGGCTGACGCGGCTCGCTGTAATGTGCTACAGCACTGATACTGAAAGTACAGCCCAGAGGCCACATGCGGCCCTCCTGATCTTTACATGCGGCCCCCTGGTCAACAGCAGCACTGGGCTGCTGTTTACTCGACTCAGCACTATCATTAAAAAGAAGTTAAATAATGAGGCAAGCATTTATTTAAAGGTTAAGTGAAGTTAATGAAAGGAAGTAACTAGGGTGTCCTGCACCTCTTAACTTTAGGAACACTTTTATTTTTAAACACATCTTGCAGCAAAAGTGTAAACAATTTCATAAAGTCTCTTCAAAATTCTTAAAAAGTGTATTTCATTAACACGCAGAACCGTTTCTCCTTTGTACATCAGATGATATCAGTGCATTGAGAAGTATTTTTTCGTTTAAAGTGATAGTTTTCATACATGATTAAAAAAATCATTCTCTTCCCCACCCTGACAACAATGACAATATTGAACTAAGAGCTAAACCAGGATGTGCATCCTTCGGGTGGCCTGGTGCCTATTATGCATGAACAATCTTATAATTTATTAAATCAAACACAGGAGAGGTTTTTTTTAAAGTACAGATCCTGAAATCCTATATTTTAAGGTGTTCTTATGTGTGATAATCAGGGGACAGGTCCTAAAAATAGAAGTGGGGGGACGCTGACGTCACGAAAGGTGGCTTGCACCATCAGACTCATTGCCTCCCCTCGCGCACCCCTTAGATGCGATTGCATCAGAGAAGCCAGCGCGTGAGCAGCGTTCTGAATGAGCTCCCTGATCTAGCCCCAGAGAGGCCAAAGAGTGAACGTGTGGCTCCATTTGCTCCAGTAATCGAGCTCCTGGTAAAATAAGTGGGGGGACGCCGTCCACCCGCGTGGTACCCCGACTCGAGCCCTGGTGATAATGAAGAAAAAGGAGGGAACGTGAAAATAATTGCCTAGGATAACACAATTTGGTAAAGTGGGGAAGCCAGGTTTAATCCCAGGTTTTCTGGTTTCACATTGTGCAGTTCACTCACTAGTTATATGACTATTAGATATCCTCGCTTCCCCTATGCCCACTGTACCAAAAAACACCGCCACTTAAACCCTCTTGCCCTGACCAAAACTCTGCTTGCATCAATGCAGCCCGAGTCACATCTCAGACCAAACTTTTTGGCCCCTGGGAAAATGTTTGTGAGTACCCATGTGCAACAGGCTCTCGGAGAGAGCAGGGGGTTTGCGGGTGCTTATCCTTATTCGTCGCCAGCTGTCAAGTAGACGAGGACGGGGGCCGGCAAAAAAAAACAGCAGACCAAGAGTTTTTATCTTCAACTCCTTACACAGATCTACTGACTTTTGTCACTTCCCTGTAGCCACACCTTCCATAGGTGAACTGTTTGCTGTCACCGAGGTACTGTGGCACACAACAGGGTCTAGTGTTAGTGTTCATTAATACACCACACCCAGTTCCCGATTCCTTTCCTCTGCTTGCTTCACACCCCTCTGGCACAATACCCCTTCATGTTGCTGTGTGGCCTTTCCCCCAGATACCTGCCAAAATATAAACCCACTATGGGTTGCACCACCTTATATAATCAACAAAGACAACAATTATACAGTTGTCCATCCAATGGTGTATATTATTGAAATTTTCTTTATTCTTCTTTCAATTTTCACAATTTATCAGGCAACCAACGCGTTTCGTTCTTTTTGAAAGAACTTCATCAGGGCTGTAAAAAACATTTAAAAGTACATATGTAACAAACAAAAAACAAAAAAAATTTTTTACAACCAAATTTTATATACTATATTATAAAAACACATTATCCAACCAAACAGAAGATACTTCAAAAAGCCTTCAACATACATATTTTTCTCAGGAATTTTTCTCTCAATTTCTGTCCGAACAATTTAAAGTCAATCCACTGTAGTTAGTGTTTAGTTATGGTAACATTTTTATGTTGAAAAAAGAAGACAGCAAATCAAATTGGAATTATTTAACATTTTACATATTGTATACCAATTGCTCAATGTCCTAGTCACTTAAAATAAAAAACAAAGACATGAACAAAAACCAAGTGATACTAAACCCAGAGATGTGTACCATTACTTAAATATCTGAACATCGACATTTTTCCGCTCTCAATTAACAATATGACAGAAAAGCAAGCAGAAAAAAGAGGAGAATAAACAGATACAAATAATAAAAATTACAATGTCTAAAATCAGTTCTAAGTTACGTTTATGTCTTGGCGTGTTTCCCCTTGGTTCCGGTTTGAGCTTCACCGCAAGGCCCGTCTGTTTCATGCTGCTCCACCTTCCCCCAACTTCTCGTTCCCTAATTGTAGGTATGTCTTTCGTTTTGTCTTTTGTCGTTTGTTTAGTATTTCTATTTTTCCTTATTTTCGCTTCAGGCGTCCCTTCTATTCTTCTCCAGTCCTATTTTCTGTCCTACTTATCTTCGTTCACTTTTCTACTTTCTTTCTTTCCAGTATATGGCGTCATTATCTTTTCCTCACAACTAATTTTGGTCTATTTTTTCCAGCTTTTCCTCTTTTCCTCAACATTCTTGCTACTTGATTCTCCTTTTTATCTTTTATCTGAGTCTTATTTTCCTCTCCAACTTTCTTTATTCTTACTCATTTACATACAATGTTGCACTTGTAGAATGGTTGTGCGTTTTACAGGTTTGGATCATTATCTTTTAAATTACTTATGTCATTGAGATTTATTTCATGGAACGTAAGGGGTATGAATTCGCCCATCAAAAGGCAAAGAGTTCTCACCCATTTAACCAAATTGAATGCTGACTTGGTGTTTTTGCAAGAGACTCATTTAACGGACATCGAGTCATCAAAACTAAAGAGAGGGTGGGTGGGAGACGTCTTCTCATCCCCGGGTGATGGGAAACGCAACGGGGTAACAATATTATGTCGCAAGTCACTTCCAATCTCATTTGTATCGCAAGAATCTGATGGGGAGGGCAGATGGTTGCTTGTCAAATTGTTGTTAAAAGGAGTATCGGTATCTCTTCTTAATGTTTACGCCCCTACTTCGGGCGAGTCCTCCTTTTGGTCTACACTGGCTTGACAGATCACACACGCTATGGAGGACAATTTTATAATGGCAGGGAACTGCAACCAGGTTTTTGACCCATTTATTGACAGAAATTCCAGATTCCCTTTTCTCCCTACCAAACAGCACAAGTCCTTTGTTCATGCCATTAACCAACACAAACTTTTAGATGCGTGGCGTTTGTGTAACCCTACAATCAGAGAATACACTTTTTATTCACCTACCCATCACACCCAATCTAGGATTGATTATATTTTTGTGTCTCATAACATATCGCAAACCCTCACACATGCAGAGATAGGCCCTATTTTACTTTCAGACCATGCTCCCGTTGTGATTGGTATTGATATCTTACCCAAATCCTTAACTCCTAGAAGATGGCGCTTCAATAATGCGCTTCTCTTAAACCTAGACTTTACTGCTTCTTTCAATGATTTCTCTAATGAATATTTTCAACTTAATCAAACTGATTGCCTATCGTTCTCAACAATATGGGATGCATATAAGGCATCGGCAAGGGACTTTATTATCCGTTATGTTGCTAAGAAACGAAGGTCTGCCCGTTTGTACACCAAGAATCTTCTTCAAGACATTAAAAAGTTGGAACATTCTTACTACACATCACACTCGAAGGAATGTCTAGCTGCTCTTATTAATGCGAAATTGCAGTTCAATAAGAAGTCGACAGATGATGCTTCCTTGTACCTGCTGAAATCTAGTGCAAAGTTTTATGGTGGCAAGAATAAGGCCGGGAAAGTACTGGCTAATTACCTAAAAGTCAAGCAAAACAAGTTGAACATCGATTCAGTCTATGATAGTAATTCCAATCTAAAATTTAAGGATGAAGAAATCTTAAATGAATTCTCCTGTTTTTACCAATCTCTATATTCTTCTGAAACGCAACCCACTGATGATTCCCTCTCATGTTTCTTCTCTACTATACCAAAACTGAATCCTCCCTCTCTAGATCTATCCCCTTTGGAATAGGACGTTACGCAACAAGAGCTGGCGGATGCGCTTCAGCACCTCAAAAAAGATAAAGCGCCTGGCCCGGATGGTTTTACCGTTGAATTTTACCTCCATTTCTCTAAGACCCTTTTACCTAAACTATACCTCTTGACAGAGTCTTTTTGCTCCTCCAAGAAATCCTCCGGTTCTTTCTCTGAGGCGCATATTTGTCTCATTCCCAAGGAGGGTAAGGACTCCAAATTCTGTAAGAATTATAGACCCATTTCCCTAGTTAATATTGATTACAAAATTTTTTCCAAAGCTTTGGCTATTAGATTAGATTCTTATTTGCCAAAATTACTGGGGAAAGAGCAGTCTGGCTTCGTAAAGGGGCGCTTTATCACTGATAACACCCGCCTTCTTTTTAACATCCTGTCTAAATCGGCTCGGTTAACGCATTCCCTAGCAGCCATAGCATTGGACGCGGAGAAGGCGTTTGATAGGGTTGAGTGGACTTATTTGTTCTACGCTCTTAACTGGTTCGGCTTTGGTCCCAAATTTATTTCTTTGGTTTCCCTTCTTTATTCTAATCCTCGGGCTGCAGTATGTGCTAATGGCTTAGTTTCTTCTTTCTTTGACCTAGGTAGGGGAGTTCGCCAAGGGTGTCCCCTATCCCCCTTTCTGTTCAATCTTGCTTTAGAACCTTTCCTCTCTAAATTACACCACAATCCTTGCTTACACGGCTTTCAAACGTCTAACTATCATATTAAAATGGCAGCTTATGCTGATGATATTTTGCTTTTTGTTTCTCAACCAAGCGAATCGATTCCTGCTTTTCTAGTTGACGTCCACGCATACTCCCTCATCTCTGGATATAAGCTGAATAACGACAAGTGCGAGATTTTACCCCTAACCAAATTTACTTTCAAACCAGAGTTTAGTGACTCTAACTTCACATGGAGCCCCAAGCATATTAAATACTTAGGATTGCATATCACACCCAATATTTCAGATACAGTGGCATTGTGTATGAGCAAGTGTAATCAGAAGCTTTCGGACCTGACCACTAGATGGCATCCTCTTTACTTATCTTGGTGGGGTCGTTTGGACACAATAAAAATGATGCTGTCGCCGATAGTCTTATATACTATATCTAATATGCCAGTTCCGATTCCTATTAAATCACTTAATAAAATTAACTCTATACTAGTTTCCTTTTTATGGAATAAAAAAACGCCCAGAATGTCATTGCAACGGTTAATTTGCTCCAAAGATAAGGGTGGAGTTAATTTTCCGGATTTCCGAGCGTACCACCAAGCATTTCTCTTGCGCCAGGCATCTTTTTGGTTGCTCGAGTCTACGGGTGACTGTCCCTTATGGACCTCAATCGAACGTCTTTCTATATTTCCCTTTTCTTTCAGGAATACCTCGCCTTTTCGCGTCCGCCGCAATCTATCACGACTCCTATAATCAAACTGACTTCCAAGCTCCTTCGGCTATTGCATCCCCCTACTCAACTTACTAAAGATTCCTTCCTCCAAACACCCATTTGGCATAATAGAAATCTTCTCATTCACAACAGGCCCTTCTATTGGAAGCCTTGGCGACAGAGGGGATTACTCTGGGTTCACCAATTATTTTCCCACTCCGACTTTTTGTCTTTTCCCTCGCTTAGCCAATCATTTAACCTCCCTCCTTCATTCATCACCAAATATAACCTTCTAAAGGACGCTGCGACGAATGCTTTCGCCCACTTACCCGACGCATCCAGCTCTTCCAATAATCCAGATACCCTGCTGCAATTTCACAACATGTTAAAGAGTGCTCCTAAAGCATATAGTTTTTTGCAGAACATTCACGTAACCGGGCAGAAATCAAAAATAGAGGAAGCATGGGAACGTGATTTTCATACCTCTTGGCTAACTCCTATCTGGAAGAGCTTATGGATTAAGATTCGTAAATCCTCTAGGGCTGCCAGTATCACGCAAACATTGTTTTTTATATATAATAAGCTCTTACTAACACCACAGGCCTTACATAAACGCTTTTCAGATGTACCGGATGCATACTGGACGTGCTCTTCTCCAAACGCTGACTTGCTCCACATGTTATTTTCGTGTACACATGTAAGTGATTTCTGGAAGCAAGTTTGGGCTCAAATTAATCTAATTTTTGGTACTGCATGTTCTTTTTCCTTCACCAATGTCTTTCTTGGCAGTCTCTCTCCTGCCTGGGAAAACACATTGTCCAATGTTAAGATTATTGACTTGCTAATTGCAGTCGCTTTTCAACAGATTACTGTTAATTGGAAAGACTCTACACAAATTTCCTATAGAGCATGGTGGTATGCTGTATGCCATAACCACAGATTGGATACTGCTTTTGTTTACCCCGCACATTTGGCAACAAAGCGTCTGGCGTTATGGTCCCCTGTCACACAGTTTATTGACAGGCATGCTAAACAGTTTTCCCAGATGCAACCGTCACAACAAGAGGTTCTCAAACCCCCCTGATCCCCAATTCGTTCCAATTCTTCTCTCTCCTTCTTAATATGTAAATGATGCTCAGATTTTTATGTGTATTATTAATATCTCATTTACTATTATTCACTGCTTAGTTTGTGTATCTTAGAATATGCTTTTATGGATATGTTGATATGAGGCAATTGTCATGTATTCTTTATGGACACCTGTACGCTTCTTAATAAACACTCTTTTTGAACTTAAAATCAGTTCTAATATGGATCCGTACTACTCTTACCTGCCAAAATATGCAGTTTTCTACAATGTCTTTCAACCACCAGTCCCCACCTACACTTTTTTTCTTGTGCTATCAGGTTTTGCTCCCATACCTATTTTTCCTCTTTCTGATCCTACTTCTTCCTTGAATGACCCTTGTCTGACTCATCTGCCTTCAGGTCTCTCCGTAATCTTTAACCCTGTGGTATTTCTTCCCCTACCGCCAGTCACCGGCGATTTTAACTCAAATCTGGAGAACCATTTGGGAAGAGGTGGCAATCTAAAAAGTACAGACATGCATTGAGGAATCCTAATCCAAATCACCGAATTTGGTTCAGTCAATAAAACGGACCATGGACTACTATGAACACTGGAGGTCCTTGGACTCCGGGGACTGAATGGGGGCATCCAAGGAGACATCCCGATGACCGCAACAAGACCATCTAGTAAAACGGAATCTGTCCTAGATTATACATTTGTATCACTTAAGCTATTCCACAAGATCCTGTCCTATAACTGCAAGGTGTGAGAGCAAACACTCCTTAAAGCCCATCAGCATTACAAATTACAACGGTAAGTGTCTGGTTTATAAATCACTTGGTTTGCAAGATCCTGGGACCAACTGGAAAAAAATCAGATGGAATAAACTCTTGTCAACCTGCTATGAGACCTGGAAAAGGTCTGATTTATCAATCAATTGGGATTTTCAAGACCCAATCTTGGCCTGGAGCAAGGCGCAAGATGAACTTAAAGCCAATCTTACAACAACAAACTGTCAATCTACATATACGTCACAACCAAAGAACCAAACCTGGTACTCGAATACCCTTAAACAACAACAACAGGCCCTGGATAAGGAAATTAAATCCATCAAGCTCCAACCTGATCCGCAGGCACAAATGAAGCGCAGAGAACCATAAAACTGAACAGCAGTCTGGGAAACGAAAAGGGCTCAAACCGACCAAGACTGGATAGACATAGTGCAAGTCTGCAAAAATAATTAAAAATCTTTACGGTCACTAATAAATTGTTTAGACAGACACCCTATGGGGTCACTAGGAAATAATGTAACAGAAGAAGCATGTAAGTCTCACATAAGTTCCCTATATGAAACACATGAAGTGCACATGCTGCAGATCGGAGCATATAAATTCTCCCTACTTCCACGGACAGAGTAAATCCACAGTCACACGCACATGCACTCATCATACGCTAGGGCCCATTACACTAACATTCATTTGATTACTCTATCCGCACTGAATATATAGGAGAAATCCTAAACCAATCTGCATCTAAAGCGAGGTCAATGCGACCTTAAAGAAATTGTCCTGAGTCATGATTTTAAACATAGGAAATACATTTGAAACTCAATAAATGACAAGGAAATAACCACCCGACACTGGAATTCAAACAAAGATCAGCTTTTATCTAAATTAGTTCAAAAGAAAGTCAATCATTAGCAAAATCATTATTCTCATAATTACCTATTCTAGCTAAATGGGTCAGGACAGGTCTCTCAGTAAAGTCTCCCGAGTCGCCGTCCTCGCAATCAGCGTCGATCCTCTCGAGCATAGGTTCGGGAAGAAGTGGCCTTAGACCCTCTCTAGTCTAACATTATTTATAGGCAAAATAACAATTCGAAAGTAACAAACAAACTCTAAACGTCCGTTGAGCCGCTGAGCAGAGCGAGCAGGAAAGGATGTTGACTGGCAACATTTAGAAAACCTCCGCTCAGAAAGATCACAAAAAATAAAAACACGGAAGAAGGAAACTCAAGCTAGAAAAATGATACATTCATGAATGCTTTTCCTCGGATCCATAGTGAAGCCACCGCAAGTTTATCAGAGTTCATTGTGGCCTTATTCTTCTCCAAGGGCAATTGGCAGCGAGCCTGGAGCTGCTGTCCTCACGGAAACTTTTAATTCAGACAGAGGCCGAAGTCAGGTGGTTTCAAACCATGTTCAGCAAGGCCTCTCGTCACATTTCAATCACTCGAGTGCAGGCTGTAAATATCGGCCATCTTGGTTTAGGCCAAAAAGGACAATCTTAATTAAAAGAAATACAAAACAACGTTACCACATCGTAATGATTATACAGTGTTAATACCCACTAATACCCTTATGTGTATGTAATTATCTAGCCATCTGCGACACAGAGAAGCATTAGAGCACGTTATTTTAAAAGCGCAAACACGAAACAAATAACACTTTTGCGACACTTATTTAATTAATTTGCTCACCAATTTAGTTCACGTATTAATAAAGCAACATAAACGCATTCCCGCGTGTAATTCTCTCATTAGTAATGTTGATTAATCAAGACTTTTAACAAAGCTAGTAATTAATGATTAATTATCAGTAATTTTAATCATGACATATGACAAACTGGAGTTTAAATCTCAATAAATTTTCAATAGAAAACCCTGCTCCAGCAATCCCCCCTTTGGTGATATATATCACCACAAAAAACCAACCCAAAAAAAAAAAAATGTAGTCCCCATTTTTAGGAGAAATTGAAATGTCTTTTTTTTTTTTCCGACACTACACACCAGATTCTCTTTCATCATCCCTCTTCGACTCCAAGTAAACACTCTCCCTCAATTCTTCTAATTCTATTTCCTGTGGATCTCTCTTTGACCTCTTTTGTTTCTTTGCAGAACTTCCTCTAATTATTCTCTCTTTCCCTCCCCTGTTTTTACAACACAAACACCCTAATCTAAGAATCAATAAAGCAACAATTACACATGTCAAAGGAAATAATATTTTACCAATAATGGTACTACCTATCTTAGCAATTAAACTCTTAACAGCAAGTAGCTTATTAGCCATTTTAGTCCAGATACTTTCAGCTTCCAGTGGTACTAATTCTTCATGCAAATCAGTAATATTTTTGATATAGATCTTCAGATCTCTGCTTTCATCAGGAATGTAAGTGCAACAATGTTGAACTTTCAGCATTCCACAGACTCCACCCTCCTTGGCCAATAGAATATCAAGGGCAAGTCGATTTTGCATAGACATGGCACGTACGGCAATCATCTCCGTATTTACCAAAAGAAACCCTCCAGCGGTACTTGTCGATAAGCGATCCACCACTGTTGACAGTTTCCGAATTCCATATGCATTTAAAGAAATTCCCACTGCTGGAATTAAAGCTCCAAAAATATCACCTACAATTTCTGACCAAGTTTCTCTCTTAAAGCGTGTTAGTAAATTAATGTGTTCTACATCTTCTATCTTATCTATATGAAAAATCTTTGGAAAGACCAGGCCAACATAACACGTGCCATACCAATGGTCAGGCAACCTGTAATAAGCCTTATTTCCACAAATATAATACACTCCCGGGAAAACTGGATCTTCTCCACCTTTAAAACCCCATCCTGTTGCAATAAAGTATGTATCGTGACACTCACTAGTCCCAACAAAGTAATTATCATATTGGGATTTCCTTCTGGTAATGCATAGTTTACCCTTCTGTGGTGCATCTAAAGCCAAAGTTGGACTGGCCCCATTCCTCAACTCCTTTCCCATCTCAATATCCCATATTGTCTCACCCACTTCATAATTCCCTGCCTTTTCATGCATGCTCACTCTCCTTTTCTCTACCAAATCTAGGAAAGCTATTTCTTCTTCCTTCAAACTGCAAGTTAAATTGTTTCTAAAAATGTAATCTAATGTTAATTCTTCTGTCTCTATAAAAATCTCACCAAAAATGTTAGCTTTTTTAGCCGGATTCAGCTTCTTATTCATAGGCAATTGCCCAAAAATGTTATCTTTGTTAGACATCTCATAATCTACTTTCCCTAACAAGTAAAAAACACTACTTAAAACACTACATGAAATCCCATACGTAGCTGGTAAATGGTGATAAGTAACACCTTCTGAAACGGATGCAGGTAATTGCATACAGACGTAGCAATCCCTAACTTCCATCGTCTTTACGTATTCGTACAACAACTTTGAAAAAACATTACTAGAAAAACCATTAATTGACCTATCTTTATGTATGTAAATATTACTACTCCTAGTTGGAACTACTTTCTGTGAATTCTTCTCTACGTTAGTCACATTCTCAGTGTGTATTCCAAAAGTGTCTATCGTAACCCTAAAAGTAACTAGTAAAGCTAGCACACCCCATAACAGCATTAATAATCCAGTACAGCAGCAGCACATTCTACACCATCTTTTCAAGAAGGCACATCTACTTTGATTATTTTCTGTGTTAGCCATTTTACTACTTTGGCAGTGTCTTTTGACTTAGCCTCTTCTACTCCACTACTAAAATTGTAGATCCCTATATTATTTCAAACAGCTAATTTCAGATATTCTTCTTTTCACTCTTCTGCAAGTGACTCCTTTTTGTTCACTCAATTTGGATTTTCATCACTTTTCACTTCTTCTTCAGCAACATCAAATTGTATCAGATCTTCAACAACATCCTGAGCATCCGACGCTTCTCCAATGTCAGTCAAGATAACTTTCAGGATTCCAACAGTTTTCTCCTCCTCAACCACTTCTTGTACGGTCCCCTCTGGATTTCCTTGACTTTCTGTCTCTTCACCTTCAGACAGTGCCACGTACGTCCATTCCGGTGACCTATACTTCTGGTTAGGTTTTCTGATTCTCTTGATCTCCTCTGGTTCTTTTGAGACCTTTTGCTTTTCACCTTTCGCTTGATTCTGACTGGACACCTCGTTCACCTGTTCAGCTTTTGATGAACTTGAACTTGCACTTGCTCGTGTCAGTCTGTACCTCAGCCTCTTTATCCTGTTCGGCCAAAGATCTCCTCTTACACTCCTCTTCGGTCTCACTTCTTTGTTATTTCTCTCTCCGATCCAAGTTCTCTTTCTCAGAACTCGACCCTCTGATTTCTCATTCTCACTTTCATCCGATTCTGTTTCATTTGCCTCTTGTTCTTCAACAATTCTCTTTTGCTCCACAGACTTCTTCCCCACCGATAAATATAAATTCTCCCTACTTCCACGGACAGAGTAAATCCACAGTCGCACGCACATGCACTCATCATACGCTAGGGCCCATTACACTAACATTCATTCGATTACTCTATCCGCACTGAATATATAGGAGAAATCCTAAACCAATCTGCATCTAAAGCGAGGTCAATGCGACCTTAAAGAAATTGTCCTGAGTCATGATTTTAAACATAGGAAATACATTTGAAACTCAATAAATGACAAGGAAATAACCACCCGACACTGGAATTCAAACAAAGGTCATCTTTTATCTAAATTAGTTCAAAAGAAAGTCAATCATTAGCAAAATCATTATTCTCATAATTACCTATTCTAGCTAAATGGGTCAGGACAGGTCTCTCAGTAAAGTCTCCCGAGTCGCCGTCCTCGCAATCAGCGTCGATCCTCTCGAGCATAGGTTCGGGAAGAAGTGGCCTTAGACCCTCTCTAGTCTAACATTATTTATAGGCAAAATAACAATTCGAAAGTAACAAACAAACTCTAAACGTCCGTTGAGCCGCTGAGCAGAGCGAATAGGAAAGGATGTTGACTGGCAACATTTAGAAAACCTCCGCTCAGAAAAATCACAAAAAATAAAACACGGAAGAAGGAAACTCAAGCTAGAAAAATGATACATTCATGAATGCTTTTCCTCGGATCCATAGTGAAGCCACCGCAAGTTTATCAGAGTTCATTGTGGCCTTATTCTTCTCCAAGGGCAATTGGCAGCGAGCCTGGAGCTGCTGTCCTCACGGAAACTTTTAATTCAGACAGGGGCCGAAGTCAGGTGGTTTCAAACCATGTTCAGCAAGGCCTCTCGTCACATTTCAATCACTCGAGTGCAGGCTGTAAATATCGGCCATCTTGGTTTAGGCCAAAACGGACAATCTTAATTAAAAGAAATACAAAACAACGTTACCACATCGTAATGATTATACAGTGTTAATACCCACTAATACCCTTATGTGTATGTAATTATCTAGCCATCTGCGACACAGAGAAGCATTAGAGCACGTTATTTTAAAAGCGCAAACACGAAACAAATAACACTTTTGCGACACTTATTTAATTAATTTGCTCACCAATTTAGTTCACGTATTAATAAAGCAACATAAACGCATTCCCGCGTGTAATTCTCTCATTAGTAATGTTGATTAATCAAGACTTTTAACAAAGCTAGTAATTAATGATTAATTATCAGTAATTTTAATCATGACATATAACATAAACTGGAGTTTAAATCTCAATAAATTTTCAATAGAAAACCCTGCTCCAGCACACACACCAAACATTACTAAAATTCGAGGTGAAATACCTCTAACATTTACACAAAGTGAAATTATAAAAAGTAGTTGGAAAAGTAGATGCACCGGCCCAAATGGCATCCCTGGGGCCCTATGCAAAGAAGATTGTGAGTTCTGCAGCAGTTGATTCCATAACTTGTTAAATTTTTGTCTAGCTACAGAAGCAATCTCTGATTCATGGCGTGGCTCCATCTTCCAGCCAATATCTAAGAAAGGCTCCTATTCTTCTCCAGATGGCCATCATATGATTGTTCTTATGGACACAGATTCTAAAATATTCGCAGGCCTCATACTGACTGACCTGGAGGAATGGTCTAAAAGCAAAAACCTAATACCAATGAACTAGACATGTTTTAGACCAAACTCTAGCACTAGAGATAACCTGGTAGCTCTCACTATGATCATGGACAAATGCATGTCAAAAAAACAACTCTTATATACATGCTTTGTGAAGTACTCCAAAGTTTTCGATCATGTTAACCGACAACTATTATGGAAAAAGGTGATCAACAAGAATATTCCCACAAATGTATTGCATGCAATCCAGCTCTTATATTCTAACAAATGGGCCCAGGTCCAATTTGGTCAAAACCATGGCTTGATAGATAAAATCCCAATAAAGAGAGAAATGGCTGTGTCTTTGCACAAATTCTTTTTAATCTCTTTTTGGCGGATCTAAACACCTACCTAGACACAGCCAACTCTGACTATCCAAGACTGGCAGCTCAAAAAAGTGACCTCACTACAATACGCCGATGCTTTAGTCCTGATGAACCTAACTGGGATTGGACTCCAAAGGTTACTTAACCACCTTAACCTCTGCTGCACCAAAAATAAAATGGCTATTAACCTTACAAATACTCAGGTTCTGATTTTTGGCATAAAAATAAACAAGAAGGGGAGTTGGTCGTTGGGTGGGAAGTCAATTCTTCGACGTTCGTCATATAAATATGTTGGCGTCTGGCTACAAGATCGGCTAATGCATCAACACCATCAGAATTCATTGAAACCAAGAATCGCTTCCCTAATCTCAGCCTTTCAACGAATACATCAAAAATTCCAAAGCCCGGTCTTTCTGCCATTACTTACAGCAATAAAAGGCAAGTTTAGTCCAACACTTTGCTATGGTACAGTAGCCTTCCCAGCAAAGTTGGGGGCATTTCTCAACTACGCACAAAATAAGGTTTTCCGACTTCTGTTTCATCTTCCGCAGAATGCGTCACCTTCTCAGATTTGACTTGAATTTTGCTTGAATAACCAAAAACTAGCACAAAAAGGCTTTCTCATTAAATATATGTCACTACTAAGGTCCTCTGGCGAAGCCACTTTACGCGACCTGTTGTGGAAAGAAATCTAAATTGATACACAATTTAAATAATTGGGCAAGGGCCTTCGATGCAGCATTAAAAGACCTAAAAGCAAAAGAGCTATGGGGTCTGGTACTACTCACAACTCCTTTAAGAACGTAATTAATAAACATATAAGAAGGTTGTCATGGCATAAAGACAAAGAGGAGTTCAGTGAAAGAAGTCGCGCCTGGACAATTATTGATTCTTACAAGCAACCTCGTCCAAGGACATATTTAACAACATTACTTAGATCTTTTCATAAAAATTAATTAATTCACCTGCGATTTGGATTATGTCAAACTTTGGAATAAACCCCTAAGTGGCAGCCGAAACCACAGCACTCTAAGTGCTGACTATGCCATGTACATGAAGAAAGCCTGGCACACATTTTATCGATCTGTCCCATTCTACTAACTGAACTCAGGATACAACTGAAAAGAATCTTTAATCTGTATAGAACATGCCAGCATGCATTACTTTTTTTGTATGAAAGGGGAGACCCCTCAAATAATAGCAGCCTTTATAAAATTCTTCCTCGAAGCGGATCAGTTATTGTCAGCAAAGGGTCTGATGGTCACCATGTAGTTTATCAACCATTTAACTTGATGTCTGCATCTTTAGAGGTTTCTTGGTAATTGAATGCTAATAATGCTATTTTTAACATTATTGTTTACAACAGGTGGCGGGCAAAGGTAACTTTAGTCGATTTTGAACAAACATGATTACACTCTAATCAGATAAATCTTAATTTAAAATCCTCATGAATTTTAGGAGACTGTACGAACATGTCTGTAATTACATTTGGAAACAGCAGGAAAAGGAGGGCAACTGTGTCCCTTATAACAAACCAATAACTTTACTGAATCTAGGTGACTTTGCATGAACATGTCCACATTTTAACCAGGAAAGGTAGGAAAAGATGCACTTTAAGAGTCTCCGTACCAACATGTCTGCACTATAATGTGGAAAAAGTTAGGAAAAGGAGGGGCACTGTGACACTTTCGACAAATCACTAACCTAAGTGACTCTGCAAGAACATGTCTGCATTTTATCCAGGAAAGAGGCATGAAACTTGCATTATTTTAAACAAATCGACAATGCTGCTAACTGGAGCCGATTTTATTGAACTCGCCAACACGCTGGAATCTGTATCTTTATATAATTTTAGCCTCTTTGTTTTAAAGAGAAATGTGTTTAAAATTTTACATTTTAATGCCATGAAGAAATTTTTGTCCGCATCCAGCCAATTTGTAATTTTGTATTGGTTATGCTGTGTAATATATTATGGTTTTTATAAACTGAAACAAATATACTTTGACTTCTCACATTTCTCCTCGCTCCTTCCCTAGAAAATCCGAGCCTGCTTCGACTGAAAACATCGTTAAGTATGTTGGTTAATAACTATTGTATAGAAGCTTAGGTAATTAAGAGAAAGGATTGGCAAAGCCAATAGGTCTCGTCAATGACAGTGTGCCCTTGCTAATGCTTTCTTTGAATGCATTTTCTTATGAAATAAAACACATTTCAGTGTGGTTCCCATACATGCCCGGAGGCCATCTTGTAATATATTTTCTTTTATTTTTAAGCAAAATTCATGAGAAATCCTTCAAAGGTTGATGGCAGCTTTTAGCATCAACTGGAGGGAAGAGCGAAGGGGATAGTTGGGGGGAGGCATTGGTAGCAGGTTCTTGGGGGGGGGGGTGTTCTACACAGAGAGAGGTAATGAAGATGAGAAAGAGTGAGAGAAAATAGTTCCTCGTGCACTATAATGCATGACATTAGCAGTTAACAGATACAACTCAATGAATCAAAACACGCTGAGAATGTAAGGCTCGCGCCTATGGAGGTACACACAGGAACAGGGAACTGAGATAGACAAGAAAGACACTGAATCATGAGGAAAGGGTGGACCCGAAGCCCACTTTGAAACTATTTTAAATAAAATGGGCTTATTTGCCACAGACAGCTAAAGCTGTAGGTGAAACCTGGAAACTGGACTGACTTAGGTGCTCAGGCACGGACTGGGGAACGTGAGGTCTCTGACGATCTAATGTAAATACTGAACCGGATCAACAGTGCACGGTAATTGCATTCCTACCTTCGCTATATAGCTGATAACCAAGCTTGGGGAGAGGATGTGGCCTAACGGCTAGTGCGGTTGACCTTGGAGCTGGGGAACCGGGTTCGAGTGTCGGCGGGACGCTCAACATCCTGTGATTCTGGGCACTTAATCTGCCCGCGCCTAACAACATTGAAAGTGTTCGTCAATAACGTAACTGGTGCTCATCTAAAGCGCTCTAATACCTTCGGGTCTAGTTAGCGCTATACTCCACCCACAAAAAAAGCTAACATCTGCACTTTAGAATTAGTTCATATTCAAACATGATTCATTTAACATTGGACGCTGTAAAAAAAAAAAAAGGAGAAAAAACACAGTTGTTGTTGAATGAGCTAAATAATATACAAATAAAGGGAGAAAAAATGGTGACGTTCCAAGGTTGCTATGGGCCCTAATATTAAAAAGCCCCCCTACTCTTCCTAGTGGATATATCCAATCCCTCAGCTACCGTCCACATGCAGTGCTCCTCGACGCCCCCTGGGGTGAGCTGTACCCACTGGCACCATCCTGCCACTACAGAGGGAAAGGGCGCCTCTCTCATTGCGCGACTGATTGCAAGTGTCGCTCTGGTACTAACTTAGCACCATACAAGGGGCCTCATTCTCTTCGACAACAATGCAGCCACGGGGGGGGGGGGGGGGGGGGCTCTTGCACAAATCCCACACCAGCTGCATTGCTAACTGGTCTACTGTCTCCGAACATCTGGGCTGCTGCTCCGACTCACTGGGTTACAAACTACGCACTTAGTCTACACAGGCTCTATAGTGCTGATAGCAAGGGATTTCCTGCGAGTAATTTTGTTGTTCTCTAGACTTGGGTGCGACTTTTTAAAGAATTTCGTGGATTAAGGGATTGATTTTCTTGTATCAAGACACTTGATCACAGAAAAAAACTCTGTGAATGATGCCCGGACGAAATACCTTTACCTGTGTAAATAAAGGGACTCTGATACAAGATTGTGTAGGAGGCCCTGGGGTTACTAAGAGGCGGACACCACGTAGGTTATAAGTATATTTATTAGTTATACAGTTAGAGCGCCGGGAGCTGCACCCGCTCGAGCCACGGCTGGGCAACCAATGGCCAACATGGCCGCTCGCGCTCCCAGCGTTCCCTGCCGTGACGCGGCAGAAACACTAGAGCACTACTCTACATATCTCCCTCCTTTATCGAGACTGCAACAAACAAAGAAAACAACATATACAGTGTCCAACGATAGTTCTTTGCTATAGGTGGTTATGGTTTCATGTCGAACTCTCGATACCTTTTGGGCAGTACCACTGTCCTGCCTGTGCGGGTGTGTCTCACCGGAGTGCATGGTCGGGTATCTCTGCTGCTGCTGGGTGGGGTGTAGTTTTGTGTCTCTTGTGTTTGGCTCCCCCTTGCCAAAGCGCACGCTCCTTGGTCCTCCCGTTGCACACGTATACCTTGGTCTTCTGTATTCTTCTGTGTGCTGGTGGTAGTCGTCTCTTCTGTGTTGGTGCTCCTCGTGTCGCTACTGGTTGCTTCCATTTCTGTAGTGGTTTCTCCCCCCTCCGGGTTCTCTTCGTCTTCTCTTTCTGGTTGCATTTCTCCTATCCTAGTCCAATTCAACACTTTGTTGCACCTTGACATTCTGTCCTGAGACCATACCTTTCCATCGCTTAATCGGGCTGATCTTGTGTAGACTTCGCGTACTTGCAGCGGTGTGCTATACTTGCTGTCGCCTTTCCTTCTCAGCTGAGCCAACTTCGCTCTGACCCATTCCCCCTTTTCCAGTGACGACTCTTTGACGTTGTGTTGCTTGTTGTAGTGGTCCGTGTAGATCTTTTGTGCCCTTTCCAAGTTGCTACGCACTACCGCTGGAGACCATTTGCTCTGTACAGTTTGTCGTTTCCATGCTACGTTGTCTCTTGTAAAAGGGTCACGATCTCTCAGTATTTTGAATGGGCTATATCCAGTCTTGGTGGGGGTGATCCGGTACGCCCATACCGTACCCTTAAGTTCAGCCTCCCAATTCTTCCCGGCATTGATTGCTGCCTGTACTGACCCCATGATAACCCGGTTAAATCTTTCCGCTAGGCCGTTCCCGGCCGGATGATATACCGGGGTGTGCTTGATAAGTATGCCGTTCCATGAATGCGTTCCATTTGTCTGACGTAAATTGAGGACCATTATCACAGGTTATGACTCTTGGTATTCCTTCTCTCAGGAACGTGGCAGTGAGGAATGTCAGTACAGTGTCTGTGTCCACGGTTTCACACACCTCTACTTCCGGCCACTTTGAGTACCTGTCTACCAACACAATTGCATATTTGGGTACACTGTGCGTCTAAAATGGGACCTAGGATGTCCACTGCCAATTCTTCCCATGGATTTACCGGATTGGCAAATTTTCCCAGTGGAGGTCACAGAGTGGTCGGCGTCTTGTCTGCATTGCTGTACTGTACACATTCCCTGACATGCCTCTCCACTTGGTTGTCTAGAGCCGGCCACCAGTATGCTTGCTTGGCTCTCTGCTTAGTTTTCACTATGCCTAAATGTCCTTCATGCAGTATTGAGAGTAATCGCTTTACCAATCGACTTGGCGGAACTACTTTGTCTCCTCGTAGTATGAATACATTGTTGTCTCCGACTGACAGTTCCTCTCGAACTTCATAGAATTTGCGGTGTTCTGCCCCCAAATGTTTCTTCTCTGGCCATCCAGCAACTATGAACCGTTTAAGTGTTGTGAGACTCGCGTCAATGTTGTATGGCTCTCTCCACTCTTGTGCACTTATGACTGCTTCTTGGTCTTCTGTGAAGGCTATGGTGTATTCATCCTCGCCCGTTGGCTTGGGCGCATCCTCCGTTGCCGCAGCCCTGCTGAGGTAATCCACGATCTTGTTCTTGGCGCCCGGGATGTACTCTACGTCGTACACGTAGTCCAGCAACCTCAGCGTCATTTTTGCTATGCAAGGCGTGGCACTCGCATGTCCACGATTGGTGCATTAGTGTGAGTCGCGCTGTTATTGGATAAAACATCGTACTATTCAGTTGTATTACGGAAGGGATTAGAAAGTTTGGTAAAAGCTAAAATGTATTACCAAGAAGAGAAAAAGAAAAAATCTTTGTTCGGAAAGATTAAAAATTGGTTTGACAAGGATAAAGATGTTAAAACGAGAGAAGGTGAATTGTTACCTCCATCGAAAACGCCTGCATCCTTTATGGCTGCGAGATATGGGTATCATACCTGTATATGGTTGGAGAATTGGGTTAGGTATACTAAAGAAGATGGTGTCCTAGCATTCCCAGAACATGGTTCATTTAATCTGGCCGTGTTGAAAAATTTGCGGGAAAAGATGTTGTGTCTTGACCCAAGACCAAGGCCGACACAGTTTGAGGCTTTAGTGGAATGGGAAGAGGAAGTACATGAGCGAGAAAAACAGAGGTCTGGAGGAAACTATAGATACATGTTTGGGAGGAGACATGATCGTGAAACTCATCATGATCGAATGAAGAGATGGCGAGATGCTAGTATGTCAGAGGGATTATACCCTATGAGAACAGTTGAAGAGAAGGGTACAGAAAGGGTTCCTGAGGCAGAAGTGAAAAGATATGGAATTAATGAGTATGAGGTCTTGAATGACATGATTTACAAAAGACCACCTCCATATCGACCAGAACCAGAAGAGAGCACACCAGTTGTTTCTCCGATAAGAGATACATTGCGTATCATTGAGACAGGAAATGTGACACCTGAGTTAAGAAGTGGTAATCCTTTTAGGGAAAAAGAGAGAGAGAATAGAAGTGGTGATGAGAATGCGAGAGAATTAGCCAGAACTACATCGGAGTTGACTGAAAAGATTAGAGAGCTGACAAAGAATCTAGAAGCTGTTACGGTGCCTGTAACCATAGGTCCGGTTATGCCTGTTTTTGATAAGCAGAGGACGGGTGAAAATAGTTTGGTGATTCCATATGTTGGGAATAGATTGACAAGTTTGGCTGGTCCCTCAGGAGATTCAGGAAAAAGGACAGAAAATGATGATTTGAGACAATCCAGACATGAGACATGTAGTGAAGGATTAGAGATACAGTCTAATTCGAGATTGGATGCTAGTGAAGCTAGTTGTTCAGGGATGCCGATTTTAGAACCACAGAAGAAAGTGGTTCCAGTGAGAAAATCTACTGAAATAACAGCTGAAGATTTGAATGAATGGATGAAAGTTCTTCAAAAGAGGGATAAAGATTCACAGGCAATTGATGTGGCTAGGTTACGTGTAGAATTAGAAGAGCTTGTTGCAGGGACAGTTCCTACGGAAATTCTGAAAAATCATCATGATGGTGAACTGTTGTTTATGTGCAAAAACATCACCTGGAGAGCTAAAAATACACATGACAGGTTAAGAGCAATAGCGAATGAGCAGGGAGTTGACAGTGATAAAGTGAAAGCTTTGCAGAAGTCTTACAGGATGGATTTCACGGATAAAGATATTGAGAATCTGAATGGTGCTGGTAGAACAGGACAGATTAAAGAGATGATCGCTTTATTGCGAAAATGGGGTGATGTTGAGAAGTGGAAGGATAGGTGGTACAAGAAAAGGGAAGAATCAGGGGATAGGACTTATTCAGCATTTCCTGTGAGAGAAAAAGAGAAAACAGTGGATGCTTATCCCATGAGAGAAATACCTGGAGGAGGATATGTACATGTTCCATGGACCAGACAGGATATTTTATCATTTACGAATGATTTCCCTCGACTGAGAGAAAAGCCCGTCGAGTGGTATAGGCAGGTAGACAGGTTTGTGAAATTGTCAAAAGTGCTGTGGATTGACCTGAATAGTCTGTTTGATATAATTGTTCCAGCAGACTTGTCGGCTGAGTGTAAAATAGTTGTAAGTTGGCCTACTGAGGAATATCCAAGAGACCAGAGAACAGGAGCACCAGATCCAGAGGTAATGAGAAAGTATGATCAGGTGATGGTGTACCTGAAAAGTAAAGTACCTCCGAAAGAGACAGACTGGGTTAAAATAGATCGAACACACCAGGAAGCAAAAGAATCAGTTCATGCTTTTTATGAGAGGCTGATACTGGCTTTTAAACAATTCAGTGGGGATGAACACCTGGGTGACAAGGATTTGAGTCATTTTGTATACAGATTTGTATATGGCCTGAGACCTGAGATTAGTGAGAGAATTCGTGAGCATACAGTGGACTGGCAGAGTAAGAAAATAGATGAGATTTTGAGACATGCAAAATACTTCAGTGATGAAATTGAAGCAAAACAGAGAAAGCTGAAAGAAAAAGCAATGTGGGCACAAGTGAAGGTTGCGGAAAGACAGGAAGCACAGTTGGTGGAACAGGCGAATAATGCAGGAAATAATCCAGGGAATAGGCCCAGGTATGCAGGGAAAGGAAAGGGGAATCTTGAGGAAGCCAAAAAGAAGTTCCCGTGTCACAACTGTGGCCAACTGGGACATTGGAGATCTGAATGTACCAATCCACCATTGGCGAATAATGAGGGTAAAATATTAAATCAACAGGTGCAGAACGAGGGGATTAATCGACAGCAGCAACAACCTTCTGTTGTGAAACAGCAGAGTCAAGAGCCAAAACCGCCCTTGCCGCAGAATAAAGGATCACAAAAGTACAATCAGGATTCAGGATTCTACAATGATGAGCAGGTAAACAAACCAAGGCGTTCTAACCAGGTACAGCAGTACTTGTTAAAGAATGAAGGGAGTGAGTCTGAAGGTGATTATTGACGGTGCCGAAGAGAGGAGGAAGAGTGCATACTTGGTGCAACTCTAGAAATAGACCAGGCAGGACCATTTGTAGATGGGAAAATAAATGAAGAAGGTGTTACTTTTTTAGTAGACACAGGTGCGACAAGATCAACTGTCAGGTCAGTAGATATTAGAAATCTTCCTCTCTCGGATGAAGCAATCCAAGTAGTTGGTGTAGCCAATACACAAATCAAGACACGTCTTACTGAACCAGTAAGAGTACAAATAGGGAAATTTTCAGACATGCACAGATTTATTGTCTGTGACACTAGTCCAGTGAACTTGTTAGGCAGGGATCTGCTTTGTAAGATGAACTGTACAATTTTTTGTACACCGGATGGAATAGCTTTTGAAACACCAGATGAGGATGTTTTGTACCGAATGACTCTAGAAAATAGAGAGAGTGAGTTAATTGGTGCATATGCTGTGTTTGATCCGGAGGATTTGCCTCAAGAGCTGAGAGACACAGTGAAAAGGACAGTTTGGGATTTTACTGGAGAGGATGTGGGATTGATGAATAATGTAGATCCTGTGAAAATTGCAGTGAAAGAAGGAATTACTTATCCTAACATTCCTCAGTACAAAATGACACCAGAAATAATTGAGGGAATAACTCCTATTATTGAGAAAATGATTCAACAGGGAGTTTTGAGAGAACTACTGAGTAGTCCGTGTAACTCACCGATAATGGGGCTAAAGAAACCTAATGGGAAGTTCAGGATTGTACAGGATTTGAGAAAAGTTAACAAAATTGTGGTGGCATGTTGTCCCATTGTGCCAAATCCGTCAGTGATTTTGTATCAGATTCCACATGATGCTGAGTGGTACACAGTGATTGATTTGTGTCATGCTTTCTTTTCAATTCCATTGCATCATGACAGCCAGCCGATTTTTGCATTTAGGTTTGGCCAGCGTATTTTAGCATGGTGTCGTATCCCACAGGGGTATACGGAGAGTCCTTCGATATTCAATCAGTTATTGAAAAAATCATTGGAGAGCTTGATTATGCCTGAAAATTCAGTACTAGTGCAGTATATTGATGATTTGCTTGTGGCATCAAAGACACGTGAAGCTTGTGAAGTAGATACCATAGCTTTACTGAATCATCTGGCAGATGGAGGGTTAAAGGTATCTCCAGCTAAATTGCAATTTTGCAAGAAAGAGGTGCATTATCTTGGACACAATATTGAAAAAGGTCTAAGAAAAGTGACTGATGACAGGATCAGAATTATCAGAGAAATGAAAGCCCCAAAGACCCAGAGGGAAGTGAGAATGTTCCTGGGAATGGTGGGTTATTGTCGTCAGTGGATAATTAATTTCTCCCTGATAGCAAAGCCACTGATTAAGCTGACAAAAAGTGAGATGACAGATCCATTGGAACTAGATGGAGAACAAATGGCAGCATTTGAGGAGCTGAAGAGCAGAATGTGTGAAGCCCCTGCTTTGGGTATGCCAGACTATGAGAAAGAGTTTGAATTGTACTGTAGTGAGAGAAATGGATGTGCACTTTCAGTGTTAATCCAGAAGCATGGATTACTGAGAAGGCCTATTGCGTACTTCTCATCGACACTTGACCCTGTAGCTGTGGGTTTACCAGGTTGTCTGAAATCTGTGGCTGCAACATGCAGGAGTCTGGAACAGAGTGAGGGAATCATAATGGGATATCCTGTAAGGGTATTCGTACCTCATAATGTGGCAATTCTTTTGACAAGAAGCAGAACTCAGTACATGTCACATAGTCGGCTGACTAAATATTAGAAAGTCATTCTGGGAGCATCAAATGTGACTCTGGAGAGATGTGTGAATGTGAATCCAGCGACATTATTGCCGGATATTGAAAATGTGGGTGTGAAGACAGAAGATGATCACAATTGTTTGGATGTGCTGGATTACTGTACAAAACCGAGACCAGACATAAGGGATCTTCCCTTGCTTGAGAGTGATCATGTGCTGTTTGTAGATGGATCATGTCTGAGGAATGATGAGGGTGTGCTGAGTGCAGCATATGCAGTGTGCAAGGTTTCAGAAGTGATGGAAGCATCACCATTGAAAGGAGTGAAATCTGCACAAGTTGCTGAATTGGTGGCATTTACGAAAGCTTGTGAAATTGGGAAAGATCTGAGAGTGACTGTAATGACTGATAGTCAGTATGGATTTGGAGTTGTGCATGATTTTGGCCAACTTTGGCTACAGAGAGGTTTCTTGACGTCGAGTGGGACTCCAATAAAGAATGCTGAAGTGATTGGGAAATTGCTTGAGGCGATACAGCTGCCTAAAGAATTAGCAGTTGTGAAATGTGCTGCTCATGGACAAGGAGATGATTTTGTGACAGTTGGAAACAGATTTGCCAACGACATTGCACAATATTGTGCTAAGAACAATCACTCAATTAATAGGGAATGAGAAGGAGAAATGTCTTTTTGTTCTGTGATGTTTACTAATGTCCTAGAAACGTGGGATGAAGTGAAACAGTTGCAGGATGAGGCAGGAAAGGAAGAAAAGAAAGACTGGATCAAGGCAGGTTGTGCCCCAAGAGAAACAGACCATGTTTGGGTCTATAGAGATGGCAGACCAGTCATGCCTAACTCTATGCTGTCGACAATGGCAAGGATGTATCATGGCCAGGGACATTTGGGCAGGGATGCGATGATCAGGTCTTTTAAACAGACTTGGTACAATGCAAAGTTCAGGACAATTGCAGAGAGCATCTGTCAAAGATGTTTGATTTGCCAGCAAGTTAACACTGGGAAAAAGACAGTGGTGAGTCTAGGAACGATAGGCAGAGAAGGTGGTCCTTTCACGAGAATGCAGATAGATTTCATTGAAATGCCCCAAGTGAACAGATTGAGGTATGTTCTAGTAGTAGTCTGTTTGTTCTCAAGGTGGGTGGAGGCCTATCCGACTAGGAGAAATGATGGAATAACAGTGGCAAAGTTACTGTTAAGAGAGTTGATTCCTAGGTACGGGTTTCCAGTAACGATTGAGTCTGATAGAGGTGGACACTTCTATAATGAGCTCATGAGTTTGATTTGTGAAGCATTGAGCATACAGCAGAAGCTACATTGTGCATACAGGCCAGAGGCTTCTGGTGTGGTTGAACAGATAAATGGCACAATCAAGAACAGGATTGGTAAGATGTGTTTAGCCACTGGAATGAAATGGCCTGATGTCTTGCCTCTAGTGCTAATGACTATTAGATCTACTCCAGATAGAACTACTGGTTTGAGTCCACATGAGATTTTGATGGGACGTGCAATGCGTCATGCATTTGTACCTGTCAATAAGTTGATGACAATAACTGATGACATGATTTTGGATTACTGTAAAGGCCTGGCTGACGCAGTTCATTCTGTGTTTCACCAGGTTGGAGAAGAAGCTACCACACTTGAGAAGAAGCAAGCTCATGATCTGAGTCCAGGGGACTGGGTGAGGATTAAAGTACACAGAAGAAGAAATTGCTTGGTTCCAAGGTGGGGAAGGCCAAGACAAGTTATTCTGACTACGACAACTGCAGTGAAGTGTGCTGGTGTGAAAAACTGGGTACATGCGAGTCATACTCTGAGAGTTCCAAACCCAAAGGATGGGACTGGCAAGGAGTATTTTGAAGAATCAGATTCCAGTGATGATGAAGACACAGAACCAGTAAGAAAAAAATCAAACTTCAGAGAGAGAACCATTGAGAGTCTCAGAAAGGAGATCAGATTCTGTAGGAGAGCCTGAAGTTCCAAAAAGCAGTGGAGGAAAAAGAAGAGAAAAGAGCAGTTCCACAGAGACTACTCCTGAATCAGAAGAGGAGATTGAAGAACCACTTGAGATTATACCTGAAGAAGTAGGGTCAGAAGAAGATAGAGAGGGACAGATTGCGGAAGACCCCCGAGGAGGTGTAGGGAACATTCCTGATAAGCTGGGTGAAGGGACAAGTAGACAGCAAGAAGATTGCGTGTCAGAGACTCGAGGAGGGAAAGAAGTAGGGAAGTCTCAAACAGTGGTGAAAAAGACTGTGGAGCGAAAGAAAACTGCTGAAGAACAAGAGGCATTTGAAACAGAATCGGATGAAAGTGAGAATGAAAAATCAGAAGGTCGAGTTCTGAGAAAGAGAACTTGGATTGGAGAAAGAAATAATACAGAAACAAGACCGAAAAAGGTTGTAAGAGGAGATTTTTGGCCTAACAACAGAGTAAAGAGGCTGAGATACAGACTGATAAGAGCAAATACATCGAAAGCTGAACAAGTGAATGAGGTGTCGAGTCAAAATGAAGTGAAGGAAAAGGAGCAAAAGAAATCAAAAGAACCCGAGGAGATAAAGAGAATTAGAAGACCCAACCAAAAGTACAGATCACCGGAATGGTCTTATGTGGCACTGTCTGAAGGAGAAGAAGAAGAAACAGTGAATCGAGACAATCCGGAGGGGATCTTGAGAAAAGTGGTTGAGGAAGAGGAAAAGTCTGTTGGAATCTTAAAAGTTATCCTGACTGACATTGGAGAAGAGTTGGATGCACAGGATGTTGTTGATGATCTGATACAATTTGATGCTGCTGAAGAGGAAATTAAACGTGATGAATATCCAAATTGAGTGAACTGAAGAAATCACTTGGAGAAAAGTGAAAAGGAGAAAGTCTGAAATTCAGCTGTCTGAAGTGATCCAGGAAAAAAGAATAGCAGTAGTGGAGTAGTAGAGGCTAAGTCAAAAGACACGGTCAAAGTAGTAAAATGGCTAATATAGAGAATAATCAAAGTAAATGTGCCTTCTTGAAAAGATGGTGTAGAATGTGCTGCTGCTGTACTGGATTGTTAATGCTACTATGGGGTGGTTTAGCTTTATTAGTTACTTTTAGGGTTACAATAGGTACATTTGAGATGCATACTGAGAATGAGACTAATGTAGAGAAAAGTTCACAAAAAGTAGTTCCAACTAGGATTAGTAATACTTACATACATAAAGATAGGTCAATTAATGATTTTTCTAGTAATGTTTTTTCAAAGTTGTTGTACGAATATGTGAAGACAATGGAAGTTAGGGATTGCTACGTTTGTATGCAATTACCTGCATCCGTTTCAGAGGGTGTTACTTATCACCATTTACCAGCTACGTATGGAATTTCTTGTAGTGTGTTAAGTAGTGTTTTTTATTTGCTAGGGAAAATAGATTATGAGATGTCTAACAAAGATAGTATTTTGGGGCAATTGCCTATGAATAAAAAGCTGAATCCAGCTAAAGAAGCTAACATTTTTGGTGAGATTTTCATTGAAAAAGAAGAATTAACATTAGATTACATTTTTAAGAATAATTTAACTTGCAGTTTGAAAGAAGAGGAGAAAGCTTTCCTAAACATGGTGGAGGAAAGGAGATTGAGCATGCATGAAAAGGCAGGGAAATACAAAGTGAGTGAGACAATTTGGGACATTGAGATGGGAAAAGAATTGAGAAATGGAGCTAGTCCAACTTTAGCTTTAGATGCACCACAGAAGGGTAAGCTGTGCATTACAAGAAGGAAATCCCAATATGATACATACTTTGTTGGGACTAGTGAGTGTCATGATACATACTTCATTGCAACAGGATGGGGTTTTAGAGGAGGAGAGGATCCCGTTTTCCCAGGAGTGTATTATGTTTGTGGGAACAAGGCTTATTACAAGTTGCCTGACCATTGGTATGGCACGTGTTATGTGGGCCTAGTCTTTCCAAAGATTTTTCATATAGATAGAATAGAACATATTAATTTATTAACACGTTTTAAGAGAGAAACTTGGTCAGAAATAGTGGGTGACATTTTTGGAGCTTTAATTCCAGCAGTGGGAATTTCTTTGAATGCATATGGAATTCGGAAACTGTCAACAGTGGTGGATCGCTTATCGACAAATACCGCTGGAGGGTTTATTTTGGTAAATACGGAATTGATTGCCGTACGTGCCATGTCTATGCAAAATCGACTTGCCCTTGATATTCTATTAGCCAAGGAGGGTGGGGTTTGTGGAATGCTGAAAGTTCAACATTGTTGCACTTACATTCCAGACGAAAGCGAAGACCTGAAGGTCTATATAAAAAATATTACTGATTTGCATGAAGAATTAGTACCACTGGAAGCTGAGAGTATTTGGACTAAAATAGCTAATAAAATAGTTGCTGTTAAGAGTTTTATTGCAAAAATAGGTAGTACTATTATAGGTAAGATATTGTTTCCTTTGACTTGTATAATTGTTGCTTTATTGATACTAAGATTGGTGTGTTTGTGTTGTAAAAACAGGGGAGGGAAAAATAAATTAATTAAAAGAAATATTGAAAGGAGAAATAAAAGAAAAAGAGATCCACAAGAAATAGAATTAGAAGAATTGAGGGAGAGTGTTTATTTGGAAACAAAGAGGGATGATGAAAGGGAGTCTGGTGTGTAGTGTTGTGTAAGGAGAAAAAGACATTTCCAATTTCTCCTAAAATGGGACTAAAATTTTACTAATTTTTTTATTTTTGGTTGTTTATTTGGTGATAATATCACCAAAGGGGGGATTGCTGGAGCAGAGTTTTCTGTTGAAAATCTATTGGGTTTTTTTTAAGCTCTGGTTTGTCTATTGTCGAAAGAAATTAAAATTATTAATTTATAACTACTAATTATTTGTTTTGTGTAAATGTTCTGATTAATCAATACGTACTAATAAGAGAAAACTATACGTGGGGTTGCATTAATGTTGCTAAATAATAATGTGCGGGTTTAATTAAATAAATGTTGCTGAGTGCTGTTTATTTTAAAGCACAAAAACGCTTTTAAAATGTCGCGTACTAATGCTTTTCTTGTGTTGCAAAGGCTAGATAATTACATACACATAAGGGTATTAGTGGGGTTAACACTGTTTAATCACTATGCTGTGGTAACGTTGTTTTTGTCTCTTTTAATTAAGATGGTACGTTTTGGCCTAGTGAAAGATGGCTGCCGTTTAAAGCCTGCATTTGAGTAGTCGATTTGTGATGAGAAGGCCTTGCTGAACATGGTCGAGAGTCATCTGACCACAGTCTTCGCCTGGTTAAAAAGTTTTCCGTGAGGACAGCAGCTCTGGGCGGACATCCAAGTGTCCTTGGAGGACAAAGGAGCCACAATGAACTTTGTGATCACAATGCTGGTTCCGAGGAAATATGAACATAAAAAGAAACATTTGCAAGTTTTAGTTCCTTCTTCCGTTTTTTTATTTTTGTGATTTTTCTGAGCGGAGATTTTTCCAAATGTAGCGATGCTACATCCTTTCCTGCTCGCTCTGCTCAGCGGTTCAGCGGATATCTAAAACATTTTATGTTGCCTTCTTTTGTTAAATTTATTATAAATATTGTTAGCCTAGAGAGGGTCTGTGTCATTGCATTTTGGATTCTGAGGCCACTTCTTTCCGAACTTGCGTTGGTGAAGATCGATGCTGTGAGGACGGTGACTTGGGAGATTTCTACTGAGAGACCTGTCCTGACCCGTTTATGACATTTAGCTAGAATAGGTAATTATGAGAATAATGATTTTGCTTTTGAATTGATTTCTTTGAACTAATTTTAGATAAATTACCATTATTTGAAATACAGTGTTGGTGGTTATTTCTTGTCAATTATTGAGTACTCTATTTTGATTATTGTTGATTATTATTGGTTAAATCGTGACTCAAGACAGTGTCAATTAGGTCTTATCGACCTTAGTGTAGATGCAGGGTGTTTAGAAGGTTTTCTCTCCACAGGTTCAGTGCTGATAGAGTAATTGAGTATATGTTAGTGAAATGGGCCCAAGCGTATGATGAGTGTATGTGCGTGTATCCGTGAATTTACTCTATCCGTGGAAGTAGGGAAAATTTGTACACCCCAATCTGCACCATGAGCACCTTCACTAGTGGCTTGTGATCCGTTCTGAGTAGGAACCTGGCGCCCCAGAGGAATTGGCGGAATCTTTCCATTGCCCAGATCTCCGCCAGCATCTCCTTTTCTATCACACTGAACTTTTCTTCGTTCGGGCTTAAGGATCGTGACGCGAAGCTGACTGTTGTCATTTCACCTTCTTCGGACCTTTGCATAAGGACTGCCTCTAACCCTCTGTCACTCGCATCTGTGGTAAGGATGGATAGAGCTTGTTGGTCAAAGCCATGTAGGGGCACCGCTTCACAGATGTCCTCCTTTATTTGCCGAAATTCTTCTTGAGATGCCTCCGACCATGCGAAGGCGGTCTTCTCCTTCAGTAGCTGGCGCAGGTTGTGCGTTTTGGTGGCAAAGTGAGGTACAAATTTGCTATAAAATTCCGCCATTCCTAGGAAATAACGGACGTCGTCCTTGCTTCTAGGTGTGGGAGCGTCCTTTATAGCTTTGGCATTAGCTTGTTTGGGTGTGACTCCCTTGTCACTGATCTCGTGGCCCAGGTACGTGACTGCTGTTACTCCGAACTTGCACTTGTCCCATTCAGCAGTGAGACCATTCTGCGCCAGGATGTGCAGAACTTTGGTTAGCTTGGCGTCATGGTCTGATTTGGTTCTCCCCATGACCAGGATATCGTCCTGTAAATATTGCACCCCTTCCGTGCCCCTGAAGAGTTTATGCCTCAACTTTTGGAACACCACTGCGGTGGATGCTAGGCCGAATGGCATTTGCCAGAACCGGTAGCACCCAAAAGGCGTGATGAACGAAGTTAGTTTCTTGCACGTAGAGTGTAGTGTGATCTGGTGGTATGCTGAGGTCAGGTCTATGGTGGAGAACCATTTGATGCCTTTCGTCAGGGCCAACATTTCATTTATCCTGGGCAACTTATCTACTATGATGTTTTTGTTGAGCTCCCTCAGGTCTATGCATAGGCGTACCTCCCCATTGGGCTTCCGGGCTACAACCAGGGGTGCCAGCCATTCCGCGCTCTCTATGGGTTCTATCACTCCATTGTCTTCCAAGTGCTGCAGTTCTTGTTGCACAGCATCTCGACAGTTGAAAGGTATGTTCCGTACTTTGTGGCTCACTGGCTGGGCCCCCTCCTTGAGGCATATCTTGTGAGTGAACTTTGTAAACTTGCCGATGGTGTCTCCAAAGACCGTTTGGAAACTTGTCTTCCACGTGTTGGCTTCGTCTGTTCCTGCGTGATCCGTCATCAGCACTTGTGTTGTGCCTCCTGGGTTTAGTTGGATCCCTAATTCTCCTTGATCCATCCATCCTAGCACTGAGGGTCCCTTCTCCGCCACATAGAGCTTCCCTTCAGCCATGCGTCCTTTGAATTCAAACTGTAGTGGGCAATACCCCACCATGGGAATGGGTTCTCCTGTGAAGGTGACCGGATAGATGTCCGGAGGAAGAAGGTGTGTGTCTATGATCTTCGCAAAGTCTCTGTCCCAAATGCTGCGTTGTATGATGGTGTATGGGGACCCTGAGTCGGCAACCATGGAGACTTGAATCCCGCCTATGGAAAGTTTGCACAACGGTTTGTGCATCCTGGAGCAGTCTATGCCCAGGACCTGGTCATCAATGCACAGCACAATGTCTTCATCTTCTTCGCCCCCTCCTTCCTCTGTCTCTGAGTCTTGCGCCACATATTTGACTGACGTTTTCCGGGGTTTGCGCCTACAAACTTTCTCAAAGTGTCCCATTATTCCACAGTATATGCATTTGGCTCTGAAGGCAGGGCATCGTTTGTTGTTGGCAGCGTGTGCCCAGCTTCCGCACCTGTAGCAACTTTTTTTGTCCTCACCTTGGGGTCTCTGGTTCTTGGCCGTTCTAGTGACGTATTTCTTGGGCTGTCTTGGTCCTCCCGATACTGGCTGCCTCCGCTCTTGGGTGCCGGCATCTGTTACCTTGCTTACTGTGGCTCTGCTGGCACTGTCCTTTGTGGCAGCCTCCGCACACCTCTTCGAGAGTTCCGCTTATTTGACCATAGCTACTATCTCTTTGAGAGGAGTGTCGCCGCTGACCCACAGCTTCTCCTGTATGGATGTATTCACCGTGTGCATGATGATTTGGTCCCTTATAAGGTCATCATGGGGTCCTCCGAATTTACATTTGGCTGCCAACCTCTTCAGTGCTGCTACGTAGTCATCCACTGACACCCCGCGTTCTGTTTCCGTTGAAAGAAGTTGAAGCGATCGATCGCAGTGCACACCACAGGTTGATAGTGCCAGTCCAGGTCTTCTATGGCGTGTTGGAATACATCGTCATCGTCCTCGGGCCTTGTCCTTTTCACTAGATTCATGTACACCCTGATGCTTTCTGGGCCCAAATTGTGTAGCAGGATCTTCTTTTTCCGCGTGCTCGGAAAGACCTCGCCCCCTTCGTCCTCCAGCACCGACAGATAGTTCAGAAAGTATTCTTTCCAGTCTTCCCATTTCATGGCCGGTTCTCCCGGTTTCGGCAGGAATGGAACCGGATTCGTGAGGGAGAAGGTTTGGGCGCACATGGTAGCTTGCCGTCTCTGTGGCTCTTCGTCCGTCCTGGGCGGGGGGCTCCCCGGTGCACTGAGCTCGCGCAAGCTTGTAGCCCTCGCCGGAGGCGCGAGGTTCTCTCCCCCCTTGGCCTGTCCTTGGTGCGCCAGGGTCAATTTTCCTCGGTAGCTTGACGTACCTCCAGCTGCTGGCACGTGGGGCGCTTGGCGTGTTGCGTTTGGCTCCTAGAGCTACTCTAGGAGTTTCCTTGGGTGTCTGTTGGTCGTCCGTGTGCTCTTATCAGTTCGGCCATCTGGTGATGGAACACTGATTTCCGCCGCCTTGGAGCGTGGTCAGGCGATGTGGTGCTTCTTGGCTCTCTCTGTGCACTCCTGGTGTGTGTTGGGCAGCACCCTATCCTGCTCTGCTCTTAATGCGTGTACTCTGTTGTGGGGAAAGGCGCTGCTTCTCTCAAGGGGCAGTTGTTGCTGGGGTGAGGCTGGCCGGTTGAGGGTATATAGGGAAAGCCCTCTAGGACCCCCCGCCCTCACGCTGTGGCTTGTGAGAGTGTGCTCCTGCCCTTACTGCCGTCGGGCGCCCTGCTCTGCAACCTGTGGGGGAGGGGCACTGCTACACTCACAGTTCTCTTGGACGTGCCTCCTCGCTCTGTGCAGGCTGGTTTCACCGCCTCTCCCCTGTCCCCTGTTGTCGCAGGTCCGCAGCGCTTTGCCGCTATGTCTCCACACCGGTCCTTGATGGCAGGCACTCATTCTGCCGCTCCGCTGGCGCGCTTCCGATTTTCCCGCTCCCGCGGTCCGCGCGTAGTAGTCGCGCCGTGTGGCAGGGCCAGATGTGGGTGTGTCCGCCTCCCCAGCCTCGTCGCCAATTTGTAGAAGGCCCTAGGGTTACTAAGAGGCGGACACCACGTAGGTTATAAGTATATTTATTAGTTATACAGTTAGAGCGACGGGAGCGGCACCCGCTCGAACCACGGCTGGGCAACCAATGGCCAACATGGCCGCTCGCGCTCCCAGAGTTCCCTGCCGTGACGCGGCAGAAACACTAGAGCGCTACTCTACAGATTGGCTGTAGGGGTGCTGAAGGAACACCAGCAGCATAACAAGCTCCTATAATACCCAAAGCCACTGTAAATGTGCAATTCTGCGGCCGCTGGATTATCCACATAATTGTGTGCTTGCCACAGAAAACATCATATACTGCATATTTTTAATTAAAAAAAACAATTTGGAGCCCAAATGGATCAAAAGTGACGCAAACGTGGCATCACATGCTCCCGTGCAGTGCAAAGCTCTTTTGACTGGTCACCTTTTAATTTCTTATTGCTGTATTTTGGTGTTAAACTGGTACTAAAATCGGGGCCCCTCTGTCGGGATACATGGATTGGCCTATGTTCGCCCTCATACAGGTGCTTGGGATGGGGTTGCCCTCTGCCCCGGCTGGTGGTCCCTTCCTGTTCCCCCCCCCCAAGTGAATGCTTCGAGGCCCCCAGACTGTGACTGTTTACTTTGTGGTGTGGGTGGGTATGGAGGGTGGGTTTTGGGTGGGTTTGGGGTTTGTGAATAGTTGAGCGGTTCCCGCTCCTCCTGACCACATTCGTTCAAAAGCTGGCTATGGAGAGCATAATACTGAGACGTACAGGCGACCCTCCTAGCGGGATTGGGACGTTGTTGTGTTCTTTTGTGGACAACAGCGCAACTTGAAAGGATAATATACAAAACCTGAATTGTATCCGGTGTTTCCGGAAAACAAATTACCTGTGCACTGTGAGGTGTAATTTGTAATACCTGCATATGAAAATCACAATAAAGTTTGTTTAAAAAAAAAAAAAAAAACTGGTACTAAAAAAACTAAGGTAAAATGTTTGCCCTAATAATACTACCATACTACGAAAAAATGGTCCCATTACGCCGCATAATTTGTATTTACTTGTCCGATATTTGGCAACCCTGCCCCATAATTTGGTCCTCTCCTGCAGCAAAATTCCAGTGGTCCTGATAATATCATACCACTGACATGGATGCAGGTCAGGGCCATTCATAAACAAAGGAGGTAAGTAAGGGAAAGGAAAGCCACTCATGTCACATTTCCCAGTACTCTTCAACTCACTCCGGAAGCGGTGAAATAAAAACACAGAGCAGGTGAAATGTTTCCACCTTGTGGCCTGTAACTTGATCTGTTTGGAAGAGAGCACTGAACTCTATTAATCCGCTCTTCTCTGCCTGCCTATGGTCACCTCATCGGTGCAGCCAGAGCACAGGAAGAGGCAGCACAGACCAGGGCCAGAGCACCAAACCACTGACACCGCTGCTAGCTAACTGGCTCCGTGTCATGTGACACCTACAACCAGTCTTGGCTATTTAGCCAACAACATATTGCATTCTGGTACTTGTAGTTTTGATTTTAACATTGTATGGAAAGCTGAAAATTCCCGGCATGCAAAGAGCAGTTGGGTAAAACGCCAAGACTTTCTTTGGGTGTAACATGCCACACTGCTAGTTGCTGAAAACTGACATTTACTTATTAAGAACTGGAGCACAGATCCAGTTTTAAATACAAAAGGACGTCTATTGAGTCATTAAAATGCAAGGTGAAACCAATGGACACTGAGACAATTAAAGCTTTATGCAGCAACTGGAACAGAGTGGAACGCACTTCTAAAAGGGTAAACAAGCGCCATTTTTTCAAGCCTCACCCCTCCCTCCTATATTAGGTTAGTAAACAGCCGCCATCTTTCTTTACAGTCACTATTAGCTCCGCTCTGTGGTTCACTTCCTAGACACTGATGGAGAATGGAAATATAAGGCGCTTAATTTGTACCTCTCTGTAACTTTATTGGGCAGAGGTTGATATTGTGCTGTCCCCCCTCGCTCCTGCTTGTATTTTCTCCCTTAAGTGTACTCATGATCGTTTGCTCCTAATCTTTGAATTTCGGTTGTTTTCTCTGTAATGCGCTCTGATACCATAACGGGTCACATTCGCGCTCTATAAAACACTAAATAAATTAAAAATAAATAAATAAATACCCACAGCTGCCACAGGGACCCATGCCGTGTGACTCTCTAAGCCAGCCCTTCCTCTGTACTTTGCATACTTAGGATTCTGTAGCCCATGTTTAAAATATTGAAAGCGGAAGCCCAAGTGCCTGAGGAAGTCACGCATGACCTGGTGGACCTCAGCAGCTCCAGCAGCACCTGCTGAGCCATGGCATGGTCACTAACCACCTGAACAGTCTTTGCCATCTTAATAGTCTGTGCATTTTGTAATAGAGTGTCGATTCTACCTTTTGTGAACACAATTAAAAGAATTGAGGCATCAGGCAGTTGTCAATCCAATCATTCATTCATTCATTCTATGAACATCAAACCTTTATATGGATGTGTGCAATGCCCAAATTAACCCATTGGGCATGATGAGGAGTAGAAACTGCGATAGGGAGCCCAGCTGCCAGGTGGGTTCATATCATGTCTGAAACGTCTTATTTCCATCGCATGCTCCTTGGATTTAAAAAAGACAAAAAAAAACCTGCATTCTGTGAGTTGCAGTTTCACTTTTAAGTATAGGCCAAAAAGTCTACCCATGCGGTGGGCTGTTGGCTGTACGTGTTACACACATAAAATTGGTGCACTCGGCACATTTGAATATTACTCTAGGACAGGGTTCTCCAAAGTCGGTCCTGGCGGGCCGGATCTAGGTCAGAGTTTTAGCGTTATCTCAATTAGATAAATGTAGTTATCTTAAAAATCTGGCATAGATCGTGCAATCCAAGGCCAACCTTGGAGAACCCTGCTCTAGGAAGTAATCCAGATTTCCCTGACTGCTGTACGTGAAAGAGCACAAGAGAAGCTTCTTTTTCCATTGCAAAAAGATGGCTTTGAGGTAAACGCTCGCATGTGACATCATTTTTGATTCTTAAGTCTTAAGATTCTTTGATTCTTGGCGGTGATCGGGGCAGTGACAGTACCCGAGTCGCTTGGTGGATACGCTGGTACTTTGGGAGTGAAAGCTGAGTTTTTCGTCAATTTTAATGCTGAGACCTCTTAATGTATTTTAGCCTGTGATTGACTGTGTACTTTTAAGGTTTTTAAACACTTTTATGCTTTTAAATCTTGTTAATAAGTGGCAGCTTACCCCGGGATATCGTGTGCCTTTGCTCTTTCTTCCTCCTTCTCGCTGTCAAGAATTCCTGTCCTGCGAGGGGAGGAAAACGGTAACCAGCGAAAACGGACTACATCTCCCAGGATGCTTAGCGGTTGAGAGGTTATGTAAACAGGAGAACTGTTACATAACTCAAGGAAAACACGCCCTTATGTAAACAGGAGAGCTGTTACATAACTCAAGGAAAACACGCCCTTATGTAAACAGGAGAGCTGTTACATAACTCAAGGAAAACACGCCCTATAAAGGGAGGAACCGGGAGGTGCAACGCTGTCGGATATTGTGTTTACACCGACGTACCTGCTTAGTGAAGAGCAGTGTTCTGGAGTTGTGCTCCAGTAAGGCAAGAACGGAGGTAGGTCGAGTCGTTACTCCCTGGGCCGTGTCTTGCCCCATCGTCACCTGTGAAGGACCCGGAAGCTCTACCGGATAACCATTGAGCTTCGCTTTTTGACTCGGCTGAGTCAAAGCGCAGTGGCGCTTTTGCTGGTTGGAGTCGTAACTCCCAGCCCGACCAGAGATACAGGGACTGCCAGCTGTAACGCACACCAGGAGGTGTTTGCCGCGTTACAGACTCGGAAGTCCACAGGATCGATCGAGCGGCTGCTCTCGGTTCAGTCTTCTTTGCTTGTGATTGGGGTATCGGTGACGCATCACCAGGAGGTGACTCCGCGTCCCGGTGCGGTCTGAGGAAGAGGTTGAGCGGCTGCTCCCTTCAGGTAGAGACCCCGGCTGGGTGTTTCCCTGACTCCTCGATTCTCCCCAACACTCTTCGTGCCCCTCACAGCCTACCGATTGGCACTGTCGGCCATTTCATTTCTGCCCTCTGTTGGCATACGCCGGGATCGGCGTATATGCAGAGGACGGTTAGGACCATCCGTGCTGTGGGCTGGTAACGTACTTAGCCTGGAGGATTCCAGTGACTATAACCTTTGTTTATTCCTTGTATTGTTTTTGCCTTCATTAAAATAACTAAACCTTCACAAGTGGTTGCGTTCTCATTATCGTGTCTGTTAAACGATCCTGAGACGTTCAGGGCGTTACACTCGCCCCGGTCCGACGCGGTAACTAGTACCGTTGCGCGGAGGGCGGAGAAGGTCAGAGCAAGGCACTTCCGGTTCACAGGCAGGCAGCGGGGAGGCTCAAATACTCATGCTCCGGCACCCGCGCAGCAGATGCGCCAAAGGCGCGTCTAAGGCAAGCCCGCCTGCGCCCGTCCGTGGCCGAACGGGGCATGGGGCCTGTCCCCCTGGTGGTTTTAGTAGGGCACTATATTATAATAGTAAATACCTTCTTGCTCTTCGCCCCAAAACCACCGATACTTGTAGCCACTCTATGTTTGCCAATGGTCTTATTAGAGCCTGCAACCACTGCTCTTTTAAATTTAACCATACGCTCGAGGGTAAGATGGGCTCATCTACTCTAACCTGCGGTCTCCTAAACTGCCGTTCTCTCAAGAAACATAGACTTGAGATCTATGACCTCCTGACAGATAATCAGGTCGATATCATGTTTCTTACTGAAACCTGGCTGAACGGGGATGCAGCCCCTGAGCTCCTCGAAGCACTGCCAGCTGGGTACACTATCAATCGCATTGATAGGGACTCTGGTAGGGGAGGTAGCGTGGCTATAATTTTTAAACACGACATTCAGTGCAAACTTGAGTCTATCACCATTACTGACTGTGAGGTCGGCCTGTTCACTATTATGATTGATAGCAAGTGTATTGTGAAAGGCCTCCTGGTATACAGGCCTCCGGGTATCCATCCCGGTTTGCAGCAAGTTTGGTTGATTACCTCACCCAACCTGCTCTGCGCTATAGCAAGTTCATTGTGCTAGGTGATCTTAATTCACATCTGGAGGATGCCGGTTGCACAATGGCACAAGCCTTGCGACAGGAGCTAGCGACACTTCAACTTCAACTCAGTGACACGTGCCCTACCCATCAGAAGGGCCATTTGCTTGACCCTATCTTTACCAACTGGAAGGAGGTTGTGGTCGGTACCCCCCTGCCTTTGATCTGGACGGACCACTACCTAGTCCCTTTTGTGTTACAGACCCCCATGTCGAAGGTGCAAGAGCACTCGAATGAGGGTATAGCTTGCCAGAAATGGGCTAGCTTTTCCCCGGACAAGTTTAAGAGTGCCCTCCTGATGGGGGGCCCGCCTGGGGGTAAGGACGCTGATAGTGCCTGTCTTGAACTGGATGGGAGGATAGAAGAAGCACTCAACAAGACTGCCCCCTGGTTGCGGAAAATACTAACCAGAACCAAAAAATCTGCCCCATGGTTTAATAATGTCCTGAGAATGGCTAAGGCAGATTGTAAACGTGTTGAAAGAGTATGGAGGAAGGACTTTTCTGTGCAAGGGAGGAATGAGTATAAAAAAATCGCTGAAAGCCTATCATAGGCTTATCAGGAAAACCAAGGCTGAATACTACCTCGGAAGAATCAGGTCTGCGGAAAACTCCACTAGAGAACTATTTAGGGTCTATAAAGAGATTTCCTCTCTGGACTCTATAGCAGTGCCTGGTGAAGGCTCAGCAGAACGCTGTAACCAAATAGCGGAATTTTTTTCCGAGAAGGTACTAACAATCTACTCCTCTTTCCCTGATGTGGCTCCGGCTGACCAAGACATATGGGCTAGGTCATGCCATGTAACTGTAGCTGAGGAGGAGAGGCTTGAGTACTTTTCCACTCCTTCCCCTGGAATTCTGATAAATATCTGTCGGAGTGTTAAGTCAGGGTCTCCCAAAGACCCGGCCTCCCCGAGAAGACTTGAGGGGTGCCTAGAAGCGCTGGAACCCTTCATCAGGTATCTCCTAGAGGTCTCATTTGAGACCAGCACAGTCCCTAAATGCTGGAAGGAGGCAGTTGTTCTCCCCCTCCCTAAAAAACCACACCTAGGCCTTGAACGCCTAGATAATCTGCGACCCATCTCTTTGCTTCCCTACTTTGCCTAGATTGCAGAGAAAGTGGCCAACCAGCAGCTTACGGCTCATATTGGGAAATTCCATCTTCTTCACCCCACCCAGTCGGGCTTCCGTGCATGTCATTCGACGGAGTCCGTCCTTCTCCTGGCCACTGAGACCATTCGGCAATATGTGGACGCGGGTCATTCCGCGGCCCTGATCCTGCTTGATCTCAGTGCGGCCTTTGATACGGTGGCCCATAAGATATTGGTCGACCGTCTGAAGAGGGGAGGTGTGTCTGGGAGGGCCTTGGGCTGGCTCACCTCTTTTCTGAACAATCGTAGCTTCCAGGTGAGGCAGGGTAAGTTCTATTCGAAAGTGATGGCACTGCAGCAGGGAGTCCCTCAGGGCTCGATCTTAAGCCCCACCCTTTTTAATCTTTATGTGGCTCCCTTGGCTGAAATTGCTGAAGGCTTTGGGATTGGAGTGGTGTCCTACGCAGATGACACCCAGCTGGTCGTGTCTGACTCAGGATCAACAACCAGCAGCTCCCAACCTGGTGGCGTGCCTCCAAGAACTTGCAGCCTGGATGGACTTAAACTGTTTTAAACTTAACGGCAATAAGACCGAGGTGTTGGTAGTGGGGAAAGCTCCGTCTGTTTGGTCGTCTGCGTGGTGGCCACAGGACTTGGGTCCTACTCCTGTTCCTTGTGCCCAGGCAAAAAACCTTGGGGTCTGGATAGACACCCACCTCTCGTTTGATTATCATACCAGACGGGTTGCGGGCACATGTTATGGAGTTTTAAAAAAACTTAGGAAAACCCTGGACATATTGCCCGCAGCGGCCAGAAAGACTATGATTCATGAACTTGTGACCTCCCGTCTTGATTATGGAAATGTCCTATTTCTAGATGCTACAGAAAGGTGCATACAGAGACTCCAATGCGTACAGAACGCAGCGGCCCGTCTAGTCCTGAAGCGTCCAAGGAGAGCACCCTCCAAACTGGCTCTTACTTCCTTACACTGGCTCCCTATCCGGGAACGTGTTCGCTTCAAGGCACTATGTGTATGCCACCGCATTATGCATGGGATCTCTCCAGCGTATCTGCGGAACCTTCTTACCCCCTACACTCCCACCCGCCACCTCAGGTCTGAGGGGCTGGGTTTAGTCTGTACCCCGATGGTGAAGAGAGCCAGGATGGGTGGCCGCTCTTTTCGGTTTTTGGCAGCCCAATCCTGGAACAAACTACCAGTATGCCTTCGTTTGGAACCCATCGAAGGCATCTTTAGGAAGAAACTAAAGACTCTCCTGTTTCCCTCCTGAATAGACCTTAGTACCTGCTCTTGTTGCCTCACCGCAGCGTGGGGACACACTGTTCTAAGTGTAACCATGCGCTTTATAAGATTCGTTAACATAACATAACATGAACTCAAACTTAGCAATGTCAGTACAGCTTTTTATTAATGGCTAAAACAGTTATTAAATGTGGAAACGCACAATAGTTCATGTTTATTATGTTTCTAAGTGGGCTCGCCTCTTACTTGAATCCTTGCACGGATATGGTTAGAAATCTGACTTCGTAATCCACAAGCTGCTTCTGCCGACACCAGGCAGCACTGGACGTTAGGAAAGCAAAACAGCACTCATATGCAGCACACCACGCACATTGTCCTGCGGCTCCCCACTGCATGGTATTAACATGTCACTGTGTTGTACACTCACAGTCTTTCATGCATGACCGGGAGTTCCATCCAAAACCCCACCCTCCCTCCTATGGAGCCCCTCCCACAATATTGTGGAACAAGAATCTGGAGGGATAAAATATCAAAAGATAAGTGCATATAGGGAATTTAGATTAACTCCACATCAACACACCGTAAAGATACACACACATATCTATATATCGGCATGGTACATATATGTGGAATAAGGTATTATAAATCCAAACTTAACTCACCAATCGATATTTCAGTTTCGATATTTTGTCCTCGTATTGTGTGCATTGTTAGATTGTTTTTCAGGGTTTATATTTTGTAAGTTAAGAATGACAGTCAATATGAAGTTTCACATTAGATTATGTGTGTGTGTGTGTGTGTGTGTGTGTATATATATATCTCCAAGAAAGTCCCAATCAATGCGCTCTCAGTAAACAAAAGGACTCCACGTCATTCCAAGTTCGTAAGTTGTTTGATCTCACACCTTACGAACTTGGAATGACGTGGAGTCCTTTTGTTTACTGAGAGCGCATTGATTGGGACTTTCTTGGAGATATTTACAGCCGGCGTGCTCCGCCGGCACATGTGCCACCTCTCTCGGGTCCCCCGCGGTCAGAAGGAGCGCTGCTTTTGTGATATATATATATATGTATATGGTTTACAGCGGTATGCTGCTCCACGCCGTTACACCTTCCCACGGTACCGGTGCGTGCGACGGTGGCAGCCTCCGTCCTCATATAATATCCTTTTGGCAATTCCTGGAGCTCCAAGAATAAATTTGAAAAAAAGAGAGAGATTGGCCCCACTCACCAAGAGAAGGGGTACCTTATACAATAAGTATCTCAAAAAAGAAAGTTTCAATTGGATCTCAACTAATCTATGATCTTAATAGTGTGTTATCTAACAAATGGGAAACAATAAGAAAAAAAGAAAACACAAAAAATATTATTTGTGAGCCAATTCTCATGCATCACAAATAAAATAAAAAACATCAACTCCAATGAGAGTATTCTCAATGATAATGAACAGAGCATTTTAGATCGACCATTGTTTGCATTTAAACGCAACAATAACTTAAAAAGAGAATTGGTACACACATATAGGGATACATCTAAATCTGAGCAGCGTACAATCATGGGAACTAGGGCAATAGGAAACTATAAATGTGGAAGTTGCATGATCTGTGATCATTGTATAACAGGGAAGAACATTATATATAACAAGTGTACTCTTTCAGCGAAAAATCTCAATAACTGTAGAAGCAGTAACATTGTGTATCTGCTTCTTTGCCCCTGTGGTTTGGGCTATGTGGGCGAAACAGCTCGGGAATTGAGAATTCGCTTGCTTACAATGCGTCCCCAACTTGGGGGCGGACTGCTTAGTGCACAGCGTAAATGAGACTCAGTGGTCTAGTTCAATGTTCAAAGTTTCACTCGTGTAATCCATCAAGATCCAAATTAAAGTTTATTCAACATATTATCATCGAGGTTTATTCAATTTGCAAAAAGATTCTCCATGTCTTCAAATATTCCAATGTATTAAATCGATGATGCCGTCCACATTATATATCCCCAATGCATTTCGGGCTATTACTGCAGCCCTTCCTCAGGGGATAGCTCTACAAATGAAAGAAGAAGACGCATTGTAATAGTCGTTGTAGTACTTAGCGCTGTAACGGAACAGACAGCGCCACCTTAGTAGCACGCGACAGCCCATAAACTTTCGGATCTACATCTATTACATTCAAGCTGTGCGAGTCCCACCATTATCTTTGTCAATTCGCTTGCTTAAACATAAATCTGCGATAAAAAATAACAAGGAAAATGCCCCCTTGGTGGACCATTTTAAAAAAGGTACGACATTCATGTACCGACTTTAAATGGTTCATTATTGAAAAAATAAAAGGTAACAAAAGAGGAGGCAACCTTACTATAAAACGAAAACACAGAGAACAATGGTATATCTCTGTCCTAGACACAGTCAGGACAGGTCTCAATTACAAAGAAGATTGGATGCGACTCACTAGTTAGATTGTAAGGTCTCCGGTTGATAGTTATTGCATTAATCAACATTATTGATTGTCTTTTTATACTTCTTGACAAAAATTGGAGATTTATGGGGTAAGATGCTTAATGTTTTTTCATGAGTTTACTCCGATCATAGTATTTTCGAAGTGATAGTACCATGATAACTGTATGTTTTTTCAATCTAAAGATCAAAGGAGATAGGGAATGATTATAATACCCTCATTTAATAAGAACTCACCAATAAATCGGTAACTGGTCAACTTGTGAGCCCTGTAATGGCCGGGGCTTGCGGTTTGATCAGATAGTTGATGGATGGTGACAATAGAGGAGGATTAATCATAAATTACAAATTAGGTTTTCTTGAATTTTCTATGAAACTATTAGATTATAGAACAATTAGTTCCTTTCGAACACAACATACATTGTTTCTGTCCGATTAGGTAAAGTTCGAGCCCACTTTAAGATGGCGCGATTTTTAGAAGCGGTTTTGGGGTCATACACACTGGGACCGTAGCACACAGTGTGCTTACGTAGATGATGGGTTATATATGAATGGAGTGACCCGTAAGACCACTGGATCCAGGTATTCAAATGGTACATTACATCACCAACAAAAGTCAATGAATACTTGTGAACTTAATTAGCATCACACAACATTATGAATAAATTAGACTAATTGTCTGATTTATTCATAATCTTGTGTGATGCTAATTAAAATCACACGTATTCATTGACTTTTGTTGGTGATGTCTAAATCGTTTTTATGTATGTTAGAATTTATTTCTTCTAAGTTGGTTTGCAATTGAACTCCACTGTGACCATTCTCCTCATGTACCATACGTAGATGATCGGGGCACAGGTTGATGACGTATGGATCATCACAGCACCAGGTGTTCTGAATCGCCGACGGGTATTTAGGAAGTCTTCTGAGGACCGTTATTGTTTTTCGGTTCAACTGAGCCCGGACGTTTCCTCGCGCCATGGACGGATTTTCCCCAAGGTATGTCAATGGGAAAATATAAATGGATAATTGAGGGCAGGCTGACAGATCGCTTCACACCATTTTTATTAGAGAACGGGACCGCTATTGGAAGCAGTTTTTTTAAATGGATATTATTTAATAATTCTGCTAGCAGATGTCAAAAATAGGACTTATGGGGCATGTTTTTCTGACCAATGTTTGATATTTTGGTTAGCAGACCTCCATACATTAAATGAAATAAGAATAAGTGATACTTGGGAAGATCTGGATAACGCCAAACAAGTAAAGGACTGATTTGCCTCTCAAGAGATAAACAATATATTTGGAGGTATGTGACCCTAGGTTTGATATCAATATCCAATAATAGCATGAAAAAATTAATATCGCAAACTTATGGGTATGACTCCCTCTTTCTCGGTCATCTTCCAGGAACTTTAACGCTAATGCAATAGCTACATTTTTGGTTCGTTGGACAATTGAGCGAACCATTGAAATATAAATTGTGGGAAACCAGTGGCATATTTTAGATATATTGGTGGACATCAGAGATTGAGGTGGGTCTTTCTTATTTGAAATCATCATCTACAAATTATTCAGAATATGCCACTAACTCTTTCTCTTACGTTTTACTTATAAGAATGTATAGATGTATGATGTATATTACAGGAACCGATAGAGCAATTATAAATTGTAAGTTGATATTGTTTTTCCTCCTGTTATCGTTAATCATGGGGTCCCTTATGAAATTAATTGTGACTAAAGACAGGAACATTTTTTTGTTTAGAAAAAGAGTTCTTTTCTTGTTTATAACATGCAACATAGTACTTGTGACACATATTTTGTTTTACTGCAGGCACAATTGTCACTGTGTCAAATGTTTAAAGAGAGATATTAAGAATAAGTGTCCTGAAGAAGGTGACTTATAAGTATGCTGTTCACCGAAACGCGTCGAAGCCTGTTTTCAGTGTTAAATTCGAGGAACTTCTAGGTCCAACTATACAACAAATTATGGACTTTAATAGCACTGATTCAATCGAATTAACGTGTTTATGATAATTTTAATTTTGTCACATATATTTGTCTCTCGTGTAGATTGATGTTTATTGTTATGTATATGATTTTTATTATTGAAATGTGTTTTTGATCATAAAATTGTATTAGGAGAACATTATTACATTGATTGTATTTTATATGATTGATTGTGTTTTTAATAAATGTATTCTTTTGATATATACAAAGAATAACTTTTTCTGTTAAAACACCATTTTATACAATATGGATGCCATTTATGTCACTCACTCCTGTCTCCACCCCCCTACATCGGCTTGCAACTTCTCCCCACAGGCTCTGCAGAGCACAGTCAATCTAATGTATAAAGGTTTATTCCACTGCTGTGATTACATTGCTTTAATAAAATGTTATCCTGTTCCTTATGGTTTGAAACTTTATCAAGGTCTGTTCCACTGCCTTTTGTTGTGTATACTAGTCCACTGATTCACTGATAGTTTCACTGTTTAAATGTTTCATATTGATTGGAACATTTCGGGATGGTGTTAGCAAAGAGAATGCTGAAAATGATTTTTTTAAATGAGATAATGCTTATGTGTTATAGTAATGACATTTATTTTCCTATATATTCTGATTGGATCACTGACGAAATATCAAGAAGAAGAATATCGAATTCCCAAAATATCGAAGGAAAAATATAGAATGCCAAAATATCAAAGCCCTATCTCTAAACAGGTAATTACAAAATATAGAATCCTAAATATCGTTGTAAAAAATATAGTTAGTCACAATATCGAATTTTTTTAAATGTCTTTAAATTAATGTAAAATTAATGAAATAAAACATATAATTAACTGAAACATACTTAAAAATACTTAAATTACTTTAAAATTAATAAATAATTATTGTAAGTAAAAAAAAAAAATACATATATATTAACGTAATATTTATTTAAAAAATGCAATATTTTTTGCGTAGGATAGCGGGCGGGTAAAATTTACTATTACCACTCCAGTAAGTGCAATAGTAGGGAAAACGTTGGATGGCGGGAGGGTAAAAATTACTATTCCCACTCCAGAGAGTGCAACAGTAGTGAAAGCGTTGGATAGCGGAAGGGTAAAAATTAGTATTCCCACTCCAGACAGTGTAATAATAGGGAAAGCATTGAATAGCGTAGGGGTAAAAATGAATATTCACACTCCAGAGAGTGCAACAGTAGGGAAAGCGTTGGATAGCGGGAGGGTAAAATTTACTATTCCCACTCCAGTGAGTTCAACAGTAGGGATAGCATAGGGGTAAAAATGACTATTCCCACTCCAAAGAGTGCAACAGTAGGGAAAGCGTTGGATAGAGTAGGGCTAAAAATTACTATTCCCACTCCAGAGAGTGCAACAGTAGGGAAAGCGTTGGATAGCGTAGGGGTAAAAATTACTATTCCCACTTCAGAGAGTGCAACAGTAGAGAAAGCGTTGGATAGCGGGAGGGCAAAATTTACTATTCCCACTCCAAAGAGTGCAACAGTAAGGAAAAAGTCAGATGGCGTAGGGGTAAAAATTACTATTCCCACTCCAAAGAGTGCAACAGTAGGGAAAGCGTTGGATAGCATAGGGGTAAAAATTACTATTCCCACTCCAAAGAGTGCAACAGTAGGGAAAGCGTTGGATAGCGTAGGGGTAAAAATTACTATTCCCACTCCAGTGAGTGCAACTGTAGGGTAAGCGTTGGATAGCGTAGGGGTAAAAATTACTATTCCCACTCCAGAGAGTGCAACAGTAGGGAAAGCGTTGGATAGCGGGAGGGTAAAAATTACTATTCCCACTCCAAAGAGTGCAACAGTAGGGAAAGCGTTGGATAGCGTAGGGGTAAAAATTACTATTCCCACTCCAAAGAGTGCAACAGTAGGGAAAGCGTTGGATAGCGTAGGGGTAAAAATTACTATTCCCACTCCAGAGAGTGCAACAGTAGGGAAAGCGTTGGATAGCGGGAGGGTAAACTTTACTATTCACACTCCAGTGAGTTAAAACTCTAGGGTAAGCGTTGGATACTGTAGGGGTAAAAATTATTATTCCCACTCCAGTGAGTGCAATAGTAGGGAAAGCGTTGGATAGCTTGGGGTAAAAATTACTATTCCCACTCCAGTGAGTGCAATAGTAAGGAAAATAATAATTTAATATTTTATTAAAAATAAATAAATTATTAATACCAAATAAAAATATTAAAATTAATTACCAATCACACAATATTTAATAATTATTTTTTTATAAATACCAATGTTTTTTGTATTAATAACCTATTAATAATTAACAACCAATTAATTTTCAATACCAAAAATTTATAAATAAAATTAATACCAATTAATAATTAATTAAGAATAAATTAATTAGCAATATACAAAAATTATTTCAATAATGAATTATTTACAATTAAATTAATTCCCACCATATTCCCCTATAAACCCACAACCCGCTACAAATAATAAAATAATAAAATTAACATAATTATCAATTAAACAATTAATACTAATTAATTACCAATTAATACTAATTATTTACCAATTAATAATTATTCAACAACCAATTAATTTTCAATACCAATTAATAATTACCTAATAACAATTAAATTACTTCCCACCCTATTCCCCTGTAAACCCACAACCCGCTACAGAAGTAAAACGCAAAATTAAATTACAAATAATTAATAATTCCTAAAAATTATTATTTAATGTACTATAATTAAATTACTTCCCACCCTAATCCCCTATAAACCCACAACCCGCTACGGAATTAAATTACACAAAAATTAAATAACATACAATTCATTACTTTTAAAATATTCAAACATACATTCCAAAATTTATACATACTTTTAACACATATACTAACACTTAAAACACTATAAAAAAAATCGATATTTTTAACAACTATATTATGACTGTCGATATTACTTACTTCTATATTATTTAAATCGATATTTTATTTCTTACCTGATTTTCGATATTCTTCACCACTATATTTTGGCAATTCGATATTCTGTCCATTCTATATTAAAAACTCGATATTCTGTCCTATCGATATTTTGAATTCGATATTATGTCTGTTTACCATTCTGATTTGCCAAAGAGATTATGTTATTTGCTCAGACCATGATGATTTTGCAGTTTTACTAATTTATATGAGAATTGTTTATAAGAAACCCTCAATTTGGGAGTGAGCCAGAAGACTTTCCTGTTCTACTAGGGATGCTATCCAACTTTTTTTTTATTTTGCTTCTCATTTGGGATTTAGAACAATTCCGATGATGCATACTCTGTATAATTATGCATCTAAAAGGCTTTATCACATTATTCTGTATTGGTTACTTTTCAATTTTGTAAGGAAAGCCTTTAAGCTTCTACTGATCTAGAAATCAGTTATTGAATGGGTCCCATTATTTCTTTGAACTGTTTTACTCTGCTATGTTAAAGGGTTATCCTAACATGCAATTCAACCTGTGGGACAACCAGATCAGGTACAATTTCAGTGTCCCCTACATTTTTAGGGTGTTAACATTTTAGGGTACAGTTTTGTTCCCAAAAATTTCATCCGAAAATATTAAAAACTGCTGCATAACTCATGAAGTTCTTTACACAGAAAAACCAGCCTACCTTGCCAATAAATTATCAGAAGCTGGTCGAAAGAGACCTCTTTGAAGCTCTGACAGTCTACTCTTGATTCCACCAAAATTTAAGTAAGAGAAATCTTGCACCCGCTACTTCTACCGGAACACTCCTAGAATCTGGGAGTCACTGCCTCAAGATTTATGTGACAATCAATCATTCCCTCACTTCAAGAAGAAACTGAAACTTCTTCTCTTCAACAAATATCTAAACCCTCACCCCTAAACTATCAGATTTATTTAGAGGTTGCGGGGTGTTAGCCAACAAATAAGTCAGAGCAGCACCACCTGAGGAAAACAGTGCCTCTACTATCCTCTCCTTCATTACATCCTACCTTAGCTATGTAATTCCTCCATCAATATTACTGTCTGTTGAAAATGTCCTTTATATACTGTTACAATGGATTTTATGTACTCCACAGGTAATTTGTGCACTTGCTGCTGTGCCACTCTGTAAAGCACTATACATATGTACGGTATCTACCTCAAATGCCGTCCTATACCTGTATCTACCTCAAATATGTCCTATATATTGTTATTATGTATTTTTATTTACTCCACATGGAACCCGTTGCACTGGATGCCGTGCACACTCTGTAAAGCGCTATAATCACTTATACTATATAGTCCTCAAAAACTGCATCCTCTATATATCCTGATGTCTTCCATATATTTTCACTAAGTATCTGTATTTTCTCCAAATGTAACTCATGTATTTGATGGTGTGCAAATACTTTGAAACGCTCTGATACCTTCAGGTGAAGTTTGCGCTATACAAAACACGATAAAGAAATAAATCTTGGTAGCAGCGGATGGTTGCTTGATAGAGGGCACCCCTTATTTCAAGACCCCCTTTAGGTTTTATTTTAGTCCTTCAACCCCCGTCCTGGGAGACAGTGGCTTTTCCTGGTTCTGTGATTTTGCAGAGAAGTATGACTTGTGGTGCTGTTCCTGAATGATTAAGAGTGTAAATATGAGTAGGGCAGTATGTTTTTGTGAGTCGAGAACTTTGTGAGCTAATTGTGATGGGTTGCAGAAGTCTGAGTTTGTGAGATGGATTGTTATACCGTGTGCAAATTGTTTGACTATGCCAAGCTATTTCTTGCCTCAATTTGTGGTTTGATCACTGTTGTACTGATGTATTACATTTATTTGTGAATTCTGTTTATGAAGAATTTGTTTTACTATTGGTAGTTTTGGTTATCAGATTTGTCAAGATCTCGAGATGTTGTAGTTTACTTGTTTGCTTAAGGTAGTGTGAGGTGCATCATGCACACAGATAGGGTTTTTCTGAATTAATAAACTTTCTTTTTGAGGGGTGCATGTTTAATGTGGGTTGGTGTACAGGACTGCAGTGCATTAGTCAGGGTGGATTACCGCTGGACGGGAGCCCACCTGATGTGAATTGTGTTTAAAACTAAAACTCTACCACAAAGGGTGCAGTCCTTTGTTCTTGCCTCTAATGGTTTGTGAGATTTATTCTACCTTAATTTGCTTTTTTTACATTTAATTTGGTTTGAGCAGCACAGAGTTTATTTTGTGCAAAACGATTTGGAAAGGTTTCACAATTGTTTTCCTCGTTCACCGAGAAGTCGAGCTGTGATTGGTTAGTCAGCCAGAAAGCTGTGCTGGAATTGGTGCGACGTTAATACAAAGCCACACTGACATTGGCTGTTTACTGACAGGACCTCATTGTTACAGAGACTGAGCCATGCTGGGATTGGTCATTCTTGGCTAGTTGTTTTGTGGGATTTGTTTAGATCGATTTGAGCATGACATAATGGGTGCTGTATTGAAAACGCCTAAAGTTTCTGTTGTACCTTCTACAGAGAGTCAGAAATTCCCTGCTGATGTAACTCCTGCATACAAAATAATTATGGACATTGGGTTCTATACCTGTACCTGGATTTCTGAATGGCATGATTACACTGCTTCTAATAAAAACCTATGGTTTCATTTAGAGGGTAGCTTTAATATTAGAAAGCTAGAGTTCCAAAGACAAACAATGAATGAAAGAAATCTGTTATCTAGACCCATAAAATATAAGGCATTGGGAAAATGGGATCAAATGGTCACTGAGAAGGAAAGAAAGTAACATAGCAAGTAAAGCATTTGTTTAGGCAATGGTTAGAGAGCATGTTTTATAAACAAGAGAAATGCTCAAGGGAGGATATGATCAAAGGTGTGAGGTTTTTTACTGCACTAATAAAATAAAGTACTGAGGACAAGGAGAAAACACAAAATCAAAAGGAGCAGAGTCTGGATACCAGTGAGGAGAATAATTCTATTAATGACCTTTTGAATTCTAGACCTCCTCCTTACACTGACAGTGCACAAGGAAAATTGGTGCTTGTCCAGCACGGTACACCTGATATGGGTGCAGTAGGAGATAGCACAGATGTGCAGGCATAAAGAACACCCACAAATGTGGTTGGTAGTTCAATAGCGAGTGCTCCACGTGAAATTGCAATGACAAAGGTGCCGAGTACTAGTAGAGTTGCACCCACTGTTTCTTAAATGAAAAGCGAAACACCTATTAATACAATACTGATAGGAAGAACTCCCAAGGCGAGAACTATTAATGATGGACTTTTTAAGATTGAATTTGGGGATTTGTTGCAATGGACAATTGATTTAAATACATTACTGACATACATGCTGATGAAATGAGCTATTTGATCAAAGAAGCATGAAGGAACTGAGATTGATGACTTTAAGAGCCCACATTAAGAATTTAACTGAAATGACCTAAGAATGGACTGATTTGGGGACATACAGGGAAAGATGGACGAAAGGGACAACAGGTAAAAATGTGAAAGACTCAGAAAGCAAGGCAAAGGGATCGGCTAGCAATTGGAAGGTAGAACCAGGAACAGTTTTAGAGTTTCCATTAAGAAGGGTGCATGGGGGAAATGCAGTATGTTTCGTGGACGAATACTGATCTCTAAGCCTTTACCACAATTTTTCTGAAACTAAGAGAGAAGCCAGAGAGATGATACAAGGAGGCTCATAGGTTGACGACAATTTCACCGATGCTGTGGACTCATTTTACATTTGTTATTCGAGATTGTGATCCCTAGTGATTTATGGACTGAAGGTAAACCTGCCATGGCATGGCAGAACCAGCTAGAGTTGCCCCTAATAATGCTCCTTCTGAGGAAGTGACCAATAAATATAGACAAGTGATTGAACATTTGAAAAAGAAGGTGCCTGAAAAGGATATTAGTTGGGTAAAACATTTTGAGACCTTCACAAGAACCAAAGGAGTCCGTGCATGCTTCTTATGAGAGGCTCATGCAGATTTTTAATGGGCACAGTAAAGTTGACGATCCAAAGAAAGATGGTGTCAGAAGTTTTGTTTCAGCTTTTGTTATGGGTTTGCATCTGGAACTGAGTAGTCATATACAGTGCTTAATTTGCAAAAGGAAGAGCGCCGGCGCCTGAATTCTGCTCAGAAGCCAGTGTCTGGTGCAATTGAAAGTCATCTTTCTAAATACCAAAGCTAATAGTCTTTAATCCACTACCAGACACTTGCTGCCACTTTTTCCCACTCTTGTAGGTTTCTGCTTTTCTCTTCCTGACTATTTTGCCGTCTTTCTCTTCCTCTGTCTTTCTGATCTGTGTTCTAGCACTCAGTAAGTATCTGATGTCAGGAAATAAGTTCTGGTCCCCAAAAGAAGTGCTGTGTCCCCGCATCATCTCAAATTAAGCACTCGTCATAGAAAACAAAGTGAAATGTGCTGGCAGACAAAAAGTATAGATGAGATCCTGAAGCTGGCAAAATATCGCAGTTAGTTGGTTTGATGCGATGCGGAAAAAGATCAAGCAGAAGTTGATGGTTGCTCAAACAAAACAATTTAAAAGAAATGTCGGAATCAGTTGATGGGCTTAGAAATTTTTTATGTTCAATCTGAAAATGCTGGAGTAAATGGAACGACTCAGATGCAAAGTGGAAGAATGGAAAATGGACAAATGCAAATGGAAGGTGCTGTGAGAGGAACGATGGTGAACAATTCCAAAATTAATGCAAATATTGAAATGTCAAAACACTGCTTCTCACTTCTGCAGGACAATTGGGCACTGAAAACAGGAATACAGACAGATTCCAGATAGAAATCAGAATTAATTTGTTCATCAGACACAAAGAAATACATTGACAATGGACCTGATCTAGCAGAACCCTGAGGAAGGTGTGCATGATCATAAATAGTTTTGCATGACAATGCCTCCAGTCCTAATATTTCAGCAGAATATTAGGAACAAAATGCCATTTAGTGCACAGTAAGAACAGAATGTATTGATTTTGAATAATGATTCCTCCCAGTTTTCTTCGGGGAATTATTCACAATGAAAGTGACTGAGAGGGGAGGAGAATCGCTTATTTGGTGCTGTCCAATAAGTAGGCCAGTGTAAAGATCGCTGAGTATGTTCCGCAGGAGCGTCAGGAATCCTGGAGAGAAGTCCTCAGTCGTCCCCCACGTCCCTCCGACTCTATCAGACTCTAGAGTACGGAGGACACGTTAGGGGAAAACAGGGAAACAAAACAAGGATAGGAGGGGGAAAAGGCAGGTCGTGTTGGTGGACCACGTCAGGGCAGGAACTCCCAGCTGTAAAATAAAGTCTTAATTAATGTGCATCAATCTCCAATAACCTCACATGTATGGACCCTCTAACTTTAGGGAAACCTACCTCGCTTATCTTTCTTTTCTCATGGAACTCTCAGCACGCTTATCTTTGCTTCACACAGCTAGAAAACCCTATGATAAGACACAAGTGTAATAACCAGCAATCCCTCTGAGATGGTGCTTAAACAGTGAAGGTGTTATGCTCACCCCGTATATATCCAAGCGAACTGGTCAGGAGGCAAAATAAGGTCTTTTCCTAATATTCTTCTAAGGTGAGTAGTTTACATAAGGGCTGAAGGGAACAGATATGCATGGGTCAAGAATTCATGAAGAATAAACATAAGCAACCCCCACCTTATCTCTCACGAGTTACGAAGAAAGATTACCGTGTTTTTCTGTAAAGCACTGCTGTAACCTAAAACGGTGCTCGATGGTCCACGCTAGTTAATCCCACCTACCATACGTATAGGGAACCGTAGTGCATGCTATAGAGTGGGAATTACCTTCCTAAGTCAATGGAAGATTCTTATATCAAAAGGGTAAATGATGAAGGAGGAGCCTAGCGCGCAACCAAGATGGCCGCGTAGGTGCGAGGCTCCCGAGGACCTCCGCAACCTCCTACGATTATCCTGAAATTATCCTGCCCTGGATGAGGGGACTATGTTGGTGAACCTGAGCTGAGGTGGCACCCGTTTCCCGCTTCCGAATCGGACCTCGGACACCGGAGTGAGCACCGATTGAGGTGTGCGGCCTTCCCCTCGCCGGACCCCGGATTTGCGCTGTGGGGTGATCCAGTGACAAAGTGAACAACAGCGGCAGGCAGGTCCTGGCGACTCGCGTACCCCGCACTTTCGCTTTCGCTTTCGCACCACCTTGTCGTCTCTGCGAGGTTGGGTCGCGGAGCCTTGGTGTTGGTGTGGTGTGGCCTTGCTGGGAGACCCTGCCTGCCTGCAGGCTGTGATCCACCCCGCTGCTTTGAGGAGGCCCCCCCGGAGCTCGTGGCCCTGCTTTCCTGCCCTACACGACGTGGCTGGTGCGACTGGGAGACTGGTGGCCATGGCCACGAAACAAGATGGAGACCGGGCAAAGACCAAATCGACCCGGCGTGGCGCCGTCCATCAGGTCAACAGTATGGACCGCTATACCCTCCAGAAGGGATCTCCCGATGGACCGCGCAAGTCCCCTGAGAGCCCTCCTGATGCCCCAGACCTGCCCGCAGATCTGACTCTGCGAGATGTTATGGGCGCCATTGCCGAGATGAAGGCCTCGGTGGGCCAGCGGTTTGATACACTGGCGCAGAAGATTGACTCGGTCCTCGTGGATGTTGGCCTGGTTAGGGCCGATCTTTCCAAAACCAACGACCGAGTAAAGTCTTTGGCCCACACCGCATCGGGCCTAACGACAGATGTGGCGGCCTTGCAAACAGAGGTGCGCCGGCTTAGTCAGGCGACTGCGCTTATGGATCGACGCCTGGAGGACTCCGAGAGTCGGGCACGGAGGAACAACATCCGCATTATCGGGGTGCCCGAGGGACGCGAGGAGGCGGCGGCGGATCTCTTTGTGGAGGACCTGATTGCTACCCATCTCCAGCCACGGGGGCTGAGCAAATTCTTCGCTGTGGAGAGGGTCCACAGGGTTCCCGGGGGAAGGCCGAAGGTCGGAGCCCCTCCGAGACCTCTCATCGCCCGGATTTTTAATTTTCGGGATAGAGACGCTATCCTGCAAACCTCCAGACTGCATGGACCGGTCAAGCTTGACAATATGGAGGTTAATTTTTATCCTGATTTCACACCAGCGGTCCAGAAGCAGAGACTGAGCTTCCTAGGCGTCAAACGCCGTCTTCGGGACCTAAACCTCAAATACGCCATGCTTTTCCCGGCCAAGCTGCGTGTGGAGGTGGATGGTCGCACGCACTTCTTTGATCGTCCCGAAGCGGCCGGGGACTGGCTGGATACACTGCCCGGGGATCGTGATCGGGGGGGCGGGGGGGGGGAGACGGCACGCTGGATCAGGACTGAGGGTCTAATATTGGGCCTCACTCTGGACGAAAATGATGCCACTTTTGATTCTGCGTCAGTTTTTGTAAGTTCCCCTCCTATGGAGGTTGTGTTGGGTCTATTGGGGGTTCTCCCTCCTCCTCTAGGGGGTTTAGTTAGTCTAACTATATATGGGGCGACAGGCACACTGCACGTTGGGGGGGCTGTTTGGGCTCATGCAGAGGTGCAGGGAGGGGGGAGTTCTGTTGGGGTGGGTGGGTAGGGATGGGGTGTTGTTCGTTTTTATCACAAGGCAAACGTATTATTGTGTTAGTTCTACAGTGCTCTCCGGGGGACGAATGATGGCTTCTGTATATGATGGGGGGTAGGGAACTAACTTTGTTGTCTTGGAATGTGAATGGACTGGGGGACAGGATCAAACGGGGTGTGGTCCTGCAGTTTTTGAAGCGAATCTCGCCCAATGTAGTCTTTCTGCAGGAGACACACCTCATTGGCAACTCCTTCTGCGCCATGAATCGGCGTGGCTATCGCCTAGTGGCTCACTCGGGCTTCACGTCCGGCTCACGGGGTGTGGGCATCATGGTGAAGAACTCGCTCCCGTTGGAGATTGATGAGGTGCTCCACGATGACAGGGGACGTTATACGGTCTTGGTGGGAAGACTGGAGGGCAAAGTGGTTGTCTTTGTGTCAGTATACATCCCACCGGGGCTGCAGTCGACCACCTTTGCGGACCTTGGGCGCCTTCTCCTTGGCCTTCCGGGGGGGCTTTTAGTTGTGGGGGGGGGATTTTAATGCGGTGGTATCTGGGTCTTTGGATCGTCACCCCCCTAGGGACCTCCCCCGGGCACAGGCGTGGCTACCCGGCCTCTTGGATACATTTGGATTAGTGGACTGCTGGCGTTTAAAACACCCCACGCAGCTGCAGTACACTTTCCACTCGGGAGCCCATGGTAGTCTCTCACGACTAGACTATGTCCTTGTCCCGGCGGCCTATGTTGGGAGGGTGGGAGAGGTGCGCCATTTGCCACGGGGTATTTCGGACCACTCCCCGCTCCTACTGCACTTTGATGTCTTTCCGAGGGGTGAGGGTAGGGTGGTCCCAATCAATCCTTGGTACCTGCGCGACCCCACCATTCGCGCTGAATTGATTAAATCCCTTCAGCGATATTTTGATGAGAATGTGGGGTCTGTGCCTTCGGCCGTACCGCTATGGGAGGCCTTCAAGACAGTACTCCGAGGGGAGGCCCTATCCCTTATTTCCCACGCCCGGAGGCGCGAGCGGGAGGAGGTGACCCGGATGGAGGCTGAAATAGCCGAGTTGGAGGGGAATTTAGAAGGTGGGGTGACGGATGCTGCATTACATGTCCTCCAACTCAAGCAAGCGGCCTACAGGGCCCTCGTCACGGAGGCGGCCAGGGGCCTCAGTAGAGAGCAACAGGGGCGACTGTATGATGTGGGTGATAAGGCTGGTAAACTTATAGCGTGGTTGGACAAAAAAGAGAGAGCAAATCGTGTGGTCCCGCTGATTGAGAAAACGGATGGTGTGTGTGTAACTGAGCCAGAAGAAATTGTCTCCTGCTTCGCGGATTATTTCCATGGGGTGTATTCCCCGGTGTCTCCCTGCTCGGAAGAGGATTCCCGTGCCCTGCTCAGTGATATCGCGCTGCCGTCCCTTTCCGGGGAGGACAGGGTGTCGTTGGACGCCGCTCCCACCTCCGACGAGATCGCCCTCGCCATACGCTCGGTCGCTTCCGGCAAGGCCATGGGTCCGAATGGTCTCCCTATCGAGTTGTACAAGTTGCGACCGGATACGCTGGCACCCCACCTCCGGGCTATGTTCCTGGCGGCACACTCGGTGGGCTCCCTCCCGCCGGACCAGCGTCTGGCTACAATCGTGGTCATCCACAAGGAAGGGAGACCTCGGGACCGGGTTACATCCTATCGGCCCATTTCGCTACTGAATGCGGAGCCCAAGATTCTCGCCAAGGTACTGGCCAATCGGCTGGTCAGCGTGGTGGGCGATTTGGTTCATCAGGACCAATCTGGCTTTATTCCCCATCGCAACACAGCCCTTAATCTGCGGCGTTTGCACGGTGTGCTCGCACGTGCCCCGTTCATGCGGGAGCCGGCCATTTTGGCGTCCTTAGACGCCACCATGGCGTTTGACACGCTTGAGTGGCCATATATCTGGGCGATGCTTGCGAAGTTTGGATTTGGCCCAGGGTTCATCAGTTGGGTTAAATTGCTGTATTCGGGCCCATTGGCGCAGGTGGTGGTGAACGGAAGAGTGTCGGCTCCGTTTGAGCTGGGCCGGGGCACACGGCAGGGCTGCCCCATATCGCCGCTTCTCTTTGCACTTGCCTTGGAGCCCCTGGCGGAGTGGTTGCGGTGGGAGCCTTCCATCCGTGGTCTCCGCTGGACCCCTGAGTATGAAGACCGCGTATCCCTATACGCTGATGACATCCTCTTGTACCTAGCTTCCCCACGTAAATCACTCATAGTACTGGTTGATGTTTTGCATTCATTCGGTCGTAACTCCGGTCTGGTCATCAACTGGGCTAAATCGTGTGTGTATGTTCTCTCTGGGGAGGCTCCTATCCTCCCGCGGGGCTGTCCGATCCAGGTCGCCCCGCAGGGATTTAGGTACCTGGGTGTCTTCATTACTCTGGACCCGGAGGCTCGGTATGATCGGAACTTGCTTCCCCCCCTCCAGCGTCTGAAAGAGGATGTCGCGCGCTGGCGGCGTTTGCCGCTTTCGCCGCTCGGCCGGGCGGCGTTGTTTAAAATGATGTCGCTGCCGCGTTTCCTATACGCGTTGCAGAACACTATGGACCTCGTCCCAGCGCGCTACTTCCGCGAAGTGGAGAGTTTGCAGCGCCGCCTGTTCTGGGACGGGAGGCCACGTATTGCCCTGGCTAAGCTGACGCTCCCCTGGTATGACGGGGGGATTGCCCTCCCGGATATTAAATGGTATTATTGGGCCTCCCAGCTAGCTGCGATTAATCAGGGCCTATATGGGCCCGCCTTAAACCCGGCGTTTGAAATGGATAGGATGCTACTTCCAGGTGGTGACCATAATCGAGCGCTCTACTCTAGCGCGCCCGACGCTCGCCTAACGGGCCCCACGCGTGTCATGGTGCGAGTGTGGCACGCGGACAATGCTGCAATGGGGTGGAAGGACCGTTTGACCCGGGCGTCACCACTATACGCATCTGAGCGGTTGGGCTCCTTGTGGACCTCGAAGGGCTTTGAGAAGTGGGATTTAATAGGCATTAGCAAAGTGGGGGATCTCTGGACGAGGGGAGGATTTAAAACGTTCGAGATGCTGCAGGCGGAATTTCAGTTGCAGGGCAGCGAGTACTTTCGGTATTTGCAGGTCCGTCATGCGCTGGGCTCCGTCTTTCCGGACGTTGCCTCCATCCCGGAGTGTTCCCCCCTGGAGGATAGAGTGCTGGATGGACACATCCCGGACAGCACGATCTCACTGATCTACAAAAAACTGATCAACGACCGCTCAGAATTGTTGACTGCCCTTGGTGGGGCTTGGGTAGCCGACGGGCTGGAGCTGGACGACGAGGACTGGACCTCCGCGGTGGCCTCCCCGAAAGAGGTGGCCATACCGGCTCGCCTTCGTTTCGGCCAGCTCAAGATACTCCACAGGGTCTACATGACGGGGCCAAAGCTCCTGCGTATGGGCTATGCTGAGGACGGTTTGTGTAAGCGTGGGTGTGGTGCGTTGGGGACTTTTCTGCATATCCTGTGGGAGTGCGCGGAGGTGGAGGGGTTCTGGCGTGGTGTGCATGAGGTGCTGCGAGTGGTTACGCATGTGGCGCTGTTGCCCAAAGCGAGGAGATGCCTGTTGAATGTGTGGGGGCCTACCGACTATTCGGTGCCGCAGACGTGGTGGGTGACTCTGGGGTATATGGTTGCCAAGCGTGATATTGCCCAATTGTGGGGATCCCAGAGGCCTCCGACTGTCTCAGCCTGGAAGGAACATATGGATTGGTGCATGTTTCGGGAAAAGGTGGTGTATGTGGCGAGAGGTAAGCCTGGGACATGGGTGAAAGTGTGGGGCCCCTGGAACGCCTACCGCGGGGGAATCTGTGCTCCGCCGTTATTGCCTGATCCATCGCCGGCCCCGTCCCCTTAGCCAACTCATCCCCCCGGTACCTGGGCATTAGGTGTACCCAGCCCTAGTTCTGATCTCTCCCCCCCCCTCTTGAGATTCCTACGGATGGCTAGGATCCCCCCCCTAGGGGAGCACGTGTTGCTATTTCCAGTTGAGGATTGCCTTGTGGGTTTGTTTGTATTTGTTGTTCTTTAAGTTTAAAATGGAACCGTATAGTGGGGTCTGGATAGTGTGGCTCATGATGATGTTACCTCCTGTGTATGCTCGGCCGCAGCACCATGTGTTTTATAAATGTATATCGTATGCTCCTTTTATTGCTAGCGGCCGGCCGGAAGGTTGTAGGCCCATATTTGTATATTTTTTGAGTCTTGTAATAAACGGTTTAAAAAAAAAAAAAAAAAAGGGTAAATGATATAAAAGAATAAACAAGAACAGAAACAGATATCACTCCGGCCTGACAATGACTGAGAGGTGCCTTAACTGCAGGCTCCACCACTACTAATAACTAAATGCCAATACAGGGTTCAACCCAGGCACGGGTAACACCACAGGACTAGATACGGACTCCTTGACCTTACTTGGTACCGGGGCTTCAAGCAGGTAAAACGACTTCACCCAAACGGGAACGCGCGTCTAATGTTGCCGCTTCAGTACACACGGAAACACCAATGTCACGCCAAACAAGGAACCACGAGTACGCCAGTACTCGCTCACTCCGCATCGAATGCAACCGGAAGCAGGAAACACGAACTAACAGGAAGTCAGGCAAACACCAAGGGGACGGAAATGGGGCTAAGTGCAAGAACGCTAAGCAGCGTTTGCACGCCCTTCGCTCCTTAAATACTCATCCACATCTCAGGGGCAGGACCGCGGGGCATGACAGCCAGATGGCCCATACAATGACGAGGAAGTTAATGGACACCTCATTTCATTTTTGATTGATAAAGGGGCTACCAGTTCTACAATTCATTCTGTAAAAGACCAAAATCTCAAACGCTCAGAAAGAGAAGTCCAAATTGTAGGGATCAGTAACAAACCAATTGTTAATCAAGTCACAGCAGATGTCTCATTTAATATAGGGCAAATAGAGAATAAGCATTAGTTCATTTTATGTGATTCAAGCCTTGTGAATTTGTTGGGCAGGGACTTGCTTTGCAAAATTATTTGTGTTATTTACTGCACACCGGATGGTGTTGTAATTGAAACACAAGATGAGGATTCAGGGTTTAAAATCAAATCACAAGGTTCAAAAGTAAAATTGTTCCCGGCCTTTACAGTAGATGACCTACCTCTGGATTCAAGTCCTACTATAAAAGAAGAGGTGTGAGATTTGTCTGGAAAAGAGCTAGGATTGGTAAAAAGTGCAGAGCCAGTTAAAATTTAAATAAAACCCTGACACCCAAGAATTAAGCAATATAAACTTTCAAGAGAGGCTGTAGAGGGTATGAAACCTATTATTAAGAAAATGATTGAGCAAGGAATCCTTGGGGAAGTGATTGGTAGCCCTTGCAATTCTCCTGTTATGAGAATAAAAATAATCTATTGGGAAATGGTACATTGTACAGGATCTTCAAAAAATTTATAAAATTGCCACTCCATGCTGTCCAGTGGTACCAAATTCAGCAGTGATTTTGCTCCACATTCCCGCAGATGCTGAATAGTATACAGCCACGGACTTATGCCAATCCATTTGTACAAGGAACATCAATTCCTCTTCGCGTTTCAATTTCAAAATAAAGTTCTTGTGTGGTGTAGGAACCCAAAAGGATATACAGAAAGTCCTTAAATTTATGTCAAATTTTGAACAAAGACCTGCAAAATTTGAGATTGTCCTGTAACTCAGTCTTAGTGCAGTGTATTGATGACTTGCTAGTCAGTCAGTCAAAATCACTTTATTTGATTATTCAAAATCATAAAAGCATGTTAAAATACCCAACATGTACAAAACATATAATACTCAAAATCCATCATTACTAAAATACAGCTCTAAAAATTCAGCAGTGAAATGTAAAATACATAACATAAAGAGGAGAATCCATTGTGCAAAAAAATGAGCAAATATGATTTAATTTCTTTTTCTCCTTGCTCTAATTGTTGCAACCATAAAACTAGCAATATTAAAAATTTCCCTGGGGCTATTCAACATCTGTAAATATGTTAAGGCTGGTCTAACCTGCACAAAGCCTTTATCTTTTAAAATGGGAAAAATAAAACGCTTCCGAATCCGTAAGTAGTGGTCGCAGAACATTACGAAATGCAGAGTATCTTGTCTCGAAAAGCTATCACAAGAACAGGGTCCCAGATCCTTTGACCTGTTCCAGCCCAAGGGTTCAGCCAATAAAAAGTGTAAAATGTTAAACCTAAACCTCGTCAAGAGAAACCGATGTCGGGGCTTAGTCACTATGTCCAAATCCATCATTAAAGAAGTTTTTAAGATCTGATGGGCACGGACTGTTGGTTTTGATAGCTCTATTGCCTCTCTTTCTGCGGATGCCAAACGTAAAAATGAAGTCTTTGCCCACCCCAGATCTTTTTTACATATTATTTCAGGATTGTCAAATACCTCTGGGCGACCCAGCACCCTTGCTATGCTGCTCACATGACTAAACCATGGAATTCTGCTAGCCCTGTCCAATGCAATGCCATCGCGGATAATCTCTTGGTTCAGCACTAATTCTGGGTTACACCAGATCGAAATCCATTTAAGAAAAGGGACCATTTTGATTAAGTCAGACACATAACCAACACCCAATTCTTCATGGACTGCAAACGAGGGCGTGGACTGGAGGACTGAGAGCAGACTTCCTAGAAATTTGTTTTCCACCAATTGAAGTTCCATGCAATTTCTATACCCCCAAATATCCGATCCATAATTTGAAATGGCAATACACTTGGATTTGTATATCTGTATCATTGCCTTCATTGGTTTGGCAACCAGCCTACGGGCAAAATCAAGTACCGCGCCTGAGGAGTGTGTCATGACGATTTTCTTTGCTCTCCTCTGCGGGGTCCAAGAGCACCTCTCATCAAGTAAGACGCCTAGGTACGGAAATGAAGAAACCTGGTTATTTCATTTCCATCACACCTACACGTCTTAATTTTACTGGGCCTTTCTCCCATGCTCATGACATGTGATTTGGAAAAATTTACATTTAGGTCCAAAGAACCCATAAAATCTGCAAATGAGGTTAACAAATGCTGGAGCCCCACTGCGGTACGTGCCAATAGTGCCGCGTCGTCTGCATAAAGTAATGCAGGAATCAAATGATTCCCTACTCGAGGGATATCCCTGGCCGCACAACACAAGACCACATCTAGGTTATTGATGTAGAGGGTGAATAACAGAGGAGCCAGGATACAGCCCTGTCTGACTCCTCTAGTTAAATCAATCCTCTGCGTCAAATTACCCATTTGGTCAAACCTTACAGCTGCCGATAAATCCCTATGTAGATCAGACAGAAAGTACACGATGTTCTTGTCCATACCCATTGCTAACAACAGATCCCAAAGGTTTGATCTATTTACTCGGTCAAACGCCGAGGATAGATCCATAAACGCTAGGTGGAGGGTCCCTTTTTTAGCTACTGTATATTTCCCTATTAATAAATATAGGTTAAGGCACTGATCCAGGGTGCTTCTGCCCTTCCTAAATCCATATTGAAGATTAGACAGAATACCACGTTTATTGATCCAACCGGTTAACCTGCTGAGGACCACTCTCCCCATCACCTTAACCGTAGAATCAATCAGTGATATTGGCCTGTAACGCCATGGGTCCCCTCTATCACCCTTTTTAAATACTGGGACAATGATTGATGTCGACCAAGATTTAGGCATTCCAGTTTTACATACTATATTTAACACATTAGCCAGTAACTTAGCCCATAGAGAAATATCTGATTTAAAAAGATCGGCCGGACCCCCATCAGGCCCCGGGGCTTCTTTGCTCATCATTTGGGCTATGGCTACGGCCACTTCATGTTCGGAGAAGTGCAAACTGTATGTGCGGTTAAACACGTGGGCCCTGTATCTGCCTGATCATGCTGGCCACTGTAAATAGGTTTAAAATGGTTAAACCACAATTCTTCTGGGATATTACATTCAACGACGTTACTCTCTTGACCAGAAAAGAACGGTCTGTTTATGATCTCCCAAAATTTTGCGCTATTCTTAATCACATCGACAGATGACAGATCCTCCCATGTCTCTTGTTTAACTTCCAGTTTGCGTGTACGCCAAGCCTGATTATACTCTGCCCTTGCTCTAACTATTACATTTCTGTCCCGGGGTTTTCCTTCAGGACACATAATCATTTCTGATGGGCAATAGTACAGTTATGGTCGAACCACCTCTCTATCTTGTGGAATCCCTCTTTATTGGGTAGGGAGAGTGCAGTAGCTATCTGCTTACAGATCCTATCCAAGGCTACGGCAATTACTGCTCCCCCCTGAGAACTATCTTGACAAATAGCAATTTCAGTCCCTACAGTGTTTAACAGGTCACCTAAAAAAAGGTCTGGTACCACCTTAGCCCATTTCAATCTGCAGCCTTGATCCCTAGTTTTTATCTTAGGAGCCAGGGTCCCTGGTTCTACCATTGCTGTAATCTTCAGACACCCTCTCAAACTAATATGACTTGGGTTGTGGTCGCTATAGTTAGACCATCTAGCAGTATAATCCAAAACAAGGGGAATTAGGGTTGTAATAACAAAAATAAAATCAATAGTGGAGCGCAACCCTCTACCTTTAAAAGAAGGGATGTCCTCACCAGCTTTCGAAATATTTGGGAGGGCCAACCCAAAGTCAGCTAAAAAAACTCCAAGTATCCCCCTTAAGGAGAATGTTCGAAGTGGGTCTCTGGGCTACTTCCTGGCCCGAGTTTGTCAAAAACCTGACACTTTTTGTGACGTAAGTGAATATTAAAATCACCTAATAGAATAATCGAAAACTGACTAACTTGATTCTCCCTATAAATCTAAAAAGTCACTAAGTCTACTTAAATGTTCATTTGTAGATACCTTATCAAATAAATTATAAAAGTTGAGAACAGGTATTTTATAAGCACCCGGAGGGTTCATCTCAACCGCTAGGCAGTTAGCAGACCCTGTTTCCGATTTACGGTGACTACCCCTCAATTTTTGGGAAATCGTTGTTAAGAGGCCACCCCTCGCACGGCCCGCAACCGAGAGCCGAGCAGCCTCCATAAGGGAGGTATAACCATCCAGCCAATAAACACTTTCAGACTCCCATGTCTCCTGAAAGCCCGGAATGTCATACACCCTCACCAATTCAATCCAGTCTGAGTCATCACTCTTAGTCTTGAGACCGGCTATATTCCAACTGAGAATATTCAGAATATCTGCCCCTCTTTCTATAGCCATTATCGGAGTGCCCAAACTAGGGGTATCCTTACTCAGGGGCCTCCGAACCGGTGAAGCATTATCCTGACTCAGAGGCTTCTGAGCCGGTATATCCTTACGACTGAATAGTCAATCATTGGCATCCAAACCACTCAGTGGGGAAAATCTGTTAGCTAAATCCAATGCATTCCCCCAATGCCTCAACTCTGGTGGAAACTCAGGTGTTAACATACTTGTGGGTTGTAAGTATGGGGTCTGGTTACGTTTGTGATTCTGTCTAGACAGGAGCATACTGCCCTGACCCATATGTGACCTTTCTAAGGGATAACTATGCAGCGGTATAGAAATCTTGGCTTTGTTTCTCACAGGTGGGTGATAGAAACACCCTAAGGGGAGCGCTCTAATCTCGCCCATCCCACGGATGCCAGGCTCTTTAAACTATGAACTTGCTACATTAACGCGATTAAAATTAATAACAACAGTCTCCCTCAACCGACTTCACACCCTGTCCAACCCACCCCACACGTCTAGCCATAATAATATGTGACGTGGCTTCAACCTCACCTTCCGGGAACAATGCTTAACCTTGCGAATCAGTCCAGCTGGAGGTTCAATTATATTATCTTTCAGACAAGGTACCCCTACCAACACTGCTACCAGGGGAGTAGACTCCGGAGGTAGGTGAAGCCTACAATTGTTTTCCTGTACACGTGGGGACTGATTAGGCCGTACTCTACTGACAGAGTTTGCTGGCTGTTCAGACTGTAGTTGGGGCCCTATAAGACTATGCTGTGCACTAGGAAGTGACTTCTCATTGCTAATGGGTAAGTTATTGGGGTCAGATATTGAGATCCCATAACTGGGGGCAGGGATTTGGGCCTCGGTGGGCGGGCCTGCATGTAAATGAAATGTGGTTACTTGATCCAACAAATCCATCTTGCCCTGAGCAAAGTTGTCCATCCTACCCTCATTAAAGAACCTCATTATTTTTAGGTGCTCGTCTATTGAGGACAATTTAATCAACTTAGCCTCCAATACATTTTTAAGGCAATTTGTTAGACCCTCTTTGAATGCCCCAAAAAAAGTCTTGAGATGTGAATAAATAGCATTTTCCACAACAGTAGCAAGATTCCCTGAAGGTCCATTGGTCCCCCCATTCCGAGAGTCAGCATTATTCGCCCCCGATTTCAAACCCTTTCTGCATTTCTTCTTCGGTATAGCCGCCGTTGAGGCGCCAGGTACTGCACCTCTTGGCCTACCCATAGTAGGTGTCTCGCATCCACGGATAGTAGGCAAAATATCTAAAAACACGTCTGTGGCTGTTGCCTCCTTGTCCCCGAGTTCTGAGTCGATACCATTTAACGTTGATGATGCGGTTTCACTTTGTGACACCCCTGGGGTGCTCTGTAAGACCTTATCTGGTCTGCTTCCTCTCCCTATGTCCAGCTGCTCCTCAACAACATGGATTTCATCATTTAATGCCCGACAGCTGTCGTAAGATAAGAAATGATGGAGGCGCAGTTCCTGGGTATTTTGGCTTTCACTTTCGCCCCGTCAGAGTTAGGAGGCAATTTGCGCTTACCCATAGTGTGTTACGGGCAACAAGTACCTAGTCCAGACATTGCAGCCAAGAGGATTGGCCCAGCCACGAACAGTCGCGGACGGGTGCAGACAGACCCGCCCTTGGCCCGCGCTTTGCCTGGGCACGCCCTCACGCGTCCCGCGCTGCAGGAGCCCGCTGTGAAATTTAAAGCGCCTCCGGGTGTGGGACTATAACAGCGATGCCGGTGGCTGTGGGGGAGGCTGGGACTGATAGTCCTTGTCCCCCTTCTCCTGCCTCCTCACATGCGGCAATGCAGTGCAGCAGGTATCCAAATGGGCTTCCTGCGCTGTGGGAGCCCACCGTGAAATCTAAAGCGCCTCCGGTCGCGGGACGATAACAGCGATGCCGATGACCGCAGGGGAGGCTGGGACTGATAGTCCTTGTCCCCCTCCCCCTCCTCCTCCTCCTCCTCCTCACACGCGGCAATGCAGTGCAACAGGTATCCAAACGGGCTTGTTAGTCATATCTCAAAAAAAAGAATACTTCAAACTTGACACAATTGCCTTGTTGAATCGTTTAGCAGCCAGTGGTCATAAAGTTACCCAGCAAAGATGGAAGTCATATATCCTGTTCACCATATTTAAAAAGGTGTAAGGAAAGTCTAAAAAAACATGTTTCTGCAAATCTGAAAATTAATCCCCCTAAAATCCTGAGGGAGTTGAGGATATTTCTGGAAGCTGTTGGTAACTGTCGACAATGAATCTCAAATTGTCTTTCATTGCAACACCTTTAATAAAGTTAACTCACAGTGACCTATCAGATTCTGTACCATTTAACAAAAAATGTTCAGAGGCATTCCCCATATTGAAAGTCTATGTAATGCACTCGCCCTTGGAATGCCTGACCATAATTTGACTTTTTGTAATTTCACGAGAAGGGTGGATGTGCATTATCAATTCTTTGTGGGATGATGAAGCTAGTTGCTTATCTTTCAGCTGTGTTGGACCAGTGGCTGGAAGTCGTACTGGATGTCTGAAATCGGTTGCAGCTGTTTGTGTTGCCATTGAACAAAGCCAAGGAACAGTGATGGGCCATACCTGAATTGTAAATGTCCCACACTCAGTTTGAATCTTATTAACATGAACAAGAACTCATCACATGACAAACAGTAGGCTCACCAGGAATGAGCAAGTAATTCCTGCAGCCGAAAATATTTCAATTAAAAGGTGTAATATGCTCAACCCAGCACATCTGCTTCTGATCCCAGACAAACACTGTGAAGGTAAGGATACTGATAAAACAGAGGATGAAGATAATAAGAGAGAACATTGTTGTATTACAGTTGCCAAGTTATGCCCCAAGCTGAGACCTGACATAAAAGAGACTCCGTTAGAAATGGCGGATCCAACGTTATTTGTTGATGGTTGTTATTTGAGGGACCAGTATTGGAGCATTGAATGCTGACTATGCACTATGTTCCATTTCTGAAACTCTTGAAGCATCCTGTCTGCTAGATGTAACTTTAGATTAGGCAAAACAGCCCTGCACACTTCCATGTGTTGAATGCATATACATGTCATAGTCAGACCATATTCATAATAGCATAGATTTACAATAAACAGTTGTTTTCCCAGAAGAAGAAATGCTGGTAAGATCTTGCGTTGTTAAAAGTCACTCTTTATTCGTATTCTTTTAAAATTCGACACCGCCAACGCGTTTCATCCTCAAACTTTAGCTTACATGGCAGAATTGGTTGCATTAACAATAGCTCACTGTCTGTCACAACATGTAAATGTGACATTTTATACAGACTGACAGTATGGTTTGGTGTGGTGCACAATTGGGGGCAACTGTGGTCTCAGCAATGTTTCATGACATCTTCTTGAGCCCCCATAAAAAACAGTCTCTATATACTTGATCTCTTGAAGGCAATTTAGCAACCAAACGTGATTTTTGTGGTTAAGTGTGTTGTTCATAAGGCTGGCAAAGATTTGGCTTCTCTTGAAAAAAATTATGCTGATCAGGTAACCAGATATTGTGCGTTTGATTTTGAAACTCAAGAAACCCAAAATTATGTTTAAATTGAAACGCCCCGAAAGGTGTCACAAAAGATGTTAAAAGTCATGGTGACTGATGTAAAGCGGTTTGATGGTATGCTAAAGATGTGCATTATTCCACCATCTAGTGGTTGGGTTCGGAATTCTCCTGTTATTAGTAGTCCTTCTTTTTATTTTTCTTGTTTTATTTTAGACATGGACAATCCCACTAGTTGGAGTCTTATCCAGCCTCCTCTGGCGTCATACGTCCTCCCCGGAAGCTCCCATGCGTGGTTACCATCGTCAGATTATTATTATTTATTTTGCTCTCCCATCTTCTAGGGTAGGTGTGCGGGTGACCTGTGAATCCAGAAAATTCTTCAAGCTGCAAAACAATACCTACAGGGAAGTAACTATTTCGTTTCCTACCTTTCACCTATCTTCAGCATACCATCAAATAGCTTTACATTTTGTTTTGTAGTGTGAATCTTTTATGGATTCACATGCTTCAAGTTGATTTTGTAGGGGTTTATTAAACTTGTGGTGAGTTGTAATTAATATGAGCTTGAATTTATAAGTATTTCTTTTGTCTGACTAGAGCTTCCTTGTTCATTTGAATATCTATAAAATTATGTTTTGTAAAAGTGTGCACTGATGACCAAGTTGTTGCATTGCAATTGTCTCTGCAAAGGTATATTTGCTAGAAAGGCTATTGTTGTTCCTTTTTTGCAATTAGAGTGTGCCTTTGCTTTGGAATCTAACAGTATTCCTGCATTTTAGTGACACAGTTGTATTGTTTTTTAAATGCATTTAGAAATTGTGACTTTTGTCACAGGTTTCCCAATGTTGTTTCTCTGCAAATGACACAAATACAAGCTTTGTCTTCCTACTTGCTTTAGTCTTTTCCATATACTATATGATTACTCTTCTTGCATCCAGTGAGGTGAATCTCTTTCAGCTTGGTCCTTAGGTTCCTGGAAAAAGCTACATATTTGAATTGACTGATTTATGTGGAAATGTGACATGATCTTGGGTAGAAATTGAGGATCTGTCCTTATGACAATTCTGTCCTTGTGAATTTGCAAGTACTGCTCTTGGATTGTTAATGCCTGCAGTTCACTGACCCTGCGCAGTTGCAACCAGGAATGCTGTTTTCAAGGTGAGCATTTTTTGTGAGGCCATGAGTAAAGGCTCCAAAAATTTCCTCATTAGCTGTGATAATACCAGTTTTAAGTTTCATGTAGGGGCTACCACCTGTTTAGGGGGTACCATCCTTTAAGATCCTTCTAGGAAGCTCTTTTTTACAGGTGTTCTGAAGAAACACCTTCCTATTTGACCTCTTGTGTCTGGCACTATTACTGCCTAATATACCTTTAATGAAGAATGAGTACGTTTGCAGTTCATGAGGTGCATAAAATACTTAAGAACTTTGGTATCCCTAGTGTTGTCCTGTAAAAGCCCCTTATTTTGGCACCACTTTGAGTATCCTCTACCATTTGGCTATGTAACCCTTCCTTGTTGGGTTTTCTTGCTTTTATGAGAATGGACATTGTATTTTCTGGTAAACCTAGGTGACCACATTCTATGTCCTCAGGAACTATGCTGTTAAACTGAAACTGTCTGGTTCTGGATGCAGAACTCTTACCCTGTCCATTGATATCAGGTATTGTAGTCTCATTAACTCTTGCATGTTGCCCTGTGCTATTTCTATCAGGCATGAGTACCAAGTCTGTCTCGCTCATTGTGGGGCAATGAGTATTAGCATCATGTGGGAATGTTTACATTTATTGATTACCCCGCATAACAGAAATATCAGGGGGAGCATATGCAAATATTGTTGACCGGTTTATCGACAGAACATTCCCCTGGGAATGGTGGTGTTGATGTCTGGATGCAAAGTAATAGCATGTTGCGTTTGCCGGTGTTGCGAATTGATCTATTTCTGGTATTCCTCATTAATTGAATATCTGGTTAAGAACTGCTTGATTGAGTTCCCACTCATGTGAGGTTGAGGCGTGTCTGCTTAGCTTGTCCCCCTGAAAATTGTTGTTCCATAGAAGAAGAATCACTGTTCAGTTAGTCTCTGATTTGCCCACTTCTAGATTTCTTGAGCTAGACTTGATAGAAGAAGGGATTGTGTTCCTATCTGCTTGTTGAGATAAAACATTGTTGTTGTGTTGTCTGTTTGAATTAATAAAGATTTTCCCGTCAGCTTTCTGAAAGCCTTTACGGCTAGGAACACTGTTCTTAGCTCCAGAACCTTAATATGCTGTACCGCTTCCTGATCCTTCCATGAAGCTCTGACCTTGTGTGTGCCCATATGCGCTTCCCAACCGATATGTGAGGTGTCTGTGCTAATAGTTACTGTAGGAGTTGGTTGTAAAAAATGGTCTTCCTGCTGTCAAATATGATCTATTCCACCATGCATCTCCTTCTGTACTCTGTGCGTGACAACCACTAGATCTTCACAACTCCCAATGACTTGTGATCATTAGCTTTGTACTCATTCTTGAATCGGTTTCATATGTAGCCTTCCTAATGGGATGAGAGGGATCCATGAGGGCATCTTCCCCAGTTTTTTCCCCCACAGTCCTCACTGTCAGAGACTGCTCCTTCTAGAAGAGCCGAGTTTCTTGAATTATAGATGATATTCTCTTCTTGCAAGGATGAGCCTTGGACTGTGTCGAGTTTATTCTTACTTGTAGAAAGATTGTTTCCTGCTCTGGTAATGTTGATGATTTTTCAATTTTTGTTTTTTAAAAGCTCGGCCAGTAAAGTGTTGCTAACAGTCTATGTGAATGTTTGACATTTTCTGAAAGAGTTTGCTCTTATTAACTAATCGGCTAAGTAAGGATATACGTGTATCCCTTATCTTCTTAGGTGCACTGCTATTGCTGCTAGGCACTTTGTTAAAACTCTTGGTGCAGACTTTGTTCTGAAGGCTAGTACCTTGAATTGATAGTGTGTGTTTTTGACTACAAAGCGCAAGTATTTCTTGTGTCTGTGATACATTGGGATGTGCAAGTAAGCATCTTTTATGTATATATTTGCCATGTAATCTCCCTTTGCAACTGCAGTATGACTTCCTGCAGTGTTGTCATCTTGAAGTTTTGGGTGTTTATGAACTTGTTTATGAAACAGAGTTCTAGTATTGGATGGAGAGCACGGTCTTGTTTTTGAATTAGGAAATATGTTGAGTAATTTTTTTGGTTGAGTAAATTCCCTCTTTCTTGGGCATCCTTTCTATTGCCCTTTCCCAGCAATTCCTCTACTTCTTTGAGTGGACAGGATGTTTCCTCTTTTGAATGGGCCACTTTCTTTGGTCCCTTTGCTGATGGTCTCTTAAACAGTTCTACACACTATCCAAATTTAACAATGTCTAATATCTAATTGTCTGATGTCAGCTTCCGCTACTCCTAAAGGAAGTTATTCTGCCTCCCACCGGTATTGTGTGTGAGAAGGTTTGATGACTTGATAAGTCACTGCCCGGAGGAGGCTGCTCATCCTCAGTGAGGCTGTACTGTTCCTCGTGCAAGTCCTCGAAAAGGATGGCGTCCCTGTGTCAGGTACAGCCAACCCAGTGAAGGGGTCTGTGCCTGGCTTGTGCCTTAAACATTCTGAAGAGAAGTTTTTCCAGAGAGACTTCCTCTTCCTGCCAGTCTTCAGACCAGTAGTATTCCTCTCAATATGTTTCCTCTGAATTGCAATGCTCCCATTGACTTGGCAGTTTCATTATCTTTTTTCAACTGTTGAAGGGTCTCATCAACTGCACTACCGGACAACTGTTCCCCACTGAACATTGCATTAAAGATTTTTAACTGAACTTCTGGCTTGCAGCCAAACACTCTTAACCATGCATGGCGTCTTAGTGTTGTTCCAGCTATCATTTGGGAGCTTGCAGTGTCATCTGCATCTAGCGCCGACTTGAGGGATGTATTTGTAATATTTTTCTGTTCCTCTGCAAGGGAAACTGCTCTCTTGTGCTACTGTTTGGGCAAGTGCTTCATAAGCTCTTCCATCTCATCCCAGTGTTGGTATACATATCTATTGAGAAGGGCATTAGAATTGGCTATTCTCCATTGGGTAGCCACCTCTCTCTCACATTTTCTGCTCCCCAAATCCATCTTCTTGCTCTCCTTGTCCGGTGATGGTCCCGATGTTGTTGGGATGTTTGCTGTCTTCCTGGCTTTGACTGCGATAATGGAGTCAGCTGGCACTGTTTCTCTTATGTGCAGAGGATCCAGCTCCTCGAAGGCTTCTCTCCCTTGATCCAGAATGCTGGGCACCATTGGCAAGAACTGTTTTTTGGTTTGAGAAGGCAGAAGTATTTCCAGGAGGAAGCAGGAGTGTGATTTCTCCTCCTCTAATTGTACTCCATATTTATCTGCGATCCTCTTTATTAGTTGATCATATATTGTAATGTCATCCGGAGGTGAAGGCCTCTATGGATAAGGGTCAATTCCCTCTTCTGCGGGATCTGTCTCAATGTCTTTCCACTGGGTTTTCACATACTCTAATCCCTCAGAGTCCGGGAACATGCCCATGTCGTCAACCTAAAGGGCATTATTGAGATCCCGAAGACAGACACATATTCCTACCGTGAGATAAGGATTGCGGACCACCACAATGGATGCCAAACAATCAGAAGCTTCAATTTCCTCTATAATAACATTATCAAGTAGTCTTTGAATTTCACATTTAACCTGCTCTCTGACAGAAAATGGAAGATTTCTAACTTTGCGTACCTTAGGTTGTGCGTTCCTTTTTAAAACAATCCTATGTTTAAAATTCTTCAGTTTTTCCAAAGACGTACAAAATACTTTGGGAAATGTATTTATTCAGCACATTGCTTCCTCACATTCGTCAACCAACATAATTTGTTCAGCTGCACTAGGTCTAAGTTGCATACCAAGAGCAGCCTGATGTATCCAGCTCAAAGTGGGCGCACCCTTCTTAGCTATACATACTCTTTCTTGAATCGTTCTATTCGTAAATGTTATTTCTGACGACCTCTTAGATTTATGCTAGTTTCATGCACGATCCTTGGTTCTAATCCTGAAAAATCTTGACAAGCCTTATGTGATAAAATGGTGTAACATGCTCCAGAATCTACTAACACATTTACTTCTACATTGTCAATGCATATTGAAAACTTGGGGTCTCATATTTTTCTCTCTCTCAGTATCATGGTCAACTCTCACCCTTGTCATGTTCTTTAAAGGTACTGTTAACTACTTTAATGGAAACTACACAATTTTCATCCTTTGAATCTAAGTTATTGATAAAATGCCAACTAAGTTGTTTGCCTTCCATTTTCACTATCATGATCGATTTTCCCTGACTCCAAAGCATGCATAAACTGGGTTTTGGCACTTGGCAGTAATTGACAGTTCAATGTCATGATGAGGCAAATGTACAGACATGCTTTATGCAAATGCTTTCATCCATAAGTGTGGCTGCGCATAGCTGAAATAAATTACTCACTCCTATACAGCAGAGCCGACTGGAGAACGCTGTTGAACATTTCAGAAACGAATCGGTCCTATATAGGGATTTAAGTTGGATAATATGAAAAGACGGGGGTCTCCAAAAGCGTGGCATATATATTTATGGAAAAGGTTTGAACAGTAATTTAGTGTCTCGCCGAGCTTTCCGTTATTGTATCCAGATATATAACATTACTGACATACACCAAAAACAAGCATGAACTATTGGCCTTGTCAGTGGGTGATAGCTATTTAAGATAAAGAAATCACCAACATTATTTGGTTGCAAATATTTAACATTCAAAATGTTTCAATTCTGAAATTGTGAGACTGTCAATTAAACATATGGGATGGGACTGAATTTAAGAGTTTGAATCAAATCAATCCTGTTAATTTTCAATCGGTTAGGCATGTATTTCTTTCCACATCTTGTCTATCTGCATATCTTGCACCTCATCTATTTCTTATTCAGCACCCTCATTTCAGGGTCTCCTGGGTGCACTTCCTCTCACCTCCTTCGCTTCACCACCCCAAAAACACCCACTCACCAGTGTTTCCTCTTACTTTCACCTTATCAATTTTTTGACAACTGTGTTCCTCCCTCACACACATTTGCATAATTGTAACTGGAATACATTTCTTTTGCTCTACAGAGTGGTCAAGATTAGATGACCATAACGTCTAAAAAGTGACATTCATCATTGGAGGGCTCTGCCCCTGTCCATTCTTGGACGAGCTGCTTTGTTTAAGATGATTGTGTAACTGCAACAAATGATGGACGGAATGCTGAATGATTCAAACATTCTCCCCCAGTCAAGAGCTCTGGGTTAAATCCATTGTTCTTTTGCCCACTATGCCACCCCAGTTTGGACCCAGCCATATGCAAATCAGTCTTGACCCTGTGCCTCATGGCAACAGTCCAGACCAAACTGCCAAGCCAGGTCCTCCTTGGACCGGAAACGAGCATATTGGGACCGGTTTCGGGGTAACAGCCCTCATCAGCCCAGCTAGGTTGAATCTAGTGATGTAGTGAGCAAGGGACCCATGTCTGGGCATACCATACCCACTTAGGGCGACAAATGTAAACGAAACAATTGATCTGGGATTGGGGGTGAGTGTCAAAAAAGTTTCAGCGCTCCGTTCATCATCTCCTTGTGTTTGCGAAGATAAACCTCTTGCCAGGCCTAAACCTAACCTTTTTATACATCATGTCACCCCTAAGGTAGGCCCTATCTAACCCACAGGGCAGAGTTCAATGTATTTAAATGGCAGGAAATGTACGTTTAAGTAAACTCCCAAATTTGTATTTCCTTACTGCAAGTCCTATCACTCTCATAGGATAACATTGAGATTACTTTATTGATTATTTTAAGTGTAACTCCCAATTGTGAAGAGATAGACTTCTCAAGTTTGGGGTCACTGGACTCAATTTAAAATCACAGCTTATGGTGAAGATGGATTTAAATTATAGTTTGGCAAATACCACTGTTAGAAAGTTGACGAGATTAGCCCAGATGAATGTCCAGGAGCTCAAGGTGCACTACTGCAGTGTCACTTAATCCAAAGTGTACGATTTAGTAATAAGAATACTTTATAGGATTACAACATTCTCAAACAAGTGATCAATGGATCATTTTCTTTCAACAAGAATTCTCAATACATTTCCAAAACATATCAAACAAAGAAGATATCCAAAATCTGCTTTTATTCAGTCCATAGCAGAATTTCTTCAAAAGAAACACGATGATGCTTTACTCAGCATAGTAAATCAGGTAACAATTGTATTTGCCTTTCCCAATGCATTTCAGGCGGGAATCTGCCCTTCGTCAGGGAAATCTACAACATCAATGGTTACTATAAGTATCAAAAAGGTATCAGGCTCAAACAGAATTTTTCATGCTTAAATGTTATGGCGCTCATACAGGCAAGAGAGCAGGGCTCCAAGTGTAACACGTTTATATAAAGCTAGAAACAGACCTGAGTAAAAAATATGAAAGAAGAGCGTGAAAAGGAGTGAGGGGCGATACAGTCTAAAGTGTTGAAATGTGCACCCAACGTATAATACATGAATGAAGAAGGAGATATTCTCGGGGTGTGCCAAGATAATGTCTTTTGAAGAGATTTTACATTTAACAGAACAAAGCTGAAACCAAGGCTTACTCGTCCACTGAAGCTAGCGACATTTATGAGCTCATCAGAGAAGTCAGGGCTGTTGATACCACCCAGGGTCCTGTACACCAACAGTTACGTCAACTAGAATATTTAATGTGCAGGGAAATAAACCAGCAGTTGCACACCACAACCTTGATCCAGTATCATAAGGCAAGCAGAATCCCCCGAGGGTTACGCCTGGCCATTAAACCTGTTATTCAAAATTAACACTAGATTTATGGATAAATGGTACGCCATTTTAAATAAGTGCTCACTAGACCTTATTTTACTTATTGTAGAAGAACTGTCACAAGTACTCGTGGGCCTTGAAGCGGACATAAAAGAATTACAGAATTCTCTGTCTCAACGTATGGAGGCTGATAACTGGCAATCTACTGTTGTAGATATTAATAAAAAACTTGACACTAACGCTAAAGAAATTCATGAACGGAAAATTAGAACATTCCGTCGTGACACTATCGATTATAAGCAAGATGCAGTGTACACTTGGGCAGAGGTGTATGCACAGAAACTTACTTGGCAAAAAACAGGCACAACCTCTTCTGAAGAAAGTCTGGTCTCTGTTAGTGACACACAGTTAACCCGTCCCCAGCCCCTTCGACATCAGGAACAGTGACTACTACATTAGCACCAAGTAGCTCTAAACTTTCTTTTTTAGAGACAAGCCCCGGTGCAAACAATCCTCCGATACCGTCAAGTGTAGAACCCGCCAAACCCGCAGAGGGCACAGATTCGACAAAATCAGGCAGACCAGGTTTCCAGAAGAAACATTAGTGATAAATATTTCTTCACAGAAGCTGTCCAAAAATCAAGTGTCTGTGTTAGATAAAGGCAGCTCCTTTGTTCCCACTTTCCACTCTAAAGCACTTGATGCAGAGGTGGCACTGTATAAATTCACAAGGAAATTACGACTAAGATACTTTTTCTCAACACTGAATCCCAAATCTACTAGTTTTCAACAGCCTGAATATCGCAAATTTAAACCCAAGAGTACGTACATTTCTCCGGTCTCACATAAGATCATAGACACCTTTGAGACTTTAGCTAGGCAAGATCTGTCGAAATTACCTGTTCTCCCAAAACTGACAGCAAACATGTCTCCACACGAGAAATTGACACTGTCAGAACTTAGAAAGAACCAATTACTTAATTTCACTAGAGCCGATAAAGGTGGTGCAATGGTGGTTATGGATAAAAACTTTTATGAAGATAAAATTGAAACGATTTTGCTGGATGACACCACATAAATTCCATTATCTAACGATCCCACTGATTCTTTTTTGATCTTGCTCTCTTCTATACTGACTCACGCCAAGGAGATGAGCTGGATTACTGTCAAAACTAAAGACTTCTTAACGACTCAATTTCCCCAAGGGTTATAATTGTTACCTAAGATACATAAGAATCTTATGAACCCACCTCTTAGACCCATTGTGTCGGGGTGTGGGTCCTTACATGAACCACTCGGTCAGTATCTTTCTACAACCGATTGTCCAAACAGGTTGTACCTATCTTCAAGACACCACCCTTTTGTTGCAGATCTTAAATTAAGTTCATGTTCCGGAGGTTGGTGAGATTTGGCTATGCACAGTAGACGTGGTTGCGTTATACTCTTCAATTCCGCACATGGAAGGCATAGAAGCCATAGAGTGGGCTCTATTGCGCCACGAGGTACCCGGCGTTAACAAGATCTTTTTGTTGTAACCTTTACACTTTTGTTTATTTCACAGTTATTTTAAGTAGAAAGAACATATCTATCTTCAATCTAATGGTACCTCAATGGGTTTCTCAGGAGCCCACAGCTACGCCAACATCTTCATCTCCAAATTTGAAACTGAACATATATTGTCTAACACCAACTAGCAAAGTAATTTGATTGTATATCGTCGTTATATAGACGATATTTTAATAATTTGGCATGGCAGACGCACAGATTTGGAATCCAGGATTGACGATCTGAATGATGAGAATCCAAGAATTCAATTGACCTTTTCCATTGATGCTCAGAGAATTTCTTATCTAGATGTTTCCATTGAATTGAATGGGTCCCAGATCACCACCACGGTTTTAAAAAAAAGCACAGATTGAAACAGCAGTGCGTTGTTCCTGAGTTTTCACCCATGGTCCCTTAAACGCCATCTCCCGTACTCTCAATTCACCAGAATCAGACGTATCATCTCCGATCCTGACTCAAGTCTTCAAACCATACAGGAATACAAGAAACAGTTCATGGCTAGAGGATACCCTCGTGACATTGTAGATCAAGCAGAAACTATGGCACTGCAAGTGGCTAGGAATAATTTTCTTAAGAAGATGACTCACATGCAAACTGAATCCAGAGAAATGTTTGTTTCCACTTTTTCATCTCAGTCGCATATGATCAAAAAGATAGTGCTAAAACGCTGGGAATTACTTCAAACGGAGTCTGACTTTCAGGGGTTATTCACAAACCCTCCGCTGTTTGCACACAAACGGTCTCGCAATTTGAAAGAGAGATTGGCATCCTCATTACCCTCTACTGTGAGTACCCATAGAGGCATGATGAAGTGTCAAAACTGTTCCCACTGTAATAATGTCTAACAGGTCAATCGATCACTCACCCCAGATCTGGTAGAAACATTAAGCAGCACTTCACCCCCAACTGTAACAGTACCCATGTCATTTATGTGATCAAATGCCCTTGTGGCTTGTACTATGTGGACATTCATCCGGGCTAATCTCGTCTACTTTTGTATTGAGGAGGTTGACAGAGCCCCCCTACAGGGTGCACTCTTTAATATCAGCGTTTTGAAGAAAAGATTGTGTTTAATTAGATAACTTTTGAGTGCATTTGTGCTGTATTTCCTTTTTTGTTACTGTAAAGTTGGCATTTACTTACTTTAAGGCATTTGGTGCCTGTTGCTTGTCCCCAGTCTGGGTTGGGTGATGGCTGGGCTTTGTGTATTCCCTTGAAACAACCACACAAAGGGAGCTTAGGTGTCTTGATGGGCTTTCCTGGGAGATGGGAGGGAGAAGCTGGGAACAGCAGCACACACTTGAATAGGCTGTGTCATCAATCAACTTTATTTCGGTTCACAAAACCATAAAAGTGCAAAGTAAAAGACATCAAAACTGCTTTAAAAGCATAGTGGAAGGGAGTACACAGTTCATTTCAGTGCAGGTCGGTTAAAATAGATTAAAATATTATTACTCCCATTAACAGAGAAAAATCCAATGAAGTACCTCCATGCGAAGACAGTTGTGAGAGTCAAAAACCTGAGTCCTAGAAATGGGTGCAAAATGGGTCCACTATGCCATCCGAAAAGTCTAGCGTATTAGCCAATGGAAGGTAGCTCAAAAGAGAGTACTATCATAGATAGGCTTAAAGTGCACAGTGTGTTAAAAACAGGCCAACATTTTAAAAGCATTAGAACAAAAGGAACGTGCCTTTAAGATGATGCATTTTTTCCAACAATCTTTGATCTAATGTGCTACATTGAAGATAAGTAGTTGGAGATCAACAATATAATAAACAATAGTAGCTAGGCCGTATGTTTGCGTAAACGTGTTTTCCTAATTTATAAGTCTAAACAATTCTTGTGTATGGTGCTCCAAGGAGATGAAATGGCCACCATACTCCGAACCAAAGAAGCAATGCTCCCAACAGTTATAGGTAATTCTCTCGAGCCCCGAAGTATAGAGTAACTTAGTCCCACTTTTATGGTTTTCTTTGTAAAAACCAAATAAAGTATAATGATGATGAACTAAGTCCCAATCGTTCCAATGTTTTCTTTAATTTTCTTATTCTGGGCTTCTCATACATCCAGCAATTAGAACAATTACTTGTAGTCGACACATGTTGCGTCATATTAGGTTTACCCACCATTGACTTCATCAGGGCTACAACAGACAAATCAAAGTAGTACATCAGTACATGATCACACTGTTATAATTTCCCATCACCGCACCAACTGTGTCAGGTTTTTTTAAAAATTGTTCCATATTCAAAGAACATGATCGACGCAGGGCAAGAGTGTGCAATCCAAGAGAAAGACATGTAGAGTAGAAGAGGAAAGTACTAAAAAGTAGAGTAACAATGCGGTAGAGAGGCATAACATTTGTGTAACCTTAAATCTCTAAACAAACCATGTAAACATTATAGACAACATTAATTAAGTGAGCTACATGACAAAGTAGACACCATATTTTTGCCACTAAAACCAAAGTAATCTTACCCAATTATAGATGGGTGCACTCAGTCTCAAGCTACTAATGTAGCCCTCAATTATAACCTGAAACAATACAAAATGCTGTTCCAATTTCTCACAAATATAAATATAGTTGATGATCAATATACTATGCTACTCCTGTTGTCTGACTTGCAGACTCTCAGGGCATTATGCTGGTCTTCAAGACCAAGAAGCCGACAAAAGGGGAGCAATCCATCAGGCACGCTGTTTTGAGTAAGCACAACAAAAGCTGTTCTTCATTTTCCACAGAACTGCCACCCATGGGAGGTTGGTAGGATTCATATTTTTGTTCCATGAGCAAGTGAAAGAAGCAATTGGTAGAATCCCTAGCTTAAATTTCATTAAAAATCCTCTTGGAAATGTGAAATTTATGTAATCCATAAATGTTTCAAAATGTGAGCCATATTTGAAGGACAAATGCCCGATGAAACAGCTGAGATTCTGGTGCAAAAGACAACATTACAATATCAAAGTCGTACAGTTTCTCTGGCGCTTTTTTTGTATTGCAGTGGAATGCAGCCAATATTCGGTCAACCCTAACCTAGTCAACCAAAATTTTACATGCGATACTCAGGGGATTGTATGTGCCAGCTGGTTAGCCACTATCTCCATTAAGCAATATTTAACAGGGCCAGTTACTTTGTCATCAAGAGCCTGACCCAATGTAAGATAGGTTTAAACAAGCTATGTTTGAAGTTTGTCTGTGATTTCAGTCTAACCTTAATGGGAGTACTGGGGCCCTTTTCAGGGAGCCTCAGTAAGGATTTAATATAAAGGTTTTCGCTTCTGTGTAGTGGATCGAGGATACAGTAGCCCAATAAATCAAATCAGCCCCGTATAGAGCTGCCCAGAACGCTTAGGCTTTATAAATCTCCAGTGCTGGTGAAATGGAGTATGAAGAGGCCCTGTCAACAAACCTGAAAATCGACCAAGCTCTGTCCTTTAGGGTTAGTGTGCTTTTTTCCAATCTGGGCAGACCATCTCTAGGAGTCATTAAGTCTCACCCCTACAGAGTGGTTTGGATGGAGAAGCACATGACTGCCTAGCTCAGTCTCTCCTCACAGGGTAGGCAAAACATGGTAAAGTTGAATGCATCCAGGCCTGATCAAGATGATATGAAGACAATTTCCGACATTGGAAACTGCCCTGTCGTTGTGAAGACCGCACTACTACATTGACCTCCGCAAAGACGGCAATCGAAAAATGTATATCAAATACTTGTGCATCCCCAACATGGCGGCCAATGCACCAAACAAGACCAGGAGCTCAGATAGTTACCATTTCTCCTGAGGCGGAAAGCCGGGAGTAGGCTGCGCTTGTTATTTTTAAACCAGTGTGTGTTTTTAAACAAAAAAACCTACCTGATTGCTCCTCACTCGCTTGGGGTCACTGTGCAGCAGATACAGCGCCGACACGGGACCTTGCGCGTCACGGAACACCCCGCCGCCATCACCAGCGAGGCCGCTGGCCACGCCCCTTTTGAGGTCACACCCCCCGCCCATGATACTTAACTAGCGCTGAATTCGAGCGCCTTTAGTTACCATTTCTCCTGAGGCGGAAAGCCGGGAGTAGGCTGCGCTTGTTATTTTTAAACCAGTGTGTGTTTTTAAACAAAAAAACCTACCTGATTGCTCCTCACTCGCTTGGGGTCACTGTGAAGCAGATACAGCGCTGACACGGGACCTTGCGCGTCACGGAACACCCCGCCGCCATCACCAGCGAGGCCGCTGGCCACGCCCCTTTTGAGGCCACGCCCCCCCCTACCGTCCTCCGTCACACATATAAATGTGCAATTCCAGGAAGCGCAGCGGACGAGCGCAGCGGGCGCGCTGTTTGCGTGCCGAAGGCGCGCCTAAGGCAAGCCAGTCTGCGCCCGTCCGCGACGGGCCGGGACTAGGGGCTACAACCCCTGGTACTACACTCCCTGGTGTACCTCATACTTACTCTAGGGAGGCCCTCCTTAGCTTCAGGCCATCACAGTGTTCTCACTGTACTACTATGAATCCTCATTGCGCACCTTTAACCTGCCCGGTTTGCTTTCTCTCCCTTACATCCTTCCCCTCCCTAACCAATATAGCCTTATCTGATTTTCCGCCTTCACGCTCAAAATCTACATCTGTTGACCTGCCTCAAACTCGCACGCTGATCAGCTTAAATTGTAGATCATTAGTCAAACATAAGAGAGAGATCTTTGATCTACTCGTCTTGGTGGAACCCACAGCCTTATTTCTTACTGAGACATGGTTAAAAGACTACTCTGGCCCGGATATTACTGCTGCTCTCCCTGACAATTATACTTATGTTGGTAAAAATAGATCAATGAAGGATGGTGGAGGAATAGCCATAATCTATAATAGACTGTATTCCTGCAAATGGGAAGACTTTGAACTTCCTAACAGCGAAGCCGGTCTTTTCAAACTTTCGCTATCTCCCAACTTTACTCTTTCAGGGATGCTCATTTACCGCCCCCCTGGCCCAGCGAGTTCCTGGGCCGCCACCTTTCCTGAGTATGTAGCACCTGTAATTCAGCAGTCGACAAACTTTTCAATTATTGGCGATCTGAATCTGCACCTGAATGATCCTTCTTGCCCTACCAGCACCAATCTTTTACAGGATTTGGCTGCTTTAAACATTATTTTACATAACTCTGGTCCTACTCATAAAGCAGGGAACCTGCTGGACCCCATTTTTTCTAATTTAGACACTATCACATGCGAGGTTCCGTTACCTATTGTATGGTCTGACCACTATATGGTGACCTTCTCTGTTACCATTAGCTGTCCACCGAATATCCTCTCTAACTCTACAGAATCTAGACTATCTAGAAATTGGAATAATTTGGACTTTAAGAAACTTAACTCCTGTCTTGAGAATTCTAGACCTTTTATGGAAGTTACTAGCATTGACGCAGCTGATGCTGTTCAAGCCTGGTTGGCACATGCTGCCGACGCTTGTATTCCGCAGCGCATGCAAAAACACAACTTTCACCACCCGCCTGCGCCCTGGTTTACAGCTGCTCTAAAAAAAGAAAAAAACATCTGCAAAAACCTCGAGCGCAAATGGCGTATAAAATATGATCTGTGTTCCAAGCAAATTTACAAAGCTGCCTTAGCTAAATACCATTCCTTATGCAAAACTGCAAAAGCTGAACATGTCAATCTAACTATCCTTGAGGCACAAAACCGCCCTAAAGCACTTTTTAAGGTAGTACAAAAACTCTCGGGTGCCATGTGTCAGCCCAAACCACCTTGTCTCGATACCGCACAGTGCAATTCCTTGGCTGAATTTTTTATTGCCAAAATTGATACCATATATTCTGATTTTGAAAAATCTGCCCCCCCTCCTTCTCCGTTTCACTCACCAGCTTTAACTACATCTTCTGATCGAGTGATTTTAGAGGAGAGGTCTCCTATCCCTGCTCAGCAGACCCCCCCCACAGTATCTAACCTTACGACCTTTTATGACTCAGGGGTCCTACGAGATACCTGTCCTCCTGCTTCACAGTTGATCGATTCTTGGGATCCTCTTAACATCAATACTCTCTGATATTATCAGTAAAATTAAATCCGGTTCCCCATTGGATCCTTTTCCCCCTCAAATATTAAAAAGGCTGGACAATTCGTCCCTTGAACTTATTATGGATCTTCTTGATTCCTCCCTTAGAGAAGCTACAGTACCCTCTGCATGGAAACATGCTGAGACTGAGAAGCAGCGAAGGCTGCCACGCTACTCTGCTCCGTGAATGCTGTTTTTAAAATTACATTTTATGCTTACTTGTATTGTGTGATTACCCTCTGTGTTCCTTTCCCGCTCGGACTCGATCCGCCTCGGCTGGTGCCGCTAGAGCGGCGTGTCCCTGGAAGCGGCACTTCCGCCCTCAGAGATTCGGGGAAGGGGATTGGACTAGCCGCCCCCACCCCTAGGCGCAGTATTGGCTACTTAACACACGTGTTGTGACCGGGCTCATTCTGAGACTGAGAAGCAGCGAAGGCTGCCATGCTACTCTGCTCCGTGAATGCTGTTTTTAAAATTACATTTTATGCTTACTTGTATTGTGTGATTACCCTCTGTGTTCCTTTCCCGCTCGGACTCGATCCGCCTCGGCTGGTGCCGCTAGAGCGGCGTGTCCCTGGAAGCGGCACTTCCGCCCTCAGAGATTCGGGGAAGGGGATTGGACTAGCCGCCCCCACCCCTAGGCGCAGTATTGGCTACTTAACACACGTGTTGTGACCGGGCTCATTCTGAGACTGAGAAGCAGCGAAGGCTGCCACGCTACTCTGCTCCGTGAATGCTGTTTTTAAAATTACATTTTATGCTTACTTGTATTGTGTGATTACCCTCTGTGTTCCTTTCCCGCTCGGACTCGATCCGCCTCGGCTGGTGCCGCTAGAGCGGCGTGTCCCTGGAAGCGGCACTTCCGCCCTCAGAGATTCGGGGAAGGGGATTGGACTAGCCGCCCCCACCCCTAGGCGCAGTATTGGCTACTTAACACACGTGTTGTGACCGGGCTCATTCTGAGACTGAGAAGCAGCGAAGGCTGCCACGCTACTCTGCTCCGTGAATGCTGTTTTTAAAATTACATTTTATGCTTACTTGTATTGTGTGATTACCCTCTGTGTTCCTTTCCCGCTCGGACTCGATCCGCCTCGGCTGGTGCCGCTAGAGCGGCGTGTCCCTGGAAGCGGCACTTCCGCCCTCAGAGATTCGGGGAAGGGGATTGGACTAGCCGCCCCCACCCCTAGGCGCAGTATTGGCTACTTAACACACGTGTTGTGACCGGGCTCATTCTGAGACTGAGAAGCAGCGAAGGCTGCCACGCTACTCTGCTCCGTGAATGCTGTTTTTAAAATTACATTTTATGCTTACTTGTATTGTGTGATTACCCTCTGTGTTCCTTTCCCGCTCGGACTCGATCCGCCTCGGCTGGTGCCGCTAGAGCGGCGTGTCCCTGGAAGCGGCACTTCCGCCCTCAGAGATTCGGGGAAGGGGATTGGACTAGCCGCCCCCACCCCTAGGCGCAGTATTGGCTACTTAACACACGTGTTGTGACCGGGCTCATTCTGAGACTGAGAAGCAGCGAAGGCTGCCACGCTACTCTGCTCCGTGAATGCTGTTTTTAAAATTACATTTTATGCTTACTTGTATTGTGTGATTACCCTCTGTGTTCCTTTCCCGCTCGGACTCGATCCGCCTCGGCTGGTGCCGCTAGAGCGGCGTGTCCCTGGAAGCGGCACTTCCGCCCTCAGAGATTCGGGGAAGGGGATTGGACTAGCCGCCCCCACCCCTAGGCGCAGTATTGGCTACTTAACACACGTGTTGTGACCGGGCTCATTCTGAGACTGAGAAGCAGCGAAGGCTGCCACGCTACTCTGCTCCGTGAATGCTGTTTTTAAAATTACATTTTATGCTTACTTGTATTGTGTGATTACCCTCTGTGTTCCTTTCCCGCTCGGACTCGATCCGCCTCGGCTGGTGCCGCTAGAGCGGCGTGTCCCTGGAAGCGGCACTTCCGCCCTCAGAGATTCGGGGAAGGGGATTGGACTAGCCGCCTCCTACAGCGGACTATTTAATATGGGGGAGTGGCGGAGGCGCAGCGGACGGGCGCAGCGAGGGCGCCGACTTCGCGCCGAAGTTGCGCCAAAGTTAAGCCCGTCTGCGCCCGTCCGCGACCAGACGGGACCAGGGACCACCCCCCCTGCATCGTGCTCCACAAACCCCAGGCTTTACTATTCAAGCCATGCCTTACGATCTCTTCGTTCCCCTATGAATAATACTTGCCCCTGTTTACGGGCCTCGGATGCCCCTACATCTTGTCAGATTTGCTCCCTGACTTTAACTTCGGCACCCTCACTTACCCATATTCCCAGTTCTACGTTTTGGAAACCCTCTTCATGTCAAATCATTCCCTTCCCCACTCATCATTCTACGGAGTTTACTTTCCTGAGCTTGAACTGCAGGTCCCTGCCTAAACACAAGAGGGACATTTTTGATCTTTTGGTTTCTGACAGTCCAGCGGCCCTGTTCTTAACAGAAACTTGGCTGTCCGACTGCACGGGACCTGACGTTGCTACAGCTCTCCCTAATAACTACACCTATGTGTGCCGCAATAGACAGGGCAAGGAGGGAGGTGGCATTGCCATCATATATAAACGTACCTACTCATGTAAGTGGGAAGATTTAGCCATACCCAACTGCGAAGCTGGCTACTTCAAACTATTACTGAATCCCAACTACACCTTGTCGGGTGTATTACTCTATCGTCCACCGGGCGCTGTTGGCGCATGGGCTTCCTCTTTATCGGAAAATTTAGCTCCTCTATTGCTTCAAACCTCAAACTTTCTTCTCCTTGGCGATTTTAATATCCACTTCAACAACTCACTCTGTCCTATCCGTACACACCTTCTTCAAGATTTGGCCGCTCTTAATCTACATCTCCATAACACTGGCCCTACACACAAGGCAGGTAATTTACTTGACCCCATCTTTTCGAACCTTGACGACATTACCTGCCTCCCTTCCAAACCTATTACCTGGTCCGACCACTACATTATCGAGTTTAACATCCTGACGAGTGTCATTGCCGGTCCTTCTGTGCATACTCAGACTCTCAGACCGAATAGAAATTGGAAAAAACTCAAATTGTCACAACTGAATCACCAGCTTGCCTTAACCCTACCCTCTCTACCCAACAATATTACTACTAAAGATGAAAGCTTAATTAACACATGGCTTTCTTCAGCCGTTGATATCTGTCTTCCGGCCCGTAATGGAAAACAAAATTTCACTCACCCCCCTGCCCCCTGGTTTAATGACCAACTCAAATGCGCCAAATCAAAGTGTAAGAGACTGGAACGCATATGGAGATCTGCGTATTCCCCTAACGATAAAGAAATTTACAAAATGGAACTTCGAAACTACCACTCCCTGTGCAAATCTGCCAGGGCTAACTATGTTAACACCTTTATTCTATCAGCCCAAAACCGACCAAAAGCTCTTTTTAAAGCAGTCCAAGAACTCTCTGGACAATCAAACTCGCCAAAAGCCCCCTGTTTGGACACAGTTCAGTGTAATACTCTTGCCGAATTTTTTACGGAAAAAATAGACCGTATTTATGCCGGTTTTGATGCCTCCCCACGAGCACTCGACATTCCTTTCAGTACTGATCCTGACAATACCATCTCCCAGGATACTACTACCTTTGTCCCGCACACTTCTATTGACAAATGGGATTCGATCTCTCTGGAACTCTTCTCCAAACTCATGGCTAAAATCAAATCTGGCTCCCCACTTGATGCTATGCCTCCTCAAATTTTAAGCAGTCTTGATACTCCCGCTCTTTTACCCATCTTAGCCCTCCTGAACGCATCTTTGTTGGAAGCCACCGTCCCTGCAGTTTGGAAACACGCTATGGTGGTTCCCCTTCTCAAAAAAACCAACGCCGATCCCAATAACCCTTCCAATTTCCGACCCATATCTCTTCTCCCTTGTCTTTCTAAGGTTTTAGAAAAACACATTAACCTCTGCCTCTCCTCTCACATTGAGGCCACCAATTTCTTGCACCCATCCCAGTCTGGTTTTAGGGCTGGATTCTCCACTGAATCCACCCTGTTAGGTGTCACTGAGGCAATTAGACAACAGGTGGACAGAGGAGAGACGGTGGCGCTTATCCTGTTGGATTTAAGCGCGGCATTTGACACCGTCTCTCATGACATCCTCCTCTCCACCCTAAAGGCCGCTGGTATCCATGGCATGGCTTTAGCCTGGATTGCCAGTTTTCTGTCCGCACGCACTTTCCAGGTTTTTTCCCCTACTTCTGTTTCCTCTGTTCTTCCGTCCCCTCACGGTGTACCCCAGGGCTCTATCCTGAGCCCTCTCTTTTTCAATATTTATGTTAGTCCTCTCGCCTCTCTCGCAGAACAATCTGGTCTCTCTATATTTTCATATGCGGACGACACCCAAATTATTTTCTCTCTTTCTTCTAATAAACACGCCCCTACTTCTTCTCTTCGATCTGGGCTCATCAATATTGCCAACTGGATGCTGACCAATAAATTAAAATTAAACGGCGATAAAACCGAACTTCTTTTATTCGGCCCTGACACCTCTCTCTGGGGCCCTAAGCATTGGCCTCTGCAAATGGGTCCCCTGCCGGTTCCATCCACCATGGCTCGTAACCTGGGAGTTACATTTGACAACCAATTGTCTATGAAGCAGCATGCTGTGAAAGTCTCAGCCATCTGTACTAATATCATGCGATGGCTGAGAAAAATAGCATGGATGCTGCCGCCTGATACCCTAAGAACTGTGGTCCAGGCTTTAGTAACCTCCAGGTTAGACTACGGTAACGTGCTCCTCCTTGGGGTTAACAAGGAAGTAACACGCAAATTGCAAGTGGTGCAAAACATGGCAGCTCGCCTGCTTTGCAATTTGCCCAGAACTGCCTCTGCTGCTGTTTCCCTGCGCAGCCTTCACTGGCTGCGCATCGAATCTAGAGCAAAATTCAAAGCTCTCTGTTACATGCACAGGATTAAAACAGGCAACTCCCCCCCTTACCTTTCCACTCTGGTTCAACCATACTGTCCTGTGCGTACCCTCAGATCTTCTTCTCTTGGCACCTTCTCCGTGCCACGTTTCAATCGCACCAGAGTTGGTGGTCGCTCCTTTTCCTATCTGGCGCCATCACTCTGGAACTCACTCCCTATTTCTCTGCGCTTTGAAACTTGCTACCTGAAATTCAGGAAGGGCCTAAAAACCTGGCTTTTCTCTGCTTAATGTCTACTTTCATCTTGTCTCCCTGCTTCTCTTTCCTCTGTTAGCGCCGGGAAACCCCCGGGTATCTGTGCGCTTTACAAACTCAAATATAATAATAATAATGCGATGATAGTGCCTTTGTTAAAAAAGGCCAATGCCGACCCCAGTATCCCCTCCAACTTCCGTCCTATTTCACTTCTCCCAGTTTTCTCAAAAATTATGGAAAAGCACATCAATTCCCAACTCTCTTCCCATGTCGAATCAAGGGGAATTCTACACCCATCCCAATCCGGTTTTAGGTCAGGTTTCTCGACGGAATCTCCTTTATTGGGGGTCTCTGAAAACATACGATGCCGAGTGGATGGGGGGGGGAAACCGTGGCACTCATTTTGCTTGATCTGAGTGCCGCATTTGACACGGTTTCCCACCCCATTCTTATTAATGCCCTTAGATCATCCGGCATTATCGGCTCAGCCCTCAACTGGATCGTTAGTTTTTTATCAAACCGTACCTTTCAAGTCTTCTCTTCCTCATCTGCCTCCCAAATTTATAAATCGGCGTATGGTGTTCCGCAAGGTTCCATCTTGAGCCCCTTGCTCTTTAATTTGTATGTCAGACCTCTGGCTACTATTGCGGAGCAAGCCGGGCTCACTATTTACTCGTACACCGATGATACCCAGGTCATTTATTCTCTTTCTACGGGTTCACATTCCTCCCCCTCTTCCCTCTGTACAGGTCTCAGTAACATCGCAGCTTGGATGTATGATAAACTGAAACTGAACGGGGGGAAAACAGAGCTTCTTCTGTTTGGCCATAAGACCACCTTATGGGGACCCCAACATTGGCCCTCTCAAATGGGCACGTTACCTATTCCATCTACAACAGCACGCAACCTCGGCGTCATTTTCGACGACCAGCTATCTATGAAAAACCACGTGGTTAAGATTTCTTCCACTTGCATCACTATCATTAAGTGGTTGCGTAAGATCGTCTGGATGCTCCCCCAGGATACTCAGAAAACCGTGGTCCAGGCCTTAATCACCTCTAGACTGGACTACGGGAACATTCTCTCCTGGGAGCATGCAAAGAGGTGACTCGTAAACTACAGACAGTCCAGAATATGGCAGCGCGACTGCTCTGTAATCTACCCAATACATCCCCTACCTCCAACTCTCTACGCACTCTGCATTGGCTCCGTATTGAAAGCTGGAGAAAATGTAAGGCCCTTTGCTTCATGTACAGAATAAATGCTGGCCTGGCCCCATCCTACCTTAACTCCTTGGTACAGCATTACTGTCCCCCCCGTACTCTGCGCTCATCTAATCAGCATTTGTTCTCGATTCCTAGAATCAAAAGATCTAGAATGGGTGGCCGCTCCTTCGCTTGGTTGGCCCCTTCACTCTGGAACACCCTTCTTCTCCAGTTGCGAACTGAACCTTGCTACCTTAAGTTTCGCAGACAGGTAAAAAACTGGTTATTCAATATGTAACAACCTTCCTTTCCGACTCTTCCGCTCTCATTTGGTTCCTAGCGCCGGGAAACCTACGGGTAGCTGAGCGCTTTACAAACTTAAATATAATAATAATAATAGGAGACACAAATAATCCCTATATATCGATCACGTCTCCCACATCTGAAACCACACCTGGGACCACAACGTACCATCTTCATACTAATCTCTAGAGGATTTTGAAGAGCGCGATTGATTTGCTCAACTGTTATTTGTGGACGCTGGCCAGCTACTACTCTGCTGCCTGACCTAAAAATGGCAGCCGGATGTCAGAGCATTTTAAATTAAAAAAACTTGCACCCTACCTCTTGACCGCTCCAAAGCTAAACACCACCACTGCATGCCGCTGCCCTAAAGATACTCCACAGTACATCCCTGTACCTGCTCTGAGGGCTATGTTCAGGAACATTATGCCGATCCTCTCCTACATCTACTAAATGGCAGCCACAATACAAGACGCTTAAAGCACCAAACAAACAATCTAAATGTCTTCTTTTACCACATGTTGCCAATTCAAGCACAAAAGGTACTGTGATCAGAAACCTAACTTTTTATGGTGTAAGACAGATTCTCTCAGAGCTAATACTGCTTGCTTGTACCCGACTTGGCCTGACCCTAAGATGGTGACTAGCCAGCACCAAGCTCCAACATATCTCCAAATTCACTAACACCTCTAAACCAAATCATACTGATTTCTCACTGCAACTTGCTTCTTGGAGTATTTACACATTCAGAACCTACCACTACAAGCCTGACCCTAGACTTCGGCTGCAATTATGCTAGATCTGATGAGCACCCTATGCATTGTGTAGCGCAGAAATGCTAAGGCCGTATGGCACAGGTGCACTGAATACATGAATGCAGGAATGCTGAGTCTGAATAGCTCAATACATGTATAATAGTTGACAAATGAGTTTGACTTGATATACATAAGGGTGAGCACCAACGTCAGAATAGTGACCGTGAGCGCCTGGCATGCCTGGCAGCCTGCTGCCGTACATTCTCCAGCAAACAAGATTTTTGTACTTTCTCCAACAAAAAGATCTTTCTATAACCACAATATCAACTACGGTTAGGAAAAAAAACAAGATGGCAGAGAAAGTCTAAACCTCACTTTAAAAGATTGAAAGTCGAACCACCTTCTCCAGAATCTCCCATCAAGAACAAAACGGACAAACAATATGATGGACAGGATACTGAAAAAACTTGCAGAGATGCACAACCTTGCAAAATCAACAAAACACTGACTCTATGCAAATACAAATGATAGCGATAACGGCTGATATCAACACTATAAACAAATCATAGATACCGAACAAAGAATCAATGCAGTAGAGGACTCAACCAAAATAAACAACCAAGGATCTCAAAGAGATCCAACTTAATGCAAAAACCATGAAAACAAAATCTTGATGAACTCGAAGACTGAAACAGAAAAGGGAACCTAAGAATCTTTGGTATCACTGAGGGCTCAGATGATATCCCAGCTTCATGCATTTGCTTCCTTGAAAATTGGCTCCCACAGTTCTTAAAGAATTCAAACTGGAAAGAGCTCACAGAGTCCCAATGTTCAAACCTCCAACTAGAAGCACATCAAAACCGATAGTTTGTAAACCATTGAGATTTCAACATGTTGAAACAACACTGACTCACATGCATATGAACAACTACATATTCTGAAATGGGCACACAACACATATATCACTGGACTAGTAAAAAACAACAGTTGAGACCAGAAAAGAATTATTGGCTCTACGCGGGAGGCTAAAAGATATGAAACTTCAGTTCTCCTTTGCAGGCTCAACGAGATTAAAAATTATGGTAAATGGAAAGTCCCAGACCTTTGAAGATCCGAAAGAACTGTCAACTTTCTTGGACTAGATCTCCGAACAAGAAATGGGTTTCTCCAGATCCACCTCTAACAAGAGGAAAACATGGTAAATTTCATAATCTCTATGCTGTACAACCAATCTTGATTGTTTCTTATATTCTCTACTTTGGAATACAATCTACATAAGTATATATTACATTTGTTGTTTATATCCTGACTGAAACCCCACCACGCATAGACGCTATACAGTTTTAGGTGGTAACCAACACCCTGTTAAGTTCAGAACCAATGCCATTGTCTTTCAGAATGTAAAGTGACTAAACACAAAATAATGGACTATCTGTATTAAACCAAAGGAGATATTCTCATTCAGGAGACAAAAATCAATGACAAAGAAGCTTTCCCTCTTAAAAATAATTGGATTTCTGAAGTCTATTGCTCCCCTGCAATACAAAAGAAAAACAGTAATTAATTTCATCTCCAATGCCACAGTTGAATCATACTCTATAGATAAGGAAGGTAAATGGATCATAGCGACCCTAAGTAGAGGGGAATGACTATTCCACTTAATCTATATGGCCCGAACAATGTGGGTACCTCCTTCAGGAATAAAATATCAGACAAGATTAGTCACATGTCTTCCAATGAACACCTCATTGTAGGTGGCAACTTCAATCTCCCATTAGACACGACCCTTGATCGCCAATCTACCTGTAATTACAGTCCACCTAAAAACCACAAAATCCTAAAAACAACAAATGCTCTAAATACGATCTTAAAGACACCTGGGGGTTACAACATCCCAACTCCACAGATTACACCTTTTTTACCGCTCCACACAACTCTTACACTAGAATCAATTACATCCTCATTTCTGGGTTGCACACCCATTTAATAAACCAAACACATCGCCAAGACTGATCTCTAAACATTTTCATTAATACGCTTTTAGCCTAAACGAATCCTAAAAGCCAACTAAGATATGGCATTTTATAACGATATTATAGAAAAAACAGCCAACATAAAGAAAATGATATCACTGGTAATACCTCACCGAAAATAAACCTACAAACTTCATGGGATGCTCTCAAAGCTACACTGAGAGGAACCCTCATTGATATGAAATCAAAAATTAATAAAACAAAGAACGCCACACTAGAAATCAAACAGATTGAATTAACAATCACAAAAAAACTAAATAAAAACTACTCCTCCACTATTCACACAGAAAAAATAAGATTGCAACAAAATTCTTAGTGAAAAAGCCAGAGTGTGGACTAATAAATGTAAAGGCCTCAAACTTTGTGAAGCCAATAAAGCAGGCAAAATGTTGGACTCGTACCTTAAACACAAATAAAACCAAAGAAAGATAACAGTAATCACACATAGCAAAATAGCAGATAAATGAATAACAGAATTTGGCAAGGTAAAAAAGCTAGAATATCCCTGAAAAAACTCTGCCTGCCTAATACACTAGGTGGAGTCAATTTAGCTAATTTTAGAGATTACCAGACAGCTTTCTTAGCTAAACAAGGTATCTACTGGTTCCAAGCACCTGATAACTACACCCCCAAGTGGCTGGAGGTTGAAAGAAATATCTTGGACAAACTAGACCCTGTCATTATACTTCCAAACAAATGCCAGCATCTCACCTCTTCTAAATACATTCTAAAAAATACTGATAAGGCCCGATTAGCTATTGAAAAACTACCTTCCCAGGTGAAATTCTCCTCTTTAGCCTCTCTGGCAAAAACATGAACACCACATATGATGGATGTACCTTACACTGGGAATAATGGATCACCAGAGACATCATCTTTCCTCAATAACTACAATGCAGAAATTCTCCTCTAACTTGAACGAACTTACAAACACAATACCAGTTGAAAGATCCAGAATTCTATATTTTTCTGAAACTTAAGACGGCTATTACCAAATCTAAACATCATTATAGAGAACCGTCCAGGTCAACACTCCTTCATAAATTTAGCTTACTAGGCTATCAGGTGTCCAAAATATATCACGTATTGCAACCTAAGACGTTGAGCATGAATAAGAGAACAGAATACTGGGATACTCATTCTTTTACACCCACATCTGAGACACAATGGAACACCATCTGGAAATCTGTCACCTCACATAAGATCTCATCAGTGCTACCTCAAACCAAATTCTGGCTAATAAACAGTCTATTGGATACCTTATTGCCTGCACACACTGACAATTTTGGAGAACCTTGTCTGTTGGAACTACAGTGAAGAAAGCAGAGATCTTGCTCACCTCATTTTCCACTCCAAATCAGTAGGCCCCTTTTTGGGCTAGGGTTTTTTCACTTTTATCAAAATTATTATAGCTCCTAAGAAAGAATTCTCATATCTCATTAAAGGCTTCCTTGACCCGAACGTTGGATACCCTGCTGAGTGCCTTCTACTTGATCTACTGACATCCGCAGTTAAGATAATCACCTCTAACTGGAAGACTACACACAAGGCTTTCTTTTAACCCTGGGTTAATTTAATAACACATCAGAGGGGCTGATAACATTGCTTTGCAATACTTCCCATGGAAACCACAACACAGAGCTATATGGGAATCTTTAGATAACTACTTCACCACCTACAAACCCCCATAAACTGAAGGCCGTATTTCTATCCCTTTCCATTTGCTACTTCTATCTCTACCCATCAATCTGGACAAATTATATAGGCTGATGTTGTGCACCACTGACAGTTATGAAATTATCGATGACATATGTTCATGGTAACATTTAAACGTGATACATTATGCATAAGGCTCCATTATCAACATGTAAGAGCATTATGTCATGACATTATCAATGACAGTATCAATTACAGCGATGGTGTGTACATTAACTCGTCCTTGTTTCCACCTAAGTGACGTTACGAATTAGCCATGATTCTTCACTGTATTAGTTCCTTTCAGCCCACTTATTTCCTCCATCCACTCAGTTTGATTCTTTTTTTATGTGTATTAAAATTCAATGAAGATTTAGAATTTAAAGTCTCACCCCTTGAGAATTCAATTCAGAGACCCTATCTAGAATGGCTCCCTCTAGAACCACATTTCCCATGACCTTTTTCCGGTGGCTAAATACCATATATTTGGTTTTACTATTATTCTACGCCATGATCTTTGCAAAATAGGATAAACTTTCCCAGAAGGGTATACTTAGGCCTGCAAGGTTTTGGAGAGGAGGAGAGTGTCATCTGCAAATAGCAGACCCTGCACTTTGGTCACAGCAATTTTGGGGGAGTCGTTCACATAGTCCAGTAGGTAGGCAGGTGATACATCCATTGATAAATACAAGCAATAGTGTAGGTGTCAGGACACAAGCCTGGCGGAGACGTTGTCTGTTCGGGATGTCTCCAGTATTTTCCCCAACCCGGACTCCTTCTGACTGACAAAATTGCCTGTGTATAATTGCTGAATGAGTGACAGTATGTCAGCGGGAAACCTAGCTTTCCCAGGGACCTCCCAGTGTTTGGCCCTTGGGACAAGGTCAAAAGCCACTCAAAAATGTAAACAAATGTGACAAGCAACCCTGATCTATATTGACCGTTTTCCATTTTATGGTCAGGAACCGAAGAACCTGGTCCACTGTGCTTGTGTTGGCTAGAAAACCTGCTTGAAGGTGTGACAGCACATTATAGGACCATATCCATTCCCATCATTTTGTCAAAAGTTGTTTACTATAGGTCTTTTGGATATTGTCCATAAGACTTATGGGGTGATGGTTTACTGGGTCTTGTCTAGCTCCCTTTTTGTAGACAAGGACGATATTCCCTTTCCAAGAGTTTGGTATGGGGGCACCTGCTGTTATCGCTTTGGACAAAAGATGAATGAAAGGGCCCCATATCAGAGGTTTGAAGCAGTAGATGCCAAAGGGAATTCTATCAAGACCAGGGGCTTTCCCCTCTTTCTGCGCATAAAGTGCATTGAGGGTTTCTTCTAGTGTAAAAACCACTGTCTACCCTCCTATATTCATGGTAGTTGACAAGGTCCCTGGGCTGTGGATGCTCTCCCAAGGCATTGGCTCTGCATAGACATCTTGAAAATGCTTGACCCACTCCTCCGCATAGATATGGCATTCAGGGCGAGCATGATCCCTACGTGAACTGCGAGTAACCAAGTGCAAAAACAATCTGGTGTAATTTCCCTTCGCACTATCTAGCAGGTCCTCCCAAATCGTGGCTTCCCACTGGATCTTGCTAGTCTTAATTACCTTGGCATAGTTCCGTCTAGAGCAAGTGATATCAACCTTACGTTACTTTTTTGGGATTTCACCAACTCAAATGTGGCCACTCTACAGTGGTGATCAAACCATTCATGTGTTTTGGGAGAAGTACTGCAGGTTTTAACCTCTTTCACAAGGAATATTTTCAAACTTTAAAACATATCATGTGTAGCCATAATTTGGGGAGGTGAGCTGAATATTTTGAATGCTGCAATGACTATCCCATAGATCTCTTATAGGATATCCTCAGTATAAAAAGTCTCCACACGTTTTGCCTGTTGTTGGTCAGGGCTATTGCGTTTGAAGTTAATGTCCCAGGGCAAGACAAATCCTTGATTTGGGACCCCTTCATATAGAGTGTGAGGGAAAAGTGAATACTATCCTGGCAATCAATGATATCCATGCCGGCTATCTCTTGCCAGATCCTGACATCTAACAATATGTAATCGATGTTACTTTTGCAATCCCCTTTGAAAGTTGGTTTGGCTCTAAAATCCGAGATAGAGTGACCATTCCACGCTCTTAAGCTTAGGGATACAGCTCTCTCTGCTACCTGTAAGGCAGTACAACTCATCATGACATATTTCCTAAGATTAGACTGAGGGGGAATTCCCCAACAATCATCTTCTAGCCTGTTCAGCTCCGACATGGATGAATAGGGTTTGAAGCAGGTGTGGAAGTCGCATGCGATAACCACTTTGTGACCTTCCTCATAAGTTTCTAAAAGTGTGTACAAGGTTTTCAGAGTTTGGAAGGGTTTATTAAAAGAAGACCTATTGTAAATGTTGACCAAAAGATAGGGATCCCAGACTTAGGGATCAGTTTGAGTGCAAGAGGTCTATGTAATTAGAATCAATAACCATGATTGAGCAAACAGGGGATGTTTTAATCCACATAATGAGTGCTCCTGAAGGCCTACCCATTTTAAAAGCTATGGATTTAATGCTGTAAATAGTGAAGCCCTGTCTATAGACCTTGTTTACCACCCAGGTCTCTTGGAAAATGCAAATTTGGAATTTGTCAATGAAACCTCCCCAGTCTGCATCAGTCAATTAGCTCCAATTTACTAACTATATGTTAGTTCTCAAGTGTTGTGAGATGGGATTTATGCTTGGGTGAGTATCCAACATTTCAGAGGCTGTTTAGGGAATGGTGTCACAGTCCCTGGAGACAATAGGATTACAGAGCATCCCCTCCCTGTCAGGGTAGGTGTTTTTTTCGCTAGCCCGAATAGTGGTCTGCATGTCAAGATCATAGGCTGTGGGGGGTTTTATCAACTGCTAGATGCGTAGGAGGGGTCATGCACTCAATTGCCCGCAACCAGATCACCGTCAAAAGAATGAGTGGGTGGAGCGTTAGCTTTTGGGCCCTCACTGCACCTTGTACTACAGCTATCAAAGCCATATTTTCCAGTGTCCTCACCGTCATCTGGGGGCCTCAGTTTGAAGCAGCGTTTGGACCCTTCAGGAATGAAAATACGCTGGTGTAAAGAGATCAAGCCCTCTACCGGTTCTGGGGTTACAAGTTTACTCTTCATATAGTCCCATTCACCCTCTCGCCAACAAAAATGCCTTGTGTAAACAGTATCAGAATAAACAATCGAACAGTGTCTGAATTTTCTGATCCAATGCAAGACCTTATTCTTTCGTGAGACTCTGCCTTCGATGGTGCCAGGAGATACTTTGGGAACCTATAGCATAAAGAAAGTATGACCCACTTGGGGTCGCAAGGTGCTCAAGTCCCAGTTGAGTGAAGTAGCTTTGAAAAGAATGGGACAACTGAGCACAGGGTTCGTTGGAAACATGCCGGCATTTGATTGAGAACGTGGAGGCATAGTGTGAGCTGGATCTGTTTGTAGGAGAGTAGGATCTGCTTCACATGGGTACCCCCACTTTTTGCTGGTGTTTCACTGTTTTTCGACCTTAGTCTGGCTGTGGCCCTGCTAATCAGGACCACAGCCTAGCTGCTTCCTCTCTAAAATGGTTTCCATGTACATTAGGTACATATCTAATTGGCTTCTGGGGTGCCTTATAAGCCCCTAGTATATGGTATACTATGTACCTAGGGCATAGGTACCTCAGAGGCCTACCAGGGGCTGAAGCATGTATTATGCCACCCCTGGGAAGCACTCCAAAATGGCACCACAGGTCTGCTACTGCAGCCTGGGTAAGGGTGTGCTTGCACCCCTTACAGTGGTATAGGCTACCTATATCCACACATATATACAGACACATGTACACTTATAAGTCAATCCTATGGCAGGCCTTTACAATCCTGAAGGCAGAGTGCTTGGTTTTGTGTGAGTGGGTGCCCAAGCATGAGCTGAGCCCCTCTGCAGCTTTTGGAAATACTTCCTTATGGCTGTTCTGTGATACAGCCATACCAAATACTCTTAAGTGCATTATAACCTCGCGATAAATGCTAACTTTGGAATGGCTGCATCAAAACATGTCGTGTTTGGTGTCAAACGCTTTGGAATACTACCCCCCGCAAATTCTGGCGGCGGGGGTAGCATTCCACCTTTCTAGAGGGAGAGACATGTTCACACTGGCTAAACCCGGTAGGACTTTCCTGAGCCCTGGCATCACAAAATGGATGCCTCTGCCACAGACACGATTCTGGCATCCTGCTGCTGACCGAAACTTTGGCAGGGGAGGCCTGGACAATAGGTTTCCTGTCGAAGGGGGGTGTAACCACCTCCCCAGACAGGCAGATGTGTATTGGGGCTGGGCGGGAGCACTCTGGTGCTTTGAAGTCCTGCACTGGGGGCACTTTTGGTGTCCCTGTGCATAGCCCAGTTCAAACCGGTTGCAGGGGCTACCTGTCCCTGCTCTGGCGTGAAACTGGACAAAGGAAATGGGTGTAACCAACCCTCTTTCCAGGCCCACCCATAGGTGGGGCCTTAGAGTTAGTCCATCCCCTAAACTTACTATAAGTATAGGAATCCAGTCTCTCGGACTTTAGATTACCCTGGACGAAACTCTGCAACGTACATCCTGGACCTTCGACGTTCTATCCTGACTAGAAGACCGAAGAAATCTCCCTTGGGGTCAAGGAGTGACTCCCCTGCTTGGCAGGCACCAAAGAAGCAACTGACCGGTCTGCATTGCTGAAGCTCCCGCCGGAAGCAGAAGTCTTTTCATCACCAGAGGTGGATTTCCAGACTTCCCCGAGGCTACCCTGAATCCACAGCAAAGCTGAGGCACGTGGCTATCGGGGGTGACGTGGAACCGTGACCCCTGGACACCGTGATCTTTTGCAACAACACTATCTTCCTGGACCTTCTCGAAGTTGTGCTTTGGGCTTCGAGTAGCCCCAGCCTTGAGCACCTCCTACACCGAAGATTGTTGGCTCCCAGTCCACGAGTGACCCATGGGCCAGCTCAAGGCTCCTTCGCGATCACTAGCCCGTTGGCTAGCAGGTCCCCACAAAGGCAACTCCTCTTCTGCTTGGGCTTTTGTCAAGAATTCCTGTCATGCGAGGGGAGGAAAACGGTAACCAGCGTAAACGGACTACATCTCCCAGGATGCTTAGCGGTTGAGAGGTTATGTAAACAGGAGAGCTGTTACATAACTCAAGGAAAACACGCCCTTATGTAAACAGGAGAGCTGTTACATAACTCAAGGGAAAACACGCCCTTATGTAAACAGGAGAGCTGTTACATAACTCAAGGGAAAACACGCCCTATAAAGGGAGGAACCGGGAGGTACAAGGCTGTCGGATATTGTGTTTACACCGACGTACCTGCTTCGTGAAGAGCAGTGTTCCGGAGTGGTGCTCCAGTAAGGCAAGAACGGAGGTAGGTCGAGTCGTTACTCCCTGGGCCGTGTCTTGCCCCATCGTCACCTGTGAAGGACCCGGAAGCTCTACCGGTCAACCATTGAGCTTCGCTTTTTGACTCGGCTGAGTCAAAGCGCAGTGGCGCTTTTGCTGGTTGGAGTCGTAACTCCCAGCCCGACCAGAGATACAGGGACTGCCAGCTGTAACGCACACCAGGAGGTGTTTGCCGCGTTACAGACTCGGAAGTCCACAGGATCGATCGAGCGGCTGCTCTCGGTTCAGTCTTCTTGCTTTTGATTGGGGTATCGGTGACGCATCACCAGGAGGTGACTCCGCGTCCCGGTGCAGTCGGAGGAAGAGGTTGAGCGGCTGCTCCCTTCAGGTAGAGACCCCGGCTGGGTGTTTCCCTGACTCCTCGATTCTCCCCAACACTCGTCGTGCCCCTCACAGCCTACCGATTGGCATTGTCGGCCATTTCATTTCTGCCCTCTGTTGGCATACGCCGGGATCGGCGTATATGCAGAGGACGGTTAGGACCATCCGTGCTGTGGGCTGGTAACGTACTTAGCCTGGAGGATTCCAGTGACTATAACTTTTGTTTATTCGTTGTATTGTTTTTGCCTTCATTAAAATAACTAACCCTTCACAAGTGGTTGCGTCCTCATTATCGTGTCTGTTAAACGATCCTGAGACGTTCAGGGCGTTACAGCTTTCCTGGTTGCTCCAGACATGCTCTGACTTAATCTCGTGGGGGAGTCCCTCAGACCTTGCTGGTCTGCACCGCAGTCCTTTCTCTAAATTCCAGTGACTTGCCGTTGCCAAGGCTTGTTGGGTCCAATCTGGTCGCCGACACCACAGCACTCGACAGACTTCGTGGGACAGCTCGAATCCGGCTCGTGGACTTCGTCGACGCCTCCTGGACCTCGTGGCTGAAGAGTCAAGACACCCATCAACTCACCTGAAGCACCCGACATCTGTGGGCATTGGTCCATCCTGCCCTCGGTCACTGGCAAGTGACCCAGACTCTGTCCCCTCTGCTTTCAGGTTCCTTACATCCTAGATCCAGGCTTGAATCTCTTCGGACACTTCTCTTCACGGCACCAGCAGTTCTTTGCAGGCTTACATTGAATTCGACGACGCGACCCGACACCAAAAGACACCTATGCACCTGGCTTCCCTGGGTGAGGTAACTCGAGTACTCTGGTGCTCACGTGGGTGCTAGCCCTAGAACTTCTTAAGTCCAAAAGGGTTTAGTCCAGACTCGATTAGAAGTGTCGCTAATCTTTAAATTTCCAACCGCGACATTGCCCATAGAAGATAACAGGAACCCGTGGTTGTTTTTACACACTGCATACAGTCCCCGTGGGTCCCCTGTGTCACTACCGTGGGTGGTTCCTTGGGGTCCAAGCGATTCTACAGGCTATAGGCCTAGTGTCTATTCCAGTCGTGGTTCTTATACCACTTTTTTGGTATATGGTTTGGTACGCCCCTAGGGCCCAAACGTGTAGTTGTGCTATTACTGATGCTTGCTCACTTGTAAACTAAGTACTTCCAACTCCAGTCTCATAAAGAGACTAGAGGGGTGTGTTTTATCTTAAATACACATATTTTGAATATATACCTGGTGTGGTTGTCCTTCATTTGATCATTCAAGAGATTATAGACTGGTAAAACAAGCTGCTTTACATTCCTTCAAGACTTAGCCTGAAGGCTGCTCTCCATAGCTACCACTAGGATAGCTTTGAATAAAGGTTGTCTTTAACCTATCACCATAAGGGGTTGTTTGGACTGATACAAGGTGCCCACTAGAACTAGTGAACAGCATATATCAGGCCACCTTCTCACACTGTTCACCTGAAGAAAGTCAGAGCCCAGGGTAGGTGCTTGGGTGTATGCTACAGCAGGTATACTATTGCTATACAGGGGACGCAGTGGTCAAACTTTCCATGGCCTCCTTGTGACCCTATAGGAGTAACCTGGGGATGATCTTTAAAGTCTCCAGGACAAAACAAAGTAGTAATGAAACTTGGGGCTCCAGTGTTGGGTAACAAAGAGGCGCTCAAATGACCCCCTGATAATTTAACAAGAATACTCTGTACATCTAACATCGCTTCTTTTAAGTGATTTATCTCATCACTCAGTACTTTAATAAGGCTAACAGCCTCTTCCAAAGGTGAGGAACTAGGACAGTGCACAGGAGTGCTGGAGGGAGGAGTTTGGGCAGGATTTTGGGATTGAGAGGAATGATGTAGTTGCAAAGCCTTGAACGTGTATGAACACTCAACATTAGGATTTTTTGTGTGTAAACCCACTGTTTTTAGTAGTTATAACTTGTGTGGATCAGAGGGGATGAGTTGCTCCTTAGATTGGGGAATCCACAACAGCGTGGTCTTTGAGGTTCCGTGGGTTATTTTTGAATATTTTCGACACTTTACCCCCTTTAGGTACACTGTCTTTGCTGAGGGCACTGGATTTTAATATGCTTTCCACTTCTTCAATTAAAGTGTCAATATCTCTAGCCACACAAATTGCTGCTGTGTTTTTAGGATGTTTGAGGCAATTCAGTTGCATGCGAGTGCCTAAAGGGCTTGTTGTAGCCTTCCTTTTACCCAGAGTAATGCTAGGTAGATAAGGAATGGGTGATAGGCGGACAAGCCCTGGCACTAGTTAGGCTATCGCAAACAAGGGAGAGAATATTTAGAGGGCTACAGGACCTAAGGTTTTGAGAGTTTCCTGACTCTTGGTATCTTTGGAGATCCCAGACAAGACCCAAGGGTTATGGCTCTGCTCTGCCTTATCCTGGCTTTGACGGGCCTACCCTGAAGCACTTTAATTCGCTATGCGGGCAGGGAGAACAGACTTTTGTTGGTACCGCTTGTAGTGCAACGGTCAAGGTAGATAAAGGTCCCCCAACCCCTGCACTGTGCGCTATAAAACAAGAGCTGCAGGAAAATGCAGCGCAATCTCAGGAACACGTCTCGCAACTCTGGAGAACTGAAGCACTTTAATGCACAATTCAGCAGAAACAGGTCTGCATTGGTGCCTCTTGTGGCACAAGGGCTCCTGGTAGATGATACCCTCCCCTCCCCCCAAACATGAGCTGTGGGAAAATGTGGCACAATCCCTGCAACACGCCCCACGCCACCGGAGAACTGAAGCTCATTAATAGGCTATGCCTGTCCACACACACAAAGGGCTGCATACACCCTGTAGTGAGTCTGGAGCCAGGGCAGGAAGAGCGGGCCTCTGTGCACTTCAAAGTCTCCCTCACGTCAAAGGCACAACTGGGTATAAGTATAGGACCCGTGACACCATGACTTTAGTACACTTCTGGACCTGTGAAGACTGCCAAGGAAAAGAACTGGCGCTTTACTGGACTCTTGCCTTGCTGAGCTGCCCTGCTGTTATGATTAGGTGAGGACTGGAACAGCATCACTTGCATCCAGAGTGACTAAGGGTTTGCTTCCTGTTCCAAGTCTCAGGGACATCAAAGACTTCAACTCATCCTGCTACAGCACCTGGACTTTGCTTGCCCCAAGTCTTGCCCTGTCAATTGATGCCAACCAAGTCCTGGGCACTTGCAAGTGGGTATAAAGTGATGCTTTAACCGTAACCCACGCATCCTTGCCTTTGCGTGAATCAGAACAAGTGAATCCTCCTCATTGCGTGGAGGGAACCCGCCACCTTGCCTTTGGAATCTATGCATTGCCTACTGCGGTAACAGCAGTCATGCATAGCATTCAGAACCAGCGTATCGCACTCGGAACAGATGCTCACCAGTTGCACGGAGAACATCAATGCGTCCTGTCCACTGCATGGCTCAACAGGCACATCGCTTCGCCTGCACCTCACATCTTCACCGACACATTCCGGGTCAAGGTACTTTGGTTCAGGGGGGCGTGGCTTGGCCGGCTGCAAGATGGCCGCACATTAAGTGGGCTCTGCCGGCCAAGCTTTCAAAATCCGTTACTATCCTTCAGTCATTGCGCTTAACCTGGCACTCCAGCATGTGATCCGTCTTCCCTGCGGAGTGGGGCATCGGCTGGAACTTTTGCGCGGCTGGCTGACTGGGGACATCGCTGGCTGGCGCCCGGCCTGTGACTCGACTTCCTTGTGGGCCGCGGTGACTTCCTCCATTCGCTGTGGAGGGTGATCTGCAACGCCGCATTCTACCTTCCGGTGAGTGGCGCCGCCTCGGGGGTTACCTGTTGACGTGGTTGGGGGTCCGTGGGCCGTACCACCGGGTCGGAGTGGTCGCGGCCTTGCTGCTTGGGATCCGCTGCACACTCCGCGGGCCGCATTCACTGGCGGCTGCTGGCGTCCTGACCCGGTGACGGGGGCGGCGGCCCCCCGCGTTTTCACGTCGGCTCGACCCCCGGGTGGTGTCCTGCGCCTTCTCCGGTGTGCACTGCAAGTCCGCCCGCCCGGGCAGGGACACTCCGCTTGGCTGCCGCTTTGATGTCGCTGGTGCAGCCCTGCCTGCAGCTGCCTTCCGGCCTCCCGGTTGCGGTGGACCTGGCCTCATCAGCCAATCACGCAACGTCGCCTGGCTCCCTGGCTGGCACAGCTTAATCTTGCACGGCGTGGCCCCACCGACGTGGTCCCTGGGCTCTGGATGCGACCGGTGACTGCGCCTGACACCTGGTTGCTGCTCAAGGCTCCCCCTGCTGGGCCCCTCCTGCGCTGGCCGCCCCCTCGGTCCTGTTGTTGGCGCTGCAAATTCAGGAGGGCCTTCCGGACGCAGACTGGAATTGGGAACCCCTCCTGTGCCCTATCTCTCTGCTCGGCTGGGATCTCCCCTGCTGGTGGCGGGGGACGCCCATACCCGGCCAACTTAATTTCTCCTGGAGGGATCTGGGGGTCTGCTGGTGAGCGGTTCCTGGTTGTGCGGAGGCTGAGAGCGGCTCCCTCCCGATTTCGGCCCTCGTCTGTGGGGTCCGGGTGGCGGATTCACCCACGCATCACGCTTCGCACTGGTTTTGGGTGCTGTTGACCTCTGTCACCCCCTCACGAATCCTGGTGCCGTTCGGGCCACGCCTCTCCGAGCTGCTGTTCGGGTGGTCTCCTGCGCGGGGTGCGCTGGTCTGGACCTGCTTTCCTGGGCTCACCGGTCCTTGTCATTGGTAGTGCTTGCCTGCTTTACATTATTCTCGCCATGGGAAAGTCCGATCCGAGGCAGCCTAAGATCGCCTTTGACCATCGTCGGTATTCCCGACAGGAGGGGTCCAATGCTGAGAAGGGGGGGGGGGGGGGGGGGGGGGGGGGGGGAGGGAGGGGGAGGCCGCTGACGCTTCCGCGGCAACTCCGTGGGACGACGACCTGAAGGCGATCATGCTGGATGTGAAGTCGACTGTTACAGGCATAGCCGCCCAGCTGGACCAGCTGTCGGCACGGCTGGACGCAGTGAAGGCCCGTGTTGATACCCATGACAACCGCCTGACACACGTGGAATCCCGGGTCTCAGATGTTGAGGACGCCGCTCTGCAGGACCGAACGAAGCTGCTGCAAATGGACAAACTCTTGACTCTTATCTGAGAGAAGAATGAGGATTTGGAGGCCCGTTCGTCGGAGCAACCACCGTATAACGGGCCTCCCAGAATCAACCAACATCAGCCGCATGGCGGACTTCGTGGAGGTACTGGTCAGGGAGCTTTTCGGTGACGTTCTCTCACCTGTGTTCGTTGTGGAGCGCGCCCATCGCTCCCTGGGCCCTCGTCCTGGTCCCGGCCTACCCCCACGTCCCATCATAGCTAAACTGCTTAATTTTCGGGACCGTTACGCCATACTTAGAGCCGCACGGGACAGGGGCACCATCACCCATCAGGGCAATACCCTCTCCTTTTTCCCGGACTACACCACAACTGTTCAGGCGGCCCGGCAGGAATTTCTACCTGCCAAGCGCATTCTACAGAAACACGAAGTCTCATACTTCTTGGCTTATCCGGCAAAGCTCAGGGTCCGCCAGAGCGCCAAGACTCATCTTCCCAGACCCTCGGGAGGCGCTGGCGTTTGCCAAAAAGATCGAAAAATCAGGTCGGAAACCTACATCTAAATCCCCTTCCAAGGCTGCGGATTGCCTCAGCGATAATGACTGAAGAGACGTTGCTGCTTGATGGTGTTCCTCCCTCCTTTGTATGCGATGCCTGACTACACCTAAGCTTGGCCACCCTTCTTCCCTGCAGGGGGGTGTGCCTAGCCTCGCCATGCCCTCACAGGATGATTCCCAACTGTATTGCTGTTTTTCTCCTTCCCAGTTGTGGGTTCCTGGGGTGGGGTGGGTTGGTGTCTCAGCCTGATTGGGGGGTTGGTGGTTTTTCTGATGGTTGTTTTTAGCTTGTTTGGGGTGCCCGCTGGTGCCCCGTATTTTTTGTTGTGGCCCAGGGCTGGGGGGTTGGGTTGCTCGGGTGGGTTCGCCGGGGTTTTTTCTTGTTTTCTTCCTTATAATGTTGTTTGCTTAGGGTACTGTTTGGTCTATCTGCACTGTCTGCTCTTGTATATTCCTCGACATTGTACTGTGCTTCTGGCTGTACACCCTGCCGGGCTAATGACTCCTCACTCCCCCTCTCGCAGCTGCTCATTTGGGGGTGTTTCCGGATCTTCTACTGAGGCGGTGGCTTCCATTTGCTACTATCCGCTGTCAGGGTACTGTCACTGCAGGCCTCGACTGTGATACCGCATTGTGTTCCATGCTACGTTCTGTTTCGGGTCACGGGTTATTCCCGGGTTGTGTTCATGCTGGTTTGTTTGTCCCCCTCTTCCTTGCTCAGCTACACCCTTTGTGGTCGGGTAAGTGGGTTTCCACTTCTGCTCATGGGCGCGCTTTGCTTCTGTTGCAACATCCACTTGTTAGCCACCTGCATGTTTCCCCAGCGTTGCACGGGTGGCGGTGGTCCCCGGTGGGCTGCCTCCATCTGCTTGCGGAGCCTCCAATCTACGCCGTGTCTAGTCACCCTTTGACTCGCGTTCCTCCCCTGCCACCTGCCTGTGGTGCCTCTTGTGGGGGTCGCGCAGCGCTACGTTCTGTACCAACCTGTTATGGCTGACATCGTCTGCTGGACCTGGAATGTGCGCGGTTTAAACGACCACCGTAAGGCCCGATTGATCCATGCCCATTTACAGAGGTACAAGGTAGATAAATGTCTCCTACAGGACTCACCTGCTGCCCGGCTCTACTTCCAGACTTCAAGCGCACTATTGGGGGGACGCCCACTCCTCCAGTTACTTGTCATACGCCAAAGGGGTCTCCATTTTGTTGCGCAGGGGACTCCCCTGGCAGACCCACCAGGTGCTCACTGATCCCGAGGGCAGGTATGTGATTCTTCATGGTCTACTGTTGGCCCAGGCCGTTCCGATTGCGGCGGTCTACGGCCCTAACTCGGACGATTCGGAATTTTTCCACCACATTTCCACTTGCGGTCCTGCTGCGGTTGTCTGGGGGGGCGATTTTAATGTCGCTTTGTCGGCGGCCTTGGATCGGTCGGGCTCCCATTTGACCCACCCACGTGCTTCCGCGGCTCTCATGTCGATCTTAGCTGATAACTCTCTTTATGATGCTTGGCGCCATTTCCGCCCTGATGTCCGCGCGGGCACCTGCGTTACTTGCGCAGGGGGCTGTTGGTCGCGTATTGACTTCTGGCTGACTTCGCCAGACGTTCTGTCCTGGCTCATTGATGCTGGGCATATGGCTTGCACCTTTTCCGACCACGCGTCGGTGTAGATCCGCCTCCGCCCTCCCCATTTCCCACGGCCGGCTTTCACCTGGCGCCTTCCCTCGGGCGCCCTCCAGGACACCGTTTTGTGCGCAGACATCTGAACTGCGATCTCCACATACTTCGAGTAGAATACTGGATCTGTGGGCTCCGCCTCGACCTTATGGGAAGGGTTTAAGGCCGTCATTCGAGGCGAATGTATTTCTAAACAGACTGGGGTCCTCCGCTTCATCCGAACCTCCTTGACTAAGCTCGAAGCAGAAATAAAAGATTTAGACGCCGCTCAGGCTGCTCGCCCTAGCCCTGAGATGTTGGCGTCACTACGTCAAAAACACACTGAATTCTCGGATGAGGCGGGCCGCGAATTGTCCTATTTGGGCAGGGAGGGGCGGGTTCGCCGTTTTGGTGAGGGGGACCACCCTAGCAAATCTTCTTCGCGCGCCGCTTCTTATATAACAGCCCTCAGTGATGGGGGGCCCGTCTCGGACCACTTCTCTGGAGGAAATTCAGTCCCGGTTTCTGGACTTTTACTCCCAGTTATATTCTGCCGGAACTCCTTTGGCACGGGAAGACTTCGAACAATATTTCAAATCTATTGCGCTAGTTTGATTGGAAGATCATCACCGGAAATTTCTGGATGAGCCATTCTCCAGGGAGGAGTTGCTTGCAGCCATAAATAGTTTACCCGGGGACAAGGCACCTGGCCCGGATGGCTTACCAGCCTCATTTTACAAAACGTATGCCGATCTTCTTGAGCCACACCAGTCTGCTATGTATAATGAATCCCTAGATACTGGTCTCTTTCCGTTGTCACTCCGTGAGGCGATGATATCCTTGCTGCTGAAACCCGATAAACCGGCCGACCTCCGCGATTCTTACCACCCTCTCTTCCTAATCAATATTGATAACAAAAATGTATGCCAAATTGATCGCCTCTCGCCTGCTCTTACTCATGCCCCTCATAGCTCTCCCAGACCAAACAGGTTTTATTCCTGGTAGGGCAACCTCCCACAACCTCTGCACAATATTCTCAGTATTACATCAAATTAATCCTAACCTCCCGGCGGTTGCTGCCCTCTTAGACGCTACAAAGGCATTCGATATGCTGGAGTGGCCCTTCTTGTTCTATATTCTGCCGCGTATGGGCTTCAGCGAACTTTTTATGCGTAAGCTTAAACTCCTCTATACTAACCCTACGGCACGTCTCCGTATCAATGGCCAGGTCTCCAACCCCATCTGCATTACTCGTGGCACACGGCAGGGGTGTCCCCTATCGCCCATGCTATTTGCCATTGCAATGGATCCCCTGGCCGCTCGGCTACGACAGCATCATACCCATAGAGGAATAGGATTTTCGTCCCGCTCCCTATTAGTCTCCATGTACGCGGACGATGTAACCCTATACGTCCGTCATCCTCAGGAGAACCTAAGCCCTCTGGTCAGGGAAATCATATGCTTTGGCGGGCTCTCCGGCATTCAAGTGAACTGGAGCAAGTCTGTCTTATTCCCCTTGACTGATGCCGCCACACCATTCATGCCGGACTTTCCATTCGTGTGGGCTTCTGGCCCCACGCGATATCTGGGCATCTGGCTGAGTAGAGACCTGGATGAATTGTGGAGATCTAACTTTGGGCGTGCGGTCGACTGGCTGGAATCTAAGCCGGATTGCAATCGCCAAGATGGTGGTACTGCCTAAATTTCTTTATCTGTTTTTAAACATTCCTATTCCTCTGACCACACATTTCTTTCGTAAATTACGCTCCCTTATCATTTCTCTAGTCTGGGCGGGTAAACAGCCAAGAGTTGCATATGACATCCTTACTCTCCCCATGTCTGCCGGCGGTCTGGGAGCACCGGATTTCAGGATCTATGCCCTGTGTGCCCAAGCCAGTTTTTTGCACTTTTGGATACATTCTACTCCCTATCAACCTCATGTCGCAGTTGAGACGGATCTAGCAGCCCCTTGGCCTCTGTCTACGGCTTTGTTCGCTCCCGCTGTGCGCACTCGTGCGGAGGTCGACACGGTCGCGACGTTGCGCTGGGCTTGGTCCGGCCTAGGCCGGCTCTCCAGCCTCTCCTGGCTTTCTGCAAATGCAGTGCCAATAGTGAACCACCCAGATTTTCCCCCACTTCAGCCTTCTGGCATGTCTAAGCATGCATCCCGTTTGGGTTTGAGGACGGTGGCGGCTCTTTATCCAGATAATACTTTCTATTCTCTTCTTGGCTCCTCGGGGCCGCTGGACACACTTTTATTTTATCAGCTGCGTGCTATATGCCGGAAACTTTATCCCACATTCCCCCACTCCCCACCTACCATGCCGGCTCTTGACCTAGTGTATACGTCTCCGACGCCACGCAAATTGGTTACCAAATTATACGCTCTCACTCTAATGGCCGTCCCTATATCTTCGGAGCGGGCGCGTGGATCTTGGTACTAACATTTCGCAGGCTGAGTGGCAGTACTGTTGTAACCAGACCAAAAAGTTGTCACCGAACTACCGCTCCGCCTGATACATTTTAAGTACTTGCATAGGTTGTACCGCACCCCTGTACAGCTCCACAGGCTTGGGCTCATTCCGACGGACGCTTGTGTGCGTTGCGATGACCCTGTCGCTCACTTTGCACATCTGGCGTGGTTATGTCCTAAGGTCTCAGAATTCTGGCGGATGGTATTCTCCACCATTTCTGATATCGTCGGCGTCACAGTGCATCCCGACCCTCCCCTGTGCCTCCTGGGTTTTGTAAAATTCTGCCCCGATGCTTCCCGACGCCTGGTTTCGATGCTGTTGGTCCTGGCTAGGCGTAGGGTGGCCATGTGTTGGGGTCGACGGCCAGCTCCTATGGTTGAGAACTGGCTGGAGGACGCCTCTCGGTGCCACTCTCTTATCGGAGTTTTGGGACTTATTGCCTATCAGATCCCGACCCGTAGATATCTGGGGCCCCCTCGTGACCTATCTCCAATCCCGTTCCCATTCTGGCGGCGCTGCCTCTCCCACGCTCCCCGCCGGCATTACGCCCGCAGCAGCCGTCGGAGCTGATCGGTAGCCGCCCCCTCCCCTTTCACTACCGCCCCGTCTTTTTTGGTGCTCCCCACTGAGGCTTGCAGTGTCGATGTATCCCCCTTGGAATGTAGGGGTCTCTGTGCAGTGAAGCTGTGATCCTATTCCTCCTGGGTTTTTTTCTGCTTATGGTAAGCTGCGGACTACTAGCAGCCAAGGGTTAAACCAGACATGTACTCTGTTGTTCCCAGCTGTAATGTTACATACTGTATTGTATCTGACTTGTTTCTTCTCAATAAATGTGTTGGAAAAAGAAAAGAAAAAAAAAAGGTACTTTGGTTCAGAGCGCCCAAGTGGGTCCCTGTATATGGCCCACACTCCATTGCATTCGGCATGAATGTCTGACTTTGCCCCGAACCAGCGCAACCAGATATCCTATTTCAACGCTTATTGCATTTAAGAGCTATTTTATCTTTATTCTTTAAAAATTCATAACTAAACATCTACTAGTTGGATTTTTGTCGTTTTTTAAAATAAAATTATTCTCTATTTGTCTAACATCGTGTGAAGTCTTTTTGTGTTTTCACTGTGATACTGTTTTTAGTGTTGCACAAATAATTTACACAGACTCTTAAGTTAAGCCTGACTGATCTGTGTCAAACTACCAGAGGGTGAGCACAGGATAATTTAGGGTGTGTAGTGACTTACTCTGACTAGAATTGTTGTTCCTGCTTGCACAGAGTGCATACCTCTGCCAACCAAAAACCCAATTTCTAACACGGGTGATCAGCAGTGAGGATAGGACTTGTGTTTGTGCAGTGCCATACAGTAATTTGGGAAACACAATCACTTCTCATCTAAGACAATTTCCAATCTTTTCATTTCTCCACAATTTGCATTTTACTATTTTTCCTCATCATTTATTTGCTTGCTGGTTCTACATCTGGAGCCATGGAATTTGAGCTGGCCCATTTGGACACCTACACAGTGCCCCAAGCTTAAACACTTTTACATGGTTAAAGGAGTTCCTGTCAAGGGTGCCACCAAGAAGGGTGAATTTCAAAAGGCTCTGAAGGCCTGGGCAGAAGCCACCTCCAAGGAGAGTGATGAACTGAGTCCAAGAAAGGATCTTCTGAGGAACTACCTGCAGTGGCTAAGGGTGGCAACTCAGAATTTGAGCTTCCTGTGAGAGCAGAAAGCAGGGTCTCTTCCCCTGGCCTATCCACAGAGGAGCTGAGAGAGAGGAGAGAGGATTCGAGCTGCAGATGGCCAAGTTAAAAATGGAAGCTATAGAGAAAAGCTGAAAGGGAGGCCAAACAGACAGAGGAAAAGTAGGCTGAAAGTTTCGGAGGAGAAAAAGTCAGTGTTAGCTCATGATCGGAGCCTAAAAGAGCTGGAGATCCAAGCCAGACAGGCGGCGTTTAGCAGTGATGGTGGCAGCATACATGCAATACCTAATGGAGAAAAGATAGTTCCCAAGGATTTTGTGCACAGTTATGTGGTGGAAGATGACATTGATAGGTGGACGTCTGCTTATAAAGCAGCTCTGAAAGTTCAAATGGTTCCTGTGAAGCGGGGGGGGGGGGGGGGGGGGGGGTGGGGGTGGTGATGGATCTCAGGTTCTTTAAATTTCTGTGAGGCCTGCAATGCCTTGCTAAGCAATGACCTGGAGCCCACTACCTGGAGGGAGGAAGATCTCAGGTCTCACTTGTGAGATTATGGTATTGCCTGAGCGGGTCTGTATGACCACGTGAGCCATGGCTGTCCGGAAAGCAATTCAAGGAAATCTGGAGCCTTGAACAATGACCCAGAAAGCTGCCAAGGAGAGAGGCAAGAGGCGCAGGAAACTGGTCCCTGAAATTCCCACGGTGGAGGTTGACAGTGTCCCCGAGAAGGCGGCCTCCAAGTCAACCGGGGAAGACACTGCCAACCTAGGTGACCTACTTGAGCTTTCAGGCTGGCAGACTGAGTATGGGCCCACCACAAAGAATTCTGCCAAGCGCAGAAAGTGTCCCACTCTTGGGGGCATGAGGCCTCAGCCAATGCAAAAAGGGAAGAATGTGGGGATCAGCTCATCTACTGGAGAACAATCTCCTTTATATCTAGCCTAAAGTTCCTGGTCCTGGGGCACCCTGTGTGCTGGTGCCCCCGTGTTACTGGACCTTCCTACTGGGTTCAGCTCACAATATATACAGTGGCATGACATTAGTCGCACAACAAGACCTTTGCCAGGTTTCTCTCTACTTCTATTGGCCCAAAATGAAGACCACCTGAGATGCATTCTGCAGATCTTGTCCCACCTGCCAGGACAGTGGCAAATCATGTAAAGAGCATAAAGCTCCCCTGATCCCATGACCAGTTGTTGGCATCTCCATTCAAAAGGTGGGCATGAAAATCATTGGATCTCAAGCATGCCACCCACTACCTGGAGGCGATCCCTCCAAGGTCAGTGACTGCACCCATGGTGGCTTGAGCCCTGATGGGAATCTTTACCAGTGTTGGGCTCCCTAAGGAGGCAGTGTCTGACGCACAAGTTACTACTTGTGTAACAATATATCTGTAAGAAACATTAGTTAGTGATAGATTCCTTACCTTAGAATATCCCCAGGCGTCAGACTGTATCCAGAAAGTTTTGCTAGCAGTACCCCTGCGCGTCAGTAGGTGACTTCGTAAGCGCCGAGATGACGTCAAGGAGACTAGTTAGGCACCATCCATGCGCGCTGACGTCAGTTCTGTAGACGACTTTCCGCACCAGGAGCGCAGAGCCATGCAAGAAACTGACCACTGGTGCCAAGAAACTAGGGCCCTGAAAGGGATGACCTTAACCCTAGAAATCAGTTCACAGAACGGGGAGGATGGGTGTGGCGGTAAGGAATCTATCACTAACTAATGTCTTACAGATATATCGTTACACAAGTAGTAACTTGCGCATCGGAAAGAGACACGTTAGTGACATATTCCTTACCTTAGTATAGATACCCCAGCAATACCAACCCGGTGGGGGGTCTGCGAAGTGATTACACCAGAAAGTCACGGAGAACAGAATGGCCAAAGAAGCCATCTCTCCGGACCGGACTGTCAAGGCAGTAAAGCTTGGTAAACGTGTGCAGCGAGGCCCACGTAGCTGCCTGACATGTCCTGCAAGGGGACGCCATGCCCCAAGGCAGTAGTGGCTGCCGTCGCCCTGGTAGAATGGTCACGCAGCCCCACAGGAGGCTCCTGCTTAGCGAACGAATAACAAACTTTGATGCATAGAACGACCCACCGAGAGATGTCCAGCTTGTGCACAGCCCGACCTCTTTTGGCACCCACGTAGCCAACAAAGAGCTGGTCATCCACCCAGAACTGTCGTGTGCACTTCAGATAGGACAGCGCACGTTTTGGGTCCAGACGGTGGCACCTCTCTTCCTCTTTTGAAGGATGCAGAAAGAAGGTGGGCAAAGTGATGGCCTGCCCGATGTGGAGGGGCGTGACAACTTCTGGCAAGAAAGAAGGACGGGTCAGTAAAACCACCTTGTCCAGATTAACAGAAAGGAAAGGAGGTTTGGAAGAAAGAGCCTGGAGCTCACTCACTCTTCTGGCAGAGGTGAGAGTTACCAGGAAAGCCGTCTTTAGAGCGAGAAGACGTAAAGGACAGTTATGAAGGGGCTCAAAAGGAGCGCACATCAGATAGGTCAAGACAAGATTCAAGTCCCATTGAGACATTATGAATGGCACAGGAGGAGACGTGTGCGTAATGCCTTTCAGGAAACGGTTAACAACTGGGAACTTAAAGAGAGAAGGCTGATCTGGAAGTCTCAGAAAGGCGGAGATGGACGAAAGATAACCTTTGATAGTGCCCAGAGCAGAGCCCTGCTGGGGCAAGGATAGTAGGAACAGAAGGACCTCAGAAAGAGGGGCAGAAAGGGGATCCACAGACTTTGCTGTGCACCATGCCACAAACTTGGTCAACCGGCAGGCGTATATCGTCTTAGTCAAGGGACGCCTGGCTGCCAGAGTGACATCAGATACTTCGGGAGGAAGATCGAAATCTGTCAACTGTCGCCGCTCAATCACCACACATGGAGGTGGAGGCTGGACAGGTTCGGGGTGAGACCCCTCCCCTGCTGCTGCGACAGAAGATCCTCCCGAAGAGGCAGTCGGATCCAGGGGGTCGAATTATAGCCCCAATATCCCAGACTCGCTATTTGGGAGGAAAGAAACTGGGTCGTGTCCGGAACCGCTCCGATGAAGATGAGCTTCTGAGAGGGAGTCTGGTGTGACTTCAGCACGTTGATGGAGTACCCGAGCGAATGCAGGAGGCTGGACGTAGTCTAGAGGTGAGAGACGACAGCTTGGGCCAAGCCTGCCTTCAGCAGCCAGTCGAGATAGGGGGAAGACTGGAACCCCTGATCTGCGCAGATGAATTGCGACCACCTCTATCACTTTAGTGAACATCCGAAGAGGCTGGTAAGGCCAAAGGGGAGCACGGTAACCTGAAAGTGCTCATAGCCTACCGTGAACCGCAGGTAAAGCCGGTAGGCTGGCAGGACGGTGATGTGAAAATAAGCATCCAACGCTACCATCCAGTCTCCAGGGTCGAGGGCAAACAGGACCTGAACTCAACATTTTGAACTTCCCTTCCGGAAGAAGCAGTTGACGTTCCTGAGACCCAAGATAGGACCAAGGCCTTTGTCCTTCTTGGGCACCAGAAAGTAGTGAGAATAGCAACCACGACGTACTTCTGGGTCAGGAACGCACTCGATGGCTCCCTTGGCCAAGAGTGCTGAAACTTCCTGTAGGAGAAGGGCCAGATGATCCTCATGCAATGGTACTGAGGTGGCATGGATTGAGGGGTGGTCTCGAAGAGGAGGAAGTAGCCCCTTCGGACTATTTGCAAAACCCACCTGTACAACGTGATGGTGCGCCAGTGGGGGAGTTGAGGCGGATCCTGCCGCCCACTGGCGATTGGTGGCCCTGAAAGGTCAGACTAGGAGGGTTTGGAGGCTGCTGCAGGAGGGGCTGTGGTGGACTGGCCTGCCTGCTGCCCCCAGAACCACACCGGTGGTTCCCACGTCCCCGGCCATGCAGGGGCTGAACAGCTTACGCTGGCACGTGGCAGGGCACCCCTTCCAAAGCCATGAAAGGCAGTCTGCGCAGGGGGGGGTGGTGGAGAGGCCCTTGGACCTGGCCGTAGCCAGAGAGTCCTTAAAGCGCTCCAGCAGGTTGTCTGCCTTGTCACCAAATATGCAACGGCCATCAAAGGGCATGTCCATAAGCGGGGATTGGACATCCCCATAAAAACCAGTCTACTTAATCCAGGCGTAGCGTCGAAGGGCTACCGACTTGGAAATCGTCTTCCCTAGCGAGTCAGCGGTATCCAGTCCACAGCGGATGGCAAACTTCACTGTGTCTCCCCCTTTAGCAACTGCACGGGAGTACGGCCCGGGCCTCCTTCGGGCACCGGGGCAGCACTTGCACTACTCTATCCCACATGGAGTGGGTGTAATGGCCCAACAGACATGCGGTGTTTACTAGCTAGGGAATGCGCCATTGGAGGAGGAGGCTTGGACCACCAAGCTCTCAGGGGTGGGTTGTTGGGAGAGGAAAGTGGGGTCACTTGGTGGCGTTGGGAAATCATCCTATCCGTTGGGCCTGGACCATGTGCCAAAAAGGATGAGGGCTTTATTAAACGGGAGCAGGGGCTCCGAAGAGCTCGCTGCTGGTTGAAGCACCTCTGTCAGGAGGTTAGTCCTGACTGCCACAGTAGGTAGCTCGAGGCTGAGAGCCTCGGCCGCCCTATGCAACACCACAGCATAAGACGCTCCCTCCTCCGTACCCACGGTAGGAGGAGGCACCATGCCAAGGTCAGGCGAGGTATCCAAACCACTGGCTTCCCCCAGTTCCTCTCTCCAGTCTGGTTCATAGCCCAACTGGTCAGTTAGAGGGTCTCCAGACCTCCTCACCCTCCTTGGGCTGCCAATCTGGTCTAAAAGAGCCATGGTAAAACAAGGGCACAAAAGTACCTGTCAGCGCTGGATCCGGTGTCATGTCTACATTGGGATGAAGGCCGGGGTCGACGCCGAAAGGAAACAACCGGTGTCGGCTGCAGATGTGGTGCCGGTGGAATCGGCCCCGGGGGAAGTGTAATAAGGTCGACCGGCGCCGATCAGGATCCAGGCCTGGATCCAAGGGGACCCTGCTGGGGTCGAAGGTCCAGGGCCCCCAGCAGAGTCCACGGGGCCCAAAGCGGCGCTGGCCGAGTCAGGCTGCCCAAAGATGGCATGCATCGCTTTGTAAAATTGGCGGAGCTGGGCAGGGGTTGCGCCGGGTCCTGGCAAGGGAGCGAAACCCGGAGTCGAACCTTCGGGCTCCGCACGTGAAACAACGGGAGCAGCACCACCCGCATCCTCGTCACGTTGGACGACAGGGAGAAGTCGAAGAGCGACGATGCTTCTTCGACTTCTTCTTGTGCTTCAACTTACCTGACCCAGAGTGCGAAGACTTGGAAGAAGAGTGATGATTACTCCGCGACCGGTCCCTCGACCTTCCACGCGACAGGGACCTCGAACGGCACAGATCCATTTACCGAGCCTCGAGAAGCTTTCAGGACCGCTCCCACAAAGACTTCTGATTCATGTTCCAGCAGTCGGAGCACGACTTGGGGTCATGGTTGCGCTTTAAGTAGAATAGGCACACACGGTGCAGATCCGTCACCGACAGTCGGCTACAGGAACCACAAGCCTTGAAGCCGGGCATCCCAAACATGCACCAGGAGTCGAAGACACAAAACGGTATCGACAAAAGTCGGCAAAAAGTCAGTCAAAAATAGACTGGAGGTACCGCTCTCTGGATCTGCGCTGGCTGGGGCAGAAAAAGAAAGAACTGACGTCAGCGCGCGAGGGTGGCGTCTATGTAGTTACCGCTACGTCATTCCGGCAACAACGACGTCGACAACGAACATGGAGTCTACCGACGCCACCTTTCGATGAGCAGGGGTATTGCTGACGAAAAACTTTCCAGATCCAGTCTGACACCTGGGGGGGGAATTTTAAGGTAAGGAATCTATAACTAACTGTTTCTTTCAGATGTCAGTAATCATGTGGCTCAATGACCAGCAACTACTTTTGGCGGGCACAGCAGGAATTGGAGCTTTTAGACTTTGGAGGTGACATTCCTATACAATGCCACACAATTTAGTTGACAGAGCTTCAGTAAGAACGAACATCGGTAGAAGGGGAGCTCTGGATCTGAATAGGAAACGAGCATTGGCACAACCAATAGGGCTCGCTTTTGGGACCTTCTAAGTATTTAGTTATGCAGCACAATATCCTTGGTGCAACCACATCAACTGTTGCGTGGCTTAACACTTATAAGGTCCCAAAGGCGAGACCTATTGGCTATGCCAATGCTTGGTGTGGTTGTGTGTGTGTGTGTGTGTGTGTGTGTGTGTGTGTGTGTGTGGGGTGTGTGTGGGTGGTTGTGTGTGTCTCTGTGGGTGCGGTTGTGGGTGTGTGGTTGTGTGTGGTTGTGGATGTGTGGTTGTGTGGGGGTGCGGTTGTGTGTGTTTTAGGTGTGTGTGATTGTGTGGTTGGTTGTATGTGGGTGTGGTTGTGCATGTGTGTGTGTGTGTGTGTGTGTGGTTGTGTGTATGTGTGTGGTTGTGACTAATACTAAAAGCATATCAAAATTAAGGAACACAAACATCGAGTTGGTGGAGAGAGAAAGCACATTCTAAGTCAAACGGGTGCAGCAAAGCATTAACACATGTCCTTTGAACGAGAACATCAAAGGGGCGCCGCGAAAGTGATCGTGTGCAAAAGTGAAAGGGCGCTTAATGAGCATGATGAGGTTTGCCATATGGTGCCTCTGCTCCTAAGCGCGCGCCCGCGCACATGCATTGTAGCTCTAGGCTGGCCATGGTAGCATTTTTTGAGCCCTCAAAGTCTCGCTGGATCAGGCGACACGCAAAAAGGAAATTCTGTCAAGGTGCAGAGGCGGCATCAATACGCAGCTCCAGGTGATCATGTCTGGAAGCGGGAGAGACCAATGGTGCCATCTCTCAGCTCACAGGAGACACTGCTAGAATTCTAGATCCTCTCTAAAGCCCGAGGAGATTCATAAGATGAGGGATTTGCAGCTGGAAATATCCATCAAAAAAGGTTTTACCTAACTGCCTGGAGTAAGGTGGAGAGGACTTTAGTTCTAGAACCAGTGTTGGTATTCACGGCGTTAGGTGTAATACCTGCTCAAAGAGCAAGGGCATGCCAGTGAAGTATCCTTCAAAGAGCAACGCAATTTTACAGGAAGGGTGAATGAGGGATACTTCGTCTCAACATTTTTTTTAAATAAAAATGTTAGGAGTTTTTGACGTGCAGATGTGACCACAAACCGTTTTTTAATTTTTTTAATTTTTTTAATCAGTGACTATAATCTGGGGTTGAAATCCCCTTAAGCAGAACAGTTTCACTTTCACAGTGTTATAATGTTAAAACAATCAAGTCTTTAAAATATGAATGATGTAAACTGCGAAGTAATAATTTTAAACCAGATTCAAGAGGATTAGTGAATTCGAATTTAAGAAGTGACAGTTATTTGAAGTTAACAATATGGCTGAAGTGACGTTAAACTGAGCCTATGCTTATGCCTGCTTTTACTAGAATTGCTATTAGACTGGTGACAATTTGGAGGGAGACGTGTCATCTTAAAAAGTCAGGAACAAAGACCTACGAATGCTTACGATGATAGACCCTAAGCAAACACAAGAGGTTAACCGTTGAGCTACTGTCCGATTGAGCACTAAGAATGCATGCAAGAGAAATAGAATTGTACCGCTGTCTGACTAAACTGGTATTTATTTAAGAGAAACTTAATAATTTCAGTGCAAAGTTGAGTTAGAAGTGTGTACCCACTGCTACCCTGGTAAAGCACAGATTGATTCTGCATTTCAGATGAACTGCGAAAAATCTAAAGAATATTTGTAGGCGTGTTGTGTGAATAACCTCAAACTTGCACAATGTGGAAATTGGTTGAGGAGAATAATGCACTGTTATTTGGACACCAGCAAGAGCACATCACTGGAAAACACCAAGAATAAAGCTGCATTTAAAGTGGCTACATTGACTAGGCACATGTTTGACGTAGTGGAAATCCACAACACATGTTATGTTATACAGTTTTGTAAAGCGCGACTAATACCCAAAGGTGTCCTGGCGCTATAGGAAAGGATATTAGCCGATAGGGTCAACTCAGCGCATCGATTTGGACATCATTGGAATGCAACAAGAATCACGATGCGTTTCAGTGGCTACATGCACATGACAGGTGGAATCCACCCCTTTTCAATGGCTGACAAGGTTTCTTCAACAGAACACTTCGGTGTGGACTGCTGTTGAAAAGTGCAAGTGCGCATGAGAAGTCATCCTGCTAGACTTTTTTTTTACATATGTACACAACTAGAGAGAAAGAGGGGACAAAACCTGGTCATGTCCTCCACATCACAACATAGTATTACCAAGAATGCCAGGTAACCAGAAATGTTTTGGAGGGTTTCCCCAACAAGAATCTCAAGAGTTTGAAAAATCTCACCCACAAGTTTCAGGACTTGCTTCATCATTGGGGATTCGCCACACCATGGTAGGTAAATACAGCTACAGTGGCCTAAACCATTGCTGGGAGTTCTTAGATAAACGATTGTTGGATTATTTCAGGGATCCAATACAAAGTAGAAAATATCTCTAGGGATACCCTGGAATTACCCTTTAACAGTGGGTATCCCAGATATAATTAAAAACTGTACAAATTCGGGTATAGGCTGAAATATAATTTCTCTTCCAACGTTTAATTATTCAAACATATTTCAGCTATTTGGAAAGCTCATTCAGGTCTCTGGATTCGTCAGGGCTACTCGGATCCTTGCCTGGCTACACCCTCATACCAATATAATGAGGCTTAATGCTCTCACCTTTCTAAACCTCTTATGAGAGAGCCACCCTAAACTACGGATGGTTGGGATTTTATTTTTGGTCTGATAAGGGAGACACTCCCCTGTAGTCACACAGACGTTAAGGGGATGTGCCTGCATGCACATCTAGATAGCTTCCTGTCTGCTACTCGCCAAATGAGTCTTTCACGGGTCGCAGACAGATGGGTCAAACCCTTCAGGTGGAGGAACTGAGTGACCTCCCAAACACTGAACAACCACTGGGATCCACAGTATAAAGTTCTGAAACATAGTTGTTAGTAAAATATTTTGTCTCTTTATGGAAAGAGTAACCTTTGAGTTTACTAAGACAACTAGAATTAACTGCTGAGTAAGACCACATTGTCTACATGGGGAACTTGCGAAATAGTTCACGCACTGGTTTTCTAGTCATAGTAACCGGAAAAAGTGTTTGCCTGCTAAATCATTGGTGACATGCACACTAATTAGGTTTGAGAAGCTCCCTGTCCGTACTTTACTTTTCAAAAGCTTTTTGTTTTCCACAGTAATCACGTCATGGTAGCTGTGTAATCTAATAGCCCAAGTTTCATCTATGGTGCTTCATAAATTGTTGCGACGGTGTCTCAACTGAAATTATATTCGGAATGCAAAATGTGACCCCCCCCATCCCCTGGTTCCATTTTTCTTAGGTTTACCTGGAGAACCAGCCATGAAGTTGCCCAGGTGGAAAAAGATATTTAGGACTTAAGCAAGTGTAGTACGAATCTGGGAGCTGAAAGAAAATGGTCACTTGATATACACTATTTATCTTGTATAAACTCATTTATGGAAAGGTATTTATTTGGGGAAAGGAAAAAACAGTCAGTCTGTCGAAAATTACATACCATCTCTAATGAGACTGGAAGGTAATAGTAAATTCAGAGCTATGAGTGAGGAATGCATAAGGGCTCAATTTATATTGTGCCGTACTAGTAATAGAATACAAGAAGTATTCTGGTTTAGAGAAGAACCGCCCCCCTTTGTCTGAAGTGATTTTGAAAGCAAAGGGAGTGGAACTCATGGGTAAAGTTATGGACGTTATCAAGAAGAACTTGTCAAGGGATCACAGCGTGCACGTTAGAACAGGAAATGCTTTGAAAGAAAAGGGAAAAAAACAGCGCGTGGCCAAAAAAGATTAATTCTGCTTGGTTGGTCAATGCTTTAGGTGAGGCAAAACTGGACATTTGGCTACCAACAAGCCCTGTCCGGGAACTTAAGGTGCTGTGCAAACAGTGTGGAAGAAAGGAATACTTTGCAGTGAGTCGTAGGATTACAAGAGCGAAGTAAGCAGCAACAAGGTCAAGGAAACTTGTGAGGCGGTTGTGCTACAACTAGTGTGCAAAGCTAATGACCACCCATCTGACTTTCTGCGAATCGACAATGTTAAGTTGAGGATGTTTGATTGTGTTCTAGGATTACAATTATTTCAGAACATTTCACCAACACAGTGACGCTGAATAACGTAGCCATTCATCCTGGCGCTTATGGAGGCCAGTCAAAAAATGGTCAGTTATTTAGTGACTATGTTGAAATCCAAAAGTAAAATGACGGAAGGAAAAGTCTATGCCTCAGTGAAAAGTGATGCAATAACTGGGTGGCCACATCAAAAGGATGTGGGTGTCATATTGGACCCACAATTTCAACCACAAGTTCAATTCAAGGAAGCTGCTCTAGCTTGTGCAGAGAATCACAAAGTACCAGATTCTGAAAATAAAATTTCCGAAGGTATTCAGTGAGTGTTTAGGGGGTTTAAAGAGCTAGGTCTATCCCATTTGCACAAAATACCAAGCCTGTAGTTTTAAAGTTCCGGAGTTGCTAGTAGGGGTTTATCAGGGGAGGGATTTAATAACATATCTACTTGTCCATGTGGCAGGTTGCCTCATAGATCTACTTGTCCTGTAACAGAATCCACTTGTCCCTTTTGTTGCATGCAACGCAGTGACAAATTACGGCAGCAATCTCATTATAAAAGAGTTCTGAAATAGCCTCTCTGATTATGACAAGGCTCATACCATAGTAGGGTTTGAATACTAGCAATTCCCTTATGTTGCCATGTTTCTGCAGGTCTACATACTGGGGCTGGAGATAGAGGTAACGATAATTCCAGGGTTGGAAGGCCCTTTTGAGTCTGTGCAAACCTACTAACTCGCATGTCATGTTTTAAGGGTTTTCACCAACTCTTCTCTAATCTTTTTCCCATAATGAGAAAGGTTGGAAATTTACTCCTGACAGTAGCAGATGTAAAGCTTCTTCCAGGGTTAGGAAAAAAGTGGTTGGAGGAAAAGTGAACTTAGAAACATTCAGATTTTCACACGAGCAAATCTACACATGAATATTTGCTCATGCTAAAATGCAGTTCGCAAATATTTTCTAGGACTTCTTTTTCTTGGCCTACTTCTGTGAATTCACGGAAACCGTATTTATGCACTGAATGCAAGGATATATACCATGAATGCACTTTTGAGACTTTCTTTAATAATTGGCTCTCTAATTAGGCCTGGCCTTAACCTTGACCTTTTGTGTTTATTAAAATGTGGTCACTCTCTATCAGGTGGCTTCACTGTGAGTGACAGTCATCTGCTCTTTCACATGGAGCATATTGGCACACAAAGTAGTTTTGTTCAGTGCCCGGAACTGCTGTGGCGAGGTGTACTTGTTGTTAAAATGGTGAGGGCCCAGCAACTCCCACACCGATAAGGTTTTACAAAAACCATGCCTATAGAAGTCACGCATTGACAAAACCAAAAGACTGACCTCCAATTTCAGACCTGCTGGCTTTGCCAAAGCTTTATTTGTTTTCCATAATTGTATTTAAACTGGTTGCACTGATTTTCCATTAGGAATATTTTTGGGAAATACTAGCATACATCAACATGTTACTAAATGATGCTGCAAAGATATGATACCTAAAATCTTACAGTAGTTTATCAAAATGTTTTATTCCCATTTGCATTTTTTTGTGAACATTTTATTTTGAAGGAAAAGAATCATCACTCTTGCTTTCAAGCTTCTGCAAATATTTGCATATAATCAGAGAGCATTCTAGGAGAATTATACATAGCCTCATATTACTAAACTTTGAAAACGTGTGTTCAATTTTATACTGGAACCACTGTCAGTAGTTCAGTCCGAGCTGACATTTACTTGGAGCGCTCACCCTAATAATAAAGGCATTCAATTAATGAAACATAAATACAAGTTTGAACACCATTGACACATGGACACACATTATCTAAACTGTAGACCGTGCCCTTCCCTGATCTAAAATGTGGTACTGCAAACTGGCAGCCAAAGGGTTTGTGCTGCAGGGGGTTGGGTCTACTTGTCCCAAGGACAAAATACACATTACAACTTGTTGCCCTTGACCCCAAACAATCTGTCCTGGGCATCGGGCTATAGGAATTCCACATCCCTGGTTTATGGTATTATAAAAACAAGTTGGACAGATTAACTTGTGATGAGATCAAAATTTCCACAGAAATATCCTCATGGTTGGCTCCTGTGTTTGTGGCAAAACATCCTCTGAGGAAATGAGACTTAGTATAGGTTTGAGAGCACTTAAGAAGGTAACTGTTGATAACGTTCCTTTGCCCAACGCTATGGAACTTGTGCAATAATTACATGGGACTAGATGTTTGTTCAAAATAGATCCAGCCTTGGATGACCATCAAATAAACTACAAGAGGAGTGTCTGGTATATACCCAGTAACACATAAGGCCTCTTAAGTTTGTTTGCATGCCTTTTGGTTCGATCTCTGCTGCCTCTGGTTTCCAGAGAGCCATGATGGGTATTTTGGTTGGTATTGGCTGCATCAAGTATCAGAACGATCTGTCTTTTTCTAAGGCAACTTGGTTGGAGCCCAACAAAAGGGAATTTGAGGTTTTGAAAATGTTTGCTGAGCATGGTTTAACTCTGCATGTAAATAAGTGTTGTTTAGGGATGGAAGCACTTTATCTTTAGTGGTGTCATGCGGAAAAAACATTTGGTTAATGCTATTGAGAAAATTAATGTTCCTCAGAATCAATAAGAGTTGCTATCAGTTCTGGAATAATGGAATTTTATGAATAATTTGTGGGGCGCCTTGCTTTGTAAAGGAAAACAGAGTTTTTGTCTTGAGCACTGATCACATACCGTTGTGTGAAAGTTTTGAGGAAAAGGGTCTAAATGTGAAATCTTCGAGAATAAGAAAATGGGTGACTGGATTGCAAGAAATCTGAGATTCACCATTTACCAGGAGTGCAAAACTTCACAACTTTTTTTTGTTACAACTCAATTTAGATGATGTTGGCAAATCTAATGTTAAAGAGTTGGGAGAAGATGAGGAAGTTTGTGTAAACGCTAATTGAGCCATCTTTGAAGAATTGTGGCGTTGAACTAGATAAAGATGAGGTGTTAACTTGGGAGGTCAGAACGATCAAACTAAAATTGTTATGGACTCATTTAAACCACTCTGGATGGCTAAAAACACTCTGTGTAAGATGGTTAACTGTTTTAGAGGTTACACACTAATCTCCCTCAAAACAAAACCACAGGGAGGACACCATAGAGTGAAAATGAAGGAGAGCTGGAGATTGGACTACTGGTGGCCTGTAGGAGCTCATTTAAATGATGCAAGAGGGGTAAAGAGCTCTAAGAGCGATAACATCTTAACATTTACTACACACGTACAGGGTGCCCGAAGCTTCCATGGCAAGACGTATCCCAGCATTTGATTGATCCCTTGCCTGGTGAAGTAACATTTTCCTATGTATTCGCCTTCACCAATTAGTTTTTTAGGTGGGCATAAATCAAATGGTTGTTTGACTTCACTTCGAATAAGACAAGTTTTTTCAGTAATCGGTAATCTTCAGTAAAGAAGGATATCCTAGTTTTATTTAGCCTCCAAGGAAAGAGGAATTTTGGGAAATTTGTGGGATTAGGCACGTCCAGAATGTAACAGAATTGGACTTAGTCACACTGTTAAAGAATCTATTTAGTGGTCTACAGAAACTGCTATCGTATGGAAAGTTGAACTCCAGATACTTGAAACTTATAGACTAGAGCCACATCAAACAACTGAAAGGGCACCTTTTGAGTTGTTAAGGTGTAAAAATCCCAACTGAAATGGACGCATCTCCAACTGGTGGCCCGGAAGGAGATGGAAGCGCAACTAATGTCTGAAGAGATACTCGAGGCGATTTGCATGCTTTTGAAGCAGGGTGGAGATGGTCGGGGTCTGGCAGCATACCGCCAGCTTACCATGATAAACTCTGAAAGTCAAAATACTGTGCAAGGTACTGGCCCGCACATGTCCCACCTTGTCCACAAGGACCAGTGCGGGTTCATCCCCGGCCGCAACACAGGAATGAATATTCAGCGCTCATCACGTGTCATGCACGAGGCACAGCACAGAAACAAGGAATTGAAGCTGGTATCCATCGACCATGAAAAAACATTTGATACAGTAGATTGAAGATATCTCCAGGAGATACTGAGGGTGTCAGGGTTCGGACCGCTGTTCTGTCGGTGAGTCTAGTTCTCTATACAGAGCAGTGCATCAGGTTTCGAGCGGGCCAAAGTCAGTCAGAGAATTGGACGTTCGAACGAGGAACTCAGCAGGGCTGCCCAGTAACACTGCTGCTTTCGCCCTGGCTACTGAGCCCATGGCGGTGTGGACCCGACATGACCTTGAGCAATGGGAAATACATATTGGGGAGAGGTCTCATCTCATATCTCTATATGCTGACGATGCTCTGTTCTATGTTGCACCCCCCTGTGCAGCAGTCCCTTGACTCTTGCAGCTTTTGAATGATTTTGCAGACTACTCTGGACTGCGCCTTAACAGGCGTAAGTCTCTGATCTTTCCGCTGGCAGGATTGACTACAATGCCCCTGGAGGACCTCCTGAGGTTCGGACAGCTTTGGGAGACTGGGCACTTTCGATATCTAGGTATACAGGTTGTGTACGCGGATACACAGTTATTACAACGGAATGTGACCGGAGTAATTGAATTCCTGAAGCAGTCAGTGGCCTTCTGGAACTCCCTGCTGCTCTCCCTTATGGGTAGAATTGCAGTTGCCAGGATGGTTGTTCTGCCACGTTGCCTATATGTGCTTCCGAACCCGTTGGGTGGTATCCCCATGGCAGTGTTTAGGCAGCTGAACTAAGTGTTGATGTCATACTGGGCGGGCAGGTGCAGCAGGGTAGCCCTGCATGTCTTAACGAGGTGGTATGGTGAGGGGGGAATCTAGAGGCATCCAGGGTCGACCTATATTACTATGCGGCACACCTGCAACATGCAGCCTGGTAGTTAAATACGGGGGAAAAAACTGGGAGAATAGTTTGCTCAGAGGGAGAGTACAGCATGGTAGTCTTTCCAGCGGTCCTGATGGAGGGGGCAGGTGCACCCGTAGACCTGCCACACGTGGTCAAAACAGACCACACGTCTGGCAAGCATTTGTGGAGCGCACACTCGGGCATGCGCCATTTCACCGGGAACTGAATATTTAGATTCTCGCCCCAGTGCTAAAAATAATGGAAATCATCTCATTTCAGGCATGGATGTAGGGGGGCTGCCAGGTGTTTGCTGACCTGTACCCCAATTAAACCTTTATTTCGTATGAGCAGGCGTGTGAGGGGGTCGGCTTGGGGCAGGCACAATACCTGCAGCATGCTGGCCTCACAGACTTGGCCAGGACGACATGGCCCACATACTGTAACGCACCCCCCCAGACGATCAAAACGCTCAATAGAATGCTTACATGTGGGAGTGAATGCCGGTTAATTTCATTATTGTACAAGGCAATGAAGGTGGACGCAATGGATCCACCTCCCAGGGCACGGACCGCGTGGGACGGAGATCTGCAGACACCCCCATGGGAGACAAGGCATGGAAGGCAGCGTGCGCTTCAACACACTCAGTATCCTGCAATGCACGCTTCAAGTTAATACACTAACTACCTGCACCGCGTGTACTTGACTCTGAAGAGTCTGATTCGCATAGATTCCGACTGCTCTGACATTTGCCCCAGATGAAGCAGGGAGGGGGTGTTTTTTTTTCATTTAGCCTGGGGGTGCCTGGAGGTACACCATTTCTGGGCACTTGTGGTTGAGCGATCGAGGGTGGGAACCGCCCTTCGGTGGAGGCAACCCTTCTGCACTGCCTGCTAGGATAAGTCACGAGACCTAGAAAACGCAAGATGCATTACAGATTATGGCAATTACTCCTGGTACTAGCAAGACGAAGAATTGCCATAGTATGGATGGGTAAGCGGTCCCCCCCTCAGTGGAGGATTGGTTGCAGGACGTGTGTGAGTGGTCGCTTGCGGAGGAGGTCCACATGGAAGCTTGTAGAAAGGATGAGAAATTGGATGAAGACAATGGAATGTGGAGGGAACTCTGCAGCGATCTCTTAACCACTGAGGTTGAGGGTCGATGAACCTGAAACGGATGCGAGTGATGGTGGGTCAGATATAGGGGGAGAGCGGAAGCTCATGATGCAATTGTGTTTAAGTCCCTTGATATACAATTGTTGGCACCTGCAATTGTCTGACTCCACTGTTTATGCATTCCACTATATCTTGTGCTAGAACTCATGTGGGTCGTCCGCTCGTACCTATACACCCACCGTGTTGTTCTTGTAAAATATAAAATTAAGGTTTGAAAAAGATGCATGCGAGCAAGGGCTTTCTTGTCCGAAACGCATCAGATTGCAGCTCTTAAATAAGAACAGTGCCTATATCTGGAGGATTTGTGTCGTCTTTGTTCGCCTCAGTCTGTGGATGTGCGGAGACTTCGTTTTTTATATTATATATATATATATATATATATTACACAACAGTAGTTTTTTTCCTTCTTCATATGGTATGTCCTAAGTGTTGATTTCTTACAGTGTTTTGTTTGATTTTAACAGCTTTGTTTCTATGGGCACATCTGTTTTTTTAACAGAAAATGTGTGGTATATTGAATTTACTTTAATATGAACCAAACTTGCCTGTAATAGCATTATAGATAGGTATGATTCATTCCCCCACTCAAATGTTTGAGTAGTCTGTTAGAATTCTGGAGGTGACAGTTAATTTAAGATAACACAGTAGCGGGGGTAACAGCACCACTTTGACTGGAGTCCCTCTTATTAGAGAGTTTGCGCTAAATTGACCCAAAGTGCAACAAACGACAAGTAAAGCTTTGGACCACATCACTTTTACAAGAACGGTCTCAAACAATTGATTCAAATCAGATTTTGGCCTACAACTTGTATTTTGCCCTCTGCAAAGTAAAACATAACGAAAGTGCTTAAATACGTGTAACTGTTCTTATGTAAAGCATTCTGACACTCGTTGGATGTGCCAATGCTTCATTAAACTTCAAAAATAAAGTTACAGAAACTTTAGTACGTTCCAACAGGAATAAATAAGAGCATTTCAGGGCCACATACTGAAAGCAGCACTATATTAAATGCAAAATACAATACAAGCAAGATTTGTGGGCATTGATGCACAGCATAAGTATAATTTGGTAAAGGAGAAAAGTACAATATGGCTGGTTATAGGCTTTTGGAGCGATTCAGGATAATACGCTTCGTGCTACTCTGGGAACAATCTAATGTTTCAGTCCAATGGTAATATGGGGCACACAGCTGTTTGAACAATCTACAGCCTCACAACAGGCGGGCAGAGTAGCAATAAACCGTTCACCGCCCCACACAGTATTTCTGCTTTGTTTGATACAACACTTGGTTAGTCATTTTGCTGTGTATAAACAATCCTCATCCAAACCATTTCAAGTACTAAAATAATCAACACGAAAATAAAGATCAACTCCTTTTCTTCTGAGCTGCTGGCTGGTGATTTGTCTCCATGTTACATCCCCTTCGAGGATAAGCGACTGCAAAGGAAAACAGCATTAACCCAGAATAAACAACTTTAAAAGTATTAACCATTTCACAGAATGGTCAAGAGCAATTTATCAATCCCTATTCATCAACCAAATAGAATTGAAAGCAACTTAGACATTATCTTAAGCACTTTGTTAAAGAAATGAAAATAACCTTTAAATTCTAGAAGTCCAGATTTTAATACACTAAATCCAAAATGATAAGTCACAAGCCTATCTGTTAGGGGAAGTATCTTTTTACAAGGCATGTCCACTGCAGAGCTCAACATGGGGACAGAAAAGGGAAAGAAGATGGTAAACAAGAGGACGGCAATCCACTGCTCCTCATAGGCGAAGTGTCTGTCAAAAGAGTTTGTGTGTATTTTGGTTTTACCTTTTACCTGGAGAGAGGCAATTGTTCCTCAGTACTTTAGATGGCTTGTTGTAACTGCTTCAAATTCCAGACTGTACATAAAAGGCTGACTTGCTGATCCTGCAGAGGTGGAAGTTTGAGAGCGGACGAAGGTGGAGGAATGGAATCAAAGGTACATCCCTTTAAACATAAGAATTCACATCTAGCACTTTACGTGTATAAGACTAATGGTAAGAGGCACTAACAACTGCACGGGTTATCTTCAGAGTGCACTATTGGGAAAATAACACACCAGCACTGTGCAGTGGCAAAATGAATTGATATGTACATGGTGAAAAAACTTTGCTCAGTGTAAGAAATGTATCAGTGCATTTGCTAGGAGAGTGAAAGGTAGACCCACCCAATCTTCCTTACCCCTCCAAAAACAAAGGATGCTCCATCTAGGCACAACATGTGACCACAAACCTGTTATTGCTGACCTTATGCTAGCTATAAAAAGATTATATAGGCTGACAAGCTCCAGAGTGGTTAAACTCTGGTAGGTTCAATGTGAAACACAAAAACTAAAAGACATGGAAAAGGCAAGTGGTAAACAAAGAGGGCAGCAGTTGTAGACAACATAACTAATTAAAACTATGTTCAACTTAAGAAATGGCATGGTTTTATTAAAGCATGTGAAAATGACAATTTGGAGCTGTACGGTAGCTGCAACTTTTTTTTTTTTAATTCTTCCAAGATCTTTCGCCATTTTGTCATTTTAAAAGGGGAGCCTGAAAAAAAACATGACAATACTAATTGTAAATGTTCCTCCCTTATCACTCATTTGTTTCCAATGCATGCTTGTACCACATTCAATTCCCAGATATTCCGCAGCAATGGCTAAATTCCAAACAGCATACACAGCTACACCAACAATGGGCAGAACTTGAAATTCTTCTGCAAGGCGGAGGTCTCTTTTCATGGGAGGGAGAGTGTGCCCTCCTCCCCAGCCCTTTTCCTTGTATATAATGGTTGGAATTTTCGGTCAATGTGACTAAATCGCGACACGGGGAGGAGAAACGGACATTCAGCTTCAGGTAGAAAGACTCAGCCGAAGTTGTGTAGCGATAATCTAAACATGTCATTGGTGCAAATCCAGTTGTTGTCCACATTCTTCAGAATAAACACCTGATGAAAGCCCATGACTGGGTCCTCATCAACCTGAAGGGACACACAAGCAAAAAAATATTTTAACAAATGATTAAAAAGCTCTAATTACTCTTTTTGAATATGTGTGTTCGTGCGACAGACGTTCAAAGTGCAGCAAAAGGTCTGTTTTAAAAAGCGAACAGGCACAACAACCATTTAAGAACTTTGCAGAGCTGATATCTTTACAGAGCACTCCCATGCGCATCTATTCTGAGCTAAGTGCTCACCTGAGGAAGCATTTAGATGAAGCATTGGGAGTATTAATAAATGTTTTCCCATCTTTCTGTCCAACTGCCTAAACATACATTTCCACATTGTGTTACTACATTACACAGAACGTGAAAAATAAATGCTATTATACAGTGTGTGCACTAACAATTTCTACAACAACCTACACAACTGACGTTAAGAAATTTTATTCAACAACGTCGACCTGTCAGACCTTTTGTGCAGCACGCAATTTAGACACATGGTTGCAACCGCTAGTGCCCAATGACTAATTTGCTCCATCCTCTTGGGGACGCTAAAGATAGATGGAGCAGGTAGAATCTAAATCTGGCAAGTAAAAAATGAGTAGTACAAGTGGTCTCTAATGTAAGGTAGGGTTCCATTGGTTGAACCGTTTTCAGCAAGATAAGCCCTCGAACTGTAGATTTCTGTAATTCCGGATATCCCCCATCTAATAACCTTTGCCTTAAAATGTTTTCTTTAACCCACTTTCGGCCTGCCTCGACCAATTCCCCAGGGTTAGTATATAGATCTGCCCTCCCAATGCTCCGGAAAGACTGTTTGATGTATTTAAGCCATGGTATACATAAGCATTGCCAAGGGAGATACAGTCCCACAAAGTTTCCCCGTTCAATTTAGTTTCAGATCTTGTCCATATGTTTACACAGCAGCGAAGGGGACGGAGGGCCACTATGTCAGAGATAACTTGCTCCCAAGAGCCTCAGGAACAATAAATAATGGAATATATTTAGGAATGCATAAAAAGCACCTACAAAATTTGTTTACAATAATCTTTGTTAAATTTTGGCATACACCCATATATCACAGCTATAAGAGACTTTAGGAACATATTTTGCCTGATCTATCTGCACGAATGCCTTTAATAGCCTCCTACCTAATCTGGAAGCAAAGCTAAATACTGCTGCGTTGGCCCTTATAAACATATTTTTTAAACTTGTATCGGTGATTTCCAACACTTCAGAATCAAACAAAATTTCCAGATAAGGAACTACCCTCACCTTTGACACGGTATGTGCCACCACTTGGAAAGTTTTAGACTTAGTTGAGTGAGGTCCAGCCACCACTGCAAAAAGCTTTATTAAAATTGACAGCGAGGTCCAGCTAATCCATGAATGCTACAAATGATTCCAGTAGGATTTGCACACCCCTTGCTGTCTTAGCCATCTAGGGGCAGTTGCCACTTGCACCTGTTCTAATCCATTTATGTAAAAAAGTAAATAAAGGAGCTAGAATGCTCCCTTGCTAGATCCCTCTACGAGTTTTAAATGGGCGAGTGCAGATGGAATCATTGGAATATCAGGCTGCCGCCAATGTTTCAGCATGGAGATTCCTCAAGAAGTGAACAATGTCCGGATCCACCCCATGGTTAAAAGGGTTTTGCCATAGATTGTCCCGGCTCACTCTATCGAAGGCCATTGCAAGGTTCATAAAGGCAATGTGTATAGCACAAGAGCAAGTCACTGTATATTTGTTTATAACCATGTAAAGTTTCAGACACTGATCAATGGTGGACCTGCCGTCTCTAAACCATATTGCAGATCAGACAGGATATCATTTTCATCTGCCCAAGTGGTCAGTTTGTCTAAAAAGACCCACCCAAAGACCTTTACACCCCTCACCTCGAGTCATTTAAGGATATTGGTCTATAACACTGAGGATTGTCCTTATCACCCTTCCTTAAGACCGTAACTATGATGTAAGTAGACCAGGAATGGGGAGGTCCTTCCCTGGCGGTGGCATTTAAAGTCTAAGTTAGTACTGGGGCCCATGTCTTAATATCACTTATATACAGATCAGGCAGGATCCCAGCTGGGCCAGAAGCCTTGCTTAGTCTAGCCCAGTATATCCCTTCCAAATTCTTCTGGGGAAAATATAAGATTAGAAGTCCCCTCCATGGTCAACATAGAATCTGGGTCAGAGACCACACAATTAGAAATCCATTCAATGTGAGAAACACATCTGTCTGGAGTAATGTGATGATAAAGACAGTGTCATCTGGGGCAGGGCAGGTTGATAATGCCCCAATATATGGGACTATTCCTCAGACAATTTAGTTTGAAACAAATTATCCCACGCTTCATCTTTAATAGCATTCTTTCGTCTGCTAAGTTCAAGTGTAATTAGTTTGGCTGATTGCTATCCGTGCAGTATCTCTAGGCTTAGTTTTCTGGACTCTCTGTACTCTTCTGGGTGCTTGAGAACACCATGCATCAAACCATTTAGGTGTGAGATTAGACTAAAATGCTTGTGGCAGACTGAGGAGATCAGAAGCTTTTTGAGAAATACACGAGAAAGCCCTTAAAACCTCACTATGAGAGGACTCCATGTTTGAACGAACAGAAAACTCAGTTACACATCTAGACAACAGGGTCCTCTTAAAAACCTCACAAGCCACCTGTGTCCATTTAAGTCTTCTACCCAGATGGATCAATACCCACTCTCACTATTGTTCCATTGTGGTTCCTCGATAACTGCCCACGGCCAAGCAAAAAAAAAAAAAAGAGGCATACTGGATTGTGATCACTAAACGGGCTCTGTGGAATCGTATCATTGATCTTTAGGAATAAGGAAGCAGAGACAAATAATAGAGGCACAGCCCCACACAGTGAAAGTTGGAGGACCCCAGGAAAACTCAGAGGAAACCATTTTATCAATGGAGTAAACAATACTGAAGCTGTTTATAATGGAATTTAACAAATACCTTTCCCTAGTATGTTCCATATGAAGGCCCTCTAGGGACATACATCTCACAACCTTTTTTGATGTCTGGGGACTGCTACACAAATGAGTATTAAAATTCCTCCCCTACCAAGATTATATTAGCAGCTGTCTCTTTCCCCCCATCAAGCTTCCTTATAAAAGAACCCACAGCATAAAGATTGACAAAGTCATGCAAGGAAGTATTACCATTTTAATAATTCAACAAAATTCATTTTGGTGCTCCAGTAATAGAAATGCTCAATGCCTGCAAAGTAGAAACGCCTGTAAATCGCTCCTCAATCTCCACAAACCCCGTCTACCACAACCAATTAGCGACCACCCAAACCATCACCACTTGGTCACCACTCACCGCCCTGACCACCTCAGCTATCATGTCTTCCATCCACGCCGAGGCGCCCACCGACCCCTGCCCCCACCACCTCTATAAGCTTCCATCAAAACAAATCAGCACGCAACTTACCAGCATCCACAACACCTCCATCTCCACAGCAACCTTCACAAACAAATGGAAACACACAAACGTCAGACCTCTCCTAAAGAAAGCCTTTGCTGACCCAAACAATCTAAAAAAATTATTGTTTGGTCTCCCTGCTCCCCTACCTGGCCAACGTTTGAGAACGCCATCAAGCATCAGCTCAACGGATGCTTGGAACAAAACCACCTACTAGACGTCTCTCAATCAGGATACGGTGCCAACCTCAGCATCGAGACCTCTGCTGATTTCTGCCACAGACTACATCAGAATACTCCTCAACCGTGGCCTTGATCCACAACCTCTCCGCAGCATTCAACACAGCCTCACACAACACCCTCACCAACTGCGAATAGAGAAAGGAGAGCTCTCCGACTTAAAGAAAAAAATTGGAGACAGCACCCCTCAGCTCCCCAGCTGAAACTTCTCCGTCTGGCCAGAAATACTTACAAGAACTGGAAAACGCCAAGAACAGCCCCCACAAACTCTTTGAAATAGTCAAACTTCAATCAAACAAACTAGCTAAGTCATCCAAAGAAACTACAAAATCCCTAATAACCTGTAATGAGTTCTCCTTCTTTACAACCAAAATTAACTCCCTAGGTAACAAACTTAATGCCACCTCAAACGTCCCTCCTCCTCCTACCGGGACCCATCTCACATCTCTTCCACCCTGGCAACACCCAAGAACAAAGCTCACTGGTCCAACTTCACTCTATATGATGACCATTCCATCTCGAAAATTCTTTCATCCTTAAAACCGAATATCCACTTCAACGACCCTCTCCCCGCCAACTGCTTGGCAACGACCTCCATACTCATCGTTCCCATTTGGACTACTATTATCAACACCTCCCTTCTTCAAGGTTCTATACTCGACTCCCTGAAAACCAGGCAAGTCATCCTCGTCCTAAAAAAAAAAAAAACTCCGAATCCGGCAATTCCTGACAGCTTCAGACCAATTTCCAATATTCCTCTTCAAGCGAAAGTCCTGGAGAAATGTGTGCAGCTACAACTAAGCCAACATATCGCTAATTTCAACTTGCTTGACGAATTCCAATCAGGGGTCTGGCCTGGGCATAGCACTGAAACCACTATTTTTCACATCATAGATGATGCTCTCCAAGCTCTTGACCAAGGCAATACCTGTCTTTTGATCCTCCTGGATCTTTCGTCAGCATTCGACACAGTCAACCAAGAGAAACTTCTTGAACTCAAACACAGGATGGGTCTAGGAGGCATCGTCATTAAATGGTTTGGTTCCTTCCTTCAGAACCGCACCCAGAGATATAGTCAACAGCAACCTATCTGCGCCTTCCCCGATATCTATTGATGTACCTCAAGGCTCTACTCTGTCCCCTACCCTCTTCAATCTCTACGTTGAACCATTAGCTGCAATTCTTTGCACGGCCAACATCTCCTTCCACATGTACGCCGAGGATACTCAGATTTACATCAAAATCTCTTCTCTAGAGGAGATTACCTATCTGAATGACGCCCTGAAACTGTTTAATGGCTCGCCAACTACCAGCTCAAACTGAATGCCCAAAAAACGGTGTTCCTTCTCATCCCCCCCTAAAAACTCCAATTACATCCTAAAATGGATTAACTCGATCACAGCACTTAACTGCACACAGACCATAGTGGATTCTTCTAAATCTCTCGGTATAACCTTGGAAAGCAACCTGAATATGCGTGAACACAACTCTATGACCAAAACTGCCAGGTTCCACCTGAGCTACTTGAGAAAACTAAAATCGTTCCTTGAAACCGCGGACCTAAAAACCGCAGTTCAGGCATCAGTCATCTCAAGAACTGAATATGGCTGCTCGACCCTATCTGGCCTACCAAAGACTTCCACAGCCCCTCTAAAAGCTTGCCTCAAAGCAGCAGCTAGAGTTATCGGGCTCTAAAACATTTGCCCACATTTTACCACTTCTGAAGGCCTTGAACTGGCTTCCTCTTGAAGCCAGAATCCAGCTCAAGCTGGCCTGTATCACACACAAAGCCTTGTACACGAACTTCCCGGCATATCTCGCCCAGACAATTGCAGAATCTGGGGGATTCATAAACTCCTGGTCCGCCAGAGACAGTGTGCTCCAGCCTGCCCGCTTCCGCAAGGAAAAAACAAATGACCAAGCTTTCCCTGGGACTGCACCAAGAATCTGGAACTCGCTACCATCCTCCATCAGAAAATACCTTCTCTGTCAATCTTCAAAAAGGAAGCTAAAACCTTCCTAATGAGCAAATTCCTCCAATAACTCCTTTGTCGCGCATACTGCCTTTTGTCACGGGCCTTGGTTCTGTGCATAATTTCCTGTACTGCTTGGCCCTTTCCATGTACCAATTCTCACTCCTTTTACAATTGCTGGTTTTCTCTTTTTATCGCCGACATGTCGCTCTACTGATTATGATACTGAAATGATTATTGTATATGACTCTGGCTTTGTCCTAATGTAGTCAATTCCCTAATCCCCATTCTTGTGTTTTGCCTGTGCCTAACCTGTACATAACGTGCTATCCCTGTAAAGCACTCTGATACCCTAACGGGTCACGTTCGCGCTCTATAAAACGTGAAATAAATAATAAAAACAGACTTCACAACTTAGGCATACTGAAAAACGCCATCAAGTGGATTGCCTACTTCCTTACCGGACGCACAGAGCATCAGAATGCCTCCCTTCTCTGCACCCAAGGACATCACATGAGGCAGGCCATAAGGATCCTCCCTCAGCCCCACCCTGTTCAACATCTACATGACCTCCCTCGCAGACGTCGTTAAACGCTACACACTCAATAATCTCCTACGCAGATGACACTCAACTAGTACTTTAGCTCACTGAGGACCCTTCCAATCTCAAACCCAACTTCTGCACTGCCATGACCATTGTTGCCGAATGGATTTGAGACAACTGCCTCAAACTAAACTCCGACAAAACGGAAGTACTGATCTTAGAGAACACCACCTCCACATGGGACCACAGCAGGTGGCCTGCAGAACTCTAACCCACACAAACCACCCACACACACAACCTCAGCATCATCCTCGACAGCCAACTGACCATGAAACGTCAAGTTAATACAGTCACATGTTTCTCAGAATCATATGATGGATCCCAACCAGCACCAGAAAGATAGTCATTCAGGCCCCCGTCACAAGCTGACTCGACTTTGGCCACGCTCTCTACGCTGGCATCTTTAATCAGATCCTCAGAAGACTCCAGACCATGCAGAACGCTGCAGCCAGACTCATCCTGGACCTCCCCAAGCAAACCTACATCACTACCCACCCGGAGACCTCCACTGGCTCCCAGTCCAGAAAATATGACATTTCAAGCTCCTCACACACAGCCCTCCACAGCCTATGACCTGCCTACCTCAACCATCGACGGAACTTCCACCAACCTGCTAGACACAAGCACTTCCCCTCACTTGCCCCTGCATACACCCCGCACATCCGTCACAAATGTAGCGGTGGCCTTCCTTCTCCTACCAAGACCTTGAATGACCTCCTCCTCCAGCTCCGCACAGCCCCCTCGCTGGCAGACTTCATAAAGAGAATGAAGACCTGGCTCTTCGACTGAGGTAACGTCCATATACCCCTAGGGGCGACAGTGCTGCGATTTACAAATGCTGATTGACTGATTAAGGCCAAAGGAATGAAGACAGCCAAGCCTCTTATGGCCCTGCCAGAGTGCGACTCGATTGCAGGTACAAAGAAGGACTTATACCCTTTCAAAAAAAAGCAGTTTGTTATAAACCATGTCTTATGTCACAAATCAAGCTATAACTCATAATTAAATAAGACAATTCATGCCCTCCATCTTGCTTGCAAAACCTGCAACGTTCCAACTTGTAACTTCTAGCCCCTGTGACCTAGTTGCAGAGTAACCACCAGAGCTAGGAGTGGCATGGGCCTGGATAACTTCACAGGTGGATTCTTGGGAGTTGAGCTATCTTTGGGTTTAGAACAGTTAGAGTTTTTCAAGGTTGAGTGTTCTTGAAATTTGCTCTCCATGTTTTGCCCACCATGTTGTCATACTGAGCACTCTTAATGTAAGAGTTTTGCATTCAATGTCTGCTGGTTTTCACTAAAATCACTCTCCAGGGAAACGGTTTGGAATAAATGGGGTGAATTAATAGCTCCTTTAAGAAAATATATTTAATGAGCATTTAGGATCCGTCCTATTAATTAAACCTCAGATTTTGGGGTCATATGCAATTTGACACTAAATGAAGCTTTGACTAATCTATGTGGTTGGAAAAATAATTTAGGTTTTCTTATGAACTTAAAATTGCACTGGATGTAACTTACAGTATGGCTATGGCACACTTAGCTTCCCAGAAAACATTTTAGATACTTTGATTCACAATCAAAAGAAAATAACCTTTTCTAGGTTTTCATTCCTCAGTCCGTAGTCCCTGGGTTTCTCTTAGTATGCCATACACGGATCATAACTTAGATCTACTAAAATTATCTGTTATTTTACAGTGTCCCTGTAGTACGTTTAGTTGCACAGTTGACAAACAGAACTGAATCATCTACAGGTTGTAATAACCAGACTGGAAACATCCTATGGGCTTAAGCGACTTTTATAACTTCATACTTCCCATTTAAAGACAGGTAAATGAGAAACCAGGCAAGGAAGCACCTTTGTTCAAGCCATCTTATTTTGGGTGAACTGCTGGCTCAACGTCCCATCATATACAGCACCGGTTTGCGAGCTGGTGTTTGGGGGGAAAAAATTTGATAATTATTAAGAGGTGATTTTCTCACTGGAAAGCAAATTCAATCAAATTCAGGTATACAACCTATCTGCCTGACTATACTTAAGGGTTGTACGATTATACACCCATATCTGAATTACTCTGGAGGAACTGGGAGTCCTAGTTAATGAGGTTCCGGATGGTTCTCTCAGTCCAGTTTTGAATGCTTTCAGCATCAATTTGCAGTACGCCTGAACTTCTGTGCATGGGGAGCTTGTCTAGGTGTAGCGGGGGAAGAGTGCTGGAGGGTATGGAGTATTTCTGGTCATTAAAGCTGGTCAAGGGCGACATGCTTGAGAAAACATGTTCACAGTAGTTAATAGATGACCAGCTCAGGTGAGTCTGTGAAGAAATGTATTGGAATCCAACAAAATAAAAATCTACCAGAATGAACCACAGTTTGCTCATCTATAGCACGAGCCTTCAGAGAGAATAATTACTGATGTTTTAAACTGCACGAATACGTAATCTTGGAGGATCACCTCACAGATTATTAATGGACCTTGCAATACTCACAAGTGACCTATGGTTCTTGCTATCTTAGGCACAAGTACTATGATTTTAATTTCTTGAACAACTTGGATTACAACCATGTGTTCCTGAAACAGCTTAGAGCTGAAGAATATTGGGTAACCTCAGATGGATAATAATCAAAATAGTCCATATCATCCTACAGTAACTCTAGTCCAGAAAGCCACTGATAACCAAGGGAGAAGCATTATTCTGCAAGTATCTACTAAAGTGTAAAATTCTGTGTAATGTGTGTCAGATGGGTGCACCTTTGGAGCTTAACTACTGGTAAATCTAGGTTCTTTTCCTCAACAATGATTTGTGAAGGAGACTTTAATATTCGAGATGGATCGCTAGTCTAAGTACGGAGACTGAATGTTCTTTATCCTGTAAGCATCAGTTTGTGGCATGAAGTGCTATAAAACCACATGTTCTGCATACTTCTGCAGTCTAGTGTTGACCTGGGATGTGCACAACTTGCATACTGACTTCCTAGAACTGGTAATGCGGAGGGGCATCAGCTCCATTGTTAGATTGTTTTCTGCACAGCGGATGAAGATGGAGAATAGAAAAGCAGAAGAGGATGACCATGCACAAGAAAAGGAAAGAGAAAGAAAAGTATCTGCAACTGCCAGAGGATTCTGGTGAGAAGGGTGGGCACATGTAAATCTACAGCACTACATGAAACAAACAGATGCTTACAGGGTAAGAAACATTTTTAGTTCATGGCATGTGATACATATACTCTGCATAAACTGAAAGCAGTTCTCCCCTAAGCATTGGCTAGCTGGAGGGAGTTGCATGTGATTGAAAAAGTGTACATGAGACAGCTTGTCTAACATTTGCTTGATGGCGTGCTAAAGCATCCGCACAGTAGCGCTTAGTGAATGTGTGTGGCATGGACCAAGTAGCTGCTTTACGTATGTAAGCTATGGGAATTTTAAGAATGAAACCAAGGAGGCCACTTTTTTTGCAGGTAGACTGGGGCCTGGGCCAGGCAGACCATTGCCTCTTGGCTTTGGCGTAGCAAGTCTGAATGCACTTGACCAGCCACCTGACTATGCCGCTTTGGAGAGAGCACAGCCTTTGTGTGGCTTAGTGAAAGACAGTTGTCGCGTCTTGCGAAGGAGCTTTGCCCTATCAGTGTAGTACATGAGGGCTCTTTGGACATCCATGGTGTGAAAAGCCCTCTCTGCTACAGAGTCTGGGTGAGGCAAGAACAGGAAATCAATAGTGTGATTAATACTGAAGGAGGATACCACTTGAGGAAGGAACATTGGATCATTCCTATGAACACCTATCATTGTGCACCTAAAAAAAAGGTTCTTGGAGAGTAAGAGCTTGAAGCTCACTCACACTCCTGAGGCACCTTATGTAAACTAGGAAGGCCACCTTCCACGAATAACGGAGAGTACACTAATGAAAGGGCTTGAAAGGAGGGCCCATGATTCAAGTTAGGACAAACGTGAGGTTCTAGCCACAGGATTTGGTTACCTGGGTGGAATAACCAGTTTAACTTCCTCATAAATGCTTTGATGACTGGGACCCTGAAAAACGAAGAATGTTCTCTATTGTGAAGGTAAACGGCAGCTGAGTGGAGAAGGATAGATGTGCAGACAAAGCCTGAAGTCTGCGAAAGAAGAAGGTAGCATACTACATGTTTAAATGTGTTTGAGAAAGTAGCAATGGACACCTTTTCCTCCTGGATGCATAGCAGGTCCATGTAGTGGGTCTGCAGACCTTCTTAAGCATGAACACACATTAAAGTGGCGGACTGAGGTAGCCAAACTTCAGGAGCCGAATCGCAAGATTGAGCTGCCTGGGGTTTGGGTGCCTAATGGTGCCCTGCTTTCAGGGTTAGGTGTTGCGTGGTTAGGCAAGGGCAGTTTCAGGAGGGGGGAGGGGGAATGACACACTAGGGAAAGTTTGGGAAGGGTGGCGAACCAGGGTTGTCCAGCCCACATGGCTGTCACCAGGATGAGTGATGGATGTTTGCCAAAGCTTTTAGACATTGAAGGGAAGGAGTGGGAGAGGAGGACAAGTTCATCCATAATGCATTGCGCATAGTCCATGGGTATGGAAACCTGGAGGAGAAGCTCAAGCGTTTTGCATTTTCTGCGGCAGTGAAAAGGTCTTCGTTGGGAATGCCGGAAGTACGGGAGTAGGACTTGTGGGTGAATTTCTCACTCAAGTACTTGCTGCCTCATCCTGCTGAGCAGGTCTGCAAAATCTTTGTCTACTTCCGCTAGGTACTCTGCCAGTAGATGTAGCTTGTGGTTGAGTGCCCACCACCAAAAGCTGGTAGCTGTAGTAAGTGTGTGTGGCCTTGTTTCTGGAGATCGTACATAGCAGTCATCATCCTGTGAGGGAAGTGTCCATTGTGAGAAATTGGCCTGGTATATGCTGTCCCCTAATTAAAGGGGGCACCTTGTACCAGTCCAAACAACCCTTATTGATGATTAGGTTAAAGACCACCTTTATTGAAAGCTATCCTTCTGGTAGCTATGTAGAGCAGCCTTCAGGCTAAGTCTCGAAGGAATGTAAAGCAGCTTGGTTTACCAGATTATAACCTCCTGAATGACTAAATGAAAGGAGAACCACACAAGGAATATATAAAATATATGTATTTATTTCGAAACACTCTACTAACCTCTTCATGAGATTAGAGAACAAGATACACAATATTGGAGTACTAGAACGACAGTAAATAGCACAATTCTCAGTGGGCCCCCCATGGGGAGACCAAACCATACAATAAGAAAGTGGTATAACAACCATGACTTGTCGGGGTTGGAGACCAACAAGACTTGGCAACTGCAACCCACGCGATGAGAGTAAAGATGCTTCGGTGTGGTACAGCAAGGTCCTGGGGACTCCCCAAGCAATGGTGTGTCAGGGCACGTCTGGAACAACCAGGTAAGCCCTTTGAAAGTTAAAGTACCCCTCTCAGGGACCCACAGGTCGACAGACCAAGGATCACGAAGGGACCTCGAGAGGAAACACAAAATACCAGCCCACGGAACACTTGTGGAGTGTAGGCCAATACTCTTCGGTGGAATCACTGCTTGGGGTTGGGACTATAGGTAGTCCAAAGCACAGCCTCCGGGATCGCCAAAAAGCATATGCTGCTGCATATGCGCATGGTGTACAGGGGTTCGGGTTGCACAGTCCCCACAAGGGCTTTGGGTCTCAGATTTACTGAGAACACTGATCGGCCTCGGGGTAGCTTGGGAACCCACCTACTGTGTTGCAAAATCTTCGAAGTCCGTCGGGAGCTGCGTAGAGGCAAACCTGTCAGATGCGTTGAGGTGCCTGCCTTGTAGGGGAGTAACACGTTTACTACAAGGGAGACTCTTCGGTTGTCCAAAAAAGCATAGATCGTCGAAGGATACGTGGTTTCTGTAGCAGAGTTTAGTACAGGCAATATCTAAAGTCCTGTAGCCAGGGGTTCCTACTTTATACCTAAGGAAGGAGTGGGACAAACTCTGGGGACCCACCTATGGGAGGGTCAGGACAGAGGGGTGGCTACACCAATGTCCTTTGTCCAGTTTCGTGCCTGAGCAGGGGCGGATAGCCCCTGCAACCGGTTTAAGCTGGACTATGGGACTCCAAATGTGCCCCCAGTGCAGACATCAAAGCACTTCGAGTGCACCCACCCAGCCCCAATACACTAAAGACTGTCTGGGAGGTGGTCACACCTCCCTGTGACAGGAAACCTATTGTCCAGCCGTCCCCTGCCAGAGTTTCGTCCAGCAGCAGGAGGGCACTCATGTCTGTGGCTAGCAGCATCCATTTTGTGATGCCAGGGCTTACATAGCTGGTACCAGGTCTACCGGTGCGGTCATATTTCTCCCTCTAATAGGGTGGAATCATACCTCCCACACCAGTTACTGGTGTGGAGGTATCATTCCAAGGTGTTTGACACCAAACACAACATGTTTCTATGCAGCCATTCCAAAGTTAGCATTCACCGCGTGGTTATAATGCACTTAAGAGTAAATGGTATGGCCGCATCACAAACAACCCCGGAACAGAGGTTCCGAAGGCTGCAGAGGGGCTCTGCTCATGCAGGTGCACCCTCTCACATAAAACACAGCACCCTGCCTTCAGGATTAATAAGGCCCGCCATAGGGGTGACTGATAGGTTTATATGTGCAGTGTTATGGATAGATATAGTGAACCTCTATCTAAGTAAGGGGTGCATGCACCACCTTACACAGGCTGCTGTAGCAGACCTGTTGTGTCATTTTGAATGGTCTCCCAGGGGTGGCATATTACATGCTGCAGCCCCTGAGAGGCCTCAGGGGTACCTATGCCCTAGGTACATAGTATACAATATACTAGGGATTTATAAGGGTACCCCAGAATCCAATCTGAAGTGTACCTAAAGTACATGCAATCAATTTAAAGAGAAAGCAGCTAGGCTGGGGTCCTGGATAGCAGAATCCCAGCCAGACTAAGTCGAAAACAGTGAAACATCAGCAAAAAGTGGGGGTAACTATAAGAAGCAGATCCTACTCTCCTACATCCGTCATGATGGTTGGTCACTTGTGGGAATAGGTCGAGGAAGGGCCAGCCCCGCAAAAGATTGTCGCAGTTTCACCACTGCAGAGAGCGATGGATGCTAGACAATATTGCAGGAGGCCATCATGCAGAGGAGGCACATAAAACTGTCCTGACCATTAAGTGGGGATCTAGCTGAAAAAGAGGCAATAACACCTGAAAAGCTGGAACCCACGCCTGCCTGGGGTATACTTTCCTAGTGGCAGAGTTCAGAACAGCTCCTTGGAAAGGATGTATCTGAAGGAGGGACTTGACTACGTTGATGGTGAAACCCAGATTGTGCAACAGGTGGTCTGGGTATGTGCCGAGCACTGTTTGTTTGCACTCTTGATCAGTCAGTTGTCCAAATAAGGAAACACGTGGACGCCGCCACTTGTGAGATAAGAGGCTACCACATCAAAATAGTTTGCGAACACCCACGGGGCTGTAGGGACTCTGAAGGGCAGCACTTTTAATTGAAAATGCAGGCCACAAACCACAGGTGCCGGAAGTGTGCAGAGTGGATTGGGATGTGGAAAGAGGCTTCCTTCAGGTAGTGTGGTCAGGAAGACGCCTTGCTGCAATACAGGGATGACATCCTGGAGCACGACCATGTGGAAATGCTTTGACAGGATGCATTTGTTGCGGGACCAGAGGTCAAGTATAGGCCAGAGTGTTCCACCCCTTTGCCGTGCCGGTTTGGCAGCACAGGCTGCAGTGTTACGGGGGAGAGAATATTTTTGTGCGGAGGGATGTTTGGTAGTGTTGCAGCGTGCTCTAAGCAGTAACCCTGCCTGATGACGAAAACACACTGATCGGATGGGATCTTTTTCCAACGTGAAAGAAACACCATGTAGATGGGTGTTTGCTGTTGCTGCTGCCTCTGGCAGGAAGCCAATTAATCCGGCGAGGAACTCTTAATACCCCCTTTGAAATGTGACCTATGAAAGGAACCCTGAGGAGAATTGGTTTGGAGGGTCCCAATTGCCTTGGCTACGTCCTTTAAAGTTTTCTCCAGCATATGATCAACCTTCGATCCAAAGAGGTGCACCTCATCAAAGGGCAGGGTGGAGAAGATTCTGTTGCACCTCCGGCTTAAAGTCGGAAACGAGCGGCCCAGCATTGTGCCTAATGAGGACACTTGGGTATGCCCCGCTGCTGCAGTATACGATGCATTTAAGTCTCACCTAATTGTGGTATTGGAGATGACCTTATCTTCAGAAGCGACCTCATGGCCTTGTTTCTTATACTTATCCGGGAGATGCTGGAAAAGCTTCTCTATCTTGTCTCAGTGGGATCCATTTAGAGAGCAGTCCAATGGATTTGGCAAGCCTCCAGTTAGTTACCGATTGGGCAGTGACCGGCTTACCAGGTGGGTCAATCGTTCTGCTCTTATCTGGCGAAGGTGCGTCGAAAGTGCTCTAGGCATTTGCATGTTGCATCCATCACTAAAGAGTTCGGTGGTGTTGGCCCCAGATGTAGGAGGGCGAGGGCATGTGTGTTTTATATATATTCACTGAAAAAAATAAAGGTTACAGGACGTTTTAGTTAGGCTCCAATTTCTCATACAAAACCAGTGAAATTCAGCAGTTCTAGTTACCTAAGCTAACTATAATTAACACCCCTGCAATTCACTGCGTATGACCGCACATATTATATCGCTGATGACATGGGTCAGTGACATCACTGATGGCATTGCTGATAGCATTATCCAGTGAGTGTTTTCTAAAGGTTTGAGTGTTAAACATATATACCCAAGATACTACAAAAGTTAAAATAGCATACTTTCTGTACTGCTACTGACACTATTTCTAACATATATTATGACTGTGTGTACCAGTGTGAGAGTAGTATCTGAGTGGCTGTAGGAGTGAGACTGGCTGGGAGTGTGGTAGTATGGGTGAGTGGTTGTATTGGTAGCTGTATGGGCGGGCGAGTGGCTGTGCGAGCGGGCGAGCGACTGTGCGGGCGGGTGGCTGTGCGGGCGGGCGGCTGTGCGGGCGGGCGGCTGGGCGAGTGGTAGAGTGAGCGTCTGGGCGAGAGGGAGAGTGAGTGGCTGGGCGAGAGGGAGAGTGAGTGGCTGGGCGAGAGGGAGAGTGAGTGGCTGGGCGAGAGGGAGAGTGAGTGGCTGGGCGAGAGGGAGAGTGAGTGGCTGGGCGAGAGGGAGAGTGAGTGGCTGGGCGAGAGGGAGAGTGAGTGGCTGGGCGAGAGGGAGTGGCTGGGCGAGAGGGAGAGGGAGTGGCTGTGCGAGTGGGAGAGGGAGTGGCTGTGCGAGTGGGAGAGGGAGTGGCTGTGCGAGTGGGAGAGGGAGTGGCTGTGCGAGTTGGAGAGTGAGTGGATGTGCGAGTTGGAGAGTGAGTGGCTGTGCGAGTGGGAGAGGGAGTGGCTGTGCGAGTGGGAGAGGGAGTGGATGGCTGTGCGAGTGAGTGGCTGTACGAGTGGGTATGTGAATGGCTTTGCCAGTGGCTGAGTGAGTAGCTGTGCGAGTAAGTAGGTGTGGGAGTGGGTGAATGAGTGAGTGAGTGGGTGGGTGCGAGTGACTCAGTAAGTTGATGTGTGAGTACTTGTATGGTCTGTGAATGGGTAAATGTGAGAGGTTTTATAGGTGTGAGTGATTCCATGGAAGTCAATGGCATCGTCATGAGTGATATAATATGTGAAGTCATAAGCAGTGCACTGCGGGGGTCAAGTTATAGTTAGTTCAGGTAACTAGAACTGCTCAATTTCTATGGTTTTGAACAAGTAAAGTCTGGGCCAAACTAGAACGTCCCTATCACTTTTTATTTTTGTCAGTGAATTTCTACTTTAAAAAATTGTTATTTCCTAAATAGAACGTCCTGTAACCTTTGGTTTTTTAGGTGAATTTCTAAGGCTAAAAAAAATAAATATATATACACACAAGACAGAAAAGAAGTGGAGAACTTTGGGTAGTGCCCAAGTTTAGGTGGAGAACAGCTCCTGTATAGAGCAACCTACAACACTCAAACTTTGTTCACCTCAAATGTCAGCTTTACTATCAAAGTTTTTAAGGGTAGGATTAGCGTGTGCTTTTTGACGAATTGTAATGAAATTTTACAAACTATTGTACTGCTTTGTCTAGTTCTCCTTGGAAAGTTTCGGGGAGAACTGTTAAACAAAGGCAGAGAAAAAGGTGGAGTCAAAAAATGTGTTTCCCATTCAATTTCCCGTAGGGATTTTAGACACTTCTAAAGCCCGAACCATTAGACCGAAATTGGCAGAAAGGTGGCTTTTGCTCCAAAAAGAACCCTTTTTGTGATAATGGAAACTAGGTCCTAACTATAACTACCTACTGGGGGTGGATGAGTGGGTGGATCATGCCATGGGTCTGTGAGTGAGTGCATGAGTATCTCAGTAGATCTGTGAGTGGGTGTACAAGTCCGAGAGTGAGTGTGTGGATCTGTGCGCAAGTGTGTCTGAGTGACTGCATAACTCTTTGAGTGGGTCTGTGAGTGGGTCCACAAGTGTGTGTGGGTTTGTGAGTGGGTGTGTGCGTGGGTGCATGATTGGGTCTGTGAGTGGGTGCATGAATATTTGAGCGGGTCTGTTAATGGGAGCAGGAGTCTCTGAAGTCGGTGAGAGGGTGTATCAGTCTTTAAGGGGGTCTGAGAGGGGGTGCATGAGTGGGTCTGGGAGTGCATGAATGAATCTGAGTGCATCTATAAGTGGGTATATGAGTCTCAGTGGGTCTGTGAGAGAGAAGGTACGCAAGTCTCCGTGGGGGAGTGTATATGTGTGTGCCTCTCAGTGGCCTTTGAGTCTGTGTGGCTCTGAGGTGGTGTGTGCGTCTCCAAGTGAGACGGAGGGTGGGTGTCTGAAAATATATATATTTTTTATTTTCAGTGATAATTCGTGGAAACGTTACACAGGAGGCACTGATGGTCACTGAAAATGTGCACATATAAAGTGTGGCAAAATATTTTTGTGACCCCTTATCCCAGTTTCTGCCATTTCATTTGAGCACCAGTGACTGTTACGATAATCTAAAATGGCGGCCATAACGGTCGGCTGAGGTTGTGGCCAGCCAATCAGGGCATTTCTATTGGTGGGAGTATTCGCAAATTATCATGAAATAGTCGCGATCGTAGAAATACAAATTTGGATTTCCTTTAATTTCCCACAAACTACCAAACAGATTTACACTAAAGGCGTAATCTGTGAACCCAAAGCCAGCTTTCTGCCAATTTTGGTGTAATTCTGTCCAGCGGTTTGGGCTATAGTAGTGTTCAAAGCCTCTAGGGAAATTAATATGGGAAACGCACTGTGACCGACCCTTTTTCTTGGCCCCTGCATGATGGATCACCCTGAAATTCTCCACGCACAACAAAAATTACTAGCACCCTTTTTGGGAAAATTTCGTGAAGATTCATCAAATGGCACCAAAGTTATAGGCAAGTCAAAATGATTTTCCTTTGGCAACATGGTCCTAACTATAACTACCTACTGCCGACTGCCAATGAAAACTACAATATATGGTATTTCACTGCATATACCCAGGTTTGGCACCTGCTGGAAAGTGTTAAAACAATGTACGTTTATGCCTTCTATAATGGATGCCCCCATTACGCCCCACTGAGAGTACTGGGTAGGCCACAGAATATGCTATTGTGATCATTCCACAGTCACTGGGACACCAGAAAATTTCACTCCCCATTCCTGCTGCTTTTGGAATATTACTCACCTCATTTGGTTTTAGCTCGCAGTTTTACACATGTGTGGTGGCATGCAGGTTCACAGCTGAAGTCCGAGTTCTCTCTAAGCAGCAACACCATGAAGTCATCCTTCAGTAAGTGCAGGACTGAGCTTTGCATTCTGATAGCTCAAGAATCAGAGTTCCGACAATAAAGTGGAGTAGTGATTTGGACGCCCCTAGAATGAAGGATTCCCCCTAAAGCACTGCATCTGTTCCGTAAACTTCCTGATGGTTGAAACAGCAAGCTTAAAGGAACCACCGCCCATCATACAGAAGGATAAAGGGCCATATCATGGGCATCTTCAGTGCTTGCATATCTGGAAGGGTTCATGAGCTTGGTCTGCCAAAATAACACTGTCTATATAACATATTAACTCTGAAAATCTCCAAGTTAAAGTTAGAGTAAGCACTGCATGCAGCACAACTTGAACACACAAGGCAAACTGATCTGCATTTATGAGCATTGCTTTCGGTAGCTTATGTTCTAAATTGTACATTTACCAATTTAGGGAACGCACAACAGATCACATTATGTAAAAGAAAAGCAGGGTACGGACCCTTGTGAAGCTGTACATGTGAACGTCACACGCGCAAGACTAGGCCCTAGGATCCCCAAGTTCAACTTTATCAGGGCTAATGCTGAATTTAAATCAACAGCAAGATACCTAGACAATGATCAACAATGTAAGACAGGAGAAGGAGGAAAGAAAATAATTTTGGCGCTAAAGACTTTGCCTTGGTGGTCTTCTTACATTTACCAGTTCACTTCCTATGTCAGACTAGTCTAACGTCACTCACTGTGTGACCTAAAAAACATAATGACCAAATTCCACCAGCAGATCAAGCTTCTTTACTACAGCAGCAGTTTTTCCCCCACACAGTAGAACAGTGCCCCGTTAAAGGGCATGTGACCAACCCTATATATATACTAATTCCTTAACAGGCTTCTCCTCATAACCAGGGAGAAGAGCAACAGATCCAGATCAATGAGCAGAAATCTATTTCACCAGCCCAGTCTTCGATAATTTTGAGACCAAGAATAGTGGAAGGTGATGGAGCATTGACATCATATACCCAACTTCCCTAGCAAAGCATTCAAATGGGGAGTACCAGCTCAGTGAAAAGAGCAGCAGGATAAAGCATCACATGCCCACTACTAACCTTTCTATATTATGCTGCAATCAAATGTTAATTATGTGTACACGTGCAGCTATGCATTTCTGATGAATGGCCTGCTGGGAATAGACGTTTAAGTGATGGAAAACCTGACCAGCAGGGAGATGATAAAGTTTTGTAAAACAGGAAATGTAAGGAAAGGGTAGAGGAAAAAGGAATGATAACTTAAAATGAGATAGAAGTAGTGACTTTAGTAAAGAATGAGGAAAGGAAAGCAAAACTCCTTCCAAGAACTGGAGAGTCCAATGCTTTTTTGTGGTGGCTAACAGTGCTAAAATGTGATAACTACTTATTTTTGAAGTTAGGATAACGCTTGTAAAAATGGAAATAAATGCAATAATTTAGTGCAAACATAAAATCAAACAGGAAATGATCTACCCTCAAGATAAAACGTTTGACAGACGTGACATGATAGGCTTGTCAGAGTCCTGCTCTATTGCAGCCATCCACCCTCAAATAGCACCCAGTCAACTTTTAAAACTTATTTATATTGCCGCTCAGTGTTTTGACACTTTTTCGCAAAAGCATTAAAATTCATTTCTCTGGTTCCCTTAATACATTTTTCATACCCACAAACATTTGGTTGCAAATTTAAGGAATTCTGCATTCTGTTACAACAGTGGCAAAAATAACTGGTACGCTAAACACAATCAATTCTTCATAAAACTACTTTAGTTACTTTCATGAATTCTATATTGTCTGGTACTGCTTTTGGACCTGGAACCTGAAAGCCAACACACTAAAACGTCTAGGGTCTTGCCCGGGCAGTTTCATGCACAACAAAGGCCTACAAACTTTCTAATGATTCAGCTATATTGCACAAGGTTGGTATTGCATGTTTGTCATATCGCTTGTTTTCGGATGGCTTCACTTCATACAAATATTTAACCTCAACACAATGGTGTTACTATTTTCCCATTTTAATTTTTCTAAATTTGTACAAAATTGGTTTGGGAATGTTATCGCTCAGCTGTATGTGAAAGCAGAAACTGAGATAGTACGAGAACCAGAGAAATATATTGACATCTCTCAATAGTAGCAACATTGTTAAAAGCAGATAAGATAATCGAGAAAGATAGAATAGGGCCTTTCATAATTGTCAAAAGAGGGCCCCAAGTCTTAGACTGCTATTTTAAGTGCCACTTGCTATAAAATAAATCACTTTCATGAACAAAACCGCAAGTCAAACTAAAATAATCGAGGAACTAGCATCTGCTTACGCCGAGCCTTAGACAAATCATTAGTGTCTAGAGGAATAAGACAAGACCTAAAGGCTTTAGGCTTGCAACTATCTTCTCTGCTTCAGGAAGAAAACTAGAAGGTTTAATAGACTGGTCTGCATGCAATATCCTCTTTGCTATAAGTAGTGGGTGCAGACAAAACCTACATCATTTGGGTGTGCTAAGAAACCCCTAGGGTGGGAGCCTGGTGCATTTCTTACTTCATATATCTAAGAGGTGCACTTGTTCTTCAGTTATTTGTGGAGTGTTTTGAATACTTTGTTGGTTAATTTGATTCTAGATCGCCACCATCTAAAGGGCCTTAATTCTAATTACAAGCAGTGTCAATATAATACTGGGGCATCACAAGGGGCTGTGTTTAGGTCGGAGTAATTATTGTAGTTTTGGTGTAGGTCTGACAGTAGGAGAATTGACAGACAAATGGCGGAGTACGGGTTAATGCACCGATGATGGAAAAATAAGTGTGAATGAATGAATGCGAAAGTGGATAAGAGTATGAAGATTAATGAGTCCACGAGAACATATCTAGAAAGAAGTGTATCGATTAATGTGCAAGCACTGGTGAGACAGTTTGTTATTTTAAGAATTGACTTTTAGATAAGGGGATGGGTGAGGCTACCGAGGTGTCTGGGACAGGGGGCACTACAAACGGCAGGACATCTGCACAATAAGGGAAGTCAGCTTCTAAGGGAACATCAAGCTTATAATAAGGTAGAATGAAGACCTTCAACTTTGCTCAATATGGTCTATTAAATGGCAATAACTGCACTGCATCTGGCTATTCAGTTCAAATTTAGCTGAATGCAAACTGCGGCTGCCACGCCACAGTCACTATTTTATTGGCTCAGAATCGATTAGGCCATACATCTGCTGCTGTGACGCAAACAGGTGGCATGAGGCTGAGAATGGAGTCAGGAGAAGGTGGCACTGAGCTGTAATGAGGTCCTTTGCAGTGGAGTTGGGGCAGTGGAGCAGGTATAACCATATCTGATTCAATCTCCTCTTGCCAAAATGTTTTCTTGCATTCTAGTTCTTTCAAATAGCAGCATGAAAAATATTTCTCTTATGCTAGCAGGTCATTTGCTGCAAACCCATTGAAATATATTCTAATGTTGCAGCATTCGAGCCTGTTGGATCACTATTGGAATAGGTTATGTGGCCAAGCTCAATAAAACATTTTACCAGATAAACAGAGGAGCACTGTTTAATGAATTAGAAGAGCTTAGAACCAGCCTAGTACTAGACAGTAGTTATTTGAGGATTTAATTCTAGGAGCTCTGCCTAAACTTCAACTCAAACTGTCTCATTGTTGGTGGAGAATACAATTGCAACAACGGTGCAGCAAAGCACTGCTCTGTGCTAAAATGGTCTTAAATTAAGATGAACATACTTTCTACCTAACTGCTCTCCGCGATTCGAGCAATATATGGCACCAGTCTTTTTTCACTTGAGACAGAGCAGTAATGTAGGAAATCTGTCTCTCCATGTAGACACTCCACATTTTTCGCCTTCTGCTGGACGCTATATGTTTGCTGGCTTTACAACATTGTACACCTTAACCCTGCTAACCAGTGGTAAAGTGCCTGTGCCCCACCTTTAAACATGGCCGAAATTGCATATTCCTAATTGGTACATTTTAACTTGCATACAAGTACCTAGTATATGGTACAACATGTACCCAAGGCCTGTAAGTTAAACATCACAAGCAGACTGCAGCAACTATTGACCCATCCACTAAAGTGATAGTGTAAAGCACTGCTTCAGGCATACTACTATAGCATGCCTGACCGTGGCAATCTAAACACTGCAATTCACCCTCAAAATAAACCTTTTTGATTAGTCAAACTGGAATCATTTTATGTTAACATGCCCCAACAGTGACTAACACCTAACAGCTATTCTGTATCTCAGTAGTGGGTCTAGCAAAGAAAAGGCTACCTTAAGACACAACGTAAGATGAACAAAGCATTAAGGTCTGCCTTCAGAGTCTAAATTGAGCCATCTATAAATGTAAAACGCCCCCTCCACCCCCCAACTTAATGATATCCAATTTAACTACTAAAGTTTAAAATTCAGTTTCATGTGTGATTTGAATATATGAAATAAATTGAGGTAACATGGAAGAGTAAGTCGGACTTATCCATATTTCGCCAGTTATTTTCCCAAGCACACCCAGTAATAATCTAAATACTGGTTGACTTTCAAAGAGCAGGAACTACTTCAGCAATATCTGCCTCAATGCAGGCAGGCGGAAGCAGTGGTTCCACTTTCTTGATTATGAGGAACTTTATTGCAGTCCACAAATCATAATCGTGCTTTATGAGCCAGTACTATGAAAGAACAGATCTCAGCTAGCCGCTCCCCACCCCCCCTCCCCCTTTCCAGTATAGCCCAACCATTGTATCCAAACCCACACTGAAGTCTGGCTGCACGCCAGAAAATACTTTGAAGTGGCATGAAGAATAACTGGATTGTAGCAATAGGATATTCATGGTTAGGGTAAACACGTGTATAGCTTACTGTCTTGCGTGAAGTCTGGCCAATTATGGACAGCTATAGCAAAATCAAGCTCTTAACCCCCGTTTTAGATGTGGGAGACAAACAACGTGCCCTGAATAAAGAAACCTTAGTTGCATTTCGAGTTATCCCATAGTAAATAATCCTTCAACCTGTTACTTGAACATAGGCTCTGGTCGTAACTTATTTGCTGTACTCAAGTCATCAAATCAGACTTTCCTCCATTTGTAATACACCCGATATGTATGACTTAAGAATTTACTTTCTAGTGTATGACACAATACAATGTATTCACATCCCTTATCAATTTGTGTCTTGGATGATGCAGGCTAGGCATTCAACAGCAGTGGCAAATAAACGGAGAAGAAACACCCACAATATCAAGTTCTCCAGATCAACATGAAGGGGTCAGATATTATGGAATGTTGCCAGCAGTCTCAGTATCGGAGGGTTACTCTGAGAAGCATTAAAAAAATAGCACACATAATATAAGGAACAAAAAAGCAAGTTACTTACCTTCTGTAACACTGTTTTTGGTGGAATCTCTAACCGCAAAGTCCCCACCTTTAGAATATTCTCCAGGTGCCAGATAGGAGCCAGACCTTTCCACAGCAGTGCTCCCTTGCACCGCTAGGTAGCCACACATATGCAGCACCCTTGTACACAGACACCAGTTTCATGCTTGTCTCTTACTGTGCCCTCTGACTAGAAGCACAAAACAATTGGAGGTACCAGTGTGAGGATGTCCAATTAGTTATCTTTTTAGAAGGTAAAAAGATACCACTCCACAGAATGGCGAGGCATAAGGGCAGTGGGAAATCTGTGGTTAAACAGAGTATTCATCAGCAAGAGTTACTAAAGAAGTAACTTGTTCTTCTGATGGATATGTCTATATGGAAAATTCTCACCTTTAGGAAAGATACAAAACCTGTACCTTCCCGGGAGGAGGGCATGTGAAGTTGCCTCAGGACCAACTCCTGCAGGACCAAACGGGCAAAATATCCTTTCAGGTGGACAGAGCTGTCAATGCTTAGTGGATCCAATCGGGACACTAACACCGCAGCGACCCTCAGCCGACGTGGGACAGTCGCCCTCCAGAAGCTGGCCTTCCTTGAAGCCTCCCGGAGCCCGTGACTGCAGAGCCCAGCTGTACCTTCCACACCTGAAGCACCCGACATCCACGAGTTCCTTCCTGTGAGCTCCCTGGTCACTGTGCTGTGACCCAGACTCTGTCCCCTCTGCTTTCAGGTTCATCTTTATCTTCTCTTCAACTTTAATCTTCACGACTTCAACGACGCTTTCAGCTAGCAGCAGTTTCGACTACTTTTCCATAGAAAATCAGCCCGCGACCCGACACCAGAATCGACCTATGCACCCGGCTTCCCTGGGGCAGGTAACAGTGGTACTTCGGTACTTCCGTGGTGGTGGGCTCTCCAAAGCCTTAAGTCTCAAGTCTTAACTTTGTACTGTTGTTAGAAGTGTCCTTAAACCTTAATTATTCAACCGCGACATTCTCCATAGGCTAACATTGCGATCCCGATAGCAACTTCTCGCACTGCACACGCCTCCCGTGGGTCCCCTTCCTCTTAACTGTGGGTGGATTCTGAAGGGGCCAGCGATCCTGAATGCCCTAGGCATTGCCTGTAGAATTGTCGTGGTTCTTATACCACTATTTTAGTATATGGTTTGGTCCCCCCCTGGGGCCCATTGATTTCTGTGCTATTTATTGTGTTTATAAATGCTTGTTTGAAGTGTAACTTTGCCACTAGCCACATAAAGTGACTGTGGGATTCTGTCTAGAATAAATACATATATTTTATATATATATACCTGTGTGGGCTACTCTTTCATTTGGTTATTCAAGAGGTTATTATGGTAAAACAATAAGCTTAACACTCCTTCAAGACTTAGCCTGAAGGCTGCTCTCCACAGCTACCACTAGGATAGCTTTCTTTAAAGGTTGTCTTAAACCTATCATCAATAGGAGTCGAATTGGACTGGTGCAAGGTGTCCCTATAACTAGGAACAGCATATGCCAGGCCAACTTCTCACAGTACAGAACCCTGCCCTGTTGCTGCAACAGAAGATCCTCCCAGAACAGAAGCCTAATCAGAGAGATGCTCATGCCCAGAAGTTCTTGGCACTGAGCTCTCCTGACCCAATATGGAGCCACTTGTATGAACTGGGCTCTGTCTTTACTTGCCTTCTTAAGCGCTCACGGCAGGCGAGACAGAGGTGGAAAAGCATACAGGAATCCCATGATCCACTCTAACCTGTATATGTCTCCTAGAGAGAGCGTTCTTGAGAACTCCAAAATTGCAGGAATAGTGACAATGCATAATCGATGGTGGCAAAAAAGTGCAGCCCACTGTCAGATGTCTTGCACCACCTAGGGATACAACCGTGATTCGTGAACTGCCAGGTAATGCAGGCTGAGCTAGACTGCATAGGAATTTAAAGATTCCACCAAGGGGTCCACTAACTCTAGGGAAGCAGCATCTTAAGGTACAGGAGTCCACTCCACTCCGATTGTTGTAGTACCACATAGTGGACTAGTCTGTAACAACCTGTACTGGCCTTCTCTTGATGCAGGACAGGAAAGACTTCAAACGCCAGCTAGAACCCCAGTAGCCTAAATAGATTTATGCGGCTCTGGATTTCCACCGGAGACCAGAGTGCTCTGATCTCCACCTCTCCCAGATGAGCTCCCCAGACCTGCATCCATCACCACAGTCAGCTCTGTGTGGGGAAGTGAGACAGGTCTCCTGCTGGTGAGTCTGCTGTCGAGCAGCCACCACTGCAACTTGCGTTCAGTTTCGTCTGAAACCTGGGTGAAATTCAACAAGTTTCTTTGGTGCTAGGCCCCATGAGACTTCAGATCTCACAGCAGAGTTCGCTAAGGATACCTGGTAAAGGAGGACAAGCATGATGCAGGACGCCAGCAGGTCAAAAAGCCTCAGTACTGCTCTCATCGAGATACAGGACTTTGGCATAAACATCAAGATCATAGCCCTAATGTTCTAGACTCGTTGTGAAGGATGTAAGGCCCAGAACTGTACTGAGTCCAAAAGAACAACTTTAAAAGGAAGCAGAGGCAAAGGAGTGATTGTCCGGCCAACTGAATGAGAACCCAAGGCGTTTGTCTGAAGGTGGCCTACAATAGACTGTGGAGAGCTCGCCTTCTACAGCCAGTCACTGAGGCAGTAAAAAGCTGGCATCCCTAACCTCCGAAGATAGGGGAGGACCACTGTGATAACAGAGGCACAGGTATTGCTGAAGTGGAGCATGACAAATTGAAAATGTCCATGCCCTACCTTGAACCACTGTTAATGTCTCTGGGACTGCACAATGGGCACATGAAAGTATACATCCTGCAGGTTCATGGCAACCATCTAGCCTCCTGATCTAGGGAAGGCAGAACTTGGGGCAGTTTGAGCATTTTGAATTTTAACTTTCACAGGAAGGCATTCAGAGAGCAAAGATTTAAAATAGGACGGCAAAAGGAAATAGCGTAAGTAACAACCTATCCCTACTTCCAAGACTGGCATGCTCTTGATGGCCCCTTTGGCCAGGAAGGCCTGAGCCTCTTGTAGCAAGATATAGAAGTGCCCTTCTGAAATCTGCTCTGATGTGGGAGAAAGTTGTGGTGGGTCGGAAATAAACAGGACGACAATTTCCGGCAGGATGATCTGTAAGACCCATCCTGTCTGAAGCGATGGCCTGACATCCTGGGAAAAATGGTCTCATTCGGTCTCCCACAGGATGGTTTCGCCGATAAGGGCAAACTAAAGCACTTTGTAGGCAGACACCGCAAGGGGAGAAAACTAAGAAAAACGTTGTTCCTGGTGACCGGCAGGTTTTTCTGCTTGATCCCACTCCATGGCCACAAACAGAATGGAGTGGCTGTTGCGAGGGTAGCAGGCTTGGTGTGGTCTGTATGCCAGCTCTCTCTGGAGTACCTACTCAAGTAACAAAAATGATAGGAAAACTATGAGAAGGACGGGAATGGCCAAATTAAGGCACTCTGGCTCTGCTTTCCTAAAAGAGTTAGATGGCAGAATCAGCCTTTTTGCCAATTAGGCAGGACTCATCAAAAGTCATATTTATAAGGGATGCCTGCACATCTCCAGAAGCACCAGTGGATGCCATTGACTTATGGCGGCAGAGCACCAGACTAGTGCCCCCTGCTCATCCCAAGGAATCAAACTCAACACCAGTCCTGATTAAGTCTTAGCTGTCCTGAATGTTTTGAGTCCAAGAGGACCAAACTGCTCAAGGACCCCCAGCAAGATGTGCGGTGCGGTCTATTTTTTAGATAAGAGACCAGATGAGAAAAGCTGATGTTGTTTAACACTTGTGTAGATGCCCTGCTGTGAAATGCTGGTGTTGCCTATAACTAGAGCAAAAGTCTTGTTCGTATTGTCCATCAGTGAAGTAGCAGCTCAGCAGGTACGCCGATGTTCAAATTTCTAGAATAGCTCAAGTGGTATTTCAACATTAAAAGTATCAGATAAATATTGAGATGTGCTTGTGATACTATAGTGGGGAACTGGTGGGTTCTTCAAAACATTCCAACTAGGCAGCCTAGATGCTGCCCGTCATTATTTAGTGGCTACCAGGCGCAACACTATTACTGGGTCGAAGTGCCATTCACCCAAGCCCCCAAGTCTATGAGTGCTCAACCTACAGTGCCCCCTTCTCCATCAGCTTCGCTCAGCAAAGGGCCCCAATCTCGCTTGTCTTCAGAATCAGGTCGTATTCCATCAACTTGGCTCAACTCCGTCTCTAGCTCACTCACTTCGGTTTCTTGGAGCCGCGATAGATGCATCATACCTCCAGGTATTCCTGATGCTGAGTTGGAAACTGCGCAAGCGGTTTCAAATCCACGCTGTTCCATCTGTCTGCCAATGCCTGGTGGAAAGCTCGAAAAGTGAACTTTTCCATTTCAAAAGCTGAGAGAAAATGAATGCCGACTGCTATGAACTTGAATGCCCACTTTTTGCCTACCAATTTCAGGACCACTAATAATTGGACAATGCTGCTTGAAACATGGCTTTATATGTAATCTACGACATTAGGCAAATCCCAATCTTCAGAAACTTTTCACTTTTGTTGAGTCCTCGGAACTGTAAACAGGTGCAATTTGGATCAGGAGTTTGGAGAATAAAGCAGGATGACTGAAGCTGGGACACTAAAGGTTAGTATGTCAACTTGAAAAATGGAAATTATGTTTTTAATTCTGTTTTGGGAGCAGACATTTCTACTATAACTGCCATCCCGTGGAAAATTCGTGTTTAGTCAGGAATGTTTGTTTCAGTCTTCAACGTGATTGCTGTGAGAAGAGATTACAAATGTGTTATGAGACTATCAGCACAGGAAAGCCCCACATAGTCCCCAATCAGGCTCATTCAAAGTGATGTCATGCATTCAAACTTAACATGCGTAAAGCAGTTGCCATGCTGAAGCTCACCACTGGCAAACTAACATTTAGGGGTATGACTGTCACAAATCGGTATCTATTGCAAAAGTTAGACCTAGGGGAATTCCCTCTGGTATTAGGACAAGGGTTAGTTACAACTTTAATATGGATTTGTGTCCAATCTGGCCAAAAACCAAAATGAGGTCTATATTATAATCATTCTGTAACTCAAATTTTAAAAAGGACTCAATTACTTAACAGTAATGTCTCTTCATGATCTCAAAGCACTAACAAAATAGTTTTTTTCATAATGTCCATCAGCACATATTAGTGAAATTTTGTGAATGTGCAAAAGAGTGAAGAATGGACAAGCATGGAAACAGTGACCTATGGAAACATTTTGTAAGCTTAACCATAGTCGGAGAAGCTACTCAATTAGACAATCTTCCAAACCTACTCATTAATATAACAAAGCCCGATATTTTTTTGCCAGGTATGCCTGACCACAAATCGGTCTTGTGAAGGGTTTGCTAATTAGCAAGCCAAAACAGGGTCACCTTAAACCATCATATTAACAGCACCATACTCTATAAGGGTTGCGTCGGGCTACGAACCTGTCCATTTACCCCAAACCAGTGCAGTGGAAGACTCATATTAGCCTCACTAAACATGAAATGCTGTTTTCAGGTCACAATTACTCCCTTTCTCCCCTCCCCACTCCATACTTGAAACCCATGCATTCCGGCCAGAGCCTGGCTAAAGGTTCTAGTGTTACCTACTACCCAGACAACAGTATTTACATGATGGATCTGATCAAGCACCTGAGTGAGGGGTGACTGGAAAAACACTTTAAATGAAAGGGATGCTTACAAAGTTTATGTTTCTCAAACGCCATTCAGGAAAACTACCTGATTAACAGGGCTTGCCATTCAGCAGACTCAATCAGTACCAAAAAGAATGTATGGAGTGCACAACTATGGATCTTCTTCCAGTTCTTGATTCCATGCAACACTCCAGGCTTGGAATGCGCTAGATAAATACAAATTTGCATCAGACTCTTGCTAAACAAATGAGCTACATCATAACTAGGGGTCCTCGTTTTCAGTTTTTACAGATAAATGTATACAAAAAACATTGCGTTTCCTGTCTGTATTTGCTTTTAAAAGCAGAAAAGTACAGATAATTTTGCTTCTTTGAGTGACTCTCCATGCTGAGATTAATGACTTCAAGGCCAATATCTGTACATAGTGGCAGCATCACCAATAGCTTTTCATATTGGTAGCACAGGTAGTTACAAAGTCGAATGAGATTTGCTTTAATTACTGCATAGCTCAACATGTATTTGTGCTATTTCTTTCATGTGGGTTAATTATTTTGGGCTGTGTAATGTGCTAAAACCTGAAAGGCATTAAAGTATGTGTGCATGTTTATCGGTTAAATGAATGTAGAAATGTACGAGTTATCACCTCATCTGTTCTCAAAACAACGAAAAAAATATGGATAGATACCAATAAGATGGCCAAAATATAAATATGGAGAAATACAAACAGAAATGTATGTAAAGGGAGGGATTCTGTCGTGGCAGACGGATGCTATAGGGCAGGCCCATGGCAGACTGGAATAAAAGCGCTGCACTTTGGCACATAAGTGAGATTCCAATATGGTGCTGTGGCAGTCTCAGAAGGACACTGGGGGTGGAAGGCTCAACTGTCTGCCGCCCATGAAGAAGGAGGTTTAGGATGACTTAGGGAAGAAACTAGAATACCAAGAAGAATCTACTGACAACAGCTCCACGAAACAAGAACTCCTGTGGAAAAAGGTCATTACTCTAATAACAGAACATAATTCTCCAAGAAAAAGCTAAGGACTTGATGCATTAACATCTGCAGGTTCTGCCTGGAGCTAATGGTCTTACAATGACAATGTATATTAAATACATATTCTGGTAACAATTAGGAGCACGTGTTTTGGAAGAAATACAACCAGACAGTATGGTCAATTAAAGAAAAATATTCAACATAACCAGGAACACGTACAACTTGGTTTGAAGGGCAAACAAATCACTCAAGATCTCCCAGTTCTGAAGCTTGAAAAATGCAGATTGTTCTGAATGATCACTGAATTCTTGAAACTTCACAACCTGTATTAAGGATTGGGACATACATTTCAAATAATATTTGCATGGAACGAAGGATGGTGTAGTGAGGAAAAAGCCCAGACATCAATTCAGCTCACTGACACCATGGGAGGAAACAAACAAATGGAAGAGAGTGATAAAGAACAGCAAATCAACCAGGCCCCCCTCCAAAATCATAGGAGGAGAGCAAAAGTTTGCAATACACAAAGTGATTGCTGCAAGGACTTTGCTGCCTACAGAAAATTGGTAAGATTAGGATTTGCCAGAAAGCGGTCAGTTAGGGGTGATGGGGCCGTAACAATTTGGCAGGTTGGTGGGGTTGGGGGTTTGAGACCAGAAAGAAAGTGAGGCCTTATTCTTGGGGCATTGTTCGAAGTCAACTGCTGGAAGCTTTCTCCATTTATGTTTAAGCAAGATTTAGAGAAATTTGGGGGATGGGGGTTGGTTCATTTTTAAGACATGTGTAGGGGCACGTTATTTAGTTTTACATGGGTTAATAAATTCAGCCCAATACGTTATCTGAGAAGAAGTGTGGTCAGGTGTGGGGTATTACATTCTCTAGTCAAACCTATGACTCTACAGTCAATCAGGAAGCGATATAGAAAAGAGTATTTAGCAATGACACCAAGCCATGAGAACGACAGATTTTTTAGTAAAGACACCTGGAGATTAAGGACAGACTCTTCGCACTGCTTACAAGCTTCCATCCGTCCAACTCCAAATACCAACAAGACAGGCAGGTAGCTTCTCTTGAACGCTAATTTAAGAGGGAAGAAAGTGTCCATTGCCTCAATTTATGCCCCCAATACTGGCCAGGAGACTCAACAAATCCACACTTAAGATCGTACTCTCACTGGCCTCAAAGCCCCTGGCGGTGGGAGGGGAATGGCACAAAGGACAGAGGTTGGGGGAAGGGCAAAAGCAGCATGTGCACCCCTTCATATGATGGCCACCATCTCAGTCCTCAAATTCCGGCAGAAACTGAAAATGTGACTCTTCAAATAGGCACAGACAAGGCAGCATCCCCTTTTCTCACCGGCAGCCAGGATACCTTCCCGGATGAGATGTTCGATTTAGAAGTACGCAACTTCCCATATGCTGACTTTGTAGTGTCTCTCTCAGGTGTGGGTTTACCAGTAAATTGGAGCTTGCGAAAGACTATGAGTGCTACTTTATTTGGTCGCACACATGACTTAAGCGTGACTAAATAGGCTATCTTAATACCACAATCTTACAAACGTAGTCACAGGGGTAGAACATGGTTTTATTATGCTCTCAGACCACGCACAGGTGCTCACGTAACAACCTGAAGGCACACGTGAAGACGGATACATTTTTACACAGCCTGCTGTGAAGGCTAAAGTGAGTGAGCAACAGAGCAATCTCCTATTTTTTAATGACGTGAGAACCTAATCTCAAAATGACCTAGGACTCTTTAAGGGCCCCGGGAGAAGCCTCTTAACAGCTACAAGGTGCCCAACTTAAAAGAATGAGGCAGTAAATAATCACAAAGTAGCAGGAAGAGTTAAATGCTACTAAGTACTACAAACAAACCCTAGTCACAAACACTACAGTGCAAGGTCTTGGGTCTTTGTCAGCTCAGACAATTCGATATAAACAAGGTAGAATATACCCCTGCCAAGGAAACGCAAACAAGGATTGAGTAAGGCAAAGAAGCTGTGGGCTTCCAGATTTAAGGCTCAATGTACAGCTAAACATACACAGCCATACTTAGATACCGTAAAGGACAAGTGGAGCATCAGGTTGCTGGGAGAAGCAGACACAGTAGACCGGTTTCGTTGATTTTACCAGCAGTTATACTACGACCATCTTGCCGACTCTTTGAGGGAATACACTGGGAAGGCAAAACTAGATAAGCTATTCCCAGAACAAACTGAAAAATGTGATCAAATCATGGTGAAGGAGGATGTAATACAAATAATTAAATGTATTTAGACTTCCAAATCTCCATGGGTTTACTGCTATGTTTAACATCATTTGACATTCCAGGCTACGTTTGCTGATTATATTGTTTAATTCTGTGTCAGAACCATAGACGAAGATTATGCTCACCTCTCCCACTTTATTCTCACAGCAGACTTAAATCAATACAAAACTACCTTTCCTACCAACCTTAGGGAAAAGAAGAAAAAACATAATATTCAATCAGTTAACAGCTCATCACATATAGTACATCAGCACGGTCTATGCCCCCCATTTCTTCGCTGCTCCAGCAGCCATGAGTTAAGTTTTTTTTGCTTCCTCTTATAACGTGGGGAATTTGGCATGGTAAACTATTGTTTTCTTTCTGAATGGTGTTTAACGTTTTTCTTTCGCAGACTGCCACAGAAGAGTGTTTCTGCACTCCTCATGTGGCATTAGTTGATTTCCTCAGAGCGGCACATCATGCCGATGTTTACAGGCAGCCAGTGGAGGGTGCTTGGGTATAACCAGCGAGACGCTCCTGTATCTCTGCGAGCACTGCACGCAGTCTGCTAAGTAGAGAGCTGTCACGTGTCTAGGAGCCTTGACCTGTGATTTTTTTTCTACTTGCCCAGGCAGCCTGGAGGTTGACTCACTCATAAGGGTCTTATTGCAGAGCACTCTTACCTAATTAATGTGTTTTTAGGTCGAGCCTAGCGCAGCGCGCATGCGCTGCTCTAGAAAATGACCTATTGGAATCACTTCAGCTTTTCAGCAAACTCGTGCGTGTGGCTAAAAAAAGCCACACGCACAAGTTTGTTGTAAAGCTGAAGTGATTGGCCATTGTGTGTGGCTTTCAAAAATTGAAAGAACGCAATTGGCCAAAGGTGAGTGCATGTCCCGCCTTCTCTCAAAAAACGTTAACTTCCTGGCCTAGGGAGCGAGCAGCAGCGCGGCCGGGTGCCAGCTGCATTCCTGACATTCCTTTTCGGCTTCGCGTGTTTTGTGTAACGCCGCCTCAGCTAGAAGCAAGCACAGTGTGTTTACTGTTCGCCCTTTGCAAACCTAAACGAGCCCTTGAGCCAACAGGCTGGTGTGTTTCATTGAAACGCCCCTCAAGAAGCGTTGGTTTGACGCACTCACTCAGTACCTGACTGGCAGCAGCTGGGTCCCTCGAGCACGTGGTCCATATGTTGGGGGGACCTAAGCCCATGTCGGCTCCGGCAGCTATCAAAGCACCGTGAACCCTTAAGCGGATGCCTGCTGCACATGCGGATTACCAGCTTGCAGCCATTCAGAGTTTAAAGCCTGAATTCCCAGAGGCCTTTGAGTGTTAATAGTGAGGCAAGGCTTGCGTTAAGAGAACAATCTACTAATAAAGAGTGTAATCTGCGCTCTATGGTAACAGCCGCAGTTCTTTTAGCAGCTGAGCCTAACGCTGCTCGTGGCGACATGAGATATGTGGCGAGTTGGAATAGAGTTTAAAATAGGTACCTGCTTCTCAAGATCCTTTCAAAGCCTGCGGGAAGAAATGGAGAGCACAACTGGCTGCTTCTGATACTGTGGTCGGTTATCAAATGTTATGTCTGGGCAATTAAAGTAGTCTGCTTTAATTATACATATATCAGGCAAAACATGGCTTTTCTACAAATGAGGTGGAGGAAGGGTTTGGGGCATGGAAATAAAAAGAAATGAGTCAGTAAAAAAATAAAGATGTCCCAATAATACACTGTTTGGGACAAATGTTTATATATAACTACTTTCACTTTATGACTGCAACTCAAAGGTCAAATCCCATGTTTCTTACCATAGCATACAATAGCGTGACACAACATTGCTTCTGCATTTCTTATTAGAATCACTTAACAGGGGAAAGGCACGGTACCCATACTATCATGGCCTGTTTAATGAATATTTATTTCACTGCATCGATTTAACCTTTCACGCTCAGATTGTAGATACATAGGATATCACCTCTATACGTGAAAGAACAGAGCAGTATAAACCATGTCGGTCTGCAGTGAACAGATTGAAACTAATATGCTATTTGCAAACCCCTCCCACAACACTTCTTTCCCGGCCCACCACTCCTCCGATGTCCCTGCTTGCCTGACCCAAATCCCCCCGTTGCTACTTCTTTTAATGCACTTCGACCGCAGTCTCAGATTCTTAAGACTTATACTGACTACCTGAAAGAGTTAACCTTTTTGAAAACACAGCGTAAACAGGTAAACAGGATGCAGAAATGTCGCCGCCATGTTTTCCTTGTTCAGCATTGGGGAGGGGAGGCATTCTTTCGATAAAGCAGTACTTTCATTTATCTCATTGAACATTTCTAAGATGTGTAGCTAATCCTGCCGGAAGATATCAAAACAGAAGATGGACGCCCCTCCATGGCCCTGGTGCAGATGTGCCACAACGTGGGGCTCTCAACCTGGCTTGGAAGGAAGACCCGGTCTTTGAAGAGCTGCGCTCAGAAAAGAGCGAGTGCAGCTGCTACAGGGTACACTTGCACAAGCAGGATGCCCGAGGGGTTGCAGTCATGCCAGCGGCCCAGGGCCAGCTGGCTTGCGACCCGGACAACACGTTTCCCTATGCCCAGAGCTGGGTGGCACTCATTCCCAAGGGCAACTGCACCAACCGGGACAAGGCTATGGGGCAGCAGATCTTTCTATGCATAACCTTTTAAACTGTGCACTTTGATTCATACACTTTCCATTCTGTGTGTACAGCAAGCATGTATTCCTGAATCAGACTGTTTGACCCAGTGTTTAGTAATTGTATAGCTGTTCAATCCCTGGTGGCACAGCACCCAGGATAATGTGTTGCATGGTTAAACACTAACACGATCCTAAAGGCGAGACCTATTGGCTATGCCAAAGCTTGTAGTTTGTTGCGGTGACCTCCAGACCTGCGGGGTCGGGTATGAAAAATCCCCATGGGGCCCACATGTCTGCTTGGCTAGTCCAACCTTTCATTTCGTCAGGGCTCATTAGCCCATGTGAGTACACACAACTCCTCAGAGCACATAGGCCAGTTTGTCTTGCAGCATCAATTCCTCAGGGCCCATAAACCCGCTAGAGCTGTACTATTACTGTTGCAGTGGCACTGTCCAGTGTTCAGCGCCGCAGGGACCAGCCCAGGCTACAAACCCATGGAAATTTAATAGGGTGTTGGTCCCAACCAACTTGAGTCTTGGACTCATCATATTGGCAAGGTCCCCTAGCGCCACAGGGATTCCTATCATGCAGGAGTCGGAAGCTACCTATATGGAGGAGGTGTCAATCACCTTTTTACCTCTAGATAATACGTTTTGAGAGGCGTTGATGCTTCAATACAGCATGCAGTGTCTTTGGCAAGAGCGCCCTTGAAGAGGAAGATTGAGATTTTTGCTCAGATCATCAGAAGGCCCCCTTTATGGTAGCAGAACGCCCAGAGTCATGCTGTTAAATTGCTGCTTTACCAGAATGTCAATAAGGATGCCTGAAAAGGGCTTTCCGTTGAACCTAGCCTCAATTAACAGATTCCGACCCTTCTATAGCTCTCACCCCCCCATCCCAGTCTCCTAGCCTTTTGGGGGGTGAAGACTCAGGGAGATGTGAATGGCGACCCTGGCCCTTTATAGACGGTGGTACCCATCTGATGAGGCTTCTTTGACCCCATCACTTCCTGTCCCCCAGCCAAATAACTTGGTGGCAGACATGCTCTATCCGGACGACTTACTCCATCCCCAGTCCACTATGCATTCCCGTGGTGAAAAGGTTGCTGCCTATGTTGTGGGGTGCCTTGGAAAATGCCATGAGGTGGTCTGGGCCCGCTTGCGAGCATAATGTCCTTGTCTACCCCTGGAGGGAAAGGTAGCCATCACCCCTAAAACGGACGAGGGAATGGCAACATTCTTGGCAAAGTACATCAGGGACCTGAACAAGAGCATAGACCGCTTCCGGTGGTCATTCCAAGATACACTCTTGGATGCGACGGGCCCCTTGTGAAAAACCTCGATATGGCTGAGGAAGCCAAACAATCGGGGCTCTTATTTCCCCTTTCTGGATGGGCCCAGGGGACAGTGATTCTAATGGGCAATGCCAACTGTGAGCTGTCAGGGGAGAGGAGGCCCTCCCTCCTCATTAAAGTAGATCCGAAATTGGGTTATTTAGCAGCGTCAGAAGCGGGCCCAACTGTGCAAGGCGGGTTGTTTGAAGACCCCTTTTTAAGGAGCTTGGCAAGTTTGTTGCCACCTTAAATTCTCTTGATAAGCGCAGGCCTTTATTAAAAAGATCTTTCCCTCTAAGGTTTTTGTAGGGGCTGAGTATTTGCAGTGGGCACGCATCCAGCCAGTTCCTCTCCAATGCCTTCCGGAGAAGCCAAGGCTCCGCCAAGGGCAGTGGAAAAACTCTGCAAAATTTGGAGCTTTCTGTCCCTCCCGCCGCATTCAACAAGCAGTGGAGACAGAGGGTGTGGCACGGCCGTGCCCAAGGATATTCCTATGGTAAGAACTTTCCTTTCTTCCCAACTAAAGGTGGGTGGACGGTCAGCGCTGTTCCACGAGAATGGTCACACAGTGGCTACAGACACCTGGGTTCCCCAAACCATTCAGGGTATTCACCTAGAGTTCCTGGGCACTCCATTCCAATCTTTCAGACTGCAACTTCTGGTGTTTTCCAAAGTACAATCTTTCCTGATTGATGAGGAGATTGCAGAGCTTATGAAAAAAGGGGCAATCATTCCCTCAGCCGTCCACCGAACAGGTTCCACGTGGAGAATGGAGATTGGGGCGAGGAGGGCGGGGGTCTATGCTGGTTCCAGCTCAACAAACAACATTCCTGGGTTTTGTCATTGACTCCCAACGCATCCACTCTGAACCTGCCATTGAAGTAGATGGCGAAGATTCGCCACAAACTGAGGAAGACTGACCAGAACGCACACCTGTCTCAGGCAATTGGCCAGCTGGTGGACCTGCTGGCATCATCCATCCAAGCCATATTCCCTGGCCCTCTTCATTAAGGGCTCTTCGACGGTTCAAGGCACCCTATTGAAGAAAAGGCTTGACTTACTCTGCAATAGTTCCTTTGACATAAGACGTCAAGGAGGAAATGAGGAGGTGGCTGACCCACATTTAAGCCTGAACAGGAGGGCTATCTTTGGTTCCCGTCCAGATATAATTATAGCATCCAACGCCAGCAGAACAGGCTGGGGGCCCAGTTGAGGAGGTTTATCCACTGGTGAAAGGGTTTTGGCAGTACTGTCTTTATTGCAACATTTCAATGACAGCAGAGTGGCACATTGGTACTCACGGCATCTACCGGACCTCAGCGCTTGGAAACTACATCTGGAGGTATTCCAGATAGTCCAGCGACTTTGGGGGCCCTTCACAGTGGACCTGTTCGCTTCACCTCTTGATTGCCAACGTGAACGCTACGTCAGCTGGAGACCATTCCTGCAGAACTGGAGTGTGGAGGGCGGGGAAGCTTTCCCACCTTTGTAATTCTGATGAGAATGGCAGTGCAGGTCAGACAGAAGGCGAAACTGGTGGTGATCACGCCTTTTTGGAGATGTCAAGTATGGTTTCCAGTGGCGATGGAACTTTCTTGGGATTTTCCAAGCAGTCTACCCTGGAGACAAGGTATCCTTCGGGATCCCTTGGGGAATCCCCACCACATGATTCTGGAGGAGAAGTTAGCTCTCATGGCTTGGAGGATTACAGGACTCTGTGGAAAGTCTGAGGAATTTTGGAAAACCCTCAACACCTCTTATCCAAAGCATGGGCAGATGGGGCAAATAAAAGATAAGTGTGCTTGGGGACGATGGTTACGCTGGTGCATGCAAAGGGATACTGACAGTGTGGAATCTGGAGTTGTCCAGTTTGGATTCTTTTGCCCTATTTGGTCAAAGATGGCATAGCATATAGGTTGGTAAACCCTTTCCGTTCAGCCATCTCGGCAGGTTATCTTCCCATAGAGGGTTTTATGGTGGGAGAACACCCCATGGTTAGGAAGTTAATGAAAGGTGCAAGATTGTCGGTTCCGCCAGAATCCAGGTATTCCTTCCTTTGGAATATCAACAAGGTTCTTAACCTTTTTCTTTCTTGGCAACATTAAGTACAATTCTGAAAAGGAATTATCAGGTAAGTTGGCAATGTTGTTGTGTCTAATATTCTGCCAAAGACTGTCAGATGTAATAGCCCTGGATATTACAGGTAGGAGTTTCAACCCCGACGGTGTTACCTTCCATATTTCTCGAAGGACAAAGTGTAATTCCAGGACTTAATCTTACCCTGCATTTGAGGCAGTGCAGAAGTTGTGTGGTTAGATGCCTTAAAGCTTATGAGGCATGGACTGAGGAAGTTTGCCCGGATGGGGAATGGCGACTTAATTGCTTTACATAAACCATTTAAAGTGGTTTCTTCCCCTACCATAGCCCGGTGGGTGAGTGCTGTCATGCAAGAAGCAACTGACATGTCTGTTTTGGTGCGCATTCAGCAAGAGGTGCTATGGCATCTAAGGCTTTCTCTTTGGGAGATCGCCATGAAGACACTTTGAAAGCGGCCGACTAGTCATCAAGAGTCTACGTTTACGGCGTTTTATTTCAAACCTGTATTCAGTATGGATACGCTGGTGGTAAGCAAGCTTTGAAAAAGCAGAATCCTCTCTCCAGTCCTAACATACAATATGAAATTTCATAGCCGTCGTTAATAGAAAGATTCAATTCTATTAACCCATATCAAGATATCTTATGTACGCTCCTGGTGAGGTCTAAAAACAAATGGAGTATGGAATTTGTATGGTATAATTATGTTAACGGTTTATGGCCTATGGATAATGGATTCCTGTGCCAATGTTGTGTTTTCATAATTTCATTGATAAGGTCACTGATTTGATGGTAGGTTACATGGACTCTGCTGGCATGAGTTACAAGTTCGTCTTTTTTCAGAGAATGACGCCTCCAAGCAGGAATGAGTCAAACAGGGATGGAACTCACAAGTCAGGAGGCATTTGTCACAAGAAGCAATAGGAGCACAGACCATGTTGATGGACTTTATGTGATGGCTTTAAAATGTAAGCTGTTACGACAGATAGGCCATTTTATAGTCTTTGCTATCCAAGAATTGTCATCCCCTAAATGGCAGAAGGAATATGCTACTTACCAGTATGCATCTGTTCTTGGCATGTAGAGCTGCAGATCTACACACTCTAGCATAGATCGCCATCTGGTGTTGGGCCCGGATGTTTGCAGTTTGTTTTTCCTCTTGGAAAGTCTTTGGAAGTCACGAGGTCGGTGACTCCTCCCTTGGATCGTATTGCGCATGGGCTTCGGCTCCATCCTCAGATTGTTTTTCGCCAACAGGGAAAGATGGAGCGTAGTAATAACAGTGAAGAAACCCATGTGTGTTGTATCTAAATAAGATAGACTGGAACAGATACAGGTAGCCGGGGAGGCGGGTGGGCGTGTGTAGATCTGCAGCTCTGCATGCCAAGAACAGATGCATACTGGTAAGTAGCATATTCCGTTCGAGGCATATGAGCTGCAGATTACACACTTTTGCATAGACTATATAGCAGTTCCCAACCCTAGCGGCAACCACCGGTATCTGTTGCAGTGGTTTGAAATAGTGTTTTTAGTACAGCCTGGCCCACACTAGCTTGTTGCTTTGTTTCCACATCTACACAGTAATGTTTTGTGAAAGTGTGCGGTGTTAACCATGTAGCTGCTTTGCAGATATCATGTAATCGGATGTTCCCTAGAAAAGCCATAGAAGCCCCTATCTTTCTTGTAGAGTGGGCTTTAGGGGGAACAGATAGCGTGAGTTTTGCTTTGTGGTAGCAAATCTGTATGCATTTTACAATCCACCTAGCTATCCCTGATTTAGAGATGGGGTTGCCTTTATGTGGTGGAGAGAAAGGGACAAACAGTTGTTTTGTCTTTCTGAAAGGTTGTGTTCTCTGGATATAGTAAAGTAAGGCCCTTTTAACATCCAGTGTGTGTAGAGCCCTTTCTGCAACAGTTTGAGGTTGCGAGCAAAAAACCGGTAATTCTACCGATTGGTTTAGATGAAAGGGTGAAATGACTTTGGGTAGGAATTTTGGTTTGGTACGGAGGACAACTTTGTTCGGGTGCATTTAGAGAAAAGGTTCTTGTATAGTAAGTGCTTGTATCTCACTGACCCTTCTAAGGGAAGTGATGGCTACAAGGAAAGCTGTTTACCATGTGAGAAATTGCATTTCGCATTTATGCAAAGGTTAGAAAGGCGGTCCCATTAGCCTTGTGAGAACTATATTTAAGTTCCACACAGGTGAGGGTGGTACTCTGGGGGGAATTATTCGTTTGAGGCCTTCCATGAAGGCTTTAATGGCAGGCACTCTGAAAAGTGATAAGTGCTGTCTGTTTTGTAGGTAAGCGGCAATTTCTGCGAGGTGTAGCCGAATGGATTTATATGCTAGGTTACATCTTTGTAGATGGAGTAAGTAGCATATGATGTGCTGTATGGATGCGTCTAGAGGGTTGATTGTGTTGTTATGGCAATAAACAACAAATCTTTTCCACTTGGCAGCGTAGCAGGCTCTAATGGTAGGGCGTCTAGCTTCTCTGATGACGTTCATACAGTCGGGGGAAGGTTAAGGTATCCGAATTCTAGGATCTCAGGAGCCAGATCGCAAGGTTGAGCTGAGCTGGGTCCGGGTGTCTGATCTCTCCATGGTTCTGGGTTAGGAGGCATGGTGAGAGGTGTAACTTTTGGTGTGGCACTACCGAGAGTTCCAGCAGCGTGGTGTACCACGGTTGTCTGGCCCATGTTGGAGCTACTAGAATCAGTGTGAGGGAGTGCTGTTGTAGCTTTGGCACCACTAATGGAATTAGTGGGAGAGGTGGAAAGGCATACGCAAATTTGCCTGACCAGTTCATCCATATCGCATTGCCTCCGGACAATGGGTGTGGGTATCTGGCGGCGAAGCTTGGGCCCTTTTTGTTTTCGTGGGTGGCGAATAGGTCTATCTGTGGATGCCCCCACATCTGAAAGAACGGGTGAAGAACCTGCAGGTGAAGTTCCCACTCGTGGATCTGTTGCGTCTGTCTGCTGAGCAGATTTGCCATGGTGTTTTGGACTCCTGGGACATGTTGGGCTAGGAGAAAGATTTTGTGTGGAATTGCCCATCTCCATATGCTCTGTGCTAGCTGAGAGCTGTGGAGAGTGTGCGCCGCCTTGTTTTTGAATGTAGTAAATGGCCGTCATGTTGTCTGTGCGAATAAGGACTGCCTTGCCTAAAATCGGTGTCTGAAAGGATTTTAGGGCTAGAAAGATTGCCAGTAACTCCAGATGGTGGATATGGAGTAACTTTTGTTGCGGCGTCCATGTGCCCTGCACTGTGAGGTGTAGTAGATGAGCTCCCCAGCCGGAGAGCGATGCATCTGTTAGGATTATTTGTGGAACCGGGTCCAGGAACGGTCGACCTTTGGAAAGGTTTGTGGTGTTCCACCACTGTAGAGAGCGATGGGTGCGACCGTCTACCAACACCAGATCTGTCAGTTGCCCCTGGGCCTGGTTCCATTGGAGCGCTAAGCACTCTTGGAGTGGACGCATCTGGAGTCTTGCGTGGGGCACTATGAAAATGCAAGAGGCCATCATCCCTATCAGTTGCATAAACACTCTTGCTGGGAGAGAGTGTTGAGGTATGAATCTTTGACGCAAAGCCTGAATGCTTGCAATCCTGGCAGGATTGGGGTAGGCTATGGCTTTTGAGGTGTCTATGGTGGCACCGAGGTATTGCTTTGTGTGGGATGGTATTAGCTGGGACTTTTGGTGGTTCACTGTGAAGCCTAGCTGGTGAAGTAGTTGGATGGTAGTGGCGGTGTGATGTACACATTGGTTGTAGGACATGGCTTTTATTAGCCAGTCGTCCAAATATGGGAAGACGTGAATGTGCTGTCTTCTGAGGTGTGCTGCCACTACCGCTAGGCACTTGGTGAATACCCTTGGTGCTGTTGTGACCCCGAATGGGAGCACTTTGAACTGGTAGTGTTGCCCGTCCACTACAAATCTGAGGTACTTTCTGTGAGCATGGTGTACCGAAATGTGAAAGTATGCGTCTTTCAAGTCCAGTGTTGTGAGAAGGTCGTTTTGGGAGAGGAGCGGAAGTACCTGCTGAAGTGTTACCATGTGAAAATGGTCCAAATGTATGTATGTGTTTAGAGGCCGGAGATCTAAGATAGGTCGTAGAGTCTCGTCTTTTTGGTATCAGAAAATATAGGGAGTAGACCCCTAAATTTTGCTGATTGGCAGGGACTTGTTCTATCGCCTGTTTTTGTAGGAGGGAGATTATTTCCTGTTTTAGTAACGTGGAATGTTCTTGTGACATTGGGCGTTGCCTGGGTGGAATGTTGGGGGGGGTAGATGTTAATTCTAGGCAGTAACCTGAACGAATAATTTGGGTCACCCATGTGTCTGATGTGATTGTCTCCCAGACATGAAGGAAATTTTGTAACCTGCCCCCGACCGGAGTGGGATAGTCTGGAGGGAGCAGGGGGAAGTCATTGGGTAGGCGGTGTGGCAGAGCGGGCAGTATTTGTTCTGCCTTTATGGTTATTGCCTCTATAGCCGCCTCTTTGATAACCCCTTGTGAAGGTGGATTGAGCGGGGGATTTGTAGGACGTGGACGCGCTAACTGAGGAGTAGCCGCTGGCCGTGCCCCGAAAGGAAGAGCGGCGAAAGGAGCGCCTAGGAGGGTGTGACTGCAGGGCTCCCATAGATTTTGCCGTATCTGTGTCCTTCATCTTCTCGAGGGCCTCATCTACCTTTGGGCCGAATAGATGTTATTGATCAAATGGATGATTTAATATGGAGGCTTGTACCTCTGGTTTAAAGCCTGAAACTCTCAGCCATGCATGGCGACGGAGGAGGACGCTAGTGTTAATGGCCCTGGAGGCTGTGTCTGCTGCGTCTAAGGCACAGCGTATAGAGGTGTTATAGTCTTACCCTCTTGAATTAACTCATTAGCCCTATGTTTGTATTTTTCTGGAAGATGGTGCATGATGGTTTCTAGTTCATCATAATACGCCCGGTCGTATCTGGCCAATAGCGCTTGAGTGTTGGCGATACGCCATATATTGGCTGCCTGTGACGCAGTGCGCTTTCCTGACGCGTCCAGTAGCTTTGACTCCTTGTCAGGTGGTGGTTCTTCGTCTGACGCCTGGGAGTTTGACCTCTTCCGTGCAGTAGAGACCACTAGGGAATCCAGTGGCGCTGGCCCGTCGATATAGGCAGGATCTGTGGGGGCAGCTTTATACTTCTTCTCTATGCGTGGGTTAATGACCCTAGCCCTGACTGGGTCTTTAAAAGCCTCTGGCGCATGTTTTATTACCCCTTTGAGCAGAGGTAGTATAGAAGTAGACCTATGTGCGGTATCAAAGGTGTCGAGGAGGAAATCTTCCTCTACTGGGTCAGTGTGTAGCTCTACCCAGTGATAATGTGCCGCCCTCTGAAGTAGGTGGTGAAAACCTAATGAGTCTTCTGGTGGAGATGGCCTGGATGGATAAAGGTCATCTTGTGGGACATCTGGAATGTCTGGATTATTACAATTGTCCCATGGGTCTGGGGATCCTGTAGGGGTGGGGTCTTGTGGCACATCCCCTGGATCGCAGTATGGGTCCCCCTGATCATCATGGTCTGGAGACGGGGTCGGATAGCGATGAGGAAGGGGTGGAGAAGGCGGAGGTGGAGAGGGTGGATGAGGTGGGGAAGGCACTCTGAAAGGGGAGGTAGCACAGTCTTTCCTCTTTGGAGGTGGAGGCGGAGCCGGCTTGTCCAAATGTCTCTTTTTAGAAGAAAGTGCCAAATGTCCAGTTTTTGGATCCTGGGTAAGTGTCTTTTGCAAAGGATCCGGTGTAAACAGTTCCTGAGACAATGTTTGTTCGGTCGGCGCCGAAGGTTTCGGGGCTGATGGCTTTTTAGGCTTGTCCGTGCCGTGCTTTGTTGGAACCTCCGATTTTTTGGTCGGCGCCGAGGTAGGCTTCGGCGCGGGAGTGTTGGTGGCGAGGGCCTTATGATGTTTGGTCGGCACCGAAAGGCTGGGTTTCGACACCAAGGCCTTTGGTGCGGAGCTCGGTGTCGAGGTAGAGGCCGGTTTCTTTTTCGGTGCCGAAGTGTTTATCGGCACCGTTGGCAGGCTGGCTCGAGCCCGAGCCGCCGGAAGGCTTATGAGGCTTCTTCACCGGGCCCAAAGGTGGGGTGTTTGAAGCAGTGTCCTTGGTCTTGCCTAGGCCCAGAGGCGAAGGCGTGACCGAAGCCTTTTTGGGTGTCAGCGTGGGTGTGGGAGGGGGTATAGTACTCACGACCCTCTGCGCCGGGGTGATGTCCTCCACATCCGAGTCGTCGGCTTCGGAAGCACTGACTAGGTCCTCTTCAGTGTGCTGCTGTCCCGGGGCTTCGACGTCGTCCCCGAAGATGTCGACTGGAACGGAGGTCGAGGAGTGCGCCATGTTTCGTCTGGCCCTTCGATCTCGAATAGTCTTTTTCGATCTGAAAGACTTGCAGGCGGGACAGTCTCGAGCCTCGTGTTCAGGGAAGAGGCAGAGGTTGCACACCTCATGAAGATCGGTGTGGGGGAATTTGGACCCACATAGAGGGCACTTCTTGAATGGAGTTCTTTCCATCAGCCGGGACCGGAGCTTGGATAGGCCCGAAGGCCGCCGTCGACGACTGAAATCGAAGGTGTGTCGAAGAGAAGGTGATTGAGGAGATAAGGATCTGAACAATACCGCGATGAGCGAGGATGCCGCTTCGATCCTCGAACTGGAAATGTTCGGAACCGGAGCGCGAAGTATAACATTCGAGCCCGATGACGGAAAAAAACAATCCGAGGATGGAGCCGAAGCCCATGCGCAATACGATCCAAGGGAGGAGTCACCGACCTCGTGACTTCCAAAGACTTTCCAAGAGGAAAAACAAACTGCAAACATCCGGGCCCAACACCAGATGGCGATCTATGCAAAAGTGTGTAATCTGCAGCTCATATGCCTCTAACGTAATGTTTATGGTGCTGCCTGTCCTGAAGAATGGACAATAATGTGGGCTTGTATGTTTCTTACATATACAGATGTCAAAATAGTCAAAAGGTCTTGGAAAAAAGACTCAAAAAGATCAGCCCACAATTAGTAAATCCAGAACAGTCTGGCTTTGTCATTGGGCATGGGGTTAGTGACAATACCAAAAAAGCATTGGCATAGCCAATAGGTCTCGCCTTTGGGACCTTATAAGTGTTCAGCCGTGCAACAGTTGCATAACTAAATACTTATAAGGTCCCAAAAGCGAGACCTATTGGCTATGCCAAGCGGCCCTGCAGCCCCGAAAGTGATCGCGATCAAACATCAAAGCGGCCGTGCGGCCGATCAAACATCAAAGCGGCCGTGAAAGTGAAAGTAATCGCGCAAAAGCGCGGCGCGCGCCCGCGCACATGCACTGTCGCTCTAGGCTGGCCTGGTAGCACTTTTTGGAGCCCTCTCAATAAGTCTCGCCAGACCAGCGCATGCGCTGGGTCAGGCAAGACCTAAAAAGCAGTACATTTAATAGCTGCGGCGCCTATGCTCAAGGTGGCCATGGTAGTATGGGCTGAGTATGCAGCACCATCCACATTCAATAACTTAAACTCTCAGAAGGTGAAAGTAGGAAGGGAATTTGTCAGGGTTGTCTTGTATCCCCACTACTATACACTTTATATTTGGAACTTGTAGCATAGAGAATCAGACAACGGCACAATGAGGGGTGTTTAGGTAGGACCTGACTTCTAAGTTAACAATGTTCATGAATGACATCCTGGTTTCACTCACCCAGCCACATCTCTATCTGTGCTGTTGGAGGAACTCCATCAGTTTGGGAGGGTTCAGTGTTTGGGATAAATCTATATAAATCTGAGGAGGGCGGGGGGGCAGAGGTGGGCAGGGAGGGATTACTTGTGTTATGATGCTTGATGTATGTGTACTGCCAATTTAAAACCTAAATAATTGAACCAAAAAATCCTATTGCTCGAATATGTGGCCAGTGAAGAGACCGATATATGTCCAGTAGCAATCTAACCATGGCAATCCTCTTTGTAACGTACTCATACCCCCAAAGTTACCATTAGTAGAAAATCACAGGCAGAGCACCACAAACGCCCAACAACACTCCTTACGTGGTAATATGAGAGAAGGCAGCATATACCGAAGGAGAGGGCACAGGTTTAGATGTTATGGAGGGCTAGCCGGAAGACCTCATTGGTGCACACCCAGGAATCTGCAACATTTTTCAACAAGAATGTGTGCTGGAAACCTAGAACTGGGTCATCATCTGCCTGAGCAAGACAGAAGGAAGGAAAGAAAGAAATAAAAATAAAAAACGAGTCAAAAGCAGAAAAGGAGAAAAGGTAGACCCCCAACTTGTTTTTTGATTTGCCTGCGTTTGGTACATGGATTTCCAAGGTCCAAATCAATAGAGAGGAGAGAGAATACATGGGCTACCTAAAATGTGCATAATTCAAACACCGCATGCAAATATCTGGTAATTGGCATACCACACTGGACATATGGCATTCATTTGGCTTGAGAAGTAACTGCTATAGTTGAACAAAATGATATTTGAGGGATTGCGCGCATGTGATATTGTCCATCAACTAAAATGACTCCAGTTTAGTCAAACTATGCCAAGCATAGATGGCTGTACTAGATGTGGCCAAGAGTAGTCCAATATGTTAGTCTCCTGGTGGGGTATGCAGGACCTGTGCATACAATAAAAGATTCTTTATATAGATGGTCGAAAACCAGTTGCCTCGATTAGGAGAGCATTCTTTAGACAAAGGAGAATTAACTTGCTCTGCCTTTGTGAACACCACGCCAAGTTTGCATGTTTTTTTTTTTTTAAACACCAAGTTTGCATGTTAACACAGGTGGGGTTTTGTACGTTAAAATGGGGTTGGCCTTAACAATTTTGATGAGGTCTAAGTCCTTTTTCCAGTCAAGTAGGATACAACTTCCTAGGACTGCTAGAGTTGCAGTAAAATAGCATGCTTCCAGTCTGCCTGTACAACAGAGCACGTTAAGAAAGTTTTGATGTAAGCATGTTCTGAACATGGCTTCCTGGATGAAAAGCATTTCAACTTACCTTGCCAACAGAATAGATTGATCTAAGGTTTCGGACGCGCCTTGAACATTTTCAACCTAAAGTCATTTACCCTTTTCGTTTTGGAATAAAATGTTGCTGATTCCAGTGATATCTGTTTCGATTTCCTGTGCTGCTGTACTTCATTAGGTCTCAGGAACATCACAATTACGAAGACCAAAAGGTACCTTGGAGTTCTTATCGATGCCCATTCATGGGCTTGCATATAGATAATGCCTCATGGTCAAAAGTGTCTTCTGATTTTACAACGGCTGGGTACAGTCTTCTATTTGTGAACGCCTTGGGGGTTAAGGTCAGAGCCTGAAGTCACACTCAATTTGTATCTTTTCAGTTCTGGGTCCAGGCCTATCCACTCTACAGAGGGTCTTTGCACTTGTATTATATTTTATTGTTTTCTCTCTACACAACGGGATCATTCACATTGTGCATGTTCAAGACCCATGACTCAGAGGTTAGCATCTCTTACGAGGAGCAAAATGAGTTAAACGGTAAGGAATTCATTGAGAAGAAAAAAACATCAAGTATGAAATGGTCCTCTCTCTCGCAGCCTCAAGACACAATATGCGATCTAAAGGGAGGTATTTTGGACAGTGCTTGAAAGGATGCAAGAGTGAGGGAAGGGTTATAGGAGGTGCCTGTCGTTGAATGATGAGCATAATAGGCAGGCAAAGGAAACTAATAAGGTTTCAGACTGATGAGCAAGGAGGGTCTGGCTGCAGACAGGGTTACTGTCGTGGAAAAGGAGGGGTAATTTATTTGCTAGTCTAGTCATAAAGGCATCATTGTCGCCAAGACTAATTGAACGTACGCATAAGGTAAATCATAAGTTTATGCGGTGCACCTGAGTCGAACAGTAGTCAAAAATCCCAATAGGAACATTGCAGACGATATTCCAGCAACTACCTCCTTTATGTGGCGTTAAAGCATTCAATTATGCATCCTCTGTACACATGACTAAATCACCAACTTATGAAATGTTGGGATCACACTACATAGCATAACAGTTACAGCAGTTCATTTCATAGCCAACAGGAACAAAACAGTGAGTTTTTACATACACAGAGTTACACTGGCGTAACTCGAGCCATGGATTTAAAAGAAAATGCTCGTCACAAGCTTAATATCTCCAAGTCACCTCACATTTGTGTGTTTATGCAGTGTAAACAATGAATGTTAATGCAGAATCATCAGTATTTGCTAGGATAACAATCTATATCTCAGTAGCTGAATATAAATTAATTTCAATGGTTATTTTTGAGCAGATAATTTTCTATTTCTAAGGGTCTGGTAGACTGCAGTCTAAGGCGGGACTTTCCAGACAGGGTAAGCTGCCCTGGCCCAACCTGGATGATCCCATTCTGCTGCAGCATGGGACAGGTTTGAACTTTCACCAGGGCTAATTGATGTTTGCAGTCTGGCCGAGTCACTAGTATTTATGATTGCACCATCAAAATTATAAAGTTCCTATCACAACGCAGATATGCTACTCTTTGTTAAAAGCTTCACACAGTTGCACGCGCAGCATACCAAACTCATGGTCAAGATTTTTATACTGCATGAAAATATCAGGGAGTGAAATTTGACAAAGACCTATTGGGAGTCAGATCAGACTTGTTAAATCTAGGACTTCTTCAAACATTACCAACTTCCTAAATAAGCATTAAACCATCTTCCTGGAAACACAGACTTGAAATTGCTGTAAGGATTATGTTACACTGTAAGCATTTGTTCTTGGCATGTAGAGCTGTAGATTCACATGCTTTGCATACTCCTGCCATCTAGTGTTGGATCCAGATATTTGCAAGTTGTTTTTCTTTGAAGAAGTCTTTTCCAGTCACAAGGTAAGGTGACTCATCCTTTCGGTGATATAGCGCAAGGGCAGCAACTCCATTTTGAGACTGCTTCACCGCAAGAGGGGGAGAATGGAGTAAAGTAAGTGTAGTATAGAGATGTCAATGCGTATGTAGTGTTAATAGTAAGAAATGCAACAACCACAGGTGTCTGGAGAGGACGCATGTGAATCTACAGCTCTGACTGCCAAGAAAAGATGCTTACAGGGTAATTAACATAAACCGTTCAAGGCATGTGTGCATTAGCTTGTTGATGTGCTAATACATCCAAACAATGAAGTTTGGTAAACTTCTGTGGTGTAGACCATGTAGCTGCTTTACAAATGTCAGCTAAGGGAATGTTACCTAAAAAAGGCTTTAGATGCTAGTATTTTGCACGTAGAATGTGCTCTAGGAGGTATAGTTAAAGTTCTTTTAGCTTTAACATAACCAGTTTGAATACATTTAACAATCCACCTAGAAATACCGCATTTAGAAATAGGATTTCTTTTACGAGGTGGAGCAAATCCAACATAAAGTGGATTTGTTTTACAGAAATCTTTTGTTCTATCGATATAGTACAATAGTGCTCTTTTAACATCAAGTGCGTATAGCCCTTTCTGCTACTGAATCTGGTTGAGGGAAGAACACAGGTAACTCAACTGATAGGTTGATATGAAAAGCAGAAACTACCTTTGAAAGGAATTTGCATTTGTACGAAGAACCACTAGGTTTGTGAAGCTGCAAGAAAGGTTCATGCCTGTAGCTCACCAACACGTCCTAATGAAGCGATAGCAATCAGAAAAGCAACCTTCCATGAAAGAAATTGTAATGCACAATCGTGTAAAGGCTCAAAAGGTGGACCCGTAAGCCTTGTGAGAACAAAATTAAGGTTCCAGACAGGTGCAGGTGGTACTTTTGGCAGTGGTATTCTTTTAAGGCCGTCCATAAAAGCTTTGATAACTGGAACTTTGAATGAGGATAAATGTCTGTTTTGCAGACATACAGCTACTGCTGCAAGGTGTAGTCGAATGGATGTGTAGGCTAAGCCTACTCGCTGTAGATGCAAAAGATAAATAATATTTTGTATAGATGCATCTAGCGGATCAATTTTGTTATTACACTATGTAAACAAACCATTTCGATTTTGCTGCATAACATGCTCTAGTTGTAGGTTTCCTTGCCTCTTAAAGAACTGTTATACAATGATGGTAGATTTAGGTATCCAAACTCGGACTTCAAGAACCAGATCACTAGGTTGAGCTCCTTTGGGTTTGGACGTCTGATTTCTCCATGGTTCTGTGTGAGAAGGTAGAAGGTGAGGTGCAGTTTTTGGTGTGGAACTACAGAACGTTCTAGTGGTGTGGTGAACCAAGGTTGATGAGCACACGTGGGAACCACTAGAATCAGTGTGAGTGTGTCGGCCCGAGTTTCCAAACCAGAAATGGAAGGAGGGAGAGGCGCGGAAAAGCCCAAGCAAATATCCCTGACCAGTACATACATAGGGCATTGCGTTTGGATAGAGGGTGTGAGAATCTGGAGGCGAAGTTTGGGCATTTTGAGTTTTCTGCCGTGGCAAAGAGGTCAATTTGTGGGAATCCCCATTTCTGGAAGTATGTGAGGAGAACGCGGGATGAATTTACCATTTGTGTACTTGTTGCCGCATCTTGTTGAGGAGGTAGGCAAATTGGTGGTTTATTCCTGGAAGGTGTACTTCCAGAAGGTGAATTTTGTGATGTATTGCACAACGCCAAATGGTCTGAGAGAGGCGTGACAACTGTAGAGAGAGTGCCCCCCCTTCCCCCCTCCGTTTTTGTACATGGGTGTAATATTGACCGTCCGGACTAGGACAACTTTCTTTATTAGGTGAGGTTGAAAAGCTTTTAGTGTTAGTTGACCTGCTAGAAGCTCCAAATAATTGATGTGGAGATTTCGGTGTTTGGTGTCCTATAAATCTTGAATTGTCATATGCTGGAGATGGGCACCCCAACCTGTGAGCGATGCATCTGCTGTTAGTACAACTTGTCGAATGGGGTCAATGTGTGGAAATTTACCTTTTTAGGGGTACACTGGTGCAGGGTCACCCTTTTGGCCACAGGTTCAAAGACCAACAAAGTAGTGATCAGCACAGGAGTAGGAAATAAATAAGTTTATTAATCACTCATGAATGGGACCACGTCCACACAACTCTCAAGTGCTGCCTGAGGTAGTACACTGAAGTCACAGAACACAGGGCTTTTATACAGGTTTTCTGAAGTGTAAGCATGTGAACATAAATAGGGAGAACAAGTTTCAGAAATAGTTTTCAGCAAACAAGAGGAGATGAATAACCACTTGACCAGCAAAGCGGGAGGGGTAGCAGGAGTGCTTATAGCAGCAGTAAATGATTGACAGTTAACATCTGAGACCAGGTGCTCTGACAGCTACAAACTCTCAGCACGTACATTGCATTTAGCTTAGTTAGGAAGTAAACTAAAATAGATAGCACAGGCAGAATGAAAAGACAAATGAATTACGAAGGAAACTTAAATGGACACCATATGCCAAGAAAATATTACACGTTTTCCACAGATGAACGGCCGCCCTTTTGATTTTGTGTTTTCCACCACTGCAGAGAGCGATGGGTTCAGCTGTCTACCAACACTAGATCTGTTAATTGACCCTGTGATTGATTCAACTGATGTGCTAAGCATTCTTGTAAAGGTTGCATATGCAGTCTTAAGTGAGGCACTATTGCAATGTATGATGCCATCATTCCTAAGAATTGCATGAAAGGCTTCACCGTTGGGTATTAGTTGTTGTAAAATGTAGTAATAAAGTCTGAAAATTTTGAATTCTGGCTGCATTGGGAGAGGCTAGAGCTGTGTGATTGTTCAGCGGTGCTCCTAGATATGTTTTCAGTAGTGAGGGTTGAAGATGGGACTTTTGTGCATGGACTGAAAAATCCCAATTGATGGAGAAGTTTTATTGTAGCTGGAGTGTGTTGTAAACACTTTCTCTGTGTGTTGGCTTTGATGAGGCGATCGGCCAGATATGGGAAGACATGAATTTGTGGTCTTCTTAAATGAGCTTCTACTACTGCTAGACATGTTGTGAATACTCTGGGAGCATGAATCACTCCGAATGGAAGTACTTTGAATTGATAGTGATTTTATGCTATCACAAATCTGAGATAGTTGTGATGTGCTGGATAGATAGAAATATGGAACTTTGCGTCCTTTAAGTATAGGGTGGACATGAAGTTGCCTTGTTGTAGAAGTGAAAGTAACCATATGAAGTGTTCTGACAGTATGTATAGGTCTACCAGTCTGAGATCTAAGATTGGTCGCAGAGACCCATCCTTTAAGGAGATCAGGAAGTAAAGTGAGTAGACTACAGACCCTTGATTATTTAATGAAACTGGTACTATAGCTCCTTTTGTTAGAAGAGCTTGTACTACTTCTTTGAGAAGCTGTTGCTGTTGTAGTGAGTGTGTGTGAATGCGAGGTGGAATATAAGGGAGGACTGCTGGTAAGCTCCAGGCAATAAACATTTTGGATAATACCCAAAACCCCTTTGTCTGTTGTGATGGATTGCCAAGTGCGTTGAAACAGTTATAATATTCCCTCGACAGATTATGAATGGTCGGGGGGGGGGGGGGGGGGGGTAGCAAGCCACTGCTTGTTAGAGGACTGGGAGGTACATGCTGTTGTACCTTTCCCTCTTCCTTTAAAATTGTATCCTCTATAGTTACCACTGTAGAATCCTCTTGAGAGGGATGATAGTGTTTGTGCCTTATATGAAGATGCGGCCGCATCTGAGGTGTAAGTAAGTTTTGGAGCCTCCTCTGTAAAAGGAGTGACAAAAGGAACCTCTGGTAGAAGGAGCTTTAAGTGCTCCCATGGACTTTGCTACTTCGGTATCTTTCATTTTTTCAAGGCACTGATCTATTTGAGACCTAACAAGATTTTTTTTGATTTTTAAATCAAAGGATGCATTAGGAATGGTTTGTTGCACTCCTGGTTTGCAACCAGAAATTCTGAGCCATGCATGTCTCTTGAGCATAATGCTAGTGTCGATTCCTCTAGCTGCAGTATCTGCAGCATCTAATGCACACCTGATAGATGAATAAGAAAAAATGTTTCCCTTCTCGTACTATTTCTTGTCCCCTCTTTTTTTGTTCTTCTGGTAGATATTTTTATTCTTCTTCCTTCTCACCCCAGTGAGCTCTATCATACCTGGATAAGAGACCCTGTGTATTAGCTATATGCCAATGGTTGGCTGACTGAGCAGCCACACTTTATCCCCAATGCATCTATGAGTTTGGATTCTTTATCTGGAGGTGGTGCTTCCCCTGATGTTTGCATATTTGCCCTTTTACTGCATTAGAGACCACTAATGAATTCAAAGGCAACTGACCCCAAATGAAAACTGGGTCAGATGGAGGGGGTTTATATTTTTTGTCCACTCTAGGTGTTAATATACATGCTCTAACAGGGCCTTTAAAAATATTAGTATGTCCCAACATACCTTTAAGCATAGGCAACATTTGTCTTGTTCTGTGTGTTCCCAAATGCTGCAAATAGAAAATCTTCCTCCAGTGCTTCCTTGTGTAAAGGTACTCTGTGGTAATTAGCTACCCTAGCAATGGATTCCTGATATGCAGTATCATCGGCAGGAGAGGAAGGTTTTGCTGGGTATAGATTCGGGTCTGTATCTTAAGGTTGATCTATGTTATAGTCATCCCAGGGATCTGGTTGTGGCTGAAACTGTATCATCCTCTTGTATATCAGGATTTGTGTTAGGGCAACCCGATGGTGTAATGTGTAGAGGATCTGTATGTGACAACGCGGGTATTGGTGAAAAAGGTGGAAGGGTTGGGGAACATGAATGGGCCTAGTAGCTATGTCCTTTTTCTTCTTGAGACGAATATTTTTTATTCAGTGCATTTTCCTTTTTAAGTTATTACTGGTTTTGCGATTATGTGACCAGTAAAAGGATTTAAGTGAATTCTCTTTTGTTTGGGATCCAGCTTTTCTTTAATCTTTTTTTTTTTTTTTTTTAATATCGGCTCCGGTGGTTGTAAAGGAGTGTCTTTGTTTTGGCACAAAGTTTTGGTGCAGAGCTGGATTTCAGTTCTCTCTCTTTCAATCTGAGATGTTTCGGATCCGAAGCGGTGTCATCTTGGGCCGGGCCCGAGCCGGAAGGCTTGACGTGCTATTTTCGTGCCGAGTTAGAAGGCGGGGTGTTTGAATCAGAGTCTCAGTGCGGACCATGGCCTGCTGGTAGTGGTGGCCCAATAACCTTTTGGTTTGTTGGAGTAGGTTTGGTGGGCAAAGGGGCTTTGGTACTCACAGCACCTTGTCCAGCCGGAACGTCGTGGGACTCTAGTTCGATCTCCAACTCCGAATCAGAGTCTTGTGGGGAGAAGGCTTCTTCTTCTGCTGCCATTTCTTCCTGCCCTAGATGTCCAGCGAAGATATCAGGCAAGTCCTCGATACCTTTTCGTTGCATCTCTCCGTCGAGCCAGACGGTCCCGTAGAGTCTTACTGGATCGGAACGACTGACACGTGTTGAAGTCTTCCTCCTTATGTTCTGGGGAGAGACAGCGATTGCAGACCTTATGCTGGTCGGTGCAGGGATATTTGGAATGGCATCAAGGAAAAAATTGAAAAGTGTCCATTCCATCGATGGAAAACAGGACGCTGGTTCTTGAAGTATAAGACGACAGAGGATGGAGGTGGGCTCAAAGGCCACGGTTAAAGTTTTTTCGATGATCTAGATAAAGTTTTCATAAATTTCGACACGAAATGTGAAAGACGCGATCAAAAACAACACCGGGGGTAAAGTGAATTGCGCACTGAAGGGATCTCGACTGAGTGTTTTGAATCAAAGAGCAGCAATACCCATCCAAACCCAATGGCAGGAAAACAATCTAACAATGGAGTAAACGCCCATGTGCAATATCACCGAAAGGAGGAGTCACCTTCCCTCGTGACTGGAAAAGACTTCTTAAAAGAAAACCAACTTGCAAACATCCAGACCCAACACTAGATGGCAGGAGTATGCAAAGCATGTGTATCTACAGCACACATGCCGCGAACCAAGGAATTTTAATGAACTATTGGGTGATGTGATTTAAGATCTTGGGGCAGATTTTATTTAGTATCGTGATGACACCCAAGTCTACCTTATGCTGGAGTCACCTGAAGCCATCTCACTTATCAAATGATCTCTACAATACATTTTTAAATTCACTGCACAAAATAAAACACCTAAAATAGAATATGTTATTTAATTTGTCTTACTCCAAAATCTGTTCAGGTTTTAAAAATTCTAAAACAAAACCATCAAGAATGCTCCAATTTCCTGCTGGTAAACATTACACCGATTTCTATTCTTCCTTGTCATAATCCTAAAATTCATCAATCATGATTTTGTACAGCGTTAAAGGCCAATAAAATAGTTAAAGTGTTCTAATAGCATAGGACCGCTTAAAACAGCTAATACTTTTTGGAGCAAGTTACATCAGGGAAACAGTTTTAACAAAATCTTAGACCCCTCGCCAAGAGGACATAGCTACCTGTCCCTTCACAAGGGCATTATGTTATTAATACTTGAGCAGTATAAAAAAAAAATCAAACAGACCACACGGGGGGGAAGAGGAGACCCTAGAACTAGGACGAGGAAGTGTAGGACTCACTATAATGAAGTTCATCAGAAAATATGAGCAACATTACCTCTTCTTCATTGCAATCCATACATTATGAGGCCATAGCAACAAGTTTTAAGTCTTCCAGCAACAACCAGTTAGGAAACTACCTTTTGGTATATCTGACCCAAACAGAATGGTAGAGGCCAAAGTCAACATCCAGGCAGAATATTTCACACTGCAGCAGTCACGGAGAAGGTGAATCAGGGGCCTAGGAGATGGATATATTGGGGATAGAGATATATATATATAGATACATATATATATATATATATATATATATATACACATACACACACACATACACACACAGAAAAAAACACCAAAGGTTACAGGGACATTATAGTGAGGAAATAGAATTACAAAGACAGATATTCACTGAAAGAAAAAAGGGTTACAGGAACATTCTACAACCATACATATTAGCAGTTATAGTTATATCAAGTAGCTATAACTTGTGCCCCAAGGTAACTATAACTCGAAAGCCCACCCATGCAGAGTTTTCTAAACACTTTTACAGCAAATGTTGCAGTGATACATTCAATGATATCAGAGAAGATGTTGAGTGATGTAATATGTGGGGTAATTAGTAGTGCATGGGGAGTGTGTGAGTTAGTTAGGAGTTTTCACAATTTCTTCCCCATAACGGGTCCTTCACAGACTCCTCATTCAGTCCCATGGGATCAGGCTACCTCTATCCTGATCTCTTATGTCCTATTTCTGCTTTATTATTCAACCCCCCCCCCCCCATTTTATAGATATACATAAATATTTTCATTAATAACTCCAAAACTATTCAACAGATTTACACCACATTACAAAAAGCACTCTTTCTGGACCAAGATAGGAAGAAAGCAAGAGCGCAATCGAGAGAGAGAGTGCAGGAGCGCAAGAGAAAAAGAACGAGCGAGATGGAGAGAGCGCTCAAGAAGTGTAGGAAACCCACCTCTCTATATAGTGCATCACAATGGGGTACACTGTGAAGAGGTCGAAGAGACCCTTACTGGTTTACAGAGGCAAAAGTAGATAATACCAACACACTATTTTGTGGGAGAGTGGGCAAGCAGTTCGACTTATCAGAGGGTAGTGCTAAGCATTTGTTGAACACACCAAGGCAATAAATGATACACACACACTCAATGAAAGAAGTCGAAACGGATTTAATATTAAATATTAGACCAAAAACTTCGGGTTCATGGTAAATACTTTTCACAATATGAGAAAATCACAGTTTATGCAATATCTACAGATGTGTGCAATTAAGCGCAATCCATTTCCAATTGGGGAGAGGAGTTGGCCTAACGGCTAGGGCGCTCGACCTCGGACCTGGGGAACTGGGTTCGAGTCTCGGTAATGATGCTGAACATCCTGTGATTCTGGGCAAATCACTTCATCTCCCCGTGCCTAACAAAAGAATGAATGTGTGTCCTAATGTAACGTAACTGGTGCTATGTAAAGCGCTCTAGTACCTGATTGGATTCGGGTCAAGTTAGCGCAATATAAAATTCTGCAAAAAAAGTAGAAAAAGCAGTGCCGTGCAGTTTTATTTGTGGTTCACATTTTAGAAATCGAAGAGTTGGGGGTCAGGGACCAAAGTTCCGAGGCCAAGTACTCGGGAGCTACCTGCATTTCACAGAGAGGCGGGAGTAAAGAGACTTTGTGGCTCGAGCGTTACGAATAAAGGGGCCAACTGTTAAAGCAAATGGGGACTTGCAGGCAAGTCCAAAGGCTCTGAAAGGAGTAGAGGTCCCAACAGTTCCGGAGCACAGCGGGTTAGAAGATGACCTAGGCTGGGTGCAGTGAAAAAGTGCAGCTTGGCATAGGTACGCAAAAATGAACCTCACGGTCAGTTGCAGGCACCCTGGAGCGACGATTCTGGGACTGCTAGGCCACTACTGAGGTGGCGCTCCGGAGTCCTGAAGTCCCTCGTTGGGTGCAGACTTGCTGTAAAGTTGGAGTCCGCATGGACTCGGTTTAATAGGTTTATGAAGCAAGGGGTCTGGTACAATGGGTATTCGTGCCTTGCAGCTCCAGTGGGCCCTGGGGCCTCAAGACTTGGCGCATAGGCCAAGCTGACCCTCCAGAGGATGGGTACCTTCAGCAGGAACTCCGAGACATCAGTCGGGCTGAGGAGCTGGACGTTGATGGACCAGACTTTGCTGGTTTTGGTGCCTGTGGCTGCAGGGAGAAAGAACCTCTATATCATGGGTACTCACAAACTTTCTCTTGTGGGCCAAATTTACAGTGTGGTTTGTGGCCGAGGGCTGCACCAGTGGGGGCGGGGTCAGTGGGGGAGGGAGGCGGGGCTAGAGCAAAAAAATGACCATGAGGTTGAACACAGGACCCTGCAGCGGACGCCTTCGTCCACTAAGCCACCAGACCCGACATACACACATCTTTCTCTCTCTCTTTTTATCACCCTCCGTCTGTCACCCTCCGTCTGTCACCTCACCCCGCGCGTGTACCAGCCCGGCTTCCTGGGCACACATGCAGCCACACCCGGAGTACTTGACAGGTCTTTAAAAGACCATTTACTTGTTAATGAGGCTTTGTTGTATTTAACCTCTTAGCGCCCCTGCATCTCCACTCTGCTTGAATTGCCCAGCCTCAGTAGAGCAGAGTGTCTGGGAGTGCGCAGTGCTGCGGCGGAGTTTGCTGACACACTAATTTTTTTAAAAAAAGAAATTTTTTAAAACACAACAATGTCTACAAGGTCCGCGGGCCGCCAAGGAAGGCTTGCCGGGCCGTACTATGAGCACCCGTGCTCTATATCGCTAGAGTTCTTAAGCAATTTGCGAAGTGCTGATGACCAGCTGGGGTTTGTGGAACCCACACAGCAACGAGACTAGCTGGAGGATGGTGATTGTTGAGTTCTGTGGCAGCATGCAGGAGTACACCACGAGGTGCAAGGTACGGTCCAACAGCGTTTCTTCATTCATCGTCTTCTAGCGTCCACGGAATCTAGTTTCAGGGTCTGGGGATGCCTCCTAAATACTAAATTTAGGGGGGTTTACAAGGGAGTAACAGGTAGTGGTCAATAAGCCTCTTACCTGGGTGTTGACACCCTCTTATGCCCACCTCCTTTGGGAGGGGCACTTAGCCCTAGCCCTGATTGGAGAAGTCACACCATCTTCAAGATGGTGGGTACTGAAAAATGTGCTTCACCCCGCCTCCAACACCTGAGGGGTGGAGCAGGCAAAGGGGGGCTCACCACCTATTCTTACTTGGCTTTCCTGCCTGTCTTGCCGCCAAAAGGACTGATGACGGGAGGGGGCGGGCCTGCTCCTTCTATTAGGAGAGACTGTGGTCGCAATTCAAAGGCGGCAAGTCCTTTGAAGCTTCCCGCCACAGCTGGCTCTTCCTGACCGGGGGGAGGTGTGAACACCTCTGCCATGTCCAGGCATTGCTTTCACCCTCTGACCGTTAAGGCACTCACCCCATGAGGTCAGAACTCGGTTAGTGAAAGGCTGGCTTAGACCAGTCAGTGACCACACTAAGGGTTGGTAGGTTTCAAGGGGTCCCTCTAAAGGATCTTCTGTGTGCAATTTATAAATCCGACACTGGAATTAGTGCAGGTTTATTAAGATGAGATGTTTGGCACCAAATATCCCATACTACAGTGAACCATCATGGAGCTGGGCAACTCGCAATGACAAGTGTCCTGCCCTTGTACTTCTTATGGCTTTCCTGTTCACTAAGAATATTCACAAATTGACACGGATACTGCAGGGGCATATCTGCTCATGCAGATATGTCCTGACAGGTGGATTTAGTGCACTCTGCCTTAAGATTATGTGGCCTGCTTTAGTTCATCATGCCTGCCAGTCAAGTCTTCGCACCAAAGAGTACTTTATAAAAATATAACAGTAAATACTTATTGTTTAAGTGCTACCATCCTTTTACCATTGTGTAATGAGGACTTCCATCCATATACAAGTAATATAGTAAACTCCAGGGTCATGGGTATACAAAATACCCTAACCAGGGAAGAAAGCCACTAATTATGTAATCCTAGTTCTAAAGGAGAGATATTGTAGCTATATATTGTTGTGCAAAAAGCTAATTTGGATAGCTAAAATAAATCCTATTCATTTGCTTAACTGGGCATTATTATACCTTTATATATAGTCACATATCCTAAGTGACCTTAATCCTAAACAATCCAACCAGCAAGATTACTATCCAAAATAAAGAGGATGCGATTTGTGGTTCATGTATAAATTATTCAAAGAGTGGGACACTTTTCCCATCTAGTGACCAAATTTCAGGACTTTTCTGTATACACTTGAAAGGCAGATTTCGGTCTGGGGTATTTGTTTGGGTTGAAACCGAAAACCAGGCACAACAGATTTACATCATACCCTATTTTTGGACTCAACATCATCTGGCAAACTGGCCCAACACATCGCTAGTAGCTTACAAAAAAACACTAGAAAAAGAAGTATGGGTATGTCTGAAGGAGGATTGCTCCGGCCCCTCTTTCGATGGTAGATGATTGTTTCCCCCCAAGATAGACAGAGGGATAGCCATGTTTTAGAAACTTTGTTAAGAAACCCCAAGAAAGAGATCTGTTGTTCCCAACAGGTGTGTCTGTAGAAACTTCTGGACGAGGCCAACGAAGAGTAAGAATCTGGCTATCTCATTTAACAACAGATCTTTCTTGGAAAATGCCAACTGTGCCAAATAGACAAAGCAGATGAGGTCCCTTCCACTTATGGTTGGCCTAAAGCTAGGCGATTTGGAATTCTCCAAGTCGACACATTCATTTCTTTGGATAAAAGCTAGCCCTCCCTTAAAAAGTCTCCCATCCGAAGATTTGCACAGGTGCTGTTAGTGTCCGGAAATACCCTTTTCCCTTCACAGACCTCCCAAGACACAGTCCTTTAAGAAATTTTGGTCAATGTCAAGACCACTAAAGATTTGGTGGATTTTTTCACTCAAGAGGAACAAACCATGGCGGAGGATCCAACGGAAGTTTCAGTGGAGAAGTCAACACTAGAGGGGGTACTCGGGTAAGGACTACAATTTACAAGTAGGAGGGAAGCACACTGGATTATTCAAAATTGGCACATGTGTGTTTAGGGGTTGAAAGTTTAAAGAAAACATTACCAGCAGTCTGCTGAAATAGTTTCATTTTTGCCCAGAAGGACAATCTGAGATAATACAATACTGTACAATGCTAAATGGCAATTGTATGTTTTAATTTCTTCAAGTATCAACGGGAAGTACATAATGAAAAGTTTTAATATTAATGCATTACATTTCACACACTAAAATGTAGCAATAGCTGTGCATCTCAGATTAGTATGAAATGCTGAATTTGCTAACCAGAAGGTTCATTGACAAGCCTGTATAGTTTCTTAACTAGTTGAAATTCCACAAATGTCCTACAAATATTGTTTTACTTGGTATATCATCAGCGGGCATGAACTATAGAGCAAAACGCATTCCAGACTCTGCAGCAGCATCACCACGAAACACATTATCGAAAAACAAATGGGAAAATGGTAACAGGGTGGTAGAGCTCAATAGGTCGGGCAGCTTTGAATGTGTGTTAAGTACAACAAGTAATATAAAAAAGCCACTAACACAAGTTCTTAGATGCATTTTAATTGGAATGTTTACCTTAAGCTGTCCCACCACCATACTAAGAACGCAACTGTCTGGTGTTGGTTGGTGGTCTTGTGCAGTGATGACATGCTCTATCTTCTGGAAAGGAAGGGACTACAAAAAAAAAGAAACAGCACAACGAGTAGACGTTTATTGTTCCTAGAAAATCCCAAGAGCGAAATACAATTTGGGCAAAGGATCTAAAGTAGTAACATGAGTAGAGAATCAGTTGGAGAGTCTTGTAACTATGAAATTATTTACAAATAGTATTTTCTTTTTTAATCACACATACACAATCTCTGAAATAATTTTTTATATTGTATTCTAGCTGTTGCCACTATCAATCTAATGTCCACTGAATCTCAAGAGGATTATAAAAATTTAAAAAACACCCCAATTTACTATTAACTTAGACTTCAGTGTATTACCTCCCCGTGGACAGAGGAAGATGAACTAACAGATGCCACATCACAGTTCTATGTAACATGTCTCCTTACTGGATAAGCACAACAAACCTGCAAGCATTGTCCCACTACAAAATGATCTGTATTGGAAACTGAAACTACCAAAAATGGAAATTACTTACCGTAAGTTTCTCGATAATTGCAAGTTTTCCATGATACTGCATTCCTTCCCAAGTTAGGCATGATGCGTCTGTCTGAAACACAAACACTCGTCTTAAAATTCTGACCAAAAAGCAATTTTAGTTCTTTAATTCAAAATGATATCACCAAAGACAAAAAAAAACCTTGGAAGGATAATTAACTTATTTAGCAAGAATAAGGTTGGTTACCTTTAACGATGGTTCTTCAGCATCAGGATCTTCAATTGAGTTACATGCAGCAAACATTGCCCACATGAGTCAAAGAGAATGCAAGACTGCCAACTGAAGCTGGGAATGACAACAGTTCTAGTAGATCTACAAACCAATGAAGGATAACTATCTTACTTCTCCTTGCGTGAAGGGACTAACCTTCACAAAAGTATCTCCAAGCAGAAATGTCATCATTTGCATCCATAGGGCACACCTTGACAAGTTTGCATAACATCAAGGTTCTTCTCTAAACACCATGTTCTTTAATCCAGATGATAAAATCACCAGCAATTCAGAGAATATTTTCAGAAGGAAGTATCTGAAAGCATGCACACCAGAAACATGTTTGGCAAGATAAGAGAAGGATTAAAAGAGTGCACTATGTATCCTGTCGCTATCCCACATGGTCAACTGCTATCTCAATGGCACAGAAGGCATGTCGGAGTTTGGAGAGACAAAGGAGTATCAACATGGAGGGGCAACACATATATGGTTCCGCCTGCAAACCAAAGATGTGGATATTCAGTCTTACTAAGGAACTTTATAAAATGCTCTTTACCTTTCAGAAACTTCAGAGAACTATACACTTTCCTTCAGACTAACCATATAGTAACAAATTGCCATAAAAATACATTTACAGAAGTGAAGTTCATTAACAAGAAGGAAAGAGTGTCAATTTAGCTTAGCCCAACATAATTACCAGAAGCTAAACGGAGAGAAGGGAGATAAAGTAGTTTCTAGGTCTGCCACGAGTCAAAAAAGGCTACCCACGTAGTGGGAAAAAAAAAAGCCAGGCCATGAAGGCAATAAGGAATATGCTTGCAATAGTGCTCACATAAAGTCATCACTGGAATTGCACTGAAACCATTCACTAAAACGGACTGTTTGTTTTATTGGTTCTTTTAAATTCACACGCCAGACTGATGTTTTCCTCACATTTTAAGACCAGATTCTGGCACACTTCAAACGGCTTGAGCTGCATGCCACAAACATGGAGCTAAAATAATATATATATATGTATATTTTTTTCCAGCCTCAAAAGGACTGATGTACATTATTATTATTAGTCAAATTTGTATTGCGCATAGCTGCCCCAGCAACGGGTTGAATAAGCACAGGTCCAATATGCAACTAAATCTTGTTTTTAACTATCTTCTCATACAAAAGTTGGGAATTGTAAGAAATGAACCTTCATGGTAAGGAGAAAATCGGTAGCTCCCTTTAAATGTCCTATAAGTTTGTAATAATAAGGCATATTATTCAGTTACTGCGTACCTTAACATGATTACTGGCTGCTAGATAAAGTTGTACAGCACAATTGCTACTGTTTGAAAAGGACTACTTCATCACCATCCCTTCAGCAGTCAGACTATGGGTCTTTGATCCAAAATAGAGACGACTGCGAATGCTGGACCTGGTGCAGGACGCCAGAATGCCATCTTCACACAACCTCATGGACTCACAGGCGCTATTTTAAAGATCTATGGGATCTTCCAGGCCCTCCTGCGTAGACCGACTTCCATATGTAAACATCAGATTCTAGCACCAAGTTGCCTGCCAAATCAATTGGCTTGTTTTAACCGTAGCCGACAACCCACAGTCTTACCTATGTGGCTGCATGGAAACCTTTCAAGAACCCCTGTATTTGGAAGCATACAAGCAAAATCTTATCATGCAGGTGGCTCCACTTTAGGAGATGATCTCTGAAAAAGTTCTGAGCACAATAAGATAGTGCAAACCATGTGGACTGGATATTTTGCCTAAATGAGCGAACCTCAGAGAAAATTGTATTGTGCACCGTGGTACAGACTATTGCTCAGTAGACACAAGACAAGGCAGCCCATATTACTCTCACGTAAAGTGCTGAAATACAAAGATTAGCAAAGTAATATGTGCAACACCACAGCCTAGCAGTAATAAATGAAACCTGAAGCGTCTCATAGAAAGGCCCAACTATACTGGGCGTCCCTTGGACTTCTGAGTCAGAAATGGTAAAAAAGCTATCAACAGAAGCTATTTACTCAGGAGTGGCATGACTAATACATTTTACAACGGTGCTCCTTCAAATACAGACACACTCCATGCTGGCTGCTTAAAGCAATAAATAGGAGCTTTGATAGTTGAAGCACCTTATCATTCAAACTGCATTCCAAAGCTTACCCTCTCCAAGTAAATAGCCATCTCTACAAGAACATGGTACTTACCTTCAGTACCACTCTTTCTGGTGTATCTAACCCCAGACAATTCATATTGTTTATTTTTACAAGAGTCAGATTGAATCCAGAAATACTTACAATAAATAGCTCCATTCAAGTCAGCAGATTTAACCATCAGACTCAGTCACAAAGCAGGACAAGAAAACACATAGTTGCTTATTTGCGACAACCTTGCACACCGATGTCAGTTGTCTACTATTATTTTTTAAGCCCTCTGAGGCTGAGCGTGGCTGACAATGAATTTGCACAAGCAGTGTGCAAAACCCAAATTAAGCCATATTCCTTCTAAAAGTACTGTACTGAAATGGAAGTGGGCAACCAGTGAGGAGTCTGCTGTGACCACCTGATAGAGTGCTACGGAAAGTCATTAACTTATTCATCTCTTGTCTGTTTATACCGTCAAATCCTCACATTGTGAATCTAATACCAATGCAATGCCATCCCGGGGCGGGGGGGGGGGGGGGGGGGAATGAGTGAGGGGGGAAGGTTAGAGCAGTGTTGAAGATAAAACAAGGACTTGTTCATGGAAAAACTCAGGGGGGAGGGACAACATTTTCTGCATGTGTTCCACAAATACCCGAGGCAAGCCAATCTTCAACAACTAGTCATTGAAGTACAGGCATACACATCTTGGCAGGGAAGATGAACCAGGCCATCAGAATGACCTTTGTTAAAACCCAGAGGGGAATACACAATGCGGAAACGTAGCAGGACTGTTTGTTGAAAGTATGTTGCCTTCATTTCCAAGGACAGATCTAATCAGCACAACTTGCGCAATGGTCATTATTTTGAACCTCTTGTTAAGGAACGATTTCAGTGTAAAGTCCCCAACCTTCTTGGGGGTCTGGAAATAATTAGAGAAACAGTTTTATGCAGTTTCCTGGAGGGACCTCTTTACAGCCCCAATTCTGCCATCCATGAGGAATTAGGTGCAAGATATGTGGAGGACCAAATTATGCAAGATACCTTGCTATCAGGGTAGTGCAGGTATCAGGGAGTGCAGGTAAAACATTGATCACTATGTCCCAGAGGGTGTGATAACACTCCAAAAAGCATACAGCATTCAATGAAGAAGTACCAGACTGACTGCAGGAAAGAAAAAAAATACATGGTACAGTCTATGACATCAACTCATTAAGGATCACTCATCAGTAGGAAGCACAGAAAAGATTTAGGATTTACCTTGTAAGTGGACAATTCAATTCTGCTCATGAAACAAGTCTGATCTAGACACGATTTCTAATTCCCAATGCATTCACTACGTTTTAACCTGTTAAGGTTCATCTTAAGGACACATTTTTGAGTGTAAGCAACAAAAATATAGATAACATAACATGTGCAATTGTAAAGCGCACGATCACCACTTCGGGTATCTTGGCGCTGAATAACTGATGTTTGTTACCCAACTCAATGGTACTCATTTTATCGACCTCAGATGGATGAAAGGCTGAGTGGACCCACCGGGCTTTAAACCTGTGACCATGAGGTCGAACACAGTCCCCTGCAGTAGACGCATTAGTCCACTGAGCCACTAGACCCGGCTAGATGACTTGAATATTTTCACACAAAGTCACCAAATGATCAATAATTTTAGGTAATTTCCTGTGGTATATCAATACATCACAAGATCAAATGGATTTTAGCGAAATGGCCCCAGTGATTGACATAAATGTTACGGTAGCTACAAATACTTCAGTGCGATAGGACATTTGACTGTCAATGAGATTGAGCACACAGTACTAGTAACTGCTAACGGAAAAGTAGCCTGTGGTGAAGCGGTCTTACATTTTTCACCTGCTGGTCAGTTCACCTGCGCACTGAAACCATAAGTGTCTGCGCCTCAGTATGGTTTCCATAGGGACTTTACAGGGCAACAAAACATTATAAGCAAGAAAAAACATGCAATATGCAGTATGGTCGGGAGCTCTGGGGGCATGTTAAGGTCAACAATTTGGAGTTGATGGAAAATCGTTTTCTCCACCTCTTAACTAATCATCCCCCCCAGTACTCCATTGGTACCACTTAGTTTAAATCTTGGCATCCGCTCACTTACTCAAAGTAAAACAGACCTTTCATGTACTGGAGGTGGATCTGGTCATCAGTAAATCTATTACCCTATAGGTTGGGCTTTGAAGAGATTATGAAACTTCCCGGGGCCACTAGAATTCCATGGTTGGGGACTATCAAGAAATCACTCAAGGATATCGGGTGCGGCGACATGGGCTCATCCGTAAATGTCCAATGGCACTTCCAAGTCTACGCTCAAGGAGCAGTATTGGAAACACTTAGATAGTAGATTGCACCAGCATGGGGGGCAGGTACTTTAATCTCTACCCTTATGGAATTTAAAGATACTTATTGTCTGGAAAGGTATATGGACATGATTGAGCATCCGGGTGCGAAGACATTTTATATCAAATTTCGAATTGGGACCACTTCGATCATTTACTGTGAAGTGGCGGCGAACCCATGTTGTTGCTGAACCTGATCGAAGATGCCCGTTTTGCCCAGAGGTTAAGAACTGTAGACCTTGTCCTGTACTATTGCCCGCAGTATCATGCACATAGGAGGAAACGGATCTTGCCCTTATGCCTTAACTTGAGCATTAGGCACTACAAAATTGCAACTAGGATATTCAGGGCAGCCACAGCTCAACTAATGGTCTTCACTGTCTCCTAATATCTTCTATACATGTGGAGACACAGGAAAAGACTGCCCCATTGACACCCAGGACATAGCATATAGATTGTGTAACAGTAGATAACCAGCATAGTAATTGCTGGATGGAATTAATTTTTGTATCTTAAAGTTGCTGTGATGTTCCCCCCTATATGCTGCTAGTCCTAACTGTGGGTTAGTGTAAACATCTTGTCTATTTCATATTGCACACATTAAGTTTGAGTGTTTTTATTTCATAACTTTTATAATGACAACCTATTGTGTTTACATTTATGGCAACGGTCGAATTAAAGCTTATTATGTTAGGTCAGTGAGGCAATGAGTTGTGGGTAGTTTGCTGTGTTTTATTCTATCATACTTGTGAGGTCATTGAAATATTACATATATGGGAGACAAAAGTGTTCAGGTTATACAGTTACGGTAAAGGTAAATGCTGGAAAAATAAGGAAAGTCTTAAACAACTAGTAATGCACACACCTTTGATTATACACAGTCAATCTGGTTACAATGATGCAATCAAACAAACACCTACTGCTCACTAATGGCGTTGGCAATAAAAATATTTTGCTGCAGGAAATACCTACAAACAGCATCCCATTGAAATGTAGCCAAACCTTGATGGGATTCTGAAGTCGTTCTGGGTCTGGATATATTCTATGACTTATTCATGCTAGTGAGAGATGCACAAAAAGGGGCTAGAGGAGGTTTAGAGACCACACAAGGCATGCTCCCCATATTCATACAGTCAAACAAAAATGTGCCCTTGGATCTAAATAGTATATTGTGGCTGAAGGAATCAAAACCAATCTCAGAAGGCGTACCTTTTAAAGGACGGTTTCCCTCACCCACCAGAGGTGGCATGCCTCATCATTGGGGAACCTCCTCGCACCATGAAGCCAAGTCATGGTGTGGGTTACAATCCCCCTCACAGAGGGAGGAGCTCAGAGATATTTTATATACTTAAGAGTGTATTTACTAACTTCCCCTAACTTCTTATTTAACCACCATTCGTGCAAAAAAGGCTACATATTCATTTCCAAACTCTGCTACAGAGAACAGAGACGCCCTCACCCTCAAAGCGTCTTTTATTTCCATTCAATAGTCATCCAGATACAAATCCCCAAATGCAGGCCCAACGCGTTTCAAACTTATCACAGTCCTTGATCATGGGCCATTTTTAAGCACTAGCAACATGCCGCATTTCGTAGTCCCTCATTTGCATAATTACAATTGTGCACATGTGAGCGCCGTCGGCGTGTATCTGGATGACTATTGAATGGAAATAAAAAAGACGCTTTGAGGGTGAGTGCGTCTCTGTGGCAGAGTTTGGAAATAGATATATGTATATATATATATATATCCACGCTGCACAGCATTCGCATTGCAGTACATCAGGACTACAAAACTTTGCCAAAGCAAAATCGCTCTCATAGGTGAAACCTACTGGCTTTGCCAATGTGTGTTTCTTTTGGCAGTGTGCTGTGGGTGTGCTATGAGGGGTGAGTGGAGGGAACCCCATCTTCAGCAAGACAGAAGGGTATAAATAATCACGGGTACACCTTGGAATTCAGTAGATATCAGTTGCACAACCTGATGGGATTGGGGTGACAGATACTGCAGGGGTGAGAGTGTAGGTGAGGTGGAGGAGTTCTTGGGATTTATGGTTTCATGCTGAACACAATAGACTAACTTCAATTGTGAACCGGTCATCCCAGGACATTGCACCACAGATGTTAAAAAGGACCAGACTGGAGGAGGAGCCTAGCGCTTGACCAAGATGGCCGCGTGAGCTCTGAGCTCCCGAGACCCTCGCGCCCTCCGTCGACTATCCTGTCTCTAATCCTGTCGGTATGCATGGCATCGAGTGGATGACCTGTCAGGGAGGCGATTGATGCTACCCGCGGTCGGATCGCCCACCGGGAACCGGACTTATGCCTGGCGGAAGATTGCGGCCTATCTCCGAGGGATGCCAGGAGCTAGAGTTGGCAGGATGCCCGACTTCTAGTTGAACAACAACGGCCAGGCGAGGTGTGAACTGTCGGACGGAGGTCCCCGTCCTTTCACTTTCGCTTTCTCTCCCTTTGTCAGCCCTGCCCCTGGAGAGCTCTTGGTGGCTTTATTACCCTATGGACGCTCTGCAGGCTACTCTGGTGGCCCACTGCAGAACTGAACACCCCTGATTCCTTTCATTGAGAGGGACCCGTCTTATCTGAACCGACCTGCTTGGTATCAACCATGTCGGGCAAAGCAGAGGTGGATCGGCTGAAGGCTAAGTCTACCAGGCGGGGAGCCTATACCCAAGTCAATAGTATGGACCGCTATGCTCTGCAGAAGGGATCACCGAGTGGGTCGAGCCAGTCGCCGGATACCCAGAAGGAGGCCTCGCCTTTGGCCCCGGAGCTCTCACTACAGGATGTCATGGGCGCGCTCGAAGGGATGCAGACCTCGATTGGGAGACAGTTTGATGCCCTGGCGCATAAGGTGGATGCCATCTTGGTGGATGTTAACCTGATCCGTGCGGACTTGGGCAAAACGAATGAACGGGTTAGGACCCTGGACCTCAAGACCACGGGCCTCACCGATGTCACGGAACTGCAGATCGAGGTTCGTAAGCTGAGGACCGAGAGTGATCTCGCCGCCCGCCGGCTGGAGGATTTTGAGAGCCGGGCCAGGCGCAACAACGTGCGCGTCATCGGGGTCCCGGAGTCCTCGGATGAGGCTTCGGTTGACCTGCTTGTCGAGGACTTGGTGCTTAATCATCTGAAGCATAAGGGTCTTGGAAAGTTCTTTGCGGTCGAAAGGGCCCATAGAGTGCCGGGTGGGAGGCCCAAGGTGGGTGCCCCACCGAGGCCGATCGTCGCTCGGCTCTTTCATTTTCGAGATCGGGACGCTATCCTGCAAGCGTCGAGGGTGACGGGCCCGGTCCCCTTCCAGAACGCGTCGGTGAATTTCTACCCGGACTTCACCCAGCAGGTGCAGAGGCAGAGACAGGGCTTTCTGGGGGTGAAGAGGCGGCTTCGGGAGAGGGGTCTGAAGTATGCCATGCTCTTCCCTGCCAGACTACGTGTGGTGCACGAAGATCGGACATTTTTCTTTGACTCTCCTGTTATGGCCGATGAATGGCTGGACGCTTTGCCCCAACGACGGACGGGGGAGGACATTGCCGAGGATGGGGACAGTGGCCGGGATGGGCAGGGCTGATTTTTCGGAGCCGGTCTGACTCGATTTGGCTATATTTGAAGACTTGAATAGAGTGCAGTCAATGCGGAGGGCGGCGGGAGGACGAGGGTAGCTCTTTTCCTCCCTTAGGGTACTTTTTGTAGATTTTTGGGGTTTTTGTAGGGCGACAGGCACACTGCAAGTTGGGGGGGCTTTGTAAGCTGCCGCAGGGGTGCAGGGTGGGGGGGGGGGGGTTTCTGGGATTTTGGGTTTGTTGTTGGGGGTTTATTTCTGCAAGGCATGATGATTCTTTCCAGGACTGTTCCATGGTGGCTCTTCGGGAGTGGGGTGGGCCTCTTTACGTTTGAGGATGGGGGGTAGGGGTTTAAGTGTTATAAGCTGGAATGTTAATGGTTTGGGGGATCGCATTAAGCGTGGGATTGTTTTGCAATTCTTGAAACGGTCAATGCCGGATGTTGCCTTGCTGCAGGAGACGCACCTTATTGGTAATACGTGTTATGCTCTGAATAGGAAGGGTTATAAATTCATAGCACACTCGGGATTCTCCTCTGGATCCAGGGGTGTGGGCATCCTAGTCAGAGCCTCGCTACCATTTGAGGTGGACTCCACCATTGTTGATGATAGGGGGAGGTTTGTGGCGGTGGCGGGGCGGTGGGAAGGAAGAACTTTGGTTTTAGTTTCGGTTTATGTCCCGCCGGCCCTGCAGGCCTCCACGTTCACAGATCTGGGTAGGGCCCTGTTGGATCTCCCGGGGGGTATGCTTGTGGTGGGAGGTGATTTCAACGCTGTTGGCTCCGGGCTGCTGGATAGATACCCGCCCAGAGACACAGGGGGGGCTCAGAGGTGGCTCCCAGACGTCCTAAACACTCTTGGCCTGATAGACTGCTGGAGGCTCCGGCACCCCACACAGAGCCAATACACGTTCCACTCCGGGGCACATGGTAGTCTCTCCAGGATTGATTACCTACTCACTCTGGCTGCGCATGCCTCATTGGTCTCCGAGGCGAGGCACATGGCGCGTGGTATATCTGACCATTCGCCAGTGTGGATCCGGCTGGATCTAGGTCGGGAGGGAGGAGGAAGGGTGGCCCCTATCAACCCGTGGTATTTCCGAGACCCCAAGATGCGCAGCGCGCTGGTAAAGAAAGTAGATAATTTTTCAAGGATAATCAGGGATCCGTGGACTCGGCAGTGTCGCTGTGGGAAGCATTTAAGACCGTGCTCCGAGGGGAAGCCCTCTCCCTAGTAGTAGCTGCCAAGCGGCAGAGAGATGGCGAGGTTCTGCAGGTTGAGGAGGAGATCGCGGCTCTGGAGGGAGCGCTGGAGGAGGAGGTTACAGAGTCCTCACTGCATGAGCTTTGCTTGAAGCAAGCTGAGTATAAGGACCTGGTGACGAACGCCGCTAAGACCCTCAGTAGGGAGCAGCAGGGCCGATTGTATGATGTTGGTGACAAGGCAAGGAAACTCCTGGCTTGGCTGGACAAAAAAGAACGGGTCAATAGAGTTGTGCCAGAGTTGACGGGAGAGAGGGGAGAGGCGATTGTGGAACCTGAGAGGATTGTACAGTGTTTCTCGGACTATTTCTGTAGGGTTTATGCCTCAGTGTCAGATAGGCCGCCCGAGGACTCGTCTGACCTCCTCCGTGATATCGAGTTGCCCTGTCTCTCCGATATAGATAGGGACGATCTAGATGGTGACATAACTGTTGACGAGGTGGCGGGGGCTATCCGCGCGTTAAACTCGGGTAAAGCCTCGGGACCGAACGGTTTGCCGGTCGATTTGTACAAGCTATTTCCGGATAGGGTCGCCCCTCACCTGCGCGCCATGTTTATGGAGGCGCGGGGGAGTGGGACCCTCCCGTTGGACCAGCGACTGGCGACGATCGTGGTTATACACAAAGAGGGCAAACCCCGAGATAAGTGCGCCTCATATAGGCCTATCTCACTTCTTAACGCAGAGCCGAAAATTCTGGCTAAAATCCTGGCGACCCGATTGATTAGGGTACTCGGTGACTTGGTCCACCCGGATCAATCCGGCTTCATCCCGCACCGTAACACAGCGTTAAATCTTCGGCGCCTTCATGGCGTAATCGCCAGGGCGGACACACTGCGTGAACCAGCTATTGTGGCGTCTCTTGACGCCACGATGGCATTCGACACGGTGGAATGGGCATATTTGTGGGCCGTGCTGACCAAGTTTTTGTGAGTTGGGTGAGGTTGCTGTAGGAGGGGCCACTTGCGAGTGTGGTGGTGAATGGTCGGGCGTCGACTCCGTTTCAGCTTGGGAGGGGCACCCGGCAGGGTTGTCCCCTGTCGCCTTTGTTGTTCGCCCTCGAGCCGCTGGCTGCGTGGATACGTTGGCACCCGGATATACGGGGCCTTAGATGGTCGCCTGAACACGAGGACCGTATTTCGCTCTATGCCGATGATATCCTGCTGTATCTTGCCTCACCCAAGAAATCACTTATAGTGGTCTGTGACGTACTCACATCTTTTGGTAGGAACTCGGGTCTTGTTATCAACTGGAGTAAATCATATTTGTATGTTCTTAGTGGCGAGGTTCCCCCGATCCCTAGAACATGTTCGATACAGGTCGCTCAGCAGGGCTTCGTGTATTTGGGGATCTTTATCTCGATGGACTCTGCTGTGCGATATGAGAAGAACCTGCTCCCCCCCCTGGCACGCCTGAGGCGGGATGTTGAAGGCTGGCGGAGGCTGCCGCTCTCCCTCGTTGGGCGTGCGGCCCTGTTCAAAATGATGTCGCTTCCCCGCTTCCTCTACGCACTGCAGAATACTTTGGACTGGGTTCCGGCCAAATACTTTCGGGAGGTCGAAGGCCTCCAACGAACGTTGCTTTGGGATGGGCGGCCGCGAATAGCTATTGCAAAGTTGACGCTTCCATGGTACGACGGGGGCATTGCGCTCCCAGACATCCGACGGTACTATTGGGCCACCCAGCTGAGTGCGATTAATCATGGGTTTTATGGCCCTGCCCTCAGCCCTGGGTATGCCATGGACAGGTGGTTGCTGCGTGGTGGTAACTATTACAGGGCGTTGTATTCGCGGTCCTTGGACTCGTCCCTCACGGGGCCCACTGCTGTGGCGGTGCGAGTGTGGAAAATGGCAACTGACTCGCTGGGCTGGAAGGATAGGCTCACCCTCGCTACCCCGCTATTTGAATCTGAGAGACTGGGTAGGCTTTGGCACACGAAAGGCTTTGACAAATGGGACTTGATCGGCATCTCCAGGGTCGGAGATGTCCTGATTAAGGGGAGGGTGAAGTCCTTTGAAGAGTTGCAGAAGGAGTATGAGCTGGGGCCATCTGAGTTTTTCCGCTATATTCAGGTGCGTCACGCCCTCCGATCAGTCCTCATAGAGGGTGAGAAGGTGCCCGAGTCCTCTCCTTTGGAGGACCGGGTCCTTGATGGCCATATGCCCGAGAGCACGATCTCGCTCATCTATAAGAAACTGATCAACGTCCGGGCGGATATGCTACTGGGGTTGAGGGACCAGTGGGTTAGGGATGGCCTCGAGTTGGATGACGAGGATTGGCAGTCTGCTGTTTCCTCTCCTAAGGAGGTTGCGATCCCGTCGCGTCTGAGGCTGGTGCAGCTTAAAATACTGCATCGAGTGTATGTGACGGGGCCAAGGCTGGTTCACATGGGATTCTCGGAGGACGGCCTATGCAGGAGGGGTTGTGGTATGGTGGGTACTTTCCTGCATATCATTTGGGAATGTGGTGTCACCACGGAATTTTGGAGGAGAGTCCATGCAGTGATGGGGGAGGTGACGGGCATTGCTATGCAGCCGGAAGCGCGGTGTTGTCTACTGAATGTCTGGGGGCCCACTGATCATAATGCGGCGCAGACCCAATGGGTGACTCTGGGCAACATGGTCGCTAAGAGATATCGCGCGATTGTGGGGCTCTGCGGGGCCCCCCACATTGACCGCGTGGAAAGAAAATATGGACTGGAGTATGTTAAGGGAAAAGACGGTCTATTGCGCTAGAGGCCGCCCCCGGAAGTGGCACGCCATATGGGGGCGGTGGAATCAATACAGGGGGGGGGAATATGTCTTGCCCCGGATCTGGATCCTCCCGAGGAACAGCTTTCCCCCTAGCCTTCTTTCCAGCTCAGTATGGTTTATGGACTTTTTGGCCTCTACAGTCCCTCTTCTTCCTCTTTACTTTGTACTGTAACTGTTAGATGAGTGGGGTCCGGCCTCCCCTGGGGGGCTCATCATGGGCTTTCAGTGTTCTTGCCTTGCTGGGGTTTGTTGTGCGTTTTTGTGTTTAATTAAAATTGAACCTTTGCACTTCTCCTTTCATGGTACTGGGGACGCATCTCTGTTTCTATATATCGATGCTGCCGAACCTCCGGGTTGTCGGCTGAATAGCTGTGTCCTGACTTTTGAAAATAAAGGTTTTTTTAAAAAAAAAAAAAAAAAAAAAAAGAAGGACCAGACTGCGTTAACCATGGTTCCCCATCTGTTGGTCCTCATGAGGAACCCGCTAGACACCTTGCCATTTGCACATAGGATAATCTACCTTGACATGGTTCACATGACACTTCGTAAATAAACTTGACGTTGAATGTGAATGGCCTAAAGGATTGGATCAAACACAGAGCTGGTCGACAGTTCACTAAAAGACGCGCTCTAGATTCAACCCTCCAAAAACAAATGCATCTCCTAATCACAGTGTGTGATTTCTTGACTAGATATAACTACGACCACATCTATAACACATGGTTCACCAGAGGCTTCAGAGGTTGCCATAGTGCTGCACAAGAGATTTTCAATGACAGCAGTTAATATATGCCAGGACGCATGGGACAGATTCCTATCTGAGGTAGTAACAGAGACAACCTTGGTCTTTAATTAGTGCTTATATCCCACCTCCTTGCAACAGGCACACTGGATGAGTTAAATGCACTGTGTGGGGATATTCTGGCTAGCACTACAATTATGGATGGAGACTTCAATGCCACTACAAATGAGCACTGACATATTCCACTTCAGGCCTATGGAGACTTCTAGGAGGTAAAGATGGAAATGGTCAGAGTCCCTAGGTCTCTAAATTCTGGAGAAATTGGCATCAGAGAGATGAAGCATAAACATTTCAGTCTGCCACTCAGCAATCGCTATCCCGCATGTATTATTGCTTCCTCCCAATGCTGACTTACACTGGGCGCAAAACGTACAAATCCTGCCACCGGGCATTTCTGCCCATTCACCCTTGGAATTGTGGGTGGGAAACGGGTTGGATCAGATTCCACTAGGTTAGTGTCTGAATACTGGAGTTTCTTGATGGTGATTTCTCAAACTTCATCCAGGAGGAAACAAAGTCTTACTTTGTGCTGAACACAGGGTCCGTGTCCCAGAATTGTACCCTGTTGGAAGTCTAGAAGGTGATAATTACAGTCATGCTATATCCTACTACAAAGCAAAAGAATGCATGAAATAGACAATAGCAGAGCTCTAGGCAAGCGTTTGATAATATTGCTCAGTCATGAAGAAGCTCAAAAATGGCACCAAAGAAACTATGATCACTGGAGAGAACAGAAACCAAAACGAAACATTCGCAAATAACACTGCCTACATACTAGGGCTAGTGTCAGAGACTGGTATACAACACGGGCAACAAGTGTGGGAATATATTTTATGGGTTTGCAAACTTTAACAAGGGGGCAGATGCATCGATATAACTCCCCTACATTCAACTCCGGGCTCAGGTTAAGGTCAATGGATAGTTATCCAAATAATCTCCCATCCAGTACGGTAACTATCAGGGCTGTTCCTTTGCTCCCCTATTATTCGCTCCCTCCATTCACCGAGCCCATCGTGTATGGACCAAGTATGATGCCTTAGTACAGGGATTCCAATGGAGTCGTAATCTGGAGGATTGCATCTCCCTGTACACAGATGATATGCTACTTTATCTCCTGAATCCGAAGTGGAATGGAGAAAGCCTAGGGGTGAAACAGTACAACCTCAACCTCCAGCATATTAAAATACAGTATGACCTATTTAAGTACTTGCGTGTCTACATTATCCATGACCCTGTATTATGTTGGGAACTTGACGGGAGTCCACTACTGACAAAGCTCAGGAAAGATGGTGACACATGGGCCGACCTCTCCATCTCAACATGGGGCATGGGACAGCCGCTCTGCTAATATTGATCAATCTCCTCTAGGTTTTATATATAATGCAAATCTATTGGCTACAGATTCTTGTACGTTTTTCATGATGATCAAGTTCATATAAAGACCATAATGAAATCATTCATGAAGAGTGGAAAAGTCTCTTGGATAGCATAGACAAATGTATGAGACTGCATTGCTGGGTCTCCCTTCTGCCTGGGATTAATGATATCAAAGCAGTTCTTGAAGCTTAGTGGGCCGCACTGAATTGGATCTTGTGGCACACCGACTCACTGGTGAAATATCATTATGGCACAGCACTTGGTTGCCAGAAGTAGCAGCATAAGCGAGCTTTGAAAGCAGAGCTTGAACTGGTATAACAAAGCTGGGAGACATCTGCAAGGCCATACATCTCGTAGTATGTGCCAGCAGAGGAATTTGGCTGCCTGGGGTGAGAAATTCAGGACTGAAGTTGCTTGCCGCATAACGGAGGCATAGGAGTGTGGCACAGCCAGAGCATTGTGGCGGAGTGTGTTCCTTAGAGAATGAGGGAGGAGTATGAGAGCAACGTACCATGTGGGCCTTAGTATGTTGATGACGGGAGTCCTGATTCCAAGGAATCATGGTGGCTCACACAGCAGGCCCCTGCAATACACGATTGCCTGCCGCAACTTAAGGACTGCTCCACAGGAAATCGGAGCACATCCTATGGTAATGTTGAGACGCCCTTCACCCCCACACAACTGCCCTAAAATGAGGTATTTGCCCGAATTCATCCTTTCATTGTGGTCTACTTCCTCAGCAGGAAGTTGATTCTAGGCTACTTCCTCAGTAGAAATTTGTGTGGGCTGCTCATATAGGCCCCCTACCTATCACGCTATACTGAACTTTCTCGTGCCCCTGCAAGAAAATTTAACCTCTCCAACAGTGAGATTATACAATTCTTTGAAATGGGAGGTCATGATCTAAACATCATAATACCAGTAGCTTGAGAAGAGGAGACCCTTCTGATTGGGCTATATTTCTAGTAGGACTCTACTGAGTGAACATCATCCACAGAGCCCACTTGAAACTTCTTTATCAACTTGCTGATTATTGGTCTCCACATTATATGACTCACTGAGTTATCAAAGGCAATTTTTGCATCTAAAATCTTGATAGATCAACACAGTTGATAATAGAGGCGACTTGGCTTATGTTCGTAGTAGGAACCCTGCTTACTGGTGCAGCTTACACCCGGGAAATGCAGAGGCCTCTGGACAGCAACGGTGGGGGGGCCTGCTTACTGCTCTCCTCTGGAGGTGTAGACACGGAAGCCTCCAACTCCTTCCTGGTGCCCAATCATGAGGAGCACAGAGGCCACTCCTCATCTTCCAGGAGTGCACATCACAATCAGCTGCTCATGTCCAGCACCCCTGGGACCCGTGACGCTTCTCTCAAAGAATAAGGGGAGGATAAACATTGCTTGTCGCAAAAAAAGGGGGGTGGGGATACTGAACTGATACTTATTGAGTATACGGTCCAGTGCTGGTATAATCACCCAAGAGTTGGAAGCAGCCTCTTGACCACCACGCACAACACTGAATGCTTCTTCCAAAAAGCTAATTTTGTCATCCCCAGACCCACCCCTGAAAACTGGAGACTGATTGGTTATTATCCCCCCCACAGCACCCTCAGGGTAACAGTCACTCGTCCAAATGCTTCCCCAAAAATCTAAATTGGCTATCCCCAGTAACACAGTCCGAGTACCGAATCAACTTCTGGAGACTACTGATTGGTCCATGTCACACCACCGCAACGTACTGCAAAGATACAGCCCCAACTCACTCCATTAAATTTCCAAGAAACCTCTCCAAACATGAAGCTAAAAACTCAAACAAAATCTTCAAACACTCAGAGAAACTAATAACAGACTTCTTTTACCGTCCAACATACAGAGGGCTTAAAACGGACCACATCTTCAACACAAATAAACCTGCCAATTGGAGAGTGCACCTTCAACACCTTCACGTAACCACCACCAATGTCCCTTATGGATCTAAACTCACTATTTTCCCATCCCAGAACTTTAGAGGGGAACTGTTCATAACCATATACAGAAACGGGAACCAAGTATCTGAACAAAACGCAGCCATTTTTGATTGCCATTTACCGGCTCTCTGCATCTCCAAGGCATCCGCTTCCATCACCACCCTTCCCCCCCACTCCTAGAGAGAGAGAGAACACACACACAAACACACACACACACACACACACACACCCCCCTCCTCCTAACTGAACCTTCTGCTCCCAACCCCCTTCCTACCGTCCCAATTCCCAACCCTCCCCTACAGCCTCTGTCATTCCCAGATGCCCTAAAGCTTTGCTGCCAAAACTACCTCCCCTTCATGGTTCACCTCCTCTGCCCAGTTTGATCTATCTTCCACACCGAGCAGTCTCAGTACTCCAACCACTGCAGGCTGAACCCTACCTTAGCCACCACCCCTGCCTTTGACAAGCTCCATCAAACACCCCTCCCTTCCACAGACCCAATTGCCTTTCAACTGATCCCTATAATAGCTCTCTATTATTCTGGATGAAATCTCGTCACTACGTAAGGATGCAAAGAATTGCCACTTCCTGCCCCACCCATACTGATCTTTGGCCAACACTGATCCTACCACAAACTTGCACTCTGACCACTCATCTTCTATCCCTAAACAGACTATCCCCAACATTCATCACCACCTCAAATCTAGACGCACCACAACAGGAATGTTGCAGCAGGAAGCTGAAATACTTTGTAACACTTACGACAGTGTTCCATAGCAACCTTGCCAACACAAGATCCTGGTCATCCTTGGCACCAGTAAGACCCGGTCACCACTCACCCTCCTGGGCCACCTGCCCAACTAACTACCATCCAACCCAGTCAGCATGGTCCAAAATCTGTACCTACTCTGTGCTGCTTACTACTAAACTGCCAGTCAGTTGTTAAGCATTCCACTGAAATTGCTGAAACCACCCTACAAAACAAAATGGACATCTGCTTTTCTAACCGAAACCTGGACAAATGACTACTCTTCCCCTTTCACCGATCTCCTCGCCCCTCCAGGCTTCCCAATCATTTGCTGCGACTGCAAGGGTTATGTTGGTGGTGGTTTAGCCATCATACACAAAAACTATATTTGTCTAGCTCCCTTCTGCACCACCAAATACCCTTCATTAGAATATCTAGGAGTTTAGCTCTCCTCCAAAGGCTACAACCCCATCACATTTCATGTGATCTATCACCCTCCAAGAGGAAAAATGCAATGCTTTGAGCACTTAACAGACCTAATAACGCACAACTCCCTAACAGGCAGCACTATTATACTAGGAGACCTAAACCTGCAACCTGAACTATGCCGCAGATCCAATTGTACAAGCCCTCCACACCCCTCCTGGAAGCGAATGAACTCACACAACACTGCAATAAACAAAATCACATTAAAGGTTCTACCCTCAGCGCTATCATCTCTAGTCATAACATTTCATCCCTCCACTCCATATACCCAATGACTGGACTGATCACCACCTAATTTGTTTCAATCTCAATGCCATCTACCCTAAGGTTTATCCCCAAACTACACACCCCAAGCACTGGATGAGGAAACACTTCGAATCCCCCCAAGCAGATATCGAAGCATTAGTCAGGTCCCAAATTCAACCCACACTGAGGACCTCACCTCCTATTACAACACAAAACAAGCATTGGCATAGCCAATAGGTTTTGCCTTTGGGACCTTTAAAGTGTTTAGCCAGAGCACTTGCTGTTGCCAATTTCTTAAAGCTATGGTGTAGAGCATTGCGGCTGCTGTGCAGCATGTTAAAAGGTTATAATAAAAAAAGTGTTATAAAACATTTGTTACGTTATAAATAACCAAGAAGACAATATGTACAATTGAACAACCTTATCAAAAAAGAATTAACATAAAAAAAAGACTTCGTCTTTTTTCTCCTGGTCATGCTGGCAACTTCTTCCTGCCTGTTGTAATGCTGGTTTGTTATGGTTTATATTTTTTATTGAGGTGGGGGGCGGGGGACAAACAACTGGAAAGTGGAAGTTGGCAAACAGTACCTGAATTACCACACGAGCAGTGGACAGATTTTAGGGGAGAATCAACAGATTCCAGATACCAAGGGCTGACTTCGGTGGTGCCGAGTGGTGCTGAGGTGGTTGTGTGCTGATGTGGACGTGATGCTGAGGTGGTTGTGTGCTGATGCGGAGGTGATGCTGAATGATACTTCGGTGGTGCTGAGTGATGCTGTGGTGCTGAGTCATGCTGAGGTGGTGGTGCTGCTGCACTGGTACTCAGGTGATACTGAATTGCTGCTGCGTTAGTGCTGAATTGCTGCTGAAGTGGGGCTGCGCTTGAGGTGGGATTGCGCTTGTGGTGGTGCTGCGCTGGTGCTAATGTGGTGCTGCGCATGTGCTCAGATGGTGTGTGCTGGTGCCGAGGTGGTGGTGTGGAGGTGGTGCTGAAAGCGCAACTAAATAACATCCCAGTTTTTCAAACATTTGTGAATCAATTTGCAGGCCCAATGCCCCTGTAACTGTTAGCGAGCACCCATTTTTTAAAGGAATAGCATACATAAATCCCTGGTGGCACATGTATGAAAAGGCACTCTGCTTTTCAAAGCAGAGAACGCAGCGCAGTCACTCTAGCTCCAGCAGGTCTTGGTTCTCCAGACCTTCACAGTTAAACGGGCCACATGGGTAGCACACATTTCATAGTTTAAGGCCCCTTCACAGCACTGTTTTTGCAACAGCTGCTGCTTTCACAAAACCTTAACCCTGCTGTGTGGCTGTGTCTAGGGGGAAAATACTCTATCGTCATTGAGATAGCCTTCAACCACAGCCCTTTCCTCAATTTTTGTGGGGTTGGCTTTTAGCCTCGGTCACATTCCTCCTGGCAGCCGGCATTAGGGGCTTAGCCCGCCTTAAACTTAATTACTGGCCCTGATTAAGGAAAGCACAGGAATTTGAAGCAATTATCGCGACTATCCGATCATTCGTCCTTCAGCACAGGATGAGAGTAATTTGGCAAAATTAATCACAGAGAAGAAAAATTTCAGTTTCCTGACATTTCTTGTTTTTTGCTCTTTTTGTTTCAGAAGTTCCTCCTGTCTGCCACGTAGAGAGGAGACAGGTGTCTTGCTTTTACTAAATTTAGATTAACTATTGTCCCAAAAGCATGGGTATCGCATTACGTCTGATGTTTTTGAAAGCTGCAGGAACTCTATAGCATCCCTCATTGGAAAGCCGAGCTTTGTCAAGCGTTCATGAACTGTTTTTGTTGCCTCTCAAGCTATAAGAAAATACATGTCAAGCTATCAGAGCTCTTTCCAAAACAATACAGATGAAACCATGTCAAATGTCATTGTTCCGGCGACTTTATAACAAATCAAGGGAAACCGTGCCAAACAATGTCTATAACAGCAGTACGAGTTAGTGCAAGGGTTATTTTGCTTTTAACAATACACTGTCAACTGAGTTTGTATTACAACAATGATAAAGAGACATAACAATCTTTTTTGCAGAACTGACCCCCTGATCTAGTTCCGGTCTATGAGGAAACTATTAGCAGGATATTTTAGATCTCCGAAGCCAATAGTGAAAAAATCCGGCAGCAAGCAGTGTAACTGCAGAGAAGACTGCACAAGAGTGTGTCCACTAACCCTGCAGAGTTGGCGGGAGGGCCTTTGGTTGAGCCAGGGAGTTTACGATTTTATGCCCAGGTGGCTGCTGGAGGAGCGCCGGAGGAACTACTGCTGCTGCTATATGTGTAGGAGCAGCAGGCAACACTAGTGCCCCAGGACAGGGCCAGAAGCATGGCGCTGGGAGGCAGAGGGCCACATGAAAGAGAACTTGGACAACGGGAGGGAGCGGGACCAGAGAAAACACGGACAACGGGAGGGGGCCGGGACCAGGAACACAGAAACAAAATAAGTCTAGTAAACCATAGAAAACAAAACAAAGGCTGCAATTAAAACAAGCGTGGCCGCGAACGAAAGAGAAAGCGCAAGGATGTTGAGCCGGCAAGGCGACCGCGAGCAGGCTAATGTAAACAAGCATGCGCGTGTCCTGTCCCTGATAACAAACAGATGGCCCCTGTGAGCGTCGCTGCTCGCACCCGCAAGGTGGATGCCACTACATGCACGAGTGTGTGGAAAAGAGCTGACCAGTTTCTAAAGGTCATCTCCAAGAGCAGCGCAAGCGCGCTGTGCTAGGCTCGACCTATAGAACTCCTTGACACACTAGCCCTCAAACTCAAGAGATCCATAAGTATCTATTCCAGATCCTGGTTAAGACTAACAACAAGAGGCGACAACTTTGCTTAGCTGAAAGAACAGAGACAACAACCCTTGCTAACCAATATCTCACTGTTCTGTGCAGAGCACCTAAAATACAAAGAAAACCCGTCTTCAAAGAAAAATCATCCTTTTTTCAAGCCCAACTTAACAGTTCTAGGAACAGAATTAAAGACCTCTTCAACATCGTCAAGTACCATCAACATTCAATTAACATCTCTACTAAGCGCTGTGAAGAGATTGCAACATTCTTTTCTGAAAAAATAACCAACATCAAACTCTTTAGCCCCATCCACCTCCCCATCTCTTACCAAAGATGCCCACTCTAACAAGGAGGGTCCACCAAAAGTTCTAACTTCAACCAATGCACCACCCCTCTTCCCCAGCCAAACTTTCCTCTTCAATAATACAGAACACCAACGGCAACACCCTGCAATTGAAGATGAAAAGATGGAGTCTGGGCTGAATTCCACAATATCTCGGATGATGAAGTCCTCAAAGCTTGCATGAACATCATACCTCTCCGAATCCGTTCCTGCTGAGCTAGTCAAATACTTCAGTCATATCATGCCTCCTACCTGGACCAAAATCATCAACTCCTCCTTATAGAGTGGCCCCATGCCTGCCTCCTTCAATCCCTGCCAAGTCACCCCCAGTAGCAGCCGGTATCAGGATGGTGAGGGTGGGGCGGCGGGGGTAAACCACGTACATTCTGGTCACCGCATTGCCGACTATGTGCTCTTCTGCTGCACTGTAGAGGCTCCCAAAAACCCTGCGGCGAATCCAGAGCAGCGTCAGGATTGGCCTGAGTGCCCTTGATGTGCGCTCCCAGTGAGAGCCTGGGAGTCTGTTCCTGCATGTCTCCAATCTAGCAATGCAGCCCGGGTTGGCGAAATGCAGTTCGCATGTGGTTTTGGCCGGCTGACCGGCATGCGCACTGATAGCAGTGCGGAAGCTTTCCCCCTCCAGCCGTTCATCGTCTGGCCCTACCCCCAAGACTGGTTTTAAAATTAGAAACGATAACCCCATGTTATTAACGTTTTATTTTTTTAGCTTTGCGGCTCCATAGCAGAGGAGATGCTACTGGACACTCCTTAAATCAAAAAACCTGAAGCCGATCAGAATTACCTCTACAATTACAGGCCTAGAACTAACCTTTCCTGGTCAAAACTATCAAAGAATGTGTGCTTGCACAACAACCACCACATTGGAAAATGCAACCTGCACAACACCTTTTAATATGGGATTAGTAAAGGCTGCAGTAGACAGACTGCAATACTGATCATTGACAACTTACCCAGCCCTATGGCTCATGCCCAGGCCTACCTCCTAGTCCTCTCGACTACCTTTGATAACGTCAACCAAGACATTCCCCTTAATACCCTCGCACAGCATGCAGACATCAATGGCACTGTCCTTCAGTGGTTTGCTTCATTCCTGAACCAACGCTTGCAGCTAATCAAACTAAGGAACTGCACCTCAAAAGCAACTCCATTCCCACTAGGAGTTCCTGAAAGATCAACCCAGTCTCCAGCACTATTCAACCTCTACATGAAGCCTTTGCACTGACCCTCAAAAACAAGCCAGAATCGCCTACCACTTCTATGCAGACGACACCCAAATATACATTACATTTTCAACAGCTAAAGATATCCAGCATCTAAACACCACTCAGCACTTAATCCTGGCTAACCAACAACCACCTTATCTCGACCCCAACAAAACTGAACTCTACTTCTTCGAACCTAAATTAAATGTCTTTCCCATTGATATCTGGCTCAACCAACTCACTGCATCAAACTGCAAACTATCCATCTCAAACTTCAACAAATCTCTAGGAGGTTACACTGGACAGTAACCTGAACATGATAAAGCATATCAAAGCTTCCGCAAAAAGTACCTTCTACACACTAAAGCACCTTTAAAAAAAACTCAAAACCTTTTTCCTAAAGACAGAGGTGCAATCACTCATCCTCTCCAAGCTGGACAATGCAACACTACGCTCACGGGCTCCCCAATAACACATCTTGTCCCTTTGAAAGATATACTCCATTAAGCGGCCAGGCTACTCTCGGAGACAAGTTGCTTTTACCAGATCACTCCCACCCTCAACAATCTCAACTGGCTGCCTATCGAGGTAAGATGTATACTCAAAATTGCCTGTATAAATCACAAAGCTCACCACGCTGTAAAACAATGTAGCTCGCTCACAATAAAAATCCAACCAAAAGAGACCCCTTCAAAGCTCTAACTTTCTACTCCTAATTCTGCCAAAGTTCATGAAGGACAAATCTTGCACCTACTCCTTCTCCTGGAACGTTACTAGAATTTAGAACTCTCCGCATCTGGCTCTGTGACACAATCATTCAGTGCCTCACTTCAGGGGGAAAAAAAACAAGTTTTCAATAATTACCTAAACCCCCCAACCCCCCCATTCATCTGCCTTACGAGATGGTCCTCCCTCACACCAGCCACAGATATCGTAGCTTCACTACATCGGGGAACAAACTGTGCTGCTGCTCTCCACACCTTTGCAACACCCCACCATATCTACCTCTGAACTATTTTGTTCACATATTGTATGATTTATTTTCTTTTATATTCTGTTCTATGTATTTCTTATGTACTCCATATGTAACTTGTGTAATTGCTGCAATGCTAACTCTGTAAAGTGCTCCAATACCCTCCGATCAAGTTTGCACTATAAAAAACTCAAATAAAAATAAATAATTTATCAGGTAAACATACACTAATTTGGTCTCCACTGGGGTAAATTCTTGCGATTTTTATATTTGAGACACACCTCAAACATCTACAACTCAAAACTAGGCAATTACTTAATATAATCGCCTAGAAATTAAAGTTACTACTGAACACCTTGGTAAGAAAGCAATTATGTATCTACTGTGCGTAATTGCTCATGCGACTATCCTGTTATATAACTGCATTGCCTCACTGCCTGCGATTTTACTTCCATTGCTGTTTTAATGATGCTGCTGCTCTCCCGTGTGGTGAAGATATCGTGCGGACTCGAATCTCCTTGGTTCTTATTCTTCACTGACTATTTCCCTGATAAACTTATTCTGAAAACTTTAAAATTAACCTTCACTTCTCCTTTCCCTGGGGTCAAGGATCTCTCCAGTGTATGTTTCATAAATCGTTGCTAACCTTGACCGTTGAAGCACAGGGGCCGTAATGTTTGTATCAGTGCTTAACCGTATCGTGGCCGGCCTGAAGGTTGTAGGCCCGTATTTGTTCTTTTAATATGCACGAATAAAGGTTTAAAAAAAAAAAAAAAAAAAAATTATGTATCTACTGAAAAACGGTGACTAAGTTTACTCACATTTAACTTCACGGAGAGCAGATTAAGAAGGGGACATAGGGAGGAGGAGCCTAGCGCGCACCCAAGATGGCCGCGTAGGTGCGAGGCTCCCGAGGACCTCCGCGACCTCCTGCATAAATCCTGACCGAATCCTGTCCTAGATGAGGGGACTGTGTTTCTGAACTCGAGCTGAGGTGACGCCCGTTTTCCGTTTTCAATTCGGACCTCGGACACCGGCGGGAGCACCGATTAAGGTTTGCGGCCTTCTCCACGCCGGCCCCCCGTACTGGAGTTGTGGGGCGATCCGGCGACAAAGTGAATAACAGCGGCGGGCAAGGCTGGGCGACTCGCGCACCCCGCACTTTCACTTTCGCTTTTGCGCCCTCCTTGCTGCGAGGCGAGGTAGGGTCGCGAGGCGGTGTGCGGTGGTGTGGCCTGGTTGGGGTGCCCTGCCGGCCCGCCGGCTGCGGTTCGTCCTGTGGAGCGGTGGTCGCCCCCCCCCCGGAGCCCTTGAACGGGATTGTCTACCCCCTTCTTGAGGAGCTTGGCTCGATTTGGGACCGCGACCATGGCCACAAAACAAGATGGCGACCGGGCTAAGGTGAAGTCGACCCGTCGTGGCGCGGCCCATCAATCCAACAATATGGACCGCTACACCCTCCAGAAGGGATCTCCAGAGGCGCTGCGTAGATCCCCTACGGGCCCGACTGACGCTCCTGCTCTACCCACGGACCTGACCCTCCGAGATGTCATGGGCGCTATCGCCGAGATGAAGGCCTCGGTGGACCAGCGCTTTGACACTCTGGCGCAGAAGATCGACTCGGTCCTTGTGGACGTGGGCCTCGTGAGAGCCGATCTCTCCAAAACAAATGACCGGGTCGATTCTTTGGCCCACTCTACTTCGGGCCTCACATCCGACGTGGCGGCCCTCCAACAGGAGGTGCGCAGGCTTGGCCAGGCGAGCGCCATGATGCATCGTAGACTGGAGGATTCTGAGGGTCGGGCACGGAGGAATATTGTCCGCATTATCGGGGTGCCGGAGGGACGCGAGGCAGAGGCAGCAGATCTGTTCGTGGAGGAATTGGTCCTCACCCATCTCCAGCCTCGGGGGCTGAGTAAATTTTTTGCAGTGGAACGTGCCCACAGGGTCCCCGGGGGTAGGCCTAAGGTCGGAGCCCCTCCGAGGCCTCTCATCGCCCGGATTTTCAATTTTCGGGACAGGGACGCTATCCTGCAGACCTCCAGGCTACAAGGGCCGGTCAGACTGGACAATATGGATATCAATTTCTATCCTGACTTTACTCCGGCGGTCCAAAAGCAGCGACTGAGTTTTCTCGGTGTCAAACGTCGCCTACGGGACCTGAATATCAAATATGCGATGCTTTTTCCGGCTAAGCTGAGGGTGGAGGTGGATGGCCGCACGCACTTTTTTGATCGTCCCGAGGCGGCCGGGGACTGGCTGGACACTCTGCCCGGAGATCGGGGCCGGGGAGGTGGGGGGGGAGCGGTTGGTGGGGAGGGCCCGCCGGATCAGGACTGAGGGACTAATGGTAGGCCTTGCTCTGGACTGTGTTATTGTCACCATTGACTGTTAGGGTAAGTTCCCCTCCTGCGGAGGTCGTGTGGAGTCTCTTGGGGGATCTCCCTCCTCCTCTGGGGGACTAGTTAGTTTTCTTTCCATGGGGCGACAGGCACACTGCACTTTGGGGGGGCTGTTTGGGCTCATGCGGGGTGCAGGGTGGGGGGAGTTCTGTTGGGATGGGTGGGTTGGGGTGGGGTGTGGTTCGTTTCTACCGCAAGGCAAACCCTTTATTGTATTGGTTTTTTTGAGATGCTCTCGGGGGGACTAATGATGGCTTCTGTACGTGATGGGGGTAGGGACCTGACTTTGCTGTCCTGGAACGTTAACGGACTGGGTGATAGGATTAAGCGGGGTGTGGTCCTGCAATATCTGAAACGAATTTCGCCTGATGTGGTCTTTTTGCAGGAGACACACCTCATTGGTAACTCCTATTGTGCCATGAATAGACGTGGTTATCGTTTGGTGGCCCACTCGGGCTTCACATCGGGCTCGCGAGGGGTGGGCATTATGGTCAAGACCTCGCTCCCGCTAGAAATAGACGAGGTGCGCCATGATGAGAGGGGACGCTACACTGTCTTGGTGGGGAGAATGGAGGGCAGGGTAGTCGTCTTTGTCTCAGTGTACGTCCCACCGGGGTTACAGTCCACCACCTTTGCGGACCTGGGACGCCTCCTGCTTGACCTTCCGGGGGGGCTTCTGGTGGTTGGGGGGGACTTCAATGCGGTGGCTTCTGGGACTCTGGATCGTTATCCCCCTAGGGACCTCCCCCGGGCACAAGCGTGGCTGTCTGGCCTTTTGGACACACTGGGATTGGTGGACTGCTGGCGTCTAAAGCACCCCGCTCAGCTGCAGTACACCTTCCATTCGGGGGCCCATGGTAGCCTTTCGCGGCTTGATTATGTCCTTGTTCCTGCGGCCTATGCCGGGAGAGTGGGGGAGGTGCGCCACCTGGCGCGGGGTATTTCAGATCATTCCCCACTCCTGTTGCACTTTGATGTCTTCCCGAGGGGGGAGGGCAGGGTAGCTCCAATCAATGCCTGGTACCTGCGCGATCCCACTATTCGTGCTGATTTGATTAAATCCTTGCAACGGTACTTTGAGGAGAATGTGGGGTCTGTCCCGTCTGCCATTTCCCTGTGGGAGGCTTTCAAGACTGTGCTTAGAGGGGAGGCCCTCTCCCTTATTTCCCATGCCCGGAGGCGCGCACAGGAGGAGGTGACCCGAGTGGAGGCCGAAATCACTGAACTGGAGGGTGGTCTGGGGAGTGGGGTGACTGACGCTGCGTTGCACGTTTTACACCTTAAGCAGGCGGCCTATAGGTCCCTCGTCACGGAGGCGGCCAGGGGCCTCAGCAGAGAGCAACAGGGGCGATTGTATGATGTGGGTGATAAGGCTGGTAAGTTGATTGCGTGGTTGGATAAGAGGGAGAGAGCTAGTCGTGTGGTCCCGCTGATTGAAAGAATGGATGGTGTACGTGTCACTGAGCCGGAAGGCATTGTCTCCTGCTTCGCGGATTATTTCCGCGAGGTATATTCCCCGGTTTCTCCCTGCCCGGAGGAGGATTCCCATGCCCTGCTGCGTGACATCGCGCTGCCCTCCCTCTCAATGGAGGACAGGGAATTGATGGATGCCGCCCCCACCTCGGACGAAATTGCCCTCGCCATCCGCTCGGTCGCTTCTGGCAAGGCCATGGGCCCGAACGGCATTCCTATCGAGCTGTATAAATTGCGACCAGACGTACTGGCACCTCACCTCCGCGCTATGTTCCGTGCGGCTCACTCGCGGGGCTCCCTCCCGCCGGACCAGCGTCTGGCTACCATCGTGGTTCTCCACAAGGAGGGTAGACCGCGGGACCGGGTTACATCCTACCGGCCTATCTCGCTTTTAAACGCGGAGCCTAAAATCCTCGCCAAGGTGCTCGCTAACCGGCTGGTCGGCGTGGTGGGAGATTTGGTCCACCAAGACCAGTCCGGCTTCATTCCCCATCGGAATACAGCCCTTAATCTGCGGCGCTTGCACGGGGTGCTCGCGCGTGTTCCGTTCGTGCGGGAGCCGGCCGTCTTGGCATCCCTGGACGCCACCATGGCGTTCGACACGCTCGAGTGGCCCTACATCTGGGCGATGTTGGCGAAATTCGGATTTGGCCCAGGATTCATCAGTTGGGTCAAATTGTTGTACTCGGACCCATTGGCACAGGTGGTGGTGAATGGTCGAGTCTCGGCCCCATTCGTGCTGGGACGGGGCACCCGACAGGGTTGTCCCCTGTCGCCGCTCCTTTTTGCATTGGCCATGGAACCCCTGGCGGAGTGGCTGCGGTGGCACCCTTCTATCCGAGGTCTCCGTTGGACCCCCGAGTATGAGGACCGCGTGTCCCTCTACGCTGACGATATCCTTTTGTACCTAGCCTCCCCGCGCAAATCACTGATTGTCCTGGTCGATGTTCTGCGCTCCTTTGGCCGAAATTCTGGCCTTGTCATCAACTGGGCTAAATCCTGTGTCTATGTGCTTTCCGGGGAGGCTCCTGTCCTCCCTCGGGGCTGTCCGATCCAGATTGCCTCGCAGGGATTTCGATACCTGGGGGTCTATATCACGCTGGACCCGGTGGCCCGCTACGAGCGAAACTTGCTTCCCCCCCTCCAGCGCTTGAAGGAGGACGTCGCGCGCTGGCGGCGCTTGCCGCTTTTGCCGCTCGGCCGGGCGGCATTGTTCAAGATGATGTCATTGCCGCGCTTTTTGTACGCTCTCCAAAACACTATGGACTTGGTCCCGGCGCGCTACTTCCGTGAGGTGGAAAGCTTACAGCGCCGTCTGTTTTGGGACAGGAGGCCGCGTATAGCCCTGGCAAAATTGACGCTCCCGTGGTACGACGGAGGGATTGCCCTCCCGGATATTAAGCGGTATTACTGGGCCTCCCAGTTAGCTGCAATTAATCACGGCTTCTATGGGCCCGCCCTAAACCCGGCATTTGAAATGGACAAAATGCTCCTGCCCGGTGGCGACTACAATCGAGCGCTCTACACTAGCGTGCCCGATTCCCGCTTGACGGGACCCACGCGGGTCATGGTGCGAGTATGGCACGCGGCTAATGCAGCTATGGGATGGAAGGACCGTTTGACCCGGGCGTCACCGTTGTATGCGTCGGAGAGGCTGGGCTCTTTGTGGACCTCGAAGGGCTTCGAGAGGTGGGACATGATAGGCATCAGTACAGTGGGAGATCTCTGGACGAGGGGAGGATTCAAGACATTCGAGACGCTGCAGGCGGAGTTTCAGCTGCAGGGCAGTGAATACTTTCGCTACCTGCAGGTCCGTCACGCACTGGGTTCCGTCTTCCCAGACGTGGCCTCCATCCCGGAGTCCTCCCCCCTGGAGGATAGAGTGCTAGATGGCCACGTTCCGGACAGCACGATCTCCCTCATTTATAAGAAATTGATAAATGACCGCTCGGGCTTACTGACTGGCCTCCGCGAGGCTTGGGTTGCCGATGGGCTGGAGTTGGACGACGAGGACTGGATTTCCGCGTTGGCCTCTCCGAAGGAGGTGGCCATCCCGGCTCGCCTTCGCTTCGTCCAGCTTAAGATACTCCACCGGGTGTATATGACGGGGCCAAGGCTTCAGCGTATGGGCTATGCCGAGGATGGATTGTGTAAGCGTGGGTGTGGTGCTTTGGCGACTTTTTTACATATTCTGTGGGAGTGTCCGAGGGTGGAGCGCTTCTGGCGTGGTGTGCATGAGGTCCTGCGAGCGGTTACACATGTCGCGCTGTTGCCTGAAGCGAGGAGATGCCTGCTGAATGTGTGGGAACCGACTGATTACTCGGTTCCGCAGACGCGATGGGTGACTCTGGGATATATGATAGCTAAACGCGACATTGCTCAGCTGTGGGGATCTCAGAGGCCCCCGGCGGTGTCGGCTTGGAAAGAACATATGGATTGGTGCATGTTCCGAGAAAAGGTGGTATATGTGGCGCGGGGTAAGCCTGGGGCATGGGTGAAGATATGGGGCCCCTGGAACGCTTACCGCGGGGGTATTTGCGAGCCGCCGTTGTTGCCTCCTGCGTCACCAGCTCCATCCCCATAGTTGACCCCCTCCCTCAGCCCTGGGCACATTGTTCTCCCAGTCCTGGATCAGTTTCCCTCCCCCCCGCTGGCTTTCTTTAGATGGTTGGGGTTCCCCACTTGAGGAGCACATGTCGTCATTTTTGATCGTGGGTTGCCTTGCGGGTGTGGTTTTATGTTGTTGTGTTGTAGAAAACGAAACCGTATTGTGGGTTCAGAGTTATGTGGCCCACGTTGTTGATACCTCCTGCTTTATCGTCAATGCAAAGCCAAGTGCCTTATTAGTCTGTATGTCATGTGCTTCTGTCACTTTAGCGGCCAGCCGGAAGGTTGTAGGCCCATACTTGTATATATTTGAGATTGCAATAAACGGTTTAAAAAAAAAAAAAAAAAAAAAAGGGGGACATAGGACCACTAGAATCACAAATGACTTGGGGTAAATATGGCACCTAGGGAGCTGGCAATCCCGGAGCATCTGTGATTTATACGGTTTCAGACACTCCATAGATATGACTATACAGCAATTTGCCTGGAAAAAATGAGACCGTTATCAAATGCACAAGGTCACAGATGTAAAATTGACTTTTGAAACTTCCACCATGCTGTGCGGGACTGTGAGCACATTAAGAAATACTGGGACAATATACAGATAAAGCCTAATCGTGCAGTCTTGGTCATCAGCACAATCTGACCACAAACAGCCTTTTTTTAGGGACCATGGTTGAGGGTACACACCGGACAAGCAGAAGCTGATGTTTCTTCATTATGAAGATACAATATCGTCTAATGGTGGAGTAAGACTATGCCACTTCTCTGATTGGCAGCAGGGAAATGGATAGATGTGCTCATTTAGAAAAACAAGTACACCGTATACGAGACTGCCCGGGGTCAAACATAAAACGATATGGGACTCTTGGCTCCGATGCGAAGCTTGGCTAATAGCAGGTTATCGATAAGAGGACTAAATAGGGTGTCTTGGGACACAGGAGGGAGGAACAATTTTGATATACCTTCCATAATGCTGTAGTCTGCATCAAGTGTGCATGATTGCACTAATAAATATCGAACCCTAGACTATTGCGGTGCAAGACTATGGAGGACACAAATATCAAAGGACAAAAATATCCTTATACTAAATCCACATCCATGTACTTTTAAGATATATGTACCACTAAGGTACATATATGCGGAGTTATTTACAGAAAATCAGGAGTTACTTAACTGATGATATTTTTAAACATTACTTTTTCCCAGAAATTGTTGGGGGAGGGGGAATCAATATTCATGGTGCACTCTAATATGCGTTGTTGTGCCTGTAACTTATGGTTCTCTCTATTATGGGTCTCTATTGAAATACAAAGAAAAATGTGTTACAAAAAAGAAAAGAAAACGTGCAGAGTTCAGTAATCTGTGAGGATCAATATAACAATATCCATCTACAGGCTCTAACACTTTATTAATCTACCTAGGTTTTTTGGGTCTAACATAACCAAAATAAGTCAGACCTACTGCACTTGTAAATTTTGATAAATAATTTTTCACACCTATGGCCACTGTGATAATGTTTGTCAATGAACCCTTCAGGCCTATAGTCTTTAACTCTGGCTTATCACAGTAACCAACTCAAGCCTACTGTATTCAGCATAACCTTTTCCACAAGGCAACTATCTGTATACAATAAAAACTATAAATCCATATAAAATAACAGCTAGCAAACCAATATACAATTTGTCATAACTGTAAATCGTAAACAGATCAGACCTATAGCCTTGATAAATGACTTGATACCATTTCCAACTCTGTTCCGCTCTGTTGAGCATAAGCTTTTTCACAAGACCAGAAGTACAATACAAGCACTCTTCTTCAGCTGAGACACAACTTCTCTTCAATCGCACAGACATTAAAAGGATATGGAACTTTAGGCAGAGCCATAGCCCCTTGCTCAGCAGTACTTCCAAAAGTTATTTTTCTGTTGCGCACTTAAAGTCTGGAAACAACTGCGCCGTCAAGCTAGACCTAAAACCCAAAGCATCGTAACAAAACACGGTCCACCAGAGTCAGGGCTAAAATGGCACACACATCGCCACTCCCAAATAACAACACATAAAGCAGCGATGGTCGAGAGAAATGCAACTCCCACCACCGAAAATTTGGGAAACTTAACAAAAGGTGTGAAACAGGAACCAGCAGACAAGAAGAATATGTCAAACAGAACCAGCCAAATAGTGTAGAAGCAAAGGTCATCCAAGAAGTCAGCCCCAGCCGAGTAGCACTCAAAAGGAGATGTCCTATGAGCCACAGATACAGTCAAAGAGGGCTTGAGGATCAAAGAAAAGCAAACCCTGAAGGGCAAGAGACATTGGCAACACCAGCAAGGCATCCAGGAGAAGCAAGTATCCGACTCAAGAAAAAACAGAAGACTTGAACACCCTGCAGGATCAACCGTCCACAGACCACTATACAACGATGAACCACAAATCCAAATAACAGTTTGAGACCAGGAAGAGCAGGCAACAGAGTTAAAGTTGATCAAGACCAGACAGGAAAAGCTGTTTGGCTGCACCAAACAATCAAGAACCACCTTCAGGAAGGAGTTGCTGCCATGACCTAGGAGTAGAATCACTCTCTCCCAAACAGTATGGGAGTAACTGTTCAAGAAACAAGTGGCACCCCAGAACAGAGGGCTAAGACCACCAACAAGAACAGACTCCTTCCCATCACTACAATAGCAGAGGAGTGGGGCAAGAAGCAAAAGATTTAAGAGAGGATCCACTCCAGTTTATCTAGTAAGGATAGAAAGAACAAAAAGGATAGCACATCCTCAGCCAGGAGATCCAAGTACTGACATGCAGAGTCAAGAAGGACAAACACCATGCTACACGAATAGGAACCCTGACCTCTTCAAGGAAAGGCAACAGAATAATAATAATAGTAATAATCCACATTTGTAAACAGCGAACAATCACCTGTAAGGGTCTCTAGGCGCCGGGGGCCATTGGGAAGATTAAGCAAGCTATTGCCCAGAGTCAAATGGTGCTGAGCTAATTTGCCGCCGGGGATCGAACCGTGAGCCCCCGGGTTCCGGAGTCAGTCACGCTGGCCGCTGCGCCACACCTCTTCCCTTAGGTTCTGAGTAGGTGTAAGATCTCAGTCTACAAATCAGTCCTCACCTTCATCATAAGCAAGGCAATTCCAAGATTAAGGCTACCTTCCACACAGTATAATGGGAAGATTTGATGACTTCCTTAGAGAGGGTCTAATATCAATTGGACCCAAAAACCAAATCACTGGCAGAACGAAAATTGTAGGAGAACCCTATCAGAGGAAGAGGTAGAAACAGGTGAAAAAAAGACCACAAGTCTTAAAGCTCAGGCAGCAAATCTAGGTTGGGGAGAAATCAAACACCAACCTTTACCGAATAGTTACAACGCAGGTATCAAATCAGAACATACTGACAAGGTGTTGGGCAGAAGAACCAGAGCCTTTGAGGTAGAACAGACTCCACAAAGAACAGCATGTTTAACCCAATGCCAACGTAAGAGCCACAGTGTGGAAATAGGTCAAAAGATCCAAATGCACTTTGGGACTCTGCAGCACACCAGAGGGACAGAAGATGAATGGATTGTTGTCATCAAGCCTGTATGAATGCCCCACATGATCAGATCAATGGCAGGAAGGCCAAAAGACCATGCATCAGCACCAGGCAAGGAGCCGGAATTTAACAGTCAAAGGTGCTGGCCTTCTGCCAACTGGACAGAAGCTGAGACAGAAGAGGCCGAAGTCAGGAAGCTTGCCCACCAACAAAAAGACCTGCCTTCAAGCGGGAGGTAAGCTAGACCAGAGAGGTGGTTGTATGCTCCAAAAACAGGTAGAGGCAAAATTACTTTGAAGTCATCTCCACCAAATGTCTTAAGGAGCCATACCTGGAGAGGGAACTAGACTGACATCTCCTTTACCTACACAGTCCCAAGACATCCTGATGATCACCAAAGGAAGTTGATGATGAGATGGGAGCAGAGGCTATAAGGCAGTCCTATACAGTCAATTGTGCGAACTCGCCCAGCTTACAAACACCCAGACGGTTGTGTGAGTGTTGTGCTGATCGATAAGATACCTGTGCTGGGGAGGGGTAGGTCAAACTTCACTATGGAACAGTGTGGGAGGCTTCAGCCCTTAACAAATTCTTGACGTGGGCGCCGATTGGTATAGAACACCTGGGAAACGTATGGAGAGGGCAGGCAATGGTGACCTTTGAGGTCATGCACCAGGACTATAGGATGGCAGAGACCAAACTCTATAGATATCTGCAAATGAGGGCAAGCCCTTTGGCGCCACATTCTGGAAGGGGAACCGCTGCCAGAGGCGGTGCCACTGGAGGACCAACTCCTTCTGGACCCATTAGAGGGTAAGGCAGTCTCCATGAAATACAGGGAAATAATGAGCAGAGCCCAAGACCCACTGACAGCCCTGCGAAAAGCCTGGGAGAAGGACATCAGAACACTAGAGGACTATGACTTTCTTTTAGATATTATGAATGTGCCCGGCAATACAGCTCTACTGGCCAGGAGTCTTGCATATCATGACCAGAGTGCTCGAACTGACCGCCCCCTCTGGACGCTAAACTGATCCTTTTAAATGTTTCAGGCAAGGAAACCTGACCCAAGTATCAAAGAATTTGTATGGCTGTGGCAGCAATGGTAGCCAAACACAATGTGGCACGTGCGGGTTGCAGGGGCTCCTCCTCGAATTGAGGACAGGCACTCCAATATGGACTGGTGCAAAAGGAAAATTACAGAAAATCTAGGGAGGTGATGCCGGACCCGTCTCAAAGGGCATCAAAAAAAGCAAAATACTGAAATGAGTGCCTAAGTGACATCTCAAATGGCTCTGTGACTTCAAGGCGGAGGACATTTTATGCACGGGAGAGAAGTTATAGTTTACAAATCCAGTCTGGTGCCTGGTAGGATTCTTTAGATAAGGAAAAATACAGAAATTACTAACAATCTTCAATCTAGGATCATGAAAGTGTACCAACGTTCTTGTATTTGAACAGGCAGCTGACCAAGATGTGGCCCACTTAATTTTAAATATCCACCCAGAGCAATACAACTATTGGGTGGCTTGATGCAGAATGGTATGCTGCTTTATACCACAAAGCCAAAGGGGACTCTGCAGCTTAAAATTCTATTTTAGTTAATTGCCAATTGTGTAGTGCACAATCTGTAATCAGTATGGCATATCATTGCCATTTGGTACACGGCTGTACGATTTTTTTTCAAATGTTTCCATCACCGAAAAGGCACATGGTGTGGTTATGGGGAGGCATGTGGTCTTTAAGATGAGTATTAATGAGGTTTAAGTTTATTGCCGAAAGGGAAGATTAAGGCATTGTGCCATATTGCTAACAGTTCCTCGGGTGAGATAACTGTCCACTATGCATAAAAATGTTTTTGGTTCGTAGCAAATAGTAACAAGTACTGTTCGATATCTTAATAGACAGTTAAAATGCATAATCTGGTTAAGTTAGGTCTATTTTGTAGCTTAACACTTGGAAATGAAGCATGCTGCCGCCCGACGCGCTTGCAGGCCAAATCGAATTGTCTCACTTAACATGGCAGCCAATGCTGCCTATGCTCAACCTGGACTGCTCTACAACTCTTGCACCTGAGAGATATGCAGCAGATTCAGACCAACACAGCAGGTGGAACCAGCATCCAGTCAGTCTATGTAAGAATAAATGACTCCATCAATTTCTTTTACCTCTAGTGCTATTTTAAGAACCTGCATATTTTCAAGCTAAACTTCTGCTTGCAATAAAATACCACAAAGTGCTCAGTGTGTCCAACAAGGAACTGCAGCTATTTCTTTCTTTTCATGAAATTTCTGGGGCCCTCCTACCTCATCGCTCCCCAGAAGAACACAACTCAATCGACGAAGGAGCTGGGATACGGACTGGACCATACTCCAGGTACTACCAATCCAGTTAGTGCTTATGCACTGGGACTAAGAGGAGGATTTACTGTAGAAAGGGGTGTGCAAAGGGATGCGTGCAAAACTGTGCTGTGCCATATGCAAATGGTTAAAACCAAACAGGTGTCGCTTCCACTGAGAAAGGGACCTGGCTAACCCCTGAAAACCACACTTGAAAATTCTTGCACTGGAAAAGAAGTCCTCTGCTCATCTGAAAGATCAAATTTATTTCCTCATATCGGGGGTATTAGCAGTGGAGATCAGGGAGGCCCTGGCAAATATCTCTGCAAATAGAAACAGCCCCCCTCCCAGTTTTGCACCTTGCAATGACCGTCACTGCAATACATGGCAAGAAAACAAACACACAAGAAGATGATGGCTCAGCAGGACGCTATTCATCTAACCATGGTGCACCCAGACTATACCAGACCATATAGCGCACAGTGTCTTTACAGAAGCACTAGATGGTAATGGAGATAATACTCTGGCCAGGTTAAGAACCATGTCCTGTGCTACCAAATAAAGAAGCCATAATTGCTTCAAGGTCAGCAGAGGTGATGCTCTTGACAGTATTCAGTAAGAACGTTATGTCCACTAATTGAAGTGACCTTGTAGAGGTTGTAAGCAAATCCTACTCGGTTTTCATGAATAAGGGGAACATGGTATCAACCAATATAAAAATGTGCTTTAATGCGCTGCCGAAAGGAGGGGGGGGTGGGGGTGATGAGGTCTAATACTGCACAGTTAGGCCAACAGAAAGATCGCTTTTCTTCGTGGCCACAAGATAGTTTGCGCACCGACCAAGAAGACCCAGTGAAGAGTCATCGCAGTGTGGGCCCATTGAGGACTTTCAAGCATCACTCCAGAAGCAGGTAAACTTCTTAGTGCTTGTCCCGAACGCAAACATGGAGTCTTTTCTCACTACAATCCTAGTGCAAATTCAGGAGATTAAATCTACCCAGATTTCCAGACTCTTCCTTAAACAACAAGATGTTGGAGGGAGACTGAAAAAAGGATTCTTACTCCAATTTGCTTGAAGGGATCAAAGCCAGAATCTCCTACCTCATGATGCTTAAGGGAGGTATATGAGAGTTTCTCACATGCAAGATCCTAGTAGCATTAAGTTGCAAATTGAGGATAAGGAGAATCTACTAAGGAGAACACATTTGCTGGTATAACCTAAATTTTACCAGGGTAGAAAGAGGACTAATGATGATGCAAGCATGTGAGTTCCATTTTCAGAGTACCCTAACAGCACATGTTCACAGTCAACGCTAGTCCATTTTGGTGCCATTAGGATGAGAGAAAAAAATTATTTTATGCAGTCAAACGGAAATCCTTTAAGCTAGATGACGAGATAATCTTTCAGGACTTGCCCAACTTGATCTATATAGGAAGGAACTCAGAGTGTTAAGTGCTTTAAAGCAGAAGGTGTCGCTCTTTGGCAGCTTTAATATATATATATGGCCTTTAGATACGACATAGACAACCATCCGTTTGACAGCCTGCAGCTCCTGCTACATTAATAGGACCTCCCTTCCCCCTATTTTTCTCTTTTCCCTTGCCTCTTCCTATTAAGGATATGCTATTGTTTTTCCTTTACAGATTTTTATACTTTAATTTTGTGTATTTGCATGTTTCTTGCCTCACCGGCCGGTGGATGTAGGTGATGAGTATCTGTAAGGTATTTTTTGTTGCAATGGTTTCCTGAATTCTTTATTGTTGAATTTCTGAAAACCAATAAAAAGTCTTAAACATAAAGCAGAAGGTGTGCAGAAAATTCTATTACAACTGGTTAGACTAAAAGTCTTTGCTAATGGCACCGTGAGGGTGTTCCACAGACCATAGCAGAACGGAAGGTTTTGCAAGTAATTAAGCCAAAGGTGGAACAATAATGATATCTTAAAGACAAGACTTATTCGGGCCTTGCAGTTGTTGGAGGACTTTCTTGAACCATACACTAGAGGCCAGAAGCCAGATTCTCCTGAACGACTCACTTAGGCCAGACGATTTGGCATGATGACTCCCCAACTCCTGCCCGAGGGGAGGTCTTCTATCAGCACATCCTTTTATTTCTCTTTTTGTTTTGGGAGGCTTTCATTTTATTTTTATTTTTTTAAATGATATTCTTTATGTTTAGGTTTATTCTTTATGTTTATGTGATGACAGTTCACTGTGGCTTTCCTGTTCAGAGGGCCACCCCATAGAGCAGGGGAAGTATTCATATTATGTGTGGCATCCACAGGACCTCTCCAAAGTTTCCTCTGCAGCACCAAAGATGGGCTCATGTTCAATGCTTGAGTTAAGGGGAACCATTTTTTCCCTCCCGCAACTAGGCTTGTTTCTCTCCGTCTTACCTATAATGGGTTGCTTGTTATGATAAATAGCGGCGATGCTCGTACGAATGCTATTCCCCTATATTGAGCTACAGTTTGTTATGAAGGGCCTGACTGCATTTTACATGGGGTTGATCCTGACATGTATGTTCTCTTAAAGTTGTTGCATTGTGTACAGTGAAATGTGGGTTTACCTGATGCTCGTTTTACAGGGACACGAGTCTTCAATTTGTTTGGCTTGTGTTGTATGTTCTTTATTCAATAAACTGAATTTACAATAAACAGATAAAAAACTTATTTAATTTTGATCACCTCTAGTTTCGTTACATTATTCATGATTATCTCCTGATTTTGGACAGTCAATTCCTTCTATAATAGGACATGAATGGAGCAAATCATCCAACATCATTGTGACCATACTTAGTTGTGTCATTCAGGACTAGACCATTTCACACTGCACAACAGAGGTGGTGTGGGAGGGCTACCTTGGCAAAGTGTGGCACGTATGTTGTGGTATGGTGCGTTTGGCAAGAAAAGCAGGGTATGAGGGCGAGCTTTGAGGAAGCAACTAGATGTGCGTGCAGGGAATGAGTGAGGGCGGGTTAGCCTGCCACCTGGAAGGGTAACAAGTAAAACAAAACATTTATCTGTTAATTAAGCAATAACGTTTCTTCCCATTTTGGTTCTCTGAGATCTAGATTAGTTAACTGAGATTAGCAGTACAAGGCATTTGTCTCGTTTCTTGAGTAACAAGTAATTTTAAGTGCATGTCTTTAGCAAGGCCTAGAGTAATTTCTTTGAATGTTAACTGGGTAAATAACCATAAAAACAGAGAGCAGCATCAGGTTGGCTAGCTAAGGAAAAGGCCACGCTGGTGTTTTTACAGGAGACCCATATTAAGAAATCCAGGCAAAACAACTTAATTGGACCCTCTTTCGGTTGTTGTGATCTACTTCTGCTGCCTTGAGAGCAGTTGTAATCCTTGCCAGCAGGAAATGTTTAGGTAGTATATGAAAAACAGCATGTGATCACTTAGAGAGGCGAGTCATTGAAGAAATACAATGAGTCAACTTTCCTTTACTCTGGTTTCATTTTATCGTCCAATATTGTATGGCCCTCAGGATATCTACAATTTAACACTTCAGTAGGCTGCACAAAATATATGATTGGTGGTGACTCAAAGGGGCTTATTACGATGTCTGGTACCGTTGCGGAAACGGGACCAACCAACCTCCGGTTGGCAGTCCTGACTGGCTAATTACGATGCGACCGCACATGGTATGGTCGATACTCACATTTCCCTATGGGAGCATGTGCTACAGCTGTAACACAAGTTCCTATAGAGAAATGAGAGGTTGTGTTCATCCCTGCACTGGGTGGCAGGCACCTCAGAGTGCCTGCCACCCGTGCAGGGATCAAAAAGAGGGCACCATAGGTGCCCGCTTGGCCCGCAACCGGAGGCTACAAACAGAAGGGGCCCCTGCTAGGGAACCCCAAACTCAATCTCCGACAGGCTTTCCATGTCGGAAAACCCGGCATGGAAAGCCTGCCCGAAGCAGAGCATCGTAATACGGACGGCATAAAACACCGTCCGTATGGATTACCGGCCGGGCTCCGACTGGCCAACAGAATCAACAAATCTCTACTTCACAAACTCCAGACTGTCCAGAACGTCGCAGCCAGACTCGTCCTCGGCATCCAAACAACAAGGCCACATCACCCAGCACCTTCGAGACCTCCACTGGCTCCCCGTCGAAAACAGTCTGACCTTCAAGCTGCTCACACAAGTCTACAAAACCCTCCACAACACCAGACCCTAATACCTCAACGAAAGAATCTCCTACTTCCACTAGAGAAACCTCCACTCAACTGACCTAGCCTTGGCCGAAATCACCTGCATCCACAGAGCCAGAACGGGTGGCAAATCCTTCTCTTACATCGCGGCCAAGACCTGGAACCAACTCGCCCTCATCTTCAGACAAAGCCCCACACTGCAAACATTGAGGAAGAACCTCTAGACCTGGCTCTTCGGATGACCAGAGCTGCCCGAATCCCCCTTTCCCCAGCGCCTTGAGACCCTTACGGGTGAGTAGTGCGCTCTACAAATCCCTTATTGATTGATCCTGGAGCCTTTTAGTAGCCAGCTGGAATGATAGGCCGGTGTCACTTCCAACCACAGAAATAGTAATTAGGTGGTGCAAGTTAAACAGACTCTCTCAGTCGGAGACTTTCCGACAGATCATAATCTACCCTAAATGTATCTAGCTTATAGAACCAAATCAAAAAGTAAACCTACTAAATCACAAAGGAAACCAAAAACTGTCAGAATTTGCTAGACTGAAGAAGGAACATGGGCTGAACGTTCCCTGACGAGCAGCAAACCCCTTGATATTTGATACACCTTTTTAAATCACGTTATCAATCAGCTTCCCAAATTAATTATTTTTGTAGTCTCTAGTACAATCAAACTATATAGCTTCTAATATATCAAATTGCTTTTCTGACCACACTATGATTTTTTTAAAGAGATTTTTCTTCCATCCACATTTAGTCCTTCTTGCAGATGGTCTCTAAATAGGGTGATGTAGGCAAAAATATATTTTAATGAAGAAAGCTGCCTATAGAACCTGGTTGTTAGATGAAAATAAGAGTTTGCTTCATCTGTAAAAATCTGGGAACCTTGTAAAATAACAGAGGGGGAAATAGTTGCTTTCCAGTCTAAACTTAAATTAGATGCCTCCCAATCAGCTAAGGGCAATATTCCTTTATCAGACTGCTCCAAGTACTGTTCAGCTAGGGATATTGATAAACGGCAAATACATAATTTTCTGCTATAAAACGAAGTAATAAATGTTCAAAACGTCTGGACAACATCTTTATGAAGGGGGGAATTCAGATGGATACTTTTAGCCTGACATTCCAGAGTTTGTAAAAAACAGAACAAGGTCACAAAAATCAGAGACCCTAATCTAGAAGGCTGGCCACATACAGTCAACACATTAATAATAATAATATCCACATTTGTAAAGCGCGAACAATCCTCCGTAAGGGTCTCTAGGCGCTGGGGGCCGTTGGGAAGATTAAGCAAGCTATTGCCCAGAGTCACATGGTGCTGGGCTAATCTGCCACCAACGCTGAGGATCGAACCGTGATCCCCAGATTCCAGAGTCAGTCGCCCTGGCCGCAGCACTTCTGTAAACTCTGTAAAAAGGATCTAAAGCCCTCAGACTCTGATATAGCTAATTTTCTGACTCCGGCACAAATATCTTTGGCTGCTGCCTCAGGTGTGAGCAATCTTATCCAACCCATACAGCAGGATGAACTTGAATCTGTTTCAAAGTCACTTGCTAAATGCAAAGCTGCAGGGGAAGATGGGTTGCCATAAGAACAATATCAGTTTTTGCGGCCACTAATAAAACATTATTTCTGTCTTCCTGTCTTTTGAGTATAAGTGAGGGGAGAGGAGTTGGCCTAACAGCTAGGGCGGTCGACTTCGGGTTCGAGTCTTGGCAACGACGCTGAACATCTTGTGATTCTGGGCTAATCACTTAATCTACCCGTGCCTAACAAAAATTAATGTGTCCTTGTGTAACACAACTGGTGCTACGTAAAGCGCTATGATACTTTCGGGTCAAGTTCGTGCTATGTAAAACTCTGGAAAAAAAGGGAAAAATAACTGCACTTTGAGGCTCCCGTACTCAAATTATAGGCCAATGATTTTGTCTTGTTCCTTCAATCAGAAAACAGCAGTTTTAATTTTTTTTTATATATTTTCACGTGTTTAGCCCTCTCAGATTAAAGGGTTAACATCTCTAAAAAAGAAATCCTACTTTTCAAAACCAATGTTAAATAATTACCTAAAAAATTCTAAGGTATTTAGGGATCAAACTGTCTGAGAAGTAGGATTTATAAAAAGTGAATTATTCTCCATTCATATACAAGATTAAAACTATGTTAGATAGATGTGATAATAAGTAGCCAATTTCATCATAGGAAATATAACAATGATTAAAAAGTATATATATATCTGCTTTTAAAAACTTATATTTCCTGCAATTACCTGTTAAATAATACGTTTGCTCACAAGATCAACCCACAAATCAACATCTTTATTTGGAATAAAAATCTATCTCCCTTAAGTCTGAGAAATCTACATGTGGCCTTGCCCTTCGTAACTGAAGACCTATTTTATCCTGTGGCCTTCTTAATAACAAACACTAGGTTCTAGGTATAACTGGCTCCTCACGATTTGACAATTTTTTTTCAGATGAAAAGGAGACACTTCCCTTATACAGACACCCAAATATCCCTTGCAAAAGAAATCCAAAGTTGGTAGGATACAGCGCTCTTATTACTCTCACGCAAGAACAAAAAACAGCTTTGGTGTTGCCTAAATATTCTCACTGTTGCAGGGGTGCACTAGACCCCTTCTCTCTGGAAAGGACCAGGCCTGCAGCTCCTCAGCTACAGCCCCAAACAGGTGTCAAATTTGGGCATCAAGGAAGGGTGGCGTTTAAAGGTTGGCGCTTGAAGGTCCTGCTGGAAACTTATCCCCCCACCCTACCTACCTATCTTCACCATTTTGAGAAAGATGGGAAATCCGGACAACAAACCAGCCAGTCACCCAAGACCTGCACGGTATACAAGTTTGAAATGGAAGCCTAAACATTTCTTAGAGTTTAAACACACCTTTACTTAAGCAAATGCACAACCCTACTCAATTTCTTCGAGCTAGTAGGAAGAAAATAAAAATGAGTGGGAGGATGTATAAGAATTGGGCAAGAGCACAGTAGGAGGAACGTCTCTGCCAGATTCGAGCTGTCAATCCCAACACTCAGCCTTGCACATACTTTATTTTTATTTTGCTTCTCAAAAAAAGGTCAACACAACAGCTTGCCATGCCAAGAAATCACATCAATTGGTTTGATTTAATTACATTAATTAACAACCACATGGAGGTAATGTTTCACTGGCATGCTACAGGCAAATAATAGCCACGTTACAGAGGAGAACTTAAATGGTTAGAGAAACAATACAGAATATCGTGCATACTTCTGACACCAAGACAGAACGTAATCGAGCGGGAATCCAGTCTACCACTGTGCCTAGCGTACAGCTTCCTTGTGTTGCATATCTTCCACAAATCCAGCCCACCCCTGAAATCCTAAAGGGATGTTGCCGAGGCAGTGACCAGTCAGTCACTCTAAATGGGCAAGTCTACCAAACGTTTATGGGTCCACCAGCTCAAGGGAGTGTGGAATAGCATATCTCAAGCTGTCTGTTGCACTTAACTAAGTCAGCCAGCCACGCTCCGCTTCTCCCCGAGACACAGGCTATTCTTTTGGACAATAATTGTTTTTTAAAAAACTATTGATGCAAGTCATCGCACACACTATGGTATCTGAATGACCAATTCCGAAATGGCCAACCAATGCGATGGTGTTATGTTGACCTTTGTCATGGCCGAAATATGCTCAAAAAGTTTACCCCAAAAGAACCCTAATACAGCATTAAAATCAGGTGTATAAAATCAGTGTTGGGTGTCAGGCATTGCAGACAACTTGCTTCCGACAATGGTTGGCTTTAAAGGACGTAAGAGGTGTAAAATAGGTCTGGCGAACGAATTTAAAGTGAGTCAGACTGCCGTTAGGGAACAATGATACAATCTGGCTACAGTAATACTGCCAAATGTTTATTCAAGATAATGCAACACAAATCAGCCTTCCAACTCAGTCTAGAGTCTAGACACACGAAGGACCAAGACTTCTGTTTGCATGGTGGTGTAAAGTATTAACGACAATGTGTTTTCATAAGGGCGAGTGTTCATTAAGGACAGGGCATTGTAGGCTTTCAGATCTTGTAGGAAGGATAGGTAGACTGCTTTACATAATGCAAGGAGATGGTAATACATACAGGTATCTAGTGCGGCAAATCCCCTTCATCCATGATATTTGCATGTTTGAAGGAATTTGCCTTCCAGGAACAAGATCCTCAATTTTGGCAAGCCCCCCAACTATGCATTCTGTGAAGGGAGAACTTGTTGATAATACATTGACTAATGTGGTAGTGAACCAATAATTGCTAAGGGCATACACAATTGTGCATGCTAGTCATTTCCCAAAACCAATCCAAGCCAGTTGTGTACTTGTCACTGCTATGACGAAGTACCTGACTCACCATAGCACCCAAGGGGCTACAGAATGCAGCATCACCCCTTCAATAGGCAGGTGCACCATATAGGAGGGGCGCAGCCAGAAATACACAAAATGAGCTTGTGTAATTGTAATGAGTTCAAATCAGGAGCTGCTAAGCACCACTGCTCGTGCAGCAGTGTCAAGCCTCCCAGCAAGTCCTCGCCCATGCAACATAGGGGATCCAGTAAGTATGGGCGCCAGTAAATTTCATATGCAGCACAGTAGTTTAACCTTTATGTTCTTGTCCATTCCTGCATTTCAAAAGCTGTTTTTTTTTTAAACTATGTACAGTTTGAAAACTGCTTTTTTGGACTGTAATTACTGCTCCCCGGTCTGTGTTTACTTGGGGAGACAGGTGGCTATGTTCGACAGAGGATTTCCCCAATCTAGAGGCGCCATATTGAATAGGCGCATTGTAATGTTTGAAGGACGAGCTGGAATTCACAAACTATATTATGGGCTCTGGGGTGTCCATGTGCAGCAGATACGCGCAGCAGGAATGCCACTAGTGTACCAAACGGAAGCTCATCTGCACCATTTCCAATACGCCCATGTCCAGCGGCAGCCCTACAGCCCAATTACTTCCCCATGGAAAGGAAAAATAGCCTATAGCAAAAGGAAACTATGTGCGCTCAGGAAAGATATTTGCTGGAACAAAGTAGTGAATTCACAAAATGTCCACCTTCCGGTTTCGTGTGCCAACTTTTTATTGGTTGCCTCCATAATGAGAAGCGATACCAGTGAGAAAGGAGAGGGCCCCTGCAAGCAAACTAATAACAGGCAAGATTCTGTGATAAAGCACTGCTTGCCTAATTCGTGCGAGGTACCAGCCAAAACTTGCTCTCGGCCTATTTAGCCTCCTCATTGAAAACCTACGGGACCTAGTCTTTCTTACTTCAACTTGGTTACGGGATTCATCAGTGCCTGAAATAGCGTGTGCTATTCCTGCAGGTCTTCCCCAGAGGAGTCTCTACGCTGCTTTCAAATAAACAAAGGTCCACATGTCTGGCTGAAATCATTGCTTAGCATTCCACATACTAGCTTTCAAAGCAACAGAAAAACTTGAAAGGCACAGCCCAACAATGTATCATACACACAAAGATTCTTGTACAAAGTTCCTGATTTGGTGGTCTTCAGCCATTTACCAGTTCACCTCCTATACCACAACAAATCTAACTTGAGTGATGATATGAACTAGACATGAAAACAATCCAAGACTCCCTAAACGTCGTTTATTTTCATTATTGCCTCAGCTGCATTTTCATACACAAGCACACTCTGCTATCACCAAAATGCCTTACAGACAACAGCATACACATTACTTTTAGCAGGTTTCTCCCTTATGACCAGGTGGAGCAGGAATTGGCCCGGAGCAGGAATTGGCCTGGATCAGCCAGGTATGCATTTATGATCCCCAGTCTGTTCTGGTTATTTTGAGACATGGAACTGGGTGTGTGACACTGGCTCAGAAAAAATAGCACCACACAAATAATATATATATATATATATATATATATATATATATATATATATATATATATATATTCACTGAAAAAACCATAGGTTTCAGACATGTTATAGTTAGCGGAAATTTTACTGATAAAAAACCAATGAAATTCCCCCGTTATAGTTAGTGCAGGCAACTATAACTCACGCGACCGCAATCCTCTGCTGATGCTAATACTGTATTTAGACACTTATTTGCCCAGGTCTTCTTCCATAAATTTTTAGCTATACATATATTAGAAATATTTTTTTTTCATAAAGACACATGTCATCAGCAGAAGATTGCGGTCGCGTGAGTTATAGTTGCCTGCACTAACTATAACGGGGGAATTTCATTGGTTTTTTTATCAGTAAAATTTCCGCTAACTATAACATGTCTGAAACCTATGGTTTTTTCAGTGAATTTGCAAGGTTTTTTAAATGCTAATTCCCAACTATAACGTGTGTGAAACCTATGGTTTTTTCAGTGAATTTGTACGGTTTTTTAAATGCTAAGTTACTTTACGCCATTCGTGGCGTGCACGCCCACTTAACGCAGTTCGTTCCGTGCGCGCACGGTGAGCACGCGGTGCGCTTCGCGCGCCCACTTTACGCAGTTAGTGCCGTACACGCAAGGTGGGCACGCAGTGCGCTACGCGCACCGCGTGCCCACGTTACGCACCGTGCGCACATGGAGGACATATTATGCGCTTCCTTGTGATAGGTAATCTGTTAAATTTAATTTGTAAGTGATGACAATAATATGCCATGCACAGAGTGTTTTTTTTTTATTAAAATTTTTAGCGTAAGCGCACCGTACGCGTACGGTAAGCGTAATCGGCGAAATTTTCAAAAAATTAAAATTTACCGTTTTTGGCCTTTGAGGACTCAACTAACATGGCTATGTGCATGGGCGCTGTCTAAACAGCCCCTTTATATGTTTTTTGCCTTTATTTACAGCCCCCCCCTCAGAGTGCGAGAGAGAAAATGGCGGCCGCCGCTTCCTGGTTTCGACCGATTCGAATGTTTACTTAGATGTAATAGCCAATCAGAATCGCGCACGCCACCGTACGCGTACGGTAAGCTTACGGTAAGCGTACCGTAAGCTGGCTCAGATATATATATTGATTTAAAGGCTATTTTCTCAGAATCTACTGAACAGATTTACACCAAACCTACAAAAGGCACTTCCTTGACCTGAGGACTACCTCTCTGCCAAATTTCTAGTAATTCTGTTCAGCCGTTCGGGCTGTAGCCCTGTCTAAAGGTCCTATGGAAAAATGCATGGGAAAAACGCGTTTTGGGACCCCCCTTTTATCTCAGCCCCCGCTTGACGAATCCCCCCCGAGACTTTCAGGGTAGGAGCGGAGCGTAGCGCCCCACCTATTTTGAGAAATTCGCGAGGATTCGTCGACCGGCGCCAAAGTTATTCAAAATAGAATGTTGCGGATTTCCTATGGAAAAGGGGTCCTAACTATAACTACCTACTGGCGACCGCCAGTAGGTAATTATATATATATATATATATATATATATATATATATATATATATATATATATAGATATATAGATATATAGATATATATATATATATATAAATATATATATATAAATATATATATATATATAAATATATATATATAAATATATATATATATATATAAATATATATATATATAACCTACTGGCGGTCGCCAGTAGGTAGTTATAGTTAGGACCACGTTTCCATAGGAAATCCGCAACATTCTATTTTGAATAACTTTGGCGCCGGTCGACGAATCCTCGCGAATTTTTCAAAATAGGTGGGGCGCTACGCTCCGCTCCTTCCCTGAAAGTCTCGGGGGGATTCGTCAAGCGGGGGCTGAGATAAAAGGGGGGTCCCAAAACACGTTTTTCCCATGCATTTTTCCATAGGACCTTTAGACAGGGCTACAGCCCGAACGGCTGAACAGAATTACTAGAAATTTGGCAGAGAGGTAGTCCTCAGGTCAAGGAAGTGCCTTTTGTAGGTTTGGTGTAAATCTGTTCAGTAGATTCTGAGAAAATAGCCTTTAAATCAATATATATATCTTAGCCAGCTTACGGTGCGCTTACAGTACGCCTACCGTACGCGTACGGTGGCGTGCGCGAGCGCGATTCTGATTGGCTCTTAGATCTTAGTAAACATTCGAATCGGCCGAAACCAGGAAGCGGCGGCCGCCATTTTCTCTCTCGCACTGAGAGTGATGTTTAAAATATTAAGCCCAAAAACATGTAAAGGGGCTGTTTAGACAGCTCCCACACACATAGCAATGTTGAGGGAGTCCCCAAAGATCCCCCAAGGCCAAAAACTGAATTTTTATTTTTTCGCTAATTTCGCCGATTACGCTTACCGTACGCGTACGGTAAAAAATTATTTAAAAAAATAAATTATCCACACTCTCCCCACCCCGTGTGCAATTGGTGCCCGAATGGCACCAATTGTGCATGGCTTATTAAAGATGAGTTAAACTAAAATATTTTTTAAAAAAATAATAAAAAAAAAAATTATCCACACTCTCTCCACCCAGTGTGCAAATGGTGCCCGAAGGGCACCATTTGTGCATGGCTTATAACATCAACGAAAAATTAAAATATTACCTTTCAAAACGAAGTGCATCATATGTCCTCCATGTGCGCACGGTGCGCGAAGCGCATTGTGCGTACATGGCCCATCTAGCGTAACGTGGGCACGCGGTGCTTGCCCACCGTGCGTGCACGGCACTAACTGCGTAAAGTGGGCGCGCGGTGCGTGAAGCGCACCGCGTGCTCACTGTGCGCGCACGGTGCGCGCACGGAACGAACTGCGTTAAGTGGGCGCGCACGCCACGAATGGCGTAAAGTAACTTAGCATTTAAAAAACCGTACAAATTCACTGAAAAAACCATAGGTTTCACACACGTTATAGTTAGGAATTAGCATTTAAAAAACCTTGCAAATTCACTGAAAAAACCATAGGTTTCACACATGTTATAGTTAGCGGAAATTTTACTGATAAAAAACCAATGAAATTCCCCCGTTATAGTTAGTGCAGGCAACTATAACTCACGCGACCGCAATCCTCTGCTGATGACATATGTGTCTTTATGAAAAAAAAATATTTGTAATATATGTATAGCTAAAAATGTATGGAAGAAGACATGGGCAAATAAGTGTCTAAATACAGTATTAGCATCAGCAGAGGATTGCGGTCGCGTGAGTTATAGTTGCCTGCACTAACTATAACGGGGGAATTTCATTGGTTTTTTATCAGTAAAATTTCCGCTAACTATAACATGTGTGAAACCTATGGTTTTTTCAGTGAATATATATATATATATATATATATATATATATATATATATATATATATATATATATCTTGCGTTCCAAATTAAATAAGTGATGATCCAAGCTTATCGTTGCCATTTGCCTGAAGAATTGAGCAGATGGAAAGTGTACTAAATACACACCATTTTATGCTTTACTATTAACGAGCTGCAAGCATATCTTCAAATCCATGCATATCCCTGTGTAGGGTGGGACCGGACCAGAGGAAACTAGTTTGAGTGCTGGGAAACGAGGCGAGCAATGAGGTAAGGAATAATGAATGGTTAATTGAAATAGCAAATTCACAGAAGGGCTTAAGGACAGGAGCGAGGAGCAGGAAAAAAGGAGCGCAGAACTGACAATATGAATGAAGAATTGACAACAGGAAAAAATGTCTAAAGGATGGACAAAAGCAAAACTCTTCCCCCCCCCCCCCCAAAAAAAAAACCACACATTGAGACTGCCGATTTTACAGTTTTAAAAACATTGGATGTAAGGTGATGGGTCCTGCCTATCCAATTAGTCTGGATTTTTTTCTTTTTGATCTGGTTTTTGACCCTTTTACTGTGGGTGAGCCCCATCACAGGGGATTCACCCACAGTTAACAGGCCTAGCGTGTTTACCGCCAGCATCCACCTTTTAAAATGAGGAAGCATCAAAGGTAATGGGCACTTGGCTGGTAACACATGAACTTGCATGTGCACACATGTAAAAGCTGCACATGCCAGACTTCTAACTTGCATAGTCAGGTCATTGTGCACAGGTAGCCTTGCACAGCAGGACCTTTCCATGATTGGATATTGACCTGGGGTAGGCCTCAATGTTGGTGTACACTCATTAGGGAAAGTCAGCATGCTTTACTTTCTTGTCTGCAGGAACACTATTATAAACGTTGGGGAATGGGTTAAGACTGCCTTAGAATGCAGCTTTGCTACCCCCTAGCCTACAGAGAGCAATAATGTATCCAACTGTGGCGGAATTTGTGTGCCAAACCAAACAGAGTTCAAAGAAGAGGTAAGCTTCAGAGGACACACACGAGAAAGGCGGACACAGGGAGCCAGTGAAACCAGCCCTCTGCAACGTTTGTTGCCTTAAGAGTCCAGGAGGCCTGAGGAAAGTGCTCCAGGTGGCTAGGGCCCACGTTAAAGAGCAAACTGAGCCCAGTGGGAGCAATACAGCCCAACGAGGCTAGAGCTACGATCCGGAGAAGGATTTGACCTTTGCCTCCCACTTACTCCCAGCACTATCCAGAAGCATGAGGAGCTCCACTGCCTGACAGTTCCAAAGCCACTGGGGTGGGCCAGGGGAGGGGAATAATTTTTCTTTCCTGGTAAAGGGTGTGCATGGGCCCACTCCCCAGAGCCAACCCAACTCCCGGGTGGGATTTTCATTGCAGGGGCCTGGAATCCCCAACTCTGGACCCCAGCACTGCAGTGGAGTGCCCCGCACGGGGGAAGTCCGGGGCCCGGGACCCCCCCACAACTCCAGGCACCACAAGAAGCACTGACGGGGTTGTGCCTTGCCGCTCTCCTCCCCAGGAGTGCTTGTGGAGGAAGCAAGCAGCCCTTACTGCGTGCACGCTTGCCTGCCCGCAGAAGCAAGCAGGGAATAGGAGCGCGCCAGCTCCCGCAGCCACACGCGGAGGTGTTAACCATGTGGGGGAGCCGGCTGGAGCAGTCCAGGTTGGGCTCCCAGAGCTGCCTCCAACCAAGTATAGCATTCGGGGTGCCTGGGTGGGATCTTACACCCCCAAAGCCAATAATAAAAGCAAAAGGGTCATGTGGCAAGAAAGCAAAGTAAAGGCAATGGCTCTCCCCAGCACAGCGGGAGAGCTACTCATTTAAGTGTTCGCGCTCTAGAGGGAGGGTCCCATAATGCCCTGCGAGCTTCAAATTTCAAACCTCATTTCTGCAGCTTGTGGTGGGCCCAGGACAGCGGGCCACCACCAACCACACAAAGAATGCAGGAAGCTACAGGAGCGCAGCGACGTCTGCCACCCAGAAGGCAGAAAGACATTTTTAAAAGTGCGGACTAAGTTTACAGGGTCCCAAAAAGAAGAACCAACCCAAGATTTTCTTAGCGTCTTCAAGCACTCCCCAGACAGGAGCATCTGCTCTACACCTGGGAGTGGAGCGCCGTCTAAGGTTATGACCACAGTTATTGAGACGGAAGTTGCCCAAAGGAAGATATATGCTGTTTAATGCACTATAGGGGATAAGTCTGATTACATATTGTGTGCTCAAAATGTGAAGCTCTTTTGGGGAAGTCTTAATGAATGTGTTTCCATGATTTGAGGGTGTATTAAAAACCACACAGACATGGGAATTTCATTTATGATGCTTTATTGATATAGCGTTGACAGGGATTACTGATCAAAATGAATACGCTTTATTAACCATAATCAGTGCATTTACACATGGTTATTATTGATTATTGCTTTAACCCCTAAAAAGGATGTTTTTGACATGTAGATTGGTGATCTTGCTCCTTTAGGAGGTCAGAGGTTATTATGCAGTGTCAAAGATATTTCCACCAGCCGTATATATATATCTGCAATTAATGCATAGTATTTAGTAGTGCATGAATTGAATGTACTTTTCCTTTTTCAAAAGGAAAAGCTTAGACTGGATATTATCTGAAACTGAAACACTTTGTTTACTTAGACCATAGTCTTTAAACACTGCGAGAACCACAATAATAAATAACAAACAATGCATTAAAAATTCCTTACAGTAAAATATGATAAGAGTACAGAATCCATATTCATTCCCCAGTAGCAGCAACTTTTTAACCTGATAAACGTGAAAATTAGATATGTAGTTATAATTAAATAAATAGCAGTGAGATTCATTAAAATACATTTTCAATTAAGTACATTATTATTATTTTTAATGCAATATCCACTTCCTTTTCACCATTGCAACTCAGTTCAATGAAGTGTATCTTTGTCTAAAATACTTTGCCTAAGCTAGGAAGGGGGAAGTCTATAAGAAGAAGAGGGATAGAATTGCTAAACCCCCTTCAATCTGTCCCTCAGAAAGGTTTTTATACTTTTCATATAGTTCACCAAAGCGATAGCTATAGAGATTTGTCATTTCTACTAGTATATCTATAGCTTGGGCTCTTGTCCTTATTCCGTATTTTAAGAAAATCGGGCATAAAAACAATTTCCTCAATACTAAAACTGCAAGGCAATCTACCAATATATGCAGGATATCATTTTTAGTTCCAAAGCCACATTTACAGATTCCATCAGCATATGACATTTCAGCCTGTTTTTCCCTCAGTTAGCCACGGGTTAATTCCAATTCCTACTCTTAGTAGTTCACACCTAAGCTCATAATTTGGCAAGGTGTCCAGGTATGGATACCATGATTCTTTTACCCATGAGTGTCTTAACTCCTTCACTGATTTTTTCGTGCTCAGGTATTCCAAGTCATTCTTCCTTGACTGTTCCTGACCTTGGAACCTAAGTGAGCCCGTGGTAAATTCTAGCTCCAGTGTGTGCTGAATTAGACTCACATTTAGTGTCTCCGCTATGGTTAAGATCTTCTTTTTTACCTCCCTTGCCCACTTTAAGCTACTACTTCGGATCTGCTCCCTACATCATTGCGAGACCTTCTTCACACCCCTGGGGTCCTGGCGTTTCCAAAATCTTAGCAGTGACATTTAGATCTGAATGTTCCAAGCTGTTTTTCCCATCTCCATTCTTACAGCCTGGATCATAGCAGAGCTTGGTAGAGACAATAAGGTTTTTAGGATCTTCCCTTCTTCCTGGTCCCATCTGCATTTGCCACTTAGGTACAGGATTTCTGCCCCGTACAAAACCTGCAGGGGTATCATGGCATCATATGCTTTTAGCATAGGTCTATGGGACATTTCTCCATATTCCTTATTACATTTTTTCAGCCCACAGATTGAGGAGAAAGCTTTTGCTTTTTGGGCTTCGATTGGGTACACCATTTAAGGGCGCTGTCGAATCCGAGACCCAAATATTTGTATTCTTTTACAATCTCCATTTTTATTTGCCCTAAAAACCAGCTAAACATTTTTTCTCTTTTTCCAAAGCATAAAATCTTAGTTTTGTCCATATTTACAACTAAAAAATTCTCTCACAATAGTCTCTAAAAACATTTAATTTCCTTTGGAGCTCAAGCTCCGTTTGATCGAGTATCACAAGGTCATCTGCATATAAAAGACATGCCACTTTATTTCCGCTCATTCTAGGGCTTGCACTTCTTTACACTTCTAAAACTTCGGGTAGGTGGGCCAAGAATAAGGCAAATAGTAGAGGGGCCAAAACGCAGCCTTGTCTCAGCCCGTTCCCTACCACTATGTTCTGTGTTAGTGCCCCTTGTGTATCCTTAATTACCTGGGCCCAGTTTCCTGTGTGTAGTTCCTTTAAGATGACCAGTAAGCCCTCCAGTATTCCATACTTAATCAGGCATTCCCAAAGACACTTGCGATCCACTGAGTCAAATGCTGCCCGGAAGTCAACGAAACAACAATACAATTTCCCATTCTGCTCTATTGACTTCCGGGCAAGTGCCCAAAGGGCAAAGCAGTGCTCTATGGTGGAATGGCCTTCTTTAAATCCCCCCTGTTCTACCGGTATAATCGAGTACTGTTCCACCCAAGCTTTGAGCCTTCCTAGTATTATTTTCGCGAAGATCTTTTCACCAATATCTAGCAGATTTATTAATCTGTAGTTCTTTGGGGTATACAGATCTCCTTTCTTATGCACCGGTCTGATTATTGCTCCTTTCCAATTGTTGGGGATCTTCCCAGAATCGAAGATTACTTGAAACATTAGTGAGAAGAATTCTGCCCACCAGTTCAGCTGTGATTTTATTATCAGGGCTGGGAGATTGTCTGGTCCTGCTGCTCTAGTTAAATTCAGGGTTTTTATTGTATGTTTTACATTTGAGGGTAAGAAATCTGCTTTAAGCTCCTCTACTAGCCCGCCCCACTCCTGAGGCTCCCTAGCATCCAATTCTCTTCCCGGGCTATACAATTCCAGCAGGTATTCCACCCATGCCACTTCTTCCACCACACAATTCATTGAGGCGGCCGGGGGTTCTGCTGCTGATTGTACCAGCTTCCAGAACTGGTGTAAGTTCTTTGTCTCGATTGGGTCCAGTAATTTTGCCCAGCAAGAATCTTTAAAAGATCTTTTTGCACTCCTTATTAATATATTATATTCTTTTTTTAATTGTGCAAGCTTGTCTGCCCTTTCCAGTTCGTATTTAACCCTTAATCTACGTGCTTCTCTCCTCAGCTCCTTTTTTAGGCAATCCTCAGTGAACCACTTTCCATGAGTCTGTGTTACATTTTGATGCCTCTTTACATTTTTTCTATCCTTTCTAAGTTCTACTCGGAGGCTTTGAACCACTTGTTCTATTTTGTCCACCTACCATTCTAGTCCCTGCCCTCTCTCTTTTCCCAGATCGAGGTTCTGTTGTAATGTTTCCAGCCTTTCAATATATTCATCTGTTAGCCTAGTTATTATACACCTTGGGTATCCCACCTCTTGATCAATAACTTTATCACAGGGCTTCAGGTGGATCTCTAAGAGCTCTAAATCCAACAGATTATGGTCACTTCCTTCTCTATGATAAGTTCTAAAATCCTTAGCTAAGGCAAAATTCCAGAGTGACAAAGACGTAGTCTATTGGACAATTTTGTGTGCCTGGTTTAAATGTTTTCATCGCTGGGCAATCAAGGGGTGACCTTACATTTAAACAAAAGAGGCTTTTAGTCCCCAAATAAATTCCCAGGTTTATATCCCGAGTTGTAGTTTCACAATTGGGGAAGGTTGCTTGGTTTACATCATAAGCCTCCAATATATCTGAGAACCAGCCATCAGATTTCTTTGGGTTTAGTTTATGTTTAAAATCCCCCATCAATAAAATTAAATCCGTACCATACTTTTCCCCAATTAAATCCATGTCTTCTTTAAAATTGCTCATTTCAGCAAAATATTCCTCCTGGCTTCCCCATTGCATGTATACATTTAAAAGCATTAGATCTGCGTAATTTATGCCGGTAACTGCTAAAGATATCCTACAAGCGAGCAGCCACTTACATTTTACTCTAAGTTGGGTAACATTCTTTACTATTCTTTTGATATCAAGGACATAATTCCTCCCGCTGGACATCCAAACCTTTGTTTCTTTGCTGGGCGGTGGAATTGACGGAAGCCGTCGAATGTTGGGGTCTTGCCACATAGCCAAGTTTCCTGGATGCAATGATCTCGGAGCTTTTTGCTAGCTCCTTTAGATTTTCCTGTTTTATTTGGTCTCCCAGACCATTTACATTCCAGGAAACAATCTTTAAGCCACACGGCGTCCCCATTACCTATTCGACATCTTCTAAGTAACCCTCTTCTCCATGCTCCTTGCTATACCTATTGGAGGGGCCTATGTGGCTAGAACCTGGACTCCAATTTCCCAGCCATTTTTCTATGTCTGGGTCGTTAACATCTATTTCGAGGTTTCCCATACTTACACCTACTTCTTTCTCAATTATTCTCACCTGTCTCTTACCTAGGCCGGCGTGGCACCTTAGAAAATCCTTTCCTTGTGGCGCTGTTCCTTCTACATCTATTTCTAATACTTCTTCGGGTATTAGCATTATGCCTTCCTTTAATACCTCTCTCTCCGCCTTCTGGATAGCAAACTTCACCAGGTCTGAATAAACCAATACCCCGGTGACCTCCTTTCCTTCCTCATTCAGCTTAAAACCTACTTGCCACAGGTCTTTTGTCCCTATGCCCTTCAAATTTGGGCATTGGGCAAATGAGTGTAAAAGTTGTGCCCCGTTTAGCGGCCCTCTCTTACTCTGTTTCTTACCACCTTTACCTGCTTGAATTGGTACAAAGTATAGCCACTTGCTCTCTACACCCTCTTTTCTTATCCCAGTTGGTACCATATGACTGGCTGGAATGCCTTCTAGTTCCTACCTCTGGTAGATTATCTACTTGTGGCCTTACTCCATAACAAGCAATGTTGTTGGGGTTCTTGGACCCTATATGTGGTAGATACCGTACTTGCTTCTCCTGGACCATTGGCTTATTTTTGGAGGACACCTTTTTCACCTGCTTCTTTGTTCCCGTCCTCGTTCCTATTTCTCTCAGAGTTTTACTTAGCTGGGTTTCCTGCTCAAGGTTTCTCGAGCTTGCCTTTCAAACCCCACTTGTTTTTGCTGGTTTAACAGATCCTTTTTCCTAACTTCCATCCGGCTTGTCTCATTCGGTTATATATCCCATTTCTAAAATTCTCTCCCCTTCTTATTACCCGCATAGGCCACCTCGAGATATAAACCTCCTGATTTGTCTTAGAGGGGTCGACCATCGCTGCCTCCCCCCTAGCTGATGCAGGAGGCTGCAGGTCTGGAACTGGTCTTATTATTGCTGGCATTTGGTTTCTAATTCCTTCTAACCCCCCCTCAATCCTAAATAGGTGCTTTTAAAATGTCATTATTTGACAAGGTGACTTCTAAAACCCCCCGGAGAGTTCTTTGTAGAATTAACATCAAGTCTATCATAGAGGATGCAGGTGTTGCAGAAAGTTCTAGGTTCAACCATGAGGTTTGATTTAGTTCGATGCTTTCTTTTTCCACAAAAAACTGGATTCCATGCTGGCCTTGATTTTCAGTCTCTTTTCCCCTTTGCTCGGTGTCTGGTATAACCTCTCCTTCTGTTCTTTGATCCTCGCTGTTTAATTCCACACAGTCCTGAGTTAAAATTTCTAGGTCCTGAGTAAACAGCCCGTGCGGGGAAGAGGACAGCCGTGGAGACATTTTTGCCTTTTTGGCTCAATAAAAATTGGAGAGACTGGTTAGCTAAACTTACTGACTCCATCGTAGACTCCCCATAAGCTAGTGAGGTATTCCCAATTCGCAGTTCGGACTCTGCCTCTGCCTTCTCTATTACCGAGGCCTTGGCTGGTGAGAATACTTTTTTTAAGTGCTTCCCCACAAAGTCTTTCAATGAGCTTGAGGCCGGGCCCCCCCTTTTTGTGCTTGTATTCATGTCCCCGTTCCTTTTTCCTTTTTGTTTCGCTCTTTTTTTGGTCTTACCCCTGGGCTCTTTATACTTTCCACAGAGTCTTCCAGATCTACTAAGGTCTCTTTTGGCTTCATCTTCGGGTCTTGAGTATTTTTAGCCTTTCTGGAGGCCACTGTTAATGCCTTTATGCGACCAAAGCAATTATCAGCAATTCAGACTGGTTCAAATGTCACCTTCTAGGATAGTCCACCCAGGTTAGGGCTCAAACTATGACTTTTAAAATGCCAATCCACAAAACAAAGACCAGAACCCTCACTTACCTCTGTTGTGCGTCAGTCCTGTGCTCTCCCCGTGCCCTTTCCTCACCGCAATTGTCGTTTCCGCCTTATTTCTAACTCTTGAATCAAAAATGTATATTTTGTGTCCTTGCTTCCCCCTCCCGGTATCCTCAGCGCTGCTGCCTGGGTTTTTCTCCCTGCAGGCACCTCTCAGTACCGGTCCGGACCCAGGTCTGGGTGGGAGCACTCTCGACCGACGTGCAGTCCAACTCTTTAACTGGGGGATTTCCCCTCGCAGCAGTCGTTATTCCCGCTGCGGCAACTCGCTTTTGCTTTCCTCGGCGTCCTGCGGCAGGCGGTCTCAGCCGCTGTCTAACCCTCTGCTTCTGCGTCAAGACGTAGGGCGGGGCTACGGGGTCCAGTACGGCACGACACAACATGACAATCCCATAGAAAACACTCACTACTGACACCTGTATGTGTTCTGCAGGTCAAAAGTTCAAATCCTCAAATGGTACTTTGGATATTATTTATTAAGTGTTTATTATTGTGTGCCAGCGAATGGTGATAACTAGCCCACACCAGCTCAACTGAGTAGGCCTTAGACTGTTCTGCTTCGTTACCCTGAGAGAGTAGGGCTCTACAATGGGGTGTTTGGTTCCCAGCGAAAGGCAAACGAGGACCCATTACTTGTGCAAGCCACGCAACTATTAACCCGTTTCCTTACATTGGAAAACACTAAACAAATCAGGATCCCAACAAATAGGAACTCAAAACAGAAAATATTATTAAGTCATAGTGGAAACAGTCTTCCTCTAAGATGGCTCAGTAGCCATTAGACCATGAAAGCACAACTTCCACAAGAGCTAGTGAGGTCTATTTTGAAAAATCTATTACTAGGCAATTATTTTTCGGGTAATGTCACCTAACAATACAGTTCAACAATAAACAAAGCCTGAAAATGCAGCAAGAGAACACAGCCCACCTAAAAATAACCTGCAAAGAAAAGTGCAACTATGTCTGCTACCAGCTGTCCTACTTTGGCACTAGTTACATTCAGAAAAATACAATGACAGACAGCTTGCCAAGCAGAGTACTGCGCATTCTGCTTGACTGACTGTCAGTGACTGTTTTACCCTGAAACATTTTCATCTCCTCCAAAACATTCCACTAAGCTCACACTAAGACAATGCAGATGCCTAACACTCAAGAGAAAGCCACATATCTACCTCCACTACAATAGGAGCCTTGTGCTTACTGAAGTATTATCATTGCAAGTAATTTTCACAAATATCTAATGTCAAGCCGATCAGAAACTAAGAACCCGCTCAGGACACCAAATTCATTCAGCACTCGAATGAACGATTTGACCTCCAGATATTCTACCAGATGCAACTTTAATCACACGTCCTGACCCAATCCTAATACTGATCAAGTTGATATTTGGCCTTTCCATTGATCCCTGTACCACCACAACACCCAACATATGAAATCCCATCTGTTTACAGACTCACAAGGATCGCCATTGGAACTCTGTATAATAAAAACATATTTATTTTCGCGAATGGTCAATGAGAATGAAAGATTTCTGAATCCTGGGCACCTTTAGTAAAGGCAGGTTTCGAGACAAGTTTGTACTACGTAAATGTAAGCCAAGACTATTCATACTGACTTCATACTACTTTTTGGAGAAGCCGTTTCCTCAGAGAGCAACAAATAGGTGGATGAAATAACAGATTAAGGGATGAATGATGAAACGTGCAGGGATTAGACCAGAATAAAAAAAATAAATGGAGAGATAACAGTGGAGACAGTTATGGGACAAAAACATTTAACAATAGAACAGTGAAGTGAAGAGTAGGCAAGAAAAAAAAGGGTAGAGAAAAGCAACAAATTAATATGCCAGCCACCAACATGAACTCTACACTAGCGCTTCTTAAACTTTTGACTTCTGTGGATCTTAACTGAATCATTACTGGAATTCAGGAACCCCCACTGAGTCCATATTGGAAGCTGTGGACCCCCAGCCTAGGCAATGTCTACAATATAAACCTCATAACAATACACAAATATGAAAACGAGCATGCACCAAAACAAATGCCCAAACAATTAAATATTTTGTTTGTTACCATTAAATATTAAGAATTTGTTTTCAATTTTTCTTCTTTCTTATGCTTTCTTAATTCTAACTTGTAATTTTGAATATTACATTTTATAAAACAGTCATGGATCCCCTGTGAAGGTCTCGTAGCCCCTCAGGGGTCCTCGGTCCACAGGTTATGAACCACTGCTCTAGATCACAGGGCAGTTGTTTGCAGCACAGTTTCTTTGCTGCAAACCAACCCGTGGTGTGTCCCGGTGCAGTCCTGGGGACCACTGGCTTACGATGAATCTGCAGAACGAACGCAGGCCATATGCTATTAAACATTCACATTTATTGTAGAATTCCCAGGCAAAGCCAGATTAAAACGGTAAAGGCATTAACATAGCACAATAATTCAGAATTCATTCCGAGCGCTGATTTGCTTTGTAAAGGTTGCCTTGGTTTAGAAGAGGAAGGACATAAGTGACAGTCAAGGAGATAAATCAGAGTCAAGTCTAACACTGTTGAAATGGCGGAGTTTGGAGGAGGAAAGCGAGTTCAAAGACAGACACCCGGAACCCCTATTCAAAAACCACCCATAGTGGAGTACTTGTATAAAAATTAATCCTCCTCCCTCCAGGAGTCAGAGTTTGTTGATCAAAAGCTACTTTTCCTGTTCCCCGTTAGACTACTTTGTGCTAACCCATGCACGCATCTATTGAGGATGAGAAGACATTTGAAATGGATTTGGGACAGCACTGTTGGCCAATGACAGGATCGTTCAACTGAGTCATGATCCCTCTTCTCAAAACTCATAGCCTGATGAACTTAAGCAAATAAGTATGAAAAAACAAACCCTTGAAACTGAGTTAGGAACAAACTTTGTGAACCGAGGGCAGCAGACTAAGATCACATGTTGCAGAATGGACACAACTACATGGTCAACCTTGTGCTCACGTGGCGCAATGAGGCCAGAAGGGCTCTTGTTGTAAGTGGGTCTCTGAAAACTTCTATCATTTTGGTGGCCATTCGCTGTGCTGAACAGCCAGTCACGATATCCCTTACAAATAGCCCAACAAGCCTTCAGCAGCATATAACAAAATGTGCTTTACATGCATTAACCTTTCCAGTGTAAGTATAGCCTTTCGTACCAGTGAAGAGAATGAATTAAGGACACACTGAGGAAACTGGCAAAGCTCTGGGGCTACAGCCCGTTGTTTGCCTTGTTGGCAACACAAAGTAATGGTCTATAATTGAATAAGTAGCACAAAGACTAAAAACACCAAAGTCCTGCTAAAGAGTACTAGAGAGTTCAGCCACAGAATAAGCTTGATAAACTGACTTCCAAGACAACTGAAAAAGGACTGCGGAAGTCAACCCTTGAAGAGTATGTGAATTCGGAGGAATACAACTAAGCTTTGCAATGAAAAAAGTAAACAAGAATTGATGCAGGGAGACATCGTGGATCCTCTTAGACAAACTGATATAATCACCGATTCTCCAGACCACCCATGGCGTTCCATAACAGTTCTACTAGATCTTTGCTCACTGCCTGACAGAGTAAAACTTGTTATGCCATAAAGCAGAAAATTAGACTAGACTAAAGCCACAGTTAGCAGAAAAAACACTAATCACGGAAAAACGTGATCATGAGTTGCAGTCCTACACCTTCCTGGAGTTAAAACGAACACATTAAAAGTGCTGACAAATTTGTAGAATAATAGAGTTGCCTTCAGTGTGAGGTACTTACATATAATGGTCCTAACTGGCACCTGTCTCTGTCAAACATTTGAAAATAATGTTGAACGAAACCTGCTCCAATCTGCTCCCATATTGGCTTCTCTCCCATTATGAGGTGTAATCTGTTACCAGAAACTGCAAAATCAGCAAAAGAGCTAAATTAATATCAGGCGCACTGTTCAACATAACATTTACAAAAGCACAGAATGAACAAGCATGCAAAGCGTTCCAAAGAGGATCCACAGCAATTAGTTGACCAAATATCAGGATCAGTGAAAATGAACCAAGGCCCGCACAACAAACAAATTATATTCAAAATACTCAACATTGAGGGTAACAAAAGTAAAAATGTAAGCATTGATAGTGTACATTCTAAAATTATGAAGGACCCTACAAACTCTTAATACAACTAAGTCATTTAAAAGAACTTCCTTGCAAAACAATGTAAATATTTCTTTCAGCAGAGCATTTAATCTCCGGCGATTATTTAGTCACAGTTTAAAACCATTCAACTTTAAGATATTTTTCATTAGTCTTTGCTGCTGCTGGTTTTTCACAAAGGTCTGAAGAGGATTGCAATACAGAAAAAAAGGTGTATTAGATTTTACCTCAGTGTTACATTTAAAAATGATAGCTCAGGAATTAACTTTGGTTCTCTGGCCCAATCATGTGAAAACACTGATGAGATAGGAGTTTAAAATAAATTCCTCAGCAAATAAAGCATGTAATAGATCATTTCTGATGCAAATGATTTTTGGTGCAACCACACAAGATTTTTAGGTCTCGCCTGAGCCAGCACATGCGCTGCCCTGCAAGACATTTAGTAAGTGGGTCTTCAAAGTGCTACCCAACGTATTTTGCTGGCCTAAAGCTTGCGTTCACGCGAGCGTGAACGTGCACAGCTGCCAGCTTTCAGCACCCGAGGCGCCATCTGGAGCGTGATTACTTTCACTTTTGGCGCTGCTGCACGCCCACCACTTGCGTATTTGCCGGGGCGCGCACTCCTGCTTTCACTTTTGCCGTCTTTTTTTTTTTTTTTAATAACTTCTCGCTCTTCAAATGCAAAGCACCTAGCAGAGATCTTGTTAATTTTGAGAAGTATTTGACTTGCATTCAGGAAATATTTTTCCACCAGCGTGCAAAACAGGCACATCTTATACAAATGTAACCTCAATTTCCCACGGCAGTTCTGAGCAAGAAATGTGTAAACATGGATTTGACACTGAAATAATGCTAAAACCAACCCACTGCCGATTACGAAAAAAGAAACCAAAACTGCAATCGCACACACCCGCCCCGCCCTCAAAGTGCTCTGTCTTTTATTGCTTTTTTAACTCCGATCGGATTCTAAATGGAGCACTTGCAAACAACACCTCGAAGCTCTTCAAAGTGACGCGCTTCTTGAAAACAGTATTTATAGAAACATATTGCAGACTGACATTTGTGCAAGGCAGCCATGATTGTATTTGTTGATCCTAAAATATATTATAATGAGATCTCATATGCAGCTCTCATATCTTGTATCGTGAACAGCAATAAATGTTAATGCTTTCACTAGACTTTGTTAAGATGGACGCCTTTTCTGTATTCTTTTTTCAACCCCTTGTCTGTTGTCCTACCTCTATTTTTTGCACTTGCATGTAGAGACGCGAGCAGTCGGAAGCACTTTGTTAATTTAAATATATCACGGGGGCACGTCCTTTTCGTTTTCACGGTTTTATTTAGACAAAGGTCACGGGATACTGATTTCATGAAGCACTGGCGTTTTAGTTAGTGACGAGCTAACATTTAAAAAGCGTTTGGCAGGCGTCTGTGAAGGCCATAGGGATTGTAAACACAGGCTTGCTGTCCGTGAGGCGCTCTCTGCCACCACCCCCTGCTCTGTGCTCTCACTAACCCCCCTCCCTTCTCCCCCTTCCTCCTCGTCAGTCACCGGGCTACAGCTGGTTAGTAGTGCATTTCAAACACACCTATAAAAAGAGTGTTTCTTTCGTACACCATGGCTCATCTAGGGAAGGACTCTTCCCAGTCTTTACTTTGTTTGAAACATAGGTAGCTGAGAAGTCAGCTCAAACATGCGATATGCTTGTGAGAAAAATTGTGGGGCTTTGTTTAAAGAGAGACTTTAGGGGTCTTTTGAACAACAGTCGGCCCAGCGGGAGACGTACTTCCATATTATTTAACTTGTTGGCATACAAAACATTTATAGAAGCGCCATGTGGCAAATCCATACCTATTCGGAAAACGCCGCAGGATCACATAATTTCAGTGGCTATGGACAAAGAGGGCACCACCTTCTCAGATGCCCACTGATGAAGTAATGGGGACATTGATAACATTTTCTTCACTGCTTCCCTCCCTACCTCATCGCCTTACTTTATCAACCTCTCTTTCAGTGCGTCATCTATCTCTTGCTCTGCACCTTGCTTACCTCTCCTTAGCTCTCTCTCTGCTTCTCCCTCCCTTTAAACATACTCTTAGCTTACTAAGCTTACCTTGTCTCCCCTTGCCCAGCATAACAACTGATCCACCTACCTTGTACTTCTTTCTATTTTTCACTAACCATTCTCGGCTCCTCCAGATCCCAAGAATATTTTGCACTACTTGGTGTTTACTACATGCACGTGGAGATGTGAAACACGTATCCATACCCGACAGGGTATTGATAATGTAACCCCACTAACCCCCTATCCGTGTTCCACAGGATTTGGGCCTCATGTGTGCACGAGACAAGCTTTCTCCAGCCTACTTGCCAGCTCTGCTGAGTGGATGAACCAGGAGCTGCCGCTTTCTGATAAGAGCTGGTGGGTGGTCTGTCCACTTAGCCAGGCTTTTGTAACAACTGCTGCAAAGATAATAACACCAGAATACCAAGGCTCGCAGGGAGAGAGCATCACTCAAGTGCTAGGAACTGCTTACATTTCCTTCCTTTGCGCCAAAAATAGAATGTTTTATAGATCGCTTTATGTTAAGGGGTTGGCCTCTTTATAAGACTTCCCGTTCTGATGGATGATGTAGGGCAGGGTAAAATCTTAATTGTAAATGAGCACCCGAAGAATTCAAGTATTTTTCTGTGTCAAATAAAAACAAGCATTGGCATAGCCAATAGGTCTCGCCTTTGGGACCTTATAAGTGTTTAGCCATGCAACAGTTGATGTTGTTGCACCAAGGACATTGTGCTGCATAACTAAATAAATACTTATAAGGTCCCAAAAGCGAGACCTATTGGCTATGCCAATGCTGGTTACTTTTTGATGTTTAACTGTGTGTTTTTGGAATGAGCCCTAAAGTTAGTAAAAGGTATCCTGTCATGACATTTCGTCAAATAACCCCCACACTGGTGACAAGTAGAATTGAGCTTTTCTGATTGGAGACTTGCTATTAATCTGATTGGGAACAGAAACTTTATTGGCGTGCCCGTTACAAAATATCAGATCCAGTCTGTAGAGGTGGGGTATCGTGTACTCCTGTGGTAGAGCAAGACTTCCTCAGCTCCTTATCTTCAGAATTGTGTTGTGTGAATTCATCTTTTTAACAAACCAATTTTCTTCTAAAGACGCCTTGGAGTCTGTCCCTCAGCCACTTTATATTTACTTCCTATTTTCCGGTCCTGTCAACAACTTAACCCACCGCATTTAGAAAGTTAGGTTATCTACAGAGGGTCCTTCCCGTCAGTGGACTTCGAAGGGGCCGCTCTCAATCCTGAAAACCACCGAGCCCAAAAGACTTTGTGCCCCTCAAAACACATCACTCACTGCCCTCCAAACTTGTGCTGTTGCAAGTTGGAAGCTAAAGATCACAGTTCTTAGTGGGCTGTGTAGTACAGTTTAAGCGTGCTCGAGTGTCTTCAGGAACATTCAATAACAAAGTTATCCTTGCTCATGAAGCAAGGAATTTTTTGCACTGGGATCAAACTTGTGCCTTGCTAGTTCCAGTAGCACATTGGTCTCCACTGTGGATACTGCCTCAGCACCCCTCAGTATCAGATCCAGCAGTGAAAACAACAGATGAGGCCACCAAGCTGGCCACGCTCTATGAAAGGAGCTGAAGGCCTGTGCCCACTCCCAGATTAGAGCATGATCAACTGTGCACAGAGTCTGCAAAAGACAATAGCCATAAAGCAATGGAGCCATATATATATATATATATATATATATATATATATAGGAGCAATCATGCAGTAGAAAACAATGAAATTCAGTGCAGTTATAGCTTTTTGCTGCAATATGCAAGCGATACCTCAGAACTCTCAACCAGCGCTAGCCACCACGTTCTCTACTCAAAAGGTCACCAGATAATGGAAAATTGCCAAACCTTTGCAGTGAATGAGAAAATACTAACAGCTACGTTAACCTCTTCAGTGCCCATGACGAGCTGGACTCGTCATGGGCCACGGTTGCGCTGTGCCCATGACGAGTCCAGCTCGTCATAAACCCCGCCCGCTAATGTAACGGCCGGCACAGGGCGGGGAAAGGGCGTGGCACTGAAGGGGTTAAGTCCAAAACGCAAAAAGCACAAAGTATAACATGTACAAGAAGAGCAGACATATTGAATGGTGGAGGGCAGACAAAGAGATTGGATAAAGAAAAGAGCTGATAAATCTGGTGCCAGCATTCAGATGAAACTACTAGTAATGCTTTTTAACAATGTGGCATAACCTGTATAATTTAAGACAGCCCAAAGTGGTGGGTGAACTGATCAAAGAAATCAGGAAGTAGGGGAACCAAACAATGGTATAAGTCTGGGGGAGGGGAGATTAAGTGCGTAAATAGGCACCTTTCGATACCACAAATAATGGGAGTGATCATAGCAGTTTTATTGGGTGGAAGGAGGGCACTGTGGAGGTGCATGCAAGTTCTCTCTATAGCGATACACTAAGTAATGGAATCTGTGGGTTGAAATGCAAATTTTGAGGTTTTGGGCTGCAGATTTTTGCTTTTCTGGCCGTGAAATTTGCCAACCAAAGCCGCAAAATGCTTGGGGGGGGGGGGGATCTGCCTAGAGCAGTTCCGCAACACCAGTAGAGGTCTGATGTGGTAGGATAGATGGCGCGAAGGCAGGACAGTGTATAGTACCACCATGTCATTTTTCATAAGCCATCTCCAGCTGTTGTATACAGCGATGTATTGTGGGGATGTCTTTCCATAGCGTCTCCCTCAGGTTCTGTGAGATGCCCACAGTGGTTCAAGTTTGCCATCGTGCTTGGTAGGTATGCAGACATGGTGTAGTCAAGTGTTAGAGTACCTAGTAGGTGCGGGATATAAGCCCTCTCGTGTCGTCGTAAGCCCTAAACAGTGTTTCTAAAGGGGTAAATGATCTGGTTGCTCCCTGTTCAGTGGATTGAGGGACCAATGTCACGGCTGTCAGGACTGTAGTCGCAACTTTCCCGGTAGGCAGAAATCCTGTTTATAATGATCGAATGTCTTGATGGAAGTTCCAGCAAACAAGTAGCGCAGTGTGCGGAAATCTACGACCTCCCATTCATTAAATGAGTGGGGCTCCAGAGCCGGATTGAAATATGGGTTGCGCATCAAGGGAGTGCTGGGGGAGGGGAATGTGGTAAGTCCGCGTTTAAGTGCAATCCTCTCCCAAATCTCGAGGACGGTCCAAGTGGGAGTCGCGAGATACGTACTACGGGCCGCAAAGGTCTAAGGAGCCAGGCCAAGTCCCACAAAGGCAATATGGAACCAGTGCTTCTTCCTGTCCCTCACCACCCATTCGGATATGAAGCAAGTGGGACGCCCAATAATACTCCAAGAGATTAGGTCATGCTAAGCCTCTCCGGTTCCTGGGAAGCATCGGAACAGAGTTCACCTGTTGGTCCTTCGTGGTTACTGTACCCGCCCTGGGAAGGGCTTTGTGGATTGCTGATTGCTGTTTTACGAGAGTGGCAGGACTAACGCGGGGAGCAGGCTTAGCACGGGACTCCGGTTCCCAGGAGCCCGTGCGCGGTTACACCTGTGCTTCTCCCCGCCCACCGCCCCAAGAACATTCATAACGCCTCGCGGAACCCGCTGGCGCGGGTCCCGCATCGTTCCAGAACTCACCTGTTGGTCCTTCGTGGTTACTGTACCCGCCCTGGGAAGGGCTTTGTGGATTGCTGATTGCTGTTTTACGAGAGTGGCAGGACTAACGCGGGGAGCAGGCTTAGCACGGGACTCCGGTTCCCAGGAGCCCGTGCGCGGTTACACCTGTGCTTCTCCCCGCCCACCGCCCCAAGAACATTCATAACGCCTCGCGGAACCCGCTGGCGCGGGTCCCGCATCGTTCCAGAACTCACCTGTTGGTCCTTCGTGGTTACTGTACCCGCCCTGGGAAGGGCTTTGTGGATTGCTGATTGCTGTTTTACGAGAGTGGCAGGACTAACGCGGGGAGCAGGCTTAGCACGGGACTCCGGTTCCCAGGAGCCCGTGCGCGGTTACACCTGTGCTTCTCCCCGCCCACCGCCCCAGCTATACTTAAGTTCTGACGGTATCCGCTTCGCGGTACGCGAGCGGGACGCAGCCCGGACAAAGGGCGGGCCCTCTGTGGCCCTCAGAGGCCAGAGGAGACAGGGCTGGGCCACAGATCGTGGATACATCTACTGCCCATATTGTCAAACATTATGCTGCGGTGTTAATTGTGTTCACCCCCACGTGTTAGCAGATGTTAGAAATACAACAGGGACACCTGGACAAAACCGCATTTGTTGCCTGTGCTACCTAGATTGCACGTGGATTCCTTGTATTGTGTTTAACGCTCGGCAGAACTCGTTGCATAGGTCCCGCCTCACAGAGGGGTGCTCTTCGTTGTGGGCTGCTAGCTGTAGCAGGGGAAAGTTAGGGGCAGAGGGCTGCGAGCAAGAGGACTGGGACTACATTTCTTAGGAGTCCCAGTAACCCCGCCGGTTCCACCTGGTCTGCTCTCCCTCCTCACCCCCGACCCCACCAAACGGGTAGCCTCTGTTAGAGTTATAAATTAACACGTGAACACGCTGTGCGGGAGCGCAAGGGAGCTTGCTGGGGGCTATAGTTATAGTTTCCTTTATAGTAAGTGAATTTCTTTGTACTCTGCATTGGCGTGAAGTAGGGCAATGTCTGCCATAACAAGTACTGCTAGCGCTCGTTCAACTATCTTACCGACTGAGACTGGTCTATTGGCTATCGGCCCTTTAGATAAATTCTTTTTTAACCGCTCATCTTTTATTGATAAAGAGTTAACCTTGGCCGAGAGGCGCGCAGAGCGCAGACAATCAATTGAATTGCTTAAAAATTCCACGGACAAGTATTTAACTCAAACATATCCCACTCTGGTGACTCCATTATCTTCAGTAAACTTTCCAGTTGCCAACGAACAATCTGAAGGTCAGACACAAATAATAAATGAGGAAACTGTTACAGATTTGATTAGATCCAGTGGGAGTCACAACAGTCTCATATTGCTTCCTGAACCAGACGCTCAGGTTATCCCGATCCGACCTAAGCTTGGGTCTAAGAGAAAAAGAACAGCCCCACAAAGAAAATGTAAAAATGTGGTTAAACCCCCTTTTAAGCAAAGGAAGTTACACAAAACTGTGGGTACAAGAGAGGCTGTTATTGAAGAAAATCACAGTATAGGAAGTGTTCAGAACTCGAACCATGTTCCCTTGGGTATTCTAGACTCACAAGAGAAAACTTGTCTCGAGTCTACCGCATCAAGTAACGATAAATTGTTATCACCTGCAAACCTGCTCCCTGAGCTAGAAAGATTACTCAGACTAATACTTATCCCGATAGAGAATAGAATTGCCAAGCTCTCCGATAGGTTAAACCACTTTGAGCAGGCAACACTAGATAATTTTTATTCTACAAAATCACTGATTAAATCCAATATAAGGGTGGATTCAAGTATAAAGCCCCAAGATAATACTAATCTTGTCACTCAAATGGGAGGAGCCAAGATGGCGACCGGGACGGCAGCGTAGATTCCCGGCTCCGTGAACCTCCGCATCCCGCACGGATATCCTGCATGAGATCCTTATTCTGCGCTACGGGATCGTGTTCGTAAACGAAAGTGGCAACCGATCGTGTGACCCTGAGGTTTCTGACTGCAGTACCGCCGGAGAAATCAGCGATTGAACTTTGCGGCCCGTGCGGTCCCGAAGCCGGGACCTCGAGTGGACGCCTTGGCCGGGCGGCAGTTTAACAACAGCGGCCTGTGGTGACTGGGTGGAGTCGGTCCGCCGGAGTGGTGCTCCCCTCGGCCTGCATTTTGCTGTGGTCGCTCCCCCCCTGCTGAGCGCTGCGGACCGAGGACATGCCCGGGTGTGCAATTCTCGGATTCTGTGGTGTTCGCCCCTGCCTTTGACGGTGAGCTGCCCGGACGCCGTCCCTGGTTCGGCCTGATCCTTGCGGGCTGCTCCCGGCTTTTTGCGGGAGCTGGTCCGTGGCGGAGACGACTATTGCCCGTGACCGCGCAACGGTTGAATCTGTTCCTCCCCCAGGATCCCTGTCTTCAGCGACGTGGACCTTGAGGCGTTGGTCCCGGGGTCCTGGCCCCAATACGAGTCGGGCCTTCCCAGCGGCCATTTTGTCACTATGCAGCCTATCATCCTGTCCGCTGGGACGCAGCGGGACTGGGGGTGTGTGACGGTCGGGAGTGTGGCAGAGCGATCGGAGAGAGCTGCTCTGGGGTACGGCGACCTCCTGGAGGCCCTTGGTGCCCTTCATTACTCCTTGGCTCATGGCGCCGGGGTCCTGGGGAGGAAGCTAGATGGTGTGGTATCAGCGTTGGGACAGTGGCGGCATGCTGGTCCACAAGTACACAGTGGCTTTCCACACTGCACACAGGAGGAAGATGTTGCGGCCCCCCCCGCGATTAGTGTACAGCCGGACACTCCGGACAGTATGCTACCGTGTGGTCGGCTAACTGTGGGCTTGATCTGCTCCGGAGGTATTGGACCTGAGCGGAAGATGGTGGCCGTGTCCCGTGCGCAATCTCCGGCGGCCCAGGGACGATTCCAGCAACGTGTGTCTCATTTGACTGCTTCAGCCTGTCTGGACCTTGTGTGCAGTGCAGATCCTGGGGCGGCACTGGAAAAGACGCCCCCCCATGAAGCGGTCCGTGCTGATGCTCAGAGACTTCCACCCCACCTGTGTGCGTCGCTTCCCGACTGTTTTTGGACACTCCTGTACTTTGGGACATCGGACATGGTGCTGGGTCGAGGGGCAGGCATGGGCAGAATCGCAAAGAGCGGTCAAGGCTGAGGCTGATCCTTCGGGAGTGGTCACCTAGTAGACAGGCGGACTCATGGTTGCGTGCTCTCATGGTTAGTCGCATAGTTGGTGCATAATGCTCCCCACTCCCCCCCTCCTTTTTTTTGATATGATCAACTTGGTGCTGCTAATTGTTTGTTGTGGGGAGACTTCACCGTGCGGGAGGGAGAAGCCGGGGGTATGTTTTGAAGGCCCTCCTCCAGTTTATTACATTCCCTCCGCCCCCCCGTCTGGGGGGGCTCTTTCTTACTCTTTTTTTCTCTGTCTCTTCTATATTTCGGGTCTAGTTCCAGGGCGACAGGCACACTGCTGGGGGGTGGGGCCATACTCATTCGCAGAGGTGCAGGGTGGGGGGATGGGGGAGGGGACTCTTTAGTCTTTATCTCTTTTTCCATGGCCTCCTTTTTCTTCTCCGTTTCTTTTTGCTTGTTTTTCTGGGATCAGCGCGGTACACCTCTCTTATTGTGAATCGCTTGCTCTTAATGTGTGCCACAGTTTACGGGGGGTTCGCTGGGCTTTAGGTACGGGGACCTGTAGGCGCAACTATCTTTGATATTTCTCCCCATCCGTACTTTCCCGTGTCTGCGCCATTGATTCAATGTATTGCTGCTTGCTGCTTGCGTCTCTTATCCTTGCCCCTTATCGCTGTTGGGAAACTGTTTGGCACCTGATCCTACTGTTTTGTTTTATTATAAAATGAAAAACCCTTTCTCTCCTGGTGTCCTACCTGAGCGGCTCATTGGCCGGACTATACTGTATTGTAGACTTTGCTCTCCGAGGTGCCGCCTGTGTTTACATGTGCTTTTATTGTTCTGATTGCTTAGCGGCCGGCCCCGGGGGGTTGTAGGCCCATACGTGTAAGTGATTGAAACGTCAATAAAGGTTTTTCAAAAAAAAAAAAAAAAAAAAATCTTGTCACTCAAGACAAGGGCAGAAGGTCTCAAAACAACTCTCCTTCACTCCCGAAGACAAGTAACACCATTGTTAAAACAACTACCAAATCTACTGATTTGGTCTATTTAGGCCCTGTCCAACTCCAGCCTAATACCACTAATACCACAAATCCACCCCAGTCGATGGTAATTCAATCACAAAATCCATCACCCGTGGCTGGTTTAGGGGTTACTGTACGTTCTTCAGTGGATAAAGCTTCAGCCCCCACAAAAATAACCAATAAGCAGTTAGTTCTTAACAATCCTGCGGTTGGGACAGGGGACAATGTATGTCTCTTAGCAGGTAAAGTTCTAGTTCCAACTCAACCAACTAATATTCAGTTGGTGTCGAAACCTGTACCCTGTCCTGATCCTATAGTTTCCAAATTAATCCCACCTCCCGTGATAAAGCCACACCACAGAAAACCCCCAGTAAACCTTACTCCGGATTCCTTCCCCTATGTAGCAGTCCTTACTAACGTCCCATCACTCCCCATAGGGCAGAGAGAAACCTTCCAGATGCTTAAAAATAAGACCATGCACTGGTTAAGGGAGAATAGACCTCTCCCAGGAGATCTTGATGGGTTAATCATAGGGGTAAGGAGAATAGATTGGATAGGGTATACACCAAAAAGTTTGGGTGGGGACTGTGTTGTGGTCAACTTTCAAGATCCAAGGGTGGCGGGATGGATAACTAGGCAGGGATGGGGTGAAAACAAGGGAGATATTAGAATTGTAGATCTCACCTTCTTCTACCCCCGTCCAACTAGTGCACTGACTAGCCTGCGTAACGAACCCCTGAACCCTTCTGCTGTATCCTGGCCAATTACTTCCACACCAGCTTTATTATTAGGCCAGAATTATACCACATGTACTAGTCATAATCTCCAAGCTGGATGGCTGGACTCAGGGTGGGGATATTGACAAATTACTAGAGAGTGGAGTAGTGGTATTGGAGGGATTAATAATGAGTCCAAGGGGGCCCGTGAAGATCATGTTAGCTCTATTGACACAATCTTAACTGCTGGTTACACAGCGAAGGGGAATTTTGTTGTAGAGGGAGGTACCGGGATGGAAAATATAAATGTTAGTACTGTGAACCTTCCTGACCCCATTGACAATCTGGGGAAGGTAGTTACTAACATCAAAGGCTCAATGATTTCCGGAGTGTCTTCTTATACTAATAATTATGATGGGTCTGAGTTTAGCTTTGGTACGCTTTTATCCTGGAATGTGGCAGGGTTGAGTAGCAAGTTAGACTCCCAACTCTGGGTAGAATATATCTGTGGGTTCGATGTATGTTGCTTCCAAGAAACCTGGGCCTGTGACCCCCCGTTTTGTTGTGGTTATTTAAACTTTTCGATACCAGCATCGAAAGGTGGTAGGGGTCGGCCCATGGGAGGTCTTACTGTATGGGTAAAACAAGATTTGGACATTACCATCAAAATATTGGACCTGGGAAGTAGCGACTTACAATTGATAAGAATCTCAGCAGATAAAGGTCCATCATTGGATTTGTATAATGTTTATATAAGAGGCAGTAACACAACCAATTCCTCGACCTTAGAATTGTTGTCTGCCTGCTTAGAGACAAAGTCCCAAGATAGCAGGGTAATTATAGCCGGGGATCTTAATAGGACTTTTGAACCTTTAGATTCTACAAATGATCCCCTAGGGATGGATGAGGATAACCTATGGGGAGTACCATCTTTGTGTTTAAACCCCGTCCCAAGGTGGACAAAAGACATCCTATTACTAAATGCTATTTGTATGGAACATGGTCTAAGAGCACTGAATGGGAGAACTACAGGGGACAAGGAGGGTAGTTGTACCTTCGATAATGGTAATAGCAGGAGCAGAATCGATTATATAATATGTAGTCTTCAGTTGTGGCAGGGGGTTATTGATATGGCCATTAGGCCCAGAGTAGAAAGTGATCACAATCCCCTTTGTGTGACTCATAGGTGGTGGAACCCAGGAGTGGGAAATTTGTTTTTAAAGAACGATCAGTTTCCAGTCATGAGTAACGACGAACGTAGGTTGAAATGGCCAAGGGTATTGGCTAACGAAGAAACTATGACCTACATCAACAATGAGGTTGATAGCGCAATCATTGCAATGGAGGCGGTTGATCCAACAGTTCCCGGGGTTAGGGATATCACCGATATCCACAATAAGTTATTTTCCCTCCTCAAACCATGTTTTTTGACCAAGAGCAAGAAAGGGAAGAAAACCCAGGAAGTTGGAAGGTGGTTCAATCGCCAATGTAGAACAGCACGTCTAGTACTGGGACAAGCCATTAGGAACAGGGACCGCGTCGCAATAAAAGAGGCAAGGAAACTGTACAAACAGGCCATCTTCCAAGCAAAAAAGAAATGGGACGAAGACCACTGGGCCGAGTTGAAAGAGGCCTCTAATAAGAAGGACTCTCGGTCCTTTTGGAAAATTATTAAGTGGGGAAGAGGAGGTGGCCCAGTAAAGCCAGATAATAATGTAGCTGAAGAAGCCTGGGTTGACTACTTCAGACCACAATATGCTGAAGTCATGCATCCCGGGGTAGGTGAATGCATAGCGCCAGTCTATGCTATTGACAACATGTTCTCCCCCAAAGAAGTAGAAATCGCGATTAGATCTGTGAATAGTGGGAGAGCCCCAGGGTTAGATGGGATACCCCCGGATATTTTTAAGTATGATATGACGAGATGGGTGAGGTATATTTTTTTAGTAGCAAATGCCCTAGCCAAGGGCGCGGTGGTCCCCGACCTTTGGAAAGGTGCAATTATTATTCCCATCCATAAGAAGGGAGATCGCTCATTGCCGGCCAACTATAGGCCTATAAGCTTAATAGCAACCATACAAAAAGTAGTGGGAAGAACGGTTGCAAACCAGCTTATGGACTGGGTTGATGCCAACAATGCCCTTTCCATATACCAAGCAGGATTTAGACGAGCTACCAGTACCATTGATCAGGTCTTCCGCTTTACCATACTGCGGTGGAAGACGGTTTTACTGGGAAGAGGATGCCTATATGTCGCGTTTGTCGACCTGCGGGCGGCATTTGATTTAGTCCCCAGGTTTAAGCTATGGTTGGTCTTGCAAAAAATGGGAATTCCTATTGATTTGCTTACATTAATTATGCGTCTCCACGAATCCAATTTCGCAAGAATACAGTGGGGTGGGAATGGCGAGTTTACTTCGGACTTTCCCGTGGAAAGGGGTGTCCGACAAGGCTGCTCCATGGCTCCCCTACTCTTCTCATTATTTATTAATGGGATTGTTAGGCGAATGTTGGAAGCAAGCGTAGACGCACCCTCGTTAGCGGACGCCAGGGTTCCGATCCTGATGTTCGCTGACGATACTCTTATCTTGTCAAAAACCCCTGCAGGGCTGCAACGTGCATTAAATATTTTTGATATCTTTTGCACAGAGCATGGGCTTGAGGTAAACGTGGGGAAAACAAAATTAATGGCCTTTACCCCAAACCGTAGAATCTATCCCAAGGTAACCCTAAATAATTGTAAGTTAGACACCGTTAAGGAGTTTACATATTTGGGGGTACAGATAGCAGAGAGCGCTGGCTGGTCGCATCATGTGGAAAAAGTGGTCATAAAACATCAACAAGTTTCAGGTGCTCTGAGGGGAGAACACCGCAAATCAAAAACAAAGCCGATTAAACCCGCACTTATAGTGTACGATGCCAAGGTCTTAGGTGCCACTTTATATGGTGCGGAGTTATGGGCCTGGGACAATCTTGCGGCCTTACAGATATCCGAGAATAAGTTCCTCAGAGGGATTACAGGACTTCCTCAGAGCACCCCCCTAATACCATTGTTCCTGGAGTTGGGTAAACGCCCAATTACTGATAGAGCTCGATTGCGCCCTGTTCTCTACTGGAGGCGTCTTTGGACAACTCCAGAGATTAGACAATATGCAGAGGGTTTTCTCTGGATAATTAAGGAAGACATTTTTCATAAGATAACTTGGCTTAAAAATCTAAGGGCAATGCTAATTGATCTGGGGTTTTCCAATCTTTGGAATAACCCAGCAGGTGAAGAGTTCCCAAGTAAAGAAGATCTCAAATTACGTTATTGGGACTGGGTGGGTGGCAATTTGCTGAACGGCGTTAGGTCCGACTCTATGGCTGGTCGTTTTTTGGAGACAAAAATTTTTCCTATCCTAGAAAACTATTGGGATACTATTACGGTACCAATGGATAGGAAGCTAGTCTTCCAGCTAAGATCCGGATCTATTCCCTTAAAAAAACTAACGTCACGTTGGCAAAAGTCGACTAACAGGTTATGTCCAGCCTGTGGTAATGCAGAGGAGAGTGTAGGTCACTTTCTATTCGTATGCAAAGCTTACTCATCACCCAGGAGACTATGGCTCTCCCCTGTATGCAAAAACCTGGGGACACGTGATAGCACTGTGGCGCTAAGAATTGTGTGTACAGCAACCCATGAATCGATAGTCATTGGGGTAGCCAAATACTTGGGTTGGGCCTGGGCCATTAGGCAACGTTTAATGGGCGGGACCAGTTAATTAGGTTTTTCTTTTATTTTTGGCTAAAAATGTAAAATTACTTGTCAAATGTAAACATTTCTATGCCAATACTGTATGAGCTGCACAGAACGCCTATTTGAATTTTATTTGTAAATATCTTGTTTTTTTAACCTCTAATGTTTTTATGCTGTGTTACACGAATTTGTATTTGTAAATATCTTGTTTTTAATCTCTAAATGTTTTTATGCTGTGCTTTTATGAGAAATATCTCGAATAAAGCTTGTACAAAAAAAGTTCAAAAACCTAGGTTGCTTCCCTCCCCATATGATGGCCCGGACATCTTGCTGCAAGTTTACTAAGTCCTTGCGTGGTATGGAGGTAGGGAGTGTCTGAAACAAATACAGTATCCTGGGGATGATGAAGCCAGGATACATGCAGGGGCCGCCAGCGGCAGAAATCATCCAAAACGGATTTTAAATAGGGAGCCCAGTTTGCCCTTGTCCAGTTCGATAAGGCTGGAGTCAATTTGAGCTTTAGAATGCAAATATCATGTGGGGGAACACTGAAATGGGGCCAGGGCCTGTATCGCCGGGAGAGCCTGTTTGGGTATTGTAAGGTTTAAGGCCTGGGACTTGGACACATTAACCTTAAAGCCAGAGACCCACCCGGAGGCTGTCAGTGTTGTAACGACGGCAGGAAGAGAGGTCCCAGGTTGGGTGAGCGTCAGCAGGTGGTTCAGTCTGGGTGCATAGCCACCGAAGAGGATGCCAGCAATAGTGTCCTTCTGCCTGATTGTAATTGCCAGGGGTTCCACCACAAGGGCAAACAATAGCGGCGAGCGGGGGTATCCCTGTGCCTTGTATTGATCGCACCGGTGTGGAATGGAGGCCGTTAACGTGTAAAGCAACGGTGGGGGCTAGATAAGAGGCCATGATACAAGATATCATTTTCAGCCCGAAGACCAAACTTTCAGAGTACTGCCCTCAGGAAGGACCAGTTGACACGATCAAAAGCCTTTTCCATATCTAGCCAGAGGAGGCAAGCAGAATGTTGTGGAGTTGAGATTTTTCTACTAAGTGTGCAACCCACCAGATGTTATCCACCCCCTGTCAGTTACGGATGAAGCAGACCTGATCTAGGGAGGTAAGGCTCCAGACGTTTGCCAAGACCTTGGTGTAGAACTTGGTACCTGTATTCAAGAATGCAATGAGACGATAGGACGCGCACAGGGAGGGTTCCTTGCCAGGCTTTGGGATAAGGGCAATATCTGCTGCGACCATCGTTCGGGTGAGGCCGGTTTCGGAGGTGAAGGAGTTAAAGAGACCCAGTAAACGGTTCTGGAAGAAAGGCAGAAAAGCTCTACAGAAAGCGACCATCAGTGCCAATCGTTTTTCCCGAAGAGAGGTCCTTTAGAGCCTGCTAAATTTCAGCAAGCGTAATGGGTGCCTCCAGGAGCTGCACATGGGCCAGGTCCAAGGAGTCCCAGGAACAAGCGTCAAGATAGGAATCAATGCTTTCCTGGGGGACTCCGCCCTCTGAGTACAGAGACCGGTAGAAATCATAGATGGCCTGTTGCTTTGCTTGTTCAGTGGTGACCCATTCTCCATTGTCTGTCTTGATCTTGGCAATGTGAGCATGGGCCTGTTGCTAACAGTTTGAGGGCCAAAAGCGCTGCTACTTTGCCCCCTCTTTGGTTCTATGAGCAAGGAGCTGGCCTTGCAGGAGAGACAGCTGCCTTTTGTGGCACACAGAGGGGGTAGACTGGTCAGGACGCTCGAGTTTTGATCTCAGTGGGCAGGCCTGCCTCTACCAGCACTGGCATGCGGGCGATTACAGAGGAGATTACTCCCCGGATGGTGACTTTGAAGCCATCCCAGAGTGTGTGGCCCGGAGTCTCCAGGAGGTCATGGAGTTCAAAATAGCCAGTGATTCCCTTTCAAATTTCTTCCACATCTACCAGGGCCCTTAGGAGATGCGGGGGTAATCTCCAGCACAGTTGTGGTTGCTGTGAGGGGCCATCCCAGCTCCAAATGAGCTCCATATGCGCGTGGTCCGATATAGAAATGTCTGAGATGGTGACTGTATCCAGTGTAAGCAGCAAGGAGTGTGTGAGAAAGAGGTCGATTCTAGAATAGAACATGTGCCAGTGCGAGTAGAACGAGTACTCATGAGCATCATGGAGCCTGTATCTCCAAGTGTCCACCAAGCCCATCTCCGAGATATCCTTTTTAAGAGATGCCGACATTGCCCTGGAAGGAAGTGGGGGCACGATCAATCTGGGGTGTCCCATACCAGAATCAGGTCACCACCCAGAATATACCCTTCCACAAAAGCTAGCTGCTCTTGCAGCAGGTCCCCAAGAATAAGATTTTACACCTGCTTTGGGGGAATAGACATCCAATAGATCAGGGGTACTCATAGTACGGCCCGCCAGCGGCCCGCGGACCTTTCAGACATCGTATCGGTGTTTTTTTTTTTTCCTAACAGTGTCAGCAAACACAGACTCTGCTCTGTGGGGGCCCGGGGATTCAAGCAATAGTCGGAGTGGAGCTGCTGGGGCGCTAAGAAGTGAAATACTACAAAGCCTCGTTATCATGCAAATGGTCTCTTAAAGACCTGTGAAGTACTCGGGTGGGGCTGTGTGTGTGCCCTGGAAGGGAAGCTGCCTCAGCTGCCCCAGCCACACAAGAGGAGAGGGGGGGGGGGGGAGAGAGGTGACAAAGAATGACAAGAGAACAGCAGGGTGTGAGTCAGGTAAGGAGACAGATAGATAGAGGCAGAGACACAGACAGATAGATAGACGCAGAGACACAGACAGATAGATAGAGGCAGAGACGCAGAGACACAGACAGATAGATAGAGGCAGAGACGCAGAGACACAGACAGATAGATAGAGGCAGAGACGCAGAGACACAGACAGATAGATAGAGGCAGAGACACAGACAGACAGAGGCAGAGACGCAGAGACACAGACAGATAGAGGCAGAGACGCAGAGACACAGACAGATAGAGGCAGAGACACAGACAGACAGATAGAGGCAGAGGCACAGACAGACAGATAGAGGCAGAGGCACAGACAGACAGATAGAGGCAGAGGCACAGACAGACAGATAGAGGCAGAGGCACAGAGACAGATAGAGGCAGAGGCACAGACAGACAGATAGAGGCAGAGGCACAGACAGACAGATAGAGGCAGAGGCACAGACAGACAGATAGAGGCAGAGGCACAGACAGACAGATAGAGGCAGAGGCACAGACAGACAGATAGAGGCAGAGGCACAGACAGACAGATAGAGGCAGAGGCACAGACAGAGGCACAGACAGACAGATAGAGGCAGAGGCACAGACAGAGGCACAGACAGACAGATAGAGGCAGAGGCACAGACAGAGGCACAGACAGACAGATAGAGGCAGAGGCACAGACAGAGGCACAGACAGACAGATAGAGACAGAGGCACAGACAGAGGCACAGACAGACAGATAGAGACAGAGGCACAGACAGACAGATAGAGACAGAGGCACAGACAGAGGCACAGACAGACAGATAGAGACAGAGGCACAGACAGACAGATAGAGACAGAGGCCCAGACAGAGGCACAGACAGACAGATAGAGACAGAGGCCCAGACAGAGGCCCAGACAGAGGCCCAGACAGAGGCCCAGACAGAGGCCCAGACAGAGGCCCAGACAGAGGCCCAGACAGAGGCCCAGACAGAGGCCCAGACAGAGGCCCAGACAGAGGCCCAGACAGAGGCCCAGACAGAGGCCCAGACAGAGGCCCAGACAGAGGCCCAGACAGAGGCCCAGACAGAGGCCCAGACAGAGGCCCAGACAGAGGCCCAGACAGAGGCCCAGACAGAGGCCCAGACAGAGGCCCAGACAGAGGCACAGACAGACAGATGTATGCCGGGTCTGGTGGCTCAGTGGACGAAGGCGTCCGCTGCAGGGACCTGTGTTCCACCTCATGGTCACAGTTTTTTTTTGTTGCTCTAGCCCCGCCCCCTCCCCCAATGACCCCGCCCCCAAGGTGCGGCCCTCGGCCACAAACCACACTGTAAATTTGGCTCCCAAGAGAAAGTTTGCGAGTACCCCTGGGTGAGTGCCCCGTTGTAGGGCGAGTTTCACATAGCGACCACAGGATGGGCACTCCTCTCGTCCTAGTTGATGCATGTGCAATATAGTGATGTGGGTATTTTTGATGGTGCATACGTGTACTGTCCGCCTTCAGGAGAAGTCTCCTGGAGGAAAATAATGTTGGGTCCTGAGAAAGGACAGCACGCCATATTGGTTTCATCTTGTTAGGGGAGTTAAAGCCCTTCACATTAAGTTAGAGTAACTTAGTGTTTCAGTGGGTGGCCATTGCGCAGTGTGGAGAGGGTGGATGTGAAGGTAGCAGCCCAATGTGACTGGGAGTGTCGAGAGGAGCAGAATCACTCCCCAGGATAGTAAACTTACCCTCAGGGATGCGCGCCGAGTTCCAAGTTCTGGGCAGGGGGAAATCAACGAGGGAACAGAGGGTATATTTGCTGCTAGACCACTAGTGGGCGGGTGTTTAAAAAGTGTAGCTGCTCTTCCTCGTATACTGATCGACCTGTGACAAAAATAAAACTGGGATAAGCCCTAAAAGGCCAACGGGGTCTAACAGCTCCATTCAAGTCTAGCTGCAACCAACACTCAAGTGTGCCAGTCACAGCGGAATGGTCATTCTCCGAAGGCGTGACTAGACGGGGTGGGTGTCCAGCTGCAGAGTGCAACCATCAGGACCAGAGAGGGAAGTCCCATCCTGGGGCAGGCGACTCGACCATAGAGACATCTACAGGCTCTGGGATCCCAAAGCCTGCAAGTTCCAGGACTATGTTTGGAAGAGGATTCTGTGCAAGCCAGCCTGGCAGCCATGGGCCCACGTTGCCAGGGAGAGCATAACAGGTCAACACACCCGCCAAGCCAGGCTCCCACTCTCGGCAGGAGGTCCAACAGAGTGTTCCTCTTACACAAGGCGCTGATGCCAAGCCAGAAGATCCAGTGACTGGGGACTCTCCCGTCCGTCAAGCTCTAGGGGAAATCCCTCATCAGCACCGGCACAGCCAGAGGTGCAAAGTCCCAAAGAGTCCGCGGTCGAGAGGACCAGAGGTAAAGTCCCATAATGTCTCTTTTTGTGTCCTGAGCAGTCGACCTAGGAGCCTTGCCCATACAGCGGGGACACGCCTGGGACCAAATGAGACGTAGAGATTCTCTAGGGAATAAGTTCTCTGGCTTCGGTCAACGATCCGATAGCCCGTCTTTTGCCTTCCCACGTAAACATGAGGAAGAAGAGGATGCCCTATTGGTATCGGATATTGAGGTCTCGTAGCTTATCTGAACTGGGCGAAAATCCCTGTGTCAACGCAGGGCGAGAGGGCGGGGGATCCTGGAATAGTTGAATATTGTAGTTGTGGGCTGTTTATTTCAGCTTCACTCTGCGCCGCCTTTAGGATAGCTTCCTTCCCAGTATAAAAATGGACGTGCGTCAGTATGACCAAGACAGAGTCTGAACGCCCTCAGGGAGGACCCACTCTGTGTGCTCCATCCAGGGTCAGGGGGGCAGGCGGGGGTAGTATCGTCATCCTCATGGATGGTGTGTAGAAGACCCGCCGTAAAAGCCATATTATTGCTGCGCTCTGCCCCTTTGGCACCCTTCTGATGCGTATTTTCCATCTGCTTCTATTTTCAAGTTCTTCCTGCTTCATTTGGCGCTCTATGTGTTTTTCTTCCTGTGACGCCATCCTCTGTCAGAGCATTTCTTGATCTTCAGAACGAGCTTCCACTATGTGCTACAGGTCGTCTACTTGGCCCAACAGATCTGTGACCTCGCAACGGATATCTTTCAGACACAACTTTAAATCTGTCTTGAGGGACCAGATTTCGCTGTGGCTCTCCTGTAGAAACCGGTCCATATAGGCTTGAGAGATGTGCACCAGAGCAGAGCCTTCTTCAGGCTCCAGAAGCCAGGGAAGCAACCACTTCAGCATCCATGCAGGCGTTTTATTCCAGAGGGAGGTCACAGGATTGTCTCTGGTGGGTCCCATGGGTGGCAATCATCCAACTTACCACGCGGTATGATGGTCACTCGCAGTGCAGAGGAGGGTGCAGGCAGCTGGGGGGGGTCCTAGGCAGGAATCCCGGCTTAGAGGGTCCGAGGGACTCCCAGGTCCCAGATGCCTCCCTAAGCCTCCCAATGCTTGGCACGGTCCCAGGACGACGAACCGACAGGCAGCTTGGCACCGTGTGGGGCAGCGCAGCACTACCCCAAGGGTAAGTAGGCCAAGTTCCAGCAGTGGGACCCCGATGGGTTATAGAGGTGACCCACACATCAAATAAATACTATCCTGGAGAGGCTAGGCAACCAGGGACCCCCTATCCCCCCATACTCTTCAGTCAATAAAAGTGCTCTGCGTGGCCCAGGCATGCGGGGGTCAGCGGCAGGGGTCAGGTAGCATCAGGGGTCCAGCTCATCAGAAGACAGCCACCATAGTCACCCAGGATAGGACAGAAGTTAATATCGCAGTCGTTCGCCCCTTGTTGTCAAACACGGGCCAGTTAAGGTGCGGAATCTAGGGCAGGGCAGTCTTCCCCACTGTCCACCGTATGGCAGCCGTGGGTGGGGAGACCGCCAATCCACAGCCCCAGCAATGCATCGCACAAGTCACAATCAAGCACGGGGAGAAGCCCCCGGTCGCCCCATGGGATACTCCAGATGGTGAGCAAAAGGGACTCACGCAAGCTATGCCCCACCGGATGGGTGACTCACCAGCTCAGAACCATGCCCCCTAGCTCCACCCAGCTGGGCTTCTTCTTGCAGACTGTCTCCTGCAGATGAGGGGCATAGGCAAGATGTTCCCACCAGCCAGTGCCCAGCAGGGGCGATCCACCATATCCACAGGCAGTGCAGTGTGACCTACAGCTCCCAAGAGGGCAGTCTGAGCAGGGCAGGAGCAAAGTCGTGGCTCTTTAGGCCAAGAGTGCCCCAGCGCAGCCTACAGAGCAGTAGCCGCCTGCCACCTGCACAGGCAGCACGACACCAGGGTGAGCCCCATGGCTCCCAAAGTGGAAGTCTCTTCGCTTCAGGCCTCCGGAGCGGGGCAGAAGAGACGTTGTGGCCCATCAAGTCGACAGGGGCATCGCAGAGCCAGCCGATCCCCAGGTTCCAGTCCCACGCAGCTAGGCTCATTCTTGTGGGCTCTCCAGCCATCGGCAGAGAGGGGCACAGTCTGGAAGCCCCGGCAAAGCAGGGCTCAGTAGGGGCCGTCCGCCACCACTGCGGGCAGCGCAACAGCCCCACAACACCCAGGATGATGGGACCTCCAGGAAGAGGTCGCCATAGCTGGGCGGGAGCAATGCCACAGTCTGTCAAGCCGGGGGGAGCCAAACCCCAACCCAGGCACGTTGTCTCCCCGGATGGGAGGTCTCCACCACCGCCACCAGACAGCGGGTAGGCTCGGCCAGCCTGGGATCACCATGTGGGGCCTCAGGATGGCAACACCAGCTCCACAACTGCAGGCAGCCCATCTCGATGAGCACCCTCAAGGCCAGCTACACCCTCCCTGCAGCAGGAGCAGGGTCCAGCAGATTATGCAGGGTCCAGGCTGCTGTGGACCAGTCCCGGTGCAGTTAACACCTTTAGAAATGCTACAGGAGCCCAGAGATGCACCGAAACACGTCTCGCTCCCATGTGCTCCCAGGCCACGCCAGAGTTTGATTGTTTTTAACAATGATTTGATTAACGGTTATCATTACATAAATGCAATCGGTAGCTGCTGTCAATATTAATTGCAAAATGTATATTTTCTGAATGACGTTGGCTGATGAGGCCGCAATTAAAAAAAGCTTTCTTTATTTTTTAAGTTTTTATGGCCTTCATACAGAGGAGCCTGACCTACTGCATAAATGTTTCCTTTTTACATAAATTAAATAACATGCTCACCACATATCAAACGCTCATGGATAAAACTGGTGCTCATGGTGTCATCAGGATGCCAACAAAAGAAATGGTGTACTGTAGATGGTAACTACTTTTAAATCCAAGGGTGATCGACTGAGTTACAACTTCATGGATTTTTTTTTTTTCCATTAGCTGCTGCCCTGCCTCTTTTCAGACTGTATGAAACACCTACTAGGGAGTCCTTAGATCTTCGATATGGGTTAGCTCTTTGATGTGGGTTAGAAGATAGATACAGATGGGAGAGTGGCAGACAACAACACTGTATAGAGTGGTGTGTAATGCACATACAATATGGAAGTCCAAGACTGCTGTTGGGAAGAGTTTCATCCATGCACTAAGAGAAACATACACAGAACTGAAATCAGCAGACAGACATATCACAGAAGCAAACTTTCTTAGCTACTTCAGAAATGTATATAGGGAATCTCTCAATCCAGATCTATGCAAGCGTACAAGATGGGCATGTGTAGGCCTAGCAAGGTTTATTTTAATGAACCATGGGAGGATATGGAGCAAGTAGTAACTGAGGAGTATGTCAGAAACAGCATACAGAAGGGTAAAACAATGTTCCAGGTGGCATACCTGCAGATATTTTTAAAACAGCGATTCACGCCAATATTAACAAGATTGTTCAATCTTTACGTGATCCTAAAGTAGTTCCTGTTCAGTTGTCGGTTATATAAAAGTAAAGTGACATTGTTTGCAATTAACAATACTCACGGTGGGAAAGATGACAAGAGAACTGCGAGTGATGAAAGGTTCCCAGGTCAATATAAACAAGTCAGATGCTATGATAAGGATGTAATGAAATTCCAATGGGGTGCTAATTACAAGGGCTACAGTAGCTTTGTTACTACAAATAACAAAACAAAAAAGAAAGAAAACACTGCAGAGGTTAGAGAGGTGATCACACCTCCTTACTGCCCATGGGAGGGTCAAAAGAGCTGCTTGAAGATGCCAGCGTCAAACGTGGAATGGAATGGTCAGCAAAACAAGTGAAGAGTGGAAAAAAGTCAAAGATGCTCTGCTAGTATGTTGGGCAGCTTCACACAGGAAGGATTGTTACAAGGATACTAGCCGACAACTGGAAGAAATTGGCTGTGGAACCAAACACCCAAACTTGGATTTGAGATAATCTGCTATGGGGGGGGGGGGGGGGGGGGGGGGGGAGAAAACATTGAAGCCATCCGATAAAGTATGCCTGCCAACAACAGAGATTCCGAAATTATGGCAAATATCTATTGGGTTCTATACAGAATTGCAACATCTGCTCCACTTATAAGACTATATATATATATTTTACACACACACACACACACACACACACACTTCACAGGCTATATCAGACTCAAGAGAAGTTGACAAAGTTTAGAGGAGTGCAAGCAAAAATATGCTTTGAGTGTGGTGAAGTTGATGCTAATGATTTGCATCTCTCTATATTGTGCACTGCCAAGCCTTCAATGGCTGCTGTTTACATGAGTAATACTATCTCAGAAATCCTAGCCTAGGAGATAGAGATGCGCAACTGTCTGGTTGTTTTCAGAATGTCTAATATTATCTATGCCAATAATCTAAAGGAAATGGCTGTTTACTTAATTCTATTGGTAAGGAAACAAATATTTACGCGCTGGAAAAGGCAGTGTATGCCTGCAATTGGAGATTAGGTGCAAACAGTATACAACTGCATTAGATAGCTATTCTGGTATGAAGCAGTCCATTGAAATGTGGCAATCTTATGCTGACTGAGCCAGTATGAGTGATGAGTCCTCAAATATATATATGGTCTTACGATTACATGCATTTTGAATGGACCTCATGGGACTCAAATACCCATAGAGCTTCTAAGTTTAGAGGGACTCCAGCAGCTTTAACAGGAAGTAGGAGATGGCGAATGAGGAGTATTTGAGGGGTATATGAGAATTTAATTTAAAAAAAATGTTTTAACATCTGAAGAGTTCTGTAATCCAGTCTGCACTCCAGGCACCTGCCTCAACTTCACCGGCTTCAATTTGCAGGTCTAGAGAGCAAAAAAACAAACCAAAAAAACAAACTTGCTAGTGTACCTTTTCAGGGCTATCTTCCTGCTTTCTCCACTGCTTCCCTCTTCCATATCACCTTATCTAGTAAGAGGATCACTCAGATGGAATCCAGCAGCACCCGCTCCCTCTAGAACAACCTCTTGTGCTGGCTCCCCCTCTCAAGCAATGTAGCCAATCAGAAAATAAGGCGTCTGCGGTTACACCACTCTCCTCCCCAGAAGGTGGATGGGACCACTCTTCTCAAAGGGTTACTGGCTGCTCACAAAATCAAGTACACTACTCTTATCAGCAGTGCCTGAACTCTGGCAGCTTTCCTCTGTCATCTTAGTCAAGGTCTGAGTGAGCTTTCCAATCCCACCAACCAGGAGCACACCACACCGGGCATTCTCCAAAATGACAGAACCAACCACTGTTTATTCTCCGAATATTGAAATGAGATCAAATCTTTGTAATTACAACGAATGACACTCTTTACTGCACAATAAACCATGTAACACATATAATTGATCAGAACTCGAAAAATAATTTTTAAATGATTTACCCAACCTGCAGGTCTAGTGACGCATAATCCACGCAACCCAACTGTAATGCGCTTGCCCATAAACTGGTTTCAAATTCTGTGGTCCTAAGTAAATATTTTATTTCATCAAGTCACCTTTTTCTTCATTATCAAATTTAAAAGCAACTTCAAATATAAGAGTTCATCATGTCTGCTGTAGAAAAACTATTTTGTTGGATTTAATAGACTAATCCTTTGCTCCATGTAGAATACAAATCTAGTCCACATAAAGGGTACACATTACCCCTCACTTGCCTCATCAATAGCATTGTCATCAGTGTGGGGGCAGGAACGTTTCCAAGTTCATGTTTAAAAACTTACTTTTAATAGATACATTACTAAAGCATGGTGTGGTAGTGCACAGTCGTTTACAGACAGCGCATTTCCATTAAAATGGTGAAAACGTTCCCACTGACATGCAATTTTACTGATAAAACTATATAGCGTACAAATAAATAACGTGGAAATTGGGTTTCAGCAAATATTTATCCTTTGTATATCAACAGGTTACGTGTTCTGATTGGTTTTAATCCTGTTAAAATATTTGTTTCCACTAAAATAAAAATATTAAAAAGTGGTTTCCCAACTACTGAAATATGTATGAAATCTTTCTACAGTTCATTTACAAGCTTTTTGGATGTGTGTTAGAAAACAACTGACATCTTGTAGCCTTTCATTTCACACAGCACCACTGTCAGACGGTTCACTTTACTTTACTTTTTCTGACTGCAAAGTGAGACGATTTTGTAAACATGATCTCCAGGCTAAAATAAGGAACAATTTGTAAGATGGCATAAATTGACGTTTGAACGCACAGCAAATGTAACCAGATTTAAAGTATCTTAATTGCTCTTACACTTTCTGAATTAAAAGAACACCTGTTCTTTGTCAGATGGAGTCTCTCTTCTGACTGGGCCAGTAGTCCCCAAAAGTAGCTAGCCCTTATAACATCTGACTCGCCATAGCGATCGGGCTAGCAGATTTCTCAGACCTGTACATCCCAGGGTTACGCGTTTAATGTTTATGGAGACTGGCCTTGGATGAATATTTCATGTACATTATCTGCTGGGAAAAACTCAAATGTGTTATATAAAAAGGGTTGGGGCCAACTGACGACTCAGTTTCAAACCCTTATGTGTTTTCACCTTAATACTCCAATGGAGTCCCTAGAGAAAGCCACATCACCATATCGAAGAGATTTATTTAATACTAAAGCTTCATGTTTGCACCACAATAGATCTTTATTTACCAACCTTAGTGCAGACAAACTCAAAGATCCAAAGCAGCTAGCATCGTCTCAATTTACATGTTCTGAAAATAGTTACTTTATTGTAACCGTTTACAAGTTACTGATACTGGAGTTACTTTAACAGTAGGCTCTTCCACTTTACTCGCATAGCCCTGGGCAATTATTTTAAAGATTTTTTTTTTTTTACCCATTTCAAAAAAATAAAACAACGCATCTCATCCTATGTTGCTTCGTGCACTGCAATTTTTTTCGAAAAAATTATCAGAACCCCTTACATATTTTATTAGATTATGTAAATTAAAGTAAAGACTTATTTGGCTTAAGCTATTTTCACAATGCACAAGCAGGCAGCAGAAAAACCTCGTAGTCCAGTACTTTGTGTCACACCAAGCTCAATTAAGTACACTTATTTCATGCAAATAATTAAAATAAAATAAAAATACTGCAGTATGTTTATTTCACTGATTTTTTCTCAACTATGAACTAGCAGCCTACTTTTCAAGACTCACTTATAGAACAGAGTCACTACTGCTTTGGAACCTTCCTCCCCAAGCTTATTCCGAGGCACGCCAAGAAAAGAAACAAGACTGACACAAGCATATGTCCTTTGCACCTGTGGCCAGTATGCTGAATCAGACAGTATACTGTGAGCTTCACGCCCCCAAAACACCGAGGTAGCAAAAGCACTCTACTCAAGTTTGACAATAACAGCTCCCCCTCTGTAACAAATCAGCTGTAGTAGGTGGAAGGGATGGTAAAGGCAGGGAACAAGCTGAGAGGCCTAACCAAAAGCAGACACTGGTAAGGTAACCCCAGCAGCAACAACTAGAGGGTGAGGAAAATAACATACCCTAGCATGTTGCTTGTTAAGGACAATCATTTGGTATGAGGTGGCCCTGTAAAGGATAGGAGTTGAAGGGTTGATAATGAGTCAATAAATAAATAAAAACAGAAAGGGAGCTGTTCCCCTCCAATTCTTCATTTTAAGGACTTTTAGGGGAGCACACCTATTAGTACAGACAGTGGAAGGATTTGTTAGCCAAGATGAAGCGGCATTCCTGATCATGACAAATAGGGGTACATTTGCTGAGTTAAGGGGTAGTTGGGCAACTACCTGGTGGTGCAATGACTGATGCAGATATGCTCGAAGACAAAGAACATGAACCAGAACACCTAATCCCAGGCTTCAATAATCCACCTGAACATAGCTACTTCTCAAAGCAAGAAATATCCCCAAAGTCTGGACAGCCAGGAAAAGACTAGTATCAAGAAAAAAAATCTTAAGCCCAACTGAAACAGGCCTGCCCCCTCTATCTGGTGATCAAACCTTCAAAATAGAATTCGCTAAGCCAGTAGGTCTGGTGTTGGCTGTCAGTATTTGATATGGTGAATGCTTATTTTGTTTAGTTATGGTTTTTGTAAAACACTGTTTTTGAGGGAGCTGCCACACCATACTAGCCCTCCCCCAATGCCCCCCCCCCCAAAAAAAGTCATAAAAACCTTTAACAGACCTGCAGGTCTAGTGAATTGAATAATCTACTCCAGCCAAATGTAATGTGCTTAAGCTATAAAGCAGACTCAAATGTTGTGATTCTAGGCAAATATTTTATTTCACCAAATCAATTATATAAAAAAAAAAAAAAAAAAAAAAAAATCACCACAGGCGAGGCCAATGGCATTGCAAACAAGCGGCTGCTATTGTCCCAGGTAAAGGGGCCAGTAGCCATGGGAGGATACAAATAACGACATGGCTGTACTAAGGAGGGACTAACAAGCCTATTAAGTAATCAAACACCAGCATTTACGAAGGACAACCACACAAGCCAATGAAAAATATGGGTGGGGCTTCTCCTCCGTACTCTACCTACAACAGATCGACAAAGCAACGCTTGCGCACGGGCTCAGGCTCGACCTAAAAATGATTGCACTGGATTTAATGGACTAAAATTTGGTACCATGTATAATAAGAATCTTTTCCACATGACCCCTGACTTGCCTCTTAGATCACAAATACCATTGTAATCAGAAGAACGTTTCTCAGTTCATATTCAAAAACCCACTATTAACAAATTACTAAAACATGATGGTATATATTTTAAAGCAACGCATTTTCCACTGAAATGGCCACAAATGTTCCCACTATCAAGCAGTTGCACTGATAAAACATAGGGTGCAAAAGATGATGTGCCGAAATAGGGTTTCAGCAAATCTTTATCATCTGTACATCGCCAAGAACAGTGTTCTGATTTGTTTGGATCCTATTAAAATTTTTGTTTTGATCAAACTTCAAGAATTACAATTAAAAAGTAGCTTCCTAACTGCTGATATATTTTGAAATATTTGTATAGTTCATTTACAAGAATTTAAATGGTGTATTAGAAAAAAACTGACATTGTACAGCCTCATTTCATATTTCTCTGCACCTCAGCACCATTACAAAATCATCTACTATTGCAGTCAAAGAAAGAAAAGTAAACCCAAAACTCCGGAATAAAATGAGCACCAATTTATATTAAGAGATAAGACGTCATTTCATCTAGGTTTTTAAATGCACAGCAAATGTGGCAAGATAAAAACAAGATTTAAGGACATCTTTATTGCTCATTCACTTTCTGAATGACCAGAACACTCGTTCCTTGCCTGCTTGGGGCAACTAGAGGGGTAGGGCCCTCGGGGCAACAGGCAAAGGAGGCTATCTCAGCCCCACTAATGACAGGGCGGGGTACCCTCGCACCGAGTTGAGCAGGGCTACCCTCTGGCTGATTTGAACAACGGTGAGAGGACTCCCTTGTGCCGACTCAAGCAGCGAGAGCGAGCGACTCTCTGGGTGACTGGAGCGGGAGGTCACCCTCAGGGTTTCGAGTCTAAAGCAGGGGGAGGGGTCCCTCAGGTGGGAAAACTCAACCTCAGGCCGACTCAAGCGATTGGGGTACTCTGGCATCCGAAAAAAGAGGCAAAGAACACTTAGGCTGAAAAACAGTAAATGCCTTTTTTCTAGATGAACAAACTTCCATACAGGGGCAACAGCAACAAAGCAGCTCGCCCAGATGTGTCTGCACCACCAACTGTCTCCATGTGCAGCTTTAGAACTCTTGATGTTACACACATCAAGAATTCCAATGCCGCCAGCAGCATGAGATATAGCCCCTCCCTTTTTCCATAAAAACAAAACAACCTGAATGGAACATGAAATTTAATTAGAACCAAAATAATAAAACGCTACACCAAGCCTAAAGATAACTATAAAGAACTTAACAAAACAGTCTAAATAACTGTAACCAAAAGCCTAGAAGAGATAATTTCCTATACACAACAATCTTTAAATTTAACAGGTAATCGCCTTTCACGCCTCAAATGTCTGCTCATACTCTTACCACAATTTTCTGCGCTTTTCTCACTTGTCACACTTGAAAAAGGAACGCTGCCACAGTCTCCAGAGCCCTCGTCGACTCATGCGTTCCTCAGCACTGTACCTACCTTAGCTAGAAGATGACAATTCCACGACTGACAATAAGTTAATTTGACAGCACACCTATTGGCGTTTTATCTCATCAATCACTTGCACAGATCCATACTTCAAATTTCCCTTTACTGTGTTGCTAGGAAACTATATATGCACCGATTCACTCACCACCCAGTTGTTGGTCTTAGAACCATGAATCATGTCATTTCTGCTCCACACCTGACTCATCAAAATATTATTAGGTGCTTCAGCAAGTATACTTACTTGTTGACGATCCAACACCACGTTCAACACATACAATTTAAATAAACATCTGGGAAACAAATTGTCATTGGCCTTGCGACCCATCAAAGTAACAAATCGTGCACCCCAAAGACACTGCTGGGGGGTATTGAGCTATATGTACAACATAGCTGGCAACAAATCCTACAGAAAAAGACTTGATGTGACACTACCACCGATTGAATCAGTCACCAACCTGTTGACCTTTTAACATAACCATTATTGTAAGGATGATATAAACTACACCACTTATGTTTAATACCAGCATCTTCAAGAAATTATCTTATTTCAGTAGACAGAAAGTGTAGCCAATTATCCGACAAAAGTTCAGAAGGAAACCCTTCTCTTAAAAAAAAAAAAAAAAAGAAATCTAACAAATTGCATTACAGCTCTATTGTTGGGTTCTCTGACAAACCCTACCACAAAACATTTAGAAACAATCTGCCAGCACAATCAAATATTTCTGCTGAAGTGGTAAAATGTGAAAAGGACGAAGAAAGTCTACATTTAATGGATCCTAAACGCCTTCAGGACCCTCAGCTTGTCCCAGAGGTGGATTCCTGCACAAGCCTTTGTCATTTGTGCAACAGACAACACACCTTTCAACTCAAATTTCCACATCTGTCTATGGCCTGCCACCAATATTTTTCTTCCAACCTCTTTGTTGGAATTCATACCTAGATGACCTTTGTGGTTTATTTCAGGCAGCCTTTTTCTAACTACACCCAGAGGAACCAATTTTGTCCCCCCCAAACTGAAAACATCCTCTATAGAAAGTTCATTTGAATTTTGGTGCAAGGTTGGACAATGGTCATTAGAGAATTCTCACGAGGCCACCCTTTAATAACAAATTCCATAACTTTAACCAGCTCAGTATCCTTGGCAACTTCATATCTCCACTCTGCCTCACTAACTTGATTGCTCTCAGAACAACACACACTAGCGCCCAAACATTCATTACGTTCTTCGCTCTCCATATCCAGGACTTCATCCAATACAGGTAACCAAGAGAGACAATCTGCCTTTTTTCTTTTCTTTTCACCCCTGCTATATGTTCAATTTCAATGTGGTGCTCCAAAAGCTTGGAGCAAAGGCACACCAGTCTGGCGATTGCTTTAGAAGAATTAACATTACTGCCACTCAAAATGGAAACCAGGAGTTTAGGATCCTAAAGGTAAAAGGAACTGTGTACCCCAACATACAACTTAAAACCTCAACAGCACAAGTACAAGCGAGCATCTACTTCTCAATGACCGAATATTGGTGTTCATGTACATTCAAAGTACAGGAAGCAAAAACAATGGTATGATCACTGCCATCCCTTCTTTGTGTCAAAACTGTACTCAACCCCACATCACTGGCATCAACAGTGATGCATTTCTTTCCAGGAACACAAGGACTCAACAAGTGAGCTTTCATAAGTTTGTACTTAATTGACAAATTCAAGTACTTCCTCCTGCCCCCAAATAAAGTGGATATTTTTCTTTAACAATCTGTACATAGGTTTAGCAATAGTGGCACAATTATCTATGTACAGATTGTTAAAGAAAAATACCCAGCTTATTTGCAGGCAGGAGAAATAACTTACCTTGTCTAGTTACCGTGCAAGGTAAATGACAGCGACAAGGAGGGAGGAAAATGAGAGAACAACACTGCTTGGAGGGTGGAAACAAAAACACTAAAAGTGGAGTAACGTATTGCAGCAGGGAACGGACAACTTCAAGGTAGGGTCAGCAGGACAGCAGGTAGCAGCAAAGCGAGGGGCTGCAAACTAGAAACTTCAGTATTAAGACTGAGGGAACGCAACACTACATAAAAGGGATCTCTGTCTCCCAGATTTGAAACCCCCAAACAGTTCCATATATAACCACCGACACGTAATTCAGGCTCCACCCCATCGCCCCCGCCCTTACTGATTCTCGAATTCTCATTCCACCATACTCTCCACACCCCAAAGTTCTTTAATTTTGAAACTCTTCCTCATAGTCTCCACCCAACAATCACTCCCCAGCCTTGCTTCTTTGCCCTTCTACTACATGTCGCGACTCCCGCTGGTCCTAAGCACCTCTGAACCCTTTGTAAGAGCCAGTGCCTCGGTCACCACCCTCCCTCCATGCCTGGATGTGCCCGGGAACATGGATGATATTGCAGGGCCAGGCATGTGGTTGTCTTTGAAAAGCACTGAGCTCGTCCCGAGGCCTAGTTGGTCCACATGCAACTCTCTTCTTGCCATACGCTCTGTGCTCTCCCCTTCTGTCCCAATGCGCCCCCCGAAAGGAGCTGGGCGGCCGTGCAAGTCTACCCCGGGTGCAGACACTCACCAAAGAGCCTCGCACACACTCCCAGACCAGTTCTCCAGTATGGCGGCGGCAGAGCGCGCGCTGCTACCGCCCCTCCCACCTCACTCTTCTGCTTGCCGTACCTACGGTCCGCACTCAGCCAATCCGTAAAGACAAAGTTCGAAAGCCTACTGGGAGTTGTAGTTCATCGTAGGCGTGCCCGGGCCGCAGATTAATACTGCAGAACTAGAGTGCCGCAGTTGAGGCAGAAGAACGGAGTAAATGTTAGTGGACTTTGGACGCCATGCTGCTGGAATGGGAGCTCTGTAATTCACAGCATTTTGCTTGCAATCGACTGCAAAAAATACGCATGTTGTTACTTTTATTGTTTTTTTGGGGCTCTAAATGTAAGATCTGTTGTCTAAGAAGTGCGATAGAGCATGTGTTTGCCGTCACTTTGGTGTCTAGTAGATTTAAAGAGAGTTAAACAATGAATGAGAGGTTTTTTTTAGGTCTGGATTTTGACACCTTGCGGTCACTGGACCTATTGCTAACAATATACAAGGAGTGGGCTTTGGGCCTGCCTATTTCAACCACTGACTTTCTTCGACAAGGCTCTTTTAGCCATTTGGCTGGAGGCGTTGTCAAACACATCTTGGCACAGCCAATTTTAATATTAATTTCTTACCTAATGCTATGGGCTGTCATGGTGTATTTTTTGTTGTTGCAGTTTTATATAGCGCAAACTCGACCCAAAGGTATTGGTACGCTTTACATGAGCACCAGTTACATTACACAAGGACACATTCATTTTTGGTAGGCACTAGGAGGTTAAGTGTGATGGGACCGGGTTCCACACTCTAAATTTACTCAGGAAACCCTAGGCAACAGAACATTGGTTTCTGCTTAAAAGTGTAGAGGGGAGAAATATCTTGCCCAACTACATTTCCCAGTCCCAATTAACTATAACTCCTGAAGAATCACTGACTCCAGGTTCTTAGTTCAGTTAGTTTATTAGAAGGCCAAAAACAATTGGTCATACAAGCACCTCAAGATGAGGGTGTAAAAATACATCGGAACTAATACAAAGCCATACCTACGAGCAAGTTCAATCTATGAAACATACAGAGGATGACCAGTTCTAGAATCAGGACGCAGATGATCACTGCGCCGACATCAACAGTATTCTTCATTTGGGGTTCATAAGTAACAAGCATTGGCATAGCCAATAGGTCTCGCTTTTGGGACCTTATAAGTATTTAGTTATGCAACTGTTGGTGGAGAAGTTTGGCTCAATGATTAGAGTGGCAGACCCTGATGCAGAGGTCTAGCCCGGGACCAGGGTTCAATTCCCCGCCTCGGTGGGTCTTGGGCTCAAAAATTCCACGGACCTGATAATTCTCGCCTCAGTGCCATTCCAATCATGGAGTCCCACTCTGCAACTCTGGGCAATAGCTTGCTTAATCTCCACAACGGCCCCCACAACGCTAAGGATGCCTGGCCTCCACCTTGAGGGTGCCCAGGAGTGGACACCTCACAGGGAAAGCCAGGATGGGTTCCACAGCGGTATTCGTACAAGCGCCTTGAGACCCTTGCGGGTGAGTAGTGCGCTATACAAGTATCAATTTAACTGTTGCATGGCTAAACACTTATAAGGTCCCAAGGGCGAGACCTATTGGCTATGCCAATGCTTGTTTAAAGTTTCAACAGGGACAAAATACATTTCCAAATAAAGAAAAGTCCCTGAACGCTGAGGGACTTTACTCAATGTTGTTAATACAGGAGGCTTTCGTTTCCTTCCGGGCACCGGCTTCATATTATTTATAGAATTACTACAAAAGCACAGCCGGCTTCATATGTTAAATAAAGTCACTACAGAAATGCAGATGGTGTTTCATTCAATACATTAATGTGCTGTGGGGAAAAGGGCAAAACATTAGAACACGAAAATTTGTACACGAACAACCAGACTGGAAAAATCGTGCCCCAGTTGGAAGAGGGCGCCACTGCTATTGGGCGATATCATGCGCCACTTGCCGGACAACAATTGTGAGAATGGACGCAACCCTGTGTTCTTTTTAGCGGCTCTCTGTCCCCGGCGGCATGTAGAACATTCTATAATCCTCTGAGGGTCAGTGATGGCAAGAAGGTCGGAATTAGGGTGACCACCAACCAGGGGGGCACATTCTGGGCAGTGACTGTAAAAACTGAGGACTAAGGGTGTAAATTAAAGACAGAAATTCAGGACAAATGGTCAGTTTTAGAGACATTTCTAAGTATGTCAAGAAGGGATATAAAAGTACGTTAATAGACGGCGGACACAAATACATGTTAAAGTACATGTGTGTTCTTTGGTTTGTATACTATTGTGAGTTTTGTACAAACATCCATATGTTACTGCATTTGTTTAAAGCTATAAATCCTTGCAAACATATTGACACTAAGCTGATATAAGGGACCATTTGTCACACAATTATGTCCCTTTAAGCTGAACAAGACGCACTACAATGATAAATACTAAATTGTTCAAAATATGTACAGTATGCAGCTAGTTTGTTCATACCCATTAATATGTGCATCCATCCACCAAAGCATCAATTCGCTCATCCTTCCATGCACCTACCCAGACCCATCCATCCTTCCACTAAACCATCTGTCCATCCACTCATCCATGCACCCAGAAATATCCACCTCTCTTCTCAGCCAAGGCAGTCATCTACCCATTCATCTACGTCTTCTCAGTTAATTGAGATTTTTTCCATCAGTCAATCCATCTATGGGCCCATCCATAAGTTTTTCAATCAATCCCATCCATCTGTCTATCCACCCATCCCAAACCAAAAAAAGATCAAAATAATAGACCACGCTCAACATAAATGAAAGCTTGCTGCGCTTGTGAAATACTCAGTGCCATTTACATGAGAGGAAAACAATTAAAAAGGAAAATAAAATGGAAAACAATTACAATAAAAGAAGGAAGAGAGCAGAGCAGGAAACTGAATCGAGCATTTCAAATCCCGTTTGGCTGAAGACAATGTCTCAAGTCTTTTGTCCATTACCCTATGCATTATATAACTATTTCATCATCAATAATTCTTTATTCGGTGGTTAAAAACCATCATAAAAGATTACATATATATACAAGTAAAAATAGTATTAAATCATTATGCAAGAACATTGACTGAGTCTATATACATAAAATAATTCATTATTCAAGTTCAAGTTTCAAAGCTTTATTCGACAGCATGTCATAAAAGCACATAAACATCCTAACAATACAATAAATACTATATTAAGATACATTTAAAAATACATTAAATCATGATGCTGGCGAATAGTTTGTAAAACATCATATAAAATTAATCTATATTAATATTAAAAATTTTAATTAGAATTAATCATACAACATTTGGTGTCAAAAAAAGTTCATTGGCCTCCTTCTAGAGATTTTAGGGTGCGAGAGCGTATTGACCAAGTCCACCCTAAGAATTTGGCAACAGCAATGGCCAGACACGGAGTGCAGTCAGATTCAAGTATTCTTAGAGCTGTTTTGTAACTACGTGTTCCCAGATTTAAGCATACTGGTTTTAACCACCTATGACGTGGAGCGGTATACAAGGGACATACAAACAGCAAATGACCTGTATCCTCAGTCAAGTCTTTACAATGGGGACATTTGTTGTCCTGGGATGATGACCATCTATGGGTAAATGCTTTTACTGGGCGGGACCCGATTCTAAACTGAAAATACAGCTTTCTATCAGCGGCCCTCTCTATAATATCCCAATATGCCTCACAAGATGGTATAGATTTTATATCAAGAAAATGACCAGTCAAGTTGGTATTTTGGCCAGAGCTAAAGGCAGATGTCAGGGTCATATCCCAGTACAATTTTTTAAGAGTAGTTTTAGACGGGATACTTGAGCCATCCGAATCATTCCATAAATGTCCTAATTCCAATTTTGTTAATAAATCTCTGATTTGCTTTAGCCATGAGATGGAATGAAAACGGTCAGCCCTGATAATATCCTTCAAGGCGATGGCATAATGGCCTAATTCAGGGGTTACCATAATCCTTCGCCAATAAAGGAGAGGGCGCAATCGAGCCAAGTCCTCAACTTTCTTCCTGCCTAGGTCGTAGGTAAGCGGAATCATTGGGGTACTTTGAGGAACTCCTGTTATACAACGTAGAAACTTATTCTCTGCCAATCTTAGTTGGTTCAGATTAGCGAAACCCCATAGTACCGATCCATACAAAGAAGCAACTTTCATGTTGTAGATTTCCAATGCAGGAGTGATGGGCTTGGTCAAAGAGGATTTAAATTTAGAGACTATTGCACCTGCTAGCTGATGAAATTTTAGAACAGCCATGTCAATATGATTTGTCCATTTCATATTATTCTGGAGGGATATTCCTAAATATGTAAATGCCTCGACCTGTTCCAGCGGGACACCATTATATTTGATGACACCACCAAAGTTTTTCCGCTGATTTAAGCACATAAACTTGGTTTTGGAGGTATTTATCTCAAGACCTCGTTCTTGACAAAACTCTCCAAATAAGTTTAGTGCCTTTTGTAGCCCGCTAGGTGTCCGCGAAACTATCAGCGTATCGTCCGCGAACATGAGGACCGGCACACGGGACCCTGCCAATACAGGGGCATCCGTGGGGAAGCCATTGAGATGGTCAACAATGCCATTGATATACAGGGAGAACAACGTGGGTGCCAAGACATTTGTTTAAAGCTATAAATCCTTGCAAACATATTGACACTAAGCTGATATAAGGGACCATTTGTCACACAATTATGTCCCTTTAAGCTGAACAAGACGCACTACAATGATAAATACTAAATTGTTCAAAATATGTACAGTATGCAGCTAGTTTGTTCATACCCATTAATATGTGCATCCATCCACCAAAGCATCAATTCGCTCATCCTTCCATGCACCTACCCAGACCCATCCATCCTTCCACTCAACCATCTGTCCATCCACTCATCCATGCACCCAGAAATATCCACCTCTCTTCTCAGCCAAGGCAGTCATCTAAGTAAAAATAGTATTAAATCATTATGCAAGAACATTGACTGAGTCTATATACATAAAATAATTCATTATTCACAATACGGGCACCATAAAAACTTAATCACAGTAGACGAGTGGGGAATCCTACAGGCTTCTCAGGTGATGCTATCCTCTGGTTACCATTAGTCTTAGTGCAAATTTCAGGAAACTAATAACAGAACACAAGGTTAACGGGTCACTGGCCCTTTGCAGGAAGATCAGTGCTTCTTTGGCTCGAGTGAACCTGGCCTTTTTTTAAATTTCCTTTAAAAATCTACGTCTTGGAATTGCATACAAGGGAAATAGAAGTACAAAATGAAGGGTGTCCTGCGGAGACTTATTGTCGCAGCCGCAGGCACCCTTCTGCTCAATTGACTGACTAAAACCAACTGGTTCAGCTAACAAAAAAGGTAAAAAATTGAGCCTAAAACGTGACATTAAAAACCTTTCTTGGGCATTATACACAACACAAAGATAGGGTTCCATCCCATCAGTGGTTTCAAGCCTACTATAAATACTCACTGAGGGTTTTGCCCCTTCCACTGTGGATCTTGCAAGAAATCTTTGGTCCACAAAAATTTTCTTAAGAGTCTGCTTATCCTGTGGGATAATCCCTGAAGGGTTTGAGTACAGCTCCTTACGACCCATACTTTCCAAACTGGATTTCACGTAAATAAGCCATGGGATATTCAAGCTTTTATCCCTCCCTAGGCAATCTGTTAGGATCTGCCTACTCAATGCAACTTCAGGGTTAAGCCAAATTTTCAGCCAGGCCAGGATTGAATACCCTAACTGTATGTTCGTGACACTCCTCTAAATAGGAAAATTGTAATAGGTATATTTTAATGTATATTTTATGGTGTAATGTATTTAGCTCAATTTAGTATATTGTTATGGTTTTAATTAACTAAACAATAAAATGTATTCTGATTCTGTTTGGCTGAAGACGTTTCTGTTCCCTTCAGTGTCCATCAACAGGAAGGGTGAGGGTTTTACTTTGTCACAATGAATTGGGCAAAGGTGGGTGCCTTGTCCATTTTCCTCAAGGGCGAAGTTCTCGACTTCCCATGACTACCCAGCAATATAAAATCTTCTACCAGCCCGAGACAAAGTATGACATAAATGTTTTAGGAGGTGTAAACGTGAAGGCATGTTTGTTAGAATTTGAATTGTGTTGTTTGGAGTTAAGTATGCTTACACGTATTGTAGAGACGCTGTCATAGTGTGGATGCATATGCACCTGGTTGTAGGCGCGGCTGGGTGAATGGCTGTGTGAGGGAGAATATTGACTATTATTTACATGGCGATGTTAATCTGGTGTAAGGCAAACTGTACAAAGAGAAAACATAGCTTACTTGCAGTGGTAGTTTCACATAAAAACAATTAAAGAAGTCCCTATAAGCGGTAACCAGACACTCCAGAGGTGCTCATGAACTTGGTTGCTGCAGAATCATCATACAAGGCCAGGCGAGACTGCTGCACAGGCCTGTTAATTCCCGGAGTGCCAAACTGAGAACTGGCAGAAGGCCTCTCATTGTCTGTGTGATTTTAGCAGTATACAACACAAGCCGGCCCGAGGACGTTGGTGCCCTTTACTTTGCACCAGATAACATTATACAAGGTGAGATTCACTGATATGGTTTTTAAGGAACGATTTAAGTGATTTGCCCAGAATTATAGGATGTTGAGCTGATGCCGTACTCGCACGTCTCTGATTATATACTGAAGAGACTCCAGATATCCAGAGAAGAGACTCCAGATATCCAGGGTGTTTGAGCCATCACGTGACTCAGAGTGCCCGACTCTGGGAAGTGGATTAGGGCTGAAATTACGGACAAATGCAGACTCCTTTCCATAGAGGCGGACCATGGAGGCTTCGAAGCGGGCTTCGGACACGAACCTCCGGTGGCTCTTGTAAAGTACGTGCAAGAGTCAAACAAACAACAAGCGGCCGTGCGGCCGTGAAAGTGATCGCGATCAAACATCAAAGCGATCAAGCGCGGCGTGCGCGCCCGCTCACATGCACTGTAGCGCTAGGCTGGCCTGGTAGCACTTTTTGGAGTCCTCTCAAAAAGTCTCACCAGACCAGCGCATCCACTAATGTGACATTCCTACTTAGCATTTCCCCTGGCAAGTTTAGGGAGAGGTGTCAGGGTGTGAAGACTTCATAAGAAGTACACTCACGTTAACATGGTCATGTAGCATAACTCTACAGAGCTAATTCTAAGATGCTCCTTCTCTCTCCATCAGCTCTGCTCTCCTACCCCAATCCCCGGGGCACTGTCCCTAATTCCAACACCAAAATCCAGCCAGACACCTCCTCGTAGGTAACTTTCCAGTCAGCTTAGATCCTCCCAGCCTCTGGCTCAATGACCTTGATTCCCAAGCCTTTTCCAGTGAGAAAGTACACCGTCCCACATTATCTGCTCCGCTTGTTCAAATGTATCCTCTCCTCCCTAAGCCTAATTCCTAAAACAAAAGCGTTATTCTAACTAACAAGGGTGAATTTCTCGACCTGCACAGAAACATGAGAAAGAAAAGATTCTACATGCACATGAACATTACGAATATTTCAATTATGAGAGCCAGGGAAAAATACACATGAGGCCTACAGAAAATCGGCTAACATAAGAATCACCAAGAAACTTTGCTAAACAAGCATATTAATGAGCATTATTACTGTGCACGTTTAAATCAGTGTGTTACATGTCAGTGAATTAGATTCTCATTAGTCACTTGTAAAATGAACAATAAAACTTCACCATTTAGACCACAATTACAAGGTTAATTTCTTTCCATTGCATGAAACCCCTCTATCACATTACTTTACGCATTCTTACATTTCACATTCTAGCAACCAAATGTTAACACAACAAAAGAATATATGCAGATGCAAACTACTCGTGATTATAATGCACCCCTACAAATTGAAGAGCACAATCACGCTCTATCAAATCATTTGCCCAGAATCACTGTATGTTGAGCCAACTTTGGGACACAAACCTGGTTTCCCAGCTCCAAGGTCAGCAGCTCTGGTGTTACTCCTGTGCTTGCACTGAACTTCACAAAGCACTTTGTCGGGAAAAATCCTTTATGTAGCTTAAGTTATTAATCACCACATCTGTAACAAAGGGAGGACAAGCACGTTTATTGCATATGCGCAAAATAAAACAGCTGGGAGAGTGACTACACAATAAGCGACATTAAGTATAATGGGGTTACCCAGTGACCCTCAGAACCTGGGTATCTGAAATCAAAGGTAAGGTAGGTTCTGTCGGGTGTTAGATAATTACTTTAACAGCATTTATAAATAAAAAGAAAAAAGGTAAACACACCTAGATTGATGTATTCAATATCAATTGTATTAGTAAAATAATTCCTTTTTCTGGTATACAATTAGGGTTATATCTTAGTCAAGCAAAGGGCGGCGCAAACAATAAACTAATCAGTGATAAGGTGATCTAGAAGTGACAAAGTGCGTTGGGTGAATAACATATATACAGTGAGTTAGAAATGGGGTTCTCTACTTGGCAGAGGTAGGTACCTCTGTCCAAATAGGAACCCTTTCTTCTCGTCAGGGTAAGGGGGATACACTCCTAAAATAACACCTGCTCACCCCCTTAGTGGCTTGGCACGAGCAGACAGGTTTATCTCAGAGGCAGTGTGTAAAGCATTTGTGAACACATACAGTAACCCAGTGAAAACACTACAAATGGACACCACACCAGTTTTGAAAAATAAGTAATCTTTATCTAAACCAAAAAAATACCAAACAACAAAAATTCACAATACAGTATTAAAAATAAGGCTTTCAAATGGTAGAAATAGTTCAGTTCAATGCAAGTTGTAAACGCGACACTTTTCTCACAAAGTAACTAGGATGCGTCACACAAAACAAACAAAATGGTCGCAGGAAGGTGATGCGTTGATTCCTTATACGCAGGGAAGGTGATGCGTCGGTTCCTTGCTTCGGGGGAGGTGATGCGTCAGTTCCTTACTACAGTGCAGGGGAGGTTGAGGGGTCGGTTCCTTACTGGAGAGGAGGTGATGCGTCATTTCCTTACTGCGTGGGGAGTTGATGCGTCTGATTCTTACTGCGTCCGCCAACGATGCGACAGTCTTGACGCCTCGATGCGATGCGTCGATCCGGTACGATGAGTGGCTTCATGCAGCCGCACAGCAAGCTTGCGTCGGGATCGGTGCGAGGATCTCGGACTTTGGAGATCGTTGCACCCGATGCGTCGTGCGGTGATTTCTCGAGCTGCGGCAGGTGCTGCAATGGTTTCTTCGGCGATGCGTCGGAAACAGGTGCAGATGCGACACTCTTCTTCAATGTTGCGTTGATTTTTCAGCTCCCAGCGACAAACAGTCTCCAGAGGTCCTCAACAGCAGCAGGCACCTCTTTGCAGGTTGGAATTCCAAGCAAGGAAATTCAAGGGAGCTGGTGGTGAAGTCTTTGTGGCCCTGAGACTTCAGAACAGGAGGTAAGCTCAGTTTCAAGCCCTTGGAGATCTTTTCTTCAAGCAGGTGCCAAAGCAAACAGCAAAGTCTTTTTTCTCCTTTCCTGCAGGCCAACCCCAGACAGCAACCAGCACAGGGGCAGTATTCCTCCTCAGCTATTTCCAGCTCTTCTCCTTGACAAAGGTTCCTCTTGATTTCCAAGAAGTGCTGGGTTCTGGGCCCCTCTTTTTATACACCAAAATCCTTTGTTCTCTGAAGGCAGAGAGTGTCTGTACCCAGCCAAAACCAGTTCTGCGGGGGCTGTGAGCAGCTCAATGGCCCTCTGGGCAGAAGGGAACAGTGGACACACGCAATAGAGGTTTTTAAGGGTCTTTATTTATTTATGACATGACTGCTTTTGAGTTTTTCGGGTGGTTAGTCCCATAAGACCGAGATTCCCAGGCAAAAGAAACAGAGGGTTCAAAGGCGAACAAAAAGTCAGAACACAAAGGGGAGCACGGCTGGGTCTTTTGTTTTCTTCTTCCAACCGCCCTCTTTGGCTTCTCAGAATCCTGGTCCAGCATAGTCAGGGGCGTCACGTCTTCTTTTCACCCAGGCACTCAGAAAAAGGGAAAAAACAAAAGGTCGGGATTAGTCACAGGGACCCTATGTGTCTCCTGGAGTGCCACCACCACCGGGCGTTTGTGCAGGAAAACAAAAAGAGTTGCTAAGTGTGGGGGGGGAGGAAGGAGTTCTCCGTGCAGGCTTCTCAAACGTCACACGTGCCCTGGTTCCCCGTGCCCTCCCACCAGAACGAACCCGTCAGTGGTACTTGCCTTGTGCCACGACCCAGGATCTGGGCCGCAGCGTTGGGACCCGGGGCGTCCTTTCCCTTCTCTGGGCCGCCGGGCTTTTCAACAGGGTACGATTATCCCGATGTCTCGATTCCTCCGTTCCTCTCTCCTCCACGTCCTTCCTCCGTCTCGACTCGCTCTCCACTCTTCTCCGCCATCTCCATCTTCCGCTCCGTCTTTCTGCTCCTCTCGCCACCGCCGACAACGCCATCTGGGTCCACGCCTTCTTCGTCGCCTTCCGCTAGTGACGTCAGGTGTGTTCCTCGTATCCTCCCCACTGCCACTAGACTGCTGGGTTCTTCCGGACCTCGCAGGGTGTCCCAACCCGTTCAACTCCACTTCCGGTCCGCCGGCCTGTCGTCTTCCTCACATAGACACTTTGCAAGTGCACAACAACCTCATTTGTCAGTGTGAGCCCTGGCTCCAGACACTCCACAGGGGCGTGGAGCCGTCATTGTGGAAGGCAGGCACAGCCCTATTCAGGTGAAGGTGCTACTCCTCCCACCACTCCAAATGCAGACCAAGCCTATTCAGCCCAGCCCTGACTCATCAGACCTCTGGAGCCACTGCCTTTCTCCAGCTCCTGTCATCCAAAAGCCAGACATGCAAAACACAAACCTAGCAGAGGCACACTGGATGGTTAGGCAAGAAAATACCTACTTTCTAAAAGTGGTATTTTCAAACACAGAATGTAAAAATCACCCTTACTAAAAGATGCATCTTAATATTCTGAGTTTAGTCATACTAAACGTTATTTTCCCTCTCTTGTACCCAGGGTCAGTTATGTTTATAAGATGTTATAAACAAACTCCCCATTCTGGCCTATGGGAACAGATAGCCTTGCAATAGTGTCAAGAATTCCTGTCATGCGAGGGGAGGAAAACGGTAACCAGCGAAAACGGACTACATCTCCCAGGATGCTTAGCGGTTGAGAGGTTATGTAAACAGGAGAGCTGTTACATAACTCAAGGAAAACACGCCCTTATGTAAACAGGAGAGCTGTTACATAACTCAAGGAAAACAGGCCCTTATGTAAACAGGAGAGCTGTTACATAACTCAAGGAAACACGCCCTTATGTAAACAGGAGAGCTGTTACATAACTCAAGGAAAACACGCCCTTATGTAAACAGGAGAGCTGTTACATAACTCAAGGAAAACACGCCCTATAAAGGGAGGAACCGGGAGGTACAACGCTGTCGGATATTGTGTTTACACCGACGTACCTGCTTAGTGAAGAGCAGTGTTCCGGAGTGGTGCTCCAGTAAGGCAAGAACGGAGGTAGGTCGAGTCGTTACTCCCTGGGCCGTGTCTTGCCCCATCGTCACCTGTGAAGGACCCGGAAGCTCTACCGGATAACCATTGAGCTTCGCTTTTTGACTCGGCTGAGTCAAAGCGCAGTGGCGCTTTTGCTGGTTGGAGTCGTAACTCCCAGCCCGACCAGAGATACAGGGACTGCCAGCTGTAACGCACACCAGGAGGTGTTTGCCGCGTTACAGACTCGGAAGTCCACGGGATCGATCGAGCGGCTGCTCTCGGTTCAGTCTTCTTTGCTTGTGATTGGGGTATCGGTGACGCATCACCAGGAGGTGACTCCGCGCCCCGGTGCAGTCTGAGGAAGAGGTTGAGCGGCTGCTCCCTTCAGGTAGAGACCCCGGCTGGGTGTTTCCCTGACTCCTCGATTCTCCCCAACACTCTTCGTGCCCCTCACAGCCTACCGATTGGCATTGTCGGCCATTTCATTTCTGCCCTCTGTTGGCATACGCCGGGATCGGCGTATATGCAGAGGACGGTTAGGACCATCCGTGCTGTGGGCTGGTAACGTACTTAGCCTGGAGGATTCCAGTGACTATAACCTTTGTTTATTCCTTGTATTATTTTTGCCTTCATTAAAATAACTAAACCTTCACAAGTGGTTGCGTTCTCATTATCGTGTCTGTTAAACGATCCTGAGACGTTCAGGGCGTTACAAAATATCCGACCTTAATAACACTAACTGTCTCCCGGTCGATAAACAGACATGGCAACACTTGATGATGTGCTGGCTGCTTTAGCGACCGTGCAAATTGAATTGGCTGCCTCCAGGCAAGAAACAGCCGATGTAAAAGCCAGACTGGATGCTATCCAATTGGACCCGCTCACGCCCAGCACCTCCCTCACGAACCAGACCCCTGCGGTAGTAGTGGAAATGCCGGTAGCCGTCCCCTTGGCAACACCAGAGAGGTACAGTGGGGATCCTAACACAGTGCAGGTATTCCTCACACAAGTGGCGCTACATCTATCGTGCAAACCAAGGGCGTTCCCCACGAGTCAGGCTCGTGTGGCTTTCCTTATATCCTATTTGGCTGGAAACGCGGCACAATGGGCCGTACCTCTGGTGAGCAGGGACGACCCCATCTTATGTGATTGGGGTGCTTTTCGCGAGGAATTCCTGAAGGTCTTCGACAGAAGGGCTGACTCGTACACGGCGGACCGTGAAATGCTGGAGTTGAGACAGGGATCCAACGACCTGGTGCAGTATCTCAACGCGTTCCGAAGGCTGGTTGCGGAAACCAAGTGGCCTGTTGCTAAACAGACGGCGCTCTTCCATCACGGGCTGTGCGATGAGCTCAAGGACGCCGTGGCTCATATTGACCCACAACCCAAGACATGTGAGGGCCTTATCAACCTGGTATTACGGCTGGAACATAGGCTGAGTGAAAGAAAGGGGGATCATGGGAGAAAAGGAAAATCCCTTCCATCCTATGTGACAGTGGGAAGTCCTGAAACTTCCACCGCATCCAAGGGAGAACCCATGGACATCGGCGCAATACGAGCGAGCCTCACAGCCACGGAGAAAGAGTCACGCCGTAAACAAGGATTGTGCCTATATTGTGGCAAAAAAGGCCACTACGTACGTGAATGCCCTGCCAAACCGAAGACGTCACGTTATCGGGCCAACTGGTCGGTAACAGCCGTGGTGGACGTACCGGCGGAAAACTAGAGGACTCCCAGACCAAAGAAGGGGCATCTCGGAGTCACTCATCCATCCCTTCACTTTCCAACTCGGTCACTAAGGGACAACGACACCTGTTTCTCACGGTGCACGTGGGAGTGCATGACCAGTGGATACCCGTTGTGGCCATGGTGGATTCAGGGGCCACTGGCATGTTTATGGACCACAACGAGGCATGCAGGCTAGGGCTAGTGCTTCTTCCCAAAGCTGTACCCGAAGACGTCTATGCTGTAGACGGAAGGCGATTGGTGACGGGGCCCATCGGGCAGCACACGGGGGTCCTTCCGATGAGATGTGGGAGGAACCATTTGGAACAAATCGATTTTAACATCATCCGAGCGCCCCAATATGGCGTCATATTGGGATTGCCGTGGCTACAGAAACACAACCCCTCTGTGGATTGGCCAACACATCGCATCGAACTGACGTCACCGTATTGCATCCTGCATTGTGGAATAGGAACGGAATCCCTTGACGCAGTTGAGAGCGGGAGTCAGACGGTGGCTACAGCGGCAGAAAAAGATGTGGCTCTCCCCCAGGCTTATCACAGTTTTGAGGATGTATTTGATGAGGTGAAGGCGGAAGTACTACCACCACATAGACAGTTTGACTGCCAGATCGACCTGGTGCCAGGGGCCAGCGTTCCCAGCGGCAGGCTGTATGCCCTGACGGAGCCTGAAAACGTGCATCTCCGGGGGTACCTGGATAAACTCCTCAAGCTAGGATTCATCCGCCCGTCCAAGTCTCCGGCCGCCTCGCCACTCTTCTTCATCCCGAAAGCTAATGGGGAGCTGAGAGCCTGTGTGGACTTGTCAAGAATTCCTGTCATACGAGGGGAGGAAAACGGTAACCAGCGAAAACGGATTACATCTCCCAGGATGCTTAGCGGTTGAGAGGTTATGTAAACAGGAGAGCTGTTACATAACTCAAGGGAAACACGCCCTTATGTAAACAGGAGAGCTGTTACATAACTCAAGGGAAACACGCCCTTATGTAAACAGGAGAGCTGTTACATAACTCAAGGGAAACACGCCCTTATGTAAACAGGAGAGCTGTTACATAACTCAAGGGAAACACGCCCTTATGTAAACAGGAGAGCTGTTACATAACTCAAGGAAAACACGCCCTATAAAGGGAGGAACCGGGAGGTACAAGGCTGTTGGATATTGTGTTTACACCGACGTACCTGCTTCGTGAAGAGCAGTGTTCCGGAGTGGTGCTCCAGTAAGGCAAGAACGGAGGTAGGTCGAGTCGTTACTCCCTGGGCCGTGTCTTGCCCCATCGTCACCTGTGAAGGACCCGGAAGCTCTACCGGTCAACCATTGAGCTTCGCTTTTTGACTCGGCTGAGTCCAAGCGCAGTGGCGCTTTTGCTGGTTGGAGTCATAACTCCCAGCCCGACCAGAGACACAGGGACTGCCAGCTGTAACGCACACCAGGAGGTGTTTGCCGCGTTACAGACTCGGAAGTCCACAGGATCGATCGAGCGGCTGCTCTCGGTTCAGTCTTCTTGCTTGTGATTGGGGTATCGGTGACGCATCACCAGGAGGTGACTCCGCGTCCCGGTGCAGTCTGAGGAAGAGGTTGAGCGGCTGCTCCCTTCAGGTAGAGACCCCGGCTGGGTGTTTCCCTGACTCCTCGATTCTCCCCAACACTCTTCGTGCCCCTCACAGCCTACCGATTGGCATTGTCGGCCATTTCATTTCTGCCCTCTGTTGGCATACGCCGGGATCGGCGTATATGCAGAGGACGGTTAGGACCATCCGTGCTGTGGGCTGGTAACGTACTTAGCCTGGAGGATTCCAGTGACTATAACTTTTGTTTGTTCTTTGTATTTTATTTGCCTTCATTAAAAGAACTAACCCTTCACAAGTGGTTGCGTCCTCATTGTCGTGTCTGTTAAACGATCCTGAGACGTTCAGGGCGTTACAGGACTTTAGGGCATTGAATGCGATAACCGTAAAGAATCGGTACCCCTTGCCTCTCATCAGTGTACTTCTGGAACAGGTCAAGAAAGCTCGTATCTACACCAAGTTGGATTTGAAAGGGGCATACCATCTGGTGCGCATGAGGGACGGAGACGAGTGGAAGACCGCCTTTAAGACCAGGTTCGGCCTTTTTGAGTACCTCGTCATGCCGTTCGGTCTGTGCAACGCCCCGGCAGCCTTTCAGTACTTTTTGAATGAGGTATTCAGAGAGGAGTTGGATATCTACGTGGTCGTATATATCGACGACATCCTCATCTATTCGTCCAGTGTGGAGGAGCACGTACACCACGTCAAAGCTGTGCTCCAAAAGCTGAGGGAAAACATGCTGTTTTGTAAACTCAGCAAGTGTGACTTCCACGTCACATCCGTGGAATTCCTCGGAGTGATGCTGAGTCCAGAGGGACAGGAGATGGCAGAACGAAAGATCAAGGCGGTGAAAGAATGGCCGGTGCCCCAAAGCGTGAAGGATGTCCAAAGTTTCATTGGCTTCGCCAACTTTTACAGGCGGTTTATAGATGGATTTTCAGGATTGGTGGCCCCAATCACACAGCTACTGAGGAAGTCCAAGGAGTTTGTCTGGTCCCCTGAAGCGAACACAGCCTTTGAGGCCCTGAAAAGCGCCTTTGGTAAGGCGCCGGTGTTGGCTCACCCCGATCCGGATCTCCCCTACGTGGTGGAAGCGGACGCATCGGATGTGGCGCTGGGGGCTATCTTGTCCCAACGCAACCACGACACAGGGGTGCTTCATCCCGTTGCGTACATGTCCCGCAAACTCAACGACGCCGAATGCAACTACCATATTGCGGAGAAGGAGCTTCTCGCAATCAAGGACGCCTTCACCGAATGGAGGCATTGGTTGATGGGGGCAAGACATGTGGTATCGGTGTACACGGACCATCGGAACCTACAGTTCATGACGGCCACAAGACACCTTTCTCCCAGACAGCTGCGGTGGATGATCTTCTTTGCGGGGTTCAACTTCCGCATCACATATCGGCCGGGGACGGAAAACCGGAAGGCGGACGCCCTGTCCCGTCAATCTGCAGTTAAGGAACCATTGCCTGCGACCGAGCATTCCATCATTTCCCCGAGGATGGTATTGGGGGTTATCCAACCGGATACTTTCCTGAGGGGAATAAAGAGAGGGATCAGGTCATTCGCATGGCGAAGGTGGCTCCTCAGTCACAGAGAATGGCAGCTGAAGGACGGGATACCCCTGAAGGGCAGGTGCCTATTGATACCCACGCCTAGGCTAAGGAAACAAGCATTCATCTGGTGCCATGACTCTCCATGCGCAGGTCATTTGGGCTTTGAAAAAACGGTGGCTAGCATGGGACGGCATTTCTGGTGGCCAACCATGAGAGTGGATGTCAGGAGGTGGGGACAGGAGTGTCCTACGTGTGCTACCATGAAGGCCGACCATGGCCGAACCCAAGGGCTCTTACATCCACTTCCGACCCCGGATAGACCATGGGATAGCATATCACTGGACTTCGTGGTGGGCCTACCGGTAGACCAGGGGATGACGGCAATACTGGTGGTGGTGGATTACTTGACGAAAATGGGGCACTTCATCCCCTGCAAGAGAGTCCCTACGGCCGGGGAATTGGCGTCACTACTCCTAAAGAATGTGGTACGACTGCATGGATTACCTGGGGTGATCGTGTCGGACCGGGGGTCGCAGTTTACTGCGCAATTCTGGAAGACTTGGTGCACTGCGCTGCATGTTAAGACCGCCCTGTCCACCAGCTACCACCCTCAAACGGACGGCCAAACCGAGCGCCTGAACCAAACGCTCAAACAGTATCTGCGATGTTTTGTGGACCAGGGCAGGGAAGAATGGGTCAACTTGCTATGGGTTGCAGAGATAGCCTATAACAACGCCACTCACAGCTCCACACAGTCATCTCCGTTCTATAGCAACTATGGCCAACATCCCAGGTTCTTGCCATTTCTACATCCGTTCAGAGAGGACAGGATTCCCGCCACAGCGGACAGGGTGGCACACATAAAAGACACGTTGATGCGCTCAAGGGCTGTCCTAATAGAGGCCAAGAGAAGATACAAGGCTGCGGCAGACAGGAAGAGAAGGCCCGGGCCACTGTACCGCACTGGAGACTACGTCTGGATATCCACAAGAAACATGAGGTTTCGAAAGAACAGTGTGTTCCATCCCAAGTACATGGGCCCCTATCGAATTACCAAGTGTATGGGTCCCGTGAACGTGAAGGTGTGCTTGCCCCAGTCATTGCGGATACACCCTGTCTTTCATGTATCATTGCTCAAACCAGCACCCTCCAAGCCGTCTGGGACACCTAGGCCGGTATGCGTGGAGTCGGAGGTGGAGTATGAAGTGTCGGGCATACGGGCGTCCAAGTGGCGCAGGGGGAAGCTGTGGTACCTGGTTGCGTGGAAAGGCTATGGCCCGGAGGAGCAGTCATGGGAACCGGCTGAAGGGGTTCATGCTCCGCGCTTGGTCTCCTTGTTCCATCGGCGTTTTCCTGCCAGCGCTGGACCCGTGGGGAGCCGCTGAGAGGGAGGATGTACTGTCAAGAATTCCTGTCATGCGAGGGGAGGAAAACGGTAACCAGCGAAAACGGACTACATCTCCCAGGATGCTTAGCGGTTGAGAGGTTATGTAAACAGGAGAGCTGTTACATAACTCAAGGAAAACACGCCCTTATGTAAACAGGAGAGCTGTTACATAACTCAAGGAAAACAGGCCCTTATGTGAACAGGAGAGCTGTTACATAACTCAAGGAAACACGCCCTTATGTAAACAGGAGAGCTGTTACATAACTCAAGGAAAACACGCCCTTATGTAAACAGGAGAGCTGTTACATAACTCAAGGAAAACACGCCCTATAAAGGGAGGAACCGGGAGGTACAACGCTGTCGGATATTGTGTTTACACCGACGTACCTGCTTAGTGAAGAGCAGTGTTCCGGAGTGGTGCTCCAGTAAGGCAAGAACGGAGGTAGGTCGAGTCGTTACTCCCTGGGCCGTGTCTTGCCCCATCGTCACCTGTGAAGGACCCGGAAGCTCTACCGGATAACCATTGAGCTTCGCTTTTTGACTCGGCTGAGTCAAAGCGCAGTGGCGCTTTTGCTGGTTGGAGTCGTAACTCCCAGCCCGACCAGAGATACAGGGACTGCCAGCTGTAACGCACACCAGGAGGTGTTTGCCGCGTTACAGACTCGGAAGTCCACGGGATCGATCGAGCGGCTGCTCTCGGTTCAGTCTTCTTTGCTTGTGATTGGGGTATCGGTGACGCATCACCAGGAGGTGACTCCGCGCCCCGGTGCAGTCTGAGGAAGAGGTTGAGCGGCTGCTCCCTTCAGGTAGAGACCCCGGCTGGGTGTTTCCCTGACTCCTCAATTCTCCCCAACACTCTTCGTGCCCCTCACAGCCTACCGATTGGCATTGTCGGCCATTTCATTTCTGCCCTCTGTTGGCATACGCCGGGATCGGCGTATATGCAGAGGACGGTTAGGACCATCCGTGCTGTGGGCTGGTAACGTACTTAGCCTGGAGGATTCCAGTGACTATAACCTTTGTTTATTCCTTGTATTATTTTTGCCTTCATTAAAATAACTAAACCTTCACAAGTGGTTGCGTTCTCATTATCGTGTCTGTTAAACGATCCTGAGACGTTCAGGGCGTTACAAATAGTGAAAAACAAAATTTGCAGTATTTCGCTATCAGGACATGCCACACACTTCAGGGCATGTCCTACCTGTCACATACAATGCACCTTGCCCACAGGGGTACCTTGGGCCTACCTTAGGGGTGACTAATATGTAGAAAAGGGAAGGTTTAGGGACTGTAAAGTGTGTGCACTTGTCAAGTCAACATGACAGTCCCAGACTGCACGCAGGCTCTGCAATGGCAGGCCAGAGTTACATTTTACAGGCTGCTTCTGTGGGTGGCACAATCAGTGCTGGAAGCCCACTAGCAGCATATGATTTAAAATCCCTGGGCACACACAGTGCACTATACTAGGGTCTGACAAGTAAATCAAATATACAAATTATGGAATAACAACAATTTATAAAGGGAGCACTTGTACTTTGGCACTGAACAGCAGTGGCAAAGTGCCCAAAGCATCTAGACCAGCAAAACGGAGTCCATCACAAAGCAAAAACACAGGAGGAAACAGCAAAAAATGGAAGGGAGACCCACGCCAATGGTGCCAGGTCTAACACAGTACGGTACAAAATGTATATAACATGTTCATTCAGTAGACATCAATCCCTATTTCATTGAATCTCCAATCTATACATGGTTTTGCTACTACATGGAGTGTACAGAATAGGGAAAGATTGTGTAGGCACGTCGACGTTTCGACCCAAGAAACTTCAATTGAATCACGCACTTTCTTGGGTTGAAACGTCGACGTGCCTACACAATCTTTCCCCATTCTCTGCACTCCATGTAATAGCAGAACCATGTATGGATTGGAGATTCAATGAACTAGGGATTGATGTCTACTAAATGAACATTTTATATACATTTTGTACAGCACTGTATATATGTGATTCAACCAAAGCACGTCACTTCTAGATCACCTTATCACTGATTAGTTTATTGTTTGCGCCGCCCTTTTTAATAAAAAATGTTGTTTTTTGTGACAGCCTGACTAAGATATAACCCTAATTGTATACCAGAAAAATGAATTAATTTACGAATATAATTGATATTGATTACACCAATCTAGGTGTGTTTACCTTTTTTCTTTTTATTTATAAATGCTGTTAAAATAATTATCTAACTCCCGACACAACCAACCCTACCTTTGATTACACCATAAGAGAAGTACAAGTCAGTCCCAAATTACACATGCTGTAAGGCCATTCTTATAATACCATTTTGGGCAGGCAGTCATATCTCCAACACAATAGCAACAATAGAAAAAGTATGTGTTTTTCTGTTCTTTCCACCCATTCTGCCACTTTATATTTACACACACTTCCACAGAATGCAGCTTTCCTGTTTTCATGACTCTAGCAGTCACTCTACCAATACAAATCTAAGTTTGGAACATCCTCCGCTGCTCTGAGTTTCCTGCAAAATATTTAAGTCAGGAAGGTACCCAGAAACACACATTGTGCAGGAGGAGAAAAACAATCAAGTTAGACTGCATTTAAACTTTTTTCAAAGCAGCTGTAGATTATTTATGAGATACATGTGCAACTTATACATGCTCTTTAACCACACATTTAAACAGCCTCATACAAACTTTCCTTCTTTGCATAATAATAATGCGTTGCAGTTTCTGGATGAGAGACAGGTAAAACAGAATAGTGAACAGAATGATTAGGGCCTAAAGCTAAATTAAGATTTTGATTCCTTTGATTCCCCTCTCTAGTCAATTCTTAGACTACTTCTTCACTACCCCTGTACATTTCTCCCAATTCTGTATTTTGCATCTCTTTATTTTTTTATTATAGGAAACATTCCTCCCCCCTTAGCTGTAACCCTCTTGGAATATGGTCAGATAATCTGAAATACTAGGTACATCAATAGCAACAGAACTATTATTGGCAACAAGGCCTTCAACACCCTGACATCCAGGACGACACACAGTCAAACCAGCCAGTGAAGCACTCATCCGTAGCACCCCCCTCTTTCATCATTTGTGTATGCAAGTTATGCAAAGTAAATATGGTCTGAGTCACGTTTCTTTTATCTTTATCATTTGCTGGTATAAAAGTACAGCATACGGAATCAATCTTCTTACAGATCCCTCATTCGATCGCTGTCATCACGTCCAATATATATCAAGGTTGCATTACCATAAGTCTGATTGAACGCAGTTTCTCTTTAAATGCATCAAAGCCATCCTCAGTCACATTTATTGTTTTCATCAACTCCCGATGGGTAATATGCACCCAGCGAGCAGTTGCTTTCGCTTAAACCATGGGTAACAGATTCCCCAAAAACGTTTGGGCATTTTTAAACAGCCTATACTCTTTGGGCACATGCTGCCACACTGAAGTTCCAAAGTACTCAGCCATCCTTTTGCTTCAGTAATGATGCAGCAAAGTTGATGCTTTACTCATAGAATGCAAACACAAATCTTTTGTTCTTTTTGCTGGTACTACAATAGATGGGGTGTGCAGAGTCATTAGGGAGCAAAGTACACTCCAGTCGGGGGGTAGTTGAGAGTATATTCGAGAGCCACACTGCCAGAATAAATCCAGAAGGCTGGAGGTACCACCCTGCATATCCGCATTGTATCTAGTTGAGCCACAATTGACATTTTGCCCCACTTTAACAATCCCATCTCCCAAAAAGCAAAGTGAGAATTTCATTAGTTTTACAGTTAGCTTAGGATGTCATTTGGTTCCAGTCCATGTATATCTCTGTATATTTTCATCCCATACTTGCTGACATAATCCTTTTACATCATCAAATCTCAAAGGACTATTTGTTTCTGTCCCTTTCCATAAAGATATGGCTCTACATGTGTACCTAGCTCCAGTAAACCACTTATTATTGGCAAATACTGATGCTTCAATACATAATACTGGCCTGGCCGCACAATCTGGGGGCAGTGGTTTGGCAGAATAATTACTACAGGTGGATGATGGATTAGATCTCCTTAGAATACTTCGTTCCAATACCTCTTCTTCCCAATTTACATAACTATAATTCTGCCCTGCTCCCTTCTCTCTGGATATGTCTTTCAGAGTCAGAATTTGTAAAATTTCAGGGGTTGTATCAAATCTAGTTGTATTAACTCGGGCGGTCACAGGACTAACATGAGTTGGCTGTAATTGCGCTTTTATCCTACACAAGAAAAGATGCAATAAACAGTTCATTATAGGCACTTCTTAAGGATAGACTAAAGGTATTTCTATGGCATGGGGAATAAGAGAACATATATAACAACTCACTTTTGTGTATTCGTACCTATTTTATGCATATCTTTATACCACATATTATCAAGTAAAGAATAAGCAAAGGATGTACATCCGTTTAATTAAAAACAGCTCTGCGAAAGCGTAATATTTCTTCCCTAAGGGTGGAGTCTTTTGCATCTACATAATACAATGGCAAATTATCAGAGTAATAATCATAACCACTGAACTCATTATTATGGTACAAAAAGTCTCTTCATTGTGTTATTTACTCTTGCATTCTCTCCTCTCTGCAGGAGTGAGGCTGAAAATGGAATTAGGTCCATTACCTGTACCCAATTCCACATCCCCTCCACTTTTACTGCTATTAACGAGCTCTGTGTTACTTGATAGGGGCCTAGAAACTTGGGGTCCTTCTATATCCTCACAAAGTTTCGCACGAAGAACCAGGAGCCGATGCTTATTGCTGAAGACAAAGGCAGAGGTGGTGCAGAAAGGTCGGCCTGTTGCAGCTGAACCTGTTTAGAATAAACCTGTTCAGCTTTTGTTAAGGCAAACGTATATGCATTCAGTTCTTGCCAAACATTTTCTGATGCAGGCTTAGTATCAGAGTGAATAATTAGATTTTGTTTAAAGGAAAAATTAGAATGCCTACCTGTTACAACTTGGTGAGGGGTCAAATGATGATCCTTTAAAGGGGCATTTCTCAACGCATACAGAGTGAGGGGAAGGCAGTAAAGCCAATTCTTTTTCAGGTCTCACAAATCTTTTACACTTTACTGTTTAATAAGCCATTCATCCTCTCAACAATTCCATTACTCTCTGGGTGAGAAATTGAGGTAAAGTGATGTTCCACTCTTAGTAGTTTAGTAAATTGCAGAAATACTGTGTTAGCGAAGTTGTCACAGGGCGGGCGTCCCAGGGGACAATCAGAGACAATGGTACGATGCCCCAACCAACAAAATTCTTGTTTTTCAGCAACCAGATGACTGGATGTGTCATTCCTCCCCCACGGACGATAATTCAGCACAAGGGCTCTGTTCCTTTAACTGGAACAAGGATTCGGACGCCCCCGCCCCCAATTCTGATGCGGCGTGGGACAGACTAATAAGAGGCGACGAGACCCGGAAGGGGGTCTGTTTCACCACCGCAGGACGGGACGCGAGGGAGAACCGAGGAGAGTGAGGCGAACCGGTGAACGCGGAGCAAGAAGACGTCTGGCGAGTCGTAGCAGCAGCTGGAGGCGCCGGAAGGTTCGAGAGAGCACCGGAGACGCCAGGAGGCCACCAGGCCCATGTATTGCCCCACCACGCGTGGCTCTCACAGGTACGAGGACGGTTTGCAGGCTGGGTAGGGAGGCGGGAGAGACCCAATGGTTAAGGGTACCGACCCCAACCAGACCCCTCCGTAGGTGTGTTCCCCTCCCTGCACCATCACCCCTTTTCCTAGACGTGCGGCACTCGTTTGTCAGGTGTCCCCTCACTACCCATTCCCTCCTTTGCACGGAAGAACATGGGACACTCACACCTTTGTCCTCATTTTTTTTGTTGGTTATCCCGCACGAGTGCTGCCTCCAGACCTACAGAAGACGGAGTCCTTAGAGAAGAGAAGACAGTTTCCCTGAAGGCATAGTCAAGATAACAGACAGACTGGGAATACAGAACAAACCTCTAACATCCTGACTGTGTACTTAACTCTGGCTTCCAGGAGGAGACGTGTGTTACATACAATAAAACCATATCTGCATTATCCTGGTGTCCTGCCCCTTCCTTCGAACCCGCTACAACTGGTGTCAGAAGTGGGATTTGAAGATACCATCTGCACTACTGAGATGGATGCCTTAATTCAACATCTAATCAAGGGACAGGAGAAACTTAGCTGGGCTGTAGAAAGGCAAATTAAATCAGCCCAGGCAGACCGGGACGTATTCAAAGATACCATGGTAGGTCAGATGGATGGCCTGCAAAAGATGATCACCGAACGGCCCACAGCTCAGTTACCTAAACCCCGGAGTACACCCCATGCCCCCTCCAGGATTTCCCTACAAAAACATATCACCGGTGAGGATCCAGATGCGTTTCTATTAAACTTCGAACGCGCAGCCAGGGCTTGTGGTTGGCCCATGGAGAAATGGCCATTCTTCTTGGCTCCTCTTTTGACAGGAGAGGCCCAGGCCGCATACCAGGGGATGCCCCTTATGAAGACATAAAAGCGATTATACTCGACCACCTGGGCCTAGACGCGGAGGCATACAGAGTGCGTTTTCGCAAAGAAAAGGGCGTGCCAGGGGAAAACCCCAAAACTCTGTTTTTCAGCCTCAAAATGGCAGCCGACAAATGGTTGACTCCGGCAGTAAGCTCCAAGGAAGAAATCATGGATAAGATTTACTTGGAGCAGTACCTGGATCCACTTCCCTTTCATACTCAGAAATGGTTACGCCTCCATATAGGCACCTGACCACCGCCCAGGCGGATGTATGATAGTACATCGCACACCGTTTCAACGCGTGCTTTTACCACGCACTTCCCACATCGCAAAGACTGTTACATCGCAAGTTTTGCCAACGCACGGCGTTTCAACGCCAATGCCGTTTACCCTATTGCGAAATCCATTAGATCGCACATTAAAAAAATCGCACGCCATTACAACGTCTATTTTTTTCTCTATGGTTCTCTTAAACTCCCTGTAATGCGGCTACAGCGAAACCAGGTCTTTGTTTGTGGCGGGGTCGTATTCTACGCCTGTTAAGTACCAAGTGCTGAGCTGCCTTATAACATCTTTTTGTCATAAATAAGCATACATTTTGTAAATCTGGCTTGCACGCTTGTGTTGTTTGAATTCAGGCCCTTTTTAACAGCTTGTCCGCACATGCGTGCTGATAATTGATTATACAGCTGACGTCATGCACTTAATAATGCTGGCAATATGCCTAGACTTGGAGTAACGCTTCTTTGTCTGCGACACAGAGTCTGCAAGTTTCATTGCTGTCAGTTTTGTGCCATGGTCTGAGGCTGGCCAATGTTGAGTGTGTGCCAAATTTGTGTAGTAGAAATGTGCTCTTTAAGGTTTTAAAAAAGCTCGGCTGCACCTCCAACCCCCCCCCCCCCCTTCCGGGGGGCCGGCCAAGCACTTTTCTAGGGCCGCTTTGGTTTCCTAGTCCAGCGGACATTTGATAATGTGTGGAATGCTGTCCTCAGTGACAGTGCGTTGTATATCATTAATTACATTGTTAGTATGAATGTTAAAACAAATAAAAGTTGCCCTGAAGGAGCCACACTTCTGCTACGCTTATGAACAACATTTCCAAATGAGTAGGTGGTGTTGCGGCCTTTTTCTCATAAAATAAACCATAGTGAGATGCATGTCGTATTACATGTCTAAAATATATTAGTCACACATGTGTTTTCTCTAGGGCGCCTACTTTATGTATCCTGCACTATAAAGAGTACATACAGTAGCCTAAACGCCGAGTGAACATTTTATGCCCCTATTAGCACCCTCATGAAAAGGCTTTTAAAATGATTTCAGAGAATCAATGTCCCTCAAAATTGCTTTGAATTATGCCCTTTCTATCTTAACAAGCAAAAGGAAAACCAGATACCGATTTTTTACTTATGGTTGCATTTAAATTAAATTATATGCACAATATCAATGTGAGACGGTTGTTTAAATGATGGAAATTATGAATAATCCACTAAGTGTAGCCCTGCAACTAATTCAACTCGCGGAATTCTTGAGGCGATTTTTTATCCATTACAGAAGAGATACGGGTGTTCCATATTAACCTCTTGAGTTTGTCACACTAAAGGTCTTTGTAGTTATCCGGAGAACAATTATTTGGGGCAAATTACGATACTCTGGCCAATAGTCTGCACTGTAGCTAGCAATATATTTGAATAAAGCGAGGTTCGATATTGTATAATCAGTGATTGTATTTATAGTTGAAAGTACGCATGCCGTCTGAAACGTCACAGTACGTCACATCAGCAAATGTCACAGCTGTGTACATATGTCACGCTGCGATGCAAGGGCAACCGCTGTGTGTGATAAATAAGGGCTTGTGATAAATAAGGGCTTGGGTTGTTAAGCCTTACTCTGTAAGGGTTCCAAGCAAAAGGAAAACCAGATACCGATTTTTTACTTAAGGTTGCATTTAAATTAAATTATTTGCATAATATCAATGTGAGACGGTTGTTAAAATGATGGAAATGATGAATAATCCACTAAGTGTAGCCCTGCAACTAATTCAACTCGCGGAATTCTTGAGGCGATTGTTTATCCAAGTATCTTTATAAACTGCTATCCTCCTTGCGTTAACTGTGATGGGATATGACACCAGTAGTAGATTGACAAGCTGCTCCCATACTGTGATGCAGCTACTCTTTGTGTGATTGCAATCTTCTGGCAATTTACCACATCGTACCATTACAGAAGAGATACGGGTGTTCCATATTAACCTCTTAGGTTATCCGAGTGGGCATCTTCCATCGGTGAGTTTGTCACACTAATTGTCTTTGTAGTTATCCGGAGAACAATTATTTGGGGCAAATTACCATACTCTGGCCGATAGTCTGCACTGTAGCTAGCAATATATTTGAATAAAGCGAGGTTCTATATTGTATAATCAGTGATTGTATTTATAGTTGAAAGTACGCATGCCGTCTGAAACGTCACAGTACGTCACATCAGCAAACGTCACAGCTGTGTACATATGTCACGCTGCGATGCAAGGGCAACCGCTGTGTGTGATAAATAAGGGCTTGTGATAAATAGTACGATGCAAGGGCTTGCGTTGCTGTGTCTTACGATGTAAAAGTTCCTGCGAAATAAATATTGCGTTGTGATGTCCCCGCGAAGTAGGCACATCATTGTAATGGGTGTTTGCCGCCCAGGCTATTGAGATGGCTACTTCTCTTTTACAGGGCCCAACCCCGACCTTTCCCATGGGACACTGAGAAAACCACCCACATGATAACAGGGAAAAATTAAAGAAAATACCGCCCTAACCCAGAAACCATAAACCTGAGCTACCGAGTGTTAAGGGACCTCAGTGCTTCGACTGTGGGGACTGGGGCCACATCGCCCGCCTCTGTCCCAGGAAAAAAACAATGGAGGAGCCCATGGAAGTGGGTTATATGCCGAAGTCCATTTTGTACACCGCAAAACTGGGGGCGCATTCCATGTAAGTGCACGGGTGAATGGGAGAATAGTCAGAGCCCTGCTAGACTCCGGATGTAGGCAGTCCGTCATACAGGGAGTCCTGATATCACCTAGCCAGTTACTGCCAGACACTAACGTACACATTAGATGTGTGCATGGGGATGTCAAACCCTACCCTCTTGCGGTAGTGAGTCTCACGATGACTAACAGGTTTTCTTTTCAGGTTAAAGTGGGGGTATTGGAGGGTCTCCCGGAGGAATTGATAATTGGTACTGACATCCCTGAGTTTTTAGAACTGTTTCATCAAGCTACTCTCACTCACAATACAAAAACTGACCCAGATAGAAAGACGGATAGTTCGATTCCGGCTCTTACAACCCCAGAACCGTGGTTACGGGACCAGAGTTTCAAGTTCGCCCAGGCCAACGATGTTTACCTTGTTTAATGCTTGGGAGCATGCCCATGCCACCCAAGACCATGACCCTCCCGTGTTCCCCAGATTCCTCATTAAAGAAGGGCTATTATACAGACAGGCTGGGCTCAACGAACCACAACAGCTACTAGTCCCCCTCTCTTTCCGAGAACAGGTACTCTTCTTTTCCCATTCCCACCTCACCTCAGGGCATACAGGAGCTGTGAAAAAAACACCCAAAATGTGACAAGGCATCTTTTTTGGCCAGGGATTTATCGGGATGTAAAAACCTATTGCCAGTCCTGCGAGGTTTGCCAGAAAAGAAATACAGACTGGCCCCCAGCAGCCCCCTTACAACCTCTTCCGATAGTTGGTACTCCATTTGAGCGCATAGGGATGGACCTGATTGGACCTCTAGCCCGTACAAAAAAGGGAAACCTCTATGCCCTAGTAATAGTGGACTATGCTACCCAGTACCCAGAGGCCTTTCCCCTAAGGACTGCCACAACTCGTAACATATCTGAGAAGCTGCTGGAAGTGTTCTCCCGAGTTGGCTTTCCCAAAGAAATTCTGACACATCAGGGTACCCCGCTCGTGTCACGTTTGATGAAGGAAGTATGCAAAATCCTCGACTTGCGACACATTAAGACCTCAGTCTACCACCCTAAAATGGACGGACTGGTTAAACGATATAACGGTACCCTAAAGACAACATTGAAGAAAATGCTAACCGTCAACGGGAAAGAATGGGACCAGATACTGCCCCTCGCCCTCTATGTGATCTGGGGGCAAGTACAGAGCAGTCTAGGGTGCTCCGCGATCAAGATGCTTTATGGTCGACAGCCGCGAAGTCTTCTTGAAATAACCAAAGAGGCCTGGGAAAAAGAAGAGGCCAGAGAGACCAGAGACATGCTCCAATACACCCAAGCCCTCAAAGCAAAAATACAGAGGCTTAGAGATTTGGCCTACTCCAACCTGGAGAAGAAGCAAGAAAAACAGAAGAACTTCTATGATAAGGGAAAGAAATGGCGGAGGCTGAATCCAAATGACTGGGTGTTGGTGTTATTACCCTCCTCATCAAAGAAATTCCAAGCAGAGTGGATAGGACCATATAAAATAGTCGACACTATCGGAAAAACCACATATAAAGTGCAAATAACACCCAGTCATACCCAGCTCTTCCATATAAATCTCAAAAAGTGGCTGGGCCCACAACCCAAAACTGCTCATCTGACGTTACCCACCCTTTCGTCAGAGGCCAGCATGGTAGAACACTTAGTGATCAACGAAGAGCTCGGAATTGACGAAAAAACATCTTTGGAACAGACGTTGGCACCATTTGCCTCCATCATTTCAGACAATCCCGGGAGGAAATCCCTGGCAAAACATAAAATCGATACTCGAACGGGAAGATCATTAAACAACGACCATATAGAATAACTGCCACCAGAAGAGCTGCCATACAAAAATAGGTAATCCGACCCTCAAGAAGCAAATGGTCATCCCCTATTGTGATGGTGCCTAAGCCCGATGTAAGTATATGATTATGCATGGACTTTAGGGCTCTCAACGAGATCTCATCTTTTGATGCCTTTCCTATCCCGCGCATCGACGAGTTAATAGAAAAGTTGGTGATGCCAGGTACATCACCACCTTGGACTTAACCAAAGGCTATTGGCAAGTGCCATTAAGAGAGGAGGATAGGAAAAAGACGGCCTTCACGACTCCCGACGGGCTATATGAGTTCAGGGTGCTTCCTTTCGGTTTGCACGGAGCTCCCGCGACCTTCCAGTGGCTGATGAACACTGTCCTCCAGGAGTACCAATCCTTTTCATCAGCATATCTCAACGACATTGTCGTTTTCAGTCCCGACTGGAAGACGCACCTGAAGCACCTCCAGACTATTTTGTTTGCATTGAAAAGAGCAGGACTACACGTTAATGCCAAGAAGTCCCGAGAAGGGTACCAAAAGGTAAAATACTTAAGATACCTTCTGGGTCTTGGGGTGATCGCACCACAGGTCGAGAAAGTCAGAGCCATTACTGAATCCCCCTTCCCCACCACCAAATGGGAAATGAGAGCCTTCCTTGGGTTCATAGGATACTATAGGCGTTTTATTCCCCAGTTTTCAGAGATCGCCACCTGTCAGGACTCACAGGAGGTTTCCTCCTTTTAACGCAACGCTGGCTACCATCTCCCCCCTACTAAATTATCAAAGGTCAGTTCATCCCTCAAGCTGGAGTGCTTGTTGGCACCGATGGAACTCCAAGATGGCTGCCAACATGCACATACTGCAACATCACACTGCTGTTAGCAGTCTAGTCTTTTAGGCTTCAGAACACCTGGTGAAGTGTGCTTCAACATTCCACTGCGCACTTCACTGAAGAAATAATTGGAAGAGCACCTGTTTTCCCCAGCGTCGTGGAAGTCAGTCAGGGTAGTTGTGATAAAATCGGGGTTAGCTTCGTTGGAACTACATTCCCTCACTAATCAGGTTAGTGTTAAACTATTTAGCTAAAATAAAACATTCTGTGGGAAAAGGTTATCGTGTCAGAGGTAAATCTCTATTTAAAAAGGAAACAAAGTCAGAATATATTTTCTTTCCTTGGAAAAACTGGAACTACCTTTCAGTAATTGCTTTCCTTATTCAGCTGTTCCAGAATCTGTCAGACCCGGACATGACCTTTCAACACACTGTGTCTTCTTTGACTGAAACTTGTTCACTCTTCAGAGAGGTGAAAGTCAGGGTCAAAAGCCTGGTTGTTCACTCTTCAGAGAATTAATTAAAAGGTGAAAGTCAGGGTCAAAAGCCCGGCATATTTCTTTCTCATGCCAGTGTAATAATAATAGTTTATTGCACAGTTAATTAAAACTTACAATTTCAGATACACAGCTTTTAAAAGAGATACATATCAAAGGTAAAAACAATTTAATTATCAGAAATTAAAATTGTGGGATTCATATTAATGGTTTGCATTTTTTTTTTTTTTTGTTTTATTGTTCGTGAGCCCATAAGATATGTTCGGGGGCGCTATTTGGCTTTTACTCAGTTTTCTCGTTTTGTTTCTGCTTGATTCTCTCCGCCACTGCGTCGAAATATTTTGTAAATCTGCAGTTTAATTGAGTCTCCTGCGGGTTAAAGCATAGTTTGACTGCATGCCTACAGGTTCTAATGCCCTTCTGATTCCATATTACGCGTAATAGGGATCTCCTTTTGTCCATTAAGTTTGGGCAGATACATACTATGTGGACTAGGTCTTCAAGTCCTGTGTTGCAGAGACGGCAAGTTTTATCTTCCTGAGTCCGTTTCCATGGGGCCAGGTGGGGGAGAATTGGTAGTATACCGAGTCGCAGTTTTAAAAATTTCTCTTTGATCTTCTGTGTGAATCCTTGATCCATATACGCTTGAATCTTTAATGATTTGTAGTCGCTTAGGACTGTCCATCCATGTGCTCTTTTTGCTAAAGTTTCTTTATCCTCTAATAGTGATGTTGTTTTTGTCGTCTTTGTTACTAGTTTTTTAAAACGTCTATGGTCTACAGGGGTGTTCCAGAGGTCAGTCAGTTCAAGTACTTCTAATGATTCCATCAGGTATTTCCTTGCGTTTGACCGTTCTCGACGTTGCAGCTCAATCCAGAGATAGGCATTTAAAGTGCCTTGCTCGGCGTTTCTAATCTTATGCCAGCATTTTATGAAGCTACCCCTTCTTTCTACTGTCTGTTTTTGAACCCCGAACTCTAATCGAATTTGGGCAGGAGATACATAGTTAGGTAATCGAAAGATGGTCCTGTAAGTTTTACTAATCACATTATCAAGGGTAAGAGCATCTTTTCCGAGCGTTGATTCGCTCCCGTATGTTAGCGTCGGTTGAAGGCGAGCTCTCAATACTTGTAAGAGCGGATCAAGCGTATAGTCTGGCAATATTTTCTTCAAGGGGATCATCGCGAGACGACTCATGGAGCCTTTCCGTTGTAGCATCCCTAATTGCGGTTTAAATGAGCCTCTGCTATCTACTAGGACTCCCAGATATTTATAGCACGTTACATGGTCCAATTTGTGTCCGTCCAGGTACCAGCAGTTTTTTCTGGCCTTCTTGTAGTTTACGGCCATTGTTTTTGTTTTCTTTAGATTGATTTTTAATCCGTTACGCTGTGAAAATGTGCTGGTGGTGTTTAGAAGGTGCTGGAGGCCAATTGGAGTTCGACTTATTAGAACCAGGTCATCGGCGTAAAGGAGATTGGACAGAGTGATGTCCCCCAGCCGTGGGGCAGGTGATTTGATGTTGTCCAATTCCCCTGGTAGGTCTGCCAGGAAGAGGTTAAACAAAGTGGGGGCTAGGACGCACCCTTGCTTAAGTCCTTTAGAGGTGTCGATGCGCCTGGAGAGGTACGTCCCATCTCCCAGTTTGATCTTAACCCAGGTGTTGGTGTGAAGTAAGATTAGCTGCTTCAAGAGGGTTTGCCTTATCCCCAATTTGTCAAGTTTTTGCCAGAGTTTGCCCCGATCCACATGGTCGAAAGCTGAGCTGTAATCAATGAAACATAGAAACAGCGAGTTCTTTCCTACTTTGGCCGCGTCTATCAGCAGAGTCAGTGCCATGATATTGGTGGTAGTTCCTTGTCCATTGCAGAACCCTGTTTGATTAGCCGGAATTATGTGCTTTGATGCTGCCCAGGAAGTCAATTCATCCAGTAGGATGCCAGCATAATACTTTGCTTCTAAATCAAGTAGAGCGATCAAGCGATAATTGCAGGGATTGCTCCTGTCTCCTTGCTTATAAATTGGGCTTATTATTGATCCTTGCCAGGATTCCGGGCAGGTTTCTTGTTCTTGTATGCCCACGAAGAGCGGTACTAATGCGTTGCTCCAGAATTCAATGTCCTGTTTGAATATCATCGGTGGTATCCCATTTGGGCCTGGAGCTCCTTCCGTTTTTCCCTTTTTTATTTGAGTTTTTATCTGGTCCGCTGTTATGTTGATTTTATTCTCTGTATAGCTTGGTAATATGCTGTTGTTCTGGGTCCCGTCAGTCTTATTTTGATCGTATTTTCCCGTTGTGATTTCCTTGGGGTATCTGAACCCTTTTTCATTCTTTCCTGTTTCGTTGTCCTTCTGAGTATTATCTGTTTCTAGTGTTATCAGAGATGTGGGGATATCATTGGTATCGTTAAAATGGTTGTGAAGATAGTCGGCCCAAGTTACCTCTGAAATGTAGGAATTTATTCCTTGGTGGCCTGGCCGTTGCAGGCTGTGGATTGTTTGCCAAAATTTAGCACTGTTTTTTAGTTTCGAATCGTGCTTTATTTTTGCCCAGAGGTCGTCGTTCGCCTGTCTTTTGATTTCCCAGGTTGTCTTTCTTAGGCTTGCTTTTAAACTGCGTAGAACATCTTGTAAAGGCCCTTTTTTAGGCTGTGCACGGATTTGGTTTAAGGTTTGCTTTATGTTCCGTTTAATACTTTTTATTTCCAGCTTGTTTGCCTTGCTTAATCCAGTCTTAGGGATTTTATTATTCGCTTGCCTTGGTTTGGTTGCGTATTTGGTTCCCAGAGTCTTTGTGTACCACTCCCAGGCCTCTATAGGGTTTACACCCGAGTTGCCCTGGTGAAAAAGCTCCTTCGCGTTTGAGGACAGTTCTTCGATGTTATTTTGTTTATGTCTTATGCGTTTGAAATTTGATGTGTATTCAGATCTAGCGCATACCCTGACCTCCATTGGGTTTTCTCTGATTGTCCTTAGAACGATTTCTTGTGGTAAATGGTCGCTTTGATCACTAACACCCAGCTTAAATGATTTAATTGTGTTAAAGAGAGGGAGAGTTACAAATGCGTAATCTAGGTAGGAAGAAGTTGCTGTCGAGTGGTAGGTAGGTACTGGAGGAGTATCTTCTTTGTACCGGCCATTCAGGGCCCTTAGGTTTAATTGCTCTAAATCTTTTAGTAGCTGGTTCGCGCAGTTAGTTTGTTTAATTGGAGGTGGTTGTACTTGGGTTGGTATTCCCCAGGCTCTATTAAGATCATGTGCCAAATCATCGTCCATCGCGGTTCCAAAAAGGAAGAGGTTAAAATCTCCTGCGAGGATTAAGTTTTCAGCTTCCCCCTCATCCGTAATTCTTGCTGTCTCATTGGCCAGCTCTCTTGCACCTTTCCGTCTGTGCTTCGGGTGTATATAAGAGTTAACTATTATCAAGCGATGATCCGGCTTTCTGGTGTTGATTGTTATCTCGGTCGCTTGTATGACGTTAGGTGCTATGGTTCTAATCTTTATTTCCTTCATTGATCGTACTGTGAGGATTGAGGCAAAGACCATTAATCCGCCTGAGCTGTGACCAAAGGGTGATGTCCTGGTAGCAGGGACGATTTGCGTCATATAGCCTTCAAGGGATGTCTCAGCTTCTTCCCAGGTTTCTTGAAGTAATATCAAGTCGAATGTCCTTAGGTATTCTAGCGTTTCGTGTTCATTTAATTTATCGGTCAGGCCGTTGATATTCCAAATGCATACTCTGAAATTATTCGAAGTTGTATGTGATGAGGGCTGCATAGAGGATCCTTGTCAATGCCCGTCTCTATTTATTATTGTTCGCTGTATTATATTCGGATTGGAAGCTGTAAATTGCGTATTTACCGTAGAAATGTGTAGGGACCTTCCTTGACGGCCTGGTGACTGGCTGAGGGCTCCTTTTAGGATTGATGTAGCTTTGGGCGAGTATTCTTTGCCACTCTCCTTTAGGAACGGTGTTGGGTAGGCAGGCCTTCTACCAGGTTCCAGCCTTATTCCCCATTGAGCGAATGTATTGAATTCTCCTAAGATCCGGTCAACCAGGTCGTTTGACACCCATGTTGTCTTTGTCGTTTCTGGGTGGAACTGGTCGTGTGCAGGTTGGAATTCGATTTGAAGTAAATCGGTTGTGGTAATACCTTCCAGACCTTTGATTGATGTAATTAGTTTAATTATGTTTCCTCTATTCAAGGTGTCCATTCTGCCCCTGGATTTGTACTCCGGTACGAATATCAATATATCTGTCTTGTTTTTTGAGGTGGCTCTGGTTGCTCGGGCTGCGATTAGTCCAGGGTGGCTAGCCCCGGTGAGGAGTAGGTCATTGGTTTTATCAGTTATAGCTGAAGTTGCCCGTGTTGTAAATTGTTCCAATTCCTGTTCCGGGGCCGACTGTTTCGTATTTTGTGGCGTGGTCCTTGGCCAGCTATCAATGTGGCTCCTTGCTGTGCTGCATGGATTGGACATTGTTTCAAGTCTATCCTGCTGTTGTGAGCGTTGCTCCGTTAGGACGTCCTCGTGTACAGGGTGTTCTGTTACAGTCTCCAATGATTCTATTGGTTTCAGTGTTATAGGTTTGATGGGGGTCCTTGTGGTTAACAATTTTTTGGACAGGGGTAGTGTCTGCTTAGCCTGGTTTAATGGTCCCACCGTCTCTACTTGTACCACTTGGCAGTGGGTTTCAACTGGTTGCCTCTCCTGTTCGTCGGCCATAGTTGTCGTTTTCCTGTTCCTGCCCTTCCTTTTTTGTTTCCGGCGAGTTCGTGAATTAGTAGGCACCTCTGTTGTGGCAGGTTCTTGATATGAGAGGTTTAGGAGTACGCTTTTTGGTGAATGTTTGTCAATGGAGGAACAGGTCTTCGTGTTTTGGAGTAACCTGTTCTCTGCTTTTTCTGGGGCTTCATGCAATTGGAGGTCCCTTGCAGCGATTCCCTCCTTGGCTGCATCTTTAAGGTCTAATGGTGCAGTAGGTTTTAGATTGACCAGAAGATTTTCTAGCATGGTTGGTAATGTTGATAGCTTGTTAATTATTGGGGAACAGTCGCATTCTGTTCTTGCTATGGCAGAAAGTTCTACTGCTTCCTGGCCCCTTTTTATCAAGCCATTTAAGTCGCCTAGTTTCTTCTCAATCCCTGAAGTAGATTCAGCTAGTGTTTGCAGTACCGTTAGCTGCATGTCTAGTTTCTCTGATTGGTATTGTAAGGCTGCTGCTGAGAGCTGTATTGTGTTTAATAAGTTTGCCCAGAAGGTAATGAAAGAGCTTTTGCTCTTACTCTCTGGGCTCTTGGTGCTTGAGGATATTGTAGGTTTTAGGTTGTATGCCGCCACTAGGTCTTACCATTCCTGTGTTGCAAGGAAGGACATGTCACTGTCTATAATGTGTGGATTCTCCTTTTGCCGGTTTATTTTTGGCGTACTGGGGCGGCCCATGTTGCTCTGCTCATTTGGGGCCATATGGAGGTCGTCTTGTGCGCTCTTCAGCATCGGTGAGAGGCTGCTATTTTGTCGAGATGTTGCTGTCCTATCGTCCTGCGCGTAACAAGGTTTTTGCCATAGCAGGCCTGTTTGTCGGTCTTCCCAGCCCTGTGGGTCGTGTTGTTCTAAAATGATGAAAGCATCTAATGCTCCGTCAATGCTTGACCCATTGAGTGTTGTGTCTTTGTCTGGGGAGCTTTCTTTTTTTGTCCTCCTGAGCTGAGTCTGTGTACCTTGAGGGTTTGTCAATTCAGTGTATGATTGATTATTAAGCTCCACTGGCAGATCTGCTAATCCATTTTCTTCGTTGTTAATTAATAGGCTGCTTTCGATTAGTGTCGTAGGGTTTTTGGCGGTGTGTATAACCGCTACTGTGACTTTTGGCGTTTTTTCTGAAGCCGGTATTTTTTGTTCGTATGTTGGTGGAAATTCTATCTTGCCAGGCTCCAATGGAGTTGGTAAACCTTCTGGGTTTCCGTTAATTGTAAAAATTGCTGTTTCTGGATGTTTTAAGAACGCAAATTTCGTATAAATTTTTGGTTGGTAAGAATGTGAGGTTTTCCTAGGTGTTTCTCCGTCGATGGTTATGAGGTCTCCGGTTCTTTCCCTTTTCGCTCCCTTTGTTGGATTGCTTGGTTTTGTTAAGATTCGTGGATTTATTGCGGTTTCTGGGTTGTTGTCTTTGATGGCGTCCGTGCCTGTGGGCCAAGGGCAGCCCATGTCTTGACCGATGTCGTTGATGGAGTTGATGTCGTTTGAGTTGTCCTTCTCCTTGATGGACCTTGTTTTGTAGAGGTCTCTATCTGTGATTGATAGGGACGCTCCTGCGTCGCTCGTGGCCCCTTTTTTTCATTTAGGTGCTGGTTTTGTAATGGGCCTTCTCACTTTTCCGGACCTCATGCTGACCCAGAAACAATTTTAACTGGATGACTAGATGGTTAGATGATTAATAGCTAGTAGCCGGTTGCTAATTGTTGATTATGACTCGCAGAGTGACGCAGTTTCGGTAAATGAGGGTAAGTGAGGAGGTTGGGGCCGCTGATGACTGCCGAGATCGAAACCGGATGAGGCAGAAGGAGTTAGCGGCTATCTCACCCTGCCTCCCAACTACAGACCCTCTGCTTACTCTGCTTGATCCTCTAAGCAAGAACTCTGAGTCTATCTGCTCCTCTGCTCGCTGCCCTCTGCCCTTCGCAAACAGCTAAGCAGACCACGGGGCGTGGGCTAGTTTAGTTCGAAGATCGACAGCTCCTGTGGTCAGTGTTTATGGGTCGAGGTGTAGCCTAGGCAGCCACTCACCGTTTTCACCTGCTGCTGCTGTACTGCTGCGGTTTCTCCTCTTCTGCTCTCTGCTCCGAGTCAGCGCGCCGCAGGACTCTCCGCTGATCCCACCACGGGAGCCGCCGGGTCCTGCCGAGTGCCAAGTGCTACTGTCAAGACCCTGGGTGCCACAGATGCCACGGATGCCTCGGGAGCTGCCTTGCGCCGGTTATCGTAGGTTATCGTAGGTTAGTGCAGCGGAGGAAAGGAGTGAAGCTACCAGACGGACGGGCAAGCGTCAAGCGAGCGTGATTGAGCGAGCAAGTGAGTGGAACTCTGCTAGCTCCGAGCTCCGAGCTCTGAGCTCCGAGCTCCGTGCTCTATCCCCCGGGCTTCACGGCTTCACGGCTTCCGCTTCTTGCGGGCTTCGTGGACTCTCGTGAACAAGCTCCTCCTCCTCAATGTAAGTGACAGACCAGGTGAAGACCAGTCAAGCAAGCCTCCTCCGGCCGCAGGCTCGCTGTGAAACTCACGCTGTAAAGATACAGCTAATTCCCTGCACCCACGCCCACGGCCAGCACAGCCAGCAACAATGCTTTTGCGGGGGCCATAGGGATCAGAAAAGCAGAATCTTAGTGAAGCCGCAGGTAGATCAAAGCCTCGCGACCCTGCTGTTTCCGCAGCTCCTACAGCGGCTCTTCCAGCTTCCAGCTCCTGCAGCCCCTCCTTCCTTCCTGCGTGCGTCTGACGTTCAGCGAGAACAGGAGAGATAGAGCGGTCTCCCCTGAAGTGAAGCATACCATGCCAGTGTTAGGTTTGAAGATAAATAAGTGAAGGCCCAGTTAAGAACTCCAGTAATGTTCTATGGCCAGAATAAATTAACTCTTCAGCAAACATTAAAACCAGGGCAGAATAAATTGTGCTTCCAGCAAACATTATAACTGAAGGCCTGAATAAAAGGAACGCTTCCTTTTAACATTTAACCTAAGTTCTGAAATGTTGTTTAAAAACTAATTAAAGACAGAAAACCAGTCATCCTACTTCAGAAACCCCAGTTCAAGGCCCACTCCAGTCTCTTAACAGTGAGTTAATAGAAAGAAAGAGAAACCCAAATAAGACGTAAATTAGGAATACAGAAATAAATACTTACCTTATCTTTCTTACATTAAGGAATAGCAGGATCAAGTGCAGATTGTACCTGAGAATGAAAAGAAAAGAGATTTGAGTGAAGACTTCTCATACAACCAAGCAAACAATACATGAGAAGTAGAAGAGAAGTAAGCTTCAGTAAACATTCTGGTAAGATAAGTTATATATACACCATAGAAAAATCAGTAAGTTAAAAGGCACAGTAAATAAAGGTTTTTACATGTTAATGTTGCAGTCCTGTAAGAAGACTTAGCTGAACAGGCAGAATATTGGAGCAGTCTCTTCTCTGTCCCAACCCCTTTTCCCCCCTTAGAACTTACCTGCAATGGAATACTAAAAGACCTAGCAGGGTTGGTTCTGAGAAGGGTATTGGGATCTAGCGTCATTCTGCTCCTGTGTGGTTCAGACAGCAATAAGTATTTAGACCCTGACAGAGTGAAGTGCCCACGTTGATACAAGCACCTGAGCAGAATGGCAGAAGGACTTGATTTAAAAAATGTGGGCGATATTTTGAGTGATATACAAAGGGACTTGAGGGCAGTTAGACGGGAAAATAAAATACTAAGATAGGAGATAATTACCTTTAAAACGGGAACACCAGTTTTGGGATCTAGGCCAAGCACCACATCCTTTGAAACCCAGAGTCCTAACATCAGCACTTCATCCTTTGCCCCCACACAAGTAATCTACTCATTATCCCCAGTAATCTACTCATTATCCCCAGTAATTCCTCTTGTGCCCCCCAGAGCGATTCAATGGGGACCCGCAGAAAGCGCAATTATTTTTGACCCAATGCTCGCTGCATTTTATGTGCCGCCCAACGATCTTCCCCGATGCTCAATCCCAAGTGGCGTTTATCTTGTCCTACCTTAGTGGGGATGCCGCCTCATGGTCCATGCCATTAGTAACCAAGGATGACCCAATTTTGTACAGTTTAGATGACTTCAAGAAGGAATTTCTCCGATTTTTTGATCGGAGAACAGCATCTCAAGCTTCAGACAACGAACTGTTGGAGTTAAAGCAAGGAAACCGAGAACTCGTGTCTTACCTAGCCCAATTTAATAAACTAGTGGTTGGGACCATCTGGCCCGAGGATAAAAGAGCAGCAGTATTCTACAGAGGATTGCGAGAGGAACTGAAGGACGCTCTATCTCAAATACCTAATCGGCCCACCGATATCTCTGCCTTAATGGAATTAACCTTAGAGATAGATTATCGGCAAAGTGAGCGGAAAGGAGAACGGCGGAAGGAGTTTAGACCAAGTATTCCTCGTTTTGACCGTGTCAAAACAGAATCCACACGGACAGTAGAGAGTTCTTCGGGAATTGAACCCATGCAAATTGGTGTAGTCAGAGGTCCACTCTCTAAAGAAGAAAAAGAAAAGAGAAGGCTGAACAAACTGTGCCTATATTGTGGAGGAAGTGGACATTTTGTCAAGAACTGTTTAAGGAGACCAAAGCTGCCCGCAAAGGAGAAGGAAAACTAGAGGCACCACAGGTAAGCGGAGTTGGACCTGTGGATGCGAATGGAAAAACGACTCCAACAAATCACCAATTGGCAAATACACTACAAGCCTCCTCTCCCCATTTGGTTATGACTGTGACATTAAGGTTTAGAGGTATGGTTTTGACAGGAATAACCATCATGGTGGATTCAGGGGCAACAGATAATTTCTGCGACCACAAATTCACTAATCTGATTGGTTTACAAGCTATGGAAAAGTGAGAAGGTCAGAGCGGTGGATGGTACAGAATTAACTTCAGGGCCCATAACCAGCCATACAGAATTGGTACACATGACTACTGTCGAGGGACACCAAGAGACCTTGCAATTTAATTTAATAGACGCCCCCCAGTTTCAACTGATTCTAGGTTTACCATGGCTATCTGAGCACAACCCGTTAATTGATTGGGAAGCCCGAACTATTCAATTAAATTCAAAATACTGTACCAAAAATTGTTTCAATGATCAAACACATTTTTCTGTGCCCTGCGCAGCCACCCAGCTGTGTGAAGGTGGAAGTTCGGTATGTGTGATCCAAACTACTACGATACCAGAAGAATACCAAGACCTTGCAGATGTCTTTGATGAGATTAAAGCCAAGACGTTACCCCCCCCACAGGCCCTATGACTGCAAAATCGATTTAGAACCAGGGGCTAATCTACCATGCAGCACGGTTTACGCCTTAACGGAGAAGGAAAACATTCATTTGAAGGAATACCTAACTAAGAATCTGGAGAACGGATTTATTCGACCGTTGCAGTCCCCTGTCTCTTCCCCACTATTTTTTGTGCCAAAAAAAGACGGAGATCTCAGGACTTGTATTGACTTTAGAGCAATTAACAGGATAACTGTTAAGAATCGTTACCCGTTGCCTCTCATTTTGGTACTAATTGATCAAGTGAAGGAAGCAAAGATATACACTCGTCTAGACCTACGAGGAGCGTACCACTTGATTAGACTTCGGGAAGGTGACGAGTGGAAGACTGCGTTCAGGACCAAATTTGGCCTTTATGAGTATCTTGTGATGCCATACGGTCTCTGTAACGCACCCGCGGCCTTCCAGTACTTTATCAACGATGTCTTAAGTGAATTCATTGACCGATGTGCTATACTCTACATAGATGACATCCTGATTTATTCCAACACTGTTGAAGAACACCACAACCAGGTTAGAGCTGTTTTACAACGTCTACAAGAGAACTCTCTGTTCGTTAAATTGGAAAAATGCCTTTTCAACACAGATACCGTAGAATTCTTAGGTTTTGTGTTATCGCCTGCAGGAGTTCGAATGGATGAAAAAAAAGTGAAGGCGATAACAGATTGGAAATCTCCTACCTGTATCAAGGAGGTTCAAAGCTTTATCGGATTCTCTAATTTTTACAGACGATAATGGATTCTCCAATAAGATACTTCCGCTGACTCGCCTTCTGAAGAAGGGAGTTCCGTTTCACTGGTCCGAAGAAGCAGAAGAGGCTTTCCAGTTGATAAAGGACAGTTTCACCACAGCACCAGTGTTGATTCATGCAGATCCCTCTGAGCCTTTTTATCTGGAGACAGACGCATCGGACCTAGCCATCGGAGGGATACTTTCTCAGAGGCACAAGGACACGGGACAGTTACACCCAGTGGCATATCGGTCCCGCAAACTTAATCCTGCGGAATGCAACTACACTATTACAGAAAAAGAACTCCTGGCAATCAAGGATGCCTTCAAAGATTGGAGACATTATTTAATGGGGGTAAAACACACGGTAACAGTATTTACGGATAACAGCAACCTCAAATTTTTGCGATCTGCTCGAACTCTCACACCACGTCAGCTGCGTTGGTCTCTTTACTTTGCAGACTTTTACTTTGTCATCACCTTTCGTCCTGGATCAAAAAACGGAAAGGCTGACATCCTCTCAAGACTCGATACAGAAAATCAAACTTCAGCTATTGAAAATCAGCAAATCATACCTGATGGAAAATTCATTGGAACTATTTCCGTAGAACCTTTTGAACATCACGTTCGGAATTTGATGTCCGACCTTGAAATGGAGATCTGGGCCACGGAAGATCCACAACGTTTCATTCGCAATGGCCTCCCCTATTTCGGCACCACCTTATATTTACCCACCAAGGAGCTACAGCTGAAGGCGATGCAGGAATGTCACAACAACCCTCTGGCCGGGCACAAAGGTGTTGTGAAAACTGAAGAATTACTCAAACGTCGTTTCTGGTGGCCATATATGTGCAGAGACGTCCGTCAATATGTGTTAGGCTGTGAGATTTGTGCACGGGGAAAATCGGACAGGCAAGCTCCTAAAGGTCTCCTACAACCCATGCCTACTCTCCCATATCCTTGGCACACTGTCTCCTTAGATTTGATTGTTGATCTACCTTCTTCCCATGGGTATGATACCATTCTTGTGGTTGTCGACACCTTTAGTAAGATGGCACATTATATACCCTTCAAAGGTACACCCACTACTAAACAATTGTCCCAACTTTTCAATCAACATGTTATCCGCCTTCATGGAATCCCGAGGGTTCTCATTTCAGACAGGGGCTCTCAGTTCCTATCACGATTATGGAAGGCTTACATCAAGGGCCTTAATATTGACCATCGGTATTCCACCAGTTTTCACCCAGAAACTGATGGTCAAACTGAACGCATTAACCAAGACTTAGAACAACACCTCAGACTTGTTAGACGAGGAGGGTGACTGGCCTGACCATTTATGGACTGCGGAGTAAGCTCACAATAATGCTATAAATGTATCCACTGGCCACTCCCCTTTCTTTATAAACTCAGGCAGTCATCCCAATTCTCATGCTAATTTTGATGAAGTTAATGTCCCTGCTGTGTAAGATATCGCCGACAGTTAACTAAGATCCATCACTCAGTAACCTAGAATCTGTCAATCGCGAAGGATCGCTACAAACACTTCGCTGACCGAAAACGTAAAAAAGAACCTGAGCTTCATGTAGGAGTCTGGTTGAGTACAAAAAATCTCAGATTTAAAGGTCCCCGTAAATTTCAGCCTCGTTTATGGGTCCTTATCCAATTGAGAAAGTCATAAATCCAGTCACTTATCAACTATCTCTTCCTACACTACCAAAATTAATCCAGTCTTTCATGTTTCTCTCTTCAAACCAATTCAACCGGGGTTGCGCAGGACCTCCCCTCCTGATCCTCTGATTGTTAATGGTGAGGCAGAGTATGAAGTTCAACAAATTTTAGATTCAAAACTCATACGTAATGAACTTTTCTACCTCATTGATTGGCAGGGTTATGGACCTGATGAACGTTCCTGGGAAAAAAGTACTAATGTCCATGCCCCTCGATTAATTAGAGCTTTTCATGCACAATTCCCTGCTAAACCACGATTGGAGGAAACCCCGTTTGGAGGGGGTACTGTCAGGACTCATGGGAGGTTTCCTCCTTTTAACGAAACGCTGGCTACCATCTCCCCCCTACTAAATTATCAAAGGTCAGTTCATCCTTCAAGCTGGAGTGCTTGTTGGCACCGATTGAACTCCAAGATGGCTGCCAACATGCACATACTGCAACAGCACACTACTGTTAGTAGCCTAGTCTTTTAGGCTTCAGAACACCTGGTGAAGTGTGCTTCAACATTCCACTGCGCACTTCACTGAAGAAATAATTGTAAGAGCACCTGTTTTCCCCAGCGTCGTGGAAGTCAGTTAGGGTAGTTGCGATAAAATCGGGGTTAGCTTAGTCGGAACTACATTCCCTCACTAATCAGGTTAGTGTTAAACTATTTAGCTAAAATAAAACATTCTGTGAGAAAAGGTTATCGTGTCAGAGGTAAATATCTATTTAAAAAGGAAACAAAGTCAGAATATATTTCCCTTCGTTGGAAAAACTGGAACTACCTTTCAGTAATTGCTTTCCTTATTCAGCTGTTCCAGAATCTGTCAGACCCGGACATGACCGTGTCTTCTTTGACTGAAACTTGTTCACTCTTCAGAGAATTAATTAAAAGGTGAAAGTCAGGGTCAAAAGCCTGGCTGTTCACTCTTCAGAGAATTAATTAAAAGGTGAAAGTCAGGGTCAAAAGCCCTGCATATTTCTTTCTCATGCCAGTGTTAGGTTTGAAGATAAATAAGTGAAGGCCCAGTTAAGAACTCCAGTAATGTTCTATGGCCAGAATAAATTAACTCTTCAGCAAACATTAAAACCGGGGCAGAATACATTCTGCTTCCAGCAAACATTAAAACTGAAGGCCTGAATAAAAGGAACGCTTCCTTTTAACATTTAACCTAAGTTCTGAAGTATTGTTTAAAAACTAATTAAAGACAGAAAACCAGTCATCCTACTTCAGTAATCCCAGTTCAAGGCCCACTCCAGTCTCTTAACAGTGAGTTAATAGAAAGAAAGAGAAACCCAAATAAGACGTAAATTAGGAATACAGAAATAAATACTTACCTTATCTTTCTTACATTAAGGAATAACAGGATCAAGTGCAGATTGTACCTGAGAACGAAAAGAAAAGAGATTTGAGTGAAGACTTCTCATACAACCAAGCAAACAATACATGAGAAGTAGAAGAGAAGTAAGCTTCAGTAAACTTTCTGGTAAGATAAGTTATATATACACCATAGAAAAATCAGTAAGTTAAAAGGCACAGTAAATAAAGGTTTTTACATGTTAATGTTGCAGTCCTGTAAGAAGAAGAAGAAGAAGACGTAGCTGAACAGGCAGAATATTGGAGCAGTCTCTTCTCTGTCCCAACCCCTTTGCCCCCCTTAGAACTTACCTGCAATGGAATACTAAAAGACCTAGAAGGGTTGGCTCTGAGAAGGGTATTGGGATCTAGCGTCATTCTGCTCCTCTGTGGTTCAGACAGCAATAAGTATTTAGACCCTGACACCACCCCACTGACATATACCCTGAGAAAAGATCTGAGTTCTAGAGTCTTTCTTCACCCCACTGAAACGATGATAGAGGCATTCCATTCCCTAAAAAAGGCCCTCACGACTAGCCCTGTCTTAACCTCACCTGATTTTTCCAAATCCTTTCTTCTGCACACAGACGCCTCTAATAACGGGATAGGGGCTGTTCTCTCTCAACTATCTCCCGAGGGGATAGACTATCCCATCCTATACATCAGTAGAAAACTGTTACCTAGGGAGATGAAATATTCCACCATTGAGAGAGTTTCTGGCAGTTAAATGGGCAATAGATAAATTACGCTATCACTTAGAGGGTCATCCCTTCACCCTGTACACAGACCATGCTCCCCTAAAATGGATGAGTCGTAACATGGCAAACAACCCAAGGGTTCTCCGTTGGTTCCTATCTATACAACCCTTTACCTTCGTGGTGAAGCACAGGAAAGGGGTGGATAACGGTAGCGCGGATTACCTATCTAGAGTGTTCCCTCTCCCCGATCGAGAGAATCCAGGGAAGGAGGTGTGTCACAGGGCGGGCGTCCCAGGGGACAATCAGAGACAATGGTACGATGCCCCGACCGACAAAACTCTTGTTTTTCAGCAACCAGATGACTGGATGTGTCATTCCTCGCCCGCGGACAATAATTGAGCACAAGGGCTCTGTTCCGTTAACTGGAACAAGTATTCAGACGACCCCGCCCCCAATTCTGATGTGGCGTGGGACGGACTAATAAGAGGCGACGAGACCCGGAAGGGGGGGTGTTTCACCACCGCAGGACGGGACGCGAGGGAGAACCGAGGAGAGCAAGGCGAACCGGAGAACGCGGAACAAGAAGATATCTGGAGAGTCGTAGGAGCAGCTGGAGGCGTCGGAAGGTTCAAGAGAGCACCGGAGACGCCAGGAGGCCACCAGGACCACGTATCGCCCTGCCACGCTCCAGGAGGAGGACGGTTTGCAGGCTGGGTAGGGAGGCGGGTGAGACCCAACGGTTAAGGGTACCGGCCCCAACCAGACCCCTCCGTAGGTGTGTTCCTCCCTGAACCATCACCCCTAATCCTAGACATGCAGCACTCGTTTGGCAGGTGTCCCCTCACTACCCATTCCCTCCTTTGCACGGAAGAACACGGAACACTCACATCTTTGTCCTCATTTTTTTGGGCTATCCCGCATGAGTGCTACCTCCAGACCAACAGAAGACGGAGTCCTTAGAGAAGAGAAGACGGTTTCCCTTAAGGTATAGTCAAGATAACAGACCGACTGGGAATACAGAACAAACCTCTAACATCCTGACTGTGTACTTAACTCTGGCTTCAAGGAGGAGTCGTGTGTTACATACAATAAAACCTTGTCTGCATAATCCTGGTGTCCTGCCCCTTCCTTCGAACCCGCTACAGAAGTGTTCGCCATTATCGCTACATATTGCCGCTGGAACCCCCACCTCGGTATGACCTTTCTTACCAGGAATTTGGCTGTCTAGTCAGCATCACATCTGGAGCAGGGTTTCAAGTCAATCCATTGTGAAAAAGGACACACGTCTACTACTTGTACTTATATCCGTTACATTTTTGTAACATATCTACAAAGTCTATGTGTAACTCTATGAATGGACTTATTGGTCTTGGAATGGAGGATGAAGGCATTTTTGGATATCTCTTATTAGAGTGCTGATAAAATACATGACATGAAGCTAGGAATTCGTCTGCTAATGGTCCTAGATTAGTAATTAACCAGCTTTTATTTAATTCATCCATCATTACTCTTCTAGAACTCTGTGTTGGTAAATTAAGTTGTCGAAGGGCTGTTATAAGTAGGTACTGGGGCATTATAAATTTCCTTGAAGTTGCTGATCTATAAAGGAGATCTGGAAATCCAGTCACTCCTCCCCCTCGATTTCCAGAGATCTTTCTCATGCTGTGGTGCTGTGTTTTGAATATCTAATAATGCCCCTGTAGAAATATTCTCATAGTGTTTGATCTCAACTTCATCACCTGCATCTAAAGTATCTATACTGCATGTTTTCATTGCATATAATCTTTTTGTATGTGCCTGGCACTTAACCACTGCAATAAGGTCAGCTAAGAAAGGTTGGTGCGCTGCTGGTGTCCCATCAGATTTGAGAAATCCTCGTCATTCCCATCTCTTCAGTCATGAGTGAACTGTGGAAGCTATATACGCTGAATCAGTGTATATCATTACTGGCTGACCCTGACAAGCCAGTAGGGCCGTTATCAATGCTTTTACTCATCCTCTTGGGCTGAGTCTCGGGATGGCAAGGGTAAGAGGTGCAATGTGTGTAAGATTTAATCAGTAGATGTACCAATAGTCTCAAAAACAGCTGCGCCTGTATGCCTTTCGCCTGTCTCCTGGTCTATCCATGAAGAACGATCAATGAACAATTGTCGGCCATCAGACAAGGGTTCCTCATGTGCCAAGTGATCGTCCTCCCCCAATGTTACATCACAGTCATGATGAGTGGACTCTAGCGGGTGCACTAAAAAAGTTGCAGGATTGACTGAGTTTACTCGCTCAATACAGATAGAAGGATTTGACAGAATTACTTCATAACCTGTCCCTCTTTGAGTGGTCAGTGTACTTTTACTTTTCTGCAGCACAGCAAATGGAGAGTGCTCAACGTACAGCGTTAATGGGCATCCAGTCGTAATAGTACTCTCTTCTACAGCAAAAGCTGCTGCGGCAAGCGCTTACTCACAAGGAAAGTGAACTTTCATTAGTGGATCTAATAGTCCACTAAAATAGGTGATGGGTTTGTGATCAATCGGGTATTTTTTTTAGTAAGGACTGATATCATGGAATCCTCTGTGGCAGCGGAGAACTGAAAAAATCTCTTTGTATAGTATGGATTTACTAGCACTGGGACTGAAGCAATTGCTTCTTTCCTTATCTGAAATGTACTTACACTGAGATCGGTCAACTGTATGTCTGTGTTGTCAGTTTAAGCTTGATTCATTGCATATAATAGTGGTTGTATGATAGTAGCATAATCAAATACCCACTGAAGTACAAAATTACAAAGATCTAGAAATGTATGCATGTCTTTTACTTTCTTGGGCTGAGGTTGATTACGTATAGTTTTTATCCTAGAACCTACTATCTTTTTGCCTTTTACAGACAACACTTGGCCCAAATACAGCACTTCCTGTTGCACAAACTAAAAACTTTTCCTGTCCACTTTGTATACCTTAGTAGCAAATAGTGTTAAGAGGTTGACAGTCTCCAAAACACATTCATATTCTGCTTTACTACATATTAGTAAATCATCTACATATTACAAGATGCCGTAAATTACAATAATGACTCGTCAACTAGGTAGGTTTTCCTTAAGCTTTAATGTTGCTGGTAGCAGTAATGGCCACCTCTCAAGCTGGCCAGAACAACTGTCACTTCATGGAATACGCACTACCAAACAATGGACGGAATTTCAGGGGCACATGAAATTCTATAACAAGGTTACAGAGTCATTGAGAGAGACTCAATGCATATAACTGTATATAACACATGAAGAGAAACTAAATGCAAATAAACAGTATATAACACATCCCCTTTCCTTCTAAGGAAACAAAAACGTAAGAAAGGGAAAGCAAGAAAGAATAACAAAAAATTAAAACAATGGTGAAAATTTGCACTAAGCATATCAAATAACAGATTGTACATAATCCTTTAAAAAGATGGGTGGTCTGCATCCTCTAGCACATCTCACCGGTAATACCTTGAACACTTGAAGGTTCATTGAAGGAACACGTACAAGCAGAGGGACAGCGTTCCATAACAGTCCTGCTCTCTACATCAACACCTTGGATGTTAGAAGATACTAGATAGGGATTTACAAACTCACCATCGCTCATTAAGATAAAGCCACTTCATCATGTTCAATTCGACACTCACCTCCCTTCTGATACAAAGCCACTCTGTGACGGTTCGACCTCTCACCATTCTCAAACATTACATGAATGTCATATACTTGATTAATTTTGTATGGACCTCGAAATTTTGAAAAGCCTTTCACAAGCCTTCCAGCCTTGATCTTCATCCAGTCACCAACTTTCAAATTATGACTCACACCCTCGGTAAGAGCGACGCCACATTCTCTGGCAAGTTTTTTTTACGCCTAACCACCTCTTTAAGCCATGCTGGTACTCTCTGACTGGAAATTTAGCAAATCGTCTCTCAACACTCTATTCAACACAGATGGAGACTCACAATAGCCTTGTGAAAGGCAAGAGTAGATTAGTTGATCACCATCAAAGCTGAACACAGTCAAATAGTGTAACGCCCTGAACGTCTCAGGATCGTTTAACAGACACGACAATGAGGACGCAACCACTTGTGAAGGGTTAGTTCTTTTAATGAAGGCAAATAAAATACAAAGAACAAACAAAAGTTATAGTCACTGGAATCCTCCAGGCTAAGTACGTTACCAGCCCACAGCACGGATGGTCCTAACCGTCCTCTGCATATACGCCGATCCCGGCGTATGCCAACAGAGGGCAGAAATGAAATGGCCGACAATGCCAATCGGTAGGCTGTGAGGGGCACGAAGAGTGTTGGGGAGAATCGAGGAGTCAGGGAAACACCCAGCCGGGGTCTCTACCTGAAGGGAGCAGCCGCTCAACCTCTTCCTCAGACTGCACCGGGACTCGGAGTCACCTCCTGGTGATGCGTCACCGATTCCCCAATCACAAGCAAGAAGACTGAACCGAGAGCAGCCGCTCGATCGATCCTGTGGACTTCCGAGTCTGTAACGCGGCAAACACCTCCTGGTGTGCGTTACAGCTGGCAGTCCCTGTGTCTCTGGTCGGGCTGGGAGTTACGACTCCAACCAGCAAAAGCGCCACTGCGCTTGGACTCAGCCGAGTCAAAAAGCGAAGCTCAATGGTTGACCGGTAGAGCTTCCGGGTCCTTCACAGGTGACGATGGGGCAAGACACGGCCCAGGGAGTAACGACTCGACCTACCTCCGTTCTTGCCTTACTGGAGCACCACTCCGGAACACTGCTCTTCACGAAGCAGGTACGTCGGTGTAAACACAATATCCGACAGCCTTGTACCTCCCGGTTCCTCCCTTTATAGGGCGTGTTTTCCTTGAGTTATGTAACAGCTCTCCTGTTTACATAAGGGCGTGTTTCCCTTGAGTTATGTAACAGCTCTCCTGTTTACATAAGGGCGTGTTTCCCTTGAGTTATGTAACAGCTCTCCTGTTTACATAACCTCTCAACCGCTAAGCATCCTGGGAGATGTAGTCCGTTTTCGCTGGTTACCGTTTTCCTCCCCTCGTATGACAAGAATTCTTGACAGTACATCCTCCCTCTCAGCGGCTCCCCACGGGTCCAGCGCTGGCAGGAAAACGCCGATGGAACAAGGAGACCAAGCGCGGAGCATGAACCCCTTCAGCCGGTTCCCATGAATGCTCCTCCGGGCCATAGCCTTTCCACGCAACCAGGTACCACAGCTTCCCCCTGCGCCATTTGGACGCCCGTATGCCCGACACTTAATACTCCACCTCCGACTCCACGCATACCGGCCTGGGTGTCCCAGACGGCTTGGAGGGTGCTGGTTTGAGCAATGATACATGAAAGACAGGGTGTATCCGCAATGACTGGGGCAAGCACACCTTCACGTTCACGGGACCCATACACTTGGTAATTCGATAGGGGCCCATGTACTTGGGATGGAACACACTGTTCTTTCGAAACCTCATGTTTCTTGTGGATATCCAGACGTAGTCTCCAGTGCGGTACAGTGGCCCGGGCCTTCTCTTCCTGTCTGCCGCAGCCTTGTATCTTCTCTTGGCCTCTATTAGGACAGCCCTTGAGCGCATCAACGTGTCTTTTATGTGTGCCACCCTGTCCGCTGTGGCGGGAATCCTGTCCTCTCTGAACGGATGTAGAAATGGCAAGAACCTGGGATGTTGGCCATAGTTGCTATAGAACGGAGATGACTGTGTGGAGCTGTGAGTGGCGTTGTTATAGGCTATCTCTGCAACCCATAGCAAGTCGACCCATTCTTCCCTGCCCTGGTCCACAAAACATCGCAGATACTGTTTGAGCGTTTGGTTCAGGCGCTCGGTTTGGCCGTCCGTTTGAGGGTGGTAGCTGGTGGACAGGGCGGTCTTAACATGCAGCGCAGTGCACCAAGTCTTCCAGAATTGCGCAGTAAACTGTGACCCCCGGTCCGACACGATCACCCCAGGTAATCCATGCAGTCGTACCACATTCTTTAGGAGTAGTGACGCCAATTCCCCGGCCGTAGGGACTCTCTTGCAGGGGATGAAGTGCCCCATTTTCGTCAAGTAATCCACCACCACCAGTATTGCCGTCATCCCCTGGTCTACCGGTAGGCCCACCACGAAGTCCAGTGATATGCTATCCCATGGTCTATCCGGGGTCGGAAGTGGATGTAAGAGCCCTTGGGTTCGGCCATGGTCGGTCTTCATGGTAGCACACGTAGGACACTCCTGTCCCCACCTCCTGACATCCACTCTCATGGTTGGCCACCAGAAATGCCGTCCCATGCTAGCCACCGTTTTTTCAAAGCCCAAATGACCTGCGCATGGAGAGTCATGGCACCAGATGAATGCTTGTTTCCTTAGCCTAGGCGTGGGTATCAATAGGCACCTGCCCTTCAGGGGTATCCCGTCCTTCAGCTGCCATTCTCTGTGACTGAGGAGCCACCTCCGCCATGCGAATGACCTGATCCCTCTCTTTATTCCCCTCAGGAAAGTATCCGGTTGGATAACCCCCATTTCCATCCTCGGGGAAATGATGGAACGCTCGGTTGCAGGCAATGGTTCCTTAACTGCAGATTGACGGGACAGGGCGTCCGCCTTCCGGTTTTCCGTCCCCGGCCGATATGTGATGCGGAAGTTGAACCCCGCAAAGAAGATCATCCACCGCAGCTGCCTGGGAGAAAGGTGTCTAGTGGCCGTCATGAACTGTAGGTTCCGATGGTCCGTGTACACCGATACCACATGTCTTGCCCCCATCAACCAATGCCTCCATTCGGTGAAGGCGTCCTTGATTGCGAGAAGCTCCTTCTCCGCAATATGGTAGTTGCGTTCGGCGTCGTTGAGTTTGCGGGACATGTACGCAACGGGATGAAGCACCCCTGTGTCGTGGTTGCGTTGGGACAAGATAGCCCCCAGCGCCACATCCGACGCGTCCGCTTCCACCACGTAGGGGAGATCCGGATCGGGGTGAGCCAACACCGGCGCCTTACCAAAGGCGCTTTTCAGGGCCTCAAAGGCTTTGTTCGCTTCAGGGGACCAGACAAACTCCTTGGACTTCCTCAGTAGCTGTGTGATTGGGGCCACCACTCCTGAAAATCCATCTATAAACCGCCTGTAAAAGTTGGCGAAGCCAATGAAACTTTGGACGTCCTTCACGCTTTGGGGCACCGGCCATTCTTTCACCGCCTTGATCTTTCGTTCTGCCATCTCCTGTCCCTCTGGACTCAGCATCACTCCGAGGAATTCCACGGATGTGACGTGGAAGTCACACTTGCTGAGTTTACAAAACAGCATGTTTTCCCTCAGCTTTTGGAGCACAGCTTTGACGTGGTGTACGTGCTCCTCCACACTGGACGAATAGATGAGGATGTCGTCGATATATACGACCACGTAGATATCCAACTCCTCTCTGAATACCTCATTCAAAAAGTACTGAAAGGCTGCCGGGGCGTTGCACAGACCGAACGGCATGACGAGGTACTCAAAAAGGCCGAACCTGGTCTTAAAGGCGGTCTTCCACTCGTCTCCGTCCCTCATGCGCACCAGATGGTATGCCCCTTTCAAATCCAACTTGGTGTAGATACGAGCTTTCTTGACCTGTTCCAGAAGTACACTGATGAGAGGCAAGGGGTACCGATTTTTTATGGTAATCGCATTCAATGCCCTAAAGTCCACACAGGCTCTCAGCTCCCCATTAGCCTTCGGGATGAAGAAGAGTGGCGAGGCGGCCGGAGACTTGGACGGGCGGATGAATCCTAGCTTGAGGAGTTTATCCAGGTACCCCCGGAGATGCACGTTTTCAGGCTCCGTCAGGGCATACAGCCTGCCGCTGGGAACGCTGGCCCCTGGCACCAGGTCGATCTGGCAGTCAAACTGTCTATGTGGTGGTAGCACTTCCGCCTTCACCTCATCAAATACATCCTCAAAACTGTGATAAGCCTGGGGGAGAGCCACATCTTTTTCTGCCGCTGTAGCCACCGTCTGACTCCCGCTCTCATCTGCATCAAGGGATTCCGTTCTTATTCCACAATGCAGGATGCAATACGGTGACGTCATTTCGATGCGATGTGTTGGCCAATCCACAAAGGGGTTGTGTTTCTGTAGCCACGGCAATCCCAATATGACGCCATATTGGGGAGCTCGGATGATGTTAAAATCGATTTGTTCCAAATGGTTCCTCCCATATCTCATCGGAAGGACCCCCGTGTGCTGTCCGATGGGCCCCGTCACCAATCGCCTTCCGTCTACCGCATAGACGTCTTCGGGTACTGCTTTGGGAAGAAGCACTAGCCCTAGCCTGCATGCCTCGTTGTGGTCCATAAACATGCCAGTGGCCCCTGAATCCACCATGGCCACAACGGGTATCCACTGGTCATGCACTCCCACGTGCACCGTGATAAACAGGTGTCGTTGTCCCTTAGTGACCGAGTTGGAAAGTGAAGGGATGGATGAGTGACTCCGAGATGCCCCTTCTCTGGTCTTGGAGTCCTCTAGTTTTCCGCCGGTATGTCCACCACGGCTGTTACCGACCGGTTGGCCCGATAACGTGACGTCTTCGGTTTGGCAGGGCATTCACGTACGTAGTGGCCTTTTTTGCCACAATATAGGCACAATCCTTGTTTACGGCGTGACTCTTTCTCCGTGGCTGTGAGGCTCGCTCGTATTGCGCTGATGTCCATGGGTTCTCCCTTGGATGCGGTGGAAGTTTCAGGACTTCCCACCGTCACATAGGATGGAAGGGATTTTCCTTTTCTCCCATGATCCCCCTTTCTTTCACTTAGCCTATGTTCCAGCCGTAATACCAGGTTGATAAGGCCCTCACATGTCTTGGGTTGAGGGTCAATATGAGCCACGGCGTCCTTGAGCTCATCGCACAGCCCTTGATGGAAGAGCGCCGTCTGTTTAGCAACAGGCCACTTGGTTTCCGCAACCAGCCTTCGGAACGCGTTGAGATACTGCACCAGGTCGTTGGATCCCTGTCTCAACTCAAGCATTTCACGGTCCGCCGTGTACGAGTCAGCCCTTCTGTCGAATACCTTCAGGAATTCCTCGCGAAAAGCACCCCAATCACATAAGAGGGGGTCGTCCCTGCTCACCAGAGGTACGGCCCATTGTGCCGCGTTTCCAGCCAAATAGGATATAAGGAAAGCCACACGAGCCTGACTCGTGGGGAACGCCTTTGGTTTGCACGATAAATGTAGCGCCACTTGTGTGAGGAATACCTGCACTGTGTTAGGATCCCCACTGTACCTCTCTGGTGTTGCCAAGGGGATGGCTACCGGCATTTCCACTACTACCGCAGGGGTCTGGTTCGTGAGGGAGGTGCTGGGCGTGAGCGGGTCCAATTGGATAGCATCCAGTCTGGCTTTTACATCGGCTGCTTCTTGCCTAGAGGCAGCCACTTCAACTTGCATGGCCGCTAAAGCAGCCAGCACATCATCAAGTGTTGCCATGTCTGTTATCGACCGGGAGACAGTTAGTGTTATTAAGGTCGGATATTTTGTAACGCCCTGAATGTCTCAGGATCGTTTAACAGACACGACAATGAGGACGCAACCACTTGTGAAGGGTTAGTTCTTTTAATGAAGGCAAATAAAATACAAAGAACAAACAAAAGTTATAGTCACTGGAATCCTCCAGGCTAAGTACGTTACCAGCCCACAGCACGGATGGTCCTAACCGTCCTCTGCATATGCTCCGATCCCGGCGTATGCCAACAGAGGGCAGAAATGAAATGGCCGACAATGCCAATCGGTAGGCTGTGAGGGGCACGAAGAGTGTTGGGGAGAATCGAGGAGTCAGGGAAACACCCAGCCGGGGTCTCTACCTGAAGGGAGCAGCCGCTCAACCTCTTCCTCAGACTGCACCGGGACGCGGAGTCACCTCCTGGTGATGCGTCACCGATTCCCCAATCACAAGCAAGAAGACTGAACCGAGAGCAGCCGCTCGATCGATCCTGTGGACTTCCGAGTCTGTAACGCGGCAAACACCTCCTGGTGTGCGTTACAGCTGGCAGTCCCTGTGTCTCTGGTCGGGCTGGGAGTTACGACTCCAACCAGCAAAAGCGCCACTGCCCTTGGACTCAGCCGAGTCAAAAAGCGAAGCTCAATGGTTGACCGGTAGAGCTTCCGGGTCCTTCACAGGTGACGATGGGGCAAGACACGGCCCAGGGAGTAACGACTCGACCTACCTCCGTTCTTGCCTTACTGGAGCACCACTCCGGAACACTGCTCTTCACGAAGCAGGTACGTCGGTGTAAACACAATATCCGACAGCCTTGTACCTCCCGGTTCCTCCCTTTATAGGGCGTGTTTTCCTTGAGTTATGTAACAGCTCTCCTGTTTACATAAGGGCGTGTTTCCCTTGAGTTATGTAACAGCTCTCCTGTTTACATAAGGGCGTGTTTCCCTTGAGTTATGTAACAGCTCTCCTGTTTACATAACCTCTCAACCGCTAAGCATCCTGGGAGATGTAGTCCGTTTTCGCTGGTTACCGTTTTCCTCCCCTCGTATGACAGGAATTCTTGACAAATAGTGACTCTCAGGATGTAAAGGTACTACCTTGCCTCCGGAAAATGAATCTAGGTGGCAATCCCATCCATCTCTTAAAAATATTTCCTTAAACTCCGGGACCTTAAGTACTGCATCTGCTAGTAATTTATAATGTACTGCCTCTGCCCTTCCAACCACATTTTTCTCTGGTATTCTTAGCAGATGAATTCCACATTTAACTTGACCTGGTATTTCACATCATAGACCCATGAGAGGAAAACCTTATTGCCACGTTTAATTTAGACATGATATCCCTGTCAAATAGATTTGCTGTTGAGTTTGGAGAATACATTTTATTTATTTATTTATTTTTTATCTATTTGAAAAGTTTTATATAGCGCTGGCTAGACCCGAAGATATCAGAGTGCTTTACATGAGATAAGATATTGCATCAGAACATTGTTACATAGTTACATCAGTTACAGTTGCAGTTATAAGTATATGTTTGGGAGAAAAACGTGAGCTTACACAATAATATAAGATATTAGCGTGTTGCATCTCCAAGACACACGTCGTATGGGGAATGGAAGGTAGTGGGGGAAAGGTAAACAGGGGAGAGGAAAGCAGACAGTGTCAGATAGAATTGAAGGGGGAGAGTACTCCAGAGGGAATAAAGCAGTCAAGGCAGTCGGAAAGAGAGACAAATAAAACCATTAAGAACCACGAAAAACAATGTCCGATGTCCGACTGGGTAGGTGACGGCCGATGGGGTGACCCAGAGCCAGACTCCACTATAGCTGCATAGGGCAGCTCCACCGGGCGTCGGCCATAATTACTCGGTCTCCACAGTCAGTAAAATGATCATGATTACTCTGAAAATTTTTGAGCCAGAGTACTGGAGAAGACTGCGGGTAATGCGGAGTCAGGGCGTGGGCACCATCTTAAAGTCAGGCGTTGTCCTGGCCCATCCTTACAGTGGATACCCTGGTCTCAAAATGCCCCCAGAAAACAGTGCCTTCGTAAGGGGGGATCAGCTGGAATGCCCCAACAGCTCAGTTTGGGAGTGCCCCGGGGCCTCAGGAGCCCCCTGCGGTGGTAGTCAAGACTGGCCCCAGCCGCCATCTTGGGGTCAGGCACTGCAGCTACTCCACCTCTGTCCGAGTTGCAAGCAATGTGGAAGGCAAAGGGGAGGGGGGCAAGAAGTCACGGTAGCCTTTCCAGCAGGAGATGTAGACCAAGGTCAAGCAGTTCGTAGGGCTAGGAATCCAAAGGTGTAGCGAGGCCGCGTCACAGCGTAGGAACTGTAATGGCTGTGGGGCGCGAGAACAAGATACCTTGTGTTGACTCCCATGAGTGCCCTGGAGCACTATAGAGGGGAGAGGCGGGTCGCCACGGGTACTCACTGCGGAAGGTGAAGGTTCAGCTAAGCATCAGGCGCACCTCACGGCAGCGCCGGTACAGCAGCCAGGCCCAGGATTCCATATAAAGGAGACACTCCTGCGTTCACACTCCTGCCACCCCTATAAGCATATATGTCGTGTATGGAATGCGCTGTACTTCACCAGAGAAGCCCTGCGTATCCATGGTGGCTAAGGACAATGGACCATTTCCTTCTGAGAGCCAAGAGTTTGTTGCCTTTGTATCAACCAAGAAAGCATACCTCCATTCCATTATGATCATTTCTATCATTGGTTCTTCCTCTGAGTCAAGAGTCCTAGCTACTACAGAACAATTGGGATTCATTGGTTCGTCCCATCAAGCTGTATGATAAAAGGGGTTTCCACCTTGAACAATCACCCCCCCTTGTCCTTGACACCCTGTACTCACCACTGCGGTAGTCTACACGTGAGGCTGGCCTCCTGTCTGTACTACAGGTGCTGGCGTCCCTTGGACAGGTACATTAGCAAATTGCCGCTATGGCATATAAAACTGTGATAGGGGAGTTCTTTGTTGTTGAGGGTAGGGGACATACTGGTTAGGACCACATTGAGGCGCTGGCCTGGACATATTGGCATTTTGTTGTCCCCTCCCTCTCCCTATTCCTATCAGTCCCTGTGCGTCATGACTCTTTTTAAAGCGGCATTCAGCAATATAATATCCAGTGTTACAGCAGTAATGGTATTTAACATTTCTCCCTCCTGGCATCTCTCTCCACTCTCTTTGACCCTTTCTTTGCTCCTTGTTTGCAACAGGAATCGGTTTAGCTTGGGCTCTGTCATTTTGGTCTTTATTTTTCCTCTCCTTTTCGTCTTTTTTGTCTGCAAAAATGTATATTATGTGCTTGTGTTTCTCCACAGGGTTTTACATCTAAGGCCACGGCCTGATCAAAATGGCCTTTTATGTCTCCCGGTATCCCCTGTTTTAAAACATTGTAGAATAATTAAAAACTACCTCCGATGTCTACTGATTCTACATCTACTTTCCACTTTTTGTTCATTATCATTATGTAGTCTGCACAGGACTGTTTTGGGGACATAGTTTGTGTCATCAATGCCCTAATGTCTGGTCGGTACCTGGTCGGTACCTGTTCCTTAATTCAGTCCACACCCTCGAGCACACTTCTCCAAAAGCAGACACATCATGTTTTTCCCTCAGTAATAGTTACTCCTTGTATCCTTCCGGTTCTCAATATACTTTACATCTCATCCCCTAATATGGAGCTCAACAGGCTCTTAACAGCTCTAAGAGCTAAAGGTATCCCAGCAGTTGCATTTTCAAATGCTTTTATTTCCCTGCTCCTTCGTGTAATAAAGGCAGGCATTTTTTAAAATTGTCTTTATACATGTGTTGCCATGGAACATAGACAGGCTGTGCTTCCTGTATCTTATACACCAGTGGCATCTGCATTACAGCGGTATTCCTGCACCAAGTCCCTCATAAGATGTTTTAGACCATATGGCATATTTCTTCAGTCATGTGTGAACTGTGGAAGCTATATACGCTGAATCAGTGTATATCATTACTGCCTGACCCTGACAAGCCAGTAGGGCCGTTATCAATGCTTTTACTCAGCCACTTGGGCTGATTCTCGGGATGGCAAGGGTAAGAGGTGCAATGTGTGTAAGATATAATCAGTAGATGTACCAATAGCCTCAAAAACAGCTGCACCTGTATGCCTTTCGCCTGTCTCCTGGTCTATCCATGAAGAACTATCAATGAACAATTGTCGGCCATCAGACAAGGGTTCCTCATGTGCCAAGTGATCGTCCTCCTCCAATGTTACATCACAGTCATGATGAGTGGACTCTAGCGAGTGCACTAAAAAAGTTGCAGGATTGACTGAGTTTACTCGCTCAATACAGATAGAAGGATTTGACAGAATTACTTCATAACCTGTCCCTCTTTGAGTGGTCAGTGTACTTTTACTTTTCTGCAGCACAGCAAATGGATAGTGCTCAACGTACAGCGTTAATGGGCATCCAGTCGTAATAGTACTCTCTTCTACAGCAAAAGCTGCTGCGGCAAGCGCTCACTCACAAGGAAAGTGAACTTTCATTAGTGGATCTAATAGTCCACTAAAATAGTTGATGGGTTTGTGCTCAATCGGGTATTTTTTAGTAAGGACTGATATCATGGAATCCTCTGTGGCAGCGGAGAATTGAAAAGATCTCTTTGTATAGTCTGAAATTACTAGCACTGGGGCTGAAGCAATTGCTTCTTTCAATATCTGAAATGCACTTACACTGAGATCGGTCAACTGTATGTCTGTGTTGTCAGTTTAAGCTTGATTCATTGCATTAATAGTGGTTGTATGATGGTAGCATAATCAAATACCCACTGAAGAACAAAATTACAAAGATCTAGAAATGTATGCATGTTGTATAATATCTTTCTTGGGCTGAGGTTGATTACGTATAGTTTTTATCCTAGAACCTACTATCTTTTTGCCTTTTACAGACAACACTTGGCCCAAATACAGCACTTCCTGTTGCACAAACTAAAAACTTTTCCTGTCCACTTTGTATATCTTAGTAGCAAATAGTGTTAAGAGGTTGACAGTCTCCAAAACACATTCATATTCTGCTTTACTACAAATTAGTAAATCATCTACATATTACAAGATGCCGTAAATTACAATGATGACTCGTCAACTAGGTAGGTTTTCCTTAAGCTTTAATGTTGCTGGTAGCAGTAATGGCCACCTCTCAAGCTGGCCAGAACAACTGTCACTTCATGGAATACTCACTACCAAACAATAGACGGAATTTCAGGGGCACATGAAATTCTATAACAAGGTTACAGAGTCATTGAGAGAGACTCAATGCATATGACTGTATATAACACATGAAGAGAAACTAAATGCAAATAAACAGTATACAACACATCCCCTTTCCTTCTAAGGAAACAAAAACGAAAGAAAGGGAAAGCAAGAAATAATAACAAAAAATTAAAACAATGGTGAAAATTTGCACTAAGCATATCAAATAACAGATTGTACATAATCCTTTAAAAAGATGGGTGGTCTGCATTCTCTAGCACATCTCACCGGTAATACCTTGAACACTTGAAGGTTCATTGAAGGAACTCGTACAAGCAGAGGGACAGCGTTCCATAACAGTCCTGCTCTCTACATCAACACCTTGGATGTTAGAAGATACTAGATAGGGATTTGCAAACTCACCATCGCTCATTAAGATAAAGCCACTTCATCATGTTCAATTCGACACTCACCTCCCTTCTGATACAAAGCCACTCTGTGACGGTTCCACCTCTCACCATTCTCAAACATTACATGAAAGTCATATACTTGATTAATTTTGTATGGACCTCGAAATTTTGAAAAGCCTTTCACAAGCCTTCCAGCCTTGATCTTCATCCAGTCACCAACTTTCAAATTATGACTCACACCCTCGGTAAGAGCGACACCACATTCTCTGGCAAGTTGTTTTTACGCCTAACCACCTCTTTAAGCCATGCTGGTACTTTCTGACTGGAAATTTAGCAAATCGTCTCTCAACACTCTATTCAACACAGATGGAGACTCACAATAGCCTTGTGAAAGGCAAGAGTAGATTAGTGGTTCACCATCAAAGCTGAACACAGTCAAATAGTGACTCTCAGGATGTAAAGGTACTACCTTGCCTCCGGAAAATGAATCTAGGTGGCAATCCCATCCATCTACTAAAAATATTTCCTTAAACTCCGGGACCTTAAGTACTGCATCTGCTAGTAATTTATAATGTACTTCCTCTGCCCTTCCAACCACATTTTTCTCTGGTATTCTTAGCAGATGAATCCCACATTTAACTTGACCTGGTATTTCACATCATAGACCCATGAGAGGAAAACCTTATTGCCACGTTTAATTTAGACATGATATCCCTGTCAAAGAGATTTGCTGTTGAGTTTGGAGAATACATTTTATTTATTTTGTATCTATTTGAAAAGTTTTATATAGCGCTGGCTAGACCCGAAGATATCAGAGTGCTTTACATGAGATAAGATATTGCATCAGAACATTGTTACATAGTTACATCAGTTACAGTTACAGTTGCAGTTATAAGTATATGTTTGGGAGAAAAACGTGAGCTTACACAATAATATAAGATATTAGCGCGTAGCATCTCCAAGACACATGTCGTATGGGGAATGGAAGGTAGTGGGGGAAAGGTAAACAGGGGAGAGGAAAGCAGACAGTGTCAGATAGAACTGAAGGGGGAGAGTACTCCAGGGGGAATAAAGCAGTCAAGGCAGTCGGAAAGAGAGACAAATAAAAACATTAAGAACCACGAAAAACAATGTCCGATGTCCGACTGGGTAGGTGACGGCCGATGGGGTGACCCAGAGCCAGACTCCACTATAGCTGCATAGGGCAGCTCCACCGGGCGTCGGCCATAATTACTCGGTCTCCACAGTCAGTAAAATGATCATGATTACTCTGAAAATTTTTGAGCCAGAGTACTGGAGAAGACTGCGGGTAATGCGGAGTCAGGGCGTGGGCACCATCTTAAAGTCAGGCGTTGTCCTGGCCCATCCTTACAGTGGACACCCTGGTCTCAAAATGCCCCCAGAAAACAGTGCCTTCGTAAGGGGGGATCAGCTGGAATGCCCCAACAGCTCAGTTTGGGAGTGCCCCGGGGCCTCAGGAGCCCCCTGCGGTGGTAGTCAAGACTGGCCCCAGCCGCCATCTTGGGGTCAGGCACTGCAGCTACTCCACCTCTGTCCGAGTTGCAAGCAATGTGGAAGGCAAAGGGGAGGGGGGCAAGAAGTCACGGTAGCCTTTCCAGCAGGAGATGTAGACCAAGGTCAAGCAGTTCGTAGGGCTAGGAATCCAAAGGTGTAGCGAGGCCGCGTCACAGCGTAGGAACTGTAATGGCTGTGGGGCGCGAGAACAAGATACCTTGTGTTGACTCCCATGAGTGCCCTGGAGCACTATAGAGGGGAGAGGCGGGTCGCCACGGGTACTCACTGCGGAAGGTGAAGGTTCAGCTAAGCATCAGGCGCACCTCACGGCAGCGCCGGTACAGCAGCCAGGCCCAGGATTCCATATAAAGGAGACACTCCTGCGTTCACACTCCTGCCACCCCTATAAGCATATATGTCGTGTATGGAATGCGCTGTACTTCACCAGAGAAGCCCTGCGTATCCATGGTGGCTAAGGACAATGGACCATTTCCTTCTGAGAGCCAAGAGTTTGTTGCCTTTGTATCAACCAAGAAAGCATACCTCCATTCCATTATGATCATTTCTATCATTGGTTCTTCCTCTGAGTCAAGAGTCCTAGCTACTACAGAACAATTGGGATTCATTGGTTCGTCCCATCAAGCTGTATGATAAAAGGGGTTTCCACCTTGAACAATCACTCCCCCTTGTCCTTGACACCCTGTACTCACCACTGCGGTAGTCTACATGTGAGGCTGGCCTCCTGTCTGTACTACAGGTGCTGGCGTCCCTTGGACAGGTACATTAGCAAATTGCCGCTATGGCATATAAAACTGTGATAGGGGAGTTCTTTGTTGTTGAGGGTAGGGGACATACTGGTTAGGACCACATTGAGGCGCTGGCCTGGACATATCGGCATTTTGTTGTCCCCTCCCTCTCCCTATTCCTATCAGTCCCTGTGCTTCATGACTCTTTTTAAAGCGGCATTCAGCAATAAAATATCCAGTGTTACAGCAGTAATGGTATTTAACATTTCTCCCTCCTGGCATCTCTCTCCACTCTCTTTGACCCTTTCTTTGCTCCTTGTTTGCAACAGGAATCGGCAGAGTCATTTCTTTTCCTTTTCTCATTTTTCTGTATTTTTTATGTCATCGGTTTGGCTTGGGCTCTGTCATTTTGGTCTTTATTTTTCCTCTCCTTTTCGTCTTTTTTGTCTGCAAAAATGTATATTATATGCTTGTATTTCTGCACAGGGTTTTACATCTAAGGCCACGGCCTGATCAAAATGGCCTTTTATGTCTCCCGGTAGCCCCTGTTTTAAAACATTGTAGAATAATTTAAAACCTCCTCCGATGTCTACTGATTCTACATCTACTTTCCACTTTTTGTTCATTATCATTATGTAGTCTTCACAGGACTGTCTTGGAGACATAGTTTGTGTCATCAATGCCCCAATGTCTGGTCGGTCTGGGTACCTGTTCCTAAATTCAGTCCACACCCTCGAGCACACTTCTCCAAAAGCAGACACATCATGTTTTCCCTCAGTAATAGTTACTCCTTGTATCCTTCCGGTTCTCAATATACTTTACATCTCATCCCCTAATATGGAGCTCAACAGGCTCTTAACAGCTCTAAGAGCTAAAGGTATCCCAGCTGTTGCATTTTCAAATGCTTTTATTTCCCTGCTCCTTCGTGTAATAAAGGCAGGCATTTTTTAAAATTGTCTTTATACATGTGTTGCCATGGAACATAGACAGGCTGTGCTTCCTGTATCTTATACACCAGTGGCATCTGCATTACAGCGGTATTCCTGCACCAAGTCCCTCATAAGATGTTTTAGACCATATGGCATATTTCTTTTACATGCACAGACGTTTTTGCATGTAATCATAATCCCAGTCTAGGTCCCCATAACCTTGAAAAATACAAAAATCAGACATATTTATCAATTCACGGTGAAAGGATCCTGCTCTTGGCCACACTTTCATCTGCGGCACCATAACTTCTGTCAACCCCGCAAGGTTTTAGTGAATGAGACAACATCATACCAACTATTTTCTCCCTTCATTACTATTTCATTGGGTGTCAGGTCACTATTTCCTTTCCTTTCTTGTCTGTGTATAAAACTCTTCAATCCCTGCATATTTCATACGTAAAGAGATCTTGCTCCAGTCGGAGTGGAATTTTGTCCAAACTCTATTAAACGTTCTGCTTGAAACAGATGCCCAGGCCTTGTTTGTTCTCTAAAGGCACTTTGATCCTCTAATCTTCTTCTAATTATTTCAGCATTTCTGTTCTCTGCCTCTTGCCGCAATTCCATGCATTCATGGTCAAGAACTTTTCTGATGTCACTCTCCACTGAATTTATCTCTTCCTCATCTTCTCCTGTCACATTCTTGACTTCCACATCATATCCCATATCCCTCACAACTGGCTTTTCATATGTCTTAAATAATATGGATTTACATATATTTGAACAGTCAGTAATATGGCTTAGTCTCTCGATTGTGTTCTGTATTCCCTTTACACTGGTGGTCATGTCACGATAACCCCTATGCTCTTCCTGATACATCTTTGATCGTGCCCCTAAGTCAAACTTCACCTGTGGGGTATAAGTATAGTATCCATTTCCTTTGCTTGAGTTTTAGGTTATCCTACTATCCCATTCCAATATATCTTTTGACTTTCGTTCCATCAATGTTCCATTACTTTCCTATCTTAATTTTACTGAAATGTCTCCTGTTGGAGACACTGTTCCCTCATATACTTTTTCAGGTTTAAAAGAGTCTTTATTAATTCTTAGAGCAAGATCAGCCTCCCCATGTTTAACAAATGAGCAAACTTTTGGTGTAATTGTATGTCAATCTGGGGTATTAATGTCGGGTCTTTGTAGCCTACAACCGGAACATCAGTGTCCGCTGAGTCTATTGAGTTAATGGATTCCTTATCTTCCACTAACAATGATGTATACATACTCTGACGGCATAAGGGCCATTTAATTATCTCAGAATATGTTGGGGTGGTGACGTGGATTCCACATGGGAATCCTAACTGAATATCTTCCACATGTCTTAAGACGCAAACCCTTTTGTTGTTTTATCCCCTTTATATGCTCCTAAGATATACGATATTACATGGGCTATCACTGTATTATCAAAAGAGCCATCTGAGGGCTATAAAACCAGGGAAGTCTTTGTACCTTCTGCCCATTCCTGATAATGTCTTTTTTTCCTATCAGAGTTTCCTGGAAATGTGGAAATCATGTAGCCTAAAGTGTAGCCTAAAGGAGTAGCTTTCTCTCCCTGTCTCCCTTGGGGAGATTTCTTAAAGAAAGGCATGACCTCAAAATGTTTCTTTTAATCTAGCGTGAACTTTTACTATTCTTGTTCATGGGGAAAATGTTCATGGACTACAAAACAGACGACTCCCTTTTTGTTAGCTTCCTCTGCAGTTATAGCTAAATAGGAAAGTTGTGGGAAACTTACAAGAGTTTCACACAACACACATACACTCAAATCAGATGGATCTATATTACATGGAATAAATTTACCTGGTATTCTAGTAGACCCAAGTATTACTATTCTTAAAGGCTCCTATCCGAATGGAAATAACACTGAAAGAACAGTTGGTGCCTCTTATGATGCAAGAGAACTCATGATCTATTATGCATGCTATAATAACTACAAATCTACTATATATATATATATATATTCACTGAAAAAACCATAGGTTTCACACATGTTATAGTTAGCTGTACATTTCACTCGTAAAAAACCAATGAAATTCCCCCGTTATAGTTAGTGCAGGCAACTATAACTCACGCGACCGCAATCCTCTGCTGATGCTAATACTGTATTTAGACACTTATTTGCCCATGTCTTCTTCCATTAAATTTTAGCTATACATATATTACAAATATTTTTTTTTCATAAAGACACATATGTCATCAGCAGAAGATTGCCGTCGCGTGAGTTATAGTTGCCTGCACTAACTATAACGGGGGAATTTCATTGGTTTTTTACGAGTGAAATGTACAGCTAACTATAACATGTGTGAAACCTATGGTTTTTTCAGTGAATTTGCAAGGTTTTTTAAATGCTAATTCCTAACTATAACGTGTGTGAAACCTATGGTTTTTTCAGTGAATTTGTACGGTTTTTTAAATGCTAAGTTACTTTACGCCATTCGTGGCGTGCGCGCCCTGTTAACGCAGTTCGTTCCGTGTGCGCACGCAGTTAGTGCCGTGCACGCACGGTGGTCACGCGGTAGCAATATATATATATATTTGAAACGGTCAGGATAAATGTCTTATATTACTCCTATTTCACTGATAATAAAATGTATCATTAGCAAGTTGACTTTTGGCCTTATTGATGTACATTTGTTTGTCCCATAGAACAATATTACCACCTTTGTCAGATGTACGTATGACCAAACTGTTATCTTTAGACAATGAAACAATCAAATTATACTGTTTCCTAGTCAGGTTCTGATTCCATGTTCTGGAATCCACAGTGTTGTGTTTTTGTTTAATAAGTTCCTTAGTAACCACATTGTGGAAGGTGTCAATTGAATCATGTGGTAGATTAGGATAGAATACTGATCGTGGTTTGAACGATGTACATGCAGCTTTATCTATCACAAAATCTGACCAAGCCAACGCTTCTTGTTCATCTGTGTCATTTGTATAGGGAGCTCCTAATTCGAACACTGTTTGTAATGTATTGGCATCCCCCACTGTAAGCCTTACTTGCGTGGGTTCGTTGTCAGGTTGTACAGTGCTGAATTGTGCCCCACTATTATTCAGCACATGCCATTTCTTTAACTTGATTTTTCTATTAAATTTAAAAATGTCTATGCGTGTGTTGGCATAATTGAACATTTCGGTGGGACAGAATGTCAAGCCTAGACACAGGGTAGATTTTTCAAAATTGGATAGAGTACGTGCAGACAGATTCACAATGGTTTTGTTTACCATTAGGGCATCCATTATTGTGTTTTCTTTGAGCCTCTTCTTCTTGTTCCCATGGGCTCTGTATTTTTTCGATCCGTGTTTGCGCTTGAGGTGTCTTTGCTTGCTGCGCCCCTGCCTCTTCCTCTCCCTCGGCCTCTTCCCCGCCCCCGAGGTGTTGGGGTGGGTGTCGGAGTTATTCTTCCTGATTGTCGGCTCCTTTTCATCACCCTGAACTCGTCTAAAAAAGTAGCTTCATGGGTTATTGTGACGGAGACTCCCTCCCTCAGGTCTTGCCACCCCTACTCACCCTGTCCGGATTATCCCTTCCGCTCAATCCTCCCGGCCCGGGCGCTCCATCCAGGGTTTCAAACACAGCCTCGGTGACCCCAGGAACTCCGCCCCTCTCTCTATTACAGGAGCCTATCCCAAACGACGACCCACCGGAAGGACAACCCCTGGCTCCCGGAAGTCCCTCCTCCCCGTTCCCCGCCGGAGACAGAAAAGCCGGAAGACGGGAGGCAGAAGGCGTCGGAGGATCGTGGCAGGAGAGTTCGGCAGGAGATACGAAGAAAGGAGAGGACGAGAGCGGCGAACCAGAAGAGTGGTCCGAAGACTGGTGGAGTCCCCCGGGGGAGGCTGAAGAGCGGCCGTAACTCGGATGAGAGTTACGGCGGAGCCCGTGAGTACCAGCTTTCCTTCGTTATAGCACCCTAAGTGCCCGTATGTACCATAGTCTCTCTGTAGATAGATGTATATAGTCTCTCTCCTTTAGGCACCCCCTGCACCCTGGTAGGACCTATCAGTATCCGTTGTACAGCATCTCACACTTTGTAAATAATACCCCACACAACCCTTTTTCGAACACCCCTCTTTTCTTCAACTTATCCCTCTTCCTCCCCGTCCCTTTTCCTCACGCTCCCTTCCTCCTTTATCACTCCCGGTGACGGTTACGGCAGCAACATAGAGCGCCCGCAGGACTAACGGCTCCTTCTGTGTTTTGTCTCACTGCCCTCCGAGGTGCCCATCCACCCTCCTACCTGTGATCGACGTCGGCGGCCTGGACGGCAGAAGAGCCTCGGTGACGACGACCGCAACCGACAAGCCCATCATCGTCTCTACGTTATCCTCCTGCTTAAGACCTGTGTACTTTCCTATTGCACGACGTGCCTTGGGCACAATAAAGTAGACTATTGCACACTATATACGGCCTCCTTGCCTGCTTTTCCAGCCCGCCGAATCCCCACGCTCACAGGTGGTGTCAGAAGTGGGATCAGCTGGAAGCATGGAGGCCGTACTAAAGAAAATGTCGGAGTCTCAGGAGCAGTTGGGTCTACTGATGGAGCGGTTTTTGAAGACGGCCGAAGACAATCGAGGCCAACTCCACGATGTGTTACGGGGACAGGGGGACACCCATGAACAGGCTATGGGGAAACTGACCTCTGTGTTGGAGCACCAGAGGCCAACAACCTCCCTACCGTCAGTGGTACTTCAAAAGTACGTGCCCGGGGAGGACCCCGACTTTTTCTTTACCAATTTTGAGAGATTGGCACAGGCTGCATCGTGGCCTGCCGACCGCTGGGGTCACTACCTGGGTCCCTTATTGACCGGCGAATTACAGGCGGCGTACCAACAGGCTAACGTACAGGGTACCACACCATATGGGTTCATAAAGAAATGCATCCTTGAACGGTTGGGCATCGATGACGAAACCTATCGCAGGAAACTACGCCAAATCAAGGAGGGGCCCCAGGAAACCCCGAGAGCCCTATCATTCAGGATTAAGGACCTGGCCAATAGGTGGTTGAGACCGGAATCCTCCACCATGGAAGACGTCTTACAAAAAATATATTTGGAACAATTTCTGATGTCGTTGTTGCCCGGCACCCAAAGGTGGGTACGACAACATGCCCATCTTACCCTAGACACCGCGGTAGAAATCGCGAGTGCCTACAGTCGGGCACAGGAGACACAACGAAGTAAGGAGGATCCGCCCCACAAACTACATCCCTCCATAAGCCTCCGACCCCCCCGTCCTTCTTTCCAGAGGCGACCGGAACCACTCCCCATGCTTCCATACCCCGTACCACCCCGACCTAATAACCCCGGACCCCAGTGTTACAGTTGTGGGGGTTTTAGTCATATTGCTCGGTTGTGCCCCCATAAGGAGGAACCCATGGAGGTGGGACTCGCCAGGAACTATGTGTGTTCGGTCCCAGGCACGTCACCTCCGTCGTTCCGCTGGACAACCACTTATGGCCTTGGCTGACTCGGGGTGTCGACAGAGCGTTCTCCGGCCCCAGCTCTTGTCTAAACCTGTGGGCCCTACGTCTGGTACGGTCGCCATTCAATGTGTCCATGGAGACACAAAACAGTACCCCACTACCCAAGTACGAGTCCAACACCCCAAGGATCCCGGAACCACCCTCTCCGTTGGTCTTGTCCCTACTCTACCGGAACAGGCTATTCTGGGAAGTGACTATATGGGACTACCAGGACTTCTGCAAGAAACAACAGATTCCCTGACCCGTTGGTGAGGAGAAGCCCCGTACCCTCAGGGACCTGCTTCCCCTAGGACTGAACCCAAACCACCGAAACCCAAGGCCCAGAAAAAGAAGGAGAGACGGGAGTACGCCGGTGTTTTCCCAGTGACCCTCGACGAACACCCATGGCAAACCGACAGAGAATTCAGGGCAGCCCAGCGAGAGGATCCGGTGCTACAGGAAGCATGGGCCAAGGCAGTAGACCACGAGGATCCCCTTATAGTAGGTCCCTACTTCTTTAGGAAACATGGGTTGCTGTATCGGAAGGGAGGGACCCAACAAAAACCACAACTGCTCATACCCGGTCCCTTTCGAGAGAAGGTACTCTTTCTTGCCCACAGCCACCTCCTGGGTGGACATTTCGGAGACGAGAAAACCAGCCAAGCGATCTTAGATAGGTTCTATTGGCCAGGGGTACACCAAAACGTAAAAACCTATTGCAGAGAGTGCCCGGTTTGTCAAAAACACAGTAGGTATCAGCCTCCGAGGGTACCCCTGCAACCCCTTCCCCTCATTGACGTCCCTTTCAGCAGGGTAGGTATGGACATCATAGGGCCCTTGCTACCCTCCCGAAGTGGCTGCCGATACGCCCTCGTTCTTGTGGACTACGCCACCCGCTTCCCCGAAGCCCTTCCCCTGCGACAAATCACCACCCAAAACGTTGCGAAAGCTCTCATCGCTGTGTTCTCAAGGGTAGGATTTCCCCGGGAGATCCTGACGGATCAGGGCACTCCCTTCGTCTCCACCCTTATGAAACAGGTCAGCTCCCAACTGGGGATTAAACAGATACGCACCTCAGCGTATCATCCACAAACCGATGGGTTGGTGGAACGATACAATGCCACTTTAAAACAAACCCTAAAGAAACTATTAGGTCTGGAGGCGAAGAGGTGGGAGGACATGTTACCCCTTGCCTTATTTGCAATACGTTGTAAGACTCAGAGCAGCACAGGATATTCACCCTACGAACTGTTGTATGGCCGACCCCCTCGTTCTCTGTTGGACATGGCCCAAGAAGCCTGGGAAGCAGAACCAGATCGCACCCGTCCCCTCCCAGAATATATGGAGAACCTCAAAACCCACTTGTCTCTAATAAGGGACATCGTATACCAGAATCTCACACAGGCACAAGAGAGACAGAAGGGTCATTACGATCGAGGCACAAAACACCGGGTCTTCTCAGTGGGGGATCTGGTTCTCTTGATGATGCCCTCCTCTGACCAGAAACTCCTTGGACAATGGCAAGGCCCCTATACCATCCTTCGACAAGTAACCCCTGTCACCTACGAAGTACAACTGGACCCCGCACGGGGTACCACCCAGATTTATCACGTCAACTTACTAAAAAAATGGGAAGGTCCTCGTCCCGTCCTAGCCTGCTCTATGGGTCTGGAACCCCTTTCTTTCTCCCCTTGCATAGACCCCGCCCTACCTACGCCCCTGAGTGTAGAACTCCAGCATCGTCTCTCTCCCTTACAACAGGTGTTTTCATCTTCGCCTGGTCATATCTCCATCACAGAACACGCCATACAAACGAGTCCGGGGAAGGTGGTCCAGCAAAGGCCTTATAGGGTCCCTGAAGCCCGTAGGGCGATCATACACCAAGAAATAGAACAGATGTTAAAAATGGGCATTATAGAACCCTCTGTAAGTGACTGGAATTCTCCAATAGTGCTTGTACCCAAACCCGATGGGTCTGTTAGATTTTGTATTGATTTCCGGGAAGTCAATAAGATATCATCCTTTGACACGTACCCGTTGCCCCGCGTAGACGAGATGGTCGAGCGTATAGGGAAAGCCCAGTACATATCCACTCTGGACCTTTGTAAGGGGTACTGGCAGATACCCCTCAGAAAAGAAGATCGAAAGAAAACGGCATTTTCGACCCCTGAAGGTTTATATCAGTTCCTCGTCCTCCCCTTTGGCCTCCATGGCGCACCCGCCACATTTCAAGGGACCATGAATCATATCTTACGACCTCACACTCAGTATGCAGGGGCATACCTCGATGATATAGTCATCTACAGCGACACCTGGCCACAACACTTGGAGCATCTCCACAACGTCATTTCCTCCTTGGGCTCCTACGGGTTTACGATTAACCCTGCCAAAACCACCCTAGCAGCCCAAACCGTTAAATATCTAGGATACCTCCTGGGTGAGGGCCTCATCCGGCCCCAGAGAAGCAAAACAGAAGCAATCCATTCCCTCCCCTTTCCCCAGACCAGAAAAGACTTGCGTGCCTTTCTGGGCCTTCTTGGATACTATCGAAGGTTTGTGCCTAATTTTTCCCAACGGGCCGCCCCACTCACTGACCTATTGAAGAAATCCACAAAAACAGAGGCCATCCTGAAAAACCCGACGCCCCTATTGTGGCATGCTTTTACGGATCTGAAGAATGCCTTGACCTCCGATCCCGTACTAGTTAGTCCGGATTATACACAACCCTTCTTACTCCAGACAGACGCTTCAGAACAGGGTTTAGGGGCAGTACTGTCGCAGAAAGACCCCAAGGGAAACGAAAAGCCCATTCTCTATCTCAGCAGGAAACTGTTTCCTCGAGAAAGGAATTACGCCGTCGTGGAGAAAGAAGCCTTGGCGATTAAATGGGCGGTGGACAGCCTCCGTTACTACCTGGAAGGGCGCGACTTTACCATCTTCACAGATCACGCCCCCCTTGAGTGGATGGCCTGGAACAAAGGGCACAATGATCGTGTCCTGCGGTGGTTCCTGGCCCTCCAACCATACCGCTTCAAAACGGTACATCAAAAAGGCATAGACCAGGGTAACGCGGACTTTCTCTCTCGCTATCCACTGTCCACACCAGATACAAGAAAGACAGCTAGGGAAAGGGAATGTGACGGAGACTCCCTCCCTCAGGTCTTGCCACCCCTACTCACCCTGTCCGGGTTATCCTTTCCGCTCAATCCTCCCGGCCCAGGCGCTCCATCCAGGGTTTCAAACACAGCCTCGGTGACCCCAGGAACTCCGCCCCTCTCTCTATTACAGGAGCCTATCCCAAACGACGACCCACCGGAAGGACAACCCCTGGCTCCCGGAAGTCCCTCCTCCCCGTTCCCCGCCGGAGACAGAAAAGCCGGAAGACGGGAGGCAGAAGGCGTCGGAGGATCGTGGCAGGAGAGTTCGGCAGGAGATACGAAGAAAGGAGAGGACGAGAGCGGCGAACCAGAAGAGTGGTCCGAAGACTGGTGGAGTCCCCCGGAGGAGGCTGAAGAGCGGCCGTAACTCGGATGAGAGTTACGGCGGAGCCCGTGAGTACCAGCTTTCCTTCGTTATAGCACCCTAAGTGCCCATATGTACCATAGTCTCTCTGTAGATAGATGTATATAGTCTCTCTCCTTTAGGCACCCCCTGCACCCTGGTAGGACCTATCAGTATCCGTTGTACAGCATCTCACACTTTGTAAATAATACCCCACACAACCCTTTTTCGAACACCCCTCTTTTCTTCAACTTATCCCTCTTCCTCCCCGTCCCTTTCCCTCACGCTCCCTTCCTCCTTTATCACTCCCGGTGATGGTTACGGCAGCGACATAGAGCGCCCGCAGGACTGACGGCTCCTTCTGTGTTTTGTCTCACTGCCCGCCGAGGTGCCCATCCACCCTCCTACCTGTGATCGACGTCGGCGGCCTGGACGGCAGAAGAGCCTCGGTGACGACGACCGCAACCGACGAGCCCATCATCGTCTCTACGTTATCCTCCTGCTTAAGACCTGTGTACTTTCCTATTTCACGACGTGCCTTGGGCACAATAAAGTAGACTATTGCACACTATATACGGTCTCCTTGCCTGCTTTTCCAGCCCGCCGAATCCCCACGGTCACAGTTATTACCTCCACTTCCGATGAAGAGCTTGCTGTATGCACTGAATTGTCAGTATCCGAATCACTCACTTCCCTCTATACTGGCTCACTACCAATAGTTGTAGGTTTGTCTTTATCTATATTCAATTGATTATACAGATAATCATACTTGTGGCTATAGGTCAAAATACGCCCTGTTTCGTGATCTATACAGTCCCTGTGTAGTTTTCTTTGTTTGCGTTGTTTAATATCATCCTCGTGTTTTGTTAATCTTCCCTTTAGCTCATCCTTATATTTCTGGATATGTGCTTGATCCCCATGTTTTTTGAAGTCATCCTCAATTTCCGCCAATTCTTTTATAATTCCATCTCTATCCTCTCATGCGTATTTTATAAGTATGGTCATCATGTTCTTCGAGCTTACAGCTGAATTCTCTGCCCACTCGTCTAACATCCGTGGATTGGGAGATTCATGTGAGGGTGTTATGTATATCCTTAGACCTCGTGGGATAATTTGCTTATCTACATAGTCCTGTAGAGAGATTGCCTCCCACCATTTGGAACTTTCCTGTTTTTCAAGTTTTTCATATTTGCGTAATAGATTGTTCAATCCATTGTCCTTATTAGTTACAGATGATGTTGTTATTGTTCTACCTTTGCCAGGAGCGCGTGCAAACAAGGATTGTGCTGCTACACGCCTTTCATTCTCTTCCTCCTTGCTGTTGTTGCAAATTACGTACTGGGTCGTATATTATTTCCTTATACATGTAATGCACGCCTTTGTTCAGGGGTTGTTAGGCACTCACGCCTTCTGTCTTTTACTATTAGTCAAATACCGTTTTTAGTAAAGTTCCTTTTATCCCCCAGCGTATTGCGCTATCGTGCTGTACCTGGACTCCCCGCCCACAATAGGCAGTTCCTATTGCCGCAGTGAAAGTAAATAATCGTTCCGATGATGTCGGGTGAAGACGTAGTATTTAGTAGCAGAGGTTTTCAGGATATGCATTTGTTTACCATATTCCTCCAAACGTTTCTGCTCATGCTCGCCATAAGTGCACAATAAATTCTCCCTCGGTCTCCACACTCGTACTCACTCACCAGAGACATAAGTACTCAGCCCCAACTGTCACACAACGCGAGGGAGCCCGCCCTGCCACTGATGCACGAGCGAGAATCCCCTACCGGGAGACAGCAACGGGGCTAAGCTTACCTCTGAATGATAGATTCTTCGGCAATGTTTCAAAGTATATTCTCCTCACTCGAAGTTGTGGCCGGCTCAATCCTTCGATCCGTAACAAATCCTCACATCAAAGGGTCATTCTGGGACGAGCCCGTTGTTAGGTGGTGCATGGCGCCGATAAGCCCCAGATCTGCAATTTCAATAATCCAACCAGTTCCAAGTAAACGCACACTCGGAGCCTCAGGTTTAATAAGCAGTTAGCTAATTTATTGCTCGTTCATTGCGCGTTTCGACAAAAGTCTTGATCACACGAACATGTTAGCAAGTCCAACGTGCATGAATAAAGTGAAAAGCACATTTAGTGAAAATGCATGAGTCGGACTCCACCATTTGCCATTTGCACTCCAGAGTCCGTGATGGAGCACCACCATAACACGTAAAAGGAATCTACATGGTGAGAGACTCTGTAGATGGTAGAGTCAGATTATACACGTTGATCTTAGGGCCTTCTGACCTACCACACTGATTGGTACTGCAACAGATCGTTGGTAAAGAATAGAGGTCTGAGTATCTTTTGTAATTTTATTTCACTTTTGCACGTTTTTCCAGCATAGTGACATAAGATCTTGGTCCTGATGAATGACTAGAACGCAATTGTCATTTAAGGCAGAAACATGTTGACCACATTACAGGGTGCACATCCATTACACTGTCTCACATTGCTTTTATCCCCTATCTCGTAGGATGTAAGAATAAAGTTGTTTTCCTTACGGAGATATTTTTCATACACACACTTTTTTTGTTGCACTCTGCCCCTCATGGTCACCCTTGAGGCATTGAAACCATACGTGCTTTACATAAAACACTCCTGCACCTTCCCTCCGTGGCAAGTTGTAGCCCACACTGGGTACCTTACGTTCCCAGTGTGTTAGAGGAATCCAATGATGAAGCATGTCCCCCTTGGGTGAGTGAGGGTTTTCGTCCAAACACACTTTGTGCCCTCCCTGTCACAGCCTTTTTCCTAGTTACACCTTGCTACCCTATATCTTGTGTGAGTAACTACCTTTAAGGTTGCCCACCTGGTTGCTCCAGCTTATCTGTGCTCTGGCTGGAAATACCGCATTTCCAGCATTTGGTGCAGCCAAGACTGTAGTCTGACCTCCGGCCAGGTAGCACAATCACTCCCAGGAGTCAGGAACAAAGGTTTGGGCAGGGAGGAGGTCACACCTCCCTCCTCACAAGGAGGCTAGGGAAGTGGAACATCAAGGCAGTGAGTTTCAAAGGCTGCACTGCCTCTGATATGCATCAGGGCAGACTCCCAGAGGAGGAATGAGCCCTCCCCCTGCCCCAGGCACATTTGCACCTGTACAGGCAGGAAATTGGTTAGTTAAGGAGGTGTACACCCTCAGAAGGCTAGCCACACCCCCAAGGTGAACAGCCTGGTTTTATACACTAAAAATTAGATTTCTGCCCTCTTTGGGAATGGCGGAATAGAGGAATCTGGGTAGAAAAAGTGATCAAAGAGGACAGAAGAAGGGACCCATGTCAGCGACATCAGAACTTGCACCAAGCAAAAGTGGGATATCCTGCACCTGTGGCAACACTCCTAGAACTGCCTGATTGAGACTCGTCCTAGGCTATCTCTCGGTTCCACCAGACAGAAGGACCACTGTGGAAGCCTGAAGCACCCTCTGACTCCCCTGGACTAGTGCACTAGTCCCCTGCAAACAAACAAAGCTCTGAATCTGAAGAATCGCTGGCCAACGGACCCTCTGAGGGATTGCTCAAATATAGGCGATCTAGTGCATTATGGGAACTGTAGTATTGCCTTCTCTGAACTTGCAGGCTTCTACTGTGTTCCTTGGGACCACCTAACGTCGAGGTTACTTTCTGCTCCATTTACCTCTGCCAAGGCTTGTTGGTCACCAGTCCAGAAACGACCGCTGCATTTGATGCTACATCTTGAGGGAACTCCATCCGACGTTCATCCGACATCAGCGGCAGCACCCTTGCTGTTTTTTGCATCTTTATCCTCTGCAGCACAGTTTCAGCGGTAAAAGCAGGTCTACCACGGCTCCTGCTCAGCACCTGGGAGAGCCACGACAACTCTGCACCCGGGCTCCTCGGGACAGGTAAAATTGAACGGAATGTTGTGGCTTGGTCCTGCGACCCACATCACCTTTATCCTGCAAAGGTACAACACACCTCCTCCTGCAAGTGCCCGATTGTCACTAATGTTTTTTTCCATTGACCGCAATGTTAAATTTTCACTGTATTATTTTGCATTAATTTTATTTTGCTTCAGAAATCTATAACTCTGGTTATATGTATGCTATTCGTTTGTTTTGGTGTCTACATTAAGATAAAAATACACTCTATTTTTATACATTTGTGACGGATTTCTCTCAAGTCGTCTCAATTACCTATCGTCCATGTTGGTACTCTGAAATGCTTAACACATGTTCCCCTAGTAAAGCCTGACTGCTCTTTGCCACTCTGCCAGGACTGGGCTAAGGATTTAATAGTGTGAATCCAAGGACCATCTTTGGGATATCATGATAGTATTGCATGGTAAGGCCTAACCTTCACACTACATTCTACTCCACCTTCCTACAGTGGGCAAACCCCGACAGCAGCGAACAGGGTAGTGGAGAGGATGCCGAGGAGAAGGAGGAAGATTTGTGTGCTGAGGACTGGTGGACACCACCAACGGTCACGGTGCAGCCCACCACAACTCAGGAGGGTTGTAGCCAGCCAGGTGAGAATGCCTAATCTCCCTGGCACACCAGAGTAACGGTAGTGACATCATAACCCGTCACACCATGGATGATGGTGGAGGTGGGATAAAAGAACCGGGCACATTTACTTATAAGGTTTGTGGTCTTTTCACATGGCAAATGGTGGAGGGATGGCAATCTTGCATATATTGGTATTTGTGTAATATTACCGTATTCAAGAAGAAGCAGTCAGTCAAACTAGGAAACCTTTGGGCCTTACAAATAGTAATTTTCTGATTCGTTCTTAAAGACAGATGAAGGGTCCACAATTCCCAAGCACAGTGGCACCTCAAATGCGACGACAGGGGAATCACATGAGATGGTGAGGAAATCAGAGAGTGTGGGAACAGACATACAGGATAGAAAGGTATAACCTCATAGTAGAAAACAGTTAATTACCTGGGTGTCATTCTTTTTCCAGAGGGGAGTTGGTGGCTCTGCCAAATGGATCCTGCTAGGAGAATAAAGTAGATAATATTCAAGGCAGTGAAACAGCGATGCGGCAGTGAACTAAACAGACTCAAACAAGAGACTGCATCCTTAGGGATTATTTTCTTCTCTTTCTTTTCCCCTCTGTTACATAATAAAGCCATCATACATAAAACAGCACCAAACAAGCCTCCTAAACATTATTTCCATCCTTCTCTCCATAAGTGGTCAACGATGATGTTTCAATCATAACAATGGGGTTTGCCTACCTACATTTGTAGGTATGTAGGCTAAATTACAAAATCATCATAATGATACCTTTCTCACATAAACAGAATAGCCAAAAACATATCATAATTCTTTACATAACTAATTTTCGTATGATTAATATCAAATGTCAAAAATTAATTAGACAAAACATCATCAATCCATCGACGATTTATTAGATAAATCACAAACAAAATGAATGCAAACCTAACCAAGCAAGCAACCCATTCATACTCTAATATCAATAAAACCTCGGTTGTGAGACCTCCAACTCGTGGTGCATTCTACTTTCTTTGAATGTATTTTCCACATTTACAATGGATGTTATTGAACTCTTCTCCACCAGCCAATATTTCTTCCCCGCTTTATCAACTAGGATTCAATATTTTGGGACAAATCGTTAAAAATTATTTCGACTCTGTTCACTTGATATTTTCTTATTGATGTATCTACAATGTATACAACACGTCAGCATTTTTACCTTCCATCCCTTCATAGCTATCTCATAACATCACATAATCAATTTCATCTTGTTCTTTTTTGGGTATTCTGTACATAACAAGCCATGATATAATTTTCAACAATAAATCTACAACTGAATGCTTTTGAAAGGATTTAATCCTTATTAATATGACATTTACTTCATTTTTATAATTTATACTCACTTTATATGTCATATCTCAATCAGTTTATCTTGGGCCCCAACAACATTTTTTCCCATTATCTTTTCTCAAGACCTAAGTGTAGGACACAACCTTAACCACATATGTGTTCTAATACTCTGCAAATACATCCTCTGGAGTTATAACATATCTCTTTCTCCAAATAATCCAGTCTCAGAATAATATGGTCTCACACCTTGCTCTCTACATGTCATTATGACAATCTTAATGCTGGAACCTATGCCTCTTCCACAACATGTTTCATATACCCAAGTGTACTAAAAATGACTTCTTCGTCTTCTGATATTAGGGCCTCTTATTTTCATATCCACCATTCCTGTGGGCCATACCCTTCATTACCCATATTTCCCAGATCCTCAGCTATAAGAAAACCACAAACCTAAGCCACAGATTGTACTTAAACCCGTAGGCATTCAAATGCTGGGTCACACGTATAATTATTTCCAATCTAGAAAGAAGGGTTCCTCTCATATAATCCCTTTCCATCTTTCTTAATACCCCATACAGCTGTTTCCCTTTTTCTTGTGTTAACTACACTGGAGTCAGGAAAGATAGATCTTATTTAAAAAAAAATACCCCTGCAACTATAATTTTTGCTAATTGCATATATTCTCTTTCATTTCCGCTCACCTTTCTAATACAAATCCGTGGGTCAGACTTCCCGCACCAACATGGGAAAAGGCTCAGTGCTTCGGTGATCCCACTTTTATCTTTGTATAATTATACACAGGACCCACCCCTTAAGCCCAGAAACAGAACTGGGGTACACATTTAAATAAACAACATTAGTTCAGTGGAACTCCTTTTTTCTATATAACCAGTCTGACTTTCTATCTTGGGATATGAAATACTTTGCTCCATTTACTCTCATAACATATAAGATTAATCTAATCAAAATCAATTAAAGTGCAGATGGCACAGTGCTCAAAAGTGCAGTGGCGTGCAATATTTACAATGATACATATATTCAGTGGGATGTCTTAAAAAGTTTTGTAACCAAGCAACAGTCTGTCATGTATACACAGGTCACTGTTTACAATCTAATTGAACAACAGACAATCCCCTTTGACTTTATCAACATTTCAATCTTTCAATTGATTTATAAAGGTCTCCTCAGGACAAAGTGTGCCATCTAGCACTTCGCCTACCAGGGCAATAATACAGGTTCATTTACTAAATGTGCATTAGACTTATCTGTTCTAATGAAAATTTTCTGAATATACTATAAAAATACCTCCAGGCAGTGTACTCACTCCTTGTGCTGGGGTAGTGATTTAATACAACACATCTGGATCACACTGAAATAAATAAATGAAATGTGTTACTGTCTTTATATCTCCTCCATGTAAAGATACACTCCAACACATTCTATCCATGTCTGATCCACTTGTCAATTACAAACACAGGAAGTCCAGAGCCTACACCCCAAAGTGAACAACAGTGAGCCCAGTCAATCCCCACCACTGCTCCGGGTCGCCAATATCAGGTAAAACTAGAATGCAATGTAGTCCAAGGCAGTGTCTCTTATCCAGACTTAGGGCCTAATTACGATATTGGTCAGAGTTGCCTCTGACTGACACTGTTTTGTGGAAGGAACCATCCGACCATAGCAAAAAGGTGTAGTCGAAAAATACATTATTAATTTGGAGCTTGTGCGGCAGGCTGAAACCACCCGCAGCACAAGCTCCCATTAAAAAATGAACGTTTTTAAACATCCCTGCACCATGTGGAAGGCAAGGTGCCTGCCACAGGGTGCAGGGATGTTTAGGGGGGCACCATAGTTGCCCCTCAGGGCCAAATGCGGAGAGACAGGCGGCCCTGCTAAGGGCCCGCAACATCAGTTTTCGTCAGACAATCCATGTTGGAAAGGCCAACATGGTTTAGCTGTTGATAAGCGACATCATAATCCCGACGGCGGAAACACCGACCTTAAGGGATTATGAGGGCTTTCCGAGTGGCCCGTCGGAACAGCATCAGATTCGCCGGCCAGTTTAAACTCCGACCGCCATCATCATAATACGGTGGTCATGCTTTAAACCTAAAATGTCGGTCGGAAAGCCTTTGAGCAGCAGTCGAAGACTTTCTGAAGGACATTGTAAATAGGCCCTGAGTGTTCTTAATTACTCAAAGTTTTAGGCTCTAGAAACACCTAGTCCAAGTGATCCCCATTTCCTCACAGTGATCCTCTAATCACTCAGCTCTACAGGAAACTACTTCCTGTTCATGTGGAGAATGTTGGCTTATTCTCTATTGTTACCTATAGTAGTGATATTCTTCTCCATTCTATCTCTTGATTAAGCCCGTTCTCATAGACAGCAGGGGATGTATTACACTAAAGGCGCCTTTTCATTGTTTGTGCCGGGCACACCTTTTAAAAGGTGTGCCCTGCGTAAAACAATGAAAATGCACCGTATTACCATGAACGCGCTGTCCCCAGGGCAGCCGTGAACCCGCGCTGCTCCCAGGGCAGCGCGTTCCTGTAAAAAACGGAGCAGCTGCTTTGAAGGGGGAATTAGAGATGCCCTTGCAGGCGGGTGCAGTGAGTGACTGCACCTGCCTGGAAGGAGATGTCTGTAGGTCCTTAGGACCCCCTTTCCACCCTCCAGAGGGCTGGTTTCGGGGGTGCCCCCAAGCAAATGAGGGAACGCCATCCGAAGGTAGTGTAGGTGCTTTAAGTGCGTCAGCACCAACAGTATTACAGAAGGGGACGCACAAGCGTCTGTGCCCCCTTCTGTAATACCAAAGTGCCTCAAGGGCACGCAAACGCCCATTCCGCCTCCACAGCACTTTCATAATACCACCACCGTTCAACAAATCAATCTTTGTTCTTTTAAAAATAATCTCCCAGCTCTATAAGCTTCCCTAGATCTAGGATACAGTTTCTCAATAATCACCCACCTAATATAATTTCCCCAAGTGATTCTTCTCAATAAAATGCTTAACCAACGATGCTTCACTAATGGTGCTGTCTTGTTACGCAATCTTATCGCCGATCTGTTTTCTGTAATCCATATCCTGAGTTCTCTTGTGGCAAAAACGCATTTGTGGATACTAGAGAAACATTTTTTTGTAATGTTTTCATATCGCATGAATATTCATTAACCATTAGTTGACTCTGTTGAGGTCTATCACCAAGTGGAATTCTATCTTAAATTCTCTCCGAATTATCTTCGGCACCCAGGCATCTGAAACTGTGTTTTCACGCTCCTACAGTAATTGCTGGATTCAATGAATATCACTGATGCACCACTAGCCAGAGTGGAAGCCCTCACAACATCAAACAATATAACAGAGAGAGGTCCTAGCTAGTCTTCTAATTTTTCTACTAATTCAGAGCATTAAGTACGATCTTGACTGGCTTTAAGTAAACCCTTTAAAGTCCAAAGCTAATGACTGAGAGGTGTAAGTTCCATAAATGCTAAATCAAAGAGCAAGATGAAAACCTGAATAAACTTTATGGCTGAATCAACCATCATATCTGCTGGATCCTTTAGAAAATTTACTTTAGCTACTGATGTTCTTCCAGCAAAACTTGCTATGATATTCAAAGCAAAACCGGCCAAGTTAGTCAACAGGAATGCAGAGCTGCCAAGTTGTCCATTCACTTATGTGTGACATCTCCATACTTTCAGTGAGTCTGTGTGACATCTCTGAGTGAAACTTTCCAACAAACTGAAGCAAGTGCATATGGCAATGGATGCAATACTGAGTGTTTTCTAAGCCATCACTCTTATTCTTTTGTATAAGCATTGCAGCAACCAAAAATGTTTCAATATTGCACCTAACACACACAAATTGAGGACCTTCTTACCTATGCAGACATCATTGGGTCATTCTTTATGAAACATACTAACTCAGGACACTTAGCAGAAAAGCGTAGTATTGGGCTTGAGTGACCAGTATTTAACATTCAGCGAGTACACTCTGGATTAGCACCAGCACTGAGGACCAAATCCACAGAGGGGCCTATCTCCCACCCTACACTGCACATTATGGATCTACTCCAGCCTGACTTACTGTTCTGCTCGATTTTCCCGGCCTTCTTGTGTTGAAAAGTGATTGAATGTGACTTCAGTCTCTTACCATTCAAGTCTAAGGGTTAGAGTAGTGAATGGAGCCTATTTACTAGGCACTTCGACATGATCCTGTGCTCTTCCCCATAGATCAGGGCTTGCACACATAGCCTAGGGGATAGATTCGTTAGTATTAGGGATAACCTGTCCTGTAGTGAGGGTATTTCATGGAGCCGTGCTGAATTCAGGCCTGGTAGGCCTCAAATGGGAGAGACTCCATCTTTCTTTCTGCTCCGGCAGCTTGGGATGCTTCTAGGTCAAATGTAATGTTTTAGTTATGAGGTGTTATTCGCTTGGAGAGAACCGGTTCAGGCCGGCCCTTATCGAAGGATTGTATTTTTCTTCATGCCGAAGACACTACATCAGGCCGGCCGGCTGGGAACGTGTCCTTGGTACGGGGAGGTACAAGAATTTGGTGGGCGGTAGGTTACGGGCCGGAATTTTCCATGAGGAAACGCACCTCTATATTAGTGAAAGTCTGAGGCAGTTACATGTTCAGTCCGTAGGCGGCATCTAGCCGTTAGCAGTAAAGCTACTACTTATTCCAGGGAAGACAGACGCCATCTTGAAGGCGGAGAAGAACCGAGAGACAGATACTCTCCTAGCAGAATAGCCAGAGAGGAGAGAGTAGCCGATAAGGAAGAGGTCCCAGTGACTCGGAGAAGGGTGAAGAGAACAGCGCATAGTGGTGCAGACATGTATCCGTGACTGCGGAGGCGTGACTTCCAGGCGAGCCGAGGCACAGACGAGAAGGGAACCTAGATGACCACTGAGTGCAGGCTACATACTACTAAGGTGATGTCGACCCTTTCTTATTAGAGTACACAACTTAATCTTTCACTTTTCTTTGCAGGTTATGTGTTATATTGTAATGTTATGTGATTGCGTATGTAATGAGTAATAAAGTACCCGGTTTGTAGTGAACCAACATGTGCTGTGTGTTCTTGTATGAGAGGGTAGCCTATTCTTCTAGTCAGCTGCGGCTACATGAACAGATGTTAACCCTGATCAGGTAAGTGGTAACTGAATAAGGGAAAGAGGAGCCCCTCGAACCGGAGAACAGGCTATGCTCGAACTGGCAGTCCTTGTGTGATCTGATGAATAGTGAGACTGATTCCCTTTTTGTATGTTATGGTGATCATAGGATGAACTGTCGTATGAGACTGCCGTCTGGGTAGAGAGGTCTGGATTCGTATGGGATCGCGAGGCCGCCACTTGTGATACTGTCGTATGGGCAGAGAGGTCTGGATTCGTATGGGATCGCGAGGCCGCCGATTGTGCTGAGACTGCCGTCTGGGTAGAGAGGTCTGGATTCGTATGGGATCGCGAGGCCGCCACTTGTGATACTGTCGTATGGGCAGAGAGGTCTGGATTCGTATGGGATCGCGAGGCCGCCGATTGTGCTGAGACTGCCGTCTGGGTAGAGAGGTCTGGATTCGTATGGGATCGCGAGGCCGCCACTTGTGATACTGTCGTATGGGCAGAGAGGTCTGGATTCGTATGGGATCGCGAGGCCGCCGATTGTGCTGAGACTGCCGTCTGGGTAGAGAGGTCTGGATTCGTATGGGATCGCGAGGCCGCCACTTGTGATACTGTCGTATGGGCAGAGAGGTCTGGATTCGTATGGGATCGCGAGGCCGCCGATTGTGCTGAGACTGCTGTCTGGGTAGAGAGGTCTGGATTCGTATGGGATCGCGAGGCCGCCACTTGTGATACTGTCGTATGGGCAGAGAGGTCTGGATTCGTATGGGATCGCGAGGCCGCCGATTGTGCTGAGACTGCCGTCTGGGTAGAGAGGTCTGGATTCGTATGGGATCGCGAGGCCGCCACTTGTGATACTGTCGTATGGGCAGAGAGGTCTGGATTCGTATGGGATCGCGAGGCCGCCACTTGTGCTGATACTGCCGTCTGGGTAGAGAGGTCTGGATTTGTATGGGATCGCGAGGCCGCCACTTGTGATACTGTCGTATGGGCAGAGAGGTCTGGATTCGTATGGGATCGCGAGGCCGCCGATTGTGCTGAGACTGCCGTCTGGGTAGAGAGGTCTGGATTCGTATGGGATCGCGAGGCCGCCACTTGTGATACTGTCGTATGGGCAGAGAGGTCTGGATTCGTATGGGATCGCGAGGCCGCCGATTGTGCTGATACTGTCGTATGGGCAGAGGGGTCTGGATTCGTATGGGATCGCGAGGCCGCCACTTGTGATACTGTCGTATGGGCAGAGAGGTCTGGATTCGTATGGGATCGCGAGGCCGCCACTTGTGATACTGTCGTATGGGCAGAGAGGTCTGGATCCGTATGGGATCGCGAGGCCGCCGATTATAAGAGGTCTTGGTATGTATAGTAGGAATTCCCTGTCCTTAGGTGGTAGATATATGTGGTTGCACTATTGTAAATAGGCCCTAGGGAGGGGGTAACGTTCTGGCTGGGTTAGTGAGGCTCTGATGAGCGGGTTCTATCTGATCCGAAAACCCAAGCAGAACATTTGGCGTCACGAACCGTTTACGAAACCTGTGTGCGTTGTGGTTGTATTGTGTTTGCTTTCGGCGCGTGCGTGGTTTCGTTTGTATATTATTTGTATATAATTGTGTGTGTAGTTTTTTTTTTTCTTCTTCTTTCTTCTTTCTCTTTTTCTCTTTTTCTTCCTATTCCGAGATGTTTTCTAGAAAGTCGAAATCTACTTTTAAGTTGCCCGTTGATATTCCCGGCTGGGATTCAACGCCTTATGAAGCCTTAGCCCGTGAGTGGGCTGATTTTACTGGTTTGAGTGAGAATTGGAATTCTTTTTTGGAGCTGGCGGAGCCGGCTAATGTGATTACTTGTTTACAGAAGGCGCCGGTATCTAAGGGTGATGAGCTTCCCGTTTTGGGGCGCAGAGGTTGGATTGTTCTGTCTGCGTACAGGATTCTGCATGAGAGGTTGTTGAAGTTACAGAAATTGCATAAGGATGTGGAAGCGAACTTTGTTGAGATTCAGAATGCTCATACCTTGTTGCGGTGTCAAAATAAGTTGCTTGCTGACAAACTTGAGACGTACCAAACTATTGCCGAGAGGGCGGCTGTGCGAATTGCTCGTTATAAATACAAGAATAGGCGTGGTCGGGTTTCGACACGAAAGGTGCGTCTGGTCGTGGCGAAAGCCGGACTGGATTGGAATCCTGATGAATGGGATGGTAATATCTGGAACTCGAGTGATTCTCCTTCCTCGGGTGAGGAGTCTGCCAAGCGCGAGTCCTCTCGCTCCGGCCGTGATTGTAAGTCTGCTTCTTGCGCCTCTGATGGTGCACCCCGTGATTGCGCTCGTCCTTCGAGTGGGGTCGATGCTTCTTACACTGATTGTTCCTCTACGTGTACTGGTCGAGCTCCTTGTGATGCTCGTCCCGCGGTCTCGGTGCATCCAGTTTTTCGGCGGAAGTTGCAGCAGGCTCCCGGTGCTCCGAATGGTATTGCTTTAGACTCTTTGGAGGATTTTACTCAACAAGAAATTAGTGATATTTTGCAGCGATTTCGGCAGCGAGCTGGTGAGACCTTACTCACATGGATGGTGCGCCTTTATGAACTGGGCGCTGCTGGCATTATGTTGGATGCTGGCGATTGTTTGAAGTTTTGTTCCTTGAGTTCGGATTCTACTGTACAGGATCATTTTCGTAACTTTAATGTTGGTGGTCAAATTTCTTTGCTTCAATTGGCGACTGAGGGTTGTAATCTAAAATATCCTACTGAGTCTGACTGGCCTGTGAATGACAAACCGTGGTATACTTTGCGCGATGCTGCACAACGTCTCAAAGAGGAGGTGATGAAAACGGCAATTTTTCTGAATACTGCTGACAGGTTGCTTGATGGTTTGTTGACATCTTCTGTGCGGAATCGTATTATTCGTTCTTCCCCTGTTGCTTATAAGCAGGTCATGATGACTTTATTGATTAATCAGACTGGTAACATATTGTCTATGGTGCTGGAATCGGTACGCCAACTCGGTGAGTAAGGTGAGTGGTTTAAACCTGAACGGCAATCCCGGCCTGACACTCGTACTCCTGGTGACAATAAACTTACTAGACGTGATATGTTTTTTGGTCTTATGGCCGATGGTGTGCGGAAGGAGGACATTGACGGTGAGACTACTTCTCGTTTGTGGGAAATGTTTCGCAAACGTGGCTTGGATCGAAAGGAGGGTGCCCGGCGTGTTCGGACGACTGAGTGTGATCGTGGTTTTTCTGACGGTAGCGGTGATGACGACCGCCGTGGGCGCTCTGATCGTCGTGATGATCGACGTTATGTACGTGATTTGTCCCCCCGTCGTGAGAGAGACAGGGAGAGAGAGGGGGAAAGGGAAAGGGGGAGAGATGATTATGTTAACAGCAGACGTAGAGATGATAGGGATCAATCCCCTGAGTTGAGAAGGAGAGAGGATCGACACAGATTGGCCGATCGAAACCCGCAGTACAATGCAGAGGACAGGAATCCATTTCGTAATGGAGATGGATATGAACAGGAGGTATCGATACCTGGGAAATGTGAGAGTCTTTATCCTGATTTATCCTGGTACACAGAACGCAGTAAAAATGACTAGGAAATAGGTCAAGCTCCAGTACACAGATGGGCTCACAGAGATAATAGACCCTATGTAGATATTGATATTTATTGGAGACATCGTAATATCCAGAGGGCCCGAGCATTGGTAGATACAGGAGCGGAGGCCACTCTTATTCATGGAAAATCAAAGAAGTTTAAAGGTCAGCCTTTTACAATTACCGGATTAGGTGGAAAGGAAACTCCCGCAGTTCAAACTTTACTTGAAATGAGAATAGGTAGAATTCCTAGAAAAGAATACTCTGTATTAGTGGTACCACTCTTAGAATTCATAATTGGAATTGATATTTTGAAAGGAATGACTTTGCACTTAGATGATGGATGTTACCAATTTGGAACTAAACATTATATATCGTCCAGGCCTGTACGGGTTGGTCGTTTAAGAATGCCCCCCATAAAAGTTCCCCAGGCGACAAAAGTGGTTCGTCAGAAGCAGTATCGTATTCCAGGTGGTCATGAAGAGATTAGTACCACTATTCAGGAGTTGGTGGATGCAGGAGTTATAACCCCAGTTACTTCTGCTTGGAATAATCCTGTTTGGCCTGTACGTAAGGGTGATAATTCTTGGCGCATGACTGTTGATTATCGAGAATTGAATAGACACACACCCTCTTTGACTGTCGCAGTACCGGATATTATTACCCTAATTGAAAGAATCCAAAAACATCCAGGTACATGGTATGCGTCCATTGATATTGCTAATGCTTTCTTTTCGATTCCGATTGCCCCTGAGTGTCAGGAACAATTCAGTTTTACGTGGAACGGGCGTCAGATGACGTTTAGAAGTCTTCCCCAGGGCTATGTGCATAGTCCTACGATATGTCACCGGCTGGTGGCAGAGCATTTGGCTGAGGTACCGGTTCATCCGCAAATTCAGATATGTCACTATATTGATGATATTTTGATCCAAGGCGAAACACAAGAGGAAGTTCAGACCCAATTGGACAGAGTCATTGAGTGCCTGCGTGAGAAAGGTTGGGAAATCAACCCGGATAAATTACAAGGTCCGTCCCAGGCTGTGAAATTTTTGGGTATTAATTGGCATGAGGGGCACCGAGAAGTGATCCCTCAGGTTAAACAGAAAATTCTTGATTTTGCAGTTCTGAGGAATAGGAAAGAAGCCCAAAGCTTCATTGGTTTGTTTGGTTTTTGGCGCCAGCATATTCCTCATTTGAGTCAAATATTGGCCCCTTTGTACCATGTCACTCGTAAAAAGAATGCATTTGAATGGGATAAACCACAGCAAGATGCGTTCAGTCTGGCAAAAGAAGCAATTCAGCATGCTCTGGATTTATGGCCTGTATGTGATGGTGATGTGGATTTGAATGTGTCTGTACAAGGCCTTTATGCGAATTGGAGTTTGTGGCAGAAACAAGGCAAGAGTAGAGTACCGTTAGGTTTCTGGACCAAAAAGTTACCTGATGCTGGTGAGCGTTATACACCTTTTGAGAAACAGTTACTTGCGTGTTATTGGGCTCTGGTGGATACCGAGCAATTGACTTTGGGACATGATATAGTTTTGCGACCTGAAATTCCTATCATGCAGTGGGTTATGAGTTCGCCGAAAACTCACCGAATTGGACACGCTCAAGAGGCGAGTGTGATTAAATGGAAATGGTATATACAAGACAGGGCACGTGTGGGACAAAAAGGAGTTGCATCTTTACATGAGCAGGTGGCACGGGCGCCATCGACTGAGACTGAGAGTGAATGTTCCGTACCTTTAGTACAGGAGTCTCCTGTTAAGTGGGGTAGACCTTTTGATGATTTGTCGGCGGAGGACAGAAACCATGTCTGGTTTACGGATGGTTCAGCAAGGTTCATAGGGACGAAACGGCATTGGAAGGCGGTGTCCTATAATCCGATCACACAAAAATTGCTGAGTACAACTGGTGAGGGTAAGAGCAGTCAATTTGCTGAACTCTATGCTGTTTATCAAGTTCTGAAACAAGAGTTACCTGGCACATGTCATATTTTCACCGATTCTTGGTCTACTGCCAATGGACTGGCAGTTTGGCTACCGACTTGGCATTCCCATAGTTGGAAAATCCATTCAAAAGAACTGTGGGGAAAAGAATTATGGCAGGAGATTTGGGAAATGCTCCCACAGAGTACTGTTACAATCTTCCATGTGGATGCTCATACCCCGATAGACTCTCTTGACAAATTCTTTCATAACATTGCAGATGAGAAATCTAAAATTGCTGAGGCAGTGGTGGACAGGCAAGATTCTGATATTGCGGGTTTGGCGAAATGGGCCCACCAGAAAGCAGGACACTTTGGAGAGAAAGCCACTAGCAGGTGGGCTGCTGATCGAGGAATTTATATTCCCCTAGATTTAATCAAAAATGTTATTCTACATTGTCCCATTTGTCAGCATATCAGGCAGCGCAAAGTGCCCCAAATTGTTAAAGGTCATTTACATCGCGGGAAATTGCCCGCTCAAATTTGGCAGATTGATTACATTGGTCCACTTCCTATGAGTAGGAATTGTCAATATGTTTGCACCATTGTTGATACATACAGTGGCCTGTTGGTGGCCCTTCCCTGTAAGCAAGCTACCCAATTGAATACTATTAAAACATTGGAATTGATTATGATGTATTATGGTGTGCCATTCCAAATTCAATCTGATAATGCATCCCATTTTCGTGGAAGATTGGTACAGGAATTCTGTGTGGAAAACAATATTGAATGGGTGTTTCATATACCATATTATCCACAGGCCTCGGGTCTTGTGGAGAGGTTGAATGGACTGCTGAAAGATCAGTTACGTAAATTAACAGATGACAAGTATAAGAATTGGCGAGACTTTTTGCCTCAAGCGCTATTGATTTTGAATAACCGTCCTTTTCTAAATGCTGAATCCCCTCTTATGCGTTTGTTTCCTCCGAATGTTGATGCTAAGCCCAATGAGATCAGAGAGACTGTGATGTACTGGGAGATTACTCCCGGAGCTTTGGCTCCATGTAGAGCGACCCCAGGGTCGGCAGGTTTAGACTTGCATGCCATGGATGACACCGTTATAAAAAGTAAGGATCGAGTCATCATTGAAACTGGTGTTGGTGTTCATATACCAACTGGGAATTTCGGATTAATCGCCCCTAGATCGGGGCTGGCTGTAAAAGGCATTCAGGTGCTTGGAGGAATCATTGATAGTGATTATCAGGGAGAGATTAAGGTGCTCCTGCTGAATAGCAGTGAGGTTGACTTACTGATACATCAAACTGACCGAGTGGCTCAATTGCTAATAATGCCTGTTTTCAGTGGTGAGATCACAAAAGGCACTGCCCCAACGTTGCTAACTGTACGAGGCCAGAAAGGTTTTGGCTCCACAGATAATCCTGGGGCCAGAGTTTGGGTGCAGTCGCCTAAGAATCCCCCTGAACAAGCAGAAGTCATTGCAACCGGTCAAGACAACACCATTTTAGTTATGAGACCAGGGAAAGATAGCTGGGAAGCAGTCCCGGCTGACAAATGTTACTTACGAGAATGAATAATGCCTGTATTTGATTCTCTTTCAGATCATTCTTTGGACTGTTGCTGCAGGATGTGTCGGCGTTGGACTCCTTTTGGGCTGGTACGACGAGAGAGGAGGGATCCCATCAACCCGGGCTGAGTTGAGAACCCGAGTGTCGCGTTCCTTCGCTGCGTGGGATTCGTCGTCGAACTTTTGGACTACGTTAGCCAAACGAGTGACTAAAGCCCCTCATTTCTGCTTGACACCGATGAGATCGGTGACTGACATTCTAGCGACTTGTTTAGTTGCTGTCCCTGCTTCATTGGAGACTTTGACTCCTATTTTTAATATATCGAATGCTCGCCCCAATGTTCTTCTGGGCGATTTTGCTACCCATGAGTATTGCCCCTTGTGTACTGTACTGTCAGACCCGATACCCCCCATCCAGTCCCAAATAGTTACCTATAATATCACACAGGGTGATTTGTGTTTTTTCCTTACTTGTGATCCTAGTGCGATTTCTGAATGTATGCGTTTAAGATTGAAAGGTGCCACTTCATTCACTGCTCATGAACGAACTTTGTGCCTTCAAAGGACACCGAAAACATGTACTTCTGTTCAGAATAACATGACTTGCAAGAGTTTGGTAGTTACCCCCAGTCATTATCGCACGATGTTACTACCTGCCGGATGGCTTTTCTCATGTGGTAATACTTCCTGGCCATATATCCCCGCAAATATTTCTGGAGGCCCTTGTGCCATTACTAGACTGAGCTTCTTAATGTTTTCATCACATCCGAATGCCAACTCTCGTGTGATTCGAGATACAGTGAGGTTACAGGAGGATTGTGACTCATCTTTGCATTTATATTCCAAGTCTGAATACCTTAGCCTGGCTATTTCAATGGGGAACAACCTTTACAACGCAACTTTTACAACGCACTACCTTTACAACGCATTTTTTACAACGCATAATCCATTACAACGCATGACATTACAACGCATACCATTACAACGCATTTTTAAAAACTACCTTTACAACGCATTCCATTACAACGCATACTACCATTACAACGCATACCATTACAACGCATAATATTACACTACACTATCCAACACTTACTCTACTGTTGCCCCCCCTGGAGTTAGAATAGTAATTTTTACCCCTATACTATCCAACACTTACCCTACTGATGCACCCCCTGGAGTTAGAATAGTAATTTTTACCCCTATACTATCCAACACTTACCCTACTGATGCACCCCCTGGAGTTAGAATAGTAATTTTTACCCCTATACTATCCAACACTTACCCTACTGATGCACCCCCTGGAGTTAGAATAGTAATTTTTACCCCTATACTATCCAACACTTACCCTACTGATGCACCCCCTGGAGTTAGAATAGTAATTTTTACCCCTATACTATCCAACACTTACCCTACTGATGCACCCCCTGGAGTTAGAATAGTAATTTTTACCCCTACACTATCCAACACTTACCCTACTGTTGCACCCCCTGGAGTTAGAATAGTAATTTTTACCCCTATACTATCCAACACTTACCCTACTGATGCACCCCCTGGAGTTAGAATAGTAATTTTTACCCCTACACTATCCAACACTTACCCTACTGTTGCACCCCCTGGAGTTAGAATAGTAATTTTTACCCCTATACTATCCAACACTTACCCTACTGATGCACCCCCTGGAGTTAGAATAGTAATTTTTACCCCTATACTATCTAATACTTACCTTAAATGTAATTTAATATAATGCGTTGTAATGGTATGCGTTGTAAAGGTAGTATGCGTTGTAATGGCAATGCGTTGTAAAGGTATTTTTTAAAAATGCGTTGTAGTGTCATGCGTTGTAATGTCATGCGTTGTAATGGATTATGCGTTATAAAAAATGCGTTGTAAGTGCATGCGTTGTAAAAGTGTGCGTTGTAACGTCATACATCCTATTTCAATTGTTGGTGTTCCTGCTTTGGCAGTTTATAATGCCAAATCTATTGGGAAAATGGCCTGCTGGATGGTAAAATCCATTAATCATACTTCTACAGTCTTGTCTGACATGCTATTAGACGCCCAGGGTGAACGTAGAGCTATCTTGCAAAATCGAGCGGCCATTGATTATCTTTTGACACGATTGTTCTGATTTGGAGGGTCTTTGTTGTTTTAACTTGTCTGATCATACAAGATCCATTCAAGCTCACATTGATAAACTACATGACTTGACAGAAGAAGTTAGAAAACACATTGACCAGGGCTGGTTTGACTGGCTCTTTAATTGGTTACCTGATTTGCATATGTTACGTCAGATATTAGGAGGTATTCTGATTACTATCGGCATTTTGATTTCTATCTGTTGCTTTATTCAGTGTATTCCTTCACTATTTCAATTCTGCACACCTGGTACTAGACATAGATCAGTTAGTCTTGTTTCATATTATTCTTCCACAGATATTAGTTCTGTTTAATGAATGTATAATAGACTGAAGTCAAGGGTGAAATGTTCTGCTCGATTTTCCCGGCCTTCTTGTGTTGAAAAGTGATTGAATGTGACTTCAGTCTCTTACCATTCAATTCTAAGGGTTAGAGTAGTGAATGGAGCCTATTTACTAGGCACTTCGACATGATCCTGTGCTCTTCCCCATAGATCAGGGCTTGCACACATAGCCTAGGGGATAGATTCGTTAGTATTAGGGATAACCTGTCCTGTAGTGAGGGTATTTCATGGAGCCGTGCTGAATTCAGGCCTGGTAGGCCTCAAACGGGAGAGACTCCATCTTTCTTTCTGCTCCGGCAGCTTGGGATGCTTCTAGGTCAAATGTAATGTTTTAGTTATGAGGTGTTATTCGCTTGGAGAGAACCGGTTCAGGCCGGCCCTTATCGAAGGATTGTATTTTTCTTCATGCCGAAGACACTACATCAGGCCGGACGGCTGGGAACGTGTCCTTGGTACGGGGAGGTACAAGAATTTGGTGGGCGGCAGGTTACGGGCCGGAATTTTCCATGAGGAAACGCACCTCTATATTAGTGAAAGTCTGAGGCAGTTACATGTTCAGTCCGTAGGCGGCATCTAGCCGTTAGCAGTAAAGCTACTACTTATTCCAGGGAAGACAGACGCCATCTTGAAGGCGGAGAAGAACCGAGAGACAGATACTCTCCTAGCAGAATAGCCAGAGAGGAGAGAGTAGCCGATAAGGAAGAGGTCCCAGTGACTCGGAGAAGGGTGAAGAGAACAGCGCATAGTGGTGCAGACATGTATCCGTGACTGCGGAGGCGTGACTTCCAGGCGAGCCGAGGCACAGACGAGAAGGGAACCTAGATGACCACTGAGTGCAGGCTACATACTACTAAGGTGATGTCGACCCTTTCTTATTAGAGTACACAACTTAATCTTTCACTTTTCTTTGCAGGTCATGTGTTATATTGTAATGTTATGTGATTGCGTATGTAATGAGTAATAAAGTACCCAGTTTGTAGTGAACCAACATGTGCTGTGTGTTCTTGTATGAGAGGGTAGCCTATTCTTCTAGTCAGCTGCGGCTACATGAACAGATGTTAACCCTGATCAGGTAAGTGGTAACTGAATAAGGGAAAGAGGAGCCCCTCGAACCGGAGAACAGGCTATGCTCGAACTGGCAGTCCTTGTGTGATCTGATGAATAGTGAGACTGATTCCCTTTTTGTATGTTATGGTGATCATAGGATGAACTGTCGTGTGAGACTGCCGTCTGGGTAGAGAGGTCTGGATTCGTATGGGATCGCGAGGCCGCCACTTGTGATACTGTCGTATGGGCAGAGAGGTCTGGATTCGTATGGGATCGCGAGGCCGCCGATTGTGCTGAGACTGCCGTCTGGGTAGAGAGGTCTGGATTCGTATGGGATCGCGAGGCCGCCACTTGTGATACTGTCGTATGGGCAGAGAGGTCTGGATTCGTATGGGATCGCGAGGCCGCCGATTGTGCTGAGACTGCCGTCTGGGTAGAGAGGTCTGTATTCGTATGGGATCGCGAGGCCGCCACTTGTGATACTGTCGTATGGGCAGAGAGGTCTGGATTCGTATGGGATCGCGAGGCCGCCGATTGTGCTGAGACTGCCGTCTGGGTAGAGAGGTCTGGATTCGTATGGGATCGCGAGGCCGCCACTTGTGATACTGTCGTATGGGCAGAGAGGTCTGGATTCGTATGGGATCGCGAGGCCGCCGATTGTGCTGAGACTGCCGTCTGGGTAGAGAGGTCTGGATTCGTATGGGATCGCGAGGCCGCCACTTGTGATACTGTCGTATGGGCAGAGAGGTCTGGATTTGTATGGGATCGCGAGGCCGCCGATTGTGCTGAGACTGCCGTCTGGGTAGAGAGGTCTGGATTCGTATGGGATCGCGAGGCCGCCACTTGTGATACTGTCGTATGGGCAGAGAGGTCTGGATTCGTATGGGATCGCGAGGCCGCCACTTGTGCTGAGACTGCCGTCTGGGTAGAGAGGTCTGGATTCGTATGGGATCGCGAGGCCGCCACTTGTGATACTGTCGTATGGGCAGAGAGGTCTGGATTCGTATGGGATCGCGAGGCCGCCGATTGTGCTGAGACTGCCGTCTGGGTAGAGAGGTCTGGATTCGTATGGGATCGCGAGGCCGCCACTTGTGATACTGTCGTATGGGCAGAGAGGTCTGGATTCGTATGGGATCGCGAGGCCGCCGATTGTGCTGATACTGTCGTATGGGCAGAGGGGTCTGGATTCGTATGGGATCGCGAGGCCGCCACTTGTGACACTGTCGTATGGGCAGAGAGGTCTGGATTCGTATGGGATCGCGAGGCCGCCACTTGTGATACTGTCGTATGGGCAGAGAGGTCTGGATCCGTATGGGATCGCGAGGCCGCCGATTATAAGAGGTCTTGGTATGTATAGTAGGAATTCCCTGTCCTTAGGTGGTAGATATATGTGGTTGCACTATTGTAAATAGGCCCTAGGGAGGGGGTAACGTTCTGGCTGGGTTAGTGAGGCTCTGATGAGCGGGTTCTATCTGATCCGAAAACCCAAGCAGAACACTTACTTACCCAAGGGTATCTCATATCCAACATGGCACATTCTGGATTACCTCCTGCCACCATTAGGGCCCCAGGGACATCTCTCAAACACAAACACACTCTGGATGACCTCTTGCCCAACATAAACACCATTAGATTGTAGTGCCCTACAAATACGCAAATGTACTATAAGCTAAGATCACCCCTAAAAGTGCCTCCTAGACAAACACCTGCACAATATGACTTAGGTTCCAGTTACACAAATCCATCCAATCTTAAAATCTTAACTGACCAATTCTCTTCTGTGGTCCTTCTCTTGAAGCCTCAGCTCTGTCTGGTATAGCATATTTTGTTCCTCGATGACCACTGTACCTCTCTCCTGAGTGGCCCTACTCCCTTGTACTCCACACCTTCTATTATTTTCCAAGGCAAAGCCTCTCTTTGTGCTTACTGCTTTAGTGTTTCCACTTTTATTTAGTGTAGTTGCTCGTCGGCATAGCCTGTCTTGTCTTTAGTGCAGTTCCTCCATGCATGTCTTCCTGCTCTTCTTTGTGCTAATTATTGTATTTTGGTTTCTTGTCATTGCTTCTTCTTTTTCATTCTTAATTCAGTATATCCATAGTTCTCCCTTACTTATATTTGGTGCCGTCTTTCAGTAATGCTTTCTCTTTTGTCCACAGTGTTATCAACCCAATTCCCATTTCCCCCATCAAAATAGCCTTTCTCTTTCTCCTCGGAGCTCCCTCTAGTATTTGCAATGTAGTCTTATCTTTGTTTTTCTTTGTTATCCCTGCATTTTCTCATTACATTTCCAGGCCCATCTCTTTTGTCACTATGGTCTGTCGATGAGTTCCTCTTCCGTCTCTCATCCTCTCTTTGCTTGGGGTTCCTTTATTTCTCTTAATGTTGTCTGTCTTTCAGGTGCCTTTTCCTCCCTTCTCTTTCTCAACAGTGCCCAGGTCTTTTTTCTTTTCCATGGTCTTCTTTTCTTCTCCTACTCTTCTATCTCATATCTGTTTGTTTTTTCTCTCCAGTGCAATCTACCTATGTTTTTTCATTCTCTCTGGTCTGTGTGCATCCTTCGCCACCTACATCTTTACAGCATCTATTCTTTCCTACTTCTCTCTTTGGTGTCGCACTCAATCTCTGCCTGCTCTCTCTTGTGCCTGTCCCCTTTTCTTCTGCACACCACGTCCCTCTCTCCATCACCAAACTCTTGTGTCTCCCTTTCTCCTACCCTATTCAATCACTTTTTCTCTTCTATCTCTCCACTGTCTATTTATTTATTCTCTTTCTTTCCCTGGTGTCTCTAAGTTATGTCTCTGCAATCCCTCTTTCCCCTCAAATATGGCACTCTTACTTCTTCTCCTGTCACTAGAGTCTCTCTACTTTTCCTCCTTTCTAGATTGTTTCTAGTTCTTAACCTCTTTCTCCTTTCCACACCCTGGGACAGATGTACGACCATTTTTGCATGCGCAAACGGGTTTGCGAACCCATTCGCTTGCAAAAACAGCATGGGGAATGTACAAACCCTATTTTGTGACTCGCAAAATAGGGTTTTGCGATTCACTATTAGGAAGGGGCGTTCCCTTCCTAATAGAGTGCGCAAACCCCATGTAAGAATGTTTTGCGTCCGCAATTGCGGGCACAAAACATTCGCAAATTACACCCTCTTTAAAAGGGTGATAATGCACTTGCAAAAGGGAAGGGGTCCCCAGGGGACCCCTCCCCCTTTGCAAATGCAGGGGACATTTTTTTAAGGGCAGGCAGTGGTCCCAGGGACCACTACCTGCCCTTACAAAATCAAACAAAAAAGTTTCATTTACTTTTTTTAATGCATCCCGTTTTCCTTTAAGGAAAACGGGCTACATTAAAAAAAACTGCTTTATTTAAAAGCAGTCCCAGACATGGTGGTCTGCTGAGACCAGCAGGCCACCATCCCTGGAAGGGCCTGCCATTCCAAATGGGATAGCAAATTGCGAGAGGCTTATTAATATTCATGAGCCTCTCACTTTGCGACCATATTGGAAATCGCTAACAGTGTGAAATACACTGTTGTACATTGAAAATAGCGCATCGCAAATTGGGAGTCGCAATAAACTCGCAATTTGAGAGGCGCTATTTCCAGCGTCGTACATCTGACCCCCTCTCTACAGCATCTCTGTTTCTTCTCTTCTCGGAACACCTCTCTTTCTTCCTTCTCTCTTCGCTGTATCTTTCTTTCTATAGTCCATTGACATGTTCTTCTCACATTCCTTTGCCCTTCCTTTCTCCAGTTTCTCTTGTTCCCCATCTGTCTAAATGTTCATCTCCTCAGTGTCTCCTTTGATATTTTACCCATTATTCCAGTTTGTTGCTCCATCTCTTTTCTTCATTGTACAATTGTTTGGCTTTACTTTAACTCCCTTCAGCATCTCTTTTCCCCATTCATCTCTAGTGCCACTCTCATTCAGCCTCACCCCATCATTACTCCCACATCTTACTAAAAGATACACTGTATAGAGATCATGCTGAACAGAGTGTCTTTCTTCCAGAGTATTTCCCTCCAACCTCCTTTCAATTTGTTTCTCTCTCTTTTCCATACCACAGACGTGTTCTGGTTTCACATGCCTCCCGTCACCGTCTCTCTTTGTATGCTTGATTCCCTGTTGCATCATTCTCTCCACAACATTTAGGTTTCTCCTTTTCATCTCCCAGTTTCTCCTCTTCCTCCTCTCTCAGGTGCATCTCTCCCCCCTGTTCTCCTACCCAGCATCTCCCACCCCTCTTCTATTTTCCGAATTCCACAGTGAATCTTTCTCCAGTCCCCTCTGCTTACTTCTCTTTATCTCTAAGGTTTGGGAGTCACAAGTTTGGATCACTAAAAATACATTGTTCGCCCTGGCTCTGCAAATGAGAGGTTTAGGGATATTCAGCCTGATGATTAGAGATGGCCTGTGGGCCATGGAGTGCGTGCTGGGGGGCACATGTTGTGCCCTCCCCTTGTGTGCATGCACCCTAGTACCTGCACGGCATGGACTGCACCAATCCATGCCGTGCAGGTACTGCCTTTGACGTTCCCATTGTCTTGTCCTTTAAGCTAGTCCTGTGATGTATACCCCTTTTTACATGCATCTGTCCCATCCACACAACAATAATGATTCTAAACAGGTGACCTTTTACCTAGTAGCTTGCTCCTGCCTCTTCGACACCAGGCTCTCAGTACTCTATCATGATCCCTGTACCTGACGTGCATAAACATGTCCTCAGACACGGTAAAATTATTCTGTATAACAGTCACCACTTTTTTCATCCTTGGCCAACAGCCAGCTGCGCATGATCACATTTGTTTGGAAAAACATTTATGATTGTTATCAAAACATATTGAGTCTAGAAGAAACCCTGGAGTGACCACTCTAGTATATAAGACCCTTATTCCCCCCTGCAAATTAGAGGAGAATTCCTTCCAAGCTGACAAGGGGTCCTGCATGCTGAACCTTCGACACACAACGGTCTCACATCCCGTACGGGGTGTCATCCTCGAAGCAGAGACGGTGTCCTTCATTCTAAACCATCAGTTGAGGGGGATGTTTCTTCCCTAGGAGTTTCTTGGCTACATACACACGCATATACATGATACACATATAGATCTAGGCTAGGTACATTTAGACAAATTACTCAGGTCGCACATTTTAGGAATATGCAAGTGCTACTGTTTTGATCTGAACTGCTTATGTTCATCTTATTAGCACTATGGTAGAAATGTATCTACTATTTACTATATTGGTACTAGCAATCTCTTTTGTATGCTTCTGTCTCCTGATTGTCGCAGAAAATATGTTTTACTCAAGACTGACGCTGGACCAATAAATACTTATTGAAAAGTCTAAATCGCCCTCCTGTGTATTTTCTTGGAGTAAGTGGGCACGAGTGACTGAGCCAAAAGAACTGTACTGTTTTCATGATCCTTGAGGAACCAGGGTTGTCATGTTCAGTGGTTGACAGAAATTAACTACACCACTGTAAGATACAGAGGGATGGTAGTGGCACTCTAGAGCTAGCTGGTCTAATGGCTGACATATCCTGTGGGGGTGTCTGGAAGCGGTTGGGAAACCAAGCCCTCAGTTTAGGTCATCCAAAACGCACAGGTCTTGGGGATTCTTAGGAACTACACAACACCATGGCGGTGCCTATTTCATAAGCACTACCATGGGCCCGTCAAAGAACCGCCCGCCAGTGACTAAAAAAGTCATAATCTGGCAGGTGCTGTGCACACAGGTTTGCCGTGTGGGAGCGTGGCGGCGGGGTCGCGGTCCCGCTTCCACCCCACCAACTTTGTAAACAGGCCCTAGGTGAGAAAAGTGAGAGAACTTCTAAGCTTCCTCCTTGCCGACATATGCTGTGAATGATCAGTGTACCAGAGAATGAGGAAAATACTGCAGCCTAGCAAAACATGTCTTAAACATCAGTAGTAAATAACTTTAAGATATTTACTGCTCATGCTCTAACACTTCATATGTGTAGGATATTTTCTTCTGCTCACTGGTATGAGGCAATGTGCATTAAAATGTGTTAGTCACAGGTAATACGTAATTCTTGGCAGGGTTGTAAATTGTCTGGCAACTCGGTATCAAAGTCTTCTAAGGCACAGTGGTGTGGCATAAACCTTGACATGTTTATTTAATTAGGATCGTTCCATTCTGTGAGGATAACATTGGTGACATGAGGATGTATAGAAAATCCAATAACAGTTATTTTTGAAAGTCATGAAGGATCCTCGAGATTCATTCCCTGAAAAACCCATATTTTCACCGCCACAGGAACTAACCTCTGGCATGATATCCTTGGTAATACATTTTAATTTGCGTCATCACTCTCACAGGTTCATGACAAATCTGAATAAATCAAATATTCTTCTGAAGATTTCTTATTAAAAGAAATAGCCGTTTTCATCTTATCTACAGAGGCCAGGTTTTAATAATCAGTTTCCCAAATCTGTCATTCTATCTTCACCATCACTCCCTCTGCCACCCCTAGACCTCTTTGTAGATAGAGATCTGGAGGAGTCTGAAGATGGGAAAACATACTTGTCCATGATATAGGAATTCAGCAACAAACAAAAATTGGAACCAGGAACTTATCAGGGAAGGGCACATGTTAACCCTCAAAATATCCAACGTACCTGCAGAAAATCACAATTTAAATAGCCTCAGGGACTCACCAACTCATCACCAGTCTCAAGGCAGAAAATTAATGCCAGTGGATGCCCGTAACCACTTCTTCCTACTGTGCATGCTCCAAACTCGGACACTACCTCCACATACGCAACAGGAGTAAACTGCTTTCACCAGCACATCCATACGTTATCTGACCGCGGGCCATATAAAAGTCCCCAAGATAAAAAAAGTAAGAACAGGAGGAAAATGCTTCTCCTACCAGGCCCCTCGCATATGGAACCAACTCCCGCGCCTTAAGACAATGCCCTGACCACTGGAAGTTCAGGAAGGCTCTAAAAACTGCCCTGTTTCTAGCCTGAAACCCCGATCAATGCTTCACTGCTACTCCAGAGCGCTGAGATACCCTCCCGAGGGTGATTCAATGCGCTATATAAACAAATAAATCAAATCAAATATAGGCACTCCTCAATGTTCAAATGGCTGAAAATCTGTTCACAAATGCTTCCCTGACTGATCTCTGTCTCTTCCCAAGCCAAGCATAGGAGAAGCATCTAGAGATCTCGTTGGAATGCCAAGACCAGCAGGTGTCACGGTTGCACTACCTTGGTAATCCAGATCCAACAGCTGTGATGCTAATATCCACATTTTCCTGAACCCAGTGCCTTCAATGTGAACAACATATATGCCGATCAGCAGTAGATTAAGGAAAAGGAGAATGGGACACGAGAGAGTGAGAAACAGAAACACTGGATAGCTTCAACTCCCAGATTCCAACTGCCGAACTGAACCTGCACTAGAGAGGTGTTGATATCAACAACAGAAAATAATTATTTTAGTATTCGGTCATTGATATTACAGTTTACTATTTCAGCTATCTTCAACACAAATTCATACATTATCTGCCTTCTATAAACATAAGGTTCACTGATGCTACTCAACTGTCGGTCCCTAGTGTTGGAGAGTAGGTGTTGTGGCCGGAATCCTCAGGACCGTACGTTGCTCTATAGGGGTCCACCTCTCGACACCCCCATGGTCTGATTTATAATTACAGACTTCATTGAGTGGTCCAGCGGGGGAAGGAAAGGATGGGGACAGCAGGGAGGGAGACCTGTGGAGACAGAACCAGACAGCCATCAGTAACTCCCTGCCTGTCTTCCTATCTACTCCACCCAGCTCCACCCCTCTCTAGTGAAAGGAACAGTACCTGTAAAGGAAGAAAATACACAGCTTCGGACAGTGGACCCACAACACTTAAGGAGTACTCTCAGTGATTCTAAAGGTAAAGAAGATGCAGCATTAGCATTCACGCCAATACCCCTCTTTGGTCGCACAGCAACCTATCGCCAGAAGGACACCTACCCAAGAGTGTAAGCACATTGAGAAGACAGGGGAGCGGAAGAGCCGACCTCCTGCTCACTCTCGGAACCCCTGCAGCACAATATGAGAAGAGAAAACAATAATTCCGTGGGTCTTTAGCATTCCACAATTAGGTAATATGCACTGGTAATTTGGACACACATCTGCATTGATTCATGAGACAGTGGCTAGAGTTCATCACAGTGCGTTGTGCCCCTTTCAGAAACATCAGATTCCACTACCACAAGTATAGGACAGTTCAGGCACGTACTCGGGATATGGTAAATGTCAAATACTTTCACATGATAACGAATGACACTCAAAATAGTAGCAGCGCAGTGTTTTTTCACAATACCACCTCCAGTGTGGTTGTCAACTGAGCAATGTCACCAAGGTTACTACAGGTGCCCTTCTTCCTCGCATGAACTACTGCCTACGAGTTCGCCAACGAAGGAAGAATGCACCCTGGGATTTTTTTCACCAGATCTCCCGTAATCTGACACTACTGATCTCGAAGGGTGAATCAGTATGTAGAGAACGAGGCAAGACTCAAGCCTATTGCCTTAGGCTCTAACAAGAAACATGACACGGATACACCCAGTCCGGGTCTCCGTTCTAAATGGGCGATAATGGACTGCCACCTCGCAACGCCACCATAATCAAGGCTGCACACATCCGTAGGGAAAATAGCGTGGTGCTCAGAGCACCCTTACCAGCCTCTGCGATGTCCAGCGCAGCTCTCGTGAATGAGTAAGCGGCACCCGCTCTGTGCCCCAGAACCTCTTTGAGCACCATGGCGCGTACGTCCTGACGTCACCGCCGTCAGGGATTCGCCAAGGCTCACGGGAGTTGTAGTTTCTGCCGGACACCTCGCGCTCGAGCGCGGCTTGGCAGTGTTCTTTGAGGCCCCTTCTTGTGGGCCTTGACTGTACATTCCCTTCCCGAAGAACACTGACAGGGACATGGTTTCTTAGGGAAGCGTTGGTGAAACAGTCTGACATATCTAGGTGCGTGGACTCCTTCCGCTGGTTCCCATGAGTTCTCTTCCTCCCCATACCCTTTCCAGGCTATTAGGTACCATAGTTTGGCGCGATGGATCTTAGAATCTAGAATTTCTCTTATCTCATATTCTTCATCTTCCTGTACCCGCACCGGGGGAGCCCCTTTGCCTTTCTTAGTGGGTTTTAACAACGAGACATGAAAGGTGGGATGATTTCGTAAAGAAGAGGGGAGGTCTAGTTTAACTGCCACGGGGTTTATGAGCTTTACTACTCAATAAGGACCGATGTATTTAGGGTTGAACATGCTGTATCTTTTAAACCTGATGTGTCTGGTAAAGAGCCATACATAGTCCCCTATCTTATACACTGGTCCCTGTCGTCTGTGTTTGTCAGCGTAGCCCTTATACCTCACTTTGGTTTCCCTCAACCTCTTTTGAGCCTGTGACAGGAGGTTTTGGATATGGAGAACTCTTGCTTTAACCTCCGGTATGTGTTCTGTTCCCCTGGGATGCAAGAAAGGTATAAACCTGGGATGAAAACCGTATGAACAGTAAAAAGGCGAATGTTTGGTGGAGCTATGAGTTGCACTATTATATGCAATTTCTGCCAGCCACAAGGTGTCAACCCATCTTTCGGTTGTGCTATCAACATAACACCTCAGATACTGTTTAATGGTTTGATTAACCCTCTCCGTCTGTCCATCTGTTTGGGGGTGGAAGCTGGTGGATAAATCGGGGGAAATTTTCAGGGAAGTGCACCACTCCTTCCAAAATTTTGCGGTGAATTGAGGCCCTCTGTCCGAAACACCCTCTGGGGCAACCCATGTAACCTGACTTCATGTATCAGCAATAACTGGGCTAGTTGGCCTGCTGTTGGTAGTTTCTTGCACGCAATGAAATGACCCATTTTAGTTAGGAAGTCCACCACTACTAAGATCACCGAGTGTCCTTGGTCTACTGGCATGCCTACAATGAAATCCAATGAGATGTTTTGCCACGGGTGGTCAGGGGTTGGCATGACTTGTAGTAATCCAGCGGGACGGGCGTGAGAAACTTTAATTTGTTCACACACCGTACACTCCTTGACCCATTGACGGAGATCTGTTCGTACTGAGGGCCACCAGAATTGTCTCAGCACTCTCTCTGTCGTCTTCTCTACGCCGTTATGACCGGCGCTGGGCAGGGCGTGACACCAAGTAAACACACGTCTCCGTAATGCAGGAACAGGGATCAATAACTGTTTTTTACGAAGAGGCAATCCGTCTTTCACTTCCCACTCATGGTGCTGGGCTAACCCCGTCTTCCATTTGTCGGTTTTTATACTACTGGCCACGCTCCTCAAGAATGGTTCGGTGACCGTAGTACAAAGGATTTTGCCGGGGTCGATAATGGTCTGTTTGATCGGTGTGGTGGGGATCTGTGAGGTAGATTGGCGGGTTAAGGCGTCAGCCTTTTTATTGTCTTTTCCTGGGCGGCAGGTGACCACAAAATTATATTCCGCAAAAAACAGGGTCCAACGCAATTGTCGGGGAGAGAGATGTCTGGCAGCTTTCATGGCAAAAACCAAAGGAAATGATGGACGGAGTGTTGAACATTGCAAGCACTCACCCCCCGTCAACTGATCTGGGTTTAATCCATCACTGTTATTTAGCCCACTCTGCCACCCCAGTTCAGACATGGCCATATGCAAATCAGTCTGACCCTGTGCCTCATGGGAACAGTGCAGCCCGAACTGCCAAGCCATGTCTTCCCTGGACCGGAAACAAGTTCCTAGGACCAGTTTCTGGCATTTCAGCCGTCTTCAGCCAGGCTTGCTTGAATCCAGTGGCAAAGTGAGCAAGGGACTCACGTCTGAGCATACCCTGCCAACTTATGGCGAACAAAGCAAAAACCAAAGGAAATGATGGACGGAGTGTTGAACATTGCAAGCACTCACCCCCAGTCAACTGATCTGGGTTTAATCCATCACCGTTATTTAGCCCACTCTGCCACCCCAGTTCAGACATGGCCATATGCAAATCAGTCTGACCCTGTGCCTCATGGGAACAGTGCAGCCCGAACTGCCAAGCCATGTCTTCCCTGGACCGGAAACAAGCTTCCTAGGACCAGTTTCTGGCATTTCAGCCGTCTTCAGCCAGGCTTGCTTGAATCCAGTGGCAAAGTGAGCAAGGGACTCACGTCTGAGCATACCCTGCCAACTTATGGCGAACACAGCAAAAACCAAAGGAAATGATGGACGGAGTGTTGAACATTGCAAGCACTCACCCCCAGTCAACTGATCTGGGTTTAATCCATCACCGTTATTTAGCCCACTCTGCTACCCCAGTTCAGACATGGCCATATGCAAATCAGTCTGACCCTGTGCCTCATGGGAACAGTGCAGCCCGAACTGCCAAGCCATGTCTTCCCTGGACCGGAAACAAGCTTCCTAGGACCAGTTTCTGGCATTTCAGCCGTCTTCAGCCAGGCTTGCTTGAATCCAGTGGCAAAGTGAGCAAGGGACTCACGTCTGAGCATACCCTGCCAACTTATGGCGAACACAGCAAAAACCAAAGGAAATGATGGACGGAGTGTTGAACATTGCAAGCACTCACCCCCAGTCAACTGATCTGGGTTTAATCCATCACCGTTATTTAGCCCACTCTGCCACCCCAGTTCAGACATGGCCATGTGCAAATCAGTCTGACCCTGTGCCTCATGGGAACAGTGCAGCCCGAACTGCCAAGCCATGTCTTCCCTGGACCGGAAACAAGCTTCCTAGGACCAGTTTCTGGCATTTCAGCCGTCTTCAGCCAGGCTTGCTTGAATCCAGTGGCAAAGTGAGCAAGGGACTCACGTCTGAGCATATCCTGCCAACTTATGGCGAACAAAGCAAAAACCAAAGGAAATGATGGACGGAGTGTTGAACATTGCAAGCACTCACCCCCAGTCAACTGATCTGGGTTTAATCCATCACCGTTATTTAGCCCACTCTGCCACCCCAGTTCAGACATGGCCATATGCAAATCAGTCTGACCCTGTGCCTCATGGGAACAGTGCAGCCCGAACTGCCAAGCCATGTCTTCCCTGGACCGGAAACAAGCTTCCTAGGACCAGTTTCTGGCATTTCAGCCGTCTTCAGCCAGGCTTGCTTGAATCCAGTGGCAAAGTGAGCAAGGGACTCACGTCTGAGCATACCCTGCCAACTTATGGCGAACACAGCAAAAACCAAAGGAAATGATGGACGGAGTGTTGAACATTGCAAGCACTCACCCCCAGTCAACTGATCTGGGTTTAATCCATCACCGTTATTTAGCCCACTCTGCCACCCCAGTTCAGACATGGCCATATGCAAATCAGTCTGACCCTGTGCCTCATGGGAACAGTGCAGCCCGAACTGCCAAGCCATGTCTTCCCTGGACCGGAAACAAGCTTCCTAGGACCAGTTTCTGGCATTTCAGCCGTCTTCAGCCAGGCTTGCTTGAATCCAGTGGCAAAGTGAGCAAGGGACTCACGTCTGAGCATACCCTGCCAACTTATGGCGAACACAGCAAAAACCAAAGGAAATGATGGACGGAGTGTTGAACATTGCAAGCACTCACCCCCAGTCAACTGATCTGGGTTTAATCCATCACCGTTATTTAGCCCACTCTGCCACCCCAGTTCAGACATGGCCATATGCAAATCAGTCTGACCCTGTGCCTCATGGGAACAGTGCAGCCCGAACTGCCAAGCCATGTCTTCCCTGGACCGGAAACAAGCTTCCTAGGACCAGTTTCTGGCATTTCAGCCGTCTTCAGCCAGGCTTGCTTGAATCCAGTGGCAAAGTGAGCAAGGGACTCACGTCTGAGCATACCCTGCCAACTTATGGCGAACACAGCAAAAACCAAAGGAAATGATGGACGGAGAGTTGAACATTGCAAGCACTCACCACCAGTCAACTGATCTGGGTTTAATTCATCACCGTTATTTAGCCCACTCTGCCACCCCAGTTCAGACATGGCCATATGCAAATCAGTCTGACCCTGTGCCTCATGGGAACAGTGCAGCCCGAACTGCCAAGCCATGTCTTCCCTGGACCGGAAACAAGCTTCCTAGGACCAGTTTCTGGCATTTCAGCCGTCTTCAGCCAGGCTTGCTTGAATCCAGTGGCAAAGTGAGCAAGGGACTCACGTCTGAGCATACCCTGCCAACTTATGGCGAACAAAGCAAAAACCAAAGGAAATGATGGACGGAGTGTTGAACATTGCAAGCACTCACCCCCAGTCAACTGATCTGGGTTTAATCCATCACAGTTATTTAGCCCACTCTGCCACCCCAGTTCAGACATGGCCATATGCAAATCAGTCTGACCCTGTGCCTCATGGGAACAGTGCAGCCCGAACTGCCAAGCCATGTCTTCCCTGGACCGGAAACAAGCTTCCTAGGACCAGTTTCTGGCATTTCAGCCGTCTTCAGCCAGGCTTTCTTGAATCCAGTGGCAAAGTGAGCAAGGGACTCACGTCTGAGCATACCCTGCCAACTTATGGCGAACACACCAAAAACCACAGGAAATGATGGACGGAGTGTTGAACATTGCAAGCACTCACCCCCAGTCAACTGATCTGGGTTTAATCCATCACCGTTATTTAGCCCACTCTGCCACCCCAGTTCAGACATGGCCATATGCAAATCAGTCTGACCCTGTGCCTCATGGGAACAGTGCAGCCCGAACTGCCAAGCCATGTCTTCCCTGGACCAGAAACAAGCTTCCTAGGACCAGTTTCTGGCATTTCAGCCGTCTGCAGCCAGGCTTGCTTGAATCCAGTGGCAAAGTGAGCAAGGGACTCACGTCTGAACATACCCTGCCAACTTATGGCGAACACAGCAAAAACCAAAGGAAATGATGGACGGAGTGTTGAACATTGCAAGCACTCACCCCCAGTCAACTGATCTGGGTTTAATCCATCACCGTTATTTAGCCCACTCTGCCACCCCAGTTCAGACATGGCCATATGCAAATCAGTCTGACCCTGTGCCTCATGGGAACAGTGCAGCCCGAACTGCCAAGCCATGTCTTCCCTGGACCGGAAACAAGCTTCCTAGGACCAGTTTCTAGCATTTCAGCCGTCTTCAGCCAGGCTTGCTTGAATCCAGTGGCAAAGTGAGCAAGGGACTCACGTCTGAGCATACCCTGCCAACTTATGGCGAACACAGCAAAAACCAAAGGAAATGATGGACGGAGTGTTGAACATTGCAAGCACTCACCCCCAGTCAACTGATCTGGGTTTAATCCATCACCGTTATTTAGCCCACTCTGCCACCCCAGTTCAGACATGGCCATATGCAAATCAGTCTGACCCTGTGCCTCATGGGAACAGTGCAGCCCGAACTGCCAAGCCATGTCTTCCCTGGACCGGAAACAAGCTTCCTAGGACCAGTTTCTGGCATTTCAGCCGTCTTCAGCCAGGCTTGCTTGAATCCAGTGGCAAAGTGAGCAAGGGACTCACGTCTGAGCATACCCTGCCAACTTATGGCGAACACAGCAAAAACCAAAGGAGATGATGGACGGAGTGTTGAACATTGCAAGCACTCACCCCCAGTCAACTGATCTGGGTTTAATCCATCACCGTTATTTAGCCCACTCTGCCACCCCAGTTCAGACATGGCCATATGCAAATCAGTCTGACCCTGTGCCTCATGGGAACAGTGCAGCCCGAACTGCCAAGCCATGTCTTCCCTGGACCAGAAACAAGCTTCCTAGGACCAGTTTCTGGCATTTCAGCCGTCTTCAGCCAGGCTTGCTTGAATCCAGTGGCAAAGTGAGCAAGGGACTCACGTCTGAGCATACCCTGCCAACTTATGGCGAACACAGCAAAAACCAAAGGAAATGATGGACGGAGTGTTGAACATTGCAAGCACTCACCCCCAGTCAACTGATCTGGGTTTAATCCATCACCGTTATTTAGCCCACTCTGCCACCCCAGTTCAGACATGGCCTTATGCAAATCAGTCTGACCCTGTGCCTCATGGGAACAGTGCAGCCTGAACTGCCAAGCCATGTCTTCCCTGGACCGGAAACAAGCTTCCTAGGACCAGTTTCTGGCACCCTGTTCCCATGAGGCACAGGGTCAGACTGATTTGCATATGGCCATGTCTGAACTGGGGTGGCAGAGTGGGCTAAAGAACGGTGATGGATTAAACCCAGATCAGTTGACTGGGGGTGAGTGCTTGCGATGTTCAACACTCCGTCCATCACTTCCTTTGGTTTTTGCATTGTTCGCCATAAGTTGGCAGGGTATGCTCAGACGTGAGTCCCTTGCTCATTTTGCCACTGGATTCAAGCAAGCCTGGCTGAAGACGGCTGAAATGCCAGAAACCGGTCCTAGGAAGCTTGTTTCCGGTCCAGGGAAGACATGGCTTGGCAGTTCGGGCTGGACTGTTCCCATGAGGCACAGGGTCAGACTGATTTGCATATGGCCATGTCTGAACTGGGGTGGCAGAGTGGGCTAAAGAACGGTGATGGATTAAACCCAGATCAGTTGACTGGGGGTGAGTGCTTGCAATGTTCAACACTCCGTCCATCACTTCCTTTGGTTTTTGCATTGTTCGCCATAAGTTGGCAGAGTATGCTCAGACGTGAGTCCCTTGCTCATTTTGCCACTGGATTCAAGCAAGCCTGGCTGAAGACGGCTGAAATGCCAGAAACCGGTCCTAGGAAGCTTGTTTCCGGTCCAGGGAAGACATGGCTTGGCAGTTCGGGCTGGACTGTTCCCATGAGGCACAGGGTCAGACTGATTTGCATATGGCCATGTCTGAACTGGGGTGGCAGAGTGGGCTAAAGAACGGTGATGGATTAAACCCAGATCAGTTGACTGGGGTGAGTGCTTGCAATGTTCAACACTCCGTCCATCACTTCCTTTGGTTTTTGCATTGCTCGCCATAAGTTGGCAGGGTATGCTCAGACATGAGTCCCTTGCTCATTTTGCCACTGGATTCAAGCAAGCCTGGCTGAAGACGGCTGAAATGCCAGAAACCGGTCCTAGGAAGCTTGTTTCCGGTCCAGGGAAGACATGGCTTGGCAGTTCGGGCTGGACTGTTCCCATGAGGCACAGGGTCAGATTGATTTGCATATGGCCATGTCTGAACTGGGGTGGCAGAGTGGGCTAAAGAACGGTGATGGATTAAACCCAGATCAGTTGACTGGGGGTGAGTGCTTGCAATGTTCAACACTCCGTCCATCACTTCCTTTGGTTTTTGCATTGTTCGCCATAAGTTGGCAGGGTATGCTCAGACGTGAGTCCCTTGCTCATTTTTCCACTGGATTCAAGCAAGCCTGGCTGAAGACGGCTGAAATGCCAGAAACCGGTCCTAGGAAGCTTGTTTCCGGTCCAGGGAAGACATGGCTTGGCAGTTCGGGCTGGACTGTTCCCATGAGGCACAGGGTCAGACTGATTTGCATATGGCCATGTCTGAACTGGGGTGGCAGAGTGGGCTAAAGAACGGTGATGGATTAAACCCAGATCAGTTGACTGGGGGTGAGTGCTTGCAATGTTCAACACTCCGTCCATCACTTCCTTTGGTTTTTGCATTGTTCGCCATAAGTTGGCAGGGTATGCTCAGACGTGAGTCCCTTGCTCATTTTTCCACTGGATTCAAGCAAGCCTGGCTGAAGACGGCTGAAATGCCAGAAACCGGTCCTAGGAAGCTTGTTTCCGGTCCAGGGAAGACATGGCTTGGCAGTTCGGGCTGGACAGTTCCCATGAGGCACAGGGTCAGACTGATTTGCATATGGCCATGTCTGAACTGGGGTGGCAGAGTGGGCTAAAGAACGGTGATGGATTAAACCCAGATCAGTTGACTGGGGGTGAGTGCTTGCAATGTTCAACACTCCGTCCATCACTTCCTTTGGTTTTTGCATGGCTGCTGTCATGAACTGCAGATTGCGGTGATCCGTGTATACCGTGACCATGTGTGTGGCCCCTTTGAGATAATGTCGCCACTCCTCGAAAGCGTCTTTAATAGCGAGTAGCTCTTTCTCCGCTATATTGTAGTTTTGTTCGGCCGAGTTTAATTTGCGGGAGCGAAATTCCACCGGGTGTAACTGGCCCGTCGCCGGGTGGCGTTGTGACAGTACCGCTCCTACCGCCTGATCCGACGCGTCTGCCTCCACAATATAAGGTCGTTCCGGGTCTGCGTGAACCAATACCGGGGCCGTAACAAACGCCTCTTTCAATGCCTCAAACCCCCTTTGCGTCTCTTCTGTCCAGTGAAAGGGAACTTTCTTCCGTAGTAACCGCGTCAAAGGGGCTGCCAATCCTGAAAAGTGACTTATAAATCTTCGGTAAAAATTGGCAAAACCGAGGAAACACTGTATGTCTCTGATGTTCTTAGGAATGGGCCAATCTTTTACAGCAATGATTTTCCTCTCCGACATCTCTTGACCGTGGGGTGTTAGTATCACTCCCAAGAATTCCACGGTGGATACCCCGAATTCACATTTACTGATTTTACAATAAAGGTGATGGTCTTACAGGGTCTGCAGGATGGTACGCACGTGAGTTACGTGACTCTCGACCGTGGATGAATATATAAGAAGATCATCAATATATACAACGACGATACGATCCAGGTATTCGCGTAGAACGTCGTTCAGGAAAAACTGAAAGGCAGCGGGCGCGTTGCACAACCCAAAGGGCATGACGAGATATTCATACAAGCCATAACGCGTTTTAAAGGCTGTTTTCCATTCGTCACCCCTTCGCATGCGCACCAGGTGGTATGCCCCCTTCAGATCCAGCCGAGTGTAGATGACGGCGTTCTGTACTTGTTACAACAGTACCGGGATTAATGGCAGGGGGATATCGATTTTTTTTTGTTGAAACCTTTATTACAAATTTCAATAGATATACAGGTATGGGCCTACAACCTCCAGGCCGGCCGCTAGTAATCAATAAGGTCATAAACATATAGGTATAAACACAGGCAGCAAGCAGTGTAAGTCCCAAAGATCAGAAATATCATTTGCGGCTATAAAGCCTTGACATCCCAAATGGCGGTTTCATTTTAAATGAACAAAAAAAACAAGAAACAAACCCACAAGGCGGCAAAAGTCCAGGTGACATTATGCGCTCCCCTCGGGAGGGGCCTACCAAACTACAATGGAAGGAGAGGGGGGGAAGGGCAGGGGGCAGAGACAAAGTTATCCCGATAACACAGAATCATGGGAATGCGCAGACTAGGGAGACAGGGCCTCAGCAGAGGCACGCGTTAGGGGCGGGGCGCAAATCCCGCCGCGATAGGAGTTCCAGGGGCCCCACACCTTTACCCATTTCCCAGGCTTGCCTCTCGCCACATACACAGTCTTTTCTCGGAACATACACCAATCCATATTTTCCTTCCACCCCGAAATCGTGGGTGACCTCTGGGAGCCCTACAATTGTGCTATGTCACGCTTGGCCACCATATATCCCAATGTCACCCACCACGTTTGCGCCACCGTGTAATCAGTCGGCTCCCAAACATTCAACAAACACCTCCTCGCCTCGGGGAACAACGCAACATGCGTGACCGCTTGCAAAACTGCATGCACGCCACGCCAGAACCGAGTCACCTCCGGACATTCCCACAAAACATGGAGGAAGGTCCCAACCATACCACACCCACGCTTACACATCCCATCCACCGCATATCCCATACGCATCAGGCCAGGTCCCGTAACATACACCCTGTGGAGTATCTTGAGCTGGACGAACCGAAGGCGGGCCGGTATGGCCACCTCTTTCGGGGAGGCCACCGCAGACACCCAATCCTCGTCATCCAGCTCCAATCCATCAGCGACCCATGCCTCACGAAGGGCGGCCAGCAGCCCGAGCGATCATTGATGAGCTTTTTATAGATCAATGAAATAGTGCTATCCGGCACATACCCAGCTAGTACTCTATCTTCCAACGGGGAGCACTCCGGGATGGACGCGACCTCCGGGAATACAGAGCACAAAGCATGACGAACCTGCGCATACCGAAAGTACTCCCTGTCATGTAACTGGTACTCCGCTTTCAGCACATCAAACGTTTTAAATCCCCCTTTCGTCCAAAGATCCCCTACCCTGCTAATGCCAATCGTGTCCCACTTCTCAAAGCCTTTCGTCGTCCACAAACAACCCAATCGCTCGGAAGCATACAATGGCGTCGCCCGGGTCAACCGATCCTTCCACCCCATCGCCGAGTTTGCCGCATGCCACACTCGTACCGCGACCCGTGTCGGACCCGTCAGACGTGCGTCGAGCGATCTGGAGTAGAGCGCCCTATTATAGTCGCCACCCGGCAACAACAATTTGTCCATCTCAAAGGCCGGATTAAGGGCAGGCCCATAAAGCCCGTGGTTTATCGCTGCCAGCTGGGAGGCCCAATAATAACGTTTGATATCGGGGAGGGCGACCCCCCCCGTCGTACCACGGGAGCGTCAACTTCGCGAGGGCGATCCGCGGCCTCCCATCCCAGAACAGTTGGCGCTGCAGACCCTCCACCTCCCTAAAATAGCTAGCCGGCACGACATCCATTGTGTTTTGTAAGGCGTATAAAAACCGCGGCAGCGACATCATCTTAAACAGCGCCGCCCGGCCAAGGGGCGAGAGCGGCAAACGCCGCCAACGCGCCACATCCGCCTTCAAACGTCGGAGAGGGGGGAGTAAATTCTGTGTGTATCGGGCCGCTGAGTCCAGGGTAATGAAAATTCCCAGATACTTGAATCCCTGGTGAGCGACCTGGATAGGGCAACCCCGCGGGAGGATAGGAGCCTCTCCGAAAAGAACATAAACACAGGACTTAGCCCAGTTGACGACTAGGCCGGAGTTACGGCCAAAGGAGAACAATACATCCACCAACACAATCAACGATTCACGCGGGGAAGCGAGATACAAAAGAATATCGTCCGCGTAGAGAGAGACTCGATCCTCGTACTCTGGAGTCCATCGGAGACCACGAATCGAAGGGTGCCACCGCAGCCACTCCGCCAGGGGCTCCAAAGCGAGCGCAAAGAGAAGAGGCGACAGCGGACAACCCTGACGCGTGCCCCTGCCCAATTCGAAGGGAGCCGACACTCTACCATTCACCACCACCTGCGCTAGCGGTCTGGAATACAGCAATTTCACCCAACCGATGAATCCCGGGCCAAACCCAAACTTCTCCAGCGTCGCCCAAATATATGGCCACTCAAGCGTGTCAAACGCCATAGTGGCGTCCAGGGACGCCAAAATGGCTGGCTCACGTATCAACGGAACCCTAGCAAGCACCCCATGCAGACGCCGCAGGTTAAGCGCGGTGTTGCGATGAGGAATAAAACCGGACTGATCCTGATGAATCAGATCGCACACCACGCTGGCCAGTCGATTAGCCAGCACCTTAGCAAGGATTTTCAGTTCCGCATTCAAAAGCGAAATGGGCCTGTAAGACGTGACTCGATCCCGCGGCCTCCCCTCCTTATGAATAACCACGATGGTGGCTAGACGCTGGTCCAGCGGGAGAGAACCCACCGCCCGAGCCGCGAGAAACATATCACGAAGATGCGGTGCTAATGTATCCGGCCGCAACTTGTACAATTCAATGGGAAGGCCATTAGGACCCATGGCCTTGCCAGAAGCGACTGAGCGTATGGCCAGGGCGATTTCCTCAGACGTCGGAGTCGCGTCCATCAACAATTTATCCTCCTCCGAAAGGGAAGGCAACCCAATATCTTTAAGCAGGACGCGGGAATCCTCTTCCGGGCGAGAAGAGACCGGGGAGTACACCCCGCGGAAATACTCTGCAAAGCAATCAACAATTTCCTCGGGATCAGTAACACACACACGATCCACTCTCTCAACCAGCTGCACAACTCGACTCGCTTTCTCCTTTTTATCTAGCCACGCAATCAGTTTTCCAGCCTTATCACCTATATCATACAGTCGCCCCTGTTTCTCCCTACTCATGCCCTTGGCCGCTTCAGTGACCAGGGCCTTGTAGTCCGCTTGTTTGAGTCTGAGAGCATGCAACTTGTCTTCCGTGACACCACGATCCAGGTCACCCTCCAACTCAGTTATCTCAGACTCAATACGAGTCACCTCCTCCCGCTCGCGCCTCTTGGAATGGGAAATGAGGGACAGGGCTTCCCCCCGGATTACCGTTTTGAACGCCTCCCAAAGAGAAACAGCAGACGAGACCGATCCCACATTATCTTCAAAATATTGCTCAAGGGATTTAATCAAATCTGCACGAATTGTGGGATTACGCAGGTACCAGGAGTTGATCGGGACCACCCTCCCCTCCACCCCCAGGACAATATCGAATTGTAACAGAAGCGGGAGTGGTCTGAAATACCCCGGGCAAGATGTCGCACCTCCCTGATCCTCCCCGCCTGGGCCGCTGGCATAAGAACATAATCAAGTCTTGAAAGACTACCATGGGCCCCGGAGTGGAAAGTGTACTGTGTCTGTGCAGGGTGTTTTAGCCGCCAACAATCCACCAATCCCAGGGTGTCCAAGAGGCCAGACAACCAAGTTTGGGCCCAGGGGAGGTCCCTGGGGGGGTATCGATCCTCGGCTCCGGAAACCACAGCATTAAAGTCCCCTCCAACCACTAGAATCCCCTCCGGCAGCCCAAGAAGAAGGCGCCCCAAGTCGGCAAAAGTAGTCGTCTGCAAACCCGGCGGGACATAAATAGAAACCAAAACAATCACTTTACCCTCCCATCTGCCCACCAGTGCAGTGTAGCGCCCCCTGTCATCATGAAGCACCTCGTCAACCTCCAGCGGGAGCGAGGTTTTAACCATTATGCCCACACCCCTCGAACCAGAGGTGAAGCCCGAATGAGCCAGGAGGCGATAGCCCCGCCTATTCATAGCACGGAAGGAATTACCAATGAGGTGTGTTTCCTGCAGTAACACGATGTCGGGTGAGATCCGTTTTAAAAACTGCAGGACCACCCCCCGTTTTATCCTGTCCCCCAGTCCGTTTACATTCCAGGAAAGAAGTCTCAGTCCCCTACCCCCCATCACAGCCAGCACCAATCACCCCCCTCCCAGAGAGCACTTTGAGTATGAAACAACAATAATCCTGCCTTGTGGTACGAACAAACAATACCCAACCCCAACCCAACATTCCAAACAACACTCCCCCCTCCCTGCACCCCTGCATGAGCCCAAGCAGCCCCCCCAACTTGCAGTGTGCCTGTCGCCCTTGCATGAACTAAACTGCAAAAAGACCCCCTGGAGGAGGAAAGAGAACCCCCTCAAGACACACCACAACCTCCAAGCGAGGGAGAACAAAGCACAACAGTCAAGAAACCCTGAGCCCAGCAAAGAAGTAACATCATCAGGATGTAGCCCCAGTGTCAATACATTAGGCCCGGTCCGGTGGGCACTCTCCACTCGCGGCCCCCGGCCCCTCTCGATCATGTCCCCTAGGCAAAGTGTCCAACCAATCCCCCGCCGCCTCCGGACGGTCAAAGAAATGAGAACGACCCTCGGATTCCACCCGCAGCCTGGCCGGGAAAAGCATGGCGTACTTCAAGTTCATGTCTCGAAGCCGCCGTTTGACGCCCATGAAACCCAGCCGCTGCTTCTGGGCCGCTTGCGTGAAGTCAGGATAGAAGTTCACCTCAACGTTCTCTAGCTTAAGCGGCCCCTGCACTCTAGAGGCTTGTAAAATCGCATCTCTGTCCCGAAAATTGAAGATACGTGCAATAAGAGGCCGCGGAGGAGCTCCGACCTTCGGCTTGCCACCAGGAACTCTATGGGCCCTCTCCACCGCGAAGAATTTGCTCAATCCCCGAGGCATCAGACGATTGGAAATCAAGTCCTCCACAAAGAGATCCACAGCAGAATCCTCCAACCCCTCAGGCACTCCGATAATGCGGACGTTGTTCCTCCGGGCCCTACTCTCGGAATCCTCCAGTCGCCGATCCGTGAGAGCACTGGTCTGCCGGAGCCGACGTACCTCTGTTTGGAGGGCAGCCACCTCAGTCGTGAGGCCCGACGCGGTGAGGGCCAAAGAGTCAACCCTATCATTTGTCTTGGAAAGATCAGCCCTAACAAGGTTGACATCGATGAGAACCGCGTCGAGTTTGTGCGCCAAACTGTTGACCCACCGAGGTCTTCATCTCCGCTATGGCGCCCATTATATCCTGCAAGGTCAGGTCCGTTGGCAAATCCGGGGCATCCGCGGGCCGCTCCGGAGACTTATGCGACCCGCCGGGAGAACCTTTCGGCAGGGTGTAGCGATCCATAATGTTGGCCTGGGTAGAGGCGCCACGCCGGGCCGATTTGGCCTTCAGCCTCTCTCCATCCTGCCTCGTCGCCATCGCCCCGCAGTCCGTGCACCCACAAGTCCAGCAGCGGAGGGCGAACAATCGGGCCGAAGACCCCAGAGGTCACCTCAGGCAGACGGAACGGGTCCCCGCAGAGTAGGCCGGATCCCCAGCGAGCCAACCACCACACTCCGCGAAAGAGCCGAGATCCCACTTGCAATGACGGCGAGAGGGCTCGAAAGCGAAAGTGAAAGTGTGGGGTGCGCGCCCTGCCAGGCTCGTCCCGCCGTTGTTATTCACTTCACCACTGGATCGCCCCTCAACTCAAGTCCGGGGTCAGAGGAGAAGCAGGCCACAAACTTCAAGCGATGCCCATCACGGCACCCGGGGTCCGATTCGAAAACGGAAAACGGGCACCACCTCGGCTCAGGTTCACAAACAAAGTCCCCTCAACCAAATCAGGATGAAGACAGGATAGATGTAGGAGGTCGTGGAGGTCCTCGGGAGCCTCGCACCTACGCGGCCATCTTGGTTGCGCGCTAGGCTCCTCCCCCGGGATATCGATTTTTAACTGTGATTGCGTTTAAAGCCCTAAAGTCAATAAAAGCACGCAACTCGCCATTTGCCTTAGGGATGAAAAACAGGGGAGATGCCGTAGGGGACTTGGAATTGCGGATGAACCCCAACGGCAGATATTTATCCAAATATTTTCGCAGGTAGGCGTTTTCTGGTTCTGTCAGGGCATATACTCTTCCTGTGGGCACCACCGCCCCTGGAATCAGATCGATCTGGCAGTCATATGGCCTATGTGGGGGTAGTTTCTCGGCCTCTTCTTCGTTGAACACTGCGGCATAATCCTGATATGCCACCGGCAAGATAACAGGGTGTTCTGCAGCGGTTGCGACGTGGTGCACTACCGCCAACAGGAGGAATTGCTTCCCTCAACCTCAGAGCCCGTCACGGGCTCTAAGGTTGAGGGAAGCAATTCCTCGAACAATACTCGGACGTGTATTGGACCGTTTCTTCTACCCAATTTACTTGGGGATTGTGTAGCCGTAACCAGGGCAACCCCAAAATCATCCCATATTGGGAGGCGTGGATGACGTTAAATACCATCTTTTCCACATGGTCCAACCCATGACTTACTTCCACTGCCTCGGTTTGGAAACAAATAGGTCCCGCCTCAAGTTGTTTCCCATCCACCGCATACACCACTTCAGGGATTTCTTTTTCATACAGAGACAACCCGATTCGAGTGGCCAGGTTTTTATCTACAAAACAACCTGTGGCTCCAGAGTCCAACATGGCTGTTACTGAGCATCTTTCTCCATCCACTAACAGTGAGAGGTCGAGAATAAAATGTTGTCGGGTGATCGGTGGGTTCCCACTCAAGGAAGGGATGTAAATCTGGCTTGAAGAGTTCCCTTCTTTGTCCTTCAAGCTTGCTCGTTTCCCGAAGGGCCCTCGGCAGTGGCAGCGAGCTGTCTGCGCTGTTCTATCCGGGGATTCTTGGCCCTCAAGACGCATTCCTTTATGAAATGCCCCTTTTTTCCACAGTAGATACAGAGGCCTTTCTTACGCCGATTGTCCCTCTCTTCGCTCGTGAGCGAGGAACGTACTGTTCCCACTTCCATGGGCTCTGCTCGGGTTACCTGCGGGTCTTTCAGATTCCGGGCCTGTGCCGGACGCCAGGAACTTTTGTCTCTTCTTCGGGTTTCTCCTTTCCTCTCGTTAAGACGATGATCCAAACGGAGAACAAGGGATATTAAATCCTCACACGTCGCCGGCTGTGGTTCTATCTGGGCCAGTACATCCTTCATGTCTTCTCGTAGGCCCCTATGAAAGATGGCCAGCTGTTTAGCTTCAGGCCATTCGGTTTCTGTGACCAATCGCCGAAAATCGTTAAGATAGGCTATCAGATCTCGATTCCCTTGCTTCAGCTCCAAAAGGTCCTTATCAGCAGTAAGAGTAGCTGCTCTACGATTGAAAGTTTTTTCAAAGTCTTTTATAAAAGAGTCCCAATCGTACAGCAAGGGATCATCGCGTTTCACTAAAGGCACAGCCCACTGGCCTGCATCCCCGGCCAGATAGGAGATCAAAAAGGCTACTCTGGCATGGTTAGTGGCAAACGCCTTTGGTTTGCACAAAAAGTGCAGCATTATCTGCGTGAGAAAAACCTGGACTTTACTGCTTTCCCCGTGAAATCTTTCTGGGTTGGCCAAGGGAACCGGGGTGGGGATTTCCACTACCAAGGGGGAAGAATGCGATGCGACTGGGATCCCTACATTAAAAGGGTTTCTCTGCATCCTGTCAACGGTAGCCTGTAAGGCTGCCGTTTCAGGTCTAGAGGCTACTAGTTCGGTTGATACCATCTGTAAGGCGGCTAGGACGTCTTCTAAAGTCGCCATGTTTAAACCCGATACAACAGTACGACCGGGAGGATATAAACCGTGGGCCGCTTACTCTGTTGTGGCCGGAATCCTCAGGACCGTACGTTGCTCTATAGGTGTCCACCTCTCGACACCCCCATGGTCTGATTTATAATTACAGACTTCATTGAGTGGTCCAGCGGGGGAAGGAAAGGATGGGGACAGCAGGGAGGGAGACCTGTGGAGACAGAACCAGACAGCAATCAGTAACTCCCTGCCTGTCTTCCTATCTACTCCACCCAGCTCCACCCCTCTCTAGTGAAAGGAACAGTACCTGTAAAGGAAGAAAATACACAGCTTCGGACAGTGGACCCACAACACTTAAGGAGTACTCTCAGTGATTCTAAAGGTAAAGAAGATGCAGCATTAGCATTCACGCCAATACCCCTCTTTGGTCGCACAGCAACCTATCGCCAGAAGGACACCTACCCAAGAGTGTAAGCACATTGAGAAGACAGGGGAGCGGAAGAGCCGACCTCCTGCTCACTCTCGGAACCCCTGCAGCACAATATGAGAAGAGAAAACAATAATTCCGTGGGTCTTTAGCATTCCACAATTAGGTAATATGCACTGGTAATTTGGACACACATCTGCATTGATTCATGAGACAGTGGCTAGAGTTCATCACAGTGCGTTGTGCCCCTTTCAGAAACATCAGATTCCACTACCACAAGTATAGGATAGTTCAGGCACGTACTCGGGATATGGTAAATGTCAAATACTTTCACATGATAACGAATGACACTCAAAATAGTAGCAGCGCAGTGTTTTTTCACAATACCACATCCAGCGTGGTTGTCAACTGAGCAATGTCACCAAGGTTACTACAGGTGCCCTTCTTCCTCGCATGAACTACTGCCTACGAGTTCGCCAACGAAGGAAGAATGCACCCTGGGATTTTTTACACCAGATCTCCCGTAATCTGACACTACTGATCTCGAAGGGTGAATCAGTATGTAGAGAACGAGGCAAGACTCAAGCCTATGCCTTAGGCTCTAACAAGAAACATGACACGGATACACCCAGTCCGGGTCTCCGTTCTAAATGGGCGATAATGGACTGCCCCCTTGCAACGCCACCATAATCAAGGCTGCGCACATCCGTAGGGAAAATAGCGTGGTGCTCAGAGCACCCTTACCAGCCTCCGCGATGTCCAGCGCAGTTCTCGTGAATGAGTAAGCGCCACTCGCTGTGTGCCCCGGAACCTCTTTGAGCACCATGGCGCGTACGTCCTGACGTCACCGCCGTCAGGGATTCGCCAAGGCTCACGGGAGTTGTAGTTTCTGCCGGACACCTCGCGCTCGAGCGCGGCTTGGCAGTATTCTTTGAGGCCCCTTCTTGTGGGCCTTGACAGTGGGATCTGCTTCTTATAGTTACCCCCACTTTTTGCTGATGTTTCACTGTTTTTCAACTTTAGTCTGGCTGGGGCCCTGCTAACTAGGACCCCAGCCTAGCTGCTTCCTCTCTAAATTGATTACCAGTACTTTAGGTACACTCCAGATTGGCTTCTGGGGTACCCTTATAAGTCCCTAGTATATGGTATACTATGTGCCCAGGGCATAGGTACCCCAGAGGCCTACCAGGGGCTGCAACATGTATTATGCTACCCCTGGGAGGCCTTCCAAAATGACACCACAGGTCTGCTACTGCAGCCTGTGTAGGTGGTACATGCACCCTTACTGATATATAGGTTCACTATATCTCTCCATATCACTGCACATGTAAACCTATCAGTCACCCCTATGGCAGGCCTTAACAATCCTGAAGGCATAGTGCTGGGTTTCATGTGAGAGGGTGTCCATGCATGAGCTGAGCCCCTCTGCAGCTTTCGGAACCTTTATTCTGGGGTTGTTTGTGATGCAGCCAGACCATATACTCTTAAGTGCATTATAACCAAATGGTAAATGCTAACTTTGGAATGGCTGCATGGAAACATGTCGTGTTTGGTGTCAAACACCTTGGAATCATACCCCCACACCAGTAACTGGTGTGGGAGTATGGTCCCACTCTTCTAGAGGGAGAGACATGACCGCACCGGTATACCCGGTAGCAGCTAACAGAGCCCTGGCATCACAAAATGGATGCTGCCAGCCACAGACACGAGTCTGCCCTCCTGCTGCTGGATGAAACTCTGGCAGGGGAGGCCTGGACAATAGCTTTCCTGTCACAGGGAGGTGTCACCACCTCTCAGACTGGCTTTAGTGTATTGGGGATGGGTGGGTGCACTCCAAGAGTGCTTTGAAGTCTGCAGTGGGGGCACATTTGGTGTCCCTGTGCATAGTCCAGCTCAAACCGGTTGCAGGGGCTACCAGCCCCTGCTCTGGCGCGAAACTGGATTAAGGAAATGCGTGTAGCCACCCCTCTTTCCTGACCCTCCCAAAGGTGGGTCCCTAGAGTTTGTCCCACCCCTTCCTTGGGTATAAGATAGGAACTCCTGGCTACAGGACATTAGATTACACCTGGACGAAACTCTGATACAGAATCCTGGAACTTCGACGATCTACAAGGCGCTAGATGACTGAAGAATCTTCCTTGGAGTAAAGGAGTTACTCCCGCGCAAGGCAGGCACCTAAGACGCATCTGACCAGTTTGCATCTCCGAAGCTCCTGCTGGACTCCGAAGAATTTGCAACACAGGAGGTGGGTTCCCAGACTTCCCAGAGGCCGACCCAAGCTCCCAGCAAAGCTATGACCCGTAGCCCTCGTGGGGACCGTGGAACCGGAACCTCTGGACACCGTGCACATTTGCAAGTGCATATGCTTCTCGTCGATCCTTGAGGCTGTGCTTTGAGCTACTTGTAGTCCACACCCCGAGCAGTGTCTCCACCAAAGATTACTGGCCTACACTCACGGAGTGTCCCGTGGGCTGGTATTGTGTGATTCCTCTCAAGGTCCCTTTGCGATTCCTGGTCCGTCGACTGGCGGGTCCCTGTGAAGGCAACTCTAACTTTATTTGGGCTTACCTGGTTGCTCCAGACGTGCCCGGACTCTCCATCACTTGGGGAGTCCCCAGGACCTTGCTGGTCCGCACCGAAGCATCTTTTCTCTTCATGCGTGGGTTGTTGTTGCCAAGGTTTTTGGGTTCAATCCGAGCACCGACACCGCAGCACTCGACATCCTTCGTGGGACAGCTCGAATCCAGCTCCTGGTTGTCGTCGACGCCTCCTGGTCCTCGTGGCTGCAGAGTCAAGCTTCAACTCTTCGCACCTGAAACACCCGACATCGGTGGGCATTTGTCTATCGTGCCCCTGGTCACTGGCAAGTGACCCAGACTCTGTCCCCTCTGCTTTCAGGTTTTTCCAATCTTCGAACCAGGCTTGGATCACACCGGATACTTTTCCTCTTCCTGGCAGCAGCACTTTGCAGCAAATCACCATTGAAATCAACGACATTTCCCGACACCATTTGACACCTATGCACCCGGCTTCCCTGGGTGAGGTAACTCGAGTACTCCGGTGATCCTGTGGGTGCTGGCCCTAGAACCCCCTAAGTCTAAAGGAGTTTGCTCAAAGTCCTCTCCTAAGTGTCCTTAATTCTAAAATTCCAACCGCGACTTTCTCATAGAATAGTACGGGGCTCGCGCCTGTGTTCTCACACTGCACGCGTCCCCTGTGGGTCTCCTGTGTCACTACCTTGGGTGGTTCCTTGGGGTCCCAGCAAATCTACGTGCTCTAGGCACTGTGTCTAGTCAAGTCTTGGTTCTTATACCATTTTCTTAATATATGGTTTGGCCCGCCCCTGGGGCCCATTGTATATTGTGCTATTTACTGTAGTTTTAGAACTGTATTATTGTGTATCTTGGACTCTAATCTCATAAAGAGATTAGTAGTGAGTGTTTAGAAATAAATACATATATTTTATATATATATATATATATACCTTGTGTAAGCTGGTGTTTGCACCACTTACTTTAGATATAGGTTCACTATATCTATTGGTCACTACACTTAAAACGTATAAGTCACCCCTATAGCAGGCCTTAACAATCCTGAAAGCAGGGTGCTGGGTTTTATGTGAGAGGGTGCGCCTGCATGAGCAGAGCCTTTCTGCAGCCTTCGGAGACCACTCTCCCGAGTTGTCTGTGACTCAGCAGGACATATAGGTAGAGGTGCTGTCATGAGCGCTGACTCGAGCGCGCTACTGCCAGTGACACTGAGGCCATTATTCAGTTCGGTCCGCGGCGCTAGAATACGGAAGCGCTGCCGCGAACTACAATTCCCAGGGAGCATAGCGACCTTACGTATGACGCCGCGCGGAACCGCCCATATAGGAAGTGGCGGCACCCGCAAGAGCTTCGGAAATTCTTCGTCCTACAGTCGGGAGTGTCCAGCCGTTGTAGCGGTAGGGTAAGGGTGCTGTGCACCACCAAGCTCTTCATACAGGTTTTGGACCCCGCAATCTGGATTTTGTTTGTACATTGCTCTGTTGGAGAGCCTCTCCCGGCTCATGCAGAGTGTGGGCTTGTCAGTGTTTTAACTGGCGTAAACAGGCTTTCGCAGCAGGCAGGTTACCTGCGTTTTGCCTCTTAGCTGTGGCTTCCATACGGTCACGCGGGGATTCCTGGATTTTACACGCTTGGATCATAGACTCTCTCTTTGGTGTTTTGTGCATCTTTGGTTTGATCCAAGCACTACAGATTACGTATGCTTTCCTATGTTTATCTACAACTGGAAATGTTGGTGACGTAACCTTCTCTTGGCTGAATCTCAGAACTGATTGATAACCTTACTCATTTACATGAATATCAGTGTGTGTGCAGAAATAAGCCTTCATATTCTACTTGTTTTTTCTGGCTCTATTTAACAGGGGTACACGGAGTGGTATGAGACTACGCTCTACCCCTGTGAAGTATAGTGGAGTCTTATAGAGGGTAGGTTCAGGAGAAATACATATATGTTTTTATGGTACAAGAGTATAGGTCATTGCTTTTGTGTACCTGCGTCATGTGTACAATGATTGGTTTTCTCTATGTTTCCCTCACTACAGACCTAACGGAGCATCAACGCATACTAGATAGGAGGTTCTCAAATCAAAAGTGTCCTTTTTATTTGTTACAGTTATATGGTCTGTGTATTTGTTTGGTGTGCTCTATACTGGTTATGTTAGTTAGAGAGTACCATACGGTATTTACTATTATTGTGGTCAACCTGCTGTTCCCATCCTTTCCTTCCCTCGCTTGATCCTCCCTTTGACCTTGGCCACTACGGCTAACAAGGCTAGGGTATCAAACCGATCCTGAGGACAATCAGAGTTGACAGGTGCATTATAACCTCACTGTAAATGCTATCTCGAAAACGGCTGCATAGAAACATATCGTGTTTGGTATCAAACACTTTGGAATCATACCACCACACCAGTAACTGGTGTGGGAGGTATGATTCCACCCTTCTGAAGTGAGCTTCGTGGGGTCACTGGTCTGTCTTCTCGACCCGGACAGCACAAAATGGATGCTGCCAACCAGAGACACATTTCTGCCCTCCTGCTGCTGAGCCAAGCTCGAGCAGGGGAAGGCTGCACAATAGGCATCCTGCACAGCGAGGTGTGACCACATCCCAGACAGGAGTTTGTGTATTGGGGCTAGGGGGGTGGGTGCAGTCTGAGGGTGCCTGAAACTCTGCACTGTGGGAAACATTTGGTGTCCCTATGCATAGTCCAGCTCAAACCAGTTCTGGGAGCCATTGGTTCCTGCTCTGGGGCGAAACTGAACAAAGGACATGGGTGTAACCACCCCTCTGTCCTGCCCTCCCCTAGGAGGGTTCCCCGCATCTGTCCCCCGCATCTGAAAGTTCCTGAGGTCGATCTGCCCTCTCAGCAAGTTTGAGGCAAGTATCCCTCATGGGGACTGCATAACCCGAACCCCTGTGCACCGCATCCATTTGCAGTTGCATATGCTTGTTGGTGATTCTCGAGCTTGTGCATTGGACTCTCCGTAGTCCTGACCCTTAGCATATTTGCACCAAAGAACTCCGGCCTCCTCGCACTGAGTGCTCCGTGGGCTGGTACTTTGCAATCTTGCTCAAAGTCTCCTTGTGACTCATGGTCCTTTGACCTGTGGGTCCCCATGAGGTTCATCTTGATTTCTGTTGGGCATTCCTGGTTGCTCTAGACGTGCCCTGACTCCCCATTGCTTGCTGAGTGTCTCCTGGACCTTGCTGGTCTACACCGTAACCTGCTTGACAATCCTACGTGGGTTGCTTTTGCCAAGGCTTGTTGGTGCTCCAGCCGGACACTGACCCCTCAGCACTCGACATCCTTTGTGGGACAGACCACCTACGGCTCCTGGTCATACTCAACATCTCCTGGTCCTCGTGACTGCAGAGTCAAGCATCCCTTCTTCACATCTGAAGCACCGGACATCGGTGGGCATTCGTCTACCGAGCCCCTGGTCACTTCACTCTGAAGTGACCCAGACTCTGTCCCCTCTGCTTTCAGGTTCCTTCCTTCCAGAACCCAGGCTTGGATTCCTCCGGACCCTCTTCACCTTCACGGCAGCAGTACTTCTTCACGGCTCTCCATTGTGAACGACAGCAGTTTCTGACACCACTCCAGACCTATGCACCCAGCTGCTCTGGGATAGGTAACTCGGGTACTTTGGTATCCATGGGTGGGGTGGCCCTCCAACCACTTAATTTCCAAAGGGTTTGCTTGAAGTCCTCCTAGAAGGGTCCTTAAACTGTAAAACTGCAACCTCGACTTTCCCATAGAATTGTACGGAGCCCGCGGTCGTGTTCCCACACTGCAACCATCCTCCGTGGGGTCCCTATCTACTCACCTCGGGTGGTTCCAGTGATTGTGCGTGTTCTAGACTGTGTCTTGATCCAAGTCGTGATTGTTATACCTCTATTTTAGTATATGGTTTGGTCTCCCCCCTGGAGTCCAGTTTATTGTGCTACATGCAACTGTTCTATTGATCTTGTATTGTGTGCTATGTGTTCTATCCTCGTGTAGAGGATAGTAGAGAGTGTTATATTAATAAATACATATTTTTATATAACTACTGTGTGGTTCTCCTTCATTTAGTCATTCAGGAGGTGATATTCTGGTAAAACAAGCTGTTTTACATTCCTTCAAGATTAAGCCTGAAGGCTGCTCCCCACAGCTACCACTAGGATAGCTTTCTAAAGGTTATCTTTGACCTCATACATCATTAGGACTGGTACAGGGTGCCCATTTTCATAAGTGGACAGCATATTCCAGGCCAACTTCTCACAGAGAGTGCCTTGAACTTTGACCATCTAGTTATGGGAGCCAGTGGAGAGCTTGCAAGACATGATGTATGCACTGCTTTGGATGTATGCAAAGTAATAGCCTTGCAGTAGTGTCCTGAACCCATTGTAATTTTCTTATTAGGGAGCAGGAGACACAGTGGTATGGACTATGAACATAGCTGATCTTAAAAATAAGGGTAAGGATGTCTTGTAACTTCTGCTGATATCTGAGATAAGGGAGCATACGCCTCAGTACAGTCATTGTGTAGAAGGTGCTCGGGAAGACTGCCACTCTTCAATAAAAAACAGTTCTCCCAAGGACATCGGCCTTGTCCAGAAAATTCCAACTTTAAAGACTCCGGATCCAGGCGGATCCGCGTTCCCTGCCCACTCTGCACCCGACACCCACAGCCCAAGTTCAAGTGGCCCACCTGTACTGTGAAGCCTCTCCAGCAATCCTGACCTTGTCTCCATTGGTGGCTGACTTCTCCTGGACTCCACGAAGTCGCCTGCAGCCTCTTCATAAAGGGTTGCTCTGACCGCGACTGGCTCCAGCAAAGAAAACCTGACAACAAAAGGCACCTCTGAATCCTCAGCCCCCTGACTTTGGGGAGTCCAGCCAATGGTGCCCAGGTGTTCAGCAACTCTCAAGCGTACTTGTCCAGCCATTGGTTACCTTTGTTGAGCCTTCTGGTCCGAGCCTGCAGACCATTTGTGCGACCGAGAACCTCTATAGAGAAGCATTGGGCACTGGACATTGATTTGCACCCTGCACCCAGCCCCCTAGTGCCACTGGTGGTGTAGCTTTGGTGCGGCCGTGTATCCCCCATGCTGATCTTAAACGACGGGGCCTGTGCCCTGAAACCACGGAAATGTACCTGTAAACTGTGCTTCTTCAAGGCGCCCCCCCCCCAGTCTCCATTGATTTACATTGGGCCCAGGGACATCGGCACCTGGCCGCCCCAGTGCTGCTGGTGGTGGTGTAGCACTTACCTTAAACGGAACCTTGCCCAGTGTTGGTCTAAACGCCCAAAGGCTGGAAGAGTAAGTTGTGAACTTACGGGTTAATGCATAACACTGTTTTCCTTCCATAGGACTGCACTTCATTAACAAACCTATTGCATACAAAAGCCTATCTGTTTCTATTGCAAAGTTCTACCATTCTGAAAGGATACTTCAAAAGTATTTCTATTACTGTAAAGCATTTTCTACTGCCTTGCAAACAGTGGCTGCTCTTCCACTAAGGCAGCGGTGCGTCGCCCCACTGCCATTTTGCAGGGAAAGACAGAGAAAATAAAATGATAATAACTCGCATTATTATCATTTTATTTTCTCCTACCTCCACCCATAGGTTTTTATGAGGGGGTGGGGGCAGTGCAGGAGTGGTAGCACCCTCCTAAAGTGCGCAATGACTGCTTGGACGGGCCTCTCGGCTACCCAAAATATTCTTGCGCACTTCGCACGTTCTCCATGCAGGCTGCATTGGAGAACATCTCCAGGCCTCCAGTCAGCGTCTGAGCGCCGAAAAACGGCACTCAGACCAATCACAATGCTGCTAAAGCAGAGTTGTGACTGGCTGACTGGGAGCCTGGGTGTGCTTCCTGTTGTGCGGATCAGCGAGGGAGGAGGACTGCGGAGGAGAGACGGGCAAGGAAGAGGCGAAAAAGGGAAAGTTTTTTTATTTAATTTTTCCATAGTCCCTTCCCCCACGTCCTCCACCCTCTTGCGTCCTCCCCCCTACCTCACACGTCCCACCCTCCCGCCCCCCTACCCCCGATCGGTGCTGGCCGCACCTGCTTGCAAAACCATTCTTACTGCATCTGAAAAGTATTACTGCTTTTAAAACTGTTTTTTACCTACAACTAAGTTCCTCTTGGTTCTAGAAATAAAATAAAGTAATAATTTTCTATACAAAACAATTGGCCTGGATTCAGTCTTTGAGTGTGTGCCATCATTGTGTTTGCTTTGTTCGCCCTATGTTGGCAGGGTATGACCAGAGGTGGGTCCCTTGCTCACTTTGCCTCTGGATTCAAGCTAGCCTGGCTTATGAGGAGTGTTACCCGGAAACTGGTCCCAGGATGCTTGTTTCCGGTCCAGGGAAGACCTGGTTTGGCAATTCGGGCTGGACTGTTCCCATGGGGCACAGGGTCAGGACTGATTTGCATATAGCTTTGTCTGAACTGGGGTGGCAAAGTGAGCTAAAGAACGATGAGGAATTCAACCCAGGTCCGTGACTGGGGGTGAGTGTCTAAAAAGTTTCAGTGCTCCGATCATCATCTCCTTGTGTTTGCTGCCATTATTTATTGCTTGAGTGTGTACAATAAATGCTTAACACTACCCTTTAATAAGCCTAGCTGCTTGACCACACTACCATAAATAGAGGATTTAGTATTATCTACTATAGCCTCTGTAAGCCTCTGGGCTTCCAGTGGACTCTGTTCACATCGTACCTTCCTTTGGTATAGCATATACAGAGCCGCTTCCTACAGTGACCCACTAGACGGGAAGAAAACTATTTAGTGTAGGGACTCTTGGGTGGTGGCTGTAGATTTTACGATTGTTTTGAGCAATGTCAAGAGGATGCACATCAGGGGGCTGTAGTAACCCTCAATAACATTTCAACATATTTGTAATTTGTAAAATTGTAATCATTTGTAGCTGTAACACGGTGCCTTCTTGTGAAATTTAGATGTGGGTGTCATGAGGCTTGTGACATCTGGGAGAGTGGGGGTTGCTCCTAGATATACTCTCAACTTTTATGCAATTCCTACAGAGCTCTCAAGTTTTCAAAATTCCATAGTGCAAGGTCTAATTTGCACATGTGAGGCTATCAGAGGAAGTAGCATCAATGATGTTTGATATTATCAATGTGGCAATAAGTCATATCATCAGGAGTAAATTTAATTCAAGGGACATCAATAGAAGCAATCCAAAAACTTTTAAAAATAACATACATTTTATAAAGTACCATGTAAATGTCTCTAAAAAGCCATATTACCTAAAACCACTTAATATATGCCAGTAACTCTATCAAATGTGGAATCACATCACACAGGCACACTACTCTCACACGGCCCTACCACTGGGGCACAGCATTCTGTCTGCATTCATACATCTCTCACACTGTCCTCACAGACTCACTTCCCCGTGCACTCGTGCATCTCATGATGCACTCACAAGGGTACACTGTTTCCGCACGGACCTCCCACAGGGGCACAGCACTCTGTCTGCAGTCATACATCTCACGGGCACAGCACTCTGTCTGCATTCATACATCTCACGGGCACAGCACTCTGCCTGCATTCATACATCTCACGGGCACAGCATTCTGTCTGCATTCAAACATCTCTCACACTGTCCTCACAGACTCTCGCTTCCCCATGCACTCGCACATCTCACAATGCATTCACAAGGGCACACTGCTCCTGCACGGACATAGCACAGCACTCTGTCTACATTCATACATCTCACAGGGCACAGCACTCTGTCTGTATTCATACATCTCACGGGGCACAGCACTCTGCCTGCATTCATACATCTCACAGGCACAGCACTCTGTCTGCATTCATACATCTCACGGGGCACAGCACTCTGTCTGCATTCATACATCTCACGGGGCACAGCACTCTGTCTGCATTCATACATCTCACGGGCACAGCACTGTCTGCATTCATACATCTTACGGGCACAGCACTCTGTCTTCATTCATACATCTCACAGGGCACAGCACTCTGCCTGCATTCATATATCTCATGGGCACAGCACTCTATCTGCATTCGTACATCTCACGGGCACAGCACTGTCTGCATTCATACATCTCACGGGCACAGCACTCTGCCTGCATTCATACATCTCATGGGGCACAGCACTCTGTCTGCATTCATACATCTCACAGCACTGTCTGCATTCATACATCTCACTGGCACAGCACTCTGACTGCATTCATCCAACTCATGGGCACAGCACTCAGTCTGCATTCATACATTTCACAGGCACAGCACTCTGCATTCATACATCTCACGGGCACAGCACTCTGTATGCATTCATACCTCTCACGGGGCACAGCACTCTGTCTGCATTCATACCTCTTTACCTCTCACGGGGCATAGCACTCTGTCTGCATTCATATATCTCATGGACACAGCACTCTGTCTGCATTCATACACGTCTCACCCTGTCCTCATAGATACTCGCTTCCCTTTGCACTTGCACATCTCACGATGCACTAACAAGGGCACACTGCTCCTGCTCGGACATAGCACAGAGGCACAGCACTCTGTCTGCATTCATACATCTCACAGGCACAGCACTCTGGTTGCATTCATACATCTCACGGGGCACAGCACTCTGTCTACATTCATATATCTCACGGGGCATAGCACTCTGTCTGCATTACCACCTCGTCCAGTCTTCCTCGCCACAGTATTCACATATGAGCCTCCGGCTCCACACAGAACTCCAAGTAAATTAAAAAGGCAGCGCTCTAGTCTCCCCTCCCTCCTCCAATATGGCCCCCAGTGTCTTCAGCCAATCCCATAAAAGGATACATACCAACCATCTCGACCTGTTCTTTTTTTCTGCACTTCTCAGAGTGCTTTGTTGCCTGTTGGTCAGGTGAGTGGGGCTGGGGTCCTGCTTGAGCAGCCCCGTTTCGCCCTCGGGTATCGAGTTTGGGGGGAAGTAGTTGAAAAGGGCGTTCCACCCGCTCTGTTGCTGTGTCTTGGGCCTCCTTCAAAGGGGTGTCCATGGAGGATGTTTGCCGGGCTGCTACTTGGTCTTCACCTCATACATTCATGTCCCATTACCGCCTCCAGGTTGGGGGTGGGGGTTCTGTTTCATTTGCATCTTCTGTTCTGACTGCGGGGATGCCTTGAGAGGTTGTCTTTGATTGCTGTACCTCTGTGTATTAAATTTTGTTTTTCACTGCACTTTGGTGTGGTCTTTCCTTACATGAAGCTGATTGCTTTGGTATCGGCTCATATGTGAATACTGTGGCGAGGAAGACTGGACGAGGAGGTAATGCCCCGGTTACTTACCGGTAATCTTCATTACTCCGAGTCCTAGTCTTCCTCGCCACAGTATAGTTTCCCTTCCCTCCCGGCCCTGGTGGTGGCTTCATGTCTGCGGCTTTGTTTATCAGGTCGAGATGGTTGGTATGTATCCCTTTATGGGATTGGCTGAAGACACTGGGGGCCATATTGGAGGAGGGAGGGGAGACTAGAGCGCTGCCTTTTTAATTTACTTGGAGTTCTGTGTGGAGCCGGAGGCTCATATGTGAATACTGTGGCGGGGAAGACTAGGACTCGGAGTAATGAAGATTACCGGTAAGTAACCGGGGCATTCATACATCTCTCACACTGTCCTCACAGACTCACTTCCCCTTGCACTCGTACATCTCACGATGCACTCACAAGGGCACACTGTTTCCGCACGGACCTCCCACAGGGGCACAGCACTCTGTCTGCATTCATACATCTCAGGGGCACAGCACTCTGTCTGCATTCATACATCTCACGGGGCACAGCACTCTGTCTGCATTCATACACGTCTCACCCTGTCCTCATAGATACTCGCTTCCCCTTGCATTCGCACATCTCACAATGCACTCAAAAGGGCACACTGTTCCTGTATGGACATAGCACAGGGGCACAGCACTCTGTCTGCAGTCATACATCTCACGGGCACAGCACTCTGTCTGCATTCATACATCTCACGGGCACAGCACTCTGCCTGCCTTCATACATCTCACGGGTACAGCATTCTGTCTGCATTCAAACATCTCTCACACTGTCCTCACAGACTCTCGCTTCCCCATGCACTCGCACATCTCACGATGCATTCACAAGGGCACACTGCTCCTGCACGGACATAGCACAGCACTCTGTCTGCATTCATACATCTCACGGGCACAGCACTCTGTCTACATTCATACATCTCACAGGACACAGCACTCTGTCTGCATTCATACATCCCACAGGCACAGCACTCTGCCTGCATTCATATACGTCCCACCTCGTCCTCATAGATACTCACTTCCCTGTGCACTTGAACATCTCACGATGCACTAACAAGGGCACACTGCTCCTGCTCACACATAGCACAGAGGCACAGCACTCTGTCTGCATTCATACATCTGACAGGCACAGCACTCTGTCTACATTCATATATCTCACGGGGCACAGTACTCTGTCTGCATTCATATATCTCACGGGGCACAGCACTCCGTCTACATTCATACATCTCACGGGGCACAGCACTCTGTCTGCATTCATACATTTCACAGGCACAGCACTCTGTCTGCATTCAATACATCTCACGGGCACAGCACTCTGTCTACATTCATACACGTCTCACGTTGTCCTCATAGATACTCGCTTCCCTTTGCACATCTCACGATGCACTAACAAGGGCACACTGCTCCTGCTCGGACATAGCACAGAGGCACGGCACTCTGTCTGCATTCATACATCTCACAGGCACAGCACTCTGGTTGCATTCATACATCTCACGGGGCACAGCACTCTGTCTACATTCATACATCTCACGGGGCACAGCACTCTATCTACATTCATACATCTCACGGGGCACAGCACTCTGTCTGCATTCATACATCTCACAGGCACAGCACTCTGCCTGCATTCACACATCTCACGATGCACTCACAAGGGCACACTGCTCCAGCACAGACATAGCAAAGGGGCACAGCACTCTGCCTGCATTCATATATCTCATGGGTACAGCACTCTGCCTGCATTCAAACATCTCTCACACTGTCCTCACAGACTCTTGCTTCTCCGTGCACTCGCAAATCTCACGATGCACCCACAAGGGCACACTGCTCCCGCATGGATATAGCACAGGGTCACAGCACTCTGTCTGCATTCATACATCTCACGGGCACAGCACTCTGCCTGCATTCATACATCTCACGGGCACAGCATTCTGTCTGCATTCACACATCTCTCACACTGTCCTCACTGACTCTCGCTTTCCCGTGCACTCGCACATCTCACGATGCACTCACAAGGGTAAACTGCTCCCGCACGGACATAGCACAGGGGCACAGCACTCTGTCTGCATTCATACATCTCACGGGCACAGCACTCAATCTGCAGTCATACATTCCATGGGCACAGCACTGTCTGCATTCATACACCTCTCACCCTGTCCTCGTAGACACTCGCTTCCCCATGTACTCACACATCTCACAATGCACTCACAAGGGCACACTGCTCCTACACGGACATAGCACAGGGGCACAGCACTCTGTCTGCAGTCATACATCTCACAGGCACAGCACTCTGTCTGCATTCATACATCGCATGGGCACAGCTCTCTGCCTGCATTCATACATCTCACTGGCACATCACTCTGCATTCCTACATCTCACGGGCACAGCACTCTGCATTCATACATGTCACAGGCACAGCCCTCTGCCTGCATTCATATAAATCAGAGGCAGAGCACCCTGTCTGCATTCATACATCTAACGGGCACAGCCCTCTGTCTGCATTCATACATCTCACGGGCACAGCACTCTGCATTCATACATCTCACAGGCACAGCACTCTATCTGCATTCATACATCTCACGGGCACAGCACTTTGCCTGCATTCAGACATCTCACAGGCACAGCACTCTGTCTGCATTCATACATCTCACAGGCACAGCACTCTGCCTGCATTCATACATCTCACAGGCACAGCACTCTGTCTGCATTCATACATCTCACGGGGCACAGCACTCTGTCTGCATTCATACATCTCACGGGGCACAGCACTCTGTCTGCATTCATACATCTCACGGGCACAGCACTGTCTGCATTCATACATCTTACGGCACAGCACTCTGTCTTCATTCATACATCTCACAGGGCACAGCACTCTGTCTGCATTCATACACCTCTCACCCTGTCCTCATAGACACTCGCTTCCCTGTGCACGTGCACATCTCATGATACACTCACAAGGGCACACTGCTCCAGCACAGACATAGCATGGGGGCACAGCACTCTGTCTGCATTCATACATCTCACGGGCACAGCACTCTGCATTCATACATCTCACCGGCACAGCACTCTTTCTGCATACATACATTTCACGGGTACAGCACTCTGCCTGCATTCATACATCTCACGGGCACAGCACTCTGCCTGCATTCATAAATCTCACGGGCACATAACTTTGACTGCATTCAGACATCTCACAGGCAGAGCACTCTGTCTGCATTCATACATTTCACTGGCACAGCACTCTGTCTGCATTCCTACACCTCTCACCCTATCCTCATAGATACACGTTTTGCTGTGCACATGCACATCTCATGATGCACTCAGAAGGGCACACTGCTCAAGCACAGACATAGCACAGGGACACAGCACTCTGTCTGCATTCATACATCTAACGGGCACAGCACTCAGTCTGCATTCAAACACGTCTCACCCTGTCCTCATAGATACTCGCTTCCCTGTGCACATCTCACGATGCACTAACAAGGGCACACTGCTCCTGCTCGGACATAGCACAGAGGCGCAGCACTCTGTCTGCATTCATACATCTCACAGGCACAGCACTCTATCTACATTCATACATCTCACGGGCACAGCACTCTACCTGCATTCAGACATCTCACAGGCACAGCACTCTGTCTGCATTCATACATCTCACAGGCACAGCACTCTGCCTGCATTCATACATCTCACAGGCACAGCACTCTGTCTGCATTCATACATCTCACGGGGCACAGCACTCTGTCTGCATTCATACATCTCACGGGGCACAGCACTCTGTCTGCATTCATACATCTCACGGGCACAGCACTGTCTGCATTCATACATCTTACGGGCACAGCACTCTGTCTTCATTCATACATCTCACAGGGCACAGCACTCTGCCTGCATTCATATATCTCATGGGCACAGCACTCTATCTGCATTCGTACATCTCACGGGCACAGCACTGTCTGCATTCATACATCTCACGGGCACAGCACTCTGTCTGCATTCATACACCTCTCACCCTGTCCTCATAGACACTCGCTTCCCTGTGCACGTGCACATCTCATGATACACTCACAAGGGCACACTGCTCCAGCACAGACATAGCATGGGGGCACAGCACTCTGTCTGCATTCATACATCTCACGGGCACAGCACTCTGCATTCATACATCTCACCGGCACAGCACTCTTTCTGCGTACATACATTTCACGGGTACAGCACTCTGCCTGCATTCATACATCTCACGGGCACAGCACTCTGCCTGCATTCATACATCTCACGGGCACATAACTTTGACTGCATTCAGACATCTCACAGGCAGAGCACTCTGTCTGCATTCATACATTTCACTGGCACAGCACTCTGCCTGCATTCATACATCTCATGGGACACAGCACTCTGTCTGCATTCAAACATCTCACTGCACTGTCTGCATTCATACATCTCACAGGCACAGCACTCTGCTTGCATTTATACATCTCACAGGCACAGCACTCTGTCTGCATTCATACATCTCACGGCCACAGCACTCTGTCTGCATTCCTACACCTCTCACCCTATCCTCATAGATACACGTTTTGCTGTGCACATGCACATCTCATGATGCACTTAGAAGGGCACACTGCTCAAGCACAGACATAGCACAGGGACACAGCACTCTGTCTGCATTCATACATCTCACGGGCACAGCACTCAGTCTGCATTCAAACACGTCTCACCCTGTCCTCACAGATACTCGCTTCCCTGTGCACATCTCATGATGCACTAACAAGGGCACACTGCTCCTGCTCGGACATAGCACAGAGGCGCAGCACTCTGTCTGCATTCATACATCTCACAGGCACAGCACTCTATCTACATTCATACATCTCACGGGCACAGCACTCTACCTGCATTCATACTTCTCACGGGCACAGCACTCTGTCTGCATTCATACATCTCACGGGCACAGCCATCTGCCTGCATTCGTACATCTCACGGGCACAGCACTCTGTCTGCATTTATACATGTCACGGGCACAGCACTCTGTCTGCATTCATACACCTCTCACCCGGTACTCATAGACACTCGTTTCCCCGTGCACTTGCACATCTCACGATGCACTCACAATGGCAAACTGCTCCTGCAAGGACATACCACAGGGGCACAGCAATTTGTCTGCATTCATACATCTCACGGGCACAGCACTGTCTGCATTCATACATCTCATGGGCACAGCACTCTACCTGCATTCAGACATCTCACGGGCACAGCACTCTGTCTGCATTCATACATCTCACGGGCACAGCACTCTACCTGCATTCATACATCTCACGGGCACAGCCCTCTGTCTGCATTCATACATCTCACGGGCACAGCACTGTCTGCATTTATACATCTCACGGGCACAGCACTCTACCTGTATTCAAACATCTCACGGGCACAGCACTCTACCTGCATTCAGACATCTCACGGGCACAGCACTCTGCATTCATACATCTCACGGGCACAGCCATCTGCCTGCATTCATACATCTCACGGGCACAGCACTCTGTCTGCATTTATACATGTCACGGGCACAGCACTCTGTCTGCATTCATACATCTCACGGGTACAGCACTCTGTCTGCATTCGTACATCTCACGGGCACAGCACTCTTTATGCATTCATACATCTCACGGGCACAGCACTCTGTCTGCATTCATACATCTCTCACCCTGTCCTCATAGACACTCACTTCCGCGTGCGCACGTCTGCTATGCACTCACAAGGGCACATCACAGGAAGGCCCTGCAATCACATGCTAGACTGGTCGCTCTTCCTGCTCACATACAGATCCACGCCACCACTGACACAGGCTCATCCCGCACTCACGCGCACCCGGACTCATCGAGGGATGATGGGGCGGTGTCACGAGCCACAGCTGAAGAGTCAAGTCAAGTCAAGTCATAGAATTTATACAGCGCACTACATACCCAGAGGGTTTCAAGGCGCTTAGGAAGGGGAGGAGGATTACTTGTCAAATATCCACGTTTTAAGTTGCTTTCTGAATGCTAGGTGGTTCTGGGTAAGGCGAAGGTAAGCGGGGAGTGAGTTCCATGTTCTAGCAGCTAGGTAAGAAAAGGATCTGCCTCCCATGGTGGTCTTGTTGATGCGAGGTACAGTGGCGAGGGCTTGGCTGGAGGAACATAGTTGGCGGGAGGGGGTGTAGAAGGACAGTCGTGAGTTGAGGCATTCTGGTCCGATGTCGTAGAGTGATTTGTGTGCGTGGGTAAGCAGTCGGAAAGTGATCCTCTTATTGACGGGTAGCCAGTGGAGGTCCTTAAGGTGACCAGAGATGTGTTCGTTGCGTGGGATGTCTAATATGAGCCTGGCTGAGGCGTTTTGGATTCGTTGGAGTTTCTTCTGGAGTTTTGCGGTAGCACCTGCGTAGAGGGTGTTTCCGTAGTCCAGTCGGCTCGTGACCAGAGCATGGGTGACTGTTTTCCTTGTTTCGGAGGGGATCCAGCGAAATGTTTTTCTGAGCATGCGAAGAATGTTGAAGCAGGAAGAGGATACGGCGCTGACTTGTCTGTTCATTGAGAGTGAAGAATCCAGGATGACGCCTAGGTTCCGTGCGTGGTCTGTCGGGATGGGTGCTTTTCCGAGGGCTTCCGGCCACCAGGAGTCGTCCCATGCAGAGGGAGATGTACCTAAGATGAGGACTTCTGTTTTGTCTGAGTTCAGTTTCAGACGGCTTTGTTTCATCCATTCGGCAACTTCTTTCTTTCCTTCGTGTAGGTTGGTTTTGGCGGTGCTGGGGTCATTGGTGAGAGAAAGGATCAGTTGAGTGTCATCCGCGTAAGAGATGATGTTGAGGTTGTGTTGGCGTGCGATGGCCGCGAGGGGGCTCATGTATACGTTGAAGAGGGTGGGACTGAGTGAGGATCCTTGTGGTACGCCGCAGATGACTTCAGAGGCCTCGGACTTGAATGGTGGAAGGCGGACTCTCTGGGTTCTTCCGGTGAGGAACGAGGTGATCCATTCAAGTGCTTTTCCTTGGATTCCGATGTTATTGAGGCGTTGTAAAAGGGTGCTGTGGCAGACTGTGTCGAATGCTGCAGAGAGGTCAAGGAGGATGAGGGCGACTGTGTCCCCATTGTCCAGTAGAGTTCGAATGTCGTCTGTTGCTGCGATGAGGGCGGTCTCAGTGCTGTGTTTTGCTCGGAAGCCAGATTGTGAGGGGTCGAGGGATTTGTTGGCTTCGAGGAAGGCGGCGAGCTGGTTGTTGACAGCTTTCTCGATGACTTTGGCCGGGAATGGAAGAAGCGAGATGGGGCGGTAATTTTTGAGTTCGGTGGGGTCCGCTGTGGGTTTTTTCAGAAGGGCGGTGAGTTCAGCGTGTTTCCAGTCTTCCGGGAAGGTGGCGGAGTTGAAGGAGCAGTTGATGACGTCTCGGAGGTGCGGTGCTATGACGGAGTCTGCTTTGTTGAAGATGTGGTGAGGACATGGGTCTGTGGGGGATCCTGAGTGGATGGAGTTCATCAGGCGGATGGTGTCCTCAGTGGAGATTGGGTTCCAGTCGTTAAGGGTGTTCACGGGGGGAAGATGATCAGCAAATGGTAGGGTGGGTTGGTTTCCGAGTTGGTTGTCAAAGCTGTTGTGGATGTCAGCAATCTTGTTGTGGAAAAATGAGGCTAGGGAGTCGCAGAGGGTTTGAGAGGGGGTGATGTCGTTGGAGTTGGCCGAGGGATTGGAAAATTCCTTGACGATGTTGAAAAGTTCCTTGCTGTTGTGGGCGTTGTTGTCAAGTCGATCCTTGAATGCTGTTTTCTTGGCTTTTCGGATTAGTTGGTCGTGAGTGCGGGTGGCGTTTTTGAAGGCGTCCTTGGTGCTAGTGGTTGGGTCTTTTTTCCAGGCCTTTTCAAGGGAGCGGCAGAGTTTCTTGGACTTCTTGAGATCATCGTTGAACCATGAGGCCTTCTTGCTGCCAGGTTTGTTTTGACGTTTTTTCAGTGGTGCTAAGGTGTCAGCGGTGTTGGATAACCATAGGGTGAGGTTGGCGGCGGCTTCGTTAGCGTTAGAAGAGAGGGCTGGGGAGTTTCGAAGGAGCGATGCGGAGATTTGGTCCGTGGTGATTTTGTTCCAGTTTCTTTGCAGGGTAGGTTGGAGGTGGATGCTGGGTTTTGGTTTGTTGTAGGTGAAGTGAACGCAGCTGTGGTCAGTCCAGAGGAGATCCGTGGTGTGGCTGAAGGAGACATGATTGCTGGATGTGAAGATGGGGTCGAGTGTGTGACCTGCGATGTGGGTGGGGGAAGTGACTAGTTGTTTAAGTCCGAGGTTGGCGAGGTTGTCCACGAGGGTGGCGGTGTTGCGGTCGTTGATCTTTTCAAGGTGAAAGTTGAGGTCTCCCAGAAGGATGTAGTCTTTGGAGGGGAGCGCGTGTGGGGTGATGAAGTCCGTGATGTCTTCACTGAATTTTGCGCGGGGTCCTGGTGGTCTGTAGAGGAGGGTGCCTCTGAGTGTAGTTTTGGGGTCGATGTGGATCTGGAAGTGAAGGTGTTCGGAGTTAGCGAGGTTGGTGTCAGAGCTGGTTGAGATGCGGATAGATTTCTTATGGACGATGGCGATTCCTCCTCCTGTGTGGCTGGTACGGTCTTTGCGAGTGATCTTATAGTCTTCAGGGATGGCAATGGTGATGTCTGGTGCGGAGGAAGCATTCATCCATGTTTCCGTAAGGAAGGCGATGTCCGGAGAAATGGTGTCTAGTAGATTCCATAGGTCAATGGCGTGCCTGTGGACCGATCGGGTGTTGAGAAGGATGCATTGTAGGTGGTTGGGGTCGGGAGTCTGTGGTGTGGTCGTAGCGGAGATGTTGTCGGTGCCGCTGAATTTGCAGGAGAAGCAGGAGAAAGGTCCATGGGTTTGTCCAGGGGCGGCTTGGACGCAGTTGGGGGCTCGACCGGGGTTAAGGGCTAGGAGGGTGGCGGCATCGTAGGTAATGCGGGGGGGCTGGGAGGGACGGGGGCCAGGGGGTCTGGCGCTGGGCGCGGTCCAGGCGCGGACGGGCGTAGACGGGCTTACCTTTGGCGCACCTTCGGCGCGGCTGGGGCGCGGTCGCTGCGCGTAAACGCTGCGCGCGGGAACTCCTGTCATATATGGATAGTGGAGGGGGAGGGGCGAGGGCGTCTCAGCTGGGAGGCGGGGCGGGCTGACGAGGACAACAACATAAACAAAATGGCAGCGGAGGGGTGGGCAGAGCACAGCGCCGGGGGTAAACTCGCTCTGAATATTAATAACAAGTCAAGGCAGTGGAGGCGATGCAAAGCGCTAGCAGCAACAGAGGCAGGCAACACGTGGGCGCGAGGCGAAGCGCTACAATATAAAACAACAACAGTGCAGGCAACACACGAAGAAAGCAATTTGAAATGCAGGCAACAAACGATACCAGGTCTCTCAGGAGAGACTAGGGGAGCGACCTCTCAGTGCGCAGCAGCGAGGGGATCACGGCGCTTCCTGCTACGGGAGCGCTGTATAAGCTTAGTGGGAGGGCGTCTCAGCTGGGAGGCGGGGCGGGCTGACGAGGACAACAACATAAACAAAATGGCAGCGGAGGGGAGGGCAGAGCACAGCGCCGGGGGTAAACTCGCTCTGAATATTAATAACAAGTCAAGACAGTGGAGGCGATGCAAAGCGCTAGCAGCAACAGAGGCAGGCAACACGTGGGCGCGAGGCGAAGCGCTACAATATAAACAACAACAGTGCAGGCAACACACGAAGAAAGCAATTTGAAATGCAGGCAACAAACGATACCAGGTCTCTCAGGAGAGACTAGGGGAGCGACCTCTCAGTGCGCAGTGAGAGGAGTGGTTGAGTGACAGGGAACAGCAGGTGAGTACAACAGAAGGCTGAAGGGCACGGGGGGGGGGGGGCAACAAGATTACTATGGATAAGAGCAGAGGGATGCGCTGTGGAAGCCTTCAAAGGCAGAGGTTCAACTGGGAGGCAGTTACAGTATTAACAGAAGACATGCAGAGGCGCAGCACTGAGGGCAGAAAAAATAAAATGCTAGTAAAGGGGGGACACTGCCTCTGTGCTCCTTCCCAAACAGCTCTATCGTCAATGAATGTCAGCAGGTTCCGGCATCTTACATCTGCCCTTGGGTACAATATAATACATTATGCCGGTGGTTCTTGTATTCCAAAGCGCTGCCACTTTTAAAAGATGTGATCTGAAGCCTAAGCAATGCGAATGATTGGGCCAAGATCACAGTGTGTGAGGGACGCGGGGCAAGCAATTTACCATTTTCAATGTCTTTGACACTTCTGAGCTCTCTATTTATTTACTGGAATGTAATGTACAGACCATGACGCTGTGTACTGACCTACACCAACAGGTGCGCGAAAGCCATTCGCATTCCCAAATGTGGGGCATCTGATTTGTAGGAGTTTAAAGTAACACGTACCAAAGCTGCACATAAATAAAACAATAGGAGAAACCTAGCCTATCTCTCCCTGTACCCTCACGACACCCCCCAGACTATTTTAAATCTAGGATCCTGCCCAATAACCAAAGGGCTACCTCAGCTACAAGGTCAAACCTGAAGGTATCGGGACGAGGACCCTATGATGAAGCAAGCCACCTGGAATGCCAGTGGGTGAGAGTCCCTTTAACACCATCGGGTGATCCCCTTGGGCGGTACCGAGATAGGCCAAGTACGGTAGGGGTTCCCTCCTGTGTTTTTTGAATGGTTAGATGTTTAGGAAGCTGAGAAAACTCAGTATCACTTCTCACTCCCTCCTCCTTGGACTATAAGATGAATAGAACACACCATGTATAGAAATTGTCACTGTACATGTATTTTCAAGGACTTCTTACCTGGGGACAGCTTTTCTTGCTACTTCTAATTGGGAGAAAATAATGACCTGTTCACATTGAACATCTGTGAAGTTCTTTGGCATGCATGCATGTATGTATTCATGGATGTATGTATGGATGTATGTATGCATGTCAGCAGTCAGTTTAGAAACTGAGAAGGAGATGGGTGAACAGTGGAAGTGCACCTTGGAAACTGAAAAGAAAGAGAAGCATGGGATGGGGAGGAATAAGGGAGAATGGAAGGGATTTGACGAGCAAGTGGGAAAACGGACAAGAGAAGTAATATGGCAGAGAAAAGGGATTTAAAAGAGAGGCGGAGAGGAGAGATGTTAGGGATGAAGGAGAGAAACAACAAAATGGGAAAGATAAAATAAGTAATGGGGTGGGAAATGAGGCAGAAGTTGAAAGAACGGAAAGAAGGAAGAGCGGAGGACATGTGGACACAGGAGAGCAGCGGAGGAGAGAAGACAAGCCACAGAAAAATAAAAAAGAAATGGGAGAAACCTTGGGGTAGGTGGGAGGACAGGCTAGGTGAACAGAATGAAGAGATGAATGGGTGTAGAAAAGTAAAGTCGTGGATGAATAAAATGAGAGGAGCCAAGAGAGTAAAAAGGAGGGAAGGGAGTAAGAATGGGGAGAGATAAAGTAGTCAAGGAAATCCAGGGGAGATGCAGAAGTGAAAAGTTTGGAGTGGGTACAAAGGGAGGAAGAGAGATAAGTAAGGAGAAGACAAGAGTAAGCGATAAATAAAAAGGGAGAGGGGACAAGGAAGGAAGAAGTCATATGGTCACAAGATGAAGAAAACCAGAGGGAGTGGTGAGTGAGAAAAGGAAAGGTGACAATGATAAAAGGTATAAATGAGAAAAGAAACAAGAACACTAAGATCAAGAGGCAGAGCAGCTAACAAAAAACTGTCAAGGGGGAGCCGTGCCCTCGCCCACTGTGACCACAGTTACCTAGTTCAGAATGAAGCCCACCGATATACCCAGCAGACAGAAGCTGCAGCTTACGTTTTAAGAAAAACACACATCCAACCACTGCAGTTCTCGAAGAAGAAGCTAGCCAGTTGAGGCCAGTGGCGGGTCCTCCGCTAAGGTGGAGGAGCGTTGCCCCACTGAGCAGGTCGAAAAAGGAAAAAATAAAAAGATAATAACTCATTGTTATTATCGTTTTATTTTTCCCTTTGTTCAGCTGGGTAGGGGCTGCTCTGGTCACAGAGCATGGCAGGCGCGGCATGGTTTGCCAACTCCAAGTGCACAGGACGCTTGGACTGGTCGTCTCGGGCCGGTCAAACCATCATGCGCACTGTACATGTTCTCCATGTAGGCTGCATTACAGCTTATAGACTAATCACAACACTGCATTGCAGCGTTGTGATTGGCTATGGGGAGGCTGATAGCCGGGTGCTTCCTGCCCTGGAAGTGGGCAGAAGAGGATCAAGAGGAGGCGGTGGACAGCTGCAGAAGACTGGTAAGTGAGTTTTTAATTTTATATTAAATTCCCCCCCTACCCCCCATGACCCACCCACCCCACCGCCTCCAAATACCACCCACTACTGGTTGAGGCTCAGGTAAATAGTGAATCAGGTAGAGTGTGAGCACTAGAGTTTAATATCCTTGGGTTATCTAGCTTTACAAACACCAGGCAAATACAGACGGTCAATGAATCTCCTTTCCACAGTCGGAGCTCGGAAGCTGAGGCCCCCACCTGCAGTAATGCCCCTGTGTTTACCTCCATGGCTGCAGCGCTGGCATCAAACAAAATACCGGTGGTCATTCCCTTATATTAGGCTGTGTACCACATGGTACATTCATACTGAGAAATCGCATAACCACAGTCCCAACGCAAACATTTTTTTTATTTGTCAACCTTGTCTTTATTGAAATTTAAGTTTTTTCAGTGTGCCCAACAGCATAATGAAATATAGCCAACTTCCTGTAACACAAAGTTTTAAATCTGTAGGATAAATCAATTACCTCTCTCTGAGGAAGTGATCAGAACAGCAATCGTAAGTATACAACTGTACCATTGCACTGCCCCAGAACAAAATTACAATGTCCCCTCTAACTCACCCCCCACCCAACCCCCAACAACAAAGGTACACTGTAATTTCATCAATATGTTCCAGAGAGTAAGATCCACTAGACCAGCTGCCGGGTAGGTGTGAAAGCTACCCGATGAGCCGCTTCCCTACACTAGACCCTTCTGATATGAATCTTCTAAAATTGAAAGAGCTGGAGTGCTCGTGTTCGCGTTGAGCATGCACAGAGAGGAAACACCTGCCAAAGGTGGGAGTGCCACGGAGTCATGGATGGAGCTTCTTTCTATTTCCAGGCCGCTGCCACTGCCATTTCCCGCCCCCCCCCCCCGCATAGCCAGAGAATAGATCTATTGCCTACTGTCTGGCATTTGAGGGTATCCTCCCGCAGGTCTAGAAGTGTAGAGCATGGGTCCTCACGTATGGGGTAGCCCAGGATGTCTTTGATCTGTGCCAGTATTTCTGACCAGAATGGCCTGATCATCTGCCAATCCCACCAGATATGTTTAAAATCTCCCCGGAGCCCGCATACCCTCCAGCACAGATCCGAGGTCATAGGAAAGATCAGTTTCGTAGGGTACAAGATATACATACAACCAGTGCCAATGAACATGCGCGCAGCTTCTTTCCGAAACTAAAGGGTGGCGTCACTAATGGAGAGCGTTCAATCAATCAATCAAAACAAGCTTTATTCGATTTAGGATAAAATCATAAAAGCACATAATACAAACATTTTTTAAGATAAAACAGGGTCAACAACATAAGCTTATTCGATCATACATTCAAGATAAAATATCATTAAAAAGAGATTCAGATCATAATAATTCGGGAACAGATTAAGAACATGAGGATTGCATAGATTTTCTAAATTTAATTACTAATTTTAAGAAACTTGAAACTGCATGAATAAGGGAATCATCTTCTAATAGCAGTAATTTCATGTATGCTAATTTACAGGTACGAATCCCCCATGCCCTCAGAACGGGTAACAGAAGAGCTCTACGCGGGACTTTGTAAAATACACAAAAAAAGACACAGTGTATGTCCGATTGTCTGGAGATATCATCACATGGGCACAAAGGAATTTCAGTGGACCAGTCATTACAGAGGGGAAAAGTAACTAAGTGAAAAAACATGCCTAATCTGAGGCGAGTCAGCAATGTGCGTGCATATGGGCTTAATTCTGAGCTAAGATAATATTGGAGACCCTCGCACTGAGTAATTTCCTGAAACCGGAGTACAGTAGGTTTCGTTTTCTCCTTGTCCCATCTTTCCATTACCCGGTGGTCAAGAGCCAGCTTTTTCAAGGCGGCTCTCGATAGCCCATCCAAACTGGGCGGGTTATCAAAGAATTCTGGGTGTCCTATCTTTACACAAAGATTTTTCACGTAGGAGAGCCACCTAATATTGGCCATTCCGTTCATTGTGAGACAGTCGGTAATTACTTCCCTATTTAAGGATGTCTCCTCTGTCACCCACACCTTATGCCACAGTAAGAGAGGGGAGATGTTAACAATGTCACTAATGTAGGGAAGGCCTACTTCTATATGGGTCATGTAAGTTGATGAAAATTTAGAGACTCCTAGTAAGTGGCAGATAAACTGATTCTCACAGCTTTGTAGCGTCTGCACATTTTCTATCCCCCAGAGCCCCGCCCCATAGGTGGCTGAGGAGACAACTTTGGCCTTATAGATTTGTATTAGTTCCATAGCGGGCTTCCCCCCAATTTTTGCAGAAAAATTGTTCAGGGCTCCCGCCGAACGTAAAAAGGCTAATTTCCTTGTTGCTATTGCCGGCTTCCAGCTCCCCCTCCTATCAAAGGTCACACCTAAATAACAGAATTTCTCAGTGGTTTCAATTTTTTGGGCGTCCAGATAAATAGAACAAGGTGTACTTCTAAGGCCCCTGCCACAGACCATGTTGTAAGATTTAGAAGTGTTCACTTTTAATTCCCTATCCCAAATAAAGGAGGTAAATTGAACCACCGCCCGCTGTAGACCTATCCTAGTGCGCGACATAATTGCCGCGTCGTCAGCATAGAGTAATAGGGGCACTGAGGTACCCTTTATGGCGGGGTAGTCATATTGAAAATTACTTAGGTGTTCTCCAATAGAGTTAATGTAAATGGTAAACAACAGGGGAGCCAATATGCACCCCTGTCTGACCCCCCGCGAGATAGGGAATTTATCTGAACATTCCCCCAGACGTCCGAATCTGACCCTTGCCCCTGCGTCCCTGTAAAGTTCACGAATAAACGTGATGATTTGGGCATCAAGGCCCAAAGAAGAGAGTGTGTTCCAGAGGAATTCATGATTCACACAATCGAACGCTGAGCTTAGGTCAATGAAGGAAATATATAACTTTTCGCTCTTCGCTTGAGTGTACTTTGCAATAATTAAGGCCAGGTTCAAGCACTGCTCAACCGTTCCCTTGCCCGTCCTAAAACCATATTGTAAGTTAGAGATGGCCTGATTTTCAGTCTCCCAGCTCTGGATCCGGTTTAGGATAATCCTACCGGCCACCTTCATCAATGCATCCAGAAGAGAGATTGGCCTATAACAATTTGGGTCGTTTCTGTCACCCTTCTTGAATATTGGCACGACAGTAGCGTCAGGCCAAGATGCCACAAATCCCTGTTGGTTAGACTTGTTTAAAACATTGGTAAGTAAGGGTGCCCATAAATCCATCTCTGCCTTATAGACGTCGATTGGGACACCGTCGGGACCCGGAGCCTTACCGGGTGGACTGTCCTTAATAGCTTTAGTGACCTCTTGGAGGCTGAAAGTAATATTCAACGGAAAAGCATTTCGCTCGCCTGGTCCGCCGGGGTCCATCAAACTGAGAGTTAGCGAAGGAGGACAGTGCCCTACAGTCGAACTATTATATAACTGCTTAAAATGGTTCACCCAGGTGTCCCCTGGGATAGCCACGTCTAAGATATCTTCCGCTCTGCTTTGCAGGTAAGGGGCATTTACCACTTTCCAAAATAATGTACTATTGCGTTGTAGCGAGGCCTCACGTAAGGCCGCCCACGCCTCCCGCTTAAGGGTGGCTTTTCTCGTTTTAATGGTCAATTTGTAAACTCCTCTAGCTTGACGGATTAGGTCTTGGTTTTTTGGTTTAGTCTGTAGGGCCTTTTTGAGAGAAGTCAAAGCTTTGGTGCATTTATTATCAAACCAACCCTGTGGGCGCTTAGCTGTTTGCCTATGTTCTCTAAATAAAAGATCTTTTACTGTCCGTTGGATATTAGAAAAGGCAGCCACGACTTTATCAGGCTCCATGTCAGCTGTTAAACATACATGAATATCCTCAAGAGACGTCGAAACCAAGCTCTTTAGGAAGCCAGCTGGCTCAACTTTATCCCATTTGACAACATACCCATTTACAGCACCGAGATTAACCTTGGGGGCATAATTAGGGTTCTTCTTGGGTTGACTACATTCTCCCATTGTTTTTACAGAGAATGATATGGGGTAATGATCTCCGAAGAGAGCCTTTCCAGTCTCCCAGAGGGTTATGCAGCCAGCATGGGCCGGGGACATTAAGGTAAAATCTATGGTGGAGTTACACCCTCGCCCATTGAAAGTTGGTTGAAACGGGACGATCGGGCTGCACAGTTCGTTTACAAAGGATAAATTCAAATAGAACATCATGTTATTTAAGGAGTTGCCTAATTTTGAGTGGGTGAAATGGGTAGGGCAGTCTTCCCCATAATCTGCTAGGCCGCACAAACCAGTAGCAGAAAGGGGGCAGACAGTGCAATTAAAGTCACCTACCCAGATTAACACCTTCTCACCTACAAGATTGTCTATTAAAGATATTATGCTATTTAGAAGGTTGTGAAGAACGTGCTCTATATGGATAGATGGTACGTTATTATACAAATTAATTAAAATTACATTGACAGAGCGGGGCCCTTTAAAGATCAGGACCTGATAAAACTCTGCGTTAAGACACTTGTTGACCCTGAGTTCCGCAGTTGTAGCCACATAAGTACAAAGGCCTCCTTTATTCCTGCCCTGCTTACTAATGAGTGCGGGCGAATGAAAGGTTTGGAATCCTATAATGTGGATTTCCTCGGTCGTCCAGGTTTCCTGCAAACAGGCTATGGTATGTTTATTAATAACATCCAGCCATGCTTGCTGGTGGACCTTTTTACTCAAACCTGCCACGTTCCACGTAATCAGGCTGTAAGATGAAAAACTCGGCCTAACTTCCGTGGTTGCTACACTGGAGCTTATACTAAAGCTAATATCGCTGGGTAAATGTTGTGTCGTTAATAGCTGAGGAGTCACAATGGAGGAAGAAAGCCTACATTCCCTATTGGTTGTGCTAGCACCGTCAAGCGCCTGTGTCCTTATTACCCCAGTCCCCTCTGTTTCGCCAAATATAACTGAGTTGTTTAAATCCGGTGTATTGACATTGTCCATAATAGACTTTGGGTTAATGGGGTCAATCAATGTTAGTGGTCAATCGACCATTTCTAGACCGCTGAATCGGTTATGGGTGGGAATACCGGACCAAGGAACCCAGCGAGTGCACTCATGGTTTACCTCCCTCAACGTATGTGTCCCACCCCGACTGTCCCAGTCTCTACCCAGGTGTCGATGCCCCACCGTTTTCCAAGAATTGTCATATTGGGGGTGGCAGGGACCCATTGTCTGCCTGTGGCTGTCATGGTCGAAATAGCGGGGACCCATCGGTTGCCAAGATGGCTCTTGGATGTTTGACAACCTTGGTGGGTAAAAGAAGGAAAGCCGTTTGATGCTTATTCCTCCACTTTCACATGATTTTTCCCATGCACAGATATGGTCGACTGCTCTAGGATCATCAAAGGTTACCACGATGCAGTCGCCTGGCAGTGATTTCCGGCCTTGGCCCACCCAGGTGGTTCTACGTACCATAAGGATCCTGTAGGACCTTGTCGGTGGGACAGGGCAATTAGTGTTGAGCCAGAATTGCACTTTATTCTTTAGGGACCATGTGGGTTCTGAATTATAATCCAAGAGTTCAGGGACACCTGTCATTACTGCCACAAGGGGGTAGGCTTCCGGGGGCAAGTCAACAGGAAGTCTGGGCAGTTGATCTACCCTCATACCACCTGTGTCAGAAACTGAGGGTGCCGTTTTTGAAGCTATCAACGGCCAGGCCGAATTTGTTGAGGCTTGAGCATTTTGTACCATTGTTTTTTGGAGCAAGGTACTTGCCACTGTTGAAGTGGCGGTGTTTTTAGGGGCGGGTTTTACTGGACTATTAATTTTTGAGTTAGTAGATGGAATTAATTTTTGTAATGGGGCAGTAGGAGTAGAAATACGATTTTGTGGGGGTGCTGATTTGGCTGGATTCTGAATCTGTTTTTTTGCTCGTGGAATTTGTGTCCCTAATACCTGCTTAGTCTTATGCAGATTTAAAAGATTGGTCAATTTATTTTCTATTTTTGTTACCCTAAGTTCTATTGGGGTGAGTAGTGATTTCAATAGATCCGCTATACTGTTTAATGACATCTGTAGGTTATCAGACCGGAGTGGGTCCCCACCACTAGGGACATCAGTCAATGGGGCCACAAAGATGGGGTCGGAACTATCGTGTGCTGAGCGATGTAGTATCGCAGAGTGAACTACTTGTACCTTTCTCGAGTGTAAGTTCTCAGTAGAACTAGGCCTAGAAACTGATTTATTAAGAACTGGTGTATTGGGGACTAGGGAAGGCTGGTTTATGTCTATCTTCCTTTTCCTCACAGCACCCTCCCTCCTCCCTCTATCTCTTCTTGTTTCGTCTGGTGTAACCTGCGAGGATAGCTGTGGGGATTGCGGGAGGAGGTCGGGGGATTTTTCCAGATCGGTGCTGGTCTGTAGGTCTGATAGCAGAGATGCAGATAAATCCACCATGCTTGGTAAGCTACGCCTACCTTCATTCAGTGACCTAGATTCAGGAGCAGTAACTAGCTCAGGGGATCTTACACTCGCTAGAGTACCCAAGGAAGATCTCTTGGCGCGTGCAAGGTCTAAAGACACCCTACCCTCCATAAGGCTGATACTTTGATCAATAAAAGAGTTTGCCTTAATGATAAAATCGTCCATTGGTCCTAGGAGGTTACCCACCCCTCCCGCGGCCTTTTTTTTCCTGCCTCTTGTTAGCACCATTGTATCAGTGGGATAAAAGGCTTGCCGATGAATATATAAATGGGCAGGTGTAGGAACCCCAGGGAGGTCCGGCGAGACAGGACAGATAAAGGGGGGGTGGCCCGGTCCCGGCCTCCACCGTCCTCGAACGGCCTCAAACGGCCCGCCCTTTGCCCGGGCTTAGCCCCGGGCGCTCCCCCGCGCGCTCCCGCGCAGCGGGGAGGGATGGCAGAAATATAGTTAGAGTGACGCGCAGGGGGCGGGGCTGAGAGGGAGAGCGGGCCAGGTGTTTTCAATCGGCCAGGCAGGGACTCCTGGGACACGGAGTCCCTGCTGAAACGCTCGCAGCCCTACCCAGTTCCCCAGAGCACCACAAGCCTCACGGACACAGCGCAGTTCTCCCCAAGGTAATGCTGGTGAAGCGGGACCCGCGAAGCGGGTCCGGCGAGCAGTTGATATTAAAGGCAGGTCCCCAGTAGGCAGAGAGCAAAGAACAGCAGCAGGGGTTTCTCTTCAGCAAAGCGTCCCAATGAGGAAAGGCAGGCAGAATCCTTTTCACAGACCGTGTGCAGGGGGCGGGGCTGAGAGGGAAAGCGGGCCAGGTGTTTTCAATCGGCCAGGCAGGGACTCCTGGGACACGGAGTCCCTGCTGAAACGCTCGCAGCCCTACCCAGTTCCCCAGAGCACCACAAGCCTCACGGACACAGCGCAGTTCTCCCCAAGGTAATGCTGGTGAAGCGGGACCCGCGAAGCGGGGCCGGCGAGCAGTTGATATTAAAGGCAGGTCCCCAGTAGGCAGAGAGCAAAGAACAGCAGCAGGGGTTCCTCTTCAGCGTGGAGAGCGTTTTAATTCTCTGTACAGACCCAGAGCAGTGTCTGCGCACTAGGCCAGCTGGAACGATACCACACTGCCTGGAAGATAGAGAGGTAACGCACAGTCAGGAGATACACAATGAGCAGGTGTAATAAAGGAAGGAGCAACCCTATAACATCCACTACCTGGGCACGGTCAATTATTGTCGAGCAGGGGGGGTAAGGTATTTGCCCAGCATTACAGGTTTGTGAGCCGCTGCCGAAACTCGAGCAACGACAGCAGCTCTGGCTGGTATGCCACATCATTAGGCTGAAAATTGGGGGGTCTCAGAGGGGCGTGGCCAATGTGGGTAAGGGCTTGTCATAAACACGCACTGAAATGTTGCTTGAACTAGTGTGCCGCCCGACTAGTATTTCGCTGTTTCATTCATTTTTTTTTTTTTTTAAACCGTTTTTATTGCAGAACAATAATAGCAGTAGCATACATTATTACTTTGCCTGCATCACTGATACCAATGCCACAGATCCTGTGGTCATTCAAACAGCCGTACACAGCTCATGAGCCCACATCCCGGAGGCCGGGCAGCGATGGTTAGGGATCATCAGACTGAACTGTAGTGCGAGCTTTACGTTTGCCGCTAACAAGGTAGGGTGACTACGTTCCGCTTTAGAGTTTTCCCCCCCCTCCCTGTCCCCTGCCCCCAACACTGCCCCACCCCCATCCCATTCCCCGGTCCCCTCCCTCCCTCCCCACCTCCCGTGCTCACTCCCGCAACTGCGACTTTCCCGGCTCTTGCTTGTAAACTGGGTGCCGTTCAGAAGTACAGAGCTATTCACTGTGTTTGTGTGGCTGGATTGCCCCGGGGGGCCCCTTCGGGCTCGGACGGCGTCTCGTCCTCCTCCAACATACTATTTCGCAGGGCTTGCACCAGTCCCTCCCATGCCGCGGCCGCCTCTAGCGCCCTGTCATCAGCCTTGCGGGTTGCCAATTGGTATCGAAGCGTGCTTTCGCTCGCCGCCCATTTCTGTAGCTCCTTGGCCCACCTCCCGTGCGTGTGGCCCGCTTTTGACTTCCAGAGTCTCGTCACCTCCCGTTTAGCTAATAGGAGGCCCATGTCAATAAATCTACTTGTATTTTTGTTCTTGGGTGTGTGAGGAAACCAGTGTAGGACACAAACCGCCTTAGTGTATTGTAAGTCCCTGTCCGTCACCGCGGTCAGCGTGTCCCCAACTGCCCTCCAGTAGTCCTGTAGGTGAGGGCAGTCCCACAGCATATGCCCCAGCTCCGCTCCCACCAGCCCACATCGTGGGCACGCCGCGTCTGCCACCCCAAAGTACTTCCCAAGATTACTGGGTGTAAGGTAGGCCCTGTGGAGAATATAGAAGTGTATCAGCTGGAAGCGCGCATTCCTGGTACTTTTTCGAGCGCGCCGCACCAGTCCCGCCCATGTAGCGTCAGGGATCGCAGTCTGCACTTCCAGCTCCCATTTCTCCTTCAGTGCCGTGAGCGGCCGCAGAGTCTCGCGCAACATTCTGGAATACAGACAAGTCACCGCCTTATAAGTACCAGCAGACATCATGGTGTATTGGCAGGCCGCGGATGTGGCGGGTTCCAGGAGCCCCGCTCCCCAGTGCACCTGCATCGCACTTGTCACTGCCGCATGCAGCAGATAGTCTCCCCGCGGGAGGTCGAAGCGCTCCTGCAGCACTCGGTAAGGGATCAGCGCTCCCTCTTCGTATAAGTCACCCAGCATTTGGAGGCCCGCATCCTCCCACATCTGCAGTCCCGACCAGGGCGCTGTTTCATTCATGGCATCCCGAATATGCTAAAACCCGAGACATCATACCTGTAACAAGTCAGGAAGGATGGCTTCGCAATGGTTAATAGTTGCTCTGCAAATAGGCATCAACTTGAGCTGGGCCGCAATCCTGACTCCAGCTAGCACATACGAGGGCCGGGACACGAGAAGTAACCCCCAAAGGCTGACCAGTATCCCGGTCTGTCCTCCGTCGTGGCAAGTCGGATGAGCAGAGAAAACCCGGTGCAAAAGTGAAAGATGGCAGCAGGGTGTGGGAGGGGCACGCCCCTGGTCATCACAACTGCCCCCACAACTTACATGTAAACCTGTTAAACAACATTAGCGTTCCGGGCTGCATGCACTTTACCGGAAACCCCCACGCGCCCAGAGGCCGACCAGCTTGACCCACCGACCGAGCAATGCCCAACATGCAACTGGCGAACTGCCCCACAGCATGTGCTCCCGCAGCGGCGAAGAGGGCGTGAAACTGCAGCATTCGTTCTGGTCCCTCCCGCGACCCGAGCCCCACAATGCATCGCCTGTGCAAGCGGGGCCAGAAACAGGGAGTCCGGCGCCTTCCACACAACTTGCAGCGCCCTGGATGAGGTCACCGCTATCACGACACAGCGCAACACGGGTGAAGACCACTCCAGTATTCACCCCACCTTGTGGCCTTTCTTAGCTGCAATGCACCTCCTGAACCGGACCAAGTTCAAAGCTGTGACCATCTGTTCCCACCCGACTCGACTATACTACTAGGTCATAGACTGGCTCACCTCAGACTACCAGCTCTCCCATTCTGCATGCTGCATACAGCGCTGGGCAACTGCTGCTGAGCCGCATCGCAGACGCTGCCTGAAACGGAGGAACTACATGCGGACACCACAGCCACTGGGTACATCGGGAAACTGATTAAGTACTTGGAAGAATGAGGAACAAAAAGTCCTCCAATACTGGCCGACCCCCACACAATGCGACTCACTCCTAGCATATGCGCTTGGCATGGGATTGGCTGTATGCGAAAGATGGAAAACAAAATGCATGAGCGCAAGCTTCAACATCGAGGCACTCTTTCCCTGGTCCATGCAGCCCCTAGATGCTGCCGGGTGACCACTATGCCAAGCTCCTGCAAAGTAAGCAATTTGCAGATTTATATAGCGCGAACTTGACCCGAAGGTATAGGAGCGCTTTAAATGAGCACTGGTTACTTACATGTTCAGGCACAGGGAGATTAAGTGATTTGCCCAGAATCACAGGAACTCTGGTTTCCAGCACCATAGACGGCAATCTAGCCAACGGACCATATCCTCTCCCCGAGAAGTTCTGGTTGCAGCTAAGCACATATACCCGGGCACCACTATGTAACAAAAACGCCCAGAAAATGGAGTGTGTATCGGGGGAGCAGCTTCACCTCCTTGCGTGCTGAATTCTGATATTAGCACTTAGACAGCATATGCAGCCTAATGTGCTTACTTGTGGTACTGTCGCCACCTTGTGGATAGGTACGGCCCCAATAAACGGGCCACTATGATTAAATCTCCCTAAATTGCTTATGTTGAAACGCGCAGCAGTGTGTGCTCGGGCACACATTATATGACCATAGACCCCAGAGAGGCCTAGCGCTGCGTGTAACAGGGGACGATCATCCTCATAGACAAGCACCGGGCCATCCCTATGAGGCCCGGTTCAAATTTGGAAATACCGAGGGGTGTGGGCATGGAGGTCGCGGCTCGCCTGAGCAACCAGGAGTGTGCGTGGGAGTGAATCGGTGAAAGGGGGAGAGGTGAGTCTCAGTCCACGGGCCGGCCACGGGATGCACCAGAGATCAGCGCAGGCGCACCTTAACGCCCGAGGCAGGAGCCCACCTGGTGCCGCAAACTATGGAGGGCTCCCAAATCCCCACTTCCCTGCACACAAAGTCACTCCAGAGCTCGGCCTGGTGCCCCACACACAGGCTGTCACCGGGACCGAAAGGCGGCTTCCTTCAACCGGGGCCGCGAGCCACCCCCAGCGCTCAACTGTTCCCCCGTTCGAAACAACCCTGCCATCCCTGATTGAACCCCCCACCGCGTGTGCTGCTCACCCATGAGGCCCCACTCTGCAGCCAGCCAGTCCGGGAGGGGCAGGCCTTTGCCCAGCCGGCGGTACAGCCAAACCGCTATGACCATCTGCCGCTCCAGGCCAAGACTCAGGGTGGGCCACCTGCGAGGACACAGCAGCTCCGGCAGAGTGCTCCCAAATTGGTATGGGGGTGGGAAACAGGCGCACTCACCCAAGCGAACCGGCACACGAGATGCCAGACCAGGGGACGCGGCGTGCCGGACATCGTGACCAGCGGGGACACACGAGCGTGACCCAAACAGCGAGACGGGCAGCTACGAGAGGGAAAACAAAACAAGCCTCGATCTCTTGTCTTTATGGGGCCATGTGTTTAAACACATGGCCCCATAAAGATAAGAAACCTTTCACGATGCACGGAAGGCAGACGAGCCCGTCCAAGTGGGCCGTCTCAAAAATCTAAAAGTAAACGTCACAAACAGCTCTTTTCCAATGGCTGGCCACCGTTTAGCATAAACGGTGATGCCAGCCAATGAAAAAGAGGGGCGGGGCTTAAAGCCCTTTACAGAAAATACCCCAAAACATTAAATCTCGCCAGCGAGACTGCGCATGTGCACAGCCCACGCAAGCCGAGATCTAAAAATGTAATAGGTCTCACCTTTCATTGAGTTAAAGCCATTTGCTTTGCTATACTGTTCCATTAGCAAAGCAAATGGCTTTAATTTAATAAAAGGCGAGACCTATTGCATTTTCAATGCTTGTTTTTTTTGGGTGGGGGCTATACAAGTGGTCATTATTAGTGTAAACACTTGTGCAAACAGAAGGTGGAAAAGTAAATGCGTTTGATCTCTTGCTTGCTGTCTCTTCTCGCATTTGTGAAGGGAGCAGTCCGAGTGTAGCTTTGTTTCTCCTGATGGACAGACAGCTATGTGTAGTATCTAGGAGTGATAGTGTTATCCTGGGCAGCCTTTGACCTCGACTCTCGCACACAACTCGGGCAATAGGCAATCCTTTAAATATGGCCATTTGAAGTAGAGCCCACAGTCCCTAATGAAACTGCTCGTTACCCCCCAGCTTCTGTGTCCCAGACCGCCAGCACTGATTTGGGGTGATTAACAGGAATCTACCGGAATTGCTCCCTCCATTAAAAGTATCCGACAGGCCTGGGCTACTCCGGATCCCTCCATGACAGTCATGACATTACCTTATTAATATAGAGCTGGGAATCTGCTGCAAGCTACACGTTTTGCCTCCCATGAAACTTTACAGACACTCCCTAAAACTCGTTCATAGTCAAATTATGTCATCGTTTAGGATGCACCAGAAGTTTTTAGACCAGTCTCGGCCATTGGGATCAGATATTGTATTGTAATTGCATTTATCCAGCGCTTACTACCGTACTAGAAATCCAGCCTAAGAATAGTGCAACTGCTGTTCTGTGATTAGTTCCCTCTTTAGCCAATCCCGGTGTACTTACCCACTCTTTTTACTGCCTCGGAATGTTAAAAGGATGTTTGTACTGCACTGCGGTGTGCTTTGGGTGAATGTAGACCTAAATGTACAAGTGTGAAAGTTCCACCAGGTTGGTGGAATGTCCATAGTCACAAATCCTGTCTTCTATGAATCTTGGGATTTCCCTTCGTAAATGCATCCGTTTGCTTGCCTTTATTAAACTTCATGTGTGTAACAGAATCTTTGTGGTTCAGACCCAGAAGGCGAGATATGTCGCGCATCGAGAGCACAAACTTAAACTAGTAACAGTAATTGGCGGTCGACCTCAAATCTGGGGGACCGGTTTCGAATTCCGGCAAGGACGCGCAACATCCTGTGATTCACGGCAAATCACTTAAACTCCCTGTGCCTAACAAAAACAAGGTGCCGGACCATGTGCGTTATGAAGTATACTGTAGTTTACCACACATACTAGCCGTGGCCGTTGTGCAGTATGCTGTAATTTAACCCACTTACAAGGTGCTGTGGCGGTGTGCGTTATTCAGAATGCTTCAGTTTAAACCACTAACCTAGAAGTAATACAGATAGGATTCTAAAGTCAACCTTATCTGACAGACTAGAAGGAACTAAGCTGCAGCTAGTAGCCAGGTCTAACATAACGAGTGCCTCTGATGGTGATAGCGCACTCCCATTTGGACAAGATATGCAGATGGCGAAAATCAATGAAAAAGATCCAGTGAAATTGAGCATGAAATACTATGCATCACACAAGTCCATCTTTGGTACCTACCGCGAAATTGAAACCTCCCCTTGTCTTACCTGCTAAACCAGAAATAAGACCACCCTCAAGTGATCCTGCCTACATATTGTGGCTGACCCGCAACCACCTCATGTTCGATGCCCTCAAAATGGAATTCCTCTTGATCACCCCCCACAATTGCTCTCTCCCCATAAATGAATGGCTTCAAACAATGTACAGCTCTCAATTGTGCCCCTAACATCATTGACTCCACGAGATCACTCGGTATAACTTTGGACAAATATCTGAATATGCAAGATCATATCAGCACAACAACCATGGGATGCTAAAGAAAATCAAACCTTTCTGGCCCCCTGTGACCTTCATTTGGCAGTACAATCAAATGCCATTTCCGGATTAGACTATGGGGTTGCTACTCTTGCAGGGCTTCCCAAAACAAGGCTAGCACCATTAGAGCTGTGGTGAACTCAGCAGCTAGACTAGTCACGTGAACTAGAACATTTTATCATATCAGTCCAGAGCTAAAACTCACTGGCGTAACGAAAATTAAGGGGGCCTCCCTGCAAGGTACATAGAGGGGCCCCCTCCGGGCTCAATCAGGAGCTCTGCGACCAGAGTGCAGTGCCGAGGGGGCCCCCTGGAGCTTGGGGCCCCCCGCTCCGCGGGGGCTGCGGGGGCCTGTGTTACACCCCTGCGAAAACTATTAAACTGGCTTCCGCTAGAAGCAGGATCCAGCTGAAAATAGCTTGCATGACTCAAAAGGGTCTACACCATAACACTCCCATTCACCTGGCCAATGAACTAGAATGGTCCTGGGGCGGTCATTCCTTAAGAAGCGCCAATTCCTTATTGCTGAAACCGCAGAAGCTCAACAAAAAGACAACATACAACCGCTCATTCTCTGGCTTAGCCCCTAGAATATGGAACTCACTGCCACCCACAAAAAAGAACCAACCCCTCGACGACCGCCTTAAAAATAAAAATGAAAAGGTTTCTGATGAAAAAAGATCTCAGTTAACAACCCTCATGAATGCTTCTGGTTGATTCATGGTGATAATATCGGATCATGAATCTACCTGCCCGATGGTTGCTCTGCAGTTTTTTCTGTTATTACTTATAACTGATTGCCTCTCACTTTAAATGTAAATCTTGTCTGCAATTTTGTTGCGCTCTGAGACCTGGATGGGTCATGTCCGCGCATTATAAAACTCTTCAAATAAATAAAAACAAATACAATTGTACCCAAGACCTGACATTCCCTCCTGGTACAAATCACTCCCTCTCTTTTTTTGTTCACAAAAGGCCTCATATTAGCCTCAGCGTTCTCTCGTATGTAAAGCATGATCTTGTGAATCTGCTGTCACAAAACGCACAGATCTCCCACATTCTTTGCATCATAACTTCACCCTTCTACAGACTATTTCTTATCCCCTTTCGCCGAGATTCCCAGTGGCATACTGTGTCGGAAAGCATGCATGCACACCTCCAGATGTTGGAACTTTCTACATTCATTTTGCGGGCATGTACTCTGAAGATCTCACCCTTTTTAGTTCAGCTAAGTATCCCTTCAACAAGCTAACATCTGGTTGCCTTATTATTACTTTTCCATGTTGTGTAACACTCCGATCAAACAAAGTTGATGCTTCTACTTCTTTTAAATTTACTTTGATCATTTTCTTTTTCCACACTGCTTTTCCCAGTTTGCACAGCGCTGTGATGCTCCTATTGAGGTCTTGCAAGTGGTATCTGAAAACTGTCAAGCTTAAAAAGTCAAAGTAAACCCTGGCTCCAACACTGCAAGTGCCCATTGTAAAATGATTTGAGAGGCCCTTCGGCTGTCCTTCACAGAGGAGGAGACACCAGAGTGCCTGGGCTCCCCTCATAGGGATTATCAAAGGAAGGGTCGGGGCTGTCTGCATGCTGCACCTTGAAAATGTCTCCAATTTAAAAACAAGCATTGGCATAGCCAATACGTCTCGCCTTTGGGACCTTATAAGTGTTTAGCCATGCAACAGTTGCATAACTAAATACCTATAAGGTCCCAAAAGCGAGACCTATTGGCAATGACAAGCGGCCGGGCGGCCGCGAATGTGAAAGTGATCGCGATCAAACATCAAAGCGGGCGTGCGGCCGCGAAAGTGAAAGTAATCTCGGTAAAGTGCGGCACGCGCACCCGCGCACAAGCACTGTAGCTCTAGGCTGGCCTGGTAGCACTTTTTGGAGCCCTCTCAATAAGTCTTGCCAGACCAGCGCATGCGCTGGGTCAGGCGAGACCTAAAAACCATACTCATTGCGACAAGAAATGTAAATGACTGCTGCGGTGTTCGTGAAGTGCATTTATTAGACAATGCCAGAAGCAGGCCCCACGTGCTGAACACCTGATGTCAGACTATCTACTAGCGAACAAAGGCATCAGAGAAGGGCCCCAAGAAGCAGGAAAACAAACAGAGGAAACAAACAAAGCATGTATAATTTCTTCTTGATCATGGTGGGTCTCCTCAGACTATCCCAGCCGCTGAGTAATAGATCCCAAGGCTTGCTGTGGAGGAGGAGGTCTGTTTCCTTGTCGGTCGTATATTGTATTTTTAAAATGGTATATGGAACTGTTTATGAAAAACAAGTTATGGATGAGTGCGGCCATTTGGATGGCATCCAAGCATGAGCATCGCCTGACCCTCAATGATGGAGCAGAAATGACAGAATAAGAATCTGGGAGCTCAAGAAGTCTGATTTACGCCCATGTTTGTGGGTTGTGGTTAAGACCCTAGGGCAGATCAAAGACAATGGGTAACCTGACCCCACAAGACACTGACTGAGCACACTGCTGTGGGAAGGAAGACGGAAGTGGCTGGGGGAAGAGAAGGAAACGGGGCAGTTTTGAGCAGAGAGGGGTAGGAGAGAGGACCGCTGTAAAGTAGAGTGAGCTGCAACAGAGGTAGAGCCTGCCCGTACCTGTGTCCGAGGTGATCTGTGGGTGTGGGTCCCAGGAACACATGACAACGCATATACAGGAATGCAGTAGTGTTTGATGACCCTGCCCCGTCAAGTGGCATGACAGCAGCACACTTATTCTAAGGAGGGCTCCTCTATTAACCCTGGTTCAGGAGGGATATCTGTCCTCCCAACTCCACTTACAGCCCTTGCAAGGCTCGGACACAGCTGGTGGGTGCAGTACAAGCCTCTACATACCTCACACTCAACTCCAAAAGAGTGGGGGCCCAGCCAACTGAGTTTTTGTGATCCTCTTGCTTTAGCTGATTTTTTTCATGCATGTATCTTGGTGTCCATATGCTCAGATCATTTCACATCTGTGCTCTGACCAGAAAATTTCTATACTTGCGTTCTGATGATGCAGACTCCATGGTGTCGGTAGCAGAAATCAGACAATTAATGGCTGCACAAGCCACGCCCATGCTGGCTGCCCTCAGCACCTCTCCAGAGCACTGGTTCGGATGTTTTCTGGAGCGCTGACATACGCTTTTAAATCGCAGCACTTCACCGACTGCCATTTAACGCAAAAGTAACATGGGGTGGCACTGGGACAGCTGGAGCTACAGAACCCTGCTTCATCACGAACAGTGCTCCTTGTAAGGAAATCTATTCATTTCACTCCTCCAGATGGGAGAGAATGTGGTTTACCGGCTACAGCGGCCAACTTTGAAGCAGGGGAACCAGGTTCGAGTCTGGCCGGAGGCTCATGCATCTTGTGATTCTGGGCAAATCACTTGATATCCCGGTGCCTAAAAAACATGAATATACCCCTCTGTAATGCAACTGGTGCACGTGCACATGTAAAGCGCTCCGATACCTTTGGGTCGAGTTAGCGCTATATAAAACTGCAAAAAAAGTGCCCAGTAATGGCCTCTGAAGCAGAGACCAACCCTCCCCTTCCTCTCACTCCAGGGATCCAGCCCATCTCTGCAGCACGCCACATACAACCTATAGGCTCAAAAAGATGCCACCTGCCTAAAAGCCCCCGTCAGTGCTTGGTGATTCCTACAACTAACACTATCTTCTAACTGGTCAACTCTGAGGAGAATGCACGAACCCGTTGCTTGAAAAGGAGGCTGCTTGGAAGTCCGCAGTCCTCACGCACACTTCACGCCGTGTGTTCGGGATGGGCATTAGGAACTCGAACGGCGCCAGTGCAGACCGCTACGAAAAAATTTGAGTTTAAGAAAAACAACTTGCAGCAGACAATGTTAGGAAACCCAGACGGCCCGGCCATAGCACGGAAAGTGCCCCTCGCACACACACTGTCCGGTCCCACTTCCACCTCAGTGCCGCTTGGCAGCGGAGAGAAAACCCAGGGCGACCGGTGCTGGCTACAGAAACAAAACACGCACTGCCTCGCTGCAAAAACACAATATGTGACATGATGAAAACAACCTTTGACCCGTCACTGTCAGCCACGGTGCACAGTCTGAGCTGCACTGCCTTGAAATAATCAGATCACTCCCCGCCACATAAACAAGCGCTCGCCTGGCAGCCACGATTTATTTCTGCATCGCGCTTTCAAAAGTGAAAGCGAGATGCAAAAATAAACACGCGGCGGAGCTTGTCTTTATGGGGCCATGTGTTTAAACACATGGCCCCATAAAGATAAGAAATCCTTTGCGACTTGAACGGAAAGCAGGCGAGCCCGTCCAAGTGGGACGGCAGAAAAAGCCAGAGGGAGGTAACACACACAGCTCTTTTCCAAAGGCTGGCCACCGTTTAGCATAAACAGTGACGCCAGCCAATGGAAAAGAGGGGCGGGGCTTAAAGCCCTTTACTGAAAGTTCTCAAAAACGTTAAATCTTGCAGAGCGAGCTGCGCACGTGCGCAGCAACGCTAGGCGAGACCTAAAAAGTACTACCTAACAAAACATAGAAAGATGTGCCGTAGAAAAAGAAAGATGTAAAATAACGAAAGAAAGTAGCAAAAGAAAGAGAAAAGAAACATTAATTTTCAGAAGAGTGTGGGCTACATGGTTCTGCACTTTCAGCTTCCCAGACCCCACAGAATGCGGTCCGCTGCGGTTCACAGTGTGGTCGTAGCATGGCAGTTGCATATTGCCAGATGCTCGGCCTGTTAGAGACCCCTGGTCTCGATCAGCTCAAGCGCACCCCAGGCCTGATAACGTTTTACAATTTCAAATTGTTCCTTACTGTCGTCAGCACAAATGAAACTCCGCTCCGAAGCAAGGAAGGGGTTACATTTATCCAGGACCTGAAGATGCCCATGGAAATTGCATGAATCCGAGTGTTAAACAATTAAACAAATGCTAACACCATGCCCTATGCCTTAGGTCTCAAACATCAAGAATTACAGAATAAAATACAAATAAAATAGTAGCTTAAAATGGATTCAAGCAGCAAGGGTCTTTAAACTCATATTTTTTAAAAACAGTGCGGGTAACATACTGGATTAACTGTGAAAAGGAGAATAGAGATTTCCCTCGATCCAGTTTGTCACAATGAAAGAAACACCCCAAAACAACAGCTGCAACCTATCGCAGGATTAGCGCTTAGAAATATATGGCTCGACAGTGCAGCTATTAAAACTGTTAAGAGAACAATGGCAAATTATATACTTAAACTTCCTCTGGAGGGCCCTAGCCAGCATCCGGGGCAGGTACATTTCTGAAAAACTGTCCTTAAGCCCCAATTGGCAAGATAGTGTTGGCGAGGTTAGTGAGTTCACCTGGTGTAGGAAAGTAGGATCTGCTTCTATGGTTACCCTCACTTTTTGCTTGATGTGATGCTGCTTGTGACTAGTCTGACTGGGATCCTGCTAATCAGGACCCCAGTCTATCTGCTTTCTCCCTAAATTTTTGTGTTGAGTATTTAGGTACATTCCAGATTGGATACTGGGGTACCTTGATCGGTCCCTAGTATATGGTACTAAGGTACCCCAGAGGTCTCTCATGGGCTGGTGCATGCATTATGCCACCCATGAGAGCCCATGCAAAATGGAACTACAAGCCGGCCATTGCACCTCTGTAAGTAGGTGTTTGCACCACTTACTTAAGATATAGGTTTACTATATCTAAGGGTCACCGCACTTAAAACCTATAAGGCACCCCTATAGCAGGCCGTTGCAATCCTGAAGGCAGGGTGCTTAGTTCTAAGTGAGAGGGTGCCCCTGCATGAGCAAGACACCTCTGCAGCCTACGAAGTCCATTCTCCTGGGTTGTCAGTGAAGCAGCCATATACCATACAGAGGGGCACCGCGTAATTACGTAAGGACCATCTCGAAAACGGCTGCAACTAATCCTATCATGTTTGGTATCAAACAAGTTGGAATCATCCCCCACACCTTAAACGGTGTGGGAAGTATAATTCCAAGCACTGGAAGAGCCCTCCGTTAGGCTCTCAGTATTCACGGTCCCAGACAGTACAAAATGGTTGCTGCCGACCAGAGACACATTTCTGCCCTCCTGCTGCTGTACCAAACTCGAGCAGAGGAAGGTGGAACAATAGGCATCCTGTCACAGGGAGGTGTGATCACCTCCCAGACAGGATTTAGTGTATTGGGACCGGGTGGGTGCGCTTGCCAGCGCCAGAAAGTCTGCATGAGGGGCACACTTGGTGTCCCCGTGCATAGACCAGTTCAAACCAGTTCTGGGAGGCTTTGGCTCCCGCTCTGGTGCAAAACTGGACAAAGGACATGGGAGTAACCTCCCCCCTGTCCAGACCCTCCCCTGGGAGGGTCCCCAGATCTTCCCAACCCTTTCCCTAGGGTACTTAATGGCTTACCTGGGTGTAGGTCCCTAGATTTGTCGTGGGATAAGATTCAGACCAGACACCACTGCACTTCTACCGTCTGGGCACTCTGGACTTCGTTTGGGCCTGACTTCATCTTCCTTCTAGTCTGCTGCATCGTCTGTGTCTGTGCATCATACAGGAACCTTCCAAATCCTGTGAAGCATCAAAGACACCTGTAGAAATCTCCCTTGGAGTAAAGGAGTAATTGCCCTGAATTTGCAGGCACCGCAACTAAATCAACTGGTCTGCAGATCCTGAGCTCCTCCGGACTCCGTGGGCTCTGCAACACAGGTGGTGGTTTTCCACAGTTCCCGAGGCCTGTCCTGCCCTCTCACCAAGTTAGAGGCTAGTATCCCTCGTGGGGGTTGCAATAAACGAACACCTGTGCACAGCGTCCAACTTGCAGTTGCAAATGCTTGTTGACTTCTTTGCACAAAGATCTTCGGGCTCAAGGAAGCCCCAACCTCAAGCACCTCCAGTGACCAGAATCTTCAGCCACACCGCATCGTGGCCTGCATCTTTTGGTGAGCTGATTGAGGTCCCCTTGCGACTCCAGTGCCTCCGGCCTGTGGGTCCACTTGAGGGTCACACTTGCTTCTTTTGGGCTCCCCTGATTGCTCGGGCCTGCCCTGACTCCCCTACATTTGGTGAGTCCCCTGGACCTTGCTGGTTCCGACGTTGCTCCTTCTTTAATTACTGCGTGGCTTGCCATTGCCAAGACTTGTTGGTACTCCCGCCAGACACCGACCCTTCAGCACTCAGCATCCTTCGTGGGACAGCTCGTACATGGCTCCTGGTCATCCTCAGCGTCACCTGGTCCTCACAGCTGCAGAGTCAAGGTCATCATATTCCATCCTGCAACACTCGACATCAGAGGGCATTCGTTTTCCAAGTCTCCTGGTCAGGCCTGAGTGACAGACTCTGTCCCCTCTGCTTGCAGGTACCTCTCATCAAGTATCTATCCTTGGGTTCCAACGGACACTTCCTCCTTCTTCACCAGCGGCACTTGCCTGAAGTCCTCCATTGGGTTTGACTGCAGTTTCCCACACCACTTCACTCATATGCACCCGGCCTCCCTGGTGTAGGTAACGTGGGTACTAGGGTATCCACGGCTGGGGTGGCTCTCCAACCTTCCGTCTTCCGCTGGGTTTCTGCAGCGTCCACTGGGAAGGGTCCTTAATCTTTAAAAATCCAACCGCAACTTGCACATAGAGTTGTACGGAGCACTCCGTCGTGTTTCCATACTGCACTCGCGCTCCATGGGGTCCCTATCTACTCACCTTGGGTGGTTCCTTGGGGTCTCAGCACTTCTACGTCCTCTCGACACTGTCTTGACTCGAGTCGTGGTTCTTATACCACTTTCTTAGTATATTGCTTGCCCCCCCCCTGGTGCCACTGTGTATTTTGTGCTATTCACTGTGTTACTTTGCTAACGTACTGTGTGCATTGTGTTTATCTACCTGTTGGAGATACTGAAACGTACTAGAGCGTATTATATAATAAATACATATTTTTATAAATACTTGGTGTGGTTCTTTTTCACTTTATACTAAAAAAATTAATTCTGGTAAAGCAAGCTGCTTTACACTCCTTCTGGACTAAGCCTGAAGGCTGCTCTTCACAGCTACCACTTAGAGAGCTTTCTAAGGTTGTCTAAGACCTCTTAAATCACCATAAGGGTTGTCTGGACTGGTGCAAGGTGCCCACTTACATAAGTGGACATCATATACCAGGCCAGCTTCTCACACCTGGCCTCATACTTTTTCACCTACCTCCATGTGATACCACCGAAGCCCTTCTTTAAGGAACTGGATTCCATTCTATGTACTCTCATCCGGGGCAGTGGATGGCGCCTCGTTGCCCTCCGGCAACTGCAACTTCCAACGGGCAGGGGTGGACAAAGTGCCCCCTCCTTCGAAGCATACTTTCTGGCAGTCCAGCTGCAGTGGCTATGCTTTGCACAGTTGGACGATATATGGGTAAAATAAGTGAGGAGCAGGTGGTCACGTGTATAAATATAGTACACAGTTTTCTTCTCCTGAAGAGTCAGCCTTCCTCTTCTTGACCCTTGCAGGTGGCGGTAGCTCGCTCCGCATACACCAGCTCGCGCACAGGATGCAGACGTATCCTTCCGCTCTCCCCCTTGTTGACCTGCCTCAGTTCCAGGGCGTTTTTACTTCTAAGGACTTGCGGTCCTGGACCGTATGCTCATTACTGTCAGCAAGAGACTTATTTTCTGATGCTCAACCCCTATTCTTGGATCAATTGACTACAGACCATGGTCTCCAGTAGTGACAGTTTCTCATTCATGGACAGCTTCAAGCCACCTACAAACATTTTGTGGCATGTCAGAGACTGAGTCTCTCACTCACCCAGTGCTACAAGCCAAAACTCATCATGGGTGACGTCACCTCATCAAATGGCTATACAAGGCCATCCACGACCTTACGACTGATCCCCTCCATACACTGAGACATAAATGGAACGAGGACTTCAGGAGGGTACCACATGACAAGGAATGGGAGAAGGCACTAGAATTCCCCCAGCAGGTCTCCCGGAACTCCTGATTCAAAAACATCCAATTCTTTCTATTACATAGAGCTTACCTCATCCCCACCCAGCTGAACCATTATTTTCCTGACATGCAGATAAGATGCCTTCGCTGTCACACCCCTAATGCTGACCTCATGCATATGACGTGGTCCTGTTCAGCGTTGCAAAGTTACTGGCAGTCTGTTCAATTCACCCTACAGGAGGTGACAGAGCTGCCGGATCTTCATACATGGGAAGGTTGTGCCCTGTGCATCTTTAAACGTAAAAAACAGTACAAGGAACGTGTACGCTTTGTGGTGCCAGCTCTCCTCCTTGCTAAACGTGCACTCACCCTCCAATGGCAAATACCAACGGCACCACAAGTGGCGGCTTGGCACGGGGTGATGCGCAAGTGTGGTGGGGCGGAGGAGGAGGCACTGCATTATGAGGGGATCAGTCATCTTCGCAGACGTTCAATCTCCCCACCAGTGGGCTACTCTTCTCACACAATTTCTGCAGTTAACAGGGCACGACGATCTTCCTCCTTGAACATGTCTGCCTTATTAGCAGCTGATACCTGAAGTGCACCTTGACTTCGCTCCTTCTCTCAGCACCCATAATCAGAAGCGGCTGGTCTCACACCAGAGTGGCGAGGCGGGAGAAGAGTATGGGTTGAGGTAGGATAGATGGATGACAAAATAAACCAAAAAAAAGAAAAGACCTTACCGGATCCTCACCGATTGCAGCTCTGCCGCTCTTCTCCTTCCTGCTGTGTATGTGCGGAGGCTCCCAGACTCCCCACGGCCAATCCCAGTGCTTCTCTCATGCTAGCTAGCATGAGAGAAGTGCAGGTATTTGCCTGAGTGGGCTTGTTTTCCTCTCCAAAGGGGACTGGGAGCCTACACCTGCGTTCTCTCCGCCCTGCAATGCAACTCAGGTTGGGGAGTTGTCAATGTGCATGGCGGTTTGGCCGTCCTAAGACTTTCAGGCAAACCATCATGCACACCAACAGCAGTGCTGCACACCACTCCCCTTCTGTGCCTGTCATGGCATGGCCCTGCCCCCAAAGACTCAGCTCCATCCAGAGGAAATACAAAATAATGTTTTAATATAATTTTATTTTTCCTTTCCCTCAGCTGGCCAGCAAGGGGGGGGGGGGGGGTGACACTCCTCCGCTATAGCAGAGGAGCCACCGCTGCCCATAATGCCACATCCCTTCCTACCCTCGCTGTCTCACAAAACATGTGGACCATCTCTCCACAGGCTTGTTTTTCCCTTACCAGCCTCCCTCCCTTCTCAGCTGCCCAGCCTCCCCAGGTAAGCCCTGACCACAGTCCGTGATCTCACCCCGATGAACGGGCCCACTCAGTTCCTATGTTTTATTCTCCACAGCTTCGGCGTGCCACCGCTACTCCGCCACCTGCCCGCCCTCTATCCCAGTTCCTATTTTTCTCACAGCCACACAATGGCAAGCTGTGTATTGCTACAGCACCAATGTATAATTGTAAAAGGTGATGATTCCCTTTGCACTGTTGGACAGCGATCTCTCTCGTTTGCTAAAGTTGTCTATATTTGTAAAACTCAATAAAACTTTTTTTTTTTATTATATACTGAAACTTTGATCTAATAATGCACCATTAATCACCTCTATGCATTGGGGGGAAAAAATCACTGAAACGAACATGCCTACCCCAAAAGACAAAGTAATGTAAGAGCTAAATACTCAAAATATTCATAATCCGCAATTAATCCTAGAAGCAGTTTGTAGCTTTTTATGAGTGTTGCCACCGGAGTCTCGCAATGGAAAAAGTTGAGTGTACGCTGTAGGAAGCTGGGTTTCTGTTGCATTAACCCTCCCACTTTTCGCCAGACTATGGATGCACTTTGACGCTATGTGCCCTGGGTCTCTGCCAATCAGGTTCCCAGGGCCTGTGTTCTTTCCCAAAACTGTACCTTGTACCCCCAATTGGCACCTCTCTGGCCACATGTCAGTCTCTTATAAAAGGTACAATGAGGACCAAGGGCACTGTGGCCAGGGAAGACCTCTAAGGGCTGCAGCACTTATTGCGCCACCCTTAGAGGTCCTGTACCTTCTCACTCGCACACTGCCTTTGAAGGCTGCGTGTTTTGGTGCAGAACACAGTAAAGAGTCGATATGGCAAACATCCCTGTGTGCCATGCCTACAACCCACTGCCCTGGAATAGGTCAGCCACCCAACTAGATGGGTGCACTATACCAGTGGTGAGGGCACAGGTGCATGAGCCCTGTACCCCTACAGTGTCTAGACCACTTCTTAGACATTGTAAGTGCATTAATGCCAATAGGAGTATATGGTGCTAGGAGCTTGTCATTACGAACTCCACAGCACCATAATGGCTTAACTGAAAACTAGGAAGTTTGGTATCAAACTTCTCAGCACATTAAACCCACACTGATGCCAGTGTGGGATTAAATGAAAAATGCACTCAGAGGGCATCTTAGAGATGCCCCTGAAAAACTACCAGCCTCTGGTGGGTTCCCTGACTAGTACACACCAGCCTGCCACCAAGAGACATGTTTCTGGACCCCTGGAGTGGGGGCCTTCACTCCCTGAGCCCAGAAAAAAAGCCATTTCTGGGTGGAGGTGGTCACACCTCCTCCAGGCCAGGAAGAGCCATATGTGGCAGGGGAGCTTCAAAGGCCTTGCCGTCTTTTTAATGTGGCCCCCAGGCTCTCCTGCTATCAGGAGCCAGCCCCCTTCCTGTTTCCCCTCATTTTTGGCAGAAAAACAGGCAGGAAAAGTTAGCACAGCCCAGAAGGTGTGCCCACCTCAGCCAACCCCACGCCCCACTCTTCAGTGCCCACCATCTTGCAGATGGCAGGCACTTCCCAATCAGGGTTAGGGATTGTGCCCACTCCCCCACGTAGGGTGAGCACACCAAGGGTGTAGTCACCCTAAGGTCAGTAGCCCATTGGCTACTGACCTCAAGACCCTGCAACACCCCCTAAATACAGTATTTAGGGGGCAGCCCTGAACTAAGAAGACAGATTCCCTCAACCTAGGCGATGAGGATCAAAACATGTCTTACTAGCGACTTGGTGACTGGCCTGACTACTAGATTACTAATATTCCTTTGGTTTTCTCCCTTTTTATCTTCAAGACTGATAATTTTGCAGACTTTTCTATTGCCTGAAATGTATTCCACATATTTGGTATTTCTGGATTCATTAAGACAGTGATCACATTTGCATTGAATAAAATGTTTACTACTGAGGCTTATTTCAATCTCCTAAATCATTTAGACTAGTCTAGACGATTTAAAAAAAAGATTTTTATTGGCAGTTATTTAATGGATAACAACGTGATGGCATCTCCAACAGGGCGACCATTTGCTTGATGGAATATGCGGCTGGTCCAGTTGCGGAGATGCCCCGACGCTGGTGATGTGAATTCATGCTGCTTGGAAATACGAGCGGTGTCAGAACGGAGGGGGGGGAGGGGTGGGGGGGGGGGGGGTCCCTTGGCTGCCGGTAAATATTGGCAGCAAAACGGCGGTTTCCATATTTCTTTCCGCCCATTGGGGCGAAACATTGTGATACGGATTTTCAGAGGAACCTACTGGGATAAAATGCACTAGAGGTTTTATGGCATTTGAACTGCAACTACCATCATGCTCCATTGCCTACGCCCACGGGGCCAGGACCTGTGAAATTGAATAAATCATGTGCTTTAATTAAGCCTACTGTTATCTGTAGTAAGCCAGTAAAGGGCAGAAAGCTGCCCGAAACGAGTTCGGCATTGCATGGTAAGCTGTGTGGAAAGCCTGGATTGCTGCTGCCGTGGCGCCTGTGTGTTTAACCCCCCCCCGTGTGTGGCATCTCCAACAGTGAATAAATAATTTATTGTTTAGTTAATTAAAACCATAACAATATAACATTTGTTAACAGTGCATAATACCAATAAAATCAGTTAAGAAAGTATTGTAAAACCAGTTACTTTTTTTCATAAAATTTTGAGCCGTTTCCTTGTGCAAATAGCCAATATAACAGTACAATTAGGTTAATACCTGAGATTGATTCTGAAATGCCGTTGTGCTATTAACTTGATGTTAAAACATACACTTTACAATTTTAGTTTTAGATGGTATAAGTTATGTGCAAAAATTGAAGTTCAGTAGAGCCATGTATAGCTTTTGCATACAACAACAGAGGGGTAAGCAGGCAAGTTCTTAGTTCATTCAAGAGGGGCTCTCTTATAACTGGGTTTATAGCGAATCTTCCACGCCCCACAACACGATCTAAGCTGGTTCCAACGTAGGTACTTGCTGTGGCATAATCCCGTTATAAATAGATGTTGAGTCCTTGAAGTCCGACTGAGATGGATCCGTGTCCCCTTCAGAGTGTTGAAGAACATTGATGATTCTTTGATCAGTTACCAAGTTTTTTTGCCGTTTTTGTTCAGCAAGCGTTAAAAAGTTTACTAGGCGACAATTTAGCTGAGTGTTTTCTGGGCTAAAACAGGCTAGTACCGCTTGTCTCCTAGTTCAAATACCCCTTATATTGAATAGGTTTTTTAGGAGTTTCTGCCGATCTTGAGCCATATTTTTGCATAGGCAGATTAAGTGTAGTATGTCACCTTGCTTAGCTTTGAACAAGCTGCAGTAGTCTAGTGCCATCTGCCGTTGCCATGGCGGAAGATGCTGGGCACAAGGCAGAATTCCTAATCTAAACCTCATAAAGCTCATTTTTACTGCTTTAGAGTACCCCTGGTTGAAGTATGCTTGTGGGGTCAATGTCTTATATGTGTTCAGAGTCATCCAGGCATGGGCTCTATTGGAGAAGGTTGCCTTATCTTCAATCAGTGACGCTTGTTTAATGACCTTCCAGGCCAATTTTTTAAATGCGTAATATCCAATTTGGGCATCTCCAACACGGCAACCTTTTGTTTGATATATATATATATATATATATATATATATATATATATATATATATATATATTCATTATATACTCAATCCATCTTCCACTGTGGATTTTCCAAAATGAACCATTCCCAAGACATTAAATACTTTTGAAGTAAAATTGGAGGATATGTTTTCTGGTTTCAGATTAACTTATTAATTAAGATTTACCTCCATTATTAATATTTCTAGCTCGTTTGAGTCTGTTGTTACATCCTTTTGATAAAACTGCTTATAATAAGAAAAACCTTAGAAAATTCGACTGCTTCAGGTTCTAAAATATTAGTCGCTGGGTTATAAATCTGTGTCACTTTGTCATGTATTTTTGTCTTGATTTAATATTCCAGACCAGTATCCGTTTTTATTATCTTCCTTGAATGCTAATAGATTTTTTTAAATGAGATTCTGATTCTATAGGTTTAGTGCCTTAGCTTGAATATAAAATTCAGTTAGGGTTTCTGATGTGGGTTGACTTTTTTTTCTCAAATCTTTATTTGGAATTCTTCATTAAACAACATGAAACAAATGAACGGCGTGCATTTCTCTTCCCCATATCACAGTTACAGTACATTTTCAATTATGCCCATCGTCTCACTAGGTTTATCCGAAAGACATTTTACAATCAACATATTATTAGATAAATTGCAGCAGGTAAACTAGCACCAACCAATATTCAGTACTTACAATCACTATATAAAATTGCAATACCATAATGTTTTTTTGCAAGGTCTCTATTCTGAGCCTTGATCCTCGAAACTGGGTAAGTCCTGCGGTACTTACGGCCCCACATATAAGTCGTCTATCAATTTTCATCTTTCCTGCTATGCCTAAAGTGGACCTTCTAGACGAGGTCCCACTCCATCATGTCCCTAACCCTCATTTCAACGTTGGGGCTCCTTCTGCCCAACCATCTAATTGCAATTAGCAGATGTAGGTTGGTGATTAGTCATTTAATAGGCGAGCTTTAGTGGTCTCTCTAATTGTACCATTCACCTGATTTGTTTTTTTCTATAAAAACTATATTCTGAAATATCCCACATACATATGCTTTAAAACTCTCACACATGGCAACAAGGGTAGAAGACCCATTATTTAATGCAAAATATTTTTTTACATAAAGCCTGCCTTTTTTTCCAGATTCAGAATTCTCAATACCAGAGTAGTACATCCTCCAATACCATTTTTGATAGTGAAATCAACTATAGATCATCACTGAATTGTTCCAGTTATTGGAGCATGATCTGACAAGACTGGTGGGATAATTTCTGCTTCAGAACAGTTTACTCAGGAGGATATAAAGACGTAATCCAGTCTGGTCTGGTACCGACATGGTTTGTCCCCATATGTAAAACCTTGCGATGCAAGTGTATCGTCCTCCAGCTGTCAATTAATCTATAATACTTAACATGCTCCTGAAAAGTTTTGCCCCTTCTTGGATTTCACAATAAATGCTTTCAGACATCTTTCTTAAATTATCTTCTTTATTCGGAATTATATTGGAAACTTCTCCTATTATAATTGGGGTAGGTAATTTTGCCAAATATAACATTAATTCCTACGAGTGCGGATCATCCACTACAAGGCCGCAATAAGAAGCAACAGTTGACCATATTTTACCCTTTGTAATCTCAAGCAAACATAAATCTTTCCCCTTGACCCGGTTTCTCCTGTACAATCTGCCAGCCACTTCTCCCTCATATCGTTATTGCGACCCTTCTATTGAGGCGATTGCTGCTGAATTCCTCCATTGCAGCAACATATTTCTTTATGTAGGGGCAAGTAGCTCTGACATTAATTAAACCAATGTTTAAGTTATCAACACATTTTTTTTATAACTCTCTAACCCCCCACCATTTTATCCTAAATTCTGGTCTTCTCTCCTTTGTGCTGTCTGGTGAAACCCAGTTTCCTTCCTTTAATCTTTGTCTGTATTTTTATAACTTTTTTTCCATCTTCTTCACACACTCCTTCCTCCATTTTTCCTCTCCTCTTCCTTGCCCCCTTCCTCCATCTTCCCCACCTCTTGTGAGGCAAAGGTGTGGTACTTCTCTGGATTGTAATCGGTAAGTGTGAGGGGTCAATATTCTATTCCAAGACTTTACTAAGGATTCTAACGCTCTATTTCACCACCCACCCTTATTTATAGCTATCCTTATCAATCTCTTCCTTGACTAGGCTTAGTTTTACTAGCTAGACTAAATCTTTAGCTTCCTCCACATCATCTGTTACATTGAATTTTCCTTGCCATTAAACTCTTCACCCATCCAAAAGGCAGTACCAGGCCATATACTAAAATATAGACACCCCCCCCACCCCTAGACTATCCCCTTAGATAAAACATTCTAATGCAGGGTAGGCAGGAGTGACCTTTTGCTACCAAAGAAGACTAACCGTTTTCAGTTTATCCTGATTTAGCATGGAAGACTAATGTACAACAGAGGGAGATGAGAAATGTAATCCCTGAATAAAACGTTCTTACTATTCTAGGCAGATTGGTGAATGCCTCATCTGTGAAAAACAAAAGACAAAAGTAACTGTCCAAGATCCTTCCTAATTTATGCGGAACGTAAACAATTAAGACATTTTATAGCTCAGAGCAACAAAAAAACATAAGTTATAACCCTAAATTAGGAGTACACCCCCTTCTGAGTATTACAAACTATGATCATTTGTAACCTATCAACTACACCCCCCTTCTGAAGGAGACCATGCGATTCCTTAATAAACGGGTGTCACTTCCTCTTCTACTAATTTATAACCTGATTCTGTTACCTAAACATCTCAGACGTGTTCCATACACTTTCAATTTATTTCCCAGACACTTTCTTCAAAAAACCAGAAGCCACAATTTCCTCTTTATTCTGAGGGCATAAAAGACCCAGGGGTACATTTCTTCCAAACCTGCTGTTGTGCAACTGGGCACCATTAGCTACATAATTAGCCAAATTTTGGTGCATGATCTCTGCCACCTTTTTGGGCTTTTGCATGTATGTTTCCAATTCACCACCACAATTTTTCCTATTTCATTTCTCCAATTCTACACAAAATTCCAAACGTAAAGTTTAAGGTTATTAGTGCACTAGTATTGACTTGGCACTATCTGCAAATGTTGACAAAAAAATCATGGCTATACAGGTTCCATCAATTTTTGAATAACTTTTTACTGCCTGAGGCTTTTAAGATACACTCTAATTCCATATGGGCCAACTGTAATTTACAATTTTTGCATCATCATAGTATTCCTACATCATTTCTTGATATTACAGGTAGCTTGATAGTCTGCATCATGAATTGCCAAGATCCATCCTGAACCAGAATCGATATGAAAAAATACATTAAATGATGATGAATTATGTTAATATTCCCATCAGACCTTTATATTGGGAGAGCAAGCAGAGGACGACTGACTTCCGAATTAGGCTAGCAAACTATCTAATTGGCTGGGCACACAAATATCTTTAGAGATACATAGTGAATCTGTTAAAATGGGCTATTATCTCCATTGCAAAATTTTGTTTCCAGCACTATCATAACGTATTTCATATTTAGATCACTCAGTTCAGAAGTATTAAAAGGAAACAAGACAGACCCACCAACTGCTTTTGATGCCATGCAATAACTTTGGATCAAAATACATTTCTGCTAGTTGGCCAAGATTGGGTCACATTGGAAATCTCTTATGGAAAGAATGTGACAGCTTCAACTATTCAGTGCAATATGACATCTAATTTAGGATGGGAATAACAGCAAAACTTGAAATTAATTTATTTCAATCACACATCTAAAGTTAGCTCGACATTGGAAAGATTCTACACATTAAGGTATACAAAAATAGGTACATGAAGGCCTCAATATCTACACATTTCAGAAACAAGAGAGTGAGGCACACAATGATGTGAATGTCCTAAGATGATCTGCAAGATTTGCCCAATAACAGAGCAATCTCCAACTTGCCATAAGCTCAACATCGAATAGACGAGGGTGCCAATTTCTAATTCAAACTTTTTCTTGAAAATAATGATCTGTTTTATACAAGCGAAGCAGAATTTTGAGCAGGCCAATGGGCTAAAGAATCAGTGCTCATAGCAGTCCTAATGACTTCCGATGAGAGTTGGAGTGGCAGTGCTCTTGGCTTCCAAAACTATTGAGCACGAGACTCCCTAAAAGCTTGAAAATAGGAACGCCCAGTGTGGATCCAGCCTTCTGAAAGGAAAGCCGAAAATATTGCTCACCCCTTTCCAAAGTCACCTCAAAAAAGAAAATTTGCTAAAACTCAAACACCCTTTGAAAACTTCAGTTGAAGGGAAGTTATTGTTACACTTTTCATTCCAAAAACAACTGAACTTATTAGTTATGGTTAGAAATCATAATCACTGCTCAAGGCATCACAAACTAGGTCACAGATAACATCACAAAAGACACCCACATGATATCTCACCTCACCTCACCTATGGCTGAGAGCGATGACTACTGTAAGGAAATGCCTCTTTTTGCATGATCAACCCCCAAAAGTGTGCGCCCATGCTGCTGGTTTTTGACTCAGAGTGCACCGAGGCCTGCTAATCAGACCTTTGTGCCAGTATTCTAACCCTTTACAAACTGTATGTTAAATTGGCTACCTCCAATTGGCAGAAACTGACTTATGTATAAGACCCTGATATAGTATGCAGGGCATGATACAGTGTCTCCCAGGGCTGCAGCACAGGTTGTGCCATCCTGTGAGTACAAAATGGCTCCCAGCCTGCCACCGCAGCCTGGAAGAGCATTTAAATCAATGGCAAAGCCCCCACTTTCCTTAGCAATATATCAAAGTCTCCCCCAAGGAAGACCTATGGAACCCTAAGGCAAGGGAGCTGTATATTTTTAAGTGGGACTTCTGCTTTTAATGTGTGCCAACAGTAAAACTTGTTTTTTGCTATGGAAAAGTTAGTAGCCCCATTGGCTAACATAGAGTTACTGGCTAACCTCTCAGTTTGGCTCCCTTATGGATGGGACTACTAAAGTGGGTACTTCATAGTATGAAATTAATCACGGCATTAAACCAGACTTGAGGCCCAAGTCGAATTTAATGTCACTTTTAAAGAATGGCAACTTTTTGAAAGCGCTTCAAACCCCCATCAGGGGTAGCAAGCACTATATAAATAGAAATCTCTTTCTCTGTTCTATCCCGCCACCTACCCTCTCTATCCAAATAACTGAATAACATATCCACCACTCAATTTACTTCATATTTCACTATACTCATTTTCAACACTAATCCTTTATGAGTTCTGGAGTAGCGTGCTTCAACACCCCATCAGGGGTAACAAGCGCTATATAAGTACAAACCTTTTTCCTCTATCCTTCTGCTATCCTTCTGAATCCAAATAACTGACTAACCTAGCCACCACTTAAAATTTACTTGAATGTTTCACTATACTAATTTAACATTAATCCTCTATGGGTCCCGGAGTAGCATGCTACTCGCTGAAAAAAGCACTTTGACGCCTCGTCAGGGGTAGTAAGCACTATACAAATGCAATTACAATGCAATACAATATAAAAAGAGCTCCCTGGAATATGGTTGAGCCCATCCTGTTTTTTAGAGACCAGGGTGGACCCTATGAGGAAGCATGACACTATTAAGAGTGCGTGATGGTCATAATATAAAAATAATTCATTTCCCCTGCTTCATTTTATACTTATTGGGTCCCCATGTGGGATAGAATTCCTTCTCTTGTGTATGGATTACTTATTGGTTTTTCGTATTATTCAGGGAGTGTACACCTCTTCGGCGGAAGTATTTTTTGAAGTTATGTGGTTAGTAATTGCAAAGAACAAGTACCATCCACATAAGTGTTTTATTTGTAATCAAATAAGGGCTTTAAGCCTGTGCAGGGTACTGCTTAGCTGACAGGCTGCCACTTGCACTTGCTGTGACGATTCGGGGAGCCAGGCACTTTCGAGTGGGACACATGCACTAGTGAGCATGTGTCCTTCGGCATTTCCATAACAAAACAAAAAAAATCCCTATGCAGGTTAAGGGCTGACCTAGCATCAGCCCTGGCCTACACTGTTTGGGGGATAGGGGGGTCTGAAGAGACCTCCCATTCACGACGCAAGCAGCGTCACATTAACGAGCAGTACGGGTATCAAGGGCATATGTCCTGTATTTCAGAGACGGCATATCAATCACTTTCACAGGCTGCAAGCAACACCCTTTTCCATTTTGTAACCTGCGATGTGTTGGGAAAGGGTGTTGCTTTCAGCCTGTGAAGAGTTGCTGGCATGGGACTCGAGGTCACAGAGTGATCTCGAACCATAAAAGGCTGAGAGGGCACACTTGGCACTCTCAAGCCTGCCATCCTCGACTAGTACAGCAGTGGCACACCCTATTGCGAGCCACCATGTGTGTTCCAGAGCAGGATTTGCAGGTAAGAGGGGCCAGGGTATAGAGGCCTTCCATTATGCCTGCCAGCCTGTGGTTCATTTTTGCTGTTTTTAAGCAATAAAAATAAACCACAGGCTGGCACAGCACACACACACAACTCACACATTTTAAAGTGCTCCCTTTGTGTGCTTTAAACATGCAGAAGAGTTTCTCTTTAGTACATCAGTTTAGGTCACTATATTTAGAGGCATTTATTATAACTGTTAATAGCTACCTCTCATTGTAGTGATATACACTGATGTACTAAAGTGAAACTCTGCTGTATGTTAAAAAGCATACAAGTGAGCACTTTTAAATATGTGAGTACAGCATGTGTGCATCCCGAACATATATTTTTTAAAGTGATGCAGTGCCTTGTATGCGTTTACCAGGCAGGAGCATTTTACTGTAGTACAACAGCCACAATAGTTAAGGGCGATTTGCAGTGGGTTAAACGCTCCTATTTTTGTATGGTCTCTATGGAGAGAGAAGAAAGGGAGCTGATAAAAGTAACTGTCCGTGACCATCAATTATTAAAAACGTCCCCGGCAGTGGAACCATACTTGACAGTGGTATCTAATCCTAACCACCGTTTCCTCCTAACAAGATTTAGGTTTAACCAGTTACATTTTATTTTTATTAAACCCCCGGGATGGAGAAAGGTGGAGGATTTAGGTATATGTTCAAGTGATTATTTTTCTGTGCCGGACACAATACATTTTTTATTCTTCTGTGAACATCTGTTGCACATTCGGAAGCGCTATATTCTTTCAATTTTAAAAGATAAAGGTTTTTCACAGGTAAGACCGGGACTCATGCATTTACAGCTGTTGTCTAATGTTGTGGAGATGTTTAGCATAGCTAGTTTTCTTATTGCTGCAATAAGGATCATGAAAAATAAATGATTATAACTGTGTAGCTTATGAACTTGAGGGATAATAATGTGATTGATTGCATGTTTCATCTTAAACTATTTGGTTTTTATGATTGTAGGGGCTTCTCTATGTATTATATCTTGGATTGTAGATCTGTGATGGCCCTACCTTGCTGCTAATTGATTCTTTTAACTTTTTATTTTCCTTTTTAATTCCATGTTTAGCATGCTTTTATGGTTTTTATTAACCGAATAAAGTATTTTGACTGACAAAAAAAACAAAACAGTTTATATCACTACATTGAGAGTCTTTTATTAACAGCTTTAAAAAATGTCTCTAAATATATTGACATAAATTAAAGTAAAACGCCCACACTGGTTAAAAGCATACAAAAGTTTCATCAGAAAGCCTTCCAGACGAAAAGCCTGAGATTTACTTTTTACTTAAAAAAGAAAAAAAATTACGTATCTCCATCTCCAGGACACTCAGTCGGATTTTGCTCCTTTTGGTGTCTAAAAATATAATCTTTTTTTATAAATTGGTGTCAGATCTCTTTTGTTTTGTGTGATTTTATTTCATGTTTGGGGCTTTTAAATGCTTTACACTAGTTCCTTTGTTTAAGCCTTGCTACTCGAAGTCACAGCTACCGAACATTGAGCTAAAGGTTACACAAACGAGCCAGACTGGAACCTTGACAGTTTACAGAGTGTATTACACAGTAAGGTCGCACAACCATACTATAAATACACCAATATCCTCACAAATACAAACTCTGGTCTTTTGGGCAGACCCTATGCCAAGCATCTGCATGGACACACACCACTGCACATGACATTCAGCCACATACCCAGCTACTGTTTAGACATAACACACTACATAGCCAGGCTTAGGTGCAGGGCCTCGTCTTCAGTGAGGCAAGCTCCTGCTGTATGCCCTTGTAGGCACTGGCATAACCAAAATTGAGGGGGCCTCCCTGCACGGCTTCAGGTTCAATCAGGAGCTCTCTGTCCAGAGTGCAGTGCCGAGGGGGCTCCCTGGAGGTGGGCCCCCCCCGCACCGCATGGACTGCGGGGGCCTGTGCTACGCCCCTGCTTGTAGGAACAGAAACCATTTTGTACAACCTTGACAACTAGCAGCAAGTATCGAGTGCTGGCCCTAGCCTGTAGCCAGGCCATGTACCGACCCCGTATCTTCAGCTTTGGGAACAGGACCCATGATGTGCCCCCAAGTGGACTCAGGCTACCTTTCAGGGCCCAAAATAGGCTTTTAAATCTATACGAATATATCCTTCCTCAAACTGTAGACTGAAAGACAGACAAAGAATTCAGTACAGCCACAATTATTTCATCTTTAATGTAGAGCCTGTCGAACTAAAACTGCAGTGCCGAGAGATTTGTCAGTGCGTTTTAGGTTGTATTACACTCATCCCACCCACACCAGCTTCATAGTGAGATTTCAATGTAGGCCTGGCTCTTGCCCACCGCCTGTGTCAACTCTACACAAACCAGAGGATCGAAGCCTTTAGCTTTGGGCAGCAGATCCTGCAACACACCCTGTGAAAATTTTGGAGAGAATAACGCGACCTTGGAGCAGAGCTGACGTCATCCAGTAAACTGTGAGTCAGCCACTGTGCGCTCGTCACCTTGCATGCGCCACTCCATTACGCGCTCAACGTTGCTGGACAGCAGCGTCTTTCTTCCTCAGCGCATCAAAGCTCCATCGCACCGAACGTTGCTAGGCAGCAGTGTCTTCTGGCCTCAGCACGTCTAAGCGCCATCGCGTTTCCACACGCTCAGTTCACCACGCAGCTGCGCAACATGTTGACGTCACCCACAATGTCAAGCGGCCATTTTAGATCAGGAAATGTTATCGATCCGAGCGTGAACTTTCTTTCTGCCGCATTATTGTACTCAGCTGTGTTTCCTGGTTACTGTTTCTAACCAGCGCATGTGAAAGTCTTCCGCACTATTCTTTGCCCAATTAAATACGTATGGCTATTACAATAGACGAGCGTAAGCATAACGGTGATAAGCTCACCTACTGATTGTTACAATATGAGTGTGACCCTTAAACAGTGATAAACTCACCATTTCTTGCCTGCAGATTCAGTGTTCTGGTGGCTACATTTTATCTGTGTGAGATTAAGGGACCAGCACACCATACATAATGCCAAACGTAAAAAAGCATTATTGTTAAGTGCTCTGGGCAAAGAAGGTCAACGGGTATTCCAGTATCTTCCCCAAGCGTTGCAAGCCAGTGGGCGGTCTATGCCAGATAAATACAAAGAAGCCGTATCAAGACTTGAAGTGAGGTTTGCCAAAGAAGAGAATTTGGTTATGAACAGATATAAGTTTTACACTCACAAACAACGTAACGAGGAATCCATCGACGATTTTGTGGCACATCTACGTGAACTATTAGTAAAATGCAATTTTGGTGCAATGACGGATAAGTTGATCCGTGATCAACTGATCGTACAATGTAATAATTGGAAGATACAGGAGAGGTTGTGGGCAGCTAAGAATCCTTCTTTAAAATTAGCAATAGATTTAGCTAAAGTGGTTGAAGAATCAGAAAGATGTATGAAGGAGTTGCAAAAATATAGTTCACAACAACAAATTTCTGAAGTGTCTGAGAAGCGCACGTATGAGTGTGAACCTGGGGATTAAGAAACCATTGGCCTTGTAAAGACTAAAGGAAACAAAATTGTGGGAAGTTGGGTAACTTCTCAAGAATGTTTCGGAACAAAGGTCGTTCCAAGGTGGCTGTTATTGAGGACGATGCCATAGAAATTAAAAGGGAGAGGGACAAAATCTTGCTAGATGATGATCCCGACATCAATACCTGCAATGAAAAAAGAGAAAGAAGACCCAAAGCTGAGTTTAGGATTGATGGTCATGTTGTTGTAAATTAAGGCAGAATGTGATTAAGCATTCACTGAAAACATTAGTGTCTCCCTTTTATCGTGTTTTCCTCATTATGTTGGCCGAAGTCCGGACTCCATTTTGTATTGACATGCTGCCATGTGCTCACCACGAGGAGAGTCCGACCTCTGTGTTAGTTGCTCTTGTAATCTGCCTAGCAACAGTTATAAATAGCTCTCTTGTCCATCTGGCGCATGCCCAGACTTGACCACATCTGTTATAATTAGCCTTGCTTGACCATGTGTTTTCGCGGGCTCAAGGAGTGTGTTAGCTCCGCCCATGTATTGATTTGGTATCGAGAATGACCCTAAATGGTAATGTTCTTCGACTTCATGTGGTATCCACCCACTCATGAGCCCCTCTGTTGTGTATAAAAGGGGACAATGTACGCAAGTTCTGTGTGCTACTCCTTGCAATACTGAAGAGTGTTGTGTGGATTGTAGGACCACCCTTAAGGGTTAATAAACGTTGTTTTTGTACTTTGCAGTTTCCGTGCCAACTTCCTTATAGATTTCGTTACAGAAGAGCGAACCCTTGTCTCTTGCGGGCCTAGCTGGGGCTTGTATTCATCAATTGGCGCCCGTCACGTGGGGCTCATCGGCGACTCGGATGCTCGAAGGACTGGTCGCGACGAAGGTGAGGAGTTTGGCCGGGGACGTGATCACTGCCAGCGGCGTCTTAGCCCTGGCATCCTGAGGTTTTTCTTCCTTCCCTTCCGAGCTGACCATCTGGGTGGCGCCGGTCATCGACTGAGACCTCTTCTGTCGGTCCTGCCGTGAGAGCCGTTTGGGCGATTGTGGAGCTTGGCAGTTGGAACCTGGACTCTTGATTGGTAAGAACCGTTGTACGGTACTTGCTCCGAGTTTTGAAGCCTGGTCCGGCTATTTGAGTTTGATTGATGGTGACTAGTCATATTTTGAATTTGTCTTTGTGAAAATATATGCGTTGCAACACATATAGGCAGGTAATGTGGAGAAATTTCTCCGGAGCTGTGTAAACTTGGAACGGCGCAACGATTAAGTGCCATTTTTCTTGATAATACTGCATATTTTGCATTATTCCCAGCATGCCTGCTTTTAGCGCACTCCGTAAGTGGTGCTGCTGTTTGGGTAACCGGTTGAACCTCGAGGAATCTGCTCCAGCTCCCCCAGAGGGGACTCCTAATAGGGATATGTACGTGAAGCATGGTCTTTCTTCCATAATGTACAGCACGTTATGGAGGAAATATACTAGGAAGGATCCTGAGTTGCGATGGCCTTTGTATGGATCGTTTGATATACGTAAGATTGAGTATGTGGAACAGTGTATGTGTAAGCGACGTGCTCGTCAGGATATGTTTGAGTGTGTGCGATTATGGGTGAAGGAAGTGCGTGAGCGAGAGAAACGTGAGAAAGCGCTGTTTGATAAGGAGCAACGAAAGAATGATCATATGCGAGCGCAGGAAGCGAAGCATCGGGAGGACACAGAGCAAACGGACAGACAAGAGAAAGAGCGTAGGCTGCAAGTTTCGGGTCAATATGTTGTTCGCCAGCCGCTTTATCCTGTCCTTAATAATCCTGATGATGATTTTTATTTGCTAGATCGCTCTCCGCCCCCTTATGTTGGCGCATCCGCTCCGCGGCCGCAAGATTCTGACCCGGCTTCGGGTAAGGTAGACACACGGTCCATGCTGCCGGCCGAGCAAATGGCGGAGCTTCGGCAAATTTCCTTCCGTGCGCTTAAAGGCAAGGTATCCATGGAGGAATTATTTCAAATTTGGGGGCCATGGCAGGAGAGGGATAAAGTGTATTTTCTGGGTCATTTCGCGGATGAAGTGATTAATGCTTTCCGAAAATATTCTCATGTTTTTGAGCCTGACGAAGTGTCTTCGGATGCCAGAGCAATACGTAACGGTGCTTTTTCTCCCTCTAAGGCTCCTGAGGCGGCTCGGCGGCTGTTCGCCTTGCGGGACGAGGTGCTGGCCCTTCGAGAGAAAGCACGCCAACGAGCGGAGGAGGAGAAGCGGTCGGATTCAGTTGCGGCAGGGGGCCACCCATCCACCTCCCAGTCAGATAAGGATGATGTAGTGCATGCTAAACCGATGCGAGAGGCGGCACCTTTGTATGTCCCTCCGAAAGGAGCAGGGACTAGCTCGGACATTAACTCCGCCGATGCTAGGGGATATTTTGTGTATAATTGGGTTTATACTCCTTGGCATAGGGCCGATGTTATGGCGTTAAAAAATGCATTGCCTGACCCCCGCAAGAATCCAGCGGCCTTCTATGAAGAAGTCGAGGGGGCCTTGAATTCTTGCATTATGACCTTAGCGGATATAGATCTGTTCTTTGGCCTTATTCTACCACCGGACACGTGGCGGTCTGTCCGAAAGGTGGATGATGCAGTTGCTTTTAAGGCCCGGTGGTCTGAGCTTGAGGACGAGGATAGGGAACGGAAGCCCGCACAGAAACCACCCCAGAATATTCTAGATCTCCCTGCGGCTATTGTGACTAAGTTGAAGACGATTATTCCCCCTAAAAAGATTGACTGGAATATGTTAGCGGCATGTAAGCAGAAAGTTGATGAGTCAGTTGCAGATTTCTTCACGCGCTTCGAAGAAACGTTCCATGACTTTAGTGGCCAGTCGCTTACCGACGACACAGGCCGCCACCTTTTCGCGGACAAATATGTGGCCAATCTGCTGCCGGCAGTTGCGGCCCGGTTAAAAGCGAGTGAGAGTTCTTGGTCCTCCGCGACACCGACGGCCCTTCTGACCATCGCCCAGTATTATGAGCGTCAAGAGCACGAGGCGAAGGGCCAGGAGGAGAAGAAATCGAAAGATCTCAAAACCAAAGTGATGTTAGCACAAGTATATGGCCCGCCCCGCCGGGGTAATAATAATAGGGGAAGGGGCGGATCTTATGGTCCCCCTTCGGGCCGATCTGATTTGAATAAGAACCAATGTGCGTACTGTAAGCAGTTGGGCCATTGGGCCAGGGAGTGCCCAGTATTGCGTGCTTCGCGGCAGGGGCATACTGCGGGTGGCCAGAGAGGTAGAGGGGGCTTCTCGAACTTTAGAGGGAATTCTAACGATAATGTCCGTTTCGACACTGCTGGGCAGCACCGAGATAGCTCAAATGTTTTCGATCGCCAGCATCAGTATCATGTATCGGACATCGATCGCTCAGGATATCATGATTCTCAGCATGCATAGGAATGCGTAGGATGGGGGTCCGAATCAGTTGAGGTGCCGGTCGATCAGACGGGTCCTTATGTATCGGCTGAGGTTTTAGGTTCTACTGATCAGTTCCTAGTGGATACAGGAGCGACACGTAGTGCATTGTCTAGGTACTTGGTTCCGGGGGCTCCCCCATCCGGCTCAATAGTTACATCGGTAGGGTTTGACGGTACACTTTCCCGAAGCCCTCTTTCACAGCCCCTTGCATTTAAAGTTGATTGTTTTTCTGCGCCTTGTCCGTTTCTGCTTGCTCCGTACACGCCGGATAACATTATGGGCCTTGATATGTTAAAGTACTTTAGGGCTACAATTCGTTGTTCCCCTGAGGGTGTGAGGGTGATTCTAAATGACAACTACCCCCGATCTGGGCGGATGTGTACGATCTCTGAGGATGCGTTGTTGGCTACCCTCCCCCAAGCTTTATGGGCGACTTCAGACACAGATGTCGGACAAATGGTGATTCCTCCGGTCCACATTAGTGTCCAGGAGGGGGCGGTGCTACCACGCCTCCCACAGTATCGTATTTCCCAGGAGGGCGAGGAAGCTCTCATACAGATTGTGCAGGATTTGATCGCAGTAGGAGTAGTGGAAGAAGTTCCCTATAATATTTGTAACAGTCCGATTCTCCCTATTCTGAAAAAGGACACGGATGCAAAGGTTTACCGGTTCATAATTGATTTGAGGGAGGTAAACAAGATCGTGATACCTCAGTACCCGGTGGTTTCCGATATCACGACGTTGCTTACCTTGGTCCCGCCTACGGCGACCGTGTTCTCAGTGATTGATTTGAAAAATGCCTTCTTTTCTATTCCCATTCACCCTGATAGCCGATTTCTTTTTGGGTTCACACTAAACAATAGATCTTATCGTTTTTGTAGAATTCCCCAGGGCTACACAGAAAGCCCTAGTATTTATAGTCAGGCTTTGAAGCGACAGTTGGATTCCTTTGTTTTACTCGAGGGGGTCGCCCTCATTCAATATGTCGATGACATCCTGTTGGCGGCTGACACCCTGGAGTTGTGCGAGAAAAGCACGATAGCCTTACTTTCCTTTTTAGCATCCCACAATCACAAGGTCTCTAGGAAGAAATTGCAATTCTGTAGACCAAAGGTGACTTATTTGGGTCACCTTTTGTCTAAGGAGGGGCGTGCACTCACACCAGATCGTATCCAAGTAATTTTGGACACGCCGAGGCCATCCACGCAGAAGGATGTGCGTGCATTTTTGGGCCTCGTTTCTTTTTGTAGACAGTGGATACTGGGGTTTTCACACACGGCTAAGCCATTACTAGCCCTCTTGACAAAAGATACGCCTATCCCAATCCCTTGGTCAGATGAGTGTGATGCTGCTTTTCAGCAATTGAGACAGGCCCTTTGTTCAGCACCAGTGTTAGGGACCCCTGATTATGCAAAACCCTTTTCGTTGTATGTGCATGAGAAAGATGGATGTGCATTATCAGTTTTAGTACAGATGCATGGTGATAAGCAGCGCCCTTGTGCATACTTTTCGGCTGTACTTGATCCTGTCGCCCGAGCATTGCCGGGGTGTTTTCGCTCGGTTGCGGCGACAGCTGTGTCAATACGGCAGAGTGAAGGAATTGTATTGTCCCATAAACTGTTGGTGTTAGTTCCCCACGCTGTTGATGCCCTGCTTAATCAAACAAAGACGCAGCATTTGACCAGTGCCCGTTTAACGGGATATGAGTTGACGCTTTTAGCTCCTCACATTACGTTGAAAAGGTGCGTGACATTAAACCCGGCCACATTGTTGCCATACCCCGAGACACAGCCTGAGGCACAGAAAGCGCATGATTGTATTCTTGTGACTGAGGAACAAACAAAGGGTCGTATTGATCTCCAGGATACGCCCTTTTCAGAGGTAGATGGAGAGTTGTGGGTAGATGGATCATGCCTGAAGCTACCAGATGGTACGACTTCAGCAGCATATGCAATTACCACGTTACAGACGATAGTGGAGACAGCACGCATACCACAGAAATCAGCCCAAGCAGCGGAACTGATAGCGTTAACACGAGCGTGTGAGCTTAGTACAGGATTGTGTGTGAATGTTTACACAGACAGCCGCTATGCCTTCGGAGTAGCGCACGATTTCGGCCTACTCTGGAAGGAGAGAGGGTTTCTAACGTCACATGGGGTGCAGATAATGCATGGGGAGTTAGTCCACAATCTTTTAACTGCATTGACATACCCAAAGAAAATTGCCATTGTTAAGTGTAGTGCCCATAGGAAAGTAGTTGATAAGGTTGGAGAAGGGAATGCGTTAGCGGATCGAGTAGCACGGGAGACTGCGATGCAGCCCGGTACTACTGCCATGTATGTAGTGAAGTCGCAGGTGGAGAGATGGCATGATGCGAAGGAGGAAGTGCGAGAAATACAAAAGACCGCTTCTGACAAAGAGCGGGAACAATGGGCTAGCGAAGGAGAATTGGATGACGAGGGTTGCTGGAGAAATAAGCAGATGGATAGATGGAAATTACCCACGGCTTTTGTACAACCTATGGTCCAGATGGCACATGGGCTAGCACATGTTGGAGCTTCCGCAATTGTGAAATTGCTTACCCAAGTCTGGGAGCATCCAGAGATTGCTAGCACGGCAAAGAGGGTGGTGCAGACCTGTATGATCTGTCTGAAGTATAACCCAGGGAAAGGCACGCGAACTCCAGCAGGAGGATTTGCGACACCCACTGCACCCTTTGAGGTTCTGCAGATGGATTACATCCAGCTTGAGCGCTGTAACAATTTGAAGTATGTTCTAGTAGTGGTTTGCGCCTTTAGTAAATGGGTCGAGGCGTACCCTGCGAAAGACAATACTGCAATGACTACAGCGAAGCTATTGCTGAAAGAGTTTTTCCCCCGATACGGCGTCTGTAGACTTCTGTGGAGCGATAATGGCCCTCACTTTGTAGCGGATGTTATAAAGTATGTCTTGAAGGGCCTAGGCATCACCCAGAAGTTCCACGCCGTGTTCCACCCTCAGTCTGCAGGACTAGTCGAGAAATATAATGGTACACTGAAGCTTAAGATTGCCAAAATTCAAGCTTCAACGTCTTTGACTTGGCCAGACGCTTTGCCACTGGCGTTATTGTCAATAAGGTCGGTGCCACACTCCCGAACCGGCCTTACACCCTATGAGATTATATTTGGACGCCCAATGAATATTTGGGGTCCACCAAGACCTAAGGCTGTGTATGATGTACCTTGTGTGATGATGAGTGATTATCTGGCACAGTTAACGGATAACTTGGTTTCTATTCATCAACAGGTCCGAGAGGCGCTCCCTGATCGGTCTACCGGTGAAGGACATGGTCTCCGGCCTGGGGATCATGTCATGCTGAAGGTTTTCGACAGAACGAACAGTTTGGAGCCGAGATGGGTCGGACCTGAGCAAGTTCTTCTTGCAACGAGGACGGCTGTGCGAGTCTCGAACAAGAAGAATTGGATCCATTCCTTGCACTGTCGAAAGGTACCGCCCGGATTGGTGGAGTCTGCCGTGCTGACCGATCAACGAGACATCCTAGCAGCAGAGACAGGCCGTGCTGCAGAGCCAAACGACACTGAGGAGCTCTTTTCGGACCACACGACTTCTGGAGGAAGGCGATATCATCTGCGACCAAGGAAATGAGGTTTCCAGTACCGGGACATACTGTCAGAACGGCCCTTGGGTTAGTGAAACGGAGAGCCGATGAGGCAAGGGGGGGGGATCAGCCCTGCATTAGTGTAGCGACACCCGTCTTGGCCCGCTGGTGAAGAAATCAACCGCTGCCCAAGGGGAAGAGTTCTGACAGACCTTTTTAGTTTCAGGAAGATACCAGGGTATTGTTTCCTTTGACATGGAGAAGAAGAAAATTCTTTGTGCACTGGGGTTCATGCTAACAGTAGCTATCATTGGTATAACTACATGGTTTGTGGAGGAGGCAACTCCTGCCCGAGAGACACTTGTGTTGACGACTCCAGTGCCTGCGGAGCACTACTTTTACACATTGCCATACCAAGAGTTGAAGCATCGACAATCCTATTTGAATAACACTTTCATTCAGATGCTGCATCACACCCACGTTGCTACAAATGCTACGAACTGTTGGATATGTGGGATGATGCCAGCCCATCAGAAGAAAGGAGGTACGCCATTCATACCCCTTCCTTTCTCTCACAATGGCTCTTGTAGAGCATGGTACACTCTGTTGTTTGCCACTCGAAAACCGACAGTGGGACGATTGCTTTTCAGACTTAATAAAGAATGCCATCAGGACAAGAATGGATATCCACAAGCGAATGGGACAATTTGGGAATGGGAAGAGTACCGACCGGACAATGAATCCATTCCCTATATCTTCACGAATACCAGAGACACTGTGGGGAAGGAAAAATTTGTAATCCAAGTGGCACAAGCCCAAGCGGACCTGTGCGTCCAGAGTGTGGGTTTTATCCCTGTTGGTGTCAGTGATTGTATAACCGTATTAAACATCGATGGGCTGAACAACAGCACCTTTCTAGCATCCCATAATACCTATTTTGTATGTGGAAATAAAGGTTATTACCGTTTGCCGGCTGGGTGGTCTGGGGTATGCTATGTATCATTCCTATTACCTCCTGTATTTCTAGCACCCGCGTCATATCATAAGGATTTGAAGTTGTTGAATAATGTGACTGTAAATAGATATAAACGTACTTTATCTATTAATGAGGTGGATCAAATTGATACTAGCTTGCAACAGTATATTGATTTCAACTTAGGACTGTTTTTCTTTGTTGGAGCTGCTTTGAATAGTAGGAAGATCCGGAGATTAACAAGAGTGGTAGAAGCTGTGACTAATCAGACTGCTGCTGCTCTTGGGAATCTTACGGAAGAATTACAGATTACCAGGATTGTTGCATTACAGAATCGTATGGTATTGGATGTGATGCTAGCTGATCGAGGAGGAGCCTGTAAAATTATTGGAAGTAGCTGCTGTGTGTTCATCCCTGATCATACGCCATCCGTTTATAACGCCATTAATAAGCTGCATAAAATAGCAGCTGAAATCCACACGGAAAACGGCACTTGGTCCTTTTCTGGATGGTTTTGGGCGTTGGTTACTGCCTGGGGATGGAAGGTCTTAACTGGTCTCTGCATTATTGTAGCAATTCTGTTCCTTCTCTGTATGTGTATTCAATGTGGACCATTGTGCTGTTCCGTATGCATTTCATTTTGCATTCCAGATAAGAAAGCTATTGCCGATGTTGCCCGCCAGAAGGGTCTAGCTAAAGAGGTTAAAGGAATGATGATAATTGACATATACGATGATTATTCTTGGAAACCGGATGTCTTCAGTAAATGCTGAAAGGGTCGTCTGTTGTAAATTAAGGCAGAATGTGATTAAGCATTCACTGAAAACATTAGTGTCTCCCTTTTATCGTGTTTTCCTCATTATGTTGGCCGAAGTCCGGACTCCATTTTGTATTGACATGCTGCCATGTGCTCACCACGAGGAGAGTCCGACCTCTGTGTTAGTTGCTCTTGTAATCTGCCTAGCAACAGTTATAAATAGCTCTCTTGTCCATCTGGCGCATGCCCAGACTTGACCACATCTGTTATAATTAGCCTTGCTTGACCATGTGTTTTCGCGGGCTCAAGGAGTGTGTTAGCTCCGCCCATGTATTGATTTGGTATCGAGAATGACCCTAAATGGTAATGTTCTTCGACTTCATGTGGTATCCACCCACTCATGAGCCCCTCTGTTGTGTATAAAAGGGGACAATGTACGCAAGTTCTGTGTGCTACTCCTTGCAATACTGAAGAGTGTTGTGTGGATTGTAGGACCACCCTTAAGGGTTAATAAACGTTGTTTTTGTACTTTGCAGTTTCCGTGCCAACTTCCTTATAGATTTCGTTACAGAAGAGCGAACCCTTGTCTCTTGCGGGCCTAGCTGGGGCTTGTATTCATCAATGTAGTAACTCTTATGGTGGATACTGGTTCAAGATATACCATAATCCCCGAGTCCTTGTTCAAGAAAGAGTGGGGCAACATGTTACTAAAAGCTAGTGATATTTCTCCTATAGGGTATCAGGGTGAGAACATAGAGTTATTAGGATACTTTGATTTAGACATCTCTTTTATGGATAGGTCTATCAAAGGGAAAGTATATGTTGCTGTTGATGGACCACCAATCCTTAGTTGGATTCACCAATACGACTTGCACATTATAGTAAATCCTAGGGCATCTAACCAAGTCATGGTTGTAGATGATTACACACAATGACATTTTACATGATGCAAGCAGAGTTTTTAGAAATGAGTTAGGAGAGTTAAAGGGGTATGTACATAAGATCCATGTAAAGAATGGTGCTGTTCCGGTGCAACACAAAGTGAAAAGGGTTCCCCTTGCAGTTAGAGAGGAGTTTAAAACTGTAATTAATGAAATGTTGCAAGGAGGCGTCATTGAAACTGTCTAGGCCTCCACCTGGGTGTCTCCGGTTGTAATCACGCAAAAGGCGGATGGCAAGATAAGATTTTTTGCGGACTGAAGATCGTTGACTAAAAATGTTGTGGCAGACACCTTTCCTCTCCCCAACATTGGAGAGTTGGTATCCACCTTACAGGGTGCGAAGTTCTTCACAAAATTAGATTTGAAGAGCGCGTATCCAAACATTTAAGCGCGTTCATAACCACGGAGCGTACATTTCAGTTTACGAGACTTCCTTTTGGGTTGATCTCTGCTGCCAGCGTTTATCAACGTATGGTGAAAGAGATTTTCAAAGGAATAAAAAAAGCTGTGTTTTTTCAAGATGATATTATTGTTTTCGGTGACACCATCTTGGAACACAACCAAGTGCTCAAATCTGTGTTGCTTAGAATTGATGAAGCGGGCTTGACACTACGTAAAGAAAAAATTTCTTTCCTTGTTCAGCACATAGAGTACTTGGGTTACGAAATTTCAGCTCAGGGGGTCAAACCAAAAAAAAAAAAACTCTTAGAGGCGATACATTCAGCCCCGTGTCCCACTGACAAAGACCAGCTCCGTTCATTCATGGGCCTTATAGAGTTTTATTTTAAATTTGTGAAGAACTTCTCGGACAAAACATTAACTGTGAGGCTTTTGCTCAAAAAAGGAGAAAGATTTTAATGGAATGATAGTCATGCTGATTGTTTCAATACTATCAAGAAAGAATTGTGTGAAGCTAAAGTCTTGGCCCCCTTTGACATCAGGCGTACATCTGTATTAATGGTGGACGCGAGTGCCACCGGGTTGGGAGCAGTACTCTTACAGAAACATCATGAAGGGGAAAAAACCATCGCCTTTGCCTCTCGTACCCTTTCTCCTTCTGAACAAAATTATTCAGTAATTGAAAAGGAGGCTCTAGCTGCTGCTTGGGAAGTACAATATTTTAGGACATATTTGTGGTGTACGAAATTTCAACTTAAAACGGATCACAAACCTCTGATTAGGGTTTTGTCTCCAGGTGGTGCTGGGAAAGGCTCCCCAAGATTAGCGAGACTCGCTGCCAGGCTTCAGGATTGTCAGTATGACATTTCCTATATTCAAGGTTGGCGCAATGTACAGGCTGACTGTCTCTCTAGACTTTCAGTCAAGAGTGACGATGCAATGAATGATTTTTCAGATGTTCAAGATGAAGGTGCTGTGGCCTTTATTCATGGTACTTTTACCAAGGATGAATGGTGTGTTGCCATGGAAAAGGACATTGTCCTCACTAAGGTCATAGAGCTTGTAAAATTAGGTGCCAGGTGTGAGAGCTGTGTTCAACCTCCTGTCCGACCATTTCTTAAAGTTATAGATGAGCTTTCGGTCTGTGGTGACAGTATACTTATGAGAGGTGACAGATACATTCCACCATGCAGTTTGAGGCCAGAATTGTTAGAACTGGCTCATAAAGGTCATGTAGGGCAAACACTCACTCAACACAGGCTTAAGGCAGATTTTTAGTGGCCAGCCATGGATGCACAAGTAGCGTCCTGGGTGGAAAATTGCTCTGCTTGTAGAGCTGGTGAAAAAAGACTCAAAATTGTTTCAGGTTCTACGTTAGGTCACATTGTCACTCCTGATCAACCGTGGCATAGTGTGCGGACCTATGGATGAATTTCCTGTCACTCATTGTTTTGCAATTGTTGTTGTTGTTGACGTTTTTTCTAAATGGCTTACAGTAAAATTTGTTAAAGATAGCACCACTGATTGCACCATACAATTCCTTAAAGATCTTTTAAGGTCTCGATGAGCCAGCGCATGTGCTGCTCTGCGAGACATTTAGTCTGGGGGTTTTCAAAGTGCTGCCACAGGCTTTTGGTGGCCTAAAGTCTGCGTGCACGCGAGCGTGCACGTGCGCAGCCGCCATCTGTCTTTCCTACGCCACTTGCCGCGCTTGATCGCGATCACTTTCACTTTTGCGGGCCACGCGGCCGTGCCAGTTTCACGGCCGCACGGCCAATGCTGGTTTTTCGTTGTTATAGGACATGGCCTTCCCCTAGGCTCCGATATTTATTTTAGTCGCATTGTCCAGTATTGCTAATCATTTCTTACTTCTCTAGTCCAGCGACTTAGTTGTATTATGCTGTAAGGTGACAAAATGGCTGACGCGTGCCTTTTGTCTCAGTTCTACATAATTAATGATGTTTCCCTCATCCTTATGCCACATTTATTTATGCCTTTCATTTTATTCTTAAAAAGCACGTTTTTCCCCTATCTGTGAAGCCTGTAAATAATTGTCTGGATGCAGATCTGTCTCAGAAGGGTCCGTAGTATTCCTGTGTCCCGCGTCTTGGTTCTCAACCATCCTGTGGTGGCAGAATTGCTGGCACTGCTCCCAGACGGCGAGCTTGCCCCCTGCTTTATGTTCATTGTAGAGTTCAGCACTACCATTGCACCAGAATGCAATTTTGAGAGACACGCTTCCGCCTGACAGCTGGCACTGAAATATGACGGCTTTTAAAACGAAGATAGCTGATATGTTTTATCTTTGACAGGCGTCAAGCAGTGCGCTTTGCCTTCAGTGCAGTGTACGCTGTTTGAGCCACAATCCATTGCCGTTTAGGCCCAAAATGGCTGAATCATTTTTGCTCACGTTCAGCTTAATAAACAAGTACGCTGTCAGTCTTTTCGGGTAGCGACTAAACAAATTGTCGAAAAGGCTTTCTGCTGATTTGCATAAAGTCTGACTGTTGATAAAATGACTGGCGTTTAGAGCACATCGCGTGCAGGATTGTATCACGGGGAGGCTATTTTGCTGAAAAGTTCGGCCGGGATTGCTGTGCTGAGCCAACTCCTTTCAGATCAGCAGACCTTTCAGTCTCCTGTGCCCAAGAAATAAATCAGACACCTTTCAGATGAGACACGTTCCTCCAGATCAGCAGGACTGAACCATCCTTCTATTAATGAGGGTCGCACCTCTTGCAGAAGAATTATTCCACCCCTGCGCTAGCAAAGATTCCGCGTGGGGAACGCGTGTAAGGCTTGATATTACAACACCCCACAGAAGTCCTTGAACATATGCTACAGGGAAAGAAACATGGCTTGAGTTATTTGCTCGGATAAGATTGATTGCTATTCTGCCGGCCCTCTATATTTCGTGCATGTATCTCTTGGCTGCCAAAGTAATTTATGTCTTGTGTGAATACTGTCTAGTCGAGGGAGGATGTACCCGCTCAGCCACTGCAGAGGGCGGATGAGCAAGCAGTAGCCTGCTGTGCAGACTCTTCTAATATACACTTGACATGCTCTGAGCTGCAGTGCCTACAGGAATGCTAGGCAAGATCTAAGGACCCTCAAAGCGCGGGTTGTACACAGTATGCTGTGTTCTTCTTTGCGAGACAAGGAGCGGTGACAACCTTTTTATCCCTGTTACAAGGTATGAGTGAACATTTGAGATGTTCACTTTGGAGATTCTGCTGTGAAAACTGGTGTAGTGCAGGCTGGGCTCAATACACAATGTGCAGGGATGTATTTTCTGAAGAGAAGGGGTGATGGGCTCTCTTACATGTTCCTCCATGAACATCATCTCTGCTTCAAAGAAAAGGTGCTACCTCACACATTGTGATCATGAAGAATAGCTTACTGGTGCATACGGGGATTCCAGCACCAGTGACATTTGGTGACATATGAAAGTATTGGGGCATAAAAATTCTGGATGAGTGAATAAAATGTATTTACTTCAATTAATAAAAATTGTTACCAAAACCGTTGCGTGTTCATGCTAAAATTATCACATTATCAGTTATCGCATTTCGTTTGATTTGTTACATTGCATACTAATGCGATTAAAAGAATTCATGAGTACAACCAATAAAACTAGGGTTTGTATGCCGTCTTGAAACTACATTGATTTCCTTCAGTGCTCCTCAATATGTGCATGGCTATCCATTAATACCTTTTGAAGTTGACGTGCGAATTTGGCTAGCCTCGCCAATTCCATTGGGGTTTCTAAGTTAAAAAGAAGTTCAACTTTTTCTGTGCAGGTGCGGATGCCATACTTTAAACAAGCATTTGCAACGCAATAGGTCTCACATTTACGCGAATTTGAGCTAATGACATTGCAAATAACAATGCCTTTTATATTTGTTTTCGTTTTAAAAACATAAATAAAAGGCATTATTATATGGATCCCACGCAGGAAGAAAAATAGAGAATTCATATATCTCGGTATCCACGAGCCACTGCCCGCCCCTGGCCGTCTTTCTTCCGTCTCTATACTTCTCTTCCCGCGTTGCATATTAGTACAAATAGGATGCTCCGCAGTCACGTGGCTGGTTGTGACCTTGGATCCAGGTCCTAGACGCTGATGAACTTCTCTTAAGGTATTTATCCCGATACGCCCTGCACGGGTCCTATCAGAGGCACCGCGCCCATTGCCCTTTGCCACCCACATGTACGATCCTGCATTTACATTGGGCATTGCATTGCTTTATGGCCAAACAGTTCTTCTCTGTTTCTGGTTCCTATTTCCTGGTTACGATATATTGTTACATTTTATCGGTCTTACCTGCTGGCACGTTATTTATATGCCGAGCACACACGTCCTTGGTCGTTTTTTATCCACACTAAGCGCCCCGAATATACTGTTTGTAACCTATGAGTCAGGATGAGAATTGCCTGCCCGCATGGTTACACTTTCCTTTACGTTTCTTTGCTTTCTGTGTATTCACTTTTTCATACCGGTGAGCGCCACGCATATACGTTTGTAACCCATATGTCAAGGAGGTCCATTAACTGCCTGCACGGTTAAAGCGGTCGTCTCCACTCCCTTTGCCCTTCTGTTTCTTTACTTGCCACACTTTGTTAGTGCCCCGCTTCTACTGTCTGTCACCCACGTGTCACGGAGGACAAATGTCTGCCTGCATGGTTTTACTTTCTTTTTCTCTTTTTGTCTCTTCCCGGGGTTCATTCACCTTTACCACCGTGGTTGCGCCACACTCGCGCATTCACTTTTTTCACGCATCCATGGCGGCCCCACTCACTCGGCCAGTCTGTCTTCTGTCCTACCAATGTCCTGGGCACCCAACGTTTCACTACATAGTTTCCACACTCCAATTTATGATCATTGCTTTAATCGCATGCCCTCTGCATATTCCCCGCTAACTACACATCGTGTCTAGCATTCGCCTTTATATGTCAGGCTGCCATGCTGCGCGTTTTTCCTGTCACACATGTATTGTCAACCCATCTTTTAGCACAGGTTCGTTTACCAGGCCCTTATCAGGGAGGCCGAGAAAGGACGCATCGCCACGACCTGCATGCTTAAGCTGCTTAAGGAGGTCGTCTATCTTACCGCCCCAGGTACATCTCGGAGAGTGTTATATTAAAGGCGTGCTCCTTACACTGTTATGTGCAGTGGGGAGATGCGTTCCTGTCTCGCTGCTCACCAAACGCTGCCCCCTAGCGGCAAGTTATCAGCGGTTTCACTTCCACTTTGCCACCAATGTAGACATTTTATCAACGGACACCGAGTCCTGTCAAAATCACAGAATAATGTCAAACTATGGCTGAAAGGAACAAGCATTGGCATAGCAAATAGATCTTGCCTTTGGGACCTTATAAGTGTTTAGCCATGCAACAGTTGATGTTGTTGCACCAAGGATATTGTGCTGCATAACTAAATACTTATAAGGTCCCAAAAGCTAGACTTATTGGCTATGCCAATGCTTGTTCTTGATGAAGGTTATCCCTCAGTACTCATTACACATAATGGCACTCAGCTTATCTCACATAAAATACGTTTGTTTTTATCTGGTTGTGGAGTGATCCATCATCGCACTTCCCTCTATAATCCCCAGGAGAATGGTGTGTGCAAGAGAGCAAACAGAGTGGTTAAAGGGATAATTCAAATGACAAGTGCTTCTGGTGGTTTTGCTAATGAAATGGTTCAGGAGATGGTGTAGGGCATACCGAACCACTGCTCACAAACAAGATGGGAAGTCTCCGTTGGCGCTCATGCGGGGCAGACGTCTTGGCACTAAGCATGCGCCCTCTTGGATCAAAAACTGTGTTGTTAAGGGTGTTCATCCAGAGACCTATGCCTGTACCTCTTACTCAATTTCGAAGGGAGATCTGGTTAAAGTCAAACTGGGGAGAGTGACTAAGGGACTTTCTAAATTCAGAGGTCCCTATTTAGTTAAACAAATTTTTCCCCATTATGTGGTCTTGGATAATAATGAGAAGTGGAACCTTCACAGAGTGGCATTGTACCACAAATCTGCATCCACCAGTGACATCACTCAGATGGTAAAGAGTTCCCCGTCCAATAGTGGATACAAGCTATCTACCCCGTAAGTTATTACTCCATCTCCAGCTGTAATGTGGCGCAGGGAGGAAGGTGGTGGTGGCGATGCCTCTGATATCACTGGTGTGCAGGATCAGGTTACTCACAGTAATGTTCCTTATCAATCCAATGAAGCCAAAGCTTCGAGATCTCGCAGACCTCCCGTCTATTTGAATTATTATTTATGTTAATGTGTCAAATTAAGATTTTCAATGTTTGTTGTGTTAGGTTTATACGCGTGGCCCTCTGTGGACACCGTAGTGTTTCTCGTACTCACATGTCCCGGCGAGGACACCGTATCGCTGATCCCCTCACCAGCTGTCCGTTGGAATGTGACAGTTGACAGCTGGTGATCCTTGGCAGCTGCTGTTACTTGCGCTCCGCGTTAGGAGCTGTGTTGGCGAATACAATAAAGAACTTTCTTGCTACCAGCTTCCAGTCTACAGAAGTTCTTTACAAGTGGCGACGAGCGCCAACACCGGAACCCACAATCTAGAAAAATATTTAAGAAAAAAAAGAAGGACATCTACCATACAGAGCAACGTGTACAAGTACAAACAAGATTGTAGCAGCAAAGGATCACACAGAAGAACAACCAAAAAAAAAGGTCCGCGAGAATTTGCAAATAAAAAGAATACTCAAGCGTGTGGAAGAAAAGTTAGAAATACTGGTGAAGAATTTCATAAGTTTGTACAACTCGCATCGTATTACATTGGGAAAAAAAACACCTCAAAGGTAAGAGCTTCAGCTCAACTTAAATCTGGCCGACTTACAAAAACGCATCGTGTGTAAAACAACTGACTGGCTGTGACAATTCAACGCACTCTCCAACTGTCAGCTGAGGGGAACGTCACTAAATTATGCAGCTACGGCGTGACGTACTTCGCGCGTATGCAGTGGAAAAAACAAAGTGAGTCAGCTGGGAGATACAATTGATGACGTATCACGTATGGAAGCGTGCGGCCATTTTGAAAAAAGTAAACAAACACTGTAGTCAATTTCAGTCTTATGACATTGCGCTTCCACGCGCAAAGCCCAAACGGACTTTAAAATAAGAAAAAATGATGTAAAGTGGATAAAAAAAAAAAAATCGGAAGATAACGATATTAAAAAGGTACAGGAAGGGTTTAATTTGCTGCAAGCTCAAAAAAAATACAAAAAAAATTATAGACCAATTTGTAAACCAAACAAGTAGCAGAAAAGCAAATACACAGCTTACAAGAGATAAAAATTCGGACCATACTGTGCCATACCCCAAAACATTCAAAAAGCAAGTATGGCATCTGGCTACTTGTGGAATCTCTCTCCACCACAATCGTTCCTACCAGGAAAGGGTGAACCAGTACTAAAATGGGAGGAATGGAGGGAGTATTTTAACAATTACATATCGCAATTTGATGAGGACGATGAATTTACACCAAAAAAAAAATACAAACTCTTATTACATTGTCTAGGAGCAGGCGGAATCAAAGTATACAACGGCATAAATAAAAAGGCAAGAGGGGAAGGTGAGGATGATGTTTACGCAAACGCTATAGATGACCTAAATACGTATTACAAGCCCAATGTGTGTGTGGGTGTGGATAGGTACAAATTCTTCCACAGGAAGCAGGGAAAAGACGAGTCCGTGGATGACTATGTGTCCGCAGTCAAAGAATTGGCATTGAACTGTCGTTTTGGCACCTTGCATGACAAATTCATCAGAGATCAAATCGTAATGCAAGGGTCAAATGCTGATATCTAGGACAGTTTATGGTCTAAAGGGGAGTACCCTCTCCAAAACATAATAGACGTTGCAAGAAAGGCAGAGTTAACTGGTCGCTGTGCAAAAGCAGTTATTGCTGAGAACAATGAAAAAAAGGAGAGTGGTACCGTAAGCAGAATGACACATGTTAAGACGACATCGAAACAGACATGGAGCAACAAAAAGACCAAACCTATATACAACAAAGGAATGAATAGCGAAATGAAGCGTTGTTATAGATGCGGCAACGACTCACATTGGGCTGACGACAGGAAGTGTCCTGCTAGGGGAGTGAAATGCTCGTACTGCGGAGTAATAGGACATTTCCAGAAGGTGTGCAGAAGGCGTAATGCACGCACCGTCAAAATCATTAGTGAAGAAGAAGTGTACCACCCTGATACATCAGATGATGAAATTAATGTGTGCCCTTAGCATAGAAGACGAAGAAGTAAATGAGGCCAGTGCTATTAAGACCACTAAAAAGAAAAAACCCATCTGTGACATGACCATTGGGGGGTGTGAATATAAACATTGTCGACGATTCAGGCTCACCCTACACGATAGTGAACAGAATGGTCTGGGAAGAAAAGTTCTCACCATGTATTGGAAACCACCTGGAAAAGGCAGACATATCTATAAAATCGTTCACAGGTGAACCAATTGACATATGCGGATACAGAAAGCTAAGCTTTGTATATAAAGGGAGGGAGTAAGAAGGAAAACTGTATGTGTCTGCAGTAGGACCCTCAGTACTGGGATGGTTGGACCAAGGCCATTTGGGCATTATACTTGATCCCAGCAAATCTGACCCCGTCCTTGTCGTCCAAAACTCTGTCGATTTCAGACATTCCCTCTTAAGCAAATACCCCAAAGTATTCAGTGACAATATGGGAGCACTTAAGGGATACCAGCACAAGATCATAGTAAAACCACAGGCCACACCTGTAGTACAGAAGACAAGAAATCTTCCATTCGCTATAAAGGATGAGGTAAAAACACAACTGGACAAGCTTCTAAAGGAAGGTATCATAGAACAGGTGGAGGCCAGCAAATGGATTGCGCCATTAGTCGTGGCCAAACGCCCCAATGACAAATTGAGGTTATGTATAGACCTGAGAGACCTCAATAAAAACATTATTATTGAATAATTTCCACTACCAAAGATAAGTGAAATGCTAGCTACCACAAAGGGAGTCAAATGGTTTTCAACAACTGACTTAAAATCAGAGTACCACCAGGTACCATTACATCGCGAAAGCAAAAAACTCACTGCCTTCATTACACCCTTTGGGTGTTTCCAGTTTACTAGGGTACCGTTTGGGCTGGCATCCGCTGCAGCGATGTTTCAAAGACTTATGAACAACATTTTCAAGGGAGTTACAGGAATACTGATGTTCCAAGATGACATCCTCGTCATGGGAAGGTCAAAGGAGGAACACAATGAAAAGGTACAACAAGTGCTAGGAATCTTGGAGACGAAAGGTCTCACAGCAGAGTACAGCAAATGCAAGTTTGCATGTGAATCTGTGAATTACCTGGGACACGAAATCAACGGAAATAGTATCAGCCCAAAGAAGGACCTACTCGAAGCAATAAAGAATTCACCAATACCGAAAAACAAGGAGGAGTTGAGGTCGTTCCTAGGACTTGTTGGATTTTATGCAAAGTTTATAAAGAACTTCTCTAATAAAACCTATGAACTGCGACAACTACTTAAAATGAAGAGAGAATTTGAGTGGGACATCGTGTGTCAGGAAGCGTTCACCTCACTTAAAGAAGATCTGTACAATGCAATACCCTTGCAAGGTTTTGACCCCTTGCTCAGCAATATCATCACTACTGATGCGAGTTCAAAAGGAATAGGAGCAGTCCTAACACAGAAAGACAACAAAGGAACAGAGTACACAATAGCTTTTGCATCACGGTCCTTAACACCAACGGAGGAAAAATTCTCCGTCATCGAACGTGAGGCATTGGCATGTGTGTGGGCTTTAGAACACTTTCGGCACTTTGTATGGGGTAACAAAGTAACTCTATGCACAGATCATAAGCCACTCACAAAGGTGTTCACAACGAAAGGCTTGTATACAGCATCGCCAAGGCTAGCTCGCTTATCTGTTCGCCTTTTTGACTTTAATTACTCCATTCAATATGTACCAGGGGTGAAAAATGTAGTCGCAGATTACCTAAGCAGGTTACCCGTTGAAACCGGAGAGCATGACAACCATACACAAGTGGAGGAGTATTGCATTGCCAACCTGGAAGACTGCCTACAGGGAATTTCAAAAGAAGAATGGCATTCAGAACAAGAAAAGGACAAGGACATCTGTCAAGTAATCGAAATGTTAACAGGGGAGTGGACAAACAAAAACAAACTCACCGAACAACTAAGACATTTTTATGAGGTAAAGAATGAACTGTCACACGAAAATGATTTACTGTTAAGGGGTGGTAGAGTAGTTCCCCCCCTGTCACTTTGAGAAAACGCATTCTGCAGTTATGCCACAAAGGGCATTTGGGAATTGTAAAATGTAAAAACAGGGTGAAAGAAAGCTACTGGTGGCCCGGTGTCAGCATTGACGTGGAAAGAATGGTTAGGGACTGCAGCATGTGTCTGCACTCTGACAAAACCCAAGTGACCCTTAGACCACCTCTTCACCCACTCACATGTCCCGCCATGCCATGGAAAGGGTGGGGGTGGACATAATGGGCCCGGTGCTAGAACATTACGAACAGTGGTACATTATCGTCATCATTGACCATTTTACCAAATGGCCCGAACTTAGATTTACAACCAGCCAGATTCTAAAACTGTAGTTGAGTTTTTAGATGCAGTATTTATACGGGAATGGCTACCCAAACAGATTATCAGCGACAATGGACCGCAGTTCATGTCAGACATATTCAAGGCTTACACATCAAGAAACCAAATTGTGCACAAAACCACATCGGTGTACCACCCTGCCGGGAACGGCGAGGTGGAACGTTTCAACCGAGTACTTAAAGGTATCATACAGCTGGCCAACAGCAACAGGCTAAGCTGGAAAAAAAGAGATCCTTAAAACATTGTGGGCTTACAGAATTACACCGTGTGATACCACTGGCCACAGCCCATTTGTACTCATGCGAGGTAGGACTCCTCTCACTAAGGACAACGTGGTTTGGACCTTAGCAGCAAAAAGAGTGCACTGGTCTACCGACCAGGTTAGGAAGAGAGTTGCACAAGTACAGCACAAATGCAAAAACCGGTATGACCTCAGACACGGTTGTAAACCGGTGTAACTCTCTGTAGGAGACACTGTAAAGGTCAAGAGAAGTGGACATATAGGCAAGGGACAAGATAAGTTCTCCCCACCACTAACCGTTAACTGGGCATATTGCAACTCCGCACTGTTGAGCGACGGTAAGGTTTGGCACTTCTCTGCCCTCTCTGTGTGCAAACCCACCACAGAGTACCATACCATTACACCCAGTGTGTTACCTGGCAGTGGACAAGACTGTATCAACAAGCACCACAACGCCCTATCAGACTCGTCTGACTGTGAGTCTGTAAACGATCCACTCGCATCACGCAATGAGTCATCCAACCCAACAGCACCTACACCAGCAGACGTGACGCGCACTACCCCCATGGGCACCAACCCTGGTAGGGTAGTCAGAGTATTGCCCCCCACTCCTGGGCACAATGAGTCACCCCATGTCAGCACCAGCAGTTATGGTAGAAGGGTGTTGCCCCCGGTCAAACTCAGGGATTACGTCTGTGCTTAAGCTTCTGGGTATGCAATGCAATGTACTGTGTGTTTTCTCTTGTTATCCTCTTCTCCTTTCCCGTTCCTTCCCTTCCTCTTTCTTCTCTCCTTGTTCTTTCAGGGGAAGATGGATTAGGTTTATACGTGTGGCCCTCTGTGGACACCGTATTGTTTCTCGTACTCACATGTCCCTGCGAGGACACCGTATCGCTGATCCCCTCACCAGCTGTCCGTTGGAATGTGACAGTTGATAGCTGGTGATCCTTGGCAGCTGCTGTTACTTGCGCTCCACGTTAGGAGCTGTGTTGGCGAATACAATAAAGAACTTTCTTGCTACCAGCTTCCAGTCTACATTAGTTCTTTACATGTTGTTTTGTTTTTATTCCAAAGGGAGAAGATGTGTTGTAAATATGTCCTTTTCTCTCAATATGGTTACCAACCATTATCAGCCCTTCCTTTGTGTCCTTTCCTTGCTGTCCTTCCAGAATACTTGTAGAGTTCTAAATGCATCTCTCTAAGCCAAGCTGCATTCCAGACTTGTCAGTTGGTGTCTGGTCAGCTAGTGTAGGCTTTGTCTGTGCTCTATCAATAAATTCTCTACTTACCATGAAGAGGCTCCAGCGTTGTTACTGCAACAGTCTACATCACAGGGCCTGCCCTACAGCACATTTAAAGTGGGTCTCATATCAAAGTTTGCTAATAAATTAGATGCTATTTGTGAATCTACTGAAATTTAAAAAGACACTATAAGGTACTATAGGCACAGTTATTGTTATTCATGTTTTGAGCCAATCCAACAAAATGGAGCCCAAGTTACTAGCAAATAAAACCGTTTTTGACACCAACCACCTTTTCTCTTTCCAGCATAGACAGATATTCACGGAACCTGACATAGCAAAAATAGGCTAAATAGGTTACGTGTCTGTCTGCAAAATGTCAAACAGATTCATCCAATGGTGATAACATTACAAGTGAAAAAAGCCTTTCCAATTTAAATTGCAACTCAGCAGTGATATTTGCATATTAGAAGTCTACACTTTTATCCCCTTTTAACTACACCAGGCCACTTTAAGGAAACATGCCACACATTTAACATGTAAACAGCTGCATAAAACTTGACCTACCAGAACGTAGATGAAAATGCAAATAGTGTGCCACATTTTGTGTAAATTTGTCAAATACTGTGAAAGTTATCAGCAATGAAAGGAAATTTCAATGCGAAGTAAAACTGAACTACAACTAAAGTCATAATCACTTAAATATATATTTTACATTGAAAAGGTGTTTTATGATTCATATATTTTTTAGACCTATAACATCCTCTGATGTACATGCAGACTTTATGTTGAGATTACCTGTCAGTTTTCCCTTTCTTGGCAAATACACTATTACACCCACATGGCCTGCGGGCTAAGGGAATCTAGCCAGGTGTGACCAACACAAAGTACATGCAGTCCTGTCAGAGTAAGGTCATATTTAAAAGATGGGGCTTTGTTTTTACTTATAACTGTGGCATTGACAACGTGGCACAAAATTCGAGAAAATACAACTGGGGTTAAAAGTGAAACTACCCACCAATTGTAATGCTTATCGTTCAAACTGCATCAAAAGCTCCATCAAATTAAAAGTTGCCAAGCCTAGCCAAAGGCCAAGCACAGCTAGTTTTGGTTTGAGGGGCATAGAGCATGGATACAAGGCACCCAGTGGTTACTGTGTAAGCATGAACACAAGGCACAATTGATTTGGGGTTAGAAGGGACTGTAATGTGTTGTTCTTCATCCTCGCGCGTGTAGCGCGAGGATGTATCACGAGCCTATGCGTTCTTTGAAGGTTGTTCCGTGATCGGATGCGGCTTGTTGCGTTCCAGGGTTCCAGCAACGTTAATTCAGTTGTTTGGAGTCCTGGTGCGCAGCGGGAGCGTCTGGTCGTGGGTGTTGCTGAAATCTAAATAAACCTCACGACTTCAACTTTAAAGAGGCTCTGAATCCTTTTTACAACATTTGGCTACGAGCGGAAGAAGAATCCACCCAAAACCCACCAACCAAGTTCTACTCGCCTTGCCACCTCCTACGCTTATCGTTCCTGCCTTGCTGGTGTAATCCTGCTTGTCCGAGTGCGCACTCTCTTCGTTGCTTTGGTTTTGACTCCTCCTCTCTGCCTTCAGTGATTCATCCTGATTTGGCCATTTCCGGACGCCCCTTGACGTCAGCTGCCCTTCGCTGGTATTGGAGCGTCAAAAGGATTTCATCGCGCAGGCGTCTGGCTGCCATTTCATGAGTCCACAGTCGCCTAGCAACGCGTGTCTTCGCTGGTATTGGAGTGTCAAGAGGATTTCATCGCGCAGGCGTCTGGCTGCCATTTCATGAGTTCACAGTCGCCTAGCAACGCGTGTTCATACTTCTTTTGAAGTAGGAAGACACGGATTTATACGCGACTTCGTTTCTTCTCTCACATGAAGGTAGGATCTAGCCTGCACTCTTCTGCGGTGACAGGCACACCTTAAACATTATATTTTAAGCAATTGTTTACCAAAACAACCCATTCAGACCCTGAGAGTTGACGGTGACAGGCACACCTTTGATTGTTAAGCCTGCACTTCTCATAGACAATTTACATTAATTTAAATCTGTATTTACTCTTGTGACATTTTTAAAAAAAAGAAAGGAGAGGTGTTATTTTCGAAATTTTAAAGGCTGCATTAACCTCTCCTGGGCAAATCATCACAACACTTTTTCTTCCATGGCATCTTCACAGCAGTTTGCGCAACCTCCTCCTTTTTTACAGAATCCTGGAAAACCAAGCATTCCGTGGCGTCAGTGGGTAAAGGCATTTGAAAACCATATTGTCGCTATAGATGCTATTAAGTTTTCCCCTGCACGAAAAGTTGCAATTTTGTATGGTTGCCTAGATGTTACTGCACAACACGTATTTGAAAATATTCCCAAAAACATAATGCTAGAAAGACACAACTTTTTTAGGAGAAAGCAACATGAAGATGAGACTGTCGAAGAATATATTGCACAATTGAGTGTTAGCTTCAACTTGCGAATTTGAAGCGAACCCAGACATTTACATTCGTGATCAATTTGTCTTTGCTTGCCACTCAAGGAAAATTCAAGAACGTTTATTGAGTTGTAAGAAACCTACACTTCAAGAAACTATAGACATTGCCAAGAGCATTGAGAGGTCTATCACTACTTCCAAAGTTCTCCAAAGTGATCAATCTTCCAGCTCTTTTAAAATACCATTTCAAGATGTTACCAGTTCATTTAATGCTGTTAGTGCTAACAAACCTTTTAAGCAAGGGTTTAGGAAAACTTATACTGCTTGTTATAGATGCGGATCTAAAGCACACCTAGGGAATAACCCCACGTGTCCTGCCATTGGAAAGAGATGTGTATTGTGTAAGAAAACAGGTCATTTTCAGTCCTCATGTAGATCTGTTAAAAAACCTACTGGTATCAATAGCATTGAATATCCAGGTTCTATCGATGATTGTATAGACAATTTCCAAGATATGGTTGTTTCAATTGAGTGTAACTCCATTTCTACTACACATTTTGTAAAAGGGCCTTTAGGTACAGCATTCTTTGGCGATGTAGAGATTTCCATCATGGCTGATTCTGGATCCCCAATTACTATTTTGTCAGATGTTATATTTGTAGAAAAATGGCAAGGATCAGTATCCTTATTTCAAATGGATGTCAACCCAAAAGCATTTGGTGAGTTTGACATTGACATGCTGTGCTACTTTAATTAAAGGCTAGAATGTTTAGGAAGGTCCATTGTGACAAAAGTATACGTTGCAGTCAAAGGACGCAACATCGTTGGCTGGCAAGACCTTGCAAAAATGGGTCTTTTTTAATTCCTGGTTCAGAAAACATTAGGAAAATTTTGGTTAAATTTCCCAATCTATTTTCAGATAAATTGGGAACTGTTAAGGGCTTTCAACACCAAATCAGGCTCAAGCCACAGGCTCAACCTGTCGTTCACAAGGAGCGTCCTATTCCTCTTAGTGCGAGGGATGAACTCAAGTCAGTTCTTAATTCCCTGTGCAATGATGGGGTTATTGCACCTTCTGACTCTTCTGAGTGGGTTTCTCCCATTGTTATTGTACGGAAAAAATCTGGAGAGGTCAGGTTATGTGTGGTCTTGCGCACATTGAATAAAAATATTTTGGTTGACCACCACCCCCTTCCTAAAATTCACGAACTTCTTGCCAATCTGGGAGGAGCGACATTTTTTTCAATTATTGACTTGCGCTCAGCCTACCACCAAGTACCATTAACAAAGGATTTGCAAGAATTCACCACATTTATTACACCTTTTGGGGTTTTCAAATATCTCAAACTTCCCTTTGGTCTGGCCTCCGCGGCCAGTGTTTTCCAAAAGATCATGGATAACATTTTTCAGAACATGCCCGGAGTCCAGGCCTATCAGGATGATATTCTGGTTTTTTCAGATGGGTGGGAATCACATTTATCAAAGTTATCTTCAGTCTTATCCAAATTAGATGAGGCAGGCATGACCATCAGAGCTGACAAGTGCAAGTTTGGCACACAATCATTGGATTTTCTGGGTCATACTTTGTCCCCAGAAGGGATTAAACCCAAAGTATCCCTCATCAAGGCCATTAGTCATGCTACCCCTCCTAAAGATAAGGATTTACTTCGATCCTTCTTAGGTCTAGCAGAGTACTATGCCCGATTTGTCAAAGGTTATGCCCAAACGGTTGAACCATTACGTGCCCTTTTACGGAAGTGCTCCAAGTTTGTTTGGTCTGAAGAAATTTCGTCTTCATTTGAGATGGTTAAAAAAATCATAATTGAAGCGCCAGCGTTACATCCTTTTCATGACTCCTCTAGATGTTTTATAATGGTTGATGTCAGTCTCACGGGCTTGGGGGCTGTCTTGGGCCAATGGGTTTCTGGAAAAGAACACACTATAGCTTTTTCCTCCAGAATGCTCAAACCGTCTGAAACACATTATAGCACCATTGATCGCGAGTCGCTTGCATGCGTTTGGGCTATTGACAAATTCAGAAATTATATTTGGGGACGTGAGTTTGATTTATTCACGGATCATAAACCACTCACACAATTGCTTAATGGTAATGGGCTTGGAAAAGCCTCAGCCAGATTGGTCAGACTTCTGCCATAATTGCATGGATATCATTTTTCCATTAAACACATTTCAGGGGGAAAAAACTTCAGGGCGGATTGCCTTTCACGCATGGCGTTTCAGGACCCTTTGTAAGTTGAGGCTATTGAGGACGTCGAACGTGTTGTTGCTGCTCTCGATGCAACCAAATTATGCCCCTGCATTTCTGAACAGTCCTGGTTTGAAGCTCATAATCAAGATGAGAATCTGAAATTAGTAACTGAATACATTGTAAAGGGTTGGCCAGAAAATAGGAAGCTATCTAATGAGTTGAGAGCATTTGCCATGGTTGCATCAGAATTATCATTGGTTAATGGTTTCGTAATGAGACATGATTCATTTGTACCTCCCTCCAGTCTCAGAGATGACATTATTCAATTTGCACATCATGGTCATCTTGGTATCTCAAAGACTTCACAACTTATTAAGTCTCACTATTGGTGGCCATCCCTTGAGTCTCAGGTCAGATTTCATATTGATTCATGCCCTGAGTGTCTATTATCTGACAAAAAGTGGAGAGTCATGAACACGCCCTTACATCCTGTTCCTTTTCCTGATAAACCCTGGGAGAAAGTTGGACTAGACTTCTCTGGTCCTTATGAGGTTCTTTCCCATGATCTAAGATATCTCATCTTGCTGATTGACTATCATTCCAAGTGGGTTTACCATATGTTCTGTGATTCTGCAAATTCCACTAATGCTGTTAGGTTTCTAAAAAGAATATTTTTGGTAGAAGGCTCACCTTCCATCATTGTTACAGATAATGGCACTCATTTCATTTCGGAGAAGTTTTGTTCATTTTTGGCTGAACGAGATGTTAAACATTTTAAAGTTGCTCTATATTCACCAACCTCGAATGGTTTGGTAGAAAGAGCGAACAGGTTGGTTAAGGATGCCATTCAAGCGGCCTTATCTTCTCATCAAGATGTAGAAGATTTTCTTGAAAATAAGTTGTGGTCGGATAACATTTCTCCACATTGTACCACAGGTGTCTCTCCGTTTTCATTATTAAGAAACAGGACTGCTCACACCAACTTATGTCCCAATTGGTTACTTAGTAAGAACAACAAGAGGAATGTTGCAAGTCAAGAATTGGCTTCCAAGGTTCTAAAAAAACAAGATGTAATGAGGTCGAAGTTTGATTCAAAGAAAAAATTTGATTCACTTGATTTAAAAATTGGTGATTGGGTTCTCATCAAAAACCCTAAAAAGGTAACCAAGGGTTTGTCGAAGTTTTCCCCGCCAGTACAGGTTACTGGTGTCAGCAAAGGCTCAGCCTTACTTGGTAGCAAAGGATGGTGGAACAAAAGATCATTAGTACACCTTTCTGTATCACAGGCTCGCTCCTTACCTAATTTGACCAAAAAGGAGTTTGAGAATTGTGATTGGTCTTTTTGGTTAAAAACTCCAACATCTGAATTTGCAAATTCTTCCACATCTTGCATTCCTACTACGCAAGCCACATCATGTACTTCAGGTACACGTACTAACTTGTCTGGTCCATCCACTTCGGACACTGTTGTGGTTAATGCGGACATGTACTCTTTACCACCAGAGTTAGGCATTCGCAATAGGAAACTACCTACAAAATTAAATGATTATGTCTTATCGTGATTTCATATCTTATTTGATGTTTTTGCATTTTTCTTGTCTCGATTTCTTCCATTATTTCTTGTCACATTTTATTTTCCTTATTTACATAAGTTGTTGCTTCTCTTTGTGGTGAAGAGGGAGAAGTTGTAATGTGTTGTTCTTCATCCTCACGCTAGTGTGTAGCGCGAGGATGTATCACGAGCCTATGCGTTCTTTGAAGGTTGTTCCGTGATCGGATACGGCTTGTTGCGCTCCAGGGTTCCAGCAATGTTAATTCAGTTGTTTGGAGTCTTGGTGCGCAGCGGGAGCGTCTGGTCGTGGGTGTTGCTGAAATCTAAATAAACCTCACGACTTCAACTTTAAAGAGGCTCTGAATCCTTTTTACAACAGGGACCCAGCATATGTCAGTAGACCAAGCCCTGTGCTTGCTTCCTTCAACCAGGCCCTGCTCCAAGTCTCCACTAGGCAAATATCCACTGTGCAAGTCCTTCAGCTGAGGACACCAGTGACGACACGCAGGGCTAGGTCTTGAGGTAAACCACATCAAACTCAAACAAGCTGGGTGTGCAACCAACTGTCTCGGCCCATCCAAACTTCTTTTGTGCAGCTTTCAGAGGTGCACACTTTGCCTGCTGCACCCTCCACCCCTTTTGAAAAGAGATCTGCACAAAACTTGACCTACCAAGAGGTAGCTAAACATGATCAGCAACTGCCAAATTACTCTCAGAATCATCAAAACAAGGCCACGCACCCCAAAACAATATTTTAACGTAAACTCATGTGCCTCAGCATTTTTATATTTGACATCTATGAAGTTTAAACTACCGAAGTCTACCAAATGCTTTTACGTTACACAAACTTATCAAAAACTAATAAGCGAAATTGCAACAAAATAAAAATAGGTTTATTTTGCAAACGTTTTAGATTTAACAATTTTGGTGTACAGCAGATGTGTTTGCTGTAGTAGACATAAAAAGTTCCTATTAAACAATATGTTAAACAATTCTTTTTTTTCCTCAACCCTTCCCCGTTGTCACTCTCTGTCCGACGGATCTACACAAAACTTATAACATTAAAGTTCAGCCATTTTAATTGTGTTCCCAAGTTCATGTATATTTGTCAAGTTGTTTTAATTTTAAGTGCCATAAATGACTATTGAGAACTCTAAAATCTTAATTGCCAAAGAAATACAATCGACTGACAAGATTCCGTTCTACTCAATACTCCTCCGTGGTCTGCTGAGAATCTACAATACTTCTCATAGTGCCTCCCCCGACAATCAATAGATTTTTCTCAAAATTAACTTGGATAAAACCAAGATTGCGATGGGAGAGGTTATGTACGCTGCACACTGCTAGAACCCACTATCCTTCCAGATGAAATAACTTGAGGAACACCAATCCTATGGTCTAAAAAGTTCTTTGTAGTTGTGCTCAAAAGTGTATCATTACGGATAGTCATTTTGCAGTCTATGAATTAAACTCTGCAACTATAGCAAGCTAAGCTAATCACTAAGTGACAAGAATTCGTAAGGCAGTTTCCTTCAGCATGTCCTGTTAAAACAAACTAGGCACATACATGCTGTTAATGTAAGGCTACGCTGCATTTACAGCAACAATACTTCATGTGTTTATATAGCTTTCCCTCCTATAATTTCTTAATATCAGGGCTGGAACCTATGTTTCGAAAATGTTTGCGACATTGAAGATGAAGAGAAGGACACCAGAACTCGGTACAGCACTCCAGATAAGGAGTGACACAGGACTCAATACTCCCCTTCCACCACCGTGACCTCCACACTGGACACACATTCTGGAATATTCTTACAGTACTGGTGATCTATACAGGGAAAAAATGATCACAGAGCAAACACTGTGAATTCAAACACTTGAAAACACCACAGACGAGAACTCCAGAACGGGGCACAGTAAATCAAGCGGGTCCGTGCAGATATTAGTAGTAATATTGGAGGAGAGACACTAACATGCAGACAGCATTACTTGCGAGACCTTTAGGAACTAACCACAGCCCTGCAGGGAAGGCAATCAAAGTGAGGTGTGTACCAAACAGTGGGGGAAAAACCTTGTATGCGCTTGTTGCATTTCTCCTTCGGCATCACTCTCAGGCTTTGGCTCTCCTGAGGGCCATGTGATGGTTTACACACTTGGGATAGTCCACTACAAGAAATGAATGATGCTACGTCACAACAGAGGCTGCTGTCTGAACTACAACATGGGTGGGTGTACTTCTGTGTGAGGGTCCTGCTGCTTGTGCCATCCCTCCTGTGTGTTAGGGAAAGTTGAGCAGCTGCTTAACATGCAATATATGTTGACTATAGAATAGAGAAAACATATGAATCTCTTTGTCAGTGTTTAATTTGTATTTGAACAGTGAACATGGTTTATCTTACCGATATGTACAGCTCTTTGCTTGCCAGTCTTTCTGAATTGGGATGCTGCTGAACCGTAGATTGGACATTTATGGCATACCAAATTACTTTCTAGGATGGAGAATATTAGCTCTGGGGACCAGCACTAAGGAATGAATCCCGTATACAACATCCCAACTGAAACCAAGCGATCCCGGTACAAAATACTCTGGGTGCAGCGTCTTGATAAGTGTATATGGGTACCTAAAGAACAGCTGCCATTAGACTCGTCTTCAAAGGCATTTACAGACTGAGGAATACGATCTTTTAATTGATGTCCAATTCTACACATAACAACGCTGTTGCCAAGTATAATTACTGTATAGAATCCTAGTAAAAGCAGAGTGCATTTCCACGTTAAATTATGTGAATTGCTTGGCTCAAAAATAAAAAAGTTCTCACGTTCCAATTAAAAGCAACATTTGGTGGTGGGGGGAGAGGAGAAGTGGAATTGGGTTGCTCCAGCTTGGGTTACCATCCATTCCAGAGAGACTCCGCACAACTCTTCCAGTCCCGAATCTGCCCGTTTATTAACATAGGAAAACCCTTTACAAACCAAACATATAGGAGGCTTCAACCATCGGAACACCCATTTTCTGGTATATGCCTGCATGCCTGTTGTTACCATTTATGTGGATCTGGCCAGCAAGGGTTTTTCAAGCTACAAGAGAAAACCTAACACCTATGGGAGCCAGGGTAGTGAACAATCTTAAAGCAACAACAGTTCTCATCGGTATAATTTAAGAAAAAACTAATTATGATAGGAGGCTGAATAACTTAATGTAGCAAATTACTTATTAAAAATAATTCACAATACGCCACCTTAATCAAAAAGGTAAAGATTTATATGACTTATTAATAACCCATAATGAATCAATCATTTGTAAAGCGCACTACATACCCGCGAGGGTCTCAAGGCGCTGGGGGGGTGGGCGCTACTGATCGAACAGCCAGGTCTTGAGTATCCTCCTGAAGGTCTGCAGGTCTTGGGTCTGTCATAGGCTCATTGGGAGGGTGTTCCATGTCTTGGCGGCGAGGTGGGAGAAGGATCTCCCATCTGTGGTTGTTCTTCGGATGTGCGGGCCGGTGGCGAGTGAGAGGTCGGCGGAGCGTAGCTGGCGGTTGGGGATATAGGAGAGCCGTCTGTTGAGGTAGGGTGAGCCGGTCTTGTGGAGTGCTTTGTGTGCGTGGATGAGGAGCTTGAAGGATATCCCCAGTTGACGGGGAGCCAGTGCAGGTTTCTCAAGTGGGGGGTGATGTGGCCGTGTCGTGGTACGTCAAGGATCAGTCGTGGCGAGGCATTTTGGATGCGTTTTAGTCGTTTGATGAGCTTTGTCGGGGCTCCCGCGTAGAGGGCGTTTCCGTAGTCGAGTCTGCTGCTGACAAGGGCCTGGGTGACTGTCTTTCTTGTATCCGTCGGGATCCATCTGTAGATCTTACGGAGCATGCGGAGGGTGTTGAAGCAGGAGGAGGAGACGGCGTTGACTTGCTTGGTCATTGACAGCGCTGAGTCGAGGATGATTCCCAGGTGGGTGTCGGGGCTGCCCCCAGTGCCGTCGGCCACCAGGAGTCGTCCCAGGCTGAAGGGTTGGAGCAGAGGATGAGGACCTCCGTCTTGTCAGAGTTCAGCTTCAGACAGCTGATCTTTTCCAGATGGCGACGGCCTTCATTCCTTTGTGGAGGTTGGCTTTGGCGGTGATGGGGTCCTTGGTGAGGGAGCGGATCAGTTGAGTGTCGTCGGCATAGGAGATTATGTTGAGGTCGTGCTGTCGGGCGACGTGTGCGAGCGGGACCATGTAAATGTTGAACAGTGTCGGGCTGAGGGAGGATCCCTGGGGTACGCCGCAGATTATCTCGGAGGCTGTGGAACGGAATGGGGAGGGGGATGCGGACGCTCTGGGTTCTGCCGGAGAGGAAGGAGGCCTTGTCTCGGATCCCTACGGCGTGGAGGCGTGCGCGGTGGTAGACTGTGTCGAAGGCGGCGGAGAGGTCTAGGAGGATGAGTGCTGCGTTCTCACCGTTGTCCAGCAGGGTCCTGATGTCGTCGGTGGCGGCGATGAGGGCAGTCTCGGTGCTGTGGTTGCTGCGGAACCCTGACTGGGAAGAGTCCAGGATTCCATTTTCTTCGAGGTATCGGGTTAGCTGTCTGTTGATGATTTTCCTCAATGACCTTGGCCAGGAAGGGGAGCAGAGAGATGGACCGGAAGTTCTTGTGGTCTCTTGGGTCAGCCTTGGGTTTTTTCAGTAAGGCGTTGATCTCTGCGTGTTTCCAGCTCTCTGGGAAGGTCGCGTCCCGAGGGAGAGATTGATGACGTGGCGTAGGTGGGGTGCGATGGAGCTACTTGCTTTGCTGAAGACGTGGTGCGGGAATGGGTCGGACGGACAGCCGGAGTGGATTGTGCTCATGGTCTCATCGACGCTCACGCTGGCCCAGGTTAGCAGGGGGTTGTGGTCGATGGTGTGCGGAGGGTCTGTTGTGTTGCTGTCTGTTGGGGCTGTCTGGGTGTTGAAGCTGTCGTGGATGTCTGCTATCTTGCGGTGGAAGAAGGTAGCGAGGGAGTCGCACAGGGCTTGCGACGGCGGGATGCCGTTCGTGTTGGAGATTTCCTTCACGATGTTCAAGAGCTCCTTGCTATTGTGTGCGTTGTTGTTGAGGCAGTTTTTGAAGGAAGTCCTCTTGGCCGCCCTGATGAGGTGGTGGTGGTTGCGGATGGCATCCTTGTATGCTGCGTGGCTGTCTGGAGTTTGTTCACTGTGCCATTCCTGCTCTAGTTTCCGGCAGACTTGCTTGGAGGCAAGGAGTTCTGGGGTGAACCAGCTGGCCCTTTTGCTGGTGTCTCTGTGGGGGGTTTCTTCAGTGGGGTGAGGGTGTTGGCGCAGTCCTCGATCCAGCGTCTGAGGCTGTGGGCAGCGTCGGTGTTGGAGGGTTCGGTGGGTGGGCTGAGAGCGAGGTTTGCATGTAGTTGGTCTTCGGTGATTTTGCTCCAGCAACGGCGGGAGATCTGTTGGGTGCGGTGGTGTGTGGTGGGTTTCTGGGAGGTGAAGTGGATGCAGCGGTGGTCGGTCCAGAGGAGTTCGGTGGTGTGGCTGACGGAGACGTGCAGGCTTGAGGAGAAGATGGGGTTGAGCGTGTGGCCGGCGGAGAGGGTAGGCGTTGTGACGAGTTGCTTCAGTCCGAGTTTGGCGAGGTTATCGATCAGGGTTGTGGAGTTGTTGTTCTCAAAGTGAAAGTTCAGGTCTACGAGGAGGATGTAGTTGGTGGAGGTCAGGGCGTGCATGCTGATAAAGTCGGCGATGGAGTCGCTTAACTGGGAACGGGGTCGGTAGATGAGGGTGCCTCTGAGGGTGGAGTTGGGGTCTGTGTGGATCTGGAAGTGCATGTGTTTGGCAGTGCTGAGCACGTTGTCGGTGCTAGTCGAGACCCTGATGCTGTTCTTGTGGACGATGGCGATTCCTCCTCCGACTCCGTTGGTGCGGTCTCTGCGGGTGATCTTGTAGCTGTCTGGGATGGCTATGGCGATGTCGGGTGCGGAGGAGCCGTTCAGCCAGGTCTCTGTCAGGATGGCGACGACCAGGGATGTTGTGTCGAGCAGGTCCCAGAGCTTGACGGTGTGTTTGCGTGCGGAGCGGGTGTTCAGTAGTATGCATCAGAGGTGGTTGGGGTCTTTCTTGGCGGGTGGTTTGTCGGCTCTGATGCTGGTGTAGCTACAGTTCCGTCAGGTGAAGGGACCATGTGTGCATTTCAGGGCGGCCTTGAAGCAGGTGTGGGTCTGTCTGGAGTGGAGAGCGTGCAGAGTGCTGGCGTTGTAGCAGCGGCGGTCGTCGTGGCTGGTGCGGGGGCCAGGAGTTCTGGTGCTGGGTGCGGTCGGGCACAGACTGGCTTGCCTTAGGTGTGTTTTCAGCGCGCCCGATATGCGCGGCAGCCGGCATATATGGGGAGGTGGGAGGGAGGAGCAGGTGGGAGGGAGGAGCAGCTGGGAGGGAGGAGCAGCGGGCAGTCAGGGGGGCAGGGCCGCAGGGGACGCATCGGTGGGGGCGGTGAGGGACGATGAAGGGAACAGAAGGCAAAATGCACCAAAAAAACGAGGGAAGACAAGTGGCACAGAAGGCAAGAGGGTACAGAAATACAGGAAACACGAGTGTCACATAAGGCAAGAGGGCACAGAAATACAGGGGCAGCTGAGAAACAGAAGGCAAAAATGGGCAGAGAGGCACGGGGGCAGCGAGGGGTACAGAAGGAAAAATCAGGCAGAGACACGGGGGCAGTGAGGGGTACAGAAGGAAAAACCGGGCTGAGAGACAGGGGGGCAGCGAGGGGAACAGAGGGAAGAAAAAGGGAACGGACCACGAACAGGCAGCAGGGGGAAGACAGAACAGCAGCAGTCACAAACACAACAATGAAATACAGGCAATACAATGAAACAGTAGAGCGGAAGATGAACAAACCTACGGCCTACCACTGGCCACCAGGGATGAGGCGCAGGTGGTAGCCTGCAGGCGGTGGAGGGTCTTGAGCTTCCTCAGCAGCAGCTGGAGCAGGGACACACAGGTGGTGCTGTGCGGAAGGGGAGTGACCTACCTGGTGGGGTCAAGGGTCGTTTTCCTCACCGCGCAGCGGGCGGCATATATGGGGAGGTGGGAGGGAGGAGCAGGTGGGAGGCAGCGAATGGGTAGTGGGCTGTCAGGGGGGGGTCGGGCCGCAGGGGACGCAGCGGCGGGGGACAATGAAGGGAACAGAAGGCAAAAGGGCCCAAAAATAACAAGGGTAAACGAGTTGCACAGAAGGCTAAAAAGGCACAAAATCGAGGTAAAACGAGTGTCACAGAAGGCAAGGGGGCACAGAAATACAGGGAAAACAAGTGTCACAGAATGCAAGAAAGCACAAGAATACAGGGGCAGCTGATAAACAGAAGGCAAAAACGGGCAGAGAGGCACGGGGGCAGCGAGGGGAACAGAAGGAAAAACCGGGCTGAGAGACGCGGGGACAGCGAGAGGAACAGAGGGAAGAAAAACGGGCACGGACCACGAACAGGCAGCGGGGGAAGACAGAACAACAGCAGACACAACAATGAAATACAGGCAATACAATAAAACAGAGCGGAAGATTAACAAACCTACGGCCTACCACTGGCCACCAGGGATGAGGCGCAGGTGGTAGCCTGCGGGTGGTGGAGGGCCTCAAACTTCCTCAGCAGCAGCAGCTGGGGCAGGGACACACAGGCATTGTAATATTGAGGCACCGTTCCACTTGGCGTCCTCCACAATAATAGAACCTGCTAACCGTTTGAAGACTGACAACCCAATGTTACACATAACATATTTCACCCAAATGCTGCCGCTAAGGGACCCGCCCCGAGTGACAAAAATTACTTTATCATCTTTTTTTGCACTGAGGTGAGCATGTGTGTCCTGAAATACAGGACGCCTTTATTATTTGTACATACTTAAAGGGTTTCAGATGTCCCCCAAACCCACTTGTCCTGAGACCCCCCCCCAATAATTCATTTGACAGTCGAAACGCCCACACGCTCAAGTAACAAAAAAGGAACTTTTTGCAGAGACAACATGGATTAATTTGAGATTCTTATATGGTTTATGAAAGAAAAAAAAATACATCAGACCATAATATGATCTTTGTAACTGTGTACAGACGCACAACTTAAAAACAGAAATGAAACGTTTTGGAGTGATAACGTGGATTAATTTGAGATTCTTATATTGTTGTTGGTTACTAAAACAAACATCAGCTCATAATTTATGGCATGATTTTTTAACTGTTTTGGCTCTGGGGACGAATTGCACTGTTTCCTAAGTAGTATGTGTATTTTATGGGTGTTTCATTACAGTTTGAATAAATATATATATATTCCATATGCAAGAACCCGACACTTGGAAGCCCGCTCACAGCGTGTTAAAAACTTTATTCTGCAAGGCGGCATTGATCAGCAGCACGGTAGGTACAGCAGGGATTGAACAATCACTTTCCCAACGCGTTTCGGGCTTCGTCACGCCCTTGTTCACGGGATGGTAATGAGGAGAAGCAGCTGGCAAGTTTTTACTTCTAACATAAAGTCCCTCCCAGTGGGCGTGTGCCCAGGTCGCAGAGAGCCCCTCCGTGCAGACGAGCGGGTCCAGCACCGCCCCGAGCTCGGAGGAGAAAGGAACACTGTGTTGTCCTGCGAGGTGATTTAGTGGCATGGCAGCGGTATCGAGTGGATACAGCAACCTACTGTGGCACAGAAGATACAATTAGGAGATTGGTGGCGGCACCTACTTTAGGTCTACAACTCGCAAAAGACTTCTACTACCAGAGTGCAGGGAGTGCACACGCCCACTGGGCGGGACTTTATGTTAGAAGTAAGAACTTGCCAGCTGCTTCTTCTCATTTCCATAAGTGATGCACAACACTAGGTTATTCAGTCTCAGTTTCATTAAGAATACCTACGAAAACCGTTGCTGCTTGAAGAGTCTAATCAGCAAGGAGCAGGACTGGTAGTTCAGGACTGGGAAACCTATGGATCGATTTCATCTAACGGCTGCACATGAACCTTCCAAGTACAACCTTCCAAGTACGACTTTAACGACGACCAATAAATGCTTATACATTCCCAATGCTTCCAATGTAGCACACAGGTGCAACAACTCGCACAATGCTCTACAAAATGCCTAAAGTGGAGTGCCATTCACCAAACCTGGTTTAGTTTGTCAGAATGGCATTACCAAAACTTTAAAAGCCTTCCCAGTAAGAACCAAGAGTGCTCCTTGGCAACAGGCTGGTGTTAAAGGTGCAAAAGGAACCGGCATTCCCCATAGGCTTCCAGTGTATCTCTGGTCATACCCAACCCCCAAATATTCTCCTAGTTTCCTTTTAGCACTAAGTATGACTGTGGAGTGATAGGTAGGTTCTTTCACAGTTATTTTGTCCTTCTTCTAGGGTGCATTGCAGTATCATCTTCATTATGTAGGTTCTTCTGTAACACATCAGTGACAGCTGTTGCTGCCAGTAACTTTTGGATCTCTTGGGATCCTTTAGTTACAAAAGGTACTGGTCATGTATCCCAACGTTTTGCAGTGTGTTTTCCTGTACAGCTTTGCACAACATAACAACACTCATTACGCACCTTTTTACCCCTAGTCAGAGGCATCTGGATCTAGTAAGTGTGTGGTTCTATACACCTCGTTTTGTGGAGTCAATAACTAACACTTAAAATAAGTCCAGTTTCCCTTGACTCTAAATGACACTCTTCTAATACTAGTTATATGTAGGGAAAATAAGCAGATTACATGTACGTAAGCCTAGCCATTTAAAAGTTGCTTATACCTACTAATTAAACAGTGAAGCTAGACCTGGCAGTTTATCATTTATGAAATAGACTAGGATACCTAAAATTCTGAAATTACGGTAGAGGTATAATAGGATGTCAATCTGGGCAATATACAGCAGTCATATGTATGGCAAGGTAAATAATGAGTTTAGATAACCACTACTGCTTTATTTGTGAATTCACATGTACAATTACTTTCGGGGAAAATAATCACTCAAGAAAAGATTTGTATATTATCTCCTAGTGCCTGCAGCTTCACAAACCCTTATGAACAAACTACTCGCACAAACTAGGGAGTGGAAGATTTGAACAACCATGAGGAAAATACTGCCATTAAATCAGGAATTATTTTTCCTGATAGATGAGGGATTGTAGGCACTTATCATTGACGTTCTTGCTACAGTGAGCCTGGCTCAATCCTTATTCCATGAGGACAAGCGAGCCAAAAAAGAACTGAACATACAATGCCACTAACCTTCAACTAGCTAATGCAGTTTTGAATTCCAAAAACTGGCAAACATAGGAGTACTGACAGTCAGGGAAATCCAGTGATATAAACATACAAATGAAATTACTTTATAAGATACTGGACTCCTCTTTTTACTTGCAAAAGTCGTCCATGGATGAGACTGTATCAACAGTGCTAAATATCTACACTGTCCCGACTCAAATTCAATCCATGGGTATTTAGCATACAGATATTTAAGGTGAAGCTGCTGAAGATTTCTGTATTGTCCCATATAATTACAAAGCACGGTCTTGTAGTTCTAAACAGAAAAGAAAATAATAATGATTTACTGGCTGAATTGTACAACATGTACGTAGGAAACCTCCAGGGCAGAAGAGCCTGGCTTCACCACATTCCCATATTGTGTTGATACTAGGCAAATAAAGCAAACTGCTTTACTTCGCTTGGTCTCATTTGCAGTGACCAGTCAATATCAATGACAGCACCTTGAAATAATTCAGGTCTGTCTGCTGTGCAAAACCCCACTAGTACATGGCTTAATTGACAATGTTTCTACACAAATATGCAGAAAACGAATTAAAGAAAAAAATACTTTTAGAGCACAACATCTGTCTAAAAGGCGTCAATGCCCTAGTAGCAGTTGGTATTAGAAAGGGAAGAAGGAGCAAGATAATGATCCCCTGCCTATCTGTTAAAGAGTAAAGAGCCGAGTTTACAGGGCCATGCGAAAAGGAGTATGAGATTGGAGGCTGAAAACAAAGTAAGGGAGCGAGTTCCACAGCTTGTATGTGGCCACCGAGAAGGCTCCACTTCCCTATCAAAATTTTCGATGCTTAGGAACAATTAGGAGATTTCTGCCTGAGAATCACAGTTGTATTGGGGGGAGGGGAGGTTGAGAGTGTAACGCTGAAACAAGTTCCTGAGTTCTCCCGGGCCAGCGTAGGGCAGGGCTTTGTGAATAGTACAAAAGAGCTTTGAAGATAATTTGTCTATTCAACGGCAGCCAGGGAAGTTTCCGACTCCCCTCAGAAGCTGATAATTTGGGGATAACCAGAATTAGTCTGCCTGCAGTGTTTTGGATCAGCTGCAATTTAGCAAGTACAGTCGTATTAATATCCAGGTAAAGAGCACTACAATAATCCAACCTGGATTATAAATTCCAGAGCCACTTGCTTCCATGTTGGAAGAGCATTAAAAAGGAAACCCTTTACTAAGGGATTTGATTATCCAAAGACAGGTTGATACTGTCCTGTTGACAGGTCGAACAATAGATATTTTAATCGACCAGTACTCCAAGATTTTTAGCGGAGTTTGCAGGAGTAGGAAAGACCCACAGGGCACAGCCAACTAGGGTGATTGGGTCATTCATGACATTGGCATTAAGGTGTGGAGTACTCATCATTGTACGTATTTATTTAGAAAAGATTACTTAAAATGTCACGGAGTAACGATACAGTCTAGTGTACTTTTTTATTTTAGAGTCTATCAATTTTGACATGAAGTATCTCGCACGATTTCCATGTCAATCTTTTGATGGCTCAGCTCGTGAGTTGGCTGCAAGAGCCAAGCTAGAGCCCTGACTGACTCGTGTTGTTAATTTGCTGGCTTGCTTACATCTAATGTGAAGTGTTTGCAAAAGCAAAGATAAGCTGAAGCAAGTATCTGAAGCCTCGAATTTGAGGTCAAATTGCCACACAGAAAATATAATTGCTGCTTCAACTACGTACTCGCTCCTCATTGTACAGTAAATCCTGTTGTAAAACTATTTTCCTTACAACAGCATTATCAACTGAGTTAGCAACTAGTTGGATTTAATAAAGAGATTAGGTAGGGTAGTGTTTTCAATGCAAGCTCTTGAAAGAGCAACGACTTAATCTATGAACTAAGCATGATCACTTAAAAAAGTTAGATAAATATTAAAAACAAACTGGCTCTGGTCATACTAATCATTTCACCAGAAAAAGTCAAAGCTACAAGACACCTTTAAGCCTAAGTGTACTCGAAAAACGCAATACAAAAATAGATCACCCCCTAAGCTAACAGCAGCTAGCTTTATTTTAACAAAGTATCTTAAGGCAGACCACACAGGCCGGAAAAAAAAAACGACAATACAGGGCAGAAGAATTACTGGTCAGTCTTAAAACATGGCAACCAATAATTGTTCTGCTCAATAAACGTGTGCTTCAGTACTGATAGCTAGAGTTAAATTACCAAATCGGTCAGAATTTTCAATTAAGTATTGTATCAAATTCCATTTGAACAAACAGGTGGTAAAATTAAGAAAAATCTGTTTGGACATTGCACAAAAGTATCAAAAAGACGCTTATATAATTTGTGTTCAGCAAACATTTAAGGAGTGTATGCACATTCTAACGTGTGTATATGGCAGGGATAAAAATTGGATAAGCAATGCATAATAAATTGCCATCCAGTAAATGACAAAATTGGTCGACTTTTTAATGTTACAAAATTATCACAAGATGTACTCCTGCTACAATGCTTACCTGACTGATTGATGAGAGAGGATCTTTATAGGTGACCCTGACAACCAGCGACACAAATACAAATGATGTTTGTCAATACACTGATTTATCTACAACCATACCTGTTCTAGTGCAAACATGTGGTACACACAAGAGAATTTGAGAGGAAAAAGCTGCCATGGAACAAACTATCCTTTAAGAATCTAGGTAAAAAAAAAAAAATACAAAAGAATTCTACAGCTATGCTGCACAGCAAACTACCACAAAGCATAAACGTGACAAATACAAAGGCTTGCCTACAAGACATTTAACACATGAAGCAAAGGTGTTAGACCTGCATCATTATTCCTCAATCCATGTCCCTTTTTCATAACATTGTTTATTCGCCAAATGTACACTGCGAAAAGCACACAAACTCTCAAAAAATAGAATTGTTTGCAATTGAGAGTACCACACGGTTAACCTTGAAATTAATATTAAAAAAAAGAAAGAAAAAGACACCTTAGCATATGCTAGTCCGCTTTCTCTACGGTGTATAGAACAAAACCGTCCATTAACAGGACATGAAAAGTGCCATAAAATGTTGCATTGTCTAGAAATGCGAACTGGCTATTTTCCGTTGCTAAACAGTTGCCATCTGTAATTCAGTTTTGTGGTAACCAGCTTAGTAATGAAGACCTCAAACTTCCTTTGGGCTGCTTGAACTCAAATGCCTTGTTTCGGGACCTATTCAAATACTATTAGTTTTTTATTCTACTGTAAATCCATGAGTAGAATATCATGCACTAAACCACGCAGTGGCAAATAAAGGGTTTTCACTTATACAAGTGTGACGCTGCCGTTGCTCTGTGGTTCATAAAAAAGTTAAGCTCACACCGGCAATAGACTATTATTCCATTACTCGCAAGAGGCCAACATCTCAGACGTTCCAGAACATCTCAAATCGGTCTTAATGCAAAAATGCAATGCTAATGTATGAACCCACGCTTGCAGTACAGAAAAAAAAGATTCGGTTTTCTGTGCTCCTTTAAATAAACCAAGTGGCACTTCTAAAGGCAGTATAAAAAGGGGAAAAAGAAAAAGTGTCCGTGCTGGGCCAGCAAGCACCATAATCTTTGAAATCCAACTGCGTACTTTACCGGGAGGGCATTGCTCTCAAAATCTTCCATGAATGGATAGAGAAGTCCGGGAGGTGGACCTAAGAAACTAAAATGCTAAATGTAGCTTTGGGCTACTGGCGTCCTGTGAAAGATCAAGGCGGAATCCACTTAAAACATGGTCCTCTTGGGTTGGGGATGTGAAGGAGAAAAACAGTCCTCCTATTCTCCAAATGACTAACCAGAGAACCAATGAGAAGGTCCACTGTTCAGGCACCTTGTTCGCGATGCAAGCCTTCCAACGCGATTTATCAGCGTGGTCGAACATCTTAACGTCGGCTTCTGGAGTCCCATCAAAGCGTCGAATTAATTCCGCCTCACTACTTCAGTCCTGACTCACTATATACTAAAAAACCGAAATTCATTACTTTTGCCGAGGATGTAGTAGCTTCCAAAGTGAGGCGTGAGTGCAGGGACACCATGCACTTTCCAGAGGCGTAACAATTCAGGAACTTATCTGGGTGTGTTCCCCACCTCACAAAGAAAAGCATACGCTTATGATGGACCGTTAGTCCTTTGAGCTTTATCCTTGATGTAGTATCTTATTGATTTGGTAAATGTTTACTTGTCATGGGTGGAGGGAGTTTAAGTGTCCACGGTTTCATAAGTCTGCTTAAGGTCTTTCTGTGATGGACAGGTCACTGATTTCCATTTAGTGAGTCAAATGGATTGCTGATAACGCGCGTGGGGGAGAATATTTACCATTTACTAAGTGGTGATTCCCCCAGGGACGAGCATTTGATTAATGTGATCAGCAGATGTCCACACCATGTGAGCAAGTTTCCCCACCTCGGCCCAACACACCTTCACGCATGACCCAGATGGAGACCCACACACAAGGGCGGAAGGTGAACAGCCATCTCTTGGATCCCCTCACAAACAGTGATTGGAACTGAGCAGCAACCTGTCTTTGTGTCGGATCTCTTCGCGGAGACGCACTTCGCTGCCTCGAAGGTGGCGGATACTGGCCTTCATCTCCTTCATTTTGACTTGCATCAAGGCGATGATATCGCGCTGCTCGTTAAGCTTCCGCAGCAGCTCCTCGGCCGTGGTACCCGAGGACAAGGAGTACGAGTGGTCAGCGGAGGCGGCACGGGCACAGGCCGGGGCCCCCTGGCGAATATCTTCTGGCGTGCCCTCATCCTCCCGCACCAACAACACCCTGAGGGGCCGTGCTGGAACCGTCCCCAGTAAAGCTGCTTCTTCGCCTTCTCCTTGCACAGTCAGGTCGATTGGGCGTGTCTCACTGTCACCCACAACCACAACTTCCACCTCATGGGGCTCGTCATGCTGCGACTCTCCTCCGCTATAGAGTAAGGCTGGGGCAGCTTGCTGCTGTGGCGGTGGTTGCAGGGCTGGCTGTTTGCGTCCTCGGCCACCCCCACGGCGGGCCCGGCGCTGCTCATTCACCCCTCGCAGAGGGAAGATGGTGGGCACGCGTAAACTGTAAGTCTTACGGCCGCCAGGGAAATGAAGGCTGCAGAGTCGATGGCCCGACGTGGGCTGAAAAGTGCTGAAACAACCGCTGACGCCCGCGCGGGACACATTCTTAAGCCAGAGCCGGCGCAGCTCCGGGTCCTTGGGGAAGGTGTAGAAGTGCAACTCCCTGTCGCGGTGCGAGTTACTATAGCATCCAGGCACACAGCATGTGAAACCAGGCATCCCGAAGACGCAGGAGGGGCCTGGGCCCTCAGAGCTGCTATCGCGGGGCCCAAAAGCTGAAAGCAACAAGCGAACCGGAACTACAGGTCCCACAATGCTAATTGGTTCCGGGGACAGAGGCGAGCACGACGACCGGACTTCGCATTTAAAGAACTACATATCCCACAATGCAAACGGCTTCCGGCGTAAGAACAAAGTAATGCAGTAATAAATAAAATTAGACGTCGCTTTTGAAGTCCGTCTGAAAATGGTGTTTCCGGTTACTATATGACAACACATAAAAAGCTACAGAGAAAATGATTAGCACCTCCGGCTTCTGGAACGATAAACGAAGAACCGGTCAGACTACAGATTCAACTAACTGACAACTACTTCCGGAGTAAGTGACGACCCTGTTGACTGAACCAGTAACGACGAAGAAACTTGAATTTCCTTTAGTGGTTAGTAGTTTTATACGCTTCCGGTCTGAGCCTCGTTCGTGACGACCCACGACTTAGAACCACAGACCTAAAAATATCACTGACCACAAATTAAACAAGAAAGCGTCGAGCACGTAGGACAATTCTCACGTCCAAACGTACATGGAATTGACAATTACACTCCCTACAAGGCTCAACTAGCTACTTTGTTAACTGAGAATTTCGGGAAAGTAGATATCTTAAAAAAATTGGAACTCTCAACGTAGTTCCCTTATTTCCAACAGAATAAATGTTCAAAATGCGGGAACTGCACACAACTTTTCTGTACAGTGAGTTTTGAAGTTAGCCTTACTCAAAATGGCCTCCATTCCGGACTTATTTTGCGTAGATTCTCGCGAGACTTAAATTGAACGTGATGGCGCGAGCGGTGTTACCGGAAGCCAAACATTGCAAGAATTGGAGATATACTTTATTACACCTAAGGTTTTTTCGGGAATTTTCCAAATTCCTCTCAGGAGGGGCTGTGCCCACGCCAGAATACGCAGGTGGAGAGCGGAGGAGCACAGAGCACTATAATCCGCAGGTGCCGTATACAAAGATGTAAACATCTGCAGGGGGGACCTTTAGAGTAAACAAGAATTAAGGTATATGGGTGGTTAGGGGTTATAAGTACATACCTGTCACGTTTTCAGATTGCGTATGTGTGACATTTCCAGGGTATGAGCATGGTTATATGTGACACTCTATTGCTTAAGTCACTTAAAGTGTGACCCTTCTAGTGCACTATTGTATCTTAATACATCCTCCCCAGTGTTCTAGGTCCTTGCTGCTCAGCCAGTGAGTGAGGTCATCTAGAATCGGGGGCGGCTCCTCGCAATGGCGGAGTAGCGTCGCCCCACTGACAGCCAGCAGCTTAAAAATAAAATTATTTCTAAACATTTGGCTCAGCCAGCGTGTGCAGGCGAGGCATGAGAGGGAATAGGAGGAGTACTATGTGCACTCTCTAAGTGCACGTGTGTTTGGACTGCCGTCTCCAGCCGACCAAAACACACATGTACACTTAAATTTAACCAGCCCGCTGCATTGAGCAACTGGTGTGGACACACCCCACCGATTCCCTGGTCTGAGCAGGGCATGTTTCTAGCCTGCTCAGGCCAATCTCCATGCTGCTCTGCAGCGCGGGGATTGGACAGGGAGTTTGATGCAGTTCTAGTGCCTGCTGGAACACAGAAGAAGAAGGGGTTAGGGTGTAGGGGCATTTGTTTGCCTAAGATACCACCTTTCCTAAGGGGTTAAGGGTGTAAGGGTATTTGATTAGCCTAGTGCGTACTTATCATGTTTTAGATGCTGGATGATTGGTAGTTTAGCCCAAAGATTAAAGGAATACCTTGTTACTTCCCTATGTAGTATAGGGTAAGTAAAACCTTTGGTCTCTTTTAAGTGCATGGTGATGGGGGTACATGTACATCCAATGCACAACATCGTGGAAGAAACTTGTTTCTGTGTTGAGGTATGGTGGCTACAGGCTGGTCCTGTCAGTGTGTGTGGTGTGAGATTAATGGGTAGTTGTGTTAATCATTTGGGTTATCTTCACTCTGGCACCGGTTATTTGTGGGACGCTAGTTGGTCTCTGAATTCTACCATCTTTCACGCCTTTTGAGCTTTGAATTTTGTGCAGAGAGTATTGTTTGAACTCTTCTGTTTGTTTTGGTGGGGTGGTATTATGTTGTTGCAAAAACAGTTGATGGACAGAATGCAGAACAATGTCATACATTCACCCCAGTACAGCGATGTGGGCCTAAATCCATAGTTTTTTTGCCCACCATACCATTCAAAGTCATCTCCTTGTGTTTGCTTTGTTAGCCCTAAGTTGGCAGGGTATGCCCAGACGTGGGTCCCTTGCTCACTTTGCCACTGGATTCAAGCTAACCTGCCTGAGGAGGGGTGTTGCTCTGAAACCGGTCCCAGGATGCTTGTTCAGGGAGGACCTGGCTTGGCAGTTCGGTCTGGACTGTTCCCATGAGGCACAGGGTCAAGACTGATTTGCATATGGCTGGGTCTGGGCTGAGGTGGCAAAGGGAGCTAAAGAAGGATGTGGATTCAACCCACATCTGTGACTGGGGGTGAGTGTCTGAAAAGTTTCAGCACTCCGTCCATCATCTCCTTGTGCTTGCTTTGTATTATGTTATTGGACATTTTGTGCTTCGTCCTTTTGACGTTTCTGTTGTTTCTTAGGGGTGGGGATGTGTTGTGTGCCATTTCCTGTTGTGGCCCCTTGCCATCTCATGCATTCTTCTTCAGTATTGTATCCAATGTCATGGGATGGTTTCATCAATTACCATCTTACGTCCTTTGATATTTTCCATTGTAAATGTATTGTTTATATATAAAGAGGTGAGGTTTGTTGTATCTTAATACATTCTCCCCAGTGTTCCAGGTCCCTGCTGCTCAGCCAGTGTGTGAGGTCATCTAGAATGTAGAGTGTGTTCGTGGGATTGGAGTGTCAGATGGAGATATGGGCGGAGCAGCAGGATTATGCTCCTGGTGGGAATTAGCTATCTACTTGAAACTAAGATCTAATAAACCTTCTTATAATCTACACTGTGACCTTTGAATTATCAATTACAACAGGCACTTTATCACGAATAAAACCAAGCAGTACGGGGCAAAGAGAAATTCTAGAAATTGTATTGAAACGGCTGTGCCAGCCCCTAAAGTTCTTTTGGACTAAAATATGATAGTACTGTGGGTTAGGCAATAATTCTAGAGTGCAGATAGAATAAGTGTTCGAAGCCAATGAAATAACTGGTAAGAAACAGAAAATCACAACATAACTGTACTTAATATAAGATGACGTATCACATAGCATGTAACACACTTTCACCCTTATAAACAAACGACAAAGAGAAAGAAAGAGAAATATGCAGAAAATTAACAATTAGCTTTAGTATAAATTATTTTTTTAAAGCTTGTGAGTATAGAGACATTACAAACTGGTCTGTGATTTGCAGAAGTATCTACGTTTTGACAAGCATCTGAAACACAGTTGGCGTGAAAAAAGCACAATCAGAAATAAGTAAACCTGTAGCCGAAGGTGCAGCAACTAGTGATGATCATGGAAAAGAAAAAGAAGTTGAAGAATTTTGGACAATCTTTAGAAGGAGCATTGTTAACATATACTTCACCTTTAATCTAACCAAGTACCCTCTTATGCTTTAAGAATTTTCATTGCGTGTACCTCCTTTAGTCTTATTAAACTTCTTTTATTCCACCAACCTTCTCCAAAAAGTTAAGCTGATCCTTTAGAGTCAACATTTTTACAGGAAACCTGTGTTTATATTCCCCTTTTTGATCCTTTAAAAGGTTTTCTAACCAAAACCCGATCACCTACTGTGAATGCAGTTACTTTCACATTGTGGTTTTTATCAACTCTTTCCTTTGTTAAAAGCCTGATGCTTGGAAACTCTATCTAGCATTACAGACCAGATTTGTCTTCATGAAATTTCAATGCCTTCACCCAATTTGGACATACCAACGACCATGGCACTCTTGCGTATAAGTTCAAAAGGGTATACATCCATTGTGGTGTGTGGTGTAGGTAAATTCGTCCATAGTTTTTGCCTCAATTTTTTCACAAGCTATAGCAGGTTGAACCCCATCTTTCAGAAATCTATTACTTCTTTCCACCAAACTATTTGAAGTGGGGGAGATATAAATCCACCTGAAGATGTTTGATTTCAAAAGAATTATTTAAGTGTGTCATGTGTTTTAAAGTAAATAGCGTCCCATTGCCAGCTTCCACATTTTTGGGAGCGCCTTCAATGGAATTTTATTTTTCTACCAAAATGTAATCACCTGTTCAGTACTTGGAGATAGGGCAAAATCCATATACATCCACCTTGAGAAATATTCCACTGAAACAATCGTTATCTTTTCTCGAATGGTAAAAGCTCAAAATGACCTGCAAAGTCTAGAGCAATTTTATCCCAAACATTCTTGGGCATGGGAACTGTGTGCAATGGGGTCTCAGAAAGTCTCTAATGTTTGTCTGAGAGTAAACAACTAGTGCAATCATTGACCCAATCAACCACTTGAGAATCCATAGATGGCCACCAGTGAAATTGTTTCAAACATTTGACTATGCTCTTCACGCCTAAATTACGCTCATGAGCAATTTTGATACTTTTGTCTAAGCACAGTAGGTGGAATACACCTGTCATTGCGCATGAGTACACCATTAAGAAATTAGTTCCTGTGGAAACTGAGCAAATGATTTAACTGCAGCATCTAAATTCCATTATTTGGGCCAAGCTAATTCTGAAAATGTATAACTTTATGCAATATCTTGTCAGCACTTTAAGTATCTAACCCTTTCTGGTAGCCTTCCCTTTTACTAAATCTTAAACCATTGTAACTACACACTCAACTGCCTCCTGACAATCATCATCACTAGAGGTAGGTGGCATTCTAGACAATCGGACCAACATTTTTTTAACCTGAAATGTACTTGACGTCAAACACATACCCTAAAGTCGTGATGGTAACCTCACAAGACGAGCTGAAGTCTTACATGCATCATTACCCTTGAGAATGTATGCAAGGGGTCTGTGAGCAGTGTAGATAGTGAATCTAGCCTAGATCGTCTTACATTTTTTCACTACCCACGTGAAAGCTACTGCTTCCCTCCCAATGGTACTGTAATTAGTTTCAAGTATTTTTAAACACAGATGCACAAGCAATCTCCACTTTTCATCATCAACCCATTGTAGTAAGTATTTTTTTAATTGTTTTTGGTTAATTAAAACCACTACAAAAATACACGTTAATAAAATTAATATATATTAAGACAGGTGAAATGCGTTTTCAAAAACTAAAAAGACTCTAATTTAAAAAGCGCCCTTGTTCGGCTTCTTCTGAGAAGGTTCCAAATTCTATGCTCAAAGATTCCAATTGCGTAAGCTAAAATTTCCTTATGTGTTTTTTTGCGTTTGCATGGGGTGCAGCTTTCCCTTGCTTAGATTCTACTAATAACAGGAATTTTACTAGCTTCCCATTTAGCTGCTGGTCCTTGGGGTTGAAGCATGCAATCACAGCCTATCTCCGAGTTCGAATCCCTTGTTCGTTAAAATGCGCTTTGAATAGTCCTACCCTTTCCTCTTTTAATTTGGTGCAGGAGCATATTGGATGTTCCATGTCCTCAGTGCCATTCCCACATGGCCTGCATGTCATTCCATATTTCTCTCTGCCAGGGAGGAAGGTGCGGTAAAGCTGGCAAGATTCCTAGCCTATATTTTATAAATTGTTCTTTGGTCTTCCTTGAGTACCCCAATTTGAAGTATGCCTGTGGCCCAAGTAGTTAATAGCCGCTCAGTGTCATCCAGGCGTGGCTCCTACAGGCAAAAGCAGCTTTGTCTTCAGCAAGGGAGATCTTCTTTATTACCTTATTTACTACTTGCTCAAAGAGCGAATGGGTAGTTTGGGTTTCCCGTAGGTTGACTAATCTGGTAGTGGTGAGTGAATTCTCCAAGTACTTTGTAGCACATCCATCTCACCAGCCTAAAAGTTCCTGCCAGAGCTGATGGTTCAGTGTATTCTGGGGAGAGTTCTTGATTTTGTGCCAACACCTAATATAGGAACCTTGCCTGGTAAAAAGTTGTTTGGTTAGGTCAAACTCCAATCGAATCTGTGCAGGTGAGACGTAAGATGGGTGGTTTAACATAACTCTATAACTCTATAACGCTCTGCCCATGGTGGTGTCCAGTAGTTTAGCGTCCCTCCCCCATCAGTGCTTTCGCTGCCATATGTAATAGAGGGTGAAATTTTAGCTTGTGCTACCCAGAGTACATGAGAAATGATAGGCCCCGTAAGCTTTGTTTTTAATTGCCTTAGTGTTGTCTCTATTGCCATCCACTTTCTCCTGATGGCCTCAAGTTGGTTGGTGAATTGGCCACCCTCGTCGATGATTACCCCAAGGTATTTATTGGCAGCGGTGTTCACAATTGTTTTTTTTCCCCCCAAGTATCAGGAGTGGGACCGTCGTTTGCCATTGATTCAGGGTTTTTGCTGTATTGATGTTCACTTCTAGGTGATTTTCAACTGCATACTCGTGCATTTTGTTGAGTAAACGTTGCTTGTCAACTTGAGTGTGGCTTACCATGACAACATCGTCCCCATACAAGATGCTGGAGATGGCTTTGCCGCCAAGATGTGTAGCGTTCGCGTTGTAGGTGCCAAGGGCTGATGTCCTATCTGCTGTGTAGAGGTTAAACAGTGTTGGTGCAAGCACGCATTCCTGTTTAAGGCCTTTAGTAGTTGGTATACGCCTTGAGAGATATGTGCCGTTGCCTAGTTTTACCTGTATCAATGTGTTGGTGTGAAGATGTATTAGGAGGTTCAAAAGAGATGAAGGAATTCCCCAGAGTGCCAATTTCCTCCGCAGTATTGCTCGGTTGACCTTGTCGAAGGATTGCTTTGAAGTCGATAAAACAAAAGTGGATCGCCTGTTTGGATAGTTTCGGCTTGTCGATAAGTAATGACATTATTAGTATGTATGTTGATGTTCCAATGTCTTTGCAAAACCCTATTTAGCGGGGGGGGGGTTGGGGGTTTATTTCATTCTCTTTTGCCCAGTCCTGGTGCTCTATCAGTACGGTGCCGGGAAAGTATTTTGCCTCTATGTCTAGAAGGGCAATCAGACGATAATCTTTTGGTGAGGTTTTGTCGCTGGCCTTATAAATCGGTGACATTATGGAGCACTTCCATGATGCGGGTAGGAGCCCGTACTGTCTGACGGTATAAAAGAGGGGGGGGGGGAATATTTCTGTTTGAAGAGAGCTGGTGGAATCCCGTTTGGCCCTGGAGCCCCTTTTTTCTCCCCTTTTTGAAATTTGGGTCTTAATTGTTAATACCTCAGTTACATTTTCCTCTTCCTCTAAATTCCTTGCGATTTGCGTGGAATGAATCAGTTGGTTATCCAGGATTGCTTGTAATCCTGATGATTGCAGTGAGATTCTAGAAAGGTTGTCCAAAAATTCTCTGTGATGTATGATGTTAAGCCTCCATGGGCCGGTTGTAGAATTTTGGTAATGGTGGACCAGAAGTGCGCGCTGTTGTTTGCTTTGGAGTCGTGGTAGAGTTTTGTCTAAAAAGCATTGTCGTTGGACCTGTTGATGTCCCACTTGAGTTTTTCGATTTTGGCTTTTCTTTTGCATAGTAGATGGTTTAGATTCTCGTGTCTGGGGCAAAGTGTTAAAGGGTGGTTTTTAGGGTGCGCTACACCAGCTTAATTTGAACAGGGTTGCTCTATCTAAAATAAGGAAACACGTGTGAGATGCTAGAAAAGAGTCAGAGTGGCACTTTATTCTAAGAACAAGTTTAAACAATGAATGTCAAAGGCACATTGTTAATCAAAAATAGCATCGTGTAATTTAGAAGATAACGAGTTTCAGAGACCCCTTCATAGATGAAAAAGTAAATCGTGCTGGCGGAGCCAGACAGCTGTGCGTGACGAGGCGGTCACGGGTGTCGAGCCAGCGGCGATCGTGACGGTGAGACCAGGCCAGCGAAGTGAAGTGAAGCGAGGCGGTGCGGGCTGCGGTGTCTTCTCGATGCTGTGCAGGCAGCGGCTCAGTGACGATTGTGCAGACGGTGTCGGTGAGACCAAGGCTTGCGGTGCAGGGCGAGAAGGTGCGGCCTGGTGTGCCTTCAGGACACAAGGCCAGCGACAGTCGGTGACAGCCGGTCGCGGTTCCCTCTTTTCTGTTGCAACTGAAACAGCGGTCCCAGGAGCGGTACCCAGAGGTTAGTGACGTCTTTGCAGTCCCTGAGACTTCTTAACAGGAGGCCAGCTCAGTTTCAGACCCTTGGGGATACTCAGCACAAGTAGAGAACGTGCAGTCCTTTCACTGCCCAAGGCAGCAGCTGCAGGCCAACCCAACAAAGCAACAACACAGCAAAGGGGCAGTACTCCTTCTGGCAGCTCTTCCAGCTCTTCTTCTTGGCAGGTTCCTTGATTCTAGCGAGTTCTAAAGTTCTGGGGTCTGGGTCCCCCTTTTTATCCTCAATTTCTCTTTGTTCTCTGAAGGCAGAGAGGCCTTTGCCTAGTCCAAACCAGTTCTGGTCATTCCTCGAGAACTTTGTTGACAAGACTCCTCATTTCCTTTCACAGTGTAGGCCAGGGTCATCAGACGCACTACAGGAGGTGGAGCCAGCATAGTGGAGGGAAGGCACAGCCCTATTGAGGTCCCAGGTGCAACTCCTCCCACCCATCTACATGTTGATCTTGCTATTCAGCCCTGTTCTGACTCACCCTGTCCCCTGGAATCCCCCAGCCCCTGTCACTCAAACTCTAGACAAGGAATACACAACCTAGCAGAGGCAGGCTTGGATGGTTAGACTAGAAAATACCTACTTTCTAAAAGTGGTATTTTCAAACACAGAATGTTAAAACCAACTTCACTAAAAGATGTATTTTATCATTCTGAGTTCAGGCATACTAAACTGGAATTTCTACCATTTTCCCTGGGTCAGTTAGGATCATAGGATGTAATAATCAAACTGCCCATTCTGGCCTATGGGGAACAGGTAGCCTTGCAATAGTGAAAAACGAAGTAGGCTGTAATTCACTATCAGGACATGCTCCACACACCAGGGCATGTCCTAACTTTCACATACAATGCACCCTGCCCATGGGGGTACCACGGGCCTACCAGAGGGATGAGTCACATGTAGAAAAGGGAAGATTTAGGGATTTGCAAGTGTGCACTTGCCAAGTCGACATGGCAGCCCCAGGCTGCACACAAGCTCTGCAATGGCAGGCCAGAGGTACACTTTACGGGCTGGTTGCGTGGGTGGCACAATCCATTGCTGCAGCCCACCAACAGCATTTGATTTATAGGCCCTGGCACTCGTAGTGCACTTTACTAGGTTCTGACCTATAAATCAAATAGGCCAATCATGGAAACACAAATCCATAACACATTTTATAACAGGAGCACTTGCACTTAACCACTGGACAGCAGTGAGGAAAGTGCGCAGAATCATTACACCAGCAAAAACAGACTTAAAAATGGGAGGTCAGAAAGCAAAAAGTCAGGGGAAACACGCCAAAAGATGCCAAGTCTAACAAATGTCCCCTCCAGCTAAAAGTAGGGAGAACTATCCAACCTACTGGGAGTTCTCTTCACTAAGGCGGAAGAACCTGGACAGACCATCTGCGTGGGCGTGTTCTGGTCCAGGGCGGTGTTCCACCGTAAAGTTCATTCCCTGTAAGGAGATGGACCACCTCAGCAGTTTTGGATTCTCACCCCTCATTTGCATCAACCATCTGAGGGGCCTGTGGTCTGTCTGAACCCAGAAGTGAGTCCCAAACAGGTATGATCTCAGCTTCTTCAGTGCCCAGACCACAGCAAAAGCTTCCCTTTCTATGGCACTCCACCTCTGTTCCATGGGGAGTAGTCTTCTGCTAAGGAAGACTACAGGCTGATCCAGGCCTTCTTGGTTCAGTTGTGAGAGCACCGCTCCCACACCATGCTCTGAAGCATCCGTCTGCACGACAAATTCTTTGGAGAAGTCAGGTGCCTTGAGCATGGGCACCATGCACATGGCTGCCTTCGGGGTATCAAAAGCTTTCTGGCAGGACTCAGTCCAGATCACCTTCCTGGGCTTCTTCTTGGAAGTCAGCTCTCTTAAGGGGTAACAATGGTGCAGTACCCCTTAACAAATCTCCTATAGTAGCCAGTGAGACCTTAGAAGGCTCTCACCTCTGTCTGGGTCTTGGAGGGCTCCCAAGCCAGAATGGTGTCAATATTGGGTTGTAGGGATGCCACCTGGCCGCTTCCTACCTGGTGTCCCAAGTGCACCACAGAACCCTGCCCGATCTGGCACTTACTGGCCTTGATCGTGAGGCCTGCACCTTGCAGAGCCCTCAACACTTTCTCAAGGTGCTGTAAATGTTCTTCCCAGCTGGAAATGAACACAGCAAAGTCATCCAGGTTGGCGGCACTGAAATCTTCCAGTCCAGCCAACACCTGATTGACCAACCTCTGAAAGGTGGCAGGGACAGTCCTCAACCCAAAGGGCATCACCCGAAACGGGTAATGACCTTCTGGGGTTGAGAATGCTGATCTCTCCTTGGCCCCATCGTTTAAAGCAATCTGCCAGTACCCAGATGTTAAATCAAACGTGCTGAGGAACCGGGCAGCTCCCAACCGATCAATGAGCTCATCAGCTCTGGGGATGGGGTGCGTGTCAGTCCTGGTGACGGCATTGAGCCCACGGTATTCCACAGAAAACCAGAGTTCTGCAGTGGCACTGGGTGCAGCAGCCTTTGGGACCAAGACCACTGGGCTGGCCCAAGGACTGTTGGAGGGCTCAATCACCCCTAACACCAACATCTTAGAGACCTCCTCCTTGATGCTGGCCCTGACCCAGTCAGTCAACCTGTAAATGTTGTGCTTTACAGGAGGGCTGTCACCAGTATCCACGTCATGGGTACACCAGTGAGTAACACCGGGAGTCAGAGAGAACAGTGGGGCGAACTGTCCCACAACTGGCGACAGTTCCCCTGCTGTTCTTGAGTCAGTGTAGGGGAGAGGATCACACCTTCCACTGACCCATCATGCTCCTTGATAGACAGGAGGTCAGGTAGAGGCTCACTCTCCTCTTCCACTCCATCATCTGTCGCCAAGAGCATACTCACTTCGGACCTCTCGAAGTGGGGCTTGAGGCGGTTCACGTAAAGGACCTTCAAAGGGTTCCTTGGAGTCTGCAAATCCACCAGGTAGGCACAAGGTTCCACTGGTGCCATGACCGACACTTTTTGCCCAGGTTGAAATTCTACCAGAGTGGCATTCTGGTCATACCACCTCTTGATTTCTTCCTGGCTTGCTTCTAGGTTCGCCTGAGCGAGTTTCCTGAAGCGGGCAGTTTGGTTTCTGAAGGCCAGCATATAACGAAACACATTCTGGGGAGTTTTCCTGGGAGCTGCCTCCCAGCCTTCCTTCACCAAACTCAGAGGTCCTCTTACAGGGTGGCCATACAGGAGCTCAAAGGGGCTGTACCCAAGAGACTTCTGAGCCACCTCCCTGTATGCAACGAGCAGGCATGGCATGAGGACGTCCCACTTAAGCCTCATGGATTCTGTTAGACACTTGATCATGCCTTTCAAGGTCTGGTGAATCTCTCCACCAGACCGTTTCCTTGTGGGTGGTAAGGAGTGGTGAACTTGTAGGTTACACCACACTCCTTACACAGGGATGTCCTATACTTGGATATGAAATTGGTCCCCCTGTCAGAAACCACCTCTCTGGGGAAGCCCACGCAGGAAAATATCCCCATTAACGCCCGGCCCACCACTGGCACCGTCGTTGTCCTGAGAGGGATTGCCTCCGGGTACCGGGTGGCATGGTCCACCAAGACCAGGATGTACCTGTTGCCCATGGCTGTCTTGAAATCCAGTGGCCCCACAATATCCATCCCTACCCTTTCAAAGGGTGTTCCAACAACAGAAAAAGGTTGGAGAGGAGCTTTGACCTTACTCCCACTCTTACCACTAGCGTGGCAAGTTTGGCAAGACCTGCAGTGTGCATCTGACTGCCTTCGCATTTGGGGCCAAAAGAAGTGGGTGACAAGTCTGTCAAAGGTCTTGTCCTGTCCCAAATGTCCTGCCAAAGGCACGTCATGAGCCAGACCCAGTAGGAAGGTTCGGAAGCAATGGGGTACCACCAGCACACGGGCTGACCCAGGCTCAGCTACCTTAGGCTCACTGTATAGGAGACCATTCTCCCAGTAGATCAGATGTGACCCGGACTGATTACCAGCTGCCTGGTCTGCAGCCTGCTGCCGCAGACCCTCCAGAGTAGGGCACTCTTTCTGTCTCCTTGCAGAATTCCTCCCTGGTGGGACCCCCTTCTTGCTGCCAATGAGTCAGCTCAGAGATGTCTCCCAGTTCGGCTACCTGCTCCCCTGTAAGCATCGGGGCGTCCCCCTCGAAGACTGCCTCCTCCCGGTCCGTGGGAACTTCAGGGGCCGGTTTCCCGCGCCCCCTGCCCTTTCTCTTGGCAGGGACTTGGGCCACTGTTTCAGGCTCCAAGTCCTCTTGATCACCCTTTCTGGCTGCCATTGACCGAGTAGACACGCATGCCCACTCTGGCAACCAAAGCATCTTCAAGTGAGACCTGAGCTCAACATCCTTCCATAAGGACTGCTCCAGGTCGTTACCTAGTAGACAATCTACAGGCGTGGTAGGGCTCACAACCACCCTCAAGGGACCTGAGACCCCCCCCCCCCCCCCCCATTCAAAGGGAACCTGCGCCACCATACAATGGCGCTCCAGAGTTGTCTACAGCAACAACTTGGTGGAATGCCCCGACACTACCTGCTTCTCAGAGACCAGGTGACAACTGACTGAGGTCACACTGGCTTCAGTATCTGAGAGCCTCTACCCTTCTCCTATTGATGGTCGCCCAGCTGCTATATTTCTTTGTGTTAGGGGGCACCTGGTTTCCTGGGACCATCTCACTGTCCCCTAGTAAGACGAGGGTCATTTCTGCGGGATCCCCACCCTCCTGTGAGCACCCCTCCTCCCCAAGCGCTACACTAGCCAACACCTTGGACTGTCCACCGGTGGGTAGCTGTGTCCCCTTCGGGCACCTGGGGTCCCCCTTCTAGTGACCCACCTGGTCACATGCAAAACACTTGCGGGGGCCGGTCTCAACAGGCTTTCCTGTAGAGACTCCTTTCTTCTTATCACCTGGGGGATGGGAACCTTTACCCTGGGTACTAGTTTGGGGCCCTTTAGAGAACTCCTATGTTTTACCCTTGTCCCCCCCACTTTCCTGCTGGAGACCTTGCCCACCTTTGGCTGAGTCGCCCCCAAACGCTGCCTTGTGGACCCTGGTACTCACCCAGCGGTCCGCCTCCATAGCAATTTTCCTGGGGTCAGTCAGCTTACTATCAACTAGGTGGTGGCGCAGATCTGCTAAACAAAGACTAGACAAATGCTCCCACGCAATCAAATTGTAGAGCCCCTGAAAATCTGTTACATTACTGCCCTTCATCCAGCGACCTACAGAACATATCTACACATTTCAACCAAGTGTTGGCCTCAGACGTTTTACTGGACCTAAATTGATCCCTGTACTTTTCAGGAGTGAGTCCATACCTAGTGAGAAGAGCGTCTTTCATGTCAGCATAGGTGAGGTCCTGCCCCTTACCCAAAGCTATCAGAGTATCCCTAGCTTCTCCTGGAAAGAGAGGCCACAACCCTGCCCCCAGTTCCTCTCAGGGATCCCATTCATATGAATAGCCGACTTGTACCCTTGAAACCACCTTTGTATGTCATCACCCTTTTTGTACTCTTTATCTACGTTCTTGGGGATGTGTACAATCCTGTCTGTGTGTGCTGAAGGGTTGCTGCCACCATCTGAGCCCGTTCTACTCTTTAGTTCCAGCTCCTTGATCATTCTCTCATGATCTTTCTTTCCTCCATGGCTATTCTCTTGTCTTCCCTCCCACTTTCTATTCTGAGTTTCTCCAACTCAAACTTCGTGGCTTCCCGCCTGTCCTCCAGCTCCTCTCGGGACAAGCTACTGCTGCCCTGCCTGGAGGCCCCCCCCCCCCTCCCAAAAGCACATCCACCCTAGGAACAGGCTCCTTCACCTCTCCACTGAGAACACCAGATTGCCCAATGGCATGTCTGGCTGCTACCCAGGCCCTCAGTGCCTTTTTATAGCTCATCCTTCCTGGTGAGGCCTCTGACCTGGACTTTCAGGTTCTTGCAAATCGATTCTAACTCCTTTACATTGTAGGCTTCCAATCGATCCTCCTCAAAGGCAATTTCCACTGATGCAATAGATGATGCATTTGATTCAGAGGGGCGTCGCTTGCAGGCTGATGGAGGCGTGAGCTCCGCGCTAGTCCGGTAACTAATCCGGCTTACCGACTGTCCTGTCCCCAGGAGGTAGTCGTGGAGCGTGCCCGCGGCAGTGTGAGACTCTGCAGGGCTGATGGCGGCCCTTTTCCACCCGCCTTGATGTGTGGCTGCGGCGGCGGCTGTGAAGAACTGCAGGCCAAAAGCAGCAAGATGGCGCTGGACTTGTAGGGGCTGTCCTGTGCTTCCGGCTCGGGACGCCCAGAATCCGGCGACTGAGATGAGAGTGCCAGTGCCTACTGTGGTTGCGGAAGCGACGGGTCGGCGGAGATCCGCAGCCAGAATTCCTGCACCCTGAGGGTAGCCCTTGACACTGTCGACCGAAGGTGGGGGCGGTCCATGAACTGAGGGGCGACGATCGTGGCGGTAATAAGGCAAAATTCACAGCCTTGAGTTTGCCGTCCCGCTTGCTGCACGGTGGGGGACCCCCGCATCAGACCTGGCGGTGCTGGGGATTGCGGACCGCTCCGACCGTGCTGCGGCGCCTTGGAGACGACGGCGCGGCGGCCTGCTCAGCTGATGTACGGTGAGTGTCAGCGGCGGCGGCGGCCCTGACTAGCTATGACCTGCGGTGGATGAGCCGCTGCGGAACGTGAGGGAGAAACTGCCCGGCCTGCAATGTGGGCCGTGGGCCTGGCCAGTGATGGTCTGAGCGTGTGGAGGGCTCACGGCTGAACAGGGAGCGCTTGACTACGCCCTAACAGAGGAAGCGCCGAGAGTGGTGACGGCCTGGGGGCCTGCTCGAGACGGTTTGCCAAACTCGGCAAACTTGAAGACTTCTTATCATTGCCTGTAATGCGGACGAGGGAATGCGAACACTAGAAATATAAGAGAGAAGTGTCGAACACGAACACCTCTCTGACGGTTTGACGGTTACCCTCGTTCCTAACAGTGAACACAGACCCCAATGTGGGCCGGAATTATAACCACATTCAAAAATTTCTGACCATTACGAATATAGCCTTGAGAAAGTCGTGGGATCACACTCCCAATACGACGAAACACGTGTTGGCTGTGAATGGCTGTAATCGGGATACTTCACCTGAACATGTCTTATTAAAGAAGACAAGAAGAACACTGTATTTTGTCACATGTTTTATCTTATATGTACTCTTATTCATGTACGGTACCAGACGACGAGAAGCATATTTTCTTACGTGTGCTGAGGTTTTGTGGGCAAGTGAAGGCTTTGTCTTGATAAAACATGGGTAACTATCAAAGGAGATGGCCATAGCAAGCAAGGAAGAATAGCTTAGCACATTCCCTTTATAAAGAAGGATCTCACAGGGTGGTGACATCCCTTCCTGTGATGTCATGTGACACCAATGAGCATTGCTTATTCTTATTACTCCCCGACTTGTGTTTTTAAGTCTCGCCTGGCGTGGGCTGCGCACATGCGCAGTCTCGCTGGCGAGATTTAATGATTTTGGATATTTTCTGTAAAGGGCATTAAGCCCCGCCCCTCTTTTCCATTGGCTGGCATCACCGTTTATGCTAAACGGTGGCCAGCCATTGGAAAAGAGCTCTACGTGACGTTTTCGTTTGGCTTTTTTTTAAATTTTGTTTTTTTTATAAAAACCTTTATTTTCAAAAGTCTGGACACAGCTATTCAGCCGACAACCCGGAGGTTCGGCAGCTTCGATAAAGAGGAACAGAGACGCGTCCACAGTACAGTGAAGGAGGAGTGCAAAGATTCAATTTTTAAATGAACACAAAACACACAACAACCCCCAGCAAGGCAAGAACACTGAATGCCCATGGTGATAGCCCCCCAGGGGAGGCAGGACCCCAATCATCTACCAGTTACAGTACTGTGAAAAGAGGAAGAAGGGGGACAGCAGAGGCCAAAGAAGTCCATTAACCATACTGAGCTGGAAAGAAGGTTAGGAGGAAAGCTGTTCCTCGGGGGGATCCAAATCAGGGGCAAGACAAATTCCCCCCCTGTATTGATTCCACCGCCCCCAGATGGCGTGCCACTTCCGAGGGCGGCCTCTAGCGCAATATACCGTCATCTCCCTTAGCATACTCCAGTCCATATTTTCTTTCCACGCGGTCAATGTGGGGTGCCCCGCGGAGCCCCACAATCGCGCGATATCTCTCTTAGCGACCATGTTACCCAGAGTCACCCATTGGGTCTGTGCCTCATCGTGGTCAGTGGGCCCCCAGACATTCAGGAGGCAACACTGCGCTTCCGGCTGCATAGCAATGCCCGTCACCTCCCCCATCACTGCATGGACTCTCCTCCAGAATTCCGTAATGACACCACATTCCCGAATGATATGCAGGAAAGTACCCACCATACCACATCCCCTCCTGCATAGGCCGTCCTCCGAGAATCCCATGTAAACCAGCCTTGGCCCCGTCACATACACTCGATGCAGTATTTTAAGCTGCACCAGCCTCAGACGCGACGGGATCGCAACCTCCTTAGGAGAGGAAACAGCAGACTGCCAATCCTCGTCATCCAACTCGAGGCCATCCCTAGTCCACTGGTCCCTCAGCCCCAGAAGCATATCCGCCCGGACGTTGATCAGTTTCTTATAGATGAGCGAGATCGTGCTCTCGGGCATATGGCCATCAAGGACCCGGTCCTCCAAAGGAGAGGACTCAGGCACCTTCTCACCCTCTATGAGGACTGATCGGAGGGCGTGACGCACCTGAATATAGCGGAAAAACTCGGATGGCCCCAGCTCATACTCCTTCTGCAACTCTTCAAAGGACTTCACCCTCCCCTTAATCAGCACATCTCCGACCCTGGAGATGCCGATCAAGTCCCATTTGTCAAAGCCTTTTGTGTGCCAAAGCCTACCCAGTCTCTCAGATTCAAACAGCGGGGTAGCGAGGGTGAGCCTATCCTTCCAGCCCAGCGAGTCAGTTGCCATCTTCCACACACGCACCGCCACACCAGTGGGCCCCTGTGAGGGACGAGTCCAGGGACCGCGAGTACAACGCCCTGTAATAGTTACCACCACGCAGCAACCACCTGTCCATGGCATACCCAGGGCTGAGGGCAGGGCCATAAAACCCATGATTAATCGCACTCAGCTGGGTGGCCCAATAGTACCGTCGGATGTCTGGAAGCGCAATACCCCCGTCGTACCATGGAAGCGTCAACTTTGCAATAGCTATTCGCGGCCGCCCATCCCACAGCAACGTTCGTTGGAGGCCTTCGACCTCCCGAAAGTAGTTGGCCGGTACCCAATCCAAAGTATTCTGCAGCGCGTAGAGGAACCGGGGAAGAGACATCATTTTGAACAGGGCCGCGCGCCCAACGAGGGAGAGCGGCAGCCTCCGCCAGCCCTCCACATCCCACCTCAGGCGCGCTAGGGGGGGGAGCAGGTTCCTCTCATATCGCACAGCAGAGTCCATGGAGATAAAGATCCCCAGATACACGAAGCCCTGCTGAGCGACCTGGATCGAACAAGTTCGAGGGATCGGTGGAACCTCGCCACTAAGAACATATAAATACGATTTACTCCAGTTGATAACGAGACCCGAGTTCCTACCGAAAGATGTGAGTACGTCACAGACCACTATAAGTGATTTCTTGGGTGAGGCAAGATACAACAGGATGTCATCAGCATAGAGCGATATACGGTCCTCGTGTTCAGGCGACCATCTAAGTCCCCGTATATCCGGGTGCCAGCGTATCCACGCAGCCAGCGGCTCAAGCGCGAGGGCGAACAACAATGGCGACAGGGGACAACCTTGCCGAGTACCCCTCCCAAGCTGAAACGGAGTCGACGCCCGGCCATTTACCACCACACTCGCAAGAGGGCCCTCATACAGCAACCTCACCCAGCTCACAAAACCGTGGCCAAAGCCGAACTTGGTCAACACGGCCCACAAATATGCCCATTCCACCGTGTCAAAGGCCATCGTGGCATCGAGAGACGCCACAATAGCTGGTTCACGCATCGTGCCCGCCCTGGCAATTACACCATGAAGGCGCCCAAGATTTAACGCTGTGTTACGGTGCGGGATGAATCCGGATTGATCCGGGTGGACCAAGTCACCGAGTACCCTAATCAATCGGGCCGCCAGGATTTTAGCCAGAATTTTCGGCTCTGCGTTAAGAAGTGAGATAGGCCTATATGAGGCGCACTTATCTCGGGGTTTGCCCTCTTTGTGTATAACCACAATCGTCGCCAGTCGCTGATCCAACGGGAGGGCCCCACTCCCCCGCGCCTCCACGAACATGGCGCGCAGGTGAGGGGCGACCCTATCCGGAAACAGCTTGTACAGGTCGACCGGCAAACCGTTCGGACCCGAGGCCTTGCCCGAGTTCAACGCGCGGATAGCCCCCGCCACCTCATCGACCGTTATGTCACCATCTAGATCGTCCCTATCTATATCGGAGAGACAGGGCAATGCGATATCACGCAGGAGGTCACGCGAGTCCTCGGGCGGCCTGTCCGACACTGAGGCATAAACCATACGGAAATAGTCCGAGAAACACTGTACAATCCTCTCAGGTTCCACAATCACCTCTCCCCCCTCTCCCGTCAACTCCGGCACTACTCTATTGACCCGTTCTTTTTTGTCCAGCCAAGCCAGGAGTTTCCCGGCCTTGTCACCAACATCATACAGACGGCCCTGCTGTTCCCTACTGAGGGTCTTAGCGGCATTCGTCACCAGGTCCTTATACTCGGATTGCTTCAAGCACAGCTCATGCAGTGAGGCCTCTGTAACCTCCTCCTCCAGCGCTCCCTCCAACCCTCCAAAGCCGCGATCTCCTCCTCAACCTGCAAAACCTCACCATCTCTCCGCCGCTTGGCAGCCACTACAAGGGAGAGGGCTTCCCCTCGCAGCACGGTCTTAAATGCTTCCCACAGCGACACTGCCGAGTCCACGGATCCCTGATTGTCCTGGAAAATTTTTTCTACTGTCTTTACCAGCGCGCTGCGCATCTTGGGGTCTCGGAAATACCAAGGGTTGATAGGGGCCACCCTTCCCCCTCCCTCCCGACCTAGATCCAGCCTGACCCACACTGGCGAATGGTCAGATATACCACGCGCCATGTGCCTGGCCTCGGACACCAATGAGGCATGCGCAGCCAGAGTGAGTAGGTAATCAATCCTGGAAAGGCTACCATGCGCCCCGGAGTGGAAAGTGTATTGGCTCTGTGTGGGGTGCCGGAGCCTCCAGCAGTCTATCAGGCCAAGCGTGTCTAGAAAGTCTGGAAGCCACTTCTGAGCCCCCCCTGTGTCTCTGGGCGGGTATCTATCCAACAGACCGGAGCCAACAGCGTTGAAATCACCTCCCACCACAAGCATACCCCCCGGGAGATCCAGCAAGGCCCTACCCAGATCTGTGAACGTGGAGGCCTGCAGGGCCGGCGGGACATAAACCGAAACTAAAACCAAAGTTCTTCCTTCCCACCGCCCCGCCACCGCCACAAACCTCCCCCTATCATCAACAATGGTGGAGTCCACCTCAAATGGTAGCGAGGCTCTGACTAGGATGCCCACACCCCTGGACCCAGAGGAGAATCCCGAATGAGCTATGAATTTATAACCCTTCCTATTCAGGGCATAGCACGTATTACCTATAAGATGCGTCTCCTGCAGCAGGGCAACATCCGGCAATGACCGTTTCAAGAATTGCAAAACAATCCCACGCTTAATGCGATCCCCCAAACCATTAACATTCCAGCTTATAACACTTAAACCCCTACCCCCCATCCCCAAACGTAAAGAGGCCCACCCCACACCCGAAGAGCCACCATGGAACAGTCCTGGAAATAATCACTATGCCTTGCGGAAACAAACCCCCCAACAACAAACCCAAAATCCCGGAACCCCCCCCCCCCCCTCCACCCTGCACCCCTGCTGCAGCTTACAAAGCCCCCCCAACTTGCAGTGTGCCTGTCGCCCTACCAAACCCAAAATCTACAAAAAGTACCCTAAGGGAGGAAAGAGCTCCCCTCGTCCTCCCACAACCTCCGTATTTACTGCAAGTCATTATCTAAAGTCAGTCCGGTGCCGGAGACATCAACCTTGTTCTTCCCGGCCACTGTCCCCGTCTACGGCAGTGTCCTCTTCCATGCGTCGTCGAGGCAGAGCGTCCAGCCATTCATCCGCCATGGCAGGCGACTCAAAGAAGAATGTTCGGTCTTCAAACACCACACGTAGTCTGGCAGGGAAGAGCATGGCGTATTTCAGTTCCCTCTCCCGAAGCCTCCTCTTCACCCCCAGGAACCCCTGCCGCTGCCTCTGCACCTGCTGGGTGAAGTCAGGATAGAAATTCACCGACGCGTTCTGGAAGGGGACCGGGCCCGTTACCCTCGAGGCCTGCAGGATAGCGTCCCGGTCTCGAAAATGAAAGAGCCGGGCGACAATCGGCCTCGGTGGGGCTCCCACCTTGGGCCGCCCACCCGGCACTCTATAGGCCCTCTCAACTGCGAAGAACTTCCCTAGACCCTTAGGCTGCAGATGGTTGAGCACCAAGTCCTCCACAAGCAGGTCCACTGAAGTCTCGTCCGAGGACTCCGGGACCCCGATAACGCGCACGTTGTTGCGCCTGGCCCGGCTCTCGAAGTCCTCCAGCCGACGGGCGGCGAGATCATTCTCGGTCCGCAACTTACGGACCTCGGTCTGCAGGTCCGAGACATCATCGGCGAGGCCCGTGGTCTTGATGTCCAGGGATTTGACCCGTTCATTTGTTTTGCCCAAATCCGCGCGGATCAGATTAACATCCACCAAGATGGTATCCACTTTGTGCGCCAGGGCATCAAACTGTCTCCCAATCGAAGTCTGCAGCCCGTCAAGTGCGCCCATGACATCCTGCAGTGAGAGCTCCGGTGCCAAGGGTGAGGCAGTCTTCTGTGTGTCCGGGGACTGGCTCGGTGCACCCGGTGACCCCTTCTGCTGGGCATAGCGGTCCATGTTATTGGCTTGAGTATAGGCTCCCCGCCTGGTGGCCTTAGGCTTCGGCCGGTCCACCTCTGCTTTGCCCGACATGGTGGGCTCAAGCAAGTCGGTTCAAACAGGACTGCCCTCTCTCAGCGAGAGAGATCAGGAGTGCTCCGTCTTACGATGGGTCGCCAGTGTGGCATGCAGAGCGTCCAAATGACAATAAAGCAGCCGTGAGCACTCCCTGGGCTGGGCAGACAAAGGGCGAGAAAGTGAAAGTGAAAGGATAGGGACCTCTGTCCGGCAGTTCACACCTCGCCTGGCCGCTGTTGTTCAATTAGAGGTCGGGCATCCTGCCAACTCGAGCCCCTGGCATCCCTCGGAGATAGGCCTCAATCTTCCGCCATGCATAACTCCGGTTCCCGGTGGGCGATTCGACCTCGGGTGGCATCGATCGCCTCCCTGACAAGTCATCTACACGATGCCATGCATACAAACAGGATTATATACAGGATAGACGACGGAGGGCACGAGGGTCTCGGGAGCTCAAAGCTCACGCGGCCATCTTGGTCAAGCGCTAGGCTCCTCCCCTTCGTTTGGCTTTTTGAGCCGCCCCACTTGGACGGGCTCGTTCGCTGTCCGGCTGAAGTAAAAGGTTTCTTATCTTTATGGGGCCAAACACATGGCCCCATAAAGATAAGAAACCTTTTAGCAGACGAGGCCGTCCAAGTGGGACGGCAGAAAAAGAGAAAAGTATACGTCATGGCGAGCGCTTGTTCCTCGTTGGTTCAAACTGCAGTTAGTGCTCACGGGCCAAGCTTGACAGACTGGAGGAATGTTGTCCCTTGGCATATATGTTTGCTTAACCATTATCATAACATTTCAATTGGCTGTTAACTTATATTTTAGTTTAGATTTTCCAGAGACTTCCTCAAACTATTCCAGCATAATTAAATACTAATGTTTTTTCCAAGGCAGGCAACCTTCCACCCGCAGGCCTGAGCCGAGCACAGAGACACTGCAGCGCTGTAATCGAAAACTTAATAAAATGCCTAGGTTTAGGATAATATTTTATTTTTCTTTAAATTGACACGGTTAACTTTATATCCATCTCCTGGTATTGCGTGTCGATTTTGGAAATGGCTGCGGAGAACAGTCGAGGGCTTGTACTGCAGAGTAAGGCAGTTGTTAATTCAGGTTTTGTTCGGCAACAAAAAAAATGGAGCATAGAAACTATTTGTCCTACAATGTGAGCAGTGTTCAACACTCCACAGCTGGAGAAGAAAAGAAAATAGCAGAGCTAAAAGTGAGAGGCATTGGATGTAGAGCCCAGAAGGCGCGATTAATACAGGCACATATTAATCCTTGGGACTGCTGTTCAATATGCCAGTTGTATCCCCGCAGTAACCTGGGAGAGAGGGAAGCGGTGCTCTCTGGGAAGCCATGTGCATTGTCACTAGCAGTTCATCATGGCGCACGGAGCGTAATGGGAACCAGATGAGCGAAATTACTGCTGCGAAATGAGTGCTGGCGGATATCGGCTGGGAAGGCACTGAGCCCCGGACTCTCCGACATCAGTGCCTCGCGTGGGCCTGCGGCTTGAGTGCGCATGCCATTTCCGGTGGGCTGCAACGGGGTCAGTGCGCTGTTTGTTAATGGGCCTCCCAGATGAGAATACGAGGGTTAGCACAAGCATCCAGATACACAGAGGAGGAAACCGTGGTTTGCTGTTGACACAGAGGCAACAAGCTCAAGGCTAGGAGTTCTTAGAGTACATTTTATATGGAGCCAGCTTACTCGTGGTACAGCGCTTTAAGTGGGATGAAAAAACTGGGGGGTCTCTCAAAGAGGTGTGGCCAATGTAGCTAAGGATGGGCTCAAAAGCACGTAAACTAAAAATCTGTGCTTAGCACAGTGTGCCGTCCGACTGGTATGTTGCTGTTTCTGTCATTGTGTCCAGATATATAATGCAACAAGTAACATTATATCTAGAAGCCAGGTCTATTGTCTTTGTCAATGGCTGTTAGTTGCATAAAAAAAGCTACAACTATGGCTTCGTTGTATATAATATTGAAAATGTATCAGTTCTGAAATGATGAGACTGCGAAAGAACTATACAAAGTCTCTTTGAAGTTACAATAAAGGCAGTGAAGGGTGGTACTGCTGCAGAGTTGATTTATTTCACCCTGAGGGAGAGCACAACAAGCATTGAAAATGCAATAGGTCTCGCCTTTGATTAAGTTAAAGCCATTTGCTTTGCTAATGGTAGTGTATAGCAAAACAAATGGCTTTAAATTAATGAAAGGCGAGACCTATAGCATTTTCAATGCTTGTTAGGACTTGTGCCCATAGCGGGGGTTTAGGACACATGCCAGGCTTATGTTTAAAAAAAAAATAAGAAAAAACTGAATGATTTTGCCTATTTTACTTCAGAGCAATGTTGTCTGACAGACTTTGTGGAGATCAAATGGATCTGGGTCCAGCTGCACAGTGAACTGGCAACATTGCAGTGCATGTAAATGCAGTGGCGGCTGGCGCAGGTAAGTGCAGTGGGGATGACGGTGGGGCAGGGAAGTAGACCGACGACGGAATAGGTCAAAATAAGTAAATAAACCTATTTTGTTGCACCGCCCCACAGCGCTTACATGCACCAGCAGCAACTGATATGTGAGCCTCCAAGGAGTGGGTCTAGGAAGAGACTAGAAAAGATTGTTAGAGGCTGAAAGGGTTTACAGTAGATGCCAAAGGCAGTGCTTAATTCATTTTTTTTTAAAGCGCAGGGGCCAAAGCTTTTATTACGTCACTTCTGCCAGCGCAGGCTCTTGCCAGGGCTGCTGTATACCAGGACTGCTGGGTCTTGAATAAACCAAAACACGCCTCCTTCTTCCTCCACCCTGTTTATCCTGCCACTGTCTCATTCTTGCGGGTTGTTTTTCATCTCTGCTTTATCCCTGTGTATCTGTTTTCACAGCTTTCTTGTCCTTTTTCTTTTCCCCTATTCTGGTTTGCTCTCTCTTGCCCAAAGTTGGATGCTGAAAAATAATTCTTGGTCCCTAAAAATTATTACCATGGGGCCACCTCTGATATAAAGGAAGTGCTGCCCACATTGGAGTCAGGTCAGGAATGGACTAGTTGGAAGCACTGTTTGTAAGATCGCCCTTTGCCCCAGAACCAACCTTGGCCCAGTCGCCACAGCCGCCTATGCGCTGCACTGTTAATCATGTTGTCATTTGTGTCCATTGTCTTTATACTTCCGATTGTATTACTATATAACTGTATGCCACTTAAGGTGCAGACATTATTCAGTCAGGCGACAAGTGGCGCTTTCCAGAGGTCCTAAAGTAAGAAATAAATATAAGGCATGAGTTGCATACATTGCTAGTAAGCCTTCCATTCGACACAGGCATGGAAAGGATGCCGACATTTCCTATCATCAAACGCTCTCTTCCACCTTTCTGCAAGACTGGAGACACCCAACCTTCCAAGCACTTTGTTGCAGGATCACGATGAAGCGTTAATTTGGGAGCAAAATGCGACAGCAGCAAACGTTGTGAACTAGCCACACTTGTAATTCACATAACTGCCCATTTGCTGCTAACACACAATGTTATAACAAACAAGTGATGAACGGAATGCTGACAATGCAGACATTCTCCCCCAGTCAAGAGATCTGGGTTAAATCCATCATTCTTTTGCCCACTACGCCACCCCAGTTTAGACATGGCCATATGCAAATCAGTCTTGACCCTGTGCCTCATGGGAACAGTCCAGCCCGAACTGCCAAGCCATGTCTTCCCTGGACCGGAATCAAGCATCCTAGGACCGGTTTCTGGCTATCAGCCGTCATCAGCCAGGATAGCTTGACTCCAGTGGCGTAGTGAGCACGGGTCCCACGTCTGGGAATACCCATCCCACTTAGGGCGAAAAGTGTTACAACAAACAAGTGATGGACGGAATGCTGACAATGCAGACATTCTCCCCCAGTCAAGAGATCTGGGTTAAATCTATCATTCTTTTGCCCACTACGCCACCCCAGTTTAGACATGGCCATATGCGAATCAGTCTTGACCCTGTGCCTCATGGGAACAGTCCAGCCCGAACTGCCAAGCCATGTCTTCCCTGGACCGGAATCAAGCATCCTAGGACCGGTTTCTGGCTATCAGCCGTCATCAGCCAGGATAGCTTGACTCCAGTGGCGTAGTGAGCACGGGTCCCACGTCTGGGAATACCCATCCCACTTAGGGCGAAAAGCGTTACAACAAACAAGTGATGGACGGAATGCTGACAATGCAGACATTCTCCCCCAGTCAAGAGATCTGGGTTAAATCCATCATTCTTTTGCCCACTACGCCACCCCAGTTTAGACATGGCCATATGCAAATCAGTCTTGACCCTGTGCCTCATGGGAACAGTCCAGTCCAGAAAGGAACTTCGCTGCGCTTGTCGATTCATACTAATAATCTTACATTTCAATTTTCATAATTACAGAATTACTTTCACTTTTAGGTCTAGTTGCTGGTACTGATACATTTATTAATTGTTCAGTGACAAGCAGATGGGGCGTTAAGTGATGGTCATAACTTTGAATATGTCTTAGTGAAAACAGGGTAATTTGTAGGCAATTTTGCTCAGTTGTGGCGCTTATCTTGCTTATGGTATTTTTAAGCAGTCTGTTCAGGCACTGATGAAATTTGTTGCTGCTTTAATATCACAGTGGACACGTAGTCCATCTTTGATCCAAATGTGTGGGAAACTTGTAGTAGCGCCTCTGGTATGACATGTTTTCCTGTTACAGCCTGCCTATAGATAAAATCTAGGGGATCTAGTTGTACTCCCCTCTTTATATTTTTTTATTTCTAACCAGACATGAGGTGGTGGAAACATTAATATTGAGCATATGTATACAAACATCCCGAAAACAGGAAACCTAGTACACTTCTTAGGGACGTAGTTAAGAACCCAAAAATAATAATGTTGCAAAACCTTGAAACATCAATCAACTCCGAAAACGAAAGAAAAACCAAAACAGGGTACTATAATAGTTCCCGGAGATAGGAACGTCTTAATAATTCTCCACCCCAGTAACACAGTTGGGAAATAAAAACTCCTAGTGGTCGAACTGCAAAATATATGCAACCACCTCTAAAGTCTGCAACTGCAGTTTAAAAGGCATTTTTAAATTTACAGACATGTTTTTCTGACAATATTGTAATACAGAGCATCTCTACTCCATACATACTATCCTTCTACATTGAAATACACTTTATATTAGCACTTCTTATTTATTCCTCGCATTTCCTAGCACTGGGGTGTGTGTGGAGGCTCTGTGGTAATCTATTCTATGGATCTCTGGTCTCTGTACCAAAGTGGACCCTAAAACCGAATTCATATACTTAAAATGAGGGAAGTCTGTGAGCAAAGCCCTGATGTGCTGCGCAATTAGGCTCAATTCTTTTATTCACGAACCAAGCCCACAACGAATCCAGAACAATTCTTCTAATTGATTCCTGGCAAAGAGGTGGTTGGTCAGTAGTGTTGCTTTAGTACAGTGGTCATAGGGGAGCGATCTTAGAAGTTTGTTTACAGATTTATTAAGTAATTTCAAATTGGTCTGCTGTGCGCTCGTGGCCCTCCCCGCGACCGTTGTATCATTTGGAGGGGAGTATCTGGCTATGGTTGAGAAGGAACTTGCAAGCAATGCCCTAAAAATTTCCCATATACTAATCGGGGTATTGGTGGGGCTACTGAGATCGTGTAGCAGTGTTTTCGCCGCCAGGAGATCCTCCCCGGAGTTTGCTAGGGACGACTTGATTCTTTTTAAGTTTATTGTGTGGCATGCCTGCCTGCCGACAGGATTAAGCCTTGGTTTATGAAGAAATGCTTGGATTGAAACTTCCCGGGGCCGATGATAACTGTCCCCTTCATCTCCTAAGCGGAAACCGGATACATGTTGAAAAAATGAAAGGGAGACTAGAGTGTAGTCTATGGTGGAGTTTGCAGTTTCTTAGAAGAATGAGCGGCCGGGGGGGGGGGGAGGGGGGGGGGGGTTGGGGCTGTCGTCAGTGGATCTTTCATCAACCCATTGTGACCATAGGGCACCTAAGCCAACCTGACTGGCATCATCAGTCAGCATTCACTTCTTTCCCAAAGTGATTGGGATTCATGCTAAAGCTGACCCAATCGGTTCCTTAACCTGCTCAAATGCCTCAGTTTCTTCAGAAGCCCAAACAAACTTCACGCCTTTCTTGAGCAAGGATCTAAGATGTTGCGTTGCAAAGGCACATCCATTGACCAATCTAGAGTATTATTTACACTGCCAAAGAAAGGATTGTCGGGTGAGGACTTCGTGTTCACGCTTCCTCTGCACACAATGAGGTAAAGACCCGTAAGGATAGGTGCTAGGTAGGGAATGTTATTGTTTTTATACAAGAATATGTCAAGTCCACGGTAACACAGCTCCTCCTGGTTGGGATTCTTGCGTCTTCACCAAGAACACCGTCTGACTGGGAGCGAAGATTGCTTGCTTCTGCTGCCGTCCCAAGATTCGCAACCGAAAGGGGAAAACAGAATAACACTCGGTCAGTTTAACCGAAAGGGGATTCCTCCTGTCAGTAGGTAAGGGAGTGAAGGAAGGATCACCTAAAACCCCGCACCGAGTGACTCCTAGCATCCTCACTCTAAACGGATTCCCTCCCCTGCCCGTCCCATGAAAACCCCTGGAATTTCGGCCGTACCATGTGGAGCCACCCTCCTCCGGGAGGGTGGCGGGGCGAGGAGCGGTCTCGTTGGCCTTCTGGCTTGACTGTCGTCTCGGGGGGCCTCGTCTTCAGTCAGTTCTCTCCCCGGCTCATCTGTTTCCCGCTTCTTCCGTGTCTCTGGGACTTCTTCGGATGGGGAACTCGCTTCTGCCTCCGTCAGCTGTACCTCTCCTCTTGTGGCGCCTTGCCTCTCATCCAATAGGCCAGTTGTGGGATACGTCATCGGCCCCGCCCCTTGGAGATCGTCAGGAAGGATTTCCTTAAAGGGCTCCAGGCCAGCCTGTGGATGCGACGAGAGTATGCCGGTATAAGTCTCTGTGGGGCAATATGGCAGCTCCGTCGGGGATTCGTGATCCTGAAAAGGACTCTAGTATCTTTGTCTTTTGGAGAAGATGACTCTTTGATGACTTAAATCAGACAATATTTGGTTGTGATGCCATCATATGTGATTCTATGGCCTAAGTAGTCCAATTCATTTACCAAAAGTTTGCACTCGTCTAACCTTAGAGTGATACCATGTTCCCAGAAAATGGTCATAACATTACTGAAAATACAGCTGTGTTCATGTATGTTGTCTGCAAAAATCAAAATATTGTCTTGGAATGTGTGTACTGCAATAATGGCCATCAAAATTGCATCCATAAGTTTCTGGAATATGCTGGCAGCCGAAGCCAGACCAAACTGCAATCTCAAAAACTTAAAGGCACCAAATGGTGTGATGAAGATAGTTTACTCCTGTGAAGCTGTATCAAGTGGAAGTTAATAATACGCTGTCCTTAAGTAAAGAATACCATTTTTTTTCGCTTGTCCCAAATTAGCTAACAACTCATGAATTTTGAGTAGTGGATGGCAGTAAATTATTATATTTTTATTCAGGGTGCACAAATCAGCTGAGCACATAGGCAATTTTCTCCCGATTTCTTCCTGACAATTACAGTAGGACTAATCCATTCAGAAGAGTTGGTTAACTTAATTATACCTTCATCCACTTACTTCTTTAGCTCAGCTTTAATGTCATCTCTTACACTTAAAGGTGTAGGTCTCACCTTGTGGGCAACCGGAACAGCGCCAGGTTTTAGCCTGATGTTGTGCTCGAACTTTGTGATGTTGGCAGTATTTTCATTAAATACTACTTGGAAAATCTTTACTGGAACCATTCTGTTTATTGAGGCAGATCCGTAAGGCAGTTTACACAGCTATGCGCCTGCAACCCAGAGGCCGGCAGCGATAGAATGATTGTTCAATATTGTTAACAAAACTACCAAAAGGAAACAAATAGTGTAACTCTCCCCCCCTCCCTTCTCCACCCACCCTCCCAATCCTCCTCACCAGAAGCCTATCCACTATAGGCCGTGAGTGATGAGCAGTCTTTAAAATTGCTATGTTTGGCTTTCATTTTCTACATGGTAGGGGTACCAGTGACTCTGCACCATGTGCGGGTAGTAATCGTAATATTTGCAGGTATTTGGGACATGTGACCACTTAGAATTCTGTCAAGAGGATCCGAATAAAGGGGGCCCAGAGCTCTGTATGCCTCACCTTTTATTCTCCGCCACTAAGGACGTGCGCTCCATCGCTAATGTCAACCAAAGCTTGTGTAACCATACTGTATGATCGGGAATAAAGTGGTACAAAAGTGGGTGGTGATGGACGGAGCATCAGAACCAATCAAACACTCACACCCAGTCAACAGATCTGGGTTTGATCCATCACCGTTCTTTAGCCCACTCTGCCACCCCAGTTCAGACATGGCCATATGCAAATCAGTCTGACCCTGTGCCTCATGGGAACAGTCAAGCCCGAACTGCCAAGCCATGCCTTCCCTGGACTGGAAACAAGCTTCCTAGGACCGGTTTCTGGCATTTCAGCCGTCTTCAGCCAGGCTTGCTTGAATCCAGTGGCAAAGTGAGCATCGCGAATTGTCGTAGTGCCCCACAGAGCCAGAATCACTTAAAGCGCGCAGCAAGCAGCCCTAGAGCCTTTTGTCAGCCTGCAGGGAGCGCAAGGGAGAAGTCGGAGGGTTCGGGAGACCTAAGATGGTGTATGCCGGGAAGCATGGGATAGCACTGTCATATGCTGTGTTTATATCGTTTAGTATTCGCTCCCAGAGACGCGATAATTTTGTGTAGTGCCAGAGCAAATGCACTAGTGAACCCTCTTTTTGAGCGCCCCCCCCCCACCCTGCACTTCTCCAAACGCCCTTTGTCCCACTTCTGGATGTGTGCGGGTGTAAGGTACCAGTAGGCTGCTAGCTTATAAAATGTCTCTGAACCAGCCATGCTGTGCGTAGTGTGATGTGTTCTATAGTGGATTTCCTTCCATTCTTTATCCGAGAGAACAAGCCCCAGTTCCTCCTCCCATCGCTGTTCGCCCTTGGGTCTACCCCAGTCTTTTTTTTCTTCTTTTTCTATTAAACATGCCCTTTACATACCATTGAAATAAGTGGCAGGGGTGGGAGTTGCAGAGATGGTTAGGAAAATGTATATTAATCATTAACTTCCACGATAATGCAGATGTATCTTTCGGAATCTTAACTATGAATTATAAACATGAAAAGCACACATCATTAACCTTTCTCTCCCCCAACTACTGGAATTGGCATTCATTGTCCGGTTGTCCTCCTCCCATGGACAGTCCTCAATATGTTTCCCATGGGTTCCATATTTTTTCCCATTCTTTGGCGCATCCCCTACTATGATATTACTTCCTCTGCCCTCCGACACCACTAGTCCAGGTCCTTCACCCAATCAGTTACTACTGGTGAAAGGCCGACCCCCCCCCCCCATCTTTGTGCTATGTCTCTTGGACACCCCTGCGACCAATGTCAGCCATGACCGCGCATGTCTAGGCCGTTCTTCCTCTCCTTGTATCATTAATAGAAGCCCCTTGGCCTCTAGTGGGACCTCTTTTGAGAGCACTCAGGACATTAGGGCGATCCCTTCTTCCCATTAACGGCGTATCCGAGGGCACTCCCCGAGGATATGATAAAAGGTACCCCTTTGTCCACATTCCCTCACACATAAGGGGTCTCCTGCCCTCCCTATTTTGTTTAGTAGGGTACAGCAGTAGTATGTTCTATGAAGGATTTTCAAGTGTATCAGATTGAACCATACCTGAATTGCTATTTCTCTAGGACCTTGAAGGGCCACCAACCATTCCTCATTCGTGATAGCCCCTACGTCTCAGAGGCCCCAGTGGATCTGGGGAGTTATTTTCTAGCTTTTTATAGATCACTGAGACACCTTTTTGAAGGATTGGGTCCTCCAAGTGTGAGGAATCGGGAAAGTATTGCCCCTCCTGGATGTGGACCTTGAGTGCACGTCCCAATCTAAAATAATGTAGTGTTTGGGAGACTGCTAGGTCAAATTCTTGTCTTGGGGATTCCTAGGTAATAAAGACTTCATTTCTCCATACATCCCCCAAATGTTCAATACCTATTTTTGCCCATTTTGAGAACCCAGTCAAGTTAGTGACTTCTGATAGTCTGTCACGATGCCAGAGAAGGGTCATGGCAGTCAATATGTCTCGGCATTCTACATGAGCCTCAGCCTCCAACCAGCACTTGATCACAGTGGCTGTATGGGCGGAAAGGGTTCCTCTTCTTTTGCCGTTGTACAAAATCACTTTGTAGTTATTGTTTGGCATCGCATCTCTATCGAGCCTTTAGGTGGGTCACTAATAACTGTGAGGCCCAATAATACATTTTAATATTTGGAACCACAAGGCCCCCATCATAGACCCTCCTCTCTTCTGGAGTTTCTTAAGAGCAATTCCCCATCCCTGCCACCGCAACGTGCAAAACTCCTGATCTAGTTGCTTAAAGTAGATTGGGGGAACAGGATAGGGCGAGTTTTGCAGTACATAAAGGAATCATGGTAAAGACATCATCTTGTACAGAGCACTCCCAATGCGACTTATCTTCTCTGAGTCATACTATTTGAGGGACAAGATTTCGTTTCGAGAACAAGGATTGAGCTCTAGTCACAAAGATGCCCAAGTAAAAACCTACTAACTCCATTGGGGCCACACACTGCATCGGCAACCTTTTGGGGTGCGGGGGGCACCCGACAGAGGGAAGACTACCGATTTGGCCCAGTTTATTCTAAATCCAGAGTAACTACCAAATAGATCGAAAATGTGCAAAATATGGGCTGTTGAAAAATATTGTCGGGATACATATAGTATAATATCAGCGTACAGGGAGACGCACTCTTCCCAGCCTTTGTAGAATGGGATCCCCCAGATCATTAGGTCGCCTCTGATCCACGCCGCCAGGGGTTCCAGCGCAAGGGCAAAAATAAGCGGTGATAGTGGGCTCCCTGCATGGTGCAACGCCCCAGCGGCAAGGGAGCCTAAAGTGTCCCATTCACCCTTACTCTCGCCAGAGGGGCATTATAAAGGAGCTGTACCCATGTGCTAAACTTTGGCCCAATGTCCAATCTGGCCAGGATAGCAAATAAGTATGGCCACTCGATATTGTCAAATGTCATGGAGGCACCTAATGCCATCAGTGCCGTTTGTGGCATCTGCAGCTGGGCCGTCATTTGGAGGACACATGTATATTCTCCTTAGGTTATGACGAGTACTTCTGCCTGGCATAATCCCTGATTGATCTATATGGATGAGGGAGGATAGGACCAGTGTGAACCTGGCTGCTAGTATTTTGATGAGGACCTTTGCCTCCACATTCAACAGAGAGATTGTCGGTATGAGCCGCACTCTTCAGGGGGGTTTGCCAGTTTTGTGGATTACCACTATTGTGGCTGTACGCTTATCTTCTGACCGTTGTCCCTGATCCACTACGGCCCCAAAAAGTTCCAGCACATGCCGGGTTACTATTTCTGTCATGTTCTTAAAAAGCTCAACAGGCAGTCCATTTGGACTACCGCTTTCCCTGATTGTGGGGCTCTGAGGGCCCCGGCTACTACTTCCGGTGTGATATTCGCCTCCAGATTCCCAACCACCTCCGTGGGGAGAGTCCAGAGGGAGAAATCTTTAAAAAAGAATTGTCACTGTCTCATCTTGTTCAAGAGCTAACTGTGTATATAGCGCAGTATAGTAGGAGGCGAAGGTGTCCGCTATGCCAACGCGTGTGGTTTGTAGGGCCCCAGAGCAGTCTCCAACCCCAACCAACCATGTTTTGTTCCTATTTCTATTTTCCAGCCATGCCATTAGTTTTCAGGCCTTGTCTCCTACATCATAAAGGTGGCGTTGGGTTGCTAAAGTGTAGGACCTTGCTGCATTTTCAGCAAGGGACCTCGGGTCTTGCTGGCGTAATTGCAGTCTGTCGTGTATCTGAACATCCACCCCTCACGACCATGATCTTCAGGGCTAGAATATCTTTCTCAATAGTCTTGTATTCCAGCGCTGCTTCCCTCCTCAACCCCCTCAGGCCTGGGCTTGGCCTTGTAACACAGTCTTAAATGCTTTCCAGAGTATGATAGGGGACAAAACTGATCCCTGAATTTCCTCAAAGTATTGCTCTGCAGAGATACATAGTTCCTCCCTTAGGTCTTCATCTTGTAAGTACTAGGGGTAGTTCTGCCCCAGTCTTGCCCCTTGGATAGCATCACATAGAGCTCAGAGATGAGGTGTTTGTCATCCTCTTTGTGAACCAGCCATTTTTCAAAGATTGCTAGCGTGCCAGAGGCCACCTTCCTGTATTCAGGGGTGGCCACCCAGTGTCTCAGTTGGAGATAGTGAAATGCATCAGCCTGGGGGAGCGAGTATTTGGGCCACAGTTGATTAAAGGGAATGATTTCCTCGTTGTCAAACAAAGACCCCACTTGTTTGCATCCTTTCTCCTGCCACCTACCAAACACTTCCAAGCTGCACCCAGAAGGGAAATCCGGGTTGTCCACTATGGGGGACATCAGGGAGGGGAACGATGTCAGTCCTTTCTCGAAAGCCACTCTATCCCACTTTTTTAGTGTCTATGATGTTACTGGGGAGGAATACAGGCCCCACGCTTTAAGCTTGCGCAGTAGCTATGCCTCCCCTCAGACATTCACCCCCACTACCATCTGATCCATGAAGGACCAATGCTTTTCAGAGGTAGGACTGTTCCATTCTACTAAGCCGCGGAGGTGCGTCACCTGTAGGTATTGGTGGATCAAGGAAAGCCCCAGGCCGCCTTCCTTTTTGGGCTAATTGCGATACTGGTAGACGCAGCTTCATCCCCCCCGACAAACTTATTAATAGCAAGTTGCAATGAGCGGAGTTTCTTCGTAGGTGGAACAAGTGTTTGAAAGATGTAAAGTATGCGTGGGAGTACTGTTTTCTTGACCGCAGCTATGAGCCCAAACCAGGCCATCTTCAAGCAACTCCAGCTGTTTAGTATTTTATTCGTCTGGTCAATGAGTGCTGTATAGCTTATTGCCAGGGTCTTTGGGATGGTAGGAGCAAAAAGGATGCCCAGATATGGTAAGGAAAACCCTGCCCTTTTCAGGGGAGTACCTGTTGCGCAACATTTCTTCGTGGGAGTGGGGGCACCGATCAGTTCAGGATTTGCAATTTATTTAAATTAACTTAAAATCCAGAGATTTCCCCTAAGACCCGCAGCTCATCTAATAAAGCTTGCAGCGATGTCATTCGTTTCGCCAGTGAGAGAATGACATAGTCCGCATAGAGACTGATAGAGTGAATGTCTGCACCAAACCGGATGCCCTCGATCCGATGGTCATCTCCGACACGCTGCGCCAGCGGCTCCATATAGAGCGTGAAAAGAAGGGGGGAAAGCGGGCAGCCTTGCCAGGTGCCTCAGGCTATCGGGAACGTGGTCGAGGAGGTTTCATTGACTCGGACAAAGGTTCTCGAGGGCTCTTTGTCAGATATCTCTTATAGGAGGTGCTGCAGTTGTGCATGTGGGTGTGTGGGCCTCGTGAAAAAGTGTGTGTGAGAGGATAAAATTACTTAACCGGAACCCCAATACAAATTTATTCAGGGGTCCGGAAGATAAATTAAAACATTGGGGACTGGAGCTAATCCTAGACAGCAAATATGTAGGGGGGATAGGTATGCTCCAGCTGCACTCAGTCTGTGAAAGTAGTGTGAAGGTGAAGTGGGGTCAGCCTGTTTGGCGCTTACAGCGGGTTCCTAATGGATCCTCAGTGCGCTTCGTCAGGACCATGAAAAAGGTGATATTAAAACCGTGAGAGTCAGGGAAAGACACCCTGTAATTCCACCATACCTATAATAATGTCAACATGCATCTTAGCGCTAAGAGATGCGTGTTATCCGTATTCTCGTGATCCCAACCTATTGGAGACACAAAAAAGAAAAGAGAAAAATGACATAGTACAGAACATAAAGAAACATTCAGTATGATCATACAAATGTGGATTCACGTCGTGGTGATGCATCTCTACCACAAGAAACTCTGCAGCAAGCTCAATGTAAAATGCCGCAGTGTTGGTGGTTAGGCACTTCTGTGTGTGATGGTGGTTTTCACACAGTAATGGCCAGTATGTCGGCGGAATAACACTGCCTGTGTTCCCGCCATATTACTAGCATATGCTGGTAATGTATGTGTTAACCTGCTTCTGTCAATGGTGGGTAAGCATGTATCAATAGTGGACATGCGGGCTGTCCAGCAGAGTAAAAGTGACCATTATCGGCAGCCTTGATGCGGTGGTTGTTAACCATTTGCTCAGTGTGGTCTGATCTAAATAGCCCCTCAGTGATTAAATAAAAGTTCAACAGAATGCGAGTGCTCACGGTGGAGAAATCATGTAGATTAGGAACTTTGTATGCAAGCCGCCGTTACACGAGAAGGTGGTAATAGTTGTACATGGCATGTAATGCAAAAGGCAGTAGGATAGCAAGGCAGAAAGAGAAACGCCTACCTCTCTGTAAGTAAAGGTGGGCTACGCCAGCGAGTGCTTTGGGAGATAGGAGACCAGAGCTGCAGAAGCGGGAAAAGGAAAATGACTCCGTTAGCCCTTAGTCAAAGAACATGGTGAATATACCTGGACTAGAGCAGCTGAAGTGTACTTGCTGAGTCTCCCTCTCATGACAGCCTGTTTACCTGCCCTTCCGATCAGGATTGACGGTAGCAAGTGGAGTAAGCCGCTTACTAGTTATAGCCGGGTAACTTCCAGAAACCGGTCGTGACGATGTGGGCGTGTCCCATAACGTGGATTATGTCGGGAGAGATTGTGGCTGATAGTGGCGGCCATGATAGAGGAGTGCAAATAGACCTGAGTCGAGTTATATATATAAATATATAGGGGCTATGAAGCTACGCCACATAAAAGTAGTGGGCGTCGTTGTATTCCCAAATTAGCGAGTGAGCAGAGACTAATCGAATTAACTGGGGGAATTATATAGGGCAGTGTATTAAATATGTGCCAAATCAGCATATTCGTGTGTAACATGTTGGAGAGAAGTAAATGTATATCGATAGTAATGTTAGTAGCGCTGCTTGCAAAAGCTGGGATAGATCTCAAATCTAACGTTCTGACCCTCTTTATCATAAACATGGTCATAGGGGATATCCTATGTAAAACCAAACGGCAGAGGCATGTACTATCCCTGATGTCAGCAGAAGTTGGGTTATTGATGTTTTTTTATCATGTGGTAGTAACTGGTTGATGTATGGATCACGTATGGCCATGGCGATCCTGAGTGTAATATCTTTTACAGAAAGCGGGGTAGATACTTCTGGTAGTAGGGAATGGTACAGTGAAAGAGTGAATATAACCCGGATCAGCCCACAGTCTATGTCAAGGATCCGTTGGTAGGTAACCGTGTTAGCTCTTGTTGGAACTGATATTATCACCCCAGTTCCACCCATGGTATGTCATCATTCAACCCATCCTTATTGCAGCACCACCCCCACGAGGAGCAAAGCCCGAGGATGAAGCACGACACTCGCAAGGGGGTGTGAGGGCACCAATTCTAAAAGGAGGAATTCCCCCACCTTTATTCTGATCCCACCGATCTTTTATCTTTCTGGACACACTACATCTCAACCAGACTAGGTTGCAGAGTTCGCCCTTTTCTTAGGAACAGCCACCATCCACTGTGTTGATATTTACTCTTGGGAGCATTGGTGCTGGACCATGCCTCTTTCTTTTTTTTTTTTTTTTTTTTTTTTTTTTTTTTTTGTGTTTTAAAAGTTTTATTGAACAATAAGTCAGTCAGTCAGTCAAAATTACTTTATTCGGTTTCATAACAAAAACCATAAAAGCATATAAATATATACATACAATATAAATAACATTTAACATTAAAACACTACAAATGAATTAAAAAGGCATACAAGGTAGTGGTTACAATTCATGAATTACCCAAATAATGATTATGTCCAAGAAATTTTCTTCCTTAATCTCATTGAGGTTGCTAAAAATTTGGCAATATTAAAGATCTCCCACGTTGATCCCAGCAATTGTAAATATAAAAGGGCAGGTTTAACTTGCCTAAAACCTTTCTCCTTAATAAGGGGGATGATATGTTTTTTACGAATGGGAGCCAAGTATTTACAAAAGAAGATAAAGTGCACTGTATCTTTAAGGGAAAAACCGTCACAAGAACAGATTCCCAAATCCTTCTCCCTTGACCACCCTGGGGAATCGGTGAGCAAAAGATGAAATTTGTTCAGTCTGAACCTGGTAAGTAAAAAACGATGATTCATGTTATTAACAGTGACCAGGTAGGGTTCAATACTGTTTGAGGTGATTAATAACTGATGAGCCCTGACTGAAGGTTTAAGTAACTCCTTATCTTCTCTTTCTAAGGTTATCCGATTTTTATATTCAACTTTCACCCATTTTAAATCCCCCTTAGTTAGACTGCCAGGAGCATCAAATAATTCTGGACGACCTAGTTCTCTTGATAAATTCTTAACATAGTTTATCCAGGGGATGGAGGTACCATACTCAAGAGATAAACAATCCTTTAAAATTGCGTGATTTAATTCCAAATCAGGGTTTAGCCAGGTTGTAATCCATTTTAACATGGGCGCTAGAGCAATACGGTCCACAAGGTGGTCTAACCCGCATTCCTGATGAACAATAAAGGCAGGGGTTGACTGAGGAAGAGATAAAATAGATTTTAAGAATTTGTCCTCAACTATTTGAAGAATTTTTACATCTTTAATTCCCCATAATTCTGCCCCATACGTTGCTATAGAAAGACATTTAGCAACATAAATGTTCAAAATGGCCTGCATAGGCTTCACCCCCAATTTGCGGGCAAAGTCTAATACAGCTAAGGTAGATCTAACAAAAGTATTACGCTTAGCCGCTAATTGCGGAGACCAGTTAAGACTATCATCAAAGATAACCCCCAAATAGGGAAATCTACTGACGCGGGATAAAACATGCCCTTCGCAATACAAGCTCTTAGCTTTTTTTACTTTACACCCCATAATCATAACATGAGATTTGGAAAAATTCACGCTGAGATCAAGTGCTTTCATAAAATTTGCAAATGAGTCCAGCAACCGTTGCAGACCCACAGGAGTACGTGCTAGCAAGGCGGCATCATCGGCATATAATAATGCCGGAATAGAAAATTTGCCAGCTCTAGGAATGTCCTTGCACGATTTAGTCAAAACAGCACCTAGATCATTAATATATAAAGTAAAAAGCAGGGGGGCTAGAATACAGCCCTGTCTAACACCATTTAAAATTCCAATCCTACTAGTACAGTTGCCCAGGCGGTCATATCTAACAGTGGCGGTGAGATCCCTATGTAAATCAGCCAGGAAAAATACAATGTTTTCATCAATGCCACACTTAAGAAGCAGATCCCATAGCTTTGACCGGTTTACTCGGTCAAAGGCCGAGGACAGGTCCATAAAGGCAAGATATAATTTCCCTTTTTTGGCAATAGTGTATTTGCCTATTAATAAATATAGGTTCAGACTTTGATCTATAGTACCTCGGCCTGCTCTGAACCCATATTGTAGGCAAGATAGGGTCTCATTATCCTCCAACCACGCAGATAGTCTCCCCAAAACTACACGCCCAAGGACTTTGACTGCAGAATCGATGAGGGAGATAGGGCGGTAACAACTAGGATCCCCCCTGCAACCTTTTTTAAAAATGGGTATAATCACGGATTCCGACCAAGTATCCGGGATGCCTGAAACACAAATCCTATTAAAAACATTCATTAAAACCACAGACCAAGTCTCAAGGTCAGTTTTATAAAGATCCACCGGGACCCCATCCGGGCCCGGGGCTTTGTTGCTTGTCATCTTTTCAATGGCCTCGACTACCTCGGTCTTAGAAACCGTTAAAGTATATTGATTTACAACGGAGGAGGATGGGGGCTGTGCCCCATTTCTAACCCCTTCATAGACTGACTTAAAATGGGTACACCACAAATCTTCCCCTATTCCGCAATCTAGTTGGCCGTTACAAGCGTCGCTAAAATAGGGTTTGTTCACCACAGACCAGAACTTTGCACTATTTCTAAGAGCATCCACGGAAGCTAGTTCCGCCCAGGCCTCCTCTCTAATCTCTTGCTTTCTAGTTTTCAAAGCTTTATCATAATCTTTCCTCAGCATAGCAATAATCGGCCTGTTGATAGGTTTACAACGTAAAGCAGCCTTCAGCCTTCTGTTAGCCAGAGAGCAGTTACTATCAAACCATCCCAGGTCTATATTATCATTACCCTTAACTGGGCAGCTGAGATCAGCAGAGATTTGTGAACAAATTACAGAGTAAGCCTCTAATACTTCATTATTACCGGCATCCGTGTTCAAACAAGTATTTATCTCTGCACCCACCTTCCTTTTTAAATTAGAGTGGAAATCCTCCGGAATAATTTTGTTCCATCTAATCCTACGATTCTGGTCAGAGGGGCGGATATTGAATTTATCCGTCCTACCCGTAGTTTTAGTGCGGGTAATAAGAGTTTCTGAAATGCTAAGGACCACAGGGTTATGGTCACTGAAGTGTGACCACATCACCTTGTAACCATGAATCATTTTACCAAGTGCAAAGCTAATAAAAATATAATCGATGACAGAGTGTTTACCATTCCCTTTAAAAGTGGGAATTTCCTCCGACGTCAAAGAAGGGAGTATAAGGCCGAAGTCTGCTAACAATGACTCAAGACATTCTCCCTGAGCAGAGTGCTCAAAATGAGCATCACCTTGTATAGATGATCCTAATGGGTCAATGGTCTGACAAGTGTCAGGACAGCCGTGGATGTTAAAGTCACCCGAGATTATAATAAAACAGTCATTATTGTTGGCGTCTTTGTAAGCCGCCAAAAAGCGTGTTAAAGCTAAGAGATGATCCGTTGTGGTGACTCTTTCAAATGAATTATAAAAATTTACAATTAAAAGAACGCCTCCCTCAGACAGGGAAATTTCTACAGCCAAACTGTTCCGTGAACCTGTGTCTATTTGGGTCTGTTGACCTGAAATACTGGCGGAGATTAGAGTGACCAGCCCACCCTTTGCCCTCCCCGCATTTGAGGGTACAGCTGGGACAAAAAAACTCCTATAGCCATCAACGAACAAAGTGTTCTCTGTATCCCAGGTTTCTTGTAGGATAATGATATGTCCTGAACCTATAAGTGCCCGCCAAGCTGGGTCATCAATTTTATTTTTTAGCCCGGCTATGTTCCAACTGACCAGTCTAAATAAATTGCCCAGTGAACCAAAAGTAGATACGTCAAGACTATCATCTGTTGGCTGCAGTATATTTTCATCACAGCCAGTTGCCCCGCTAACTCGGGTATTACACTCAGCCAATGTCCCTAAACAATAAGTCGATTACAAGCACGGGCCTACAACCACCAGGGCCGGCCGCTAAGTACAGAATGAAATATACATTTATCAAAGCTGCAGTCGGTTCCCGGGGTCGGCCCCGTAGTGAGTCCGGATAGTTCTAGAGGCACAGGAGACTTAGATCAAACAAACACAGAAAACTAAAAGAAAAACAAAAGGCGAGGCATAAAGACAAACGGCGCAGGGCAGGCTTCCTCCGGGGAACTCCAGGTCAGACCATTAAGCAGCACACGACAGGAAGGAGTACCGGGAGGCTGGGGACGGGGGGGGGGGGGCCAAGGGAACTGAACGTCCATATATAGTCATTCCAAAAGGTGCCCGGAACCGTCAAGGGTCAGGGGGACATGGCGATATCGGTGTCCACCAGGGGGGGCGTACAGATACCCCCGCGATAAGCATTCCATTGCCCCCAGATTCTGCCCCATGCCCCCGGCTTACCACGGGCAACATACACAGTCTTCTCCCTGAACATACACCAGTCCATATTCTCCTTCCATACTGACACGGTGGGCGGCCGCTGGGCACCCCAAAGCTGCGCTATATCTCTCTTGGCAATCATGTTCCCCAGGGCCGCCCACCGAGTCTGAGCCGCGCTATAATCATTGGGCTCCCACACATTCAGAACACAACGACGCACCTCCGGCAGCAGCACAACCCCAGTGACCTGTCCCATAACCGTATGTACCCGGCGCCAGTAGTCCGCCACCTCGCGGCACTCCCACAGGATATGGAGAAAGGTGGCACTGAGCCCACAACCCCGCTTACAGAGCCCATCGTCGGAATATCCCATCGAGACCAAGCGAGGACCCGTCACATACACCCGGTGAAGAATCTTAAGCTGTACCAACCGGAGACGGGCCGGAATGGCGACCTCTTTGGGGGACGACAGTGCAGACTGCCAGTCCTCGTCGTCCAATTCCACCCCATCCCCCGTCCACGCCTCCCGAAGGCGCACCAAGAGGTCAGCCCGATGATTAATCAGTTTCTTATAAATTAAAGAAATAGTGCTGTCCGGGACATGTCCGTCAAGTATGCGGTCCTCGAGGGGCGAGGAAACCGGGATCGTGGTCCCCTCTCCAAAGACCGAGAGCAGGGCGTGTCGAACCTGGGCATAGCGGAAGAACTCCCTATCCGTAAGCTCATATTCGGCCTGAAGAGCCGCGAAAGTCTTAACCGCGCCCTTATGCCACAGGTCTCCCACTTTGCTGATGCCAATCGTGTCCCACTGGTCAAACCCCTTCGTAGTCCAGAGGCTCCCCAGGCGATCGGAGGCAAACAAAGGAGTAGCACATGTCAGTCGCTCACCCCAGCCCGTGGCAGCAGTGGCGGCCCTCCAGGTCCGCACAGCAATCTTAGTAGGACCCGTAAGGGTCCGGCCAGCCGAGCGGGAGTACAGCGCCCTGTTATAGTCCCCGCCGGGAAGCAGGAACTTGTCCATCTCATACGCCGGGTTCAGGCCAGGCGCATACGTGGCATGGTTGATGGCCGAAAGCTGCGCGGCCCAATAATACCTGCGAATGTCGGGAAGCGCGATGCCCCCGTCATACCAGGGGAGAGTAAGCTTAGCAAGAGCAATACGCGCCCGCCCGTCCCACACCAGTCTCCTCTGCAGGCTCTCTACCTCCCGAAAGTAGGCCACTGGGATGACGTCGAAGGAATTCTGGAGTGCATAGAGGAACCTGGGAAGGGACATCATTTTGAACAGCGCGGCCCGACCCAGCGGGGACAGGGGCAGCCTGCACCACCGGGCCGTATCCTCTCGCAATCGCCGAAGCGGTCGCAGGAGATTCAGCTCATAGCGAGCCACCGGGTCCAGCGAAACGTATATCCCCAGGTACTTAAAGCCGCTCAGTGATACCTGGATCGGAAGCCGAGGCGGTAGGAGTGGAGGACCACCGGAGATCGGATAGACGCAGGATTTAGACCAATTGATCGTGAGACCCGAATTATTCCCAAAGGAAGTCAGAACGTCAAAGAGGACGTTGAGCGACTGCCGCGGTGAGGTGAGATATAGGAGAATATCGTCCGCATACAGCGAAACCCGATCTTCAAAGCCCGGGGCCCACCGGATCCCTTGAAGCGAGGGCTCCCAGCGGAGCCAAGCCGCGAGTGGCTCCAGGGCGAGAGCGAAGAGCAAAGGGGACAACGGGCATCCCTGCCTCGTGCCCCTGCCGAGGGCAAAGGGCCGAGAGACCCGCCCGTTCACCACCACCTGAGCCATGGGCCCCGTGTACAGAAGCTTCACCCAGCCAATAAACCCTTCCCCAAAGCCAAATTTAGCCAAGACAGCCCAGAGGAATGGCCACTCGATGGTGTCAAAAGCCATCGTGGCATCCAAAGAAACCAGCACGGCCGGTTCGGAGAGGAGCTCCGCCCTGGCAAGGGCGCCATGAAGACGCCGCAAGTTAAGAGCGGTGTTACGATGCGGGATGAATCCGCATTGGTCCGGATGAATCAGATCGCACACGACGCTCAACAGACGATTGGCAAGGACTTTCGCCAGGATCTTAGGCTCCGCATTTAGCAGTGAAATAGGCCGGTAAGAAGTACAGCGATCTCGCGGCTTGTCCTCCTTGGGGATAACGACTATCGTGGCCAAACGCTGATCGGCCGGGAGGGAACCCGCCGCCAGAGACTCACGGAACATGCGACTGAGGAAGGGCGCAAGCTTGTCAGGGCGCAATTTATATAGCTCAATGGGCAGACCGTTGGGACCCATAGCCTTGCCCGAGCGAAGGGAGCGGATCGCGGTCGCTATTTCATCCACCGACAAGGGGGCGTCCAGCCGCTCACGGTCCTCAACGGACAGGCAGGGCAAGGCGATATCCCTCAGTAGAAGGCGAGAGTCGTCCTCATCCCTGTCAGTCACTGGGGAGTACACAGCCCGGAGGTGGTCGGCAAAACATTCCACAATCTCGCCAGGCTCCGTCACACACACACCATCCGCAGCACGCAACTCCGGGACCACACGATTCACTCTCTCCTTCCTGTCCAGCCACGCGATCAACTTTCCCGCCTTGTCCCCGGCATCGTACAGTCGACCCTGCTGCTCCCTATACATAGTTTTGGCCGCGTCAGTGACCAGGGACCTATATTCAAACTGTTTCAGGCTGAGGGCATGGAGCCCGTCCGGAGTAACATTCGCCTCCAAGGCCGACTCCAGCCCCAAGATGTCAGTCTCCAGCCTCACCACTGCCTCACTCTTGACCCTCTTAGCCACCACTATCTGGGAAAGGGCGTGTCCGCGGATCACGGTTTTAAAGGCTTCCCACAGGGACATTGCAGAAGACACCGACTCCTCGTTATCCAGGAAGTATTGGTCCATAGCCTTAACCAGGCTGTCACGAGTCGTAGGGTCTCGCAGGTACCATGGATTAATGGGAGCGATCCGCCCTGCAGACCGCGGCCCGGTGTCAAAAACAAGCCACAGCGGAGAATGGTCGGAGATACCCCGCGCCAGGTGCCTGACCTCTCGAATCCGACCAGTCTGCGCCGCGGGCATAAGGAAGTAGTCTAACCTAGAGAGACTCCCATGCGCCCCCGAGTGAAAGGTGAATTGACATTGGGTCGGATGCATCAATCTCCAACTATCCACCAGGCCGAAGGTCTCCAGCATCCCACCCAGCCATGCCTGGGCAGCGGGGAGGGTCCTTGGTGGGTGACGATCCAGTTCACCCGAAACCACTGAATTAAAGTCCCCGCCCATGAGCAGGAGGCTGTCCGGAAGGTCAAGCAGCATTCGACCCAAGTCAGTGAAGGTGGAGTTCTGGAGGCCCGGGGGGACGTAAACTGAAACCAGGGCAAGGGGCTGCCCCTCCCACCTCCCAATCAAACACACATAGCGCCCTCTGTCATCCGAGACTATCTTAGTGATCTCCACCGGAAGTGAGGTTCGCAGCAGAATGCCCACCCCCCTGGAACCAGTTGTGAAACCAGAATGGGCCACGAGGCGGTATCCCCCCCTGTTCATTGCATGACAAACATTGCCCACCAGATGCGTCTCCTGGAGAAACACCACATCAGGAGTCAGACGACGCAAATATTGCAGTACTACACCCCGCTTGATACGGTCCCCCAACCCATTGACGTTCCATGACATAAGCCTCAACCCGTCCCCCCCCCATCCCCCCCAATAGATCAAGGGTCCCCCAGCCTGCAGCACAGTTCCCAAATGTGGACAAAAATCAGTACCTCGCCCTGTAAACAAAAAACACACAGCAAAACAAACCCTCCTCCCCCCCAACCCCACCCCAGGACCAACTCCCCCCACCCTGCACCCCTGCGGGCCAAAAAACCCCCCCAACTTGCAGTGTGCCTGTCGCCCCACTAACCCCATTCTACGAAAAGAACCCCGAGGAGGTAAGGGACCCGTCCCCGCCCGCCCCCCTCACTGGTCCTGGTAAAACACAATATGCAAATGAAATAAGACCCGATTGTACTGTGCAAAAAGGCAAAATCATGGACCAAAAGTCATTCTAAAGGGGACCCATCACCTGCGGTGCCCGCAGAGGGTCCGGGACGGCCACCTCCGTCCGGCAGAGAGTCCAGCCAGTCACTTGCAGCCACAGGAGAGTCAAAAAAGGCTGTCCGATCCCCATGTTCCACTCGGAGTTTTGCAGGGTAGAGCATCGAATACTTTAGGCCCAGCTCACGGAGACGACGCTTCACCCCTTGGAATCCCATCCGTTGTTTCTGGACCAGTTGCGTGAAGTCCGGGTAAAAATTGATGGTCGAGTTCTCATGGCGAACCGGGCCGTGGGTCCGTGAGGCCTGAAGAGTAGCGTCGCGGTCCCTGTAGTAGAACAGTTTGGCCACGATAGGCCTCGGGGGGGGCCCCCGGCCGTGGCCGACCGCCCGGAACTCGATGGGCCCGCTCCACGGCAAAGAACTTACTTAGGCCAGCCGAGGACAACTGTTTCAGGATAAGTTCCTCGACCACGAGGTCAACCGGGCGGCCGTCAGAGGACTCCGGTACACCTATGACGCGGATGTTGTTGCGTCGGGCCCGTCCCTCGAAGTCCTCAAGCCGCCGGGCCATATGGTCGTTAACCACCCTAATGTCTCCAAGCGCGGCCCGCAGATCCGACACATCCGCACCGAGGGTGGAGGTCCGTGCGTCGAGAGCCTGGACCTTCTCGTTAGTTTTGGAGAGGTCGGCCCGGATCAGGGTGACATCGATCGCGACAGTGTCAATCTTACGGGCCAGGGCCTCATATTGCGTCGCGATGGTTTCCCTGATGCCATCAATGGCGCCCATAATGTCCTGCAAGGATAGTTCCGTAGTGGCGGTCGCGCCTCCTTCCGCAGTATCCGAGGGGAGGCCAGCAGCGCCAGAGGGCCCCCTGCCCTGGGTGTAGCGGTCCATGTTATTGCTCTGGACTGCCCCCCCCGCGGAGGGAAGCCTTGGTCTTGCGGCCCTCGGGACCCCCTTTGCCCCCCATGTGAACACGGTCACCCGAGGGGACCTCCAATCAAGAGGTGTAAGGCACCAGCAAGAAGACCACAAAATGTCGGTATAGGGGGTCCGAGGCGATAGGCGCTCTAGTGGCAGATGAAAGAAAACCTCATGCAGAGGCCCAGGAAGCACCTCTCCACCCCGAGCGCACCTCCCTGCCGGTCTCCTGAAGTGCAAAACCGAAACCGAAAGTGGTGGATCGGCAGCTGGCACCGCGCTGAAGCCGCTGTTGTTCAATTGCAGCCCGGTCCCTCGGGTCACCTTCACCCCGGTCACCTCCGTCGGGTGGGTCCCAAAAGTTCCGACGACGACAACTCAGGATTCCCAGGTCCGATTTGAGTTTTGAAAAGAGATATACGCTCAGCTGGTCTTTATCTCCCAGATTCCATAAGCCAAGTCAGGATATTCTCAGGATAAATGCCGAGGAGCAGAGAGGGTCCGGGGAGCCCTGTGCTCACGCGACCATCTTGGATGCGCGCTAGGCTCCTCCTCCTATGCCTCTTTCTTGATAATCGCTCCCTGACCCTCCCTCTTGATATTGTGTTGCTTTATAGAATTGTGCTCTGAAGCCGTTGGGGCCCAATGCTTTATTCGTCTTAAGGCGTGCAATTGCAGCTATTACCGCTTCAATCTGTATTGGTTGAGATAATTAAGATGCAATTGCTTCTGGCAAGTGGGTAACTGGGCTCACTTTTAGGTGTGTGCTTGCATAGTTATTGGGAGTTTCCGAATTGGAGTATAGGGTCTTGTAGAAATTCTTAAATGTCTCTACTATGTGCTTATCAGAATGTACCTCTTCCCCAGAGGCCTGTTTGACCTAGGCTATCGTCTTATCTCGGAGCCCATGTGAAAGCATGTGCCCGCAGAGGTCGCTGCTCAAATAGAACTTATGTCGGAGCCTAAGAAGGGCATATTCCGCCCTGTCCAGGTCAATACGTTTCAATTAAAGCCTCTTCTTATCCAGCTCTCTCCAGACTCTAGGTGCCCCAGTGCATTTGTGTATGGCCTCTATCTACGCTACCTCTTATTCTAACTGCAGACGTTTCTCCCAGTGCACTCTCTTCTCAGCCATGGATACTGCAATAAACTCTCCCCTCATTACCAACTTCTGTGCTTCCCAGACTACTGCCAGAGAGGAGGCCACTATCCACCAGCCACTGCAAGCCCTCGGATGTAAAGACCCCAGCTAGCTCAGATTGCTGACACAAGCGAGCTAACGTAGGGTCCATTACCAGGTTGTAGCCACCCCCCTCCCCCCAGAACAACTGAGTCCAGGCACGCAAGCACAGCAGTCAGTGCATTAGTAATGAAGGGTTCTGATAGGGCATTCGGAGCGTATCTGTTTGCTAAGGTGAGGGAGGTGGAGTCCCACAGTACGCGGACCGCTAAGAGGCGCCCTTTTATCTCTGCTATTGTTGAAGTTATCTTGCCATTGAATTTCTGGCCCAGTAGAATAACTACTCCATTCTTTTTTGTGGGGCCTGAGGACCAGAAGTGGAGTGAAAACTGAATTGGGAGCGCATGCGTGTGGTGTCCTTTGACAGTAAATGCGTTTCTTGCAGTAGGCATATGTCCCCTCCTGAATTTTCAAGCATGGACAGGATCGCTGCACGTTTCACTGGGTGGTTGAGGGCTCGGACATTGAGGCTTACGATTTTTAGGTCCCTAGTCATAGCTCACCTATTGATTTACATACGCAGTACTGCGCCTACAGGGATCGTGATGGCAAAAGTGTGTCGGGCCTGGAGGCCTCCCTTCATGCCAGTGCTCTGAGACCCTGCGTGAGACTGGTGCGGAGGAAATAGGATAAAAGCATACAAAAAAACAATATAAAACGAAGACAAACCCCAAACTAAACAGTTAATGCGACTATTTCTCAGAAATGGAATAGGCATCAGTTTGTCAACATGGAAGATCCTGAGGGGGACGCCGGCCTGTCTGGGAATAAGAGTATCTAGCTTTATCACTTCTTGGGAAGTCTTCGTGGCAGATCTCGTGAAAAAGCAGATGTAAAATGAGTTCTCCGCTCCGGTCCCGCCCGTAAAGGATCCTCCTGCAGCGTTGATGTTTTCAGCTCAAATGGGGTCTAGCAGGCTCTGTGAAATGGAGAGTATCTAAGCACCGTCTGTTTTTCTTTCGCCATCGTCTGTGTCCGGTTTGAGATTCGAGGAGGGTTCCCCGACCTTGCACCAGCGCTATTGCCTGGGGCGAGCATTCTCAGGATGTTCACTGCCCTCTTCCTGCGTGTTCTCTTCTGGAAGACGCAAAACCTCCCGCACTTCTTTCAGGGATCTCAACTGGTGCAGTTTTCCATTGCACCAGAAATTGATACAAAAGGGATGCCCCCAAGAATATGTTATTCTTTTCTCCCTGAGGTGGGTCGTGATGGGACGGAATTCTCTGTTTGTGAAGAGTGGTCATCGATAAGTCCTGGTAGAGTCTTGGCGTATGCCCACAGAATTGCTCCGGGTGAGCCTCCCTGGCTCTGCAAATGAGGAATTATTTGATTTGGAACCATGGTCGCACGCCAGGATGTCTGCCGGGGGCGCATTCCCTCCTCTTGGCAAACCAACGCGGATTACATTGTCTATTTGTATGTCTGTGCTGTCCTCGTATCCTAGGATATGTTGAAACAGTGCGAGGACATAGGCCCGTATGTCGTCCCCTACTGCTTGAGCTGGTATTTCTCTGATGCAGACATTATTTCTTGATCTGTTTTTTTTCAAATCCTCTGCTTGTGCCTATAATTCAATGTGCTGTTCTTTCAGGCGGAGGGTCTCCTGTTGCATCAGTTCCATCTCTTCTTTCTTGCCAGATTCCCACTCCTCCAGGGTCGTTACATGCGCCCCTACTTCTTCCAGGTTCCTCCGTACCTCTTTCAGATCCACTGAAAGCTGCACCTGCATGGCTTGAAGGGAGGTGAAAAGTGAGGTCGTGAATGCCTTTGTGGCAGGGCCATCTACTTCTGGTAAGTCTTGTAGCCCAGTATCGCTCAAGGATGGCCCCAATGGCGTCCCCGGAATGGGCTCTCACTAGCATGTCCTTAACTGAGCGTTTCTTCCTGGAGTGCGCGGCAGCCATGGGTTGAGTCTTCTAGGCCTGGATGAAGTTGGGTACTAGCGCCTTCGAAGTTGTCTATTCTTTTCGCTAGGCCCATTTCCGGGCTCCCTCCTGTGCGTCGTTTATCTGCGGTGTCCTGTCGAGCGATGCTGTCTCGGGCTGCGATAAGTTAGCGACCCAGGCCCTAGAGGTGGGGGTAAGCCTCTTCTGAGCACTTTCTTCCCAAGCGTTGTCTGTCACTTGAGGTCCCACTCCAGGCACCTACTACGAGTGGTACCTTGCCTGGTCCTCTCTTTGTGTGGGCCCCTTTGATTCACCAGTGACCTAAAATCCTAGCTGCCCCCGAACCCGGTGTATACTCGCCACATGTACTTCCGCTATCTTCTGTCCTGCTCGGGGAGGGGGGGGAGGAGGTGTCGCTCTGTCTGCTTGCTTCCGCTGTTTCAGATATCTCAGTTTATCTCCTTTGTGGTCCGTATCTCGAACTGCCGACTTCCCCTCCTGTTTTCTTAGTGCACCTGGACCCTAGCAACGCTATTTGGGCAGTCGCACAGTTTATTTAATTGTTAATGCAGGAGGTGATGTTGACACCGGGCAGACTCCAGTGGCCCTATGTATTAGGCCTCCGCTTGTTGGGGGGAGTGGTGCGAGTCCACCGCTGTTCCGCAGTCTCCTATTAAGCTCGGTCTGTCCTGCGCCCTATTTCGGTCTGTCGCATGCTCTCCGCTGCAGCCGCAGACCCTCACTGGAGTTAGTTTCTCTGTCCGTGAGGAGGAAGCTGGGCCTGTGTGATGTATTGTGCCTGCTCACCTCCATAAGTCCGCTGCGGCCTACTCCAGACACTGCTAGGCTTGCCCGGCGATGCTTCTGGGATACAGTCCCCTTTAAGGGCCAAAGAGGTTGGAGCTGTGGTCCTGTGCCCCCTTGTGCTGTGCCATGTTTGTGTTACAACAAACAATTGATGGACGGAATGCTGACAATGCAGACATTCTCCCCCAGTCAAGAGATCTGGGTTAAATCCATCATTCTTTTGCCCACTACGCCACCCCAGTTTAGACATGGCCATATGCAAATCAGTCTTGACCCTGTGCCTCATGGGAACAGTCCAGCCCGAACTGCCAAGCCATGTCTTCCCTGGACCGGAATCAAGCATCCTAGGACCGGTTTCTGGCTATCAGCCGTCATCAGCCAGGATAGCTTGACTCCAGTGGCGTAGTGAGCACGGGTCCCACGTCTGGGAATACCCATCCCACTTAGGGCATGGTGAGCGAAAAAACGATGGATTTAGGCCCAGATCTCTGTACTGGGGTGAATGTATGACATTGTTCTGCATTCTGTCCATCAATTGTTATTTTTGCATTTGTCACCCCGAGTGGGAAGGGTATGCTCAGACGTGAGTCCCTTGCTCTCCATGCCACTGGAATCAAGCTATCCTGGCTGACGAGGGCTGAAAGCCCGAAACCGGTCCTAGGATGCTTGTTTCCAGTCCAGGGAGGACCTGGCTTGGCAGTTCGGGCTGGACTGTTCCCATGGGGCACAGGGTCAAGACTGATTTGCATATGGCTGGGTTCAAACTGGAATGGCATGGTGAGCAAAAAAACGATGGATTTAGGCCCAGATCTCTGTACTGGGGTGAATGTATGACATTGTTCTGCATTCTGTCCATCAATTGTTATTTTTGCATTTGTCACCCCGAGTGGGAAGGGTATGCTCAGACGTGAGTCCTTTGCTCTCCATGCCACTGGAATCAAGCTATCCTGGCTGACCAGGGCTGAAAGCCCGAAACCGGTCCTAGGATGCTTGTTTCCAGTCCAGGGAGGACCTGGCTTGGCAGTTCGGGCTGGACTGTTCCCATGGGGCACAGGGTCAAGACTGATTTGCATATGGCTGGGTTCAAACTGGAATGGCATGGTGAGCAAAAAAACGATGGATTTAGGCCCAGATCTCTGTACTGGGGTGAATGTATGACATTGTTCTGCATTCTGTCCATCAATTGTTATTTTTGCATGTGCCATGTTTGTGGCGGCCTGCCCTGCTCTCAGGGAGGACTGCCGTACACGGGAACATTTGCTGAGGGTGCGGGACCTCTGCTGCAGAACAGGTAGGGGCCGTCTACACAGGCGCAGGCACCCTGATCCTGTGTCCCTACAGTCGCCAAATGCTCCGGATCAAGTAGGGGCTTTTCGCCGTGCCGGCCGCTTCCCGTCTCTCTGTTCTGTCTGGTTTCTGCCCGCCTCCCTTACCCTCTTTCCGCTCCTCCTCTGGGGACACTGGGCTTCTACACCGGCCACCAGCGTTTCCTGTCACTCTCCGCAGGCACAGATGAGTTGGCGAGGGGGATCCACCCTTGGTTCTAGGGCGGGTTGTCAGGCTCGCCCACTCGCCCATCGCCTATCCCTTGCTGTGAATACTAGGCTGCTCCTCCGGTCCTCTGTCTCATTCGCGAGGCTCAGATCGGTGTCTCGCGCCCCTCCGGTGATGTTCTCCTGCTCAGCCTGGGGTCCCGACTGGGACTAGTGCAGTGATACTCAAAGTACTGCGCGGGGTCGCTTGCGCTCTTCTTGACCTTTACATCCGGCCTCCCCGGTGAACAGCAGCTTTACTTGCTGAGCACTAATATTCAGAACTTTTTTAAAATAAACGGGCAAGCATTTATTTGCAGGTTAAATTGAATAACTACTGTGGTGTCCTGCACCATTTAACTTTAGTTAACCTGCAAATAAATGCTTGCCTGTTTATTTTTTTAGACCTCTTACACAATCCCTGATCCACCCAGGACCCCCGACTGCCACAGTGCAGCCCTCGGTCACACCACACATTTTACTTTGTGACCCTGGGCAAATGTTTACGAATACCCATATTTTAGTGTTTAGCCCAAGCACTGGTGCCCGGCGAGAGGGGGCTATATGAGTGCTGAATGTCGGCGGTGTCGGAGAAACTCAGACACTTCTCACCCAATCGCCATCTTGACCACGCCCTCAGGGAAAATCTTTTAAAAACAGTTAAGTACCATTTTCAGTACAATGTTCTAGCAAAGAAATAGGCATAGGTGCTACAACAGCTGCTGTATCAGACTCTGGAACCAACATTAAACCAAGTTCAGCTAAATCTAGCCAACTTACAAGATTTCTTTTTTTTTAGTGCTACATAAATCTTGGTACTAACTTTCCTACCAAGACATGTTAGGGTATCCACAAAATAACCCAACATATTAATGTCTTCTTCCCCAAAAGCATTGGGATTAACATCAGGAGGTTTCAATTTCTTATTTTGTCTCCATAAATCGAAAAGCATAGTGTCATAAAATAGTAATGGGGGCCCCATCTTTTTTTTTTTTTTTTTGCGTGTAAACTTTTTTATTGCTTTTTTCAGTTTACATGGGGTTTACATAACGACATTCTCATCGTCCAAACGCATTTGGTACATTCCTTGATGATATAGACAGTTTTAGAGATAATGAATGACGTGTGATTTGTGAAAGTGTGGGCTTATCTAGTGTTGTCGTTGTGTGCTCTGTTGCATCTCAGGAGAGTACATCCTTCCTGAAATTTGTCCAGTGTGTGGAACTACTGGGGTGGTCCTTTAACTGTTAACTTAGTATCAAACTGGAGTCGGGTAGGGGGGATAAGGGTGTGCTTTGCGTGTCTATTCCGTGTGTAGGTTGTTACGCCATTGGTGATGCAGGACTGGGTATGTTGGGAAGTGAAGCGGGCCCTACGGGGGTGGCTTGGATTTCAGTCATCTGCGGGGGGCTTTGAGGGTCTGGTGGAGTCGGAGGGAGTCCTGGTGGGTGAGTTTCTATCTAGTCGTTTTGCCGAAGTTGATGATGTCCAGGACGGCTGACTGTGTGCTATGTGTTGTCTGAATTGATTCAAAAGTAGGGCCCATTCTGTGCAGATGCAGCATCAATGTATCCCCTGCCCCTCCCCGTTTCTGATCGTGTCCTCTTCCACCGTGCCCCATTTGTTACCTGCTCCTGTCCAGGCCGCCTTTGGGGGTCCTGCCAGAGCTCGCCAATGCATGGGTATACCTTGTTTTGCTAACAGTATAGCCAGCAAGGCAAATCGTATCTGGACTTTATGGTGTTTTCGACATCAAAACACCCCCAGTACGCAGGCCTCCCACATGTCCATGTTTTCTTTTCCTTTGACCTCCAGCAACGTTTCATGTATTGAGTTCCAGTAAGGTTGTATGAAGGGACAGCTCCAAAACATATGTTGAAATGCTGCGTCTGGGGCCTGACATCTAGCGCATAGGAACTGCGTTTCTGGATAAAAGCGGTGGAGGCGTGCTGGTGTTGGGTATGCTCGATGTAATATGAAGAATTGTATATTTTTAACCGCTCCTTTCGGGAAACTGTCTTAGGGTATTCAACTGCGTGTTCCCATTCTTTATCGTGCAATGGTCGTCCCAGTTCCTCTTCCCAACTGTGTCATAACAAATCTAGTGGCAAAGCTATAAGTTCCCGTATGGCTTTGTAAAGCCAGGTAACTAGTTGTCGACCGATGCCCATATGGAGAATGGTGTGGAGTACCGGGTGTGTCGTGGTTTCCCCTTCAGACAGGTCCCAGATTTGACAAGTGGAGAAAAAATGTCTGTGGAGGAGGAATTGTACTCGAGGGAGGCCCCTGTCTTCCCCTAGTTGATCAAACAGACGAAGCTGACCGTCCGCAAACAGGGACTCCATCTCAAAGTGTGAGTGGTCTGTCCATGTTTGCATCATTTGGGCTGTATAATATCATTTTCTTTTGGTTAAACCGACTAGGGGCAACAACCAGGTGTAGAGTGATGTTCCTAGGGACATGCAATGAATTTGTAGCATACAGGCTCGGGCCACGGTTATTTGCAATGGGTATGTCGCCACGGGTCGGGTTCCAGGCAGTAGCATTTGACGGAGTGCTGGTATTAGCATTGATCCGCCTCTGAAGTGGTTTCTCCCTAGATGGCGTCCCACTGTCCAGAGGGATAGCCACTGGTGTTTTGCTGCTAGCAAGTACGCCTCTAAGTATGGGGCCCCTAGTCCTCAGCGGTCAGTAGGTAATAGTAGTTTAGCTAAGGCCACTCTGCGACGAACAGCACACCAGATGAGGGAGCTTAGTGATGAGTCTAGTTCTCGGAAAAAGGAGCAAGGGGCATGACCGGAATGTTAGCAAAATGATACAGTAGCTGGGACCTATGATCATTTTTGACAGGGCCACTCTCCCAATTGGGTCCAAAGGAAGAGTCTTCCAGAAACCCACCATGGTCCTTATGTCTACCAACGCTTTGAGGTGGTTGCCCTCCTATAAATCGGTTGGAGAGCGATACAGTTTGACTCATAGGTATTGAGGGGCTTTGTTGCTCCAGGGGAGATCACACTTTCCCATGTGAATCTTCTGAGGGGAGATCTGGGTTTAGCGGATAGACCACGGATTTCGCCCAATCGACCCTCAATTCTGTTACGTCTGTGAATGTGGTCCAAATAGGGGCTAGGTCCATCGTAATGTCTCGCATGTATAGCAGTAAGTCTTACAATGACCCACTATGGGTAGTGCCTGCTATTGGGATACCCCAGGTCTCTCCCTGGTGGCGGAGACAGATCGCTAATGGCTCCACCGCCAAGGCAAACAGCAGGGTGGAGAGAGGACATCCCTGCCGCGTGCCCCTCTCCACACAGAAGGGGGCGGAAATGTATCGCCCTATGCACACTCGGGAAGTGAGTTTAGTATACAGTAACTGTGTGTATGCCAGTAAGCTTGGGCCTATCCCCATCCGGTGGAGCATTGCAAAAATATACGGCCATGTTAGTGTCAATGGCCTTTCCAGGTCCAGTATCAGGCGGGTGGCCCTTGGATGCTTGGCCCGTGCCTGGTCCTGGACATATAGCAATCGGCTTATGTTCTGTGATATGTTTCTGCCCGTGACAAACCCACACTGATCTGAATTCATTAATGTCTTGAGAATTTGGGCATACCGGTCTGATAGTATTTTCCAGAGAATTTTGCAGTCTACTGTTAACAGTGTTATGGGTCTATAGGAGGTCAGCAGTGTTGGGTCGCGTTCCGGCTTTAGGAATGATGCCAGGAGTGACTCCTGGAGTGAGCCTGGGAGTTCACCACCCTTCGGTGTCTCTCCGTACATGTCCTCTAGGGGGGATGCTAGTAATGAGAAGAAGGTGCTATAATATTCTAGTGGAAGACTGTCCATTCCTGGAGCCTTATTATGCCCAAGTCTTGGATTGCATGTTTTACATCTGTGGACGTGATCGCCTTGACAAGGGAAGATCTGTCCATTGTCAAGATTTGTGGTATGGTTAAGGGGTCCAGGAATCGCTTTGCTAATTCCTGACAGTTCTGTGCTTTGTTCGTGTATATCCCAGCACAGTAGTCACAGTAGAGCTGCAGGATTTCCACTTGTGAGTGAACTAGGACCCCTGCGGGCCTATGATTTCTGTGATTGGTTGTATGTCTGCGTCCTGCCTAACCAACCAGGCCAGGAGTGCCCCGGATCGGACCCCTTCCCTGTCTGTCTTCGCCATGTATGCTTTGAAATTATATCTGCTAGGGCTGCTGCGAATGCCGTTTTGGTCTCCACAATCTGGATTGGGGAAACTGTGTCTGCATCTGCAGGCTTGTTCATGGTTGCTAGGTTAGCCTCTGTCTTTGATAGGTTGTGTTCCAGTGTACTTCGAGCTCCTGCCATCTGTCTGATGCATGCTCCTCTAGCGACCACCTTAAATGCATCCCATTCCAGTAGCCTGGATGATGCTGTACAGGTGTTCGCCGTGAATTAGTCCCGTATACTGTTCTCTTGGTCATGTCTGAACACTTGGTCTTCCAAACAACCTCGCTGTAGTTTCCAAGTGGGTACTGGGGGATGCGGGGTCGCCATCTAAGGGTTAGGAGGTGTGCGTCATGATCGGAGAGGACCCGACCTAGGTAGTCTGTCTGCTGGGTCATGGGGATTATTGTTGGGGAGCATAGGAAACAATCAAGCAGCACCCGTAGATTGTGAGGGATTGTATGAAAGGAGTTGAGCTTGGTCATTGGGTTTTGGTTTCTCCACGCATCTACAAGTGACCAGTGGGACACCCATGACCAATATTGTTCCACCTGCTTGTGGGCTCGGGAGTGTGGGGTGGGAAGATGAGATCTGTCCAGGGAGAGGTCCAGTACACTGTTGTAGTCTCCCCCCAGATGACAAGGTGTGGTCGTGTATTGGGCTAGGATTTCCGATAAGTGGTCCCAGAATTTACCCTGCTCTGTGTTTGGGCATATATGCTGCTGATCAATAGCGGATTTCTGTCTAAAAGGCCCCCTAGGAGTACCTATCTCCTCTCGTTGTCCACAGTCTTCTGGATTTCCTGGAATGGGACCCCTGACCTGAGCCAAATCATTGCTCCCGTTGCGTAAGCTGAAAATGTAGTAGTGCAGAGGATGCCTCGCCAACGTCTGCGCAGGCGCTCTAGTTCGCATACTGTTAGGCACGTTTCCTGCAACATGGCTATATGCGCTTGTTGGCGCTTGATGTTGGAGTATACAGCGTAACGCTTTCTCACTGTGTGCATACCCTTAACGTTTAGTGTGATGAAACTAGTGTCTGTGGCTATGATGGGGTATTTGTGGGGACTGGAGCGGGGTGTCCCTGGGACTGATTTGCGTGTATCTTAGTAATGCCCTGGGATTGGCAAGTGTTACATTGTTGCGCTGCCTGCCTGTTGTGCGTGTCTGGTAGTGGATTTGAAGAGTAACTAGGGGAATGGGTAGAAACTGTATGGGGACTTTGTCCCAACTCTATGGACCTACCACAACTGGTTGTACATCCAAATTAAACATGGTGCTAGTGCACTAGTGTATTATGAGGGTTTGCGGGCTGTTGCGTCCATGGCTAGTGTCAAGTGTGGCCCATTGTGAAAAATGGATATCCGGTGGGGCGCGAGATTTCCTAATGCTGTGCTATTGGGTTTCTGGACATTGTGGTGGTTTAGTGTTTGTGTCTAGCAGTGACATTGGGAAGAGGTCATTGGCCCTATATGCGGAGAGAGAAAGAAAATATTCAAGTGGCTGCAGGTATCTTTCAGAAAATCGTCTTAGCCATCTGAGGGGTCACCAACGGTGGGGTTACTGAGTCCTCTCGGAAGGTACTGGTATCACTAATGTCCCCCTCTGACGTGAAGATGTGTGGGCCTCTTTCTCAATCCGAGCTCCCTGCGGCTGGGCCTAAATCTGCCGCAGTCTATGACGCTTTCCGGCACTCTGCGATTATTTGCTCATGGTCGGGGGAGGCGGGGTCCGGGCTCAGAGCCCTGGGGCTGTGTTTCCGGTTGCTTTTGGGATTCCTTTCTTTGCCGACGTCTGCTTTGTGGCTCTCACTTATTTAGTGGGGTCTCCGAGTGTCCTTTTACCTATAGGCGTTGCTCCACCCAGTCATGCGCTTCCTTCGGGTCTGTGAAGAATGTGGTGCATTCTTCACGAAGGATCTTAAGGTGTGCTGGAAAGAGTAAGGAGTATTGAATCGTTTTTTGCTGGAATATGTGTCTTATCTCTAGGAAAGTGGTGCATAAACATTGTACTGCCTGGGAGTAATCCGGAAAGAGCATTACGCTTTTGTCTTCCACACAGATGGGTCCGTTCTGTCTAGCTGCCCGCAGCACTGTGCCCCTGTCTCGAAAATGGAGGAGTTTTAACAGTAGGGTCTGGGGGGAGATCTTGGAGGTGGTCGTAGCGACGGGACCCGGTGTACTCTCTCCACTGAGAAGAAGGTGGTTAATTCAGAAGACTGGGGTGAATGATTTAAGCCAAGTTTCTACATATCCAATGGGATCCGACCCCTCTGTCCCTTCCAGTAGGTTCAGCACTCGGATATTGCTTCTCCGAGAGTGTCCTTCCAAATCATCCACCCATTCCTCCATGAGCTGGACCCAGGATTGGAGTTTTTTTTGTTGGGTTTCGGTTTCTTGCTGTGACTTGGCCAGAGGTGAGAGTGTTGAAAGGGCCTTCTCCCCATTTGCCACCTTGTCGGCTAGTTTACTATGGTCGTCCCCGAGTAGATTAAGGTTGGTGGGCATGGCCCCAAATCTCTCCTCCATAATGACCCTGGAGTGTTCTACTTTATCTAGCTTGTCTGACATTTACGCTGCTGTTGACAATCTCCGTTAGTGTGGGGGGTCTTTTGCTATTTGAGAAGGATGTCTTGTGGGGACCGGCATCTGTGATCCTGTGTTAGATCACCGTCTCCCCATGTTTAGTCTGAAGGATTTGGGGGACTTATCAATCTTGTTTTCTCTGGTGAACGGTGAGTGTTCCATCTCCTAAAGTATATTATGTCCAATCCACTACTCTATATGCAAATCCCCAGCACTCGTCCAAACAGTAACTTTACAAGTGATAGATCAAGGTACAACAAGAAGTACAAAATGTAAGCAATGCAGGTGATGTTTCCTGTTCTTTATTCCTGTATGTCTCCAGGCTGAAAGATCTCTTAAAACAATGGCAGCCGACACGTGGCAGCCGAGGCTTGGAGGCATAGACTGATGTGGTTCCGTGGACACTCCGACTTTCGAACACGCGATACGTCAAATGAGATACTGCACGGCATCCTGACCTTTTGGACACCGTTTGGCAATTTTTAGATGGTTTTTCCCCCGTGGGACAGAAATAGAACCACGAGTTATAAGCATTTCACTCTAGAGACAGAGCCTTGAAAAAGTCGTGGGATACTACCCATGTTGCGACGAAACACATGTCGGCTGCCATTGTTTTAAGAGATCTTTCAGCCTGGAGACATACAGGAATAAAGAACAGGAAACATCTCCTGCATTGCTGATATTTTGTACTTATTGTTGTACCTTGATCTATCACTTGTAAAGTTACTGTTTGGACGAGTGCTGGGGATTTGCATATACATTTTGAAAGTTTTTGTTGACCTTGGTCACAAAGATTGAATTTTGAGGAAGTCAGTGGTTCTCCCCACCCTGCGAGCACTGTCACCCAGATATAGATATCTTTATTACTTATTAGTGATTTTCTTCTTAGTGGCGCCCATATACCTACAAATATACCACTGTAGCTAGCTCTAATCCACTACTCTAGTTTGGGTCCCTGTGGGAGCTTCTCTGACATTTTATCCACCGTTCACACTGAGTAAGGGTTCTCTATTGAGGCTGGGCCCTCAGGACTTTGGTTCCGCCCCGGTGAGCTTTCGATCAAGTGTGTGGATTACTATGCTGTAGCGTCACAGTCTGTAGTTGGTAAGCCTTGTGTGGCCTTGTTGTGTTCGCCTGCCCAGCCAGGTAATTCTCTTTTTCCTAGGCTACGTCTCCCGGTTAGGTCTGGTGTATATGGTGACCTTCCTCGAGGAGGGGGAAACACAGAGAAAGGCTTTCACCAGCCCCACTATGGTTGAGTTAGTTGTATTTCCAGTTATGGCCTTGCGTCTAGCAATTTATGTGTACTCCTTCATTCCCTGACTGTGGAGGGGGGATCCTTTTTATGCGTGTGGCGGTCTGTCGAAACACTCCTGCCCCTTTCCGCCTCAGAGGCAGGTAGGTATCTCTGACCCTACTGGACTCTGGACACGGCGTCAGGTTGCTTCAGATTTGTATTGGGGAGGGGGGGGGCCAGTCAGCTTGTCCTGGGGCCCAACTCCTGTCTTCCCCTCTGTCCTGCTCTATTAGGGCTGGCTCTTGGGTCTATGTCCTCTCCCTGCATCTCGAGGCCCGGTGCTGAGTTTCTAGAGTGGACTTGTGGGGGTGAAACCAGCTAACCTCTGATCTTCTGCTGTCGTGGTCCGTGGCTAGGCTCCAGTCCAGTCGCTTTTTGTTGTCTCCGTTCTTCACCTGTCCCTCCGGGGCTCAACTCCACGTGGTATGGGGCGCCTCTTTGCTACACCACTGATTTTTCTCAGCCCTTGGCCCCTAGTATCGGGCCGGACTCAAGGTGGGTGCGTTGTTGTCGCCTGAGTTGATTAGGCAGTGCTGTCACCCCCCCGGGGTTGGCTCCTGTAGTATTGCACCCCTGCGGTGATCTTCCGCTCATCGGGCTGTGGTGTGCCAGTCTACTTTTCTCGACTTGTCTTCTATTCGCTGGGGCAGTCTGCGTTGTTGGGGTGCCGCCATGTTGTAAGTGGTCCCGGCTTCGGCAAACGTAGCTTGCCTCGCCACCCTCCCTTCTCGCTTCAGCACTGACTGTTTTAATAGCTGACTCCTTTTTAGTGGTATCCTCCACTTGTCGAGTCGTGGCGTGTTAGCCTGATTTTCTCGGCTTGGTTCTCCTCTACATCGCCGTGGCGCCACCATATTAGATGCAGCCCTGGTCTTGGCAAGTGGAAATTGGCATCGCCGCTCCTCCTTCTCACCCCATCGCCTTCTACAGCGTCTCAGGGACCCACCGGTTAGAATGTGTAACGATGATCGGACTATTACTCGGAGCCCTAAGCAGACACGTCCGCCATCTTACTTGACTTAGCCACGTCCCCCTAGGGGCCCCATAGTTGTACATCATTTTGAGTAAAATATCGCCTATTGAGATATTGCACAATGGTCCCTTGACTTTAGCGGCTTGCTCAGCTTGCATTTCTGTTGTAAGAACAGTTTTGGACTTATCATTGGATGGATCTTGCAGAGAACCGTTAATATAAAGATCCGCACTGTTAACTCTGTTGTTTTTTTTTCCACCATTGCAAACCCCTTGAAAATGTACTATTTTTTTTGCATTTATTACAACGTTTTCCAACAACTTTCATTCTTGCCCAAAAGTGATCTTGAACCACAACGAAAACAAGATAGTTGACACTTCTTATGCAAAGACCATTATTATTTAATTTTTTATCCTTTACTGAGTCAAAACCTTAGGTGTCGGATTCCGCTATTCCTTGAGCTCCTAACACTGTTTGGTCCTGAGACATGAGTTTGCTAGAAACTAAGGAGTGTTCAGTTCCTTTCGCGACGTCGACAACTTCCACTAAAGTGGTGTCTCTGCAGCTCAAAAGTCGTTCTTGGATCTTCTTCGAAAAACGACCGTACACCAATTGGTCTCTTATGTACGTATCCAGTGTGTCCCTAAAATTACTTGTCGAAGCTAACAGTTTTTAAGCACACACAAATTCCTCAATACTTTCATTGGCCGTTTGGTTTCTCCTGAAGAAATTGAACCTTTCCAAAAGAACATTGGGTTCTTCAGATTTTATTTTTGATAACCTCACCACCGCTTTTGTATATTCATCCCATTGACCAAATTGATCTAGATGCTCTTCCAATTCAATGGGTTATCGAATATCTTTTTGCCTTCCTGCCCTAGATGGCTGAAAAGTAAAGCCCTTTTTCTACCGGGTTAAAATTTGGTTGCGTCCACAGCCACTTAACCCCTTCGGTGCATCGGACGGCCAGGAGCAGTCTGCCGCACCAGTGCTCATGTGCGTCGGACGGCTCCGGCCGACCATGCACATGTCACTGGAAATCCCTCTGGTGCGGGCACTAGCCACCAGTGATTTTATTTATTTATTTATTTTTTCTTCTTTTTTTTTCTCCAGTACATTTTGGGGTAGGGATGTCCGAGATGGGCATGCTCATGCCCCCACCCCTCCTAATTCCACAGTCGTTGGGCAATAGCCCCCAATCCCCCCACCCTCCCCCAGGTCGCAAAAAGTGCACTAGCCACCAGGGATTTTTGTTTAGTACTTTTTGGAGTGGGGGCTGCCCAAGTTTGGCATGCCAATGCCGCCCCCCCGGGAGGCAGATGGGGGCGATAGCCTCTTATCTGCCCCCAACGGGGGGAACAGAAAGCCCACTAGGCCCCAGGGATATGTTTATGGTCATGCCACTGAGAAGCCCCATAGGCAAGGGTTGCTCCCTTTTTTTTTTAGGCACACATTTTGGCTGTTTCAGTGATATTTTTATTCTTATCTGCACCCAAGCAGGGGCAGAAACCCACTAGAAACCAGGGAGAGTTTTAGTGTTTGTAAACTGGAGTTTGGCTGACTGTCTGCTTGTACTGAACTTTGGCTGGCCTTTTGCTGGCGGTGTGTGTGTGTGTGGACCTGCACTTGGCTAATGGTGTGGGTGGATTCGTGTTTGATGACCGTGTGTGTATATTGGCGCTTGCCTGGTGGTGTGCGTGGAGTGGCGGTGTACGTGGACTGGTGCTTGGCTGGCTGAGTGCATGGATGGTGCTTGGCTGCAGGGCCGGACTGGTGGTAGCGGGCACCAGGCATTTCCCCGGAGGGGTCGGTGCTGGTTTTTCTGGCCTTGGGGGTTGGTTTTGTCACTAGGGGCCGGTTTTGCAGCAGAGCTGCAATATTGTGCTCCCGTAACAAAAGCGGGAGCGGTGCTTTTTACTAGCATGCCCCCCTCCCAGGGCTGGTTGAGCAGCAATCTGCCAGGGCTGGTTGCTGTTCCCAGTCCTGCCCTGCTTGGCTGGCGTTGTGCGGGGATACCACTTGGCTGGAGGAATGTGTGGGTGGAGCTTGGATATTGCTTGGCTTACTGTGTGCATTGATAGCCTTTGGCTGGCGGTTTGTGTGGATGGCACTTGGCGGGCGGTGTGCATGGATGGTGCTTGGCTGGTGGTGTCTGTGTACTGGCTCTTGGCTGGCGGTGTGGCTTGCATGGATCCCCCAGTGTTTTCTTACCCAGAAAGCACCACAAACCTATAATTTACTTGCAAAGTCACATTTTCCTCACATTTCTTTGTGGATAAGTTGTAGGATCACCGTGCAGGCACACATTTCCTATGAGCGAAGGGGCAGGTAATGAGCTTCCTGAGAGGTGTTTTACTATATGCATCCTCATTCCCGCTATGATTGCCGGCGAAGTCAACCATTCTAAATAGAGAGGTTGGGTAATGGAGCTCAGTTCAGACGTTGCAACTAGCGCCTAGACGCATTCAAACCTGATTTATAGGTACAGTAGGATTATAGGGTGTCTCCTCCCTGATTCCTAGCTTTACTTTCACTTAATTTCACCTTACTGTCCTGACGAAGCGCTTCCGGATCCATCAGGGACCAACATGAAGCGCAAAATATGTTGACCTAACCTCACTTTTTCTCACTTATTTTCACGGGTTTGAGAGCAGCAGTAAGACACTTATTTCTCCGCCACATTTGTTTAAAGGAGGTGCTCCGTATTCCTAGTCTTTTAACCTGATCTTCCGGACCCCTAAATAAAACTTGTTTCTGGGTACCGTGAAGGTAATTTTAACTCACCCACTCACTTCTCCAGGCCCACATGCACAACTGCGGCGTTTCCCTAAAAGATCTCATATAAAGAGCCCTCTCGCTGGGCCTGTGGAGGACAGCAGCGCCACCCCCACGAGGAGCAACGCCCGATGATGAAGCATGACACTCGCAACGGTGTGTGAGGGCACTAAGTTAAAAAGGAGGAATTCCCCCACTTTCATTCAAAGCCATCTTTGAGAGAACACCCTCACACTTTTTCTCAGCTACAATAGGTTGCCTCATCTTCTCTTCTCTTCTTTAGGAGCAGCTACACCTCAGTGAGTATAACACATTTCCTACTACCCAGCATTCCCCTTGTATCGGATTCCAGAGCCTGGGGGGGGGTCAAAGAGAAGACATTTCTGTCTAGCGGTCTCCTCTTTCCTCCGCAGTTACCGACACCCGAGGTCGATAAATCCCGAGGAGATGAAAGCACCTGGCCCTTTAAGGACTCTGCTGCAGAGACAGGACACGCCCCCTGGAGGGCGGACGGACCAATTCCAGAGGGCCATATAACCTATGAGGATGTGAGAGGCGTAGTCGACGACCGGATGAGAGAGAGAGAGGCCCCAGCGAAACCCCAGACGAAACCGAAGGATGAGAACCGGTGTTTACAAGGAGAGAAGCTCCAGACGAGTGCCGGCTGAAGGAGTCCCGATACCACAAGGAGGACGCATCGCCCCGCCACGGCCCTGGAGGGTCGTGGCTTCAACAGGTGCATACGCGCATTCGGGGATCCGGGTGTCGGAAGGGTTTGTCGACCCCAGAGCAAAAGGGAGGAGAGCGTGCGCCGGCAGGTCTATAGACAACAGGGACCGACTGCGTGTAGACTCCGACCTGGTTTCCCTGGTGACGGCTTCCCCCCCTTCCATCCCGCACTCTGTAGAGTAGGAGGTGCTGTATCCCTCACTCCCTTCCCCACAATTTGGCCTTATAGCTTGCACTAATAAGTGCTCCTTTCTTTTTCTTGAGCTATCCCGGAATCCTGAGCCCCAAGGACGTGGTGGTGTGTTGTGGCGAAAGAAGGAGACGAGCCCTGAAGATTCCACCAAGGGACATCAAATACTCCTTGAACTGTCTATAATAACCCCGAAATAAAGAGAAAACCGTTAAAACACATCGTATTCTCTGAGGCTTCCCTTTTCCTCACCTTGACACCTTGGTATCCCAAGAAAAATTATACCTCACTTGTGTGGATGCCAAAGTAGCGTCAGCCTAAAAACCGTATAAGCAAACTGCCCTTTTGGATCCGCTTTGGGACCCCCTCAATCTCTACACGTTTTTGGCCCTTCCATGTCATAGGCACTTGTCCCATCCACACAAGTAAGGTATAATTTTTATCGAGAGACCGAGGGGAATGCTGAATGGTAGGAAATTTGTTCCGTGCGGTGACCCCACAACTTTCCCACACAGATATTGGAGGAACCCGTGATTTTCGCAAAATTTGAGGTTTGCTGCGGATTCTTGGAAGGAAAATGTTGGGGGATCAACACAAGCCACACCTCCCTGGACTCTCATGGGTGTCTAGTTTTTAGAAATGTCTGGGTTTTTTAGGTTCCATGGTCTCCTAGTCACCCCACCCCTGTATGCTGGAAACCACTCAAACCGAAGGCCTCAAGAGCGAGGATCAACCCCCCCCCCCCTCCCTGTGATCCAATGTGGGACCATAGACATCAAATCCCCTCTGAATCTGTCCCCAACTGCCGTAGACCAACGCACAGTAATGAAATCCTCTACTATCGCCTCCATGTCCGACAAACTAGACTGATTACTGGCTGCAATTGAACACTTGAGGGTCACCATGGAACATCACTTTAGACTCCGAGCCACAGACCTCAACCTATAAGGGATGATCATCGTAAACTAGCTGACAAAGTTGCTGATGGGTATAAAGCTTGTCTTCATCGTTTTGGAGTACTACAACTTTTCTCTCTTTATTTACTTAGCTCTGTTATATGCCCACTGGCTGTAATTACTCAAAGGTGCCTATACAAGATTCAGCGCTTTGATTTTGGTGCTTAATTAGTGTTGATTTTGGGCATATTGTTTTCTGTCTTCTATTGTTGTCCTTTTTATAGGTCATCTGCATATATATTTATTTTTATTTCCTGTCGTACATAAGAAGAAGGTACATTATATACTAATGGCTGGTTCGCAGTTGTGCACTCAACCTGCTATTTTCTTACAGGTTCCTTGTAAGCCAAAATTGATGTGGAAAAAGTGGTTTAAAGTTTTTTGACAACTGTTATTAGAGAGTGATGGTAACTGTTTTTCCCCAGAGAGAAAGAAAGCAATTTTATGTCGTTTTTTTGGATACGGCGGCCATTGACCTTTTTGAGAATTTAACTTCAATAACTGCACCAAGGGGTCAAGGTGACAGAATGTTTTCAAGGAAGCAGTTGCGAGATTAGAGAAACAGTTTGTGGATGAACCTAATGTTATGATTGAACGACACAGCTTTCATGAAAGAAAACAATATGTTGATGAGTCTATTGAGGAGTATGTTGCGGCCGTTCGAGTTCTGGTGGCCAATTGCGAATTTGGAGCCGGGGTTGATTTCTGTATAAGAGACCAATTTGTTTTCAATTGTGAGCCTAAAAAGGTGCAAAAAAGGTTATTAGCTTGTCGTAACCCTATTTTGGCAGAGTTTTTGGACCTAGCCAAAGGCATTGAGAGGTCTGTTCAGTCTGCCAGAGCTATCTCAACTGATGAGGCCAAGACCTCTTCTCCTGTATGTGCAGTTCAGTCGGTTAAGAAGCCGGGTAAAATAGGATCTGGGAAGGGTAGTAAACCTGGCTGTTACAGATGTGGTTCAAAGATACATCTTGCTAATTGTGCGGATTGTCCTGCTTTGAAAAGGAAATCTATAAAATAAGTAATAATATGGTCATTTTCAAAGTGTGTGCAGAGCTTGAAGAGCATCTTCTAATACGACCGTGAATACCATTTCCAGTGTTAAGGATGATTTGGAGAATATACTCCTTACGTTGTAAAACCCTTTGTTAGAGTGCACAATCAATAATGTTGGTGTACCATTCAAGGTACCGTTGGATGTGGTTCATATTGGAAAGGTGAGTCTAGAAGTTATGGCTGACTATGGGTCACCCATTACCATCTTGTCTGATGTTTTCTTAAAAGGAAAGTGGTCTGATGTCAATTTAAAGCACTCTGATCTCAATCCCAAAGCTTTTGGTAATTTCGATATTGACATGTTAGGGTATTTTGAGGAAAAATTTGAATTCAAAGGACGCAATGTAGTTGCAAAAATCTATGTGGCTATTAATGGTAAGAACATTGTGGAGTGGTATGATCTTGGTTAGTTGAGAATTATGTTGTGTCCGGATACGGATTGTCCCCTTAGGTTCAGGGACATTTCAGTCAATTCTGTAAATATGGAGAAGTCAAGAGTGGAGAGTATTCTAGCCATACTCAGTTCTGTTTTCCAGAACAAAGTATTAAAGTTAAGAAAGGTGCTACCCCCATTCAGCACAAAGTACATATGGTTCTGTTAGGTGTGCATCAAAATTTAAAGGCTCATTTAGATGCTTAGTGGGCATCAAACCTACGGACAGTTCTGAGTGGCAGGCATGTGGAATTCCTATAGCCCGGTGCTCAGGATATATTGTTTGGGGTCAAGGGCAACAAGTTTTAATGTGTATTTTGCCCTGAGCAAACATACATGTGTAGACTTGCTCATGCAAAAATCTGAGTGTTTGAAAGTTCACTTTTGCTCCACTTTTTGCCCAACCCTGAAGAAGTTTCACATCTGCCATTGTCTGGAGTAAAGTTCCAACCTTTCTCAGTATGGGAAAAGATTAGAAAAGAGTTGGTGAAAACCCTTAAAACAAGCAAGTTAGTAGGTTTGCACAGACTCAAAAGGGCATTACAACCTTGAAACTATTGCTTACATCTACCTTCAGCTCCGGTATTCAGCTCTGCCGAAACGTGGGAACATAAGGTAATGGCTAGTATTCAAACCCTACTATGGTATGAGTCCTGGCATAATCAGAGAGGCTATATCAGAGCTCTTGTATAACAAGATTGCTGCCATAATCTGTCGCCGCATTACATAGAGCAAAAGGGACAAGCAGATTTTGTTACAGGGCAAGTAGATTTATGAAGCAACCTGTCCCATGGACAAGTAGGTATTTTATTAAATTCCACACCTCCGGAGTGGGTTTCGGCAATTCTTATCACACTTAAGAAGAATGAAGAATTGAGATTGTGTGTGGACCTTAGGTCATTGAACAAGAATATTGTGGTCGATACTTATCCCTTGTCCAGAATACAGAAGTTATTGGCTTCTGTCAATGGAGCGAAATACTTTTCGGTAATCGATCTCAAATCTGCATATTACCAGGTTGTCCTTGATGATACCTTTAAAGACCTCACAGTTTTTGTTATTCGGATGGGGGTTTATAGATTTTTGAGAATGCCGTTTGCGCTGGCCTCCGCGGCCAGCGTCTTTCAGAAATTAATTGAGGCTTTGTTTCAAGGTTTGAATGGAGTTCAGGCTTTTCAAGATGACATTTTGATTTTTGCGGAAATGTGCCATGAACATGGCAACATTTTCGATGCTGTGTTAAGTGTGTTGGAGACCAAAGTTATGACAGTGAGCAGAGCTAAATGACAATTTTTAGTCCAAGCGATTTACTATTTGGGGCATAGGATTACTAGTTGTGGCATTTTCCCCAAGGAGGATCTGGTTAGCGCTTTAGACAAGGCTAGCAAACCCTATGATAAGGACTCTCTGCGCTCATTTTAGGGTTAGGAGAGTACTATGCAAGGTTTGTGAGAGGTTATGTACTGATAGTAGAACCTTTGAGGCAGCTTCTCAATAAAGGGGTAGCATTTGTTTGGACTCAGGAACATGATGAGGCTTTTTGTCAAGTTAAGAAACTCATTGCGCAAACTCCGGGACTTCATACTTTTGATCCTAATGGCAAGTCATTTGTTACTGTGGATGGCCACGCCATTGGTTTGGGTCGGTATTTACTCAGCTTGTGGAGAAAAAGGAAAGACTAATCTCTTTTATTTCTAGAGGTATCAGAGGGGCTGAGAAACACTACAGTGCCATTGAAAAGGAGGCTTTGGCGTGTTTGTGTGGGCCGTGAAAAAGTTAAATCTTTTTATGGAGGTGACCTCTGGTTCTTGTCATGGACCACAAACCTCTGGTGTATATGATGGATGGGGTAAGATCAGGTAATGCATCTTCTAGGTTGACCAGACTTCTTGCACGATTACAGAAATTTAATTTTGAAATAAGGCACATTCCTTGAGGAAAAAATGTAACGGCAGACTGTTTTTCGAGGCTTCCTCCTGAAGAGGTGTTGAAGGGGGAGATTGTTGATCAGCATGAGTGTGTGGTTGCGTTGGTGGATGCTTAGCTCTTGTAATATGGTAATTTCAGAGAATGATTGGAGTTAGTTTATCGACAAGGATGATGTTTTAATCAAAGTCAAACAGTTTGTTTGTGAACGGTTGGCCTTCCAGTAGAAATTTTGATCCTTGCTTTCTGAGTTTTGCACAAGTCTCTAGGAAACTCAGTATTGAGAATAACATGTTGTTGAGACATGATTTATTTGTGCCTCCTGCAGGTATTAGGAACGAGCTTATTGAGTTAGCTCATTCTGGACATCCTGGTGTTTCAGGTACAAAAATATTGCTGAAGCAGCATTATTGGTGGCCTTGAATGGATGCAGGTATTGAACGTTGTGTGGATAATTGCAAAGTTTGTGTTCGTTCAGACAAACATTGGAAGGTCTCTACTGAGCCTTTAAGTATTCAAGAGGTACCTTTGGAACTTTGGGAAAAGTTCTCCATTGATTTTTCCGGATCTTATGATTGTTTTGGTCGGGTTGCTATTGACAATTTTTCCAAGTGGATGTATTCTACTTTTGTTGATCATCCCAACACTGATGAGGTAATTTCTTTTTTAGAGAAGATTTTCCTGGTAGAAGGATCCCCTAGTGTGCTTATGTCTGATATTGGGGTGCAGGTTGTTTCTTCTAAGATGCTGAGTTTTCTCAAAAGATTTGGAGTCCGTTTGGAAAACGCGCCTTTATATTGGAAGAAGGTTAATGGTAAAGTGGAACAGGCCAATAAGTTCATCAAGGAGGGGATTCTTTGTTAGAACCCGCCTCCACAGTTCAAAGATATACCGTATTAGAAACAAGCAGAGCACAGACCCGCAACGTAAACACTAATTTCTTATTTTTTTAAAACAATTTTTATTGATTATCAGCAAATTAAAACGGTCAGCACAGAGAGGAACAAAAGACAATGGGGGTTAGGTTGCATACCCCAGTTGTATTAGCAAGTATTCAAGACAATCCATGCTATTAAGGCACGTCAGCGGCTCTTCAGGCTTCTCGTCCCTCCCGCCATGGCATGGTCCATGTGTTAATGCTTCTCCACAGACTATACCCAACCATTGCAAATCCCAACCCCAACTATCCCCCCCCCCCCCCCAACCCCCTCCCTCACCACCCTCCCAGGCGTGTCACTTAAGGGCCATCCGCAAAAGCTCCGGCGAGCTAATGTCACTATGGGTCAACCCACTGGGATAAGTGAAAGCTGCAGGGGGTCATGCATCTCTCCCAAGGACCAACTGCAGTCGTGGGGAGACAAGATAAGGTGGGTTCAAAGCTGACTATATGTTAACCTATGGCTTCCACAGGACCATCCGCAGTTGCATCCTCAGCCTCGTTCTCGGGGGTCTTGAGAGCCACAACAAGCCTTTCCCAGGCTCTCGCCCTCTCCAGTGCCTTGTCACTTCCCGTACGATGTGCAATTTGTAACCTAATGACTCCCTCACACTCAGCCCATTTCTGGAAGTCTGCTTTCCACTTAGCAATACTAGGGCCCTTTTTTCACTTTCCAATGTGTGGTGATGCTTCTTTTGGCTAATAGGAATGCCAAATCAATAAATTTACTAGTGATTTTGTTCTTTGAGGTGTGGGGAAACCAATGTAAAATACAGTGTAGGGGTTTAAGTCCCCATCAGTGAGATCCGTCAGTAATGCTGTCACCTCCTCCCAAAAGCTGTCAAGGAATGAGCAGTCCCACAACATATGTTTAAAATCCGCTTTGTCTGCTGAACATCTCGGGCAGGACGCTGACTGGGTCGGGAAATATTCATGTAATCGCGCTGGTGTAAGATATGCCCTGTGTAGGATGTAAAAGTGCACTAACTGAAATCTCGCATTTCTCGTACTCTTCCAGGCTCTCAACGTAAGCCCTAATAACCACAGATAGGTGACACCAACTGTGTATATCCGAAGCAAACTAAACAATTGCAGACGGCACAGTACGATGCAAAATAAAGCTGTTAATTTAATGGAAAACAGTAAATAAAGTAAGTGTGCATTATGATTGATACGATTGCCAGAAAAGCCTATATAAGCAGTCATTAAGCATTGTAATAACTCAAACAACTGTACAGTCTATGTATGATTGATAAACTGCAAAAGTTTAATAAAAACAGATTTAAAAAAAAATCAAGGAGGGGGTTCAATCTGCATTGGAGAGCAATTTGGATGTGTTTGAATTGAAGGAAAAGATTTGGAGCTATCATATTACTCCTCATCCAAGTACTGTGTGTCTTCATAATTTTTGATGAGGGAGGCAAAGCAAGATGCTGGTGACACCTGCGTTTGTTAAAGGTGTGAAAGGTCAATCCCTTGAGTGTGGTATTGACAAAGCAAGAGGCAATTTGAGTTTGTCTCGTGTCACTGGTAAGTCTTTCCATGTTGCTTGTCATAGAGTCAAACGTAAGGTTGTTGGAGTTGGTGATTGGGTGCGTGTTATCAAACCAACTCGACATATCAAAGGCTCTTCTAAATTCTTTTTGCCTTTCTTGGTGGAAAGAGTTACTGATTCTGCTGTTTTATTGAAAAACAAAGGGTGGTGGAACAAGAGTGCAATAGTTGTACTCGAGCCTGGACAGGAGGGTTTCTTTGATCAGGAGAGGTTGGAGAGTGATGGCATGTTGTTTTGTGAGGATGGTGGGAAGATCTTTCGGTGAGTTCCACTGGAAACCCTTGTGACACTGAGAGTTTGATTGGGAGCACTTTGGTTACGGAGAGTGTTGAACGGGTTGGGAATCATTTGGCTGAGTGTGCGGAGGAGGGGGTTTCTGCTGATGGAAATTCCTTTCTTCAAAAGAGGATTGTAAAGATTCCCAAGAAGTTGGAGGATTATATTTTGGTGTAGATTTTAGTTCTGTTAATATATTTTTTAGTTTTGTTAAAAAAAAAAAAAAGGGACATGGTGTGTTTAGACTTCCCTGTCTCAATAAAGTTTAATTCCATGCTATGTCGTGCCATGGTATCCATTGTTACTGTAGAATGGATTGATGTAAAATGGAATGCACCAATGTAATTAGCGGGAACGAGAGAGGTAGAAGCGGTTGGAGTTCGTTGGGGGGCAGGATGTGTTTTCCTGCGCACCAGTGGGTCGTTATATGGCACTTTAAAAAAACTATTTTTATAACTACCGGCTCTTTCGCCTCTTTACAGTGTGTGCATGCGTTTTTGTGTGTGCATATACTTTTGCACGCTCGGTATGCATGTGTTTGTGTACTCCTATGTATTTGTGAGATGTGAATAGGGCAGTCGAGATTCACCTCCAGTGGTCCGAGGGGTTTAGAAAATGTGAACATTCTTTGTAACATTTGGAGGCATCAGTCAAAGTCACAAAGTTTCTAATGTTATGTTAAGTAGAGGGATTCGTTATACAAATGTTTTAGCATATTTTTGATCTCATGATTCTCTGCCGGAGAGAGAATAAAACTGTTGGGGCCAGTAAAACTAGTGTGGTATCCTGGTGAATACTAGACTTCTGCCAGTTCTGGTGAGCAGTAGAAACTATTTTCTTTGATATGTTGCTCTATTATCAGATTGCCAAAGTCAAAATAAATCTACATATGTTGGATTTGGGATTGGAGGATTTGAAAGTTTGTCCAGGGTCCTGGAGCTTCAGGTTTCCAGTAAAAGTTTGTGAACATCAAGTATGGATCAGTACGGAACACTGAAAACTGCTGGTCCGGTTCAGTTCTGAGTCCCAGTGGAGGGTTGGGTATTAAATTGGCACCTCACTGTTCGCTACTAGGGAGTTCCACTTGACTTCATGTGCTTGTATCTCAGTTTCTATGTTTTGTGGCAAAGATTTTCTGTGAACTCGTGAAACTGGGGACACTCATTGGGCTAGCAGAAATCCTATTTTAGGGTCGGAGAAGCACACGTTTTTGACCAATTTATGTTCTGCCATGCAGTTTTTGAAATTTCTCACTCCATTTGTATAGCAGGCATGCATAGATGTTTTTCCAAAGGTGCTGCAGGAAAGAAGTGGGAGATACTAGTTAACATGGGTGTAACTGGAGTGAAGGACCCAAGAGTGTTTCAAATTGTGGCATATCCTTAACACCAGGTTGTTGTGGTACTCCATGAAGAGTACCGTATTTGTGGGTTGCTAAATATCTGGTGGGAGGTTGCAAGGCACCTTGTAATTTTAGGTCCCTATTTACCCATAGGGAGGGTTGCTGTTGCATGCTTTACTTCTATGGTCGTTATGGTATTTTTTATGCCCTATCTTGATTTTCAAGAGAGATGGAAGTTGTGTCTTTGGTTTTATCCTGTATTTAATCAGCAGACGATATTTAGGTTTTCATTTTCCTATTCTGGTCTGTAGTGTGCTCTGTCACCATCATGCACATATGAATTAAACAAAAGACGCTGAACGCAAGGACTGGGAAGAATTGCTGGGCTACATTTTGAAATGTGACGAGTCCTATATTGTGAGAGTGTGCAGTTAATGCAGTTGCTGAGTAAGTAGTTTGCCTGATTGCCATAGCAACCGGACCCAGGAGCCCCTTAATGAAGTCTATTTTGGTACAGCTGAGTTCGGCCCACTTGTTAGCGAGATTGCCATCCTGACTATTAAAATTGTTTTGTGGGCAACTGAAAAGTGTTTGGGTATATCTCTAGCCCATAACTTCTTCCTCAGATGGTGCTCCTGTGTTGGTCCACTCTTCATTTATTGAGCCCTACCAGTGATAGACCTCATTGAGCTGTCCACCTACATAGAGAACAACTTGTGATGATAGTGAGTTTCTGAAATCCATATCCATGATAGTTGTCTATTTTTGTTCATTGCTCAGCATCTTTGTTTCTGGGAAAGTTAGGTTTCATGCCTTATGTGTGCTCCTGACAATTTAGTTGTACAAAGTTTAATGGCAACGTAGTGTGGAAAGTTGCCCCTTGTAATTGCTGCCCAATGCATAAATGTAGACTTACTTTCTCACCTGTTTATTACTCCAAATTTTCCAAAATGCAAGTAGTGGTTTAATAAGTGATTCTGCCTGAGTGCATGGATTTTTGAATTAACTCTGGATGCTCCTTTTCAGGTGCAAAATACTTCTTGGGGACATTCAGAAAGTTGGCCTAGGAATACATTCTGTTTGTTGCTTACCATTGGTTTTGTGGTTTGCAACTCATATTTTCTGCCTTTCTATTTGCTGGCTTTGTTTTAGGCTGTCCAGCTCGGGTTCGTCCCTCCCGTTGCCCATTAATTGTTTTATGTATTCTTCCACAAACTCGTTTTCAGTAAACATGCCTTTAAATCTTGTTCTTATTTTGTCACATTTGCTATGCATTCAGAGACAGGTCAAATGTTACGCTGTGTCCTCCAGGGAGCTTGGTGTTTATTTTTCTTTCTCTGACTTCAAAGTGAGAGGATTTATGTGACAATCCTGCTGTCTCCTAGGGTCTGCTTGAGGAAGGCTTTACGATGTTATTTTTTTTCCTAGCACATAACATTTAAATGTCTATAAATGAACTGTGCTGACCATTAAATCAGTATATCGGGTGATGACATTTCCACATATTGTGTATGCTCTGTATACTTTTATCAGTAAAAGTGTATATGAGTGTAAATATAATGGTGATTTCAATTGAAGATGTGTTGGCTGTAATATTGTATATTCTGCACCACTCTACCCTTCTCTGCACCACTCTACCCTTCTCTGCACCACTCTGCCCTTCTCTGCACCACTCTGCCCTTCTCTGCACCACTCTGCCCTTCTCTGCACCACTCTGCCCTTCTCTGCACCACTCTGCCCTTCTCTGCACCACTCTGCCCTTCTCTGCACCACTCTGCCCTTCTCTGCACCACTCTGCCCTTCTCTGCACCACTCTGCCCTTCTCTGCACCACTCTGCCCTTCTCTGCACCACTCTGCCCTTCTCTGCACCACTCTGCCCTTCTCTGCACCACTCTGCCCTTCTCTGCACCACTCTGCCCTTCTCTGCACCACTCTGCCCTTCTCTGCACCACTCTGCCCTTCTCTGCACCACTCTGCCCTTCTCTGCACCACTCTGCCCTTCTCTGCACCACTCTGCCCTTCTCTGCACCACTCTGCCCTTCTCTGCACCACTCTGCCCTTCTCTGCACCACTCTGCCCTTCTCTGCACCACTCTGCCCTTCTCTGCACCACTCTGCCCTTCTCTGCACCACTCTGCCCTTCTCTGCACCACTCTGCCCTTCTCTGCACCACTCTGCCCTTCTCTGCACCACTCTGCCCTTCTCTGCACCACTCTGCCCTTCTCTGCACCACTCTGCCCTTCTCTGCACCACTCTGCCCTTCTCTGCACCACTCTGCCCTTCTCTGCACCACTCTGCCCTTCTCTGCACCACTCTGCCCTTCTCTGCACCACTCTGCCCTTCTCTGCACCACTCTGCCCTTCTCTGCACCACTCTGCCCTTCTCTGCACCACTCTGCCCTTCTCTGCACCACTCTGCCCTTCTCTGCACCACTCTGCCCTTCTCTGCACCACTCTGCCCTTCTCTGCACCACTCTGCCCTTCTCTGCACCACTCTGCCCTTCTCTGCACCACTCTACCCTTCTCTGCACCACTCTACCCTTCTCTGCACCACTCCACCTCTGCACCACTCTACCCTTCTCTGCACCACTCCACCTCTGCACCACTCTACCCTTCTCTGCACCACTCCACCTCTGCACCACTCTACCCTTCTCTGCACCACTCTACCCTTCTCTGCACCACTCTACCCTTCTCTGCACCACTCTACCCTTCTCTGCACCACTCCACCTCTGCACCACTCTACCCTTCTCTGCACCACTCTACCCTTCTCTGCACCACTCTACCCTTCTCTGCACCACTCCACCTCTGCACCACTCTACCCTTCTCTGCACCACTCTACCCTTCTCTGCACCACTCTACCTCTGCACCACTCCACCTCTGCACCACTCTACCCTTCTCTGCACCACTCTACCCTTCTCTGCACCACTCTACCCTTCTCTGCACCACTCTACCCTTCTCTGCACCACTCCACCTCTGCACCACTCTACCCTTCTCTGCACCACTCTACCCTTCTCTGCACCACTCTACCCTTCTCTGCACCACTCTACCCTTCTCTGCACCACTCTACCCTTCTCTGCACCACTCCACCTCTGCACCACTCCACCTCTGCACCACTCTACCCTTCTCTGCACCACTCCACCTCTGCACCACTCTACCCTTCTCTGCACCACTCTACCCTTCTCTGCACCACTCTACCCTTCTCTGCACCACTCCACCTCTGCACCACTCCACCTCTGCACCACTCTACCCTTCTCTGCACCACTCTACCCTTCTCTGCACCACTCTACCCTTCTCTGCACCACTCTACCCTTCTCTGCACCACTCTACCCTTCTCTGCACCACTCTACCCTTCTCTGCACCACTCCACCTCTGCACCACTCCACCCTTCTCTGCACCACTCTACCCTTCTCTGCACCACTCTACCCTTCTCTGCACCACTCTACCCTTCTCTGCACCACTCTACCCTTCTCTGCACCACTCTACCCTTCTCTGCACCACTCTACCCTTCTCTGCACCACTCTACCCTTCTCTGCACCACTCTACCCTTCTCTGCACCACTCTACCCTTCTCTGCACCACTCTACCCTTCTCTGCACCACTCTACCCTTCTCTGCACCACTCTACCCTTCTCTGCACCACTCTACCCTTCTCTGCACCACTCTACCCTTCTCTGCACCACTCTACCCTTCTCTGCACCACTCTACCCTTCTCTGCACCACTCTACCCTTCTCTGCACCACTCTACCCTTCTCTGCACCACTCTACCCTTCTCTGCACCACTCTACCCTTCTCTGCACCACTCTACCCTTCTCTGCACCACTCTACCCTTCTCTGCACCACTCTACCCTTCTCTGCACCACTCTACCCTTCTCTGCACCACTCTACCCTTCTCTGCACCACTCTACCCTTCTCTGCACCACTCTACCCTTCTCTGCACCACTCTACCCTTCTCTGCACCACTCTACCCTTCTCTGCACCACTCTACCCTTCTCTGCACCACTCTACCCTTCTCTGCACCACTCTACCCTTCTCTGCACCACTCTACCCTTCTCTGCACCACTCTACCCTTCTCTGCACCACTCTACCCTTCTCTGCACCACTCTACCCTTCTCTGCACCACTCTACCCTTCTCTGCACCACTCTACCCTTCTCTGCACCACTCTACCCTTCTCTGCACCACTCTACCCTTCTCTGCACCACTCTACCCTTCTCTGCACCACTCTACCCTTCTCTGCACCACTCTACCCTTCTCTGCACCACTCTACCCTTCTCTCTGCACCACTCTACCCTTCTCTCTGCACCACTCTACCCTTCTCTCTGCACCACTCTACCCTTCTCTCTGCACCACTCTACCCTTCTCTCTGCACCACTCTACCCTTCTCTCTGCACCACTCTACCCTTCTCTGCACCACTCTACCCTTCTCTGCACCACTCTACCCTTCTCTGCACCACTCTACCCTTCTCTGCACCACTCTACCCTTCTCTGCACCACTCTACCCTTCTCTGCACCACTCTACCCTTCTCTGCACCACTCTACCCTTCTCTGCACCACTCTACCCTTCTCTGCACCACTCTACCCTTCTCTGCACCACTCTACCCTTCTCTGCACCACTCTACCCTTCTCTGCACCACTCTACCCTTCTCTGCACCACTCTACCCTTCTCTGCACCACTCTACCCTTCTCTGCACCACTCTACCCTTCTCTGCACCACTCCACCCTTCTCTGCACCACTCCACCCTACTCCACTCTATACCTGTGCAGTGTACCTCACTCTACTCTACTATGCACCACTGCACTTTTCGCCCTTGCATTTGGCAACACTCCTTTCTGCTCCACCCTACTTGGCAACACTGCACTGTATGATACTGCACATTACGCCAGTGCCTTCTTCTCTGTACCACTCCGCTGTACCCCAGTGCACTCTGTGCCACTACTCTGCACCACTAGGCTGTACACCTTTGTAGTCTGCCACTGCACTCTATGACTCTCTATTCTGCGTCACTGCACTTTACGCCACTCTATTCTATGCCTCTGCATTCTTCGACAGTACACTCTGCAACACTGCACTCTCTGCCACACTCCACTGAACTCTACACCGCTGGACTCAGCGTCGCTTCACTCTACGCCACTGCACTCTGCCAATTGACTCTAAGCCACTTTAATCTGCTGTGCACCACTGCACTCAACAACACTCTCATTCTACGCCTCTTCACTCTGAAACAATCTACTATGTCTTTGCAGTCTATGCCACTCTATTCCACTGTGCGCCACTTCATTCTGCGTCATTGCACTCTACGTCCCTGCACTCAAAACCATTACAGTGTATGCCACTGCACTCCATGCCTAGCTACTCTGCACCACGGCACAGTACACTATTATACTTTATTTAACTGCACTCTGCCACTGCACTCTGCCACTGCACTCTGCCACTGCACTCTGCCACTGCACTCTGCCACTGCACTCTGCCACTGCACTCTGCCACTGCACTCTGCCACTGCACTCTGCCACTGCACTCTGCCACTGCACTCTGCTCTACGCCACTGCTCTTAACACCACCCTACTGCACTCTGCCACCTCACTCAATGCCTTTCTACTCTGCACCACTCTACTCAATGCCAGTGCACTCTACCCCACTCTACTATGCACAGCTGCACCGCTGTAGGGCCCTGCACCACTCCACGGCCCTGCACCGCTCCACGGCCCTGCACTCGGGCACTCTTCTCTGCATGAATGCTTTCTGGCACTCTACTCTGCATGAATACTTTCTGGCACTCTACTCTGCATGAATGCTTTCTGGCACTCTACTCTGCATGACTGCACTCTGTGCCACTCCACTCTGCATGGCTGCACTCTGTGCCACTCCACTCTGCATGGCTGCACTCTGTTCCACTCCACTCTGCATGGCTGCACTCTGTGCCACTCCACTCTGCATGGCTGCACTCTGTGCCACTCCACTCTGCATGGCTGCTCTCTGTGCCTCTCCACTCTGCATGGCTGCACTCTGTGCCACTCCACTCTGCATGACGGCACTCTGTGCCACTCCACTCTACCCTGAAGCACTCCACTCCTCCACTTTACCCTGCACCACTACACTACTCCACTTTACACTGCACCACTTCCATCTATTCCACTCTACACCTCTGCCCTGCACCACTCCACTCTATGCCACTATACGCCACTGTACTCTACTGTGAACCAGTCCACACCATCGCACTCTACGCCACTGCAATCTACTCTGAACCGCTCTACCCTATGCCTCTGCACTCAACGCCAATCTACTCTGCACCACAGTACTTTATGCCACTTCACTCTAGCCTCCTCTACTCTACTCTACGACACTCCACGGCACAATACTCCACTATATGATGATCTACTCCATTAAACTCTGCTCCACTGACACTCTTCCCCACTCCATGCAACTCTTCTCTACAGCACTCTTATGTTATCTGAACCTTATATAGCGCAGTGAATCGCCCCCACAGAGGCATCTCGGGGCTGAAGCTCAGTCCTAGAGGAGAAAGGAAAAAAATAAATCTGGTTGACAGAGCCAGGTTTTAAGTATCTTTTTGAAGCAAGCAAAATCAGAGCAGACTCGAATGTGAGGCTGAAGCCTGCTCCAAAGTAAAGGGTACAGATATAAGAAGGATCGACTGCCATGTCTGACTGTGCGAATACGGCGTGGGCAGAGCAAGAATTGATCCTTGGATCTCCAATTTCTGGTGGTCCGATAGTTTGAGAGGTTGTTTTGAAGATATGTCAGCCCTTTACCTGAAAGAGATCTATGTACCAGGCACAGAAGCTTGAAAATAACTTGCTTCCTGTTAGAAATGGGGGTCTCTAGTTGGCACTGGCTTGCACCTTTGTCCAAGTCGGGGCCCTTCTTCCCAGTCAGGATAAGGGAGTTACACTCCTAAAATAACCCCTGCTCACCTCTTTGGTAGCTGGGCACGAGCAGTCAGGCTCATCTTAGAGGCAGTATGTAAAGCATTTGCACATAACCAACAGTAATACAGTGTAGGCACTACAAAATGACACCACACAAGTTTAGAAAAATATCGATTATTTTTATATACTTAAGACAAGACCAAAAACAATACAAATCCACAATACTCTATTCAGAAATATTCAGTTATCAAAATAACCTTGAAAAACAGTTCCTTGATTACGATCGCTACGTCCGGGGCTATCACGGCGTCGTGAACAAACAAATCCAAACCGTTCTGGCTGTCTGCAGCATCGCAGGCCAGCTACGGTGTCGGGACGACCCGCAAAACAGTACCTTCAGAGATGCAGGGCGTTGGCGACCTCTCGTTGAGCTCCCAAAAGCATGGCGTAGGTTCCGGAGGTCAGTGCAGGAGTCCTCGGGACCTTGAAGTCACACGCATTGCAGATTGAACTCCTCGCGGTTGAAGTCAGGAGTGCTGGCGTCAGCAGGCGACGGGTGCTGCGGTGCGAGGTGAAGCGCTGCGTCAGCGTGCTCGGGTCGCGGTGCGAGCAGCGCCTCTGCGGCATCAGATGGCGTAGTTGGTGAGACCAGGGTCACGTTGCGAAGTGAATGCGGTGCTCGTTGCGATGCTGGTAGGTCACGGTTCAAGCAGTGGTGTAGTCGTTGCTGAAGCTCTGAAGTCGGCTGACGAACTGGAGTCGATGGCGTCGGTAGGCCATGGCTGTGGTGCGGAATAGGGCGGTGCGTCGTGTAACCTTCTGAGCGGTACCCTCAAACTACCGTGTTAGCAGCTGCGTCGATTTCGGCGTGGAGTGACGTCGGGGATACCAAGGCGCGACGTCGGGGATACCAAGGCGGCGGCGTGAAGCGAGGCGATGCGGAGTGCGGTGCCCACAGGTTACGGTGCGAGCAGCAGCTCAGTGGCGGCGTCAGCAGGCGACGTTGAGACCAGGGTCGCAGTGCAGCGTTGCGGCGGTGCCCTCTTCAGTGCCTTCAGGACACGGAGTCGGCAGTGGCGTTCTAGGCGGCATCAGGTTGCTTTTTTCTTCTGTTGCAGCACAAAACACACAGTTCCCAGTGCTGAGGGCAGGAGAGCTTGAAGTCTTTGCTGTTCCTGAGACTTCTTGAACAGGGGGCAAGCTCTACCTCAAGCCCTTGGAGAAACTCACAAAAGAAGATTTCAGAAAGTTCAGTCCAGTCCTTTCACTGTCCAATACAGAAGCAGCTACTGCAGGCCAACACAGCAAAGCACACAGCAAAGTGGTAGTTCCTCCTCACAGCTTCTCCAGCTCTTGTTCTTGGCAGTCTTCTTGGTCCAAAAGAGTTCTAAAGTTTAGGGGTTTGGGACCCACTTTTACTAGCCCAAAATCCTTTGTCCTCTCAGGCAGAGTGTGTCTGTGTCCATCCAGAACCAGTTCTGACCTCTCTGATGCAGCTTCCTGGCAGGAGGTGGAGACAACATTGTCAGAGGCAGACGGGGCCTATTCAGGTGCAAGTGAAAACTCCTCCCTCTACTCTGAATGCAGCCAAGGTCTATTCAGCCCAGCCCTGACTCATTCAGGAAAGGAGGACACACATCAACCCGCCGGTGGCCGTCTGTAATAAAAGAGACGCTCTTGTGATTTGGCACCCAATGATGACCCCCAACTACCACCATTTTAACTGACTTTTTAGTGTGTTATTTTACCTTAGCCTACATATATGAGACAGTCCTGCATATGCCTGCTTCTGTCTTGTAATCTTGTCTTCTTTTATTGAGAGCTGTCATGGAGTAGAACAGTACAATTATATTATAAGTGCTTACTATTGGCTTTGACATGGTTTCATGTAATCTTTTTCCCTTGGCTTTGCCTTGCTGCAGTTTGTGTGCTCAGCAGTGCTTGTAAGTTGTTTGGGGGTTCATTATTGGCTTTGACATGGTCTCATGTCATCTTGCTTTCTGACTTTGCCTTGCTTCTGCGTGCTCAGAATTATGAGTTCTTACTATTGGCTTTGACACGGCCTCATGTCTAACTTTGCCTTGCTTCTGCCTACACAGCAGTGCTTGCTATTCATAATTCAAGGTCTTTCTGCTCCTCACTTGTTTTTCGCACCTCACTGACCAGAGTGAACTGGATATTATCTGTGGAATGTACAAACTCTGTCTCCGAGTCAAAAAACAGAGGCTTGGCCAGCCACTGTCTTGGCCTTGACGCAGACTGGTACAGCCTGTTCGGTTTTTTCTAATGAGAAAGGGGCAGGGATTTCTAGAAACTTTGCCTAACGTTGAATAATGATATTTAAGCTGGAAGCTTTCGTAGGTCAGGTGGAAGTTCACCACAGAATAGACGTATTGCTGTGGAATGGTGACGGAACTTGAGTCCTGACTGACACGCCTACCTGGGCTGTTGAAAGGGCTTCCCCAGCTAAAGAGCGGGCAAGGATGTTGCAAGATCAGTCGATGAGGTGTTCCTAACCACTCTTTCTCTCTTTCTGTCTCTTGTATATATTTTCTACTCTTTGCCATCTGTATATATTGCATTCTATTTAAATTGTTCATTTAATTATTCATTTGACATCTGAGAATCTGCATTTACTGATCTATTTGGCTTACTTTTTTTGAACATTGCATTAATCAATAGTTTACTTTGAGTCTGCCATAATTGATATATTCGGCCTGTCTTTTTAAAATGTTGTATTAGACTTGTGAGTGTTATTTTAAATGCGCCAGAATTTGTTTTTCTTGCTTTGCCTTGCCTAAAGGGAGTTCTGTGTCCTTTCCTCGTCTTTAGGAAGTGCTATTCAAAGTGTATTTTTAAAAGTGCAGTTGTATATCTGAAAGAAACACGTTAGTTAGATTCCTTACCTTTGAATATCCCCAGGCGTCAGGCTGGATCCGGAAAGATTTTATTCAGCAATACCCTTGCGCGTCACTAGGCGTCTGCGGCTCTGCGTCTGGCGTCGTGATCGCCGGGATGACGTCGTCGGAGTACTTGGATGCTGCCCCCGCGCGCTGACTTCAGTTCTTCTTTTTTTCCGCGCCAGTAAGCGCAGATTCGGGAAGAGCATACCCTTTTAGTCACTTTTTGACTAAACTTTTTTGGTTCCTATTTCGAGTCACCCTCGACTCCTGGTGCCGGTAGGGATGCCTGAGTTTAAGCCGTGCGACGCCTGTCACCGCTTGATGTTGGTCACGGATCATCACCGTCGGTGTCTCTACTGCCTTGGGGCCGACCACGATGCTGAGTCGTGCTTCGACTGCCGGGCCTTGACCTCGAAGGCTAGGCGGGAGCGGTCCCGTAAGCTGCTCGAGATCCGGCAGTCTGCTCCGCGCCGCTTGAGGTCCCGGTCGAGGAGGAGGTCGAGGAACTGGTCGCGGAGCCGCAGCCATCACCGCTCGTCGGGGTCCAAGTCCTCACACTCCGGTAAGTCGAGGCACAGCAAGAAGTGGAAGAGACGACATCGCTCTTCTGACTCCCCTTGCCAGTTGCGCGACTCGGCTGAGGGTTCGGGTGGCAAGAGTCGCGTCCGGTCCCATACCCTTCGGTCTCTGGGCCCGACGTAACTCCGACGGAGATCTGAGACTTCCTTGTGGCCATGAGGAGCCTCGCTCTGCCGTCGAGGCCTGCCGGTGCGCCTTCGGGCCCCGCAGGTCCGACTGGGGGGCCTAGCTAGCCGGCAGCCCCTGCGCCGTCGTCGACTTCGGTCCCGACACCGCAGGCCCCCTGGGGATCCAGGCCTGGATCCCGGTCGACCTTACGACCCCTCCGCCGACGCAGACCCCTTCGGTGCTGCCCCCTGTGCCGTCTTCGGACGACGCTGTCCCCAGGTTTAGTCCCGGTCCGGGCCCGGCGTCGACGCGGTGCCGCCCAGCGCCGTATCCGGCACCGATGGATGACAGAATCATCTACCGCCTGGCTCCGACCTTTCCGCCTGTCTACCAGGAGTCGGATGACGGGGACGACTGGGAGGGGTCTGAGGACCCTCTGGCACAGCAGTGCCAGTTATCTCAGGACTGGGCAGAAGAGCTGGGGGATGCCAGTGATCTTGATACCTCCCCTGACACTGGCTTCATCTCTCCTCCTTCCGTGGCTACGGAGGAGGGTGCTACCTATTCTGTGGTGCTGCGCAGGGCTGCCGAGGCTCTTCAGCTAGAGCTCCCTGCAGTGGCCGTGAGGACTAACCACCTCACTGAAGTGCTTAAACCGCCGGTAAGCTCCTCGGAGCCTCTGCTGCAGTTCAATGAATCACTGACGGACGTTCTGATGGGCACCTGGTCCTAGCCCTCCGCAGTCCCTCCTGTGGACCGGAACGTGACCCGGCGCCACCGCCCTGCACCGGGCAACCCCAGCTTTCTGTCGGTGCACCCCACGCCTGAGAGCCTGGTTATCCAGGCCTCTACCTCCCAGACCGCCTTCCCGTCCGGTTGGGAAGAAACTGTTCTCCTCTCTTAGTTTGGGGTTGCGGTCTATCAACACCGCGTGCCTTTTGGACCGTTACACCCACTCCTTGTGGGATACGGTGGTAGACGTGCTGCCCCAGTGTCCGGAAGAGGCCCAGACACGGCTCGCCCAGGTTCTTGCCGAGGGGCGGGATGCGGCACGGTACTCGATACGATGTGGGCTTGACACAACAGACTCGCTAAATAGGGCAATTGCGACCACAGTGGCGATTCGTCAGGCTGAGGTCCACGAATTTCTCCGGGGATGTTCAGAGCACCCTCATGGACATGCCCTTCGATGGCCGTCACCTCTTTGGCGACAAAGCGGATAGTGCGCTGGAGCGCTTTAAGGACTCCAGGGCTACGGCCAAGTCCTTGGGCCTCTCGGCTCCGCGCCCGCAAACTTCTGCTTTTCGTCCCTTTTGTGGCCAAGGAAGGGGCGCCCCCACACGTCCGTCTAGCCACAGGCTGCAGAACCAGCCTCAACGCAGTCGCGGACGTGGATTCCACCGAGGCGGAGCGGGGGGACAGAGAGCTGGTCAGCCCACATCTACCCCAGCAGCATCTGCCTCAAAGCCTTCCTAGTCCGAGCTTTCAGGCCCATTCCACGCTAGTGGGAGGCAGAGATCGCCATCACCTGCTCCACTGGCGTACCATCACATCGGACAGGTGGGTGCTGCAAATCGTCCGAAGGGGCTACTCCCTCCCCTTCGAGGCGACCCCTCCAGCCATGCCACCGCAGTACCACCGCATGTCAGGGGATCACTTGCAACTTCTGCAGGAGGAAGTTACGACCCTCTTGGACAAGGGGGCCATCGAGCGCGTTCCTGGCACAGATGTAGGTCGGAGTTGTTATTCTCACTACTTTCTGGTTCCCAAGAAGGGCAAAGGGGGCCTACGCCCTATCTTGGACCTCAGGAGCATCAACGCCTTCCTCCGGAAGGAGAAGTTCAAGATGCTCACCTTCGCTCAGGTTCTGGCTGCCCTAGACCCTGGAGACTGGATGGTAGCGTTGGACTTGCAGGACGCTTATTTCCACATCCCCATCCTGCCGACCGACCGGTGTTACCTGCGGTTCACGGTAGGCCACGAGCACTTTCAGTTTACTGTGCTCGCCTTCGGCCTCACAAGTGCCCCTCTGGTGTTCACAAAAGTGATGGCGGTGGTCGCAGCTCATCTGCGCAGATTAGGGGTTCCAGTCTTCCCCTATCTCGACGACTGGTTGTCGAAGGCGGGCTCGCCCCCGGCGGTCGTCTCCCACCTCCAGACTACAGCCGACCTCCTGCCTTTGCTGGGGCTTTCCATCAACGTTCCGAAGTCTCATCGGAGTCCCTCCCAGAAGCTCCTTTTCATCGGAGCGGTTCTGGACTCTGCGCAGTTCCGGGTCTATCCTCCGGAACAGCGGGTTCGGGATATTCAGGCTCTGATTCTGATCTTTCAGCCTTTATCCCGGGTTTCGGTCAGGTTGGTGCTGCGGCTACTGGGTCTGATGGCCTCCTGCATCCTGCTGGTACATCACGCCAGGTGGCGGATGCGGGCTCTGCAGTGGGACCTGAAGTTTCAGTTTGCCCAGCATCGGGGCAACCTGTCCGACCATGTCTTGATCTCAGAGGGCACTGCAAGACAGTTGCAGTGGTGGGTCACGGACCGCGATTGAGTCAGTGGCAGATCCCTCTCCCTACCCCAACGGAGCACGTAGTGGTGACGGATGCGTCCCTCCTGGGATTGGGGGGCCACATGGGAGAGGCGGGGATCAGAGGCCTCTGGTCTCCGGCGGATTCCCGGCTCCATATCAACCTTCTGGAGCTGCGGGTTATCCGACTTGCACTGAAGGCATTCCTTCCCTCTGTCCGGGGAAGTGTAATGCAGGTGTTCACGGACAACACCACCGCCATGTGGTATTGCAACAAACAGGGCGGGGTGGGGTTGTGGACCCTTTATCAGGAGGCTCTGCGCCTCTGGACATGGCTGGAACATCAGGGCATCACCCTGGTGGTTCATCGCCTGGCGGGCTCTCTGAACGCCAGGGCGGACGAACTCAGCCGCCGGTGCATGATGGATCACGAATGGCATCTGAACTCGGACGTGGCGCAAGGACTCTTTCGGCAGTGGGGAGAGCCTTGGTTAGATCTATTTGCCACTGAAGAGAACGCGCAGTGTCATCAGTTCTGCGCGTTGGAATTTCCAAGGCGGCACTTGCTCGGAGACGCTTTTCGTTGCGAGTGGAGTTGCGGTCTGTTGTACGCTTTTCCGCCTATACCACTTCTGCCCAGAGTGCTGAAGAAGCTCAGGCGGGACCAGGGCCCAAGTCCTCCTTGTGGCTCCGGATTGGGCACGAAGATACTGGTATCCCGAGCTACTCAGTCTATCAATCGATCCCCTGATTCGACTGCCTCTTCAGGAGGACCTTCTGTCGCAGCAGCAGGGGACTGTCCTCCTCCCGAACCTGTCCAGCCTCCACCTCCATGCGTGGAGATTGAGCAGCGACAGTTGATGCCATTTGACTTGCCTCCTGAAGTCTGTGTTGTCATTCTGGCAGCCAGGCGTCCCTCCACTAAAATGATATCCGCCTGCAGGTGGAACAAATTTGTGGCATGGTGCACAGCCAAGGCTGTATCCCCTTTCCGCCCCTCTTTCTGAGGTTCTCCTCTTTCTTCTTTCCCTGGCCCAGCAGGGCTCTGCTCTGGGCACCCTCAAGGGATATCTTTCAGTTATTTCTGCTTTCTTATGGCTTCCTGATCAGCCTTCTCTTTTCAAATCCCCTGTTGTTGCTCGATTCTTTAAAGGCATTACTCATATGTTTCCTCCTGTCCCTTTTGTAATGCCTCAGTGGGATTTGAACCTAGTGTTAACCTATCTGATGTGCGCTCCCTTTGAGCCACTTCATAATTGTCCTCTTCTGACTATTAAGACTGCCTTCCTGGTTGCCATCACCTCTGCTAGATGGGTGAGTGAGCTCCAGGCTCTGTCTTCTAAGCCTCCTTTCCCTTCTGTCCATCCGGACAAGGTTGTGCTCAGGACTCGTCCTTCCTTTCTCCCTAAGGTGGTAACTGCTTTCACATCGGCCAGTCTGTTACACCGCCCACCTTCTTTCCACCTCCGCATCCCTCGAAAGAGAAAGCGAGGCTCCACCGTCTGGACCCAAAACGAGCGCTGTCCTTCTATCTGGACCGCACGAAACAGTTCCGGGTGGACGACCAACTCTTTGTTGGCTACGTGGGCGCTAAGAAGGGGCGGGCAGTGCACAAGCGAACCATCTCTCGGTGGGTTGTTTTATGCATTAAGGCCTGTTATTCCTTGGCTAAGAAGGAACCTCCTGAGGGGCTGAGGGCCCATTCCACTCTGGCCACAGCGGCTACTACTGCCTTGGGACGGGGAATCCCTCTGCAGGACATTTGTCAGGCAGCTACGTGGGACTCGCTGCAAACGTTTGCCAAGCATTGCTGCCTGGACAGCCAAGTCCGGAGAGATGTCTTCTTTGGCCGTTCCGTTCTCCAGGACTTCCTGGTGTGATCTTGGTTTGCAGACCCACCACCGGGGTTGGTATTGCTGGGGTATCTATTCTAAGGTAAGGAATCTAACTAACGTGTTTCTTTCAGATGAACAAGTTACTTACCTTCGGTAACGATATATCTGTAAGAAACATTAGTTAGTTAGATTCCTTACCGCCCCACCCATCCTTCCCATTCTGCGAACTGATATCTAGGGTTAAGGACATCTCTTTCAGGGCCCTAGATTTTTTGCACCGGTGTCGGTCTCTTGCATGGCTCTGCGTTCCTGGCGCGGAAAACTATGTACAAGAACTGACGTCAGCGCGCGAGGGCGGCGTTTAAGTACTCAGACGTCATCCCAGCGATGCCAACGACGGACGCGGAGCCGCAGACGACGCCAAGCGACGCGCAAGGGTATTGCTGACAAATATTTCCGGATCCAGCCTGACGCCTGGGGATATTCTAAGGTAAGGAATCTAACTAACTAATGTTTCTTACAGATATATCGTTACCGAAGGTAAGTAACTTGTTCATTTGCCTCCCAGAAAGGGAGTACAGGGGTTGGGTGTGTTCTTTTAGTGACAAGCAGATTCATTACACCGTCTGAGAGAATGCACCTCCCCAACCCCTGTCACTCCAAAGCCAGACAGTCAATACACATCCTAGCAGAGGCACACAGGATGGCTAAGCAAGGAAATGCCTACTTTCTAAAAGTGGTATTTTCAAACACAGAATGTAAAAGTCACCTTTACTAAAAGATGCATCTTTAGATTCTGAGTTCAGGCATACTAAACTTTATTTCTCTACCTTGTTCCCAGGGCCAGGTATGTTTAAAAGATGTTATAAACAAACTCCCCAATCTGTTCTATGGGTACAGGTAGCCTTGCAATAGCGAAAAGCGAAATTTTCAGTAATTCACTATCCGGACATGCCACACACACCAGGGCATGTCCTACCTTTCATAAACACTGCACCCTGCCCACAGGGGTACCTTGGGCCTACCTTAGGGGTTTAGGGGTAACTGATATGTAAGAAAAGGGAATGTTAGGGCTTGGCAAGTGGGTACACTTGCCAAGTATAAATGGCAGTTCCACACTGCACACAGGCTCTGCAATGGCAGGCCAGAGTTACATTTGCAGGCTGTTTGTGTGGGTGGCACAATCCAGTGCTGCAGCCCACTACAGCATTTGATTTACAGGCCCTGGCACACTCGGTGCACCTTACTAGGGACTGACACGTAAATCAAATATGCCAATCATGGAAACACCAATCCATACCATAGTCACTTTAGCACAGATCTGCAGTGATAAAGTGCCCAGAGTCCTAAATCCAACCACAGCAGGTCAGGAAAAAAATAGGAGGAAGCAGCAAAAAGAATGGGGATAACCCTGCAAAAAGGGCCATCTCCAACACTTCCTAATAGAAGGCCAGTGCAGTGATCTAAGCGTAGGTTCAGAAGTTTGGGGATATGCTAGGCTGCAGTGTTCTGAACTACTTCTAGTCTATTCAGGAGAGAATCCTTAGCTACTGCCATTAGGGCATTTCCATAATCTCTACTCCACTGTATGCCATTCTACTACACTACCACTTTCTACGCAACTCCCTCTATGCCACGCCATGCCACTTTACTCCACTCCACTCTCACAATATTCTCTGCTTTACGCCACTCTACAACACTATGCAACACCCTCTAGGCCACTCCACTCTACACCACTCCACGACCATCTGTGCCACTCCACTTCACAACACTCTACACTCAACTCTACACCCTTCCACTCTACGACACTCTACTCCCTCCATGTTACTCCACAACACTGTAAGCTAATTCATGACACTTCAATTCACTCCTCTCCACACCACTCAGCTCTATTGTATTGCATTCAATAACACCCCACTTTCCTTTACCCCACTAACTTTTAACCATGCTAAACGTCAGCAACTCTGATGTACAACATTGCGAAAACATATTGGAAAATCCAATGGCTCATGTAAGCGAGACCTATTGGCTTTACCAATGCTTGTTCTGGGCTACCGTCTGAGTGGAAAGCTCTTTATATGACTTAGTATGTCTTTGTCACAAATCAAAGTATCTAATTCTCAAATGTAATGTGTCTTCCAAAGGTTCAAAAATGGCAGATCGTTCAACCGAAGACTTAACATTTCACACATTGATCAAGAAGGTGATGGATACAGATGCAAATGTGTCTGTCGTCAGACCGACCACCAGAAGTCGGTAAGAAGTAATTTAAATGTTTATTTTATTGTTGCAGTATGTTTGCACCAGTCACCTAAAACATGAATGGGAATTTCTCTTCGCAAAATTGTCTTAATTCTTGGGCAGGGCTTCCTCTTCATTCAGGTTTGTGAACGACTTGATAAGTGCTCTACCATTAGCTTGCCAAAACGTTATAGTAGGTGTAAAACAAAAAGGCAATTACAGTATCAATTTTAGGTATGTCGTTTTGAAATGTATGCTATATCCACTTGTCTACAGTCACTGTCTTACTTGGCCTATTCATATCTTTCTGTTTACCTGGATGCACATAGGATCACTCAAACAGCTCCTCCCTTCTCTTTCACTGCACTGCACATTACAAATAAAGTGAATGTCACCCTCTGATTGGGGCATTCCTGATCTTTTAAAGAATGCTTTTGTCTGCGTCCACTTCTGAAAATACCCAAAAGGAGGTCCCCCAAGATCAGATTGATTACAGGGCCATCCATAACTTCTCCATCCAAATCACGATTCTGAAAAAGGTGGCGTTGACACAATCCAAGAGTTAAGAATACTTGGATTTAAACCTTCTCCTCGATGATAACTAGCTCATGTTTAGAGCTGTTAGTGGCATGGAAACCGCCACAGCATATATAAGGCAAGCACTCACTCCTTTAATGGATGAAGATAAGAACATATACTAGAAATGTGGGTATAAATGGTAGGCGCTACTGCATCCAGCACCTAGTTGTTTTTATACCTCCTACTGCAAACAAAACAAAATCAGTGCCAGGACAGCTAAATGTTGCACATGTTCAGTATCCTTGATGTCCCTGGAGGGATACCCATATCCTCCCTCTTGTTTAACATGTTTATAGTACCCTGGCTTCTCAAGTGGTATCAAGTGCATGTAGATGAGCTTGTTTCTGGCTTGAAAATAACCCAAATACCACTAATAACATTACATTTTAGGCCCCATACACCACTATTTCGGTGTTCCACCTTACCGTACCACATTATAGTTGTAGTGAAAAAGATTGCCTAATAATAAGAGAGGAAATTCATATAAAATAACCAGGGTATGTAAAAATGCAAAGCCTTTACTGTTAGTGTAAGTACACTAAGGAAATAAAAGCAGGGCTAGAATTGACTTATAACCACTTTCTTCTCTGATAGTGAGCTGTGACCATATATTCTGGAATTATTTCAAGCAAAAATGGTATTTGGAAGAAATATTAGCAGCGATTGACTGGATTACCCTACCCGTAATTGCTGAGGTAATACTGATGGCTAGTCCTGTGCAGCATATTTTTCCGCTGCTGTCTAAGAATGGGCAGTATAGCACAGCAATGGCAGTATAGCTCAGTGATAGCAGTACGATGGGCTCCTCCTTAGGTTTAGACACAGCAATATTGGTTGCATAAAACTTGGTGTCTCTCTGCCATAGATAAGCTTGTAGCAGCTGAGAGTGGCCTGTGCCAACTTTATCATGGACTGGAAATTTCCTTGCTAGCAAAAGGCAGTGCAAGTTGTTTCCCTGGGGATAAGATGATTGCTACACAGTGCTTGGAGGAAAGTGTTGTGTATTATCGGGACCTTGGGTTGGCATCCTGTGTGTATATGTGTTTTATTGTGTATGTAGTACATGCGCAGTAGTTTTAGTGACTGAGCCCGAGTACTGAAGCCAATAAGATCTATTTTAAATGTTCCAGGCATGACATGACACAAGATGAAGGGTGAGACTAGGTTCCTCAGAAAGTGCAAGTACATTGTCTGCTTTCCTAAGGATGGATATCCACACAGCTGGGACACTTAACTTTAGAAGTTGTATGAGGACTTTAGTTGAGAAGGGGCTGCTGATCAAGTCTTCTGGATCACTGTCATTTGTTTGAAGATGGAGTTAGTTATGGATTCCAGTTTTCAGTTGAGCTGGGTGAAGAGGGTTTTAGGTCAGGTCTGCCTTTTGTCTGCCCTGGGCTGATGACAGCCAGGTGTAGAAAACATACTTCAGTATACTTACTTTGTGGGTGTTTCAGTCTGGAGGCTGCCCCAGTGCTACCTATTATGAGATGCATTACTGTACACAAAAGGTGATGTATAGCCACTTGAAAAGAGAATCATTATAAAGTAGGATGTAAAGTTGGAGACAGAGGATGCACATGGGTCCTAAACCATTCCACGTGTTCCAATTCAAACTACTTCATGGCCAAGGAAGTTAGTGCTCCTCTAAGTGCTCAAAGGAATTCTGTGTTATCAGACCTACTTTTTGCCAAACAGTCATTCTACTAGAGGTGAAGGGACATTACCTCAAGTCTGCACGTTCTGCTGAAGGAGCAGGCATCTTCCTGAAGTGCCTGTCTTCTTGCTGAGAGACTGAAGCAGTCCAGCCTGGCTATGCAGGAGGAGAGACTGTTCAGAAGGAATGACTCCGAGCATGTCCAAGGGACTGAGATACATCCATCGAGAGCTAACTACTTTAGAAGTAAGTTGGTACGACCCACGCTGCAGAGGTCTGGAGCACTGGATCTTTCATGGATTCACAAGCTTGAATAATTTCCCGAAGTTGAAGTTATTTGTCCCTCTGTAACTTTAAAATATTAAGAGAAGGCACTGACTGCTGAGAAGGCCGTAGACAGTGTTTATTTTGTTAGCACATCCAACTCATTCTAAAGGGTCAAACTTCGGCCAGTAAGGTGAAAGTGCTTCCAGCCTCATCCCTCCCAGAAGTCTTCATTCCTTCAGATTTCTACTTCATGCCATGTTGAAGGGGAGTTCCAGCACTTTGCTTTTATATGTAACAATTTTTTTATCATACTTTCATCAAACATTTTATGGAATACTTTTGGAGTTCAGTGTTATCATGACAGTTACTATTCATACATGAGGAACATTAATTCTAGCAAGAGAATACCAATATCATATTAAACACGTAAGTGGTTGCTCCAGTATTGGAGCTTTCATAGATTCACATGCCTGAATCATTCCCCGTCGTCGAGACGGGAGTCTCCGGTACATAAAAAAGCATTGCTTAGTAGTATAACAAACTGAAAAAAGGCCTAGGCCCATTTTCCTTTGCAACCCATAACCTTCATTATGTAAAAAAGGACTAAACTTGTCTCTGAACCAATCAAAACCTCTCACCCTCTAGAACCCTCCTGAGAGAACCTTCTGCCCCTCAGATTTTCTGCCGCACGTTGTGCTAGGGAGTCTCCTTTGAGCTCTGCTCAAATTCTACAGTTTGGTTCTAGATTGAAGAGTTTATTCAACTGATTTTTCATCATCAACTTCTGGAGAATGGCTGAGAAGGAGAAGAAGGGTTTATTTAGAGCCTGCGCCACCTGTTCAAAGAAAAGGTTGTATACAGACGACCTTCATAAGGATTGCATATACTGCCTTTACCCACACCATCAGGCACAGGAATGTAAGGTATGTCGTACCTTTTTTAATAAAACACTGAGGGATCGTGAAGGTAGACTGTTAATTTGGCTCCAAAAACTTAAGACCAGAAAGGACGTTGTGTCTAGTGACAGTGATGAGGCATCGACAACTTCAAGGAGATCCCAGAAAAGAGGTAGATCTCCTCAGGCTCATACCTCAGGGGAAAGACCTGAGAAGGCTCTTAAAAAGATCACGACTGGATCTTCAGAGCGCAGTCCCTCAAAATCTCCTCAAAGTATGGATAAGGAGAGCAAGGGTTATGCTTCAGGGGTAAAACATTCTAAGAAGACGAGTTTAGAGCCCTCAAAATCACCCCTTAAAATTAAACATTCAATTAAAAAGCCAGCCTCTACATCTCCTGAAGAGAAATTAGGAAAATCTACGTTGTCGACGGGATCGTCGACGAAGAAAAGTGAGGTAAAAATCACTATTAAACCTATACCTTCGTCGACGATGACGTCGTCGACGGCAGTGTCGACGACGAGAGCGTCAACGACGACATCGACGACCACGACGACAGTGACAACAGGATCGTCGACGACGACAACAGCGACGGTAACGGCCGCGTCGACGGCAGCATCGGCGACGACGGTTTCGTCGGAGATTTCGACAGCAATCTCGTCGACGGGCTCGTCGACGAGAGAAAAAAACTCAGAAAAACTGGATTTTACCAGGAAGAGGAGGATTACCCCAGATAATACATCTCCAAGCAAGGTAACACCTCTGGTTCCATCCCACCTGCTAGAGGAAGAAGACTCGCAGGAGGAGGATAATGATGGTCCTTTTGGCTACGCCAGCACAATTACATGTTAAATGTCAGGAAGATGACTATGGGGGATTTCAAGACCGTCCCCAGCAACACTATCAGGAAGAAATGGTGAGCATTCCATCGTCGCTACTGACGGATTTGCAATTTATGTTGGATGACTATAAAAGGAGGCATCCTTTACCTCATTCTTCCCAAAGGATACCAGTGCCTACATCACACTCTATTACGTGTACGCCTGTGCGAAGACAACAGGTTCCTGAGTCCTTGCCTATATCACCATTACCACAACCGGCTCCAGAGACCTCTGACGATGAGGAACAGGAAGAGGGGGAGATAACGGACCCTAGTAAGGAATGGGATGATTATCTCATTCCGTCCCCTTCATCTCCTTCACCGAGACCTGTCGACTCTCCTCTGGAGGACATGGGGGGGGGTTCCATAATCTAAGGTAGAGGGCTGCACAGAGATTTGCACTCAACATGTCATCGGACAAAACAGTGTTTCTTGTATGATTTCAAGGAGCCGTTTCGCAAGACAGTTCGATCTCTCCCGATTGTTAGTCATTTATGGGAAGAAGGTCTCAAGGTCATGGAGACACTGGCAACGGTTACTCCAGTACTCGCCAGACTAGACAAGAAATATAAAGCGCCCTCGGATGCTCCAGCTTGTCTACTAGGCCACCCCAAGCCGGACTCAGTTATTACCCAGGCAGCTCAGCGAAAATCGAGGAATCCGTCAGCTCCAATTTCAACACCTCCTGACAGAGAGGGTAGGCGTCTGGACAATGCAGGGAAGAGGTTTTCTTCCATGTCTGCCCTTATTGTTAAGGCGGCGAATGCCCTGGCCATTCTGGGCAAGTATGATAGGCAAATGTGGTGCGCCCTATCGCCTTACATAGACAGCATTCCTGAGGCTGGCAGACAGGAAGCCAGAAAAATCCTCCAAGAGGGTGAAAGGACTTCGGCTGAAGTCCTAGATTGCGCAATGGACATTGCGACCACGGCCTTCAGATCTTTGGGGGGAGCGGCTGTTTTACGCCGGCAAGGATGGCTAAGAGCAACAGTGTTTAGGCCCGAAGTCCAGAATAAGATCTTGGACCTTCCCTTCAATGGAGAAGATTTGTTCGGGATACACATTGACGAGGCCTTGCAGAGTTTCAAAAAAGATACAGAAACAGCTAAATCACTGGGAACATTGCAGTATAGGAAGGTTCCTTTTCGAGGCTCAAGAGGTAGGGGCCAATCCTCCTATAGAGGGGGTTACCAACAAGGCCAGTATACTTCTTACTCCACCTCATCTCAGCCATACCGTCAACAGTATTCGTAGCGACCAACAGGAGGATGCACGAAATCTACTCCTAGAGGTCGAGGAAGTCGTCAGGGGAAAGACAACACCCGACGACAATGACAACTTTCTAACTCTGGCTACACCTATTCCTCTTATGTCACATGTTCCCCTGGGTGGAAGGATTTCTTACCATCTTCAAGATTGGCAGCAAATAACTACGGACCAATGGTTCCTCAACATAATACAATTCGGACATACTCTAGAGCTTTTGCAAACCCCCCCCTTGTACACCACCAAGAGGTCAAATATTTGCATCAGACGCGTCGAGAAATTCGGACAATGCTCCGAAAGGGAGCAGTAGAACCGGTACCGAATTCCCAGAGAGGAAGGGGATTTTATTCCCAGTTTTTCCTAGTCAAGAAAAACGTTCTCCAATGGTGCCCTATTTTGGACCTCCGATCCCTAAATACTTACCTCAAGGAACAATCCTTCAGAATGATTTCCCTCCAAGATATTCTGCTGCTATTAAACCCAGGAGATCATATGACCAAATTGGACTTACGGGATGCATACTTTCACATCCCAATCTATCCTTCCCACAGGAAGTACCTTCGTTTCATGGTGGCCAGAGACCACTACCAATTAAGGGTACTGTCTTTAGGCCTGAAATCGGCCCGAGAATTTTTACGAAATGTCTGGCTCCAGTGGCAGCGGTTCTAAGGAAGCAGAAACACCAGGTATTTTCTTACCTCCATGACTGGTTAGTCTAAGCAATGTCAGCAGCGTCGGCCCGGTCGTCAACAAGGGCTTGCGTGGAACTGTTTGCCAGATTGGGTCTGACTTTAAACGAAGAGAAGTCAAATCTTCAGCCGACCAAGAAATATCACCTTCTTGGAAGCAATTCTGGATACCGAGGTAAACAAAGCGTTCCCCTCCAAGGAAAGACAGCTGGGAATAATATCTCTATCCCAGGCTTTTATAAAAAGAAAGTCTCTTTCAGTACGCAAGTACAAATCATTACTGGGAACGATGTCCTCTTGCATTCCCCTCGTACCTTTCTGCAGGCTAACGATGCGTCCGTTGCAAGAGCAGTTAGATCTTCAATGGCATCAGGCGAAAGGATCCTTCGACGATAAACTCGGAGTAACGCCGATCATGATCCATGCGGCAACATGGTGGACCCGAAAACGGAACATCTCGCAGGGTCTTTCTTTCCTTACTCAACCAGCCCCACTAGTGGTTACGACTGATGGATCCTTGGAAGGCTGGGGAGCGTTCCTTCAGGACCTACAAGTCAGCGGTCGCTGGAAGTTGAACGAACAGCAAATGCATATCAACCTCTTGGAGCTCAGAGCTGTCCGCTTAACATCGTTAGCGTTCCTACCAAGGATTCAAGGATCAGCCGTATTAATAAGAACAGACAACACAACAGCAATACACTATTTGAACAAACAGGGAGGAACAAGATCGCTCTCCCTGTCTCGAGAAGCCCAGTTAATATGGGAATGGGCTCTACTACACAAAATATCCATGACAGCGGAACATCTTCCTGGGGATCAGAACACCAAGGTGGATACTCTCAGCAGGCTCAAATCGACAGTAGACCTCTTCGCAACAAGGGAGAACGAAAAATGCCAGTTCTTCGCAAGCTGGCTTCCCCAACGGGGATCTTGGGGGGAATGCGTTTTTGAGGGCATGGTCAGGCATCTTTGCCTACGCCTTTCCTCCAGTTCCCCTCCTGCCGTGGGTTCTTATGAAGATCAAAAAAGAACCATGCAGGATAATCCTGATAGCTCCATGGTGGCCCAGGCAGCATTGGTTCGCGGAGCTTCTACTACTGTCGGAGGAACGCCCGATTTGCCTCCAGCCTATACCTTCACTTCTGACTATGTTCCAGGGGGGGGGGAAGTACTTCATCCGGATCCGAAATCACTGCACTTAGCAGTTTGGCTCCTGAAAACTGCGAATTTCAACATCTGAACATCCAGACGGAGTGCAGGGACATTCTATCTAGAGCCAGGGCGGATAGTACAAACAAAACATACCGGATGAAGTGGAAGAGATTCTGTTTATGGTGCAAAAGATCTAACATTCATCCTCTGGACTCGGCAGCTCACGAGATTATTCCATACATCTTGCTTTTGGCAAAGTCCGGTTTGGCTCATGCATCGATAAAGTTACACCTAGCCGCAATATCACTCTACAGAAGAACTGCCTCTGGTCCATCTTTGTGGTCTGCTAGAGTCGTCAAACAATTCATGAAGGGATTGTTCCGGGTTTTCCCTCCAATAAAACCTCCACCACCTCTCTGGCAATTGAACATTGTTCTTTCCCAGTCAATGAAAAAGCCCTTCAAACCAATACACAGGGCAGATCTGAAATTCCTGTCGTGGAAAGTTGCGCTTCTCATTGCGCTCATTTCAGCCAGGTGAGTGGGGGAAATTCAGGCTCTCACGGTCCAGGAGCCTTTCTTACAATTCAAGGAAGATAGAATGATACTCAGGACTAATCCAAAATTCATTACAAAGGTACCAACTGATTTTCATTTAAATGAGCCACTAATTCTCAAACGTTTTTTTCCTCAACCAACAACAGCGGCGGAAAGAGCTCTACCCTTGCTGGATGTCCAGCGCTGTCTAAAGTTCTATTTGCAATTAACTAAGCCTTTCCACAAGTCTTCACAACTTTTTGTTGCCTTCAGCGCACCCAGGAAGGGTTTCCCTTTGTCAAAAAGGGGAATTGCCAGATGGATTTCCAGTGCGATAGAGTATTGTCATCAGGCAGCTGGGCGACCTCTGAATGCACGAGTCCGTGCCCATTCGACAAGAGCAGTGTCCACCTCTACTGCTTTATTTGCGGGTGTGCCGATCCAGGATATCTGCAGGGCAGCGACCTAGACAAGTACGCACACCTTCACCAGGCATTACTGCTTGGATGCAGCTACAGGAAGAGATGCGGGGTGGGAGAAGCGGTGCTGAGGAACCTTATCCAGTAACGGTGAGCCTTCTTTACCATCCCTCCTTCCTTTATTATCTACATTTGCACATTTTATTATTGTTTATTGTATTGGATGCAATTTTGCAAAGTATTTTTGATGTGTGTTTTGGTTTAGAAATACTGTTTTTATCACACTATATATGTTTCCTTGTTTCAGGATCTGGGTAACAAAACATGTGTGATTAGCTACTGCTCGCTATTCTGATTCAGGCATGTGAATCTGTGAAAGCTCCAATACTGGAGTAAGAAAACAAGTTACTTACCTGTAACTGTAGTTCCCCAGTATTGGAGCTTTCATAGATTCACATGCAACCCACCCTCCTCCCCTGAGAGGCTCACCTCAGATTTAGCACACAGAGTGTTATGGCAAAAGTGCACGAAAATCTGAGGGGCAGACGGTTCTCTCAGGAGGGTTCTAGAGGGTAAGAGGTTCTGATTGGTTCAGAGACAAGTTTAGTCCTTTTTTACATAACGAAGGTTATGGGTTGCAAAGGAAAATGGGCCTAGGCCTTTTTTCAGTTTGTTATGCTACTAAGCAATGCTTTTTTTATGTACCGGAGACTCCCGTCTCGACGACGGGGAGTGATTCAGGCATGTGAATCTATGAAAGCTCCAATACTGGAGAACTACAGTTACAGGTAAGTAACTTGTTTTCTTATTGCAGTGAATGTCATTAAATACATAAACCCATTCGTTCATAACATAACTCTTGGAATAGTGATTTAAATCACAGCTAAATTACATGAATGAAAAAATCCAAGAGGAGCCTTTCTAAAGTTTGGTTCCTCTTGGAAAACTAGGGTTTTCTCTTATGATCTTCATAATAGTTGTATCTCTTGTCTCTACTCAGATCGCAGAGCCCAAAACTGCAAGGTCTGCAGACCTTCCACTGCTAAAATTCTACATGATCACGAGGGGAGACTTCTCAGATGACTTCAGAAAAATAAGGCATCTTGGGGAGCCCCCTTCAGGAGATGAATGATCAGCTCCTTCAAGTCCAGCGAAAAGCAAGGAGCAAAATTTAACTTGATGCCCCTGAATCCTGAAAAGCCAGTTCAAGGCCTAAGGAGTTATGCTCAAGTAAACTTGAGTAAAAAGCAGCACAGAAAGCTCTAAAAAGGCGTGTAGGCAGGTCTTCTCCAGAGACGTAGCGCTGTAAAATGCATTAGCCAGCATCTATGAATTCATCTTCATCTCTGCTTCTGAAAACCTGAAAGTGATCCCACCATTGACCGCAAGCCCGCTGGCAAAAATGACCGATGAGCCTTAATCTACATCCTTGAAGCTGAAAAATATGACCCCTTTGGCGCGGCCTATAGTCCAGGACAATTTAAAATTAAATCTCAGGACACCGAGGATCAGGCATATTCCTCAGGAACACAGCCTAAAACCTACCACCCTCAGTTGCCTTAACTTTAGGGAGAAAAAAAATGCTATGACAGCCACTATAATTGTTATGAATCTGTTTGAGCTCTATGAACAGCTGCCTTTGATTAGATAAAGGACTTGAGACATTTGATGGGGAACTATTATTCACGCTTCCTGTCTGGTATGCAACAACTCCCCACACTAGCAGCACCCTAGCAAGCACTGGGTTCTCCAGCACCTGCACCTAGAACATTGAAAAAAGAACACAATCCCTCCTGAACCCCACATCCGCCAGACCCACAACTTGAAGATGTACCTCAAACACTAATCTTGGTGTACACTTCTGACGATCAGTATGCCAGTACAGCTGGAGCAATACCCTCATAAAATCTGCCAAATGGAGCTTTTATATTTTCACTGTCACTAACCTACCAACTCCTCTGCCTTGACATTACGCAGCAGATGACACCTGTAACTTGTATACTCTGTTTGATAGATCAGCTAAGAGGTTTGACCTACGATAGCTTTCAAGGAAACTCACTTATTCTTCTATAACGTCAAAGATGCATCTGATGGATCCCTTTTAGCTAGAGGGAATAAAACTAGTGCAGGACCAGCTACAGTGGCGCATTGGTTCCTAGAATAGTTTGGAAGTACTAAATTCCCTAGCATTACTGTATATAGCACCGCCCAATTGGGTGAGGCCACAGTATACACACTCGTCCATAAAATCTACCAAATCTCGATAATAACCTGTATCAAATTCTTCAAATGTTTAGGCCTACAATCGAGCAAAAACAAATCTACTCTTTAACCCCTCCAAGAAGAATTAATTTTTTGGGGCAATAATAGAAAATGCAGAACAAAGTCATTCTCAGTGGAAAGACAAGTGGCTTTAAGTACACTGGGGAAACAGATACTGTGAGGAAATAAAAGTATGCCCCCTAAAATGACTACTAGGCATGATGTCCTCTTGCATAACGTTAATACTATTCTGCAAGCTGCACATGAGGCTTATAGAAGAAGAGTTAGATAGGCAGTGGACCCAAATATCCAGCATCTTTGAAGACAGGACAGCTGTAACTGTAAAAAATTAAACCAGCAATCCTAAGGTGGATGTTGCAGTACAATAACAATTCTGGACTTACATCCCCTCTGCCACAGTGTCAGCTTGTGAACACCTAAGATGTTTCAAAGGAAGGATAAAGAGCTCACCTCCAAGAGCTGTTTGCCAGAGGACTGTGGTTGCCACAGGAGAAATATTTACATATAAATGCACTTGAGCTCCGATCGTTCAGTAGAGGACTACAGTAATTCCTCTCATGAGCTCGAAAGTACTCGTCCGAATGGACAACACCACTGCTTTGTTTCACGTAAACAAACAAGGTAGGTCTCGTTCTTGTGTTCTGTTGGCAGAAGTACTAAACCTCTGACACTGGGCAATTTCTAACAGGTTAAACCTTACAGCAGAACATCTCCCAGGCAGAGCAATGAATAGACCGATTACCTCAGCAGAACGCTACAGTATTCTCATGAGTGGGAGTTGAGAGACAGTGTCCTGAAAGAAATATTCCAGACCACGGGAACCAAATATAAGCCTCCTTTTGTCAAAGACCAACAAGAAATGGCAATCTAATATAGGCAGACACACACTCTTTTGATAGGATTGTGCAGGATGTTTGCCTTTCCGCCAATTCCAATTCTGCCAGAATACATAGCCAAAATGAAAAGAGAACCCAGCAGGCTGTTCCACCTAGCCCCCACTTGTCTGTAGAGAAAAATAACTCATTATGGCACAGGCTAAGTTGAAAGGGGTCATATGCTTTGAGGGTAGCAGGATATAGCTATTCCAAGAGCACAATGCCTTCTACCAGTGGGGAACCTTTTCTGCCTTTCTTTTCCTTTTAAGGAAGGAAAATATCTGTGAGATCCTTTTGTGAAGAAAAGAAACTGCTGGGTGTGGCAGACATCCCTCGTGAAGTCTGCCCATGAGAGGAACTGAAGATTAGCAACAAGATTTGTCGATCGGCATTAAGTGTAGCTTAAATGTGAAGGCTGACTGCCTTCTTCTGAAGCCATCGCCGAGTCTAAGAAGATTTTTACAATTTATCACCTTACAGAAGTGAGCTCCTGAGTGACTCAAAAGTGTGGGTCTTTGGGAGAAGAAAAAAACAGCAGAATTCAGCTCCCTTATTGTGTATGTAGAGCAAAGAGGAGTCGGTGCACTGTTAATTGCTGTATCCATGCGGTTGTAGTGCCCAGCTGTGCAACTCTGGGGATTGGTTTTTATCTTGAGTATCAGATTGTTAAATACTGGAACTGGAAGCATTCAGGCTCCGGGAAAGTTAAGATTTTCTTAGTTACTGTGATGCAATTTTGAGAACAGGACTGATACCAGTGCCTTGTCACCATCCTTGTTTGCCTCCATTCCTCAGGTTTTTTGGGTAGCTTCTTGGCTGCAGGGTTGACAGTGGTGAGGAACCCGTTATCCTATAAACACCAAATGGGTTGCAGCACTGCCCACAATCCCTCGAGACGACAGCCCATCAACTTAACACTTCATGATCCTTTGAACTGCATAAACACTAGAAAGAAATCGGAAAGCCTTGTGAAAGCCCTAGGCTAGGGACAACGATAGTAGCTCCTTCCTATCCCGTCATGCTAAGGCAAAATTAGCTTAAATCAGCAGTCATTCCCTGCACATAGGCACTTTAACAGCACATAGTTTTGCACACTGGCACTTTATTGGAAGAATAACCACTGACCAAGCAGTAAAGCACATATATTTAACCTGCTCCGTGGACCTGCACACGGCACTTTAAACGCTCTTAGTCTTGAACAATGGTATTCATCTGCACAAACACAACCGTCCGCATCGTAAAGAACTCACACGATAACCAACCAGGGAAAAGGTCGGTCTGCTATCAATTAGCCTTGAGTTGTTGAAAGGCGTTGGGCAGCCTTGTTCACCCAACTGCCTTTTATCATTTATATGCGACCTATTTATTTTTATACTTGTCAAGGGCAGCAAATAATGAGAAGGTTTACCGCTTAGATGTGCAATGGTTGCAGCTGACGTATGGTACGTTTTAGACTTTTTCTTAGATGTATTGTACGGTATGATTTGAGTTGTTTATGGTTTTGACTAATAAACCATTCTGTGCTACAAAAATATTGTAGCCAGAATATACACTACAAATGGACTGTGATGGTAAGTATATATAGGTAGACTAAACATCTATTTATCTTAAAATGTTGTATGTATTGTCAAAGTACATGATGTGGATTTAAGTATATTAAAACTGTACTTTGCTATATGTACTTATCTTCACAATATTTTTATTGTATATTCTGGTTGTGATATTGTCGATATTTTTATGTTTTTTTTTAAACAATATATGCATTGTAGAATTTTCTGTGATAACCACGTGTGTTAAAATTGTTCCATCCCTATGGGGCAATACTGTATATTTGCATATATGCAGAGGGAATTGATTGTCTGGTAGTGTTCCACTGAAAGAGGTTGTCCATGTTGTAGAATAATTCTCACGTCAGTGATTTTACCTTCCTGTTACCTTAAGATAATTTGACTGCCATCCCAAGCTTGCTTTGTTTCCTAGTAGTTATTTTTTAACCTTTAGTCTTGCTGGACTTTAGTCAGAGCAGAGTTAACACTGTAAGGTCTCAAAATTGATCAGTAGGAGGCATGCATGTTGGTAATGGACAGATAGACGGCTCACTTTTCAACTTAGTTAGCTAATCTGTTGGATTCCCGTTTTTTATATTGAAGAATCGCTGCTGTGTGGTGAACATGTTTGTTGTTCACCCTCTAAAAGTTTGGTTGTGCTACTTGTGATACTCCCTCCATTCCCCAATGTTCTATTGATGCCATCTTTTTATCATCATCGAAGGAGGGCCAAGGGGAAGTCCCGGGCACTCTTTATTGGGTAAATACAATGATTAGCAAAGTCTCTTGCATCTAGAATGTTGCAATACAAGGTCCACTCAAGTTGTTTGTACTTTCTTCAATTTGTTTAATCTTTATCGTTAATGGACACAACCAGCCAACACGTGTTTCGTCACAATGGGAAGTATCCCGTGACTTCTTCAGGGCTGGGAAGGATACAAAAAGGTAACATGAGCACATAGGCTGCACACAATGCAATCATGCACTGGAGCGGCCCCATGTCATTTACAAGAATCAAAACAAAAGAAAACCATTAAGTCGTGGAAACCCTAAAAACAAAGTGCTGAGACATATAATAGTGACTTCACACCAAAATCTACAACACAGACCTGGTGACTCAAAATGCGTGACAATATCAAATGGCGTTTGTTTATGTTGTTAATCCTGGAGAGACAATAATATTCTTCGCATATTGGAACAACGCTCGAGCAGGAATACTAGCGTGGTGAAGTGAACGTCAGTTGGTGCTGTGAGGTGAGATTAAGCGCAAGCTAAACGTCAAAACATTTCAAAATATTGTTTCACAATGTGTACCTGTCTGAAGGAATCTCATGACAGTGCAAAAGTAAAATGTGTACTAGATGTTGTATCAGATCTGGGCAGAGGCGCAACTAGAGCCAAATTTCGGGGGGCTAAGAAAAAATTTCGGAGGGGGGGGGCTGAATCTTTAAGCAATTGGCAGAGCGGAGCTGCAGGGGATCTTAGAAGGGGTGAAACAACAGCGAGGCCTCATTAACATGCAAATGGTGTTTTAAAGACCTGTGAAGTGCTCGGGTGCGGCTGTGTGTGTGCCCGGGAAGCTGTCATCCCGGGCTGCCACACACAACGGGGGGGGGGGGGGGGGGGGGGGGGGGGGGCTGAAGCCCTTTGAGTCCAATGGGTGTTGCGCGCCTTGATCTGGGACTATGTCCTGAATGAAAAGAGTGATGCTTATATAATTAATAAGCGGTACAGTCTGCCACTGGAACGAAGGAGGGCCAGACACACAAAACTGAGTATTAAATATTAGATGGTGTGTTGTGTAGGAAGCAAGGAAGCCAAAAACACAGAGAAAGGAAAATATTGTAGGCTACCTGTATGGTAAAGCGTGGATATCTTGGTGAGATCTAATGAAAAGAAAAGAGGGTAGTAAGGGAAAACTATCAAAACTGAAACGGTGGATGAGGTTATTAGGAAGGAATACACCGGTAAGATCAATGTGAGCATCTCTCTCTTCATGCCTTTTTAACATATACGCACCTGTTTTCAAAATAGTCCCTTTTCCATTTCAGGAGCTTCTTGTTTCATATTTTACACTCATACCAGCCGAGTCGGAATTATCACCAGTGGAGCAGTGAGAAGTTGCAAATTTGTATTCCTTTCTAATAACCTCATCCACTGTTTCAGTTTTACTAGTTTTCCCTTACTACCTTCTTTTCTTTTCATTAGAGCTCACCACGATATCCACGCTTTACCATACAGGTAGCCTACAATATTTTCCTTTCTCTGTGTTTTTTGCTTTCTACACAACACACCATCTAATATTTAGTACTCCGTTTCGTGTGTCTGGCCCTCCTTCGTTCTAAACACCACACGCAGGAACTGATTAACTATTTTCATTTCCAGTGACAGACTACCACTTATTAATTATATAAGCATTTCTCTTATCATTCAGGACATAGTCCCAGATCTGATACAACATCTAGTACACAGATTACTTTTGCACTGTCATGAGATTCCTTCAAACAGGTAAACATTGTGAAACAATATGTTGAAATGTTTTGACGTTCAGCTTGCGCTTAATCTCACCTCATGCAAAAACAACAGTTGATGGACAGAATGCAGAACAATGTCATACATTCACCCCAGTACAGAGATCTGTGCCTAAATCCATCGTTTTTTTGCTCAACGTGCCGTTCTAGTTTGAACCCAGTCATATGCAAATCAGTCTTGACCCTGTGCCTCATGGGAACAGTCCAGCCCGAACTTCCAAGCCAGGTCCTCCCTGGACTGGAACCAAGCATCCTAAGACCGGTTTTGGGGTTTTACCCCTCTTTAGCCAGGATAGCTTGATTCCAGTGGCATGGAGAGCACGGGACTCACGTCTGAGCATGCCCGTCCCTCTCGGGATTACAAATGCAAAAACAACAGTTGATGGACAGAATGCAGAACAATATCATACATTCACCCCAGTAAAGAGATCTGGGCCTAAATCCATGGTTTTTTTGCTCACCAGGCCATTTCAGTTTGAAACCAGCCATATGCAAATCAGTCTTGACCCTGTGCCTCATGGGAACAGTCCAGCCCGAACTGCCAAGCCAGGTCCTCCCTGGACTGGAACCAAGCATCCTAGGACCGGTTTCGGAGTTTCACCCCTCTTCAGCCAGGATAGCTTGATTCCAGTGGCATGGAGAGCACGGTACTCACGTCTGAGCATACCCATCCCACTCGGGGTGACAAATACAAAAACAACAGTTGATGGACAGAATGTCATACATTCACCCCAGTACAGAGATCTGGGCCTAAATAAATCGTTTTTTGGCTGGTTATGCCCAGACGTGGGTTCCTTGCTCACTTTGCCACTGGATTCAAGATAGCCTGGCTGATGAGGGTTATGAACCCGAAACCGGTCCCAGGATGCTTGTTTCCGGTCCAGGGAAGACATGGCTTGGCATTTCGGGCTGGACTGTTCCCATGAGGCACAGGGTCAGACTGATTTGCATATGGCCATGTCTGAACTGGGGTGGTGGAGTGAGCTAAAGAATGATGATGGATTTAACCCAGATCAGTTGACTGGGGGTGAGTGTTTGATTTGCTCAAACGCTCCGTCCATTATCCCCTTTTGGTATCACTTTAATCTCACCTCACGGCACCAACAGACGTTCACTTCACCATGCTAGTATTCCTGCTCGAGCGTTGTTCCAATATGCGAAGAATATTATTGTCTCTCCAGGATTAACAACATAAACGCCATTTGATATTGTCTCGCATTTTGAGTCACCAGGTCTGTGTTGTTAATTTTGGTGTGAAGTCATTATTATATGTCTCGACACGTTTCTTTTAGGGTTTCCACGACTTAATAGTGTTCTTTTGTTTTGATTCTTCTAAATGACATGGGGCCGCTCCGGTGCATGATTGCATTGTGTGCAGCCTATGTGCTCATGTTACCTTTTTGTGTCCTTCCCAGCCCTGAAGAAGTCACGGGATGCTTCCCATTGTGACGTAACACGTGTTTGCTGGTTGTGTCCATTAATGATAAAGATTAAACAAATTGAAGAAAGTATAAACAACTTGAGTGGACCTTGTATGGCAACATTCTTGATGCAAGAGACTTTGCTAATCATTGTATTTACCCACTGTGTGCCCGGGACTTTGGTTGTCTAAATTTGTGCGGGTCTTTGCCCACACACACATAGGGGTTATAGGATATTTCCCCTAACCTGGTTGCACCTTGTCAGTCATAGCGAACATACTAAACGCAAACATTGCAAGGCGCCATACTTCCTGGCACATCATAAACCCTACCTTTCAGACAGGGCCATGGGGAAGGCGTTATGAATGTGAGACTTTTTTTATCCTTCTAATATTAACTCTTTTATAATGACCTTACCAGCCAGTTTTGAGTGCGCTTTCTTTGAATAATATGAGGATAAAGTTACCATAATTAAGTGTCCGTGATAATGTCTGAATTGTTTTTTTTTATTTTTTATTACAGATCTTCTGATAGAAGAAGTATGCCTAGTGGGGTGAGAACCAGGTCTTCAGAAATCGGCTCACCATCTGTGATGCTGCGCAGTAAAATGAAGGACAAACTGAAGCGAGTGAGTAAGATAGTGAGAGAAAAGTGTTTTTTACATGTTCATTTATTCTCCTTTAATAAGTGTAGATATCGGGATTAGAAACATTTAGTTTGTGCTTTACACTGAAGGAGCAGTAGTTACTCTACAAACCATGATCATTCATTATTAGCTGGTGTTGACAGTTGGAAGATGAATTTGCATGCTGAGATCATGTGGAGAAAAATGCTAATCTTTTCCATCTAGTCGTTGTCATGTTCTGTACTTTCCATTTGACTTTTGGAATATTTTCATCAGCTGCTGAAGAGGTCTGCTTTTCGCCCCCACTTTAGGTTTTGGTCAGAGTAGATGTCTGACTCCCATATTTGTTTTACTTTTTTTTTATACATCCTCTTATGTTTTTTATGTGATCTGATCTGTGCTTATTTAGGCAGGCAATATACTTAACTAAATGTTAATGTCAAACTTTTATTTTTTTCAACGTCTCTCTAAGTTAATTTTATTTGCGGACTATCTTAAACTGAGCAGAACAATGGTATACCAGATAATTGCAATTAAACCATTGAGTGATATCACTTAAAAGAATAACTCATATAATACAATTGGGAAGAAACTACCATTGCGAAAACTGGTAAAGCCAAAAAATTAAGCAAAAAAAAAAAAAGTAGGTAAAAAGTACTGCTCTGCATTGATGGTTTTTCTGCGATAGCGGAGTGCATTAAAATAGTGCCATCCCTCTGTGGAAATACTGTATTTTGGATATTTGAGGGTAATTTGCTATTTATTGCCATTGTTGATGTCGGCAGTGGCCATGGTTGTTTCGATGCCTTGAATGGTCATACTGCACTTCCCTTTATTCAGCAGTGGTTATAAATAAAATCCCATGCTCATTGGACCTGCACTCTGTGGTTTATGCCGTGCTGTTTATTCATGTGCAGTGGTTAGAAATAAAAATATATAACCATATCCAGAGTTCCGTGGCTTAAATCTGTTCACTGAGAAGAAAATCACAATAACTATGCTGAGGTTATGATTAGCTTTGTTTATAAGATCATAACATGAGTTAAAGTAAAATTCATGCAGACAACCACAGACTGCTATGGTTATTAAGCCAAAAATCACTACTGAAATTTGCAAGTTATATTTGGGACAGCAAACCATAATTGGCACAACATACATGTAAACCATAAGTTGCACACGAAGTACAATGCTTACAACATCGTCCTTGAAGTGACAGGTCTATCTATAAATCTCATAAAGAATCTTACATGCGAGATCATATATCACTGTATTCTTTTTTTTTTAAAATAAATATTTTTGTCATTTTTAAAAAACAAACATAACATAATTAACTTTGGTTACAGTCATACAGCCTTCCATGTTATTAGTCAAAATACAAAGCAATTCATTTTCATACATCTTACATATCTATTTGCAGCACAGACATGCAGAAATTGTCAATTGAAAACCATTCCTTCGGGCCACTCCCTCGCGTAAGTCGCCAGGGATTCTCAGGCTATTAAAGTATCTAGGGGGACTTGTCCAGTAGGGTCCGGTTGAGTATCTCCCACTATTGCGTCGAGACCATAGTACCTTCTCCATTTGGCCCACACCTTATGAAATTTCTTCAGGCAGCCCATAGCCTTGTAGGTGACCCTTTCGGCTGCCATATACATATCCATCCCTGCCCTTCATTCTCATAGTAGTGGTGTATCTACGACTCCCCATTACTTCGCCACGTCTCTTTTAGCAACTACCAGTGCTAGTGCAAGTTAGATTAATTGAGCCCTGTCTAGATCGACATCATATGAGATACACAATAGTATAAGTTTGGGATCTAGGGGTACCGTGGTGTCTAGTTTTTTGCCCAGTTCCTGTGTTTTACTTTGCCCAGTAGGCCTGTATCTGGACGCACTCCCAGATGATATGGTAAAAGTCGCCTTCTCTGTGTCCAAATCTCTGGCATCTAGGGTCCTCTGCTCGTCCCATTCTATGCAGCCGAACTCTGTCATAGTATATTCTATGCAGTAGTTTATATTGTAGGAGGCGAAGTCCTGATTTGATCGCCACCTCTCTGTGGTTCGTTAGAGCTGCCTCCCAGTCTACATTTTCTAGCTCGCCCAGGTTAGCTTCCCAGGTCGACCGCAGCTTGCACCGTCTGTCTGGAGCGTTATTATTCAGGGTCTTGTACGTTAGTGAGACGGCTTTAGTCGTGATAAATTCCTGTAGCAGTCTCCCCTCTAGTGGTGCATATTCCGACAGCGGAGAGTCATCTCTCTTTTCCCCTAGCCAGGAATGTCTAATCTGTGCGTACTTCAGGAACTGGGATGGGTGTAATGAGAATTCGGCCTTGAGAGCATCAAAGTTTTTTAGTGTACCATAATGAATGATATTTCCTAACATGGAGATAACTATAGCATCCCAGCCTCCGAAGCCATTCAATTTAGGCAGTTCCTTAAGCCAGGTGCAGTGCAACAAGGGTGTCTCCTTTGTCAGTTTATGTTCCCATCCAATTGCCTTTGTGGCCCTTCCCCAGGATTCTAGAGTAACCGGAGTGGCCAGGAGAAGCTTCATTCTGCCTTTGCCACCATATAAATAGTGTAGAAATGTATGGCCACTCATGGTTGCCCTCTCTAGACTGTAGGCAGGGTGTGCCCCTGGTGCGTGTATCCACTCGTTGAGTGGTTAGGTGCTCCGCCCAATAATAGGGTTCTATATCGGGTAGTGATATTCCCCCATTGTACTGATTACGCTGCAGAGTATGGAGCGCAATCCTGGGCTGTTTCCCTAACCATAATAAAGACAGTACCTCTGCCGCTAGCTCCCGGAAAAGTGCTTGTGGTAGGGGAAAGTATGTGTTTTGTGGGGCATATACAAATTGTGGTAGTGTGATCATCTTAAACATGGACGCCCTGCCCAATATTGTGAGTGGTAGAGATATCCATCTTTGTATGTCCTCCTTAAAGTTCGTGAGTATGCGTTTGATGTTTCTCTGATAGCAGAGGTTTTTATCTGTCGTAAGGTAGATTCCCAAGTAGGTAAACCCACTACCCGCAATCTGGAGATCTCCAGGGAGAGTGGGCCATGTGTGTAACATGCCTGGGCTGTAGCTCACGGATTTATGCCAGTTGATCGTGTAACCCGAGTTTTGTCCATAGTAATCTATAGTGTGGAACAAGTTGGGTATCGTTGTGTCTGGGTATGTAATATATAGAAGTATGTCATGAGATCTTTTCAACCATATCGTCTTCTGGGGTAATTAGAAATCCCTGTATCCACGGATGTTAGCGTACCAGGCAGGCTAGAATCTCTATTGTGAGGGCAAAGAGTGGTGGGGACAGTGGGCATCCCTGTCTCGTACCACGTCTTATGGGGAAATCCTCTGATGTCTTTCCGTTTACCCAGACTCTTGCTCTGGGGTCTTTATACATTAAGCCCACCCATGTCCTGAAACTGGGCCCCAAGCCAAATTTGATCAGGGTGGCCTCCAGAAAGGGCCAATGGACTGCGCCAAACACTTTTTCTGCGTCCAAAGATAGCAACATGTGTGGAGTGTCTCGGTCTTTGACCTCCATCATCCAATTGTGGGTCCTTCTCAGGCTCAGCCTGGTCGCTGGGCCAGGTAAACCCGATTCGTCCTGGTGTACCAGGGTCGTGATCTCTTGGCGCAGTCTTGTGGCCAGGATAGTTGACAATATCTTTACCTCTAACTTAAGCAAGGATAGCAGGCGGTAGGAATCACATTTATCCTTTGGTTTCCCTGGCTTGTGGATAGGTATAATTGTAGCCATTCACAAGTCTAACGGGAGAACCCTGTCTTCGCCTGCTTCTTTAAAAAGTGTCAGGAGGTGCGGACCAAGAAGATCTATGTATTTTTTATAAAGTTCTGCTGGTATGCCATTTGGGACTTGTGTCCTACCGGGGCGTAACTGGACTATAGCTGCTTTGACTTCTTCAATTGTGATGTCACAATCGAGCCCCATCCTGTCCGTATCGTCCAGTTTGGGGGTCTCCACCTCTTGCAGATATGCAGCTTTGTCTAGGGAGGTCCATAGGTGGCGGGCCTTGTAGAAGTCCGCGTAGTAAGACGTGAAACTCTGCAGGATCTGTTTGTCTCTGTTTTGTGGTATTCTCGTGGGTCCACAAAGTGGTCTACCCATAAGGCCTCTATTTCCTTGCGACCGAGCCATGCTAGAAGATTTCCAGATTTATCTCCCACATCATAGAGTTTGTGCAGGTTCGCTTGGGCCTGTGCTTTAGCCGCCTGGTTGCTAAATCTTTATATTGGTGTTGTGTGTCTATCAATTGCCTCGAGATCTGGGGATCCCGGTGTGCTCTGTTCCTTTCATCAAGGGTTCAAATCTGGGCTTCTAGACGTGTAAGCTCTTCTTTGTCTTTTTTCCTATCCCATGCTATGCGGTTCTGTGCTCTATCACATAGGACTGTTTCATAAGTCTCCCATAGTACAACCCCGGATTGCACCGATCCCAAATTTTCTTTGAAGAAAACTGTAGTGTCAGCTCTAATGCCTTTCAATATTGATTCATCATGGAGCTCCCATGCATTTAAGCGCCAGCATATGTTTCGGTCTCGTGGTCAGTCACCTATCCGTACATATAGCGGGTAATGATCCGATAGGCCACTAGCTACGTATTGTGCCTCATATATGTCTTGTATTTTACCTTTCGGTAGAAACACATAGTCCAGTCGGGAGTAAACCTTGTGTGCGCCTGAGTAGTAGGCCCAGGCTATACCATAGTCGCCGTGTTCAGGCTATTGCCGTAATGTCACCGAACCCCACTGTACAGTTCAGGGTGCCGCTGTTGTTTGAGTATGGGATCACTCAATCTGGGCCTCTGGACCGCCGGATTTATGCTTGGATCTTGCTATCGGCCGGAGCTCCATGAAAACGCATCCTAGTTGGCCATGCCGCTAGCCACGCCCATATAGCCCTGTATTCTTAACATCCTTAAAGAGAGGACTACGAATGTAGAATTATTTAGTGGTTTAAGTATGTTTTGCTATTTACTTCAGTTGTGCTTTTAGGTGTTGCTTATTGCTATAAATGTTGAGAGATAGTAAACATTGCATTTGGTGTGCAAATTATGGACTGCATGTTTGTCATGCGACTGAAGTTCTACTTTCATGCTGGGTTTCATGTAATCCCACTCTTTCCTTTTTTCTGGATCAGAGAGCAAAGCATCTTATGGGTATTAGAATCGGAAATGTCACATATTGCTTGTATGTCCTTTCGTATTATTATTTTATTCCTGCTCGATTAATTAAAATCATTACATGTGAACAGCATACATTAGTTTCACATGAGTAATCTAACCAACAACTATTGTTAAACACGGATAGATATAAGAAGCAATTTATAATGTTTTTTTTTTTTTTTTTTTAAACAGCGCCCTTTGAGCAAGTTTTAGAAGTATTAAAAATAAAAGATAAAAAGTTAGACTCTTAGAGTTTTGACATTTCTATGCTCTGGCGAAATAGCCGGAGTTGTAGGAAGGGGGAGGGAAAATGCAAAGTGCTTTTGTTGGATGAGTGCAGCCACGGGGACCGGGCTGCGTGCATTGGGGACCCTTGATAGTAGAAATGCCTTAAGAGTTCCTCGGGTCCGGCAAGTTATTCCTTACACAGTTCTGTGACACAGTACCCATAACGGAGGAAAGTATTGTGACTTTTATCTCTGTGTGAAGGCCCACAAGGTTGGTGCAGGGGGTTAAGAGAAACTAAGCAGTTATCCTGTAGCACACTAGTCCATGGGGGCTGGGGGAGCTTATCAGTAAGGGCTGACTCCGACCCCTGAGAAAGGATGAAGAGCGTGCCAGAGATGAACTTCAAGAATGCCATTGTCACCCTGTGGAGGCATTGAAGAGTTCGAGTAGAATGGCGTCTGTTAATTTCCCCAGTCTGGGTAGGGTCTTAGGCAAGTTATTGGAGAAGCACTGAGCCAAGTCCTCTCTACACAGTCTGTCTGATGTGGTTAGCCTGGAATAGTAGAAGTAGCAGTCGGATGCGATCGCCAGCGATTTTGGGGCAGCAGCACAGCAGATGGAGCAAAGATTCTCTGCAATAGTTACATAGTCTGCATGTAGTTGCCTCGTCCCGCTTCGCCCAGGCAGTGTTAATGTCCATAATTGGCAGGGCAATGAGCTTCATGAAGAGGATTTTCCTTTGTGCCTGGGCAGAGATCGCTTGTTGAAAGTAGGGTTTGGGCTTCCCCGGGTCGTAAGAAACATCCAGTTACTCGGTGATGGAAATATGCCGTAGGCTTTCGGTATCCCCTTCAAATGAGGTTTTCATTACCTGCCTGGTCACTGATTTTTTCAAAGCTGAGTATGGTATTTCCTGGGTATACAGATTGGCAGCCTCGATGTTCTGTTTGCCAAGGGGTACCCTTCTCTGCGATGATTGATTTAAGATGGAATTCGAGGCTGAGCTGTGGGGCCCGTGGGACCTTATTGTCGAATTTTACTAGGTCCCCCTGGCACATAAGGTTTGGGCTTCTGAGTTCGAATTCCAATCTCAGCCTTGTTCTTCTGGCCTGCCAGGGAGCAGGAAAGATTTTTTTTATATGCAGAGATCCGAGAGTTCTTGGGATGTATATCGAAAGCACTGGGAAAGACTAGGGGGTCACAATTTAAAGCTGGGATTGATTTCACTCTCAGGACTCCTGATTAAAGATGTTATCTCCATAAGGAGTAGAGGGGGGCTACCATATGGTATTAGTTTAACCCACAGCCTGCCCCGGTCCACCCTATCGAAAGCAGCACTATAGTCAATGAAGCAGCTGAACAGATGGGGTTTCTAGCTCCGTGCGGCTCGGTTGGATAGGTGCGCCATTGCTATGGTATTATCCATCCTGAATACAGATTGGAAAAAAGGAAGAGTTCTCTTTTTTGTGGCCCAAGTTTCAGTTCCTCCAGAAGCATTCAGGCGTAGGATTTTGCTTCCAAATCATCAAGTGCAATGAGACAATAATTTGCTGGGTTGGAGCGGTCACCTTTTTTGTGGATGGGGAAGGGATGGACCCCCTCCATGAGATCATAAATGTTCCTGTGGCAAAGGCATGGTTAAAAATTGAAGTTTGATTCCTGACCCAGAAATCTTGTGCAGCTTTGAAGACTGAGGTAGGGCTCCTGTTAAGCTCTGGTGCACCATCATTTCTCATTTTCTTGGTGGCCGTTACCGCAGCCACTGTGGTAGTGGTGAGTTTATGAACCGGGAGGGCAAAGGCAGTGTAGTGTAGGGACGGTTTAGTTTCTGCGACCTGATTGTTTACAGCTGCTTGACTAAAGTGATCCAGAACAGTTCTACCACACTGTTCTCTTTGGTATGGTCCAATTTGTAGAGGCAGTTAATTTACTTCCAGTAGCGGAAATGGTGCTTTTCTTTTAGGAGGGTGAAGATTCTCAACCATTCCTCTTTAATGTGCTCCTTTTTCATGTAGCCATACCTTCCATCTGTGAGTAGCTCGCAGTGCAATGATTGTGTGGCCTGTTTGGCCTGGATATATTTTGCAGTCTCTTCTTCTGGCTGCCAGGGCACTTTGGCGAGTGCTCTTGCTGGCTATCAGCTCCTTTGTTTCACGGTAACAGGCAATTGTTTGCGTCGTGGAGACACTTCTCGGGGGCTTCAAACCATAACAGCAGACTGTAAGTACTGCACCTCACTCCTTGTTTCAGCAAATCAAAGTCCCGCGCACTGCAGTTCCTGTACCCGCCATTGTTTGGTACTACTGTACAGCAGAAGAATAGTAATATTCAAACACGGAAACGCTCACTGGGAAAAGTGTTCTCCTCCAAAACCTTTTTCAGGCAGTGTTTATAAATATATTTTTCTATTTATAATTTTTCCTTTTTTATATACTTCAGAAGAAATCCATAAGTGTACATAAATCATCCAGCCAACGCGTTTCATTCAAAATTTCACTTTTGGACTTCAGGGCTCATGTAGATCATATTTATTGATTATTCATATTTCTCTTTGAGAAGGACTCCGATGTAGTTCCAATAAATCAATGACTAAGTGGATAAGAGAATATGCTTCCCTCAAATGGGTCATGTAGGTTCCAGAATTCTTTTTTTCCCCCTCAATCACTTAGCCCTTTAGTATGGGAATGATTAATATTTGCCTGACCTGGATACCTTCAAATGATTCAACGTTGAAAGCCTGAGGAGGGATCCAAGGCCTTTGAAGTTATCAATGACGGGCAAATATTTTGTTGGTTTGGTCAGTTGGGGGGGGGGGGGGGGGCGGTAGCCACGTAGAAAGTTCTAAGGCGGAACTAGGGATGGGCTCCAGCCAAGCAACAAGGGTTCTGTGCTTCCGCCACTCCTGCTCCTCAGTGCTACTCGGTTGGCCACTGCAACTGGTGTTGGAGGTTTCTCCTTTCAATCCCTGTAGAAACAGGAGTGGTTGACGATTTTCTGACTAAGAGTTAATGCTTTTTGATATTTTTTTTTCTACTTCTCAAGATGTTCCATAATTGTTTAGGTAGTGCCCTGGATGTGGCAGAAGGCTGCCTCTGATCCGCATAGAGTTCCTGTGACTGGCCTCCAGAACTCCCATATGGCTGAGGAATGTGAATTCTTTTAAGCATGAAGGACAGAGCGGGAATTTGCTTGTGATGACTATAGGAGCTAACCACTATGAGGTAGAGGTACCATGATATGCAGAAGAAACAGGGTTGAGTACCAGAGAATGGATTCCTTCCACCGAATTCCACCACTTGGTCAACAGTGACTCCCACAAAAGGTGACTGATCAGGTAAAGAAAATTTTAATAATATGGTCAGAACAACTCTTGAGTGACCCTGAAAAATGGCAGCTTTGAAAGTAGACTGCATACTAATAGTTGAGCCTGCTGTCTACCAGTGCCTTTTTGGTTGTGTTGAGTCCACTATACCCGACGCGAGCTGAGACGCCCAAACAACACGCAAGGACCAGAGAGGGACAGGCGGGCTCAGCAGATAATGGCCTGGACTTGGGCCGCTGAGGTGCAGCGGAGGGGATGATCCTTTGGGCTGGTGCGGAGCGGTTGGCCTCTGCCCCCTCCCTCCCCTGGACAATCGGTATACAGTGTGGCTTGGGAGGGTCGTTGCCTCTCCCCCCGCATGGGCCACCCGGTCAGAACTAGATCGTCCTGGGGAGACCAAGGGAGTGCTGTGGACCCTGGGGTTACCTGCTACCCATGACCTGGGCCCCACACGACCACGGACGAGCTGGGATAGACCAAAACTAATCTCCGTGACCCTCCCGCGGGCGGTGATCAGTGGCCTCGGGGGAGGGACCTGGTGGGACCCCCAGGGCCTGAAGACAAAGGGTGCCAACTGGGTGAAGGGCATTCCGCCCCGTGAGGGGACAACACTGAGACCATGCCAGGCCTCTGACTTCCCTACAAAAGCTCGCAGTGGCCCTTGCCCGACCTGACCGCCCTGTTTGCAGACTGAGGGCCTGGAGGAGCACCCCAAGGAGCTTGGTCACTCCTCTATCGCTCCACCCGGTTGTGGGTGCAGGGACCCCCCTTCGCCTAGGACGTATGTCCCGGCCCTCAACCTGGGGCATTAACCCAACATCCTGGCCAACCTGCACTGCTCCCTGACGTGCAGTATACCAGACAAGAGCGAGGAGCTTGGGGCCGTTGGGACCTCCAGAGAGTGTCCCACCAGTGTACTACCGCGCCAGTACCTACTTGCGAAGAGGCAAAGCAGACTTAAAAACCACTGGACTTGATTGCATCCCTTTCTTCCACACACATGTCATACAGTGACTATTTCCCCATCTCAAACACAACAGTCTGCACTCCGGAGTGGCTGGAACAGAGACTACCTACGCCCAACTGTCATCATGGGGGAAGGACCGAGGGCCCAAGCCTCCCCCAACACAGACCAAAATGGACCAATATACAACCAATGACCCGGGAACAGCAGCCGGGTCCATCGAGTATCCCACCCCAGCGGCTGCTGATCTCAACACTATCCTACAAGCGATCAGCGCATCAAAGACCTCAGTCAAAAAAGAGATTGGTGAGGTCTGAGTAGACATGGCTCTCCTCCGACAGGGTCTCCGAAATGTGACGACCCGTATCTCAGAAACTGAATCCTGCATTTCAACTGTCGAGGATGACGTTACTCAACTAAAGGAACAAGTAGGCTGCCTACAGACCCACACTAAAGAGCTGCACAAAAGGGCAGAAGATGCCGAAAATAGGCCGAGGCGCAATAATCTCTGTCCAGTGGGGTTCCCGTAAGGAGCGGAGCAGGGGCAAGTGGGAGATCTTATCGAACAATGGGTCAGATCTTGGACGCCTAAGGACTCCCTGTCCGCATAGCTCACGGTGGAGCAGGCCCACCACTCTCTGGCTCCCAGACCTCCACATGAGCACCACAATTGTCAGAATCCTTAATTTTAATTTCTTTGACCCGAGTTTTTGTCGTTGTACTCTGCAACATGACAGCCGCATATACAACCCGAAGGGCGGCACTACAATTATCACCCTGCAGCTAGAGCATACTACAATCAATCCCACATCCATCCTAGGCCCCACAGGCTTCCAAGTTCACCCACACTCAACATGACACATACACGAAATAACGGAGATCCTCTCCGAATACTATCATGGAATGTCAATGGGCTTCTCAACAGGGTAAAACGGACAGCAGTCTTGCGATATGCCCTACGCCAGGCATCCAACATACTCCTGCTCCAAGAGACCCACCTCATGGACAATAACTGTCCCTTTCTCGCAAGATATGGCTATGACAGAGTTTGGCACTCAGGGTTTGCCCGAGGATCACAGAGTTTGTCAGTTCTCCTGTGGTGCAATCTCCCCTTCATGCTCACACAAGCCACTAGCGATCCTCAGGGATGTTCCGTAACTCTGAGTGAAACAATAGCAGGGAACTCCCTTAACTTAGTGTCCATATACTCTCCTCCCTCGACGCTCACATTGACCTTGCAGCTTACCGCTTATCTTATTGCTTCTCCACCCCTGGGGATGACAGTGGCTGGTGGCGACTTCAACGCGGTTATGCTACCAGACCTTGATACCACAGGCACACCCTCCACCGCAAGGACCGTGTACGCTAAACACCTAACAAACTGGACAAGTACCCTTGGCATCTGTGACACCTGAAGGACTTGGCATCCCCACACCAAGCAATTCACTCATACCTCCGCAGCACACTACACTCACGCGCTGATCAATAGCATTTTCATGCCCACTCTTGACTGCCAGAAGATGAGAGATGTCACTACCCTTCCTGGGGGCATCTTGGATCACTCACCGCTGCTCTTGAATGTAGGTGATCCTCCTGACATACTCCGTCCGACGTGGAGGATGAACGCGTGGTTCCTTCAGGACAAAGACTATAAGAAAGCAGTTGAAGCAGAGCTTCAGCAATACTTACTCACCAACGACTGCTCCGTCTCCTCTCCGGGTAACCTGTGGGACGCTGATAAGGCCACCATCCATGGCTTCTCCAAAGGCCACCTCAAACTCGTATGGCTGGCCCACGACAGCCAGATTACCCTAGTGGAAGCCCATGTGACCCTTCTCGAGAGGCGCCCGCCTGGAGACCGGGACTACATCCAGACGAGGCAGCTCACGCACTTGAGGGACGAAAACAAACAAATCTCCATTCAATCCGCTAAGCTACTATGGAGATCCTCCGTAGCTAGGGTGTACGGTTGGGGGGGATAAGAATGGGAAGATTCTACATAGACTAGCCACATACCCCATTGCAAACCGTGTAATCACAGAGATCAGAGATTCGAAGTACCTCATCCACCGCTGTCCTCTAGCAATGGCTCAGACCTTTGCCACTTATTACTGTAAGCTCTACTCAGCGCAATGACCTGAGGCTTCCTTCTAGAAGTTGATCAACCTGGAACGTCTCCGCCTCCCCCACCTCCGTGCGGCTGAATTAGCCGAAGTTGACCTCCTCATTACCTGGGAAGAAATCAATCATGCCATATCGCGTACTGCATTGGGTAAAACTCCAGGCCCTGATGGTCTCCCACAGGAGTATTACGCCACCTACCGAGGCATACTCTTCCCAGACATCTGACTTATTTGCCAAAGCCGCGGAGAAGGGCTCATTTCGCCTGTGCCAAATATCGCCCAGTCTCTCTCATTAACACAGAGGTTAAAATATTTGCCTCTCTGCTGGCCCAACGACTGAGACCCTACCTCACCAAATTGATCCATCTCGACCAATGTGGATTCATGCCATCTCGGGGGACTAGGCACTGCCTCCGACGTCTCCACCTGGCCCTAGCAAATCGCCAATTATTAACTCCATATCTAGCACTTCTAATTGATTTCGAGAAGGCCTTTAACTCCGTAGACTGGCAATACTTGGAGGATGTATTTGTCGAAATGAGCCTGGGCCAGCATTTCCGCAACTTGGTTAGGGTCTTGTACTCTCGACCTCAAGCAAGGGTGCTCATCAATGGGGCACTTTCGGAGAGGTTCCCCATTAGGAGGGGTACGAGGCAGGGTTGCCCTCTCTCGCCCCTCCTCTTCGCCCTGGCGATGGAGCCCTGGCATGCCTCATTCGGTCTGACACCAAATTCAAGGATGGAAGTGGCAAGACTCAGAGGAAGACCAAATTGCCTTGTATGCAGATGACGTCCTGCTCTTCCTCGCGGAACCGGCTCAGTCTGGCCCCCCACTGCCTCCAGGCGTTGCTCTCCTTCGGACAGGTCTCCGGCCTGCGACTAAATCCAAGCAAATCTGTCCTGGTCCCTCTACATACATCGAGAGATTGCAATCCACAATACCTATCAGGCGGCAATCATTTAAATATCTGGGAATCTGGGTCGCATTGCTCCCTGACCTCTCCTGGTCGCTCAATGTTAACCCATTAGTTAAAAGAGCGAGAGACAACCTCCAAAATTAGCAAACACTGCCGCTTAACCCCCTAGGGAGAGTCACCCTCTTCAAAATGATGATCCTTCCCAGATTCCTCTACATGATCCAAAACACCAAATTCCACTTCCCATGGACTTGATTCAAAGAACTGGACAGTCTAGCCTCTTAAGTTTCTCTGGGATGGGCGGAGACCTCAAACGGCCTTATCCCAATGCCGGATCCCACCCTTCAACGGAGGCATGGGCATGACCAATGTCTGTACTACCTGGCAACCCGCCTATTCACACTGCATGACTGGTTTAATAGTGGCTGGTCTGACCCAGCGTACAGAATCAAACTGAACGACCTGGGCCTCCCCAGGATCCAGGCGATGATGTATGGAGGGCCCATACCCAGAACTCTGCCTGTGGTGACACGCGCAGTTCTCCTGGCCTGGCGCGCCTCTCTGCGCCATACCCAGTGGACGAATAAACGGACCAAGTGCACACTGTTCTGGCAGGGCACCTGGTTCAGGGAAGTTAGTGAACTGGAGGGGTTCCGGGCGTGGGACCTGATTGATATCTCTCAGCTGGGTGACATTTGGGCCAGCTTCCATATGCGCACTTTCCATGATCTGCAGGCCCGCTATTCTCTACATTCATCACAATTCTACAGATTCTTGCAACTACGCCACGCCTTCCATACACACATAACAAGCGGCACAACACTGCCAGAATACAGACCTCCAGAGGCACAAACCATGATGGTAAATCTGGGGACGGGAGGAATCTCGCGTATCTATCGTTCCCTAACCAACAGCACTCCAACCACGCTGGACCGACTCAGGAGTCAATGGGAGGGCTGGGTGGGACCCGCTGAGGAAGAAAATAGGAGTGACGCACTAATGGCACCCAAAACCATCACCACCTCAGTCAGGCTCCATCTGTTCCAACTGTACTACCTGCATGCTGCCTACTTGACCCCAAAACTTCTTCATAGCGCTGGCTTGAAGCCGACTCCATCCTGCACTCGCTGCAAACAAGACCAGGCAGACTTCTTTCACATGTTGTGGACCTGCCCCCTCATAGCGCAATATTGGGAGACCTTAGAAAGGAAACTCACAGAGGTCCTGGGTTGAGAGGTCCCGCACAATCACCTGAACATGCACCTGGGGATCGCAGATGGATTAGATGGGTCCTGAGCTGATAAGCTCTTCCTTAACACGGCCATTGTGGTGGCCAAAAGAGATATCGCTGCCAACTGGAAAAACCCTATCCCACCTAGTATGACAAAGTGGCACAGAGGGGTGGATTGGTGCGCGGCGCAAGAGAAACCTCTGTACGAAGCAAGAAGATGCCCGGCTAAAGAGCGCATGCTTTGGGGCAAACGGTTGGGTCAGATAGAATAAACACGGTCTATTCCACTGACTATATATATTGTATGTGGCTTTGTGGGATCGTGGACTTTAAAGCGTACTAAACTCCAGAGACATAATGTGGCGAAGCTCTATCATTGCTGTTATGTGTTTTAATTTTTCACTGGTGTTTTCTTGCTAAAAAACCAATAAAATTGAGAATCAAAAATAAATCCTATGAGCTGACTAGCTTCCCCTCCCCATACACACCTATTCACTACAAAATAGCATTCCCTCCTGCATTACTCCCAGGCCCCTTTGATAACTGGCAGGAAGGGGGATAGCTAACCATCTCTGATCTATTCCATGGAGAGATTATCCTTTCATTTGTAAACTGTTGTTGTAATTTTAAACTACCTCCCTCCAAAATATTTCATTATATCCAGCTGAAACATTGGGTGCTAAAGCCCCATATAAAATTGGCCGCTACCCGAGAACTTCTCCCTATTGAGTGCTTCATTTGGAGTGCCCAGAGAACCCGGGGTTGTGTTTCTTTTCTGGCCACACTTTTAATGACCACTAAGCTCACTTCTTTTTGTGAACAGAGCCCACTTTGGAGGCCGTCTTCATGTTACTCCGGACCAGTCTCTGGAATTCCCTCCCCGTATGGCTTATATAGTACGGAACCTTCTTGCATTTATGATGACCCCTAAAGACGCATCTATTTTACTAGCATATTTCCCTGTTTAACTCAAGAATCCCTCTCAGAGCATTCTCAATAACACCCTCCATCGGCTGTGGAAGAGAGATCTTGGTTGAAGGCTGCTCTTCTTGTCTGCTGTCGAAGCTCTCGTGTGGTACTTTGAATTTTGGGACCACGTAGGAGGCACGGCCCTACCCTGCCTATTTCGGTATCGGCGAACCGCGAATGGCCAATGCGGTATGTACAAGTGTTTTGCATAACGTTGTATCGATAAATGCACTTTGTATACGATATTACACATTGACTTCAGAACACATGTACCTTCTCTTGACTTCTCTGTGACCTGTGCTAACTGGCTCCACTGCCCGAGGTCAGTCCGGTCTCACGAGCTCCCCTTCCTACGGCCACCTGTGATTAGCATCAGGGTTTGACACACCATAAAGCCTTTCATCCCACACAACCCCCAACAAATCTCTTTCACACCTGACTCTGCTTCCTGCTTTATGGCCTGTTTTACGAGGAGGAGGTGCCCGTGTTTATTGGGGTCGGCCGGTATCTGATGAGGGATCTGAGCCTTGCTGGGTAAATAATTGTGTGCTGGCTGAACTGAAATGTGGGATGGTCATCATGACTCTGCCTTTTCGTTTGTAATGAATACATATGAATGACCATATCGTAAAACGAGGAATGTGTGCCTGAAGCATGATATTTTGTATATAAGGAGAAGACTGGTTTTGTAATTTTGAGCAGTCTCCTGAGAACATACCCGTGTGTACGTCTAGGATTGCTAGGATTGCTGTTACTGGCTGCAGTCAATAATAAAACCATCTTTGACGCCACCACAAGACTCTGTGTTTCTGTGGTCCAAGACAGGAAGAACTCGAAGTCATAGGGTGCTACCCCTGGCACCGCTGGGGTCCTAAATTCCTCAGTACTTCAGTTGGCGCCCAACTCGGGACGATTTCGGGACGATTTCAGCGGTACTGGTCCAAGCCAGAGGTTCGTGAGGAGCTTCGTGTGGAAATTCTGGAGGAAGGCCGCCACTTCATCGACCCCTGCATGTCGACGTGGTCCGAAAGTCTTTGCTGCGAGGTTCCCCGCTTGCTGACGGCTACGAAGGACTGCTGCCCTGACTATCGCCCTGTTTTGGACCCTTGATAATTTGGTAGAGCGAAACGATTAACCGAGTCTTCTGGTGACGTCATCGATACCTCAGTTAAGTATAAGTGGAGCGTCTCCTAATTCTTAGTTTGGTTCTTAGTTTTGGTATCCCTTCGGGATCGCTTTGATTTGGAGCTTGCAAGCGCCAAAGCTGAAGGACTCGTGTATTCACCAGACTATTGCGTTTTGATAATCCTTTGAAGTTTGAAACTAGACTAGTGAGCAAAGATGCCTGGTTCTAGTATATTTGGAAACTTGTTTTGTATGGGTTGTAAAAGGGATTCCCAATTAGAGGATTCGTGTCCGGTTCCTCCAATTGGAACTCCAACTTATGAGCTTTATGTAAAACATGGCGTGGGCCCCATTATAATGAAGTATGGATCCGATACACCAGGAAGGACGGTGTTTTAAAATGGCCCCAAAATGGTAGTTTCGATACAGATATCTTAGACAATTTGGAAGTTAAATTATTTAAAAAGAAAGCCCGGCCGGCGATGTTTGATTCTTTCCGCCTATGGCGAAAGGAAGCCAAACAGAAGGCAATTAAGCTAGCAAAAAGAAATAAGAGCGAAAAAGGTATGTCGATGATGCAAGCAGCTGTACAATTTAAAGATAATGAGGAGGAACAAATGAATGAGCAGTTACATAGACAGCGTAATCTAGGGATCGATAAATGTTACCCAGTTTTGTCACCCCTTCCACAAGATGAGGAGAAAGAGAAAGATTCCCTAATGTCCCATTTGCTAAGTTCGCCACCCCCGTATGCGCAAAACGCCACAGCGCCTCCACAGCTCGTAAATGTGCAGCCTCCAGTTAATGTGCCGCAAGCTTTCCTGCAGCCGCCAGCTCCTCCTCAGCCGGCGCCTGCTCTTGTGGTGCAGCCCCCTCAAGGGCCGCCGACTTTGCTGCCTGCACCCCCTTTGCCTTCTGCGACTTTGCCTGCCCCACCAACTGCCTCCCTTGGCGCTCTCCCCGATACTGTCCTTGCATCTGCATCTACACCTACTGTGCTTCCCTCTGTTTTCTCCCCTGTTCTTATGTCAGATTCTCCTTCTGCACGACAACGCATAACTAGTGCGGTTACTAGTTTTGTGTCGCCTCTCCTTGGGTTATCTAGTGTGATCCCTGGCTCACAACGAAAGCAGTTGCGTAGTCGGTTGCCCGGTTCTGAAGAGAAAGAAGTATTAGACAGCATGGCACGTAGATGGATTGTTCATCCTTCTAGATATGATTTAGAATCTGTTGTTAATGTTTTTCATCAGTGGGAAGCACCACAACAGCGGTACGTTTTCGAGAAAATGTGTGAAATCCTATGTGAAGAATTGGAAGAGAATGATTTAGACTCCAGTCCGCAGGAGTTCTGTCAAGTGCGATTTGAATTTGGAAAAGGTACGATTGTGGGTTCTGTTGTTGGGAAAGCAGTTGCGACAATGCTGTCTTTCAGGAATGGGGATTGTCAGCAATCCTTGTTTGGACAGGAATTTCCTGAAGGGAAACAGGTAAAAGTGCGACAATATCCAATGCGTGAGGTTCCTCCAGTTTGGAGACCTGGTGATGCGAATGCTGTTCCACCTGTTCTACCACATTTCCAGCGTGTTTGGGTACATGTCCCTTGGAAACGATCTGAAGTAATAGCACTTAAACAGACATTGCCTGGTCCCCGTAAAAACCCTGCAGGATGTTATAAGGAGTTGTCACAGACGGCAGGATCATGTATCATGAATCTAGCTGACGTAGATATGTTGTTTGGAAATGTTGTTCCACAGCCTTTGTGGGGATTGATTCGTAATGCAGATCATGCTGCAGAGTTAGGTGACACATGGGCTAATATTATTATTGCTAATGATAGACAAGATGGTGGTGCCAAGCCTGACCCTTTGGTAGCAGAACTCCCTGCTAGAATCATTGCTTACATGAAAACTTTAATGCCCGCGATGCGTGTGAATTGGGATAAATTGTCTGCGTGTAAGCAGAAGAAAGATGAAACAGTGTCTGATTTCTTCACCAGGTTTGAGGAAACGTTTATGGACCACAGTGGTCAAGATAGGAGTACGGAAGGTGGTCAACGATTATTTGTTAATAAATTTGTGCATAATTTGCTTCCCGAGTTGTGTAAGAAGTTAAAAGATTCAGAGAGTTCTTGGGCTGTTTCCTCATCAGCGCAAATACTGGCTACTGCACAGTATTACGAAAATAGAGATAAGGATGAGAAAGATAAAGCAGACAAGAAAACGAAGGAATTAAAAACGAAGGTTCTTTTACAGCAAGCTTACCCGCCACGTGGTGGCCAGAGTAATTATCAGCAGCCACCACAGTTTCAGAGAAACGTGCAAAGGTACGAGTATTCTCAACCACGTGTTCCTGTAGGCCCTAATCAATGTTCATATTGCAAGGAAGAGGGTCATTACAAATATAGTTGTCCTATTCTGTTACAGCGCGCTAATGGCGCTTTTAGCACCAGAGGTAGAGGTGGTCAACAAGCTCCTGAAGGTAGGGGACGCGGGAATGTTCCCCAGAACGCGCGTCCCCTTCCATCTCAAAATACGATTAATAGTTTTGATCAGCAAGGCAATGCAACTGGTAGGACAGCTCAGTACTATAAGAATGATTATTATGCAGAGGATGAAAATGTAGAAAGTAATGATCACTAGGATAGCCGTAGACAAAGAGAGGGAGTTGTTTCAGTGCCAGTGGATCAGAGTGGACCGTATGTCAAGGTGACTACAGCGGGTGTGTCAGAACCTTTTCTGTTGGACACTGGTGCTGCAAAAAGTTCAATTACGCATTCAAAACTCCCTGGCGCACCTTTGTCTGGCGACACACATGTTTCAGTAGGTTTTTCTGGCGCCCCGGTTAGGAACCCGATCTCAAGTCCTATGACCCTTTCTGTTGGACCTTGTGAGCTGAAAGCACCCCTTATCCTCACGACAGGTTGTGGTGAAAACCTGTTAGGATTAGATTTGTTGAAGAGATTACATGCAACATTATATTGTTCCCCCTCGGGAGTACAACTTACACTTGGTAGGGAAGTGATTTCTCCAATGTATTTGTCAAGGAATGAACTGCCAGCTGAATTGTCGTCTCTTCCGGATGCTCTTTGGGCTTCTGGTCTTAATGATGTGGGCCTTTTGGAAATACCGCCATACGTGGTAACTTTGAAAGCCAATGTTAAATTGCCATGCATTCCCCAGTATAAGATCTCTAATGAAGGTGAAAAAGAGTTGCTAGCAATTATCTATGATCTGATTGAAAATTATGTAATTGAAGAGACAAGAGGTAACGTTTGCAATAGCCCTGTTTTGCCTGTTTTAAAACGTACTGATCCCTCACAGCCACCTGTTTACAGATTTGTGATTGATCTTAGAGAGGTAAATAAGATTGTTGTGCCACAGTTTCCAGTTGTCCCTGATATAACTGCTTTGTTAACTATGATTCCAGCATCCGCTGCTTGGTTCTCAGTGATTGATTTAAAGAATGCTTTCTTTAGCATCCCAATTGCAGAGGAAAGCAGGGACATTTTTGGCTTCAGTTTAGGAGGTCGTAGCTTCCGTTTTAAACGCGCTCCTCAGGGCTACTGTGAAAGCCCATCAATATACAGCCAAGCTTTAAAAGCACAGCTTGATGCAATTGTTTTACCTAGTGGTGCCACCCTTATCCAGTATGTTGACGATTTACTAATCGCCGCGGATACTGAGGAGATTTGTAAAGAAGCTACGGTGTCATTGTTGCGTCATTTGTCTTCCTTCCATCACAAAGTGTCTCTCTCAAAACTGCAATATTGTCGAAAAGAAGTGACCTACTTAGGTCATCTCTTTTCGAAGGAGGGAAGGAAACTGACCCCAGAAAGAATCCAGGCCATTGCAAAATTGAGCGTGCCAAGAACACAGAGAGAAGTGCGTGCTTTCTTGGGTATTACTTCCTACTGTAGGCAGTGGATCCCGAGTTTTTCTTTGCTGGCAAAACCTTTAATAGCATTGACATGTAAAGATACACCGAATCTCGTCCCATGGTCTGAAGAGTGTCAGAAAAGTTTTTCCGAATTGCGTGAGGCATTATGTTCAGCTCCTGTGTTGGGCACTCCCGACTACAGCAAGCCTTTTACATTGTATGTTCACGAGAAAGAAGGTTGTGCATTGTCAGTGTTGACACAGTCTTTTGGAGACAAACCGCGCCCATGCGCGTATTTTTCATCGACTTTGGATCCGGTGGCCAAAGCATTGCCAAGTTGCTTGAGAGCCATAGCGGCAGCAGCTGTCTCTATTCGACAGTCTGCTGGGTTAGTAATGAATAACACGTTAATTGTGATGGTTCTGCATGCAGTAGACACGTTGTTGAACAGGACCAAGACACAGCACTTAACTACTGCTCGATTGTCAGGTTATGAGTTGACACTATTAGCGAGTCATGTACACATAAAAAGATGCAACACATTGAATCCAGCTACCTTATTGCCGATTGCAGCAGACACAGATGAGATTGAACAGCATGATTGTCTGTTCAGAACAGAAGAGGAAACAAAAGGGAGAGTGGTTCTTAAAGATACTGCCTTGACTAAGTGTGATGGCACCTTATGGGTGGATGGTTCATGCTTCAAGCTTCCGAATGGCGATACGACTGCTGCATATGCTGTCACGACTTTGCACACGGTTGTTGAAACCACACGTATACCACATAACTCGGCTCAAGCAGCAGAGCTCATTGCACTTACGATAGCATGTGTGTTGTCGAAAGGTATGAGGGTGAACATATACACGGATAGTCAGTATGCGTTTGGCGTGGCCCATAGTTTTGGGCGCTTGTGGAAAGAACGTGGATTCCTGACTTAGCATGGAACCAAAATTCAGAATGGTCAGTTGGTGAATGATCTCCTTGAGTCACTGACCTTGCCGCTACAAGTTGCGATTGTGAAATGCAGTGCGCACAAGAAAGTCACAGATGATGTTGGTCGTGGTAATGCATTTGCTGGTGAAGTTGCGAAAGAAACAGCAAAGAATGTAAATAATCGAATGTATGTTGCAGGCCCTGCAAGATGGGTTGGTGATGTTGGAATGTGTGAAGACACGATAGAGAGCGAGAAGTCCTTCAAGCTGAAGCCACAGAGAAAGAATTGAGCAAGTGGAGAGAAAGTACGGGTAAATTGGATGAAAAAGGTTGTTGGGTTGATTTGTCAGAACATCAGCGTTGGTTGTTACCCGATGCGTATGTGCTTGCAGTGGTGACGATGGCTCATGGAATGGCCCATATTAGTGCAAAAGGGATTTGCAAGTTGTTGGCCCCAGTATGGCAAAATGCTGGAATTCCCAAATGTGCAGAGAATGTGGTCAAGAATTGCATGGTGTGTCTGAAATACAATCCTGGCAGGGGAACCCCAACTCCAGCTGGTCATTTTACACCTCCAACGTTTCCGTTCGAGGTTTTGCAGCTAAATTTCATCCACATGGAAAGGTGCAACAATTTAAAATATGTACTCGTTGTTGTCTGTGCCTTCTCAAAGTGGATAGAAGCATACCCTTTAAAAGACAATACTGCCTTGTCCACAGCTAAAGCCCTTGTCAAAGAATTTTTCCCTAGGTTTGGAATGCCGAGAATGGTCTGGAGTGATAATGGGAGTGAATGTGTGGGTCGAGTGATGAAAGAAGTATGTGAGGGACTAGGCATTAAACAGAAGTTCCACGCTGCAAATCCCCCCCCAATCAGCTGGGCTAGTAGAGTGCTACAATGGCACTCTGAAACTTAAATTGGCCAAAATCCAGGCGAGCTCCGGTCTTAAATGGCCTGACGCTCTGCCTTTAGCACTCCTGTCAACAAGAATGACTGTGCACTCACGAGTGGGACTTAGTCCCTATGAAATAGTGTTTGGCCGCCCGGCCAATATATGGGGAGTGCCAAGGCCTACAAAATTCAGTGAAATCGAACATCCAATACTGCTTGACCATCTGTATGAATTGACGGCTAAATTGCGTGTTTTACACCAACAGGTGCACGATACTCTGCCTCAGGCCTCTGACGCTCCAGGACATCCAATCGATCCTGGAACGTGGGTGCTGGTGAAACATTTTCAACGGGCAAAGAATGATGAGCCCCGTTGGACCGGCCCCCATCTCGTCCTTGTTTCTACAAGATCGGCTGTCCGAGTGAAAGGAAAGAAGAACTGGATCCACGGCGTCCACTGTAAAAGGGTCCCTTTGCCTTTGCCATATGACCGGTGGGTCCAGGAAGGGATCGCTGATTCTGAAACTGAGACCGTGCCTCGTTTTCTGCCTTTTAGCGATGCGCGTGTGAAAGGAACAAGCTCTGAGCAACACAGTGACAATATTCTGCAAGAAGCTGTGCCACCGTCAATCCGATTGGATACTACAGAGCCTGAACTTTTGTTTCAAGATCAGACAGTACCCGGACGAGAACGCTATAACTTGAGGCCTAGAACTATGGACAAATAAAAATTCTTTTTCTTTGACATTTTTGACAGTACAGCTCTCTCTCATCTGAGAAACTTTCTTATTTTTGGTTTTTCTTTTTCGAACCACCATCCGGGTTCAGCTGTAGGGTCGCGGTGCCAAGACTTTGGGGTACAAGCCGGAGACGTTAGGTCAACGGTTCTGGTTAGTCTGGGGCGTTCCCTGGACTGACAGGTGTATTCCTAAGCAGAAGAAACTCACCCGCCGCGAACAGCACGATTAGAGGATGGAGTTTTTCAAGATGGAGAGACCCGCTGAGGAAATGAACTTTAGAAAAAAATATGTAAAATAATGAAGAGCAAACGTTTTGTATTATTATGTCTGTTCGTACTAGTTAGTATGATGATGTTTACTGTGGGATATGTATTATTGTCCTCCCAAGTGCCATTTGCACCCACTGTACAGCCTATACCTCCTCCTACTGTCTCCTTACACTCTTTCCACCCTCTGCCTGAACACGAACAAGCTAGACGGTCTGAGTTTGTAAACAACTCGTTCATTCAACTCCTGCACCAGCACCAGCACCAACTAGTTATGAATACAACCAATTGCTGGGTGTGTGGTTTAATGCCACATACCATTAATAAGGGTATCCCATATCTAGTGCTGCCGTTTAGCTATAATGGATCGTCATGGGCATTCCAGACCATGTTTCTTTTTGCATTAGATGCCTACTCCCCGCGACAACCGCGTTCCATCAGACCTAGCACAAACAATAAGGCCTTAATGAAAGGAGTTGCTGATATGAGCAGAGATATCGACGCATACTCATCTATTCCCAAGGATGAGTTGCGAGCTTATGTAGGTTGGAACGCGACGGGGTATAGCATTAGTCTGGGCGAAAAGCAGCGCAAAATTTCATCCCCAATTTGGGTCGTACCCCACATAGGTCGGTTCTGTTTACAAGGTAATGGTCAGAATGCAAGAGCTCAACTGGGGAAAAGTGACTGTACTGAAACGAACACTTTTCCATCACAGTTTTCCCCTGCGTTTTTGGCTGCCAAGGGTACATATTTTGTTTGCAATGACCAAGCATATACATGGTTGCCCCCTGATTTCTCGGGCACATGTTATATTGCAAACTTGCTACCGCCAACATTTACTGCTGCCTCTGATTATCACAAGACCAGAGTTGTGAGAGGCGTTTTTAGTCAGGAGGATACTGCCGGTCAGGAAGCGGGAGACTTCTTTTTGGGTTTCCTGCCGTTTTGGGGACCGATGGTCAATAGTAGGAACCTGAGACAACCGACTCGTGTGGTTGAATCCACTGTTAATGTAACGGCTGATGCCCTTGGTAATTTGACAGCTGAGCTCCAAGCGGATCGCCTCATGACTTTGCAGAACCGTATGGTTCTAGACGTCATACTTGCAGACCGTGGTTGGGTATGTAAGGTCATCCAATCTAGCTGTTGCATTTTCATACCAGATAACGCTCCAACAGTTTATCAAGCCATCTCCAAACTGCATAAAATATCCGAATCTATTCACGTGGATAAAGGAGATTGGTCACTGATGGGGTGGTTCTGGGAACTGATATCTGCCTGGGGATGGAAGATTCTGATGGTCATTGGAATGATCTTAGCCATTCTTTTCCTGTTCTGTCTGTGTGTACAGTGTGCTCCTGCGATATGTGGCCTCTGTGCTACATTGTGTGTAAGGAAACCTGTATCGAGGGACGAGCTAAGTAATAGGATGATGCTACAGCAACATCTCCATGACCTTATGAATATAGACCTGGACTCGGATTAATATGAGTATAGTTATTGCCTATGTAAGGGCAAAAGGAGGGTCTGTGGTACTTTGAATTTTGGGACCACGTAGGAGGCATGGCCCTACCCTGCCTATTTCGGTATCAGCGAACCGCGAATGGCCAATGCGGTATGTACAAGTGTTTTGCATAACGTTTCATCGATAAATGCACTTTGTATACGATATTACACATTGACTTCGTGGGTTCCATTTTAGAGCGGTAGCCATCTTATGGTTGCCCTCACATAGGCTGCACATTAAGGTCAAGCACAGGCCTTCAGAACACATGTACCTTCTATTGACTTCTCTGTGACCTGTGCTAACTGGCTCCACTGCCCGAGGTCAGTCCGGTCTCACAAGCTCCCCTTCCTACGGCCACCTGTGATTAGCATCAGGGTTTGACACACCATAAAGCCTTTCATCCCACACAACCCCCAACAAATCTCTTTCACACCTGACTCTGCTTCCTGCTTTATGGCCTGTTTTACGAGGAGGAGGTGCCCGTGTTTATTGGGGTCTGCCGGTATCTGATGAGGGATCTGAGCCTTGCTGGGTAAATAATTGTGTGCTGGCTGAACTGAAATGTGGGATGGTCATCATGACTCTGCCTTTTCGTTTGTAATGAATACATATGAATGACCATATCGTAAAACGAGGAATGTGTGCCTGAAGCATGATATTTTGTATATAAGGAGAAGACTGGCTTTGTAATTTTGAGCAGTCTCCTGAGAACATACCCGTGTGTACTTCTAGGATTGCTGTTACTGGCTGCAGTCAATAATAAAACGATCTTTGACGCCACCACAAGACTCTGTGTTTCTGTGGTCCAAGACAGGAAGAACTCGAAGTCATAGGGTGCTACCCCTGGCACCGCTGGGGTCCTAAATTCCTCAGTACTTCACTCGTTTTTTGTCTTTGTCTGCTGCTGCGAGAACAACTACCTTTGGCACTGCTTACTTTTTTAAAATAGCAGTTGTAGAATGGCAAAGTCCCTCTCTGTGCCTGGAGCAGTATGGATCCTCTGGGAGATAATATGGACGTACACCCAGAGCCTCCTGAACCCTATCTTGTGTCCCTGCAGACACTGACCCATCAGTACTACCCAGGAAGCCATGGTACCTTTTCCCTTTTACAGCAGATGTTGGTTAATAATCAAAGCTCAACCGGTTGCAAAAAAGTGATGCCCTCTGACGCCAAAGAGTGGCAGTCAAAGATGAGTGAAAAAACAATGGTATCAGTAGCGATGACAGTGCAACAAATGAACCCGAGCAGTGGCAGAAAATACCACAGGGCAGCCAGGCAGTGTCAAAGATTGCTTCTTGCAATAAGTTTACTGTGTCTTTCGAACTCACTGAAATGGAGACAGTGCCACAGAGAACCCAGCATGGGCTTAGGGACCATATACTGTACTTTTTATATTTTTTCTCAAGTCAGCACTTCATTATTCTCATCACTGCCTTGTGGAGAAGAAGCTGTTTACTCCAGCGTGGTTTCACCTAAATTGAGGTCTTCCACTATACCACTGAATCATTCTCACAAAACATCTGACTAAAAGTTCATCGAAGTAAAAGCTCCAGTTTGAGTTAAGGATTAAATGATGTCCAACAAAAGATTAAGACTCTGGGCTGTGCATCATTATTTTAAACCTCAAAGAAATTGTAACAATGCACCTTCTTCTCTGACATATTAGATAATGAAAAGGCTCGTGGTGTTGGCAGTTCAACTGTATTCCTAAATATTTTTGGTAATGTTATTCTGCATTTATCCTTAATTAACTTGTACGTATTTGTTGCCCTACTCCTGTTAATAAAACCGTTCATAATGTTATGAAGTAAAATCTGACGCGCGCTCTGTTTGCCCCGATCATTAAAGAGCTGCTTTCTGAACTAATCAACCAGACCTGTCTGAATGATCAAAGAATTTACAATGTAGCCTCAGAGAATATTTCATTCACTGATATTGCATTGGACACTTTACGAAATTTAAAAATGGTTTGTTTAAATTTAAAACCGTTGAGATAACTAGAAAGGCATTCAGTGCACATGATCTATTTTTCCACTATCTTGATGCAACTTCTTCTGAAAGCACTGCTACAATGCTATTAGAATAAGGTGCAAACTGTTTTTGAGTACTCTAGAAAATACTCTTCATTGGGTTCAAAACAGGATTGTGTGATCCTTTCATGAAGTCGACAAACTATTGTGCTCCAGTTTTCTACACAAAATTCACAAGCAACACAGTCTTGGTCCGTCCTTTGGCTCATGATGGGATCCCTAAAACGTATGCAAAATGTATGGTGGCAGTAAGACGCATCAGATTTTCAGATGATGACCCTACTGTATGGTGCTCGGTGTCATCCTAATTCCTCCAGGTGAAAGGCAAGGTTTTACACATCTAGTGCGGTGGTCTATTAAGTTGTGCTAGGCCAGACTCGCTTGCCGTCTCCAGTGGCTGTCAATGATTGATTGTATTGGTATGGACACAATATCTCTCCAGGAAACCTAGCATGTCTCTTACTATGCAGTGCATTTGCACAAAGACTCATCATGCATGTTAGTGTTTTGATTTTCTTCTTATTGAAAATTACACAGTTTGCACTGAGATTGGCCTCTTTTTAAGTAATGGCTGCATTTGTTTTTGTTGTACTTTTTACTTTTTTCCTATGTATGTTTTAAAAAAAAATCTTACAATGTCTAGATGATGCATCACAGGCATGTAGCACAATAAGTGGAAACATGAGGTAGAACGCTGGTTTCCGGCACACTCCTAGATGTAGGTTGGGAAGGTGGTGCTTCTTCCTGTCCATAACAAGATCAGCTTCTCCGGACGCTCACTGCAAGGTTCTGAATGCTGAGCTATGGCTCTAGACGCACCTATACACAAGGGCATTCCACATCTTTGCAGCAGCAGAGTTTCTTCCTCTTTTCTGGTGTTTAGTTGTTAGTCCTAAAGAGAGAGTGCCCATAATCCCTTTTCTTTCTTTAATTGTGCTTCTCCTTTAAGTAATAGCTGAACGCTGGATATTCTGTTAGGCTTAAACTATGTAAGTATATGAGTATTTAGCCCAATTCCGATGGTCCAGTTAAGTTCAAAGCCACCCCCATCGCGCACACACGAAAGAGCCAACAGCTTGATGTTTCTTTTAGTGTGCCACAGCTCCCTAGCCATCAAGTTTGGGGTTAAACTGTCACTCTCACTTTGTGTTGCTGGATAGATGTTTTCTGAGTGCAACTGACTGCAAGGTTAACCCTGCAGCCCATCTTCTCTGTAGGTGGTACAGAATCTTGCCCGATATTTGAGCCATACCCTTATTCAGATGTTCTCCTGAACAGGTTACCAGCAAACTTGTTGGACCTAGCTTGATCCCTGCCTTCAGCAAAAAAAGGTCCTTCTTTTTCCATTCTCTAGGATGATTATTCATGCCCGATTGTTTCACTTGTTTTCATAACGACGTCTTGAGGGAAAAGGGAATCAAAGGAGTAATACATTAAGGCATGCAGAGAGAAAGGGGGGACAGCAACCCTGGCTGCCAATAAACCCTGTTGAGCACCCTAATATATTTGGGGCTATATACCAAAGGTAGAAACCCCATCATGACCACTCCACCTCAAGCACACTCCTGAACACTCTACATACATCCAGGAGGAATGAGGCTGCCCAATCATGACAAACACTGGTTTACCATGAAAAGCCATCTCCCCACTGACTTTAAGATAACACAGGCCTGTACCGCCCCATTATTTATTTTTATTGTTTTTATTTTATGCTGTTTTATATAGTGAGGAAGGGACCCAAACATATTAGAGCGCTTTTCAATGTCAAATCTCCAAGAATTCAAGATGCAATAAGTAGCAGGAGGAGAGAAAAGACTTACAAAATAATACATATAGAAAAACATACTGCTAGAACTATGTTTGCATATAGACAGTCTTGAAAGCAATGAAGACTTGTTTTTGTTAATTAGCGAAGGGGTCTTGGTTACAGATGGAAGGAGGATAAGCAGACAGAAGTTCTGGGAGAAAAATTGGCGGGAGAGAAGGAGGAACGAAGAAAGGGAGATCCTACTTGCAATTTGAGAGGTTCACTTGGCAAATAAGTGGTTTCAGATTCTTCTTGAATGCGACACCTAAGACAGTGGTGCAAAGGCTTCGAGGGATGGAGTTCCAGATTCTGGCAAGTTGCCAGAAAAGGCTTGCGCACAATCGTTTTTTCTTGAAGCCATGGGGTTCTAGAATCAGGGTTGCAGTGCTGCAAAGTGTTCTGTGCCCACACGATACTTTAAATTTTGATGGAACACATCTAGGACGTTGGTATGCAGGGCCTTGTGCATGATGCAGGCAGTCTGACCGAAAGATTTGGCTTCTATGGGAAGTCACTGCATTGTTGACAGGAAAAATATGGTCACATCTTTTTGTTAGAGACAAAGCGAGCCACTGTGTGTAGGACAGCATAAGTGGTCTTCCCCAGTGAAGCATCTTAATCTGTTGATCTACTAGTGCAAATTAGCGAAGTCAGGAAGGTAAAATAAGGAAACACTGCCTTTTGTTGGTTATTGTACTTTTTTTATTCTTCACTACAGCCCCAGCCATCCCCTGAAACAGCATATGCTGTACTACAACCATACTTGTTAGAAGAAAACCTGTTGAGTGGGGACTGGGGGATTGGCTGTTGGTGGCTCCCTTTTGGGCTAGCCTGCACAAAAGCACCTGCAGGAATTCCCTACTTAGTGACAACATTTTTGTTGAAAAGCTTTTTCCAGTCCGGTCTGCTCGTGCAATTAGTTCATGACCAGTTGTGATAGAGAGGGCACGGAGTAACATTGCCTCAATCAACATGTAGGTAATTTTCCTTCCTCCCGAATCTAGCTCTATTGGTGGTCCCATCCCATCCCTCCAAGATATAACAAGATGACCCCTTTTTCTGTGCTTGTCAAATGGTGTCTCGATGATATAAAACATTTATTTATAGGTGACCATCATATTGTTTCCATTATTAATGCAGTATTTTCCAGGAAGGTACTGACTCATCATCTTTGTTGTAAAACCTACAAGTAAGGAACATTTACAGCTCTGAATTTTGTTTCCATGTGGATCTGTTGATGCAGCGTGGAATACAAAATCCCTCCCTCCGTCACAGACCAAAAGATTTCACAAACACTCTCAATCACTACATTCGCTGGTGGGGCCCATAACACCAACATTCATTCCTCATCGATCTGTTATCTAGGGAGGTGATTGTTCCATCCGCTGAAATGAAAGAAAATACCCCTTGATCCTAAAGAGCAATAAGTCTGCATAACCCTCTATTACTCATCAGACACTAATTCCATCTTCGGCATTCCTCTCATAGGTTGGGGATGAATCAGCTAGTTGCTGGTTTAGGTTGATTTTCTAATTCTCTAATCACTTTGCATTAATACATTTTCCGTAAATAAACAACCCAACTCATTTCTGTAATGAATCAAATCAATCTTTATCTAGTTAATGCAAATAAAATCATTGGTTATTCAAGCAGCTGGCCATCATATTTACCTATTCTGGCTAATTGTCGTCCTCTAAGTCAAATTCAGTCGTTCTGTCACTCTATGCCCATAAAATGTAAAAGTTCAGTTCATCAGGTAATTGGGCATCCAATCAGTCCGTCAAAGATTCAGGGAAACATCTGTCCTGCAGTGTCACCGTCCTCTCCGTCAGCATAACGTCAGGAAATCAAAGAAGGCGAACACCAACTCACTATTCTATGGTATTATATTGGAAAATCAACACATCATTGTAACAAATATCAATTTTAGACGATCCTCATTGGTGGATTTGAGGTCAGACGGTGAAGTTTCCACATCCTTTCTTAGGTTAGATCATTCCAATTGCTAGTTCCGGTTTAAAGACAGTTCTTTGTTCATCTCAGCTTGGCACTGCTCCCAGTGTGGCCTTGATGGGTACACTCTGTCTGAGGTCAGTAGGAGGCCAATACTGCTGGTGTAGGCGCAGGCGCATTTCACCCAGAACCTCGTGTTTGTCAAGATAGCCATGTTCAACGTCTAGGACGGCCATTTTAACTAGGCCCGAATGGTCAACTTAAGCAAAGAAACACAAAAATGTAATTAATACATAAAAATGACTAATAAAATGTAGTTCCCTCGCTAATACCCATATGTGTGTGTATTTATCTAGCAAAAAGCAACACTCATTGCGGATTATACTCACTTTATAAAGCACAAATCACAAATACGCCACAAAAGCAACATATAACATGCAATATTCTAATTGTCTATCATTAGTATGCGTACATATTTTAATTAACGTATTAATTAGGCCATGCAAATCCCTCTTGTATTTCATATATTAGTAAGGTTTGTAAGTATCCACAGCAAATCAATTAATAAGATTACTATTAGTTAATTAATCAATTAATATAAACATGCAAAATGAAGAGGGTATACAAAAATTTTCAAATTACCTGCTCCAGCAATCCCCCCTTTGGTGATTTTATCACCACAACTTCACAAAAATGTTTGTACTTCTCTTACGGAATTTTGAAAATGTGTTCTTGCTCTTATTCATAACTCAGTTTCCCCTAATTCTTTTTTTTTTTTGCTGTTTTATACATACTCTCCTTCCATTCTTCTAATTCAATCTCTTCAAATTCTCTCTCCTGTTCCTTGTCTTTTCTTTTTAAATTTTCTCTTTTCTTAGTTTTCTTATTTCTACAACAAATACATCCTAATCTTATCACTAATATTATGAAAATCACACGTTAGTGGGAACAATATTTTACCAATAAAGGTACTACCTAACTTAACTAAGAAATTTTTAATAGCTGATATCTTTTTTCCCATCTTCTCCCAAACACCTTCAACCTCCAGTGGTGCAATTTCGTCATGCAATTCTCTCTGTACCTGTCCCTTGTTCACTTAAATCTGTTATTTCAGGTGGAATTTCTCTCAGTCTTTCATCTGGAACTTCTTTTTCCCGAATTCCTTTCACTGCTTCTTCATTGTCTTTTCCTTTCTTCTTTCTATGTTCTTCTCTAGGGCCTTGTGTCCCTCGTTCGTTTTCAGAATCTGAACTGGTATCAGAAATCTGCAATCTTCTTCTCAGAGAGCTACTTCTGAGGACCAATTTTAGATTTGGTTCTGTTTCCCCCCCCTTTCAGAGTTTTCTTGTGTTTTTGGCTCTTCATCATCTGACTCAGTACTTGACTCTGATTCATTGTAATATTCTTTTTCTGTGCTGTCCACTGCATTTGGTATCCTTAAAGTATGACTGGCATGAATCCAGTTTTTCAGTCCAGCACATTTCACAGCTGTTGTTGTGGTCAAAATGATTTGTCTTGGTTTTCCCCACCTTGGAACCAAACAGTTTCTTCTTCTGTGGACTTTTATCCTTACCCAGTCTCCTGGGTTCAGATCATGAGCTGGCTTCTTTTCAAGGGTGGTGGCATCCACTCCAACCTGATGAAACACAGAATGGACAGTATTCCAATACCATGTCATCAGTTATAGTCATCAGCTTGTTGACTGGTATAAAAACGTGCCTCATAGCACGTCCCATGATTATTTCATGAGGACTTAACCCTGTAGTTCTGTCTGGAATTGATCTAATAGTCATGAGTACTAGAGGCAAGACATCAGGCAATTTAATACCTGTGGCTAAACACATTTTCCCAATTCTATTTTTGATAGTACCATTCATCTGTTCAACCACACCAGAAGCCTCTGGTTGGTAGGCACAATGTAGTTTCTGTTGTACATTCAGTGCTTCACAAATTAATTTTACAATTTCGTTCTGGAAATGTCCTCCTCTGTCTGATTCAAGGGTCACTGGGAACCCGAACCTGGGGATAAATTCTCTCAAAAGTAGCTTTGCCCCTGTCATCCCATCATTTCTTCTTGTTGGAAATGCTTCCATCCACCTAGAGAACAGGCGTACCATACCATAACCAAAACATACCTCAATCTGTTACAGGGAGGCATCTCTATGAAATCCACTTGCATTCTGGTAAAAGGCCCTCCTTCTCGGCCTATTGTTCCTAGACTTACTACTGTCTTTCTCCCAGGATTGTATTGCTGACATATTAAGCATCTCTGACATAGACTTTCTGCTACAAGTCTGAATTTTGGATTGTGCCAGGTCTGCTTAAATGACCTGATCATAGCATCTCTCCCTTTGTGTCCCTGGCCATGATACATCCGTGCCATGGTAGACATCATGCTATCAGGCATAACTGGTCTTCCATCTCGATAGACCCACACATGATCCTTTTCTCTTGGTGCACATCCTGCTTTTACCCACTGTTTCATTTCCTCATCTCCTGCCTCTTCTTGCAACTGTCTTACTTCCTCCCATGTCCCCACAATGTTAGTAAACATTAAGGAGCAAAAAAACCTTTCTCTTTCCTTAGCCCGATTGATAGAGTTCTGATTGCGTGCGCAGTATTGTGCCATGTCATTGGCGTACCTATTTCCTGTGGTGATGTAAACACCACCTTGACTATGAGCAGCACATTTCACAACAGCCAATTGTCTAGGCAGCTGTATCGCCTCAAGCAACTTTCCAACCACTTCAGCATTCTTAATAGGAGTTCCACTTCAGGTCAGGAAACCTCTTTGTAGCCATAGTTGGCCAAAATCATGGACAACTCCGAAGCCATACTGGCTGTCAGTTATCACAGTCACTCTCACATTTTTCCTGATCTTACATGCTCTTGTTAGGGCCACTAATTCCGCTACTTGTGCTGATTTTACTCCTTTCAAATAGGATGCTTCCAACACTGCTGCGACGGTGCATACTGCATATGCTGCACTTAGTGCTCCTTCATCTGTTCTCAAACATGACCCATCAACAAACATCACAAAGTCACTTTCTGGCAAAGGTACATCTTTTATGTCTGGTCGTGGTTTTGTGCAATAATCAAGTACATCCAGGCAATCATGATCGACCTCATCTCTTACTTCCACATGCTCAGCATCAGGTAATAACGTTGCAGGATTCACATTCAAACACCTCGCAAGGCTTACATTGGTTGCACCCAATATGACTTTTTCATACTTAGTCAGCCGACTGTGTGTCATATACTGAGTACGACTCCTTGTTAAGAGGATCGCCACATCATGCGGTACAAACACTTTCAATGGATATCCCATCACAATTGCTTCACTCTGCTCCAAACTTCGGCATGTTGCAGCTACTGCTTTCAAACACCCAGGTAAGGCTATAGCTACCGGGTCAAGCATCGATGAAAAATATGCAATTGGTCTCCTCATCTTTCCATGTTTCTGTATCCACACAGAGAGTGCACATCCATTTCTCTCACTGCAATACAACTCAAACTCTTTCTCATAATCAGGCATACCTAATGCAGGTGCTTCGCACAAACCATCTTTCAATCGTTTGATTGCTGCCAATTCTTCCTTGTTCAACTCAATGGGATCTTTCACATCACTTCTTGTCAGTCGTACCAAAGGTTTTGCAATCCGGGAAAAGTTGCTAATCCACTGACGGCAGTACCCTACCATTCCCAGAAACATTCTCGCCTCTCTGAGTCATGGGGGCTCTCATTCCTTTTATGTTTCTGATTCTGTCTATTGTTATTTTTCTCAGTCCTTTCTCAATTTTATGTCCTAAATACTGTACTTCCTTTTTACAAAACTGCAATTTTGATTGATTTCCATCTGCCAAATGATTCAACAATGCTATTGTGTCTACTTCACAAGCCTCACGTGTTTTCGACGCCACCAGGAGGTCGTCGATGTGCTGGACTAGTACAGAACTTTCGGGCATTTCTAAACTTTCCAATGACTTCTTCAATAGCTGATTAAAGATTGAGGGGCTTTCTGTATACCCCTGTGGGATTCGGCACCAAGCCAAAATTCGCTCACCAAAAACGAAATGCAAAAATTTGCTGACTGTCATGGTGCAATGGGATGGAAAAGAAAGCATGGCATAAATCAATTACTGTATACCATTCTGAATCATGCGGAATCTGGTATAAAATCACTGATGGATTTGGTACAATGGGACAACATGACACAATGATTTTGTTTACCTTTCTCATATCCTGTACTATCCTGAATTTCCCATTAGGCTTTTTCAGTCCCATTATTGGTGAATTACATGGACTACTCATTATTTCTCTCAAAATTCCTTGCTTGATCATTTTCTCTATTATTGGAGTTACTCCTTCAATTATCTCAGGTGTCAATGTATATTGAGGGACATTTGGATAGGTTACTCCTTCCTTTACAGTTATCTTTATTGGATCTACATTTCTCATTAATCCTACATCTTCTCCAGTAAAATCCCAAACTTCTGCTTTCACAGACTGCTTCAACTCTTTAGGTAATTCATTAGGGTTAAATACTGCATAGGTTCCAGTAACCTCGCTTTCTCTGTTTGCTAGGGTCATTTTATACAATAAATCATCATCTGATGTTTCAAATGCTATTCCATCCGGGGTACAAAATATAGTGCAATTCATTTTGCACAACAGGTCCCTACCTAACAAATTCACAGGACTGGTGTCGCACACGACAAAGCGGTGCATTTCTGAAAATTTCCCATCACTAACTTTGACTGGTTCTGTCAGATATGTCTTTATCTGTCTGTTGGATACACCAACTACTTGGATCGTTTCATCCGAGAGAGGAAGATTCTTAACATCAGCTGATCTAACAGTTGATCGAGTAGCACCAGTATCCACTAGGAAAGTAATATTTTCATCATTAACCTTCCCATCTACAAATGGTCCTGTCTGGTCTAGTTCTAGAGTTGCACCAAGTACGCACTCTTCTTCCTCCCTTCGGCACCGTCAATAGCTTTCTTCTGAGTCACTTTCATCGCGTTGCAGCCAATACTGCGAAACAGCGCAAGCGCGTGGCAGCTTATTTACCTCTTCTTCGTTGTAGAATCCCGATTCATTACTATACTTCTGAGAGTTTCTGCTCTGCGGAAAAGGCGGTTTTGGCACCTGATTCTGTGGGGTAACAACCTGCTGCTGTTGCTGCAGTTGACCACTCACCTCATTCTGCACCTGTGAATTCAATGATGGATTTTCATTGAAATTTACACTCAGATTTCCAATGCCCTATCCTACCCCAATTATGGCACAGGAACTTCTTTTTAGCTTCTTCTATATTACCTTTCCCTTTTTCAGGACCAAATCTCGGTTTATTTCCTGTGTTATTTGCTTGTTCTACTAATTGAGCTTCCTGCCTTTCTGCTACTTTTACCTGTGCCCACATAGCCTTTTCTTTCAATTTTCGCTGTTTTGCCTCAATCTCATCACTGAAATATTTAGCGTGTCTCAATACTTCATCTATTTTCTTATTTTGCCAATCACCAGTATGTTGTTTTATCATTTCGCCAATTTCTGGACGTAAACCATATACAAATCTGTATACGAAATGACTCAAATCCTTCTCACTCAAGTTCTCATCTCCGCTAAACTGTTTAAAAGCGAATATTAGCCTTTCATAGTATGCATGTACTGACTCTTTACTTTCTTGATGTGTTCGGTCAATTTTTACCCAGTCTGTCTCTTTAGGAGGAACCTTATTTTTCAAAAATGCCATAACCGTTTCATATTTCTTCATTACCTCCGGGTCTGGAGCTCCTGTCTTAGGATCCCTAGGGTATTCCTGAGTTGGCCAGTTGATCATCAACTTGCACTCTGTCCATAAATCTGCTGGTACTATTATGTCAAATAAACTATTCAAATCAATCCATAGTACTTTAGACAACTTTACAAATCTGTCTACCTGCCTATACCACTCGACGGGCTTCTCGCGCAGTCGAGGGAAATCATTTGTGAAAGACAAAATGTCCTGTCTTGTCCAAGGGACGTGTACGTATCCTCCTCCTGGAATTTCTCTCATGGGGCATTCCGTCACTACCTTTTCTTTTTCTCTTACGGGAATGCTGAAAATGTCTTTTCTGAGGCATCATCACGCTTCCTATACCACCTGCTTCTTCATTTATCTATGTCACCCCATTTTCTCAATAAAATGATTATGTCCTTAATCTGACCTATCCGTCCTGTGGTGTTCAAATTTTCAATATCCTTTTCAGTGAAATCAATTCGATAAGGCTTTTGTAAAGCTTTTACCTTCTCAATGTCTATTCCCATTTCATTTGCCACTTCCTCTAACCTTTCATGTAGGTTTTTCACTCTCCACGTTACACTTTTACACAAAAATAGTAATTCCTCATCTTGGTAAGTTTTCAATTTCTCCGTAGGGATAGTTCCTACTATTAACTCTTCTAATACCAATCATAATTTGGCCACATTCATTGACTGGGATTCCTTATCTTTTCTCTGCAAGCTTCTTAGCCATTCACTCAGTTCTTCTGTAGAGGGTCCTACGTGTTGATCTATGCTACCTTGTTCTGAATTCCTTTGTGGCTCTAATAGTGATTCTACCGTCATTCTATTCTTTTCAGCATAATTCTGACTTATGAATGGATTATTGGAGACACCTGGTTCGATCATACTTATTGTCTGTCTCCATGGATTCTCAATTTGCCTCAGTTGTGGCTGTTCAACCTGCTTATGACTCGTATAAGGAACTGTTAAGCAATGTTCACTATCTTTTTGTTTTATCAAAAATGGGCATTACTGGACCTATAGTCACTGGAACTGTTACAGCTTCTACATTTTTGGTCAACTCTCTTATTTTCTCTGTTAATTCTAAAGTAGTCTTTGCCAATTCTCCTGAATTTTCACCATTTATTCTACTTTCTGACTTCTTTTCTTCCTCTCTGAGGTAGTTACTCTTTTCTAAATCTGGTGACATAGTCTTGGTCTTGATAATTCGTAACGTTTCTTTCATTGGAGCACTAGGTGTCAATATTTCTGGTTCTGGTCGATACGGAGGTGGATTTTTATAAAACGAATCATCAAGAACACCATCTTCCGATTCATTCCCTCCATACCTTCTCGATTCCACATTATGCCTCTTTTCTACACATTTTCTTCCCTCCTTCTCTCCAACAGTTCTTACGGGAAACACACCCTCAATCATACTCGCATTCCGCCACCTTTTCATTCGATCTTCATGCGTCTCCTGTCCATATGACCTGCCAAACAGATACCTATATCCTCTACCATTTCTTTGTCTCTCTCGCTCATGTATTTCGTCTTCCCACTCTGTCAATGCTTCAAATTGTGTCGGTCTAGGTCTTGGTTCTAAGTACATCATTTTCTCTCTCAAATTTCTCAAGACAGCCAAATTAAAGGAACCATGTTCTGGGAAAGCCAGGACTCCATCATCCTGTGTATATTTTACCCAATTATCTAACCAAATACAAGTATGGTATCCATATTTCGCAATCATAATGGATGCGGGGGTTTTCGGTGGAGGAATCAACTGTCCTTCCCTAGTTTTGACCGGTTTGTCCTTCTTAAACCACTTCTTAATTTTTCCTAACCATGACTTTTTCTGGTGGTTCGTAATACATTTTCTTGTTTTCCGTGTATCGCTAGTCTCTCTTTACAACTGTACCGCTATTCTGTCCAATCACAGCACGACTCACACTAACGCACCAATCAGGGGCGTCTACGTCACTGTCACAGTCCTCAAATCCCAGCGCGACTTTACACTAATGCACCAATAGGGAGTGTTTACGTCCCCCTGTATTTCTCCATTCCTAGCGCGGCATACACTAACGCACCAATCCGGAGCGTTTTGCGTTTCCGACCGACTGTCCAATCCCAGCGCGGTCGTTCTGACGTCAGCAGCCGCTGCGGCAGCTCCTGCTCCTGTCTACCCCCCCTTTCAAAATCCGCTCAGTAAGTTTTGTTTCAATTTCTACAATTCTGTTAGTAACAACATAGAAACGTCTCCATTGTCCGCTTCGCTAACCAAAGAACAGCAGAAGACCTTTCTCAGGAGAATTCCGTCTTTCCCGAGAGCAGGGCTTACCTCTGCCCTACTACGGAATTGTTACTTCCATTGATAAAGTAGAACATCCCTCTACTTTACCCTTCTAACAAGCATTTGCTAACCGTTTCTCTAGTATTTAAGACACATAGTTGGAGACCCAATGCTCCTGAGAAATAAACCCAGAGTTTCACAATTAGCCTGAATGCCTTTTCATTCACGCACTTTCATACGGAAAAATGTAGTACATTCACACAGAATTCTGTCTTTCCCGAGAACAGAGCTTGTCTCTGCTCTACTACAGAATTATAACATTCGTTAACAAAGCAGTGCTTCCCTCTGCTTTGTCCTTCTAGCAAGCTCAGAGAACACCTGCTACCTTCTCAGTGATGAGCGTTATCGGAATGCCATTTGGATCCCTGTTACCCAAGACCAAAATTTCACCGGTAACCCTTTGCTATCATACACTCTTCTCTCATACAAGAAATGTCTCTAAATGGCAACACACGACGATGCTACCGAACCCAGACAATATGCTATGCAACTTCAATCGTTACACGTTTCTCCCGTGTACCTACGGGCACCAACAATTCCGTCTTTCCCGAGAGCAGCGCTTACCTCTGCTCTACTACGGAACTGTTATAAACTTCCAACTTCCTACATCCCAGAAGCCGTGCAAACAACACAAAATTCAACGTAACTCAACATCAAGTGTTAGTACATAAACCAATACCAATCCATAATCAATAAGCAATATACAAGCAATAATCACCAAACCAAAACAAAAACTAACCATAACTCTGCTACCAGAAAAACTGATGCAGCGTGGTATACAAAATCCCTCCCTCCATCACAGACCAAAAGATTTCACAAACACTCTCAATCGCTACATTCGCTGGTGGGGCACATAACACCAAGATTCATTCATCATCGATCTGTTATCTAGGGAGGTGATTGTTCCATCTACTGAAATGAAAGGAAATACCCCTTGATCCTAAAGAGCAATAAGTCTGCATAACCCTCTATTACTCATCAGACACTAATTCCATCTTCGGTATTCCTCTCATAGGTTGGGGATGAATCAGCTAGTTGCTGGTTTAGGTTGATTTTCTAATTCTCTAATCACTTTGCATTAATACATTTTCCGTAAATAAACAACCCAACTCATTTCTGTAATGAATCAAATCAATCTTTATCTAGTTAATGCAAATAAAATCATTGGTTATTCAAGCAGCTGGCCATCATATTTACCTATTCTGGCTAATTGTCGTCCTCTAAGTCAAATTCAGTCGTTCTGTCACTCTATGCCCATGAAATGTAAAAGTTCAGTTCATCAGGTAATTGGGCATCCGATCAGTCCGTCAAAGATTCAGGGAAAATGCTGTCCTGCAGTGTCACCGTCCTCTCCGTCAGCATAACGTCAGGAAATCAAAGAAGGCGAACACCAACTCACTATTCTATGGTATTATATTGGAAAATCAACACATCATTGTAACAAATATCAATTTTAGACGATCCTCATTGGTGGATTTGAGGTCAGACGGTGAAGTTCCCACTTCCCCTTTCTTAGGTTAGATCATTCCAATTGCTAGTTCCGGTTTAAAGACAGTTCTTTGTTCATCTCAGCTTGGCACTGCTCCCAGTGTGGCCTTGATGGGTACACTCTGTCTGAGGTCAGTAGGAGGCCAATACTGCTGGTGTTGGCGCAGGCGCATTTCACCCAGAACCTCGTGTTTGTCAAGATAGCCATGTTCAACGTCTAGGACGGCCATTTTAACTAGGCCCGAATGCTCAACTTAAGCAAAGAAACACAAAAACGTAATTAATACATAAAAATGACTAATAAAATGTAGTTCCCTCGCTAATACCCATACGTGTGTGTATTTGTCTAGCAAAAGCAACACTCTATGCGGATTATACTCACTTTATAAAGCACAAATACGCCACAAAAGCAACATATAACATGCAATATTCTAATTGTCTATCATTAGTATGCGTACATATTTTAATTAACGTATTAATTAGGCCATGCAAATGCAAATCCCACTTGTATTTCATATATTAGTAAAGTTGGTAAGTATCCACAGCAAATCAATTAATAAGATTACTATTAGTTAAATAATCAATTAATATAAACATGCAAAATGAAGAGGGTATACAAAAATTTTCAAATTACCCGCTCCAGCACTGTCACTCTGGAAATAGTGAGGGAGTGGAAGCTAAGGTGTAGGGTTAGTACACTATGGTTGATGTGGGTACTGTAGTGGGTTGTAAAATTTGGCTTAATGACTGTACAGTTAAATATTTGTAAAATAAGCGAAACCCACCATTAGTAAATTATTGATATTAAATGTTTGTGCTTAGACCAGCTCAGCTTCAAAGCGTTTGTCCATCAGAAAAACGAGTATGAAGAAAGCAGTCCCTGCTCCCCTCTTCAGTCTTGACACCAAAGACACACCGAGGACGATCCTGAAGCATATCTCTCAGACTGGTAGGTGCTCTTTTATTTTTTTACTTCTCTGCACATGTCTCCCAACCTCTGTAGTTTTCCATCTAGCTTCAGTCTATGTGAGAAATCTTCCAAAGTGCTAACCTCCCTTTGGCGCTCACCTACCTGCACAGTATGTGGTGACTCCCTCAGAAAGAATGGACGGGTGATTCATTGATTGTGGGAAGTGTCAGTTGGTGACTGTAAGTGATTGTGAACTAATGAATGGGTGAGCGTCTGGGTGGAGAATACCCTCTTGCGACTGCATGACTCAATGAAAACTTCCCTCCAGATTAACGAAGGAAATCACCATGCTCATCATTTCATAATGGTATAACTGAAAATGTCAGCTTACAACATAGCAGCGTTCTCCTCTGCAGTGCTACACATTATGCCTTGGTGTACCAAAGAAGATGCAAAGTAAATGCTCGTCTTGACACATACGGAGAGAGAGAAACATAAATCCATCTATGAGCTAGTACAACACATCATGTGAGTCCCTGCTCTCTAATCACTGAATTCAGAATTTAGCAGCTGAAGTTTGATGTTTAGATTTTGTGAAGTGCCAGGAGCTGCAGCACTTTCATGCTAGTGTTCTTAGTAACCTCAGAACTTTTTTACTGAATTCTGCAGATATGCATCAGTTGCTGCATTTTGTACACATGTTGACATTGTATGAACAATAAAAAAAATACACAGGCTGTTGAGCTGTATACATTCCATTAGGCCAGGCTGTGGCTTGAAACCTAAGCGTCGCAGGTTTGAATAAGAGTAGAAATACTCTTGCATCAATCCAAGCATGTAACAATTTGCAATGTTCTATTGCCATTTAGTGCTGCAGAATATATACTTGTGCATAGATCGCCATCTGGTGTTGGGCTCGGATGTTTGCACTTTGTTTTTGTTTTGGAAGAAGTTCTTTGTAGTCACGAGATAGGTGACTCCACCCTAAGACGATAGTGTGCATGGGCATCGACTCCATCCTCTGATTTGTTTATTTATTTATTTATTTTCCACCATCGGGTTCGGATGTAAATTGCTGCGCTGCGGGTCGGTGTCCTACTCGACGCACAATCCCTCACCGCTCGACGGTATTGTTTCGATCGCGTTCTTCTTTGATGCGCATCTAAAAATTCATCAAGACCTTTGATTCGGATTCTGGTCGTCGACGCGGCCCGTTGGGCCTATCTGCGCCATCAGGCCCTGCAGTCAATGGAAAGAACTCCATTTTAAAAATGCCCCCTGTGTGGTGCTAAATTCCCACACACTGATCTCCAGTAGGTCTATAACCTTTGCCTCTCTCCAGAACAGGAGGACAAAGATTGTGAGGCCTGTGCTTCCTTCAGATCAAAGAAGACCATACGTGATAGTCTGGCTCGATGTCACATAATGTCTCGATCAACTACCTCGGCACTGTACGACATCTTCGATGCAGGCCCCGATGTAACAGAAAAAAAAGAACCGGTGGATGAAGACATCAGCGTCTCTGAGGCCGGCGAGTCAGATGCCGAAGATCAGATGGTTACTCCAGGTCAACGGATCGTGAGTACCCAGATCTAGACCCCTGCCCCATCTAAAACGAAAGATAAGGTTCCGGTGACCCCTTCACCTTTGGGCTCAGGTCGACACCGCGATAATATTTCAGATGCCCCGAGCTCTGCTCTGAAGTCCAGAGACAAGCCTTCAGGCAGCTCAGGATCGAGCCAGCCATATAGCGGTACCGAAGACAGCTTTGACGCCGAGCGCTTCGGCACCGAAACACACTGAGAACAAGCCCTCGGAACCAAAAAAACTCCATAAATCTTTGAAGCCGAAAAAGATTTCGGACCCAAACTCCACCAAAACATAAGTTGACCAAGACCCTTCCTAAAATTACAGAGCCTAAACCAAAGCACCACTCGGACCCGAAGTTTTCGGTGCCAAAGGAGGACAATAGCTCAAAGGAACTGTTCCAACCAGATCCCTCTGATCCAAAACAAAAAACTCTATACATTGACCCTGTTGCCGGTCATGTCACAAAAAATGCCACCTAAAAAGAGGAAATTGGAGACCTCAGAGGCACCTGAGATATCCTTAAAGAAGAATGACATAGCAACTTCACCTTTCAGAACCTCCTCTCCCTCTCCAAATCTTCCAACTATACCACTTTCTCCAGTACACTCTCCACTACTTCCTTCTTCACCTGCACCACAAGATGATGAAGATGACTTTGAGGGTGGGAATTGGGATGGGGATGTAGACCCACAAGGGTGTGATGATATCCACACTATAAAAGGGTGAAGTGTGCGCACTACCTGAATTTGTGCCAAAATTGTATGGCTGTTTCGTCCTCCAGGGTATCACTCACCGAACAGGAGTGAAGGAATGTAATGAATATCAGTGCATCCCCATGCACATGGGGTATGTCCCCCGGGCACAGATTATGGAGTCCTCATAACGAGGTTTCACTGGTTCATATCAACGTTGTAAAGAAAAGGTAAGTTGGTTCTCTGAAATGAACAATTTAATGAATGTTGTTACTCCACACTTGTTATAAACTTCATTTCCCAGAATGCATTATGGTTGACAAACACTCATAAGCAGTCCTGGCTTAATGTGATCCCAATGCATTTCGGCTTATTTGCCTTCATCAGGGGTTGTTCTGAAAGTAATTATAAATTATAATGAATATAATGCGTGCTATGCAAGAGGAAGAAATGCGTTCTAACCCAGAAACTGTGGGTCATGCTGCTTAGGTGTGTGAGTGGTGAAGTATTACAAAGTAGTGCCAAAGTATAAGAAAGTGTGCATCAAAGTGAGATTGGTGCCGGACCGTGAAAATACGGATGCGAAGGTTAGTGAGGTCGAGAACGTTATGTTTCACCGTGACCCATTTGAATGTTACCGCTATTACGAGATGCAAAAGCGTTTCTAATAGAAGTATAATTTAAGACTCGCAGATAGTGCTTGGTTACCGCAAAATGGTGTTAAACGAAAAAAGAAAAACGAGGTAATTTTAGTTAGATGAAAGCTTACCGATAACAAAAAGTGAAAAAGACGTGATTCGTCGGTAGTGTGTGTTCTCGCAATGTTTCCGTTAACGTTGTGTGCGTGTGTGGGCGGATAAATGTTATTAGCGACTGAGGGTAATAAACACAAAGAAAAGAAAAGACAAGGTGTTCGGTGCATTAACAAAACATAAATAACGGACTAAAAGGAAAAGGCGTGTGAGTGTGGGTATAACAAGAGTGTCGTAGTTCAAAAAAGGTGATTTGAAATCATTAAGAAACCACGAGGGTGTAGAGATAGTTGTGACGAATTAAACAATGAAGCAGCGGAACGTAAAGTCAATGATCGTTCTACCAAAGAGTGGTGACTATTTAAACATGCAGAATGAACATTGTAACGTGGTTGATATGGAGTTTAAATGTGACAAAAACATGGTTGTAAAGAATCATGCTTATGAGAAAGATACAGTCAAATTATGTTCTGGCGATACAATATGTATATCTCAGTAGATGTTAGTTGAACAATCAAAACATATAGGGCCTCATGTAGGTAACATACTATTTACCGATTCATAAATACCGAATTTTACCGAATCGGTATTTATGAATCGGTAAATAGTATGTAGGTAAACATTCGGTATCAATTACCGAATCGGTAAAATTCGGTAAATGAATACCGAATCCACAATACCGGCCGGTATCATGAAGCGGTATTTACCGAATCGGTAAATACCGAATCGGAGTTTACCGAATCGGAAATTCAAATACACATCACCTGATGAATCAGCCAATCCCGTGCAAGGCCAACCCCACCCAACCAGGAAGTGGCCACACCCAGGCAGGTGCACACAATCATCAGACTCTGGAGAGGCTGGTAGTGCAGACCAGAGCAACAGAGCCAGTGCCCGATTGTGAACAACAAACTGACACAATGGCCAGCCAGGAGACAGAGAGAGATGGAGGGGAAAGGAGGAGAAAACAAAAACTCAGCCCAAAGGAACTGCAGGTACTAGTGGAGGAGGTGGTCAAGCAGCGACAGAAGCTGTTTGGAAAGCAGTCCCTGCAAGTGCCTGAGTCGGAGAAGAGGAAAATCTGGCTGGGAATCCAGGCACAGTTGAATGCAATAGGCGTGTCCCCCCCGGGACATAGACGTGCTGAAGAAGTGGTGGTACGACCTACGTATCGTCACGAAGAGGAAGATGGGGGAACTGCAGAAATAGGCCAGCCGGACAGGAGGGGGAAGGAACATGGCACCTGCCCTCACAGAACTGGAGGAGCTGGTGGAGTCAACAATAGAGCCCGAGAGTGTCGTGGGGATCGGGGATGCAGACAGCTCTGCCAGAGCCGCCACCAAACAAGGTAAGACGCATGCACAGCAATGTGGCCCCCCCTACCCCAACTCCCCAATTGGGCAATGAGTATCCCACTCCAGTCCATGTGTTAGTGCATACTAGCAATGCATTATGGGAGATGTAGTCTGGGAAACCCCAAACGAGAAGAATAGCACAGAACAACAAGGGATGTTACACACATTAGCGAAAAGCAGGCAGAGGACAATGAGAGAGTGTTTCAGAAATGTATTGTGATGCTAGCAATGCAGGGCTTCAGGTACACTGAGCTGATGTTGCTTTTCTGTCCACAGACGATACATTGCGCAGGACTGCACATGAGACGGGAGAGAGGGCACACCGGAAGGACAGCTCAGGGAAGGCCACCACAAGTGCTGGGCAGAGATCAGCACCACACGCAGCCTCACCACCACAGCCAGCCTCACCACCACAGTCAGCCTCACCACCACAGCCAGCCTCACCACCACAGCCAGCATCGCCACCACAGCCAGCATCGCCACTCCCGCTGGAGTCACCGGCATCATCACCGCCTGCATTGCTCAGGTCGAGGAGGCGTGCTGCTGCCAGGTTGCATGTCTCGGAGTCTTCATCTGAAAACTGCAGGGGGCCGGAACCATCCACTGTGCCCCTTGATGGTAGCCATGCCAGTGTGCCTTCCGCCTCTGAGGGAGCACACACAGGTGCCAGACGTCGCCGCAGGGCTCGGGTGCAAAGTCCACCACCACAGGGTGAGAGCCATGGAGTGTTCTCAGGGCTGGAGGCCACCATGGTAAAGATACAGCGCCTACAAGCAAAGGCAATGATGTCAGTGCAGCGCCAAATGCGGGGCCTCAAAGATACATTTGGAAATATTGACAGGGGCATCAGCGCTATGGCTGAGGGAATGAGTGAGATGGCTGCGGGCATGCGGGACATGTCCCAGTCCGTCATGCTGCTGTGCTCAAAGTTTGATGAGGACAGAGCAGCACGGCGGCGGGAAGGGCAGAGAAAAAACAATCACACAAGGGCAGTCAACCGGCTGGCAACTGCCACTTCGCTGCTCTGCAGGCGCTCTGTGGCAATGCAGGAGGGACTAACGCACTGCAGCAATGACGTCTCAAGGGGGATGGTGAGGGTCACCAGTGCACTGGAAGTGCTACTAACAAACCAGTCGGCCACAACAGGTGTTGTGGATGCTGTTGAGAGCGCAGAGACCACCAGCAGGAGCAGCATCACTCCCCCTGTCCCAGATACACGGAGGAGCAGCAGGCGGCATGGGGCTGCCACTACTGAGGACGCACAATCAATGGCATCCCGCACTGTAGTGCGTGGGCGCAGACACTAGTGCTGCACAGTATAGCATGAGACAATTGGGTGAAGTAACCCTTGACTTGCAACTAGTGATTGCACTATATTGAGAGGACAGGTTTTCTTTTGTGTTGTGGCGTAGTGGCGCATGATCAAACTACGTCATGCCATCAAACTACTGGCTGTGTCCCCTTACTTACTCAGAAATAGTTGCATGTGATCTCTGCCCGTCTCTCTCTCCCATCTGTTGCTGTTGCCACTCCTGCTGCGGTGGCCTCTGGCTGTGCAGACTCATCATCATTGTCCTCAAAATCAGTTAGTTCCACCTCTGTACCTCTCTTCGTTGCAAGGTTTGTGCAGCATTGCACAAGTGGCAATGATCTTGCAGCAGATGATGGGCGTGTACTGGCGTGCGCCTCCGATTTTGTGGAGGCAGCGGAACCTGCTTTTCAATAGTCCAAACGTGCGCTCCACCACGTTGCGTGTTGATTTGTGTGCCACATTATATTGTCTCTCACTCTGGGTTGATGGGTGTAGGTAGGGAGTGAGGATGAATGACCGCACGGCATATGCACTGTCGCCTAGGTGAGTAAGAGAGAACCATCAGTCACATGCCTCAATACACAATAATTTGCAATGAGTATTAGGGAGCGTCACAGTGATTTACCTAGCATGTATCCTTCTCCAAATTCTCCGGCAAGCAGTCGTGTGTAGATCCCACTGTTCTGGAAGATGAAGGAGTCGTGGGTGCTCCCAGGAAACTTAGCTACGATATCAGTGATGATGTTCCCTGCATCGCAGATTACCTGCACATTGATGGAGTGGGTGGACTTTCTGTTCCTGTAGATGTGCTCAGTGGCTGCTGGTGGGCAGATTGGAATGTGTGTGCGATCAATACAGCCTATGACATGCGGGAACTGTGCCATCTGGTAAAAGTCTGTCTTGGTTTTCTGCAGTTCAGCCTGTGTGTTTGGGAAGCTGATGTAGTGGTGCATTCTCTGCATCATGGCATCCAGGAACTTCCTGAAGAAACGGGACAGGCAACTCTGGGATACACCGCCTACCGCAGCTATCACCACCTGGTAACTGCCAGATGCCAGTAGATGTAGGCTACAGAGTACCTGCACATGTGGTGGTATGGCATGCGCCCTTGTTGTTGGCTGGTCCAGGAGTAGGTGCAGGTCCCTTATCAGGTCCATGATGGTTTGGGGGTGTAGCCTGTACCTTTCATGTATCTCAGCCTCAGTCTGTTGAAAGAGTGTGATGCGCTGTCTGTAAATACGTTCCTCCCGTCTCCAAATCCTCAGCCCTGCTGCCTGTAGACGTAGGCGCCTTGCAATCACATACAGAGCCGCCATGGTGTCCACGCTGTTGCATTTTGGGATTGCTTATATGCACTGTTGCTGATTTCCACCTGCTTTCAATCTGTGTTAATTTCCGACTCTTAAATACCGAATTTCAGGGATTTCTTAAATACCGAATTTACCTACATCTCTTTTCTCGTTTTTACCATTTCTTATTTACCGATTCGGTAAATAAGGAGTCGGTAAATCAGAATCGGTAATTTAGAATTCGGTAATGATGAATCGGTATTTACCGATTCATAATTACCGAATCCTTATTTTCGGCCTCCAACATCTCAATTGTCTAAATACCGGTCGGTAACTGGATATTTACCGAATTTCGGCCGTTACCGACCGGTATTTAGCTACCTACATGAGGCCCATAGTGCTTAAAGGTAACACAAGAATTCCATGCGTTCGTTCATGCCAAAAGGTTAGATGGAGTTCAGAAGATAAATCCAATGATTCTCACGTTGTAATAAAAAATTATGATTATCTCTTCCTTCTTGTCTGTGAATTATTTCTAAGATACAGTATTTCAGTTGGCTAATGTTATGTGCAGCTTCCAAAAAATGTTGAACCACTGTAGATTTCATTTGTTTAGTTCTTATGTTGGATTTGTGTTCATTTAGTCTGGTTTTTATTTTTCTTTCGGTCTGTCCTATGTAGATTTTTCCGCAAGGGCATTTTAACATGTAAAAAACGTTAGACGTGTCGCATGTTGCTGTCACCTTGGTTTTGATTTTATATCCTTTCATGGGATGAGTGATATATGTTCCTTTGATGATGCTATTGCAGTTGTTGCAATTCCAGCATGGGATGGTGCCTTTAAATGTGGTATCTGTGGATGATTGTCCTGTTTGTTGTAGAATTTCAACAATGTTTTTATTCCTAGTGTAGGCGAATATGGGTTCTTGATCGAAAATATGATTGAAATCCTGTTCCAACCTGAGTAATTGCCAGTGCTTTTTGATTATGCGTTTATAGGATGCGCTCATTGTGGAATATTTAGAAACAACTGTGAGTTGGTCCTTGATAGGTTTGGGTTGGATGCTGAGTAATTCATTCCTACTTTTGGATGAACAACGTTCTTTAGCTTGTTGTAGTACCTGATCTGGGTATCCGTGGGTTTTGAATCTCAGTGTCAATTTGTTATATTGCTTTGTCTGGATTTGAAACAATTTTTTTGACTCTAAGCATTTGGGAATACGGCAGATGTTGTTTAAGGGATTGTGGATGAAAGCTTTGATAATGAAGAGTATTGTTCCTATCTGTTGCCTTCCTGTGTAAATCGGTTTCAAAACCTGTGGATGTTCTGATTATCTTTACGTCCAAAAACGTGATGAACTGAGATTGAATATCAAAGGTGAACTGTATGCGGTTGTCTATTTGGTTGAATTTTTTAAATTGGTCTTTTAAGATGTTAACTGGACCCTTCCAAAGGATGAAGATATCGTCTATGAATCTGAGAAATAATTTCAAATGGGTTATCCATGGTTGTACAGTTAGAATGTTCTCTTATTCGAAACGATTCATGAAAATATTCGCAAATGCCGGTGCGGCACAATTTCCCATGGAAGTACCTGTTTTTTGTTGAAACCAATCCTCATTCCACTTGAAATAACTGTGTAGTAGGGTGAATTCCATAAGTTCCATGAGAAAGATTTTACGATTCTGTTCATAATCAGTACGTAATAGAACATGTTCAACAGCTTCTATTCCTAGTTGGTGTGGAATAGATGTGTACAGTGAGTTGACATCCACTGTACATAATGTGATGTCTTCATCCTCTGTGATCATGATCTGATTGAGTTTATGCAAAAAGTCACTGGTGTTTTTTATGTAAGATCTTATGGTGGTAACGCTCGGTTGTAAGTGACGATCTAGAAATTTTCCCACTGATTCATGTAAACTCCCTCGGGTAGTTACAATCGATCGGCACGGTGGTTTGACCAAATCCTTGTGTATTTTTGGTACCATAAATAATGTGGGACTCTTTGGGTTTGGTTGTATTAAGAATTTCTTAACCTTTCGTTAATTACTCCTCTGTCAACAGCCTTTTGGACGATGGTTTGTAGGATTTGCATAAATTGTTCCATGGGATTAGTTTCCAGTCTCATGTAGGTATCTGAATCCTGTAGGTGTGTTAATACTTGTGCATTATAATAGCTGGTGTTCAGAATGACTAGTGCGCCTCCTTTATCGGCTTTGGTGCATGTTATGTCTGTCCTTTGCGCAATGGTTTTTAGTATACCTAATTCTTTGGCCGTTAGGTTGTTGTGTTTATACTTTTTTTGACAATTGAGTTTTGCTATGTCATTTTTGACTATGGATTCAAACATGTCCAGACTTTTGTGGCTGACAGGTGCCATAAAGGTGCTTTTCAAGCGTAAGCCTTTGAGTGGATCTTCTTCTTGGTCTTTAACAGATTCCAGAACGTTTTCGAAGAAATGCCGTAGTATAAGTTTTCTCATGAGTTTGAAAAAACTGATGTTGAGTTCTAAGGTATTAGTGCCGATGGTGGGTACAAAGGAAGTCCCTTTTTGTAAGGTTTTCAGTTCGATGTCTTTGAGATTGTAATCTGAAATATTGATGACCAAGTTATCTATTGATTCCCTTTCTTGCCTTTGTCTTTCTTGGCTGTAGCTGTGCGAGTTTGTGGTTGATCCTTGTCTTTGTCCTTGCTTTTTTCTGTGACTCTTCCTGGGTCTTCTTGTTCTACATGGCCTACTCCTAAAAAAGGCGTTCCTTCGGTAATTAAGTTTGATGCTGATGTAGATACCAAGTTAGAAAGGCTTGGTGTTATTGTAGATGTTGGGGTTCTTTCCTTTGTGCTATTTCTTCTAGATTGATTAGGATGTCACTGTCTGAAGAGGAGGTATTGGTGTTAGTGGTATAGGGTTTGTTTTGTCTGCGTCTTGCGTAGATGTCCGCCCATGTGTATACTTCCCCCATTTTGTAATCCATTGTATTCCTACGGAATTTGCGAATCTTACGTTCGTTGACTTCCGCTGTGTGTCTGGCTAGTTGATTGTTGATCTCCTCTAGTGTTTTATTGAGTTCTTCGGCTGTCATGGATTTCTCAAGTTCAGATTTGACATTCTGGATGTCCTTAAATATTTCTTCTTAAGATACTGGAGAGTTCCTCAATAATTAAAAGGATCAGATCCAATGAGCATTTGTTTAAAATAGCAAACCATCTGTCCTTAAATTTTTGCATAGAGAGGGTTTGAGGGGTATCCTTGGTCACCTGGGTATTCTTTGGGCCTTATGATACCTGATCATGGTACTGTTATAATTTATCATTACTTTCAGAACATCCCCTGATGGAGGCAAATAAGCCGAAATGCATTGGGATCACATTAAGCCATGACTGCTTATGAGTGTTTGTCAACCATAATGCATTCTGGGAAATAAGTTTATAACCAGTAACATTCATTAAATTGTTCATTTCAAAGAACCAACCTACCTTTTCTTTACAACATTGATATGCACCAGCGAAACCTCGTTACGAGGACTCAATAATCTGTGCCCGGGGGACATACCCCATGTGCATGGGGATGCACTGATCGCCACACTATCCCACCACCTGACCCTTGGGACGATTATAATAATATCCCAGATATACCGCAGCTTGACTCATACCCATCTAAGCAAACACAAAGAGATGATGACGGAGCGCTGAAACTTTTCAGACACTCACCCCCCAGTCACAGATCTCGGTTGAATCCATCATCCTTCTTTAGCTCACTTCGCCACCTCAGTTCAGACCCAGCTATATGGAAATCAGTCTTGACCCTGTGCCTCAGAGGAACAGTCCAGTCGAACTGCCAAGCCAGGTCTTCCCTGAACCGAAAACAGGCATCCTGGGACCAGTTTCTGGGTAACACCCTTAATCAGCCAGGCTAGCTTGAATCCAGTGGCAAAGTGAGCAAGGGATCCACGTTTGGGCATACCCTGCCAACTTAGCGAGAACAAAGCAAGCACAAAGATGATGGACGGAGCTCTGAAACTTTTCAGACACTCACCCCCGGTCACAGATCTGGGTTGAATCCATCATCATTATTTAGCTCACTTCGCCACCTCAGTTCATACCCATCTAAACCATCCCCTCCAGACGACAACATAGGTTTTGCTCAACTCTTAAATAGAGCAGCCAAATATCATGGGGTAGAATTACACTCAGACCCTTTGGAAGAAGATTTTTTATTAGAGACTTTTCAACATCCACAAAAGTCAACAAGTACTTTACCTTTGTTAAAAGGTATGATTAAACATGCACCTGATGTGTTTAAAGACCCTGTCAGGGCTAGATATCTCAACACCAGAGTTGATAAAAAATATAAACCAGCTCCAAATGATCCAGCTTGTATCAAGTGACAGCTCCTTCTAGATTCTCTGGTAGTGTCAAATGCCCGTAAACAGGCAAATTCTCAAACAGGTGATGACCCTTCTCCCGATAAAGAATCTTAATTATTGGACGCATCCGGTAAACGGGTTGCGTCACAGGCGGCAAATTTCTGGCGCATTGCCAGCGCCCAAGCTTTGTTGGCCAGGTATGATAGGGTGCATTATGATGAGCTTGAGACACTCACCCAACATCTTCCAGAACCATATAGGTCTAAAGCTAACGACCTTATACAAGAGGGAAAACTAATTACAAACACCTCTATCAAATGTGCTCTTGATGCAGCGGACACAGCATCTCGTGCCATTAACACAAGTGTTTTACTGCGCAGGCACACATGGCTACGCATATGTGGTTTTAAACGAGAGGTACAGTCTCCAATTCTTTATCAGCCTTTTGATCAAGAACACTTGTTTGGACTGGCGATACACACATCTTTAGAAAAGATGAAGAAAGACACTGAAATAGCTAAATCCATGGGGAGCTTACAGTCACCAACAGCTAGAGGTTCCTTTTGTCGCTCCTTTTATAGGGGCTCCTCCAAGACTATTGGAACAGACAACACTTCTTCCTACGAAAGCCCCACTCAAACTTCCTCTAACAGAGGATATTTTAGAAGGAGTTACAGAGGAAATAACAACAAAGGAAGCTGCTGCAGTAATAACACCCGCACCTTCCCTCGCACAAAACAGTGACTTTCCTCCACTCCCCCCAGACCATCCCACTCCGGTCGGGGGAAGACTATCACAGTTCCTACCTGTCTGGAATTCCATCACCACAGGCAAGTGGGTGACACAAATTATCCGGTGTGGTTACTGCCTGGAACTCACCTCTACTGCTCCACACATACCACCCAAACAACGTCCGATGTCCACAGAACATCTCGCGCTTCTAAAACAGGAGATTCTCTCTCTCTTGCAAAAGCACGACATAGAACCGGTTCCCATACACCATCAAGGTACAGGGGTTTACTCCTTTTACTTCCTCATCCCAAAAAAGGACGGTACTCTCAGGTCTATATTAGACCTCAGAACGTTAAACCTGTACATACAATCCGACCACTTTCACATGATCACTCTCCAACAGTTCCTCCCATTGCTCCAGCAAGGCGATTTCCTTGCCACTCTAGATCTCAAGGACGCCTACTTTCACATTCCTATTTACCCTGCTCCCAGTAAATATCTACGGTTTATAGTAGACGGTCAGCACTACCAGTTCAAAGGGCTCCCATTCGGAGTGACTACAGCACCCAGAGTCTTCACAAAATGTCTTGCAGTAGTAGCAGCTCACTTGCGAAGACAACACATTCATGTGTTTTCTTTCCTCGATGACTGGCTCATAAAAGCCAAGTCACGCAGCGATTGTGTGCACCACACACACAAAACAATCCAGCTGCTGCACAACTTAGGATTCACAATAAACTTCACCAAGTCACATCCTCAACCGTCCCACAACCAACAGTATCTAGGTGACACAATAGATACTTCAAAAGCCCTTGCATACCCCAGTACAGTCAGGATAGCCAGCATGCAAGCTCTCATAACAAAATTTCAGCCTCAACACTCACTTCCAGCTCGAGTGTTCATGCAACTAATAGGGATGATGGCCTCTTGCATTTTAATCGTACCTTATGCAAGACTCCAAATGCGTCCATTACAAGAATGTTTAGCACATCAGTTGAACCAAGCTCAAGGTCAGCTTACAGATCTGGTGTTGGTAGACAGCCGCACACATTGCTCTCTGCAGTGGTGGAACACACCAAACCTTTCCAAAGGGCGGCCCTTCCTAGTCCCGCAGATAGTGCTAACAGCGGACGCATCGCTCACCGGTTGGGGAGCTCGTCACTCAAACCATACCATTCAGGGTATGTGGACCCATCAACAGAAACTGCTCCACATCAATCACCTCGAATTACGGGTGATTTTTCCCGCATTAAAATCATTCCAAATACATCTTGTACACATCTGTCCTCGTCCGTACGGACAATATGACAGCAATGTACTATATACAAAAACAGGGTGACAAACTCTCTGCAGCTTTCACGCATAGCACAAAGCATATGGAGATGGGCCATTCCTCATCAAATACACCTCATAGCAAAACATCTTCCAGGGGAACACAATCAGATTGCGAATCTGCTTAGTCATCAGAAACAACAGATCCACAAATGGGAACTTCATCCTCAACTTCATCCGTTTTTTCAAATGTGGGGCTACCCAGACATAGATCTGTTCACCACACATTTAAACACAAAATGCCCAAGCTTCGCCTCCAGGTATCCACACCCATTGTCCACAGGCAATGCGATATGGATGAACTGGTCAGGCAGATTTGCGTACGCTTTTCCGCCTCTCCCGCTCATTCGATTACTGGTGCGCAAGCTCTAACAACAGTCTCTCACAATGATCCTAGTTGCTCCAACATGGGCCCGGCAACCATGGTTCACAACCCTGCTGGAACTCACGCAGAACCATGGAGAGATAAGTCATCCAGATCCAGCTCAACTCAACCTAGCGATCTGGCTCTTGAAGTCTTAGAGTTTGGTTACCTCAATCTCCCACCAGACTGTATGAATGTCATTAAAGAGGCTAGACGTCCTACCACTAGAGCATGCTATGCAGCTAAATGGAAAAGATTTGGGATCTACTGCAATAACAACACAATCAATCCACTAGATGCTTCAATTCAAAACATCATTTGTTACCTCTGGCATCCACAAAAATGTAATCTGGCATTCACATCTATACAATTACATCTTGCTGCCATAGCTGCTTACCTACAGAACAGACAACACTAGTCATTGTTTAGAGTACCTGCCATTAAAGCATTCATGGAAGGCCTTAAAAGAATAATTACTCCCAGAGCTCCACCCTCTCCAGTTTGTAATCTAAACATTGTCCTTACCAGGCTCATGGGTCCCCCATTTGAACCTTTACATAAATGTGAGCTACAATTTCTCACATGGAAAGTAGCTTTCCTTGTGGCGATCACATCTCTCAGAAGAGTTAGTGAACTCCAGACATTAACCATACAAGAACCATTTTTACAAATACATCACAACAAAGTGGTTCTTAGGACAAACCCTAAATTCTCACCAAAAGTTGTTTCTGCTTTCCACCTTAACCAGTCTATTGAGCTGCCAGTCTTTTTTCCTCAACCAGACTCAGTTGCAGAACGAGCTCTTCATTCGCTTGACGTCAGAAGAGCTATCCTTTGTTACATTGAAAGAACGCAAACTTTCAGGAAAACTAAACAACTTTTTGTAGCTTTCTCACCACCACATAAAGGCAACCCTATATCAAAAGCTGAAATTGCCATATGGATCGTTAAGTGCATCCAGATATGCTACCAAAAAGCAAAGCGTACATTATCCTTTCCCCCTAGAGCGCATTCCACATGCAAACTAGGGGCTTCTATGGCATTCTTAGGGAACATTCCTATAGATGACATTTGTAAAGCAGCAACATGGTCTACACCGCACACTTTCACAAAACACTATTGTGTAGATGTGCAGGCAAAACAGGCTAGTGTAGGCCAGGCTGTACTAAAGACTCTTTTTGAAACCACTGCAACAGATACAGGTAGCCACCGCTAGGCAGATTACTGCGCTACAGTCTTATGCACAAGTATATATTCTGCAGCTCATATGCCTTGAACGGAAAATGCTACTTACCAGTATGCATCTGTTCTTGGCATGTAGTGCTGCAGAATTGTATAAGCCCACCCGCCTCCCCGGGTACCTTTATCTGTTGCAGTGCTATCTTACTTAGATACATCACACATGGACATCTCTTTCTGTTTCTCACAACATCCATCACCCTTTATGGCGAAAAACAATCCGAGGATGGAGTCAATGCCCATGTGCACTATCGTCCTAGGGAGGAGTCACCTATCTTGTGACTACAGAGAACTTCTTCCAATACAAAAACAAAGTGCAAACATCCGAGCCCAACACCAGATGGCGATCTATGCACAAGTATATAATTCTGCAGCTCTACATGCCAAGAACGGATGCATACTGGTAAGTAGCATTTTCCTTATTATCTTTTCTGTTTGTCTTAGTTGTATAGACAATGTGTGGCATACATGTCATGGATACTTATTGATACTTAAAGTCGCACGGAGATTAAATTAAACCCTCCTTTGTATAGAGCCATCCTTCCTTTTTGTACAGATTTACTAATTGTATTTGAATATGTAGACGATAGTCCTATTTACGGTTGTGTCCATTGTACTTCATTGTTCAGGTCTCTACTTGAGATGCCCAAATGGTATATCCACCTTTGTTCTGTTATAAACAGCTCTTATTTTCTTTAGGTGTGATTTGATCAATAATAGTCCATTCAAAAACATTTTCAGAGTTTTTTTTCAACAAAGTGTCTCACCAATCTTGTATCTTTTTTGCATCTGAATGTGCTCCTATGTTGGTTCAGGTCAGACTTGACTTGGCAGTTCAGGCTGGATTGTTCCTATTGGAGCAGAGTCGAGACTGATTTGCATATAGCTGGGTACAAACTAAGGTGGCATGGTGTGCAGAATACCGATGGATTGGGATGTGGACCTAGTGATTACCATTGACTGAGATTAATTCAAGCATTCCATACATCGCTGTTTTGTATACTGATTGTGTTGCCCTACCACACGGGGTTGTACAGACGTGGATCCTGTCCCCACTGTCACTGGAACCAAGTAGTACCCAGCTGATGAGCCCATAATTAGGACAAAACCGGTCCTGGGTTGCTTGTGTTGAGGTTCAGGGAGGACCTAGCTTGGCAGGTAGGACTGGACTGTTCCCTTTGGAGCAGGGTCAAGATTGATTTGCATGTAGCTGTTTCCAAACTGAGGTGGCATGGTGTGCAGGTTAACAAAGGAGTGGGATGCGGCCCCAGTGATTACCAGTGGCTGAGATTAATTAGAGCATTTTTTCCATCACTGTTATGTAACCTTGTCAGCCCTTACAGCAGTTGACTCTGGACATCTATGACGAAGGATTCTAGCTGGTTGTGGATGTAGAAAGGTAGGATCCTTTTGCATGGTTACCCCCACTTTTTGCCTGGTGGTATTATGGTGTCTGACTAGTCTGACTGGGATCCTGCTAATTAGGACCCCAGTCTTTGTGCTTTCTCACTTAAATTGGTTATGGTGAGTACTTGGGTACATCCCAGATTGGCTACTAGTGTACCCTTATAAGTTCCTTTATATGGTACTGAGGTACCCAGGGCATAGGTACACCAGGGGTCTCCCATGGGCTGCAGTATGTAATATGCCACCCATAAGAGACCACTCAAATTGCAACTGCTAGCCTGCCAGTGCAGCCTGTGTAAGCTTGTGCTAGCATCACTCACAACTAATATGTTTCTTTAATCTGGGGTCACTGCACTTAAAGCCTATAAGTCACCCCTAAGGCAGGCATTACAACCCTGAAGGCAGGGTGCTCGGTTCGAAGTGTGAGGGTGCCTCCACGTGAGCAGGGCACCCCTACGACATTCTGGGTCCATTCTCCCAGGTAAGTGCATCATCAGCCATTACGATACATAGAGTGGCCACGCATCATTACGCGATGACAATCTCTAAACTGGCTTGAACGAACCCTATCATGTTTGGTATCAAACATGTTGGAATCTTACCGCCACACCGTAAACGGTGTGGTCAGTATGACTCCATGCACTGTAAAGTTTCCTCTAGAGGCCCTTGGTACTCCCGGTACTAGTCTTCTAGACCGGGAGAGCAAAACATGGCTGTTGCCGACCAGAGACACGATTCTGCCCTCCTGCTGCTGAGCCAAGCTCGAGCAGAGGAAAGCATGACAATGGGTATCCTGTCACAAGGAGGTGTGACACCTCCCAGACAGGGCTTAGTATATTAGCACAGGGTAGGCGCCACTCCGTCTGTTTGAGGGGCACATTTGGTGCCCTCCTTGCATACTCCAGTTCAAACCGGCTCAGTGAGGCTCCCGCTGTGGTGCAAAACTGGACGAAGGACATGGGAGTATCCTCCCCACTGTCCGACCCCTCCCCTGGGAGGGAACCCTGAATGGTCCCAACCCTTTGCTTAGGGTACTTAAGTGCTTACCTGTTGCTGGGTTCCTAGATTTGTCGTGGGACAAGATTTATATCAAGACACCACTTCTTCGACCGTCTGGGCTCTCTGGACTTCGCTGGGCTTTTCTCTGGGCACCAAGACTGCAACTGGGAAGAGTCCTGCTGCTCCTGGTCTCGTCATCCTGCTCGTCTGCTTCAACGTCTGTGCGTGTGCTCCATACAGGATCCTTCCAAGGCCTGTGGACATCCAAGACACCTAAAGGAATCTCCCTTGAAGTTAAGGAGTCACTTCCCTGCATCTGCAGGCACCGCAGTGAAGCTGACCGGTCTGCTGATCCTGGGCTTCCATGAACTCAGCAACACAGGTGATGGTTTTTCATTTCCGTCGAGGCCTGCATTGTCCTCGTCGGAACTGCACGAACCAAACCTGCGTTGACTTGCTGTTGCAAAGGCTTGTTGGCGATCTTCCTGAGGTCTTCGGGCTCCAAGTAACCTCCACCTCCAGCATCTCCTGTGACCAAGATCTTCGTCCTCACTGCAATTTTTGCACCGTTGGCCTGCATCTTTGGTGAACTACTTGAGGTCCTCATGCAACTCCAGTGCCTCTGGCCTGTGGGTCCTCTTAAGGGCCTTCTTTGTTTCCAGTGGGCTCCCCTGATTGCTCGGGGTCTTCCCTGACTCCCCTGTTGGTGGTGGGTCACCTGGATCTTGCTGGTCCCGACACACCACCTTTTTCGCTTTCCACGTTGTTTGCAATTGCCAAGGCTTGTTGGTGCTCCCGATGGACATCGACCCCTCAACTCCTGACATGGGACAGCTCGTGAACAGCTCCTGGTCTTCCTCAGCGACGCCTGGTCCACACAGCTGCAGCTCAAAGGTCACCGTCAGCTTCCCTGCAACACTCTACATTGGTGGGCATTCGTCTTCCGTGCCTCCTAGTCACTCCTGAGTGGCATAGACTCTGTCCCTTCTGCTTGCAGGTACTTCTCATCTTGAATCCACCTTTGGGTTCCACCGGACACTTTCACCTTCTTCGCCAGCGGCATCTTCCTTAAGTCCTCCATTGAGTTTGACGGCGGTTTCCGACACCACTTCGCAACTATGCACCCGGCTTCCCTGCTGTAGGTATCCTGGTTCGTAGGGTATCCACGGGTTAGATGGATCTCCAACCTTCTGTCTTCCTCGGGGTTCCTTCGGCATCCACTGGGAAGTGTCCTTTTTCTTTAAAATTGCAACCGGGACTTCCCTACTGACTTGAATTGAGCCCGCGGTCGTGTTCCCACTCTGCACACAGCCTCTGTGGGATTCCTAGTTACTTACCTCAGGTGGTTCCTTGGGTCCCTGGCACGTCTACATCTTCTGGGTATAGTCTTGACTTGGGTCCTGGTCCGCATACCACTATTTTAGTATATGGCTGTGTGCCACCACTGATGAACACTGTGTATACGTGCTATTTACCTGTTTTCTTTGCAAAATATTGTGTTTATTGTGTATATCTCCGGGTAGGAGATAGTGTACATGTTAGGGAGTGTCTTATAATAAATACCTATTTTTATAAATATACTGTGTGGTTCTTTTTCACTTAATCTATACCAATTCGTTTTCTTTCTGGTAAAACAAGCTGCTTTACTCTCTTTCGGGACTAAGTGTGAAGGCTGCTCTCTACAGCTACCACTCAGAAGGTTGTCAAAGACCACTAAAATCACCAAAGGGGTTGTCTGGATTAGTGCTGGGTGCTACACTTACATAAGTGAGCACCATTTAGTAAGCCAACCTCCTACAGTGGGCTTCTCATTTCTGGAATAAATCTTCAGAGAATTTTACCTGCTGGTCTGCGCCTCATCTCTTGACACTTGGTGACGAGTGGACACACAGGAGCCCGCCGACACCTTTTACTTTCACTGTCATACAGCTGATACATTTAGATAAACCAATCACTGTTTGGGTAGATTTTGGCTGTTTGGACCACCCCACGCATCGCATAGACAACAGTACATTTCATGCAATAACAGAGCCGGATATGGGGGGGCCTTAAACTCATGGGGAGCCCAAATCCAAAGTACCCCCACCACTTCCTCTAGATCTTGTTGTGCTTCTGCGGACATCCTCTTGACTGGTAATCCAGCAGTTCCATCATGGCACATCAGTCCATCCCTTTTTGCCACACTGTTAGAATTGGGGCTCGGGTGACTTCCACCTACTTGTGATCTCCCTTTTTAGCAACTATGGTAGCAAACTCCACCAAAGGATGTTCAGCTTGAGATCCTCCCAGGTCCTCTAGGATACCAAAAATGCTGACATGCAAATTTTGTTTCACCTCTGTCTCCAAGGCATGTGACTCGGTTGCCTGCTAAAATCCCTGCAGACGGGTACATGACCAAACCACTTGAAAGAAATTAGCATGTGTCACAGGGCAGCAAAAGTAAATGGGGTGCAGGAGAGACCCAGTTTGCCACCTACGCCAGGATGCAAAGTAGGAGATATGCATGTGGTGCAGTTGGGTGAGGCGTAGTTTGGAGGAGATTGCGATCTCTGAGGGTGCAGGGCGCGCATTTTGCCAGTCCACCTCCTCCCAAGGGGCCCGCCCATCCCTCCCACTTCTGCTTGAGGTAAGGAAAGTCCTTTGGGGCATGAATGACCAATGTACAATAGATGCAGGAAATCGTCCCATTCCCAAGGCGACCCATGAGTATTTTGGCCTCAAGTGGGCTAAATTCAGAGAGAATGGTGGTATCTTGTAAGTGACAGGTCAGTGCAGCTGTATTTGTGGAGTTGACAGCACTGTAGAGAGAATTGTATTTGCAGGTCTCAAAAGGAACAGAGGTGTCCATCTTGCCAAACGTCTCCAAGGGCACTGAGTCCAATTTTGCCCCACCACCTGAAGCCCTCAAGGTGCACAGTGTGATGTTGCCAGCGCCCCTCCCACACAGGAGTGATTTGCGGAAGTGTCTCGTCCCATTTTGTAAAGCGCAGGGCAGCCCAATACATGTTGATTACCTCCGCAGTCTGGCAAGGAAGGGATTGGGGTATTGGATTACCTTAGAGTAGCCCCATGATAGCATCCAGACTCAAACAAGCAAGCTCCAATTGAGAAGCAGGGTCTTCCCAGCTTCGGGTCAGCCAGTTGTTGATGACCACTAGTTGCGATGTCCAATAATAGAGCTGGACATTGGTGGACCCGAGACCACCATGGTTTCTTGACTGCCAGGCCCTACCCTTCGCTATGCGATAACGGCCATTCGACCATAAGAAGTTGCTAATGGAGGCGTTGAGGGTCTGAAACCAACTGTTGTGAATGGCATATGAAAAGTGCTGGAAAGTATAAAGGAACTCGGGCAGGACCATGATCTTAAGCAAAGCTACTCTTCCCAACGCACTAAGCATCAGGCGGTCCTACTTCTGGAAATTGTGCTTCATATCACGGAGGAGGGTTATAAGGTTGAGATGCCAGGCCATGTCTGGGTTCGTTGAATTGTGGAAGCCCAAGTATCAAATGCTCATCCGCCAAGTAGGTATGGACCCTTGCCATCCTACTGGAAGACTGTCCTCATGTATCGGGGCAAGGAGGGACTTTGACTCGTAGACCGAAGGTCATTTCTTAGAGGCCGATGATTTGTCGTGCTTGGGGCCCCTATAGTTGTGGGTGTTCGAGAAAGAGAAGGATATCGTCTGCGTATAACGCAATTCTGTCTTGGAGTTGCTCAGCCCACCGCCATCCCCTTATCTGCGCATCAATGTGTATGAGGCATGCCAATGGTTTGATGCAACAAGCAAAAAGGCACGAAGTAGAGGAGGCATCCCTGCTTGGTCCCCCTGCAGATCTGGAACTCATCGGAAAGGACTCCGTTAACTTGCACATGCGCCATTGGTGTGGAGTACAGCAACCTCGCCTATGACCGAATTTGTGGACGAACCCCATTTTCTTGAGGACCTCAAGAAGGAAGGAACAGCTGGCTGAATCAAAATCCTTTGCAAAACAGTCAGAAGGGCCCGCTGGTTACACTGCGGCATACGTCAAAGCTGTCTGAACGCGCCGTATACAGTGCCTTGTGCTTTGATTATGCATATATTTGCACTGGTCTGGGTGGATCAGGGCTGGTAGGACCTTCAGCTGCCAGGTTGCCAATACCTTGGCATAGATCTTAGGTTCTGTATTGATTAAGGAGATCGGGTGGTATGAAGAGCATTGCCCTGACTGCTGTCCAGCTTTGGAAATAACCACTATTATAAAGGTGTCAGTCCCCGAAGGGACTTGCCCCTTGGCGAGTACCTTTGAGTCAATCTCTAGTAGAAAGACGTTAGGTACGTCGCTGTATTTCCAGTAGCACTCCAGGGGATACCCATTCGGCCTGGGGGTTTTCCTGGATTTCATTGCAGCTGGTGCAGACAAGTTCGGCCCTTGTTAGTGGCTCCTCCAAATCGGAGCCAAGGGTGGGGGAGAGTTGCGACAAGATAATGTTGCTAAGAATTGAGTGGTGGTGCTTGGCTGGCGGCAGTAGGCATAGAGCTGTCAGTAATATGCCACAACTGCTGCTGCGTTCTCGGGAGTGGTACGTCGGCATAGACCTGTCGAGTCCACTTTTTTGGGGATAAAGGTGGAGGTCAGATCATGGGGGGCCAGCCAGTAAAGCAATTTGCCACTTTTGTCACCCCACTCGTATACCTGTTGGGCTAAGGTCTTCCAGCACTGCCGCGCCTCCTCCAGGGAGACTTAGCGCAGGGAGGGCTGCACAAGTTGCAGCTGTCATACCAGAATTACTGAGGGGTTGCAATGAAGTTTCCGCTCCACATCCAAAGATGTGTGCCTCAAGCGCAGTAATCTGGTTTAGTCTCTCCTAGTTCTAGGCCCAAAGGAAATCCTGAGCCCCACCCCTATTGGTGGCCTTGTCTGCCACCCACCGGGTCCCGGGGGGATTTGACCGAACCCTTACTGCAGTTGAAGAGGTATTGCTCCTAGGACCGTAGAAACTCCGCACATTGGACAGGCACCGCACATTAAGGCATCACACTGGGTGCTGTAAATGGTTTGGGTGCCCAAACCAGAGAGAGACAGGGGAGTGGACCGAGATATCCTATGTAAGGATCATGGCGCCAATGACATGGAGGATGTCTGTAGCCAGCAGGAGCAGCAAATTGATACATCATAAGATCCTTTTGGCGGCTAAGGTGTGGGTGTTCTCCTGGTCCCTTGGGTGCCATATGCGTCTCACAGCCCCAAGGAATCGAACCATGAGGATAACTGGGTGGCACAGGATCGTCTGTGTGGATTGGGTGGGCTGGAACAATCTTGAACTGGATCGGGCTTGGCATTAAAATTGTCACCCACAATCATAGAAACTGAGGGGAAAGTAGAGGAGCACGTTCCGTAGGACGAAAAGGGCATGGAGTGGGACATAAACCCTGAGGAGGGTATACGGCTTCCCTTCAAGGAATCCCTCCACTCCAGCATAGCTGCACAGGTTTGGAGCACCTAGCATACTGCAGGGCTGCAGTTCACTTAATGCAGTCCAGGAGACCAATTTTGTTCCATGACAAGATTTTAATTTAAAGTGCAACGTTGGACTCCTATTCTTATATAGTGTAGGGTGAGACTTCCAAACCCCCCAGTGATGGGCCGGTCTTGGAACTTAGGAGGGAAAAGCTCCACCATCCCAGTCAGTGATTCTAGTGTGGTGCATGCATGCAAAGAAGGTCCATATCTGAAAGAACTTAAGAAAGAAATGGCACAATACAAAACTTCCTAACCCCCCAACTTTCCCCCACCCCATACTTCTCCCCTTGAAGCATCTGTCACCCGCAAACCTTCTGAAAACCAACTCTTCAACAGTAACATGAGTGAAACATTAGCGTGAGACCTCCTCCAGTGCAGTATAAAACAGGATTGGCGTACCCTTCAGAGAGAGAGAAGAGTTTGCAGAAGTGAGCAGTGGGGGACGCCGCTGTCTGAGTCTAGTACTGATATCCTTGCCCTGGTCGGACCCTGGGTGTTCAGGTGGACAAGGAAAGACAAAGCGATGATCTCAGTTTGTGTTGTCCATTTCACTGTGCTGCTCTCCGCTGTGGGAGCTATTGCTGCCCCCTGCCCTCCCACCCAGAGGGGCTCCGAGCAGCTAACCGCTCCCTACGCGACTGTGCTCTCCCGTGCACCAGTGATTGCTCGCAAGGATCAGTTTGACCACTTGTCCTTGGCAGGGAGGCAGCCATGATGAGTGGAGTCGAGTCCTAGGTCCTGTGCCAAGAAGCTTTCAAACTGTGAAGATGGCTGGCTCATCAGGAGATTCATCTGGTAGTGCACTTTCTGGTGAAATCTTTAAATGCCAGGTGGACAAGTTCAGTCATTGATGTCTAGCGGATGAGGAATGACAATTTCTTTCAGAGGTGGCACATGGCATCTTCTGCCATTAGGGAAAACCTGGATTGATCTCTTCACCACTGCAGAGAATTTGCAATGTCAGCACATTTGCATGATAGAGTTCCCAAAAAGGCTCTGTCTCTCAGATGCATTCATCTTAGAATGGAGTACGGGACTCCTGTACACCATTTCTATGCTACCTCTCCAGTACAGAGTTCTGAAAATGATCATGAATGGGCAGAACAAAGTTTTCCTAGTTTCATCAGATTGGGCCTGCAGAGTGTGGTATCCAGAACCTTTGAGCCTGAGCATCTGTTCACCGATTAAGCTCCCTCTTCTTGATAATAGACTGTCATAACAGCAGGGCAGGTTCTTACACCCATGGGTATGCAATCTGCTCCCCCATGCGTGGAGATTGAGCAGCAGCAGTTCAGTTCTTTAGAGCTCCCTCCCCAGGTCATCAATGTCTTTCTGGTGAAACTACTACCTGGACAGTCTGGTCCGTCAAGGGCCTTTTGTCAATTCTCTCTTGCAGGACATTTTAGTTTGAGCCATTGCAAAGGCCCACTACCCTTTGAGGTACTCCTTTGCTATTGAGTTACAATGTGAGGAATTTGCATTTAGTAGTTTCCATCTGAAGAACAAGTTATTTACCTTTGATAATGCTCATTCTGGTGGATACTCAGTCTAAACACAGATTCCTCACCAGCCCTCCCACCTTCCCATTCTGCTGTATGAGCTTACATCTAAAAGATCCCAATCTAGGATTCTGCACTCTTGTTCTTTCAATTAGCTTATTGCTCTGTGTATGTGGGTAAAGGAGTGGTTCTGAAAGACCTCTGAGTGCTCTGATGGGCTTATATTTGGCTCTGCTCGCCAGTTCCTCAGCAGATTGGCATGCAGGAGCACTGCTTATCCACCAGAATGAGCGTTGCCGAAGAAAAGTAACTTGTTCATTTTGTGTTAAAAGAAACCAGCCATTGTGAAATCAAAAAGTGAAACACATTACCAAATAGCCTTGGCAGTTGATGTTGCATGTGTGGGAGACTTCTTCACAAATTAACATGCCTAATGATGGTAGTATATGCAGAGTGTGTTGCTGGGCAAGTCATTTTACAAGACTCCTGTTTATTGCTGTCTTAAGTATGATAAAGCTGTGGACCATTCAATTACATTCATTACATTTTCTTTGAAGTAGATTATCAGGAGCTTGAGAGGCTGGACACTTATGTCAAGAAAATGTTTTCTTCCGCTAGCCTGACACTGTGGTCCGTGAACACTGCATGCCTTTTGGACTGTTACTACCATGCACTGTGGCATTTGGTTTTGCAGGTGCTGCCTATGGTCCCATAGGAGGCCAGGGCCATACTCTCCCAAGTTATTGCAGTCGAGAGAGATGCAGCCAAATTTACGATCAGATGTGGGCAGGATACGACCGACTCGCTAGGCAAAGTTGTTTCTTCATAGGTTATTTTACGGCTGAGAACAGATGGCTTTTCAGAGGATGTTCAAGCTTTGCTTATGGACATGTCCCTTTTGTTTGTTCCTGTCTTTTTGGAGACCAGGCGGATGCAGTGCTTTAGCAATTCAAGGATAGCGGAGCTATGGCCAGGTGCTTGGGCCTTTCTATTTCCCCGTACCAGCCCCCGTCTGCCTTTTGCGGCCAGGGAAAGGGCTTTTAGCCCCATCCTTACCTGCCCAACCACCAGGGCGAGCAAGCTCTCCAGCTGCAGCCTCCAAACCTCTTTAGTTCGCCCTTCAACCTGCCTGGACAGCTAGTGGGAGGCAGGATATGATATCACCTGCTCCACTGAAGGTCAATAACATCAGATCGATGAGTTCTCTAGATTGTCCGAAGGGGATACTCTCTCCCTTTCATCTTTACTCCTCCACTTATGCCACCCACTTGTGACAGGCTGACAGAGGACCATCTGTCCTTACTCTGCGAGGAAGTCGCGGCTCTCTTGGCTAAGGGAGCCATAGAGAGAGAGAGTGCCAATGCCAGAAGTAGGTTGTGGTTGTTATTCCCACTACTTTCTGGTGCCCAAAAAGGACTGAGGCCTTTGTCCTACTCTAGACCTGTGCCTTTTCAATTTCTTCCTCAAAAAGGAGAAATATAAGATGCTCATACTCTCTCAAGACCTGGGTGACTGGGATGGTGCTGTTGGATTTGCAGAACGCATATTTCCACATTCACCTCTTAACTGCCCACAGACATCACTGTGGTTCACGGTGGGCCAAGAGCACTTTGTTTGCCATGCTCCCCTTTAGCCTTACCAGTGCCCCTTGGGTATTCACTAAGGTGACGGCAGTGGTTTAAAGTCATCTGCTGAGATCAGGGGTACCAGTCTTTACCTATCTCGACCACTGACTTTTGAACTCTGAGTCCAGGATATTCAGGCTATGATACTGATGTTTCAGCCTCTATCCTTCTATCCTAGGTTTTGGTGAGACTGACTCTGAGGCTGCCGGGCCTCTTGTCCTCCTGCATCCTCATTTAGATGCCAGAGGAAACTGCAAAAGAGCTGCTGTGATAGGTAACAAACCACGATCGGGTCAGCAGCAGTTCCCTCTCTCTTCCCCAACAAGATCTGATAGTGGTGACTGGTGCATCACTCCTGGGATAGGGTAGGACATCTGGGAGAAGATCAGAGGTCTCTGGCAGAATCGAGACTCCACATCAACTTGTTGGAACTTCATGTGATCTGGTTGGCATTGAAAGTCTTTGTACCCTCCATTAAGGGAAGACTAATGTAGGTGCTCACGGACAACACCACCGCCATGTGGTATTGCAACAAACAGGGCGGAGTGGGATCGTGGACACTGTCAAGATTTGTTTAGTGTCTGGACATCGCTGAAACATCAGGGCATATCCCTGGTGGTTCAACACCTGGTGGGATCTCTGAACGCCAGGGGGCACAAAACTCAGTCGAAGATGCTTAGATGATCACAAATGGTGTTGCCATCCAGAGGTTGTGCAAGGTCTCTTTCAGCAGCGGAGGGAGCCTTGGTTAGATCTTTTTGCCACCGACAATGTCAGCAGTTCTGCATGCTGGAGTTTCCAAAGAGGCTCTCGCTTGGTGATGCTTTTCATCCCTAGTGAAGCTCAGGCCTCAGTGCGCGTTACACCTGTACTACTCCTGCCCAGAGTGCTCAAGAAGGTCAGGAACTAATCGACCAAAGTCATCCTTGTGGGTCCGGACTGGGCTCGGAGAGTTTGGTATCCCGAGCTGTTGATCATAACCATCGATTTTCTGATCAGGCTGCCCCTTTGAGAGGATCAGCAGCAGGAGAGGGTTCTCCACTGGATCAAGTTAACTCTCCGCCTTCATGCGTGGAGATTGAGTGGTAACAGTTCACAGCTTTCGACCTTCCACCCAAAGTTTGCAGTGTTATCTTGGCATTAAGGCGTCCCAACACCAAGATGTTATACGCCTGCCTCTGGAATAAGTTTATGGTATGCAGAAAAACAAATTCACATTATTTCTGCCCCCCTTTCTCAGGTTCTTCATTTTATTATTTCTCTTGCCCAGCATGGCTCTGCTTAAGACACTTCAAACGGTTCTTTCTGCCATCTCACCGTTCCTGCGGTTGCCCTATGAGTTATTCCTCTTCAAATCTCCTGTTTTAAATAGATTTCCAACGTATGTTTCCACCATCACCCGTTACCACACCTAAGCGGAACTTCAATATCGTACTTAGATTTCTGATTCGTGCTCCCATTGAGCTGCTACATAACTGTCTAAGGAAGAGTAACAATTCCATCGACTGGACCCAAAAAAAGCGTTGTCATTCTACCATGACCCCAAGAAGGATTTCTGGGTTGCCGAGCAACTCTTTGTGGGGTGCGTCGGAGCCAATAAGGGAAAGGCTGTGCCAAAGTTGACCATCTTCCGATGAATCGTGCTTTGCATTAAAATCTGCTACGCACTGGCCAAGATTCAACCCCTTGAGGGTTTGCATGCTTATTCCACCAGAGCTAAGGCTGCGACCACCGTGTTACCACTCCGAGTTCCGGTCCTGGACATCTGTAAGGTAGCGACATTGGCTTCTTTGCCCACGTTCCCTAAGCACTACTGTCTGGACAGTCAGGTTTGTCATTATGGGCACTTTGCCCTTTTGGTCCTGCAGGACTTTCCAGGGTGACGTTGTTCCTCAGACCCATTTCTGGTGAGGTATTGCTTGGGCATCTATTCTAAGGTAAGGAATCTGTGTCTAGAAGTCTCTATCAGAGGAACAAGTTACTTACCTTCGGTAACGCCTTATCTTGTTCGAGACTTTATATAGCTGCAGATCCCTTACCAACCAACGTAGCCTTCCCACTCTGCGAACAGATTTCTAGGGTCAAAACTGTTCCCCTTTTAAGGGCCTAGTTTTCCACACCAGTGGTCCTTGTTGCTCCGCACTCCTTCCGTGAAAAGCAGCGAAAAGATAACTGATGTCGGCGCACTGGGGTGGTGCCTCTACAGGGACTGCGTGCATCCCTTTCAGTGCTGATGATGCCACATGAGCAAAACAACGCCACCTACCGGCACGCAGGGTTACTGCTCACAAAAATTTACAGATCCATTCTGACACCTGGGGATAATTCTGTTGTAAGGAATCTACTGTTAATAAGAAAAAGGTGTTACTGAAGTTAAGTAATGTGTGTGACAAAGGTGTAGAAATCTTTATTGATTTAGTTGCTTGATGTAGACGGCAGTTTATGCAAGCTTAACAGAATGAGTACCTAACAAGATCTCCCTATGCTAGCTAGGTGCATTTCTTAATGAAGTACAGATTTATACTCTAAGAGCTATTCATAAACCCTTTAAAACATTTAAAAATACAAAACTCGATCTTTTCATTAGTTGGTGTTCAATTAAAGTTAACATTTTCTCTTAATTTTGAACTTCCAAAAGTATAAATACGAGTCTAGGTCTAACAGCTTAGCATTAAAATATGCACGCTCCGGACACTTAAAGGTCTGATCCAAGTTCTCTGTTCCATTGTTACATAAGGGACAAATAAGAAATTCAGCAGGATTCCCACTCCAAGCTCGTAGCATTATTTAGTAAATAACAATCTAATGACTCTTGCCAGAGGTTACTGTAAGTACTTAGTGATATTTTAAAGATTATTTAAAAAAATTGTGACTTCTTTGAAAATTGGAGAAAGCAGAAAAAAAGTTTCTTATTTATCATAAAAATGATATTCTCGGGAGGAGCCAAGATGGCGACCGGGACGGCAGCGTAGGTTCCCGGCTCCGTGAACCTCCGCATCCCGCACGGATATCCTGCATGAGATCCTTATTCTGCGCTACGAGATCGTGTTCGTAAACGAAAGTGGCAACCGATCGTGTGACCCTGAGGTTTCTGACTGCAGTACCGCCGGAGAAATCAGCGATTGAACTTTGCGGCCCGTGCGGTCCCGAAGCCGGGACCTCGAGTGGACGCCTTGGCCGGGCGGCAGTTTAACAACAGCGGCCTGTGGTGACTGGGTGGAGTCGGTCCGCCGGAGTGGTGCTCCCTTCGGCCTGCATTTTGCTGTGGTCGCTCCCCCCCTGCTGAGCGCTGCGGACCGAGGACATGCCCGGGTGTGCAATTCTCGGATTCTGTGGTGTTTGCCCCTGCCTTTGACGGTGAGCTGCCCGGACGCCGTCCCTGGTTCGGCCTGATCCTTGCGGGCTGCTCCCGGCTTTTTGCGGGAGCTGGTCCGTGGCGGAGACGACTATTGCCCGTGACCGCGCAACGGTTGAATATGTTCCTCCCCCAGGATCCCTGTCTTCAGCGACGTGGACCTTAAGGCGTTGGTCCCGGGGTCCTGGCCCCAATACGAGTTGGGCCTTCCCAGCGGCCATTTTGTCACTATGCAGCCTACCATCCTGTCCGCCGGGACGCAGCGGGACTGGGGGTGTGTGACGGTCGGGAGTGTGGCAGAGCGATCGGAGAGAGCTGCTCTGGGGTACGGCGACCTCCTGGAGGCCCTTGGTGCCCTTCATTACTCCTTGGCTCATGGCGCCGGGGTCCTGGGGAGGAAGCTAGATGGTGTGGTATCAGCGTTGGGACAGTGGCGGCATGCTGGTCCACAAGTACACAGTGGCTTTCCACCCTGCACACAGGAGGAAGATGTTGCGGCCCCCCCCGCGATTAGTGTACAGCCGGACACTCCGGACAGTATGCTACCGTGTGGTCGGCTAACTGTGGGCTTGATCTGCTCCGGAGGTATTGGACCTGAGCGGAAGATGGTGGCCTTGTCCCGTGCGCAATCTCCGGCGGCCCTGGGACGATTCCAGCAACGTGTGTCTCATTTGACTGCTTCAGCCTGTCTGGACCTTGTGTGCAGTGCAGATCCTGGGGCGGCACTGGAAAAGACGCCCCCCCATGAAGCGGTCCGTGCTGATGCTCAGAGACTTCCACCCCACCTGTGTGCGTCGCTTCCCGACTGTTTTTGGACACTCCTGTACCTTGGGACATCGGACATGGTGCTGGGTCGAGGGGCAGGCATGGGCAGAATCGCAAAGAGCGGTCAAGGCTGAGGCTGATCCTTCGGGAGTGGTCACCTAGTAGACAGGCGGACTCATGGTTGCGTGCTCTCATGGTTATTCGCATAGTTGGTGCATAATGCTCCCCACTCCCCCCCTCCTTTTTTGATATGATCAACCTGGTGCTGCTAATTGTTTGCTGTGGGGAGACTTCACCGTGCGGGAGGGAGAAGCCGGGGGTATGTTTTGAAGGCCCTCCTCCAGTTTATTACATTCCCTCCGCCCCCCCGTCTGGGGGGGCTCTTTCTTACTCCTTTTTTCCCTGTCTCTTCTATATTTCGGGTCTAGTTCCAGGGCGACAGGCACACTGCTGGGGGGTGGGGCCATACTCATTCGCAGAGGTGCAGGGTGGGGGGATGGGGGAGGGGACTCTTTAGTCTTTATCTCTTTTTCCATGGCCTCCTTTTTCTTCTCTGTTTCTTTTTGCTTGTTTTTCTGGGATCAGCGCGGTACACCTCTCTTATTGTGAATCGCTTGCTCTTAATGTGTGCCACAGTTTCCGGGGGGTTCGCTGGGCTTTAGGTACGGGGACCTGTAGGCGCCACTATCTTTGATATTGCTCCCCATCCGTACTTTCCCGTGTTTGCGCCACTGATTCAATGTATTGCTGCTTGCTGCTTGCGTCTCTTATCCTTGCCCCTTATCGCTGTTGGGAAACTGTTTGGCACCTGATCCTACCGTTTTGTTTTATTATAAAATGAAAAACCCTTTCTCTCCTGGTGTCCTACCTGAGCGGCTCATTGGCCGGACTATACTGTATTGTAGACTTTGCTCTCCGAGGTGCCGCCTGTGTTTACATGTGCTTTTATTGTTCTGATTGCTTAGCGGCCGGCCCCGGGGGGTTGTAGGCCCATACGTGTAAGTGATTGAAACGTCAATAAAGGTTTTTAAAAAAAAAAAAAAAAAAAAAAATGATATTCTCCTGAAAGTTTCTTCTTCCCCCTGAGCAAAAATGGTGAGTTTTGGCATAATTTCTGAACACTTTCAACATGACTTTAAGGTCAATCATATGTAAGATTAAAGGCGAGGTTAGTCCACATAATTGCTTATTTCCATGATTTGTTGGTGGTGGAGGAAGTTTGAGGGGATACCCTTCTCACGCAAGCCAATCAAATCGACATTTCGCAGACATCTTGCCCCTGAAATTTAATATTTCTTTTTTTTGACCATTCAAATTTGTTTATTAGTTTAAGAAGTTGTCTCATATCATATGTCATAGTGGAAAAATCTTTAACAAATTTGGAATAGAATTCCACTAAATCGAAGAATGCGCGCAACTCATCCAAATTCTTAGCCTCTGGTACATTTCTAATGGCATCCAATAGTTCTTTCTTGGGTTTAATTCCATTCCCTGTGAACAGATGTCCTAAATACGTAAACTCATTGCATGCAAATCTACATTCACTATGTTCTGCAGTTAACCCTCTGCTCACGACAATACTGAGCAGTTGAAACAATTTTCGGCTGTGTTGTTTCTTTCCTTTTACCTATTACGAAGATGTCATCCTGAAACATTAATAGGTTCCTAACGTCTTGAAAAATCACATGCATGAGCCTCTGAAACATAGCAACAGAGGCCAGACAAAACAATACTCTCTTGAACCTGTAACACCAGATCGTTGTAATGAACGTGAGACTTCTGCTATATGTGTCTAAAGGGACCTGATGATAAGCTGCCTAAAGGTCAATGGTAGAAAAACATTTAATTCCCTTAGTGAGGACAAGCATTTCATTGATGCTTGGTAGTGGTAATTGGTTGATAAGAATATTATTATTGAGATCCCGAAGATCTATGCAAAGTTGTGTACAGGTAATCCGTCAGGTGTTAGGGGTCAGTCTTGTCGGGGCAGTTCTCTGTGACCTGGAGATCAGTGGTGGGGGAGCTGGCAGTGGGTTCATCAGGGTTAGGCAAACGATGAAGATAAGAAATGAGAGGGCCCCATATATCTGGAGGTCTGCTCGCCGCAGGCATCCGGTCCCAAAATTCACCCAGGAGCTACTGGCAAACTGCAGCATCGGCCAGCCAATGTTTGGCCCGTGGCACCGACCTGCAGCCCCAATGAATCGCCACCCGGCGCCTGGCAATCACTAGTAGCAGTTAGTTTACAGTTAGAGTCGGAAATGTCTTTGACATGTCCCAGAAGGCGCAGGAGGGGATCCAGGACTATGTGCTCCAGGGTTATGTCGCTAATTGCAGTGCACACCTCCACTCAAAAGCTGGAAACCTTTGGGCACAACCACGCCAGGTGCATGAAGCCCGCACCAGGGGACGAGCAGCGTGCACATCTGTCACTGTCCAGCAGCCCCATCTTGCGTAGCGAGGCGTGTGTGCGGTAAAGTCGGTGAAGGTATTTTAAATGAATGAGTCGTAGTCGATAATTGGGGGAGAGACGCTTAATTTGGTTGCAGCAGTATTGCCATTGCATGGGAGAGAGACCACCAACTAGGTCCGGCACCCCATGTGTTATGGGTGCGCTACGTGTATCTGGGGGAGGCCGCCAGTGTGATAGCGTATAACATTGTGACCAGCTTGTGCGGGGAAGTGGAGGAGTGGAGATATTCGAGCACGACATTAGGCTGAGGGCTTGTGGAAAGGCTGGGTGGATACTTTTACATGTGACCCTGATCTGATATTAGAGTAATTTGTCAAGTGGTGCAGCGTCATCCAGAATAGTGAAAAAGTTGTTGTTGGGGTAGAGGTCAGCATTGGTGCGCAAGCCCAGTCTGCACTCGGCGAGCCAAGCCAGCGGTCTGCAGTGGAGGGAATGAGGGATTGTTGGCGAGCTGCATTGAAGATGCAAAAAGGTCTTTGGTGCTAGGGTACCGGCGGAGTCCATCCCAGGCCCAGCGCACTCATTCCGCTGTGTCGACCTTCACGGGGGGGGGGGGTCCTGTGCGGCAAACACAGCGCAGTCTGCAGGAGAAGCCAGGTCTGTCTCAACTGCCACGTGTGGCTGAAAGGGCGTTGGATGGATCCAAAAATGGAGAAAGCTGGCATGGTCACACAGCGCGTAAAGCCTGAGATCAGGAGCTCCCATCCCGCCGCAGGCCAACAGCAATGTCCAAGAGTTCATAGGTGATACAGGGCTGGCGTCCGACCCAGATCAGTGTGATAATGGCAGAATGTAGCCTTTTCAAAAATTGTGATGAAAGTGGGATAGGAATGTTTAAAAATAAGTATACAAATTTCGAGAGCACGACCATCTTAGCGATTGCGATTTGCCTGGGCGAGTTAGAGGGGGGAGTTTTTTGCCAAGTTTGTATTTTGGATTCAAGCCAGTCCATAGCTTTGCTGAAGTTGGATCCTCCACTTCTCGTCCACATCTCTAGTCAGCCAGATGCCCAAGTATCTGGTGTGACCAAACGCCCAAGTGAACGGATAGTCGGTTGGGACGGCTTGGTAGTGTCCGTGAGGGGGAAGAGGATGGATTTGCTCCAGTTGACCTGTACCCTGGAGAGGCAACCGAAGCGGATCACCTCCCTTGTCACGGGAGCCTGTGGCTCACAGACATAAATCATGACATCGTCTGCGTACATCGAGGTCACTAGGTCGCGAGACGAAAGCCGATGCTCTGGTTAGTGTGGTGCTGGCGTAGGCGCACCGCCAAAGGCTCCATCGCAATGGCAAATAACATAGGGGACAGGGGACATCCCTGCCTGGTGCCCCTCGTAATCGCTATGGGGTCGGTAACTTGCCCGTTGATCCTGAATGCACGCTGTTGGAAATGTGTAAAAAAGTAAAATATTTTGAAAAAACCCCGGACAGAAGCCCAATTGGGGAAGAAGATAGAAAAGAAAAGGCCATTCTAGTGTGTCAAAGGCCTTAGTGGCGTCCAGGAGGGCCGCCACTGCAGGCAAGGCAGGGTTAATTTGGTGAATAACAGAAAAAATAGTGCGCAAATTATGCGAGGTGGCACGACCAGGGATAAATACCGATTGGTCGGGACGGGCTATTAGTGCCATGAGGGGGAGGGGGCGATTGGCTTACAGTTTTGCGTACATTTTATTGTCTGTATTAATTAGTGATCGGGGGTGATAGGCGTCGCAGCTCTTGGGGTATTTGTCCGGCTTAAGGGGAAGGGAAATAATGGCCTCGCGACGAGAAGGGGGAGATCTGCCCAGGGCAAGAGAATCGTCGTACATCTCAGCCAGGTGCAGAATGAAAAGAGACGCGTACTCTTCATAAATGGCGGGGGTGAGCCCATCTGAACCGGTGGCTTTGTGGCCCAGGAGACATGCTATGACCTTCGGGTGAATGATTCGTCCAGGTATTCATGTTGCCCGTTACCGAGCCAAAAGAGCTTGATCAAATCAAAGTATTGATACAGGATTTCGCGGGGCGCAGGCACACCCGCAGTATATGGTTGGGCATAAAAGGCAGAAATCCTGGCAATGATGCCGCCTGGGGACGCAGTTCTACGGGCAGGCTCGCCGCTAAGAGTGGTGATATAGGGGGATACGTGTGGTTGTCGTAGCAGGTTTGCAAGGGTCTTTCCGGGGCAATCTCCCTCTCCGTAGCGGCGGGCACTCACGTCTCTGCCAAAGAATGCCTCCTCATGGAACTCAGTGAGTTTGGTTCTGATGGTAATGAGGGTGGGGGGGCTGGAATCCTGAGAGTGTTGAAGATCTAAGGCTTTAATGTCCTTCCCTAGGCGTTCTAGAATTCATCTGATGGACTTAAAACCCAATTCCTCCCACCTCCCACTCCAACCCCCCAAATAGGTTGAGCATCTATACCACCCCCACCTAGGGAACCAAAACTTGGAGAGGGTAATGCAGATGTGTGAATTATCCCTTCGGGGAGCGAGGGCTCAGCCAATTACCACTTGCCATTCAGGCAAGGTTGACGGAAGTGGTAGGCTTCAGAGGGAGGCGAGTTGGGGAAAATACTTACAACCATGTGCAGGCATCCTTACGAGTAAGATGAGTGGGGCATATGTAGAATGTCTTGTAGTCCTGTAACATTAAATTGTGCATGCAGAAATTAATCCATATTTAAAAGCTGCAGGGGAAAGCAACAGCAAATAAGGACTGGTAGTAACATGCATGAATCATTACAGTGAACAGGGTGCGCGGAATGCGTGCCAGGTGTCGAGCATTACTTCAAGGCGAGGGCAGGTTTACAAAAGATAAATCATTGTCCATCAGGCGACTGTCCTCAGAGAGAGTGCGGCGATTCCGCGGGGGAGACTTTTGTAGCTGCTTAGCAAAGGTGAGGGCAGTCTTTGGATCAGTGAAAAATCTCGGCTTCTCCCCTTAGTCGATGCGTAGTCTTGAGGGGGACAGCATGGCATAAGTGATGTGGAGCTGTTGTAAAATAGGCTTGACTGGAAGAAAATCTCTGCGGGCCACCTAGACGGACAGAGTGAAGTCAGGATAGAAAGATAGGAGGTTGCCCTGATGTTTGATCTCCCCCATCTCCCGGGCCCTGCAGAGACTGAAGCCGCGGTCGCAGTAGTTCAGCAAGCGGGCGATGATGGGCCGTGCAGGTGCCCCAGGGGGAGAAGGGGGGTGCGCACCAGGATATCTATGTGCCTGCTCGATGATAAAGTGTTCGGACAGGATAGAGGTCACAAAACAAAGATTCGAGGTAATCCTCCATTCTTCTGGTCGCAGTGGACTCAGGCAGGCCAACCACTCTAATTTTGTTCCTTCGGGAGCGCGCCTCTAAGTCTTCGTTCTTGATAACTTCTGCTTGACCTGATCCAGGCGTGATGTAAGGTGGTCTATTTTGGCATCGATCGGCTTTAGACTTGATTTTACCTCCAGAAGAAGGGCTCGGAGGCTGTTGTCCTGTTCATCACGGAGGTCAGTCTGGGTGGATTGCTCACTGGCGTCAGGGGGCATCTCATCGCCCCTGCCCGCCCCCATACTGTGAAGTTGATCTTGGTATATCAGCTCTGAACAAGGCTGGAGCAAAACGTAGATGGACCACAGGGAAGGTGGGGCGGGGGACAGAGGCCGCAGCATGGAGGATGTTGGTGGGGGGGCCATGAAACTCTAGAGGCTTAGGGGGATATATGGCAGGCCAGGATGTCGCGGGTGTCTGTGTGCCAATACGCAACAGGCCGCAGCCGGTGCCCCTCACGAGTTGGAGCGGGGTAGGCCACGGCCTGACCGGCAGAGCGTTCATCAGGTTAATGGAGGGCAGGCGGGCAGCACAGGGCAGGCTGAAGGGGGGGGGGAGGCCCCCGAAATTGCTCCTCCCAACTCGCAGGCAGTCGCTGGAGCAAGCCGGAGCGGAACCGGGAGGGCAGTGAGGTCAACGCGCCCAGATCTGGAGCTGCCGCCGCGTGGACTGTGGTGCCCGCTGGTTCAGGTAACACAATGCCCCCAGCCCCGAACACCAACCAGGGGGAGCAGGTCACAGGGACAGGGCAGGAGAGTGGGCCAGGGCGTCAGCAGCGAGGCATCAGGGTCGCGATGCGGCCTTACCTGGGGCATCCACGGGCCCTGCACCCAGCAATGACGCGGCTCCTCAACCCGGGCAGTCCCCAGCAGGCGGTCCTCCCGTCGTCGCAGGCAGAACAGAGTCCAAGCGTGTGGCAGGGCCAAGCCCCAAAGTAGTTAGTGCCTCTGCTTCGTTTTACAGTCATGGGGCCCGCACCACCAGCATGCCACGGCAGGGCAGGAGAGCGAGCCTGGCGGTCAGCAAGGAGGCGTCCGAGTCATGCCAGGGCCTCACCGGGCTCCGGGCCCAGCGCCGCCGCAGCTCCACAACCCCGGCTGTCTCCCGCAGGCGGTCCTTTTGTCGTCGCAGGCTGAATGGGGTCAGGGCGTGAGGGAGGGCCAGGACTCGGAGTAGGTAGGACCTCTGCTTCGCTCCATGGCTACAGCCCCCGCACCACCAGCAGGCCGGGTCTGTCGGGCGGGCACCGCCACGGCCGCAAAGGCAGGACAGCCTCCGAAGAGTCGCGGCACCAGGCAAGGCACGGGGAGTCGGCCAGGATGTACCAACAGCAGCTGGAGAGGCCCCGCGGAACGGGCTCTATTGGCCCAGGTGTCGGGCCTCAGGCGAGGGTACGGGCAGCCAGGCCCTTGCGCAGAAATACCTCCGCCACAGTTTTTAGAGCCCTCGAGGGCCACAGTGAGGGTGTATGATGCCTGCTATTGTGGTTTGAGGCCAGGATCCTCTCTCTGATGGTGGATAATTGCGGATTTCCCGGGCTCGGCCTGTAGAGCTCGCACAGCACGCAGCCAGCTTGCCGCTGGCGAGACCCCGTCTCATTAAATTTCATATTTGACACATTAAAGGTACTCTGCAGTTGTGTGGTAAGGTGACGTAGGTGGCCTGGGAATGTGTCCTAAACTTTGTTAAACTGGCTTGTTTCATAAATCTTCAGATGAGGAATAGTACGTGTCTTGGGACTGGAATTACCCCTGCATATTACATCGGTGTATACCCCTGTCCTGATTGCCTGACCAGTTTGCAAAACTGGTATCCTGATTTTTTTTAAATTTGTTCCTGACATGGCACTAATCTGGCATGTGTGCGGAGTCCATTATGTGAGTACTGTCCATGCCTACATGAGACTTAAAAAGCTTTGATGGGAGGATACCGAGTTAAGAGTATAGTTTGTCTGACCAAACATTTGTGTCTGTGTCAGGGATAGGGTAGTCTGACACCTCTCGTAAAATTCTGCTCTAATATGAATATCTGATCCTTGCACTGATGCTTCTTATGCGTGTATGTGTAGAAAGTGTGCTGCACATGTATGGTAGTAAGAGTCTGAGTACTCTAACCAGAAGGCTCCAACGCCAGGCGAGACCTAAAAAAAGCATAACAAAAATAGGCAGATGCTTCTGTCCTTTACAGGTGCATCACAGTCCGTGTTCCAGAAATCAGACTCCAGCTTTGCTTTCCTCTCTGAGCCCAATGTTGAACCTAGTGGTGATGTTACCTAAAATCCCTGGGTAATTTTCAACTCTGCAGCAAGTTGTGAAGGCCTTCATAGAAGCCATGCTCTCAATATTCAAAATGATACCAGCTCACTCTGTTGGTGGAGGTAGGTGTCTATTGCTTGGAAGTGTAATAATGTATTGCAGCAGTCGGGAGATCAGCAACACAAAGCATGGCAGCACTGACAGGTGGCAGACAGTAGGCGAGCAAAGCTTGTAATGTACACTAGACCTGCAAGTTTTGAACATTCATGTACAGCAGAGTAAAAGATGTGCCTTAGATCTAGGGACTCTCAAGAGGACAGATGTGCCTGCTGGTTTAAAAAATCCAGACTGACAGCCGTACGGTATTATCTGAGGATACATTTTACTCTTTCTAGGACATAGATGGCGCACATGCAGCAGTAAGTGGGAGCTAAATAAGAGACTAGGAGGAGAGCTCCTCGAGAGCCTTTGAAGCGCCAAGTACTGTAACTCCCGCCACAAGAAACCCCTGTTGTGATGAGGTCGATGGGGGGGGGGGGGTCTCCCACCCTCGGCAGGACATGAGGGAGGACTGTTACCAACTGACAAATAAAGTGGAGTATCATGGGTGGGCGACACTATGAAATCGGATAACAATGACTGCATTGTTGTAAATTTCTAGGATAAGGTGGCGACAAAAGACATCCTGACTAGGCTGGAATTCTGTGGGCTACCGTCTAAGTCAATTGAAGCACTTTCGATGGGCTTTTTTTTTATAGGTCACCGAGGGGGATATTTTCAGCCCCTACAGTTCCCTCCCATCCTGTGTCTACTTCTACCAGAGTTTCTCCCAATTCACAGTTGGACCAACTGGATTGAATTCCTGACTGAACTTCCTCTCCTGGTCAACTTCGTCCCACAGATCTCGGCTTATAGGTGGAAGGGCCTAGTTCTGCCTTAACCAACAATGGCTGTAAGATTACTCTATCTCATGGAACATTGCTGATTTTGCTAACAAAACAAATCAAGAGGACTGGGAAAAATATGTTAAAAAAGCCCATATTATTTGCATTCAAGAAATTTGTTTGACAAATTCAATAGACTTCGATGGGTTTGTGTCATTTTGTACTGTAACTAATCCAGCCAACAGGATAGGGCCTAGGGTGACCTTGTTACACTAGCTTCTATCAACTTTGCACCACGCGTCAGAAAATATTTTTTAATATCTCCCTATTGCCAGTTTATTCTGTTCAGATCAGAAGGTAACCAGGACATATTAGTAATAAACGTATACAATAACTCCTTTGATCTTACAAGGGCTGATGTGGAGAAAGCCCTTGAATTAAGATCTGGACCACTTCATTAACCAGTCCAGCATGGACTACTATGTAGTCTGGGCTGGGAATTTTAATACCACATTATGTCCTCTTCCGGCCAATCAGGTCTGTGGCGTCACGGACATTGGGGGAAACTATATGCCCATTCAAACATTGTCCCTACAGCTGATCACTAAATGACCATATGCTGAAACACAATCGGAAAATAGCAGACCCCTGTAGCCCTAACCGTCACCTTCAGCCTTCAACTTTTATAGGGAGAGGTTGCAGTAGTGACATCGACCACTGCCTCACCTCGGACAGTGACAGAAGTATTCTACTGGTATCACAGGGCTGAATAAATTGTATATGTGACCATAATCCACTTATATTAAAACTATCAACTTGCATATAACTCCCGACGTAGGTAAAATTGATTACATCATTCCTAATGCCCTGAACTGTATACAGATAAAATGGGCAGGTGTTGACCCCGCCAGTTTTTTTTAATGACCTTCTAGATAGGAACCTGCAGCCTTTTATGACAGGCCTGGCTCCAGAAAATAACCACAGAGACACTGGAAGCCCACATTTCCTATCTAATTCAATCAGCAAAATATTTACAGTGAGGACAAAGGAGGGATAAAATAGGCTAGTTTAACCACCAAGGTTCTCGTGCATGAAATAATCACATTAATACAATGCATCAGCATCCTAGGGATCCCATGGCAATTAATTATAAGATGGCAATAAGCAACAGAAAGAGAGAACTGCAAGCGGAAGAATGGGTGAACGTAGTACAAGCTCCAGAGATCAAGAATAGCATTTAGTTTTGGAGAACTATCAATGCCCCTTTGTGTTCTCCAAGGGGATAGGACCCAACCTGGAATTTCAATCACTCCTGCTCAATAGGTGGAAGATTTTGGCTCTGTTGTTTTGCACACTAGAGAAGCAGGAGCAGATATGCAGATTTTGTTTGTCTGTTAACCAATATGTTTCTCACCCCGGAAGAGGCAGTAAAGGCATTGATAAAAGTTGAAAGGGAAAGGTCCCCGGCCCGACGGGATTCCAGTGGACACTTAAAAATCTGAACTGGCTCTTTGGTCCCCGCTCATGACCAAGGTATTAAAAGCGGCACGACATGTAGCCCCATCTTGGGCTACCACACTAATTACTCCAATTTTTAAGAAGGGGTCAAGGTTTGACCCAAAAATGTTATCGACCCATATCTCCACTCAATTCTTCTGCCAAATTACTTGGGCGGGTCTTGTTAGAAAGATTGGAAGTTTGGGCCGAAGATAAAGACATTCTAACAAACACCCAATATGGGTTCAGGAAAGGATTGAGGACGGTTGAGCAGTCGCTCAATCTTAACCTACTTATAGGGGAAATACATCCTGGCCAAAGAGGGCTCACTACACGTGTTATTGTTTTAACTTGCGCATTTGACTTTGTTAACCATAATAGACTTTGAATATGTATGGAACAAATGGGAGCTCCAGAGGAGATAATTTCGCTCCTAGATTAGATGTACAGCAGCTTCACCACTAAAGTTCACTATGGGACGAAGGGAGAACTAATCACATGTTTTACCCTAGTGAGAGGTGTTCGGCAGGGATGCTTGTTGGGTCCCTTCCTCTTCTCGCTATACATAAACTGGGTAGATGACAAACTCTCATACCCCTAGAGTCACGAGGCGGCAATACCTATACTCTAATAGGCTGACGATGCAGCAATCCTTGCGTTAACCCCGAAAAGCTTGCAAATCCTGAGCAATTCCTTTACCGGCTACATGGAAGAGAAAGAACTGGAAATATACAGTGAAAATGTTTACCAGGAGTTGCGGCCAAGCAAGGGGAAAGGCGAATGCCTTTTATATTAAGGAGAGTAAATTACAAAGCACCAAAACCTTTAACGACCTAGGAATGCTTCTCAAAAGTGGACTGGAAGCATCATAGGGAAACATGCATATCTAACATGACCAGAAATAATAACGGCCTATTCAGGTTTGCATCCAAGCTGGGTTCTAAACCAATTAAGAGTTGCTAATCCTATTCAATGCTAAATCGAACACAAAAACAGGAAAATAAGTTCCTTAGACTCCTATCTGTACCCCAATCAGTACGACACCATCATTAACAGTGAACTGGGAGTCTAATTCATAGCAGACACTTAAGAAACTAAACCCCTCTTATTATGGCACTCCGTTTGGTCCAAAGAAGAGACACACTGCACCAGTTGAATCATCAAAGATTGTATGGGACTTGACTGGACCACCAAAATCCCTTTACTACTGTATATTGAGCACACTCTGAGGGGTCTTAGACAGACTGAGGGGGGGGGATCTCTGGGTACATCCGAAGGACAGTAGTGGTCACTCCAAAAGGGTCCTTAAGGAGTACATATTTAAAACCTGTCAAGAGAATAGGGTCCAGTCAGATCTCCAGAAGGCCTCTTTGGCATTGAATGATTGGTCCAAATGCAAACAGTACTTCAACTTCACTCCTTAAACTTACCACAGATACCTTTTAACCTGTTTACGTTTTCTTTCATCACATGGTTCCATTTCCAAGGAAGGAAGGGTGGGGCCCTCTAACCTGAAAACGCCCCTGTAATGATCAATTTAACAGTCGACCTAGAACATTGCACTTTTTTGCAGATTTTACCTGACTCATAGAAAGCAATATCTTAAACCTCTTGTTTTGAAAGAAAGAATCTTTTATCTTCCAGAGGCATATCAGTATTTGGACGATCTAAGGATGCAACAGTCTGCTACCGGGTAGCCATGTTTATTTCAAAGCTGGTCCATACTAGGGATTTATTGACCAGCGTAGAAAGCGAAATTACCTAGCCAAGGTTTTTTACTCAATATCGACATGTTCTAGTGGTTGACTTGCTAGAATCGTGTCTAGTGATTTACAACCCGCAAAACGGCCTATATTAACATAAAATTTATAAATGAGTCGGACAGATAACTGGTATGCTCATATCTGCCTGTAAAAATTACATACCAGCATGTGTGCAATGAAAGCAACCAAAGAGGGGTGTTTTGCTTTTACTCTTAGTGTTGACTTAAAATACTCTATGGTGTGTAACACATTTACCTCGTGCTCAACCACAGATTTGATCTGATGTGACTCAGCTGCTCTGTATATACTTGTTGTTTTTGTTGTGAGCATTTACTGTTGTAAAGCGTTCTGATACCTTCGGGTCTAGCTAGCGCTATATAAAACTCCTAAATAAATTGTCTAGTGTTAACATTTTTTAAATGGCCAGTTTTATACAAAACATATTCTCTGAGAAATGACTTATTTTATCAAGAAATTTGTATTGCCTAGTGTTTACAGTTTGAAAAATGGCTTATTTTATATGAAATGTTTACTTTTAAAAATGTAATATACTGATGTGATGATTTTATGGTTTGCTTTGTCATAAACCAAATAAAGTTTGTAAATTGAATCTGGTATTTAAGTTATCATAGTCATGTTATCAACCCTGGGGTAATTGGATGTTTGGCACTGGGGTAGTTAAATAGGTAGTGTATCTTTTTATCTAGATCTCACCAACGGTACTCCATATTAACCTGTTATTGATTATTTATTCACTGACATAGAGCCTCATATATGATTACTCCATTACACTCGTACCATGCATTCGTCTCAGATGGAGTTCCAATTGACTGGAAACAGCTCCAATTTGGAAGGCTGACTTTTCCCTAGGCATCTTCTCCTAAGAGAATGCTTTGTAACATAGCCTGTGTATAAATTATACATAAAATATTATGAAGGCACCACATTGTATATTGTCATGTAGGATTTATTAAAGGGTTATATGGTAACAGTGGTTCAGAGGACTTATTCATATTTTCAGTTTTGTTGGCCACCTAGTTTTCCAACCGTAGTACGTTACAAAATACCTTAGTAACTCTTCTTGTCCCTTCATAGTGGCTATTAATTCATAACATTTTATAAATTTGAACAAATACATGTCCTCAAAAAATGATTACACATTAAAAATTTACAAAAGGGGAAATAAATGAGGATTCATATAAATTCAGTTAATCAAGAAGCGAGAAATGGGAACAAGCTATTTAAAAATTAGCACTCACATTTGTTAATGCCTCCACTGCATGCCACGAGATCCCCTCTGGACATGGTGAGACTACTGCGATCTCCAAGGGTACCTTCTACAGTATATGGCAGGAGACACATCATTGCAATATAATTATTTTCCAGAATTGTTCTTCAAAATCTGACACCCCCAAGGCAGAATTTCTACTTTCTAATACAGCATTTTTCAAACGGTTTCAGTTTATAGACCGCCTTTTAAATAAAAAACAGGAAATGTTAACTTAGTCACCTTTGTGTAATTATTTTTTTCCAGAAGTTATCTTTAAGATTGACTAGTCTTTAAACTATAATGATACTGAAAGCTCAGTTGATTGGGAAGGGAAATGGACAAGCTGGACAGGAATTAAAAAAATAAAATCCAATGATACTGACAGCTCAGTTAATTGGGAAGAGAACTAGACAAGCTGGACATGAATTAAAACAAAATCCAGATTCATGCAAAAAATTGTATCAAATATTATGCAGATTATTGCAATCTATTATAGAATTATATTGGACATTTATGTTACTCCTGCAAGAATTACTAAGTGGAAACCTGGGAATCCCGTATTATGTCCTAAATACTTGGAACCGTTCACAGACAGTCTTGAATATGTTTATCACAAGTTCTTGCCTCCAGAAATATTAGCAATGTGTATTAAAAGTTGTTCATTTTGTGATACATAAGCATCTTTAATAAGGCACCACCACAATAATTGTTCGGATAAAAAAACACTAATGTCGTTATATGTTATAGTCCAGAATCGAATTGCGAAGGGCTGAAAGAACAAAGAACTCTGTTCGGATGTGGTGGAAAATATTTGTAAAGCACAAGCCCTTGACTATCACGTTTCACTAACCTGAGGAGCCATAAGGAAGCATAGGAAGGTTTTAGGGGCATTCATGATAGTATTGCTGACGTTATTGACTGAGTAGTCATATATTATACAAATTGCTCGTAATATCTGTTTGCTTGCAATACTCTAAGCACACTATTAAGACAGTAAGGTGCCAATTCGGATCCTGGAAAAAATTTCCCCATACAAATCGTATCCGGGATTTTTACCGTACGAATCGTACAAGTAGCGTACAAACTGCCAAGTACGATTCGTATGGGAAAAAGTCCATACGAATCGCATTGGGAAATTATCCCCACACGTCCTCGGGTCGGAAAATGTGTCCGACACATCCTCGGACGATTTACCCTACGAATCGGAAAAATGAAGTCCGACCGCGCAAGTACGATCCGTCCCGTCCTTCCAATTTTACAACCGAATGGAAAATACACCGTACGGACCGAACTGCAATAGCAACCATGGAGACATGTGCCTGCATACGCGCCGAACCCCCCCCCCCCCCCCAAGACCCCGCGGATGTACGTGCCGTACCCCCACCCGTGTATGTACACCCGTGTATGTACGAGTCGTACCCCCACCTGTGTATGTACACCCGTGTATGTACGAGTCGTACCCCCACCCGTGTATGTACAAGTCGTACCCCCGCCCGTGTATGTACACCCGTGTATGTACGAGTCGTACCCCACCTACGCGCTGGGGGTACGCACCGTACATACACGGGTGGGGGTACGACTCATACATACACGGGTGTACATACACGGGTGGGGGTACGACGCGTACGTACACGGGTGTACATACACAGGTGGGGGTACGACTCGTACATACACGGGTGTACATACACGGGTGGGGGTACGACTCGTACATACACGGGTGGGGGTACGACTCGTACATACACGGGTGGGGGTACGACTCGTACGTACACGGGTGTACATACACAGGTGGGGGTACGACTCGTACATACACGGGTGTACATACACGGGTGGGGGTACAACTCGTACATACACGGGTGGGGGTACGACTCGTACGTACACGGGTGTACATACACAGGTGGGGGTACGACTCGTACGTACACGGGTGTACATACACGGGTGGGGGTACGACTCGTACATACACGGGTGGGGGTACGACTCGTACATACACGGGTGGGGGTACAACTCGTACGTACACGGGTGTACATACACGGGTGTACATACACGGGTGGGGGTACGGCACGTAGATCCGCGGGGTCTGGGGAGGGGTTCAGCGTGTACCGGGCCCCCAATTCCGCTCGCATAGCGCCGTACTTCGCTTTCCGGCACTTTTTGGGTGCCGTAAAAATATTGCCGTCCGGACTGGTGTTGGTACGATTCGTACTTCCTGGTTCGTGAAATGCAGCCTGCATGCGTCCCGACGGCGCTGTCCCGGATCACATTGGTATGTGTTTTTACAGTCGGTCAGTGTTTTTTCCGACTCGTACGGAAATGGTGTTTCCGTACGAATCGTACTTGCAAGTTTGTAGGGTTATTTTACCGGGTACGAGTCGGACGGAGAAAACCCTCCAACCGACGGTTCGTACCCGGTTTTTCCAGGATCGGAATCGGCACCCAAGTGTGATGAAATTTATATAATCTTTTTTGATTGTTTCAAACAAGAGAATCTTTTCCAGCTTTGATGGTTTTGAGGCTTTTAGGTCAATTAGCATCTTGCATCCAGCTGGTACTCTCATTCTTAGTGGCACATGCAGGTAGGCCCAACATTTGGAAAACCAGTTAGAAAAGATCCTTATCTCTGATGAAGTGACTTGAGGCTGCCAGCGATGGCTGATGGACTCCACTCTGACTTGCCAAAGGCTGTATTCCCTCCAGAATTCCCAATGGAAAGCAATGTCATCTTTTGTTTGTACGGTCAGCTTGAAGAGATGGCAGTCAGAGCTCTCTGTTCTCCAGTGGCATAGCATTACCACATGTACTAGAGCTCTGTGCCACCCAACTGGCTCGCAAGGCCTTTCTGCATTCCTTAAAGAACATGTGTATCTTGGTGAAGACAGACAGCAGCACGGCTGCCATGATGTATTTCAACAGGCGGGGAGATGTGGAGTCATGTGCCCTCTATTAAAGTTGTGGCATTGACTGGCACTTCATGGGATCTCACTGATAGTGAGTCTTCTAGCCATATCCCTGAAGGTAGGAGCTGGTGAGCTCTGCAGGAGTCTTCTTGTTCACCATGAGTGACGTTTGCACAATGTATTGGCAGTGGACATTTTTGCATAGTAGGGTTGTGTTCATGGTAGACATTTTCTTTTTGCCACCTCCAAAACCACTGAGATGTTTTTGCCTTTGGCCTACAGTGTGCCCTTCACCCTCCGCCTCTGATCCTGTGGATGCTGAAGAAGGTCAGGTAGACAAAGCTCAACTCACTTTGATAGCCCCCTCACTGTGCTTGGAGCCTCTAGTACTTTGTAAGCCTAACTCTGAGCTAATGTCATCCTCTTTGGCTACCTCTGCTGAATGATCCGTTCATCAGGTGGAATGAAGTCACGATGGAGGCTGATTGTGCCACCTGTCAGTGTGCAGGAAGTATTGCAGACATTTTCTCAATACAGTCTGAGACCTGGGGACAATCTCAAAACTGCAGTGTAGAGTATCAGTCAGAAAGCGTTACTGCAGGTAAATGAATTATTACTTCAGACAGAAGTCTTAATCTTTCCTTAAAGCAAACACTGAGATCTAGCAATAGATGAGCGTGACTTAAGTCTTGGTCACAATCTCCTTTAGAGGAGCCTAAGCCTTGCACCAGTCTGTTCCTTGATTTCAGTAAGCAGCCAGCCATAATTAGTCAAAATGTGAGCCATTCTTTCACTAAGGACTGTTTGAGGTAGTTCACTGCTGGCAGGTTTCCAGTGATCACATTGCTTGCTTACCTGAACAGTACGACTTGTCATTTTGGTCAAATTATGCCATGTTTGATCACTCGTCAGTAGCATGCCCCCTAAGTATTTGTCTTCCAACTTGGCTATCTCTCTTGCTAAACGATCACTCAACTTCAATAACTAGCTGACCTACTCCACAAATTCAACAGCACTCACTATAAATGGAAGCAGTGTGTCTTTCCAACTCTAAACAAGCCTTTTCCATATACCAAAACCTTCATGCCTTTTATGGCAATGACATACACATCCCAAACTCTTCTCATCAGAAATCCACATCTCATGCATATCTCTATTGTCTCTTCTCATCACTGAAAACTGTTTTGCTGTTATGGATTTTTTGTAAAAATATAGCTTTTGAAAAAGAAAAAGTCTGTGATATCTCAAGTTTAATTCAAGTAGTATTCTAATAATCCTTGGAATGATTTAAGACACAAAAAAGGTTTACAGAAATGTGTATTTTAAAATAAATTAGGACTGATTTTCTCTTAACTCCAGAGCCAGAAGTACCTCTTGTCGTCCCTGGTAGAAGAGTGATAAAAGAGCCCCAGTTGGATTCAAGAGTTGAGACGAAACAAAACAGGTAGGTGTTTTTTTAAAGTTACAGTTAAAATAGTTGGTGATATCCATTGCAATATTTTATGTACATTATTAGGGTTATTAGTACATTTTTAGTCCCTTGTAGCAGGATGCATAGCCAATTTGTAAGAGTAGTGAGACGTGCTGGCCCTTTTACAATGAGACATTTGGGCAATAAGTGCTCAGTCCTAATATTGCACTGGGGTGAGACAGGAAGTGAATGCATACATCTCGGATGGTAGAAGATTGTGAATAGAGGGTATTGGGATCTTCTTTAAATTGCTCTAATGAAGGAACAAGTTGGAGGTGCAGGTTGCAACCTTCAGTCCTCATAGTTCATATGTATAGAAAGTGCGTTGCAGAAAGCTTTCTTAGAGTATTTTACATTTCCATCTTCATCAGTAGGGTGTGCTGTATAGTGTAGGTGCAACCAGGCAATGCATTTAGAAACAAGGCAACCCGGTTTAGTTATATTGGGTGCTCTATAGATCACAGCAGGCTTAGAAGTCGGTTCTGGAACGGAAAGTGTGGCAATGCAATTATTTCAAGGTAAGAGTAATGGGCTTGAACTTTTATTGGTTAGTGAGTAAGTTGGGCTCCTGCTCCCTCTACCCCTTGAGCGTGGTTCTAAATAGTTTTTGGCCTTGGTCGTTGAAATGTTTTGTTTGTGAGTGGTGCATGTTGTGTGCAGATGGTGAGGCACACTAGAAATCCACTTTTACACTCATTCTTTACAAGTTTGGACCTAAATGCCAGTAAATGAAATATACACAGAGTATTCGAAGACAAAGAGATTGCATGTTTGCTGTTTTTAGGCAATTGTTTTCACCAATGTATTGATGGTGTTGTCAAGTGTGGAGAGAAGTGTTTTGGGGTCAAAGGGTGTAGTCTTAGGGGTCAGAACAGTCTAGAGGGAGGTGGTATTGATAGGTTAGGCAAGGCTAATATTAAAAGGTAATTTCGAATTACAAGCGTGGAATGCAGAACCTTAGAAGTAAAAATATTGTTTTTTCCCATTGCAAATCTGTCTGGACCTTCAGATACGAAATCTACATCTTTAATTATATGCTAGTACTGATACCTACAAATTAAAAGATGTTCAAATAACCATTGCTCCTTAACTCCATATCTTGTGCCCATTTCAGAAATGCAGACGTTTGTTTGATAACCATTTTCACTCTATATGTTTCACCATGTGAATTGGTCTATACTCTGTACACAATGAAAAACCATTGTACAATGAGGCTCAGTTGTTGGCCCTTCCTTGGGTTCTAGGAGAACCTACAAGCCATTTATAACCCCATAACCAGAAGAGACGTAATGGTTTTGTATATTGGCCATTGTGACTAAAAGTTACAGAGGAAAATGTTGTCACAAATGACTGTTTTGCCTACTCATTTTCAATATATCTTTATTTCAACAGCTAATTTCTTTAGAAGAATCTTGAGTGATTCTACACATATGGCCTCTTGCTGAATTCATATTTTTGTCTACTTTTCGGAAACCTATAGCTTTCCTTGATCACCCATGGGTTTCACACTGGTTTCCCCTACAAACTGGAAGTCGGATGAGAGCACAGAGAATAGGAATGATGGGCTACCTCTTTGAAAAATGCCTTAACTGTGGTTAAAAAAAAAAAGTGGGTTATTTATTCAGCTCTGCTTGTTCCTGAAAGCTGGGAAGGTGACTTTAGTATAGCAAACCGTTTGTTGATGCCATTTTTAGGGAAAAAAGTTTTATCCAGAGCACTTTTCCCTATTTTCCCCCAAAAACTCAAAATCTAGCTATATTTTTTTTGCCTATTTTCTCAGTACCTGTCAGGGGGATCCACAAACCCTGAGTATCTTTAGATTCTCTAGGATGTTGGAAAAATGGGACAACAACTTGGTGTGGATACAGTGTGTGGAGAAAAGTTATAAAGCCCTAAGCCAGTACCCCAAATAGCCAAAGGATCTGCTCTTAGGGTGAAGGGGAAAGTTTCAGCAGTTAAGGGGTTAAGGTAGCCACCTGATAAATATTGTGCCTTCCCCTTTAGCATTATGTTGCCCTCACACTGTTTTTGTGGCATACCTTATGCCATTAAGGGCATTCCAATGGCCACCCCTAGGCTTACTGAAGTTCATCCCTGGATTGTGGTTTCTGTCTGTGGCATAAAGATTTCACTTGCAAATATTTGACAGTACAAAACATTGGAGAAGACACATTTTGAGATGTGAGTACTGACATTAAATAGTGGCACAGAAAGAGTGGTGTGTGATCAGGTGACAGGCAGTCCTCAATGATATTGTGATTAAGGGAGGCCTCTGGGTTGCTCCAAATTGATATCCTTAGGAGAAGAGTGGCAAGGCCCACCAGATCTGAAACATGGGGCCAACAAAAGTGATTTTCCTCCCTGTGAAGGCTGCTGCAATCCCTATACCCCTGTATTCCCGCCCCATAAGGGAGAACAGGTAAACATTTTAATTTGTACATTTCCAGTAAGGGGGCAATGGGTTTGCTGCCTACTCTCGTAGATGCACTAAATATAGCCTCCACTGCGCAGTTAAATCGTAAGGCGTTGTCAGAAGGACAGGGCATAAAGTTGTTGTTGGAATCAAAGATCACACCCATATAGGGGAATTCACTGACCTTGGTAACATTAGCGCCTTTGATGCTAATTGGTCTCACCTTACTGTGCTAAGGGGCGCACACTATGTAATGTGACTTGGTAATGTTGGTGTCCAGTTCTAATCTATCCATTAATGATACAAAGTTATCAACAAGGGCCCGGATCCCATTTGGGGTACGGGCAAGCAGCACCGCATCAACCCCAGCAGAGAGGAGGCCTTGATTGTGACTAGGTCGCTACAGTTGCTGATAAAAGAGGCCTCTAGGTCAATTATATATGAAAGGGAAGTGGAGCCCTAATGCACCCTTGGTGGACACCACGAGCTAGTGGGAACAGACGGGTACATTCTCCATCTGTGCTGTGCCTCACCCTGTCTGAGACTTTCAGTACAGTGCAGATCAGGCCAGTCTGCTCAAGAATGGTCCACAGTTTGGAGCGTTTGACTCTGTCGAATGCACTGCTCATGTCTATAAACACAAGGTATGAGGGACATCTTTTGGCAGTTACATATTTCTCCTCAAAATTAGTGCAGGTTAAGGCATTGCTCCGTTGTCTCCCAGCCTTCCCTGAAACCATATTGGGCCCTACTCAGGACTCAAGTTGAGCCAACCCTCTATCCTATGAAGGATCACCCGACCTACAACCTTGACTACAGAGTCAAGGAGTGAGATGGGCCTATAGCACTGGGGATCCTGCCGAAGGCCCTTCTTGAATATTGGAGCAATAGTCGCTTGTTGCCAAGAAACGGGGATCTTACTAATGACCGCGACATTCCGGGGAATGGTAATAATGGGGGCCCAAAGATAGATATTCCCTTTATAGATATCCATGGGGACCCCGTCTGGACCTGGGGCTTTGTTTGAGGGGCTAATATGGATGGCCTTGCTTACCTCCTCAAGATCAAACTTCATTTTTAAGGGGAAAGAAGGTCCACTGAGCCAACAAGCGTTTGGTTCTCTTAGGGTAGATATGTTCAAAGTGGTCGGTCCAGCTTTGAGGGGTAATATTTGAGCCTGTAGTGTATGTTTTGGTGCAGTAACAGACTTGTCATTCTTCAGCCTGCTTCTGTGTGGCAAAGACCATCTAGCAGAGTTTTTTAGGTTGTGGGGTTGGTGGTCTTTATTTTTAGAGTAACTAAAGTGTCCGCATAACTTGAGGGGCCTTTTGCTTCTGATTATTTAACCTGCTTTATCCTTACCACTGTATATTTTCTGTTAAGGCTAGTCCCCCTGGCATTGATTAATTTGGCCACTTGTTGCCTCTTGAGAAATTCAGACTTTTACAAAATATTGTTTCTGGTAGGGAATTGTCCCATGTATAGTCCCATCCAATGCTTAATGTGTAAAACAAGAGTGTTGATGCTCAAGGCTTTGCTCCGGTCGTACTATTACAAATGGGTGCGCCAAATACCAAGGCTGCAGATTCTTGAATTCCCCTCAGGCTCCTGTAAATATAGCGCTAAATGATGATGCCCCTTTACCTCACTCTTGCCATTCCCTGCTTTCTCTAATTTTGCCAGTTTTTCCTTCTTCCCCTGTCTTTTCTTGTGCTTTTTCCTCGAATTAATTATTTTAAAAAAATATATATTTTATTGATTTTCAACTCACACAAACCCCCACTTATAAGGCTCATTGTCAATGGGAGGCACATTCCTTGTTACATTGCAAAAATATTCACTGTCGACCATTTGGGTTGCATCCTCATCATAATCAATACTATAATAAACTACCCATCGTCCTCTCTTCCTGTCGATATTGACATCAATATATGCATTCAATACCATCCCAGTAAATCAAGGCTCTCAAACGTGGGGCCCACCGCATGCACTTGCCCCTCCCTCCCCCTAACCCCGTCCACCGGTGTGCTCCAAGTAATTTAAACTAGGATAATCAATCGTCCTCATCGTGCTAGGGTGTGCAGACTTCTGATTGTATTAGGGTCGAGCTCCCATTCCCGCTGGCTCCGTACCTGCTCCTTTTCCCCTGTAGTCCTCCCAAACCTATCTATACTCTGTGTGCTCCATCATTTTCCCGAGGAGCCTCCAGGGAATCTGTATCCGAATCCGTCTCTGGGAGCGTCAGCAGGGCTACCAATGCTTCCCATGCCGGTGCAGTTTCCATCGCTTTTTCATTATTCGCTCTCCTGGCCTGTTGTAGCCGAACCATACTCTCACTAGCCGCCCAGTTTGTGATCTCCGCCCTCCATCGCGCTACTCTAGGGCCCTGCTTTGATTTCCCCTGCCTTGTTAGTTCCCGTTTAGCTAATAAGAGCCCCAGGTCAATTAACTTACTCGTGATCTTAGTTCACGCTGTGTGCGTAAACCAGTGCAGTATGCATGCCCCCATATCGGTCTCTATCTGCCTATCCGTCACTCTACCCAGGACCTCTACCACCTCCTCCCAGTATGTTCCAAGCTGCAGGCAGCTCCACAGCATATGTTGAAAGTCTGCTGCATTCATGTTGCACCTTGGACAACATGCTGAGTCCACCTGAAAATATTTAATTATCTGCTCTGGGGTTAAATACGCCCTGTGTATAATGTAAAAATGTATAAGTTGGAATCTGGTATTCCGCGTGCCTTTCCATGCCCTTTCCACTAATTTAGTCCCGGTCGTCTCAGGGATATCCTTACCCAGGTCCGCCTCCCATTTTTCACGCAAATGAGTCAGTGGCTGCAATCCCTCCTTCACCAATCGTCTACACAGGCATGTGGTTGCCTTTATCGTCCCCGCTGCCATTACCACATATTGACAAGTCAGAAATATCTGTGGCTCCGAAAGCCCTTCTCCCCAATGTTCCTGAATCGCAGACACCAGTGCGGCATGCAGCAAAAAGGCACCCCTAGGCAAACCATACCTATCCTGTAACGCTTGAAAAGGCAAGAGGGGCCCCCTCCTCATATAGATCGCCGATCATTTGCAGCCCCAACTCCTCCCATTCTGCTAGCGCAGACCAGTCTCCTCCATGCGGGAAGGCTGTACACATGCCCAGGGGAATCTCCAGTGCGTATGGACGAGTCATTCCACCCCTGCGCTTGCATCTATTCCAACATGCTCTTAATGTTTTCTCCTCAGTCATCAATGAATCAACTCGCAATCGCTGACCGAGAACTATAAATGATAAAACATGCCTCGGTAGCCAACGGTCCTCTGAGCCAACCGGTCCCCTAAACTCCCGAGCCACCGCCTGCGTAAGCCACTGCAGCTGGGCCGCTAAATAATACACTTCGAAGTCCGGGACGGCCCATCCTCCCTCCGCTCTAGGCCTCATCATCGTGGCCAGTGCCACTCGCCGCCTGCCACTCGCCCACAGAAATCCGCCTACCATGCATCTAAGCGTCTTAAACACCGCACCTGGGATCCAAATCGGCAGCGTCCTGAAATAATATAAGAGTCTAGGCAGTGCCACCATTTTCAGTAGTGCTACTCTACCCGCCACTGAGAGTGGCAAAGTACTCCAAAATGCCATGCTCCCTTTGACCCCTCGCACTGCTCTGTTCACATTGCCCTCCAATAGATCCGCCTTCTCATGGTGGATGTTAGTCCCCAAATATTGCAGGCAACAGGGCTCCCATCTTATTCTCTCCAGTCTAGTAGGAGCGTCCATCGCCCGGCATGCCGGGAACAAGCAAGTCTTCTCCCAGTTCACGCACAACCTGATACCTCCCCAAATATCCGCAACAGCTCCGCCGCTCCCGTGAACACCTCGTCGGGGGTGGCCAAAACATCAGCAGATCATCTGCGTAAAGCGATATGTAATGCACTTCTCCACGCATCACCAGCCCAGCATAATGCCTCCCTGATCTAGCTCGCATCGCCAGTGGTTCATACGCCAGTGCAAACAGGAGCGGAGACAACGAGCAGCCCTGACGCGTCCCTCGTCCCACTGATCAGGGCGGTGACACCATCTCCCCCGTTCGTACTCGGGCCGTCGCTGAGTTATATAGTATTCGGGCCCACATCACAAATGCCTCGCCCAAACCCATCTTGCGCATTACCCGAAAGTGATATGGCCACTCCAGACTATCTAACGCCTTTTCTATGTCCACGGAAAGAATCAAGGTAGTCGATGTCGGATCCTGGTATTCCTCCAAAATTCGCAACAATCGTCTCACATTAATAGCCGTGTTACGCTTGGGTATAAAACCCAATTGATCCTGGTGCATCATCTGCGACATATATGGGAGTAGACGGGATGCCAGGATCCTGCTCAGGATTTTGTAGTCGGTCGTCAACATTGAAAGCGGACGGTAAGCCTTCATATCCTTAGCTTCCCTCCCAGGTTTCAAGAGGGGGATGATAATAGCCTCCCTAGTTGTCTCAGGCAGCATTCCTACTTTATGCGCTTCCTTATAAACCACCTGCAAGCGCAGAGCCAGACATTCCACGTACTTGGAACAAAATTCTATCGGAATGCCATCCACCCCAGGCGTCTTGTTACGGGCCATGTGCTTGATCGCGCTCTTGATCTCTCCCACCGTGATCTCACTGCCCAGCAAGTCTCCCTACTCCTTACTCAAGCTCGGCAGGGCCACCTCCTGGAGATACTCCCCTATGCCATCGGCATCCCTAGTCAATTGGGTAGTGTAGAGCTCAGCGTAGTATTCTAAGAACAATCTGTTTATCCCTGTCTACTTTTAACTGCAATTTTCTCAGGCACTAATGAACAGATTGACTCCAGATATGCAAAAGGCACATACCTGACCTGAGGACTACCTCTTTGCCAAATTTAAAGTAATTCTGTTCCGCCGTTTGGGCTGTACCTTGGACTAAAGGTCCCTATGGAAAATTGCATGGGGAAAAACGTGTTTCGGGACCCCCCTTTTTTCTCAGCCCCCGCTTGACGAATCCCCCCTAGACTTTCAGGGTAGGAGCGGAGAGGAGCGCCCCACCTATTTTGAAAATTTCGCGAGGATTCATCAATCGGCGCCAAAGTTATTCCAAATAGAATGTTGCGGATTTCCTATGGAAACACGGTCCTAACTATAACTATCTACTGGCGACCGCCAGTAGATAATATGTGTATGTATATATACATACACACACACACACACACACAATATTGTTATGGGGTCTGTGCTACCTCATTCCAGGAGCATTTAGGTTTCTACTTTGGGGTCAGGCCAAGCCCGTGCAAAGATTTGCCTCCTCAAAGGTTGTTATTCAGAATAACCTTGACTGAGCTAATATATGTTAATTGAATATCTGTATTGTAGTATTTCTATAACACTTTATAGGCCTGTAGTACCACAGTCTGTATTTTTATCTTGTTATATTTTTGTGAATGATGCCCTACCAGTCATCCAACCTAATATATTACATCTTGGTGGAAACCAGAACCTGGGAAAAAGTCCTGGATTTCCACGTGCAACCGAGGCAGGATAGTGACCACAATGCCCTGATTGCAATTCTGGAGCTGGTGAAACTTGGTGGGTCCACCCTCTGTCCCCCCTAATTGATCTGGCCTAGCGATTTAAAGATCACCAATAATAGAAGGCAAGTTAGATGGAGCCACATCCAACACTCCCCGTAAACTGGATAAAGTCTACCAGATAGTAACACCTATGATAGCCAGAGTGTGGGAAGTTGGACAGGTGGAGGCAGCGGTAGAGGATAGAGATATGATCCAGAAAATTCAAGAGGAGCTAATTACAAAACTGACCGATATCTTCTACCCGGTAACCTCAAAGAGTGTAACTAATCGATCGTAACTTTTATGGTTTAACAACAAGTGCCCCATAGCAAAACGGGAGCTAGTGCACGCTGTGAAGGCTAAAGATAGGCCCAACATCAAACTAGCCAGACTCAGGTACAGGAGGACTATTCTGCAGGTAAAGAAAGGATGGGAAACAGAGAGGTGGGAAGTTCTTAGGTCTGCCTTAAGGGACAATGACTTGAAATTGTTTTGGGGGATAGTGAGCACTGGAGATGGGGAAGGACGTTTGGCAATAGAACCCAACATAGCGCACAAAGTGTGGGAGTCTCATTTTGAGTCTCTGTATGACTGTGAGGATGATGGTTCCTTTGGCCCAGATAGCAAGAGTTTAACTCCGGAGCTTTGCCAGGAGAGGGGTTGGGATATAACCATGCTGGAAGTTGGAAATGCCATTAACAGTCTGCACCCCAATAAGGCCCCAGGTCTGGATAGACTACCGGGGGACCTTTTTCGGGAGGAACCCAGTATATGGCACGAACCCCCCGATACCTGGAATGGCGCTGAGATAGTACCAATATTTAAAAAAGGCTGCTCTCTGTTACCCTCCAACTACAGGCCCATCAGCTTTATCGACATCTCTCAAAAACTGATGGGCAGGGTCCTTCTGGCCCGGATACAGGGGTGGATTGAGGAAGAGGAGATTCTGAGTCCATATCAGACCAGCTTCAGATCAAACATGGCAACCGTGGACAAGATTTTCAGACTACAGCTATTATTCTGGAAAACTGTGAAGATGGAGGGTGGCAGCCTCTATCTTATATTTGTTGATCTGAAGTCAGCCTTTGATCTGTTCCCAGGAAGAAACTCTGGGAAGTGCTTAGTGATCTCGGGATCCCCCCCTATCTACTCAATGTGCTAGTGAGGCTACATACTGGCAACTATGCACAGGTGAGATGCGGAAAACAAGGGGAACTTTCTACACGCTTCCCTGTCAGTAAGGGGGTGAGACAGGGATGCGTTCTAGCCCCCACCTTATTTTGCCTCTACATTAAAGGGCTCATCGACTTTCTCAACAATATAAAAGACATCGACGCCCCAAAGTTAGCCACTGGGAAGATACCCGCATTGATGTTCGTGGACAATACTTTGTTATTGTCCAAGTCACCCCTAGGTATCCAACGTATTTTGGACGGGTTTGCATAGTTTTGCATCAAGAGAGGCTTGGAGATTAACTTAGCCAAGACCAAATTTATGGTCTTCAATCCCCCAAAGAGTACGTGTCCAAATACCTCTCTCAATGGTACCCTCCTCGAAAAAGTGAGGATATTCGACTACCTGGGTATCACACTATCTGAGCAATTTGAGTGGGGCCCTCAGATGGCCAAGGCCAGACTCGGGTTAAATCAAACAGTGGGCGGGATCAGGAAACTATTCAGAACATCTGTATACAAGCCGACAGCACCTGTGGTTGAGATATACAAGGCCCAAGCTAGGGGGGCTACACTATATGGGGCAGAGCTCTGGGGGCACTGTTCTACATCTGATCTCGTCAAGCTGGAAAACAATTTCATGAGACAGCTTATAAGCCTTCCACGCAGCACTCTAATAGTTCCCCTTCGTCTGGATTTGGGCTTGAGGCCAATTGACGAAGAGATTGCCCTTAGGCCTCTGATTTTTTGGCACCGGGTATGGGTAACCCCAGAGTTGTCCTCCTTTAGAGCCGAGCTAAAGGAGCTTTTGCCAAGATTAAATCCCAGTAAATTGCTGTGGCTGGCCCACATTAGGAATCTTTCTGCTAGGCTTGGTAGGCCAGAGCTATGGTTATCTCCAGAGCTCTCTTGTGCCTTGACATCTAGGCTGGATATCGTAAATCTTACTTACTTACTTAAATAACTTTATTTCGGTCGAAGACCATAAAAGCACAGAATAAAAATACTACAATATACAATTTCAGTGCAAACAAGCAAAGACTGCCGCCAGTTACATTAAAAAAATAGTGCAAATTTTTGGTTGACCAGAAACGTAATCATTAGTTAATTGTAAAAATTCATTACGAAAGAGTTACACAGATATGAATGCTATCAGAATTTCTTTGTAATATACATAGATGATAGGACGCCAAGGACCACATAAGTCTAAGGATACTGCAGGATGGACTATGTAGAGAGTCCATCATTTATAGCACATGCCCTTGCTATATTTACAATGTAAAAGGAGCCTCATTTAGCTAATTCATCTTGTATCAAAAAGACATTATATTCAACGTGTAAATCTTAAGAACAAAAAATGTTTCGAAAGTTAAAAAAATGTCATAAAATAGGATAAAAACACTCAGAGTTAAAACCTAAATCAAAATTATAAATTTACGCAGTATACACAGAAATTCACGTCACTTTACGAGGCCCCTGCGTAGATACCACATCGAATTTTAAAATCGGGAAACAGCAAAAACTATTGGGGGATGGGTATCATATTTTAGTATCCTAAAGGCCTCTAAATATAGCTTAAACCCAAGATTGCGACATATTGGTATTATCCAGCGTTTGCGTGGGAGGGTGTATGCTGGGCAAAAGAATAATACATGTGTTTCCGACTCTTCCCCATGGGTACATGCAGGACAGGTCCTCTTATTCCCTAGTGCCCATTTGCTAGTAAGGGCATTTAGAGGGAGATTCCCCACTCTAAATTGCATGTAGAGTTTCCTGGCCTGCAAAGGATAAATCAAGTCCAGGAACTCTTCTTTCCTATATTCGGCCTTAACTAGCAAAAACTCGGCAGTCATCGAGCCCCCGATGGCACTTCCCTGGATAGCCAGCAAGTTAACCTGTCTATAGAGGAGCACTAGGTCTTGTCTAAATATTGATCTGCATGATATCTCTGGGGTTAGCCAGAGATCCAGCAAATCCCAGTAAATTGCAGTGGCTGGCCCACATTAGGAATCTTTCTGCTAGGCTTAGTAGGCCAGAGCTATGGTTATCTCCAGAGCTCTCTTGTGCCTTGACATCTAGGCTGGATATCGTAAATCAATACAGGCAATCCAACCTCTTGTCCCTACAAGAAAGTGCCAAAGAGGGCAGGTTGACGATGGAGTTTTTACAAATCAAAGAGGTATACACAAAAGAATCCTTTCTGGATGTAATCTACCCTCCTCTGGCTAGGAAACTGTATTTACAGTTTAGATTTGGGAATTTACCATTGGCAGTGCACTCCAGCCTATGGGCCCCTGAGAATTAGAGTGTGTGTCCTGTATGTAAACCAACGGCCGAGACTGAAACCCATGTTCTGTTTTTCTGCCCTGCATATGTTTTGCCCCGTAAATGCTGGATTATCCAAATATGCAAAAACCTTGGGTTTGTTCGTTGTCAAGAGGCCCTCAGAGTGCTTAAATATTAAACTGATCCTCCAATTGTATTTGCCGTTTCGTGTTTTTTAAATGCCATGTGGCACATAAGGAGAGGGTTTTTAAAGTAATTACAGGGGAGGAGCACATGACTAAAATCACTATAAGTAACTCTGTGTGTTTTTATATTAAGTTTTAACAACTTTTCTAAAACTTGCCATATGTGTTTTAAAGTTTGCTTTTATAAATTTTAAATTCTTGTGTAGATGTCAGCTCCTATATGAATGTATGGGTTGCAAATATTGATCTTTCTGTGTAAATACTTGTGGTCTTTTATGTACTTTTATAACTCGAGCGGACGAAATAAAGTTCTTTTAAGTGATTTGAATTTGCAGCTGAGGATGAGTATATGAATTGCGTTCTGTTTTCTCCAGCATCATCAGTGTCCATACTATAGAACATGCAAGTTCTTGCGTCACCCGATGCTATCGCCGAACTCTGGGATGGATCATATTCCCTGCTTGTGAAAGGTCTTGCATTTGTGTAAAATGTTATTCATAAAGATACAGTTCTGTGGAGTGTTTCACGTTTTACAGAGGGAATTTGACATTTCAACGCAGGTCTGTCATTAATCTAAGCCAGATTTTCTTTGAATTAGAACTCGAGCAACCCAAGATCGCTTTCAACCCAATTGAGCCTTTTCAGTAGGGTGCAACTTGGTACCAGTGACACAGTGAGCACTGGACCAATGCCTGGGCATACCCTTGCCAATAAGGGAGGTACATAAGGCAAACAAAAGGTAATTAGAGGAATGCTTGCAATAAGTGGAAGCGCAAGCAATCGCTCGTGTTTGCATACCAACCCCAGTTCTTTTGTCCACCATACCACCTAAGTTTGTGTTTTTAACATTTTGGGTGACTTGTGTTGTGAGAATTCTTCTATAATAACTAAACTTTGGCCAACATGCTAACTCCTTCCCTTCTCTTTTGAGACCCTGCCTTCTACATCTAAATCCCAATAGTTAACATTGTGATGCACATATCAGTTATGTGATTGTCCCCCTGACCATAGCGTTGCTCACTTAAGGAGTGAATCTCTAGTCCTCGCTCCTTCCAATCCACTATACAAGCTGTAGGCTCTTTATATGCTTATTTCCTGTTCACAGCAAGTCCACTAACATAATGGATATCAATAGTTTCCCTATGGTCTAACATGACTAATGGTATTGTTCTTGTAATGCTCTGTTCAGTGTTTTTGTTTGTGCAAAATAGCTGAGGAGGTATTCCATAACCCTAGCTCAACTGGCAACTCCGTCTGGAGTGCTTAGAACAGTCTGCCTTGCTTCACGAAAAGGGTGATTCCTGCATTATAAATGTCCCTCGCTGCTATTCTGACTGCAGTCAGTTTACAGATTCATGGATTTACCACTTGTACCTCGATGCACACAGTTTTCTCGCTATTGTAGCTGTGGTTCTTTGGGCAGTGAATAGATTTTTTCTATATGGAGAGCCTCTTCTTTGCTTCAATACTAGTTCTCCAGTATTGAATCTTTCATAGATTCACATGCTTGTATCTTCCCCGTCGTCATGGTGGGAGTCTTGCGGTATAAGAAATAAATAGCAGTACTGTGAGAAAGTGCCATCTTTCTTGCATGGTATGCCCCCACTTTTTGCTGAATTGCTGAATGTACTTTGACTGAGTGTGCCCTGGATTCCTGCCAATCAGGTGCCCAGGACCTATGTTCCTTCCCTAAACAAAAACCTCAAACCCAAATTGGCAAACCCTGGCCACATGTCAGCCCCTGGTAAATGGTACCCTAGGTACCCAGGGCCTTGTGACCAGGGAAGGCCTCTAAGTGCTGCAGCACTCTTTGTGCCACCCTTAGAGGCCCTGTACCCTAACACACACATACACTGCCCTTGCAGGCTGAGTGTCTGGGTACAAGACAAAACAGAGAGTCGAAATGGCACACATCCCTGTGTGCCATGACCACCACCTACACTGCCCTGGCATACATCAGCCACCCCTCTAGCTGGGTGCCCTATGCCAGTGGTGTGGGCACAGAGGCATGAGCCCTGTGCCCCTACAGTACTCAGGTCCATTCCTGGGCCCTGTAAGTGCAGTGCTGCCATTTAAGAGTACATGGAGCTGGGAGCTTGTCCAATACAAACTCCACAGCCCCATAATGGCAACACTGAAGACTGCAGTTTGGTATCAAACTTCTCAGCACATTAAACCCACACTGATGCCAGTGTGGGATTTAATGTACAATGCACGACAGAGGGCATCTTAGAGAGGCCCCCTGAAACCTAACCTACAATCCACGTCTGTTCTGAGGCTGCCTAGACTGCCACACCGCAGGCATGTTGCTGGACCCCTGGGTAGGAGAGGCCCTGCTCTCCTGGGTCTGCATCAATGCACATCCTGGGCGAGGTGCTAGATCTCCTCCCCCAGGATGGGCAGGGGGAAGCTTCAAAGGCATGCCGCCTCTGTGAGCTTCTTCAGGCCACTTGCAAGCCCCACTCTGGCGGGAAGCTTGGCCGGAAACCTCCAATAAGGACAGGGGATGTGCCAGCCTGCCAACCCCACCCGTCAGGTGGGGGAGGCGAGGTGAAGCACATCTCCGGGCGCTCGCCACTTGAAGATGGGAGGCCCTACCCAATCAGGACTAGGCTACTGCCCCCCTCCCACAGGAGAGTGGCAGAATAGGGAGGTGTACTCACCCCAGGACAGGGACCCATTGGTCCCTGCCCTTCACCTACCTGTAACGCCCCTAAATCTAGTATTTAGGGGCACCCTGAACCTTCCTTCCCCAGATTCCGAAATACAAAGAAGAGCAAGAAGAAAGAAGACCTACCCTGCAGCTGCTAAGAAGAGGAAGACACCAACTGCTTTGGCCCCAGTCCTACCGGCCCGTCGACCCTCGAACCTGCTCCTGCTACAAACCGGCACCTCTTGTGGCCAGCAACCTCACAAACCCCGGAGGACCTGGCTACCTTTTGGCTCTAAGCACCTGGGACTCCCATGAGTAGAGGTGCTACTCAGAATCTACTTCTAATCCCTGGCATCATCCCGGAACCGCGAACCCTGCACACTCTGCACCCGCCAAGCCTGGCCTGTGCCGGAGTGAACAAAGACCACGAGGACGACCCCACGGCGACTGTGACCCTGAGTCCAGCACCCAAGGACTTTCCTCGATGCTCCTGACGACGCCTGCAGCCTCCGAACCAGGTACCTCCCCAACCGCGATCAACAGAGGGTAAGATTTGCCGACACCAAAAGGCACCCCTGCACCCTGCAGCCCCCTGTGCCCAACTCCTGGGTACCTACCTATCCTCCAACTACCCAACTTACCTCTCGAAGTGGTGGTGGCACCTGAAGAATCTTCGTCTCCGAGCTTGCAGTCTTTTTCTAAACCGGAGCTTTCCCATTGAAATCAATTGAGCGCCCGAAGGCTCAAAAGCACCCTGCACCAAGCCGCCCTAGTGGCCCGGGCAGTGTAACCTCTACATCTATCTACTTCCCCATTTGCCCTGAGCGAGTGACCAGGAACCCAGCTCCCACAGCTGCGTGTCCTGCTAGTCAGCAGCCACCAACCAAGGCCCCCCTGCCTCTCGTAGGATAACATTGGGCCTAACTCTCTCTGCACCCGGCTGCACCTGTGCCGCTGAGGGTGAAACAACTGTACCTACCTGACCCTGGGAGACCCCCGAGTCTATGCCCAGAACCTTAACTCTGCCAGTCGAGTACTTACCTTTAAACCGATAACTCAATTTTCTCCATAGGGTAACATTGACTGGTTTCTTCTGAAATTTCTTCTAAGTGTGGAGTTTTCAAAACTTAAAATATTCACCAAAAATCAGCCGAATAACGAAAAAGAAAATAAACACCTGCTGTTAGGTGAGCTCCCAGTGCTGGATCTTGGTATCACAAATATTCACAACCTTACTTACCAGTAACCCAATTTTCTTCCATAGGAAATCATTGACTGTTTTTCTGTGAAATTTCTTCTGTCGATTTCTGCAAACTTTAAATATTCTTTAAAAATCGTATAACTTATGAAAACGTAATTACTTACCTGTTTTGGATAAAGGTTCCAGTACTGAGTCTAGGCACCCAGTACTGGATTACAAAAGTAACGAGAACCTACTATACCTGCAACTTGAATTTTCTTCCATAGGGAATCATTTACTGTTTTCTATGAAATTTCTTTTAAGTGTCAACTTTTAAAATAGCAAAATATTACTTAAAAATCCTAGTAATAACTAAGTCGACTTTTATCACTGGTTTCTAAGTACTGTCCCAGCACTGAATCTAGGATCCAGTCCTGGAATCCCAACAGTAATCCTGAAAGTATTCTATTGCAAATAACTTGAAACTTCCATTGAACTCAATGCCTTATTGTGTTTAAAAACTGTGTTGCCTATTGCAACAACTTGTAACTTTCTACAAAAGTCAATTGCATATTGCAAAAGTATTTATATAAAGCATCTCATTCTGAGTATTGTTGGTTCTAAAATAAAACAAGCATATCTTTTTTATATATAAACCATTGGCCTAGAGTTCAGTTATTGAGTGTGTGAGACCATTTGCTGACTGAGTGTGTACAACAAATGCTTTACACTGTCCTCTGATACTGCCTTACTGCTCGACCAAGCTACCACTTTAGAGAGTAAGGTTATATCTAACTTTAGCCTCTGCCAAACCTCTGGGGACTGTGGACTCTGTACACCCTGTACTTATTTAGGAACAGTATATACAGAGCCACTTTCTCACAAGTACAAAGAAAAATCTGCCTCAGTAACATAGAAATGTCATATACTTAGTAACCCAGTACCATCACTTTATGGTCCAAATACCGACCAGTGAGAAGCAAACCCTGAGATCACAATCCCCAGCAGAGCCACCATGCCGCAGATTTCCAACCGCTGTTGTGTGAGAAGGAGTTTCCTCTGCTCAGTTTTGTTCCTTGGTGAACTTTTGACCTGTTAATTTACAGCGGTTTTATTCTGGAACTAAGGTATTGCCTTTTGTCTTCAGTTATAAAATGGCTGACAGCTCTAAGAAGAGGCTGTTCAGGCCTTGTAAATCTTGTGGCAAGGCCAGACTGTTCTCGGAGGACCCCCACAAGGATTGCTTGTACTGCCTTCATCCTAAGCATGTCCCTAAGAAGTGCAAGCATTGTAGGACTTTTCCTGCAAAAACCCTGAGAAGCAGGGCGGCACGCTTGCTCTTATGGCTTCAGAAGAAGGCGGCCATGCCTGACTTGGGTTCGGAGGAGGAAGAGGCTCATTCCTCTCAAAAAAGGAAGGTGGCGCCTTCTAAGTCGAAGACTGATTCTAAAAAAAAATTTAAAAAAAAAAAAAAAAAATGAGCAAATCTAAGCAAAAGGAGTCTGCATCCTCTTCAGTGCCTCACACTCCTCTCAAGAAAACTAAGGAGACGAAGGCTCCGTCGTCGGACCAGTCGACAAAAGTAAAGGTATCCATGGTACATTTCGCCGTCGAAGACTTCCACGATATCGACGACAACAGCACCGTCTACGACCATTCTGTCAATTACCACATCGACAACTGTTCCGTCGACGACCGCTCCGTCGACGACCGTTCTGTTGACGACGACTTTTAAGTCTCCAATTTCTCCATCAACGGTGACATCTATATCTATTAAAAGGTATCCTTCGTCGACTGGCTCGTTGACAGAAAGAAAATAAGGAAAGCCTTCAGCTGAGATTTTGTCTTGGACAAGAATTTCGCTGCTTACTCCATCCAATTTGCTTGAGATGCAGGAGTCTGAAGAAGATGATGCTTATGAAGTTGCTTACACCCCATCTCAACTTAAAATAAAAAGCCGGGATACAGATGAGGAGGAGTACCAGGAACAACCCGAAGTGATACAAGAAGAATTCTCTTTCAAGGATCGCCCTCTGTCAAGCACGAAAAGATATGAATCTTTTCAGGATACATACGAATATGAGGAGGAAGAGGATATAACCCCAAGGGAAGAGGCTATTTCCAAGCCAATATCTTTGGTAACAGATTTACAACATATGATTTCAGATTACTATCGCCGCTTTCCGGAAGCCAATGCACCCGTATCTGATACCACAAGTACAACGCACATCGCCTCTCAGGCTGGGAAAGTGCAGACACCTCAAATCTCGCAAAAGATACCACCGCCGAAAGTCATAACCATCAGAGACGACTATGTAGAAAGCGAAGTAGAAGGCCAACCAGAGGAAGGGGAATTAACACAGGACGAACCTGTGGGAGATTAATGGGACCAATATATTGCTACATCATCCCCTTCACCATCACCTTCTCCAGCAAACTTCCCCCCAGAGGATATCGGGGGACTTCACAAACTTGTAGAAAGAGCCTCTACCTCTTCCAGTAAAAGAAACAGAGTGTTTTGTATACAACTTCAAAGATTCTGCCAGGAAATCAATCCGAACTATCCCGGTCGACAATTATATATGGGAAGAAGGCTTAAAAATCATGAGGAATCCAGCCTCCATTTCAGCCGCAATCCCTACAATTGAAAAGAAATATAAAGCTCCGCAATCGTCCCCAGCTTGCCTGATAGGTCAACCCAGACTGGATTCTGTTGGGATGCAGGCGGCTCAAAGACATTCAAGAAACCCGATTCCGGCCTGCTCAGCACCCCCAGACAAAGAGGGAAGGAAACTGGATGGCGCAGGAAAGCGTTTTACGGTCATGGCAGGCCTCTAATGCGCTGGCTATAGTCAGTCAGTCGATATGATTGACAAATGTGGTCAGATCTGGCACCCTTATTATCATATCTTCCAGAGGACAAGAAAGAAGAGGTCGTACAGATCCTTCAAGATGGGGCCTGAGCGGCCTCTGAGATGGTCGGCATAGCCATGGATATATCTGCAGTGGCTTTTAGGCAGATGGCAGGAGCTGTGGCACTCCGCAGGCAGGTCTGGCTTAAGGCCACCTCATTCAGACCAGAGGTGCAAGCAAAAATTGTCGATATGCCCTTTGATGGGGAGAACCTCTTTGGGAAACATGTGGAAGATGCCCTGCAAGGGATTAAAAAAGATACGGATACAGCTCGAGCCTTAGGGTCTCTGCAGCAGAACAGATTCCAGTATTTTCGAGGCAGAGGAGCAAGAGGTCATTATCAGCAAAGACCATCCTTTCAATCATATCGGTACAGCCTTACCAGCAGCAGGGGTATCATCAGTTTTCCAATACGCAACATTTTAGATCATCTGGTCCCTCGTATCAGCAGCAGACGAATAGAAGAAATTCCTCTGCAAAAGGAAAACCTAACGATTCTAATATGAGACAGTGACAATCTTCAGGCGCCAAACACCTCGATATCAACCACTCCTCGGACCCATTACCCCTCTCGTTTTTACCACCAATGGTTGTCCATAACATCAGACAGATGGGTATTGGACATTATTCATCATGGTCACACCCTAGACTTCGTACGAAGACCACCGGACCGACCTCCAGTTCCCAGAAAACAGCAGCACCTGTCAGCCCTGAAGACAGAAATTATTTCTCTTCTCATAAAAGGAGCAATAGAAGAGGTTCCTTGTCTACAATGAGGGAAAGGATTCTACTCACATTTTTCCCTGATACGGAAAAAACAGACTACCAAGTGGAGACAGGTGATGGATCTGCGAGGTTTAAACAAATTTATCAGGAAACAGTCTTTCCGAATGTTATCCCTACAAGATATACTGCTGATGCTGAACAGAGGGGAGTATATGACCTCTTTAGATCCATTAGATGCATACTTCCATATTCCAATACACGTCAAACACAGACGGTATCTCAGTTTCCAGGTGGCAGGGCCCCACTACCAGTTCAGCGTGTTGCCGTTTGGACTCCGCTACATGCCAAAAGTATTCACGAAGTGCATGGCTCCAGTAGCAGCTCATTTGAGTCAGCATGGTCACCAGGTATATCCATATCTGGACGATTGGCTGATCAAAGGCCCGTCGTATCAGGACACTCAAAACTCATTGGAAAGTTGCATGAACCTTTTTGTATCCCTGGGTTTGAAGATAAATCTAGAAAAATCCTCTTTAGTCCTGTCCCAGACTCTCCAGTTTCTGGGGGCTGTGTTGAAAACAAGGGAAGCAAAGGCGTATCCGTCGGAGGAGCGCATTCAGAAAATCTTGAAAATAAGTTCTCAGTTGAGAAAAAGCAACTTTTTTTCAGTGACGATATTCAAGTCCATGCTGGGTATGCTTTCATCTTGCGTCCCTGTAGTCTTGAATTGCCGTCTCCACGTGAGGCCTCTTCAAGAACTTCTCGGCCTACAATAGGTACAACATCAAGGATCGTTCGAAGATCTAACAGTCATCAATCCTCTGATAAAGAAAGCTCTGTCATGGTGGGGGATAAGAACTTTTTTTTTTCAGAAGGCCTACTCTTCGAACCACAATCTACCAGTTCTGTGATGACAACGTACGCCTCCCTACGGGGATGGGGAGCACATCTACAGGACCTGGAAATTCAAGGCCATTGGAGAAAACCGGAAGCAAAGCTGCACATCAATCTGTTAGAACTCAAAGCAGTGTTTTTAGGCCTAGAAACAATTCTACCAAGAATTCAATACTCCCCAGTTCTAGTTAGAACGGACAGTACGGCGACTATGTTTTATCTGCTGAAACAAGGAGGGAAAAGAGCGAAACCCTTGTCTGCATAAGTGCAAGTAATCTGCCAGTGGCTTCCAAAACACAATATCACTCTACGAGTTCAACATGTCCCAGGGATTCGCAATACGCGATCAGATTCGCTCAGCAGATCGGCATCCCAATGCCACGAATGGGAACTGGATCAGGGTCAACTATTGCAAATATTCCAACTCTGGGGCACCCCAGGATTAGATTGGTTTGCCACTCGAAGCAACAAAACATGCAAACAGTTTTCCAGCAGATTCCCTCAATGAGGCTCATGGGTAATGCTCTTCACCTTCGCTGGACAGTGATGTTTGCGTATGTATTTCCCCCTTTCCCGTTGATCCCAAAGGTCCTCGTAGCCCCGGCTTGGCCGAGTCAGTTCTGGTTCTCGGAGCTCCTACAGATGTCGGTGGCTCCCTGGGTGCAATTTCCCTTGATGCATGATCTGATTTCAATGAACAATGGTCAGGTGCTTCATCCTCAATTGGATTCACTGAATTTATCACCTGGAACCTCATGAGTACGAATTTAGATCTCTAAATATCCCTTAGGAATGCCGCGATATTCTCTCTCTCTCAGGCAGTATCTACCAACAAAACATATGCCGCAAAGTGGAAAAGGTTTTGTCAGTGGTGCCTGAATCAATCGGTACATCCCTTGCTATCATCTCCAGAACAAATCCTTCCATATCTCTTAACTTTAGCCAAAGCAGGGCTATCTCACGCATCGGTGAAGGTGCATCTTGCGGCAATCTCAAGATAGTGCAGAAGGCCATCTCAGTCGTTGCTTTGGTCTCAGAGAGTGATTAAAGAGTTCATGAAAGGTCTTTTTAGGAAATTCCCTCCAATTAAACGACCGTCCGTGACGTGGCAGCTTAACAGTCTTAACACAGCTGATGAAGCCACCTTTCGAACAGATTCACAAAGCTGACATGAAATTAGTTTCCTGGAAAGTGGCTGTACTCCTGGCTCTGACGTCAGCCAGAAGAGTCAGTGAGATTCAGGCTTTTTCTACAGCAGAACCCTTTTTACAGTTCAAAGCAGGCAGAGTAATACTCAGAACGAATCGGAAATTCATTCCGAAACTTCCAATGTCCTTTCATCTCAATGCACCTGTTGTTTTACCTACATATTTTAAAGATTCATCTTCTGCAGCAGAACGATTTCTTCACATATTGGATATCAAAAGAGGTCCTAAAATTATATATAGACAGGACAAAATCCTTTAGAAAAACAAATCAGCTAATAATCTTGTATGCTGCTCCCAGGAAAGGTTTGGCTTTGTCAAGATCTAGTATCTCCAGATGGAAAGCCTCAGATATTACTTTCTGTCACAAAAAGACTGGAATGCCTCTACCCTTAACAGTTCGAGGTCATTCAACAAGAAAAATGCCAACTTCTGCCGCATTGTACGCGGGAGTATCGCTACCGGACATTCGCAGAGCGGCAACGTGGTCAAATGTCCGTACAGTTACCAAACACTACTGTCTCGACACAGCGAGGAAAACCGATTCATCAGTGGGACAAGCGGTGCGCGCTGACAATTTTCTTTAAGGTATTGTTTAATTTATAAGATTTGTTGTCGTAAGACTCCTAATATGTTTGTTTTTTAAATTGTACGATTCACTATTGTACATGCTGTGACACACAATCCAATAAATTATATTTAAGTTCTGATAGTCTTGTGAAAGACGATATTTGATGATTTAGAAATAAGAGTTTCTACCTGGGAAACGCCGTTTATGGAAGAGATACTGCTTCCTATTCTGATACAAGCATGTGTATCTATGAAAGATGCAATACTGGAGAAAAAACAAGTTACTTACCTGTTCACTGTGGTTCTCCATGTTTGATATCTTTCATAGATTTACATGCTACCCGCCCTCCTCCCCGTTACTAAGGTAGAACACTTTTACCTCTTAATACTCTTGGCTCACACTTGGGCTGGAAATCTGAGGTATGGTGGCTCTGCTGGGGATTGTGATCTCAGGGCTGGCTTCTCATTGGTCGGTATTTGGACCATATAATTATGGTACTGGGTTACTAAGTACAAGACATTTCTATGTTACTGGGGCAGTTTTTTCTTTGTACTGCTATCTATTTATTATACCGTGAGACTCCCACCATAACAGCGGGGAAGATACAAGCATGTGAATCTATGAAAGAGATCAATACTGGAGAACCACAGTGTACAGTTAAGGAACTTGTTTTTTTTACACGTCTGCTGTTTAGGACATAAGGTGCAGAGTGGGTACCTGCTGTTACTGACATTGGTTTGTGGTGTTAGCACTTGTGGAGCTGTAGAACATATACTTCAACCTATGTGTGGTAGTATCATTTGTCTGTATCAGCAAACGTCCTATATTCTGCACAGCATAGTGGTTGGACACAATCTAGATGTGAAGGCAGTGGCTTTGTCCAATCAGCTAGCCTGGCTGAGGGGTGATACTTGTTTCTGGTCCAGAGAGGACCTGGCCTGGCGGTTCGGGCAGTACTGTTGCCATGAAGACCAGGGACAAGACGGATTTGCAAAGAAACAATGGAGTAAACCCAGATCTGTGATTGGGGGGAAATGTTTGCATTGTTCAGCATTAAGTCCATCTGTTCTTTTTGCTTTTGGCGCCCTAAGTGTAAAGGGTATGCTCAGACATGGGTCCTGTGCACAATGTGCCACTGGATTCAAGCTAGCCTGGCTAATTAGGGATACTGCCCTGAGACTGGTCCTGTGATGCTTGTTTCCGGTCCAGGGAGTACCTGGGCTGGACTTTTCCCATGAGAAGTAGGGTCAAGACTGATTTGCATATGGCTGGGTCCAAACTGGGTTGGCATGGTGAGCAGAAAAACGATGGATTAGACCCAGATCTGTGACTGGGGGTGAATGTTTGCATTGTTAAGCATTCCGTTTATCTGTTCCTTTTGCTTTCGTCCAATCAGCAGCACTTGTTCTCAGGAGTGTTCAAGGCACCAAAATAGTTTTTTTGGCTGGTTCCCAGGGGCTAAGTGTCCCCATTTGTTCAAGCGATTTCAGGGCCAGTTTTAACTGTCAGTATACTCCTGAGATTTTCCATGCAGTTACAGTCCACACATAAAATTCTTTCGAAGGAACTGTTAGTCCCCTTCTACATAGAAGGCTCTCGGTTCAGAAGCTCCCTTAGCGACCTCACAAAGGTGGAACATCTGACAGCCCAACAAATCCTAGCAGTAAAAACCAAGCAAATGAACTTGACTGCCCGTTCTCCAGTGTCAGTGCTTGTTTGTGGACTCAGGGGCTCAATGATGCAAGTATAGGCAAAATATTTTCCTTTATGTAGAAATGACCACGGTTTGAGAGGCATATGACTGCATAAATTAATGTAGCAGGTTTTGACTTTGTGAATGTAGATTAGGTGCCTAAAATATATTCAGCCAAGCGAGTTACAAAACAAAAACAAGGTTCCTCCCAGGGGCCAATGTATGCTACCCTGGTGGATCAATTGATGATCACTACTTGGGTCTTAAGAGATGTTTCCTCCTAAGAAGGGGTGGTTTTTAAGTTTTCCATTTTTCACAGACCCATCCATATATAATAAAAAATTGTCATAGTCCGACTTATAAAAGCCACCACCTTAACTTTTTTGAGGCATTTATTTCTAGAAAACGAATAGTTGAATGCAAGTGTATGTCCTCTAACCTTCTTTGTTGGCTATGTTTTTTGGGGGGTGGAGAGGGGAGGTTAAAAAAAGAGAACTGAATTTGCGTATATTAAAATAAGCAGGGGGCAAGAGCCTACATTTAGTGGGAAGCGGTTTAGGTGAATACATTTTTCTGGCAGCCTATGGAAGTATGACTGCAGACCCTCCAGGATTTAGCGATTTGAAAAAAAATCGCGAACTCGGCACTTTTGTAAAAAGGTCGCGCTTTTTACAGAAGTGCCTGCGAAATTTGGAGCTTTTGCCCTTCCCACTGAGCGCCACTAACTTCAGAGGAGGTCCAGCGTCTTAAGCAGCAGAGCAACTCCTATCCCCTTCATGTTTGGCACGAATATTTGACATTGGTGTTGGAATCTCTGACTGCCACTGGGTGGCGCCTTACCCCAGCTAATGCAGCAACAACCCCGGGTGAGTACGCTTTGATGTGCCTTAAGCCTTATTCCATATAGGCAATCCTTTCTGAAGCGTTTCTTTGCGTCACTTATTGTCTTGACTGTTGTTTCCTGATTGAGAAAATAAGTATTAAAGTGGTCAGGCGCACGCAGTCTCCGGGAACCAGAAGCTTCCTCGTCCTTAAGTTACCGGTGGGAAGATCGCCTTCATTTTAGGAAAGACCTGCTGCCTCTTTCCGATTTACACGGGCCCTCCACACGAAGATTTATTTATTAAGACTCAACTTCCCTAAAGAGTATTTCCAATGGAAAGATTAAGGTTTCCAGATTCAGACACACACCTTATGATGCCGTTGAGACAAAGGTTCCTGCATTGAAGTCTAAAAAATCAAGTGAATTGCCAGTTAGTGAGTGGTGAGCAGTCTTCAGGCTGATCCACAGAATGGTTTAGCCTCAGAGGTTTGCCATAGACGAGCTACAAGTCATACTGTATCTTAATCCATGAAGATAACTCTCTATCTCCTCCTCGTAATCCATAGAGGGCAAAACACTGCAATCTTGGCATATTTCCAGTTTTATAACGGGGGTCCAAGAAACTGCCAGACGGATAAGGATTTTTTCATCATTGGTATTGGAACCCGATCGGATCCAATTGCACTCTGCTATCTAGCACCTCAAATGCTGACAGCGACTTATATGGAGTGGAACCAGTAAGTGGGTCCTGTTCCTGTAAGAAGCAGAGTGATGTTTCAGAACCATCTGCAGCACAGAGTTTAAAAAAAATTGTTTATCCAGTCCTTTTGTGAGATCATTGTTGCTGCAATATTTACTTTAGTCCCACAGGACTTGCCTCTGGTTATGCCCCACTGCCCCTGTATGTAAATCAATCCACAATAGATAGGCTTGTCTCCTTCTGCCTGCAGCCAACCTCTCGCCGCGGTAGGGGTTTGGCTTCACATATGGTAATAAAATATTTATCAGTCAGTCAATAAGCTTTTTTTCGATACATAAAATATCTTAAAAGCAATGAGCGATACAGTCCCATAAAAACATGTAAGAAATTTCCAAGATACAAGTATTAGAGGCATTTACATAGAAAGAAGTGTTTGTTAAAAAAAAAACAATTAAAAGAGTCATTAAAATTTTTTAAAATCCATGTATGGTTTATGCCTGAAGAGGGAACTATACCTGGGCCAGAAAATAAGTAAAGCATTTAAGCATTATATTTTTTGGGAGCTGGTATTCAGATTTCTCGCTCTGATGTTCCACGCCCATCTAAGAAATTTTGCTGTAGCACAAACGTGTAGGTCCCTTGGGTCAGATCTTAAAATACGTAGTGCTACTTGGAAGTCACGAGTACCCAACTCCCTACAGAGAGGTTTCAGCCAACGCCTTCTAGGTAATTTGTAGGCGGGGCAGGCAAACATAAGGTGCGGAAGTGTCTCTATTGCCGCCCCGCAGCTAGGGCATAAAAGGGGAGTTTGATGGGGTGGCTTCCAATGCCCAGTATATTCTCGCAAGGGAAGAATACCGACCCTAAATTTAAAATACCAAGATCGATCGTAAGGATTTTGTATTAGATCCAGGTAGGGTTCAAAGTGCAATGTGTGTTTGTGCAGCATGAATTCCTCAGTAAGTCTACCGACCCTAGGGTTGAGGAGGTCATTCATGGCAACCCACCGCCAGTAGGCTTTCTTAATCTCTATCTTCGGTGGTGAGTATCTATTAATCCAAGCCTCCTCGAACCCAATATCACATAAAAGTTTTTTCACCCCTTTTAACCAGTGAATCTTGTGCCACCCATCCATATCCATTACCTCTCTAAGCCCTGCTGCGTAATTAGCTAATTCTGGCGTCAACCACAAGCGGGCCCACAGCAAGAGAGGACGTAGTCTTGCTGTGTCCCCAATCGAGTGGCAACCAAGATCGTATAAAAGGGGCTTAGTAGGTGTCCTCTGAGGGAGCATCAATAGGTCCTTCAGGAATTTGTTCTCTGATCTAGAGATCTGGTCTGTGCTAGATAGGCCCCACAGTTCAGCGCCATAGAGTGACGAGCTTACCGCTCTGGCCTTAAAGATTGTTAGTGCAGGGGCGATTGGTTTGGTTGATGAAGAACGATGTTCTTTCAGAATGGCCCCCACCACCCTAAAATATTTATGTAAAAAACAAAAAAAAACACTGAAAAAGACAAAGGTTAAAGTAACGTTATAGTTAGGTGAAATATTCAGTAACAAACAACTCTAAAAGTCACAGAAATTCACCAGTTCTAGTTAAATCGAGTAACTATAACTTGTGCCCTAAGGTAACTATAACCCGCGCCCCTGCTATGCACTGCTAATTAACCCACAGATTACATCACTCATGACATCATCTATGGCATCATTGATAATATCACTGCAACATTTGGAATGAATTTATTAATGAGAACTGCATGGCGGAGGCGTGAGTTCTAGTTACCTTCGGGGGCGAGTTATAGTTACTTGAGATAACCATGATGAATTTTTGTGGTTTTTAGAGTTTAAGACATCGGGTTGTTACTGAACATTTCACCTAACTAGAACATTAGTTTAACTGACGGCGGGTTGAGCAGACTGGTGGTCGTCAGTAGATAGTTATAGTTAGGGCCTACTTTCCATAGAAAAGCTGTTTTTTGTTTTGCTAATAACTTTGGCGCCATTTGACAAGTTTTGATGAAATTTTCAAAACTAGTTCGCCACTCACTTCAGCTGCTGTACGGAAAGTTTTGGGTGATTCATCAAGCCGGCTGAGAACAAGTGGGAGTCCTAAAATGCATTTTCCCCATGCAATTTGCCATAGGGGTTTTGAACACGACTACAGGCCGAAACACTTTTCGGAATTACACCAAATTTGGTAGAAAGCTTGCTCTTGGTTCAGGAAGAGTCCATTTTGTAATTTGGTGTAAATCCCTTCAGTTGTTTCGGAGTTGTTTAAGAAAAAATACATTTGTATATCTAGGGACACAAATCCTCTGCAGATCTGACAGATCCCATGCTGGGATCTGATTGGCTGCCAACTCTTCAACCAGGAATTATTGGCAGCCATCTGGGGCTCGCACTCGTCCAAGTCCCAAGAAAAAGGCAAACAAATAAAAAAAGACATAAGGGGGCAGGGTAGGAATACCCTGACCCATAGGACTTGTGGTGGGCCATAAATGTGCCCTTCCCCTAATTGTGCTGCAAAATCTTGGTAGATCAACTAATCTGCAGCAAAATTGGAAAAGAAAATATGGGTTAGGGGTGTGTGGGGGTGGTGGTGGTATTTTTATTTTATTGGGGGAGGGGGCGTGCATGGTTCCCCCACTAGCTGATTTTGGCCCAGGGGCCCATCACACCTGGCGTGGCTCAGTCAAATACCTTTTTGGGCCGTGTTGGCGCTATATAGAACTGCAGAAAAAAAGTAACTGGTGCTAATGTAAAGCACTTCAGTACCTTCGGATGGTGTTGACGCTGTATAAAACTGCATAAAACAAATGTGAAAACCAGAGTCGAGGGAGGAGGGAATCTGTAGAATGGAGCTAATCGGGTAAGCAGTGACGGGCGAGAAGTGGGCATGCAACCAATGGCAAATTCAGGCTGCCACGGGAAGATTAAATGATTTAGCCACACTCACAAAATGTGAAATTGAGGCCGAGGCTAGGTAGACAATGTGGCGTCCTCTTGGGAGAGGATGTGGCATAATGGCCACTGCTGCCGACCATGGAGCTGGGAAACAGGGTTCATGTTTCAGCATCGGCTTAGCATCCTTGATTCTGGGCAAATCTCTTAATCACCCTGTGCTGACAAAAATGAATGTGTCCTTGTGTAATGGAACCTGTGGTAATGTAAAATGCTCCAATACCTTCAGGTAGAGTTAGCACTATAAAAAAAAAACTGCACAGAAAACAGAAAGAAACAGTGTTAGGCTGGTTTACAGTTGTGAACATGAGGAAATGCATTGCATCGGCAATCACATTAACAGGACTATTTTTGCCATGGACACTGAGAGGCAGTTGGACCTTGATGACATCAATACTCAGCGTGGCTCCTTTGAAGAGAATTCAAGTTAAGCAACAATGGCGCGTGGAAACACTTCACCGGTGAATGCAGAAAAAGAAAGAAAGTGTCCAGACAGGAATAATTTGAATAAATAGTGTCCCACCCTATGGAATGAGAAGCAACAAGGTGAGACACTAACAGTTCAATCATTTTGCACTGGAGAACGTGGCTAAGCGGTTACAACAGGTACTTGAGAAGCTCTGACATGCCCTGTGAAAATACATACCTGATTCACTTGAGGTCTGATTTTCCAGCTATAAACCCAATTGCAGAATGACTACATATGGGATGAACAGGCACACACAACTAGTGCCCACGTGTGGACAATAAACAGACTACATGTGTGCCAAGCAATAACGGGTCCAATCAGCACGCCAGCTATTCACTTTCAGGATTGTAAAAGGCAGAACACCACCACACACTAGAACAAAACAGACTACAATGGGGGGTTTAAAGCAGTGATGGGGTTTGGATAGAGGTGATTTGTGGACTGGGCAAGTACCGGGAGGTGCGAGAGAGCAAGCAGAGACAGGAGGCAGATGTGGGGAAAACTGAAAGCAGCAACTAAGTGAAAAGCAGTGTCTGGGGAGGGGGTGATCTGTGGACGGGGCATGAGGGCTGGTGGGAGAAGATGGAGCTGGTAAAAGCACAAGCACTGTGTAGAATGCTGAAAAAGACAGAAAAAGATAGGTCCTAAAATGGTGGTAAAAATGGGAGCAGTGAATGTTTACGAGTACTTTCTCTTTTCTCTGGGGAGAGGGCTAAACACAAGAAGAGGCATGGCCATGGATGCCAGAGACAAATGGTAACAAAGATAATGAGACAGACGATGGAGAGAACAAATGGGAAGCCTATGGGCGGACTAAAGCCCACAGATTAAACACAACACATCTCTTTGAGACAGCACATGTAACACTGGTGACGAGTTGATCTGCATGTTGTAATATGGTAGTAATTATAGATAGTATGTTTCTCCTCCCCTTTCCCCTTCTGTACGCTAGAACATTCCAACAGTTGGCTAGAGAGTTTGCCTTAGAATGTTGGTGAGTATACTATGAGATGTCAGGCTGAAGAAGAAGTGGAGACGTGTAATAAAGGCTGATCTTCTCGAACCCACATCATGTACTATTTTTAACATTGGCGACGAGTGACCTACGTAAGGGGCACCTCCTGTCTCCTCCCGTTCTGCGCACTCAACTCTTTTTTCTGAGATAGTGGCTCTGAATAAAAGGATATCATTTCTAAATTTTCATTACATGGAAAAAGATGCTGTACTTTTAAATAATTTCCTCGAACAGTGAAAGTGTGGTAAAGTTTTCTTAGCTTTTCTATGTTCTCCGAATTCCTACTGGTCTCTGTGTACTACCTCCATTTGGCTGACAGACTGGTGTGATCGCCAGCCAGTCGCTCCTTGCACTGCTGTGGAAGTATTCCTATGTTTGTGCTGAAAGGCTGCGGTGCTTTTCTCCCTGCTGTCGAGAAGCCAGGGGGATAGTTCAGCAGTGGTGTTCCCTATCCGTTCGTACTGGGGCACAGCTGTGGAAAGATCCCTTTGTTGCGCTAACAAGCAAAGCTGGCAGTTGGTAGCCCGTCCTGCTTAATTCATTTTTTTCTGCCCTCAGGAGGATCTACCAAGTACTGCTGACAGACACAGCTTGGTATTTCTACCTGAGGTACAGTCGTGCAGGGGGTGTTCGCTTAGCCGCAACTCTGACTGACACAGTTTAGGTTATTGAAGCCAGTCACACTTTCTTTCCACTGCAGCCTACTTTCCCAGATTTCCTCATGGGCGTGTCAGTGTAAGTCTTCTTGTCAATACTTCCATGGTTGACTCCACCTCTAGGTGTCCTCATCTTTGTCAACGGCTTATAGTGCATCAGCATTTATATTTTCGTTGACACGCATACCAGCTTAAGCGGTTTCATTTCTTTAGCCTCTTCTTCTAGAGTGCGTCAATCTGCATATTTCCGGTGACAAGCACACCAGCTTAAGCAGCTTCATGTCTTCTACCTTGAGGGCCAGAGTGTGTCAGCCTGCATATTCTCTGTGACAAGCACATCTAATTTATCAGCTTCATTTCTTTAACCTCTTTGAATAGAGCGTGTCAGCTTGCATATTTTCGGTGACACGCGCACCTGCTTTAGCTGATTGAATTCTTCAGCCCCTTTGGCTAGAGGCCGAGGTGATTTCACATGCTTACTGGATGCTGTTGTTTTTAGGTGACAATTCCCTTCAGTAATTAGTAAGTCAAACATGGTACATCATACGTATGCAAAAGTGAAATTATAATAATTCTTATCTACATGAAAGGAAAAATGTTTTGAATTGTGGGTAGTTATGGTGCATAATATCTCTTTTTATTCATCCTGGTGGTCCTAGGCAAGGTAAATGGACTTTTATGAGAGTGTATTAACTTCTAGTATTCATGTCTGAGTTCCATGGTTATGTAAAAAGCCATTTTAGATAAGCTGAGGGTGTATGTTTTATGTATGTACATGTATCCAGTCTTACAGATAGCTCAGATCTATAGTGTTTAGGTTAAGGTCAATTCTGTGAACTTACATTCAGTCTGTTAGCTTCTGTTGTAAAGAGCTAATGAGTTAGTCACAGGTTTTTAAAATTATCTTCATCCCTTGTTACCCTCTATTCATTATGGCAGCAGCAAGTATGTCACAACCTATCCCATTTTTAAATGAACTTAGGGAACCTAACACCAAGTGCAAAGAATGGTTGTAGAAGTTTGAATCTTACCGTATAACTATAGGAGGTGAGAAGTTTAGCCCAGTAAGAAAGCAATATATTTTAGTAAATAATTTAGACACTCCTGGCAGGAAACTTTTATGAATCGCTTCCTGAACCAGAATTATCTCAAGAGGAGGAGGATGATGATGATGATTGAGCTTGATGAATGTAAAATTACCTACTTGAAATTTGAAAAGCAATTCGGGGACAAAATCAATATTGTTCTGGAGCGTCATCATGTTTTCTGTCATTCTCAAGCAAGTGAGTGTAACAAACTATGTAGCTGCTCTCAGAGGGTTGAGTACTTTGTGTAATTTTGGGGCATTGACTGATTCTCATTCGAGATCAGTTGGTACGATGTACCAAAAATATTAGAAATCAGGAAGATCTAGCAAAAAACAATTAGAGTTGCATGAAACTTTAGAAATTGCAATGTCTGTTGAGCATACAGTTATATGCTTGCAAGCGATCAAATCCCAACCCACTTCTGAACACGTTTCAGATATTACTGAGGAGAAATCAGATGTTGAGGTATACAAGATTAAAAAAAAAACTAATACTCCCTGCCTTACTAACATGCTACAGTTGTGGTAGTAGCAACCACCTGTCAAATTCTACTAATTGCTAAGCCAGAACAGCTACTTCTAGAAGATGCAACAAGAAAGGTCATTTCGCAGTGGGATGCAGAGACTTTTCTAGAAATTACAAACAATATGATAGCGAAACTTTGGAGGAGAATACTCAAGTAATTAAGAAAATTATTTTTATAAGTAAAGGATGAAAAATTGATCCAGCCACCTACACTGAATGCAATATTCACATTGATGGTAACCCAATCAAAGTATTTGCCAACTCAAGCTCCCCCTTTACCCCCATAAATATTTCAGAATTCAATAGAATAGCAGACAAGAAAGTGAAAAATCTGCTTAATCCTGACATATGTCTTAGTGGATAGAAAAAAGATCCTATTTCTCTTAAGGGTATGTTTAAATCTCGTATTACTTTCAAGGATCGTTTCACTGGGGCAAGGTGTATGTTGATGAGGAAGGATCCTCATCAACACACAGCTTGTTGGATTGGCAGCTCCAGAAGGAACTGGGAATTTAATTGCATCCCAAAAACCCAGAGGAGGCAATGGTTGTTAACCAGTCCATTACTGGTGAGCATATTTGTAACACATTTTCAGAATTGTTTTAATGATCAATTAGGTTTGCTGAATAATTTTCAATGTTAAATTAAAGTCCGATTCCAAACCAGCTTTACATAAAACCAGACCTATTCCTCTCCTGATGAAATAGTCATTAGAAAAAAAGCACAGCAGATTAAAATCTCTTGGTAAAATACAGCTCATTGAGGGTTCGGATTGACTAACTCCCATTGTGATTGAAAAGAAAAATCAGAGTAATGACATTAGATTATGTGTAGGTTTACGAGACCTGAATAGAAGCTTTTTGATTGAAAGACACCCTCTTCCTCGCATCCACAAAACGTTAAGAACCATGGGAGAAGCTGTGTGTTTATCTGTCTTCGATCTTTTCAAAGCCTACCATTGAGTGGAGTTATGTTCAGAGTCTTGATGGTTAACTGCATTCACCACCCCCATGGGTTCTTTCATGTTTCGCAGGATGGGACCATGGTGGAAGAGCATGATAAATATTGAGTCGTTCTCGACAAACTCAAGGAAGCAGGGCTCAAATTATGGAAAGAAAAGTGCCAGATTGGCATGAGCGTGGTTGAGTACTTAAGGCATACCATTTCCAAAGATGGATTCAAACCCAACATTTGCTTACTGGAGGCTGTCAAGAAAGCTAATGCTCCAAGAAATAAGAACAAACTCAAATCTTTTTTAGGTCTAGATGAGTTCATGGCAAAGTATGTTAAAAAAAGGTTTGGATTTTTCTTATAGCCTAACAGAGCTATTGAAGAACCACGCTCTCTGCAAATTGTCTGAAGACCAGTAGCTATCTTTTGATAATATAAAAAAAGTCATTTTGTCAGCATCCTATCTGTGTTATTTTGAACACAATAGGAAGACAATACTTATGACGGATGCCAACACTAGAGGCTTAGGCCCTACGCTGTCTCAAATCAGACGGCAAGGAAAGAATGTAGCATTCGGTTCTCGGTCACTAAGCAAGTTAGAGCTTAACTACTCAGTTGTGGAAAGAGAGGCCCTGGCATGCTTCTGGGCCATTTAGCACTTCAAGCTTTGTCTGTGGGGTATACAATTTGACATCTGCATGGATCACAAACCCCTTATCTATATGTTCTCGACAAAGGGTCCTACAACAGCACTCTCCAAATAACCAGGTGGGTCCTGGGTTAGAAAGCTTCTGTTACAAACTCAAATATGTACCTGGCAGTCAAAATACTGCTGCTGACTTCTTATTTAGATCCACTTTGTATTTTAGGGAGGAGTTTGAAACATTTGAGTTTTCTGTTCTGGTAATCAACTCTCCAGCTATTACCATTGATGAATGGATTGCAGCTAATTCGGGAGGATGGTGCATTGGTCAAACTTAAGTCAACTTTACTCTGCATGGTTGGCCTTATAATAAAAGTGAGGTGGATGATGGTATCAAACGTTATTGGGAAGTAAGAAATCAATGAGAATAATAACTTCATCCTCAAGGAATGATAGATTCATACCTCCCACAAATTTTAAGGTCATCTGGGTAGAAGCCTTACCAAGTCACTCATCCGGGATCTTTATTGGTCCCCTAATATGGATTCCATGGTCAAAGTCAAGAATTGCTCCATATCTGCAAACAGTGATAATTCTAAAATTGTCCACAAAATTCCCATATCTCCGGTAGCCATTCCTGACAAACCATGGGGTAAAACTGGCTTTAGATATAATTGGTCTAATTAATCATTCTGGAGTGTTGAAACGTTTTGCATTCATTTTGGTGGATTACCCCTCTCATTGGGTGGTCACCAGGATGGTCAATCAAATTACAACAGAGTCTCTTATTACATTTTTTAAAAGACCCATTTCCCACAGAGGGTAAACCAGCAGCCCTAGTTATCGATAATGGGGTACAGTTGATGTCATTGGTGATGGCAGATTTCTTCGCACTTCTCAACATTATCACAAAACAGCTCTGTTCTGTCCTTGTGCCAATGGCCTGGTAGCAAGAGTTAATCACATGGTCAAAGACTGTATCCAACTGGCTAGCATAAATCACTTGAATGTGGAGAATGCTACTCAGGATATGCTACTCTGAATTCTATTACTAATGTATCTCCGCTCTCTGCATTGAAAGGCAGGAAACCCAGCACCAAGCTATTTCTCACTTGGATGGGAGGAGTGGACAGAGTTGGCCGCAACGCCACGTTAGTTAAGAGAAAAGTTACCCAACACAAAGCAAAATATAAGTATTGGTATGAAATCAAACAGGGCACAAAATTACACCTTCCTGGATAGTGGGTAATTGGGTGTTTTGGCAAAAAAACGTCCTGAAGAGGTGGGATGGATTCTAAATATTTTGAACCCTTGCATATTGCTAAGATCAACCAGAGTGTGGCCATAATGGACAATCGCCAGTTTTGGAGTATGGACAGACTGGTTAAACAAAATCCTTAATCTAATCCCATTAGTGAGGACACCTTGGGACAAATTGATAGTGATGCCTACTTTACACTGTGAGCATGTGAACATGATGTTTTATATAACTACTCATTGAGCAATTTCCTGTTTTTTCTGCTACAGATTGCTTTAGGTATGTTTCTATCTCAGTTTTCCGACCTCCTCTTGTCTGGTCTGTGGATGCATTTATTTTCACCTATGCCATTTTCTCAAATAAAGGTAGGAAGATATGTTGTAATATGGTAGTAATTATAGATAGCATGTTCCTTGCCCGGAGAGCTTGCCTTAGAATGTTGGTGGGTAAACTGAGAAGTCAGACAGGAGTAGAGGTGGAGCCATAGAGACGTGTCATAAAGGCAAATCTTGAACGCGCGTCCTGTACTAATTGTAACAGGTCTCTTTTTAAATTAGTACGAGTATGCAAATGTGCAAAATAACCTAGCAGCTCCACCTGTTTGGCCCCGGCCATTCACCTTAGTAGTAGACAAAGGTCTTCCTGCTGTTTCCCAAGCTGATTGACAGATTACCAAAAGGCCCCATAGAGCAATTTTTCCCAATTTTGGTGACGCCTTTTTGATGCAAAGGAATATGAACATCTCCACCAAACAAAGAAGCACTTACTTCATATAGTTAATAGGAAGTACCCTTATTTGGTGGAGCTTCACCACTTTTGTAGTCTGTGCACAAGGATTCATGTTATCACAGATTTCTGGAAGAAGACGTTCGAGGAACATTGATATTGCTGAAATTATATGTACACAAGGTTACTGGAGACATTTCCTCGTGGTCTATTACGCAGCTGTAGTCAAGATTATGGAATAGATATTTACCCTACGAGGTAGCACCTACTAATTGACCAACAGAAAATACTGCAGTTGGGTAGACATTTTGTGCAAAACTGTGGAATCATGTTGGATAAATGGGCAGGTAAGGTTCTGTTCTGGCCCTGATGGTAATTTCACAGAAATTAAACCTCAGCAGGAAACACAAATATAAACATAGCAGGCACCCCAGTTGAAGCTCCACTTCTGTAAGGGACAAATGATCCTAACCTCTTTGGCTTGGCCAGGGCAAAGCAAGTGTGTTTTCTTTTTCAGCTATTCCACACTGAAAAACTGTCAGAAATCTTTGATGGTGGTGAATGCATTGTTGATCTATCGGAACGCAATCAACAGTGACTATGACAAGTGGGTTCTTTCTTGTCATCTCCTGGTGAGAGCAGAGTGCATGGTTCTCACTTTAAATTACTATAAATATGCAAATGCAGAAAATCACTTGCAAGCTCCACCCATTTGGCTCCGCACCATCCTCCTTAGTAGTAGGCAAAGGCCTTCCTCCCTTTCCCCATGTTGGACAGCTTACCAAGAGGTCCCCTAAGCTCTTCCTGCCAATTTTGGTGATGCGTTTTCTTTGCAGAGGAATATAAGGACATCTCCACCAAAGAAAGAAGCACTTACTTCATATAGTTAGGAGAAAGTACCCTTATTTGGTGAAAATTCACCTCTTGATAGTCTTGTCGTCTTCTCTATAGGAAGATGCATGTTATCACAGAATTCTGAAAGATGATGTTTGAGGAACAATAACATTGCTGAAATTAAACGCACATAAGGTCACTGGAAACATTTCCTCCTGTTTAATTGCGCGGCTGTAGTGTAAAATATGCAATAGACATTTACCCAATGATTTAGCACTTAATTAACCCGTAGAAAGTACTCCAGTTGGGTAGACGTTTTTTGGAAAACTTTGGACTCTTGTTGGATAAAGGGGCGGGTGAGGTTCTGTTCTGGCCCAGTCACTCACAGAGCTGCTGACACACCCACACAGCCACTCAGACACCCTCTCATATCCTCTCAAACACCCACAGAACCACTCACAGATCCATGCAGCCACTCATATACACCCACTCACACCCACATAACTACTTACAGACACATACTGTGGAAAACGTGTAATATTTTACTTGGCATAAGTGACAGCCATTTTGGCTGTGGTGTCCATTTAAGTTTCCTTCGTAATTCTTTCGTCTTTTCACTCTGCCTGTGCTATCTATTTTAGTTGACTTTCTGACTCCGCTAAAAGCAATGTACGTGCTGAGAGTTTGTAGCTGCCAGAGCACTTGGTCTCAGATGTTAACTGTCAATCATTTACTGCTGCCATAAGCATTCCTGCTGCCCCTCGCACTTTGCTGACCATGTGGTTTTTCATCTGTCCTTGTTTGCTGATAACTATTTCTAAAACTTGTTCTTCCTATTTCTGTTCACATGCTTACACTGCACAGAATCTGTATATAAGACCTGTGTTCTGTGAATTCAGTGTACTACCTCAGGCAGCACTTGAGAGTGCTGTGTGGATGTGGTCCCACTCATGAGTGATTAATAAACTTGTTATTTATTTCTAACTCCAGTGGTGATCTCTATTTTGTTGGTCTTTGAACCCATGGACTAAAGGGTGACCCTGCACCAGTGTACCCCTAAAAAGATATATTTCCACAATACAGTCACTCACACGCCCACAAAATTACTCCCACACCTACTCACCAATGTATACTCACTCCCTGAGGGAGGACTTTTGGTACCATTTGTCTAGTCCGACGAAGCGAGAGAAGGGGCTAGTACCCTCGTTTGACTGTCTGATACTGGGCGGACTACAGGGGAATAATTGGTGGGGGCGGGCGGGGGGCTCCCGTCGTGGCCCGCAGGCCACCTCCATCACAACAGATACTTCAGCTGTTTTGCGGTATTGGGGGGGAGTCGGTAGTTGGGGTGTTTCTGTCAATTGTTTGCACTGAAACACTGTTACCCAAGGTTACTAACTGTATACTCGATAATGTTTGGTCTACGTGCCACAGTTTGGGGTATTCACGCTGTATGTTTGCACTGCGTCACTGTTATGTAGAGCCACTACTACATACAGGCTTTTTGTTGTCCCACACACCAACGTCACAGGATTTGTAGATGGCAGTCCCACCAGATAGATTGCGAACCCATCCAGGATATTTCCGGGTGATGAGCTGGAATGTTAGAGGACCGCTAGACAAAGTGAAGAGGGGGGCTATACTTCAGCAGGCCAAATGCTACTGGGCCAATGTCCTGATGCTGCAGGAAATGCACTTAATGGAAACAAAGGCCCTATGTCTTCTTAGATATTGTTATATTCAGGTGTTCCACTCCTGGTTTACAAAGGGATCCTGGAGGGGTTGCAATTCTCATCCATCAAAGGGTTGCATATAAGCACTCCAAGACGTGGGCGGATACCCTGGGGAGGTACGTTTTCATCAGGGGCACCATCTATGAGGAGCAGGTGGTGTTGGGCAGTGTCTATGCCCCCCGCCTCTGTCCTGGGCACTGGTTGAGCACCTCACGTCTCTGTGGGCGGATATACCTGATGTGTTGGCAGTCATAGGAGGAGACTGGAATGATGTGATGGACATGGCCAGGGATAGATGGATGGAAACCGGGGAGACAATCCATTTTCGCCAAACCACGAAGCTACGCTCCCTGGTGTCAAGACTGGGCTGGGTAGACCCCAGGCATCGATCACATGGGGAAGAACAGGGCTACACATCTGTCGGTGGCACACAAATCATTTTCTCGGCTTGACTATATATTTGTGGCATTTGGTGCAGCTGGTAGGGTGGAGGCCGCAAAGATTCTCCAGAGGGGCTTATCAGATCATTATCCGGTTGTTCTTATGATACAGCTGGGTCCTGCGAAGCACCCTTTTAGATGGCTCCTCTCTCCCTGGAACTTGCAAGACACCAAGTATGGAGAACATATAGAGCAGGCAATTGAGCAATACTTGGACCTTAACGTAGGGTCGGTAGATGCGGCTGAACCCTTATGAGAGGCAATGAAACCAACTTTACGGGGAATAGATATATCCTATTGCTCAGTGGCACGTCAGATCCGGAAGGAGTCGCTACTGGAGTCGGAGGCTCACATTCTGGAACTTGAGCGTAGTGGCAGGAAGGAGGGGTGAAGTCCGGTGCGTCGCCAGTTGCTAATGACGAGACAGACCCACGTTGATCTGTTGATGGACGAGGCCCGATTGGCTTGGCTGCGTCCCGTAGTAGGATCTACTAGTGGGGGGACAAGTACAGCAAGTTACTCCATCGTTTGTGCCAGGGGGCCTTGTGCTCCTAGGTTCTCCCCAGTATACCAGACCCAGATGGGAAAATTATCGGGGAACCCTCTCTGATTGCGGAGAGTTTCGCAAATTATTTCGCTTTAGAGAGGACTTGCCACCCCAGGCCTTCTCCGATGAGGCTCACGCAGTTGCATCTCCTGCTTACTGAGGAGGAACGGAGTACAGCTCTGGGAGATTTGAATTCTGGGAAAGCCCCGGACCCTAATGGATATCCATGTGAGTCTTTTAAGAAATATTTCTCGTAACTGGAACCTCATTTCCTTAGGGTGGTGGAAAAAGTGAGGGATCGCGGCTGCCTCCCGAGGGATTGGAGACATGCCGAGGTGGTCGTGTTCCATAAACCGGGCTGACCCCCAGATCAGCATGCCTCGTATCGCCCCATCAACCTGTTGAATGTAGAGGTGAAAATGTTGGCTAAAGCATTGGTCAATCGCCTCCAATCCCATATTACAACTGTGATTCATCCCAACCAGGCGGATTTTATGCCCCAGAGGCATACGCGCCATATTATTTGCTGAGCGCATATCGCCATAGCTACCCTCCGGGGCTTGGGTGACCAAGCCGCGCTCTTACTGGCAGATATGGATAGGGCATTCGATTCCCTTAGTTGGATATATCTATTCGCCCTTCTAGATCGCCTAAATTTGGGTCCACACTTTTTATTCTACCTAACATTGTTATACACAGACCTTATGGCGTCGGTACGTATCGCGGGATCCACTCCCTTTACATTCTCAATTGGACGGGGCACCCATCAGGGTTGTCCCTTGTCACCATATTTATTCGCTTTGGCAGTGGAGTCTTTGATGGCGTGGGTGCGGATGGATGCACAGGTGGCTGGTTTTGAGTGGGTGCAAGGGCTCTCAGACTGCATTGCATTATACGCCGACGATGTTTATTTCTTTTTAACGAATATCAACCGGACAGGGCCAAGGTTGCTTCGCATCATGCATGTATTCGGGGAATCGTCTGGATTGTTAATGAACCCCTGTAAATATAGTCTGTGGGTACTAAAGGAACAAACAGAATTCGGCCTTGGGCATCGGTGGTGCAGGTTACGACGGTGGGAGTGAAGTATCTGAGAGTCTTTTTGTCAGATTCATCAAGTGTGTCTTGGGACAGAAATATTGTTCCCATAAGGGCGCGGGTGCGCGAGGAGTTCAGAGTATGGTCACACATGCCCCTCTCCATTTATGGTCGGTCGGCCATCTTTAAGAAGGTATTGCTGCCGCGTCTTCTCTACCAATTGCAGAATTACCCATACCCCGTCTCTCCTCAGTGGTTTCGTCAGGTTAATGCAGCTTTGCGTCAGTTTCTGTGGTGAGGAGGGGCGCCCAGAGTGGCGTTGCGGACCTGCTTTCAATCGACATACTGTGGAGAGTTGGCCACATCGGATGTCCAATCATACTATATTGCCTCGCTTATATTGATATTGAACGAATGGTGGTATGGGGACAAGTTGGACACCGCTTATGCAGTCATTACATCGCACTACCTTTACGTAGCAGTCATTTTATCGCAACATCCTTTACATCGCATGTCATTACAACGCAGCCATTACATCCACTGTCACTACAACGCATGTCATTACAATGCATGTCACTACAATGCAGGCATTACATCGCAAGTCATCACAACACATGCATTACAATGCATAGTACCCTTACACTATCCAAACCTTACCCTACTGTTGCACCCACTGGAGTTAGAATAGTAATTATTAACCCTATACTATCCAACACTTACCTTAAACGCGATGTAATGGTATGCATTCTAAAGGTAGTTTCTGAAAATGCGATGCAACAGCATGCGATGTAAAAGAATGCGTTATAAAGGATGTTGCGATGTAAAAACTGCGTTGTAAAGTCATGCATTGTAAATGCGTTGTAACGTCATACATTCCGCGTATGCGGTCGAAAGAAGATGCATGGGAGACCCCACTCTACATACTATCTTGTATTCAGATTTCCTGCGTAATTCTCTACCGTCTGCTACTGGAGTGGTGTTCCAGGTGTGGAAACAGGCTCTTCGTAAGATGGGGTCGTGGGGCAAATTGACGAGGGAGATGCCATTATGGTTTAATGGACGATTGCCACAACTTGCTGTCTTGTCTGGATTCCGAGGTTGGGACAATATAGGGGTCTCCACCCTAGGGGATGTAATGCGAGGTGTGGTCCTGAAGTCCTTCCAAGATCTCCAGCAGGAATTTCAGATGCCGAAGACCCAATTTAATAAATGCCTCCAATTTAGACACGCCATCTCTCCCAGCATTGCGGGGCTGGAGGCCCTTCCTGAATTCAGTCCCATTGAAGCCAAAGTGTTCATGGGAGATGTACAAGATCATAAAATATCCAAAATGTATCTGTCTCTGGTAACAAATAGTCCCGCCACCTTAGACAAACTTAGAGAATCTTGGGAGGGAGATCATGGCCCATTGGATGGGGATGATTGGACGGAGGCATTGGCCTCCCCGCTAGAGGCTGGAATTGCGTTGCGGCTCCGCCTAGTTAAATTTAAATACCTACACCGGGTTTATTATACCAGGGTTTGGCTGTGGAAGGAGGGCCTGGTGTCATCCCCGATGTGCCTACGATGTGGCCAGAAAGAGAAAACTCTAATCCATACGATATGGCATTGCACAGCACTCGCAAAATTATTGAGGTGCTGGGGTGGGAGCTCCCCTTCTCGCCTAAGTTTGTATTGTACCATATAATGGAGGGTATCGGGGGAAATATTTATAAACGACATTTAATGTTGTTGGGGCTCACGTTGGCTAAAAGATATTGCACGGAAAGGGAAAGCAGTGGTCCCGCCTTCTCTGTCAGCATAGAAATATGGCCTAGATTTCTGTATGGGGTTAGAGATTCCAATATTTAAGGCTAGGGGCTGCCCACAAAACATCCAAACATCTGGAGGCGATGGGCAAACTATCGAGGGCTATACCTTGAGCCGATTTCCTCTATGGATACCTCGATTCCGGGTTGATTGTTCAGGGCGGTGGAGTGAGGGATCAACGTTCCAGTGATCATTTACATTTGGTAAATTGGGTGTTGGAGTGGTGTTTAAGATGCAGTGCTGCAAAAGTGCAATGGGGGTGGAGGGGGGTTATAACCTCTGTTCTTCCCTGCTCGATTTTGAAGCCCTTTTGATAATTGGCGGGGACTTCAGTATCCTTCTGAATAATAGACTAGATAGATCCTCTCCCCGCACCCAAATTGCCGCACCCAAATTGCCGCACCGCGAGTCAAAGCTTACCTTCTCGCAATGCTAGACAATTTAAATTTGTGATGTATGGCAGAAGAAAAAGGGTGATGCTAGGGACTATTCCTTTTTCAGTAAGAAGAATGGCCACTACTCAAGGATCGATTACTTATATATGGAACACCTCGAAGTGGGAAAGTGTTACAATGAAGAGACATACATGGTGATTTGAAGAGTCTTCTTTGTTAAGTCTTAACACCATCACAGGTTCCAGTCAGCTGTTGTCAGCTGTGGAATGTTCACACATTCTTGCCTGGTATGTACCACTGGGGTGGAAGGCAGAGGGGTGGCACGGCATACCAAGTGTGGATTACAACACATCTCTTTACATGGGGAAGGAAAGGAGGGAAAGGAAAGGAGGAGGGGTGATGCGGCGGATACAAGGCAGTGACAGTACTACCTACAAGTTTGAAGATGAGATTACACACAATAGGTCATAAGGACCACATTAAGTAACCAGAGGAACACAGAACACGTTTTGATGCAGTACCAAAAACTTTAGAGGTTCTCATGTGAAACAATAATCTTTTGTCCACCTAGGCGCAGACATAGGCCTTAAGGATCTCCTAGGAGCAACGTTTGCAAGCTGAACTACGTTTCTTCCCACCTTGATAACCTTCATGGGTTCTGAGAATCTTGTGGCCTCCCTTATGCGTGGTTTAGGAAGGTCCACGCGGACCCAATCACCTTCTCTCACCGCGCTAGATTTTACATGTTTAGTTGCATCATACCTGCCTTATACTTGGCTTGGTGATCGGCCACTCGTTCACTAATCTCATCACGATTCACAGCACAGGTGTTCTGTCTTTTTAGAGAAGGTGAGCGTCTGGTTTTGGGAACCCTACCCTTCAATGAACTAAATGGGGACACTCCTGTGACCAAGTTAGGGGTTGTATGATAGGCCCAAAGTGTGTTTTGCAAAGAGTCTTCCGCCGAGATACCTAAGATCTCTGCATGCTGTAGACACTCTTTTACTAGGTGGTTCATGCGTTCCACCAACCCGTTGGCACGGGGACAATATAAGGCCGTTTTGTAATGGGTGATGCCCATTTCTGATAGGAATTCAGTCATGTGTTCCGATGTAAACTGCACCCCATTATCGGTTACCGGGATGTCCGGGATCCCTTCCTCAAAGAATACATCCCTCAGGAAGCTTATCAGTACCTTGGTGTCTATCTGGTGCACACACTTATAGACCACCCACCAAGTGTGGTAATCCACCATGACCAGTATGAATCTTTCCTTCAAGGACTTGAGGTTGAGGGGACCGATTAGGTCAAGGGCTAGTTTGGACCAGGGGATAGGGGGTTTCCTTGCCTGTTGTATTTTGTCCGATCGGCTGCACTCAAGACAGTCCCTCACTGTGTGTTCAGCCACAGTATTCATCCCCAGCCACCAGTAATCCATCGTATTTTGTTTTTAGTAAGGCTACGCCCCAAGTGACCAATATGGGCTAGAGCCACAATTTTTTGTGTAAGTGCTACAGGTGGAACAATTTTCTCTCCCCTACAAACCATCCCCTCTTGAAAGTTCAATTCCAGTTTTATGTTCCAGAAACCGCTCAATGGAGTGGCGACCTGACACTTCTCATGAGGCCACCCCTTGACAATAAGGCTTTTAAGGATCTTCATTTCCTCGTAATTTCGTAAGCACTCCTCCTATTCCTCTTTGCTTAGGCAAGACAATTTAAAGAATCAGATCATCAGCTTCAACTAAGGTTGCACTGTCATCAACATCAGTAGGTGAGCGAGAAAGTAAATCCGCTGCCACATTTTTTGATCCTGGCGTATACTTTACATTGATATTGTACCCTTCCAGCCCCAAAATCCATCTTGCTATCCTTGGTGTGGTTTTTTCAGACCCCTTCGTTGTGAATGCATACATGAGGGGTTTGTGGTCGGTCTTCACAGTGAAGGGAATACCCCACAGAAAGAAGCGGAAATGTTTGATGGCCCATGCACATGCAAGCGCTTCTTTTTCCACCATGGAGTAATTTACTTCTGCTTCTTTAAGGGCGCGAGAAGTGAATGCATCCACTTGTTCCTTGCTGTTCACTACCTGGGTGAGACTAGCACCCAACCCTTTATTACTTGCGTCAGTGCACAGGACAGTGGGTTTAGTGGGATCGAATCTGCCCCACGATGGGGCGGAGACAATGCTCTCCTTAACTGTGATGAATGCCGCTTGACAATCCTCGGTCCACTCAAAAGGGGTCCTTGCTTTGAGTAATGCCCTCAACGGCTCCACAATACTAGTGTAATTTCTGACAAACTTTGCGTAGTACTCAGATAACCCCAAGAATGATTTTAAGTCTTCAACACACGCTGGAGCGGCTGTCCCCTGAATGGCTTCCACTAGGTCAGCCTTTGGTTATATTCCATCCTGAGAAATAGTATGGCCTAGGTACTCTACAGATCCTACCCCTATAAGACACTTGTCCTTCTTTAAGGTCGGGCCTGCTACCTCCAGTTTGGTCAACACACTCCTCAAAATGGTGTTCTGTTCTTCCAGATCTTTCCCATAAATGAGGATATCATCCTGGAAGCACATGGTACATGGGAGGTCCTTCAGTACGTGTTGCATGATCCTCTGGAAGGCGGCGGCAGCTGAGGCAAACCCAAAGGGCATGCAAAAGTACTGGAACGCTCCAAGTGGAGTTATGAATGAGTTTAAGTGGCGGGAGTCAGGATGTAGCTCTACCTGGTGGTAGGCGGACGAGAGGTCTAACACACTGAAACAACTTGCACCTTTGATTAGGGTAAGGACCTCATGTATACGTGGCAAGGGATGCCTATCCACCCATATGTTATTGTTTAGGTCCCTCAGGTCCACACATAACCTGATCTCTTTGCTGGACGCCTTGGTTGTCAGGACAATGGGGGCCAACCGCTGCAAGCTTTCTATGGGTTCAATAACCCCTTGTGACAGGAGTTTGTCTAATTCTGCTTGGAGGGGTGTTTGCATCATATGTGGTATGGGCCTGACCTTGTGTGCCACTGGTCTAGCATTAGCTTTAAGCTTAATGGAGTGTGGTAGTTTTTTATTAGTCCTAGCTTGTCCGTAAAGACCTCTGGAAAATCATTGCAAACCTCTGTGCCCCCACAGACTGGTCCACTAGGAGAACTTGGTCAGGACTATTGAGGTCTAATTTGGTGCCCAGTTCCCTTTGGTGTTTCCCCCCAACAAGTTAGATCCCTTCTGCGTGATGTAGATTTTGCTCACAGTACTCCTCACTTTAACCCTATGTTCATAGTTGTCATGCCTATCAAGGGTATGGGGTCCCCATTGTAACCCCCCGGATGGATGTCGGGAGGCTGCATGCCCTGTTGCCATGAGGGAAACAATTTAGTAAACGCCTCCGCTTCCACCAAGGTATAGGGTTTGCACGAATCAGCAAAAAACGTCACCTCTCTTTTGTCCAAGGTGATGGTACAAGACGGGAAATAATTTGTCTTGTCGCCGCTTTGTAGTTGGAACACCAGTTTGGCTTCTTGGGGAGGTTCTTGTTCAATAGCCAGTACTGCTTTGGATTGGTGATCTCTACATACCCTGGCCAAATGACCCCTCCTTTTGCACTTATGACAGGTAACTGATCTGGCTTGATACCCTGTATAATTACCCAGATGAGTAGGGCTACCACATCTATAACACCTGAGTTTGGTTCCTGTGGGGAGAACACAGAGTCCTTTATTCTTGCTCTCCTTGGTGACCTCTTGTTTGCTTATAGCATTTACCTCTGCGCTTTTGTCCCCATCCCCCTTCATCGCTACCATACAATCCGCAGTGTGCTCAATACCTACAGCCATGTCTATAGCTTGCTTAAGATCTGGATTAGCAACTAAAAGCCTTTCTTGGATCTTGGTGTTGTTGGTGCACCTTACCAACTGATCTCTAGTGAGGGAATCTTGCAAAGTTTCGAATTCACATGTATTAGCCAGGCCTTTAAGGGCTGCAATGTAAGTTTTGACTTTCTCATTCTTTCCCTGTACCCTCGAAAATAACTTGTCTTTCCAACACAACATTTATAGTTTTACCAAAATGCTTTTCGAGTCTATTAACTGCGACTAAGTACACATTCTCACCGTCGTCGCTATCCTCATCTGATTCTACCGATGCTGAGATATTGTCATATGTCTTACGCCCTTCGATCCCTAGGTTATGATGCAGAGTATGTAGTTTCCGTAGGGCTGAGAATTTTTCCCCACCAATTGCTATGAGATAGGACTCCAGCAGTCCAAACCATTGCTTCCACGATAACTGTGGCTCCCCCATTTCATTGAGGAACGGGTTGTACTGACATGTTTTAACGGTTATACTCTTAATGTACTGTGACGAAAAACTACTCTATGAAAACCCCAACACTCTAGCTGCTAACTTCTAGGTAGGCACCCATCCAGTGATGTGCAAAAACACAGCTGTGCCCGTCAGGGTGAGCCAGTCCATGTGGTTGGTTGTTAGGTCTTGTACCAATGAGCCTGAAAGCCCAGCTGTGCCTGTCAGCGTGTGTGAAGAAGTGACATGCATGTGGAAAACGTGTGCCCAGCAGAAAAAAGAAAATCGCCTCAAGCAAAACTCATCAGCTGTGCCTGTCAGCGTGAGAAAGCGAAACATGCTTGGAGAGATCCAGGGGTGAGGAAAGGGTTAACCTGCAGACCTCCTCCCCGATGAACGCCGCGTCGAGGGACGCCTCCACATGAAGATCACCCGCTGCTCCGCCTCACGAAGTCAACGCGCAGACGCGGAAACAGCTGAACTGTAGGGCCTGGTGCATGAGGGAAAGCTACGCTCACGGCGGTGGCCCGCTTTTGTGTTGAACGCCCTGAGCGCCACTCACCTTCACCTGGCCTCCGGACGCTGGCACCATCACCACACGCGCCGATCCCCTCACGGCTGTGGCGCCTGACAGGGACAATGGCTCGCTTCTCTGTTGGATGCTCTGAGCCGCCGCTAACCTTCTCCCGGCCTCCCGACGCCGCCACAACATGCACCGATCCCCTCACGGCTGTGGCGTCTGACAGGGCCAATCCTACCCCCGTCACCGTCTGCCAAAGGCCCGGTCCACTGCGGCCGTGGCCCCTTTCCCTCACAGCGGCATTAGATGGCAACGCCACACATCGACACCAGCTTCCCTGCTCCACAGTGCTGCCCTGTCCTTGCTTAACAACGGCACCTTGGACGTTGAATACTTCCCCGACATTTCAAATGAGGCAGGACTTTTCCTATGTAACTGAAGTGCGTATCACTTCAAGCGCTGCGGTCCTTGCTCATGTGGAAAATCCCACACATCGAGCGACACATCACATGCAGCCCAACAGCAACTCCTCAAGGTAAGATGAGTACTCACTTCCTCCGTATGATGATTCAGTACAGGCTGTCACTGGAGTACGTATTGGGGTGATGGTGGACAGTCGCTACACAGTTGTTCGTCGCCAGTGTTACAATGAAGAGACGTACATGGTGATTTGAAGAGTCTTCTTTATTACGTCTTAACACCATCACAGGTTCCAGTCAGCTGGCGTCAGCTGTGGAATGTTCCCACATTCTTGCCTGGTATGTTCCACTGGGGTGGGGGGCAGAGGGGTGGCGGGGCATACCAAGTGTGGATTACAATAGAAAGGTTAGGAAAATAGAGTATTTACCTATACATCTATCTGACCATGGAGCAATAGGTTTAAAAATTGAGCTCCCCTCAAGACCTCAGCCTAGAAGGTGGACCTGCGCATAATAACAGCTGAAGCAACCTTAAACGCCGGGCATTTTTCGGCCGCAGGAAAAAAGCTTAGTGGGGAGAGTTGAAGACTTGCAGCGGGAATATAGACTCACAACGGAGGGGATCTTGCTTCAGAAGTGGGAAGTTAGCAAAATGAGGAACTTCGATCGGTGGAGAATTGCGTGAAATTACTCGCAATGAAGAGCAGAATGGATAGGTCCCACAACTACATCAGTAAGATTAAACTGTGAAATGGTCAGTATGTAGAGGAAAAAGAAGACGTTGAGTTGGCTTTTACTAAATTCTTCCAGGATCTATACCGAGAGGATTAAGTAGTAGGCGAGCCCGCCCTGGATCAGTGGGTTGCTAGGAAACAAATCCCGAGGCTAAGTTTGGACAGCCTAACGCTACTTAACCAGGACATATCAGGGACTGAGATCCTGACCGCTCCTAATAAAACTAAGAAAGGGAAAGCTGCAGGTTCGGATTCCATCCCTAATGAGATCTATATGTTATTAGCTGAGGCTGTCATCCCTGTTTGGATTAGGCTGTTCAATGAAATACTGAGAGGTACCTCCCCTTTACCAGGCTCATGGAGTGAGGCTGTTACCATGCTAATCATAAAGCCCGGGAAGGAGCCAACGCAATGCCAATCTTACCGGCCAGTATCACTTTTGAACTGTGATTCTAAGATCTTCACTGAAGTATTAAGTGCTCGAGTATGTAAAATTGTGGGGTCAATAATCCATGAAGACCAGAAGGGCTTCCTTCCTGGTAGGCATATGAAAGATCTGGTCCTGACTCTAATTGGCTCGATAGACTTGGCAACGACACACAATGCCCCGCTATCAACCATCACCTTAGACACTGCGAAAGCCTTCAACCAGGTTAACTGGCACTACTTGAGTAGAGCATTGAAGGCTTTTGGTTTTGACGAGACTTGGAGAGCGGCTCTAAAGAAAATCTATAAATCTCCTCGGGGCAGATTGTAGTTAATGGCAACCTCACAGCCCCTGTACCAATAGGGTGTGGCACATGACAAGGGTGCCCATTGTCACCTATTCTTTTTTTATTTATCTATCGAGCCCCTTGCCCAAAGTTTAAGAGCAAAATAAAGAAATACTCTCTTTTACCATGAACGGCTTTGTAAGGAAGTTAGCCTTGAATGCTGATGATTTGATTGTGTTTTCATCTAATGTCAACAAAGCTCTACCTGAACTATTTACTGAAGTACAGGCTTCTGGGAAAATGTCTGGCTATGAGGTTAACAATGACAAGACTGAAAATATGGCCTGGAACTTGGTAGTGCAGGGGGTAAGGCTATCAATTGAGATATGGTACCTAGGAGTAACCATCACACAGCAGCTAAAAGAAATCCCCTAAATAAATATTGCTAGAGTCTTTATTGAAGTCCATATACTTCTGAAAAGATGACAGTCTTTTTCTTACACACTATGGGCAGACAAATTTGGTTAAAATGTGCGTCCTGCCTAAGTTTGCCTATCTATTTAATACTATTCTGCTGGTGTTTGACAAAAGCCTTCTATTTAAAATTCAGGGTAGGATCTCTGCTTTCATATGGGCTGGCAAAGGACTCCGGTTATCTTGCAAAAAGTTAAGGATCAAGCTTTTGCAAGCTGGCCTGGGCCTACCAGACTTGCAACTATATTGTTGGGCATACCAATTAAAGAACTGCAGGATGCTTCTTCTCAGTCCAGAGAATACCCTGACTGGTAGCATGTGCAAGGCTATGCTGTTGGGTAGCCCAGATGAGGTTTTTGTACAAATTTGGTGCCCACAATATTTTTTTTAAAGTTCGCCTAAAGGTCTTACATGCCGCTGCCAAACGATGGTTCAACTGTCGTTCAAGTCTAGGTATACCCTATTACAGCAAATGGGCCCCCGTGTGGGACTCCCCGGGAACACCTGAGTGCCTCTTGGATGCCCTAGCTCAGCCACTGAAAACAGCAGGTGTTACACGGTGGTGGGACATTGTGAAAGGAAACACCTGCCTGCCCTGGGACACGTGGAGAAATTTGACGAACGACATGCTGTCTAGATTTAAATACAACCAAATTTCAACATGGTGTAAGAACCAACAGTGGCATTTTCCGTTAGATAACTCAATGGAGGACAACCTGCAAGACCTTAATCCAAAGGAAAAGGAAGTAGAGTATAATTGTCTCCTCACTGCGGCAGGCAGGAAGTTGGACCATCCTCATCTGGGAGAAGTGCTTGCCTGACGAGGAGCTGGAAAACCTTTGGCAAGTATCTTTAGACCTGCTTTACCCATTGATTAAATCTCCTGCACTGAAGAGAAACCACTTTTTCACACTCCACAGGATTTATTGGTCCCCACTCAAGCTATCCAAAATAAGAGGTGATAGAGAAGCCAGATGCACAAGATGTGGTTCCCAGGAAGCAGACGACATACATACATACATACATACATACATACATACATACATACATACATACATACATACATACATACATACATACATACATACATACATACATACATACATACATACATACATACATACATACATACATACATACATACATACATACATACACCACTTGTCCGCTGCTGAAGGAGTTCTGAGACAATGTGGGTAAGACCTTGTCAGAACCATTGGGCAAAGAAGTGGACGAAAGTCCCTCTGTAATCCTGTTTGGTGTTGTGCTGTCGCCTGAGGGGGTGGATGGCCTTTTGGGGTTACAGAGCAAACCAGTATTCTACTTGATCCTTTTAGCTAGAAGGGAAATTCGTAAGAACTGGCGCCAGGTGGCACCTCCTACATGGAGAGGCTGGTGGGATTATACTTCAGAGACTTAGGCCAAAAGGTCAACCGTTACAGGAAAAGAATCGAGCTTGGATTATTTTGGGAGTTTGGGAATTTCTGCTTAGTGGAATGTTCCTGGAATAATCCGTCCAGTGATTACACCTCTTGGTCAGCTCACGATGTACTGTGCGGGCTGGGTCTCGTAAGATCATCAGCTGAGATCAGAGCCCAAGATATAAGCAGTCGGGATGATTAGGACTGAGAGGATGCTTATTTCATGGAGGTTTTATGAACATCGACTGAGATCAGTAATCTCAGCTGTACATACATAGGAAGTAGACTTGGGATTCTTTCTCTCTTTAGTAAGGCACTTCCAATACCATTAACCCCTTCAGCGCTGCGCGGATTCCCCCGCGGTGCTGAAGGGTTCGAGCGCGGGCGGGGCCATGACGGAACGGTTCCGTCATGAGCACAGCTCAACCGATGCTCATGACGGAATCGTTCCGTCATGAGCATGGAATGGGTTAAGATCAATAAAGTCAATCAATAATGTTGAATTCTCCTTAACAAACATTTGAGATGGGTTCTCTGACTGGTCAACAGCCCTGAGATAGGGTAAGTGGGGTACATTTTTCCCAGTTAAGTCTCTTTGATGTGCCTTATCTCTTCGCATGAGTTGCTTTGCTTGGGAAGCTTTGTTCTTTGTATCCCTACTCAATCTTTATTCTATCTTAAAATAATAAGGGGCTGTAGTGGGGGTCAAGTTATTGCGGGCCTGCAGGCTTGTTCCTGCAAAGCTTACTGGTTCTTCAAAAAGCTAAACATAATCCGCAGGCAAATTGAAATTAAACTAAAAGTGGTAGGTCGGGTTTGACAGAAGTATCTGGTTCTAGTATTAATTTATCATTATCATACTATCAAATAAATCGGAGTGTATCGGAAGGATGCATTGGACCAACTTCTATGTCCGGTGGAGAAAACTCCAGCGGAATAAGGTTTAAAGATGTGGAAGTTGACAAACCAAAACATCCTTCTAATTCACTTTTTGTCCCACCTTGTTACCCTCTAAACATATTTTCTGCTAAGGTGACTCCAAGTGACTGGAAACCAGTAATTCGCTGGAGTTAAGGCTTCAATTTGGGCCTCCATCCTTGGAAAAGGTGCTGAATTTGGTAAGAGGTGGTCTCTGAACCTTGCTCAGTGCTTTTGGGCTCAGTGACTGCCTTGTCCTTTTTTGTATTATTTTTCCAGAGCTCATTTTTCTAATGATCACTGCTTCCTACTTGGAGATGAATAGCCAAGTTGCCACTGACATCCAAAGTTATTTGAATTTGAAGCCATTCGTAGGATTTCCAGGCGATAAGTAATTGCTCCAGTAACAAGATACAGGTTACCTTTTAATACGACCTGGAAGAAGGGGCTAAACAGAACACGGTAATATTAAGGGTCAATAGGTCTAGTTGAGAAGTACTATTGTGCATGTAGATGTATTCCGCACTGCTCCTTAGGTCTGCCAGTCAGCTGCTTGGGTCTAAACCAAAGGTCAGAACCCTGCGGCAATCTTTGTGGCAATCAGCAGACAGCAGCATTGGATACCAGGGACGTAATTAACAGGGTAGAGTTCCACTATCTTAAAATGGAAAGATATGTGGTCCAACTCCTCCTTGTGCCGTCTAGCCATGCTCTCTTCTTGAAAAAGCAGTTGGAGGTCTGAGCCGTCAACTTTCCTTATCAATAGATGGATTAGGCTGTCGGATGTCAGCTGCACATACTTTAACCTCAAGCCATGTGCGTCAACAAAAGGAAACAATAAGAAGAAAAAGATTTAGAGTAACCTGCCCCCGCCCTCAGTGGCCAGCCAGCTCGCTATCCCACTTAGGGCTAAGGATTACGAGGGGCTTACAGTAAAGAATCGTTAATGTAGGTTCACCCAGTGAGCTTTCATGTACCCTGACAAGTCAGATAATTACTGCTGGTTACCTCCTAATGTCTCAACTCGGGCCTGGCACCAGTGCACAGTTCTTGGGCTTCTTCTGGCATTGATCCCTGTGTCTGGCTGCTGGCACTGAAGTGTGAGACTTGCTAAAGCTCACGAATGGAACAAGGAGAGCAGATTATTTTAATGGATGCGGATGGTGGAGGAACGTCTGGTTTAGAATCGGAGGAGTCTTCACATCCCACCCAGTAATTCTAACATTCCCACATATAGTTCAAATGTCTCCAATGAAGCACACAACATTGTCAGTTTTAAAGTGAGAGAATGTATCTTTCACTTTCAGAAACCAACATTGCTTTTAGATCAAGTGCCTTGGAAAACACTCTTTTTAAGTTGAGCATTTGAGACCTATTGTAATTTCTTATGTTGGGTTAAAGCCATCCCCCCGCTTTTGATTTGTTTGTGTCATTGTCCTTCAAAATTCCTTGCTTGTCAGTGGTTAGTCCTGCCTCTTTTTCCCTCCTTCTCTCTTCCGTTTCTCCCATGCAGCAGGGACTAAGTACTGTCGCATTCCACTATGGTTCTTTATCTGTTCTCTGGGGGACTCTTTTCTTTCTTGGTTTCCTGCTCTGTTTGTGTTTGTCTGTGTTCAACTTCAGAGCCCGAGCTGCTTACATTTAAATATAGCATTCTTCCTCCCACCGCCTCTTAACACCGCACAGTTGTTTTACTGCTGCCTCCTACTTGGTTGCTTGTTAATAACATTGACATTATTTATCAGAATTATCTGTCAGCACTGCTAGCATTTCACCAACACTGTGCTGGTTTTGTTTTCATTGTTTATTTCCTGGCTCCACTTTCTGTGCTCTCCCTCCCCCCTCCCAATCAGTCATGGGGCTCAAGCCATCTCACAGCAGAGCCAGGCCTCAGAGCAGGGGGCACTGCTGTGTGTGCCTGCCCTGCTCCTCGCAGCGGTCGTGGCCGTGGATTGGCTCAGTATTCTACAGATAAAGCTCATAACTAGCAGGCCCGGTGCAATCTTTCACTCCTGACCAGCTGAATCCACGCCATTAAACCCGCCGAGCAAGCAGCCCTCCCAGACTCTGAGACCGAGCAGTCTCGTATTTTTTTCCCCATCAAGTGCACACCACTCGTTCACTTTCTTGTGTTTTGGCAGCTATGTACTATTTATTAAAACCCCTCTTATAACGAGTCTGCCAGAGATTCTGTTGTTTCTATGTAGCATCAAAAGGGGAAATGAATTATTTATTGGGAGGTTGGGCTCGTGAGGTGTAGCATTGCAGCCGATCAGACAAGATGGGCTCTTTCCTGTTTTAGTCACATAAGACGAAGGTATCCTTTGATGTGCATGATTTAGAGCGAAGCGCTGAAGCATTGCTTTTGAAAGTTTTGACAGACAACAAAGCAAGAGGTTGTGACGTGCCTCTGAGCCTTACAGGCGCAGCAAAGAGAATGATTTACTTCCAACAAAACGATTCTGATAAGAACGTCCAATTGGGTTGACACAATATGCATTCTTTCAGTTACACACGCATGCACACACACATACTCACACTATATTTTAAAAAAAGCAGGCTTGCTTTGCTAATAAAATAAATAATTCCCGTTAATATAAGCTATGGGGCTGAAAGGCGGTGTGTGGAACCAAAAATGCGCTTCCTTCAGGAGCCCCGGATAATATTATGTGGCCAAAATAAGGAAGTCCAAGCGGTATTTGTCAATGAGAGAGAGAGGCAGATGAAAAGAAGTGACCACGCAACTTAAGTTCAACAAAAGACTGGTTTCAGATAGTTTAAAGCCACATTTATGCGATTCTACATACCGAACATGCTTCATTCACAGATGGTGCTGGTGCTTTGTACCAAATCAGACAGTTCACTTCGACCTTGGTAATCCCAGCTCATGCAGTTGACAAATAGTGTGAGCCTGGGCAAATGACTTCGTCTTGCGAGGTCCCATGTAGTTTATCTAAAATAGGGTGTACTGAGAAACGTGCCAATTCCCAATATAAAGTGCTGTATGGAAAAAATGGACTGGGCATTTAAGTAAAGCACACATTGTTATGTGTATTGCTACACTGTGACACGTACATAGGTAATCGCGCCAGGAAGAAGAAAAGCTCATGTTACCACCCCTCTCTTTGTAGTCACACTGAAATAAGATTTAAATTTCACTCCATGTCCTTATTTCACACACGTGTTTTTTAAAGGCCTATTTTGTTTGTATCGAACATAGAAAAAAGGAGGGGTGTATAGATGGTTCAGGTTTGTCTGCTGAATACAGGAACATCGAAGTGTCTGCTCTAAGAGGTGTTGCACTTTGTTTACTAAATACTTGAGTATTTTGTCACACCTGGATAAATAAATAATGTACCTGCTCGAAGACAGATAAATGCTTGAGGACACCAGTAAGCCACCAGTGACCCCAGGAGAGTCCAGGAAGCCGGACCGCCCCCAGCCCTGTCTGGCACCTGGTCCAGCCGCTTATCTGCAACTTAAAGTGGCTCAGAATGTTATTACCCCACAGAACCTTTCATGCTTTGGCTTGGGACACTGGGTCAGTGGCAGCGCTGTCCAGCTGTTTTGCTATTCCTGCAGCTAGGCCTGGCAAGAGCCTGCTCGGGTTCACAGCTGGCCTAATTGGGCTGCTGCAGCAGCAGCGAGCACACGATTTAGCAATGCTTTCTTTAAAAACTTCTGGTCCTATCACACTTGAGATCAAGTTCCTGGCAGCTTAAATCACACCGTCGTCCCTACAACTTATTTGAGAAATGCTGCAAGAAAGTATTAACAAACAACAAAGTGGGAACCAAGGTGGGGAAGGCAGGCATCAATAAACTAGCATTTGCAATGCAATAGGTCTCGGATTTGTGAGAGTTTGAGCTTTTGGCATTGTAAATGGCAATGCCTTTTATTTATGGGTTGGTTTTTAAAACATAAATAAAAGGCATTGTCATTTATAATGCCAATAGCTTAAACCCTCGCAAATGCGAGACCTATTGCATTGCAAATGCTTGTTAACTGGGCCGGCTCACAACTCCTAGAGATCCAGTCCATCTTCATCTTTTTTGCATGTTTTCTAAAGTCAATGTCTAGGTTCTCACATATCTAGTACACACCATACAGTTAAGCAAAATAAATATTGGTTGAAGAAAATTAATTTAAAAAGAATTAAAAATCCTAATTGGATAACTTTTCATGGCCAGGAAGTTAATACTTGGTGGAAGCGCTGTTGCCGGTCCTGTATAGCTTTACCTGCACACTTCAGATCATTGTTATTGCTTTCTAAGTTTGAAGAAGAAGTTTGTTAAATAAGCGTGCAACAAGTCTTACATAATTGTAGTAGCCGTTATGATTATAAAGATACAACAAGGGTGATCTGAAGAAATAGAATAACTTATTGACATAAAATAATTTGCAAATGAAATAATGAATGGATATGAGCAAGAGAAGAAAGAGATGAGTAAGAAGTATGATAGATGTAAAACAATATTTGATATGAGCAAAAGCAAGTTGAGTGGGAAGATAAGTGTAGAAATAATGAATATCAACAAATTACCAGCAAAAACCTTAAGTATGTCACAATTGAGGGAGAACAACAATATAGTTTATGGAGGTTTAAGTACTTCTTCCAGTAGAGACTGGTGGGTAATAGAATTTCGAGCTGAAGCGTCCGAAAAGATGGTCGTTGGAGAACAAATAATGTCTCTTTTGATTACAAGGGAAATGGGGTTAACAAACGCTGTGCCACCAGACTTGAAAAGAAAGTTCTGAGGAGTTTTTCCAGTATTTAGTAATTTCCAGAAAAGCAACTACAATTAATAAATCAAATATAATCATTTTACAAGTACTATTTTGCCAAATATTTGAACATTTGAAAAAAGAAAATTAAATGTTTGTGTGAAAAATAGAATTCATTTGAGTTTACACTTTCAGCCATAACTGATGTGTAGATGGGCTGAAGAAGAGAATATAGTATAAATCTGCAAATGGCGCATTACTTGTCCAGCAGTTTGTTGAGGATTTATTTTGTGTGAAGTAACTGGAGTAATCATAAGTAGATTATAAATAAAAAAAATAGAGTTTGAGTGGTGTCAGCAGATCGTGGTGTTTTCTGCAATGTCAACTATATTTTATTCTAAAGATTGATAGACCATTAGACTTGGTAATCTGTTTCCTATTGTACTTCAACCTCCAACTTATTTCTGTTGCCTGGGGCCATAGTAAGTAGTTTGTATGTGGATGAAGCGGTGGGGGAAGTGGAAAGTAAAGGGGTAAGGTGAGTATCATACATTGAGGTCGAAATATGTGATGTCAGTGTTAAAGTTTGGGTGATTGCATGAATTAAAGTATTACATTTGTCACAATTATTTAAAATTGAGAGATTGTACACTAGTTGTGCTTGTGGAAATGTAAGAAGAGACATTTAATAGAAGTTGGTGGATCCAAAGGAAACCTTTGTCTCTGCAGGATTTTCAAAAAATAGGTTTATTTTAAATTCTTAGGAACTTGTTATGTGGGTTAGAGGATTTAATTAATTGCTCTTTATCTGAGAGATGGGAGAAGAGTATTAGTCTGAGTAACTTGGATGTAGTTGTGTAAATAGGGAATGACATGCAATGTGTCTTTTCGGTTAAGGATAGGAAGTCTTTAAAAGAGAAAGGGAAGAGAAATCTGTAGCAGTAACTGATGAGCTTTTAGTAGATTGTTTACCTGAGAGAACAGTATGGTAGGATTGAAAGTCTTTTACACTTTAAAAATTTACACTGCCTTGATATTTACTATGTTTAAGCTTAAAAAGAGACATTCAAGGTTTTTTCTTATTCCATAAAATGGAGGAATGTATAGTTTATTATAAAAAAAATTTAAAGTGAGCTGGGCTGAAAAGAGGAATTGCTGACATGGTAAAACAATAATGGGTAGAAACACCATCTTGATAGTATCAAGTCTTCCCACCAAGATAAATATAAACGGTGCCGTCTCTTAGTTCAACTGCTTAAGTTGGTTATAAGTCAAGTTAGATTTAAGGATATTGTTTTTTAATCGTACATGTAAACCAGTGACCCGGATATGTAGTTGTATGAAGATTCCAAGCAAAATTGAGTTGGATAAAATCTTGTTTGAAGCATAAGATGTTAATAGATTCAATTTATGACCAGAGTGCGCTGCATAAGAGGTGACTTCCGCAAGGAAAGCTGGAAGCGAAGAATCTGGTTTGGATAAAAATAATAGGATGTTATCAGCGTGAACACAGATTTTAGTGTGTGTTTCTCCACTTTGAGTGTTTAGAGGCATAGAGAAATGTTGTATCAACTAAAAAAGCTTAAGGGGATCTCTGCCATCTAAAAGAAAACTGCTAATAGTATGTTGAGTATCATGAAGAGACAAGTATAGACTTAACTGGCAGGGGAACTAGTCACTCACGGTAAGTGATACATATTTTAGCATGAGGAGAGAAATAAATATGACAATTCATTTGCATGATGGGCAATGTTGGGAAGAGCAATGATGCTGCGACAAATTTAACAAAGTTCTCACCTCTCTCAGCAAAGCTTGTGACAGGACTGCACAGATCAGGTGCACTATCAAGGCAAGACAGTTTACTCCCCCATAAATAGTATTTTGGGCAAATATAGATTAGATCATTAAGTGTAACAAAGGCAGCTGCTGACAAGTAGTCTCAGTCACGTGAGGAAGAAGGTGAAAACGTGTTGGTTCACTAATAGGCACTGTATTAGAAGGCTGTGGTGATGTAAATCCGTTTAGGTAATTATTAAAGCTGTAATTATGGAAAGGCTACAGCATTAAAGCAACATAAATCTTGCTTTCGTTGTTTTCGCTGGTGCTTCAGTTAATATGCAGACAAAAATTACAAAAAGGAACAGGTGTTAGGCAAAACCGCTATGAAAAATGACTAGAATAGTAGTGAAACGGAAGAAATGAAAAACAAAATGGTGAGCGCAATTCCTGTCAGGTACAATGTCCATCACAAACTAAGCAGGTATGCGGTTGAAAACTGCTTACCGTGCCGAAAGAAAGCGCTGAGGCCTTGAGATGTTCCCATGATGAAGCACTGTCAAGCGTTAGCGGAGTGCGGCAAAGTTGCTCTGGAGGCGAACACCTCTCCCACAATGCCTCGGAGCCGCTCTAGGGGTGGCCATTTTCCTTTGCGTCATACCTCGTCCTCCATTGTCATTCTTGAAGAGGAACCTCTATCCTAGTTTCAGATTTTTCGTGGATGACTGCTTATTTTTCCTCAGTGACTTCACTGTACAGTGCTCCTTATACCCTGGCATGGGTCCCAGGCTGGGATGGGATGTGTGAAGCACCGCCTGCAACATTATGCTGTTTTTTTTTTTTTAAACATTTTTTATTGATTTTTCCCCAACCATTGCAGCATGAATGTAACGATACATACAATAGCCGCACCAAAGCGAGACAGGCCACTGAGGACATTACAGGGAAAGTCAAGACCACCATGCTTTCTACCCTATCCCCCCCACCCCGCCCCCACTCTACCCCCCCCCCCCCCCCCCCCTTGTCAGTGTGCCCGCAGCGGACCCCTCCCCCGTGAAACATATAGCACCTCAAGGAACAAGAAGGCCGAACTCCAAATTAGACGATGATCCCCCACGGTGCTCTCAAAAGGCCCCAAGGCTACATATTGCCACTCATGCGCACATCACTCCTGCGGCCCGATCACTCGGCACCTGCAACATTATGCTGTTACCTTCATGCTTCGTCATAGGAATGATGTTCTGTGGGTGATGTATGTATGGGCAATCAAAATGTGTTGCATTTAGACCAAAAAGTTCCATTTAATTTCATCAACAAACCCTTTGCCATATGGGTACAGAATCACTGGAGTGTTTTTGCACATTTCAACCCAGATTTAAGGCCATTGTTTTGATTTGTGGCTACCTTCTTGCAACCTCAGAGGCCAAGTTAGTGGAGATTTTTTTTTTTTTTGTGACCTGCTCGCTTTGACCTGGCTTCTCCAAAAAAAGGCCCTTGGCTCTTTCTCTTGTAGCTTTTATAATCCATTTCATATTTATTTATCATCAATTTGGACACACTGACTGACTAAGTAGGGTGTTGGTAGAACCATACTCCCTCTTCTTAATGATGCTATTGATGTGATCAAAATGCCTTTAAATGTTTCTTATGTCATCTCTGATCTGTGCCTTTCTACAATTTTGTGATGGATTTCATTTGAAAACCTTTTGGCACACAGGTTTGAGTCTTTGTCTTGAAATGCGCTTACAAATGGAGGCAACATATAGCAAATTTTGAATTTATCCAGAAAATGTGAATAATTTCTCGATAACCATTATCTTGATACCTTACTTTGAAAACCGTTGGTTACTCCTGAAATACTATTATTTTGGGGGGATGGTATCTTTTTTGGGGGATGGCATCTTTCCAGCCAAGCTACTCCAATTGAAAACAAAATTGTAAAATAACATTTCCCTTGCCAGTTTGGGAGTAGAATGTGTAGATAAATGTTGATAAATTATTTTTTGTGGTTTTTTTTTTTGTGTTTTTTTTTTATTTTTGCTTACTTTTCTGGAATGATTCAAAGTAAGAGCATTGATTTGAAAGGCCAATGAAGACCACTTTTTGATGGGGTGGAATGGTCTGACTTGGAATGAACCATGTCCTATCTTCTTCGAATTGACAGTTGAAGTCGCCCCCAACAACCTTAAAGGTGCTCCCTGAGATAGAGAGAGGACAAAAAACTGGAAGGTTGCTCAACTAGTGGAGCTTCCGGCCCTGTGCTGATGGGTCTCGAATAAACATTGGCCAGGGCTATGGCCACTTAAGGTGTAACATTCAGCACAACACACACAGTATGTCGTCCGACCCTGTTTCGACCGCCTTGGCCTTAGAGCCCAGAAGGGTAGCAACCCATGTGGATAACCCCACTGATGGTCTGCTCCGCCAACCTGAAGTGGCCAACTTTAAAAATGCCGCAAAACTTGTGCGTCGTACTTCCTCCCTGTTCCATGTTTCCTGGAATAGCACTTCATCGTATTGGTCTATAAAAGACCCCCAGTCACTGCTGTCCAACATGCTTTTCAGGCCTTCGGCCTTTCAGGAAGCCACCTTGATTACTTTTGAAATATCTCTAGCATCTAGGGTGACCTTACAAAAGTCCTCTTCCTCTGTATGCTTGCTGGCCTGCCCCTCTGGGTCTATACATGTTGCAAAACACCCTCTTTCCTTTGCTCCATATTCCACTCCCCCCTTCTTATTAATGGCTTTTTCACTCCAGTAGGCCGGGACAAATTTTAGAAGTGGATGATGGGGATCTGGGTCTGCGGGCAGCTGTTTGTATTCCCTACCCTCTAGTAAATTCCACTGGACTCCCTCCACTGCTCGTTTCAACTAAAAACCAACACAAAATAATGACCTCTTGGTGCATGTCAGATTCAATTCGAGAGTAGAAGGTAGGGTGCTATTATTGCCATTCTCCCTTGTCCCAACAGTCTGGCACCCTTTTGTCTCCATGGGCCCTGTGAGTCAATCCACCCCCTCAAGCGGCACAAAGGTATTAGCTACTGGAATTACATAAGGATGGTGACCATGCAACTGGTGGAAATATAAAGGGTACCACTAACTGCTGTTCGCGCAAAGGTGGTTTATAAAAGTAACCAAGTGAAAGTGACTCTGATGCTGGTGTGATAAGTCACCCATTATAATGTCATTAACCAATTTTTTTTTATTCTGAAAATTATTGACAATGCAGTCCCCAGGCTTGTCTGTGGGGCCCTCCGCGTTAAGAGTATGTCATCTGCTCTGTCCTGTGGAAAGTTTGTATGTCTAGAGAGCCAGTACAAAGCTTTATATTTTAGGTCCTCTTGGGCTTCTCTCTGATTAAATTGTATCTCTGGGATCCCTGCAAGGATTGCAACATAGGGGCAAGAGGCTGAAGGTAAATTGATTGTTGGGGATTTCACAACTTTCACCTTATAACCTCTGACCAAGTGTCCCACCCCTTACCCCCCTTGATGCACTACCTGCTGATGGGTGATCTCTTTGACACATGCTTGTTATCCCCTTCAGGGCCCTTTCGTTGGAATCATTTTTGTCCCTTTATTACTATTAACTAGGGTAGCCCTCGCAGGGTTTTCTAAAACAGCCTGGTCTTTTTGGCATTGCACATCTACTCTACCATTCAACCCCACATACATCTTTGTGTTGCTCTCTACACACCAGTCGCTCAATCTGTCAAGGTGGCAGTGAGTGGACTCAATTCCTCTTTAATGATGATTTTATTTTTTTCTAAAATATCCCTCATAAGACTGTCTATACATAAAGGTTGAGCAGCAGTTTCACTGTCATTATTTACATTAACTTGGATCATATCGCCCGAGGTGCAATGAATATTACCGCATTGTTTGTTAGAACTTTTGGTGGACTTTGGAATGCTACTTAATGTGCCTTTTTTTTTGGTGTCCACAGCAGATTTAGTAGGTGATTTGGCATGCCTTTCCTCAATTTTGGGGCCGTCACTAATAAAATCCCCTCTCAGGTCATCTTGGTCTTTTTAGTTGGCCTGCATTGTTTGGGTCCGCAGACAGGCTGATTTGGGCTTTGTAGTGATGCACGCAATGGGCCTATCAAAGCACCTTGAGATTACAAGGACACTGACAGCAGCCTCTCAGTTAGTTCGATATCCGTGGCCACTACACCTATGGCTCTTTAAACATTCTGTTAATGGAGGTTGCTTTTGGAGAGTTCACAGGTGACTGTGACTTTCCATGGCAATTCCTTTCCCCCATGGTGGCAGTCAGATGGTTGGCTAAAGGGGAAAAGGACACAGACTCAAAACAATGCAAACACTCATCCTGCCAGGGACTTGTATTCGTGGAGAGACAGTGCATGAAAATAACTAATGAAGATGGACATGAAAGGGGGGGGGGGGGTCGCCTAGCCCTTCCTCAATCGGCTGTGGATGTTCCTGCGCAGAAACTAGTAGGTACCTCCGCGCACAATGGAGTAAAATCAGCGGCTTCCTGCCGCAAAGAGAACTAGGGCTTGAAGTCCAGCCCCCACCCCCACCACCACCACCACTAGCCTCTCCTCCCGCGCAGCTGGAACTAATAGGCGCCTCCGGGCGCAAGTGAGCAATATCTGCAGCTCTCTGCTGCATAGAGTACTAGGGCTTGAAGTCAGACAGGTGTCAATAATTTGCATTGGTGGGTCTGCAGGAACTGGTGTGTGGAACTATAGGTAAGTCATATTCCTCGCATGTTTCACTGACGACTTGTGTTTCAGCAAGTGTTTTTCCACATTCTTTGTTGATTTTCAATGGATATTAAAATCAGACATAAGATGATAATAGACATGAACAATAATCTCCGCTAACCAATTAAAAACTGGAGGAGGAATCTGGATGTGCCGTTAGCACAAAAATCATTCAGGTTTGTACTAGTACTCTTAAGTATTATGCTAATGCTTCTCCACAGTCTTCTGGGTAGTATGGTGGACCGATGAGTTGCCACTCAAATAAGAGTGGTTTTATGAAACTTTTTTTGTCTGTTCCTTAAAAACTAATTACCAGAGGAAATAATACTGAATCTTGTTTTCATTTTTCAGCAGCACAGACCTAAGCCCGTTAGACTTGTCCGTGTCCACGGGAGGAAACACTGTAACCCGCCCTAAGAAGAAGGAAAAGCTCAGCCTTGCACAGTTTCAGAAAGGAGTGGGTGAAAGGCTACAACGATACAAAGGTGAGATTCTTGCATCCCAAATGTATGGCCCTAGTATTGTCTCAGAATTCTGTAACATAAAAAGAGAAATACAGCATGAGTTTGAAAAGTTACAAATTTTGACCTGCTCAGATAAGAAGCACCAAATCGAAGAGGCCGAGTAACTTCTATTTGTTTTTGTTTTGTTTTACATGCATTGTTTTCTACAATAATGTTTTATTATAGTTTTGTAAAACACGGATATTACTGACACAGTATTCTGCCCCAGGATCACAGTTGTGCCTCAATTATCATTACTCAGGTTTACAGCCAGCGCAGTACGTTGTGGTCAACCCACAAACTTGTCCACCATCCCATCTGCACTCTACTCCTCTGTCGAAGCAGCAGTGCTAACATGATTGATCACATGGATATCCAGAACCTTTTAGACATAATCTACAGAATTAGTACTCCTCACACTCTTCAGCGCCTGGATACCCTCACGGGTGACAAGCAGCGCTGTACAAATTCACCTTACATTAAACTCTCTCCTGCACACTTCCTCCACATTCTACTTTTAATAGTTCAGATTCCAGTACCTATACACCCTCTCCTTCAGTTGGAAATGGGCGTTGCTGGACACCTCCTTCAACAGTGCACACATCACCTTCCACTCCACATTTGTCAACTATTCTCCTAGATCTGCCTCCATCAGGTGTCTTACCTTCATAAGGGGCTTCAGCCTATCTTCTTTCCGACTCTTCTACATAAATATTATCAACTTGTTGACACACCCCCTTCTCCAAGAGCACATCCATTGTAGCTGTGGCAGCAGGATCATCCACCATATTTCTCTGGTTTATGCAAATTTGCCGTATTGCAAGAATTGTCCTGGCTGACGCCAAACTGTGTGTCCGTAAAAGAGATTAACATGTCACCTGGTTATAGATCTTCTAGTATACAATAGCCACCCTCCCTTTATTGGGCCACAGCCATATCTCTGCCAATATTTTAAAGGGCTGTAAGCAATTTGGCAAGTCATCTAGGGAATGGGGGCAGTTTCACCACCCTCCTTACCAACACCTCCCACACAAGTGCTGTTTTACACGCAATCTGCGGACTCATTTTCGGTTTGTTTCCCTCCTTTCATCATTGCTACTGTTAATGTCTTCCTCAGTCCTACACCGTTTAGGAGCCGCTTCTCCCACTTGCCATCCTCGCCACACCACTGCACTGCATGCTGCAGCTGCACAATAAGATAGTAGAGTTCTAGTTTAGGACGGTCCAGTCCCCTGAGCTGCTCCCTGTCCAGTTTAATGATATATATTTCAAACCTACTGTACGTTCCAGCCGATATCAGCAGACTGTCAAACTCTTTAAAAACAGAGGAGCCCGCACAAGGACTTCTGCTGTGCATATAGGCAACAAGGGAGGAACACCATCTCTGCTGCTACCACCCGCCCGCATATTGAGAGGGGAAGTGTTTCAGAACTTCACTGGGGCTCCAAATCCATCCAGCACTCACCCCTTATTATACTGGTACTGTTTTTTGGGCTGAGCCTAGGCAGCGCATGCGCTGCCTCTTCAAAACATTTTGTATTCACTTTGTGGGCTTATAGCCTGCCCATTGGCTTTTTAGTTGTTACTTGGACTGGCCTTCAAAATGGCTTGTTTGCTAATGGGTAAGCTTTCTTCTTTGTCCCTCCGTGTGCTGATTTGTTTCCTTCCAGGGAGCAGGGACTAATTATTGGTATTGTCCCTCCGTGTGCTGATTTGTTTCCTTCCAGGGAGCAGGGACTAATTATTGGTATTGTTCCACTGTAGTCCTTATCTGTTAATTTCATGCACTATTTTTTTGGTTAGTTTACTGCTTGTGCGCTGAACACTGCTTGCTTTATTGCACTGTATCTGCCTGCCAACTGGCTAAGAATGCATCTGCTCTGTGTTCTTGTTTTATTGTAATTCTGAAAGAGCACTCGATAAGTGCACAGTTAACGGCTGCGGCACTTTATCTTTTAGCATGGCGACTATGTGCCTTTTTTGTTGTCCTGCATGGCGCCTGCTTGTTTTAGAACCCCTACCAGTTCTTTGCACCGCCCCTGCCCCCCTTCGTGGTCTTGCTTCCTCTGACCCGAGGCCCGCCTTGTTGCAAGGCTTGGGGCAGCAGGGTTTCCTTTGCAAAGTGTTTTAACTGTGCACTTTGATAAACTTTCCATTCCCTTATTTTTTTTATCGCAAGTTTGTTAAAATGTGTGAACTTTAACAATTTTCATAAATTATACATGTAATCACCGTGGGCACTTAAGTTCCCTGGGACGAATAGTCATGATCTTAGTGTCCCAAGTTCCTTAAGGCAGTCTTTGGTGTTTTTAACCCGCCCTCTTCAAATGTTCGACCCCATCCAACATAGCTGCAGCTCAAAATGACGTGCGTGATCTAGTTGCTGAAGGTGTAACGTTGCCTCTCTATTCAATGTGCTCATGTGGTATGTTGGCTTCATTAAGCCGCAGGTGAGGGCATATCTGGGGCAAACGGCAAGTGTCACAGACATAAGTTAGAGATTTGAAACAGGTGAGCAGTGACCCAACCTTCTAGTTACCATACACAGTGTTTTGCAGCGTGAATCTTTTCTGGAATCACATGCTGTGCATTAGTCCTCCATCTAGTGGTTGGGTCCGGAATTCCTTCCATAACATTGTGTCCTTCTACTTATTTTGTTTTGGTGCTGCTGAGCGTCGATGCACCTCCATTTGGTGCCTCCTGTGAAGTTGTTGTGCTTCCTCCGGAAGCTCTTACCTTTGGTCGCCATCTTCAGTTTCTTTTATACTGCCATTGGGTCTGGAGGCATACAAGAGGATCTCCAGCAATCTGATATTGAGAATTAATCGCCGAAAGTCCATTTGTGTGAGGACAATATCAGTGGAGGATACCAACAGAAGTTCTGGGACCAGCAACGGGTACAGAAAAATATCCGTCCTGTGGGCTCCCTGTATTTGGTAATTGAGAAGACCCCATTCCAATTTTTTTTTAAATGCCACCAAAAGGTTGCGAAAAAGAATCAGCACCTGGTCTGCAAACCTCTGCTTGCTGATAGATCATCAAAGTGAAGATTGTAACTCCTGTGCAGTGTCCACCCCAAGACTCTGAGAGTAAGACAGCTACAGAGAACAGCCCACCATACAATGCAAGACCAACGTCACACTCCATCTCTATGAGATTTGGGCCTCACCAGCTCAAAAGCGGAGCATGTCGCCGAAGGACCAGAAGGGAACGATGAGGCTGACCTCCAAATAGTGGATGCCTACCAAGGGGGCAAAAAGACTTCTAGATCAGAGGTAAGAGACTCTGCGTCCTTAAAACTTTAACCAAGCCAAGAAAATCAGACTCTAAAACCTTGGAGGCGGCATCGGCGTCGAAGCACTCGGCTTCGTGAGCTTGCCCAAACTGAAAAGTACCCTCAGATCCTTCGAAAAGAACAGCGGAGAGGTAAATACCCCTGAAAAATCTAAAACATCGAAGGACAGTCGAGGAAAAAACATATCGACACAGGAGAGGTTGAAAACTGAAAGACACGGGCTGAAGAACACGCCGTCCTCAAAGAATTCAGAGTCTGAGCGTACACACAAACCTCTTGTTGACCAACAACACACGGGCGAGATCGCTGCAAAAGAGAAGATGACTCAAATACGAAATGGCCAGCCTTTTGCAAAGAGAGAGACTTTGAAAGCCTAAAACAATTTTAACCAAGTAAGTCTTCGACAACGAAAGAGAAAGGGGACGAAGGCCTAGAGAAAATAGACGCCTTTAACCCCAGAAACTCAAGAAGAACAAGATCAAGAGATCTTCTTCGAGGAGGATGATGAGCAAGTTTGCCAGGGTTCTGAGGCTGGAGAGAACCAAGACTCACAATGGCAAGACCTGGAAACAGACTCACCAGAAGAAGGGGTAGACACTTACCCTTCAAGACCATCGCCACCTGATGATATTGGAATATACAATCAGATGAGAAAAAAGGCAGCGGAGAGGTATGAGGCAACAGTGTTTTCTATTAGAAACTCTCCTACGTACACAATGAAGGAATCCGTTTTTACCAATGCACCCCAGTGTCCTGGATCATGGCAAAGAGGTTTTTAAGGAACCAGCAACATGTAAGACGGTCACTCCAAGGGCAGAGAAGTATATACATTCTTCAAAAGACCCAAGTTACATAAAGTCCCAGCAGATTCCTTAATAGCAGCAATAGCCAGGAAGACAGCCAACGTCCCAAGCACCAGAGGGTCCCCTTCAGATAAGGAAAGCAAAAGTATGGACCTTATGGCGCAAAAGATAGAAAGGAGCTAAGCAAATCGGTGACTGATGGCAAACTCAAATGCACAGCTAAATCGGCACGCCTACTAACATTGGGAAAAAATAGAACTAATTAAACCTCTCCCAGAAAAGTACCAAAAGCGAGCAGCACACCTGGTGGTGGATGGTAAAAACATCATTAGTACCTGCTTAAAATCTGCGCTTGATGCAGCTGATACTTCAGGAAGACGAATGAGGTTCGGAATCACAGCCATGCCTGGCGGAGAATTTCAGGTTTTGAAGCAGAGGTGCAACATAACTTTCTAAGTGCACCATTCGGTGGGGAACAACTATTCAGGAGTGCGGTGGAAGAAACCCTGAATCGGTTGAAAAAAAGACAATGAAACTACAAAGTCAATGAGGGCCCTACAGTTCCCTCACGAAGGCCTACATGAAGGGGCTCCTTCAATTCGGGATCATCCCAGCAAACCTATCAACAACCTTATCAGGGAGATGGTCAAACGAGTTAGCAACAGCAGACTCAAAACTGGCAGTACGAACAAGTCAGTCCTTTCGCAGATGACCACATGGAAGAGGATAGCACACTTGACAGGGAACAAGGCAGCAGCCATAGTTTTGCTAGTAAATACCCCACTACAAGACGTTTGTATGGCCACAAATTGGTCATCAGTGCACATTATCACAAACACTATTGTGATACATTCAAATGAATAAGGAAGCACAAGTAGGACAAAAGGTCTTAAAACATCTGTGTTCAAGTCAGCACTCATCTTCAACCCAACCACCACTGTAGTAACAAACCGCTACAAAATCTATGCACAGTATGTGAATCCAGAAATGATTCACGCTGCAAACATATACCTGTCGGAGTTGTTTTGCAGCTTGAAGAATCTTCTGGGTTCACAAGCGAACCCACCCTTTCCCACCAAGAAGATGAGGAGAAAAGGGAAAAAAAGAATCTGAAGATGGTGACCAAACGTGGGAGCTTCCGGAGGAAGCACAACTTGACAGGGGGCACCAAATGGAGGTACATCGAGGCACACCAACACCAAAACACAAACATAGTAGAAGGACAAAGTTTTGGAAAGAATTCCGAACCCAACCACTAGATGGCTAAATAATGCACAGCATGTGAATCCAGAAAAATCTTCAAGCTGCAAAACTACACCGACAGGTAAGAAACCTTTCCACCACTTCCCTCTAAAGACTCACCTGCTTGTTGCATTGACCCTCGATTGACTAGTGACCTACCTTCCTCTAGGAATGTTCTGAGTCAGTGTCCAATTCCTCCTTTACCTTATGGTTGAGTTTCCATCCCTCAACTCAAGTAACTCTTTTGCATGAGCCACTGGATATTCAGAGATCATGCTGGAAAAGAGATATACCTGTTGTATAGACTGACTTCTGGTGCCCATTGCATTAGATGTCACATGAGCCTTCCCAGTGTTGATCATAATGCCGCCCAGGAAGAAGAACCACACGGCCGAGACAAGCTTGTATTCCTGAATCAGACTGCATGACCCAGTGTGTAGTAATTGTATAGCTGTTCAATCTCTGGCGGCACAGCACCCAGGATAATGTGCTGCATGGCTAAACACTTATGAGGCCCTAAAGCCGAGACTTATTGGCCATGCCAATGCTTGTCTTTTGTATGCGCTTTCTGTTCCCCGAGGTATTGAAAATGTCTGCTTCCTGTTTAAGACCAACCTCAGGCAATTCCATAGCTTCCATCCTCGCTAGCCGCCCCAGTGGAAAGGTGACTTTTTCATCTGTGTTAATTTCTTAAAATGGATATCTATCCAAACAGTACTAGTGTATATAGCAGGAGGGGTACCAACATATGCGGGTGGTTCAGATAATCAAGTGTGTCATTGGCATATAAAGGTAACACATGTTAGTTTTACCAGTTTGAAGCCCCACTCCCGTAGTATATCCCTAAGCCATATTGCCAGAGGCGAAACGGAGAGAGCAAACAAAGGCGGGCAGAGGCATCTGTCGAGTGATGCTCTCTATTTTGTTCTGCATACTTGGTAATTAATTCAAGATCTCTTTAATTTTCTAGAAGTCCTGAAATAACAATTGAACTAACATGGCATTTCCCCACTAAACAGAATATTCAATTGATTGCTGTCTTCACAATGAGTGTCTTTATATAGGCTACTGGGGTGAAAAGTTGCAATCTTAATAATCACGGTCTCCGTTTTATTAGCTGGCTTCATCACAGCATGAAAATCTGACTTTGAAATTCACTGCATATTGAGCAGGGTGTACTGCAGATTAAGTCTACAGTGGCACAGTTTGGTTTTACCTTCGCCTCCATATATTGAACACTGAAGCAGAAACTATCCTATGGTCTTTGCTCTGCTCTTAATTGGGCACTACCTGTCCTTCTCTCTTTTGCATGAGATGTCTTCATGCAGTACTCTGTTTCGTACAGTCTTGGATTGTGTCAACTTGTCTGTGCTGCAGGTACTGTGTCAATCGACTTATACTACAGAGTTATCTCTGGGGTGTGCTCTGTTTGGAGTTTATAGCTTATCCCTCTGTGTCTGCGGCAGGATTGAGTAGACTGTTTATAGCTAGTATCAGGCTGTCCTTTTTGTTGCTTTGACTCCTGTATCAAGCTTTGTCTCTGTCTCCTACTGTGTGTGCTTTCGAAACTACCTTAAACCATTGCTTTTACGTATTTAGATATTTAACCATCAACAGGAAGCTTGTCTGTTTCATGGACTCTTAAATCTGTCCTTGGTTAAGGTTTGACCTGTGCCAGGTACCCTTTTCCGTGTGGTGGATTGGAATTACTTGAAAACCAGAGACTCTATCTTTGATTCCCGTCTTCCTTTCTGGTAAGGGACAGCTTGTTTAAGATCTCTACAAGGAGACCTGTAAACTACCTGGAGAAAGGAGGAACTCTCTGTTGGACAGGAGAGAGCTGCAATCCATACCTCAGCAGAGTGCCTGCTTTGTGGAGTTACCACCCCAATTACCTGCTAATTAAGGAGCTGTGCAAGGATCTTTGATCTTAACCCTGATATTTTAGCTGCAACTGCCTTGAAGGAAGAGGCCAGTAAGTAGCAAGAAGTGGTCTGTAATTGTGGCCCTCCATGATGCCTCAGTCTAGAAAAGGAGATCACAGCTGTAAGGAGGAACAGAGAACTGATATTAACTAAATCTGGGTGTCAGGGGGCCCCTGGAAAGTAGGACAAGTTGCTTGATTCTGCCTTCAAGACGGGAACGTAAGTGCCCAGGAGCAGGAGTGCACCTGCTTCAAACCATTCGTGGTGGCTTAACTTGTGTGGATTCATTGTCACAGACAGTAGGCCTTTCTTATGGACTGTGAGTGACATGATTTCTGGATGGTTCTAGAATGGCAGACTTTGGTTTTCTAAACTCCTTGGCACTAAGGATTCAGTCAGAGTGCCATCCAGAGACCTAAACCCAGTTGGTCTTCAGCCTCTACACAACCCACCGAGCATTACTGGAGTGAGATGTGTATCCGGTTACGATCAGTCCAATGAGACGTTACAGGGCTAGTTAGTAGAGTCCCAAACACTCTTTCATGAATGTACCTAAATACAGCAATAAAAGCCTGCATACAGCAGAAACGTTTACATACAAACAGATGCTCTTTACCTCTTTCTTGTAACCAGGAAGGATCTAATAGAATTCATTTCAACTTAACATATTTGCAGTGATCCTAGCTGTTGTAAGTTAATAATGGCTAGTTTATGTTGTCTAATATTTGTTCCATTGAAATTGGTACTAGGAAACGTTTCCAATGAGATGTGTGATAATGCTTTGTTTCAAGACGTTGTGGCAGGAGCATCTAGGACGAAGGTGTTACATGGTAATTGTTTAAGGAGAAGTCTATACTGAGTATTAAAGATGACAGGTAGATAAGACTCTGAAACCGGTGTTAAATTTAAGAGCCAATAATGGCTTCCAGTCTGTGACTTTTGTGTCTCCTCCGCAAGGGTCTTAAGGCAAAGTTTAAAGATCAAGCTTCTAGCAACATCTTTAGATTTATTTCAAGTGCTCTCTGGCTTTTTTTCTGGAACCCCTAATATGATGAATTCTTGTTTACTGTATCTCAGCCACAGTATGGAAGACACATTGCCGAGAGTGACGCAATCAACAGTAATAGCGCTCCTAAAAAAATGTCAGGAGTCCCCCAAACCCTCATCCTTACAAGCAAAGGACTTAATTTGACGGAATCTTCCAGTTAACCCAGTCCAACCTCAAAATGACACATGAAAGTAAATGAAGTTTGTGGGACAGCCAACAGCCGGTGTATTACCACTTTTTGCAGCCATTGAACATTTGCGTGCCACCACACCACAGGGCCACGACTCCCCATTGCAATACATTTGTCTTATAAATTAAGGCCAATTTTTAATTTGTAAAAGCAACAGCACTGATTGTACAATGATTTATTGTGCGTTATATGTGTTATAAAGTTCCGAGGTTACAACCCACTTTGCCTCCCTGAGGGAGTCTTGGACTGCTCTTCCATTATTACCTGAGAGTCGGGTGCTGAAGAGGTGTGCTTGACTTCAGTTTGAGTTGACAAAAGCACAGGGACCCCTGAACATCAGTAGTAAAATATTTCAATGATTCTCTCCCCCCCCTCCATCTGTCTTCACATATACTCTCCGCCTCAATGTCTGCTTGTACCCTACCAGCTGTCTCCATGCTAGAATACCTGTCCTTCCTAAATCTAACTCCTTCAACCCTCGCACACTCACCCTCCAACTCTGCACCACACCAAATCACACATTAACCCCTCTCTGCTGACCATGTCTCTAATTTTTGCATCCGCCTATCCACATTCACACTCTTTTTCTACTCTCCAACTCTGCCCACCACATGTCTTAAACATGCATCACCTTACTGTTTTCGTTTCTTACCATACTGACCTCCCATCAATACTATAAAATCACTTCCAGGCTTCAGACTAGTATGCAAAACGTTTTTTTCCAGGAATGAATCTCTTGCACTGTCAAATGGCGCCACATGGCTCCAGCCATGACTCCTCCTCTAGACATGACATCAACTTTGCACAGCATCTTGGTCAAATGTCCACTCCAAGGCCTGCAGGCTTTGAAACCTTGTTTATGGTGTCTGTGTCTTTTGCTCCAAAAGGTGCCAGGAAGCCAAGTTATTTTTGACTGAGGCCACCAGGGAGACTCCTAAACTGATTCTACAAAAGGGTAAGTTTCCTTCCGGGTAATGTTCTTTTAAGAGATATTTCCATAGATAGTGCCATAAGGTGATAATCTTCTTTACTTGTGGAAGCATTTCGGCAACAGTCTCAAGGACATTGCCCAGACATTTGTTGGATCCCGCGCTGGTCGGGGCCTTCCAGCTAGCTTTGCTGAATCTTTTCTGGATGGCTTTGCAAGCCTCTGGATTGCTCACAAACCGTGAGAGTCCATTCCTGCGACCTTGGTGAGTCCAGCAGCTGAGTGCCAGATGCTTCCATGGACTACAGCCCAAAGCTTGATATGAAATGCAAACTAGTTAAGATGCTGCACCCCATTTATTCTGGCCTCTCTTCAGTGCCAAACTTGAAGTCCATGGAGACCGTGCCCATGGTGCAGACTCTGGTACCAGGCAACATGTCTGTAGGGGAATTTATCCTTGTGGCAGTGGAGAAGGTCAAGGTTAGTTTTAATGATGAGCCAGGGCCCAAGCGTTCCTCCACTTGGATTTTTTTTTCTGTCAGAAACTGATGCATGACTATGAAGGATAAAGACTATGGCTAGACGGATGATGATTCAGAGTCTGATCATCTCCTGCCACCTTTCAGTACTGATGTTGACATTTATTTACACTTAAAAAAGGTTACTGGTCTAGATACTGTAACAGAAGAGGACATTTCCTACTGCTTTGGCCCTGCTTCAGAGGAGGTTTCACAGTGGAATTCACTTTACCTTCAGAGGAAGTAAAGTATAACATTCTGACTGAAATGTTGCTATCCTCCACAGGTTCTGCAGAGCATTTGTTTCCATTTAATGAGTCTGTCCTACTACCTGTAGTGGCTGCATGGAGAAATGCTTTTAGGGCCCAACAGTCCATAGGCAGAGCACTAAATGGCATATGCCCATCCTGGTTGACCCTTAATTATTCCTTCAGACCTGGTTGTTAAAATATAATTTAATTTGCCAAACTGCACCACCTTTCCTGCAGGTCTTCCGGATATTAAATCCAAAAAGCTTGTGGCATTAACCCTTAGTTATTGCCTCATTCAGCTTCTCTCTTCCAGCTGCTGACCTGTCCATGCTTTGTGGGAACTGGCAAAACTTGTGATTGTTATCCTACCACACTATATGAAGCAGCCATTCCCTGACGTGAATGATGGTATAGATGCATAAAAACAGTTGTTGAAGTGTGGCTTTGACTTTGAAGATATCGTTAATCGGTTGATTTTTATCACTCATGCTGCATTGACATGTTCCTCTGGATTTTTGGAGTAATGTTCAGCCTATGCCTATATACGTCCCTTTGATGGTCAGCGTCTCTTTGGAGGGAAGACTGACTTCTCCTTGGAACATTTTTAAGAACACCTGGTCTAAGACTCGTGCACTGGGCCTGGCTTCAGTTGCCTGTCAATTTCACCAACAGCATCTTCACCACTCAGTGGGGGTGATGTGATCAGAACGGACTGCTGGGTATTACTACGGATCCACACGGGCTAGACCCTTCCCCATCCTATCCACCACACAAATTACCCTCTTCTCTGCAGACGATTTACTATCTCTTTTCATTTGCAGAAGGGACAGGGAAATAATTTTAATGACATGGCTTTTAACAAATTGTTCCTCCTGTTTTCACTCCGATACTTCCATCTTTGCCAAAGAGTTCAGTCTTTGTTGGACAATTGGGTAATAGAAAGAGTCGCAGAGAAGGAAATAGGCAACAGGTTCTACTTCTGTTGCTACTTTGAGCCCAAAAAGGAATGGTGCGCTCAGACTAAACCGTGAGCCTTGGTTCTTAAATGCCTTTCTTCAGAAGAACAAATTTAAAATGATGATTCTGGCCCATGTCCTCTCAGCCCTAGGTTCTGGGGATTGGATGGTGTCCTTGGACTTGCAGGAAGCTGGATTTCATTTAACCATACCGCAAAAGCACAGGCGTTGCCTCCTCTTTGTTTCTGTTTGCCTTCCGCCTCACCTCAGCCCCCATGGTATTATGAAGGTAATGGCAGTGGTTACGGCCCATCTTTGCATGTCAGGAGTGCGTGCATTAACCTACTTTGACGAGTGCCTTTTGGTGAGCTCATCAGTCCGTTGCGGACCACCTGCTGACTCCTATCTCTTGTCTCCTTTGCGAAGGTATTTCCATCTATAAGCCAATACTCTACCTTCAGCAAGTGCAGATGGTTCCCTTCATTGGGGCAATTCTGGATTTGGTTGTGTTCAAGGCCTTTCCACATTGTGGCAGGTCTAGGATATATAGTATATGATCCTGATTGGGCTTGGTCCTGTCTTTCAGCGCAGATAGTTCAGAGGTATCTTTGCCTCCTGAATGTATGTCTTCTGTTTATATCTAATGCCCATTGACACATGCGGACTCTGCAGTCAAGCTTCTGACTTTAAGGAGCTCTCCCCTGGGGGTGCCTCTTAGGCAACATATGTGTGGCAGGCTATGTAGTTTAGGGCCTTTAAAGGTGGATGAAGCATTGTAAGAAAGTGGCTCTGTATATACTGCACCAAGTTAAGGTACACAGTGTGTACAGAGTCCACAGTCCCCAGAGGTTTGGCAGAGGTTAAATTTAGATATAACCGTACTCTCTAAAGTGGTAGCTTGGTCGAGCAGTAAGGCAGTATCAGAGGACAGTGTAAAGCATTTGTTGTACAAACTCAGTCAGAAAATTGTCTCACACACTCAAGAACTGAACTCTAGGCCAATGGTTTTGTATATAAAAATATATAATTGTTTTATTTTAGAACCACAAGAGGTATCAAAATACTTTCTCAGAATGAGATGCTCTAGTTGAATACTTTCAATAAGCAATAGACTTTTAAATGCAATAGTTACAGTTGTTGCAATAGGCAACACAAGTTAAACACAATTATAACATTGAGCTCAATGGGAATCTTTAAGTAAATGCAATATCAATTACTCGTCCTGGGTTGTTCTTACTCAGGGCTGGATCCTGGATTCAGCCCTGGTGCATCTCCTGTAAACAGTTGAAAGAAATCGTTTTTGTTACACAGGCGATTTTTAAGGAATATGTGTATGTTTCAAAAATCGACACTTAGAAGAATTTCTGGCAAAAAACAGGCAATGTTATCCTATGAAGGAAAGTTTGGTTATTGGAAAATCGCAATTGTAGTTACTTTTCAGGGTCAGTGCTGGGCACCAAGATCCAGCACTGGGATCACTCCTGGTAAAAGGTGAGTAATTTCGTTTTCGTTGATCGGTGATTTTTAGTGAATATTTCAAAGTTTCAAAGCTCCACACTTAGAATTTCCAAGTGAATACCAGTCAATGTTACCCTATGGAGAAAATGTGAGTTATCGGCTTTCAGGTAAGTACTCGACTGGCAGAGTTAAGGTTCTGGGGTTAGAATCAGGGGTTTCCCAGGGTCAGGTAAGTACAGTTACACCCTCAGCGACACAGGGGCAGCCGGGTGCAGAGAGAGTAGGCCCAATGTTAGCCTATGGCGGGCAGGGGGCCTTTGGTTGGTTGGTGGCTGCTAGCAGGCAGGCAATGCGGCTTTGGGAGCTGGGCTCCTGGTCACTTAAACTGGGCAAGTGGGGAAGTAGAATAGGACAGATGCTGCACTTCCAGGGGCACTCGGGCGGCAGGGTGCTTTTGAGCCGTCGGGCGCTCAATGTATTTCAATGGAGAAGCTGCAAGATGAACAAAGGCTGCAAGCTCGGGGACGGAGATTCTTCAGGTGCGACCACCACTTTGAGCGGTAAGTTGGGGAGCTGTAGGTTAGGTAGGCACCCCGGAGATGGGCACAGGTGGCCGCAGGGCACCGGGTGCAGGGGTGTCTTTTGGTGTCGGGAAATCTTACCCTCTGTTGGTCGCGGTTGGGGGGAGTTGAGGCTGCAGGCGTAGTCAGGAGCGTCGAGGGGGGTCCTTGGGTGCTGGAATCTTGGTCACGGTCTCCCGGGGGACGTCCTCGTGGTCTTTGTTCACTCAGGCACAGGCCGGGCTCAGCGGGTGCAGAGTGTGCTGGATTCGCGGTTCCTGGCTGGCACCAGGTATTGTTGCTGTTTGAGCAGAACCACTGCTCGTGGGAGTCCCAGTCTTTGGATGAGCAAGGCAGTCAGGTCCTCCGGGGTTTTCGAGGTTACTGACCACAGGAGAGCCGGGATTTAGCAGGAGCAGGTTTGAGGGTCGACAGGCCTGTAGGGCTCGGGCCAAGTCAGTTGATGTCGTCCTCTTGTTAGCAGCTGCACGGCAGGTCTTCTTTCTTCTTGTTCTTCGAATTGTTTCGGAATCGGGATCTGAGGAAGGAAGCTTCAGGGTGCCCCTAAATACTAAATTTAAGGGCGTTACAGGTAGGTAAAGGTCAGGGAACAATGGGTCCCTTCCCTGGGGTGAGGTACACCCCTATCCTGCCACTCTCCAGTGGGAGGGGGGCAGGAGTCTAGTCCTGATTGGGTAGGGCTCTCTATCCTCAAGATGGCGAGAGCCCGGAGTTGTGCTTCACCTCGCCTCCCCCACCTGAGGCGTGGGGTTGGCAGAGGCTGGCGCACCCCCTTTCCTCACTTGGATTTTCCCACCGATATTCCCGCCAGAGTGGGGGTCAGAACCGGTGGGGGCCAGTTGCTGAGTACAGCTAGTGGCCTGGAGAAGCTCACAAAGGCGGCATGCCTTTGAAGCTTCCCCTGCCCATCCTGGGGGAGGAGGCATAGCACCTCACCCAGGATGTGCATTGCTGCAGGCCCACGAGAGTGGATGGCTCTCTACCCAGGGGTTCAGCAACATGTCTGCTGGGTGGCAGCCTAGGCAGCCTCTCTGGCAGGACGGTGGTTGTTGGTTAGGTTCAGGGGGCATCTCTAAGATGCCCTCTGTCGTGCATCTTACATTAAATCCCACACTGGTATCAGTGTGGGTTTAAAGTGCTGAGAAGTTTGATACCAAACTTCAGTCTTCAGTGTAGCCATTATGGTGCTGTGGAGTTCGTAATGACAACCTCCCAGCACCATATACTCTTAATGGCAGCACTGCACTTACAGTGCCCAGGAATGGACCTGGGTACTGTAGGGGTACAGGACTCCTGCACCTGTACCCACACCTCTGGCATATTGCACCCAGCTAGAGGGGTGACTGAGGTATGCCAGGGCAGTGTGTTTGTGGGCATGGTACACAGGGATGTGGGCCATGTCGACTCTGTTTTGTTTTGCACCAAGACACTCAGCCTGCAAAGGCAGTGTGTGGGTGTCAGGGTACAGGGCCTCTAAGGGTGGCACAATAAGTGCTGCAGCCCTTGGGGTCCTTCTCTGGTCACAGTACCCTGGGTACCTAGGGTACCATTTACCAGGGGCTGACCTGTTGCCAGAGATGCCAATTGGGTTTTGGTTTCAATACAGTTTTGGGGAAGGAACACAGGCCCTGGGCACCTGATTGGCAGGAGCCCAGGGCACACTCAAAGTACATCAGCAATTCAGCAAAAAGTGGGGGCATACCATGCAAGAAAGATGGCACTTTCTCACAAGCATTCGAACCTGAATGGTGCCAGGTTTTTTCTCTTGTCCTTATCTGTAACTCGCATTGATGAAGGATATATCAACCCAGGCTGGGAAGAACATCTGGATGAGATTTCTGCTTTCACTGGAACTGCATGCCATCCAGCTGGCTCTCAATGTATTTCTGTGTTCCATCCATGGCAGCCCTGTGCAAGTTCTGATTGACATGACAAGTTCAGGTCAGTACAACTACAAACAAGGTGGTATGTGGATCATGTGCTACGCTATAAGTCTCTTAGGCTGTGGCGCTGACAGTATCTTTAGGATATTTACTGGACTATCAGTCGTCTAGCTTGGTCTCTTAATACCAGGGCGGACGAGATCAGCAGACACCATCTTGTGGCACGCCCCTGCTCGCTCCCGCAAGGTGGATGCCACCACAAGCATGAGTGTGTGCTTGAAAATGAGCAGAGCAACAGCTAAAGGCCCTCCTATGCAGCATATGCGCGCTGCGTAGGCGTGACCTAAAAAGGATTCACAAAAAGGGAGGAAGACCACAACATCTTTGCCTTACAACTTTGATTTGCGGACCATTACTTATTTTTAATTCAGGAAACTGACAGCTTGTGTTTGAGGATACTAGGACTTTCGTGGTTTTGCAGGAATGCACTTCTCAGTCCTAACCTATGATGGCTGTTAACCCACGTTGCTGAGAATCTCCTGTCCTACAGTTAGCATCAGTGCATTTCTTTCTCCTTCTTTCTCCAGATGGAAACATCTTTACGTGTGGATAAACTGTTTCTCCTTCATCCCCACAAAACATGGAGTTGTTCCTGCCCGTACCACCCTAATTACCCTCATACCAACCATTTTTGGGTGTAACTACGTGTCATATAGGATGATAAATACATCCCCAATGCCAGTAACATGGCTGCTTTGTGTATCTATCTATCTATCTATCTATCTATCTATCTATCTATCTATCTATCTATCTATCTATCTATCTATCTATCTATCTATCTATCTATCTATCTATCTATCTATCTATCTATCTATCTATCTATCTATCTATCTATCTATCTATCTATCTATCTATCTATCTATCTATCTATCTATCTATCTATCTATCTATCTATCTATCTATCTATCTATCTATCTATCTATCTATCTATCTATCTATCTATCTATCTATCTATCTATCTATCTATCTATCTATCTATCTATCTATCTATCTATCTATCTATCTATCTATCTATCTATCTATCTATCTATCTATCTATCTATCTATCCCCTCCCTGAGCACCTTCAGAAAGACCCTCAAGACCTCAAGACCTGGATCGTCGGCTAAGCAGTTCTGCGGACCCCCCCCCCCCCCCCCCACCTCAGTGCCTTGAGACCCTGACCCTCACGGTTGAGTAGTGCGCTTACAATCCCCTGACTGAATTGCCTCATAACATGTCATGCTTTTTTGCGCAGTTTCTAGCTCCTTATAACAACCCCCTTGCAAAGTCTTTATCTGTTAAAATTTGTGTGGCGATTTTTCCTATTGGCACCTTTACAGCTAAATGGAATTGTCACACTAGCAATTGCGATAGATTCTGCCCATTTGGCCCTCAGGTGGCTGAAACGGCTGAGCATGTCGTATTTTTCTGCCCAAAATACCAAGCCATTTGAAGGAAGAGGATTTTACCTGTTGGAAACTGGGGACTTAGAATTTTAGGACCGCAAATAGAATTTTGATAAGTGGTACCAGTCAATGCATTGTGTTGCCTACCTCTCGATTTTTGACGTATATGTGGAGGATTAGACAGAACAAGAAGTCAAGCTAATGGTCTAAATATTACTTTATTTTTCTTCTTGTTTTCTTTTTAACTTGTTAGTGTTTTTAATTGACTGAAGTATTTAAAGCACTATGTAAAGATCGACTTCCCTGCTCTATGAAATGGAGTTTTTGCAACAATGTTTTTATTTTTGTTATTTCTTATATTTAAACATTGTGTTTTTAATCTGCTCTTTTATTGATTGATTGAAGTTGGTTTCTCAAGCATGCATCATTTGTCCAAATTTGTTTTGATTTTGATTTGATTTAATTTATCAAGCGCCTGAATTGCCCCCGAAGGGATATCTCCGCGCCACTGAGGAATGAACACAGGCCAGGAGGAATTAGTTGCAAAATTCCTCAGTTTTAAGTAGTTTTCTAAAATGAAGATGGGCCGAACACTACCGAAGGTTAGAGGGTAAGTGATTCCAATAATGGGGAGCCAGGTAGGAAAAGGCTTTGCCCCAGAACGAGATTTCCTAAAACGGCTAATGATAAGGAGGGATTTCTCCCCAGATCCTAGAGATCTGCTCAGCTGGTAAGGGATACATTTTTTGTTAAAAAACCGAGTCCTCTACCATTCAATGCTTTATGTACTATACAGCAGATCTTGAACGTAATTCTCTTGCGTATTGGGAGCCAGTGTAGTAGTCTCAGAAGGGGGAGGGAAGCCGTTATGACTGGCATATTCTAGACTAGTGGGGCTGCTGTGTTCTGGACCACTTGGAGTTTATTCAATACAGATTCGCTTGTCGCAGCCAAGAGTGTTACAATAGTCCAGGCGACTGATTACCAGTGCCTGAATGAGAGTTTTTTGCACAGAGAATGGGAGGAGAGGAAATACTCTACGCAAGATACCCATCATATGAAAGCAGGTGCCAGTGGTAGTAGCCACAACCTGATCTTTCATAGTGAAAGTTTGATCCAGTTGAACACCCAGATTTTTACCCATGTTTTGGGAACAGGTGCTGTACCCAAGTCTAGAGGCCACCACTCTGGAGATCCCAGAGCATTTGGGCATCGCCAAAGAGCATAATTTCCAACTAAACAGCATTCAGCTGGAGAAAGTTGTCCGTCATCCAAGATGAGATTGCTTTCATGCCCTCCGAGAAGCAGGCTTTAGTGGTAGTAGTACTATTATTAGATAAGACAAGTTGAGTATCATCTGCATATGAAATAGGGGTAAATCCAAACTCTCTGATAATTTTAGCAAGGGGAGCCACATGAATGGTAAACAATGTAGGGCTAAGACAGGAACCTTGTGGCACTCCCTTTTTAAGCCTGATGGTTTGAGAACAGAAAGGTCCAAGATTAATGGTCTGCGTGTGTTGAATTAAAAAGCTTGAAAACCATTGTATAGCTGGTCCACGAGTCCCTATCTCCTCCAATCTTTGACGCAATATGCGATGGGACACTATGTCGAAGGCTGTTGATAGATCCAACAACACCAGCAGAGCAGCCTAGTTGTTGTCAAGAGAGTATCTAACTTAATCTGTTACCGCTATCAGCGCTGATTCAGTGCCGTACATGGGTCTGAAACCAGACTGCAAAGGGTCCAGGCATCCAATAGACTCTATGTTCTGTAAGTTGTTTATTATTATAACCTTCTAAAAGTTTGCTCAGAGGAAGAAGGGAGATGGGTTGATAATTAGACAGATTAGATATCCGGAGTTTCTCCTTACTGCGAATTGGGAATCACCTGTGCAGCCTTTCACTCTAGTGGAAATTGGCGTTCACTTCATGATAGCTTTAATATTTGGCAGATGGAAGGAGCAAGTTGTTTAGATAGTAAAGAAGAAATCTTAGCTGGCACTATAAAGGCAACCCTGTTTTAGCAGATTCAGCACTTCCTCAACGGTATTCATCCTGAGGGGTGTAAAGCTCTCGAGGAGGCAAGCATTGTCTGTATTTGATAGAATGTGGAGGGGTACTTCTTTCAAAAGGTCACTAGCTCCAGTGAATTTATCATAGATGAGGTTTATTTTATCTTCAAGGTGGTTAGCGATGGCATCACAGTGCTTGAGAAGGGGTAGTGTCAGTTCAGTTCTAAATATTTATTCGGCTATTAAAAGTAAAACTGCATAAAATACAGTACATTTAAAAAAAATAAAATAAAGAGATTTTAGCACATTTAAAATACCGATTGATTAAAACAATTCATTCCTAATTTATAACAGGATACTTTTTCTTACGTTTATCAATGTCAGGATGAACAGTGCAACATTATAGCATGCAAGTCGATCCTCTGGGGTTACTACTGCAACATTATAGCATGTAAGTGGATCCTCTAGGGTAACTAGGAATTCCATTGCAATTATATGGGACCTAATATTGTGGGCCAAAAACATAGGCTTAAGATAAAAACATCTAAAATTACATTAGAAATTACAAAATAATAGAAAGTGCAATGTGCAATGTGCTTTGTTTGCTGTTATTGTCACACTGGCATGGTAACGACTCTGAGGGACGTGATTTCATTTTGGGAAATGCAACAAGATAATGTGCACTGCCACATCTCAGTCTCAGTAAAATGAAGCGATGCTGTACATAGGTCACATGTGGCAAGTAACTGTTAACGCCCTCTTTTAGCATAAAAGATTTATATAGAACCACAGTTGGTTTATTTATCTCTGATTTTGCCCCGAGATTCTGTCTTTGTAACAAGAACGAGTCTTTAATCTCTCTATTTGTGGTGGACAATATTTTTGCAGCTTCTGACCGTACAGATATGTTAAACGAATTCCCTAATATGGCATTAATATAAAATAGCCAATGTATTTTCAAAGCATCATCCAAATTCAAACAATCTAAAATAATTAACCTGGTAAAAGCCGTCTCTTCCCGTCCCTAAATTGATGCCCATAGTAGCAATGGCCCTGCCATCAGAGTATCCACTAAAAATTGCAGCCCCACCTCATGATGTACGATGGTATTTGATACAGATGGTGGTAAAAACAGCGGGCGTTTTTAAAAAACAATTTTCCTCTGTTTGCAGGGACATACTATTTGTGTAACCCCACAGACCTATCCCATACATGGCGGTGCTTACTCCTTTAGGTTTATGAATAGTTACCATCTCCTTAATTGGTTGGGTTCCTAGTTTAGCGGCAAATTTAAATATCCATTGGTTGGCCCTGATAATTTTTACTCTTGTATTTACAATATGTTGGGACCATGTACCATTTCCTGAGAATAAAATACCAAGGTGGCAGAAGGACTTTACTGTAGTTAATGGGGATCTATCAATAACAAAGGTTTTACAAGGTTTCTGTTTGGCCCCACAAATCATGGTGAAAGTTTTTAGTTTATTAATTGCCATTCTTCTTTGTTTCATGAAACCAGAATAACCATCCATCAATCTTTGGCGGCCTAACAGTGTCCGTGCCAATAGTACTGCGTCATCTGCAAATAACAGTACGGGTATCGGACGACCAGCCACTCTCGGAGCATCAGCCTGAATTTGTTGTAAGTAATTATCGACCTCGTTAATAAAAAGGGAGAATAGAATTAGTGCCATCATGCATCCTTGTCGTATGCCCTTCCTACTTTAAATTTGCGTGAGCATTTGACCTGGGGACCAAAACGAACCTGACTAATTAGATTCTCATATAGGCGGGAAAGGAAGCCTATAATCGCCCTAGGTGCTCCCATGAAAGTTATGGTTTCCCAAAGTAGATGGTGATCCACTAAGTCAAAAGCACTACTCAAATCGTCAAAACATAAATATAAAGTACCTGTCATCGCCCTAGTATATTTACCGATTGGTAGCTCCAAATTAAGGCATTGTTCAATTGTCCCCAGGCGTTTTCTAAACCCATACTGTGCAGGCGTTAAAATAGAGTACTTCTCAGCTCATTCCTCCAGCCTCTTCAGTAAAACCCTACTCATAACTTTTAGGGAGGTATCTAGGAGGGAAATGGGTCAGTAGTTTTAAGGGTCGGTTTTGTCCCCTTTCTTATATATCGGGACAATAATAGACTTGCCCCATGTTTGTGATGTTGTATCCATTACAGCCGAGTTAAACACTCTTGTTAAAATAGGCACCCATAGTTTAGGTTAAGATTTAAAAACATCAACTGGGACTCCATCAGGACCTGGTGCCCGTCCCCCAGCACTCTCCTGGATGGCCTGAAGAACTTCTTCATAGGTAATGTCCAGGACATATGATCTCCCTCCATGGGAAAAATTTCAGTGAAATGTGTTACCCATTTATCTGCCGAGATAAAGGAACAAAACTCTGGGATTTCATCATTCTTTAAAAATGGGGCGTTTACTGTATCCCCAAAAAGTTTATTGTTCCTGGTTTCTGATGAAATGATCAGATTTTCCCATGCTTCTTCCTGTAATTTTTTTACCAGGCTACTAAGGCCATTTTATACTGTTGTCGTAGGGATTTTATGGCCACTATATCGCGCTGTGTTTTGGACCGTGCGTACTTTAGCTCATGTAATCCTTGGTGCAAGTACCATCGAACAACCCCCTTTTATTTTTGGGTGCTGTGTTGATCTGCCTAGTTAAGTGATTTGATAAACATGGTAATGCAATTAAAATTTCCAATTACTATATTTGGGGAGATCTCATCCTGGAGACAGCAAACTATTTCTCGCTGATTATAGATTATAATTTGCTGTAGTATCCTGCTTGGGTCAACACCTGTCCACTTTATTCTAGTACCGTTAGTCCCATAAGGGTTGATATGGTCGGCTAGGTCAAATACTTCATTCCTTGAGCCCCAAAAAAGAAGAGATAGGGCGAGTAAATTGTGGTCACTTAATAAAGAGGGAACAATGATAGGGTTGCCACACCTCAATATATCCGACGCAGACATTAATATGTGATCAATGGTCATGTACATATTTCTCCTTATAAAAGTTGGGAATATGGGCCCATTGTATCCACGGCCCCCTCTAAGTAGGTGGAAATCGTATTCTCCGTACTCATTATGTCAAAAATGATCTGTTCCATCCCCATTAACATAGGTGAGACTGCATACCTGGGTATTAGGCATATCACATACCTGTATAATAAAATCTCCTGCCCACAACAGAAAATACTCAGTGCTAATTGAAGCTAAAAATATTTCCAGTGCCCGATCCAGGGCTGTTACCACATTAGTACATGTCGAATCAAAAATATTATTATAAAAGTGTACTAATATACGATCTTTCCCTCCCTTATTACTTAGCCATAAGATCGGTGCGTGGGGTTCCACTAGTGTAACTTTTTTAACCCTCACAGGCATTTGTTTGGAAATAAGTGTCTGTAGTCCCCATTTGGCTCGGTCTGCTTGTTACCCAATGGCTAGTAAAAAATAAGAGGAATTTCCATCAATATGTACGGGGTTTATGCACCACGTTTCCTGTAGGCATATGATATCATATCTGGATATAAAATTGATCCAGTCAATATTCTCAGCCTTATTTGTCAGACCATTCACATTCAAGTTTTCAAACTCAAACCCTTCCGTAGGGGGTTGTCCTATCAGCCAAATATCTGTTATACTAACTCTAAGGGGGTCTTTATCCAGTATCTCCTAAGCCTCCACTATCTCAGCTGCCATAGTTTCAACCCACCCTCCCTTAGAGGGTGCCATTCCTGTGTATAGGCCAGCCCTGGGCCTTAGGTTACTTAACTGGCTAACTCTATGGAACAGAGTGGGCGGCCCTCTCTGAAGGCTTTTGATGTCCTCAACATCGGCTTGATTAAGTCAATCATTATCATTTAATTTACTCAGCGTTTCATATCTATTGGGGGCAGCAAAATCCTGAACCTGTTGTGGTGGTAAACTTGTGGTGTCCCTCCATCTCGGAGTATTGGGTAGGTCCCTTTGACGCTGCTCCCGTCCTCTCAAGTGGTGGTAGAAATACCCTAAAGGGAGTATACCCATTATCTGTCTATCTATAATTGAAGCACATATCGCTTTATGAATACTGCCGGCTGTTCTCGGACTGCTAAAATTATTTATTACGTAATCCCCAGATAGGTCTTTTTCCAATGGTCCAATCCACCCCACTCTTCTTGTAAATAAAATGTCCTGCGCTGTACTTGGGGTGAATAAATGTCTCGAATTTAACCAGTGAATTTTGACTGTAGGGCGGGTGGGCGACTCTGGCCAGCTGTCAGGCACTATTGGTATTCTAGCACGGGGACAATTCGTTTGGAGTAAATAGGTGCTCTATAAGCTGTATAATAATAATAATCACCTTGTTTTTCAAACATTCCGTTGTGTCTATAGCACCAGGCTTCAATGGGGGGACATTAACTAATACTGCCACATATGGGCAGCTAGCAGGTGTTAAATTAACGGTAACTATCTCTTGGATGGGCACATTAGTATTATAAATTTCTTTAATTATAGTAGTCTGGTTTGAGTTTGTCATCATTCCTGATAAGTTTACTTACAGACTCCTGTGTATCCATATTCATCAGCCCCTCTGGTCTCCGCTGGTTTAGAGTTTCAACATGGGTGAGTGTGCAGCCTATATTACTACTCATACCAGTACTTGTTATTTGGGGCACCTTATCCTGATGCATTTGGTTCAAATCAACAACCTTTTTCAAACCCTCCTACTTTAGACACTCTTTTTCTAAGTGGACTCAGTAAACTACTAACAACCATTGTCAGTTTGTCCCAGAAAGGTGTCCATATTTGGTTCTCTATATTGCTCCAGCTTCTATTGTTTGAGCCAGTCCCTTGTTCTCCCCCCCCCCCCCCACACACACAATATCATTTACTTTGGTGTTCTTGAGGCAGCAAATATATCACTTGCGTCTTCCTTTTACTTTTGGCTGCAGGCTTGTAGCAGTATTGGAAGTTTTTGTGACTTGTGGGGATAAAAGTACTGAGACATCAGGAGTAGGGCCCAGATCTGGTACAGTTAGTGTCAATATTTCGCACACAACATCGTTCGAGCATCCAACACTCTGGGTATCATGAATGCTACTTGTACTACGTGTCCCCTCAGTAGATGTTGCCCGTTGTGCTATTCCGTCTTGGCCTGTTCTAGTGAGCGACATACTCCGTTCTGCCAAGTCAATTTCTTTATTCAATGCCCCAACTGCTTGTGCTTAAAAGGTATCTATAGTGGTTCGTTTGGCGGGCTGGTCAGTCGATGGCTTTGCACTCCCCACTTTCCGTTTACCCATATTACTTATAGGTTTTTATAGAGCCTTGTGTAAGGAAGATAGAGGACGATCAGTTACATGGAGGTGAAACAAAGGGTCTCCACTTGCTCCCTTCATGGTGCCTCTTGGCTGCTCAACCACTGCAAATGTTGACGTTCCTATGGCCGACCCTCACTGCTGAATAAATTCAAGGTGTCTGGCCCAGCCTCTTCCGGCCGCTGCGGGAGCCCTGGCCGTTATTTACGTGCCTCCTGGCGCGAACGGTGACGTGGGCGGCAAGCGCGCAGCTGGGTTCTCTGGGGTTTGTGGTTTCTCCCCTCTAGCGGCAGGCAACAGCAGGCAGTGACCGGTAACTGGCTCCCACACTGAGGGAGCCCTGACCGTTATTAGCGCGCCTCCTGGTGCGAACGGTCTCGGTGGCGGCAAGCACGCCGCTTGGTTCTCTGGTGTTTGTGGTTTCTCCCCTCTGGCGGCAGGCAACAGCAGGCATTGACAGGAAACGGGCTCACACGCTGCGGGAGCCCTGGCCATTATTTGCCCGCCTCCTGGCGCAAACGGTGACGTGGGCGGCAAGCGTGCTGCTTGGTTCTCTGGGGTTTGTGGTATCTGAAAGAAACCCGTTCGTTATAGATTCCTTACCTTCTAATTACCCCCAGGAGTCAGACTGGATCCATAAAGGTTTTTCGTCAGCAGTACCTCTGCGCTTCGGAAGGTGGCTTCGGTCCGCTGTCCGCCTGGCGTTGGTGTCGTGGTCGCCAGGATGACGTAGTGGTAGCTACTTAGACGCCACCCTCGCGCACTGTCAGTTCTTTCTTTTTCCGCGCCAGCCAGCGCAGATCCACTTTTTGATCGACTTTTGTCGACACCTTTTTTGAGTGTACGACTCCTGGTGCAAAAGGGATGCCTGGTTTCAAGGCATGCGGTTCCTGTAACCGAATTATGTCGGTTACGGATCTGCACCGCTTGTGCCTCTTTTGCCTGGAGCGCGACCATGAGCCAAAGTCGTGCTCCGACTGCCGGTCGATGGCTCCGAAGGCTTTGCGGGAGCGGTCCTGAAAGCTGTTTGAGCGCCGGCAGTGTGCTCCGCGCTGTTCAAGGTCCCGGTCACGAGGGAGGTCAAGGGGACCGGTCGCGGCGCCATCACGACCCGTTCAAGTCATCTAAGTTTTCATACTCTGGGTCGGGTAAGTCGAAGCACAAAAAGAAGTCGAAGAAGCATCGTTGCTCTTCGACTTTTCCCCGTCGGCTGATGCAACGAGGGATGCAGGCAGTGCCCCACCCTTCCCGGGACACGAAGCGACTCCCGCCCAACTTCGTAAGTGTTATGAAGCGATGTTTGTCATCTCTGGGTGGCAGGAATCCGCCGGCACGCCTTCGGGCCCCGGAGACTCGGTTGGGGGGCTAAGGCCTTCTCTGCCTTTCGCTCCGGCACCGCAAGGCATTTGTGGATGCAGGCCTGGATCCGGAATGGCGCAGGTTGACCTTATGACACCTCTACCGGCGCCGCTACCTCTGCAACCGACACCGGTTGTGTCCCCGGCCGGCATTGACCACAGCCTCCATCCCAATGTGGACCCGGAGCCAGACCGGCGTCGCTTACTCCGGATCCGGCGCCGAGTGGCATTGTTGTGCCCCTGTTCACTCCTGGGATCCCTTTCTGGACATATTAGCAACCTGAAGATGAGGAGGAGGACTGGGAGGGGTCAAGTGACCCTTTAACTGATCAACTGGAGTCTGAGCAGGACTGGATAAAGGAACTGAGGGATGCCAGTGGTCTTGACAAATCTCCTGACCTTGGCATGTTGTCTCCTCCAACCGTGGCAACGGAAGAGGGAGCGTCATACGCAGTGGTGTTGCTTAGGGTGGCCGAGGCCCTCAACCCCGAGCTTCCTACAGTGGCAGTCAGGACTAACCTCCTGACAGAGGTGCTTCAGCCGGCAGCGAGCTCTTCAGAGCCCCTGCTGCCATTTAATGAAGCCCTTACCGACGTCCTTTTGGGCACGTGGTCCAGGCCCAACACAGAGGCTCCTGTGGATAGGATGATTGACTGATGCCATCGCCCGATGCCATCGCCCGTCTCCGGGCGACCCTACTTTCCTCTCCCAACATCCCACCCCGGAGAGCTTGGTGGTCCAAGCCTCCGCTTCGAAGAGAGCATTCCCTACCGCTCCACTGGAAAGGGAATCCAAGAAGCTGGACCATCTTGGGAAGAAAATGTTCTTTTCTGCCAGTTTGGGACTGCGGTCGGTAAACACAGCATGTCTATTGGGCCGCTATTCCCACTCTGTTTGGGAAACTGTTGCGCGGGTGCTGGCTCAGTGTCCGGAGGAGGCCCGTACAGTGCTCTCCCACGCTGTCGCCGACTGGGAGGTATGTGGCTAAGTTTGCCATCCGTTGAGGGCTGGATACCACCGACTCCCTAGGCAGGACGATTTCCACATCTGTAGCCCTTCATCGCTACGGCTGGATGAGATTTATTGGCTTTTTGGGAGATGTCCAGAACACCTTGATGTACATGCCCTTTGATGGCTGTCGCCTTTTTGGTGACAAAGCGGACAATGCTCTAGAGCTTTTCAAGGACTCACAGGCTAGGGCCAAGTCCTTGGGCCTCTTCAGCCGCCAAGTGCAGACTACTTTTCACCCCTTTCGTGGCTCCGGAAGGGGTGCCCCACTACGTCCCACCCAGAGCCACAGGCCGCAGCAACTTTCCCAACCTTCACACGGCCGTGGACGTGTAAACCAACGCTGTGGTACAGGGGGCCAGCGGGCGGGCCAGCCAGTCCACCCACCCCCTTCCCCCTCTGCAGCAGCCTCCAAACCCTGTTAGTTCGACCTTTCAGGCCCATGAAACGCCAGTGGGCGGCAGGACTGGCCATCACCTCCCCCACTGGCGCACCATCACGTGTGACAGGTGGGTTTTGCAAATAGTCAGAAGGGGCTACTCCCTCCCCTTCGAGGCTACCCCTCCAGCCATGCCACCTGAATACCACCGCATGTCGGAGGATCACCTGGCACTTCTCCAACAGGAAGTTTTGTCTCTCTTGGCCAAGGGAAGCCATCAAGCGTGTCCCTGCCCCAGAAGTAAGTATTTGTTGCTATTCCCACTACCTTCTGGTACCCAAGAAGTACAAGGGCCTGCATCCTATCTTGGATCTCAGGAACGTCAACCGCTTCCTCCGGAAGGAGAAGTTCAAGATGTTGACGCTCGCTCAGGGCTTGTCTGCCGTCGACCCTGGAAACTGGATGGTAGCGTTGGACTTGCAGGATGCTTATTTTCACATCCCCGTCCTGCTGGCCCACCGGCGTTACCTGAGGTTCGTGGTAGGCCACAAGCATTTTCAGTTTACCGAGCTCCGCTTTGGCCTTAACAGCGCCCCTCGGGTGTTCACGAAAGTGATGGCGGTGGTCGCAGCTCATCTGCGCAGATCAGGGGTTCCAGTCTTCCCCTATCTCGACGACTGGCTGTTGAAGGCGGGTTTGCCCCAGGCAGTCGTCTCCCACCTCCAGACTACGGCTGACCTCCTGCATTTGCTGGAGTTCTCCATCAATGTGCCGAAGTCGCACCTGATTCCCTCTCAGAAGCTCCTCTTCATCGGAGCGGTTCTAGACACTACGCGGTTTCCGGTTTATCCTCCCGAACAGCGAGTCCGGGATATTCAAGCTATGATTCCGATCTTTCAGCCTCTATCCCTGGTTACGGTCCGGATGACCCTGAGGCTGCTGGGCCTCATGGCCTCCTGCATCCTGCTGGTCGATCATGCCAAGTGGCATATGCTGGCTCTGCTGTCGGACCTGAAGTTCCAGTAGGAGCAGCATAAGGGGGATCTGTCCGATTGCGTCCAGATCGCGGAGGGCACTGCTCGACAGTTGCAGTGGTGGCTCACGAACCAGGATTGGGTCAACGGCAGATCCCTCTCCATTCCCCAACCAGAGCACACAGTGGTGACGGAGGCATCCCTTCTGGGATGGGGCGGCCACATGGGGGGAGGTGGAGATCAGAGGCCTCTGGTCTCCGGTGGAGTCTGGGCTCCACATCAACCTTCTGGAGCTTCGGGCTATTCGTCTTGCACTCAAAGCATTCCTTACCTCTGTCCAGGGAAGAGTAGTGCAGGTGTTCACGGACAACACCACCTCCATGTGGTACTCAACAAACAGGGCGGGGTGGGGTCGTGGACCCTATGTCAGGAGGCCGTCTGCCTCTGGACATGGCTGGAACATCAGGACAAATCCCTGGTGGTTCAACACCTGGTAAGTTCACTGAACGCCAGGGTGGACGAACTCAGCTGCAGGTGCATGATGGATCACGAATGGCGTCTTCACTTGGAGGTGGTGCAAGGTCTCTTTCGACAGTGGGGAGAGCCTTGGTTTGATCTATTCACCACCAAGGAGAATGCGCAATGTCAGCACGTTGGAATTTCCAAGGCGGAACTTGCTAGGCGACGCTTTTCGTCGCGAATGGAGTTGCGGTCTGTTGTATGCCTTTCCACCTGTACCACTTCTGCCCAGAGTGCTGAAGAAGATAAGACACGACCAGGCCCAAGTCATCCCTGTGGCTCCGGATTGGGCACGAAGAGTCTAGTATCCCGAGCTGCTCAACATGGCCATCAATCCTCCGATCCGTCTGCCTCTTCAGGAGGATCTTCTGTCGCAACAACAGGGGACAATCCTCCACCCGAACCTGTCCAGCCTCCACCTCCTTGTGTGGAGATTGTGCGGCGGCAGCTGACGGTATTTTGACCTGCCTCTCGAAGTTTGCGATGTAATCTTGGCAGCCAGGCGTCCCTCCACTAAGGGGGTATATGCCTGGTGTGGAACAAGTTTGTTGCATGGTGCACAGCAAAGGCTGTGGATCCCCTTTCTGCCCCTCTTTCTGAGGTTCTCTTGTTTTTTCTTTCTTTGGCTCAGCAGGGCTCTGCTCTGGGCACTATCAAGGGCTATCTTTCATTCATCTCTGACTTCCTTCGGCTACCAGATCAGCCTTCTCTTTTCAAGTCCCCGGTTGTTAATCGTTTCTTGAAAGGCATGACTCATCTCTTTCCTCCTATTCCCTTCGTTATGCCTCAGTGGGACTTGAATCTAGTCTTAACCTATGTATTGTGTGCTCTCTTTGAACCGCTTCACAACTGTCTTTTAAGGCTTCTGACACTTAAAACTGCTTTCCTGGTAGCCATCACATCTGCCAGAAGAGTGAGTGAGCTCCAGACTCTTTTCCCAAGTCTCCTTTCCTGTCTGTCGATCCGGACAAGGTAGTTCTCAGAACTCGTCCATCCTTCCTTCCTAAGGTTTTCACTGCCTTTCACATCGGGCAGACATCACTTTGCCCACCTTCTTTCCGCCTCTTCCGCTTTCATTCTATCTGGATCGCACAAAACAGTTCCGGGTGGATGACCAACTCTTTGGCTACGTGAGCACCAAGAAATGTCGGGCCGTACACAAGCGAACTATTTCTCAATGGGTCATTTTGCGTATTAAAACATGCTATTCTCTGGCTAAGAAGGAGCCTCCTGTGGGGTTACGTGCACAATCCACCAGGGCGACGGCAGCCACTAATGCTTTAAGACGAGGAGTTCCTCTACATGACATCTGTCAGGCAGCTACGTGGGCATCACTGCACACGTTTACGAAACACTACTGTCTGGACAGCTAAGTCCGGAGAGAGAGCTTCTTTGGCTGTTCTGTTCTCCAGGATTTTCTAGTGTGATCTTGGTTCGCAGACCCACCACCGGGGTTGGTATTGGTGGGGTATCTATTCTAAGGTAAGGAATCTATAACTAACGTGTTTCTTTCAGATAAACAAGTTACTTACCTTCGGTAACGATATATCTGTAAGAAACATTAGTTATAGATTCCTTACCGTCCCACCCATCCTTCCCGTTATGCAAACTGATTTCTCGGGTTAAGGATATCCTTTCAGGAACCCTAGTTCTGTGCACCAGTGGTCAGTGTCTTTCATGGCTCTACGTTTCTGGCTTGGAAAGTCGTGTACAGAACTGACGTCGGCGCACGAGGGCGGCGTCTAAGTAGCTACCGCGACTTTATCCCAGCGACGACGCCAACGACGGACGCGGAGCCGACCAACACCACCTTCCGACGGGCAGAGGTACTGCTGACGAAAAAGCTTTCCGGATCCAGTCTGACGCTTGGGGGTAATTCTAAGGTAAGGAATCTATAACTAACTAATATTTCTTAAAAATATATTGTTACCGAAGGTAAGTAACTTGTTCTTCTCCCCTCTGGTGGCAGGCAACAGCAGGCAGTGACAGGTAACGGGCTCGTAGTGTCATTAGTGCAAGCAATCGGGTTAGTGAAAGATTTGAGAACTTAGTATAGTTCTTTGGGAGAGTTCCCCACTTGGTTAAGTTGTGAGGCAATGTGAGCTTTACAAGATTTTTTAAGTTCTTGTGATAAAGCCCTAAGATAAGCTTGTAGGTCTCTTTCTTCGGGTTATGTGACTGAAGCCAACGTATCTCAATTTTTTTACAATTTGCCGCCGCCTTGCGCTATTCAAGCGAGTACCAGGACACATGTCTCTGTTTTGTCTTTGAGTTGTTTTTTTAAAGGGGCAAGGTAGTCAATAGCTGATTTTAGGGCATCATGATAGTCATCTAATCTTAAATTGACATCCCCGACTACAGTCTTGTAGGATGAGTGAATTCTTTCATGAAGGCGTCCGGAGTGATTTGACGCCATTGTCTCCTTAGACTGTGAGTGGCATTATTAGGGGGAATAGCCACATGAGTACCAATTATCTGAAGAGTCGGACCAAATATATCCATTTTTGATCCAAACACAACTCGGCGACACAGCGCCACGCTGCCCAAGAATTGCGATATCCCGCAACTCTGCGCATTTGATGCTCATCAATATACATTTGATTTCTCAACTCCTAAGGTATCCGCTAGTTAGATTATTATTACTTTGAGATACACCTTAATAAAGTAGCATTCATACATATACTCATTATATATGTGTATTCTTCACAGCTTAGATCTGTTCTGATACCTGATATATCGCTGATGGTTTGATGCACAATTCAGGTCTCCAAAAGACTAAAGGTATATTTTCGAAATCGTATACCTGTAGAGATAAGACTACAAAGCACTTTCTACACGGGTGAATACATCGTATGAACCTCGATTTTATGGTGTTTCTTCAGTCACTTCATTATTCTTCTATATTGCACACTAGGTTTCCTGTTATGTTCGCTATCTGCTATTTCCTTTCTCATTAACATAATCCTATGTGTCTCCATTACCTTTTTGGTGGTTCCGATCCTTAGTTCAGTGCACACTATTCTTTGTTTTTGCATCTTTAGCAATCAGTGCTGTCATTTTTGAACCCCTTCCGTATTCTTAAGACAACTTTTATATTTACAGATCTTACATTGCCCCTTTTCCGTGGCCATTTTTTCCTGACGAAGGCACTTTGGTGTGCCGAAACGCGCGTAGAACATTCTTGTCAACCAAATTTGTGCCACATTGTTTTTTTTTTTTATAAATGAAATTGTTTTTTATATACATAGCTTATTTGTCATTTATGAGCAATTGTTTATAAACCTAATGTCTCTGTATAATTGAAAGTATGACTGAAAGTGTGCATGAGGGACATGCAAGTGTATGAATGAATGTTATATTTTTCTTGATTTTTCTATTCTTAATAAAAGCCTAATCTGTATTTTTGGCATAACCCCTGTGTGAGAAAGTGGCTCTGTATATACTGTTCCTTAATAGGTACAGGTTGTACAGAGTCCACAGTCCCCCAGGGTTTGACAGAGGTTAACGTTAGATATAACCTTACTCTCTAAAATGGTAGATTGGTCGAGCAGTAAGGCAGTATCAGAGGACAGTGTAAAGCATTTATTGTAAACACTCAGTCAGCAAATGGTTTCACCACTCAATGACTGAACTCTAGGCCAATGGTTTATATATAAAAAATATATGTATTTTAGAACCAACACTTGGATTTAAAATATACTTTCTCAGAATGAGATGTTTCCTATAAATACTTTTGCAATATGCAATAGACTTTAGTAAACAGTTACAAGTGGTTGCAGTAGGCAACTCTATTTTTAAACACAACAATACATTGAGCTCAATGGTAAATTCAGGTTATTTGCAACAGATTACTTTTTAGATTACTTTTGGAATTCCAGGACTGGATCCTAGATTCAGTCCTGGGTCAGTTCTCAGAATCAAGTGATGAAAGTCGACTTAAGTACTGTAATGATTTTTAACTAATATTTAGCTATTTTAAAAGTTGACACTTAGAAAATATTTCAGAGAAAACAATCAATGATTCCCTATGGAAGAAAATTAAAGGTTACAGGTACAGTATGTTCTCGTAACTTTTGTAATCCAGTACTGGGTACCTAGACTCAGTACTGGGACCTTTATCCAAAACAGGTAAGTAATTACGTTTTCAGATATTATACGATTTTTGAAGAATATTTAAAGATTGCAGAAATCGACACTTGGAAGAAATTTCACAGAAAAACAGTCAATGGTTTCCTATGGAAGAAAATTGGGTTAAGGGTAAGTACAGTTGTGGGTATTTTTCAGAGTCAGTGCTGGGCACCAAGATCCAGCACTGGGAGCTCACCTAAGAGCAGGTGAGTAAATTCGTTATTGTCACTCGTCTGATTTTTGGTGAATATTTGAAGATTTGAAAAGTCCACACATAAGAAATTTCAGGAAAAAGTCAGTCAATGTTACCCTATGAGGAAAATAGAGTTTGCGGTTTAAGGGTAAGTACTCGACTGGCAGAGTTGAGGTTCTGGGCACAGACTCAGGGGTCTCCCAGGGTCAGGTAGGTACAGTTGGTTCACCCTCAGCGGCTCTAGGGCGGCCGGGTGCAGAGAGAGTTAGGCCCAATGTTATCCTATGAGGGATAGGGGGGGCCTTGTTTGGTGGCTGCTGACTGGCAAGCCATGCGGCTGTGGGAGCTGGGCTCCTGGTCACTTACTCAGGGCAAGTGGGGAAGTAGGTAGGTGTAGAGTTTTCACTGCCAGGGCCACTCGGGCTGGGTGCAGAGGGCTTTTGAGCCGTCGGGCGCTCAATGGATTTCAATAGGAAATCTCCGGTTTAGAAAAAGACTGCAAGCTCGGGGACGAGGACTCTTCAGGTGCCACCACCACTTCGAGAGGTAAGTTGGGTAGTTGGAGGATAGGTAGGTACCCCGGGATTGGGCACAGGGGGCCGTGGGGCGCCGCGTGCAGGGGTGCCTTTAGGTGTCGGGAAATCTTACCCTCTGTTGATCGCGGTTGTTTTGAGGCTGCAGGCTTCTTCAGGAGTGTCGAGGGAGGTCCTTGGGTGCCGGACTCGGGGTCACAGTCGCTGTGGGGTCGTCCTCAGGGTCTTTGTTCACTCCGGCACTGGCCAGGATCGGCTGGTGCAGAGTGTGCTGGGTTCGCGGTTCCGGGCTGCTGCCAGGGGTTAGAGATAGGTTTCGAGTAGAGCCTCTACTCATGGGAGTCCCAGGGGCTTAGAGCCAAAAGGTAGCCAGGTCCTCCGGGGTTGGTGAGGCTGCTGGCCACGAGAGATGCCGCGCTGGAGCAGGAGCAGGTTCGAGGGTCGACAGGCCGGTAGGGCTGGGGCCAAAGCAGTTGGTGTCTTTCTCTTTTTATCAGCTGCAGGGCAGGTCTTTGTTCTTCTTGCTCTTTTTGTAGTTTCGAATCTGGAATCTGGGAAAGGAAGGTTCAGGGTGCCCCTAAATACTAGATTTAGGGGCGTTACAGGTAGGTGAAGGCTAGGGAGCAATGGGTCCCTGTCCTGGGGTGGGTACACCCCCTATCCTGCCTCTCTCCTGTGGGAGGGGGGCAGTAGCCTAGTCCTGATAGGGTAGGGCCTCCCATCTTCAAGATGGCGAGAGCCCGGAGATGTGCTTCACCTCGCCTCCCCCACCTGAGGGGTGGGGTGGGCAGGCTGGCACATCCCCTGTCCTTGTTTGGGGTTTCCGGCCAAGCTTCCCGCCAGAGTGGGGGGTTGCAGTGGCCTGGGGAAGCTCACAGAGGCGGCATGCCTTTGAAGCTTCCCTTTGCTCATCCTGGGGGAGGAGATTTATCACCTCACCCAGGATGTGCATTGTTGCAGGCCCAGGAGAGCAGGGGCTCTCCCACCCAGGGGTCCAGCAACGTGTCTGCTGTGTGGCAGCCTGGGCAGCCTCAGAGCAGACGTGGATTTGTAGGTTAGTTGTAAGGGGGCATCTCTAACATACCCTCTGGGGTGCTTGGTACATTCAATTCCACACTGGCATCAGTGTGGGTTTAATGTGCTGAGAAGTTTGATACCAAACTTCCCAGTCTTCAGTGTTGCCATTATGGTGCTGTGGAGTTTGTGTTTGACGTGCTCCCAGCACCATGTACTCTTAAATGGCAGCACTGCACTTACTGTGCCCAGGAATGGACCTGGGTACTGTAGGGGCACAGGGCTCCTGCTCCTGTGCCCACACCATGGGCATAAGGCACCCAGCCAGAGGGGTGGCTGATATATGCCTTGGCAGTGTAGGTGATTGGCATGGTACACAGAGATGTGTGCCATGTCGACTCTTTGTTTTGTCCTGCACCCAGACTCTCAGCCTGCAAGGGCAGTGTGTGTGTGTGTAAGGGTACAGGGCCTCTAAGGGTGTCACAATGAGTGCTGCAGTCCTTAGAGGCCTTCCCTGCTCACAAGGCCCTGGGTACCTAGGGTACCATTTGCCAGGGGCTGACATGTGGCCAGGGTATGCCAATTTGGAGTTTGTGTGTTTTAGGGAAGGAACATAGGCCCTGGGCACCTGATTGGCAGGAGTCCAGGGTACACTCAGTCAAAGTACATTCAGCAAAAAGTGGGGGCATACCATGCAAGAAAGATGGCACTTTCTCACACCCTGTTGTCTTTAGTTCTATTTGACAGTATATGCATCATTATTTATTATTGTGTTTTGATTTATTGTGTTTTGATTGGTTTCCTTAATTCTGTACAATTATTGCTAATTTCCCTACGTTAAGGAACCAGATCCCAACAGTAGGGGGCCTCTTTCTTTACTTTGGTTATGTCACTGAAGCCAACGTTTCTCAATTTTTATACAATTTGCCGCCGCCTTGCGCTATTCAAGCGAGTACCAGGACACATGTCTCTGTTTTGTCTTTGAGTTGTGTTTTTTAAAGGGGCTAGGTAGTCAATAGCTGATTTTAGGGCATCATGATAGTCATCTAATCTTAAATTGACATCCCCCGACTACAGTCTTGTAGGATCAGTGAACTCTTTCATGAAGGCGTCCGGAGTGATTTGACGCCATTGTCTCCTTAGACTGTGAGTGGCATTATTAGGGGGAATAGCCACATGAGTACCAATTATCTGAAAATCAATCTAGGATTGGTTAGACCACTCTACTGGGTGGGGGGCCTCGGTGGAGATGCAGAGAGAGTTGGTCAGAATGAGTTCTAGCGTGTGACCGGTCGAATGGGTAGGACCTGAATTGCTCTTTTTTGGGCCTAAGGTGGCCAGATTTGAAAGGAGCTGAGCTGACTCCGTATTGGGAGTATTTTCACTATGTATATTAAAGACACCTAAAAGAACAAAATGTTTAGAGTAAATAGTGTGGGTAGCAATTAGTTCCATCAGTTTAGGATTAAAATCATGAAGAGGTCCTGGGAGGGCGATACACAAGCGCTCCTTTGAAGCAGTCATGGGGCGAGAGTTCAATTCTGAAGATACAAATCTCTATCTTATCCCCGAGCGATTATCAGTTATAAATACTTTCAAAGAAAGGAATCCAAGATCTGGTATTTCAGAGGTAAGCATATCCTATATTTCAACAGTGTGCCAGGGCAATGATCTCACATTGCTCAAGAAGCACTTCCAGACTTGAGCAGATTTAAGGGAAGGGATATTAGTGGGGAAGGAGATGCGTCAACGGCTAAATTCACAGCCTCCCTATTAGGGATAGGCTGTAATTCTGCTTCAGTTTAAGACTTTCAAATTGACAATGTATGCAGGAGAAAGGTCCTTCGAGAATGGGAAGGGTTCTTGCCTTGCCACATTAGTTGTCAGAGAATGGGGCCCTGCCAAGAAGTCTAATACCTGCAAGTTCCTCAGCTGAATAGAAGCGTTTAGGTGTTGTGGAGATTTCTTGAACAAAAGATGCAGGGGTCCTGGTGACAGCTGTGCGCAGACAGACTTGCCTTTGGCTCACCCGCTATGCAGCAGTGGTGCCGTGCAGTTTAAATAAGGGCCGGGAGAGCAGCTAGACCCTCTACCCCCGCGGCCCAGACGGGAAGCAGAAGTAAAAGGCTCGCTTGTTCTCTCTCCCCACTCAAACGGTAATCAATGTGGTGGAATGGAGAGCAGGCGAGAAGTTGAGCAGCTGACAAAAGGTAGCAGTAATGTTTTAAAATAGAGGAGCTGAAAGTGAAAATGCACAATTAAAAATACCAAGCTTTAATGTTATTAGATGTTAAATATAGCCTATACTAAGTGGCGGGTGCAATAAAATACAGAGTAATTTTAAATAAGGTTTAAATCAGGGGTCTTCAAACTGAGGGGTAGGCCCCCCTAGGGGGGGCCTTAATTGATCCGCGGGGGGGGGGGGGGGGGGCGCCAGGCTCTGACCCAGAGCAGCATGCTGATAGCAGTGCTTTGTTTTAAGCAGGAAATAAATGAGCGGCAGTAATGGCTCTGTATTGGGCCATCACTAACATCTTTTATCATTGATATCCTAGCTGTGTGTATGTTTCAAAAAGGAAGAGGCTTCAAATATTCTTCAAAAACCCCACCCCCATAGTATTTAGTTGCATTTTTAAAACGGTAACAGAATTTACTTGCAATGTTTCGTCTTGTGTTTAAATAGGTCGAGATTTATTTAAACATTGCCAATTTAAGAGAATAATTGTGAAAAATTCTGAGGGGGGCCCGATGAATTACATTTTTTACTAGGGGAGCGCAGCCTCAAGAAGTTTGAAGACCACTGGTTTAAATGGATAACATTTGGCAAGAAAAAGGTGCCTCCACTAGCCTATGCCTCCACTAGCCTATGCCTCCGCTGATTGGCACTCCATTTTCTAATCATTGGAGGTTTGTGTGATATGTCCTTCTTGCAGGTGATCAGGCCCAATCCTATAAATATTTTTTCATTTTGGGTGAATCCCTCATCGTCAACTACATAATCTGACAATTTTTAATCTGCTGTAGGTATGCTGCTGGGGTGTGTTCTCTGTCTAAGGATATGTGTTCTCTGTCCAAGAATGTGGTTCAGAAGCAAACTATTAACTGCAAGAAGGGATGTCCTCTGTGCACAGCCATTGAATGTGCAGAAACAGTACTCAGTAGCCCTTATTACAACAACATTGTGCTGTTACTTTAACTGTTTGGTTATTTTGCTTTTTATTATTTTTGTTGTGTCTCAATTTATTGTCGAAGAGTGAGAAAAGTCTTTTTCATTGCTTGCTCAATGCATGGGTGTTTAGTCAGATATATCACATTACCTGTCTTTGTCCCCTATTCAAATTTGACTGCAACAAGCAACACATGGATGGCAATTTAACCAACAAAACATGGTACATTGACAGGCATCACTAACAACAAGATGTCACTGAAATCTGGCTAACAAATGAGGTGGTTTGGTGATTCTGGACGCAGACTTTACATGGGAATGGTGCAGAAGCATGTGAGAAATGTGGACACTTAAATACCCATGAACCAGAACTCCATGACCTAATTTCCAAAAAATACTTAACAATATACTTTGTGTGGCTGAGGAACAAGGATGGGTTTCTAAAAAGATCAACAAGAATACACAAAATACCTAAATTGAATATGTTACTAAAGATTCACTAAAACCTACGAGATCCTCCATTGATACACAGTATCAGGAAGCCAATCTATACATGAACTACCTGGAAAATACCTCGATGAATGTCTGCAACCATTGGTGCAAAATACCAGATTATATATAAAGGACTCTGCCAATTTCCTTCCCAAGATTTCTAGTATTTACTTCATTTAGGCTTGAATGAGTTCTGCTGATCTGCTAAAGATGTAAATTCCATTTATGCTTCTATTCCCCATCAAGAATGCATAGAGGCTGTAGAATGGGCAGCTTTGAACACAAACTAAATAGGAGTTCAATCTTAAACCTTGTTTGATCCCATGTTTTTCTTAATACAAATGCTACTTAAAATGGAATAATACATTTTATCATCAAAGAAAACAGCCTCTGGGTTCAGTGGGGTTTTTAACAAGCAAATGCTACGCAAATATTTTCATGGGTAAATTTGAAGAGAAGCACATATACAATGACCAGGAGTGGCAGCAGTGGTACATAACATTTCTGATTCATTGATGAAATGCTCATTGTTTGGATAGGCACAGAAAACACACTCCTCCACAAATATTGGAGCTCAATTACTACATCAGCCAAACTTGTGTACTATGTCTTGATGTGTTATTGGAAGTTACCAATGGCACAATAGAAACCAGTGTCCATCGCAAACCTACAGAAAGGAACAACTGTCTTCATTTTGAAAAGTTCCTCCCAGAAACTGAAAACATATTTACCTTATCCCTAGTTAACAAGATTAAAAAGGACTAGCTCTAAGGCAAGCTAGTTGTAGCAATCACCAGTATTCTCACCCCCAAACGTGCCTATTACCAGAAAAAGATAAGAAGTGTTTCTGCGTTTCCCCGATGTCAGGGATTCCCGAACTACAACTCCCTGCATGCACTGGGGCGCACCCGAAGACCTTTTCTACATAAGCACTTCTGCTGGAAGCGGAAGGTGCTTGTCAATCAAAGAGCTCATGGATGTTCGAGGCGGAAGGTGCTCCCCGCCGGATTCCGGCGAGAAGCCTTTCCGCAGCCATTCCTGTGACGGGCAGAGTCCCGCGTCCCAGTGGAAGCAAGCCTGTTTCATCGGCGGGTAAGAAACGCAAGGTATCTGGAAGGCAGAGGCTCATGCATATCTGGTGAGCCAAGAGTGTTGATTTGTCAACAAAACTTTATTGAGACTGTTGGAGACCGTGTTAATTCCCGGATTACCTGTTCCCCATTACCCTGAAATTGCGGGGACTGTTTAACGCAGACACAGACACTAAGTGCCTCGTTGCCGTCCTGCCTTTCAAAGACATCTGCACCATTATCCAAGAAATTCCAAGGAGGGACTACTCTTTTGTTTATTTTGAAGCAACATTATCGCTGTGACTGTGCACTTACGGGGGGCTCATGAATGGACCCATTCATTTAGTCTCTGACTTAGCGGGTGTGAGAGAGTATCACATCACGAAGAAGTCAGGGGCAGGCCTACGCACATTTAACTCGAGGGCTCAGTTTAACCTTGCACTTTGGTGACTATGGGGTAACCCCGGGTGAGGGTGTTTACGGCGTGATGCAGTCAGGGGGGTGCCGAAGATTTCAAGATTGATACGCAGGAATAGAGGTAATTTCAAGACACCACCTTTCTGGTGGGTAGGCATCGGTCCTGTGCTTTCACTACACGGTAGGAGAGAAGTCATCTGTTTACCTACTGTCTCTCTCGTCCTCTGTCTGCAGGTATCTATCTTCCAAGAGAAGATTACATCCCCGACATTCATCCTGAAGAGTTCCTATCCCTGGCCTCATCCTTTTTATGTTATCCACTTCCCTTTTTCCCACAGGCCTTATCTCACGCAGCTAGGTTGCCTTCCTCTGCTGGGGATTAGGTTTTCGGGAATCAGGGACTTACTCATCTTCTATCGTCTCTGCTGGATTCTACTATACAGGTTAGTGGCGTATGATTGGCTTGGGCGCTACTGACAACCTGGCATACCTGACACTAGTATGAAAATGACAAATTAGACTTTTGCAATAGATTTCCGAATAGACGCTGTCCCTCAGACCTTATTAAACGGGCTCAATATAGAACCTACAAAAGATCGATAAATTAACTACTAAGAAAGACGGAAAGAAAACCTCAGAAAGGATCACTTTTTTTCTGCCAGATTTCCTCTCCATGAGTCGAGTTACCAAACTATTAATCAACAAATGATGGTAAATACTTCTGGCTGAAACTGACTTCAAGGGATTTTTCACATCCGAACTATTGTTGATATATCAGAAATCCAACCACATTAAGTGCTAACCAAAGACAAAAAAATTAATTATAGCGACAGTCACCCAAAAGAACCTTCACATGATAGCATAATGCATCCTCACATTGGTAGAAAAATCAAGATCCGAAACGCTACTTGTGATGCCAGTAATTACATATGGTCATTGAAGTGCCCTTGTGTATTATTGTATATAGTTAAAATGAAGAGAAAACTTAAAGAACTAATTAATTGGAACACAGGAGTAATCTCCGCAACAGGAACTCCAAATCGAGTGTGGCCATACTTTTTACAGACAAAAGGCACACTATAAGTCAACTAAAGCTTCAAGTCCTTGAGACAATCCAGCTATCAGCTGACCGGGATCAATAGTAAAATACTATTACAAAGAGAAATTATATGGATAAAGAATCTGTATGCAATCACCCAAATGAATTTGACAGAATGTAAATATCACACTTTCTATAATGAATGGTGTAAACTGTGAACATTATTTTATGGTGTATAATTTTCCTTGTTTAAAAATTCTACAGTTTTCAAGTGTTTCCAATTAACCGAGAAAATAATTAGTTAATACTACTACATGCCTTTATTTCCAGGTATTATCCTTTTTCTCCATAATCTGTCTTGTCTCTTCATACCCTTTGAATGCGCTTAATCTTCATATTCAGCCGTCTTCTTGCCTCTTTTGTACATTCTTGGATTTTCACTCTGTGGTAAAGAAGCTGTATGTCATTTTCAGGGCATACAGTGGTTCTTCCCTAATGCTTTTTCTCATGTTTCTTTTTATACTCGCACTACTACCAGCCACTTCCTGTTATTTTCTTACTGACTGGCATTTTTCCTACATCAGCACACCATTCACAGGTGCCCCAAAGACGGCTGACGCCATCCTTCAATCCACATCTTGTTGGATACTGATCTCTCATACATTTTTATAATTCATTTTGCAGTTATCCTTTTTATCACTTCACATGTAGGCATCCTTATTTTTACAATTCCATGAGTAAACAGCAGTTTTTTGTTTATCCTTTTTCTTTATCATTTACTTCCCTTTTTACACCACAGACAGCATTATACACCAACCCTGTGTTTCGTTGGATTTTGGCTCACCTTCCCACCATGTTCAATCGGGAAGATTTTCATTACATCATTTTTTTTATTAAGCTGTGCTGCGTGGATTATTTTTATGTTTTCCACACTCAGCTACACAAAGCGTATTGATGAGAACTACTCATCCTCGGATGTTCATCTTTCAACAGCAGGGTCACCGTTATATATACAAATTTTTCATTCATTTCACTTAATAGTTTGTTTGCTGCAGTATTATTAGTTTTTTAGAAAGCATCCTTGGTCATTTATTTTTACGTCTCCTACTCCCGTCTACAGACAACCTAGAAAGAGAAATAGAACTACTTAACTTCAGACATTCATACTTGAACAGCAGTTTCAGATGCCTGCGTCGTTTCTAAAAAAAAAAAAAATCTATTCAGATTGGATTGGTCATTGTGATTTTGGTTGTTTCCATTTATATATTTAACATGTGTGGCAATAATCTGCTTTTTCTCACAGAATTTGCAGAATGATTATCTTGGCTACATTTGTATACATTAGATTTCCTGCAAGGCGTTGAGACGTTAGTAAGTTGAATTTCAGCAACCACTCACTTGCACTATAGCTGCCTGACTCGCCCAGTTTCACTTACTGACATGTTGCAAAGCAGCCACTCCCCCCTCCCCCTACACACACACACACACGCACACGCACACGCACGCGCACACGCGCACGCGCACACACACACACACATATTTCAATCATTTCTGGGTCTGTAAGGAGATTGTGCATGTTTTTTATACTGGTTTTTTTTTTTTAATAAAGCTGGTTTTATGTTATGTGAAAACAAGTAAATATATATAAATGTGGTCTGGGAAGGATCGGTGGAATCTGCAAAATGCTTTGTTAGTCAACTTAACAACAATACATTGAATTTGCAATTTACAGATACTATCAGTAGGTCCCAAGTAACATTCCTAGATCTAGAAGTATATGTAAAGGATAACATACTGCATACACGCACATTCAGAAAGACCACGGCAGGCAATTCAATTTTACATGCGAGTAGTTTTCATCTGACTAGATTAAAAATGAGCATCCCTTATGCTGAGCACCTCAGGATGAAACGGAATTGTAGTGAGGGGCAGGCACTGGAGGATGCTCAGAACAGTTTGACTAGGAGATTCTCGGCAAGGGGTTATAAAGATCATGTCCTAAATCAAGCACTGCAGAAGGTCAGTGGTATCAAAAGAGATGTCTTACTTAGACCAAAAGAAGGGAAGGAGGGAACGAAAAGGCAGGACGATGAAGAAATACGGTTGATCACCTGGTACAGTGCCTACCACACAAGGGTGAGAGACTGTGTGAGTAGGCACTGGCACCTGATAAGGAGTGACCCAATGCTCAGTACCGTGGCAAAATGCAGGCCAAGGTGACATTCAAGAGGACTAAGTCAATGAGGGCAAGAGCTGGTGGACAGCAGTCCGGAATTAACAAAACCGGAGAGTTGGTTGAGGGCAAACCAAGGTGTTTATAAATGTCCAAAGTGTAAAGCCTGTACAATTGCCCAAAATGCTAAATCAGTCATGTCTCCATTAATGGCGAGCCCATGGAAAATTAGCTGCTTCTTGAACTGCCGGAGTGACCATGTAGTTTACATCTTACAGTGCTCCTGCCCAAAATTATATGTAGGAAGCACTATTCACATGGTTCATGTTTGCATACTCCAACACATGCGGGCAGTTAAAAACAATGATAAAACTTATCCTGTGGCTCGCCACATAAATGAGATTCATAAGGGCAACCTAGAAGATCTGACTTACTTTGCAGTTGACCAGGTGGCTAAAATGAGAAGAGGAGGCAATAGAAAGAGGAAATTGCAACAATTGGAATCAAAGTACATAATGTTGCTTAACACTAGAATCCTGTCTGGATTGAAAACAGACAAGGATTTACTTGTACACTTAGGTCACTAGTATCCAAGTAAGGTGGCTCATTTTAAACAAATAAGCTCCTTAATCTATAACAAGATTGACAAATGTGTTAGACGTGTTGAGAGAAAGTTGTATAATAGTTTGGCTAATTGTATGATTTTAGCATTTGGAGTCAGGATTGTAATGTGCCAGAATAGTTTTATAGTTAAATTTATTTATACAAATACATATATACTTTTTACCTCAAGGTAGGGTTCATTGGAGATTATTAAAGGAGGTCTTTGTGAATGTACATTTTAAAATGCACTAGCACTTTACATATTGTTCCATGGTGGAATATGGTCTAGTTGGTGGCAAATAATTGACTAATTGTTGGCAAAGCACTTGCACTTTATGATTTCATGTATTGTACTGACTGTACGTCTGCATTTGCACCTTATAGCAGGGATCAGAAGCACTTGCACTTTGCCATACACTATTTCTGTTATATTAGCCGCGAAGTTGACATTATTCATCCGGTATATGGACAATATGAGAATGATTTTTGATTACAATGCACTTGCACTTTATCCGAAAAGACCCGCCTGGAGGAAATTTTGAATTTTTTTTGGGGAAAAGTTTTGGATGTTTTTTTAGTGTTTGAAATATTAGAAGTATGTATGATTTTAATATGTATTTTGATGTTTTTAATATTGGAACATTTAATGATATTTTGCATTTTTATGCATGTTTTAATTATGTATGCAATGTGCAAGTAAAATGCTAAATTCTCGACCCACTATACATAACATAGATGGATGCCCTATAGGCTTGATTGGAAGCTAATGGATGAATTAGGCACTTGCTAAGACTTAAAGCCCGAGTAGGAATCGAGGAGTGAGATAACTTGGATCATTGACTGCACCTTGAATATATAGGAAAGACAAGATTCCAAATTATTGATATTTATTGAAATAATGCCATAATGAATAATTAGTGCCAAAAATCGATTTAAAATGAATATACAACTATCAACACGGTAAATCCGCTATGTTAGTCTAATCACGGAATGTATTAGAGTCTGTCTTCCATTGTTATGGGAGTAGCGGATCACGTGATCAGGAGCTTGGGATTTTAAAATGGTGTTATGGGAATGGCGTTTATTGTGTGAGCAAGCCTGGTGAGACAGGCGAAACGCGTTACCAAGAACAAATAAACCAGAGTTTAAAAAAATTAAAGTCGGAGACCCTGTGTCGGTATCCAGGTTCTGTGGGGGGACGGGTGTGTGTGATGTGTGTGTGTGATGTCCGTGTGTGTGATGTCCAACAAAAGTAGCCTGCTGAGAGAGGGCCTACACCGGTAAGTAACCTCAGCCAAAATTCTTTAATGAAGGAACAGCAGTGGGAATGCCTCGCCTTAGTCACAGTCCTGCCCAATGCTCCGAGAGGTGCTCCGCTGCAGTTTGCAGCCCTGCTGTGCTGTCAATCTGCGCTGTGGCATTTAGGACCAGTAATGCCTAATGAAGGATGTAATTGGAAGTGCAAGCAGCGCAAGTGATTCTCGCAACCCATTGGGGTTTATAATAATATTTAAACGTTTAGCAGAAGCACGGAGACTCACTGAGTAAGATTGAAATCCTACGATGACCAACGGGCCACGCGGTGGCCTCGCCAATTGGGGCGGGAAATACTGATTAAAAGGATGTTTCAGGAAACTGCCATGACTTCTGTTAAAGAAATGTCCATAGCCCATGAGGAAGTGCGGTATGCACAAAACGCGTTGGGCAGGACTGTGACTAAGTCAAGGCATTCCCACTGCTGTGATACTGCTGTTCCTTCATTAAGAATTTTGGCTGAGTTTACTTATCCGTGTGGGCCCTCTCTCAGCAGGCAACTGTGATATATATATCAGAATCCCTCCAGGAGGTAGAGGCCACACGGGGAAACCTTGAAGAAATACTTTTAATGGACAGCGTTGTGGCATAATGCATTTCGGCGTTAACTTGCCTTCGTCAGATGCTGCTGCTCTTCGGATCTCTTTGCAGCCACGCCTTTCAAGTGTCCTGCACTCACCCATTGGTGGTAGTGCTCCCCACCCCCGGTCATGTGTCTGCACACAAAGAAGCAGTACGATGACAGACTGCAACTCCCAGAATACTTTGGAATATATATATATATATATATTCACTGAAAAAACCATAGGTTTCACACGTTATAGTTAGCTGGACATTTCACTCGTACAAAACCATTGAAATTCCCCCGTTATAGTTAGTTCAGCTAACTATAACTCGCGCGACCGCAATCCACTGCTGATGACGTCACATATTACATCACTCATGACATGGTCAGTGACATCACTCATGACATCACTGATGACATCTCAAATGACATCACTGATGACATCACTGATGACTATCATCCTTGTGTAAGAGTGGCAGACCTCTTCTTATCCTAATATAAACTTTGATACACACATTGAAAAATACAAACTAAAGTTTTGAAAACTATAGAGATACCAATACCAGTTAGAACAACCTATTCAGTAATTCCAAAATCTACATACGCATCCACTCATTCATCAACACTTCTATATAGACACTCATACATGTACTCAGTCATCCTATGTACTCATACACCTATACATCCTGTTACACACCTACACTTATACATGGTTACTCACACACATACTCACACATGCAAATAAACATCCATTTACTTGCATATACAGCTATACACACACCACTACACTTACTTCTACAGAAACGTACACATACTTACTCTCTTAAACAATCACTTATAGAAACACATACTTATTTATGCAGGAACTCTTCCAATCTCTCACTCTCATATATCCTGACTTATATACATCAATACTCACATATACTAGTTTAAAACATATGGACTTACTCATAAAGACACTATTGAGACAAGTCATTCACTCTCTTACTCACCCATACACACACTCATCCACCCATACTGTCCTGCTCACATACTGTCTTCAAAACACATACAAGCAGTGAGTCACTCATTCATGCATCTATACGCTAAGTAACATCCCCCACTGAACCATACAGACACTCATACTGATGCTCTAAAAACGAACTAATAACCCATATACACACTCATGTAGCTACTCACCAACCCATGCAGCCACTTATACACAAAGTGAGACACTGATACAGATATTTAAATATTTAAACATTACTCACTAATACTTGTATTCACTAAGATACTGTTAAGAAGTCAGTTATACAATTAATTTTACAAAAAAAAACCATCCATTTAGACACTTATTTACCCATTTATTCTGCCATTAACCTTTAGATATACATATATAAAAAATATTTATTTTTCAGAAAGACACATATTCACTGGATGATGTCATCAAAGATGTCATCAGTGATGTCATTTGAGATGTCATGAGTGATGTCACTGACCATTTCAAGAGTGATGTAATATGTGACGTCATCAGCAGTGAATTGCGGTCGCGCGAGTTATAGTTAGCTGAACTAACTATAACGGGGGAATTTCAATGGTTTTGTACGAGTGAAATGTCCAGCTAACTAACATGTGTGAAACCTATGGTTTTTTCGTGAATTTGCAAGGTTTTTTAAATGCTAATTCCTAACTATAACGTGTGGGAAACCTATGAATTTTTCAGTGAATTTGCTAGATTTTTTAAATGCTAATTCCTAACTATAACGTGTGTGAAACCTATGGCTTTTACAGTGAATTTGCAAGGTTTTTTAAATGCTAATTCCTAACTATAACGTGTGTGAAACCTATGGTTTTTTAAGTGAATTTGCAAGGTTTTTTAAATGCTAATTTCTAACTATAACGTGTGTGAAACCTATGTTTTTTTTTGTGAATTTGTAAGGTTTTTTAAATGCTAATTTATGTATGTATTATTATATTTTTTATATATTTATTTTACAATAAACTACCTATGTATATAGTTACAGATTGACTGTATCCTGTAATATGGAATGGCTCAGCTCTTTTTTTTTTTATTTGGATAAAGTTGAACAGCATAGTTAATATCTTCTATAAACTTATAAACAGTTTAAAATGTTTTTTTTTTTTTAAGGGTCTTTTTATTAAACAAAATGTTTTTTTTTTATTTACGAGGTCCTTTAGGGACCCCCTGAGAAGGTCTAGGGGGTCAGGGACTCTCTACCCTGCCCCCTTTTCACGTTCTCCACTTGTGTTTTTAGCTCTCTTCTGCCTCTAAAACTCAAAATGGCGCACCCCGCGATTTTTTGAAAAAAAATAAAATGTTTTCACCCTTCGGGGTCCTTCAGGGAACCCCTGACAAAGGCTAGGGGGTCAGGAACTCTCTACCCTGCCCCCTTTTCACGTTCTCCACCTTTCTTTTTCACTGTCACACACAAAATGGCATCCGACACTTCCTGATTTCGACCGATTGGAATGTTGACTGACATCTAACCACCAATCAGAATTACGCTCGCGGACATTTGGTGCGCGCCCCGTGCGCGCATATAGATATTTATGTACTTTTAACTGCAATTTTCTCAGGAACTACTGAACAGATTGACACCATATATGCAAAAGGAACATGCCTGACCTGAGGACTACCTCTTTGCCAAATTTCAAGTAATTCTGTTCAGCCGTTCGGGCTGTACCTTCGACTAAAGGTCCGATGGGAAAATGCATGGGGAAAACGTGTTTTGGGACACCCCTTTCTTCTCAGCCCCCGCTTGACGAATCACCCCGAGACTTTCAGGGTAGGAGCTGAGTGGAGCGCCCCATTAGTTTTGAAAATTTCACGAAGATAAGTCAACCGGCGCCAAAGTTATTCAAAGTAGAATTTTAAGATTTCCTATGGGAACTCGGTCCTAACTAGAACTATCTACTGGCGACCGCCAGTAGATAATATATATATATCTGAGGAGAAGCGCAAAGGCTTCGAAACGCGTCAGGCCGAAGGACAAAATACTTGATGGGAATCTGCAATGATCTTTAAAATGGCTTTGTGAGTCACCTGCTGGCGAGTTGCGGCCTCAAATCTGAGCAACTTGTGGGATAATCAATATCGCGGCAGCTCCGGCCGTGGAGGGATCGCGCTGCCTGTAATTGTATCAGGACCTACAGAGAGGTAATGTTCCTCCCTGAGTGGCGTCAGCAGGTAGAATAATTGACATTGTTCGAATCTCATCGGGGAGCCCACTGGAGGGCTGGAAACGGGTCCTAAAACACATGCAGGAACGGAACCCATTCAGGGTAATGAATTGCCTAGTGACTACATCTCCCAACATGCTATGTGTGAAATTGAACTTTACTTAAAGAGGGGACTAATGGCGGTCTCATTAAAGCATGCTGGGTAAATGCGGCATAAATGCTCTGATTTCCTGCGTGGGGCCTCTGAGGAGAAGCGCAAAGGCTTCGAAACGCGTCAGGCCGAAGGACAAAATACTTGATGGGAATCTGCAATGATCTTTAAAATGGCTTTGTGAGTCACCTGCTGGCGAGTTGCGGCCTCAAATCTGAGCAACTTGTGGGATATATATATATATATATATATATATATATATATATATATATATATATATATTTTGCCCATATTCCACTCTAGGCAGAGACCTGCTTATTCAAATCTGTGTAAGCCTACTCCATTTGGAATAGGACGGCCCGAACTGCAAAGCCAGATCCCCACCAGACACAAGCTCCAGCAGCCTCAGACCAGTTTCTCTCTACTTAGGCTTTGCCGGTGAGGTACAGCTGAAGTCCTGTTGTACAGTATGCCCAAGACCCACATACGAGCACACAAATCACAGTTAAAACGCCTAATAAACCAAAGAACAATGTGGTGAAAGAAAGTGTTGAATTACTCTCAAACACTGGTGATGACTCCTGCTTCGTCTTTGTCCATCTTTCTTTGCCCAATCTGCCACTCTAGACCGGAGCTGCTGTGTGATCTTTCTCCTGTAGGATCAGACAAACCAAAACTGCCTGGCCAGGACCCCTTCAGATAAGAACGCAAGCAACTAGACTGCAATGTGGCCAGAGTAATTAATAGTGACTAAGATTACTTCAAACATTCTACTCATCACCTTTTTGTTTTCCTTAATGTAAAACATCACCTCCACCAGACCGTGCTTTAGGACAGAGATTGAGCCTATTCAGTCTTCCTGGTGCATCCCAAAAGCTGTGATGTTCCCATTCTATAGCCAGTTCTGGAAAACGACCTGTGTGCATGGAGAAAAATGTACCTGGACCCAACTATGGAAGACTGTTGTCCATCTACAAGACCCAGGTCTGCAAGATCTCCCTGATAATTTCTGATGTTCTCTTGTAGAGGCTCTACCATCTACAGATAAGTCCATCTCAAATGCATAACCATGCTTCTGTCTCCCACCAGGGCAGGATAACCTTTTCCTCCTCAAATGCTTTGGTAGTTGTAGGAGAGTAGGATCTGCTTCACATGGGTATCCCGACTTTTTGCGGTGTTTCTCTGTTTTTCGACCTTCGTTTGGCTGTGGCCCTGCTAATCAGGAACACAGCCTAGCTGCTTCCTCTCTAAAATGGTTTGCATGTACATTAGGTACATATCTAATTGGATTCTGGAGTGCCTTATAAGCCCCTAATATATGGTATACTCTGTACCTAGGGCATAGGTACCTCCGAGGCCTACCACAGGGATGTGGAATTCCTATAGCCCGACGCCCGGGACATATTGTTTGGGGTCAAGGGCAACAAGTTTTAATGTCTATTTTGTCCTTGGGACAAGTAGGCCCAACCCCCTAGAGCACAAACCCTTTAGCTGCCAGTTTACAATACCACATTTTGGATCAAGGAAGAGCATTGTCTAAAGTTAAGGTAATATGTGTGTCCATGTGTTAACACTGTTCAAACTTGTATTTATGGTTTATTAATGCAAAGCCTTTATTATTAGGGTGAGCACTAAAAGTAAATGTTGTCCGCTCTGCCTGCACTACTGACTGTGGTTCCAGTATAAACGTGTACACACGTTTTCAAAGTTTAGTAATATGAGGCTATGTATAATGCTCCCAGAATGCTCTCTGATTATATGCAAATATTTGCAGAAGCTTGAAAGCAACCGTGATGATTCTTTGCTTTCAAAATAAATTGTTCACAAAAAAATGCAAGCAGGAAAAAAATATTTTGCTAAACTACTGTAAGATTTTAGGTACCATATCTTTGCAGCATCATGTAGTCACATGTTGAGGTATGCTTGTATTTCCCAATAATATCCATAATGGAAAATCAGTGTAACCAGTTAAAATACGAGTGTGGGAAACAAAAATAAACAAGCATTGGCAAAGCCAGTAGGTCTGAAATTGGTGGTCAGGCTTTTGGTTTTGTCAATGCGTGACTTGTTTAGGCATTGTTTTTTGTAAAACCTTATCTGTGTGGGAGCTGCAGGGCCCTCGCCATTTTAACAAGCATTGGCAAAAGCAAAAAACTGTTTTTGGTCTCAAACAGCACACATTGCCACAGCACTTCCAGGCACTACTTTATGTGCCAATATGCTGCTTGTAATAGAGCAGAATACTATCACTCACAGTGAAGCCAGCTGATAGACCGAGAGAAGGAGAGAGAGTGAGACATCATTTTACTAAACACAAAAGGTCATGGTTAACCCCAGGCCTAATTAGAGGCCCAATTATTAAAGAAAGTCTCAAAAGTGCATCCATGGTATATATCCATGCATTAAGTCCATATATACAGTCTCCGTGAAATAACAAGAATTTACAGAAGTAGGCCAAGAAATAGTACTGTAATATTTGGGAACTGCATTTTAGCATGAGCAAATATGCTTGTGTAGATTTGCTCATGTGAAAATCTGAATGTTTCAAGTTCACTTTCCCTCCAACCACTTTTTTACCAACCCTGAAGAAGTTTTACGTCTGACACTGTCAGGAGTAAATTTCCAACCTTTTTCAGTATGGGAAAAGATTAAAAAAGAGTTGGTGAAAACCCTGAAAACATGCAAATTAGTAGGTTTGCACAGACTCAAAAGGGCATTCCAACCCTTGAACTATTGCTTACCACTACCTTCAGCTCCAGTATGTAGACCTGCAGAAACGTAGCAACATAAGGGAATTGCTAGTATTCAAACCCTACTATGGTAGAAGCCCTGGCATAATTAGAGAGGCTTTATCAGAATTCTTGCTTAATGAGATAGCTGTCGTAATTTGACGCCACATTACATGGCACAAAAGGGACAAGTGGATTTTGTTACAGGACAAGTAGATTTATGAAGCAACCTGCCCCATGGACAAGTAGATATTTTATTAAATTCCACACCCCTGCTACCAGGGGCTGCAGCATGTATTATGCCACCCCTGGGAAGCACTCCAAAATGGCACCACAGGTCTGCTACTGCAGCCTGGGTAAGGGTGTGCTTGCACCCCTTACTGTGGTATAGGCTACCTATATAGACACATATAAACCTATAAGCCACTCCTATGGCAGGCCTTAACAATCCTGAAGGCAGAGTGCTTGGTTTTATGTGAGAGGGTGCCCAAGCATGAGCTGAGCCCATCTGCAGCTTTCGGAAATACTTCCTTATGGCTGTTCTGTGTTACAGCCATACCATATACTCTTAAGTGCATTATAACCTCGCGGTAAATGCTAACTTTGGAATGGCTGCATCAAAACATGTCGTGTTTGGTGTCAAACGCTTTTGAATACTACCCCCTCGCCAATTCTGGCGGTGGGGGTAGCATTCCACCCTTCTAGAGGGAGAGACATGTTCACACTGGCTAAACCCGGTAGGACTTTCCTGAGCCCTGGCATCACAAAATGGATGCCTCTGCCACAGACATGGGTCTGGCCTCCTGCTGTGACCGAAACTCCGGCAGGGGAGGCCTGGACAATAGGTTTCCTGTCGAGGGGAGGTGTAACCACCTCCCCAGAAAGGCTGATGTGTATTGGGGCTGGGCGGGAGCACTCTCTGGTGCTTTGAAGTCCTGCACTGGGGGCACACTTGGTGTCCCTGTGCATAGTCCAGTTCAAACCGGTTGCAGGGGCTACCTGCCCCTGCTCTGACGGGAAACTGGACAAAGGAAATAGGTGTAACCACCCCTCTTTCCAAGCCCACCCATAGGTCCATCCCCTAAACTCCCTGGGACTTTAGATTACCCTGGACGAAACTCTGTAACATATATCCTGGACCTTTGACGTTCTATCCTGACTAAAAGACTGAAGAAATCTCCCTTGGGGTCAAGGAGTGACTCCCCCTGCTTGGCAGGCACCAAAGAAGCAACTGACTGGTCTGCATCGCTGAAGCTCCCGCCGGATGCCGAAGTCTTTGCATCACCAGAGGTAGATTTCCAGACTTCCCTGAGGCTATCCTGAGTCCACAGCAAAGCTGAGGCCCGTGGCTATCGTGGGTGACATGGAACCCTGACCCCTGGACATCGTGATCTTTTGCAGCAACACTATCTTCCTGGACCTCCTCGAAGTTGTGCTTTGGGCTCCGAGTAGCCCCAGCCTTGAGCACCTCCTGCACCGAAGATTGTTGGCCTCCACTCCACGAGTGACCCGTGGGCCAGCTTCAAGTGCGACCGCTCGAGGCTCCTTCGCAATCACTAGCCCGTTGGCTAGCAGGTCCCCACGAAGGCAACTCCTTTTCTGCTTGGGCTTTCCTGGTTGCTCCAGACGTGTTAGGCACTGACGTAAGCAGGAAGGGGTTCCAAACTTACAGGGGGGCTGAGAGGAAATACAGGGAGGAGTACACCCTCCCAGGTTTTATACTGTTCTACCAGAAGTACTCCCCACCAGCAACTCAAAAATGAGATTGCGAGTTGTATTTGAACAGACCTAGAATTTTCAGATGTTAAGGTCCCTAAATGAAGATGGAACAGAACACCACTACTCAGTGGGAAAGGAGGCAACTCCTTTTGTTTTATATTCCCTCACACACCCTAGTGGTGTCATGCTTCATCATCGGGACACCTCGACGCCTACAAGTCGAGGTGGGCTCGACCATATATCAGGGAGCTCTTATGAAGATGTTTTTGGCCAGGGGGATAAAGATTAAAAGCCACAGCAGTTCCCAGTATCCCTTTTATTCTTGGAACTGTCAGTGGTGATAATAAAATAAAGTTTAAGGGTCAATTGGGATATTATGGTCCTAAGACCCTATAGCCAACATGTTTCAGTCCTGCTAGGCCCCATAAAGGGTGCTGGACTTTCTTCAGGGCGGAAAAAATGCCCCCTGGATTGGGTTAGGCAGAAGAATTCCCTGTACTATTCGGGATAAGGGCGACTAACGCTCCTTATCAATTGTCGTAGACTAATTAGTCTTGTATGTCACTCCATCTAGGTAGAGAAACAAGGAGACAAAAGAGAAAAAGGAAAGAAAGAGACACCACATATAATTATATATGGAGATCCAGGAATGTTCATGTCTACAGGCGTGCGTCTCAACTCATTCAAGGTGAAGACAACAGACATTTCCGGGTGGCGGGTGAAAAAACACTCTGAGTTTCTCACACGCTCTTATTTGTGTGTTGCCCGGTTTGGTGGCGGCTGTATGCCGCATCCTATCTCCTTTTATTCATAGGTGTAAGTCTATACATAATGTTCTGACACCCGTGTAATTCTCTTGTGATGAAACACTATAAAATGATAATAATCGCCGTGGTTTTTTATATATACATATGTACATGTAACATGATCGCGTGATAGCATGCTCACCTTTCGCGCTCTTACATACATCTATATATTTTTTCTCTCTCTCATACATGCATTCTTACCCCGTTTTGAGAGGGGTATCAACTCCAAGTGGAAAACTACCGTTAGTGGGGTAGCCCTGTAGTCAAACACTTCATATTCGTAAGCGTAAGTATCATCAACCCCATGAGATGTAAGTATCCCGATTTGTCATGGAGGGGGCCATCAAGTAAGCATACACATAGAGAGACACACAAAGACATAAACGAAGGACAAACTCCGTTAGTTATGTTCGGTGCTGGATCCCGCAAGGGGACCCGCTTCTTCCTCATACCTTAGAGTTGTAGTCACTCGTCAGCATTTACTCACGCCATCAAGGGTCCTGCCCCTCGTGTCAACCTATTCGGTGGTGGTTCCACTGCTTGGGGTGCTGTTCCGTTTCCTTGTGACGCTTTAAACACACCATTTGCTATTGGTTACTGCCCCGCCTACTTCCGCATCCTGTCTCCGACTCTGGCGATTGACAGTGAGAATCATGGGAATTGTAGTGTTGGGCTTAATGCGAGTCTACTGACGCTTTAAAAAAAAAGTTTTTTATGCAAACAAAGCTTTATCGATTTACAGACACATGTTTATGGATTCTAAATATGTGTATATATGCATATCTATCTCACGCCGGTCCATCAGAAATGACCAATACGATGCCGTTACAGACAGCGCAATGACTGGTATAACTTCAGGCTGTCAGTATTGTTCAGTCGCCTGCGGACGGTCTGGATGTCAAGAGTGTGTGATCTCTAATATGTCCTTAGCCACTCGGTTTTAGAGTCTAGTCATTCAATAGATAATGTATTTTATGGGACGTACCCACCGGGGAACACATTCTGTTTTTCAGCCACTCGGTTTTAAAGACTGGTTGCTGAATAAATACTGTAATTTATGGGACATACCCACCGGGGAACACAATCTGTTTACGTTGTTGGAGGGTTAGAAACTATTGGTGTCAAAATAAAAGTTTGCAAGACATTGCTTACCCTGAAAAATCATCACACCCAATCTCTAGTTTTAATAGTTTTTGGTTTTTAGTTCAGGTATGACCATATCTACGAGACATGATTGTGGGGTTATGTTTCAGTTATATTACTCATAATGAGAGTTATCTCTGATTAAGTTGGTTCCATGGTATTGAATCGTTTAATCCAATGATGTGGGCTTTGAGTCTATATACCCATTGTTGTTCGCGTTCCAATAGGGTTTTAGACATATCGCCCTCCCAACTCACTTTCTCAATAATTGTCCACCACAAATCTGAATCTGTGTGTTTTTGCTCAATGTAGTGTGCTGTCAATTTTGTAGATGTAATGGCCCTTCTGTTCGTACTTCTATGCTCACATATACGCACTTTGATTTTTCTTCCTGTCATTCCTACATACATAAGTTGACAGGGACATTTGATCAGATAGATTACCTTATCTGTATTGCAATTCGTGTGTGATCGCTGTCCCCACGGGTATCGCATTCCCAGATCTATTTCCTTAGTCTGTTCTGTAAACGGACAAACCACGCAAGTCCCGCATGGGTAATGTCCAGTGACCATTGGTAGATTCCATAGCGTTGTTTGGTTTCTGGATTGTATTTATGGTTTCATGAAATCAGTATGAATGAGAGAATCCCTCAGACTTCTGTTCCGTTTAAAAGAGAACATTGGTTTCTCATATTTCAGTTGATTGGACGTGAGAACTGTCCACTTTTTATTGATAATTTTCTTAATCACATTCGATGATGTGTTATAGGTGGTAACACATATGAGAGCGTCTGGTTCTTCTTTTTGGTGTGTTTCAAGTAGAGCCTCTCTGGGTGTGTTACGAGATCGTTTTTTTGCATTTTCAATAATCCTTCTTGGGTACGATCTTTCATGTAACTTCTTGGCCAGATTCTCTGCTTCTATTTTGTATTCTCCCAGATCAGCACAATTCCTGCGTATACGCAAAAATTGGCCTATAGGGAGATTTTCCCTGAGTGACCCGGGATGGGCGCTGTTGAAGTGGAGTAAACTGTTTTTATCAGTAGGTTTGGAAAATAAAAAACTGGTAATCCCCCTCATTTTTTGCTCCAGCCGTGCCCTTACTTACCCTCGCTGGGTGAGTCCCTCAGACCTTGCTGGTCTGCACCGCAGTCCTTTCTTTGAATTCCAGTGACTTGCCGTTGCCAAGGCTTGTTGGGTTCTTTCTGGTCGCCGACACCGCAGCACTCGACAAACTTCGTGGGACAGCTCGAATCCGGCTCATGGACTTCGTTGACGCCTCCTTGACCTCGTGGCTGAAGAGTCAAGACACCCATCAACTCACCTTAAGCACCCGACATCTGTGGGCTTTGGTCCATCGTGCCCTAGGTCACTGGCAAGTGACCCAGACTCTGTCCCCTCTGCTTTCAGGTTCCTTGCATCCCAGATCCAGGCTTGGATCTCTCCGGACACTTCTCCTCTTCACGGCAGCAGCAGTTCTTTTCAGGCGTCCATTGAAATCGACGACGCAACCTGACACCAAAAGGCACCTATGCTCCCGGCTTCCCTGGGTGAGGTAACTAGAGTGCTCTGGTACTCTTGTGGGTGCTAGCCCTAGAACTTCCTACGACCAGAGGGGTTTGGTCCTAACTCCATTAGAAGTGTCCCGCGACATTGTCCATAGAAGATAACGGGAACCCGCGGTTGTGTTCTCACACTGCATCCAGTCCCTGTGGGTCCCCTGTGTGACTACCTTGGATGGTTCCTTGGGGTCCCGGCGGTTCTACAGGCTATAGGCCTAGTGTCTATTCCAGTTGTGGTCCTTATACCACTTTTTTGGTATATGGTTTGGTACGCCCCTAGGGCCCAAACGTGTATTTGTGCTATTACTGATAATTGCTGACTTGTAAACTAAGTACTTCGAACTCCAGTCTCATAAAGAGACTAGAGGGGTGTGTTTGATCTTAAATACATATATTTTGAATATATACCTGGTGTGGTTGTTTTTTCATTTGATCATTCAAGAGGTTATAGACTGGTAAAACAAGCTGCTTTACATTCCTTCAAGACTTAGCCTGAAGGCTGCTCTCCATAGCTACCACTAGGATAGCTTTCAATAAAGGTTGTCTTTAACCTATCACCATAAGGGGTTGTTTGGACTGATACAAGGTGCCCATTAGAACTAGTGGACAGCATATATCAGGCCAACTTCTCACAGTAGTGTACAAGCTTCTCTGAAGAGAATTGTCTTCATATTGGTTCAGAGCATGAGCCATAACCCACATTAATGTTGCACTAACCAATATTTCAAGATTTGTTTTCAGATTTATTTTTTAACTCAACTGAGGTAGACCGTCTATCCCATCAATACATTACAATTCAAGATAGAACAATGATATTAAAATGTGTTTGCAAAACTCCACATAATTCAAAATAACCAATATTTTCTTTCAAAATCTTTAAAAAAAAAACCTCAAGATTTAAAACTTAACACAAATACAAGCAATATTATCTTTCAAAATATTGGTAAAATCAGCATTTAAATATTCTGTAAGTTGCTCATTCAAAGGATATTTTAACACTGGACACGAATGCAGTATTTTGAACAAGCTCTGAGAACCCACATGGAAAAGATTACAAAGGGGGGAGTTTGGTAGATTACATTTCCATCTTGCAGTATGGGATTTTAGCGGAAGGTTCCCTGTTCAAAGGATCAAGAATAGACGTCTAAATATATGTGAAATTCAAAAGGAAAGATAAGGTTTCACAATGTGAAAAGAAATGTCATGAGTATATAATATATAGTGTCAGTTTAGTGCTTATTGTGCCAAATCCATAGTGAAACCGGGGGGGGGGGGGCTTATCAGTTCAAAATGAGCATATGCTCAAGGGTAAAACCTAAAGTGGGAGGAACTTTTTTACATTTGTAAAAGATGATTAAAGTGTGTTCTTCATATAGAATTATAGACGGACTGTAGAGAACCAGCAAGTGCTAAGGCTTTGCCTAGTAATTGGAGAAATGCATTTTATAGCTGAGTTTTATTGAAGAACCTGGTTTTGGCGGCCATATTGGGGGTATTCCAGCGCGCGGACGCGCTCTAGTCGTCTATATAAGGGGTCCCTGACCCGGGGATCGCGTTAGCCAGTCGCATTTCCCCCTCTTGAGGCGAAAAGCCGGGAGGTCCTTCTTTGCACTCCTGCCCTGTTTAATTAATTTTTACTGTTCCATTTGCTTGTTTTAAGAAGCTTTTACTATACTTGTTTTAAAATTGCGTTTTTATCAGCATTTGTGCTTTGTGTCTGAAACTTCCCCCAGAGACTGTAATTTGCCTTGTCACCTGCCAAGGTGCTTCCCCGACCAGTCGCTGCCCTGGCCGCTCTCAGCTGAGCATCGACGCTAAGAGCTCGGCCCCGGGGAGGCGAACCTGGTTTTGGCGGCCATATTGGGGGTATTCCAGCGGGCGGACGCGCTCTAGTCGTCTATATAAAGGGATGACCTCTCCCCCGCGCAGCGGACGCGCATTGCGGACGGACCGGACTCAGGCCAGAGTCCTGCCCGTCTGCGCCCGTCAGCGCTAAGGAGGCGCAAGGGGCCAGGGATGCTGTCCGGTGTCTTAGCTCTCCGCCTATTAACCGGCTGTACTCAATCAGCACCCTTAAATCTCTCAGACCCCCCCTGTTAAAATGTCATCATAAACTTTCACCTGGGCAACTGCGCCGTAGTCTGAACTGTAGATGTCTGAAGGAGTCTGGGACAGAACTCCCGGCACCTGTTACTAACTCAGTCTGGAAATTTGGGACACAGGAGCCCCCACCTCCCTTGAAAGAATTAGGCTTTCTCATCAATGCCCGTTCTCTGGTCAAAAATAATTTAGCCTTCAGAGACTTTGTATCTCAAAGGAAACCCTCCTGGGTTTTTGTAACTGAAACGTGGGGTTCGGACTCAGCAGGCCCTGATTTGGTTAATGCTCTCCCTGACGGCTATGCCATGGTAAGACAGGATAGAGAGGGCCGTAAAGGGGGGGGAATAGGTATAATTTACAAGAACGTCTTTACCGGTCGCATGGAGTCTCTTCCTTCTCCCTATAATTCCTTTCAGGCCATGTTCTTTTCCCTTAGCTCCTCTCCCATAGAAAATTTCTCTGGTATTCTTATTTACAGACCACCAGGTTCCAGATCCTCGTTTGGCTCCGACCTTCTGGAAGCTATAGAGCCTTTTCTAAATAGGCCCTCCGTTACTATTCTTGGGGATTTCAATTTCCACTTGGAAAATAGTAATTCTAGTGATACGCTATTCCTCGTGGATCTGCTGGCCTCCCTCAATCTTTTTCAAAATGTATTATCTCCTAACCATACTGCCGGCCATACGCTAGATGGAGTCTTTACGAATGACCCTAGACTGGAGTTGGGTCCTTCCTTTCCCCTCTCTTGGTCCGATCATAACGCAGTTTCTATGGAATTCACTCCTTGTGCCTCTCTCGCCCCTGGAAAAGATATAAACTGTTGGGTGCAGAAGAGGAGCTTCCGGGGGTTGACTGATCAATCCCTGGGTCCCCTCATTGCCAATTTCAAGTCTCTTCCCTCTCAGGATATCGACTCTTCGGCACGGGAGCTTGCAAGAACTATCGCAAAGGCAGTGGACACCCTTGCCCCCCTCAAATCTCTATATAGCGCCAGGAAACGCCTCTCAGCACCCTGGTACTCCGACTCTCTCAGAGTTCAGAGGCAGGCATGTAGGAGGCAAGAATGGCTCTGGAGAGCACAGCCCGATGCGGAAGGTCGGACTAAGCATAGACATCTCCTTAAGAGCTATAAAGCGGCGGTGCTGGTTGAAAAGCAATCTTATTTCTCTAACCTCACTTCCTCTCTTACTTACCCTGGAGACCTGTTTAAAATTGTAGACACCTTATCCCTTGTCCATCACCCAGACCCCATAGTCCCTTCACAAGAACTCTGTGATCAGATTTCTTCCTTTTTGACATTTACACAGCCCTCCAGACGGACAATCTGACTCGGGCCTACTCTCCTGATTCGGGGAATACTACTCTCCCTATTGAAACCTACCCCAGTTTCCCCCTTCTCACGGCCAAGGACCTCGATAAACTCTTGGATTCTCTTAAGTCAGGCTCTCCTCTTGACCCCTGTCTGCTCAAAGTCTTAAACTGTAGGGCAACTATAACCTCCCCCCCTGTTGGCAGTTATGAACAGGGCTATATCCAGTGGTGCTTTTCCAGCCTCCTGGAAAACAGCTATTGTAAAGCCCCTCTTAAAAAAGGCCACTTTGGACCCTGGGACTTTAAAGAACTTTCGTCCCATCTCCCTTCTCCCTGCCCCGGCCAAGATGTTGGAGGCTCATCTGAATTTCCATCTCAGCGCCTTTCTTGATAAAACCTGCCTTCTTGATCCATCTCAGCATGGTTTCAGAAAGGCGCATAGTACTGAGTCAGCTCTCACAGTGGTGGTCAATAATATCCGCGCTAAGGTCGACAGGGGTCAGACCACCCTTCTGATCCTGCTCGACCTTACAGCCGCGTTTGACACCCTGTCCCCCACTATCTTGGCCTCCTGTCTCAGTGAGATGGGGGTGGAGGGTCTGGCTCTTAGTTTCCTTACCTCCTTTCTTAACAACAGGGAGCAAAGGGTTAAATTGGGTGACTTCCTCTCCACCGCCAAGCCTTTGCAGTGCGGGGTCCCTCAGGGCTCTTCTTTGAGCCCTACACTTTTCAACGTTTATGTGGCCCCACTCGCTAGGCTTGTCAGGTCCTTTGGACTGGAAGTACTCTCGTACGCCGATGACACCCAAATCATGGTCTCCCTGTCACAATCTGTTGGGTCCACGGCCCTAAACTTTAGGAACTGTATGGGGGCCGTGGCAGGTTGGATGACGTCAAACTTCCTAAAGTTGAATGGGGAGAAGACTGAGATCCTTGTGTTCGGGGGAAACAAGAAGGTTTGGTCAGCCGATTGGTGGCCATCGACTCTGGGAGTATGCCCCCAGCCATCCCCCGTTGCCCGAAATCTGGGAGTCCTATTGGACACCTCACTTTTCTTTGATAAGCAAGTGAATAGGACCGTTTCCACCTGCTGTGGGGTCCTAAGGGTGCTGAGAAAGCTCACCCATTACCTCACCCCTGACGCCCGGAAACAAGTCTCGGTTGCCCTCCTATCTTCGCGCTTGGACTACTGCAACGCCCTTTATCTTGGGATGAACAACAAACTGGTTCATCGGCTGCAAGTGGTCCAGAACGCGGCAGCAAGGTTTGTCGTTAATGCCCCTAGACGCTCCTCAGGAACTGCTATCAGGAAACATCTTCATTGGCTCCCGGTGCATGCCAGAATAAAATTTAAAACCCTGATTATCATCCACCGGGCTCTTCATGACGCAGGGGCCGAGGGCATTAGGTCTCTTTTGTCGTACTACACCCCAGGTAGGGCCCTGCGATCTGCCAGTCAGAAGTTGCTAACCGTCCCACGCGTTGCGAAAGCAAGGTGGGGAGGCAGGGCCTTCTTCGCTCTTGCCCCCAGACTCTGGAACGAGCTTCCCCTTGATCTCAAGAATCAGGAATCTCTTACTCTGTTTTGCAGAGGCCTTAAAACTTTGCTTTTCTCTGAAGCTTACCCTTAATGCTTCTTCCTCTCCTTATCTTGGATCTGGCTGATTGCTTTCCATCTGTTGCGCCTTGACGCCTTCGGGCAAAGTAGCGCATTATAAATTCCCTATCAATCAATCAAGAAGGTTCTACCCAAGTAAACCTAATTTTGTTACCTATTCCAGTTTTTCTTGTCCCAAAACCAATTATACACCTGACCTCTTTTGGTACTCCAAAAGCTATTGTGAGAAAGTGCCATCTTTCTTGCATGGTATGCCCCCACTTTTTGCTAAATTGCTGAATGTACTTTGACTGAGTGTGCCCTGGACTCCTTCCAATCAGGTGCCCAGGGCCTATGTTCCTTCCCTAAAAACCTCAAACCCAAATTGGCAAACCCTGGCCACATGTCAGCCCCTGGTAAATGGTACCCTAGGTCTGCAGCGCTTATTATGCCACCCTTAGAGGCCCTGTACCCTAACACAAACACACATCCCTTGCAGGCTGAGTGACTGGGTACAAGACAAAACAAAGAGTCGACATGGCACACATCCCTGTGTGCCATGCCCACACCCTACACTGCCCGAGCATACATCAGCCACCCCTCTAGCTGGGTGCCCTATGTCAGTGGTGTGGGCACAGGAGCATGAGCCCTGTGCCCCTACAGTACCCAGGTACATTCCTGGGCACTGTAAGTGCAGTGCTGCCATTTAAGAGTATACGGTGCTGAGAGCTCGTCAAACACGAACTCCACAGCACCATAGTGGCAACACTGAAGACTGAGAAGTTTGGTATCAAACTTCTCAGCACATTAATCCCACACGGATGCCAGTGTGGGATTTAATGTCCAAAGCACCACAGAGGGCATCCTAGAGATGCCCCCTGAAACCTAACCTACAATCCACGTCTGATCTGAGAGGCTGCCTAGGCTGCCACACTGCAGACATGTTGCTGGACTCCTGGTTAGGAGAGCCCCTGCTCTCCTGGGCCTGCAACAATGCACATCCTGGGCGAGGTGCTAGGTCTCCTCCCCCAGGATGGACAGGGGGAAGCTTCAAAGGCATTCTGCCTCTGTGAGCTTCCCCAGGCCACTTGCTGTACCCAGCAAACGAATATATAACTTTTCTTCACATGCGTTTACTTCGCATGACGTTACTACGCGGTCGTTAGTACGACCGCGTTGTTAGTTAGCATACCTTTACTTCGCAATTCGGAACTACGAATTGCAGTAAGGGGGTGCTGGATGTTGGAATAGTATAATTTACTACTCCAACTCCAGTCTATGCGGACACTAGGGAAGGTGTTGGATTTTAAATCCAACACCTTCTCCCCCTTACTGCAATTCGTAGTTCCGAATTGCGTACTAAAGGTATGCTAACTAACAACGCGGTCGTACTAACGACCGCGTAGTAACGGCATGCGGTGAAACGCATGCGAAGAAAACGCCGCTTCCCCCAGCAAACTGGCCCCCAACGGTTTCAACCCCGACTCTGGCGGGAAAGACTGGCCGGAAACCCCAAATAAGGACAGGGGATGTGCCAGCCTGCCAACCCCACCCCTCAGGTGGGGAGGCGAGGTGAAGCACATCTCCGGGCACTCGCCATCTTAAAGATGGGAGGCCCTGCCCAATCAGGACTAGGCTACTGCCCCCCTCCCACAGGAGAGTGGCAGGATAGGGGGTGTACCCACCCCAGGACAGGGACCCATTTGTCCCTGCCCTTTACCTACCTGTAACGCCCCTAAATCTAGTATTTAGGGGCACCCTGAATCTTCCTTCCTCAGATTCCGAAACACAAAGAAGAGCAAGAAGAAAGAAGACCTGCCGTGCAGCTACTAATAAGAGGAAGACACCAACTTCTAGGGCCCCAGCCCTTCCGGCCTGTCAACCCTCGAACCTACTCTTGCTACATTCCGGCACCTCTTGTGGTCAGCAACCTCACAAACACCGGAGGACCTGGCTACCTTTTGACTCTGAGCACCTGGGACTCTCATGAGCCGTGGCTCTGCTCAAAACCAGCTTCTAAACCCTGGCATCAGCCCGGAACCGCGAACCCTGCACACTCTGCACCCGCCAAGCCTGGCCTGTGCCAGAGTGAACAAAGACCTCGAGGACGTCCCCCCGGCAACTGTGAACCCGAATCCGGCACCCAAGGACTCACCTCGACGCTCCCGATGACTCCTGCAGCCTCAGAACCAGGTACCCCCCCAACCGCGAACAACAGAGGGTAAGATTTCCCGACACCAAAAGGCACCCCTGCACCCTGCGCCCAACTCCGGGGTACCTACCTATCCTCCAACTATCCAACTTACCTCTCGAAGTGGTGGTGGCACCTGAAGAATCTTCGTCCCCGAGCTTGCAGCCTTTGTTCATCTTGGAGCTTTCCCATTGAAATACATTGAGCGCCTGAAGGCTCAAAAGCACCCTGCACCCAGCTGCCCGAGTGGCCCTGGCAGTGCAACTTCTACTGCTACTTACTTCCCCATTTGCACTGAGCAAGTGACCAGGAGCCCAGCTCCCACAGCTGCGTGGCCTGCTAGTTAGTAGCCACCAACCAATGCCCCCCTGCCTCCCATAGGATAACATTGGGCCTAACTCACTCTGCACCCAGCTGCCCCTGTGCCGCTGAGGGTGTAACAACTGTACTTACCTGACCATGGGAGACCCCTGAGTCTGTGCCCAGAACCTTAACTCTGCCAGTCGAGTACTTACCCAAAAGCCGATAGCTCACTTTTCTTCCATTGGATAACATTGACTGGTTTTCTCTGAAATTTCTTCTAAGTGTGGAGTTTCTAAAACTTAAAATATTCACCTAAAATCAAACGAGTAATGATAAACGAAAATACCTGCTATTAGGAGAGATTCCAGTGCTGGATCTTGGTGCCCAGCACTGACCCTGAAAAGTACTAACAGCCGTACTTACCATTAACCCAATATTCTTCCATAGGAAATCTGACAGTTTTTCTGTGAAATTTCTTCTAAGTGTTGATTCTTGTAAACTACAAATATTCTTTAAAAATCGTACCAACTGTGAAAACGTAATTACTTACCTGTTTTATATAAAGGTCCCAGTACTGAGTCTAGGTGCCCAGTACTGGATTACAAAAGTAACGAGAACATACCATACCTGCAACTTGAATTTTCTCCCATAGGGAACCATTGACTGTTTTCTATTAAATTTCTTGTGTCAACTTTTAAAATAGCTAAATATTGCCTAAAAATCACAACAGTAACTAAGTCGACTTTAATCACTTGTTTCTAAGAACTGTCCCAGGACTGAATCTAGGATCCAGTCCTGGAGTTAGAAAAGTAATCCTGAAAGTAACCTATTGCAAATAACTTAAAACTTCAATTGAGCTCAATGCGTTATTTAGTTTGAAATTGTGTTGCCTATTGCAACAACCTGTAACTATTTCCTACAAAAGTCTATTGCATATTACAAAAGTATTTAACTAAAGCATCTCATTCTGAGAAAGTATATTTTAATACCAATTGTTGGTTCTTAAAATAAAACAAACATATATTTTTTATATAAACAATTGGCCTAGAGTTCAGTGTGAGACCATTTGCTGCCTGAGTGTGTACAACAAATGCTTTACTCTGTCCTCTGATACTGCCTTACTGCTCGACCAAGCTACCACTTTAGAAAGTAAGGTTCTATCTAACTTTAGCCTCTGCCAAACCTCTGGGGACTGTGGACTCTGTACACACTGTACCTATTTTGGAACAGTATATACAGAGCCACTTTCTCACAGCTATGATTTTAGTTTTTGCTGTATTTATCCTTAAGTGCTTGTCCGCATAGTTATGCAACACCCTCAAAATTCTTAGGAGGCCTAACAGAGTCGCGTTCAATAAGATTACATCATCTGTATACATAAGGGTATGTAAATGTTTGGAACTTAGTTTTAGGAAAAAAACATTTACTGAAACAAATTGGTTTGGAAAGTATGACCAGTACATTGAAGATAACAATGGTGCCAATACTCTTCACAGTTTTGCAGCGTGAATCTTTCTGGATTCACTATGCTGTTGCATTATTCCGCCATCTAGTGGTTGGGTCCAGAATTGTAGTCTTTTTTTTTTTTTTTTTTTTCTTTCCGTGCCGAGGAACGCTCCCACCTTTGGTTGCCATCATCAGATTATTTTTTCCGCCGTTGGGTTCCAGAGTTTTTGGAAGAGGAATCAATGAAAACCTCAGAAAATCGACGGAAATCAGGTTTTCAGCTACACCAGACTACAGGTCAGGTAACCGAAGCGACGAGGGAGAAGGTTTACGGCCAAGATCTCGATGTTCTACAGAGAATGCGCTCTCAGGGGGCTCCCTGAGCGCGGGAATGGACAAAACACTGTTCACGTTTTGCACCAATTGCCACCACAAGTATGCCCAGAAGGATCAACATCCAGTCTGCAACCTCTGCCTGACGCTCGACCACAGCAGCGAAGACTGCAACGCGTGCTCGGCGTTTACACCGAAGACCCTCAGAGTAAGGGAGAGGCAGAGAAGGCCGACCCACAAATGCAGGGGCAGGGACCACTTCCATCGCTCCGAGACTTGTGTCTCTCCAGTGGGGAGGAGGACAGCATCGTCGAAGGACCGGAGGACTAGACGGTCGTCAAGGCCCATAAGAAGACGTCGAAGGAGGTAATGGAGTCGTCGACTCCTAAACACTCGAGCAACACTCGAAAAGATGAAGCTAAAGCCCCGAGCGACACTCGTAGAAGTGAAGCTAAGTTCTCGAAGGGAGCTCTGCCGCCGAAACAGTCGACGAAAGCAACCGCTACCAGGGACAGTCAGCCTTGCGGATCCTTCGAAAAGGACTCCCAATCAGCGAAAGCCCTCGGGAAAACAAAGTTCGGCGAAGGTTGCCCTCGAAAAGGACACCTTGGTGCCAAGAAAAAAGGGTAGTAGACGTCGACGGCCCCAAAGAGAAGCCCTCCACCCCTCGACGCCGAACATGCTGCCGAGATGGAGATGAAGAAGAGGAGGCTCGAGGCAGAAATGGCGAGCATCCTGCAGCGGAAAAAAGAACTTTGACGAGAAGATGAGCCAATACCCCATCCTGTCGAAACCCGCGCTCGAAACCGAAAGGGACGACGAGGACGCGGAACCGCAGAAAACGCCCGAACTGTTCGAGAAATTGGGAGAGGAAGGCTACTATTTCGAGGGAGAAGGCGACGAAGATCTGCAATCCTTCCGGGACTCGATGTTCTCAGAGGCACAAGAAATAGAATGGCAAGATCTCAACGCCGAATCGCTGGAAGAAGGGGTAGATACTTATCCTTCGAGGCCCTCGCCGCCAGACGACATTGAGATCTGCAACATGGTCATACAAAAGGCTGCACGGACTTATGGACTGAAAATGGAGGCGGAGGAGAAGCCCAAGGCATGTTTCCTCCAGGATACTCTATTGCCTCAACAAACTAGGAGCCAATTCTTGCCCATGCTCCCTAGTGTGCTGGATCAAGGAAGAGAGGCCTTCAAGGAACCAGCAGTATGCAACGCTGTGACCCCTAGAACTGTGAAAAAGTACAAACATTCTTCAAAGGACCCGGCATACATCCAAGGGTCAATGTCAGCCGACTTCATAATTGCAGCTACGGCTAGGAAGAGGACCACTGTACCCACCAATGCTGAACCACCTCCAGACAAGGAGAGTAGGAGGATGGATCTCACAGGGAGGAAGGTGGAAAGAAATGCAGCAATACATTGGCGCATCGCAAACTCCAACACCCTGATCAACAGGCACGCATACCAACACTGGGATGAAGTGGGGCAGCTCCTAAAGCATCTACCAGACTAGTACCAACAAAGAGCAGCTCACCTGGTAGAAGAAGGAAAGAACATGGCGAACACATGCCTAAAGTCGGCATTGGATGCTGCAGAAACATCGAGCAGGCTAATGATGATAGGAGTGACCGAGAGAAGACACATATGGCCCAGAATTTCGGGATTCAAGCCAGAGGTGCAAAGCAACATCCTAAATACACCTTTTAATGGTGAGCAACTGTTCGGCACACCAGTTGACGACAAATTGACGCAGCTCAAGAAGGACAACGAAACCGCAAGGTCCATGGGAGCTTTGCAGTTCAGAAGGATGAGAAGGGGCACACTCACGAGAAGGCAATGTGCCTACCACATCGCACCAAACGTTCCAGCAGGGCTACCAAGGGAACAGCCAAGGCCAGCAGCAGCAAGGACAGCAGCAGCAGAACTGGCAGTACCAGCCCCAGGGACATTATTTTCGAGGGCGCGGAAACGGACGAGGACAAACAAGAAGAGGAGGCCAACAGCCCTCAACCAAGTAACTCCACCATGGAACAGGCTCCCACCCTAGAAACACCTCTGGGTGGGCGGAAAGACATAAAAAGAAAATGCAGCTGAACGTTTAACGACAAACAGTACCTCGAACACTCGACACCGGTAGGGGGAAGAATAAGAGACTTCATCCAGGAATCGAGGACGGTCACATCGGACAAATGGATACTAAATATCATACAATACGGATACTGTATAGAGTTAGAAAGAAAACCTCCAAACAGAAAGCCAGGAATCTAGGCACTCTCAGCAAAGGAGCTCTCGCTCTTGCAGTTAGAGGCGCAAGAACTGCTCAGCAAGGAGGCAATAGAGGTGGAACTGCAAAACCAAAGGAACAAAGGGGTTTACTCAACTTTCTTCCTGGTGCCAAAGTTGGACGAAACACTAAGACCTATCCTAGATCTAAGGTTCCTGAACTAATTCATAAGAACTCAAAGGTTCAAAATGACTTCCCTACAAGCGGTAATACCACAAATACAACAAGGGGACTTCATGGCTACTATAGATTTAAAGGACACATACTTACACATCCCCATCAACCACAAACACAAGCCTCTGCTAAGGTTTGTGATCAACCAACGCCACTACCAGTTCACAGTCCTGGCATTTGGCCTGAAATCCGCACCAAGGGTGTTTACAAAATGCCTAGCAGCTGTCGCAGCACACCTACGAAGGCAAGGAATATGTGTATACCCCTATCTCGATGACTGGCTCGTAAAGGCAATTTCGTACAGCCAATGCAAACTACACATCCAGCAGCTCATACTAACACTGACAAGACTGGGTTTCTCGATCCATTGGGAGAAATCGTCAACAGAACAAATCAAGAAATTCTTAGGGGCAGAGATCGACACCATACAGGCCAAAGTGTTCCCCAGCAGGAAGAGAACATTGGCGATACTGAAGGAAACGCGTCATTACCGCAAGGGGCATGTTCTGTCATTGAGGAAGGCGAGCAGGCTGATGGGAATGATGGCGTCATGCATTCACCTAGTCCAAAATATTCGACTACACATGAGGTCATTCCAGGAATGGATACAGCAGCAATGGTCACAGGCAACTGGGAGTTGGGAAGATCACGCAGTGCATCAGGAAATAGCGTGGTGGAACGAACAAAACAATCACAGGGGAAACCATTCACACAACCAACTCCAACAGTGACCATCACGACGGACGCCTACGTGAGGGGGCTATGGTCGCAACAGGATGCGGTCAAGCACATCAATTACCTGGAACTAAAAGCAGTGTTCCTTGCCTTAAAAGCATTTCAGACGGAGCTGTACGTAAACAGGGTGTTGATCCAAACAGACAACACCACGACCATGTTCTACATCAACAAACAAGGAGGAACACTAGCACAGGAGATATGGACATGGTCCATTCCACTGAGGCTAGACCTACTAGCAATACATCTCCCAGGCAAGGGCAACGTGGAAGCAGACAGACTCCGCAGGCAAACGTCCGCATCCCACGAATGGGAGATCAACCAACAGGAATTACAGAAAGAATTCCGGAAGTGGGGTACACCGCAAATAGACCTATTTGCTACACCAAAATGCAAAATGCCAACACTTCGCATCCAGACAACCAGACCACCAGTCACAAGGGAATGCGCTATGGATAAGTTGGTCAAAGACATTTGCATACGCTTTTCCCCCAATACCACTGATACACAGGGTGCTCAGCAAATTGAGGATCAGCAACATGTCACTGATACGAATAGCACCTCAGTGGGCCAGACAGTCATGGTTCTCACAACTAGTGTAGATGGCGCAGGCACCCGTACACAGATTCCCAAAGCGAAGGGACCTGTTAACAATGCAGAACGGAAGGGTGTTACACCCAGAGCCAGAGAGCCTCAGCCTGGTGGCATGGCTCCTGAAGACCTAGAGTTTGCACTCCTCAAACTACCGGCTAGCACAATGGCAGTGCTCAGGGAGGCAAGAAGGCCTACCACAAGGAAATGCTACGTAGTAAAGTGGAGAAGATTCTCAGAATGGTGCATTAGAGAAAAATTGCAAAGAAAAATCACAAGGGAGTCAACAGTGCGAAAATGCTTAACGCATCTACTGAAAAGTAAACTAAGCTACACATCCCTAAGGGTGCACTTAGCGGCGATTGTAGCTTACACAAGAGGAGAAATGGGGAAAAGTTTCTTCACCTCACAAGTAGTAAAAAGATTTCTAGAAGGGGAAAAGAGGATCGCACCTCCAAACAGAATGCCAGCACCAGCATGGAACCTTAAGGTAGTGCTGACCCAATTGATGAAAGCACCATTTGAGCCGATGCACAAGGCTACACTGCACATGCTCACGCTAAAGACGGCCTTTTTTGTGGCTATAACATCTCTATGAAGAGTGAGTGAGTTGCAGGCGCTAACGCTTCAAGAGCGCTACCTGCAGATTCACAGTGATAGGATTGTGATGAGAACAGACCCACACTTAATGCCAAAGGTGGTGTCTTGGTTCCACATCAACCAAACAATCCAAATACCTATTTTTTTTCAAAAACCAACCACAAGCACAGAGAGGGCGCTGCACACACTAGACGCCAGGAGGGCAGTGATGCACTATATAGAGAGGACGAAGGAGTGCAGAAAGACAAAGCAACTCTTTGTTTCCTTCGCCAGCAGTTTTTTGGGACGACCAGTTACCAAAAATACCATTGCACGATGGATTACACAAACCATACAATTATGCCACAAACAAGCAGGGCAACTGTTACAAGGAGCAGCTCATGCTCACTCGACGGAGAAGAACGGAGCAACAATTGCGTTTCTGGCCAACACACCAATTCAAGACATTTGCCAAGTTGCAACATGGTCTTAAGTGCGCACGTTCATTAAGCACTACTGTGTGGATTTCCAAATGAACAAAGAAGTGCAAGTGGGACAGAAGGTCTTACGACACATATTCAGTAACCAGTGCTCATCTTCCACCCAGCCACCACAATAAGGACAAACCGCTACAAAGTCTATGCACAGCATAGTGAATCCAGAAAGAATCACGCTGCAAAACGTATAGTTTCTTATCTGTCGGTGTAGTTTTGCAACTTGAAGACTTCCTAGATTCACTAGCGAACCCATCCTCCTCCGCCAGAAAGATGAGACAGGAGGAAAGGGTTTAAAAATGAACACTTTAGAAAATAAGAGGGAAAACAAGAATAACACAAGACAAGAAAAAAGAATCCGAAGATGGTGACCAAAGGTGGGAGCTTCCGTAGGAAGCGCGTCGACGTCACTAAGGACACCAAATGGTGGTATGTCGACGCCCAACTGGGCCACGAAAAGAAAAAAAGAGAAAAAAGACTACCATTCCGGACCCAACCACTAGATGGCGGAATAATGCACAGCATAGTGAGTCCAGAAAGTCTTCAAGCTGCAAATCTACACCGACAGGTAAGAAACAATACGTTTTAATCCATTCTGTGTGGCTATAGAAGCAAAGAGGTATTTAGATCCACCCAGCAAAACTTTGCACCAAGTAGAAGAAGGTATAGAAACAATGAACCGCAGACCATTCTCCGCAGTATCCAATGATGATAATTTTTGTCAGAGGGTAGATCTATCTATCTATACAGTCAAATGCAGCTGAAAAGTGAATAAAAGCTGCATAACATTTTTCTAGCAACATGGTTGTCTAAATTAGTCTGTGGTACTGTATTGTTGCCCGTAGGTGATTGATTAGAGCTATAGCCTGGTTGTTCTAGAGGGATGACATTTGCCTCATTAGCCCAACTCTCCTAATGCTCCAAGAGTCACCTGGCAAAGATATGACCTACAGCGTGTAAAAAAAGTGGAAATAACCAGGGATTTTTTTTGCAGCTTTTTTGGGGAGATTCACAATTACGCTTCCTTTCCATGATTGTGGGATAGAACCAGAAGTCTAGCAGTAAGTAAAAAGAGGTCACAGAATTCTGACCAACATTTCAGGATTCCCCTCCAGTGCTTAAATATGGATCTAGTCTAGCCCCATTGCAACCAAAGCTCTAGCATTCTTTTTTTTTTTTTTTTTTTTACAACTAGTAATCTGATCCTTACTTGGAGGAGAACTATTATCACAAAAGAAACCGTTAAACTGAGGTGTCCATACATCCTAATTGGACTTGTAGAGATTTACAATGTTGTCAGTCCGTATCTGTACAGGAGTCATTTTGGAAGAGGCTTTATTTTTTTAGCCTCAGCCGTGAGCATACGTATGCCTGAATCCCCTAGAGTTTTTTTGGTTTTTTTTTTTAGTGCAGCTTGGCTAAGGGAATACTAGTTCAAATCCTGCTGTCTTTGCCTAACTCTTGCTTAATTACTTTCACTCCTCCGTGAGTAATCTTAGTCTTCTTGCAGACAGTATAAGAATGCTTATTTCCACAGATAGCTTTCTATTTTGCCCTTCACTAGTTTGTTTGTTGAATAGCTGCCATTGACCCTGCCTTTTATAGGACTAATACAATTACTTACTAATGACTCCTATTGGCCAATTGGATCATCAGCAATATTGTCACGTAGGAGCATGTAAAATGATGCAGTTTGATCTTTAAAAAATCTAATGTTTCAAGGGTTCTAATGTAATCTAGGATTTATTGGTTGTATATTGAATACTGACAAGTTTCCAATGGCCAGTCTGTAGTTCTTCCCAGTGATGGAATGAGATGAATACAGAAGAAAGCATGATCGCTGTACAAATTATTGATGGTGTTAAGTTTTAACACCATCCCGAATGTCATATATAAGAGACCATTATATAGGCAATAATGGAAATTGGGCCTCTCTTGTCACCTTTGCTGGAATATCAGGATCTACCCTCCCATTTAAAGGTACTGCATTTAGAATTTTCAATTCATCTAGGAGAAGTGAACCTCCTTATCTGCTCTGCTATGCTATGCTATTTCTTGGAAACTGAGCCTCCAGAATAGTCCAGCTTTCCTTAAGATCTGCATTTCGAAAAATTGCATTGATAAATTGGAAATTCTGGCATTAAGGTCACCTACGATAGCAACGCAGGAATGTGTGATGAGAGGGATAACCGAATTCAGTGAATTGAGACCCCGTATTTGAAAGAGTTGTAGATAACCTATTATTTTGGGAAGCTCTGGTTTCGGAGTGATCCTTCATTGACTATACTCGGAGATGGTTCAGTAGCATTGTAAGAGGCTATATTTTAATTTGATGTACCGGTTTTCCTATTCCAGATGTAACCTCGATATCCAGAATAGGACATCTGATCTGCCCCATTTCTTTTTTTTGTCCGCCTCCAATATAATTTCCTTTTTCAAAATATTTTTTACATCCTTGCTTTTTGAATTTCTTCACAGGAGCGTTTGTGTCTACTGCTCTTTATCGATCTATGGGCATTAATTGCTGTGGTCACATAGATTTAGGCCTATTCCCTCTTCTTCCAAAAATGGGATATACAGAGAGCTGATCCTTAGGAGTCGGAGGGGCTTCAAAATTCTGTTTTTCATGTGTTGAGTAGAGATATCGCAGGGAATTAAAATCGTTTAGCTGCTTTATCCTTTTTCGGTTCTACCCCGATAATTATTACCAACCTTGTCCGCCTATTTTCCACCTGGAAACATCCTTTACCACACACATGCATTTACCACGCAGTTTGGCAAGTGTAAGGAAATGAGTTCTGCCCATCAAATCTCCCTCTATATTTTGCTTTCTGACCATCTGGTATTTGTGACTTTTTTGTTTGCAGTGTATAAGGCGCGTCGGAGAGGTGATGTGGCATCCCAGGATAAGCCAGAGGTTCCTCAGTTCTGGGACCTTCCGGCCCCTACTTAAAAGATCTTACACATGGGGGGGAGCTCTCTCTTGTTTTGTGATTTTCTGCTGGACACTGGGACTGGAGACCGCAGCGATGGACAACTGGAAGAAGGAATCCACTGACGTACATCTGGACTCAGGACTCTGACAACAGTTGCCCTCAGGACCAATGTGGCTCGCCTAATGACCTGGGAAGCTGGTCCCTTTATACCCCCTGAGGACTCGTTGGGGAAAGAACTGAACTTCTGCACCAAGAAGGAGAGAAGCCCCAAAGGAGAAAGAGCAATAACACTGGCGCAGTGAGCCGGTGAAACCAGCTCCCTTCAAAATTTGCCACCTTGGAGGCCAGGAGGCCTGGGGAAAGTGCTCCAGGTGGCAAGGGCCCACCACCAGTAGCACAATAAGCCAGAGAACACGCAAAACAGCCCAAAAGACACCAAAATATAAACAAGAGAAGAATTTGACCTTTGACCCACCAGCATGACTTCGGAGCGTGTGGGGCTCTGCTTCTGGGCGATTATCTACCTCTGTGGGAGGGAGCGTGTGTGGAGCCCCCCCTCCCCAAAGCCCGGGGGATCTCAAACCTCAGGTGGAGCTTTATCCATGGGGGCCTGGGACCCCTAACTTTAGGCCACTTCGCCCCCGCTACAGGAGCCAAGAGGTGTCATTGCGCCTTCCGTGAGTCAAGGGTGGTGAATGGGGTCCCCAACGAAAAGAGGATGGATTGGTGAATGCCGCCGCACTCCCACCAAACCCCTCCCTCTGACCCCTCCCCCGGTGGTGAGCGTGCTGCGCTCCCTGTGGCCATGTCTGGGGGAGCGGGTGGCCACCAACATGGGATCGATTTCTGCCTGCAGGAGCGCACAGGGAAAGCAAACTGCTGGCTCTCTGAGCAGCATGGGAGAGTGCTGCCTGTGCGGCGAGCCAGCCGGGTGGGCTCTATGTGCTGCCTCCATCAACAAAGGAGGCACACGGGGTGCTTGGGTGGGATCAAGCACCCCCCCCCCCAAAAGAAGAAGTGCACGATGCATAGCTTCAACAAAACAAGCGACTAGCCACTCATTACATATGCACGCTCCTGCAGGAGCTCCCCATAATGCCCTGCTAGGCCTGGCATTGACCAAGACCACTACTGCTGTTCATGGGGTCCCCAGGAAGATGGGCCCACCACCAATAATGTAGAAAGAACATGGGGGGGGGGTTCTAGTAGCATCTCTGCCCCAGGAGCCCCAAAGACAGTTTAAAGTACTGACTTTATAGGATCCCCAAAAGAAGGACCAACTAAGGATTTTCTTCAGTTTACAAGAATGTGCTGGAGCAGGTGCTTTAAAGCTGGGAGTGCAGCGTCCTCCAAGTCTTTAACTCCAGTTATTGTGGCCTGAAGGTGTCTAATGAAAGGTTCATATCATACAGCACTGTCTAGGGGAGAAGTCCATGGTTACATGTTAAATGATCCAAATGTTATGCTCTTTGGGGGGGGATATTTTTTATGATTGTGTTTTTATTATTAGAGAGTCTATAAATTGCACACAGACGTGATCATTTCTAAATGCTTTATTGAACTAATAATGTTGACAGTGAATAGTGGTCAAAGTAAATCTGCTGTATAACCACTAATAAGTGCATTTACCCACAGTTACTATTGATTACTGCATTTACTCCCAAAGTGATAATTTAACATATAGCTCGAAGACTTACCTAATGTGTTCATATGACCCTTCAGTGGGTCAGAGGTGATTATCCTATATCATCAAAGGTATTTCCTCCAGATATATATATTGGAAAACTTCTGCATAGTATTGAATTGTTTGTATGTAATAAATGTACTTTGTAAGATTAGTAAATCTGCCCGCAAGACACTGTGCTGCACCTTTCATGAGGTTCATTGGGGGTGGCCGCGAGGGACTTTATTTGCTGAATATTTTTTCTTACTTCGGTCTCCATTGCAGAGGCAGAGTGGTTATGCTCTGTGGTTCTTTCCACTATGTCACCAACAGTACCTGCTCTGTCTTTGTAATGGGATGCAAAAATATTCAAAATACCTCCAATGACTCCTGGGCTCAGTTAATCTTTCCTTACAATAAACATAGACACCATACTTTTAAAGTCGGTTTCCTTTTTCGGATCGAAATGTGCTTTTCTATTCTTGAAAAATCTGAAAAAAAATGTTACGAGAGTAATGTCCTGCAATTATTTATTATTCACATTTATGGGCCTTTTCCTATGAAGAGAAAAAACATTCACAGTAAAGAGAAAAAACATTCACATCTACCTCTTGGAATCTGTTGAGAAAAACATGTTATTTATTGCTGTTGAACTGTGAAAAAGCGTTCTCGGTTATCCTGCTTTGAATAAAGAATGTGATTAATGCATTGAATTTCTGTTTAATATGAATAAATGTGCCTTTTTAATTGCTCCTTGTGTTTTTAGCTTCAGGCTTTTGGAGTTGTGATTTTGATTTTCTTGAGGCGGTGTAACTGGTTTGACTCTTTGTTGTGTATCTAAGGTCAGAAAGACATTTATATGCCATTACTGACTTTGTCTAGCATCACTGCATTTATTTGTAATTTGAGTTTACATTGTACTGTTTAATATTTTTTCCTTACTTATGATATCTTTGCTTTGAGTTGTAGTGAAGATTTTAGTTCTGCATTTTGTTGTGGGAAGGTTTCATGTTTACTATAATTTGTTTGGATTTGTTTTAGTCTAAACGAAAGAAAAATATGTTAATAAAGTTGCCTCCTAGTCACTATCCAGCACCTTCCCTGAACAGATATTTGGAGTTGGAATGGTAAATATACCAACCATTCACATTCCAACACCTTCCCTGAGGTAACACTTGATGGAGTAGGAATAGTAAATCTGCCCTCGCCCGCTCACTGTTCAGCACCTTTCTCGAGGCAACCCTTGGTTGAGTTCAAAAAGTAAATAGGCGGAGTGAGGAGCTTACAAAATTGTTCTTGCTCCATAATGTTTTGATATTTATTTAATTGTTTTGCTGTTACTTTTACCAGGCTCCTCTCTAGTTTGTTCAGAAGTTGATGTAGAGGCAGTCAATGCATGCCCTTAGTTCACGGTCACTATCTGTAATTAAAGAGTCACTCCTTGTTGCTGTCTGCCTCTATATATCCAGTACAGGGGGAGTAACTGAGCACATAAAACTCCAAATTAGAGAAGATAACATTATGAGCACTTTAGATTCTCAGGGAAGGAGAAACCACCTTCTTTTCCCTTTTCCACTTTTTATTCCCAGTTTCTATATAGTTTCTTGGGGAGAAACAAACTACCTTCCTTCCTTTTTACACTTCTTCTGTATTGTCACTTTCTATTGCCTTGTCTTTCTTTTCCCTTGCAATTATTCTTAAAAGGCAAAGCACTCCAGAGAACACCAAAAACAAGGGGAGAGTAGACTCATAGATAATTGCCGTAAGCTGCTCAAAGTGCTGCCACCTCTGCCACGGATGCCTCATGTGCACTCTGTCTTGCCAAAGTGGAAGCCGATGTTCCCAGTGACTCCACACTGCAACCTCTGCCCACACTAGTAATCACAAGGATATCCAGTGGATCGCTTGCCGCCCGACTTCTAAACTGGCAGAACAGTGCTCACAAGACAAGTCACCGCCTTTTGATGGGACCGTCTCAGAATCCCCCAGGGGGGCTAGGGAGAGGAGAGATTACCAATGAAGGACTACCTCTTACATGGGGAGGAGAGACCTAGTGTAGCTTCCGTGACTGGGCAGGGGAACAAGCACAATCCACTGCTTCTGAGGGATACGCAAAGTGTGACGCAAGATGTTTTACATGAGCCAGCAATCGCTAACCACTTGTTTTTTTTGTTTTTTTTTACAATCAGTAAAAGTCCTCACTATTTTGAAAGATGACTTCTTAAATAAACCCCACTTGTATATAAGAAAGGGCAACCCGAAATGATTTAGATAAAACAGAGTAGTAGTACACTCTATTTGTCGTTTCCTGGGGACCCACCACGTCCCTGCCTACACTGTTGAGAAAAGACTGAGCACCGGACATTTTGACAGGGGAACATAGCCATTGACTTTAGAAGTCAGAACCTTGAATCTGTTATTCCCAGCTAGAAAACCTTACAAGTACTTAAAACAAATATACGTCTTAAGCCCCCACCATTTCCCCCATGACCCATTATACCCATACAGTACCCTCAAATATATCAATTTTGTAGTAATCAGACAGGAGACGTCTCGGCAAAACAATGTACGTTTATTACTACATATGAGCTACACTGGGAGGGAGGGCAAACACGCAGAGACCCCTCTACTACCAGCAGCAGTTACAGCAGCCGTTAAACTTCCAGAACAATGAACCCCACTTGCCATGAGAACCTACATCATTACATTCCTATACAGAATACACAGTACTGAGAGTTCACTGGGACTGAACTCTCCAACTTGCATAGAAGATATTCAACATCTTCCCTTCTTTTCAACAAAAGACCAACAAAGAAATAACACATATTTCCCCCACAAAACAAAGACGGTGACTCCCCGGCACACGGAGCTCACGGACGAGTAGGTCACTGCAGGGAGTACCTTTGCCGAAAGTGTGACAATAAGGCCTCCCTCCTGCGCTCCCTCCGGGAAGCTGTTGCCCTGAGTTACAGGGGTAATTCCTCACCAAGACCAGTGGCAACTATTTGGCTTGTTGTAGTTTTTAATCACTTAAGAGTGCCTGAAACTAATCGTTGACACGCACACATGTCTTTGGAGGAAGTAACTTCTTTACATCCCACCCTGACGAAAGCCCAGGACCTATATAGGCCAGATAGTTCGAGCTGAAACATGTTGGTGCTAGAGTAAGGGTCGTAGGACCATCACATCCTTAAAGACCATATTGTATATATTTTAACCTTCCCTCCCACTCCATTATTAAAGATTCCTTTAGGAGTGGGCGAGGAATTTTATCTTCAACAGTACGCCCCCATACACAATATCTTTAAATGCTCCCTGAAAAACGGTCGAGCCCACCCCGACTTTTAGCAGTCGGGGTGAGCCCTATGATGAAGCATGTCACTATTAGAGGGAGTGAGGACTATTTAAAGAAAAGGGTATTTTTCCCTTCCCACCCGTAGCAACGGGTTGGACTTAATTCTGCTGTTTCTCTTGTGAACTTCGTTCAGGAGAGGATCACCATCACACATTTAGGAACCCCCCACCCTATTTGTATCACTCTTTCGTTGCTTGTCTTACGTAGAGAGAAAGCAACCATTCAACTATAGGAGGGACATTCTTGTGTTGATAACTATATGGACTATGGAGGACGTGTCCTTTCTATCCTCTTGATTGAGGACCTCTCAACCCGCCTGGGAACTGCGGATCCCAGGATTTGTGTACTTGTGGAAATGTTTTACTTCACTCACAGTTTGTATCCTCACAATATAAAACCAGGACTTATTTCGCACCTGGCTTAAGAACCATTCCAAAAAGCTCTTGATGAAACCAGCTTAATATATTTAGACTTTTCATTAAACCACACCCCCATCTAACCGGTGGTTCTTCTGGCGATGCCAAAAATTGAGGAGGCGAAACAGACTGCATATTGGCAAAGTAAATACAGTGAACAGAAAGTGAACAAAAACGTAAACCAGATTAACTTGGTACTTATTTTTCAATGCATGTATGTCAATATGTAAACAAAAAAACTAATAGTATTAAACAACAAGCATTGGCATAGCCAAGAGGTCTCGCCTTTGGGACCTTATAAGTGTTTAGCCATGCAACAGTTGCACAACTAAATACTTATAAGGTCCCAAAAGCGAGACCTATTGGCTATGCCAATGCTTGTGTCTGTTTATTACTGCTCTGTAGTAATGGCGGCACCCGTGCTTTAGCTTAAACATCTTAAGCTCAAGTCCGGTGCCGAGATTGCTTCAAAAGTAAAGAATTGTCTATTTCTTTACTTTTGAAGCAATCTCAGCACCTGACTTTAGCCTAAGATGTTTAAGCTAAAGCACGGGTGCCGCCATTACTACATAGAAGTAATAAACAGAAAAAAAAGCAAGCGCCCGCTTATACTACCGCCAGCCACAGCTTGCAGTGCATATGCGCGAGTGGTGCGCGCACAGCAGTAATCGCGCCGTATGGCGCCTCTGCTCAAGCGTGCGCCCGCGCACATGCACTGCAAGCTGTGGCCGGCGGTAGCATTTTTTGAAGCCCTTACTTAAAGTCTCGTCAGACCAGCGCAAGCGCTGGGTCAGGCGAGACCCAAAAACTATATTGTACTTTTTCACTATGTGTGTGTATGTATATATGTATGTATATATATATATATATATATATATATATATATGTGTGTGTGTGTGTGTGTATATTACAGTTTGTGTAGTGTGCAAATATTTCCACTGAATCCTTACCAAAATAAATAATGAATGCCATATGTTTTACCATTTTTATGGCATACTAATGAAACATAAAACCTATGACCTGGTGTGTGAGTTTCACTATTTGTAGCACAAAGGAAAACAGTGCTAAAATTACAGTGTTCAAACCCAAAATGTGCAAAGAATAGATGCATATGCAATGTAGTTTGGTGTGTGCATCACCGTTGTCTACATCCCAAGCGCAGAATGTATACTTATCAAGATGTTTACATAAATTAACTTTGGCAGAACATGCTGCTGCCTCTGTAACCAAGATTCAGCATTGAAAACCTTCAAAGTGCACATATCACTGATGCATACACCTGTGCACAAACGTGTAAATTCATGTCTGGTATGTGCATCGCGTCTGTAACTAAGCTGCACCAAGAATATATATTAAAAACAATCTGTCTCGCATCTGTGAAAATTGGAGCTATTGGTGTTGTAAATTACTATTTTTTCCCCCCTTTTTTTCCCTTGCTTTTGCAACGGAGGGATCATAGTGCTATTGCCCTTCGCATAACCTCGTGGTGCTGGAGAACCAGAAATTGGGAAATTGGTTAAGAGGGAGGGGTGGTGAATAATAATTGACACCACTGGAAAAAGGGATTAAAAAAATAAGGAAGCAGTTGCTGTAAAGGGCTAGGGATAATGCCTGACAGGAGAGAGTATGATACCAGAGCAGGATATGTAAGTGAAAAGCAGAGAGAGCGAAAGAGGGTTTAGAGAGAAGTGTACGTGATTGACAGGGAGAAAGGGATGGTTAGAGAAGAGGCAGGAGAAAACGAATTTGAGAGGGAGTAGGGAACAGAGGGCGTTTTCGTGTTTGTGAGGACGAGACTAGAGCAGAATGGACGAAAGAGAGAGCTGAGTTGAGTTGAGTTGGTGCATAGAGGGAGAGGAGAGAGTGAGGAGTTGTTTGGGAGAGTAGTCCACATTTTGGGCCACAGACTTAAGGCAAATATTTCGGGGACAGATATAAAAGGACAGAGGCACACATGGCAGAAGCCACAGAGAGAGATGGAGACACCGGGAGTAAGAGCAAAATAGGAAGATAATTAGGGGTAGGGATGAATGGAGATGGTGCGAGAGCTCAAACCGAGTAAACACCCGAATCTATAGCGCTGCTGGGCACTTTAAAAGAAGATGGCCGGTGCTGCATAAGGTAGGGGAGCGAGATGAAACCCCTCCAGCAATCCCTGTGAAGAATACTATATTTCTGCTTTTTAGAAGTCTTGTATGTGTCAGCTGTGTCAAGTAACAAAAAGCATTGGCAAATCATGAGTGAGGCTTGCCTAGAAGGAGTGACCATGTGAGGAGGAGGAAAGAGAGAAGAACAGGAGAGGAGAGAGCGGTGGTTGGATGTGGCGACTGCCCCCCAAATCTCCTTGCAACTCTGATGTTTGTCGATCTCCCCAAAAAAATATCATTTGCAAATTTGCTATCCTGTTTACAGCCTTTGGCTGCCCAGAGATCGTTTGCACGGGCTCGATGGTGTGAAAAAAGAATGTAAACTTGGGTCCTACCAGTGAGGTATTTTGGAGCTCTGGTTGGCGTCTTAAAGGGATTTTTTTACACATACATCCATTGATGACAAAAAAAGAAATGTGCAAACATCAAATTGTACTTTTCCCAGCCAACCACTAAGGGGCAAAAGTGTACAAAGCTCCTGCAACAAATTTATATTTCAGATCCTATTGGCCTTTGGTACATGGCTGGATAACAGTGGAAGCATACAATACTAAGACTACACATAATTGAGAATTGAAAGCAATATTTCTTGCCCACATCAGAGTAGACCTTGATTTTCTTGACCAGCTGGTGTGGTGGTCATGTTGAACTTTGTTTTCAGAAATGCTATTACTGGGTTGCTTCCTTACTCGCACTCCATCTTTGCCTCGCGCAACCACTGCATAGCGGAGGATAGGTCACCCAGACATGCATGTGTGCAGATGTCCACATTTAATCACCTTCGCAGTAAATACTTGAAATTGTACTCCTGATTGAAGGATGTGTTGAAGTGCTACAAATAGCAACAATGTGCCCAGGACAAAGTTCCAACATAGGCTGTATACACTGGCCGTAGTCCACACGTGCATGCTGAGACTGCTGCTCGTGCCTGCCACAGTTCATCCCCTAACCTCGGGATTATCAGAAACCTGCATTTAATGAAATGTGTCTGTGAAATCCAAAAGCTTTCCTATTATTTCAGAGTCTAAAAACATTGTTGAATTTAAGCGTTCTGAGCCTTTTTCTTTAGGGTTTGTAGCTGCATTGAATACTATATTACCGCTTTTTAGAAATCTTGTGTCTGTCAGCTGTGTGCCAAATAACAACAAGCATTGGCAAATCATGAGCGAGGCGTGTCTAGAAAAAATACCCACATGAGGAGGAGGAAAGAGGGAGGAACAGGAGAGGAGGGAGCAGCGGCCAGCTGTGGTGTAACGGCCTGAGCGGCTGACCATAAAGCTAGGCAACCAGGTTCGAGTCTTGGCGTAAGCTCAAGCATCCTTTGATTGTGCGCTAATCACTTAATCTCTCCTGCCTGAAAATTGAATGTGTCTGTCTGTAATGCAGCTGGTGGTAATGTAAAGTGCTCCGATACCATCGGGTCGAATCCGTGTTATATAACACTGCAAAAAAAAAAATAATAACTTTGAAAAATACAGTGTCATGTGTGGGTCAGCACGGGGAGATTAAGTGGCGGCAAAGCTTAATAAACCTAGATGACGGGCAAACAGCACGGCAAACGAAGCAGCGGCCGCAAGTGTTTCTTAAGGCCCATGCAAGAATTGAACCGAACACTTAGCAGGAGCAGAGGAAGGCCAATAAAATGAGTGCTCTCAAAAACAAAATAACCTGAAGAGTAAGAGCACATTTAACAGGGGCAGTCCTCATGAGAGGACACAAAAGTGCAAAAGGAATGACTACTAAAGTCTGTTCCTCAGTAAGTACAGTTAGAGGAGCCAATTGAAAAGATTGCCAGTGATATAAGCTCATATTTTAGGAACAGCATGTCTCGAAGAGACAGCGCATGCGCTGCCTAGTCGAGACCTAAAATTCAGTTACTGAGCCCTTTTATTTTTTCCAACAAATTGCATGCTACAGTGTGATGTGCGTGCTACCTTTGTCTTCAATCAAAACTCAGCGTGGTGGTAGAACACTAGATAGGTCTGTGCATCACCTTTCTACAAAAAAAGTAATTTAATTACTGATCACTATGTGCTGATTATAGCTGTGCGCATCACCGCTGTTAAACCCACAACGTTATGAACTGATAGTACAGATTGCCAATACCAACAGTTTGAAAAGACCACAACAACGAATAATGCAGGAAGAAGCAATGCTGGCCAAATGATTAAAAGTAAAGTGAAAGCTGTGCGGAACAGTACAATAAACTACCCTTGCAGCTACGTTCCCCGCAAATAGAAACTTTCTCATTAAGATGGCCATTACACTCTTGAAGCCTAGAGTGCACGAAGTCCCGCAATAAAATGGCCGCTAAAACCTCATGAGCTGCGTGTTCTGGGTCGTGTTCCAAACCTGGGAACGTAAAGACACATAGTGAAAACATCCTTCCAAAAAGGTGCAGGTAATAGACTAGAGCGGGAGCAGGGATCTTCATGCAAGCACGATGATGCACCCCAGGTGTTTAGCAAGCGAGCACACTAGGGTGAAAATACTAACTCCTCATCAAAAATCTATGTGCAGAGACCACATCCTTTCTGCCCCACATTCCTTCCAACCAAACATGCTGTAGTCTTTTGGGTTGGAGAGCCGCACATGAAGTGAAATGGGGGCACCTTCGTTATAAACCCACAGGGCACCTAATTAGTCTGGACCTCACCGCTGACACCAGGATGGTGTAAATATCGGTGCTGTCCTCTTGGATCAGGATACAAGGCTCTAAATATGAGGCAATGGAGGTGACAGGCTTCAAGGCTGAAGAGGTAAAGGCAACTGCAGGACTGCACGCTATGAAAAGGGTCACACTGTGTTGCTCAGATCGTCTGCATCAATTTTTTAGTAATCAGACCGGAGACGATCAGGCAAAATAAGGTACATTTATTACTACGTAGGAGCTACAAGGTAACCGAGGGGGAACACACAAGGGCCCCTCCACTGCCAGCAACAGTTACAGCAGCAGCTGAACTGCCAGAACAATGAACTTCACATTCCATGAGAAACTACATCATTACATTCCAACACAGAATACACAGTATTGAGAGTTAACTGGGACTGAAGTCTAAAACTTCCATAGACGGTATTACACATATCCAGTAGAATAACAAGCTTTGTGGCTTGAAACAAGAAATATATCCCATCTATGCAGTTGAGCTATTGCAGATCCCCTTTACATCCACCATGCCACTCCTTGGAGGAAAGAATGCTGATGAGTGTTTCAAAGCACCAATGCAGTTCAATACCCACCCTCCAAGTAGTTATATACCCTGTCATGACCACTGAGGCAGTCCTTCTGTTGTCAAATAGTTTTCAGTGTCCCTCCCAATTTAGGAATAAACTCTACGACTGTGTCCTGTAACACCAATCTGGTTTAGGGTGTTCCATCTCATTGGCTCAGAGACAACCCCTATCACTAGGTCATTTTTAGGATCTCCTTGGTCAGCCACATGGGATCCATGTCAGAAGTGTTTAGTGATCCCTGAAGCACTCTGACAAAGCCAGTAGATGAGTTAGTATGTCCATGCCTAAACTAAAAGTCCTTTTCAAGTCTTCACACTTCCACCTTATTCTCTGCACCAACGTACTTCTGCCACTATCTCAAGATCTCCCAGGTCCACAAGTATTTTCAGGGTGGCCGTCTCTCTCCCTTTTTGGCTGTGGGCCCACATATAGCCCCCCCCCCCCCACTGTCTCATATGGCACCCGTGCCTTATCCACTGTATAGATGTGGCTTCCCAGCCTTTACTTCAAATCCAGATCAGCTCACTAAGAAAGAAGGGAGGGACGTGTACAGTGCCTCAGTCACCCATTTCAGTGTGCTCAATGCCCAGCCATTACACTCAGTCCTCCTGCTTGGGTTGCAGGATGACACCCATCCCCTCCACCTATCACCCCCCTCCAGAGAGCTGCCAATGCCCACCCAAACGCTGATCTCCTGTATGTGTGCTGTATCTGTATGCTCCTCTCTGGTCATTTTGAGGCGTTTGCATAAATTTCCGGTTGAGGTTGGTCGCAGCTCATCCTAGGATGACAGTTTAACTCCCAGCCCTACTCTGCTTCCATCTCCTTCATCAAGGTCACAGGCGCGCCTGGAATAGAGCACCATCAGAATCTTTTGACTTGGGTGTACACTTCTGCAGTTGTCTAGAGGGCCTCTTTTTATCTGACATACATTTCCAACTCTCGAACTTCACAGGGACTGGGAGGCAGCTCTCTACCACAAATGTATCTCGACTTGTAGAAGCAGCTGTTGGTCTACACAATCATTGGAGCATGTTTGTGCTCCTAGCCTCCCATCAAGAACTTTCACACTGATTCTTATAAGAATCCATACATTGCCACTGCAGGCAACACAGCTGTGCCCATTAAGAATGTATTGTTTGACTCTGTATAGTAATGATCCATGAACACCGCTATTCTTTTCTTAGTAAGATTTTTTATCAGTAAACTGATTCTTCATGATCTTGCTCCAGGGATTGTTCTACTGACAAACCCTTCATACCACGTCAAGATTGAAGGGATGCACCATTGGGCTATGCTGTGAGAGAGAACAAACTGCAGCACCATTTTAGACTGGACAAATAACTCATTTCAGTCATCAGGTCCATTCTACAGAGGATTTTTTTCAGTGGGTGAAAATTGGAATATTCACACTGTTACCGATTGAAAAATTGCAGACGTCTGTGGTTATCAGTCCGTTGCAGCCAAACATTTCACCAGGAACACCAGTACATTGGAACACAGCCTCTTAGAGCCTTCCAAGAACGTACTTGTCACACCATACTCCATTAAGCAACGGAGTGAAGGCAGGAGAAAATGTTAACATTGCTTTATTAGGACTCTTCACATCACAATTAGAGTCCTTGATCGAATCTGAAATCGGGAAGAGGTTTTTCTCCTTTTTATTTTTTACTGCCTGAACAGCAGAAGACAGATGGGTACTCTTTGAGCAGTGGTCTGTCAAACAGCAGCAAGATCTGACAGTGTACTGCACTACCATACATGTCTATTATAAGGCTTTTCTCCTCACTACGGATCCCTTATCACAGTTGATATGATTAATAAAAGATAAAGAACCTACCATTCACGAAGAACTCACCGGATCCCATGTGTGTGAGGAGCCCAGAATCTTTAAAAAAGTTAAATTGAAGAGGAGGACTATCTGTCCCCCAGAGTCGAGCTTAAGGCCTTTGAGAGAACGATTGTGAACAGTGGATTTCTGTGCATCCCTGCCAGAGACCACAGCAGAGGCAACATCAAAAACATGTTTACTAATGACAAGATGAAAACCAAAGTAAAATACGTAGAGGAAATCTGCAACCTGTAGCACTGCAGGAAACACCCTGATAACCATTCAATGCCTTTGTCATTCTCCCACATCTCTGACCTCCCTGTTGTTGGGAAAGAGTTTGAACAATGGTCCAGCATGGCACATGGAAGAGTGATTTGTAACTAGTGTAAAGATTGGTTGAAAGCTAAAGTTTTTAATCTCCCTGCCCATCTTACTACCTCGGAATAGAATGCTATTTCTCCTGGTTCATTTGGTGTAGGAGGTCCAACTTTTGATGCAGAAACCGGTGGTTTAGACAGTTGCAGTTCACCAAAGAAACAAAGAAATCTATTCCTGCTATTGTCTGGTAAAGAAGAAAGATTCAAAGTCGAAGTTTGCTCCTTTTTAAGGACTTAAAACTGAAAACTTGTCTATTCGATGTGTTCTACAGACTTACAGAATGCCTACTTTCACATTCTTATCAGAAACACAACTAAATTCAGTTTCACAAGCAGCAACTGGCACCACCAATCCATCCTCTTTATGCATCCTCTCTGTTTGCAAACCAATAGTGGCAGGTTTTTGAGGGCATCGGGAAATATTTGTGTACACTTATTTAGTATGTAAACAAATTATGATCGGGTGGAAATACGTGTTTTGCAGATAGAATCCTATACCCACGTAGGCTCCTTTAAAAAAAATGACAAAATATTTACAACCTCCTCAGTTTAAGTAATCCAATGCTCAGAGGGAGTTCTGACCCTAATCATTGCAACATCTGTCCCTCATATTTTCCTTAATAAACTGAAAACGTGTTCACCTTCAGGCAATCCAGCATTCAGGCAGATTTTCTGCCTTGAACACATGGTAGTGCACATATTTGTATTTCCCAGTGTAAGACTCAACTTAAGACCTCTTTCTTCTAATGCCTAGAGGATCAGTCGTGCTGGATTGGAAGATAGACTGGTCTTTTCTTCTGTAGCTCTTAAGTCATTACCTTGGTGGTCAGAGGAAGAAAATATTAAAGTTCCCTTCAGAGTTCTTTTTTTTTTCTTTCTTTTTTTTTCCAATTGATCATGAGAGTTTGATTGGTGCAAAGTTGGGGAGCCCACATGGAATATCTTATTGTAATTGAGAAATGGCCATTTTAGAAGCAGTCATATCATTTAAACATAATGTCATTGAAAGCAGTACCGACAGGTTGCAGTTGTTCCAGTCTCAGAAAAGTCAGCTCCAATTCACCACAGTGCACTTACTGGCCTTTGGAACTTGAAGGCTAGCAATAAAAGCAGACCTCTTTTGAAAGACCATGTTTGGTTGCTAACCACTTCTCTAAATGGGTGTACCACAATTGTTTTTGCTGCTGCTGTTTAAAAAAAAAGAAAGCAGGCAGAAGATTTGTACTCAGTTGACCTGAACCAAGTTGGAAAGGGAGTAGATTTTATGAGGTCTGTGTCCTTCATCTTTTTCACTAAGCTCTCTCCTTATGGAAGTACTGATCAGTTTAAAACATGGAACAAAGTAAAGCCACGTATTTCTGCTTCTCATTTCTTGGTTGCATGAAATACAGAAGAACCTCTTGTGTCCAATACTAGAGTCCTACATATCAGATTTTCGTCTAAGCTTGATTACCTGGCTTCTGAATACCTGTCATATAAGGCTCCGCTCCAACTGAGCAAACAACTTGAAAGAGACAACAGTCCTTCCATAAGAACATCACGAGCCTCTAATATGAGGAGGTGTTGTGTTGGTACCTGGAAAAGCGGTTCCACCCAAAACCATGTCCTGAAGAGGCTGTATTAACCTATTAAAGACATCCAAAGAAGGGGGCAGAGGGGCTTGTTTAACGAGGTCCACAGTACGAGCCCCAGGAGACTGTATGCAAACAAAGTACAATGTTCCTCAAAAACATAGAAAAAGGGGGCCGGAGATACTGAATGGTGAGGGAAACGGAAAGGGGGAATCCCCTTGGTGGAACTAGAGCTCTCACACACCCAGCAAGCTAGGTGTCATGCTTCATCATATGAGCTTGTCCCTCGTCAGGTCGGCGCTGCAATACCCGACGTGCTCCCGAACCAGGTGTTCTTTATCGGATCTTTTGTTCCTGCCGGTTGGTGCAGTGGGGGTGAGGGGCCTAGTGTGTGTAGATGTGAGTGAAAGTGGATTAAAACAGGTCAGTCTGTCCTAGCCATTATTTTATTCATAAGGTAAACTGCCTGGTTAAAAGGGTGGAGAGTGGCAGAATACTAGATGTAAGGTGTCTAGTCATGTAGCTCTACTCTCAAGATCAACATGTTTCATGCCTCTAAAGTCAGAAGGATCTGGGCACTTCTTCAGGATCAAAAAACCTATCTACACTACGTGGTCAAGTGTACTCTACATACCACGTTCACAGGTCCGTGACCTGAAAGGTAAACATGAATAAATGTTAGACACAATATTTTAGCTATAATGGTCATATCGTATCTCAGCTGCCCTTTTTTATTGGCATTTATATAATTGTACATACAACAACACATCTGGTAATGCGATTGATATAGACATACAAGCAAGAGCGCTCAATCGCGCCCTGTGTGGACTTTTGAGCGTGTAAGCCTAGGGTATGTGGGTCCCCACTCGGTCTATGAGCTGAGAACCGTCTCCCGAGGCCTATGCCTAAGTATACCCAACCAGCTTGCGTGGTGGTCGGTGCGCCTTGCAGGGGCTCCGGGGTGTGCCTATTCCCCTTTGTATTTTATCATAGGGGCTATGGAATTGCAGCAACCATAAACAAACTGGGGATTTATAAACTGGGGGTGCACTGTGTCACGGATGATGAGCAGTACTAATCTTGCACCTGAGAGCTATACCATTGCAAGGTATATTGTTGGGATTACGCGGGCGCGAGGGGGGAGGTGGGAGCGCTGATCACTGCCCACGCGAGGGCGTAATGGAGGTCCGGTCCGCAATTATGACCCGCCGGGTGTCTGGGGCCCTGTACGTCTCCCTGGGTGGGCTCATGGGATATGGGGGCCCCGGGGGGACCAATCGTTCGTGGGCCCGCCACCGTTATCGTTTCCTGCGCGAAGGAATGCAGTAGCATGGCCCTGGGCAGGGAAATCGGGTGTTTGCGAAGTCCCTGGGCTTCCTCCGTTCGGAGTAGCTCTTACTCTGCCTTACCCCACTTTTTGACTGCGCCCACCCATGCCGCTAGGGGAGGCCCCTCCGGTGTCTTCCAGTGCATGGTGATGCACCGTTTGGCCTGGAGGAGCACCAAGGAAGTAAACCGCCTCTACTTTCATGTGCTTGTGTCGCTTGTGGATGCCCAGGGCGCTAGCCTCCCAGGTATATAGGTCCTGCAGCCCGTGACCGTGCGGAGGGCGGTGTGGATCGCGTGCCAGTAACTGTGAAGCATCGGACAATCCCAGAACATGTGTATGAAAGAGGCAGTGGGCTCCAGGCACCTGGGGCAAGCAAACGAACTGTCAGGGAAATATTTCTGTAATTTTTCGGGAGTGAGGTATGCCCTATGCAGGATGTGCAATTGTATATTCTTAAAGCGGTAATTGCGGGATACCTTCTTGGTATGCTCAAGGGCCCTGGTCCATTCCCTGTCATGTAGTGGTCTGCGGAAGTCAGTTTCCCAGTATTCTCCGAGGGGTGCAAGTGTGGGTTGTTTTAGAGTCCGTATGGCTTTGTATATCCAGGTGACTAAGTGGCGCCCAGGCCCCATCTGTAGGATCGCATGGATGACCGGATGTGTGGGGGGCTCCGTGTCAATCGCGCGCCACTGCCTGCGGCAGTCTGTGAGGAGCTGTCTATGCAGTAGGAACTTTCCCCTGGGAAGTTCGAAGTCGTCGACAAGTGCGTCAAAAGTCTGCAATTGTCCCTCAAAAAACAACGCCCCCACCTCCGTCACGGCGTGATCCGTCCATATTTGCAGCAATCTCTCTGTGTAATGTACCGGCCCTTGGGGAACCCTATCAGTGGCAGAAGTGGGGAGTACAGGGGCGCAGCCCGATTCATACGATGAATACGTGCCAAACAGGCGCGCGCAGTCATCACTTGGAGGGGCTTAGTCGGCTGCCTTTAATTATAGACACAATTATTGTATTATAGAATGGAGTACGGTGTTGACACAATTATGGTAGAAATTATGTAAGCGTGGGTCACCGTACCGTGTATGATCATTAAAAGGGTACTATCACCTTATAGTGCCAGTGGGAGTGCGTACAATAAGGATGGTGAGGAATAAAAGGATAAAATTCATGGAAACAATGATTCACCAATAAAACCTCATGTTAAAGCTTAAGACTGTAATAGGCGACGGATGGGTGGACTCACCTGGTCTGTCGCTTAGAAGTGCTAGCAACAGTCCTGGCGGTTACATGAAATCTGGACACCGATTGGGTCCTGTAACACATAATCAACATGAAAAGTGTAAGGCTATTCTGGAGAAAGGTGGTTATCAATACTAGTTCCGTGGTACGCCCGCCTAAGGTGGCGCGACAGGGGTAAACAACTCAGGTGGTCCGCGTTCCCCCGTGTGGGTAGGATCAATGAATCCATGATGCCAGCAGCCGAGAGACAGTAAGGGGTACGCTCGGGTGGAGTGTACTCGGTCGTGTGTCTAAAGGCAGCGGATGGGATGGAACCAAGAAAGGGAGGGGGGGGGCGCGCCGGACACCCATGAGACGCGCCAAGGTCACGCTCACTAAGGAAGCGACCGGGTCGGAGCCCGCATGATGTGAGGATTGAAGCCGGTACTCACCCGCGTGTTAGTAACGCCGAGCCTTAGACCTACCCTGCTGCCAGGAACCGGGATGGTAGCTGGTAGAGGGTGGATATAGTCTGTGCTAGTCTGGCCTTGGGCGGAGTTTCTCGCAGGGTGTTGCCCGCGCATGCCTAGTGGCGCAATGAGATCAATGCAACGGAGTGGTGAATCCTGCCATCTTAGTGTGGAGTTTGATCATAGTGAGCACAGTAAGGTGCAGTGTCAATTGCACGGGCAGAAGTACACGTAAAGGCGATGAGAGGATTTGATCAACAGGATCAACAACCATGACAACCAAGCACTAATGGCGGCACTATTATTAGTTATTCGAGTAATAATGGCAACTACACTCCTGGTGTGGCGGCCATTAAGTAGTAGTACAAAGGTGACTACAGGGGATCGATTCAATCATTGCAGTGTCGAGTAGAGTTAGTTTAAGAGAGTTAATCTACAAACCAAGTGTCCAGACCATCAGGATCAGATGACAAAAATGAGCCATTCGGTCTGGGTGGCTCAGAAATGCGACTTTATGGGCAATGGGTGTAAAGTATACTACAGACGGCAATGATTTAGAGAAGTGAGCCCCATGGGATATCGTCATTAAGTCCTTCTGTGTGAGATGATACTCTATGGACCCATCTCTGTTCAATCCTGAACAGAGAAGATTTGGGAATCTGTGGGTGGGATTCCAGTACAATCCAGTGTATTGAGTCTGGAGGATGTTGTGCCTCTGTGTAATGTCTGTATAGTCTGGTTGTAACTGTTTGTAATATTTCTCCCATCAAGAAAGTTATAGGTAGCCCTGGCCGATCCGCCTCACCCCTGTATTCAAACCTATGGATAGGTCAGAAGTTCAGTAAATGACATGGGAAGTAGCTTTTTAAGTAACTATTACATTAGAAGGATTAGTAAGCAGCAGTCGCTGTGTGGTTATAAATTAGTATCATTGTTCATTACAATGTAGTACTCTTAAGAACCCTTCTCTTTTTCATAAATAAAAAAAAAATCTTATCTCCAACTTTCACATTTAACATATTACATTTTGGTCATCTCTCTTCCTGAATTAGACCTCACTAGCAGAGAGGCATTTTCACCGCTTAAGACCCTTATGATATTCCCTTGATTAGACTAAAGATGCCCTCAACTCTAAACCATTTTGTGTCATTTATTGGTGTATCTAAGCTGGTCTGGAATCTTCTGAGCATGTGAAAAACAGATGCATCAGTCATACAGCATTGCTTATTAGCAAAAGCCCAACTGACCCATCTTTGAAAGCCCCGGGACATTTCTGCTGGAGGTAAATAAGCCACTCAAATCCTCATGAAAAAATCCTAATTTATGAGATTTGCAGAGCATCCCTTTGGAGATCAGAGATCTCATTTGGCATGCATTATTGCATTGACTCTTGATTTTAAAACCAATAATTTAAATGTTAAATCTCTTTACATAGCTGGTTTTTGAAATTGAATTATCATATTTTCCTCTATATTGGAATATATATGAAGTGGTAACTTAGCTCCTTACTTGGTCTTACACACCCAACTGACACTGTTGTACAGTCTAGGATAGGGACGCTCATGGATAACTTAATTGAGCAATGTCACAAATTTCCTATGCAGAAGGGATGCTGGTTTGTCCCATTAAAGTGGACTTTTCAGCCGACTGTATTTTATTATTTTGAAATGGCATGCTTTCATGATAAGTTATTTTTCATTTCCATATATAATAAGAAAGCGTTGTCTATCAAAGATGAATGCATGGTAGAGTATTAAGATAAGGATGGTGTTGCTGTGGTTGTGTGGGCAGTCTAGGCAGCAAAACTAGGTTAATGTCTGCGATGACTAGTTTCCAATGATGTAGCAATCTGCCAAAAATGTCACATGAGATTTATTCACGCCCAGAGAGCATATCCGTAGGTATTGTGGCTCTCTAAAACACTTAGGCACAGATGTATGACCGTTTTTTGATGTCGCAAAAGGGTATTCAACCCTTTTGCGACCTCAAAAAATGGTGGAGGTATGTACCAACGCTATTTTGCTTGTCACAGACTCGCAAAATAGCCTTTGGGACTCGCTATTAGGAAGGGGCGTGCCAAGGGCGTCCCTTCCTACTAGCGATTCAAATATACCGCTGTTTTGCAACCACATTTGCTGTCCCAAATCACTCGTAGTTTACCACCTAGGTGGTAAACCATTCCCAAACGGGAAGGGCTCCCCAGGGGACCCCTTCCTCTTTGTGAGTGGGTGTGAAAATATTTTTAAGAGCAGGCAGTGGTCCCAGGGACCACAGCCTGCCCTTAAAAGATTAAACCGAAATGTTTAATTTTTCTTTTTTTAAATGCATCCTGTTTTCCTTTATGGAAACCTTAAAGGAAAACCGCCTGCATTTAAGAAAAACTGCTTTATGTAAAAAGCAGTCCCAGACATGGTGGTCTGCTGACAAAAAGGGAAAACAGGCTGCATTTAAAAAAGAAAAACTGCTTTATGTAAAAAGGAGTGTCAGACATCGTGGTCTGCTGACAAAAAGGGTTTTCAAATGTCAAAATGTGTGGTGCAGGCAACGCATTGCTCAAACAGTGATTATGTTTGCAATATTTAATACAGAAAGGCACTGTACAATGCTCAATGGTTGTGTAATCTTCTAAGTTCAAGTAACAATAGCGAAGTTCCAATGAATTCACAATGTCTTCTTGGTAATTGTAAATGTCAACCAATTGTGTGGGGGTTTATCTACGTTTCGACCTCCAAAGTATTTTGAGGGGTCTCCTCAGGACATCGTCATCCAACTACCACACCACCTTGGTGTAGTTAGGATCCTGTCAGCAATCTGTCAATCATTTATTAACTCCAAGATTCTTGTGGTACAGTCAGTTACCACTAAGTTATACCCATCCAACTGTTTAATAAGTAAATACACGCTAATCGGGCAGAAGAACTCTGGGCTCCTCGCTACAATTTTCCGCTCACGCAACTGAAACGTAAGCACTACACATTGACTTTTGCACTCATTGTTTGTATTTGTATAATTTAGGGAAAAACTTGCAAAATAGAAATTAAGTTAAGGAAATCAGTATATGATGAGAAAATCTCTCAGAAGTTTAGGAAACTATTTTTGAGGAATAAATTTGCTTTTTATTGATTTGATGTTTTTATTTTGGATAGTCTGTATCTCGTTGATGCTGGTGAATAAACAATGTTGGAACTTTTTCCTTACTGTTTTTTTTTCTTTTTTAGAGATGAATATCAGTAGACAAGAGGAGACGAGCATTAATTTATCTTTCCCAGGCAATGTATCGGAATTCACAAGGTATATAAAACTTTGAGATTTCCTTTAACGTTTCAGTTCTGTTTTTTAAAGTCAATTGCTTTATCATTAATAAGTAAAATAAAATTCCAGTCTGTTTTTTTAATTGCGAGATCGACTCCCCTTCTCACTAGCCTTACCACACTTTGTCTTCTATAATTGTGGTAAGGCTAGTGAGAAGGCGAGTCGATCTCGCCAATCAAAAACCAGACTAGAATTTTATTAATGTACTATCTGGTCTTATATAGCCCAATGGATATTTTCTACGAGCTGTATGTGATATATTGTATTTTTATTTGTGCTTTTATGGCCCTACCGGCCAAAATAAAGTTTTATGATGATGATTAATAAGTAATAAAATAATGATACTACATAATTTGAATTTCCAAACATTTTATAAATATTAGATTAATCAATAATCCATAATAACCATTGAAATCACAGAAAAATATAGCCTGATCAATCCCTTGACTTATTTATATGTTTTCCTAAACCAATGTAGACCTTTATTTTATTGTCTCTGTAAATTTCCTTTCTGGAAATTCTGGTTTATCTGGGCCTGAGAATAGATTTGACCAAGCTGTCTTTGTGTAAATATTACCAATTCTCATAAATGTTGTTTAATTGATGTTTTTAGGTTTTTTTTATTTGTTTAGTTTTATTTCACTGGAACACAGGTCCAAAAGGTATGAAAGGGCCTTATAGAGTAAAGGTGAAGGCACATTTACAAATTGTACATTCTTGTGTCTATTTTAGTTTGAACACATTCACATTTATCTGTATGCTGAGATCAGTCATGTGTGTGATGTTAAAGATTACCTCAAGAATGTTGACTCAAATGTAAGAGGTTCAGCAGGGACTTAAAGGTCGAAGAATTATGGCAAGTAAATGCAGTGTATGGATACGTTCACATTGAAATAAATACATTTTCTTTCTCATGGGATCTTTTTAGATCGTTCTCAAAAACATTGCAGGAGTATTGCATACAAACTTCTGACAAGGGAGAGTGCCACATTTTTAGAGCACAGGCTTGGAAAGACTGACTGAGTGTGATGTTTTGTAAGCACTGGGATTTCTAAGAGAAAATGTTATGGTTAACCTTATCAGAAGCCTCTGATAAATTTAATATTGCTGCAGAGCTGTCCAGGTTCACAAAGATACATGGACTGTTGGAGCTGCAACATGAATCCATCTTCTAGGACCCCATGCAGCTTCTGACACTGGTGTCACGGCTGCCTTTAAATGCCCCTGACATGAGTCGTCTTCAGATCGGCAGTCTAAGGCTTGCAGAGACATGCGGTCACTGGTAGGTAATTTGGCCAAGATACACCCCCAACAAAACCAGCAGATCCAAGATTACACAAATTTGCAGCTTACCTTGTGGGTTTGAGCTCTGTGTGCATAGTCGGCGGATGAGTTGGCAGATCGCTAACTCTCCTAACAGAAATTCGAGGTGTACCTACTGAGATAGCTGGCGGGGGAGGTTGATGGAAGCAGTTAACTTCATTGTACTCAACCACATTATAGGTAAGGCATCATCAGATGCTTGTAGCATAGCAGTTTTCATACTGTAACTGACTAAGACAGAGTTTAAAATCATGGAGCAGTTTATAATCCAATGTGAAATTTTAAAGTTGTGGCTAGGTGACATACCTCTTTTGGGTCAACAAGCAAGCTGGGATTACTGGACCTCAGACTCTGGGGTGGGGGCCTTTTCCGCCGATGTCCCCGGGGCTGACCTACTACAGAACTGCAATCTGTATGCCAAATGCACCTTTTTCACACTGGAATCTCAGGGTACTGTGAGGGAGGTATTCTGAGGGAAGGTGGTGTTGGGTAGAAGCTCGGACACAATAATTACTGTCCAGCGCGGTGCTTTTCTTTGTAAATCACATATCAACACTTAGCTACTTGGAGCTATGGGTGCTACGAACTTCTAAACACACAGTATTATTCAGTTGTGAATCAGGAACAGGTGTGAGCTCACTGTAATACTGTGCAAGTAGCTTTTCTGTTTCTGTAAGTTCTAGGCCAGTCTGTATACGTCTCATTACTAAGGTCCTTTAGGGTGCTTCTGTCCCAATGAATTAAATAACACACAAGCGCACTGCAGCTGGCACCTTGAGCATTGACGAGAAATTCTTCTCCCAGCAGTGCATTGTGACAACTCTTCCTTTTCAGACTTTCCGCTTTGGTGCTTTAGTAAGGTGGTTCTGGGTGGGAGCAGTGCAGGTCTAGCACCCCAAGGTCCCCTTTCCAATAGGAACTCTCTCCCGGAGCAGTCTTTGCTCTTTAATTGCAAAGCTTGATGTTTGTGACAAAGTCAGTACCAGTTAGTACATTACTGTTGCTCTGGCTGACACTTACTGGTGGTGGATGATAATTTTGCTCACTTGACTTATTATGGAAAGTCCTATGGAGCCTAAGAAATCCTATCCAGACTTTGGTTGGCACCAGTTACACTCCCCAGTTCAAGCTGTTCCTTCAGAGATGACCCAAAACCCTGTCTCACGGGCTTGGCTTTTCCTTTGGTATTCTCTTCCTGCAGGACCAGACACCTCTCTTTATAGCCTAGTCCACATGTAGAACCTTAGCTCTCAAGCAAGATGCACAGACGTCAGGTGATGTCCCCTCACTTCTGGAGGACCAGCTATGAAGATTCCGGCCCATGATCTCTTCAGTCCTTAGATTATTCTCTGTAACAATCAGTTCGAGGCATGTGGGCTGCTGAATTCATATCTGTGCATAGATCGCCGCCTAGTGTTGGGTCCGGATGTTTGCACGTTGTTGTCCTGGAAGAGTCTTCGAAGTATCCTGGGATAGGTGACTCCTCCCCTGGACTACAGTGCGCATGGGCATCCTCAGATTGTTTTTTTCCGCCATTGGGTTCGGATGTGCTTATCTTAACTCAAGTTAGGAAAAACTTTTTCCAGGCCAAAAGGCCTTTAGTTCGCGTCGGTACTGTTCCAGATCGGTATCGATAGTATCTTTGTTAGTTTACTAACTTCCAGAACCAACTTGTTCGCATCTTACCCGACCATCGACCCGACATCGACGATGGAATCGAGGACACCATTCAAGCGGTGTCCTGTATGCAATGCGAAATATCCCCATGTCGACGTCCACCCGGTGTGCAACAAATGCCTTTCACCGGATCACGACGAGTCTACATGTATGGCCTGTGCCCGATTCCGATCCAAGAAGACTCTCCGGAATCGACGAGCAGCGAGACTCGAAGCGCAGCAAGCGGCACCGGCCCCGACCAACATCTTCAGCGCCGAGGACGAAGATGTCGAAGACGTGGAGAACCTACCCTCCAGCCCCGCTTCCGAACACGACTCCGGATCGGAGGACGTCGACGAACGACTTTTTCTCAGAGATGAAGCCGACACCGAGGTAGGAGACTACAATGAGGCCTTAGGGGCCAAAGAGAGTAGCTCCGGTGACGAGCAAGGCCTACCCGTACAGACTGAGGATATCCCAGTGCGCCAGTCTATGGCTCCGGTCGAGGGATCGCCTTCGGGCCTTACCCAAGACCTATCCCGCAGTTCTTCGGCCCCGCCCTCTGGCCCGGCCTCGGACATTCAGCGGCAGCCATTACTACCCAAAACGGCTGGTTTCCCTTCTTCGAAACCGAAACCGAAAGCTGTATTGGTTCACCAGAAACCGAAACCAAAAGTGACGCTGGTCGGATCGAGGCCCACCACACCTTCGACGCCAGCAAAACCCGTCGGCACCGACCGCACCAAACGAGACTTCGGTGCCGAGCTTGCAGCAGCCGACGTCGGCGCCGACACACGGAAAAAGACCTTTGGTGCCACCAAACCTACTCGGCTCCCGGCACCGAAACAATCGGCTCCGACCCCAAAGGTCAAACTGTCTGCTGCGTCTCACACCGCTTCGACAGCACCACCAAAGGCACACTCGTCGACGGCCACTACCGCTCCTCGACTCGATGACCCACTGGCGCCGAAGAAGTCCACGCCCGCCTCTACAGAACCGGTCGGCGCAAAAGAATCGATGGCGCTCCAGGTGCGGCCAGTTGCTGCGCAACGCATCAAACACAAAGCAGTCCTCCAGGACATGTCAGGCTCCGAGCCGATAAAAGCTCCAACAGCCTCTTCGGCACCAGCCAACATCACTTTTGGCCTGCCGCCATCCACGGCCCCAAAACTGTTCCAAATCAGAACACGGGTCACCCACACCACGATCACGCCTGCCGAACGCTCTCCTGCAGAGACGTCACCATCACACATCATCGACGCCGACACCGGCAGGATGATGCTCCACAAGAGGAGAATAACTTCCGAGCCAGCTTTGGACTCCTACCGGATCCCGCTTAAGAAAAAGCTGCCAGTGGCTTCGGAACCAGTTCTTTACAAACCTCTCCATTCCTCTTACCAAGATCCACAGTCCTTCTCTCCCACACACTCCGAAACAGACGTTTTGGAGGACTACATAGGTGACCATGTCCCCTACCCCGGAGAGATGGACCCTGAAGGCCAACAGGACCCTGACCAAGCTTGGGATGACCCTGTAGACTCGGGTGCACCTATGGATACACAGGACCCGCAACTCTATGGAGCAAAAACGTCTCCCACAGAGGACACTGCCGCATTCAACGCCCTCATTGAACGTGCTGCGGCCAATCATGGTGTGCAACTCCACTCTGACACCGTCGAGGACGACTTTCTCATGGATACTTTTGCATCCTCAGAAAGGAATATAAAAACTCTACCCATGTTGAAGGGTATCCTCAAACCAGCAAAGGACATCTTCAAGGAACCCACCAGGGCAAGAGTAATAAACCCCAGGATCGACAAGAAATACAGGTCGGCGCCTGGGGACCCTACCTACATTAGAGGCAGTTACCTCTGGATTCCATAGTAGTTGCGAATGCTCGCAAACGGGCACACTCGCAAACAGGTGATGCTCCTCCCCCGGACAAAGAGTCCAAGGTGCTAGAGACCTCCGGCAAACGGGTTGCGGCCCAGGCAGCTAACATATGGCGCATTGCCAATACTCAGGCGCTCCTCGCTCGCTACGATCGAGTACACTACGACACATTAGAAACGTTACTCCAACATCTCCCTGACCAATACAAAGAGGGAGCAGAGATCCTCATCAGGGAGGGACAACTCCTCACAAACGCATCCATTAAGTGTGCACTGGATGCCGCGGATACAGCTGCCAGAGCCATAAACACTAGCGTCATGTTGCGACGACACGCCTGGTTACGAATCTCCGGATTCAAACCTGAGGTACAAAATAACATCCTCAACCAGCCTGTCAACCCCGACTACTTATTCGGGCCAGAGGTTGACACCACCCTAGAGAAAATAAAAAAGGACACAGACACTGCAAAGTCCATGGGGGCTCTCCAAACGCAGTCCTTTCAGAGCGGCTCCTTTCGTCGCCCCGGAAATAGAGGAGCAGGTAGAGGACAGGGGTCACAGCAAACCTACAACAAGGGAAACACACAAAGTTCCTACGATAAAAACACCCGGGGTGGTTATCGTGGCTCAAGCACAAAGGGCAGAGTACGCGGATACGGCAACACCAGGTCCTCCCCCAAGAACAAACAGTGACGCCCTCTCCCTTCCTCCCGACCACATAACACCTGTCGGGGGAAGGCTACAAAGGTTCCTGTCCACGTGGAACACCATTACCACAGACAGGTGGGTCAAAGATATTGTCAAACACGGTTACTGCCTAGAATTAACCTCGACTCCACCCACAATACCTCCAAAACACCGTCCTATGTCCTCAGAGCACTTAACGCTCTTACAGCAGGTAGTGCTAAGTATGCTACTAAAAGGCGCAATAGAGGTCGTACCCGTCCACGAGCAAGGTACGGGGGTGTACTCCCTGTACTTTTTAATACCGAAAAAGGACGGGTCACTCAGACCTATACTAGACCTGAGACCCCTGAACCGCTACATTCTCTCCGAGCATTTTCACATGCTCACTTTACAGCTAGTCCTCCCGCTGCTCAAGCAGGGAGACTTCCTGGCCACACTGGACCTCAAAGATGCGTATTTCCACATACCCATTCACCCCTCACACAAAAAATACCTCAGGTTCACTGTTCAGGGGCAGCACTACCAATTCAAAGTCCTTCCCTTCGGCGTGACAACAGCACCCAGAGTTTTCACAAAGTGCCTAGCTACTGTGGCTGCACATCTACGGAGGCAGCACATACACGTCTACCCTTACCTGGACGACTGGCTTGTTCAAGCAAAGTCAGCCCAGCAATGTGCCAGCCACATGTCCCGCACCATTCACCTCCTTTACAGTCTAGGGTTCTCACTAAATTACCCAAAATCCCATCTCCAACCCGCACACGTACAACAGTACCTAGGTGCGACTATAGACACTCTGGCGGCCACAGCTCAGCCAAATTTAGTGAGAATCAACAGCATGCAAATGCTGATTTCCAAGTTCAAACCACAACACTCCCTTCCCGCGCGAGTGTTCATGCAGTTGATAGGCATGATGGCCTCCTGCATTTTCATAGTCCCACACGCGAGACTACATATGCGCCCGCTTCAGGAGTGCTTAGCACGTCAGTGGAATCAGGCTCAAGGACAGTTGAAAGACCTAGTGTTGGTGAGCGGTCGGGCATACAACTCTCTGCATTGGTGGAATCCACAAAACCTTTGCAAGGGCCGACCGTTCCAAGAGCCTGTTCCACAAATAATACTGACAGCGGACGCGTCTCTCCAGGGATGGGGAGCTCATGTACTCAACTACACAGTGCAGGGACTATGGACAACACAACAAAAGAAGATGCACATCAACCTTCTGGAACTGATGGCAATCTTCCTGGCTATGAAAGCATTCAAAGTACACTTGTGCAACAAAGTCGTGTTGATCCGGACGGACAACATGACCGCCATGTACTACATACAGAAGCAGGGAGGAACACACTCTCCACAGTTGTCTCATCTGGCTCAGAGCATGTGGAAGTGGGCCATTCAGAGGAACATGTTCCTCATGGCGGAACACCTCCCCGGCAAGGACAACCAGATGGCGGATCTGCTCAGCAGACACAGCCACCAGATGCGCGAGTGGGAGTTACACCCATCAGTACTCCAACCGTACTTCCAGCAATGGGGTCATCCAGAGATAGACCTATTCGCCACAAGCGAAAACGCAAAATGCCAAAGCTTTGCCGCCAGGTTCCCACATCCACAATCGCAGGGCAATGCGATATGGATGAACTGGTCCGGCAGATTTGCGTACGCTTTTCCCCCAGCGCCGTTGATACCGCTGGTGGCTCGCAAACTCAGACAACACTCCCTGACACTCGTCCTGGTTGCTCCAACGTGGGCACGCCAGCCATGGTACACCACTTTTCTCGAACTTTCCGTGGTGCCGCATCAAAGGCTGCGGATCAAACCCGCGCATTTGACGCAGAACCATGGAGAGATTCAGCACCCAGATCTGCAACAGCTGAACCTGGCGATCTGGCTCCTGAAGTCCTAGAGTTTGGCTACCTAAACCTGCCACCTGACTGTATGGACATCATTAAGGAAGCTAGAAGACCCACTACCAGAGCTTGCTATGCAGCCAAATGGAAAAGGTTCGTCATTTATTGCAATAATAATGACATTAACCCGCTAGACGCATCCATCCAAAACATAATTTGTTACCTCTTACACCTATACCGATGCAATCTGGCGTACACCTCTATACGTGTCCATTTGACCGCAATATCAGCCTATCTCCAGAACAGGCAGCACCTCTCTTTATTCAAAGTGCCTGCCATCAAAGCATTCTTGGAAGGACTCAAACGAGTAATTCCTCCAAGCCACCCACCGGCTCCAATGTGGAACCTCAACTTGGTCCTCACACGCCTGATGGGTCCACCCTTTGAACCTCTACACTCATGCGAGATTCAATTCCTTACCTGGAAAGTAGCTTTCCTAGTAGCGATCACTTCTTTAAGAAGAGTTAGTGAACTCCAGGCACTTACCGTTCAAGAGCCATTTATACAGGTTCACGCCAACAGGGTCGTACTACGTACCAACCCTAAATTCATGCCCAAGGTGATATCGCAGTTCCACATGAATCAAACTATTGAACTGCCTGTTTTCTTTCAAAACCCACAAACTGTCGCAGAAAGAGCACTCCATACACTAGATGTGAAGAGAGCCCTCATGTACTATATCGACAGGACTAAGATCTTTAGGAAGACAAAACAACTTTTCGTTGCCTTTGCCCCACACCACAAAGGTAACGCTATCCCCAAAGCAGGTATAGCCAGATGGATCGTTAAATGTATTCAAATTTGCTATCAAAAGGCTAAACGCACATTAACGATTCCCCCACGAGCCCACTCTACACATAAGTTAGGGGCCTCCATGGCTTTCCTAGGAAACATCCCTTTGCATGATATATGTAGAGCAGCCACCTAGTCCACTACACACACATTTACCAAACCCTATTGTGTAGATGTGCAATCAAAACAGCAGGCAGCTGTAGGACAGGCTGTTCTCAAAACTCTTTTTCAGACCGCTGCAGCTGGCACTGGTAGCCGCCGCTAATAGGAGGTACTGCTATGTATTCTATGCACAGATATGAATTCAGCAGCCCACATGCCTCGAACTGAATATGCTACTTACCAGTATGCATCTGTTCTTGGCATGTAGGGCTGCTGATATTCATATCGCCCTCCCTCCTCCCCGGCGCCTGTAACAGCTGCAGCTCTCAGAATTACTGTAAGCATGGTCATCACTTTCTGTATCTACTCCATCACTGCCACAATGGCGAAAAACAATCTGAGGATGGAGAGGATGCCCATGCGCACTGTAGTCCAGGGGAGGAGTCACCTATCCCAGGATACTTCGAAGACTCTTCCAGGACAACAACGTGCAAACATCCGGACCCAACACTAGGCGGCGATCTATGCACAGATATGAATGTCAGCAGCCCTACATGCCAAGAACAGATGCATACTGGTAAGTAGCATATTCATTTCCTTGGACCATTAAGTCCCCGGAATTGGAACCAAGTGACGATAGTTTGGGTCTCACTTTTTACGCATTTTCCAGACAGTGTATGTTGATGCCACTCTCAATGTCCAGGAGCAAATTCATAGTGACTCTTATTTCATAGGTATGTGTTTCCTTCTGCAGAGCAGACACATTCTTTTTCAAAGGTGACGAGACTGGCTCCAGTTTAAGCATTTAAAACAGGAGCACAATAATGTCTCAAGGCTCTTACTTTAGCTGTCATCCGCCTTCTGGAGTTGCACTGAGGAGACAAAGGGGGCAGGAACTGTCAAAAACATTGCTCCAGTATTGGAACTTTAATAGATTCACATGCTTGAAACATTCCCTGATGATGAGATGGGAGTCCCCGGTATATTGCGAAAAGGTAATGTCACAGTAGACATAGGACTCAAAGGCCCAAGGCCTCATTATTTAGTAACCTATCCAAGTCCTTATTTAAAAAAAGAACCTAATTTAGAAAACAACCAATCAGCTGACACCACCCTGTGGAACCTTCCTGAAAGGAGCTCTAGCCCCTCAGATTTATTACTGCACGTCGTGCTAGGGAGTCTCCCCTGAGCTCAGCTTTTTCCTCACAACCCTTTGGAATTACCTTTTTTCATATATATATATATATATATATATATATATATATATATATATATATCTATCTATATCTATCGGATGTTTGCACTTGTTTTTGTCCTGTAAAGTCTTTGGAAGTCACGAGATAGGTGGCTTCTCCTTAGGATCATAGTGCGCATGGGTATCGGCTCCATCCTCAGATTGTTTTTTTCCTCCATCGGGTTCAGATGTGTTTCTCGCGCTCCAGTTCGGAACCGTTACCGATTCCTGTTTCGACGCGTAATCCTTCACCCTTTTGACGGTATTGTCTCGATCGCGAACCCTAATCGCCGCGCATCTCTACAACTCTTCGATTCCGGTCGTCGAAGAAGGCCTTCGGGCCGACCTGAGACTTGGCATCTGGCACATGGAAAGGACGCCTTTCTAAAAGTGTCCTCGATTGTGGGTCGAAATTTCCCCACACCGATCTGCATGAGGTGTGTAACCTCTGCCTCTCTCCCAAGCATGAAGCCAGAGACTGTCCGGCTTGTGCCTCCTTCCGCTCGAAGAAGACAATCTGGGATTGTCAAGCTCGAAGGACCATGGCTCGCTCGTCGAGTTCGATCCCCGACGACATCTTCCAAGAGGGCATCGATGTGCCAGAGGAGCGGGTCGAAGAAGGCCTCACCAGCGCCTCCGAAGCCAATGACTCCGTCGAAGAAGTGACTCCAGCTCAACGGGTCATAAGTAGAGACGTCAACCCCAACCCACTCCCTATAACCACAAAGGCTTTGGTCACACCTTCACCTTCGGTCTCAGGTGCACACCGACACACTGCTTCCCATGCCCTGTACTCGGGCCTGGCAAAGAAGCTTAGCAAGCCTTCCGGCGACTCGGGCTCGAGTCTGCCTGCCACCGGCACCGAAACCCAATCATCGGCACCAAAAAAGAAGCCGCACCCATCCTCGGGGCCAACCGCTACTTCCACCCCGAAGCCCTCGGCACTGAAGACACCAACCAGTGACTCCCCGGCACCGAAAAAACACTCTGAGCCGACGAAGAAGCCGCTCCCCAAAAGTTCGGACTCTCACTCTTCGGAGCCGAAAAAACCATCGACACCGAAGAAGCACACAGAGACTGGTAAACCACACGGCTCGAAGCCCAAAACCGCTCCGCAGCTGGCGACGAAAAAGCCCTCGATGCCGACGCAGTCGACACCGAACAACCAACCTTCTTCAGAAGAGCATTTTCAACCAGACCCTCAACAAATAACTCTAACTAAAGACCCTAAAACTGGTTAATTGACTCTGAGTTCCAGAAAAAGACCACTGGACATGCCTGCACCAGCTCCACCACCTAAAAAGAGGGATATAGCCACATCACCTCTTAGGGTCCCTTCTCCACCTCCACCCCTACCTCCTCCACCTCCTCCTCCACCTCTCCAACCTCGTTCTGCTACGCCATCCCCTATACCAGTAGATGATGACGACACATGATGACACAGGGAACGGTGACAACGACCTGCCACTAGATGACCCCAGTCCACCAGGTTCCCCTGACCCCTGGGATGACTATAATACGCTTGATGTCCCTAATGTCCCGCAAGAGGACATCTACCCCTCTAGGCCTTCCCCACCAGAAGGCACCATGGGTTTTAATCCGCTAAAACACCGGGCTGCCCAGTACCACGGGGTCGACCTACATACAGAACCGGTTGAAGACGATTTTTTAATGGACACTTTCGACACCCCCCAAAGGTCCACATCCACTTTACCTATGGTCAAATGGGTTATTAAACATGCTACAGACTTGTTTAAGGACCCTGTCAGGTCTAGAGTCCTCAATCCTAGAATTGAGAAAAAATACAAATCCGCCCCTACAGACCCAGCTTACATTAAGGGCCCTGTTCCATTAGACTCCATGGTGGTCTCAAATGCTAGGAAAAGGGTTGATTCGCAGACATCAGGTGATGCAGCTAAGCCCGACAAAGAGTCTAAACTCCTGGACGCATCTGGCAAAAGAACAGCGTCAAAGGCAGCTAATATTTGGCGCATCGCAAATACTCAAGCCCTGTTAGCCAGATACAATAGGGCTCACTATGATGAGTTGGAGTCCCTACTCCAACACCTCCCGGACAAATAAAACCATAAGGCCAACGACCTAATACAAGAGGGTAAAATTATCACCAATACCTCTATCCGGTGCGCTCTTGATGTGGCAGTTACGGCATCCAGAGCAGTAAACACAAGCGTCCTTCGCAGGCACGCGTGGCTACGCATTTCCAGTTTTAAACCTGAGGTGCAAAGCTCTATCCTCAACCAACCATTCGACCAACAACACCTTTTTGGCCCGAATGTTGATGCATCCCTTGAGAAGATGAAAAAGGACACAGGCACAGCCAAATCAATGGGAGCCTTGCAATCGCAAGCTCCCAAACGTTCTTTTCGTCGCTCATCCTACAAGGGCAACTCCAGGGGATACTCGTCTGAAACCCCATCCACCTCTTACAAGGCTCCCACCCAATCCCCCTTCACCAGAGGTTATCAGAGAGGAGGATACAGAGGCAACAATAACAAGGGCAGAGGCAAGACTAACAACATCCGCTCTGCCTCCACCCCTGCCCAATGACTTCCCTCCGCTTCCCCCGGACCATTCCACTCCTGTCGGGGGGAAGGCTACAGCAGTTCCTTCCTGTCTGGACCAACATCACCACAGACAGCCTGGTGCGACAAATAGTACAATCAGTTTACTGTCTCCAACTTACCTCTACCACCCCAAACATTCCACCCAAACAGCGTCCAATGTCAGCAGAACATTTGTCACTCCTGAAACAAGAGGTAGTTTCCTTACTACAAAAAAGTGCAATAGAACTAGTTCCCCTGCACCAACAAAACACAAGAGTTTACTCCCTGTATTTTCTCATACCAAAGAAAGACGGCTCTCTGAGACCTATTCTAGACCTCAGGCCACTAAACCTATACATACAATCAGACCACTTCCACATGGTCACACTTCAGCAAGTCCTCCCTCTACTTTCACAGGGCGACTTCCTGGCCACCTTAGGTCTCAAGGACGCCTGTTTCCATATTCCCATTCACGCTGCTCACAGAAAATATCTCCGGTTTGTAGTGGACGGGCAGCACTATCAATTCAAAGTGCTCCCTTTCGGAGTCACAACAGCACCACGGGTATTCACAAAGTGCCTAGCAGTAGTCGCAGCCCATCTAAGAAGACAACACATTCGCGTCTTCCCATACCTCGACGACTGGCTCATAAAAGCCAGCTCGTACACTCAGTGTATTCATCACACTCAAGCAACTATCCAATTACTCCACGACATGGGGTTCACAATAAACTACACCAAGTCTCATCTGCAACCCTCTCACACGCAACAGTTCCTCTGCGCCACAATAGACGCCTCAAAAGCGCTAGCCTATCCCAGTCCAGCCAGGATAGCAAACATTCTTGCTATCCTACCCTAATTTCAGCCGCATCACTCTCTTCCAGCTCGAGTGTTCATGCAGCTCATAGGGATGATGGCCTCTTGCATATTCATAGTGCCTCACGCAAGACTCCAGATGCGTCCCATACAAGGGTGCTTAGCACGCCAATGGAACCAGGCTCAAGGTCAGCTAACAGACCTGGTGTTGGTAGACGGTCGCACTCATCGCTCTCTGCCATGGTGGAACATCAGAAACCTTTCCAAAGGGTGACCGTTCCTAGAGACAGTTCCTCAGATTGTCATGACAGCGGACGTATCGCTCTCCGGCTGGGGAGCTCACCTATTACATCACACCATGTAAGGCAGGTGGACACCACAACAACAGTTATTCCACATCAATCACCTGGAATTACTGGCCATATTTCTAGCCTTAAAAGCATTTAAAAAACAAAATTCAGGCAAGACTGCCCTAGTCCGCACAGACAACATGACAGCCATGTACTACATACAAAAACAAGACGGGACACACTCTTTGCAGCTCTCACAGCTAGCACAGAACATATGGAGATGGGCTATACCTCAGAACATTTTTCTCCTAGCCCAATATGTCCCAGGAGTCCAAAATACCATAGCCGATCTGTTAAGTCGTCAAACACAACAGATCCACGAGTAGGAACTCCATCCACAAGTTCTTCAACCATTATTTCAACTGTGGGGGCAACCACAGATAGACCTCCTCGCAACCCACGAAAACGCCAAATGCCCAAGCTTCGCCGCCAGATACCCACACTCATTGTCCAAAGGCAATGCGATATGGATGAACTGGTCAGGCAGATTTGCGTACGCCTTTCCACCTCTTCCACTCATACCACTGGTGGTGCGCAAACTACGGCAACACTCACTGACTCTCATTGGGCCAGACAACCGTGGTACAGCACATTTCTGGAACTGTCAGTAGTTCCGCACCAAAGATTACACCTCTCACCACGCCTCTTAACCCAGAACTGTGGAGAGATGAGACACCCGGACCCAGCTCAGCTCAACCTTGCAATCTGGCTCCTGAAATCTTAGAATTCGGTTACCTTAACCTTCCTCCTGACTGTATGAATGTCATTAAGGAAGCTAGACGCCCTACCACTAGAGCCTGCTACGCATCCAAGTGGAAACGATTTGTGATATATTGTCATACCAATAGCATCAATCCCCTAGATGTGTCTATCCAACACATCATAAGCTACCTACAACACCTACAAAGGTGCAACTTGGCCTATACGTCTATTAGGCTACACTTTGCTGCCATAGCAGCATATCTACAAAATAGACAACATTTATCACTATTCAGGGTACCTGCCATCAAAGCCTTTATGGAAGGACTCAAAAGGATAATTCCTCCCAGAGTTCCACCCTCACCTGTGTGGAATTTGAAAATATCGTTCTCACAAGACTAATGGGGCCCCACTTTGAACCTCTACATAAATGTGAGCTACTATTCTTAACATGGAAGGTTGCTTTCCTAGTGGCCATTACTTCTCTAAGAAGAGTTAGTGAGCTACAAGACCTAACTCCATTCTTACAAATCCATCACAATAAGGTTGTTCTCCGAACTAATCCTAAATTCCTCCCTAAAGTCATTTCTCCCTTCCACCTTAATCAATCAGTGGAGTTGCCCGTATTCTTCTCGCAACCACACACAGTCGCAGAAAGAGCTCTTCATACTTTAGATGTTAAAAGAGCATTGCTCTATTACATTGAAAGAACACAACCTTTTCGGAAAATTAAACAACTTTTCGTTTCTTTCTCACCACCACACAAAGGCAACCCCATATCAAAGTCCGGGATAGCCAGATGGATTGTTAAATGCATACAAATTTGCTACCACAAAGCAAAACTTACTTTAACTGTTCCTCCTAGAGCCCACTCTACAAGAAAAATAGGGGCTTCTATGGCATTTTTAGGGAACATTCCATTAGATGACATCTGCAAAGCAGCTACATGGTCTACACCGCACATGTTCACAAAACACTATTGTGTAGATGTGCAATCAAAACAACAAGCTAGTGTGGGCCAAGCTGTACTCAAAACCCTATTTCAGACTACTGCAACAGAAACTGGTGGCCGCCGCTAAGGAATGGGACTGCTATACAATCTATGCATAGTGTGTAATCTGCAGCTCATATGCCTCGAACGGAATATGCTACTTACCATTATGCATCTGTTCTTGGCATGTAGAGCTGCAGATCTACACACGCCCACCCGCCTGCCCTGCTTCCTTTATCTGTTCGAGTATTATCTTATTTAGATACAACATACAAGGGCATCTTCCTGTTTCTTACAAAGCTCCATCATTTCCCTGCTGGCAAAAAAACAATCTGAGGATGGAGCCGATGTCCATGCGCACTATGATCCTAAGGAGGAGTCACCTACCTCGTGACTTCCAAAGACTTTCCAGGACAAAAACAAGTGTAAACATCTGGATCCAACACCAGATGGCGATCTATGCATAGTGTGTAGATCTGCAGCTCTACATGCCAAGAACAGATGCATACTGGTAAATATATATATATATATATATATCTGTGGCACCTGCAGGAAATAGAGCCTGCACTTCGATGATCCCCCATAAGGACTGCCTGTATTGTCAATACCCAGACCATAAAGCTAAGCAATGTAAGGCATGTCGCACATTTTCTTCAAAGACTTTGAAAGATCGTGAGGGAGGCTTTTACTTTGACTACAGAGGCTTAAAGACAGGGATGATCCTGTTTCTGATGAGGAGAGTGATGTTTCCTCAAGATCCTCCTCTAAAACACCTCAAAGACCACTGGATGACTCTCCAGGTCACTCTTCTCAACAACCTCCAAAGAAGATGCACAAAAAGTCTTTAGAGAATTCTGGAAAGCAGGACCCATCTTCCAAGTTCCGTCCTCCACAAAATGCTAAAAGTTCAGTTTCTGTCAAAAAATCCTCTCGGAAACTGGCTTCAGAACCTTCTTCTCCACCTGTAAAGGTTAAACATGCTTTCAAAAAGCCTACCTCAACCCCGCCGATGGACAGCTCATCGACGACCACCGTCGCCACTATTACAGTGTCATCGGCGCCGATCTCATCGACGACGTCATCCTCGACAAGTCCCCTTGTAGTCGCCAGTGAAGATCACCAGGGCCTATAAGTCATCATCGCCGAAGCTTCCAACGACTAAGAGGACGACAAGGTTTTCGTCGATCGCTAATCCAGCGTAGACGATGAGCCTGCTGTCGACTGTCCTTTCGTTGTCGATCTCTCCCATCATGTCGTCGACTGCCTCGTTGGCGATGGATGTATCGTCGACGGCGATTCTTTCATCCATGCCTATATTGCTGGCAGAGGTTTCACTGTCATCGTCGACGCCGCTTACATCCGTTGACGGCTTGTTGACTACTACGACTGTTTCTTCTAAGATCCAGACACACACTCAGGCGATGACTGCATCGATGACCTCGTCGACGACGCCTGCATCCAAAACAGGAAAATTGATTTTTCACCCAAATTTTCAACAGGAAAAGCTGACATCTTCTTTGACATCTCCAAGTAGAGTTCAGTCCTTGTTACCAGCACACCTCGTAGATGATGATGATGATGATTATTCTGATGACGACAGCCTCTTTGGGGCAGCGCAAAGTTCGTCCGAGCTTAATGTAAAGTATCACAAAGACTCTGATGAGCAGGAATATTCTGGTCAGCAATTTTACTACTCTGACCAACGTAGTCAGCAGCAGCCACAACAGGACATGGTATGCCTTCCATCCACTGTGGTGACGGATCTACAATCCATGTTAGCGGATTACAGACAGATTTCCGCCAACGTCGTTGTCTCCTACACCAGCACCTCCACCACTTCCTATGGTACAAACTCAACCTCCATTTTCTCCTCAAACACAAGTGCCTGTACAACAGCTATCTTCCTCTGATAAAGAGGAAGAAGAACAAGTGGAAGGGGAAATACCGGAGGATGAACAGCAACAACATGACGAATGGGACGATTACATTATTCCGCCACCAGCATCTCCCATCTCTGCCACAAACTGATTCACCTTCAGAAGACATAGGAGGTTTCCATAACCTTTTAGAGAGAGCAGCCAGGCACTTTAAACTTCCAATGCCTGAGCATCAGCAGGACTGTTTCCTTTACGATTTCAAGGAACCTTACTGGAAATCAGTCAGATCAATGCTCATTATTGACTAATTTGGGACCAAGGTTTGAAAATAATGCGGAACCCAGCAACTGTGCCGCTAGTCTTACCAAGACTTGATAAAAGGCATAGCGCTCCAAACGATGCACCTGCTTGTCTTAAGGGTCATCCAAGACCTGATTTTTGTTTCTTGTGGTTCTTTGTGTGCAAGAAGGCAAAAAAGTGGAGACCAATCCTAGATTTGATCAATCTAAACAAATTTCTCAAAGGCATCCCGCATGATCACCACCCAGGAAGTGTTGCCACTTCTCAATGGAAACGACTACATGGTGTCCTAAGACCTTCAAGACTCATATTTCCACATACCCATTCACAAGAAACACAAAACGTTTCTCAGTATCCGGCAGGCACTACCAGTTCTGAGTGTTGCCTTGTGGGCTCAAATCGACCCCTCGCATTTTTACAAAATGTCTAGCGCCAGTAGCAGCATATTTCAGACAGCATCGCCATCAAATCTTTCCTTAACTTGATGACTGGCTAGTCAAAAGTTCTACCTACTACGCCGCAAAAGCATCTACCAGGGCCTGTCTACACCTCTTCAGTCAACTGGATCTCACTTTAAATCTGGAGAAACCAGTCCTTCAACCTTCCGAGCAACTAATATTTCTAGGAGCCATCCTGGATATTACTTTAAAAAGGGCTTATCCCACATTGGAAAGACAACAAAAGCTTCTGACTTCAGCAGGCCGCATACAAAAAAGGAAGTCTCTTTCTGTACGCCTTTACAAATCTCTCCTGGGCAGGATGTCTTCCTGTATTCTTCTCATCCCTCACTGCTGCCTGCACATGCGTCCTCTTCAGGAAGCCCTGAACATCCATTGGGTGCAGGTCAACAGAACATTCGACGACCTAATTCAAGTAACTCCTCAAATGGTCACCTCACTGCTCTGGTGGACACAGCCTCGTCATCTGTCTCAAGGATTACCATTCCTGCTGCAAGCCTCTCTGGTAATAACTACGGATGCTTCCCTGGAAGGCTGGGGAGCCTTCCACATGAACTTTGTATCGGCGGCAAATGGCCGCCATCTCAACTAAACCTACATATAAATCATCTAGAACAAAGAGCGCTTTTCCTTTCTCTATAACCTTTTCGGCCCAGAATAAAGAATTCCTCTGTGCTTTTTCAAAACATACAATACTATGACAATGCACAACTTAAGGAAGCAAGGAGGAACTCGATCTCTTTGCCTTTCTCAAGAAGCTCAACTGATTTGGAGCTGGGCAATTCGACACAAAATATCTGACTGCGTAATATGTACCAGGGAAGCAGAACACCATAGCGGATTCGCTGAGCAGTTTACAAACAAACTGCCATGAATGGAAGTTGAATCAAAACACTCTTGATCACATTTTCTGTTGCTTAGGCAAGCCAGTTTTACACCGACTTGCACCAAAGCCAAATGCCAGTACTTCGCAAGCTGGCATGCCCAACAGGGATCCTGGGGTAATGCTTTTTCAATGGCATGGTCCAGCGTATTTGCCTACGCTTTTCCTCCCTTTCCTCTCTTTCCAAGGGTGCTAAAGAAGATAAAAGCGGAACCCTGGAAAATCATCTTAATAGCGCCAGCGTGGCCTCGCCAACATTGGTACACGGAAGTCTATCTTCTGTCTCTGCAACCTTGGATACCTCTCAAGCCGATTCTGCCACTTTTAACCATGAACCAGGGACAAGTTAGACATCCAGACACAGGTTCTCTGAGATTATCTGCTGGACTCCTGAGTTTCAGGAGATTCAACACCTGAATATCCCACAGGAATGCAGCGAAATCCTGTCTCGAGCTCCAGCGGATTGTACCAGTAAAACATACTCTTTAAAGTGGAAAATGTTCTGTATTTGGTCTAGATCAGCTAAGGTGCCCCCCCCCCTCTAGTCGTCTCCAGAGGAGATTTTACCTTATCTCCTCCATCTGGCACGTACAGGTTTAGCTCATACTTCGATCAAAGTACACTTAGCTGCTATTTCCCGTTTCCGGAGATCATCTGATAGCCCATCCGTGTGGTCTAGCAGACTAGTAAAGCAATTAATTAAAGGACTCTTTGGACCTTTCCACCTGCGAGAACTCCTCCTCCCACATGGCAACTCAACACAATGCTTTCACCGCTTATGAAGCACCCTTTTGAACCTATACATAGAGCTGATGCAAAGTTCCTTTCCTGGAAGATCGCTCTGCTCCTGGCCCTTACATCTGCAAGGAGCGTTGGTGAACTCCATGCTTTCACCATCCAAGAACCATTTTTACAGCTCAAACACGATAGGGTTATTCTATGAACCAATCCTAAGTTTTTTCCTAAAGTCCCCTCGGACTTTCATCTTAACGAACCGATTGTGCTAAAATCTTTTTCCCAAATCCTGAGACGGCAGCTGAATCTGCTTCTGCATTCCTTGGATATAAAACGCTGCCTAAAGTTCTATTTGGACAGAACCAAATCCTTCTGCAAATCCAATCAATTGTGTGTAGCTTACAGTGCACCTAGGAAAGTTTTCCCTCTGACGAAACAAAGCATCTTTAGATGGATCTCTAGTGCAGTCCACTTCTGCCAACAACAGGCAGGCCAGCCGCTGCTGTCTAAGGTCCGTGCTCACTCTACTAGAGCAGTGTCTACGTCTGTGGCGCTGTTTGCTGGTGTGTCCCTATCAGACATCTGTAGAGGAGCAACCTGGAAGACGCCGTACACATTTACTAACCATTACTGCTTGGATGCTGAGGCCATGAGAGATGCAGCAGTGGGACAGGCAGCGCTGAGTCATCTGTTTCAATGAAGGTAAGCCTTTCTTTGCTTCCTACCATCCAATTTGACGCACATTTTCTTTTTTCCGTTTGTAGTGTATTTCTCCAGTATTGGAATCTTTCATAGATTCATGTGAGAAACACCCACCTTAGAAAGGCTCATCTTTGACTCTTGGTTACTTCGTTTTGTACACATGCACAAGAAAATCTGAGGGACTAGAACTCCTTCAGGAAGGTTCCATAGGGTGGTGTCAGCTGATTGGTTGTTTTCTAAGTTTGGTCCTTTTTAGGTCGAGCCTAGAGTCAGCGCGCAAGCGCTGCTCTAGGAAAGATCTGGGGTGGTTCAGTAGGGCAATGAAGCTCTGCCCACTACCTTGCCCATATTTTTCATTGGCTTGTGTCTTTGTCCTTCTTTAATGCTGGCTTTTGATTCCTTGACAGGCTTTTAGTCCCTCCTTAGTGACGTCAGTATCGTCATTTGATTCCTCCCATGGCTACTGGCCCCTTTACTTCGGTTCTCACACCGTAAGCACTACATTTTTTATTGGGTTTGTCCTACATGAGGCAGGACAATGTGCTTTTTTTGCTTTCAGCGCGCTGTGTGCGCTTTCACTTACGGGAGAATGTCGACCGCTTGTTTAAATAGATGCAAAAGTAACAATTGATGAACTGAATGCTGGACAATGCAAACATTCACTCCCAGTCACACGGATCAGGGTTTAATCCATCATTCTTTTGCTCACCACACCACCCCAGTTTGGACACAGCCATTTGCAAATCAGTCCTGACCCTGTTCCTTGTGGGAACAGTACAGCCCGATCTGCCAAGCCAGGTCCTCCCTGGACCGGAAACAAGCATCCTGGGACCAGTTTCAGGCCATTGCCCCATATCAGCCAGGCTAGCTTGAATTCAGTGGTGTAGTGAGCACTGGACCCACGCCTGGGCATACCCTTCCCACTTAGGGCAACATATGCAAAAGAAACAAATGATGAACTGAATGCTGGACAATGCATGGGGTGGCATTGTGAGCAAAAAAACGATGGATTTAGGCCCAGATCTCTGTACTGGGGTGAATGTATGACATTGTTCTGCATTCTGTCCAACAATTGTTGTTTTTGCGCTTGTTTAAATAGAAGCATGGTGTGCTTTGTCTGCTTTCAGCGAGCTGTGCTCGCTTTAACTTTCGGGACAATCTTGACCAGGCACACTACGCCCATTGGGCTCAAAGGGCTTCAGACCCTCCCATCATGTGTGTCGGCCCGGGCTAAGGCAGCTTCCCGGGCTCACACACAGCAGCACCGGAGTACTTCTGCGGTATTTAAAAGACTATTTACTTGCTAACGAGGCGTTGTTGTGTTTTCACCCCTTCTTAGAGCCCCTGCATCCCCACTCTGCATATTGTTGGAAGAATCAGCCCCTCCTCCAAGGAGCATGGTATTTAAATCAGACGCTGTCACATTGAATGACTACTCTTTAGATATAAAACTGTACCACGGGAGCATGGTCTGCCCATTATTGTGTGCCCTGCCTTTTGCCATATAATGTAGCTTCCAATTAAATCCCTTGCAATGGAGAGGATCTGGGCCTAAAATCCCCCGCATGTCTGTGATGCCAGGATGACATTAATATTACTTCCCCTGGGGGTGGGAGTGGAACGGGTATCCGACAGCTCTGCTTGTAAGGCGCAGGAGTTAGACAAGCGCAGGCAGCGAGTGACGTCACGGAGATGGGGAGGTAGACGGAACAACTAGTGTTTGATTCTATGCCCCTTGGTTCGGGCCGGGAGGGGGATAGTGGCTGGACCGGGGGGCCTAAGTGGAGGCCACCCCCAAGTAGCAGAACCCAGACAGGACTGGGTGAGGACTAGGGGGTGGAGGCAGGGAAGGAGCTGGACCAGTAGATCACTGCACTGGGGCATCTCAGTCATAAATTGAATCTTGTGAATTCGGCAGAAAGGTGGGGGGTATTTAATCGCAGGTGCCTGGCACAGGACTCTCCTTCTCTTGAGAATTTGTACAATTGAAGATAGGTGCTGCTGCTACAGAGTGTGAGGTGAAGGGGGTGGGGGTGAACAGTAGGTCTTTGGGAGGGATGAAGTGCCTGCCGTTAACCAGGGAGAGAGGGTAGCAGAGATGCAGAAGTAACAGGGCATACAACTTAGCGTGGGTAGCTGGGACAGTTGGGCAGAGAGTAAATACAATTCTGCTGGGCGGATGGGTGTGGCTGCACCCGAGGCTTAGTCCGGGTACCACCTTGCGGACCATGCAGCAGCGAGCATAGAGGACTGCACACCCTCCTCTGCCCCCCCTTCATGGAAACACTGTGCGAGATGATGTGTGATGGGGAGGGGTTACACAGGGTAGGCACGATCGGGCGGCTTTGAAGTGTGGTAGGGTGGGCGACGGCGTAATCACTGCAAGTCAGCAAATACTGGGCTATAGCAGAGCGGCGATTTAAGCGCCATTCAGATAGGATGGATGTTTTTACCGGGTTCGGCCCACTAACATGTAACTAGCTATCTATGAAGAATTAGAAATACTACAGAAGGTTCAATGCGCGAGCTCAGCAGGTGGGTTGTAGGGAGTGGGTATTGGGTAATATGTAAAAATTCGCAAGGGAAGGGGTGCAGGAAGCTTGGGTGCAGGCCCGGGTAATGCTGTTGTAGGGAGACTGTTTCTCAGGCTGCTGAGGCTCACTTCAGAGGTTGCGGATTGCAAAAGGGGGATCAGGAGCACAATCTTATTACAGCAGGCAATAGTAGGCAATATCGGGGCCCCAGAGGGAGGCGACGGGCCTTGTGGGCAAAACTGTCGACTTTGTTTTGATATCCTCGGAATAGTACAAACAAGCATTTACAATGCAATGGTCTCGGCATTGTTAAAGTTAGAGCTATTGGCATTGCTCATGACATTATTTTAGTTTATGTTTTTGTTTTTAAAACGTTTAAAGAAACGTCATTGGTATTTACAATGTCAATAGCTTTGGATCAACACTAGGGTAGATGGCTTGGGGATGCTTGCTGGGTCGTGAGAGAGATATTGGGGAATGCAAGGAAAAGGCAGAATGGAAAAAGAAAGGAAAGAGGTGGAAGCGTATGGTGGGGTTTTATTATTGTAATGTTCCCAAGTCTGGAGTTTAAGGGAGGGGGAATTACAGGAATGTAATGTATTAGTGAGGTTTCGTTGATGATGTTTACTGCAATGTTATGAAGTCAGGTAGTCATAGGCTCCAATAACCAAGTAGGCAGGCGGTTTCAGTATTTAGCAGAAGGATCTTTCCAGTTAAGAGAATATAAACGTGTTGCCACGGTAAAACTGGAAGACAGGTTGTAGCACTAAAGTGACAGTAGTTTGGTATTTGGGGGAGGAGGGGGGGGAGGGAGACACGGTAATGGCATATTCACCCGGGGAGGGAAGGCTCAAGGAAGGGAAAGAGTAAGTTTGTGGCTTTGGAGCAAAATTGGGGGGGTTTCACATGGGGGGGGATTGCAGGAGTGTGAGGGAGTCTAGGGAATGAAAGGAAAAGGCTGCAATGGAAGATAAGAGAAAGAGGTAGAAGCATATGGCGGGGTTTTGCAATTGCAATGTTCATAAATTGGGATTAAGGAAGCGGGAAATGACAGGAGTTTAATGTATAAGTGAGATTTGGTGGATAATGTTTTTTGTAATGTTATGATGTCATACTACAAACAGATCTTAATCAAGTGCCTTCTTTTGCTAGCAAAGATTGGTGACATATGGGTTCTTGTCAGCACGTCCAGTAACATCTGATAATTCTTCTATAACATAAGTGACGTCCACATTCCATTACCAACGGGCATACTTTTGATGATGCAAACGTCTGCCAATGGCTTTGTAACTTTAAGCAGACCAGACAAGGTCGATGCAATACAAAACTTCACCCTACCCACATCCAGCATACACACTACGTACGGTTTCAAGGCAACATCATCGACGCATTCACACATGTCTAGGGAGTGCAGTTATATACATAATTCATGCATAGTTTGGACGAGATGAATAATTATAGCGTATTTAAAATACCTTTAGGGAACTTTGCAATACAGACAAGTCTGCATATTGAAGCCTGGTGACATCAAGACATTTGTCAGCGTTCCCCGTGCACATTACACACTACGAGCTAAAGTAAGATTGTCCCGTTGTTCTTCGGACACAACTGGTGAAAAGGGTTTTCACGCACGCTCTGCCCTTGTGACCGCAACACTAAAGACGGCTGGCAGCATCGGATCTTCCTGTGAAATAAAACTATATTTACAAACCCAGCCGCGAGGAGACCGTCGAAGAACAGCGAAGGGAGCGACGAAGAGAAACTGAAGAGGGACCCAGGTGAGAGGGAACCGTAAAGTGTCTGTGGCATTCGGGGTGCCATTTTAACACCAGCTGCACACGGGTGTGTGTTCGGATGTTGGCGCTATGCTGCTGGTGGTAATTGAATCATGCACTTTAGGCCCAGACTTATGCTTCTGAGGAATGTCTGCAGTGAGACTGCACGGGTGTCTCGACGCCCTGCACCCCGGATTACTACTGTTACTATCGGCCGGGCACGCAGTGTGAGCTACGCGGCATGTCTGCAGACACCTCAGCAAAAGAGGGCATAGGAAAGGAACACGAGGGAGGAATACAATGAGGCCTGGGAAAGTCACGGGCGCCACTGAAACGGCTAGCCAACAAATGTCGGGTGTCTTCTAAAAAACCAAAAATGTAGGATAAATTATAAGTCAAACATTTTACCGGAAATAAACCCATATACTGTTGTGATCAAATGTTGTCTCCAAGAGCGTGTCACTGCTCGAAACCTTATAATACCCAGTGAATACACGGAGACTAACAGAAAGTCAAGCTTGTACAGTCAGATACACTCAGAGACAGACACTAGCACAACAACACGGCGCCGAACGGATAGATCGTCACGGGCAGACGACAGTAAAAAAATGGCGGATCGAAGCTTCGAAACTTTTTCGGATTCGGGGGCGTGTTCCTGCAGTTCTAAAAGGGCGTGGCTAAAAAGTGGAAAGAACCGCAAGGAACACGCCCCCGAATCTGAAAAAGACGAAGCCTATTTGGAGGGACGGCTCTCTCCTCCAATGGCTGGCCTCCGTTTAGGAAGCCAGCCAATGGAGGAGAAGCAAAAAGAGAGGCGGGCTAAATAGCCACTCTAGAAAACATTAAATCTTCCGACTTCCGGTTCTGCCTTCGGCAGACCGGTAGTCCTCGACCTAAAAAGGACGTTGTCCAGGTGTCAAACGCATCCACACTGATTAGGGTTTAGAGGGAGACAAAAGCGTGCCGGTGGGGGCAAGGGGCCCTAATTTAGGCAGCTAAGGATGAGGCAGCAACCGGTCTATTACAAGGTTAAGGGGGGGAGGCCGGGGGACGAGACCATCCAAGAGAAGGATTTTTCAGATAAGGAGAACGGGGTGGGACTGGCAATGAGCCAATGGGCGTTCCCTCAAATCTGGTCTGTGTGTGTGTGTGGGGAGGGGGGGTTGCTCCATCAGCCACTACAGGGAGCGCCACCCAGAAATAAGGGGTTGGCGCCATTCCGACTATAGCCGGAGTCCTTTATTCTACTTGTACTAGGTCACAGCATTGGTGCCCTCGGACAGGGCGTATTTTGAAAGTTTTCCAGAGAGCACCAGCTTCGCAGGAGCCTCGATCTTACGACTGGGTATAGTGCTTCGCTTGTTGAGAGGGCGAAACTAGCCACCTCTGAAGCCACCCGCTCAAGAAGTTTTCATCGATGGAGTCCATGATCTGCATCGCACCAAGCGAGGGGGCCAGATCAGGGTGTCCCTGCTTGAGCACTAAGTAGATGAATCCTGAGTAGCTCCTTTCCTTTGCGCTGTCCCACAGACTTGGGACACCTTCCTGGCACTCTCCTTGTGCCACGGTGGTCTGCATAGCGCTACAAAACAGGGGCGTGAACGCCTTTGGAACCTTATAAGTATTTAGTTATCCAGTACAATATCCTTGGTGCAACAACAACTGTTGAATGGCTAAACGCTTATAAGGTCCCAAAGGTGTAAAGAGGTTGAAACGTCGTCGACTCCACAACGCCAATTGCGGCTTTGAAAAGAGTCATTTATAAATTGAGTAATCATGTTTGTAATTGTAAATCTTTTTGTAAATACCTTTGTATGATCCTTATGTTTTATCTGTCCTTCGCCGTTCCACGTTGTTGCTTAAACACTTATGTCACTGCGCCGTTCACTTACCACTTCACTCTCAGTGCACATATGGTTGTTATGGTTACTGTAAATTAATTGTATTTTTTGTGCTTCTATTTACAAATAACCTTTCATCCTCCCTTGGTCTCCCTAGTCCCCTCTTGCGCTTTATGATTAATCCTTATATATATTTTTTTTAATTTTTTTTTATTGTTTTGATCAGGGAAACCAAGAAAAACATTATTACAAAGAAAAAATCAAATCAAATAATCACTGCAGATTCCACAAATTGCTAAAGACGACTATAAATCCCGTAGTACAAGGTAGAAAACACGGAGGGTTACAGCTTCTACATTAAATCTCATCAATTTCCCATATCGGGCCCCAGACCCGGAGACCTCTTTTTTTGGCTCTTTTCCCTTTACAATTATAAAGTGCCTTCTCTAAGTTAAAAACATGGTGAAATCTTGCATACCATTCCTGAAAGGAGGGTGGTTCGGTATCCTTCCAATGAGTTGCAATAATTAAACGAAGAATGGCAGAAGCCATGAAACAAAAATAAGCTTGGGAGGAATGCATATATAAGCTATCATCAATCCCAATTAAAATCAGAGTAGGAGTTAGCCGTGCAAGGCCACCTGTGACTTGATTAAGGAAATTCTCTATCTTTAGTTTCAAGATATCGAGCTGACCACACCCACTAAACATGTGAATCATATCTGCCGTGCCCTGATTGCATCTAGGACACCGATCGGTTTCCCTTTTCCCCCAACTAAAGAGTTTAGCAGGGGTATAATAGAGCCTAAACAGAGTTTTAAAGTGTTGAGCTTTAAGGTTAGCTGCGAGAAATATTTTTTTTGACAAATAAAGGGACCTACTGATGTCCACGTCTGGGTCCCCCAGCAGGCCTGCCCAAACGCTTTCTGAGCAGGCAATATCGTCCTGGTTGACATTCAACATAATTGAATATAGATCTTTTACCCGTGGCTGCTTATGCCCAAGCCAATCGAGTATCGGAATATTATCCAGTCGAGTTATTTGGGCCATTGCTATTTTAATAATCTCCCTGAATTGTAAATATTTGAAGAAGGTCTTAGTTTCTACCCCAAATTGGGTTTGAAGGTCTTCAAAGGATTTTAGCTCAGATTGCTCAAATAGATCTCCGATTACATTTATGCCAGCCTGTTCCCAAGTTTTCCCTAGGTTATCATAAAATAAGGATGGGAACATAGACGAGCGCCAAATAAGATGATACCTGTGCAACTTAGGGATTCTCAGAAGTTTACTTGTTTTATTCCAGACATTCCAGGCGGTTCTAACAATTTTGAACCGCGTTTTTATATAATAGCTCCCCTCTAGTTGCCTTAATAAAACACCTGATGCGAGATCCCCTAAAGCCAACTCATAAATGGAAGGAGGAGACTCCCTGCTATGAATCCCCGAAATAATTCCTACTCCGGTTTTAGGCCGAAACAAACTAATCATTTGCTGTAAAGTTACTGCCCAAAAATAATATTGCATATGGGGGATTGCCAAACCACCACGGTTTTGTGGCAAAGTCAACAACTTTATTGATCTTCTGATCTTTTTATAACCCCATATAAACTGAGAGAATATCCCTTCAATTTTTATAAAAAACTCTTTGGGGGGTTCAATTGGGATACATCTGAAAAGATAAAAAATTTTAGGGAACATAGTCATTTTAATGGTATTAGCACGTCCTATAATAGAAATGTATAATTTGTCTATACGCTTTAAATCAGTGCTAATCTTGGTTAACAGCTGTGCTAGATTAATGTCCCAGATAGTTCCTACCACCGCATTTATATTTATCCCTAAGTAAGTAGCCTCCGGGGACCTCCGAGCATCATAAAACAGGGTGTTATTAGAGCAGACAATCTTGGTTTTAGCTGTATTTAGCCTATAACCAGATTGGCTACCAAATTCTGATGCCAAAGCCTCAATACGGACCAATGCGGCCTGAGGGTCAGGGGTAACTATGGCGATGTCATCCGCATAGGCTAACACTTTGGTATCAAATCCCCCAACAACTATAGGTTTGATAGCCTGATCGTTGAGCATAGCTCTAATTAAAGGATCTATATACAAAGCAAAAAGAATCGGGGAGCATGGGCATCCCTGCGATCTTAATTCTCCCGGATTCCATCCCCATCATTTGTATTTTTGCGTAAGGTTGAATATACATGGCCTTTATAGCTGTCTGAATGCGGGGGCCAAAACCATTAATACTTAAGATCTGCCATAGGAAAGCCCACTCAACCTGATCAAAAGCTTTCTGAGTATCTAATAAAATCAAGGACATTTGACCCCCCGTCTGTTCGGTGATATCGAATAGAGAGATCACCCGACGCACATGGTCAGTTGTTCCGCGAGCAGGAATAAATCCATGCTGCCATGGACTAACCAAGGAAGCTATTATTTTTGCTAATCTACTGGCTATAACTTTAGAATATAATTTCTCGTCCGTATTTATCAAAGAGATTGGTCTGTATGAAGCTGGATCTTCGGGTGGTTTACCTTTTTTCAAAAAAACAATTATATTAGTGTCCTTCCAAGAGTGAGGTGGGGTACCATGATGCTGTACTGCTAAAAACAAGTCCAATAACATATACGCTAGCTCAGGCTGCAAAGCCTTATAGATTTCTATCGGGATTGCATCTGGGCCAGCAGCCTTGCCGGATGTCATAATCTGTAATGCCTCGATAACTTCAGCTAGTGTGATATCTTTTTCCAATTCCTGTATAATTGTTGGAGTAGTAATTAAGCGTTGCCCGCTACCGTTTGAGGATCTATCTCAGATTTATAAACATCTCCATAAAATTCAGCAAAAACTTGAAGAATATCCTGTGGATCAGTTACTCTGTTCCCATCCCGCCGTTTAACCTCCAGGATATTATTAGCAGCCGTCCTCTGTTTCAATTTTAGTGCAAGGTGTCTTCCGGTCATCTCCCCGTACTCATAGTTATCCCTAGCCCGTGTTTGATATACTTTAGCATTCTTTTTATTATATATCCCGTTTATTTTAGCTTTAACCCTAATCACTTCTAATTCAATTAACCTCGCTGCGTCCGTCTGTTTGCTTTCGATAGTTCGCAGATGTAATTCCTCATTCATAGAGAGATCAGCTATGAGTTGTTGGACAGCCACCCTATGCTGTTTCCTAAGATGTCCAGCAAAACTAATGATTTCCCCCCTTAGGCTTGCTTTAAACGTATCCCAAACAATTTCCCTTGATGCACTATAACGATTTACCTCAAAAAATTGCTTGGTCCAGCTCCTAAGATGATCAAAAAATCCTTCAGTTACCAAAAGTTTCCTATCGAAGGACCATTTTATAGGGCGGTTCAGATGTTCCAGGAGCTCTAACTCGAGTATCAGAGGGTTATGATCTGATAACAGCTTGGGGAGTTTCCGTATATTGGCTCGATCTATAAGGGAGGTAGACATAAAGAAGTAATCTAGCCTAACATATTTCTGATGGGGATAGGAAAAATAAGTATAACCAACATCTTCTGCTGCTTTTCGAGTCCACACATCAACTAATCCATGGCTCCCTGCTAAGGCTTTAAGGGCCTTAAATACCCGTGGCTTCCTCCCATCATACCTTCCCAAAGAGATATCCGATATACCTAAGTGGATATTAAAATCCCCACAAATTATAAGTGGAGAAGGCCAGGCTGCTAACTCAAGCTCCAACTCGACCCATAGATCAGCGTCATCAAAGTTGGAGCCATAAATTGTACATAAGGTTACCCTGCAAGGTAAAAAGGCTATAGCCCATCTCCCGCACTTATCTGCAAGGGTTCGCTCCACCACAAGCATCCGAGTGGAGGTGTGGATAGCCACTCCCCTTGTAGTGGTAGTCTGCCGTGAGCAGATCGCCTGCTTGTACCCGGGAATAATATTTAACCCTCTCTTCTGGAAAGGTATATGGGTCTCTTGTTGGCAGATAACGTCCACCCCCCATGAACGAATAGCTTCTGCAGATCTGTATCGTTCACCAGCATCGTTCAGCCCCCCTATGTTCAAAGAGCAAATTCTCAACCTACCCATCATAGTAATTTTTATTCCGGTGCAGTGACTTTAAACATTCCGATAGCTCAATATCAAACAAATTTTGCCTCTTTTCTGATTTCCCTGAACTTTATACTCCCCACCCTTCCCTGCTCACCCCACTCCCTAACCCTCGACTCGCCAACCCCCCCCCCCCCATCCCTCCCACCCTGTAAGTGAAAGCAACAGACCTGCCAGGTCTGTGGTGGATGAATATTGTGCTCTCCCAAAAATGAACAAATCTTGACCTAGCTAATACCCCTTATTTATCCAAAATAACGCCTCCCATAGCTATATGGCCCTATGTTTCTCCATTCTACCCGCCCTGCGAGAAGAAAGAACAAGGAGGAGCGGGGCAGGGCAGGATATAGTGCTGGATCAGTTACACCTAAGATTTAGCCTTCCCTCCTGTATCCAGAAACTCTTTTGCCTTTATCTCGGACATAAAAAAGCTTGTATTATCCCTCCAAATTACTTTTAGCCGAGCGGGGTTTAAGAGGAAGGCCTGAGCTCCCTTCTTTTGAAAGGGCTTAATCATCTGACGTAGGCGCCACCGGCGTTCTACAGTGACATGACAGAAGTCAGGTCTGACAAAAAAAGAAAACCCCTCCGCTTTTAGTTGGGCCTCTGGTCTCGCTCTTTCAAATACACTTTGTCTTAACAAAAAATTCCCAAAATAGACCAGTAACGCCCTGGGTTTGGCATCGTGTCGAGCAGGTTGACGGATGGAAAATGGGACCCGGTGTGCCCTTTGTACCTCCTTATGCCAGTCCCAGCCAACCAGATCCGGCAAAGAGGCCTGCAATAATTGAGCAATATAGGTACGAGGATCAGACCCTTCCCTTCCCTCCGGAATACCCAGAAATCTCAGGTTATTCCTACGCTGGTAATTTTCCCCCTCCTCCAGTTTCCACTGGATGTCCATAATTCGTGCCTCATGAGCGTCCACTTGACCTTTGGAGCCTGCAACCTCTATTTCCAAAACTTCTGTCCGAGACTCAATATCGGTCATACGATCACTTATATCCTTACAAGTCTTTGCGACCTTCCTGATTGCCCCTTGAAGTTTACGGTAGGCATTCTGTGACCTCTTGCTTTCCATCCGGGATTCCTCACGGTGTGCAACCACGCAGCATAATTGACTCTAAAGTTGGAGGAGCCGGATTAAGCCCCGCTTCTGGTCCATTATTTAAATTAGGTTTAATAGTACCCATCAATTGGTCCCCAAGTGCATAATCCCAGTTCAGGGTCGCCTGTTTTTGGCCCTCAAGTCTCTTAGGACAAAGATTCAGAGATCGAACCGTTGCTGCAGACCCCGAGGCGGAGGGTGGCTTAACCTTAAGTTGTGAAGCCTGCTCATCGCTGGACAGGGTCTCCCCGCCCGAGTCTGAGCTAGCATCTGACCAAGTTGCATCAGATAAAGAAAAAAAGTCATTTGCCTCTGAATCCAGATCTTTATCCCAGTCCCGTCGTGGGGTCCGATGACCCCTAAAGCTCCCTTTATATTTTAACCCCTGGACTGTCATCCGAGGGGGAGTGCTCTGAGCTTTTTCCAACAATACTTCGGTCTGACCCGCCTGGAGCCCTGTGTTCTGATCAGAGGGTATAAAGTGCGAGTTTTCCCCACCTTCCCCGACTTCCTGTGACTCCACCAAGTGCCCCTGGCTGGCTTCCTGCGCCTGGTCGGGACAAAAATTCTGTTTATCAGTCACCGAAGCATAGGTCCGAGGGTCTCGAGGTAAAATTCCTTCCCGCAGACTGTTCCCCTCAACAGAAGGCATGGGTGCTTCCTTAGTCTGACCATCCAAACCTAATACCGTATGCAGTAACATATTGGACGCAGGCTCCTTCTGCCCCTCTTCGCCCCCGCTCGACTCCTTACCCGGCATTTTGGGGACGCCATCTCCTCCGTCTAGCCCGTTACTTTTTCTGTTAGAGGGACCGGGAGCGCCAGCAACCTGAGCAGCCTGTCCTCTGAGCAATTCAATTACTGACACTGAGGACCGGTGTGGCTGGGGCTGAGAGCCTCCTCCCTTCCCCTTCCTGTCAGCCGAGGTTTCCGTGTGAGTGCTGGGCTTCAGCTTGCGTCCGCGAACCGGGATGTCAGTCTCTGAAGGTAATGCTGGTGGCCCCTGGCGATCCGCTGTAGGTCTGTTTTTTGCCATGGACTTTGGCCCCATGGCGCAGGCAGAGATTGAAGCAGCGGCCGGCAAAAGAGAGGCACAGAGCCTCTCAACGCGCTCCAGACGAAGAAGCAGCTGTTCCGTATATCAGGCTAACGCTGACGCCCAGTTGCGTAAGTTGCTTGTATCCTCACTGAATTCAGTTATCACAGAGCCATTGTTTGTGCGATAACATTTGGAGGGGTCCCACATCCTTGAGTTAGAGGTATCGGCATTGCATTACGTTGCGCATAATACGGCTACATTTTTTTGGGAGAGCACAACCGGCTGTCGCACCTCACTCCTCACTCAGCCGCCATCTTGCTTTCCCTCTATTAATCCTTGTATAAAGTGGTCCCTTTACATGATTTTCCAGTTGAGACATTGTTTTTCTGTTACTATACCTACCCGGTCTCAGCTGGGTTAACGGGTTTACTCCTGTTTCTGTTTTCTCTTGAAAGATGCATTATGGCAGCGCAAACAAAGCTCTGACAAAAGATTCACAGCAGTTAGAAAATGAACAAAAATAGAGAAATTCTCCCACTGCCAAAAGGATCTGCAATCAAGAGACAATGTCAAGACTAGCGAGCCAAAACAAAGCAATAGCTGCTGCTAGTGATTTTCCCAGAAGAGCTCCACCCGAGATCAGTATTGACCCGCACGAGCGCGGTGCGTTTTTAGGTCTCGCCTACGCAGCACGCATGCGTTGCATAGTAGGGCCTTTAGCCGTCGTTCTTCACTTTTTCAAGCACTGCACTCGTGCTTGTGGCGGCATCCACCTTGCGGGAGCGCGCAGCGGCGCGCCACAAGCACAAGTGCAGTGCTTGAAAAAGTGAATACCTTTTTATGACATGCATGTACCTCTGACACCATAGATCACAAAATGTATTTTTCCAGCTAGCCTTTTTAATGACTGCGGTTTATAAATAGATTATTATACTTTCTTGTTATTTTCAGAACTGAGCGAACACAACTTCATTTTTCAAAACAAATGTTCTACATATAAAACAGTGACAAGTATATACATTTATACAGTGACTTATAGACGTGTTATACAAAAATCAAAAAGGGTTGAAAACAAATGAAGAATTCTTAACAATACTAAGTTGTCCGATTTTGTATATCTCTGAGAACTGAAGCAAGTTAATTCCTCTAGTTCCTGATGTTAGTACGGTCCTTGGCAAAGTCAAATACTTGTGACACGGTAATTTAAGGGAGCACTGGACTTGTTTGATGTTTGCTGTTTTCGCTCTTTTGGGGAGTTCTAAAGTCTAAATTGATCTCTCCCAGTGTTTACTAGATCTCTGCCTGTTAGCCAACGCGTTTCGACCTGTAGCACGGGGGACCTGTATTACATTTGTGAGGTCGTCATCAGGGCTGTTGTACGGTTGGGGTCGGACATCTATTCCTGTGGGGACAAAGATGTGGCTGTTTTAATGTTTGAACTGAAGTGGGACGTTGTAGACACTAAGATATTGTAGGGACTTGCGTGCACTCTGGTGATGGTGACTTTTCGACTTTGTCTGTAAAACATGAATGAATTGTGAAAGTTTTAATACTTTTAGTGTCGCGTTTGTCTGATTATAATCATGTACTGATGTGGTCCTGTTCCTACCTTACGGTTCTTGGTTCCAAGTGACCAACTTTCTCGATTAGGCTTGTCTTGTTTAAAGCGGCTGGTTTCTCTCTGCGAGACTGCAAATGAAAGGGGAAGGGGGGTTTTTGAGTATGTAGTCAGGGGTGAATGAAAGATTCTTGCGTGGCATGCCTGGCCTCGTGAAATTTGATATCAAAAGGGTGGCTTCTAGAATAATGCTTTGTGAGTGCCTGGCCGTGCGGTCTGGTGATGACCGTAACGTGACTGGCGGAACTTTGAGCCCAGTGTTGTTTACTAGTGATGATAACTCGTGGTTATAAGTGGTGAAACAACTGAATTAAAGTACCGGATGTTGTGCCCTTGATGTTTGGTTCTGGGTGTGGTTATATCTCCCGCGTTGTGTCAGATTGTTTTACTGATATCGCTGTTACATAGTGGCAGGTGCTCCTAAGCCACATGCTAGTTAGTAGATTGTGCTCGTTTCGGTGTCCCATACCTTTTTCTGTGTTGTTGAGTAACGAGCCGTCTTCACTAGAAAAGTCGTGGTTTTCTCTTCTTCCTCGGCGTTTTTCTTTCCTTACGTTTCCGGGATTACCATAGTGCTCTGGACCGCTTCTACGTGGTGGGAGGTTCTTGTGGGATTTCCGGCGTGCTTACGTAGGACGTCGTCTTGGTGACGGGATTGTTTATGTTGTTCCCAAGTTTCGGAAATTGAATAAAACTTTAACGCGGCGTGTCAGGGCGAGTTTTTTTTCTTTTTTTGTTGGGAGGGAAGCTGAAGTTTAATTGGTCTATCATTTCTATCCGCTGGTATGTTGAATATTTCATTGGCCCGCCTGTTGGAATTTTCTGTCTTAATATTGAATTAGAAACGGATTGAAGTTGTTGCGATTGCTTGTTGTTGATGTATGCTTATTTTGGAAAATTGTTAGAGAGGAGTGCTTGTGGACAAATTGGAAGGCTCCAATACTTTGAATGATTTGTATGGTTGGATTGTGTTGCCGGGAGCAGAGAGGATTTTTGTGTGATTCTCGCAGTTGTTGTCACGTGGTACAATGTTGCTTTCCGCTTGTAAGCTTCAGGTGAGGTGTCATATGGAACCCCTGTTATACTATGTGTGCTATTTCCGTCATCTCATTTAACCCATTTTCTATCGTGCCTAGGAACATAATGGTTTTGGCTTCAGTCTTTGATAGGTTTGCGTCCACGTTTTTTCCTGCAATGTGCCGCAGAACGGTCCACTTAAGGTCGTTCGGACCATGATTTTTCTCAATGCAGTGTGACGCCAACGGGGCGTTGGGTGTTTTACATTTGATCCTTGAGCGGTGTTGGGAAATTCGATTTTTTACGGGTTGGGTGGTTTTTCCGATGTAAGCCAATGGACAAGGACACAGAACGCAATAGATGACGTTATGTGTGTTGCAGTTGGTAAAATTTTCATGGGTAATGTATTTTTGCCCGTACTGAAACTTTGTGCCTTCCAAAGTGCTGTCGCAGGATACACGTGCCGCATTTTCTGTGACCTTTTATGGGCGGTAATGACAACATGGACCTCAAGGATGTTGCTGGTTGTTTGCACATTGTGTTAGCACGTACCAGTTTTTCTCGTATGCTCTTGTTTTTTTTTAGAGCAAAAATCGGTATCTGTGTAAAGGGCGAGATGCCTTTTACTGTATCCCAATTTCTTCGGATGATTTTTTGCAGCTCAGTTGTTCTGCTTGAAAATGTCGTGACGCAAACCAGTTGTGTACTTTGTTTCTCTGATCTTGGGGTAAGGAGGGAATCTCTAGGGGTATACCAGGCCCTTTTTAATGCCCTTTTGAGTAGTTTTTTAGGGTAATTCCTCTTTATCAGTTTCTCCATTAATGAGTGCGCATTGCTCAAGTAGTCTTCTTTTTTCGAGCAGTTCCGCCTTATTCTCAGGAACTGGCTGAAGGGAAGGTTTTCCCGTAAATTTCGTTGATGGAAGCTTGAGAAATGGAGGAATGTATTTCTGTTGGTTTTTTTGGTATAGAGTGTTGTGTATAGGTGGCCTTCTTCATGTTTGATTAGGAGATCCAAAAAGTTCATTTCTGTTCTGTTGTGATTCACTGTGAACTGGATGTTGGGATTCCTATTATTCAACCAGGTCACAAAGTTCTCTAAGGTTAGTACGTCGCCTCTCCATAACAAAAACACATCATCGATGTAACGACGCCATATTTTTATGTGGCCATCGTATGGGTTATTGTTGTACACCCATTTTTCTTCGTAAAGGGCCATAAACATTATGGCCATGAAAAAGTGAATACTGCGTGCGCACGCACCACTCCCAGACTTGATAAGAGTTTAACGTGTTTTCTCAGGTGCGTTGTAATCCTTACCCAATGTGCGGTCTCTATATCTTAATTGAATTACTTTAAAATTAAATCGATTAATATAAATTAGCAATGACGAGCACAAGCACTCGTGCTTTAAAACAGCTGCTGCTTGTGCTCTTTTGAACAATGGGAAATTACAGGTTTTCAGAACATGCGGATTGATGTCTTCACTATAATTGTTTCTTTTATTTGTTCTGCATGTATTTATTTGCATATAATAATGTAGTATCCTCAGAACATTAGGAATAGCCACAAATCGTTAAACTCTGCAAACATGTACGGGTTTTATATTCGAACCATTGTCACAATGAAAGTTGAGCTATAGAGTACTCACCCTAACTGCAAATTCCTTGCATTAATGGCTGTCTCACTCTCACTCACACTGACTCTCCCACTCTCTCACTGACACTCTCACTGACAGGCTGACTCACTCTCACTGACTGACTCTTCCACTTTCTCGCTAACTAACTCTCCCACTCTCACTCACTGACTCGCTCACTCTCACTAACTCACTCTCACTAACTCACTCTCACTAACTCACTCTCACTGACTCACTCTCACTGACTCACTCTCACTGACTCACTCTCACTGACTCACTCTCACTGACTCACTCTCACTGACTCACTCTAACTGACTGACTCTCTCACTGACTCACTCTCTCACTGACTCACTCTCTCACTGACTCACTCTCTCACTGACTGACTCTCTCACTGACTGACTCACTGACTCACTTTCATTGACTCACTCTCACTGACATTCACTGACACTTACTCTCTCACTGACTGACTGACATTCACTGACACTCACTCACTCTCTCACTGACTGACTCTGACTGACTGACTCACTCTCTCTAACAGACTCTCACTGACTGACACACTCACTCTCACTGACACACTCACTCTCACTGACTGACTCACTCTCACTGACTGACTCACTCTCACTGACTTACTCTCCCACTCTCTCACTGACTGACTCACTCTCACTGACCAACTCACTCTCAATGACTCGCTCTCACTGACTGACCGACTCACTCTCACTGACTGACTGACTAACTCTCACTGACTGACTCACTCACTCTCACTGACCCTCTCATTGAGTGACTCACTCTCACTGAAACACTCACTGACTGACAGACTCTCACTGACACTCTCCCACTGACTCACACTCACTGACTGACTGACCCACTCTCACTGACTCACTCACTCTCACTGACTGACTCACTCTCACTCAATCTCACTGACTCACTCACACTGACTGACTGACTCACTCTCACTGACAAACTCTCACTCACTCTCTCACTGACGGACCCTCTCTCTCTCACTGACTGACTGACTCACTCTCACTGACACTCTCACTGACTCACTCTCACTGACACTCTCACTGACTGACAGACTCACTCACACTGACAGACTCACTCACACTGACAGACTCACTCACACTGACAGACTCACTCACACTGACAGACTCACTCACACTGACAGACTCACTCACACTGACAGACTCACTCACACTGACAGACTCACTCACACTGACAGACTCACTCACACTGACAGACTCACTCACACTGACAGACTCACTCACACTGACTGACTCACTCACACTGACTGACTCACTCACACTGACTGACTCACTCACACTGACTGACTCACTCACACTGACTGACTCACTCACACTGACTGACTCACTCACACTGACTGACTCACTCACACTGACTGACTCACTCACACTGACTGACTCACTCACACTGACTGACTCACTCACACTGACTGACTCACTCACACTGACTGACTCACTCACACTGACTGACTGACTGACTGACTCACTCACACTGACTGACTGACTGACTCACTCACACTGACTGACTGACTGACTGACTCACTCACACTGACTGACTGACTCACTCACTCACACTGACTGACTGACTGACTGACTCACTCACTCACACTGACTGACTGACTGACTCACTCACTCACACTGACTGACTGACTGACTCACTCACTCACACTGACTGACTGACTGACTCACTCACTCACACTGACTGACTGACTGACTCACTCACACTGACTGACTGACTGACTGACTCACTCACACTGACTGACTGACTCACTCACACTGACTGACTGACTCACTCACACTGACTGACTGACTCACTCACACTGACTGACTGACTCACTCTGACTGACTGACTCTCACTGACTGACTCTCCCACTCTCTCACTGACTGACTCACTTTCACTGACTCACTTTCACTGACTCACTCTCACTGACTCACTCTCACTGACTCACTCTCACTGACATTCACTGACACTCACTCTCTCACTGACTGACTCTCTCACTGACTGACATTCACTGACACTCACTCTCTCACTGACTGACTCTCTGACTCACTCACTCTCACTAACACTCTCACTGACTGACACACTCACTCTCACTGACTGACTCACTCTCACTGACTTACTCTCACTGACTCTCCCACTCTCTCACTGACTGACTCACTCTCACTGACCAACTCACTCTCACTGACTCACTCTCACTGACTTACTCTCACTGACTCTCCCACTCTCTCACTGACCGACTCACTCTCACTGACTGACTAACTCTCACTGACTGACTCACTCACTCTCACTGACACTCATTGAGTGACTCACTCTCACTGAAACACTCACTGACTGACAGACTCTCACTGACACTCTCCCACTCTCTCACTGACTCACTCTCACTGACTGACCCACTCTCTCTAACTGACTGACCCACTCTCTCTCACTGACTGACTCACTCACTCTGACTGACTCTCACTGACTAGTCACTCTCACTGACTGACTCACTCTCACTGACTCACTCTCACTGACTCACACACTCTCACTGACAAACACTCACTCACTCTCTCACTGACGGACCCACTCTCTCTCACTGACTGACTGACTCACTCGCACTGACTGACTCACTCTCACTGACTGACTGACTCACTCTCACTCACTGACTGACTGACTCACTCTCACTGACTGACTGACTCACTCTCACTGACTGACTGACTCACTCTCACTGACTGACTGACTCACTCTCACTGACTGACTGACTCACTCTCACTGACTGACTGACTCACTCTCACTGACTGACTGACTCACTCTCACTGACTGACTGACTCACTCTCACTGACTGACTGACTCACTCTCACTGACTGACTCACTCTCACTCACTGACTGACTCACTCTCACTGACTGACTGACTCACTCTCACTGACTGACTGACTCACACTCACTGACTCATTCTCATTCTCACTCACTGACTCATTCTCACTCTCACTCACTGACTCATTCTCACTCTCACTCACTGACTCATTCTCACTCTCACTCACTGACTCATTCTCACTGACTGACTCATTCTCACTCTCACTGACTGACTCATTCTCACTCTCACTGACTGACTCATTCTCACTCTCACTGACTGACTGACTCACTCTCACTGACTGACTGACTCACTCTCACTGACTGACTGACTCACTCTCACTGACTGACTGACTCACTCTCACTGACTGACTGACTCACTCTCACTGACTGACTGACTCACTCTCACTGACTGACTGACTCACTCTCACTGACTGACTGACTCACTCTCACTGACTGACTGACTCACTCTCACTGACTGACTGACTCACTCTCACTGACTGACTCACTCTCACTGACTGACTCACTCTCACTGACTGACTCACTCTCACTGACTGACTCACTCTCACTGACTGACTCACTCTCACTGACTGACTCACTCTCACTGACTCACTCTCACTGACTCACTCTCACTGACTCACTCTCACTGACTCACTCTCACTGACTCACTCTCACTGACTCACTCTCACTGACTCACTCTCACTGACTCACTCTCACTGACTCACTCTCACTGACTCACTCTCACTGACTCACTCTCACTGACTCACTCTCACTGACTCACTCTCACTGACTCACTCTCACTGACTCACTCTCACTGACTCACTCTCACTGACTCACTCTCACTGACTCACTCTCACTGACTCACTCTCACTGACTCACTCTCTCACTGACTCACTCTCACTGACTCACTGACTGACTCACTGACTCACTCTCTCACTCACTGACTGACTCACTGACTCACACTCTCACTGACTCACTCTCTCACTGACTCACTGACTGACTGACTCACTGACTGACTGACTCACTGACTGACTCACTGACTGACTCACTGACTGACTCACTGACTGACTGACTCACTGACTGACTGACAGACTCTCTCACTGACAGACTCTCTCACTGACAGACTCTCTCACTGACAGACTCTCTCACTGACAGACTCTCTCACTGACAGACCCTCTCACTGACAGACTCTCTCACTGACTGACTGACTGACTAACTCACTCTCACTGACAGACCCTCTCACTGACAGACCCTCTCACTGACAGACTCTCTCACTGACTGACTGACTGACTAACTCACTCTCACTGACAGACTGACTACACCAGATAAGCAACCTTTGCCTTTAGTTATTGCTTGCATGATTCATTTGAGCATGTGCAATAATACGGGTTGCAGAAAACGCTTCCGTTTACTTCAACTCTTTTGGGTCCAAATCCTTTCAAAGAAATTACAGAAGGATATCTTTTGGTTCCATATTCAACTTCACGTCCTGAAGATGGTCTGACGGTCTAATTGCCACACAGACCGAAACGTCGACTGCAACATCTATTTCTTCACACAGTTGTTGGTTTTAAGAAATTTACTGTTTTCTTCAGATCATTTTCCTTGGTTATCTTGTGGTATAGATGTACGCATAGTTGCTCTGTAGGTTAAGGTGTTACACCTCTAGCACTATGTCTGGTTGATTCAGATTGTATTCCCCTGCTTTCATCTATGTGTATATATATATAAAATATATGTTCTTTTGAGAAAAAGTTCGCCCCGTGTAACCCTATTTTATGTCTGCAAGAAAATTGTCCGCCTGAAAAAGAAATGCCCTTTTTTTTGTGTGATTAATCATTAGTTCATCACTAATCAGGGTTCAACAGAAAGTAATTTTTGTACAAATAACTATTGAATCAAGTATAGAAACAAAATCCCTTGTAGGCACCCTTTTACTTACTTTTAGCTTTATCGCCCAAGCCTCCAATGGTATATTGGGTTTCCCCACTTTTTTGTTACAATACCATGCATTAAGATGGCACTGCTCCCTAGTGTTCGGTTTGTTTTGCTCATATCATCTCACAGTGCTCTGTTTTGATGATGTATCCTTCTACTGCAGATGTCAAATCTTGCTTTGCAGTGCCTAGGTGGGATTATTCTCTCTTCCTAACTCCCTGCCCCCAATATCCATCTCATTCCCCTATAACCTCTCACATCAGTGTCCTTTTGCCCCCACCCAGCATTTAAAAAAGGTTTTTTGCTGCCCACTGGACTTTCATTGGGGGCTATGTTAAAAGTTTTTTTGACAATTTCAAGGTGGCCGCTCATTGCACATGCACCTGGGTTGGGCACCTGCAAATTAATTTGTTTTATTTTGACCTATCCCATTCAAAGATGACAGGCATTGCATGCACATCCACATTGGTCTTCTTTGAACAGATTTACCAAGATGCATTAAAAGATCATCACCACAAGTGTATGTGTCCACCTAGGCTGCCTTTGAACACCCTTTCGTAAAATATTACAAATGCATTCAGAGATGGCTACTTAGGATGGATGTCTTGAAACCCATTTCAAGGTGGCCACCATTGATGTGTGCTTGCATTTGCAGCAACTTTTTAAGCCAAAAAAGCATAGGCAAAGCCAATATATTTAATTGCTGAGGAATATTGGCTATAGCAAGGCCTTTGTTCTATGCGAATCTCTTCCTCCATAGAAAGAAATGCTTTAAAAAACTGCCATTGTCCTTTTTATGTCAGCTTCGACCGACTTTTTGTGTCCTCTTCTATGTGCTCTTGCCCACCCACCAATTACCATTGGTTGCTTCCCCACCCACCAATTGCGATTTGTTGCATCGTGTGGCATGTAGAAATGCTGGCTTGTTATTGGTGTATTTCTGTAAATGTCCCTTCTTTGTGTGCTTAGCTCTCTTTCTGTCGACTTCACCCTTCTCCTGCATGGGCATTGAAATGGCAGAGGCTTACAATGATAATGCAACATACCGTTCTCTTTTAACTTCCCACAGCTACAAGGTGCCTTTGACCTGTTTTGCATCCAAATTTACAAGCACAAGCAGGCAGAGAAACAAGGCTTGTCAGCTGCAGTGTCTGGGTTTATCAGTGGCTGTACAGAAAGAGCCATGTCTGTGATTCACCCACATAACCCACTCAAAAGCTAGACTTCAGACGTGGTGCTTATTTTTAAAGGGTTCCCCTTGAATGGAATCTAAAAACATTTGGGGGCAAAATTGTGTCTCTTGACCTGACATACACTTCCCAGAACCAGGCACACCACACAACTCCATACTCACCTGACCCCCATTTCTGTAGTCCCGAACTTCTGGAAACTTCCTGTGGGGTTTGCAGCTGCAGCCACGAATGCGTGCCACATGAACACCCTGCAGCTCACACCCACCTGCAGGGTGTCAGGAAGGCGCAGCCACCTCTGTCATATGAAAAAGTGAAGGCAGAACAGTACCAAGGGGCTGCAAAGGCAGGGAAGGAGAGGTGTCTGCCGGTCTTCAAACTTTTAGATGCCGAGACCCCCTGTCAACATTTTTAGGCATAAGGACCCCCTCTTGACAAACATTTCTAAACCTGTAGGCAATGCTACTGGAATTATGAGGCAGGTGAGGACCAAATTACGTGACATGCTTGACTAAATTGTGTGGGAAGAAAATGTTAACAATGTTATGTGATGCAGGGTATTTTGGGATAGCATTGCTTCATTATTTTGACATTTTTTACACACAGTAACACCGAGGAAAGATTTCACCCCATCAGTACTAGTTTATAACCAAAATACAGTAATTAACATCAGAAAGATGTCTACTCAACCTTTGTGAGGGGCCTTCCACTCCGCAGGAATACGTGCTGCCACATTAGAAGCTCACCTAGCCTGGGCCGGGAGCAGCAGGGGTCCCTTAAAACCATTGCGGTCTTGTGCAGAGTTAAGCAGTTTATCCATGCTGCTTTCCTCTCACCCCCTCCCTTCCATCCCTCTCTCCTCTCCCAACTCCGGATCCCTCTCTCACTTAACAGCCAATTTTCTTTCGCCCCTTTTTACAACTTCTGAACTCTCCCCATTCACCCTCTCACTTCACCTTTAATCACCTCTTTCCATTCTGTCTTTTCGCTGCCCTCATCTCAAACAGTCTCGCATTTATCTCAAGGCCTCTCTGGCCCGTCACCTCCCGTGCCCCTCAGCACTTCTCTTTCACCTCAAGTCTCTCCATGCAAATTTTTGTCTATTTGTATCTGACACCTCTTTAGTCCCGCCATTCATCTTTCACATCTCCCCTTTGTTCTTCCACACCTTCTTGAACCAACGTCCCTCTCCCCTGTTAACTCAGCACTAGTGTCTAAATTGAGCAGGTGGTTTCCAGTGCTCCGCACTGGCACCTAATTATACACACTGGCACTATGACAGTCTTCCACATGGTGGCTCTGTCTGTGTAATAGCGATGAGCAGAACAGCTGTTTATCAATTCAATATACATTAAAAACGATAAACTCCTGACATCCATGCCATTCTGATAGCTTTGGGGGCTTGAAATAGTCTGAATAGTCACCCTTGTACAAGTGTTATGGTTGGTAGTTTCATAGGTATTTTCATTGGCCGCGCAGGCCAGGCAATGGGTGGATGGTTAAAGTTGCAGTGGCCTACTGGTGAGGGCTCTGGCACATGTTTTATTACAAATGAATCACTGCTCAGCACCCACCCCAGTACTACCTCTCTTCCCCCATCGCTGCTGTCCCTCGCCCATGTCTCATCAAATTATCTTTTTAGGTCACAGATCATCTCTCAGCTATCTTCTCTCACAGTTTAACAGTAGCCCTCACTTTTCACTCACACTCACTTCTTGCATGTCCGCACTTCCAATCAGACTTCACATTTCTCCTCATCCCTGACCTCTTCAATCGAATTCTCTTTCTCCTTTGCTGTCCTCTCTGATCCTCTCATCACCAAGCATAGGGGTCGGACCCGTATGCTCCTCTCGGCCTATGCCACTCTGCCTATTGTTCCCTAGTTCAGGAAGGCATGAATTGTCTCTCTTGCTGTTTTGGTGCAGGCCGCGCAGTTATGGAACATGCACACTCATTTGCTTCGCTCCACCAAGAATCTATTATCCTTTAGGAAGATATAAAAACCTGGCTCTATGCTCTGTAGGTTACCCCATTTGGCTGGTTCTCCTTCCCCTTCTGTGTGTTTCTCATTTGCCTTCAGGTAGCAGATGGTTATTATCCCCGGGAACCTTTTGGTAACAGTAGCGCAATACAAATGTAAATAATAATAGGCAGAAGCAGGGGAGCCACTAGACACGAACTTTGGGTGTAGGGGGGGGCTAACCCTCCCAGCGAGGGCTGGCCCTAGCAGTGGTCGTACACGGTGCAACAGTCTTTTTTGGTGCCCCTCCGTTTCCTCCTCCTCCATGAATTCCCTCACTACCACTCACAAACAATGCACCTCATCCCTCTATAGCACATTTCTGACAAACATTTAATTTTTTTATAGCGCTACTCATAGTTTGCTCACACTCCGTTCTGTGATCTGCATAGTACATGTGTAGCAGGCACTTTAACCGTCTGCACTGTGTGGGTGACAAGAGTGCCTATGTGAGTGGACGGTGAGCAATTCACCAGTATGGGAGTTGAGTAAGAGCAGTGACTGCAGGGTGAGTGAGGTGACCATATGAATTTGGGTGCAGATGTAAGTTCATACTAGGACAAATGAATGCATGGTTAGTGATGGGCTTGTTTGAGTGAGTTGAAGATTGAGCAGTGAGGGGGACAGCTGAGTGAAGTGTCACATGAGTGCAGGGTGAGTAGTGTGGTCATGTGATTGCTGGGTGAGGTATAGGGTGAACAGCACAAGTGGATTGTAAGTGCAGAGTGATCACTGAGTGCAGGGTGAGCGTGTGAATAATGTGAGTGCCTGGTGATCAGTGTGAGTGCCTGGTGATCAGTGTGAGTGCATGGTGATCAGTGTGAGTGCATGGTGATCGCTGTGAGTGCAGGATGAGCGTGAAAGAGAAGAGCGAGAATGAGGAGTGAGTTGTCAGAATGCAGGGTGCATTCCCAGACACTTGAAGTAACTCAGCATGTTATTGACTGCGGCGTAGGGTTTAAGATATAAGGTAAACTATTACTATTATGGCATTAATCAGGGATCGAGGGTGGAGGAAATAATGTGCTGATCGTGCAACAAACTTCCAGTCCTATGGTTAGGGTTGCCAGCTCATTTTGATGTCCCAAACAGTACAAAAATAAGCAGTTACCTAAGGCATGTTTTGAGCCCTTATCTGTGCATACTTAGAACAGCAAATATAAATAGAAAGCACTTTTAATTGTGTTCTAGGGCTCCCTAAATGAGCCATGACTGATAATTAAAGAGAACAAAGACAGAAAAGTCGCATAACAAATGAATACATACTTTTTTATTTATAACTTTATTTAATCTCAAGAGGAGGGCTTTTTAGGCTTTTTAAACAACACACGGCAGGCATTTTTCTTTTGGCTACCCTACTTGATATTCCTTTTCATGAAATGCATTCTTACACTATAGCAGTAAATGTAAAATATGAATGTAAGGAATAGACAGAGTGGGGGCCCAGGGGGTACTGGGGGTACTGGAACCAGAAAAAAATCTAAGCCTCTCTAACCAGTTTACAAAGGCATGTAAATATTCAAATGGTCTTTAAAGACCTGTGAAAAACTCGGGCGTGCCGGAGATAAGACTACAGACACTGCCCAGCGGAGCCCACAGCAGCTCGAGCTGCACTGCAGACGCCCGGGCAGAGACACACGACGGGGGAAGAGGGGGGCTGAAGCCCTTGTAGTCCTATGGGCCTGGGCAGAAGTGTGACTGAGAATGCGTGACCCCTTTTGTGTCCCTCCACGGCCCCCCTAGGGGTCACGCCCCACAGCTTGAAGACCCCTGGTCTAGGTGCTCTTTGTTTAGGTGAACCTCCATGCCCCTTCTCACACGAGAATTTAGCTATAGTCGTGTCTCTTTGACTGGAGCAGTGAGGACCTGCTGAGGTCAGGTACGAAGGCAGTTTGTGGTAGGGCAGGAGGGAGGGGAGAAGCCATCAGGGCTTAGGGTATGGTGACTTATGTCCTGGAGAGGAGCCTACTTTTTACCACCGCTAGTGTCGATTTAATGTTTTACAATATAATGCGCTGTTAGCAAGATAGTGGTGGTTAAATGTGCCACTACTGATCTCCAGCTTCCAGGTTGAAGCAGAGAATGCGCCATGCACGCCCCCATAGGAGCCAAACCTAAATATACGAGGATGCCTTCACTTAATAGCCTGAGTTAAATTGGTGTTATTTTAATGCAAAACTGGTTTGCTTGTAAATTGTTTTTTTAACGAAATTTTGATATTTGATATTTTGATAGGGCATTATCAGTGAGCAAAAGTAATGATATCCATGTAAACCACAGCACCCTTTATTCTACCAGGTGTTCAGTTTACAGATAGGATATCAGGTTAGAGGGTTAGAAGGTTTTCTTGGGTAGACAGCATACTCAAATGCCACATCTGCCCACATCCCAAAAGTCAACTTAAGTTCAAGCTTCTTTCATGTGCTTTTCACTCTTGCATTCTTTTGCATTTCCTGTCTGATAAACCCAACAACTAGTGTTGGATGTCATTTTAATCAGGACAAATGTGGGACTTCAAGGTGTTACCATGTTTGCTTTTTTGTACTGAAATGTTGTATATTTCTGACTTTCTATTGCAAGTCAGTGTTGACAAAAATGTTTTGAAAAAACGTACTCAGAATTTATTGCCATTATGGTTAACCCAGTATTTGCAGTGGTACAAATGACTCTTATGCCAAATCTCCGATTCTAGAAAAGATTTATGAACATTTATGAAAGGCATTGTTATCACAAGCCTCAAATTCTATTCATTATAGTTTTCATTACCAAGTGATGGTGAATATAAAGTGAAAAAACCTTTAAGAAGCAAAGCTCAATTGTTGGCTCAGAGCATCATAGATTTTTGGAAAATGGTCAAGAATATTCATCACGGTGATCAGATTAATCAGATGGAGGTCATGATGTATTATTTTTGAGGGTCGTTTTCTGTGCAAAAAGGTACAGATGAAAACCTATTTTAGTCTATTTTGTTATTTCTGAGATGGACTACCACTCTGAACCAATTTGGTTGAAAAGGGGCATATTTTCCCTTCCACAAGACAACCAATTTTCTTGTCATTTTTTGGGGATATTTAGTAAAGAATATAAACCAGAAAAGCAGAAAAAATGTATTTTTGGGGCTTAAAACATTAATTCAGCAGTAATATGTTGTTGCTGAGGGGGTCAATAACTCTCGGGAATTCCATGGATATTGTGGTTATTGTAGAAATGGGTAAAAAAAAAAATCAGATTATGAATTCACTCTTAATTATCATGTCACACACATTCATAAACGTTTTTATCCCACCTGACCGAGTTCTCCACAACCCCTTTAAATACAGAGGGTTATACCTGATTCTACAAACGGGTGTAACTAAAAACTAATCTTGCCTTAGATAGAGCATGGGCAGCTATTTTGAGGGTGTTTGAGCATTCACTTCTGAAACACTGTTTTTGGGATAATCCTGTATTTTCATCTTCAATCTCAAATAAAACCTAAAAACACGGATGGCACCTGGAAACAATCACTTAAGTCAATTTATAAAGGTTAATTGATGTTTTTTAACTTTCCCAGGTTTGTCTGCGAAGTACAAGCTTAAGTGACCAGATATTAAAATATGTTCAGCTGAAATAGTGCTTCTGTTTTGCAGAGGCTTTTATGATGGAATAAAATCCAGTCGCTTTTGTTTTTATGGACATTCAGGACATTCACAGCATCTTGTCATTTCATGTAATTCTGTGCGATAATGAAAAATGTCCTAGCTATCGGAAAGGAAAGTTTCAATTCTATTAAGGAGTCGGACGTGAGGATTAAGCTTTTCTTTCTTCCTTTAATTTCTCCAGCAGCCTTTACATCAATTATTTCATCAAACACAAACTACATTTCCCATGTGGGGAGGGGTAGCAAAAATGAACTGTCAATAGTAAATCCTCAAATCCATATAACAACCGGCACATACACTATGTCCCCTTCTTTTTTTTTCCAGCAAACACAGCATGCTCTGCCGAACTTCAGTCCTGTTTGGTGGACTCTGTTCCTATGGAAAAATATAATTGATTGCTATTTTTATCCTATTTTTTCTCTGGTTACGTACAGCAAGAGAACATGCAAGATTCAACATAAGACATAGCAATCACTGATACTTGAATTACCCATTTTAATCAAGATAGAGAGCTTCATTGCACTGTACTCGTGAACACCCCGGGCGGGTCATCCAAATCATAGTCCATGGGAGGTCTAAGGCTTTCCTCTTTGTCCTTAATAGAATTGAAACTTTCCTTTACGATAGCTAGGACATTTTGTATTCTGTGCCAGGACCCGAAGGTGAGGATTAGGCTAGTTTAAAGATTTTCCACCACTAGGGTTGCTAGAGTGGAGACTGGTTTAAAATAAAACCTTTTAAAAGGAGAATCGGACGACCATTCTGCAAAGTTGAGGATATCCTCTAGCCTAGCTTCGAAAGAAAAAGCTTTGGATGCCATGGACCTCCTGACTGAGTGGACCCCAAACTTGGAAACATCAATACCTGCTTCTTGCATTATCCATCTGACCCACCTGCCAATCGTAGGGGAAGAAACCGCCATATAAGGTTTAGTTAGTGCGGTCAACAATTGTCGTTTACCATGAGGGCACAAGTACTCCATCACAGCCTCATCAGCCTTAATTTTTCGAATCTCACATAGCTTAGGTACCTTTGGGAAAGCAGGGTAAGACAGCAATTTTGAATTGCACTTTTTACTGCGAGCAATGTGAAAATTCACCCCTTCATGCTTAAATACTCTACCTGTTAAGTTTAATACCCACACATCCAAGGCTCTCTGGCATGAAATCAAGAGCACTAATATGGCTAGTTTTGTCAACAACTGCTTACTGGACAGATATGTTAGAGGGCCAAGATCTGAAGAGATTGAACACCTTGTTCACATTTCTCAAGGTGGAGTGCCTGGGTGCTGGAGGAAGTGACAACCTGATACCTCTCAAGAGTTTGCACACCAAAGGGTGTTGCCCTACTGGATGACCCTCCACCGGCAAATAGCCGGCCGAGATTGCTAAACTGAAAGTGTTTTTATTGACCTGTAGGCCAAACATTCGAAAGCCATCTGCACTAGGAAATTCAGAACGTAGACAACGTCCACCCTCAGTGGATCCACCTGGCGTTGTAGACCCCAACCAAACCTCTGGACCAGGCGGAGCGGTATCTTTTGTTTGTGGTATCCGCCCAAGCTCTGTCAAGTAAAGTGGCAGTTTCTCCTGAAATGCCTGGGACTTTTCGTCGTTCACGGTAATACTCCAGGTCATGAGACACTGGGGGCATGCCTCTATTAGGGGACGAAGATTATCTTGGGATCCCGGAAAAGATCTGGAAACAGTGGTAGAGGGATTGGAAAGTCCCAAGAAAGTCCCATCCTCACTGGAAACTAAGCTTACGACCTCGAGAATGGGGTGAGCACCACCAGATCTGATCACTGTCTGCGGACTGGAGCCGAGACCGTCATTATCACCACGAAAGAGAGAACGCATACGCCACCTCATTGCTTCTGTCTTAGAGAAATACGTCCGTGGCTACTGCATCTGGGTCTTGCCTCCAACTGCAATACCGGGGCAGCTGAAAGTCTAGGCGAGACGCAAAGAGCTATATGGAGAACGGGCCCCATCTGCTCTGGTTTTGTTTAAATATCTGTGTATAAAGTTTCCATAGACTGACGTCCAACCAGTATCGGGAGTGCCAACCCACCACTTGATTGGATTGACGTTACTGTGATACCGAGATATAATTGTCTAGACAATACACTTAAAGGTGCTAGCCAGATCCAATAGGGTATTTGACTTCCATGCCCCCCAGATGATTGACATAACGGGCTGCCGGTCACATTGTCCATCTTCAAGAGGCGGAACACTGGACTTTGTCTTAGGTCCAACTTTGGAGGATGAAGGACCCGTCATCAACTCCAGACAATTGATATGCAGGGATTGTTCTGTAGCAAACCACTTTTCTCCTGTGTTTTATTCCCAACAGCGAGCTCCCCAACCTGACCCACTGGCAACCAACTATCACCAGAGTCGAAGATCGGCCAACCGTTCTAGGCCTCCATGTTGATATCAACCACTGCATTTCCTCCTGGGCTTCTGGAGAAAGCGGAACAAACTGGGAGTACGTAAGGCCTTGTTGGAAGTGGGAGGTCTTCAGGCTTCGTAATGCCTGATAATGGAAAGGCCCTGGGAAAATGAGCTGAATGGAGGAAGTTAAGAGACCCACTATACTTGCCAGTTGTCGAAATGATACATGTGACCTGGATAGTGTCCTTCTTAGTTTGTGTCGTATTTTGGTCAGTTGCGAGAAGGGAGACTGGGGGTGGCCTTGACCAAATCTATGAAAAACCCCAGGAACTGTAGGGATTGTTTTGGACAGAGCGCAGGCTTCTCTGTGTTGATCATGAAGCCCAGAGATTGTAGGAGATCTATGGTCATCTGTAGATGTGCTGATAGTCGCACCGGGCAATGATCCATGATAAGGATATCATCGAGATAGACGATTAGTCACACCCTGCGCTCGCAAATGTTCTACCACAAGAATCATGAGCTTGGTGAAACACCAAGGGGTGTATAATAGCCCAAAAGGAAGGGAAGCAAAATTGAATACTTAAGCTTTCCATTGGAGTTAGAGGAAGCAGCTGTGGGGTGGGAAGCGGGCCAACGTCAAATAGGTGTCCTTCAAATCCAATCAGACATCTGAAGAACATCCCTTAGAAGGTGGATATCCTCCACCTTGAAGTGGCAATAAACAAGCCACTCGTTGAATTTCTTTAAATTGATCATTGTGAGCGTTGGCCACCATCCCTCTTTTCCATGAGAAAAAGATTGCTGAGGAAGCCCCTGTGGTATAGGGCGGTTTCGACAATAGCTTTCTTCTCTAAGCGCTGCGTTGTCTCCAAATCCACCAAGGTCGGCTGTTCTTGGGAGAAGAATAGGGGTTTGGATCTGTGTGGAGGGGATCTTGTTTGGTAGAAGTTCCTGAATCTCGATGCATCCTGCCTATGGCCTCAGCGAGAGTTGGTACCACTGGCTGAGACGTGATGCGGAGTGCGGCCTGTCGAGCCCCCATACCACGACCGGCAAAAACACGAGGGGAAGATGCGCTTAGTTGAGGTCTATGCTTTGTCTAATGAATTTAAAGTATTAACAAATTTGCCCAGTTCTTGAATGAGCTGGTCCCCAAACAGAGTACCCTGGGCCACCATGCCGGCCTTGGAAGTGGAGAGTTCCCCCAACTAAGGGCCAATTTTGATCAACAGCGACCTACGTCACTCCATTGAGACTGCACAGTTGCCATTCCCGAGGAAAATGATAGCCCGTTAGCCCCAACTGTACTAAGCTTCAGGTGAAAACAGGGACCCGGAGGCCTTAGTGTCCTCTGCCATGTACATTATTTAAGCCAGGGCCCCCCGCAACATCCAAGAGCTTATCCTGGCAAGAGCACCAAGATCTGTCAATGCTCTTCTTGGGATCCCGGAGAAACTTGTTAAGTAAGGTGGCCATTTTGGAGTCAGTTGCTGGTGTGAGGGCTACCTTTTCTTTCAAGGATGGTCTGGGACACTCTGCCCACAAGCATTTCCTCATCTCCTTGTCTATGGGCTTTCTCACGATACCAAATAAAGGGTAGCTGTTCCAACGGTAGAGGTACTAAAAGTCACCCACTCACCGGAAGTAGAAGAAATAAAGCGGTGAAGGGAGAGTCCTAGGTCTAGAACCCACTAGTCAGAGGCAAGCACATGTCTTGTCTCTTGTTGCCCTCACACACCCCGAAGGATGTCATGCTTCATCTTCGGGCGATTGCTCCTCGTCGGGCCGGCACTGCAATGCCCTACAGGTCCCCTGAAGGGTCACTTTGGCGGAGATCTTTTGTTAGAACAGCTGTCAGATGAGTGCGGGTGTGTTGGGGGGTGGGGGGAGTCCTGTTTACTCCACTGTGTCCTCAAACTCTTCCATAACGACAGTGTGGTATATAGGTGACTCTCTGTGGAATTAATTTTCTAAGGAGGCAATATTGGCTGGGTGAAACCCAATGAACGACTCAATTTCAGAGCAAGCGTAGTAATTAGGGGCTTGTGTAACAGGCGCCCTGGTTTTTCTAGGCTCAAAATGCTGCCTGTGATTTGTCCCAATAAATTATGCCTCAAGGAGGTTGGTCTTAACAGCTTTGCAGGTGTCACTCTCCAGGCGGTGGCTCTCTTACTTGAAAAAACAAAACGCTGCCGTAATGTTTATTTTGGGTCTGCCCCCGTAATTGATACTGCAGCCGGACACGCTTTGCCTCACTCAGAGAGTGAAAGTGACGAGCACTGGCCAACAGAAGGTAGAAGCGTGATGAGCAGGAAATACTCGGGCCCCCTTGCGGTTGGCTGACAGTACTGTGTATGAGAGCTGGGCAGCTGCCTCTGACAACCTAGGAACGAAAAACGTTGCAGCGGTCGTGAAAAACTACTCAAGACAAATCAGTACATTAAAGCACACATTTTGCAATGTTACTCAGCGGGTTTCATCATTCCTGGTTGCACAAGAAAACACTGTCAACGTTTTTAAAGAATTAAAGTTATTTCTCTTCATGCTACTGGAGCAGCGAAGAAAGAGGGGGATAGAGTGCTGTAGTGGGTTGTATTCCTCTGCTTTGTTCATGTTGTGTTCCTTTTGCCTCACGCTTGGAGTGTGCGTGTTCAGGGCTTTGATTGGCTTCTGTCAGTTGCGGATCGAGCCTCTGAGGGTGCGCTGCTCCTTGCCGTGGCTGAAGCTTTGTTCTAATAAACTTAACTGCATATTGAAGATGAGTGGCTTCCCTTGTGATTAATGTTACATACCACATTTGGCGACGAGCAGGAACCAGCTTCAGCCACACGATCCTCCGGAAGAACTCCACGCGGTGGGTCACCTCGCCAGTTGCGATCTGCCGGCTTTCAGAAACTTCCCTCTGACAACCAGACCTTGGCTGGTCCTCCTGGTGAGAAGCGGGAACTGGTAGTACTCTTGCTACCTTCATTTTGCGCTGTTTTCGTGGATTCCCCTTGGTTGGCAGTTGGCAGCTCCAGCTCGGCTCACCTGCTGTACTGAAGGTTCGGAGGTGGCACGCACGCAGGCTCAGCGTGTAACAGAATCTTGGTTACGTGAATCAACGTGCTCACGCTGCTTGAGGACGTACGCCGGCCATCTTGGCTCGAGTTACAACCCAAGGCTGACGGCAGTTCACGATCAGCTGTTTGCGCATCACGGTGATGCGCACACCTTCAGTTCCTCATCGTTTTGGAAGATTGCGCGCATCTCTGTGATGCGCACACCCTTCAGCTGGCAATATTTCTACAAAGTGCATACCTCCAGTTCACACACCACGGTGATGCACTCACCTATCTGATATTTGATCTTTGCTAGCAAGCTGTGTGTTCGGTGACACCCACACCTCTGTCTGTTCTACAGCCACACATTCTGGAAAGGAGCTGCTACGTTGGCCTTCAGACCTTGCGGTATTGCTTTATTTTAGATAAATAATTTGGATTTAAAGCTTAAATTAAAGTGCTCTTTCAACCATGACTACTCCACAACAAATCACTCAGCCTCCTCCATTCCTTGGGAAACCGGGCCAGCCATGTATGCCCTGTTCAGAGTGGTTTCGTTTGTTTGAAAATCAGTTGGTGGCTATTGATGCCACAAAGTAATCTTCTGCTCGCAAATTTGCATAACTTTTTGGCAGTTTAGGCCAAGCAGCACAACGCATTTTTGACAGTTTGCCTCCAATTCCTCCTCCTCTTGGCCAACCTGGTGACAGACACTGGAACATTTATTTAGAGGCAATCACAAGACTTAAACAGTTTTTTGAACCATTCAAAATAATGCTAGAAAGGCACAAGTTTTACAAACGCAAACAGGGTGAAGAGTAAGAAGTGGAAGAATACATATCAGTTCTAAGGGTCCTAGCTACTACTTGTGGGTTTGGGCCTTTAATGGACGATTTTATCAGGGACCAATTTTTTTTAAAATTGCGCTTCACCCAAAATAAAAGAGAGGATTCTGAGCTGTAAAAATCCACCTCTCACTGAAGTAATAGACTTAGCCTTAAGCATCGAGAGGTCTGTCACTTCAACTAAGACCATGCAAGCTAACTCTCCTGTTAAAGTTAACCTGGTTTCTGACCAAGAGGAGACCCCGGAGGATAATTTGCTTGCTGTAGGGGTGAAAGATAAGTCTGCAAAATTCGTTCAAAAGAAAGGCCCATCTTTTTGTTAGAGGTGTGGTTCGAAATTCCACATTGGTAATTTCCCTGGCTGGCCTGTGTTGGGTAAGCGCTGTTCTATTTGTAAAAAAATGTGTAATTTCCAAAACGTTTGGAAGATTCAAAGGAAACCCATCCAAGTGGGCAGCGTGAACGTTGAAACGGGCAGGTGCGCAGAGTCCTTTAACAATTTGCTTTTGACATTGGTTTAAAAAGATGATATATTGGAGATTAAAGGTCCCTTATGCAACGCTTTAATTGATGGTTTGGAAACCAAGGTTATGGCAGATTATGGATCTCCAATAACAATCCTCCGTGATTCTTATTTCTACGAGAACTGGATCAAAAAGCATACTTTGTCCCTTACGGATGTAAACCCAAAGGCCTTCGGGGAGAAGGACATTGACATGTTGGGGTTTTTTATGTCTAATGGTGAGATCTTGGGTCACAATATTTTTACTAAAGTGTAGTTCGCTGTAAAGGGAAAGAACATTGTGGGCTGGAAAGATCTTGCTCGGATGGGCCTGTATTTAGTGCTAGGTGAAGACAATCTTGTTAGTCAAGGAAACCTCTGTGTTTGGTGTGGGTGAGGTAGAAGTGGATTTTATTAGTCTGTTGGCTGAATTTAAACCGGTGTTCAATGACCACGTCGGTTGTGTGAAGGGAACGCAATATCAGATTATTACCTAATGCTCAACCGGTGATCCACAAGGTCAAACCTGTACCCTTGAGTGCTAGAGAGGAGTTAAGATCTATGCTTGAGGGGTTGTGTTCCCAGGGTATCATTCAACCCACGGAATCTTCGCAATGGGTGGCCCCCATTGTCGTTGCCTGCAAAAAGACAGGCAAGATTAGGCTCTGTGTGGACTTGAGGGGCCTAAATAAGAACATCTTGATCGACTGCCATCCCCTTCCCAAAATTCATGAACTTCTAGCAAATTTGGGGGGTAGTAAACGGTTTTCACTAATCGACCTAAAGTCTGCCTACCATCAGGTTCCTCTGGCTAGGGAGTCTCAGGAACTGACAACGTTTGTTACACCTTTTGGTGCTTATAAGTTCCTGAGGTTTCCCTTCGGCCTAGCATCTGCTGCTAGTGTCTTTCAGAGGATAATGGACACAGTTTTTAAGGGCATGAAAGGTGTGAAAGCCTATTTGGGTGATATCCTGATCTTCTCTAAAAATTTGAAAGAGCATTATGATTTATTGAAGAAGGTTTTGTCTGCTCTTGGGGAACATGGCATGACTGTAAGAGCGGATAAATGTAAGTTTGGGGTAAGAGAGCTGGATTATCTGGGTCATACTGTATCTAGCAAAGGTATCAACCCAATATTTTCTGTTTTCAGGGCCCTTAAAGAAGCTAAACCAACTTGCGATAAAGATACTCTCAGCTCTTTCCTGGGGGTTGCTGAGTATTATGCTAGATTCATTGGCAATTATGCTCAAATTGTTGAGCCTCTTTGTGTCTTACTCAAGAAGGGTCAACATTTTTTGTGGTCTCAAGACCTGGATGTAGTGTTTGCTAAAGTGAAAGATTTAATTGTTTCTGCCTAAGCTTTGCATGCTTTTCAGTATAATTGTCCTTCTATGATTACAGTTGATGCGACCATTAATGGTCTGGGAGCTGTCCTCAGTCAAATTGTGAATGGCAAGGAGCAAACTGTGTCGTTTGCATCGAGATTGCTCAAACACTTTGAGCGAAATTACAGCACCATTGAGCGTGAGGTGTTGGCTTGTTTGGGCAGCTCAAAAATTCAAAATGTATATTTGGGGTTGCAAATTTGTAATCTTCACGGACCACAAGCTGCTCACTTTTATTTTCAGCAAAGTCACCAGTAATAATATGTCTGCTAGGTTGACTCGTTTCGTATCTAAATTACAAGAGTGTAACTTTGATATGAAACACATTCAGGGTGGTAAACATTTTTGAGCCGATTGCTTGTCAAGGATGTTGATGGAGAATGATGATGAAGAAGATTTCGATGAAGATGAGGTAGAGTGTGTTGCTATACTGGACGCAGTTGAGCATTGTAGTCAAATTATTTCAGAAACAGAATGGAAGTTTGCCTGCTCGAATAATGTTATTCTGTCCAAGGTGTTGTAATATTCTATCAGTAAATGGCCGGAGGTGAGAAATTTAACTGAAGAGTTGAGTTATTTCACTTTAGTGGCTGATGAACTTTCAGTCAAAGATGGTTTTGTGCTGAGAGGGGATACATTTGTTCCTCCACTTAGTCTGAGAGGTTCCATTATTAGGGATGCTGACAAGGGACATTTGGGTGTGACAAAAACTGACATGAGAATAAAACAACATTACTGGTAGCCTGCCTTATATGCTCAGGTTAGAAGTCTGGTGGATGGTTGCGAAGAATGTTTGCTTTCAGACAAGCACTGGAAACTTTCAAAGTTACCTTTGCATCCAACTGAGTTTCCAGGGAAACCTTGGGATAAAGTTAGCTTGGATTTTTCAGGTCCTTATAATGTTTTAGCGGATGAGTTGAGGTATTTGATTTTGGCCATGGACTACCATTCGAAATGGATGTACTACAAATTTGTGGATTCTCCGAACACAGATAATACCATTCGTTTCTAAAAAAGAATGTTTTTGTTAGAGGGGACTCCTAGGTCTTTAGTAACGGACAATGGAGCACACTTTGTGTTCGAGAGGATGTGTTAATTTTTGGAGACTCAAGATACCAAGTATTCGAAGGTGGCAATGTATTCTCCAGCTTCCAATGGACTGGTGGAACAGGGCAATGAAGTTCTTAAAGAGGAATTCAAACCGCCCTAGCTGCTGGTCTTGATCTAGGAACGTTTTTGGAGGAAAAGGTGTGGAAATACAATACTTCGCCCCACTGTACCACCGGAGTCACTCCCTTTGAGTTACTGAGGGGTAGAAAGGCAAACACTACTTTGTTGCTGTCCAGGCTCGACAGTAGAATATCTGTTGGTGATGGCTCTGGTTTAGGTGTGTGGCAAATGTTGTCAAGGAAAAACAGTTGGACATGAAGAAAAGGTTTGTCCAGAGAGGTTAAAAAAAGGTGAATCTATATTTTCGGATCCGGTTCTAGTATGTAAAGTTAGTAAAGGTGCTGCGTTTTTGGAAGGCAAAGGTTGGTGGAACAAGAGGCAGTTAGAGAAGTTGACAAAGGATCAAGCGGAAATAATTGGAGCCAGGAAAATCTCATTGATGGAGCATGATCTTGACTGGACACATTGGTTGCATGATCATGAACAGCCTGGGTTCATGGGTGAGAATGTGAGTCCATCGAATAATGGGCCTGTTGGTTGTGCCTTGGGGGGTGATTTAGATAATTCTGTTCGGGGGTGTCGTATTAGAAAACTCCCTTCCAAGTTCTAGGATTTTGTTATATACTAATTTTGTGGTTCTTTGGGGGCTTGTTTATTTATTTTTGTGTAAGGGGAGGAGGTGATGATGTGGGTTGTATTCCTCTGCTTTGTTCATGTTGTGTTCCTTTTGCCTCGCGCTTAGAGTGTGCTTGTTAAGGGGTTTGATCGGCTTCTGTCAGTTGCGGATCGAGCCTCTGAGGTTGCGCTGCTCCTTGCCGTGGCTGAAGCTTTGTTCTAATAAACTTAACTGCATATTGAAGAGGAGTGGCTTCCCTTGTGATTAATGTCACATACCACAAGTGACTGCGCTGGTTGTTATATGGATTTAAGGAGTTCTGATCGGACTGTCTGTTTTTTGCTTTTTTTATCCCAAAGACTTCTGGGACATGTAGTTTGTGTTTGATGAAATCATTGATCTAAAGGCTGTTGTAGAAATGAAAAGAAGAAAGAAAAGCCTAAACCTCGCCTCCGGATCCTGACAGAATTCATCAACTGATTTAGGTGATGTTGATAGTAGACGGTCTAAGACACTTGCCTTTCCTAGGAATAACGAATGTATTACGCCAGGATACACAAGACCCACCAGTCTGCAGATGCATTCCTTTCAGACCATTTCTCATATTTATTATTATAAACCTAGTTGATTGTGTTGGAGAGGATTACCCTAATTCTCTGAGTTCCATAGAGTTAGCACGTCGGTTTTCATGCTGTCCATCAGTATCTAGAATTATGGACAATAGATTTTTCAAGATTAATCAAATATGTTGAACTAGCTTAAGTAAATCTGCAGCTCAGATCGTTTTTTGGGAAATCTCAGCATAGGGTTCCAGCAGAGGTTAAACAGATCATTATCACTGCTGTGGCTTCAGGAAGTCTGATTCTTGTTAAAAGGTTGTTTGGACAGAGTCCTGCTCTCCAAGTCAGTGGAGGCAGGAAATCAACTCCTGCTTATATCATGAACTTTATTTAGCCAAAGCTAGAAGCAGGGTAGTGCCCCTTAAAGGCAAGTGTTCAGTTTATATTGTGTATGCCTTAATTCTCAGTTCCCTAATTGAACAGAGAATTATTGAATCCTGAATTACTGAATAAAGTATTAGCATAACATATTTCTTCTGCTTTGCATTTTACAGTCCTGTGCTCCCGCTTATATGTTAGATGTGAAATATGGTTTATGTTTGCGTTTGTCTTTATTCTGTCTTTCATAAACCTCAATAAAAATGTATTAACAAAAAAGAGAAAGGGAATGATCTGTTGGGGTGCTATGATTAAAATGTCTGCACCTACATTTTGTGTTGTGCTAAGTAGTGATGCATTCAGTTGTCTAAAATACGTGAATAAAGAGGAATCCTTACAGCGGGAAAATACCTGAATGTTGTTTGTTCTGAAGAGATTCGTTCCTGGATTGTTAATAGTATAGATCTTTTATTATGAGAGTGGAACTATTACAAAGTTGTGACTCTCTTCAGCTATAGTTATTATTTTTAGAAAAAGCTGAATTATATCAACGGTTGTCCTGCGAATTTATTATTTTATTTAATATTGGTCCAGAAATATTTGCCAATATTCTCTGGAGGACTTTGTGGTAGTGTTTGGTAGAACACCATATTTAAACAAATGCTCATAGTTTTCATTCATGATTGTACTATAATTCTTGAAATGTTTTTCTTACTAATTTGTCTCTGAGATGCATAAAACTACTTTATTTATCATAAGTGTAGAAGGTTTTAAAGTAAAATGTAATGACACAAGAAGCACTGACTGTAAGACAATGGAGGCAGTGAATGTTAAATGTGCTAAATGACATATACTTACCTGTAATGATAGTCAAGGGCTCTTACAGCGACAAGACTAAAAGAAGGTGGAGCAGAGCAGATGACCTAAAAAGCGATAGCCAGGGTTAAATTATGGCTTAGTTAGGTGTGTAAATTTGAACCAAAGCTTTTCTTGAGTGGCTTGGAGACACCCTGAATGAAAAACATCTACTCTTACTTGTATGCAGGCATTAAGTGATAATAGTTTGAAGAAGATTGCTCTGCTAATTTTATGTCCTGACAGGAGGCTAGCATTATGCATATAACTTTTATTCGCCACCTCGGAAAGTGAGCCTACTCACTCTACGTCACCTGGCTCACTTGACTCAGCCGGCTGTCCGACAAGGAGCATTATCTAAGCCGTGCTCAGGCTCCTCAGTGCGAGTCACCAGTTAAGATGCTTGCTGGCAATTTTACAAATTAAAAACTGGTTCACCACCAACTGCTTGCGCCCAACGCGATCACGATAACCCTCCCTCTTTCAAAAACGCTTGGGCGCGCTACTTAAACATCTAAACGGAAGTTATTTATGCTGCATTTAATCTTGTAATTACTCAAAATAAATAGCACACACACCAAAATACCAGTAAAAAGTAAGACATACATCTAGGTTAAATGTATATATATATATCTCTATATATCTCTATATATCTCTACAACAAGCATACTTATCTTATATTGAAACATACACCCATAAAAAGGGTATTAATATGATAAGACCATTCAAACATGCATTCCTCATATGCCTTCAAAGAAAAAAAAAATACCCACCATCTGGGACCTTGTATGGATACTCACCTCTGACTTAGTTGCTGGTTGATCTGCGCATTCCAGTGGTCATCAATGACCGCATAAAGTACTGTGCTGGTGAATGCTTTAAATTGGAGCACAGTTTGAACAAAGCTGCTTCTGGGTTGGTGGTCTGTGTACTGCAGCTGAATAAATACCTATAAAATGAACTCTGTGTACATCTTATCACCATCATATACTTATCTGCTCGGAAGCAGCAAACAAAAGTGGAGGAAGATGGAGGTCACATTCTATTTATGGGACTGAGCATTCTTTTGACTATTGTGATGTTGTTTGAGTTCTATGGAAAGCCTTTAATGGTTACTGCTCAGAGGTGGCTAATACAAGTTATATGCATAATTCTATCCTCCTAGTCTTTAACAAACTCTTGATTCTTTATACAGTAAACCTATTAGAATCGCAATTCTCTGTCATTATTCTGCAGTTGAAAGTTACTGCGTATTTTCAGCATTTTCTACCTCTAGATTTCAAATTTGAGGGATGAATTGACCTTTTCTAAGAACACTGAACTTGAGCTGGTAGCCATACTGTATCAAAGTTTTTTGTGGGTGTTCGCACGAGGAGACAGAAGTGCCAGACCCTCCAAATACTGCGGAGAATTCAGCTGAATTTCTAGAACACCGGGTCACACACTTTGATGCAGAACACCATAAAATTAGCTTATCTATTATAATCATAATAATTTTATATAGCATTTAGTGCCACAGTTTTTAAGCACTGTAAATGTAAAAAAAAACTCATATACTTTTAATATGTAATCAATTTGTCTGCCACTTAATGATAAAATCTTCAGTTAGCCTTGATAGGTATTTGAGATTGCATTGCTAACCAACCCTGAAATTACACTGGTATCTATCTCACCTCTGTTGTTTTTGTTTTGTTCAATAATCACAAACTGAATTGTAATGTCATCTTGAAATATTAACCTCTCAGCAGTCCTGCTGTGTAGGACGTACTGGAGGTAACAGGAGCGGTAGTTGGCCCCTATGAGCTCTTTGGGGGTCAGCTACCCCTCCTGTTACCTCTAGTGAGTCCCACACAGCGTGATTGCTAAGAGGTCTTCAGAGGCTGCATCTCCTTTCTCCACCACTCTGCAAACGCGCCTCTTGGTGCAATACTGGTTGGTAATGAAGTCCACTTTACTCCTGAGGGACCTTGGGGGCCAAGAAGCTCTCTTGGTACCTCCTGTAAGTCCTACAACCCCTTTTCTCTACCACTCTACAAACGCGACTACTACTTGAAAAACCTATGATATTCACTGACAAAAAACCCAAAGGTTACAGGGACGTTGTAGTTAGGCTTAGTTTTCACTTGGTACAAAACCAGTGAAATTCAGCAGTTATATTTGGCTGAGCTAACTATAAGTCGTGCCCCTGCAATACACTGCTTATGACATCCTATATTACATCACTGATGACATGGTCAGTGACATGACTGATGACATCTCAAATGACATCACTGATGACATCATCCTGAAAATGAATAACACACCCACATACACCACCACAGAACGTTTCATACACCCACTGCCACACAACCATTCACATACCCACTCACAGACCCATACCAGTACTTGCACACCCACTCACTGATTCATAGATCTACATACACATCTACTCACTAACCTATACAACCACTTATACACTCACTCACTAATACAGCCACTGACATATCCATTCATACAGCTACTCCCACACTGAGTCAGTCACCCATAGAGCTACTCACACACCTACTCACTCACCCATACAGTCAATCACACAGCCACTTACCCTTACAGTTACACACACATGCACACCCACCTACTTCCTCATACAGACACTAATATACTCACTCACCTATACAGTTACTGACACAAACACACACTCACCCATACAAGCACTCTCACATTCACTTCCCCATACAGTCATTTTTATACCCCATCACTCACCTATACTACCTTTCACATACCCAGTCACTAACTGATATACCTCTGACACATCCACTCACTCACCTGTATAGCCCCTCACACATGCAATCACTAACCCATACAGCCACTGACTCACCTACTCACTCATCCATATAGGCACACATACACCCTCACCCACCCACACAGACACTTGGACACCCATACAGATACTCAGACAACAAAGCACTCACCCATACAGCCACTCACATACCCACTCACACACCCATATTGCCACTTTGACACCAACTGACTGATACAGTTAAGGATTCCATGGGGTGGCTTCTTTTAAACATCTAGAAAGGTCCCAGGTTAGTATTTCGTAAACAGTAACCAATAATTGTTCATGCTCCACATCTGAGGTTGTGGATAGGGAAAGAAAGGAAACTGATGTCAGCATTCAGAGGTATCGCTTATTCAAGGCCCCACTCTGTCACTTCCATTGCGATATGGAGGCAGCCCATAGCCACACAATGCCACATAGCAGTGCGCAGGAGCCCTGCTACAAAATTCTCCAGATCCAGTCTGAAGCTGGGGGGGATATTCTATTGAGAAATAAACTGTTAGGTGAAGGATCCTCCAAAAAGAGGGGTACCAAAGGGAAGTAACTTGTTAGTGTGTATACCTGCAGGGCAATGAACTTTTGCTTGGACAGGACCTGAAATTAGCATTGGCTATGTTGATGTCAAGAAGGCCAGTACCATTGGGAAACAAGAACTGTCCAGGTGGATTGTATTACACATTTAGGTCTGCTGCGTTCTGGCCAAGGAGCATCGATAGGGCATCGGAGCGGTTTCTGTCTGAGAAAAGGTTGCTTTCTTGGCATTGTCCAGCAGTGTTCCTATTCTCGACATCTGTCTGGCTGTGATGGGGCTTCGGTCCACACCGTCACCACACAGTACTACATTGATTCGGAAGTCCGCAGGGATTGTCACTTTGCCATTTGGGTTTTGCAGGACTTCTTGGTTTAGCCATTTCCTCAGACCCTACACCAGGAGACGTACTGCTCTGGTATCGATTCAAGAGGTGAAAATCCGCAGACAGAAGTATTCATCAGAAGAACAAGTTATGCACCTTTAGTAACAGTCTTTCTCGTGCCTACTCTGTCTACCTGCAGATTCCTCAACGATCTCGCCCACCTCCCTTGTATTTTAGGCCAATATTAATGTCTAATCTTAGTGGGGTGAACTCAGTGTTGGACTAGCCTTTTGAGGAGTCTACCTCTTGCATGCCTCTTTGGGTTGTTAAAAACAGATGTGGGACTGATGTTGGCATGACACTGGCGTGCTTATATGGCTTCTAAGATGTCATCTTTGGCACAGTCTCAGCACTGAAATTGAATTGAGCGCCACCTACCAGTTCAGGAGAGTTGGTTCAATTTTTCTTTATACTGTCCAGTGCCTGGAGGTGATTCAAGAAATGAAAACTTTGCAGGCAAATACAGTATCCTCCAGAAAGAACATTACCAAAGGTAAATAAAAATGGGTTAGCAGGTTCAGTCTTTTCAAGTATCGTTCACTCTGTAGGCCTCCAACAACAAACATTTTACATGCATCTGTGGCTTAATGACTTGCGAGTAATATTATATTTCTATGAAGTTTATGATTTGTTTTTCAGGTCATTAAAATTGGTTCCTGACTCTCTGGGGGATCCCGACTCTGTTGAGAAAAAAGGTTTAATCCGGAGGCCGAAGAAACTTAGACTGATCAATGTAGAAGACTTTGAACAGAGAGTAGAACAGAAATTCCAAATGCAAAAAGGTCTGTTTCCTATGATATTTTTGATTGTTGGATTTTAGATGTCATGGACTTTTCTTTTTAGTTTCCAATTTATTTTATTGCGTTTTGTTTCTCATAGAACAAAATACAGCATAGTTTAGTATATACTGAAAGGTTGCAGTTCAATTCAATTGAAAGAACAGTCAGGGTTGTAACAACATTATGTCTGTAGGTTTATGAGTATCTGTATATCTGGAGCACAAATCAGAGCGTGAATAAAGCATGTGAAATTTGATATCTCACACACACCACAGCACGTGATAGAGGAAGGAGATAGATGGGGGTGGGGGGGAGAGGAAAAGTGTAGAGATGTGAGCATTGAATACAGAAACTGTATGAAGAAGTCTTCACATTCGATTTAGGGCAGATTATTCTTTTGCAGATATAAGTCCAGTTTGGACCATAAAAGAAGGGAGTCCTTTTTGTTAAAAGACTGATTATGTACAAGGTTATCAGCACTCCTAATAAAACATACCCATGCCAACCATGTACGGAAACATATGTTGTTATAATTTTTGTAGTTAGCAAGGATCGTTTTGATACCCATTGCAAGCCAAATATCAATGAGGAAACAGTCCCAAGATGATAGTGAGTTTAGTGTAATCGAGTCTGATGCTGCATGGATTCCTAGGGAGGTTATAGTACGTGATAATGGAATTTGCTTGTTGAAAATGTTTGATAGTGTAGTTTGAATAGAAGGCCAGAAGAGCGTAATGAGTTTGCAGTAAAATAGTAATCCCAACAAGCAGCTGAGGATAAAAGACCACGCTTATTTAACTGTTCGGGAGTCCAGAATGCTCTGTATGTTATCCAACGTTTGCTTTGTAAGATGAGAGGCATGACTTTATCTATTCGCTTCGTTTTCTATATATCTGAAAGACACAATTAGTTAAAGATTCCTTACCTTAAAATTACCCCCAGGCGTCAGACAGGATCAGGCAAAGTATTTTTGGTAGCAGTATCCCTGCATGTTGGTAGGTGGCGCCAGTCACTCGTCAGTGTTGTGATCGCCGAGATGACATCACAGTATCTACTTAGACGCCGCCCTCGTGCGCTGCATCAGTTCTTTCTTTTTCCGCGCCAGCCTGCACAGATCCGGAGAGAGCGGTACCTCTAGTCACTCTTTGATGACTATTTTTCGACTTTGTCGACTTCTATTCGAGTCGTTCGACTACTGGTGCACGTAGGGATGTCACGTCCTCGAACCGGCTTCAAGGCTTGCGACTCCTGTTGCAAATTGATGTCGGTTACGGACTCGCACCTCGTGTACGCCGTTAGGTGTTTGGAGGGCGACCATGACCCGAAGTTGTGCTCCGACTGCCGGTCCATGAACCCGAAGTCTTTGCGGGAGCGGTCCCGAAAGCTTCTCGAGGCCTGTCAGTCCTCTCTGCTCGAGGTCCCGGTCGAGAGGGAGGTCGCGGGACCGGTCACGGAGCCATCACCACCACTCATCGACAAAATCTTCTTCTTAGGGTAAGATGAAGCACAAAAAAAAGGCGAAGAAGCATCGTCGCTCTTCGTGTTCTCCCCGTCCATCAGCCAGCGTGACGCGGGAAGCGGATGGTGGTCGTCCTGCGGCTACGCCTGCGGAGCATGCTGGGTAGGCTCCGAGTTACACTCCTTTTCGGGAGCCGGGGCAACCCCTGTTCAACTTCGTAGTTTTTACAAAGCCCTTCACTTGATCTTTGGGCAGCCGACTCCGCCGGCGCCCCTTCGGTCCCCCGGAGTCGGCTGTTGGTTCTAGGCCTTCGAAACCGGTGGCTTCTGCCCCTGCTTCGCAGGGCCCCCAGGGCTCCAGGACTGCATACGGATCGGCTCCGGTCGACCTTACGATACCTACCCCGGCCTCGAATCTACTGACCGCCTCCGCCCCCTCCGACGCCGGTTGTGTCCCCACCCGGCGTCGACCCCAGCCTCCATCCTGACCTGGACACGGAGCCGGACCGACATCGAGCGGTACTTTTGTACCATTGTTCTATCCTGGCGTTCCTTTTCGCCCTGAGTGGCAGCCAGAAGAGGACGAGGAGGACTGGGAGGGATCTGGTGACCCTTTAGCTGACCAGTTGAGTGAACCAGACTGGAGAAAGGAGTTGGGTGATGCCAGTGGTCTGGATACCTCACCAGACCCTGGTTTGCTTTCTTCCCCTAACATGGCTACGGAGGAGGAAGCCTCATATGCAGTGGTGTTACGTAGGGCGGCAGTGGTGTTACGTAGGGCGGCTGAGGCCTTGAACCTTGAGCTTCCTACGGTGGCAGTCAGGACTAACCTCCTGACTGGGGTGCTTCCACCGGCAGTGGCCTCTTCGGAGCCCCTGTTGCCGTTCAACAAGGCCCTCATGGACCTGCTTCTGGGTACTTGGACCAAGACCAGCATAGGGGCTCCTGTGGACAACATGATTGCCCGACGCCACCGCCCGGCGTCGAGCGACCCACTTTTCCTCTCCCAACACCCTACCCCTGAGAGCTTGGTGGTCCAAGCCTCTACTTCTAAGGTCACATTCCCTACTGCTTCCCCAGATAGGGAATCCAAGAAGCTGGATCATCTTGGAAAGCTGTTTTCTTCCGCCAGCTTTGGACTGCGGTCGGTGAACACCGCATGTCTTTTGGGCCGTTATTCCCACACTGTGTAGGATAAGGTTGCACAGGTGCTGCCAGTGTCCGGAGGATGCCTGGGCCACCGTCACCCGTGCAGTGTCTGAGGGCAGAGATGCAGCGAAATTCGCCATTAGGTGTGGGCTGGACACCGCTAGGCAGAACGATTTGAACGACGGTAGCCCTGTGACGCTATGCATGGCTGAGGTCCACTGGCTTTTCGGGAAATGTCCAATCAACTCTTTTGGACATGCCCTTTGATGGCCGTCGCTTGTTTGGCGACAAAGTGGACAACGCGCTTGAGCGCGTTAAGGATTCTAGGACTACGACCAGATCCTTGGGCCTCGCTGCCACTTCTTGCTCCACGCAGTCTGCTTTTCGCCCCTTTCGTGGCTATGGAAGGGATGCCCCACCACGTTCCGCCTAGAGCCACAGGCATGCGCAAACTGTAAGGCCTGTGACGTGGGACCCAGCATCGTGGGTCAGGGGGCCAGTGGGCGGGCCAGTCCACCAGCGTCCCCTCTGCAGCAGCCTCCAAACCCTCCTGGTCTGTCCTTTCAGGGCCACCAGTTGCCAGCAGGATCCACCATCACCTCTCCCACTGGCAAACCATCACGTCGGACTGGTGGGTTTTCCAGATAGTCCGAAGGGGCTACCCCTCCATCGATGCCACCACAATTCCATTTCATGTCGGAGAATCACTTGGGCCTTCTCAATCAGGAAGTTACGGCTCTCTTGGCCAAGAGGGCTATCGAACGAGTTCCTGCCCCAGAAGTAGGTCGGGGCTGTTACTCTCACTACTTTCTGGTGCCCAAGAAGGACAAAGGCATGCGCCCTATTTTGGATCTCGGGAACATCAATCGCTTCCCCCGGAAGGAGAAGTTCAAAATGTTGACATTGGCTCAGTTCCTGTCTGCCCTGGAGACTGGATGGTAGCGTTGGAGTTGCAGGATGCCTATTTCCAAATCCCCTTCCTGCCGGCCCACAGGTATTAATCACGGTTCATGGTGGGTCAGAAGCACTTTCAATTCACCGTGCTCCCCTTTGGCCTTACCAGCGCCCCTCGGGTGTTCACAAAAGTGATGGCAGTGTTCGCAGCTCATCTGCGCAGCTCAGGGGTTCCAGTCTTTCCCTATCTCGACGACCGTCTGTTGAAGGCGGGCTAGCCCAGGCTGTCGTTTCCCACCTCCAGGCTCCGGCGGACCTCCTGCATTCTCTGGGGTTCACTATCAATGTGCTGAAGTCACACCTGATTCCCTCTCAGAAGCTCTTTTTCATCGGAGCAGTTCTGGACACAGCGCAATTTCTGGCCTATCCTCCCAAGCAGCGAGTCCGGGATATTCGGGTTACGATATCGATGTTTCAACCTCTATCCTGGGTTTCGGTCAGAATGACCCTGCGGCTGCTGGGCCTCATGGCTTCCTTCATCCTCCTGGTGGATCATGCCAGGTGGCATGTGCGGACTCTGCAGTGGGACCTGAAGTTCCAGTGGACACAGCATCAGGGGTACCTTTCCGATTGCGTTCAGATCTCGGAGGGCACTGCACACCAATTGCAGTGGTGGCTAACGAACTAGGATTGGGTCACTGTTAGATCCCTCTCCCTTCCCCAACCAGAGTTCACAGTGGTGACAGATGTATCACTTCTGGGGTGGGCCGACCACATGAGAGAGGTGGAGATCATAGGCCTCTGGTCTCTGGCGGAGTCCGGGCTCCACATCAACCTTCTGGAGCTTTGGGCGATTTGTCTTGCTCTGAAGGCATTTCTTCCCTCTGTCCAGGGAAGAGTAGTGCAGGGGTTCACAGACAACACCACTGCCATGTGGTACTGCAACAAACAGGGCGGGGTGGGGTCGTGGACCCTATGTAAAGAGGCTCTCCGACTTTGGACATGGCTGAAACATCAGGGCATATCTCTGGTTGTTCAACACCTGTCCGGTTCCCTGAACGCCAGGGCAGAAGAACTCAGCCGCAGGTGCATGATGGTTCACAAATGGTGTCTTCCCTTGGAGGTGGTGCAAGGTCTTTCAGCAGTGGGGAGTGACTTGGTTAGATATATTCGCCACCGAAGATAACGCGCAATGTCAGCAGTTTTGCGCGTTGGAATTTCCAAGGCGGCACTCGCTCTGCAACTCTTTTCGTCTCGAGTGGAGTTGCGGTCTTTTATACGCCTTTCCACCTATACTAGTTCAGCCCAGAGTGCTGAAGAAGATCAAGCGCGACTGGGCCCAAGTCATCCTTGTGGCTCCGGATTGGGCACGAAGAGTCTGGTATCCCGAGCTCTTACACATGGTCATCGATCCTCCAATCAGACTGCCTCTTCGGGAGGATCTTCTGTTGCAGCAGCAGAGGATCCTGCACCCGAACCTGTCCAGCCTCCACCTCCTTGCGTGGAGATTGAGCAGCGACAGTTGACAGCTTTCGACTGTCCTCCCGAAATCTGTAATGTTATCCAGGCAGCCTGGCGTCCCTCCACTAAAACGGTATACGCCTGTAGATGGGACAAATTTGTGGCATGGTGCACAGCAAAGGCTGTGGATCCCCTTTCTGCTCCTCTTTCTGAAGTTCTTTTGTTCCTCCTTTCTTTGGCCCAGCAGGGATCTTCTCTGGGCACCCTTAAGGGCTATCTATCGGCTATTTCAGCCTTTCTTCTGCTTCCTGATCAGCATTCTCTTTTAAAGTCCCCTATTGTAAATAGATTTCTTAAGGGCATTACTCATCTCTTTCCTCCTGTTCCTTTCGAGTTGCCCCAGTGGGACTTGAATCTGGTTTTGACTTGCCTTATGTGCGCTCCTTTCGAGCAACTTCATAATTGTCCTCTGACTTTCAACTTTAAAAACTGCTTTTCTGATTATCACCTCTGCTCGCAGGGTGAGTGAGCTTCAGGCTCTGTCGTCTAAGCCTCCTTTCCTTGCTGTTCATCCGGACAAGGTTGTCCTTCGATCTCGACCTTCTTTTCTCCCCAAAGTGGTTACCTCTTTCCACATTGGACAGGCCATCACTTAGCTCACCTTCTTCCCGCCCCCGGATCCTTTAAATGATTAAGAGAGGGTCCACCGTCTGGATCCAAAACATGCGCTATCTTTCTATCTGGATCGCACAAAACAACTCTGAGTGGATGACCAGCTCTTTATTGGCTATGTGGGCGTCAAGAAAGGTCAGGCTTTGCAAAACCGGACCATCTCTCGGTGGGTCGTTCTTTGCACCAAAATCTGTTATTCCTTAGCAAAGAAGGAACCTCCTGTAGGACTGCGCGCCCATTCTACCAGGGTGACGGCAGCCTTTACTGCTTTTGGATGTGGAGTCCCCCTCTGTGACATCTGCCAGGCAGCCACGTTGGCATCCCGGCACATGTTCACGAAACAATACTGCCTGGACAGCCAAGTCCGGAGAGATGGCTTCTTTGGCCGTTCAGTTCTCCAGGACTTTCTGGTGTGAACTTAGTTCACAGATCCACCTCTGGGGTTGGTATTGCCGGGGTATCTATTCTAAGGTAAGTAATCTATAGCTAATTGTCTCTTTCAGATGGACAAGTTACTTACATTCGGTAAGGATATATCTGTAAGAGACCTATATTAGTTATAGATTCCTTACCGCCCCACCCATACTCCCCGTTCTGCGAACTGACTTCTAGGGTAAAGAACTCACTTTAAGGGCCCTAGTTTTGTGCACCACTGGTCTGTGTCCTGCATGGCTCTGCGCTTCTGGCGTGAATTGTTGTGTAAAGAACTGACATCAGCGCTCGAGAGCGGCGTCTAAGTAGATACTGCGACGTCATCCCGGCGATCACGACGCCGATGACGAACGTGGACTCGACCAACGCCACCTACCGATGTGCAGGGTTACTGCTACGAAAAAATATCTCCGGATGCAGTCTGACGCCTGGGGGTAATTCTAAGGTAAGGAATCTATAACTAATATATGTCTCTTACAGATATATCTTTACCGAAGGTAAGTAACTTGTTCATTAGGCCATCGTGATGGCAGTATGGGGTCAATATTCTATTTAATGCATGACACATCCCACGTTTTTTCTGTCATGTACATACAAGTAGGAGAGGTTTTCTTAAGTATTTTATAGATTACATAGACTTTATGTTTTTAGAAATGAGACTGTGGAGGAAATTGAGATAGTCTGCTTTGTCGGCGTTCTTAAGACCTCTAAGAGCAACTTTGAGAGACAGGACGTTATACAAATCAATTGGTTGAAGGACGAATTTAGATGTTAATGTGACAAAAGTTGGTGGGTCTTCCGAGGATATAATGTACTTAAGATGTAGTAATCCAGAGGCCTATCTTTCCCAGAAGGTTAGTATCCAGTTTTATTGATGGGTTGAACCATAGGGAGGCAAGTTCAGATTCTTTTATTCTATGCGGGAAGCATTTATCAAATTGTTTGACAGCAACAACGGAATCTTTTGGTAAGAATGAGGTGCCTTAATGTGCTTTATTGTTAGGATACTTATAGGTGAGAGAGGGACAGTTAAAGCCCACTCTATTTCCGCCAAATTGGGGAGGTGAGAAGCAGATGTGTGCAACCACCAGATGGTTGGTCTAATTAAAAAGGCTGTTTGGTAGACCAAGAAATTGGGGAGGATAATACCGCCCTGCTTATTTGTTTGATTGTAATTTATGTAAAATTTAAAAATTCTTTCCTTTATTTCTTTCCCAAATAAACGCTGTAATTTGTGCATTGTGAGATGTGAAGAAGGATTTGGAGAGGTGTAGAGGTAACATTGATAGAAGTTGATTTGAGGGGCAGTTAACATTTTAACTAAACTACCCAACTATGTAATGAACTTAGGAGACTAGTCCTCAGTAAGCTTTTGGTAAGGAGGGAGGTTTCTATGTGATTTTTAGTTTCCAAGATTGACTTTGCAAACTCAAATTGCAGATATTTGTGTTTTCTAGGTTGCCATTTAAGGTTTGAAGTTGACACCATAATTGGAAGACAAGTTATTCAGGGGGCAGATTTCATCGTTCTCGTTATTTAAGTAATAACTTGCGACCTTGACATTAACTGTGACCACATTTAGAATTTCGGGGATGGCACTCTCTGCCTCACTGGAAAATATTAGGACATCTGCATAAGCAGCTAGTTTCTGAGATCCACTTTTGAAGGGGATTCCGGTGATTTTTTTTAAAAATTCTATTAAAATGCAGGGGAGGTTCGATTGGCAGAAAAAAGTAATAGAGGGGACAAGGGGCAACCTTGCCTCGTACCTTGAGTTAGATCAAAAGCTTCAGGAATATGTCCATTCAGTTTAATGCAGGTAGATGGGTTACAGTATATAGCCATGGCCAAGCGAATAAATCTTGGACCTGGGTTGAATTTTTCCAAAGTGGTTTATAAAAAAGGGCCAGGAAACTTTGTCAAACGCTTTTTCTGCGTCCAGAGCCATAGCCAAACTGGCCCCAGGATGCTTGTTTCCGGTCCAGGGAAAACATGGCTTGGCAGTTCGGTCTGGACTGTTCCTTTGAGGCACAGGGTCAAGACTAATTTTCATATAGCTGTGTCTGAACTGGGGTGGCGAAGTGAGCTAAAGAATGATGATGGATTCAACCCAGATCTGTGACTGGGTATGAGTGTCTGAAAAGTTTCAGCATTCCGTACATCATCTCCGTGTGTTTGCTTTGTTCAGCATAAGTTGGCAGGGTATGCCCAGACGTGGGTCCCTTGCTCACTTTGCCACTGGATTCAAGCTAGCCTGGCTGATGAGGGTTGTTTCCCCGAAACCAGTCCCAGGTTGCTTGTTTCCGGTCCTGGAAAGACATGACTTGGCAGTTCGGTCTGGGCTGTTCCCATGAGGCACAGGGTCAAGACGGATTTGCATATAGCTGTGTCTGAACTGGGGTGGCGAAGTGAGCTAAAGAATGATAATGGATTCAACCCAGATCTGTGACTGGGGGCAGGTGTGTGAAAAGTTTCAGCACTCTGTCCATCATCTCATTGTGATTGCAGAACCATTGCCATGGCCGAAGAGGAAAGTCATTTTCTTTCTCTAAAACATGGGAAAAGGTCCTAATATTATCCACTGCTAAGCGGCCCTTTACAAAACCTGTCTGAGAATGATGTATAAGTAGCGGAAGGACTTCGTCAAGCCAGAGAGCCAGAATCTTAGTATACATTTCATAGTCTGTATTTAATACCAAAATAGGTCTAAATTGTTTTGTATCTAGGTGATCTTTCCCCTCCTTGGGAATTACCATGATATGTGCCTCTGAAAAGGAACCTCCGGTTTAGCCCATCAAATCGAAGTTATGGAAGACGGCAAGAATATGTGGCACTAATATTTGTTGGTAGCTGTCGGAAATCCGTTTATTTGGTTTCAATAACTAGATAGCTGAGCAAATTTCTTCTGGGGTAATAGGGCTGTTTAGGTGAGCGAGTGTCTCATTTGGAATTGTGGGCATTTGGAGAGCATCCAAAAAGGATTTACAGGCGGCTGCACAATCCCTGACTTCATGGGATTAAATAGTTGCGAATAGAAGTCATGAATAGTATCTACAATTTTTGCAGGATCAGTTTGTAGCCATCCTAAATTATCTTTTAACGGCCGAAATGTTGACTGTTTGTTTTTTTTTGGTTTTTTTTTGTATTCTTGAGGGCAAGAACCAGTAGATTCCCAGATTTGTTAAACTCTAGGAGGTTTTTAGATTTGTCTGGTTGACCACATATGAGCACTTTCACTAAGAATTTTGTTGTATTCGTATTTAAGTTTGTTGATTGGAGGTGCAAGAGTTAAGGTTTTCGTTTCCGTCTTGTTCTAAAATGTGTATTTATTTTTTTATTGATCTCTTTATTAGTTTTACAATTCAGAACCAAGAACAGGCTTAAAAACCAAGCCTAACAACTCATCACATTGCTGCTGCATAGTACAGTTCATAGGTAGCATTAATATCACATTTAGCGGAGCGCTAGGTGGCGCCGGTCCGACATGGCCGCTCGGCGGTGAGGCTCCGGATGCCTAACCCCACAAATCCGCCTAAATCCGTGGCGAGCTACCCTGGCCGGCCCATTCGTGGCGCAACAGAGCGCAGACCTGAGCCCGAAGCTGACGGGATTCGGCCTGGCCCGCGCGACGATCGGCGACCCGGAGGCAGGCCGGCGGCTGGCGGTGGCAATCCTGGTGCTGGGACCCGGTCAGGCTGCTAATCGAGCCCACGGCTCCAGCATGGTGTCTAGGCCCGGCCTTCCTGCGACATCGACGGCCTTGTGGAGACATTTCAACTGCTGCTACTGCCCCCCCCCCCCCCCCCCCCCCCCCCCCCCCGGCGAGAAGAGGTGTTTCCGCCCCAGGACTGCCGACGGTGAGTGTGGGGGTGCGGAGCGGGCCCCGGGGGGGCCGCACTTTGGTGGACGGCGGCCGGTGAGTGCGGCGCTGAGGAAGGTGTGTGAGTGGGGCGGCCCTGGCTGTCGAGGTGACCGGGGAGTAGTGGGGGGCCCCCCTTCGGGCTGGGTGTTGACGGTTGGGGTCCGGCCCCCCCTTACCCCCCCTGCGTCCGCCGTTGCACTTGGACCTGGTCCCTCGCGATCTGCGGGGGCCGTTGAATGGCGCCTTAGCTGATTGGGCCGCAAGCCGGCGGTCGGTGAGTGCGGCATCCTTTCTCTCCCCCCCCCCCCCCCCCCCCTGCTGCAGGCTTTACGCTGTCAGCTGTGATGGGTCAAGATCCGGGGGAGGGCGACCTGAGCTGAATCCGGTGCCCGCGGCCCCGGGCTGAGTGCTGGCATCGGCGGTTAGGGATCCACCGCGAGGTGCCTGGATCAGGGGCGGTCCGTCCTGCCTGTTCACCGAGGACCACCTTGAAGGTCTTGGACGTCTGCACGGACTGCTCGGGTCCTGTGACTTCGCTGGGGGCGCCGTGGATCTGGCCTTTGCTGTGTTGTCCGGTAGGAGGCGGCTCGCTGCCCTGGGTACTGGCGGGCCTCGAATCTGGAGTTTCTAGTTAGCGGCCTTGAGCGCTATTCGGCTGCCTCTTCGGGCGGCGCGCAGAGACGTGATCGGCATTGCTGGTGGCAATCCGCCGGCCAGACGGGTGAGGTGCCCCGGCTGTGCATCCTCCCCTCTTGCCATCTGCCGCCCTGGTTCCTGTGGGGTCTCCATTGGCCGTGACATCCCCTGTTGATCGTGAGGCGGCCATCATGGGTAAGGACAGGGCTTCCAGGCCGCCACCCAAACCAGGATTGATCAGTACACGACCTCCGAGAGGGGGGCGGGCTCGACTGAGGCGGCGACTTCAGCCCCCAACACGGACCTAACAGCCATTTTGCAGGCCATCAACGCCTCCCGCTCCTCCCTGGAGGGTATGGTCGGGGAGATCAAAGTCGACGTTGCCCTCCTCCGGCAGGACCTGTGTAACGCCACCGCCCGCATCTCCGAAACCGAATCAAGAACATCGACAGCCGAGGACGACATCCGTCAGTTACAGGACCAAGTGCGAGAGCTGACCACCCATTCTAAGGAACTGCACCGCCGGGCTGAGGATGCAGAGAACCGCGCCCGGCGTAGTAACCTCCGCCTGGTGGTATTTCCGGAGGGGGCAGAATCGGGCCGTGCAGATGATTTCCTGGAACGCTGGTTTAAGTCCTGGATGCCGGCGGACAGCCTGTCACCCTGGTTTGTGGTGGAGAGGGCCCACCGCTCGCTGGCTCCCAGGCCTCCAGGGGCGCCCCCTGCCCTGTCATCTTAAAGATCCTCAATTTCAGAGACAGTGACGCGATTCTCCGTGAGGCCAGGCGCAAAGAGACTCTCACATACCAAAACCACACTATAATGATCTTCCCGGACTACACCCGGGAGGTCCAGGAGCTCAGGCGATCCTAACCGGAGGTGAAGCAGAAGATGCGGGCCATGGGCCTCCAGTACCAGCTTCAGTTCCCGGCACGCCTCCGGGTCATCTTTCAGTACAAAGCAATATTCTTTGACACGCCGCGAGCAGCCTGGACCTGGCTGACGGAGGAGCGTCCTTTGCACAGATCTGGACAGGGATCACCGGCGGCTGGGCGTCGGGAACAGGAGGTGCCCCGGCCGTCCAGAACCCGTCGACGTCGACGCACACTGCCCCGGAGGCGCGCAGCAGGAGAGGCGGTCGTAATGCGCTCCGTGGGCCGGACACGCCGGGAGTCTGGAGCCTCTTCTGCCTCTTGGGCTGCACCTACAAGTCCCGCTGCTACTGGACGACATTCTGAGTCCTCCCTGCGGGTGGGCTCTGCAGCCCAGCCAGCCGCACAAATAGACCTTACGGATCTTTCCCGCAGTCCGGTCATTTGATTTCCTTTAATGCAGGTGGACTTGTGGAAAGGGGAAGGGATTTGCTTTCCAGGCTGGCGATGCGAGGGACTGGGCTTCAGTGTTCACTACAATTGCAGCTCTCGGCCAGGGTAGGAGATTTTGTCTTATTCCGATCTACTGAGGGGTCCACTAGATGCTCAAGTCCGAGCGTTTTAGCTTGGTTGTTGTTCCATACCGTTAGGGCGACAGATGCTTCTGTTTTTGAAGTATAGGGTGGGGGTTTGGGGTTGGTTTGGGGGTGTTTCTTCCTCCTAGGGGGGCTTTCGTTGGTGGGGGATGATTTCCTCATTGTTGTGGTTCTATGGCATCCAGACACTGTTGACCTGCTCCCATGTCCGCTCTCCCGATGTCTCTCCCTCCGGGGAGACCATGCGCTTACGCCCCCTTCAATTGTGGTGTGGGTGCCGTGCCCTACGGGTGGCCCCTTTCTGCGCGCTCCCCGGCCCTCCTTGCAATTGACTCCGGGGTTATCCGTTCCCCACAAGGGACGCGTTTCTTCCAAAGGCACCTGTCCCCAACAAACACCGAGATGGCGCCGTACTCTGCTCCCTGCTCCAGGCTCACTCCCCTTAACTTTTGGAGTTCCCCACGGTCTGAGGGATACGCTCCCTCTTCTCCGGAAGACGAGAACTCTGGTTAGGCATGCCCCCGACTATACTTATGGCTGACACAACCCTTCCTAGGGCCGCCATGAGCATACTGTCCTGGAACGTAAATGGTCTTTTGGACCGTTTCAAACGCGCATGGCTGTCCTCAAATATGCGCAGCGTATGGAGATCGACGTGCTCCTCCTTCAGGAGACCCACCTCCTCGGTAATAAATGTCCCTTTCTCGCCCGCTACGGATATGACAGGGTTTGGCACTCCGGCTTTGCTAGGGGATCCCGGGGGGTGGCTATCCTGATCAGACGGTCCTTTCCCTTTGTACTGGCCCAAGTGCATTTTGACCCCCAGGGTATGGCGGTTGCAGTTTGTGGCACTCTCGAGGGGCGATCACTCACCTTGATGTCCCTATATGCGGCGCCGTCACTGTTGCAGGCTGCCCTTTCCTACACCGCAGATTTGATGCCAACGCTCCCGGCGGGCTCGCTCATTTTAGGGGGGGGCTTCAATGCTGTCTACACGCCCCATATGGATTCGACGGGTCCGATCTCACTCGCCAGAGCCGCTCGCGCAAGGCAGTTGTCGAGTTGGGCTGAAGCCCAGGGCCTGTGCGACGTCTGGAGGGTTTGGCACCCACGCGCTCGTCAATACACTCACACCTCGGCGGCACATCATTCACACGCCCTACGAAGTTTCCTTGAATATGGTGCTCTGTTATAAAAGTAACTAAATAATAAACAGTCACTATTGGAGCGATATTTTATGCCTTTGTGTCTTTTGAGGATATACATGTTTGCATTGTAAAGAAAATGGTGGTACATTAATGATACAATGCTAATTATATATGTACCAGATGCCCTTTAACTAATTAATGTTTTTCATAGCTGAATTGTAGCTTTAAAGAAGTCTAGGACCGCTGTTTCCTGACCTATACCAACCGTTACCCAGGTCTGTGGACAATTTTGGGTTACCCCTTTATATCATAATGGATGCTCACCATAGCATCACGGATGCCTGGATTATGCCAGTAATGCCCACCATTAAACTAGGGCCACAGTTGTGCCAAGGCTGGAAACCAGAAGGATCAGGGATAAGACCACATATCAGTCATGACCATTAATATGCCAGGAATAGGTACATATAGGCCAGTCATGCTCAGAGTAGGTCTATGATGGCTGGCAGCATACCACAGTTAGACCAAAAATACTAAAATAGTCCAGGATGACCATAATTATGCCATTGGCACTATTATGTCAAGAATGGGCACAAATATGCCAAATATAACACTCTTATGATGGGTCTAGCATATATATTTGGCGATTCTTGGCACCAGGAATAGTTTCAGGAAGTAACAGTATTTATTATGGGCACACACATAAATGTTGATGAATCTCTTAATTTTCTCTGGTCTGGATCATACCCTGTTCTCCTCAGGTCTTGAGCTGATCATGCATCTAACTGACACATTTTCACTCTGACCCCTGCAGTCCCGCACTTTGGTGGGTCTGCACTGATTACAGCTCAGGCTACTGCTGCCATACTGTTTTGATGGTGCACTGTTCACACACATGCTGTGACTGATAAAGGAGGGACTGTAACATGGTCAATCTCCTTGTGGCTTAATTATATTGAGATTGGATACAGACTGTCATGTAGCAGGTCCCATAAGCTGGCACAGTGTGTGTTTGAGTGTTAGTATGAGTTACTGTGATAGGTTTGGCTGGCTGTCACTCTTAGCATCTGGAGATGATCAGGGCTTCCTTCTTTAATAGGCACCTACTCTGAAATTGATACTGGGCTTGACTTCACCTCAGAGAGCTACTTTGAAGGTACTGGCGAGCTACCAGTAGCTCCCGAGCTACTCGTTGGAGACCCCTGTGCTACAGAATACGCCCTGCTCCTTCCCCCGCTCCTGGTTCCGGGAGATGGACAAAGTAGCAACTAAGTTTCTCTGGGGTGGCGATAGACCCCGTCTGGCCCTGAACTGCTGTCTGATTCCTTCATACGATGTAGGCCTGAGCATGACTAACCTCTATTTGTATTATCTTGCAACTCGGCTTCTGGTGGTCCATGATTGGTTCTCGGGCGGGTGGGACGATCCGGCTTATAGGCTTGAGGTACAGCGCGTGGGGGTTCTCCTCCATTCAAAACATGCTCTTCGGGGCGGTGATCCCCCTGTCGCTTCCGGACGTTACGCGGGCCCCCTTCTTGGCATGGCGTGCTGCTCTACGGCATACCCGCTGGACAAGGACACTGACCCTGGTCACACCACTTTGGCATGGGACTTGGCTGCGGGAGGTGGCGGGGTTGGAGGGGTTTCGAGCATGGGACCTTCTGGGGATCTCTCGCTTAGGTGACCTGTGGCGGGGGGGCGCATGTGTTCCTTTCAGGAGCTTCAGGGCCGATTTTCATTGCACCCTTCCCAATTCTATAAATACCTCCAGCTGCGCCACGTGGTCCAAACCCACATCCCTCTGGATTCACGGATTCCTGACCACTGCCCGCCTGAGGCCCAGGTGATGCTGGGGTGCCTTGGGAGGGGAGGAATTTTCCGTATCTATTGTTCCCTGGTTAACAACACCCCGGTAGACTGGGAAGGGCTGAAGCAGTGATGGGAGACCTGGATGGGTCCATTGGATGAAGCTGATTGGAGAGACGCCCTTATGGCCCCCAGGACGATTAACACTTCGGCTAGATTGAGGCTCATCCACTTTTATTATCTGCATGCCGCATATCTGACCGCCTCTACCGTGCAGGTCTTTGCCCGGAGGCTTCATGCGCCCGCTGTGGGGTAGGCCCGGCGGACTTCATCCACATGGTTTGGAATTGCCCGTGCTTGGGGAGCTACTGGGGGGAGATTGAGCTTGAATTAACGGAGGTCCTGGGGTAGGAGGTCCCCCATGACCCCAAAATGGCTTTGTTGGGGATAACGGATGGTTTGGACGGATCCCGCAATGAAAAATATTTCCTAACTACTGCTCTGGTAGTGGCTAAAAGAGATATTGCTGCCGCCTGGAAGCAGGTCGATCCACCCATTTGTGCTAAATGGAGGAGGGGCGTGGACTGGTGTGCCGCACAAGAACGGACATTATATGTTGCACGGGGATGCCCCAAAAAGTTTCGCAGAGTATGGGGGAAATGGTTAGGGGGCTTATTCTAGGGGGGGGGAGCACGGGCGAGGGGTGCGGGAGGCCAAGGGAGGGGATGGAGGATTTCGCTACTGCCTGGCATTGAGCCCATGATACGTCATTTTGATGCCAGTTCAATTGGTCTGTTGTATGTACCTTTGAAGTTTGTTCTTCTACAAGAAAATAAAAATTTGATTATCAAAAAAAATATCACATTTAGCAGGCAGTATATCAGTCTGGATAACAGTATGTTAGAGCATATCAGCATAAGTCAGCAGTAGAGCAGCAGAACCCGGTCCCCCCAGGGCTGTGTCCTTCCCTTCTCCCTCCTGTGTCTGCTCAGTGTCTTTAAATAATTCCATCTTTGCAGTTACTGGATTCCAAATGTCCCCCCCACCTCCCCCCAATGACCTGCGCATCTCCACCCCTCGGCCATTTTGTGTGTTCGGGTGTCTTCCATGAGTTTCAGCCAGTGTTGTCTTATGTGACTGGGTGTTCAAGCAGGTACATCCGTAAGGGGTCCCACATATCTCACGGTCGAGAGTCTGGCGGCTTTAGCTCCACATACGTAAATAGTTGGTCTTGGCAAAATATGAGGTTGCTCTGCAACTCCTTAAACTTGGGGGTCTGCCCTCATACCCATCTACAGGCTACTCTGCGTTTGGCTAGCAGCAAGCCCAGCGAGGCGTATTTTCTAACTGAGGGGTCTAGTCCTTTTGTGTATCCTAACAGTGTCATGAGTGGGGTGTCTGGGAGAGGAGAGGCAATCATCTGTCCCAGGGCCTCTAGTACCTTTTGCCAGTATTCCCGAATGGGGGTGCACTCCCACACCAAGTGTAGAAACCCTGCTCCCACCCCACCACATCTGTCGCATTTGTCATCGTCCCTCAACTGAAACCGGTACAGCTGAGCAGGAGTGTAGTATAGGCCGTGCATGTATTTGAAGTGTATGATGCGCAGTCTACTGCTTGCCGATATGTTCCCGGTCTGCTGACAGCAATATGTCCACTGCTCGTCACTAAGGAGGGGGGGGGGGGGGGGGGGGGCCAGATCCTCCTCCCAATGGGCCTGTGAATTCTGTCTCATCTCTAGGCTTTCGTCTTGGATAGTGCGATAAAGCATAGAGACCACATGTGAGGGTGCAGGTTTTTGGAGTAAAGCTTGCCGTGGGGCTAGGGTCAAAGGTTCGGTGGGAAAGTCAGGGGTGGCAGTTTTAACATCTTGGCGAAGCCTGACATACAGAAATAGCTCCATTGGGGTGGGTTGTCGGTCCCGGAAGAATGCCTCCCAGGTGCGAAAATTTCCATCTTCATATAAATTCCCCCAGGTCAGCGCCTCGAGCTTCCGAAGCATTTGCCGACAGCTCGCCTCTTGCATTACCGGGCGATCTGGGCGGTTTTGGGTTCCCAACAGCGGGGAGTATAGCATAGGCACTTGTAAGTGCTTAGCGAAGCCTTGCCATGTCATGTTTGTACAGTCGACTGTTGTCGGGTCCCTACTCCTGGGGTTCACGGGTGAGCCCAGATATGCCGTGCTCGGTACATTTGACATGTACCCCGCTCCACAGCCAAATGTGGCATGTACGGAGGTGGTCGCATCCAATATGCGGCAAAGTGTGCTTGGGCACACAGAAAGTATAACTCCATATCTGGTGCCTCAAACCCCCCTGTCGCAAACGGCTGAGTTAAGACCTCCCATTTCAGTCTGGGTTGTCTCCCTCCCCAAGTTAGCCGAATCAGTTGGGTTTTAAGGGCTTTAAAGAAGTTTTTACTAGGTGCATAAGGAATTTAATGAGGAGTTAGAGACGTTTCAGAAGGTTTACCATCTTAATCAGCGAGATTCGCCCTGCCAGTGAAATGGGCATGCTTGTTTTTATTTGCCATTACACCTAGCGTTACACCCCTAATAGGGGCTTTCATCAACGTCAGAGGTGATATTATCATTGGAGAAATTGGCAAATGCTTGTGCCACTAAATTCTTGGAGGCAGGATCCTCAAGAATCTCATCATTCATTCTCCAGAATTTGGTTTTAGGAGGAGAATCAGTGAAATTTATCATGGTGATGCAAGAATGGTCCGAAATAATAATGAGCTCAATGGTGGGACTGGATATTGATTGAAACGGGGAGTTGCCGATCATTTTTTTATCTATTCTGGATAAGGAGATATTAGTGTGAGAATAAAAGGTAAATTCACTACCCGTTGGCTTATGAAGGTGCCATATATCTGTAAGGTCATTCTCTTTTGTAAGTTTGACCAGGAGCGTGTTAACGGTTGGGTCTATATGTATACTGCGATAATCTGTCCAGGGAGGTATCAAAAGGTAAATTAAAGTTGCCTGCTAGGATAAGCTTTTTGCTGGGTGGTATTTTGAGAACTCTCTGGTTTAAAGAGGTCCAGGATGTTGACTCGTCCAACGTCCGGGCATAAATGTTTCTTGTTTTAGGCGGGGGAGCAAGTGTAGTCAGATATCCAGTTGTGTTGCATGCTATGGATCGGCTCTTGTCACTTGGAGTAGAAGGATATAATTTTATTAATTTAATTTACGGCACTAGTCTAAAATCTTTTTCTTTTTGATAGAATGGTTCAACCCCTTGTTATTTAGGCAGATAATCTTAAGCGGTACTTGAGACCTATCTAAAATCTGGGCTAGATTGGACAATCTTCATGTGGAAGGTGGGAAACTCCAAAGAGGGAGAGAGGAATAACAGGAGCACAAGAAAAAGTTGAGGACAAGCTTAGACCAATGTACAAATTGCATAACAGTGTTGCATGAGGTAAACAACAACGTGTATCTGACTGTCATTGTAGATAAACAAAACCTCAATATTGAGAAGAAAAAAGTCACCCCAAACACACCCTACCCCCAAAGAACAGTAACCGGACATTCAGACCGGACCCAAGCAGGATTATGAAGATATTATGAACATCTCTGAATTGATATGATAACATTACAAAATTATCCCATGGATGGTAATCTCTAGAGGATGTAATGTTATAGCGAACTTAATTTAAACACATATGGATAAGTGCGGGATGATAATCCTAGAATCTTTTGGCAGACAACTATAATATGGTATAGTAGCATTTTTAGCTTAATCACACGTGTTTAACCTCATATGATCTACCGTAGATGAGTGTACTTGAAACAAACAATGAATTAGTTCACGGATTGATCCATTACAGTGGAAGAATCTTGGTTAATCCTAAAAGAGGAAAATATAGCATTACGAAGAATGTTATGGAAGCAGAACATTGAACAAGATCAGATATCCGCTAAGAACAAATCAGATATCTGAGCAATAAAGTTTATATTCAAGGAATATTTGAGGAGCAGACGTAACCAAATTGGCGAGTAGGTCAATGCAATATAAGATCATGTGACAAACCCAACAACGTATTGGTGATATCATGAGTGCCAAAATAGCATAGAGCAAAAAAAGATTTTGTATCGGAGAAGAAGCATTACATAGAATAAAGGGATAACGTGACATCTGAGTCAACAGTCAATGTAACATTTGATTATCAATTATTTGGCGTACTAAAGTTTCTAATTCTCGTGGTTCATCAAAAATACGTGGGCTACCTTCAAAGATGATCCTCAACTTCTCTGGGCCAATAAAAGAGAAAGGTATGTTGAGGGAGTGGAGATCTTGGTGAAGAGCCAGAAACTCTTTTCTTCGCTTCGCTTCACTGCAGCTTTTGCATAGTCTTGTGTGATACCAATTTTTTGATCTTTCCAGCTGAGAAATTTGATTTTTTTCTAACGATCAATGGTCATTTTGGTATGCTGGTACCTTAGAGGTCTGAAGATGAGCGCCCTTGGGTTTTTTTTTTTGGTATAGCGGTGAAATGCGTTGGAATCTTCTGTGCTTGTTCAATCGCAAGAGTACGTTCAAAGGTAATTTCAATGACCTGAGGAATCCACGCTTCTAAGAAGGAGATGCAAGATTTTATGGAGTGTGGTAAATATTTCGTTACCGGTACTATTTTTTATGCGGTAAAGTCTATTAAGAACAACTCAGTAAAATGAGAGGCAGAATCCGTGGTATTAGAGGTTTTAAAAAGGCTTTATTCCTATACAAAGGAATACAATTCGAATTGTAGGCATTCTATTCCATCACCACGAAAGTTCAGGAAGGAAGGGCATACATTATTGACAGATAAGCAGTTTTATAGAAAATACATTACAGTGAAACAGATGCAAGAGGCGTAACAGCTGATAAAAGGTGCATACGTAGCTAATAGAGGGCGTAATTTAATAAACGTCATCATACATGATGTCACAAGTGGGTGGATCCATAAAAGAATCCTGCGATGTCAGCAGAAATAGTTGGCAGAGATGCGCGCGCAGCCGCATGACGTGTGATTGACGTGCAACTAGAGGATGAAGGGGACTTGACATTTAGCTCTACATGTGGAGACAGAAGTCTGGGGTTATGTCAACCTAATCCCAAATCATATCTAATATCCTATGTTTAAAGAACTGTGTTATCCAAAAAGAGAGGTCTCTTAGGATAGAATCTTATTCTATACTGACTATACAGACTGTTAGTGCGTGTACAAGCGTCTAAGTGTCTACACTAGATGCGAGGGGGTAGGAATATTCCATGGTAACGGGGCTATGAATTACTTGCATGAGGGCAGCGAGGCCTGGCCCTGTGCACGGTAGCTGGAGGAATGTTTACCTAAACTACTAGACAGGAATGCATCGGATGAGGAGCGAAGGAGATAATCTTGAAGGTGAAATACAGTTTTTGGCAGGCGACAGGCTGGATCAGGCACCGTTAGCCGCACAGGGAGTAGGACAAAGTTCATGGATACAGATGCAGGCTCAGACTGGAGCTTTCAGAGGCAGAAGGCAGGAAAAGGCTTGATGACAGAATTCGGGCCTACTCGCCTGAATCTGTAAAATGTGGAAAGTGAACCACATAATGTCGGTGGCCTTTCATACTTAGGAATGGAATATCTGACCCATTCATGGCAGATCTGAAAGAGGACATGTTGACGGTGGACGCACATATATTTGCGTCTTCAAAACTGGAGCAGGAGGGAACATACATGTACTTATAGCATGTACATGGAGCCGTTGGGGTCTACGATAGGGGACATAACTGATCACAAAATTCATATTTCCTCAGGAGTCTTATGTCATTTGTGGTAATCTGAATTTTCAATGGCATGTGTGGCTATATATACACATGCTCTGCATATTCCTGACATCTAGTGTTGGGTTTGGAGTTGTACAATTTGTTCTTCTTTGAAGAAGTCTTTCGAGTCCAGAGGTGGAGTGACTCCTCCTCGCTGGGATATTGCGCATGAGCATCGACTCCTTTGTTAGATTGTTTTCTCTCTGCCGTCGGGTTCTTAAGTGTGTGCCTCTCCTCCATGTTCAACTCCGTTTCGTATGAGTCTTTGGTCCTATCCTGCCTTCGACAGTATAGTGTATCTCGGTTGTGCTTTTCCATTACAGCGGTGCTCAGAAATCTTTGCGGTTTGTTCATTCACTGATTGCCCTTTGGGGCCCAGTCCGTCTTGGGTGTACCGTTCCAAGTGCACTGTTGATGCTAAAGATGTGTTCTGATGGAACAGACAACTTTTTGATTTTTCCCATGGTGTAATGCCAAGAAGCCGCACACTGACCAATACCACGTGTGCAGCCTTTGTCTGTCGCCTGATCACAGTGAGGCCTACTGCAACGCCTGCAAGTCTTTCAGATCGAAAATCACACTTTGTGATCGAAGGGTGCGTCGACTGGAGATGTCTCGCCGAAGCGAAGAAAATACTCTCATTACTTTCAGTGGGGAGCCTGCTTCAGAGGTGGAATAAGAGGCGTTCTCCGTCAAGGAGAGCTCCAGCCCCGATGTGAGGAAATAATTGGAGTACACCCTACCACTTGGGCAGCATGTGAGTTCTGTTGGCCCAGACCCTGCTCCAGCGCCCAAAAAGACTTCCAAACATTCTCCCTTCTCCCTCTTAGAAGTCGCTGGACCGCCACTGCCATCTGGCCATGGTCGAATCTGAAAAGATACTTCAGATACCCCGCCTTCAGGCCTGGCCCAGAAAACCTCCACCAAGCGTAAGTCATCGGGTTCAACCTCCTCGTATCGAGCACGTCTTCACTAAACCTTCAGGACAGATGCAGCAACTGACTCCATCTCCTTCGGTGCCGAACAAAAAATCTTCCCAAGTTTCAATTCTGGCATTGACTATGCCGAAACCATCGAAGTAATCCCTGGTTTCCATGTCCCCGGGCGAGCCTATACTGGAAAATATGGAAGTTAAACAAAGGAAAATACACTTTCAAGAAGGCACAGAGCAAATTATGGCCTCTCCCCCCACCAAAAAGGCAGTCAATGTTTGAGGGGAAGTTAGACGTTTTGTGCTTCTCAAAAAGAGGACTAAGGACAGTGCTACCAGCTCAGCACATCATCCTCCACCACCACCTCCTTCTCCACTATATCCCAGCATCCCCTCCTTTTCCTTCATCTCTACATGATATCTCTCTGGATAATACACCGCCAGGTTCACCTAGGTCTCACACAGGGGTATAGGAGAACCATTAGGTCAGCGCCGGGACACCCCTTTTTGGGGTAGCTGTCGCGCTTTATAAGCTTCAGTATTATTATTATTATTATTAGGGGGACCTTATCCTTGGGACACGTATGATACAGACCCCATCACTCTCAAAGATCCCGATCTGTATGCAGCTCTTCCCTTCCCTCCTGAAGATGCTTTTGCTTACCAGCAAGTAATTTCCAATTTGTCCTGAATCTGTCACTCCCTCCTGTCCACTTGGGTTCTTCCCAGTCTTGCAGGAGGCTTTAAAGGACATCCAGGACTTCCTCTTTGATATTCTGTCAGCCACTCATAATGATATACAGTTTCTGCCCTTGTTTCCTGGCATGTTACGTCAAGCCGATGACATATTTAAAGAGCCAGTGTGTGCCTGTGTGATAGCCCCAAGGGTAGATAAAAAATATAAAGCGACTCCCTCAGACCCCCTTTTCATACGTAGTCAGGTATCGCCAGACTCATTTGTTGCTGCCGCAGCTCATAAACAAGCCAATAGTTAGGCAACTGGAGATACGCCACCTCCTTAAAAGGAAAGTAAACATATTGACGCTGCAGGAAAACGAGTTGCGACTCAAGCAGCTAATCATTGGCGCATTGCCAACTCCTAAGCACTACTCGTACGTTACAGTAAAGCCCACTGGGATAAAATGGAACAATCAGCATCTCACAGACAAATATAAAGAAAAAAAGACAATAAAATGTTTTAGAGGGTCAGGTCTTCACTAATAACTCATTTAGCTGTGCCTTAGATGCAGAAGATACAGCTGCTATGGGAATCCATACTAGCATACTTCTTAGGAGACATGCTTGAGATGTTCTGGCTTCAAACCAGAGGTTCAACAGTCAGTTTTAAACATGCCTTTTGACAAAGAACATCTATTTGTCCCTTAAGAGGACACCACATTAGATAAAATGAAGAAAGACACAGATACTGCCAAGGCTATGGGAGCTTTACAAACTCCTTCACTTTGAAGCTCCGTTCACCGCTCTGGATACAAAGGCGGATTCAAATCCACCTCTGTAGATGCCTTCACTTCTCAACAAAAGCAGGGCCAATCCACCTACACTTAAGGGTTTGACAGAGGCTCCTTCAGAGGTAATAATAGCAGAGGGCTAGGCAAAGGTTTTTCAACATTTAGTGCAGCCTCCACTGCCAAACATTAACTGCCCAATATCCCCACCCCCTTCCTGACCACACAACACATGTCGGGGGAAGTCTACAGTTCTTTCACTCGGTTCGGGAATCCATCACAACAGACCAGTCGGTCCTACCCATTATCCAACATGCCTGCTATCTGGAGCTCATTACCACACCACCCAACATCCCACCTCGCTCTCACAGGTAATCACTGGATCACCTAACACTCTTATAACAAGAGGTGCAAGCCCTTCCCCTCAAAGGGGCTATAGAAACAGTCCCCCTTCAACTGCAAGACTCAGGGGTATATTCCCTGTACTTCTTAATTCCCAAAAAGTATGGGTCATTAAGACCAATCTTGGACCTTAGACCTCTCACCTACGACATCCTATCAGAGCACTTTCAATGGTCTCTCTGCAGGATGTCATTGCACTTCTACAAAAAGGCGACTTCATGGCCACTCTGGACCTAAAGGACGCTTACTTCCATATACCCATTCATCATGCTCACCACAAATACCTCAGGTTTATCATAGCATGAAAACTCTACCTATTCAAAGTTCTCTCGTTTGGGGTCACTACCACACCAAGGGTCTTCACAAAGTGCTTAACAGTAGTTGCAATACATCTAAAACTAAAAAACATTCATATATTCCCATACTTGGGCGATCGGCTTACCAAAGCCAGCAGCCATCACCAGTGTCATCACCACATACAGCTGACAGTGTTTCTGCTCCACAAGATAGGGTTCACCATCAATGTTCCCAAATCTCACCTTTAAACTCTTCTACTTCAGCCATACTTAAGGGCTATCCTCAACACATAGTTGGGGATAGCTGACTCCAATCCTGCTCGACTACATAACTTTCAGACTTTCTGCCTCCGTTCCAGCCAAACAAAATGTTCACAGTTCGGACTGCCATGCGTCTACTGGGTATGATGGCATCTTGCATTACCATAGTTCCCAACTTCAGTCTACACATGCGCCCACTACAGCAATGTTTTGCTTGTCAGTGGTCTCAGTCACAGGGTCACCTTGAGGATCTGGTGTTGATAGACTGCCAAACTCACTGCTCTCTGCAACGGCAAAACCCCAGTAATTTGTTGAAAGGGTGACTGTATTGGACCCTGTGACAAGAATCACTCTAAAAACAGATGCTTCAGAGATGGATTGAGGTGCACACTTCCAAAATCTGACAATACAAGGTCTGTGTGATGCTGAACATCAATCTCTACACTTCAACTATTTGGAAACTTCAGGCAGTGTTCCTGGCACTGAAAGCTTTCCTACCTCATCCACCTCACAAGGTTGTCCTAGTCAGGGCGGACAATATGACAGCCATGTACTATTCACAAATTCAGGGGGGCATGGTCTTATTAGTTGTCAAACCTCTCTCAGACCATATGGAACTGGGCTCTTCACCATCACATTAACCTCTTCAGTGCCCATGACGAGATGGTCTCGTCATGGGCCGCGGTTGCGCTGTGCCCATGACGAGACTTTCTCGTCATGAACCCCGCACGCTAATGCAACGGCCGGCACAGGGCGGGGAAAGGGCGTGGCACTGAAGGGGTTAATTTGTTGGCCGAATATCTGCCGGGGACGGACAACAATCTTGCGGACCTGCTCAGAAGGACGCACCAACAGACTCACAAATGGGAACTCAGCCCACAAATCCTCCTTCCCTACTTTCAAAAGTGGGGGGGTTCCTCACATAGGCTTGTTTGCCACAGCCAAAAATGAAAAATGCCCAGACTTCGCACCCAGGTTCCAACAGCAACTATCCAAGGGCAAGGCACTATGGATGAGTTGGTCAGGGATATTAGCCTACGCTTTTCCACCTCTCCCTCTCTCACTCCATTTTTGGTTCAGAAACTCAGGCAAACATCTCTCACCATGATCCTTGTAGCTCCCACCTGGTCATGTCAGCCATGGTTCACAACACTACTAGAAGTCTCAGTAATCCAATACTAGAAGCTCCCCAACAGGCCGGACCTTCTCACTCAGAATCCAGGACAGATACCCCACCTGGACTCCAAAATGCTCAGCCTAGCGATTTGTCTCCTAATGTCTTGGAGTTTGGTTATTTAAACTTACCATCAGAATGTATGGCTATTTTCTTTAACAAGCATGCAGACCCACAAATAGAGCTTGTTATGCTGCAAAATGGAAACGTTTTGTTTGCTACTGCCAATCTAAGCAAATTAATCCTATCGAAACCACTGTACAAGACATTATTTATTAGTCGCTTCATTTGCAAAAGTCCAATTTAGCATACATTTCGATTAGGTTGCACCTCGCTGCAATAGCTGCCTATCTCCAGAATAGACAGCATCTTTCGCTCTTCAAAATCCCAGTCAATAAATTATTCATGGGAGGACTCAAATGGGTCATTCCACCTCCTCTACCTCCAGCACCCTCTTAGAATCCAAACATTGTGCTTACTAGACTCGTGGGTCCTCCTTTTGAGCCTCTGCATTCGTGCCCCCTTCAATTTCTGTCATGGAAAGTGGCATATGTGGTTGCCATTTTCTCACTCACGCGTGTTAGTGAGCACCAGGTATTAACCGTATGTAGGAAAGTAGGAGCTGCTTTTATGGTTTCCCCCACTTTTTGCTTGATGTGATACTGTTTCTGACTAGTCTGACTGGTATCCTGCGAATCAGGACCCCAGTCTCTGTGCTTCCTCCCCTAAATTTGTATGGTAAGTATTTAGGTACATCCCAGATTGGACACTGGTGCAACCTTATCAGTCCCTAGTATATGGTACTAAGGTATCTAGGGCATAGGTCAGTAAAATCAGCCTGACATTTTTTTTCTTCTCCTGTCTGTCCCTCAGCGCCGGGAAACCCACTGCGGGTAGCTGTGTGCTCTAGAAGTTTAAATAAATAAATAAATAGGTACACTAGGGGTCCCCAATGGGCTGAAGCATGCATTATGCCACCCATGGGAAGCCACTCAATTTGTAACTACAGGCCTGCCATTGCAGCCTGTGTAAGCTGGTGCTAACACCACCTAGGAAAGATATAGGTTTCCCTATAGCTAGGGTCACTGCACTTAAAACCTATAAGTCACCCCTAAAGCAGGCCTTTCAATCCTGAAGGCAGGGTGTTCGGATTTAAGTGTTTGGGTGCCCCCGCATGAGCAGGACACCCCTATAGTGTCCATTCTCCCAGGTTGTAAGTGAGACAGCCATATGACCTATAAAGGGGCACCGTGCCATTACGTGATGACCATCTCGAAACTGGCTGTAACGAATCCTATCATGTTTGGCATCAAACATGTTGAAATCATTTCCCCACACTGTAAACGGTGTGAAAGGTATGATTCCATGCACCGTAAAGGTCCTTTGGGAGGTGTTCGGTGCTCCCGGTACCAGTCTTCCAGACTCGAACAGCAACCTAAGGCTGCAGCCGGCCAGAGACACGTTTCTGCCCTCCTGCTGCTGTGCCAAGCTCGGGCAGGGGAAGGCATAACATTTGAAAGAGACTATTAGTTATGGATTCCTTACCTTAGAATTACCCCCAGGCGTCAGACTGGATCCGGAGAATTTTTCTTCAGCAGTACCCCTGTACGTTGGTAGGTGGCATCAGTCGACTCCGCCACAAGTTGATGTCGGTGACGGACCCACATCTAGTGTGCCTCTGGTGTCTGGAGCGCGACCACCACCCGAAGTAGTGTTCAGACTGTCAGGCCATGGCGCATAGTCCTTGCTGGAGCGGCACCGAAAGCTTCTGGAGGCCCGGCAGTCTGCTCCATTCCGCTTGAGGTCACGGTCGAGAGGGAGGTCGCGAGACCGGTCACGGAGCCATCACCACCACTCCTTTTTGAAGTGTTCGTCTTTGGGTAAGTTGAAGCACAAAAAGAAGGCGAAGAAGCACCATCGCTCTTCGCGTACTCCCCATCTGTTGGCCGATGCGATGCAGGATGCGGAAGGTAGTCATCCGACTTCGCCCACGGAGCCCGTTGGGTCGACTCCGAGCCTCCCTCCCTGGGAGCCGGAGCGACCCCTGCCCAACTTCGTAGTTTTTACGAAGCCCTCCACTCCATCTTTGGACAGCCCGACTCCGCCGGCATGCCTTCGGGCCCCATGGACTTGGCTGGGGGTTCTAGGTCTTTGAGCCCGGCGTCTTCAGCCCCAGCACTGCAGGTCCCCCAGGGATACAGGCCTGGATCCAGATCAGCGCCGGTCGACCTTACGACACCTCTGGCACCGGATCCATTGGCGACACCTCCGCCCCATCAGATGCCGGTTGTGTCCCCAATCTACATTGACCCCAGCCTCCCCCTCGACATGGACACGGAGCCGTTGGCACTTTTGTACCTCTGTTCTCCCCTAGTGTTCCTATCGCCCTGAGTGGCTACCAGAGGAGGGTGAGGAGGACTGGAAGGGGTCTGTGGACCCTCTGGCAGACCAGTTGAAAGAACCGGACTGGAGAGGGGAATTGGGTGAGGCCAGTGGTCTGAACACTTCTCCAGACCTTGGAATGCTTTCTCTCCCTTCCGTGGCTACAGAGGAGGGTGCCTCTTACGCTGGGGTGTTGCGAAGGGCGGCTGAGGCCTTGAACCTTGAGCTTCCCACGGTGGCGGTCAGGACTAACCTCCTAACAGAGGTGCTTCAACCGGCAGCGGCCTCTTCGAAGCCCCTACTGCCTTTGAGTGAAGCCCTCATGGACATCCTTCTGGGCACTTGGTCCAAGCCAAGCACAGGGGTTCCTGTGGATAGGATAATTGCCCGACGTCACTGCCCAGCCCCCGGGTGACCCCATTTTCCTCTCCCAACACCCTACCCCCAGAGTTTGGTGGTCTAAGCCTCGACTTCCAAGGGTGCATTCCCTACTGCTCCACTTGATAGGGAATCCAAGAAGCTGGACCATTTTGGGAAGATATTTTGTTCCGCCAGCTTAGGACAGCGGTCAGTGAACACCGCATGTCTCTTGGGCCGTTACTCCCATTCTGTGTTGGACAGGGTCGCGCAGGTGCTGCCACAGTGCCCGGAGGAGGCCCGGGCCGTACTCTCCCGTGCAGTTGCGGAAGGGAGAGACGCAGCCAAGTTCGCCATACGATGTGGACTGGACACAGCCAGGAAGATTTCATCATCGGTAGCCCTGCGATGCTACGCTTGGCTGAGGTCCACTGGCTTTTCGGGTGATGTCCAATCAACACTTTTGGACATGCCCTTTAATGGCCGTCGCTTGTTTGGCAACAAAGCGGACAGCGCGCTCAAGCTCTTTAAGGATTCCAGGGCTATGGCCAGATCCTTGGGCTTCGCTACCACCTCTTGCCCCGCGCAGTCTGCTTTTCGCCCCTATAGTGACTACGAAAGCGGTGCCCCGCCACGTTCTGCCCAGAGCCACAGGCCTGCGCATGCTGTCCAGCCTCTGCACGGCGGGGGATGTGGGACCCAGTGTTGTGTGTCTTGGGGCCAGCGGGTGGGCAGTCCAACAGCACCCCCTCTGCAGCAGCCTCCAAGCCCTCCTAGTCTGGCTTTTCAGGGCCACCAGTTGCCAGAGGGCTCCAGGATCCGCCATCACCTCCCCCACTGGCAACCCATCACGTCGGACAGGTGGGTTTTGCAGATAGTCTGAAGGGGCTACTCCCTCCCCTTCGAGACTACCCCTCCATCCGTGCCACCCCAATCCCATCGCATGTCAGAGGTTCACTTGGCCCTTCTCCGTCAGGAAGTTACTGCTCCCTTGGCCAAAAAAGCCATCGAGCGCTTTTCTGTGCTAGAAGTAGGTCGTGGTTGTTATTCCCACCACTTCCTGGTACCCAAAAAGGACAAAGGCCCGCATCCTATATTGGATCTCAGGGACGTCAACCACTTCCTCCGAAAGGAGAAGTTCAAAATGTTGACACTGGCTCAGTTCCTGTCTGCCCTCGACCCTGAAGACTGGATGGTAGCATTGGACTTGCAGGACACCTATTTTCACATCCCCGTCCTGCCTGCCCAGTGGCGTTACGTACGGTTCATGGTAGGCCACGAGCATTTTCAGTTCACCGTGTTTCGCTTTGGCCTTACCAACGCCCCTCGGGTGTTCACGAAAGTGATGGCGGTGGTCGCAGCTCATCTGCGCAGATCAGGGGTTCCAGTCTTCCCCTATCTCGATGACTGGCTGTTAAAGGCGAGCTCGCCCTAGGCTGTCGTCTCCCACCTCCAGACTATGGCAGACCTCCTGCATTCGCTGGGGTTCACTATAAACGTTCTGAAGTCAAACCGGATTCCCTCTCAGAAGCTCGTTTTCATCGGGGCGTTTCTGAACACAGTGCAGTTTCGGGCCTAATCTCCCAAGCAGCGAGTCCGGGATATTCAGGCTATGATTCCGATCTTTCAGCCTCTATCCCGGGTGTCGGTCAGAATGACTCTGAGGTTGCTGGGCCTCATGGGCTCCTGGCATCCTGCTGGTGTATTATTCCAGGTGGCATATGCAGGCTCTGCAGTGGGACCTAAAGTTCCCGTGGGTACAGCATCAGGGGAATCTTTTCAATTATGTCCAGATCTCGAAGGGCACTACATACCAACTGCAGTGGTGGCTCACAAACCAGGATTGGGTCAACGGCAGATCCCTCTCCCTTCCCCAACCAAAGGTCACAGTGGTGACGGATGCATGACTTCTGGGGTGGGGCGACCACATGGGGGAGGCAGAGAACAGAGGCCTCTGGTCTCCGGCGGAGTCCGGGCTCCACATCAACCTTCTGGAGCTTTTGGCGATCCGTCTTGCACTGAAGCCCTTCCTTCCTTTTGTCAAAGGAAGAGTAGTGCAGGTGTTCACAGACAACACCACCGCCATGTGGTACTGCAACAAACACGGCGGGGTCGTGGACCCTATGTCAAGAGGCTCTTCGCCGTTGGATGTGGCTGGAACATAAGGGCATGTCCCTGGTGGTTCAACACCTGGCAGGTTTTATGAACGCCAGGCCGGACAAACTCAGCCACCGGTGCATGATGTATCACGAATGGCGTCTTTACTCAGAGGTGGTGCAAGGTCTCTTTCAGCAGTAGGGAGAGCCTTGGTTAGATTTATTTATCACCCAAGAAAACGTGCAATGTCAGCAGTTCTGCGCTTTGGAATTTCCAAGGCAGCACTCGCTAGGAGATGTTTTTCGTCATTAGTGGAGTTGCGGTCTACTATATGCCTTTCCGCCTATACCACTTTTGCCCAGAGGGCTGAAGCTCAAGCGCGACCGCTCCAAAGTCATTCTTGTGGCTCCGGACTGGACACGAAGAGTCTGGTATCCCGAGCTCTTGAACATGGCCATCGATCCTCCGATCAGACTGCCCCTTCGGGAGGATCTTCTGTCGCAGCAGCAGGGGACGGTCCTTGACCTGTCTAGCCTCCACCTCCTTGCGTGGAGATTGAGTTGCGACAGTGGACCGCTTTCGACCTTCATCCCGAAGTCTGTAATGTTAACTTTTGCCGGCAGGCGTCCCTCCACCAAAACAGTATATGTCTGTAGATGGAACAAATTTGTGGCATGGTGCAGAGCAAAGGCTGTGGATCCTCTTTCTGCCCCTCTTTCAGAGGTTCTGCTTTTCATTCTTTCCTTGGCCCAGCAGGGCTCTGCTCTGGGCACTCTCAAGGGCTATCTTTCGGCCATTTCAGCCTTTCTTCGCCTTCCATATCAACCTTCTCTTTTCAAGTCCCCTATTGTAAATCATTTACTTAAGGGCATTACTCACGTTTCCTCCTATTCCTTTCGTAATGCCCCAGTGGGACTTGAATCTTATTCTGACCTACCTGAAGTGCTCTCCTTTTGAGCCGCTACATAACTGTCCTCTTAGACTTTTGACACTCAAGACTGCCTTTTTGGTTGCCAACACCTCTGCTCACAGGGTGAGTGAGCTTCAGGCTCTTTCTTCCAAACCTCCTTTCCTGGCAGTTCATCTGGACAAGGTTGTCCTTAGACCTCAACCTTCTTTTCTTCCCAAACTGGTTACCTCTTTCCACATAGGATAGACTATCACTTTGCCCATCTTCTTTCCGCCCCAGAATCCTTCTAAAGACGAGGAGAGGTTCCACCGTCTGGATCCAAAACGTGCGCTTTCATTCTTTATGGATCGCACAAAACAATTCCTGGTGGATGATCAGCTCTTTGTTGGCTATGTGGGCGCCAAGAAAGGTCAGGCTGTGCAAAAGCAGATAATTTCTCGATGGTTCGTTCTTTGCATCAACATTTTTTATTCCTTAGCGAAAAAGGAACCTCCTCCAGTAGGGCTGCGTGCCGATTCCACCAGGACAACGGCAGCCACTACTGCTTTGGGACGTGGAGTCCCCATTCATGACATCTGCCAGGCAGCAACGTTGGCTTCATTGCACACTCTCACCAAACATTACTTCCTGGACTGCCAAGTCTGGAGACACGGCTTCCTTGGACGTTCATTTCTCCAGGACTTTCTGGTGTGAACTTAGTTTGCAGACCCACCTCCGGGATTGGTATTGCTGGGGTATCTATTCTAAGGTAAGGAATCCATAACTAATAGTCTCTTTCAGGTGAACAAGTTACTTCCCTTCGGTAACGATATATGTGTAAAAGACCTATATTAGTAATGGATTCCTTACCGCCCCACCCATCCTCTTCGTCCTGCAAACTGACTTGTAGGGTAAGGGACTTCCTTTCAGGTCCCTTTTTCTGTGCACCAGTGGTCAGTGTCTTGCATGGCTCTGCGCTTCTGTCTTGGAATGTCGTGTAAATAACTGACATCAGCGCGCAGGGGCGGCGACTAAGTAGATACCGTGACATCATTCCGGCGATCACGACGCCAACGACGAATGTGGAGTCGACCGATGCCACCTACCGACCTGCAGGGATACTGCTGAAGAAAAATTCTCCAGGTACAAATACTGGATTTTTTCTTTAACTTCTATGTTGGTTGCATTTGCCAAGGCTTGTTGGTGCTCCAGCTAAGGTAAGCCCTTAAAGACCCAAAGGAAAGGGTTGGACCGATTTAGGGCTCCCTCCCTAAGGAGGGTCTGGACAAGGGAGAGGACTCCATTTCACACCTATGCACCTGGCTTCCCTGGTGCAGGTATCCTGGTTCCTAATGTATCCACGGGTGGGTTGGCTCTCCAACCTTCTGTCTTCCACAGGGTTTCTTCAAGGTCCACTGCGAAGGGTCCTTTAAATTTGCAACCGCGACTTACCCATTGACTTGTATTGATCAACCGGTCGTGTTCCCCGCTGCACACAGCCTCCGTTGGACTCTGGGTTACTTACCTTGGCTGGTCCCTTGGGTCCCCGGCACCTCTCCGTCTTCTGGGTATAGTCTTGACTTGAGTTGCTGTTATCAAAGCACTATTTTAGTATATGGTTTGGTCTCCCCTGGTGACCACTGTGTATTACGTTCTATTTACCAGTTACTATTGGAAAGTATTGTGTACATCTCTAGTTAGGAGATATCTGTACGTGTTAGTGAGTGTCTTATAATCAATACATATTTTTATAACTACACTGTGTGCCTCTTTTTCACTTAATCTATACCTATAAGATTATGTTCTAGTAAAACAAGCTGCTTTACACTCCTCTGGACTAAGCCTGAAGGCTGCTCTACACAGCTACACCTTAGTGAGCTTTCTAAGGTTGTCTAAGACCACTAAACTCATCAGAAGAGTTGTCTGGATTGGTGCAAGGTGCCCACTTTCATAAGTGTTCACCATATACCAAGCCAGCTTCTCACACCATAGTAGTGCCTTTCTTTCACATACATAAAGACACTGGTTCTTCAGACTAATCCTAAATTCCTACCTATGGTGGTCAATCAGTTTCATCTCAATCAATTCATTGAGCTACCTGTCTTTTTCCTTAACCCTGATTCTTTAGCAGAAAGAGCTCTGCATACCTTAGATGTAAAAAGAGCACTCTATATTGATAGAACTAAAACATTCAGAAAAGCAAAGCAACTCTCTGTAGCCTTTTCTCCACCACGTAAAGGCAACCCTAGATCAAATAACGCATAGCCAGATGGATAGTAAAATGCATTCAAACTTGCTATATTAAAGCCAAAAGACTTGACTGGTAACTCCGAGAGCACACTCTATTACTAAAAAGGGAGCAACTATAGATTTTTTAGGAAATATTCCATTAGCTCATATTTGTAAAGCAGCTATTACATGGTCTACCCCACACACAGATACTAAACACTGTTGTGTAGATGTGTTAGCACGCCGACAAGCCAATGTAGGTCAGGCAGTTCTGCGCACCCTTTTTCAAACTATTGCAACTCCATCACACTAGCCACTGCTTCTAAGGAAGGTCTGCTTTATAATCTATGCCGAGCATGTGTATCTACAGCCACACATGCCATCGAACAGATAATATTACTTACCCTGTAAGCATCTGTTTGCGGCATGTTGTGCAGTCGATTCACCTGCGCCCTCCCTCCTCTCGGACGTTTGTTGCCATTGAAGTTACTTTTTACACACCTCTCTAATACATTAACATTTACCATGGACCATCTTTGTTCTGATCTGTATCCTTACACTCCTTTCTCACACGCCTGAGGGAAAAAAATTCTAACAAAGGAGTTGATGCCTATGCACAATATCACTGAGTGAAGGAGTCACACTACCTCGTGAATCGAAAGACTTCTTCTTAGAAGAAAAACAAGTTGTACAACTTCAAACTCAACTCTAGATGTCATGAAGATGCAGAGCAAGTGAATCTACAGCACAACATGCCACACACAGATGCTTGCTGGGTAAGTAACATAATCCATTTGGAGTTTGCCTCTCCTGTTTCTATCATCCAAGGCCGATATCTCTTTTTCTAAAGAGGATATTTGCCGCAACATTATTTCCGACGATTTTGTAACAGAGCACTGCTTATCTTCAACTTTGCTAATGCAAGATTCTGCTTCTTCCGGTCTGTTAGCCAGTGCCCGTACATTTTGCCTGTGTCACCAAATTCTGACTGAAGGCATTCCATGTTTACTTTGGTTGACTGAGTAAGATCATGCAGAGCATTGAGTTCTGTTAGTATAATGTCCATTCTGTTTGAAAAGTCTTGTTTCCCTTTTACAGGGGAATCTGGAGACTGCAGGTCTTGTTTTGTTCTCTTTTGACCCGGTTAATGTCCTTTAGGTGCTTTGTTCTTTTGATCCTTGTGAGTCAGCCCGCGATCTTTCACTCTTATGTCTACCATGGTCAAGATTTGATTGAAGCAAAATGTCTGTAACGTGTGCAAATATGGTGCGTGTGGAGAAAACTAAATCCCAGGTTTGTAGCAGAATCCCCTAAAGCGAACCAAGGTCAGAGGCAGGTAAGGTGAATGCACTATCACTTTCGGGCTGTGTGCAGCATGTTACATTAGACACATTATTCACTGAGACAACAGAGACTTTGCACGAAGATTAAGATGACTGAATGGTATATTTGCAGATACCTTTAAATGTTTGTAGACAATTGTATATACTTGCACGCACCTCCCACAGCCACAACCTGAAAGCAATTGCAGGATAAGCTAGACAGATTCAGAAACGATAGGCAGACACTAAACGTTATTTCTGTGCAGTATTGACTCTCTTGTGACTATTACACTCAAAGTTGCAAACACTGCTCTTATTTTTGCCAAACTCTTTGTGACTTGATATTTGACACTTGATATTAATGTCATCAACCACCCTTGCCTTGAGGAAATATGAATTTTGTGATCAGTTATGTCCCCTATCGTAGACCCCAACGGCTCCATGTGCATGCTATAAGTACATGTATGTTCCCTCCAGTTCCAGTTTTGAAGACGCAAATATATGTGCGTCCACCGTCAACATGTCCTCTTTCAGATCCGCCATGAATGGGTCAGATATTCCATTCCTAAGTATGAAAGGCCACCGACTTTATGTGGTTCACTTTCCACATTTTACAGATTCAGGCGAGTAGGCCCAGAATTCTGTCATCAAGCCTTTTCCTGCCTTCTGCCTCTGAAAGCTCCAGTCTGAGCCTGCATCTGTATCCATGAACTTTGTCCTACTCCCTGCGCGGCTAACGGTGCCTGATCCAGCCTGTTGCCTGCCAAAAACTGTATTTCACCTTCAAGATTATCTACTCCGCTCCTCATCCGATGCATTCCTGTCTAGTAGTTTAGGTAAACATTCCTCCAGCTACCGTGCAAAGGGCCAGGCCTCGCTGTCCTCATGCAAGTAATTCATAGCCCCGTTACCATGGAATATTCCTACCCCCTCGCATCTCATGTAGACACTTAGACGCTTGTACACGCACTAACAGTCAGTATAGAATAGATTCTATCCTAGAAACCTTTCCTTTTGGATAACACAGTTCTTTAAACATAGGATATTAGATATGATTTGGGATTAGGTTGACATGACCCCCAGACTTCTGTCTCCACATGTAGAGCTAAATGTCAGGTCCCCTTCACCCTCTAGTTGCACGTCAATCACACGTCATGCGGCTGCGCGCGCATCTCTGCCAAATATTTCTGCTGACATTGCAGGATTCTCTTATGGATCCACCCACTTGTGACATCATGTATGATGACGTTTATTAAATTACGCCCATATATCCGCCTCTATTAGTTACGTATGCACCTTTTATCTGTACTATCAGCTGTTACGCCTCTTGCATCTGTTTCACTGTAATGTATTTTCTATAAAACTGCTCATCTGTCAATAATGTATGCCCCTTCCTTCCTGAACTTTCGTGGTGATGGAATAGAAAGCCTGCAATTCGAATTGTATTCCTTTGTATAGGAATAAAGCCTTTTAAAACCTCTAATACCACGGATTCTGCCTCTTATATTTACTGAGTTATTCTTAATAGACTTTACCGCATAAAAAATAGTACCGGTAATGAAATATTTACCACATAAATTGGCGCCCGAATAGGGACACTTTCTCATCTCACGCGCCGGCGGTGCGTTGCAGGCCCGGTCTCCTGCCACAGCTGAACGGACAAAAACGCGTACCTGCAGGATTTCCTGTATCTCCCTCCGGCCAAGCGGGGACGACTGAGGCTGCGATCAACACCCAGACGAGGCGGTGAGAAGTGCGAAGTATCCCGACCAGAGCCTAGCTGAGAGAGCAAGATCCGAGGTATACAGAGGCCCACCAGGATGCCAAGGTTCCGAGTCCAGTTTCAGTTCCGTTCCGAGGCCTTCCGTTCCGAGCTACCCGGTGAGTACCATTACCGGGGAGGCATTTAACGTGCACATAGTCTGTGCCGGTCAAGACGGGTTTGGGTACACAAATCCGGTCTGCACTGTTTCAGCAGTGTATCTATACTGTTTAGCAGTATATATAGTATGTTTTGCATATAAATAAGTATTATCTAGTGTCAGTATTATGTCAGTAACTAGTTTTCTATTAGTTATCATTGTTCGTAAAACTGTTAAGTGTTAAATGTTTTAAATACGTTCTATATATGTTGTGGTGTGAATGACTGTTCATTATTGTGTTTACTGTATAAAGTGTATTCTAGCAACCATCTAAAAATGCAGCTCTTTTCGAAACTAAGACAGATCAAAACCAGAAAAGGGGTACTCGAAGAAGCTGTTCCCATCCCACCTAGGGACACTCCAGGGTACTTTATGTATCATAAGCATGGCCTAGATGCCGTATTATTTCTTGATTTATGGGTGGACTACACCAAAGAGTTACCAGAGAGTCAGAGATGGCCCGCAGCGGGGACCTGGGATGCAGATTGCATCATGAGAGTAGAAGAAGAATTATGGAAAAAGAAAGCCAGACAGTCACAGAAAGATGCCATTGAATTATGGCGTAAAGAATCATATAGACGTACAGAAAAAGCGCTCAGACAGGAAGAGAAAGGTAGAGAGAATTCAAATAAAACTCGAGATAATCTATTACTTGAGGAAGGTACCCGAGTAAAATCAGAGCAAATAGATAGACAAAGAAACACTCTTATGAATGGTATGTATCCTCTTCTGGCCGAAGGGTTACCTAAGGCTACCCCGGAAATACCAAAAGACTTAACTCCTCCATTGCTCCCGATAAAAGCACATCCCAAAACACATCCCAAAACAGCAAAGGACGTTTTTCTTTCCTCCTATTTAGATGACGTAGCTCCCGAGTATGCTAATGCCATACCGCACATACCGCTTGCCGATGGTGTTCAACACCAAGAGCATCCGTCTGTATCCCCGCAACTACAAACTCCTACACAAGTCCCAACAGGCCCGTCCGTTTCTACAGTTTTTCCCGCATCTACAATCTCTATCCTACGTCCAACGAATCCCTTTGTGCCTAGCACCTCAGATGGTGCTACAGGAGGTACGACAGACATGTTTGCCACCCCGCCGCGAAATAAACAGACCCTTAGAGATTTAGCACTCCAAAGTACACCCCAACTAGCGACATCCGACATGTTTAAAGAACAGCTTGTGGATTGTAGATACGATCCAGTACTAGATAGACAGAACCCGTTACGCGAAGTACACCCAATCAGAGGTGACGGTAATAATTTTACACGCGTGTTTGTGTACACGCCTATAACTAAACTGGAATTATTAGAAATGAAGAAAGTAGTACCCAGCCATGACAAGGATCCAGCAGGTTTCCACCGTGAGATAAAAGACATGTTACTCATGGGAGAGTATACCTACCCCGACATTATGAAAATATTAAAAGTCCTATTACCCGCCGGTGTTTATGAGAAACTCAAAGAAAAGGAATGGGAGGTGGGAGACCAAAAGATAGATTGGACAGAATTAGAAAACGAAGAAAGGGCCCGAGCTGCAGGAGCAGGGCTTGGGGAAAAGACTACAGCACTAGCAGGGCTACTAGTACAGGTACTGCCACGTTTATTAACTACGAAAAAGGAAGACTGGGGTGCAATCTCAGCCTGTAAACAAAAGCCAGATGAAGACACTAGTGATTTCTATTCCCGATTTGAAAAATGTTTTGGTATAAATAGTGGCATAAAAGCAAGTAGCGAGTCATATCCACATCTGTTTGTAACAAAATTAGTTGAAAATTCTCTGCTACAAATCAAGAATAGAGTATTGAAATTCGAAAGTACCTGGCAAGGTAATACCCCATCACAGATGTTACAGATGTTACAATATCACCACAATAGAATTAGAGAAGAACAAGAACACGAACAAAGACGTATGAAAGATACAAAAATGAAAATGCTTGTTGCTCAGTCAGTTCCAGCTGATGGTCACCTAAAGGGTGATTCCGCAGGTCCTACGAAAGGGACATGCAACTATTGTAAACAACAAGGTCATTATATACACGATTGTCCAGTCCTGAAACATAATATTGCCACAGGTAGAACCCAGGAAAGACCACGTCTACCTAGACAGGATCAGAATCAACAACAAATCCCTCAGCATGCACAACCTCAGGCAGCTCCACAACAGATCGTAGCACCACCACAAGCGCAGCCTATTGCTGCAACACAAGCAACAACACAACAGATGTATCAGTACGCAAAAGCAGATTATCCCGATTATCAGCGATACACATGAAATAGCCTAGAGAGGGAAGTTGGCTTACCCCTTATAGAGGTTCCTGTAGACCAAGAGGGACCTTATGTACATAGTGAACTATTAGGGGAAGACAGAAAGTTTTTACTTGATACAGGGGCAAGCAGAACAACTATACGACGCAGTGAAGTTCCAGGGGCACCCCTCTCAGGCTCACAGAATATTTCCCTTGGATTCTCAGGAAAACCTATAATCAATGACTTAACACAACCTCTTCCACTTACGGTCGGTCCATTGACACGTACTACAGATTTATTGCTTACTAAATCATGTCCAGAAAACTTGTTGGGTATAAAAAAATTGAAAGCTCTAGGAGCCATAATATGTTGTTCTCCGGAAGGAGTACGACTATTTTTACGTGACTTTAAAGGTCACTACGTGTCCAGAGACATGGATCACCGACTGCAGAATTTACCTACACATTTATGGGCACAAGGCCCCACTGATGTTGGTTGCATGAACATTACACCATATCGAGTTACACTGAAAACAGGAGTAGTACTACCACGAATGCGACAATACAAGTTACCACCAGATGCTGTAGTGGCTTTATTGCAAATCATTGACGAGCTCATTGCACAAGGAGTGGTTGTCGAAACCAACTCCAATGTATGTAATTCTCCAATAATTCCGATTCTTAAAAGAACGGATCCAAAAGCACCACCAGTATATCGATTAGTTATTGATTTGCGCGAATTAAATAAATGTATTGTACCACAATACCCTGTGGTCCCAGATATCTCTTCATTACTAACAGCTATTGACTCAGAAGCAACGTTCTTCACTGTAATTGATCTCAAGAATGCTTTCTTTAGTGTCCCAATAGATCCGGAAAGTCAATATCTGTTCGGATTCAGTTTAAATGGACGAAGTTTTAAATTCACACGCGCACCTCAAGGATTTACAGAAAGCCCCAGCATCTATAGCCAAGCACTGAAACGAGAACTTGACAGTATCCACATGCCAGTTAACACTGCCTTGCTTCAATATGTCGATGATCTGCTGATCCCCGCCCGAAGCGAACCTGAATGTGAGACAGCGTCACTAACGGTTTTGAAATTTCTGGCCGACAAGGGGCACAAGGTGTCCCCTTCTAAGCTGCAATTCTCTGTCCAGCGAGTTGTTTACCTTGGGCACTCGCTGTCCAAGGAGGGAAGGCAGCTTACATCCGACCGCATCCAGTTAATTGCTAACATGTCAGCACCCAAGACACAAAAGGAGGTGCGGGCTTTTATAGGCCTCACTTCATACTGTAGGCAGTGGATCCCTCAATATGCATTTCTAGCAAAACCACTCATCCAGTTGACAACACAGGAGGCAGCCACATCGACTGTCCTCCCTTGGTTTCCAGAACATACACACGCCTTTGAAAGCTTAAAGAAAGCTTTATGCCAAGCACCTGTCTTAGCAACACCATGTTACAGTAAACAGTTTACACTCTTTGTTACAGAACGCGAAGGTACTGCTTTGTCAGTACTCACTCAGGAACAAGCAGGATCACACAAACCATGTGCTTATTTCTCTAGTACATTAGATCCAGTAGCTCAGGCTCTTCCTGCGTGCCTGAAATCGGTGGCAGCAACAGCTTTAGCAATCAGACAAAGCGATGCCATAGTGTTAGGACATCAATTGACAGTACAAGTACCACACGCAGTAGAGGTTCTTTTGAACCGCACACAAACACAACACTTGACTATAGCGAGACTCACCGGTTACGAACTGACATTGTTTCAGCCACACATAGAAATCAGACGTTGTAATACGTTAAATCCTGCCACACTGTTGCCAGTAAGCGGAACAGATCCATTGGCACATGATTGTGTCGAAGTCATTACAATCACGACGAAACCCAGACAAGACTTGACAGATATTCCTTTGTCAGATCCAGACTTGACATTGTATGTAGATGGGTCATGTATGAGAACAAGTACAGGAGAGTTAGTGGCCGCTTACGCAGTCACAACAGACACTGAAGTCATTGAAACAAATTGTATTAACACTTTGTCAGCTCAAGCAGCAGAGCTCATCGCTCTGACACAAGCCTGTATTCAAGCCAAAAATAAGAAAGTCAACATATATACAGATTCACGTTATGCATTCGGAGTCGTCCATGACTTCGGCGTACTGTGGCGAGAGAGAGGTTATTTAACTTCTCACGGTGCCCACATCCAACACGGACCCCTCATCCAAGCCCTATTAGACGCGATTCATCTACCTACTGCAATATCGATTATGAAATGCAAAGCCCATACAAAAGTTACCGATATCATTTCTCAGGGTAATGACCTAGCTGACAGAACAGCTAAACAGACTGCTCAGAATCAGACTCACACAACTGACATGACAAAGACAATAGTTCCGACACCAACACATTGCATGACAGTTAAGGATCCCGCCCTTGATGTAATTGACATACAGACACATGCTACACCAGAAGAAATAAAGAAATGGACTGAATTAGGAGGGATCCACACGGATCAAGGATGGATGACGAAGGAGAAATCTATATGGTTTCTTCCCGACTCAATGGTTCAAGTCATCATTAACACTATACATAGTCCAGCGCACCTAGGAGAAAAAGCTATGCTAGACAGCATTCAACACATCTGGTTTAACAAACATTTACGAGCCGAAGCTAAACAAAAAGTTCGTACCTGTATGATATGTTGTCAGTTTAATCCAGGTAAAAGCATCCCCGTAGAGCAGGGTGGATTTCAAACTCCCGATCATGCTTTTGAAGTCCTCCAGATGGATTATATCCAGATGGAACGATGTCGAGGATTCAAATATGTTCTCGTAGTTGTCTGTGCTCTTTCCCGTTGGACAGAAGCCTACCCGGTTTCAGATTACACTGCCCCGACTACTGCCAAACAGTTAGTTCGAGAATTCTTCCCACGGTACGGTTTACCACGTGTTGTCTACTCAGATAACGGCCAGCCGTTCTCATCCGAACTAATGAAACACGTTTCCCTTTTGTTAGGCTACCAATGGAAATTCCACTGTGTCCGACATCCCGAGGCAGCAGGTCTCGTGGAACGTCATAATCAAACTCTGAAAATTAGATTGTCCAAAATATGTAGAGAAAAAGGTGTCGATTGGATAGTAGCCTTACCAGTTGCGCTCTTTTACATGAGAATGGTAGCACATTCTCGAACAGGGCTATCCCCGTACGAGGTGATCTTCGGTAGACCACCAAATATGTGGGGGACGCCTATACCTCGCAAAATCACTGATGTTGACTGTAATATGCTGACAGATTACCTGGCTTCCTTGATGTCTGCACTACAATCTTGTCGTTCACAGGTAGCCGCAGCTTTTCCCAACAATACTGAGGTGAAGCCCCATGACGTGGTTCCTGGCGACCTGGTTTTGGTCAGGAATTTTGACCGAAAGACCCAACTGGAGCCTAGATGGACATCGCCAAAATTGGTTCTACTAACTACAAGGACAGCCGTGAAGATTGAAGGACGCAAAGGGTGGTTGCACTCGAGTCATATCAAGAAATTTTATGGACTACCATCTAGTGTGAACGCCCAGCCCTGCATCCCCTCACAGACAGACTCAAAGCTCCCCTTGACTGAATTAACAAACTCTGAACTTTACAAACTAAAATTAAGGTCTAGTAAGTCAGACAATTTGATTGTTTAAGTCCTCTCCAAGGTGAATCGGTTGAATTTGTCTCTGACATGTATCCTCTAGACCGGAATAGAGAAATAAATCAACAGATGCCGCTTAAGAAGCATGCGTATTGTAAATCACTTCGTAGTCACTGCACAGTAACATTATTAATTTTGTTTTTTCTAAGTCTTCTGATCATCATTGTCAGCATACTATTGCACATGTATTACCCTATTCTTAAGCGTGTTTACAATGTAACTGCAGAACATTCTTTTAGTGAATTACCTCCGCATGAGTTGTCCTATAGATTTGCGCTGCGCAACAACACATTCATTAGTATGTTACATCATTCCCATCAAACCAGCAATGCCACCAATTGTTGGATATGTGGCCGACTCCCTCCCTATCAGAACTATAAGGGAGTTTTGCCTCTCTTTCCGTATCCATTCACACACAATGGCTCCTGTGGAGCATGGTTTAGTTTGATTAATTCCCTAGATTCAAATTCCGCAGTTTATCAAGACAACTGGGTATGGGGAAACCTGAACCTAGTTCTGCTTAAAGTCTGCTACCCTAACAAGGAGGGACTTCCCAAAAGAACAGGAACTGATCTAGAAAATGAAGTATATGGATTAGGTAATTTTACACTTAACCTCATGATCCTGAACGTTGAATCCGAAGCTACACCAATCTTGCCCGCCATGTCAGTATTCCCAGTAAAAGGGGAATTATGTGTAAGAAAGAATGGTTCCATACACATGGGCCATAGTAAATGCACCACTGTAATAAAATTCAGTGATCAAGGCAAGTCTACATTTAGAGCTTCCCGTCATTCCTACTTTATATGTGGCCAGACCGCATATATACGTCTACCTCTAGATTGGGATGGTACCTGTTACATAGCATTCCTTCTGCCACCTGTTTTCCTAGCTCCTCCTGATTATCATAGAAATACCCATTTAGTACACAATAGACAGCAGAGAGATCTCCCAATTGTCGATTACACTGAAACAGCATGGGAAAAATACACAGATTTCAATAAAGGTTTCTTTCCCTATATAGGTACAGTCACTAATAGTAAGCTGATACGTAGATTAACCAGAACCCTTGAAGCAGTAGTGAACAAAACTATTTCCGCCTTAGGCAATTTAACAGAAGAGCAGTCTGCTATGCGGATTGTTGTGCTTCAAAATCGTCTTGTCCTTGACGTCATCCTGGCCGATAGGGGCGGAGCTTGTAGGGTCATCGGATCAAGTTGCTGCATTTTCATACCAGAAAATTCGCCGTCAGTATATAAAGCCATAACTCGCCTTCATAAGATTGTAAGCCAGATACACCAGAGTCCAGGCACCTGGACTTGGTCCGGTTGGTTCTGGGGCGTGTTGTCAGCCTGGGGATGGAGAATACTATCCTTCCTAGGTATTGGCTTTCTCATACTATTCAGTTGCTGTTTATGTCTACAATGTGGGCCAGCGATTTGTGGTCTGTGTGCCACATCGTGTATCCCACATCCAAGTTTTCGCTCAAGATCCCGGAAGAAGAAAGAAGAACAAATGATGCTATATGAACAGATCGATGGATTGATGAAGATCGATATCTCCTGAGGGTCCGTAGGGGACAAGGAGGGAATGAGGAAATATGAATTTTGTGATCAGTTATGTCCCCTATCGTAGACCCCAACGGCTCCATGTGCATGCTATAAGTACATGTATGTTCCCTCCAGTTCCAGTTTTGAAGACGCAAATATATGTGCGTCTACCGTCAACATGTCCTCTTTCAGATCCGCCATGAATGGGTCAGATATTCCATTCCTAAGTATGAAAGGCCACCGACTTTATGTGGTTCACTTTCCACATTTTACAGATTCAGGCGAGTAGGCCCAGAATTCTGTCATCAAGCCTTTTCCTGCCTTCTGCCTCTGAAAGCTCCAGTCTGAGCCTGCATCTGTATCCATGAACTTTGTCCTACTCCCTGCGCGGCTAACGGTGCCTGATCCAGCCTGTTGCCTGCCAAAAACTGTATTTCACCTTCAAGATTATCTACTCCGCTCCTCATCCGATGCATTCCTGTCTAGTAGTTTAGGTAAACATTCCTCCAGCTACCGTGCAAAGGGCCAGGCCTCGCTGTCCTCATGCAAGTAATTCATAGCCCCGTTACCATGGAATATTCCTACCCCCTCGCATCTCATGTAGACACTTAGACGCTTGTACACGCACTAACAGTCAGTATAGAATAGATTCTATCCTAGAAACCTTTCCTTTTGGATAACACAGTTCTTTAAACATAGGGTATTAGATATGATTTGGGATTAGGTTGACATGACCCCCAGACTTCTGTCTCCACATGTAGAGCTAAATGTCAGGTCCCCTTCACCCTCTAGTTGCACGTCAATCACACGTCATGCGGCTGCGCGCGCATCTCTGCCAAATATTTCTGCTGACATTGCAGGATTCTCTTATGGATCCACCCACTTGTGACATCATGTATGATGACGTTTATTAAATCACGCCCATATATCCGCCTCTATTAGTTACGTATGCACCTTTTATCTGTACTATCAGCTGTTACGCCTCTTGCATCTGTTTCACTGTAATGTATTTTCTATAAAACTGCTTATCTGTCAATAATGTATGCCCCTTCCTTCCTGAACTTTCGTGGTGATGGAATAGAAAGCCTGCAATTCGAATTGTATTCCTTTGTATAGGAATAAAGCCTTTTAAAACCTCTAATACCACGGATTCTGCCTCTTATATTTACTGAGTTATTCTTAATAGACTTTACCGCATAAAAAATAGTACCGGTAATGAAATATTTACCACAGCCTGTTGCTGTATGCTACAGCTTATCCCTATTTTCAAACACTTGTAGATAGATTGTCTTATTGAAGGAAATTAAGCCAGTTAAAAGATGAAAATCTCCTGAGGTGCGCTGCAGTATTTTCATTAATCTATCCTCCCTAGTGATGAAGAAGCATAATAACCACAAAAGCGTGAAGCGCTTCAGATCGACATAGCATTAAACAAGTGTAGCGTTTTCAAGACCTTGTAGATACTCTGACAATACACATTCATCATTCTAGCCACTATATTCTCCACTTTATGGCAGCTTGAAACTCCTTGACACTTCTGTGCATTCCAAGACACATTTTGACTCCAAATTTGAATCACAGATCCTTAGGACAGAAATACTCCAGCTAGAGAGACATTACAAATGCATTATGAAGATTGTGGCTAGCATTTGAGGTGAGCTTTATGTAACAAGGGCTTTCCAGATATAATGAAACGTTATCGGTCTCACATGCACATGCACATGCACATCCTAAAAAAGAATGAATGTCACACTGGTGTGTCTGGCACAGGGTTAATAATCAGACACCAGAGTACGATGCAGGAGTCAGATGCACAAATTTATGAGGCAATACGGGTACCATTTTGACAGGCGGTTAGCTATGCATCGAGGGCCAGATGCGTTAGCTCTCTGGGATATGCCTGGTCCTCGATGCATAGCTAAACACCCTTCAAAATGGTGCCTGTATCTACTCATAAAATTCGCTGAGATGTGTGCCGCAATTCACAAACCTCTTGGAAGATTCCCTTAATCTTCACAGGAGCAGGAGCATCACGGACATGTGGGAGCTAGTTTTTCACGCCAGGTGAATGCTCAGGCGAGGCATTAACCGCAGTATAGTTCCGCCTCCGTCTGGCACGTTTGCTTCAGAGCCACAGGCCTGCGCAGCAACAGTCCCAGCTCGGCAGCAGACATGGATCCGCCGAGGTGGGTAGGGGGGCCATCGGGCAGGTCAGTCCACCTCCACCCCGGCCAACACTGCCTCTAAACCTTCCTAGTCCGGTTTTTCAGGCCCATCAAACGCCAGTGGGCCATCTTCATAGGGCACTACTCGTGGACTTTTAGTGAGCTTCTTGCTTTTCAGTGTAATGTTATCTCAAACAATTAGGCTGTTTCAGCATTAGTGGGTAAAAGAGAAATTATATATGTTGGTAGGTTTATTTTGTAACCTTTTCATTTGTCTACTAAAATTTTTTACTTTTTTCACTAATTTGAGTATGAGATTCCTTGAAAAAATGCTTAGATTTACCCCAATGTGCAACTTTTATTTGCCCTACTGGGTCCACTTTTTTCCATTTCCTGATCGCTTTATAGGTCGAGCCGCGCGCAGCGCAGCTCTAGGAGATGACCTTTAGAAATCAGTCTGCACTTTTCAAGCACTCTTGCTTGTGGTGGCATCCACCTTGTGGGAGCGAGCAGTGGCGCGCAGGGGCCATCTGTTTCCAATTAGAGTGGCCACGTGCGCTTGTTGACATTGCTCTACTCTCGCTCCCCTGCCTGTCTCACCCTCGCCCTCCCTTGTTCTGTCTGCTTTGGTACATTGTTTTGAACAGCCGTTTACGCCCGTTCGTGCGCTGCCCTTTATAACAGCACTGGCACTGGGCTGTTATCAAAAACGGAAGAATAAAGAAGCAGGATTTAAATACAAAACAGTGTCCTCACTTCACATTTTAAGACAAAACAATATTTAAAATGTTTGTCTTGATGCCCCCTTCAGCCCTTGTCTTGCTGTCTCTTGTTGCAATGGTGAATAGTCACTGCTGATGCTTCTAGTCACTTGCTCGTACCCGGTACTGGTGTTGAGGGTGTGGTCTCTGGGGCCGTCTGCAGCCTGTTAAGCCATGCCTCTGTAAGGGCACGCAGTTTGTGTCTGTCTTTCCACTGAAGCTGAAGAGTGTATGTAGATAGACGTACTTTACAGCGCCTGCATGCCTCCATGCACATGAGAAAACGCAGACTGAAAATCGGGCATCAACATCGATGGCTCTGTTTGTAGCTCCTCTAAATATATCAGCCCACCCCTTCCTCTCCCCTCATCCTGCTTGCTGCTGTTTAGCAGGACGGTGCTATGTAATCCATAAATCACACACGGAGCACATTCTTTTTGGGATATTGCACACATGCAGCATTGATATTTAATTACACTGAATTTTGCTTTGCTTTAAAGTGAGTTTACAGAAACCTATTTTTATCTATTAATTTTGAAAGTTTTCACACACCCTAGCGCTTCCATTCATACCTTCATCCAACTTCCCCTAAAGTTCTGCTTTTTAATTTGGTCTATGCGTTCTATTTTCACCAGCAACGAAGTCTTAATGCACTGTGAAACGTTCTTCCGCTTTTCTGACTCTACGGCATTTTTTTTAAATTGTTGTTAATGCTAACTTTCGTTCAGAGCCTTGCTCTTAGTGTAACAAAAAATGCTCTTATATTTCATCAGCTGTAATAAAATATCATTTTTGTTTGCTATACATCTCGGTGTGTAATTGCAATATAGCTCGCTCGGTCATTTCACTGTTCATATTGTTTTTTATTTATAGGAAAGTTTGACAGCAACCTAGTTGCCCAAACACAATAGATTCATTTATTTACGCGCTTGTGGGAGGAAAAGTATTGCCTGTCTTGGGATGTTAGTGCACCATTACACACTCTATCTAACACATTTACAATTAAAATTGGTAATACAAGTAAAATACCTTTGCACTATTGGTGCGCTCTATTAAGATTTATTTCTGGACGTGCAGCCAAGGCAGCAACAGACTTCCCCAAACTATGTCTAAGTGCACCAAGACATACTCTCCCGCTTCCTCCACCATCATGGATTTTTATTCTTAATGTAGGTAAAATTACTTTGCACTATTAGAGTGCTCCCTTTCAAATTATTTGTGGAGTTGCAGCCATAACAGGAATAACTTTTCGCAACCTAAAGGTAAATTCTAAGTTGATTAGGGTATGTGGGACCACTTGTCACCCCCACTAGGCTCTCACTACAACATCACACCACATAGAAGATAATACTTATGTTACAAGCGAATCCACTTCTATGCTCGGTAAGGGAGTGGCGCTCTCTCTCTTCCCCAAATCTATGGCATTTTCTTTTGTGGTAGGTACCACAGTGTAACTGCACCGTCAAATGCTCTACCCAATTTTATGTAGTTTGTTTTATGTTTGCAGTGATTTTTAAAGCAACATACTTGCAACACACTTAACATAATAAAATATTTTATTAATAATGATTTCAAACGCCATGACCTCTAAGTTCACCATGACCAGCATCTCCCCGCACCTATGTTCTCTCTCTCACAAATGTTCAAAATGTCACTATATGCATGCCTAGTGACCCCTTTATTTTCCGTCCGGTCTCGCTTCCAGGTGTTCTCTAAACTTCTCAAATGCCCAAACTTGGTAGATCTATATCCCAATTCCTTCGATGCTCTCTTTCTTTAGTTTAGCCACTCGTACTATCTGTGTCTCCCAGCATCTGTTATTCCCATGATACTTTTCCACTGTACGTCCTCCCACATAATTCCACTACAAGCAAAAACGAATAGGTCTGTCAATAGCAGGTTTGCAGTCGTATATGAGCAGGGCCACTGGAATTATGGGGCAGGAGAGGGCCAAAATATGCGGGAATGTTGAGTAAATTATGTGGCATGAAAAGTCAAATTATGCAGCATAATTTGGCACATCTTTTAATAGTATTAATTATTTCGTCCTTTTTAAACTTGGTAACACTGAATGGACATTGGTTGCACCTCATTAGCACCAGTTTAACACCCAAATATAGCAACAAAAAGCAAACAGGTGACCAGTACAGCTTTGCTATAGCTCTTCAGTCCCTGGGGGTACAGTACCCAGGATAATGTGATGCATGGCTAAACACTTGAAAGGTCCAATAGACGAGACCTATTGGCAATGCCAATGCTTGTTTTGTTTTGTTGTGTAAAAAGTGAGGCTTTGCATGTGAAGATGTGGTTATGTTTCACGTGGTGAACTGTGCTGCTAAATCCCAGTTGATATAACGGAATTCATTGGATTCTCTAAGCAGCAGTTACTTCTTGTTATTACTTAGCCCAACTATCTACATTATATTCTTATCGAAATTCTGTGCGTTAACTCATTTTTACTGTGTCTCTTTAGTTGATTATCATAAGGCCTTTGTTTGCTCCAAATTCTGTTCTGACCTTGCTGATGTTCTGAACTTAATGAACTCAGTATAATTGTTTGGCTGACACCCTTATTTGAGGCAATGCCCAGGGAAATATTAACAGGCACCCCCTAAATTGACATATAACTACTTATATGCTGAGGCTTTTCCCTCCCTAATGCTGAGACCTATTTTTATATTTGGAGCTCTTCATGCTTAAGCCTTAAGAAATCCGCAGAAGCTGCTCAGGCCAAATTTGTGTCCTTTTTCCTTTTGCATATTGGGTATTCTAAAGCTACTCAGGGTTTGTCGATTCCCCTAGAAGGAGCCAAGAAAATAGTAAAAAAATAAGCATTTTTTGGTGTGCAAAAAATTGGAAAAAAGGCTGTGCTGAGATCGCCATCTTCCTAGCGTACAGGAATGAGGAGATTTGTGAAAAAAATGTAAAAATTCAGAATTCATCATGGGTTCGTTTATTTAAATCATTTATGGTTTTCTCAATGAAAGTAATTGTTGAATAAAAAGAAATAGAAACAGTTGACAACGATTTCTTCTGTAATATTTGGCCCCGTTGTAAATTTACAAAAGTAATATACCATTATGTTCATGAAACACTTCTGATATGTAGTGTATGTCGGCTTCACCGCAAAATGCCATACCCAGAACCGACGCCTGAGTTGCAGCTTATTTTTTTCCAGTGTCTACCATCTATGCTTCAATTCAAGTGGAAATATCGAATGGAAATGTGCATATACTTCATCCTTTGTTCTTACATGTGAGACCACTTCTGTTAACAAAGGAGTGGAATCTAAACGCCCTGGGTTCGGGGTCTCTCTCGAAGCTGTCACCCCTTGTAGCTCCTTTTGTGATAAGGACTACAAACTATTGCCACACCTTGTATCTGGTGATTCTACTCTTCACCCTCCCGAAGCTACCTTTTTGGCTGGCTTGATAAACCGTTGCTCCTTACCTAGACATGTAATTGACATTTTCAATTTACTATCTGAGAAGCACTGGGACTTATTGTTTCTTACCGAAACTTGGCTAAAAAATAGTTATGCCACCGATATAGCTCTTGCAATTCCCCCCGACTCATTTAAGCATCTACATAAGGCCAACAAAAACAGTGATGGGATGCCATTGTTCACCGATCCGCCTACTCTTGCTCTGTTTCTAAACTTGCTAACATTAATAATATTGAAGATCTGTCCTTTAACATTATTTTAGCTCCGACTTTGGATGTATCTGGTGCACTTATCTATCATCCTCCTGATGCTTTGGCTGACTCTCTACAGCTTCTTATCGATACGCTAGGCCAACTGTCCCCTCTCCCTTTAACTTCCTGGTATTGGGTGACTTTAATCTTCATGTGGACGACCCTAACAACAAATCCACACAACAGTTTTTGTCCCCTTTGGCGAATTTTAACCTAGGACAACTTATCAAGTAGCCCATTCACAAAGAAGGTCATACACTGGACCTCATTTTAGTAAGTCCTGCAACAGTAGTGGTGAATACTGTACTGAAACCTATTTGGTCGGACCATGCTTTGGTCCCTTTTAAGACAGTCTCCCCAACTCCCTGCGGCACCTTAAAAAGAACTAAAACTTCATCTAGACCTTGGCACAAAATCTCTGACGCTCACTTTTTGGAGTCGCTTCAGACCTTTCCATGTGATAGGACTGGGGCATAGAACATCATGTATCACTTTTTTATGTCAAATCTTTTTATTAATGAGCGTTAATGCATACTACAGTGTAAAACATTTGTCAGGCAGGTACAGATAGCAATCATTACATGGATATGGGAGGAAATCATCAAAAGCAACTGATATCTGGCATCACATATCAAACGGCTTACGAACTAAGAGTGAAGCTGCGACTGGCCAGAGAAGTAATGGCTGTGGCAATAGGAGGGAAACAAAAACTTCCCCTCTTTTCAAGGGAGAAAAACACCTTTGTCAACATAACATGAAAGAGTGCAGGGGGGGGGGAGGATACCGTGCCAGAGGTGCAGTAGGTTGAGCATGTATCGCTTTTTAACAAAAGGTTGATGGATGCTTTAGATATCATTACCCCTCTGATAGTTCTACTCCTCAAAGCAGCTAAAACCCATTGCCCCATGTTTCTCTGATGCCCTCAAGTCGGAGAAATCTGTACATAAAAGGTTAGAAAGGCAATAGAGATCAAAGTATGACAAGGGCGTAAAACCAATTTATCAGGCCGCTCTGAAAAAATACCATGCAGCTATTCGGACGGCCCAGAAAACCTTTATTGCATCATGCATCTCTGAGGCAGAAAACAAACCCTGAGTGCTGTTTAAACTTTTAAACTCTCTTCTCTCTCCCTTTGTTAATAAAATCACCCTCTCCCTGTCTATGGAGTTATGTGAGGGCCTCTCAGACTTCTTGAAAAAGATTCAAACCATTTATGATCAATTTCCAAGGCAGTGTCCCACTAGTCAAGGAGCTTCATCTTACCCCACTCTGGCCCATCACTCCATAGATTTGTCCCCTTAACCATAGAGGCATCCGCTGCAAAACTCGCAAACTGCAAAGTCTGGCTCCCCCCCTTTGCTGCCCCTGTGTTAAAGGAGTGTACTGAATAGTTGGTCTGAGGATCCAATATTTTTGCCTGGTGCCAGCTTTGAAGTGGAAGATACTTCGAAACTCGCACCACCCAGTTCTCCCAAATTTGGTTCTGGAATTTCCTTCCGTCTCCTGCTTGGGCTCCAAAGGGTCTGGCATGACAATAGGCTAGTGTCAAGTTCTTTTTGAGTGCGCTGGAGGCAGCCCCTTTGAAAATGAAATTGGGGCAGGGAAAGCCATTATACTGGGGATTTTTTCAGTGGTTGAAATTTGAACTTTTCACACTGTTATTGATAGAATCATTGCAAACGTCTGTGGCTATCAGTCCATTACAGCCAAATATTTCGCCAGGAACTCTAGTACCTTTTGTACACAATCTTTTAAGAGCCTTCCAAGAAAGTGTTAGTCACACCACCTTCCATTAAGCAACGGAGTAAAGACAGGAGAAACAATTTAATTGCTTACTTAGGATTCTTCAGCTCACACTCAGTCTTTGATAGTGTTGTACTGTTTCCACTTTCTCAGTAGGAACTGTTTTTTTGTAGGACAACATAAACTTGGAATGGTGCCAGACTGATTCCAAATACCTACTCAAGATATGTTGGCCTATAGACCTGCTAGCTCACAGTGCCCCCATAAGTACCCTTAAACTTGGCAAGGTAACAAATAGTTTGGGCAACCTCAGACCATGACAACTTTGACTCTCCAAGGCATCATGGTAACAGATCTAGAGCCTTTTTGCTCGCTTACTTGTGCTTACAAAAAAAAACACAAAGGGGCTTTTCAATATTTATTGAACCATTGTGATTCTTGTATAAAATATAAGCGCTGCAATGATAATAGACAGAAGCAGATAAGTGATTAGCAATATAAGAACAGCAAAAAGGATAAACAATTCCACCATTGAGCTAAAACAGTGTGTATGTGCTGGTATATATTTATTGCGTATGGTGTACTTCTACTATGCACTCCCTAACCTAGTTGTCTTGGGTGGGTTTTCTGCCAAGAATTCCCTGCTGGGTGATCTAACTCCCTATTACCTGAAGGCAAGGTATGTCGGTCCCCGTCTTATTCACAAGTTGGACATCCCTCCTTGCAGAGTGTAAGCAGGAATCAGCTGGGCTGAGACTCCTACAGAGTGATGTCCACACAATGACAGCAGAGTGCTCCTCTAATTTGAGTACGGAAATGCACGTGTAGTTGGAATAACATCATCCATGCTTCCGTGTCAAGGCTTCAGCCTGGCCTACATTGTTTGTCTTTGTGATAGCCATGTCGCCTTATGGACGAATAGCAAACATTTGCACAATGTATGTTTTGGCTATGCACTAAATGCTCAGGGTGTCGTGATAGTGTACTTACCAAGTGGAATTGTAAGAAACGTCGTTTCAGAGAAACTAACCCTGTACTGGCACGCTAGCAAGTGTGTGATAAACATCATTGTGTAGAAAAGAAGGCAACTTAAGGATTGTGTACATGTAAAATTGCTGTGTTTCTTCCCGGGCCTAACCTAGCCATGTCACAAAATCAGAAACAAACCAGAGAGTTTACTCCTTTTTAATTTTTTTTGTACCGTCTGAAAAGCAGAAAAGGGATATGGGACTCTTTGAGCAGTGGTCTGTCAGACAGTAGCAACATCACTGACCGTGTACAGCACAAATATACCTGTCTATTATAAAGCTTTTCATCCTCATTGCGGATCGCTTATCATGGTTGATATGGTCAATAAAAAATAAAGAACCTGCCATTGACAAAGATTTCATTAGATCTCATGGGGGTGAGGCGGCCCAGAATCTTAAAAAAAAGCTTAGATTGAAGAAGAGGAAGTCATCCCCCAGAGTCGAGCTTAAGGCCTTTGGGAGAACCATGTTGAACAGTGGGTCTGTGTGCACTACCGACAGACCACAGAAGAAGCAGCATCAAAAACATGTTAAGCAATGACAAGATTAAAACCAAAGTAAATTACGTAGAGGAAATCTGCAATCTGTAGCACTGCAGGAAACACCCTGATAACCATTCAATACCTTTGTCATTCTCCCACATCTTTGACCTACCCGTTGCAAAGAGTTTGAACAATGGCCCAGCATGGCAGAATGTAACTGAAGAAGGATTGGTAACTAGTGTAAAGAATGGTTACATACTAAATTTTTCAATCTCCCTGCCCAGTTTACTACCTCGGAATAGAACGCTGTTTCTCCTTATTCATTTGGTGTAAGTGGTCCAGCTTTTGATGCAAAAACAGGCAATTTAGACAATTGCAGTTCACTAAAGAAACATATGCCTACTATTGCGTCATAAAGAAGAAAGAGCCAAAAAGAAGTTTGTTCCCATTTTTATGACCTAAAACTGCAAAATAGTGTTTTTTATGTCTTCTTCAGACTTAAAGAATGCCTACTTTCACATTCTTATCACAAACACAAGAAAAGTCAGTTTCACTAGCAACTACTGGCACCACTAATCCATCCGCTTCATGAATCCTCTTTGGTTGCAAATCAGTAGTTGCAGGTTTTTGAAGGTATCGAAAAATATTTGTGTACTCATATTTAGAATAAAAGCAAATTATGATCTGGTGTCAATACAAGGTTTGCAGTTAGTATCGCATACCAATGTAGGCTCCATAAAAATGTCCAAGTATTTACAGCCACTTCAGTTTAAGTAATACAGTGCTCAGAGGCAGTTCTGGGCCTAATTATTGCAGCATCTGTCCTTCATTGTACAGATTTTTCTTAATACACTGAAAATGTGTTCACTTTCATGCAATCCATTATTCAGCTACTAGGCAGATTTTCTGTTTTGAGCACTTGGTAGTGCGCATATTTATATTTCCAAGTGCAAGACTCAACATGAGAACTCTTTCTTCTTATGCCTAGAGGATCAGTGGTGCCAGAGTGGGAGCGCAGACTGGCCCTTTCCTCTGCCGCTTTTAAGCCGTTCCCTTGGTGGTCAGCAGATTATCATCAAGGCTCTTATTTATAATTGATCACGAGAATGTGATTACTGCACAGTAAGGGTGCCCACGTGGAATATCTGATTGTACAGGAAAAATGGTCATTTAAATAAGCAGTCATATCATACATAAATGAGTTGAAGCTGAAAGCACTACCAACAGGTTGCAGGTTTTCCAGTGTCAAAAATGCCAGGCTTTGTTGTGGTTCAAACAAACAATTCCCATCATTGTATTGCCTAACCAATCAGGGTGGAATGAAATCCTGACTCTATTTATTGAGATGCAAATATGTTTGTGACATCTTACTCAAGACCTCCAGTTCACCACAGTGCACCTACTGGCCTTAAGAACTTGAAGGCTAGGAATAAAAGCAGACAGCTTTTGAAAGAGCATGAGTGGTTGCTGGCAACTTCTCTATATGGGTGCAGTACAGTTGTTTTTGCTGCTGCTGTTACAAAAAGAAACAAGCATTGGCATAGCCAATAGGTCTCGCCTTTGGAACCTTATAAGTATTTAGATATGCAGTACAATATCCTTGGTGCAACAACATCAATTGTTGCATGGCTAAACACTTATAAGGTCCCAAAGGCAAGACCTATTGGCTATGCCAATGCTTGTTTGTATATGGAAAAAGGTGGCTCTTGACAATAGACATGACTTGCTGTGACATCATAAATCCCATTGTCACCCGTATGTGGATGGTTATTCCTACCCTTTCACAGTGGCATAGGGCAGCGCAGCAATAAGCCTTGTGGCGCTGCCCTACGCCAATGCCTCATAAATTAGGCCATTTGTTTTTAGCCACACCTTTGACCAAGCCCCCCATGCTCACTGACCTTTGGTTTGCTAAACTGTTCAATTTATTTCCCCAATGCAAAAATGGTTTGCCGTGGAAATTGGGGGCATGTACGGTTGTCGATAGTTGTCAAGGGTGAGGAGTACCAAGTTCTAGAATTTTTTGTCAGGAGTGGGTCCTTACACCTAAATCGTTTTGACAGGGGGTTCTCGGCATCAAAAAGTCCTCTGATTTAGAGGTTGTCTGTCGGCCTGCCACTAATGACCTTCACCACATTGGCAGACTACTTCCTACCATATTTAAAGATCTCTGTCTACCTAGAAGATCTCTGTGCCTCCAAAGAGCCCTGCCATTGTGGTTCCCCTAATGGTGCAAAACGTTTGCTCAGCAGACACCATATTTCATATGGCCTCTCAGCAAACATTTTTGTTTTGCAAAACAAAATACTAATGACAGTGTTTAATTTGAGCCGGTGGTTGTAGGTGGGGGCCACGAGCACTCATATTTGTGGACCTGCACTTATTTTTCGTCATCAGACTTTGACACAGAACAAGAGAGACAAAAACATTAAAAGGGAGAGAGAATGAGGAAGAAAAAGTACGAAAAACAGTGACAATGGTAGAAATCAGGAAAGAAAAACAACCTGGTAAAGTGTGATAAAGAGGTAGGGAGTGTCTTGTGGTGGATTAAAGAGGCATTAGGTGGAATCAAGACTACAAAACCTTGCTATTTGGTACCCTGATCTTCGATTGCAGCTGCCAGATGTCTGCGCAAAACACTGGGCCGCAGCACTTATTCTTTTACAATGTAAGCACTGACTAATAGCCCTGACATTCAGGGAGTATCCTCCCAGGGAATGGGCATTATTTGTCTGTTTTTTTCTATGTGGGACCGCCAGGTTTTCTGTGGATTTCCGAAAAAGAAAAAAGTGCATGAGACAGTCTGCTCCAAATAGGGTAGATGATTTGATCTATTTGCTCCCTCAGCACCCCATATCCACCGAACTATTGGTGTAAGGTTTCTCCCAGCTGAGCTAGCGGGGGCATTGCCAGTGAAAATAGGATGGCACACCATCATTGTAGCACACATGATACCGCGTTTGTGGGTGAGTAGTTTGTCGTTGAAACGTGAAATGACCCCCCCCCCCCCCCCCCCCCCCCGGTCTACTGTGTTTTGAAGCTTAAGGATTTTAGTTGGTGTCGTTTGCATGGTTGTAGCTGGCACTTGTATTTGCAACATCTCTTTTCCACCGCAATACCCTCACACTGTCCTTCCGCATTGTTTTTCAAGTCCTAATTTCATCTCTTCCAAACGAGGTAGTGAAGGGTGTTAAAAGTAGCGGGCAGATTATACACTATCAAGATTTTCATTTGTCATAAAAAGACGAATTGTTTTCAATAGAATCTTGCAAGGGAGTGGAGACCATGCCCGCTGGTCACCCAAGGACAAACCCTCAATCTGATTAACACTCTGTACTGCATATCTCTTCTTTAAACCAATCACTGCACCATCCTTCTCAACACTCCAGAACAAGCAACAACCTCAACCATCACACACCTGGCTAGGTTCCTAAAGAGAGTACCCTCAGCACTTTTTCAAGAATACTATCATTCAGTCTACCAACCTGTTCACCCTTTGCACATCCGACATCAGTAAGAAAAATAATTGGCTTGTTCAATAACTAGTTCACATCCTGCAGACAGAATTACAGAAGAAATGAAAGGCCAGCTGCTTCATCTAACCTCATACACCTTAAAACAACATCGAAAGACCCCACAATTCCTTCTTCACAAAAGAAAGTTCCTTTTTGCTTCTCAGTTCGAAACCGGATTTGTCTACATCCAACAATGAACCAATGCTAACAATATTTTTTTTATCAATAAAATCTCTAAAGTCAACAGTGATATTATTTAGCAGATTAGCGTAGCTCCCCATTACAAAGACCTCACAAAGTAGAGCTCCAGTGAGTACATACCTCTAACAAAACCCTTTTCTTGCACCACCCACCACCAAAGGCATCATGAAAAACTGACACCAAGTTCTTAAAATATTGCACATGTATCTTGGCTTCGCTTCATCAGTGGCTCATCACATAAAGCATACATTTTAAGAATAATTAGTTCAGCCACCCACGAACAAGCCATCCTCGTACCCTGTTGAAGAAAGACACCCACAACATGACTATCACCCAGGGTTACAAAGCCATGTCGGGCCTCCATGATGCATCTAAGATCCTAGAGAACACCAAGGTTGGCCCGGTCCCAGCTCGCCTTGACAACCATTGGTTTCTTAGATCACTGCAGAATGCTTCAGAGCAGGGAATGGCAAAGAAAACAAGCAATGACAAAGTCAATCTGCTTGCCTTCAAAAAGCTATGCAGACCTATTGGCTTTATTCATGCATTTTCGCTGATGCTGTTCCATATCAGCAAAAAGAAAAAAAATGCATGATCATGAACATTGTTGGGGGAAAAAAAGAAATAAGTACGATAGTGTGTTTGCAGGCGACTATTTTGGAACGGTAAATGTGCGGGAAAGAGCTGGTAAGAAAGGAGAGGCCGGCAACAAATTGCAGCCACCGGCCTATAAAAAAAATATGTTGGGGCTAAGGGGAAGGATGTCCACATCTCCAGACACCAGGGGGCGGGGTTGAGGGCAGATAGCAATGGAGATGTGGGAGATTTGTTTTTTTAAAACTGTCCGGGAAATCAATGGAACAGCTATGAGAGAAGGAGGGGGGGATCAGCATGGAGAGTGGGTGTGATTTGAGGGGGAGGAGCATACAGAGTAGAGAGCAGGAAAACACACACACTCCCATGGAGTCCTAGAAGCAAAAGAAAACCAGTAACATGAGACAAGAATGCAGCCTGCCCTCGCTGCTGTTGTTTAAACAAGACGTGCGGCCGCGAAAGAGAGTGCGCCCGCGCGAAAGTGGAACGGGAGTGCGCGTGCGCAAAAGTGAAACTGATCGCGATCCAGATGGCGCCTCGGACGGGAAAGCTGGCGGGTGTGCGCGCGTGAACGCAAGCGCTAGGCCATCAAAAGCATGGGGTAGCACTTTCAAAACCCCACTTACTAAATGTCTCGCCAGAGCAGCGCATGTGCTGGCTCAGGCGAGACCTAAAAAAGGGGCCAGGATTTGTGCTTAGCTGTCCTGAACCAAATTGGATAGGGAATGTTTTTTACTAGACTACTGAGGTGTGTATCTTTAATCGTTTCCACTAATCTGTCTCCTTTTCGAAAGAAGTGCTGAGGAACAAAGAGAGCCACATATTTCCAGATATCAGTTTTTTTGTTGCATAAATACACAGGAAGCTGTCCACCTCTTGTGTCCAAAATGTTGATCCTACACCTCAGTCTTCCGTCTAAGCTTTATTACTTGGCTTCTGAATACCTGCCATCCAAGGCTCCTCTCCAACTGCATAAACAGCTTGAAAGAGACAACAGTCCTTCCATAAGAACACCATGAGCCTCTAATATGAGGAGGCTTTCTATTAGTACCTGGAAAAGCAGTCACACCCAAAAACATGTCCCGAAAAGACTGTATTACCCTATTGTCTATATTTGTTAAAGTCTGAACCTGCTTATCACAAATATCCTTCTCAAGCGTCTTTTTATTTAGCATCCCTGTGAATAATGCTTTCCTATAGTGCCTTAATAATATTTCTCCCATCAAGAAAGTTAAAGGTAGTCCTGGCCAAACTGATTCTACTGCCTCACCCCTGGATTTGAATTTAAGGATAGGTTAGACTTTCAGTAACTGACATAGAAAGTAGCTTTTAAAGTAACTATTACACTAGCTAGAAGAATACGTAAGCAGTAGTCGCTGTGTGATTATTAACTTTTCACAGTGTTCATTACAATTTGGTACCCTGAGAAACTCCTCTCTTTTTCTTTAAAAAAAATAATCTCCAACTTTCACATTTAGCACAATACATGTTGGTCATCTGCCTTCCTCAATTACACCTCACTAGTAGAGAGGCATTTTCAGCACTTAGACGTTGAAGGGCCCTTGTAATTTTCCCTTGATAAGACTAAAGAAGCCCTACACTCTAAACCATTTGTAATTTATGTGTGTATCTAAGATGGTCTGGCATCCTCAAAGCAGGTGATAAACAGACATATCAGGCTGTTTATTAGCAAAAGCCTAACTGACCCAACTTTAAAACCCCTGGGTCTTTTCATCAGGAGGTAAAGAGGCCACTTGAATCTTCATGAAAAATATCCTAGCTTGTGAGATTTGCAGAGCGTCCCCTTGGAAATCAGTTGTCCCATTTGACATGCATTATTGCATTGACTCTTGATTTTAAAACCGATCCTATAAAAGCCAAGTTTCTCTACACAGCTGATTTTCATTAATGAATTTTCATACTTTCCCCTATGTTGAAATAAATATGAAATGGTTAATTAGCTTCTTAATTGGTCTTACATGCCCATCTGACACTGTTATACAGTCTAGGACAGGGACGCTCGTAGATTCCTTAATTGAGCAATGTCATAAATTTCCTATGCAGAAGGTATGCCTGTTTTTATCATTTTAATGGGTTTGTCAGCCAGCGGTATTTTATTTCTTTTAAACTTGGCATGCTTTTATGTTGAGATATTTTTCATTTCCATATATAGTAAGAGAGAGTAGTTTATCAAAGATTAATTCATGGTAGAGAATTAAGATTAGGATTAAGTTACTTTTTCTTAGTAGCTAGTTAATCTTTACTTTAATATCTGGATAAATATATTGCCCCGAGTATGAGGTGTGTATGAATTTTTGCAGAGTACAGAATCATCCTGAAATAGATGTTGCTGTGGTTGTGTGGGTAGTCTAGGCAGGAAAACTAGGCTAACGTCGGGGATGGCTAGGTTCCAATGATGTAACAATCTGCACATAATGTCACATAGTATTCATTCAAGCCTAGAGAGTTCATCCGTAGGTATGGGACTCTCAAATTTACTTATCCTCATTCAATTCCAGTACTGTGCCAAACAAAGTATGAATTTCAGTCGAAACATGTATTGTATTCATACATAAACAAGGTGTACAAAAGTGAATTTGTAGTGCAGATGATGCAGTGCTCACATAGTGATTATATTTGCATCATTTAATACCCAAAGTCCCTGTACAATCTCCAATGGTTCTGTCATCTTCTACGTTCAACTAATCATAGGGAAGTTCAGTTGAATTCACAATCTCTTGTTAACTTTAGATGTCAATCGATTAGGGGTGTTTTGTGGGCGTTTCCAAAGGGTTTGAGGGGAGTCTTCTTAGGACGTTTTCATCCAATTACCACACCACCTTAGTGTAGGTAGGATACTGTCAATCATTCACTAACTCCAAGAGTCTTGTGATAGTCAGTTACCACACAGTTGCACCCATCTAACTGCTTCGTGATTAAATACACAATATTAGCACAGGAGAACTTCCTGCTCCTCACAACAATATCTTGCTCGCTCAACTGGTGCAGAAATGTGAGACTGCATCGTCTGTACTACGCATTCACATTTCCACACCTTGTTTTTATTTGTATAATTTAGGGAAAAGATTGCAAAAAAGTTAAGGAAATCAGTATATGATTAGAAAATCTGCCAGAAGTTGAGGAAACTATTTTTGAAGAACAAAATGTCCTTTTTATTGATTTGGTGTTTTATTTAAAATGCCCCATTCTTGGATAGTGTGGATCTTATGGATTCTGGTGAAAGGACAATATTTCTGTTCTGAATCTTTTTGACTTACTGTTTTTTTTCTTCTTTTTTTAGATATGAACATCACTAGACAAGAGGAGACAAGCATTAATGTATCTTTGCCAGGCAATGTATCGGACCTCACAGGGTATATACAACTATGAGATTTCCTTTAACCTTTCAGTTTTTTTTTAAAGTGAATTACTTTAATGCAGCATTAATAAGTAATAAAAAAACTGAGTGAAACGTACCAACCACACAACCAACAGTTTTAATATGTTCATGTTATAGAAATCCCGTAGATATCCTTAAATGTATTTTTTTAAATAATTTTGTTTTATATAATAATATTTTCTCATCTTTATGATACTACCTAATCTGAATTTCCAAACATTTTTATAAATATTGGAACAATCCATCATTAATAATACCCATTGAAATTACTGGAAAATATAATCTTATCATTCCTTTGACTTTTGTTTTCTTAAAGAACCATTGTAACCCTTTATTTTATTGGCTCTGTAAATACCAACCTCTTTTCTGGTAATTCAGGTTTAACTGAATCTGAGAATAGATTTGACCAAGCTGCCTTTAGTGAATATTACCAATTCAGCTTCTCATAAATGTTGTGTTATTGATTTTTAGTTTTTTATGTGTTTACTTTTATTTGACTGGATCACAGGTCCAAAGGGTATGAAAGGGCCTTACAGAGTAAAGGTGAAGGCACATTTACAAATTGTACATTCCTGTGTCTATTTTAGTTTGAACACATTCACATTTACCTGTGTACTGAGATCAGTCATGTGTGTGATGTTAAAGATTACCTCAAGAATATTGACTCAAATGTAAGAAGTTCAGCAGGGACTCAAAAGGTAGAAGAATTGTGGCAAGTAAATGTAGTTTATGCCTATGTTCACATTGAAATAAATAGATTTTCTGTCTCATGGGATCTTTTCAGATCACTCTCAAAAACATTGCAGGAGTATTGTATACAAACCTCCGACAAGGGAGAGTGCTTTAGAGCACAGGCTTGGAAAGACTGACCGAGTGTGATGGTTTGTAAACACTGGGGTTTCTAAGAGAAATGATGATGGTTAACCTTATCGGAAGCCCCTGATAAATGTAATATTACTGCAGAGCTGTCCAGGTTCACAAAGATACATGTCCTCTTGGAGCTGCAACATGAATTCATCTTCAAGGACTCCATGCATCTTTGAAATGTCCCTGACATGAGTCGTCTTTAGATCAGCAGTCTAAGGCTTGCAGAGACATGCTGCCACTGGTAGGTAATTTGGCCAAGAAACACCATCAACAAAACCAGCAGATCCAAGATGGCCCAACTTTGCTGCTTGCCTTGTGATGTTTGAGCTCTGTGTGTATAGTCAGCAGACGAGTTGGCAGATCGCTGACTCTCCTAACAGAAATTCGAGGTGCACCTACTGAGATAGCTGGCGGGAGTTTGATGGAAGCCATAAACTTCATTGCACTCACTTGCATTATAGATAAGGCTTCCTTAAATGCTGGTAGCATAGCAGTTTTCAGACAATAACTGCCTAAGGCAGAATTTAAAATCATGGAACAGTTTATAATCCAATGTGAAATTTTAAAGTTGTGGCTAGGTGTGACATACCTCTTTTGGGTCCACAAGCAAGCTGGGATTACTGGGGGGGGAGGTCATTTTCTACTGATGTCACGGGGCCTGACCTACTATAGATCTGAAAACTGTGTGCCAAATACACCCTTTCCACACTGGAATCCCAGGGTACTGTGAGGGATGTATTCTGAGGGAAGGTGGTGTTGTGTAGAAACTCACACAATAAGTACTGTCCAGCACAGTGCTTTACTTTGTAAATCATACATCAATACTTATCAGCTACATGGAGCTACGGGTGCTATGGAGTTCTAAACACACAGCAATATTTAGTTGTAAATCTCAAACGGGTGCAAGCTCACTGTAATATTGTGCAAGTAGCTTCTCTGGTTCTGTAAGTTCTAGGCCAGTCTGTATACGTCTCATTACTAAGGTCCTTTAGGGTGCTTCTGTCCCAATGGATTAAATAAAAAGCGAGCGTACTGCAGCTGGCACCTTGAGCATGGACGAGAAATTCTTCTCCCAGCAGTGCATTGTGACAACTCTTCCTTTTCAGACTTTCTGCTTTTGTGCTGGAGTATAGTGGCTCTGGGTAGGAGTAGCACACATCTGACAGCACCCCAAGGTCCTTTTGCTAGTTGGAATTCTCTTCCAGAGCGGTCTTGGGTCTTTATTTGCAAAGCTTGATGTTGTTTATCAAAGGTGATGAGGCTGGCTCCAGTTCAAGCACCAAAACATGAGCACAATAAAGTCTCAAGACTCTCCACCTGGCTCTCATCGGCCTTCTGGAGTTGCACTGAGAAGGCAAAGGGCAGGCTCTGCCAAAAACATTCTGCCTCCTTAACCATGCAGTGTGCGGACTCATTTCCATTTTCAACCTAAATGGGAGTACTCGGGAAGTGATACTCATCAGGTCCCAGCTAAGAGGTCACAAATAAATAATTAAGGCAGCCCTGTTCCCCTCATTCATGCTTCATTGTCTGGGCTACACCCTTTGCCTCTGGAATGCAAGGAGTACGTTTCCACTGTCTGTGGAGGCTGTACTTACATTTTGAGCTAGGTTTTAACAAAATGGATACTACTGGTCTCTGCAGCCACATACTTACAATCAATATTAGGTCTGGCTATCAGTCACCAACCATACTAGACGCTCCAGACATGACAACGCAGTGTTCTCAGTGTTACATGCAATTGGAACTTTACACACTTGGGGCCTATAAGCACCGATCTTATCCCTGAACAGGAAAAAGATCTGGCCAGTACTAACAATCAGGGAAATGGTATGATGCCACTGCTGTTCAACATTTATAAACCAGGACAAAGACAGTAGTTCCATGTTGATTACAGAGCATGCTTTTTGCCCCCCTCTGAAGGACAGAGCTAGGATATAGGTATCGATCAATGATGAAAAGCCTAGACCTCAATGCTCATCCATAATTGTTGTGTTTGGTAGGCCCCAAAAAAGTCAGGATGTCAGATAATGTTTTGATGGGTCAGGGGTGCAAGCCTGTAATACCATGTAAGTGGACTTTCCCATCTCAACACTCAACTCAATACTCAAAGACTTCAGAAGGTTAATTTAAAAACTGGGTGAAAATTATTTCAAGTTCTGGTTGTACAGATGCTATTGTAATGGGTATGATTAGGATTCCACTAACTCGACAGAAGGAAATGAATGTGACAGGAGAAGCTTCAATGAGGGGTGTGTGTGTTATTTGGGCCTTAGATCAGCTGGCACTCAGGCAAACCTACCACCCGCAGTCATTTCTAACAATTAGAGATCCAGGGGGATCCAGAAAGGGGTGGCTTGTGGAAAATCAGCACATATCCTTCCCAAAATGCAATGCAAATGTCAAAGTATGGGTAAAAAAATCACAATTTCTTCAATTTTCTGTGATAGAAAATTCCCAAACTTCCTTCAAACTCCAAAAGTCCTCACATCAAACTTTCCCACGCTTTGTCTGATAAAAATGTTACCCTCATATTTGTGTGATTCAATGCATGAGAGAGGGATAGGTCAAAACCTTTACCATGTGAAGACCACATTTATGCTGCGTTGACTTTTCACAGTTTTGCAATTTTTCTCTCTGTTATGAGAGGCCAATCCATGCACATGTGGTTCTTTTTGGGAGCGCTGGGAGATGGATATTTTGCTGTTCATTACAAAACCTGGAACCTTCAACCACATAAGTGTGCTTCTAAATCAGTATTTTTTTTCACCCAAATGTTAATATTTGCAGGGCATTATGAGAGAGCATAAGTGATGATATCCATGCAACCCACTGTAAACTGGATTCTACTAGGTGCCTAGTTTACAGATGGTTAACATGTTAGAAGGTTTCCTTGGGTAGACAGCATACCCAAATACCACAGCTGCCCACATCCCAAAAATCAACCTGAGTTCAAGCTTCTTTTATGTGCTTTTGACTCTTGGATTCTTGTGCATTCCCGGTCATGCGTGATAAATCCACTCACTACTGTTGGGTATCATTTTAATCAGGCCAAATGTGGGACTTCAAAGTGTTACGACATTTGCTATTTTGTATTGAAACGTTCTATAATTTTGACTTTCTATTGTAAGTCAGTGTTGACAAAAATATGTTTTAAAAAAGCTTCCTCAGAGTTTATGTTGAATCAGGCATTATGGGTAGAGTCAGGCATTATTGTGGTACAAATGACCGTTATCCCAAAACTCTGATTATAGATCAGATTTATGAAATTAATTAAAGGCATTGCTTTCACACGTCCTAATTTCTACTCATCATAATTTTAATTATTAATTGATGGTCAATATAAAGTGAAAATAACACGGAGAAGGAAGGCTCATTTGTTGGCTCTGAGTATCATAGATTTTTGGACAAATTACAAACCGTATTCATCACTGTGACCAGATTAGTTAGATGGAGGTAATGTATCTTTTTTTTGTGGGGCCGTTTTCTGTGCAAAAAGGTACAGACAAAAATCTATTTTACCTTATTTTGTTAATTCTGAGATGGACTCCCACTCTTAACCATTTTGGTTGAGAAGGAGCATTTCTTCCCTGCCAATAGTAGACTGAGTTTCTTGTCATTTTTGTGGATATTTAGTAAAGAATACCAACGGGTAGAGCAGATAATAGTTTTTTTGGGGCTTATAGCATTAATTCTACAGAAATAGGTTGTTGCGGGGGGGGGGGGCCTCTAAATTTAGCAAATTCCATGGATATTGTGGTTTTCGTAGAAATGGGGCAACATAATTCAGCTTATGAATTCACTCTCAATCATCATGTCACACAGCTTCATAAAGTTTTTGTTTTCCACCTGACAGAGTTCCCATGAGACACAGGGTCAAGACTGATTTGCACATGGAAGGGTCTAAACACGGGTGGCATGGTGTGCAATAAAACAATGGATTTAGCCCAGATCTCTTGATGGGGGTGAATGTTTGATTTGCTCTTTATTCGGTCCATCATCTGTGTGTCTTTTGCTTTCTCGCCTAAGAAAGGTCCTAATGATACCCCTCCCCCACCCAATACTGAAGAGGTGGTAAAACCCTCAGAGTAAAATTTGATACCTCTCTATCCTTTCGGCCACAAGCACTAGCTGTGGCAGGGAGGTGTTGCAATTTAATAAAATCTCAAAAAAAGTTCTTTGATTTCATCCCCTACTCTGCAAGGAAAACAGTGGCAGTAGCACTGATAAAATCAAGATTATATTATTGTAACAGCTTGTATGCATGCACAAGTAATTTTGTGCTGAGGAAACTGCAAACAATACAATACGCAGCCGCATGGCTTGTACTGAAACTGCTGCACCGCTCTTCGGCCTCAAAAGCCCTAAAAAGCCTTCAGTGGCTACCTATCCATAAAAGAGTACTATATAAATCCTGTTAATTACCTTTAGAGCTTTAGGGCCAAAATATCTAACATCCAGATTTACACCTTATGTTACTACCCACCTGCTCTGATCCTCATCTACAAACCTACTCAAACCCTTCTCCTTCAGGTGCAAGACAAAGGGGGTAAATCCATGTCCGAAGCCTGGAACCTTCTACCCAGTCATTTGTGAGCTACTACATCAGAAACTCTATTTAGGAAACTTCTGAAAACCTGGATCTTTGTATCCCCGGACTCATTGTGCTCCTCTCTCATTTAACTATTCCGTTCTGGTTAATCATGTTACCTGAAGCCGGCTAATCCTCTGCTCAGCGCCATGATGCTTCTTCTAGAGCGAAAGCAGCGCTTTACAAATGGTAAATGCAAAACTAATACAATACTATTGCTTTCTAACCAGTCGGTCTGTCTTTGGTGTTCTTTCTTAGATGGTTAAGTTCCGTTTGTGCTATACAATTTTGTTTAGCCTGGTCTTCACGACTCTATTATAGTCATGGGAGTCACTTTTGGATTTCCTATCTTCAGTAGATGATTTTCTTGTCTTTTTACTGCAGTTGCGTCAATTCTTGGACTTTTTATTTTATTTATTTGTTCATTTAATAAAGGTTTATATAGCGCAAACTTGACCCAAGAGGGTATCAGAGCACTTTACATTTAGGATTGTTGCGTTAAAAGTTATATCAGTTACAAGAGCATAGTAAGGTACAATACATATCAACAATGTTGCAAGAATTCGTAGGAGGGAGGGGAGGAAGGAGTAATAGCGGGGAGATGAGGAGGATCTGTGCCCAATGTCCAGCTGGGTAGGTGACGGTCAAGGGGGAAACCCAGGCCAATCTCCTCATTAGCTGTCTAGCAGCTCCACCGGGCGTCAGCCATATCGCTCAGGTCTCAACGTTCAGGAAAACCAGTTTTGAGGTTATTTGATTTGAGAAATTTATATAGCGCTGGCTAGACCCGGAGGTATCAGAGCGCTTAACCAGAGGATCGTTGCATTACAAGGTACATCTAAAAAGGTTTATATAGCGCTGGCTAGACCCAAAGGTATCAGAGTGCTATACCAGAGGAACATTGCATTACAAGTTACATCAGTTACAGTAGCGTAGTAAGGTACAGTAAACAAACAATGAGGTTGAGAGAATTTGTGGGAAAGGAGGGGAAGAAGGAGCCATAGCAGGGAGACGAGGTAGAACTGTGCCCAATGTCCGGCTGGGTAGGTGACGGTCAAGGGGCAAACCACGGCCAATCTCCTCATTAGCTGTCTAGCAGCTCCACCGGGCGTCAGCCATATCGCTCAGGTCTCAACGTTCAGGAAAACCAGTTTTGAGGTTATTTGATTTGAGAAGTTTATATAGCGCTGGCTAGACCCGGAGGTATCAGAGCGCTTAACCAGAGGATCGTTGCATTACAAGGTACATCTAAAAAGGTTTATATAGCGCTGGCTAGACCCGAAGGTATCAGAGTGCTATACCAGAGGAACATTGCATTACAAGTTACATTAGTTACAGTAGCGTAGTAAGGTACAGTAAACAAACAACGAGGTTGAGAGAATTTGTGGGAAAGGAGGGGAGGAAGGAGCCATAGCAGGGAGACGAGGTAGAACTGTGCCCAATGTCCGGCTGGGTAGGTGACTGTCAAGGGGGAAACCAGGGCCAATCTCCTCGTTAGCCGTCTAGCACCTCCACCGGGCATCAGCCATGTTGCTCAAGTCTCAACATTCAGGAAAAACCATTTTGAATAGCTACATAGGCTACAGTAACAGAGTCAAGTAGTGGAAGAGCATGTCCCTACTAGAGGATAAAGGTAAAAGAAAGAGGTGGGGGGGGAGGGAGTAAAAACAAACCACTGAAGGAGCTGGGGCTGCCATTTAGGTTGATGGGGGATGTGTTCAAGGTCTGGTTGGAGTCCGGTGGTAGGGAAAAATGTGGCAGCCATCTTGGGGTCAGGCAAGGGATTCTGACCTTGGTGTTAGAAACAGACTATCTTACAGTCAGACAATTGAGACTGTTTTACCCTGAGACTCTGCAGCTGGTCTTTCCTCTAATTCAGTGGTTCGAATTGATCAGGTATGCTAAATATCCAGATGGGACATCAGGAGCCCCTCGACTGCTAGGTCATCCTCGCTCTATGGTGAAATGTCCCTTGTGTGCGCCATTTTGAGGTTAGGTGCGCCGTATCCCGCTTGATAAAGCTATCAGAGTTTGTTTAATTGTGGTCTAAAGTCGGGTACCCTCCGTTCCTCTGAATTCCCTTTCAGATCGCCGGATGTTAACTCCGCTCACCGCCTCAAAGTCCCTGCTGCGTGTCAGCTGTTAGGTGCGGGACTTTCTCCTCATCGGCGCCGTCACCCACGAGCACCCAGCGGGTTCACCAGGCGAGGCTGAGTCTGACGTGTGTTGTCGCGGTCACTCTGCAGGTACCGGGGGATCATTGGGTAATTCTTAGATTGTAAGCAGCAAGGGCCGCTTGCAGCTGGTCAGGTGCTCCTGGCCGGTTACGCCTACAGCAGAGGTCCGGTGGGGGAGGGGCCGGAGCCTGAGTCTTCGCTGTTCCGACTTTCTTCCCCGTAGTTGCGGTTAACACCGAAGGGCTCAGAATGTTCGCAGTATACCCGTGGGGGCTTCCAGCATGATTTTGTGGGCCGCTGGCAGTTTTTCGGCAGCCAGATGCAGGATATTTGGCGGTCGTGGCGGAGCTCTCTGGAGAAGAGTCTGCTCACGCCGCCATCTTGTGATGTTATAGATGTTAGACCTACTGTGTTTTGCATATATGGACAGGACTCTGTCCTGATACTTGTTTGTCCTTTCAATCAGGGCTTACAAGTGTTGCCCTTCTTTTTCCTTCAATTGTTGAATCCTGCTTTTTGTGCAACTGCTGTTCCTCCTATGAATATATATTGGGTTTATTTCATTTTCCTCTCCTTCCTATTGGCTTTTTCATTGTTGGTTTACAATTTTGGACTTTATGCTTTATGTAGCTTAATTTCCCTGCAGGACTATGTTTTCCGACTTTTTCATTGGTTCCGGCATTGTTGGATAGCCTTCACCGTTTTGACAGTCTCAGCCTTACAATAATTAGCCTTTACTCTCCTTGGCCTGTTTTAGGTTCAATTCAGCTTTGTATTCTTTATGACAAGGTTTCTTTTCCTGATGCCTTCTGCAGGATGTGGCTTTTACCAGTCCCTTTTTCAGTCTTCTGTTCAGCTAGCATAACTTCCTTATGCTTTGCTGGCTTTTCTTCTGTTGATGGGTATGATTTCCTCTCTTACAGGACGTGTGATTTTTGCTCTTCAGGAGATGAAATAGAGAATGTAGCAGAGAAGAAGAAAGAGAGGTGTTACACTCACTATTTCCTTGCTCCAAAAAAGATGGTGGCCCCAGGCCCATCCTGATCTTTATTACGTGAATGCCTTCCTGCGGAAAAACAAATACAGAATGCTTACATTGCCTCAGATCCTATCAACTCTGGATCCAGGCTACAGGATGGTGTCCCTGCACGTGAAGGATGTGTTTTTTCATGTATCCCAAGGACATTATCAGCATTTCAACGTGCTCCCTTTTGTGTTCATCAGTACCCCTTGGATATTCATGAACAGTGATGGCAGTGGTCGCTGTCCATCTTCGAATGTCAGGAAATGCTGTATTCCGTTACCTTTACTGCTGACTGATGAAGGCGAGCTCCAAGCAGTCAGTTTGAGATCTCCTCTGGACAACAGAATACCATTTGAAATTGTTGTTGTTACCATAAACAAGCCCAATTTCCTCCAGATTTATTCTTGGAGGCATACATTCATTGGGGTAATCCTGGCTGCAGTGGAGTTCAGGGCTTTCCCCTGCAGCTCCAAGTGCATAACATTCTGGCTCTGATCCTCATATTTCAGGCTCCATCCAGGTGAGGATGGCTCTGAGGCTTCTTTGGCTAATGCATCCTCCTTGTTAAGCACACCAGGTGATCCATTTGAGCCATGAAGTGGAACTGGAAATTCCAATGGGCCCAGAATCCAGGCTGCCATTCTTACACAATCATGGTCTTGGACAAGACAGGTGGCTGACTGACTGCAGTTTTTCCTGTGGGAGGCCAGATCCCCTTCTCATCTGGAGCTGACAGTGGTCGTTTGTGGGGGGTCACCTGGAGTAGGTAATAAACAGAGGACTTCAGTGGAGGGTAGTTTCCAGATCAGTCATTTGTAGCTGCAGTGCATTTGTCTGGCCCTTAGGCTTTCCTGTCAACCATCAACCAACTGGCGGGAACCTGTGAATCACAACATAAGCCCAAGTATGTAAGGGTTATTTACAAATCGCTGATAATTTTATATGTTTGCGTATATATATATATATAAATGTATGTCGAACTGGATCTGGAAATTTTTCAACAGGACCTCTGCTCGCCGGGGGACAGGGTCGTATGTCTCTGGGATGACATCGACTCCGGTTGTGATGTCATATAAATCCCCTCCGGCGCGCAGACATCAGTTTCTTCTTTTCCGTGCTGTAACATGGATCCAGAGAAGCGGTTCCTCATGCAGTTTTTCGGGCTTACCTTGACAGTTGTTGGCGATTGCAAACAATTTGCTTTTATTATGTCTTCAGGCATTAAGCCTTGTGGGTCTTTTACTCTGCAAAAGTCGGTTACAGACCCATACTCCGTTTGTATTATGCTAATTAGGGGAACTCTCTGACTCCGAAGGCTATGGCTTCTGCCAGCAGCCAAAGGCTCTCAAGAAACGCCGTATGAAACTTCAAGTGGCACGGATGTCGCAGTCTACAGAGACTTCACATCGGCCTCAGTATCCTTCACATTTTGAGGATTGTTAACAGGGTCCTTCCAGGAGTCGGAGCTGTTTGGATGCGTCGCTTACATCGACGTCCAAAGGTAATGGTTTTGATGTCGCGGCACCCCCAACTTTATCATGTGGAGACTTTGTCTTCCACAGCTCCTCCTCCTTGCTGGTTGAGGAAGGCTGTACACGACTCTGCCCCGCGCCTCCCTGTCTTTACTGGAGCCGGAAAGTCTATGGTCCAAATGAGAGAGTACTACAATTCTCTGCATCTTATCTTGGGGCCTCCACCTTTGGCCCCATGGAGGTGAGAGGAGCTACACTGGTGGGTTCGCTCCCTGTGCAAATTGGGCTGTCGGAGATGTTGTGTCAGCGCCAGCTGGCATCGGCCTACTTCGTTTCAGTGCCCCTCACAGCCCTCAGGGGAGGATCCACCTTCAGCAAACAAAGTAATTTCTCCTCTTCCTCTCGATGTCGAGGCATGGCCTTCTCGGCGTCGGGGGTGGAGTAAGTAGAGCCACCTCATGGTTGGGTTTCTGGAAGTAGCCTTGTAGTGGGTGAAACAGAAGAGTCTGGGTTGTTCCATCTTATTTTGGAGACTATTTCACCTCTTATAGAGGAGAATTGGTTATCTGCACTTGGTGATGTTTGTGGGCTGGAGTCTTCCCCAGCCTCGGGTAACTTTCCCCTCCTAGTCTTGTTACTAAGGCGAGTTCCTCTTTTGCATATATGTTGAGGAGAGTGGCTCCAGTATTGGAATAGACTCTGCCTACGGTGGAGAAGTCCCTGATCCCCTGATTGATGTCCTTTATCAAGGTCAGATAGGGATGGAGCCTGTTCTCCCTTATAGTGTTGGGCGCTTGGACCAAGCCTGATAAGGGGGTCTCGGTGGATCGTGCTATATCTCACATGCACTTGCCTGCTCCTGGAGATCCAGTTTGTCTCCTCAAGTAACCTACCTCTCGTAGTTTGGTAGTTCAGGTGGCTTCAGCATCACAGTGTATGAATTCTCTACCTAATGTTCCATCGAAGAAACTCTAGGAGGCAATATTTGTGTGGCAGGCACATTTTTTCCTCAACTAGTTCTGCTTTAAGGTCCACTAACATGTCTTGTGTTCTTGGGCGTTTTTCTCAGGCTTTGTGGGATTCCTTGCAAACTATGTTGCCATCCCTTCCAGATGGCCACTGTTCTAATATAGAATAGTTGATTCGAGATCGCCAACAGGTGGTTAAGCTGATTATTAGATGTGGCATGGATACCACTGATTCAGTGGGTCGGGCCATGGCACCCTCTGTAGTTCTACGTTGCTACATTGTTGTGCCTGGTTAAGTACCTCAGGCTTTTCAGAGGCTGTCAAAGCTGCTTTGGTCGTTATACCCTTTGATGGCACCCATCTTTTCGGGGGCCGGCTGGACTCTGCTTTATGGCGTTTCAGTGTTAGAAAAAGTTTGACCGAGCCCTAACCTCTTTTTCTAATTATATACCGATTTGATTTTTTCCCCATACTAGGGTTATATGGGGGATATTAATCTTTTGGTTCTTCAACAGCTGGCCATGTTATGCCACTACCATAGTGGTATATGTTCCCCCTGATGATGATGACGCCTGATGTGGTGTTACTGTGGTTAGCTATTGTTTCAATGTTGTCTTTACCGGGTTATGTGGAACATGGATACCAGTTGCATAGGTTTTTGCCTTACCTTTTCTCCTCTGATAATGAGTTTAATGATCGAGGTCATTTGCTTGGGATGTTTCTTCTGGTTGGGAAGTTTACCTACGCCTCATGCTTCTTTGGAAGCAGTTTGGTATGCTGTATGAATTACTTTTGATTTTCAGTATCCCTAATGGGAAACCTTTTTTTTTTTTTTACAGAGAGTATTTTTAATCTTTACACCTACTCTCACTTTACACTTAATTGCAATTTTTGGTCTGATTTGACCAAGATTTCCTGTAGGAGATTCTTGTTTGATCGGTCCTTCATTTTATTGCAGTCATTTTCACTAGTTTTGGCGGGTGCACTTTGCTTTGGGGTTGCACTGATTACTTTTGCGTTAGGTGTTTTTTTGCAAAGGTTCTGCTACCCTAAATGGGGATTATGCCAACTTTACCATGTTGTGTGTTCTTGGCCTGCACTTGGGGGTTTGTCCCTTTCTGGGAGACGTTACATATTGCAGGTTTAAGGGTTCTGTTTCTATTCTTCTGAATGATTACATTACTAACACTTACCTCCATTTATGGATGTTCCTATGGCCTGCTTTCTTTCTTAGAACATGGTTGTTCCGCTATCACTCCTTGTAATGTTATCTGGACTGCAGTGTCAGAATGTTTTGATCCTAGAGGGTTAACTTTTACGGCCATGTCCAGCATTTTCTGGGAGTTATTCTTCTTTTCTTAAAGAGAATGTTCACCTTTATGGTGGTTCTCTTCCTTAAGAACATCCTGCGTTTTTCTTTCCATATACTTTGGTATGGTGGTGTAGTTGCATTTTAATTTTGGGAAGTTGGATGTCCTCTGTCTCCTTGGAGACATTTACTTTCTCTATAAGGCAGTTGCTCTTTTTGTGAGTTACAGTCCGTTTAGGGTTCAGATTCACAGTCAGATTGCGGGTCTATCTAGTATACCTTTTAGTCAAATATTCCAACTGGATATCTCTACTTGTACTTCATTTTGACCTATCTGACCAACTGTGGTCGTAAGTGTTTGCTGTTGGCAAGGTTTCATTTTCCTGTATTTTCGTTTAGGCTGACGATAGTAACAGCACTCTGGATACCTTTGGGCAGTTGGCATTATTTTAATGCTAAGCCACCCAGGGTGTGTCATTGAAGGTGTGATCTTCATTTATTTTGTTCTATTTCAATGTTCTGTTGTGTAGGTATCATGGGCTAGTTTTTCAGTTCCATTTTATCTATATGGGTATATGCCACACACACAGATGTAATGGATCTGTGTTGTGCATATTTAGATACAGCTCTTCTATATACAATAAGACATGATATGTATTATAATTGTTTGCAAAGCTATGAGTTGCAGTTTGCTTCTCTCTTCACTGTATTTTTATCTTTGACTGTATGTCATATCCTGTAGATATAGGTGTGTGTGTGTGTGTATATATATATATAAGTATGGATCTATATATGAACGTACAGTATGAGCTGAATAGATTTGGGCATTGTTCAGTATTTATGGCATATTCATATCTGGATCGTTGCCATCTTTCCGTCTCTACGAGTTCTATGCGTTGTGGGACCCTTGCAGTGGTCATTTTATCTAATGACATTTTCTACAACGATAGATTTTAATTTGCATCAGTTTTTGTTCTTAGGTTGGTCTTTACGATGAATGAGTTTATTCATCTAAGCTCTATGTGGATGAGTTCTGGACCTCTTTTTTTCTGGGGTTCTTAGGACCGCTTCCTTTGAATATTTCCTTACTGGTGTATGGTACTGTGGATTACAGGGTATTAGTTGTTGCCTTTGACTCTTCTAGTCCATCGACTCCTATCACCCTTTAGGGGTCATGTAATGCTATTCTACTGTTGACTGTTGTCTTCTGACAGTGTTATTCAGCTATCCTTGAGGCATGGGGGTTTTCCGTGCCTGTAGCGTTGGTTTTTGTTTACATTGCATGTGGTCCTTGCCACATTTTTTATAAGGAGCTCATACTCTTTTTCATCTAATCCCTGCATACATCTGGTCTGTTGCTAATTTCGACTGGCTAGTTCTCGCTGAGAACATTTGTAGGACAAGTTCACAAATCCTCCTCCGGGTGGATATAGCTATGGTATTTAATTAAACAGTTAAGGAATCTGTGGCTAGATTTCTCTATCAGATGAACAAGTTACTTACCTTCAGTAATACATTATCTGGTAGAGACATAGTCTAGCCGCAGATTCCTTAACACCCTACCCATTCTCCCCAATCAGTGAACGATTTGTAGTGTAAGAGGTATATCCGGTGGTCAGTGTTTCCAGTAGCTAAGTGCTTTGTAGAACCATTTGATCTTTCCTTATAGACCTTGTCTGGGTGTAAGGGATTTACCCATTTTCAGCACTGGTTTTATACACCAGTGAACGCTCTTTCATGTAGTTGTGTGATTCAGTGAACCATTTGGTCTTGCAGATCTTGACTTAGTATTCCCATACCATTAATGTCCGTTTTCCAGGTATTGTTTCAAAGATACTTTAATCTTTTTTGGCACACTGTTCCCACAGCCAGTTTCTATAGTGGCTCTGCGTTGTGGCGCATAAGGTTTCACAGAAGAAACTGACGTCAACACGCTGGAGGGCACATATAGGACTCCACTGATGTCACAACCGGAGTCGACGTCATCAGAAAGTCGTACAACGCCGTTCCCCGGGGCGCAGAGGTACCGTTGAAAAATTTCCGGATCCAGTCTGACGCCTGGGGAGAATTCAAAAGTTAAAGAATCTGCATCTAGATTATGCCTCTACCTGAAGTGTACATATAGTAAAACCTTTCATTTTTTTTTTTAAAACAGACTTTTATTGAGTTGCAAAACATAATACATTAAATCCCCTTTCCCCTTACCCAGTCCTCCAGCCAAGTCAGTGCGTAGGGTAGTAACCAGTCCACCAAACTAACCACAACGGTATAGCATTCACCCCATCAACATCTGTGCTGTGAGGTAGCCCATCCACAGGATTAATCCACTACCAGTGTGTGAAGTAACCAGTATGCCCCCCGCCCCTTCCCCCAGCAACCCCCCCAACATATCCCCCCACCCTAACCACCCACCCAAGCATGTCGCCAGTATCTACCATAATTACGTGTATAACAAAGCCTCTCGTGCCACTTGTCGGATCCACTTCCCACATAACACAGCAGAAATTGCCTCAAGACCATAGGGGGAAGCCTGTCACAGGGTTTTCAAGGGACCCGAGTCCCATCACCCTACACCGGATCCCCCCCACCCTCCACAGCCGAGCGCTTGAACAGTTCCAGGAGTGCCATCCATGCCCGGACCAATTCTTGCGACTTCTCATTTCCGCTACGTCTAGCTAGACATAATCTATAATTCCCCTCGCTTCCCGCCCACTTCTCCATTTCCCTATTCCATCGCAAGAAATTAGGCCCCTGCCTCGCCTTCCAATGGGAAGTAATCTCCCGCTTGGCCAGGACCAGCCCCAGATCAATAAACCTGGTGAACTTAGTCTTTGCAGTGTGCGGAAACCGATGCAGCAAGCAGACCCCCGGGTCCACCTCCAAATCCCTCTCTGTCACAGTCAGGAGTACAGTCGCTACTTCCTGCCAAAATTCTGCCACCTGTGGACAGTCCCAGAACATGTGAAGAAAAGTCGCCCCAACATGGCCACATCGGGGGCAAGCATCCGGCCCCCCAAAGTACTCAGCTATTTTGCTAGGCGTAAGGTATGCCCTATGGAAAACATAAAACTGAATGAGCTGGAAACGTGCATTTCGTGAACACTTCCAAGGGCGCTCCGTGATTTCTTCCCAGTGTTTGTCCGCAATGGGTGCCCCCAGATCCGCCTCCCACTTGAAGCGCAGCGCAGCCAGGGGTTGACGCATATCCCCAGTAATCCGCCGGTAAAGACAAGTCACCGCCTTGAAAGTACCCGCCGCCATCACTACATACTGACAGGCAAGAGAGGTGCCCGGCTCCACCAGCCCCCTCCGCCAGTGCTTCCTGATAGCCGCAGTCAGGGCTGCATGCAAGAGGAAGTCCCCCCGCGGAAGATCAAGCCGCTCCCTAAAGTCGTTAAAAGGGAGTAGATTACCATCCTCATAAAGGTCACCCAGTGTCATAACTCCCGCCTCCTCCCAGGCCAGCAACCGGCTCCAGTCCCCCCGTGGGGTAACGCCTCACACATTCGTAAAGGGATCTCTGGCGCGTAGGGAATTACAACACGCGCCCTCCTAGCCAAGCGCGCCCAGCACTGCCGCACCGCCCTCAAGTCCGAGGGCAGCGAAGCATCTCTCAGCGGAACCCGGAGCAGTACACAAGATAATTGGTGCCAGCTCGAATCCGACCTCCTTTGTTCCTCTGGGCGCCTGATGTGACCCGCCACCCACTTTGTAAACCACTGAAGCTGCGCAGTGTGGTAATAGGACTCCAGGTCCGGCAACGCAAGGCCTCCCTCTCCCCTGGGTCTCTGCAGAGTAAGTAGCGCTACCCTCCGCCTCCCTGTACCCCAGATGAACCCTGTAATCAAAGTGTTCAGCTGTGCGAAGAGCTTTCCCGGGATCAAAACTGGGAGAGTCCCAAAGTAATAAAGAAGTCTGGGCAAAATGACCATTTTCACCAAGGTGACCCTGCCGGCCACAGACAGTGGGAGAGTCCCCCAGAACTCAAAACAGGTTTTCGCCCCTCGTACTGCTCGCCCTACGTTACCCTCCAACAAATCAGCGGGAGCGTGATAAATCCGGGTCCCCAAGTAGGGCAAGCACCGGGATTCCCACGGGACATCCCCCTGGCAGACCATCCCATCCGGCCCAGTAGGAAACAGACATGACTTGGTCCAATTCACCCAGAGGCCCGCCACCCTCCCCAAGGTCTCCAGCAAGGTCCGTGCCCCCTGCAGGGCCTCCCCAGCGTCAGGCAAGAAAAGAAGTAGATCGTCCGCATACAATGCTATGTGTTGCACTCGTCCCTCGACTAATAACCCTGGAAAATACCTACCTGATCTGGCGTGAGCGGCCATGGGCTCCATTGCCAGTGCAAATAAAAGGGGGGACAGCGGGCACCCCTGCCTCGTTCCCCGAGCGACCGCACAGGCATCAGAGATCATGCCCCCCATCCGCACCCTAGCAGTGGAAGCGCTATAAAGAAGCGCCGTCCACTGTACAAAACGTTTCCCCATCCCGAATGTCCTCAATACATCAAACAGGTAAGGCCACTCCAGGCTATCGAAGTCTGTTTCGATGTCGACCGCAAATATGCAGGCCTCCTCCTTGTCATAAGAGTCGGACCCCAAGATGCGCATCAGTCTGCGTACATTCATTGCAGTGTTGCGGGATGGAATGAACCCAGCCTGGTCCTCATGGATCAGGTTCAGCATATGGGGCATCAACCGACTAGCCAGAATACGACTCAAAATCTTGTAGTCAAGGTTGAGCATCGCCAGAGGTCTATACGAGGAACGTTCCCAAGCAGGTTTACCTGGTTTAAGAAGGGGAACTATGAGGGCTTCTTGCGTGGTAGCAGGGAGGGTCCACTCTCGGCATGCCCCATTATACAGCGCCACCAAGCAGGGTACTAAAACATATGCATAAGCTGCATAAAACTCAATGGGGAGCCCATCGGTGCCCGGGGTTTTGTTCCTAGCCATATGCTTTATGGCATTTCGTACTTCGCCCGCTTCTATGTCCCGACCTAGCGCCTCAGTGTCTGCAGCCACAAGCTGTGGGAGCCCGCCCCTGGCAAGAATTCTGCATCCTCCGGGCACCCAGGGCCAGCCCCGCTCCGATACAACTCGGCATAATACTGTAGGAAGTGATCGTTGATGCCCTTTTGGGTGCAAAACACCACGGCACTCTGCCCCCGCAGTTCCACTATCGGGGTCCCCCTGCGGGCCGGATTGGCCAGCCAGGCTAGCAATGCCCCCACCTTATCGCGTTCCACATGCTCCCTTTCCATGTAGGCTTTATAGTCAAAACAACGCAATTTCTCGGTTTGGACTGCTAATGCCTCCCTAGCCTCAAGCAGCCCCCCCTGTCTGTCCGGGCGCTCCGGCCTCTCCCTCTCCATATCGCGCACCCGTCGTTCCGCCTCCTGGACGTCCTGCAGCAACACTCTGCGCACTCCCACTACCTCTCCAAAACAGCGCCCCTGAACTACAGCCTTAAAGGCGTCCCATTCGACCACCACGGATGATGCCGTACTGGCGTTAATTCGAAAATAGTCCTCTATGGCTGACCCAATGTTAGCACGAAACACTGGATCCTCTAGTGTATCTGGTCGAAGTCGCCATGTGGGAATGGCTGGTCGATCTCGCATCCAGTGTAAAACTGTTAGCAAAGGATTGTGATCCGAGGTTGTCCTAGCTAGGTCCTATCGCCCCATGAACATCGGGGGAGCTGAGGATCGAATCTAGGCGAACATGGAGGTCGTGCAATGATGAGAAGTAAGGATAATCCCTCTCACCCGGATGATGCGCCCTCCAGGTGTCAGTCAGCCCCCACTGTCTCTGCCAATCCCGCCGGACCATGGCCAGTCGATGTATAGGGGAGTCAGCAAGGGGGGGATGGGAGCGATCCATGCAAACATCCGTGATGCAATTAAAGTCAGATCTCTTACTGGGGTGAATGTATGACATTGTTCTGCATTCTGTCCATCAATTGTTGTTTTTGCATTTGTCACCCCGAGTGGGAAGGGTATGCCCAGACGTGGGTCCCTTGCTCTCCATGCCACTGGAAATCAAGCAAGCCTGGCTGAAGACGGCTGAAATGCCAGAAACGGGTCCTAGGATGCTTGTTTCCAGTCCACGGAGGACCTGGCTTGGCAGTTCGGGCTGGACCGTTCCCATGAGGCACAGGGTCAAGACTGATTTGCATATGGCTGGGTTCAAACTGGGGCGGCATGGTGAGCAAAAAAACGATGGATTTAGGCCCAGATCTCTGTACTGGGGTGAATGTATGACATTGTTCTGCATTCTGTCCATCAATTATTGTTTTTGCATTTGTCACCCCGAGTGGGAAGGGTATGCCCAGACGTGGGTCCCTTGCTCTCCATGCCACTGGAAATCAAGCAAGCCTGGCTGAAGACGGCTGAAATGCCAGAAACCGGTCCTAGGATGCTTGTTTCCAGTCCAGGGAGGACCTGGCTTGGCAGTTCGGGCTGGACTGTTCCCATGAGGCACAGGGTCAAGACTGATTTGCATATGGCTGGGTTCAAACTGGAGCGGCATGGTGAGCAAAAAAACGATGGATTTAGGCCCAGATCTCTGTACTGGGGTGAATGTATGACATTGTTCTGCATTCTGTCCATCAATTGTTGTTTTTGCATTTGTCACCCCGAGTGGGAAGGGTATGCCCAGACGTGGGTCCCTTGCTCTCCATGCCACTGGAAATCAAGCAAGCCTGGCTGAAGACGGCTGAAATGCCAGAAACCGGTCCTAGGATGCTTGTTTCCAGTCCAGGGAGGACCTGGCTTGGCAGTTCGGGCTGGACTGTTCCATGAGGCACAGGGTCAAGACTGATTTGCATATGGCTGGGTTCAAACTGGAGCGGCATGGTGAGCAAAAAAACGATGGATTTAGGCCCAGATCTCTGTACTGGGGTGAATGTATGACATTGTTCTGCATTCTGTCCATCAATTGTTGTTTTTGCAATTAAAGTCACCCCCCAGGAGCACCGAGCCAGTCAGCAAGGGGGCCAAAGCCCCAGAGAGGCGCGCAAAAAAGGAAACCTGATCCGTGTTGGGGGCATAGACACTCCCTATAACTATGTCCCTGCCATCTAGCCGCCCGTCACTATCGCACACCTGCCTTCCGGGTCAATCACTTGCCCAGTAGTTTGAAACGGCACCCCCGCCCGTACCCAGACCAACACGCCCCTGGCATAGGCTGAATACGTGGTACTGAACACCTGCCCCCGCCACCTCCGCTGCAGTGCCAACCCCTCTTGTTTGTTCAAATGTGTTTCCTGTAGCAGTGCTATCTGCACTCCTCGCCGACGAAGGTAAGCATGGATCTTGTGGCGTCGAGTCATGCTGTGCATCCCCCTAATGTTTCAAGATAAACATTTAATACCTACGGCGGCATCCATGACATGATAGGGCTAGCACTATACATCCTACTTCCCTCTGTGACATGCTTGGTCCCACCCTCCCCTTCCCCACCCCCCCAACTCTCCCAGCTCCGAGACCCCAGGATAGGTTCCCCAAAACTAGTCCCCATCCAAACTAAGAAAACTAACAACCTTGCCAGCATGGAGAGTGAGACGTGCGCCGACCCAAAGAGGGACACAGAGCCCCCCGCCAGCCCTCCCTCGCTATAAGCACCAGGACCAGCCACAGCCCCGTGGGAGCCCCAATAAAGACAGTCAGTGAGGGCCAACTCCCCCACCCGCATTGGGACATGACCCCCCCCCCCCACTCATCAGACCCGGGCTGCAGTACCAGGGCAACCATCAGCGATGTCATTGGAGACGTCATCAGTGATGTCATGAGTGATGTCACTGACCATGTCATGAGTGATGTTATATGTGACGTCATCAGCAGTGCATTGCGGGCGCGCAAGTTATAGTTAGCTGAACTAACTATAATGGGGGAATTTCAATGGTTTTGTACGAGTGAAAAGTCCAGCTAACTATAACGCCCCCGAAACCTAAGTTTTTTTCAGTGAATTTCTAAGGCTTTTTAAATGCTAATTCCTAACTATAACATGCCTGAAACCTATGGTTTTTTCAGTGAATTTCAAAGGTTTTTTAAATGCTAATTTCTAACTATGCCTACAGAGATAGGACATATGAGATATGAAGAAAGAAGAAAAAACGCACAGAAAAAAAAACAGAAATGCAGAAAGAAGCAACAGAAGTCCTCAAAGACGAAGAAAAGTGCAGGAAGAAGGATAACGTGCAGAAAGAACAAACAGAAGAGCAGAAAGAAGCCTTCTTGCAAAATCATGCTGTACCCTCAACTTTTTCAGACGGATACTGGTTGTAACTGAGTCTGACTAACCAGTCCTAGAGCCAGTGCTATGTTAAAAGACACTTAGAATACAGTGAAAATACCTACATACACTAGGGAACACTATGCGTGGGGGTCCCCCTGTGATTAGCAAGACCTCCTCTATAAGCCCCTAGGGCAGGGGGATTAAAACTACCTCTTCAAATGCGCCACAGGCCGTGTTTGCTCACGTCACCTCAGGCCCGTCCCCTCCCTTCCCCACTGTGTAAACACGCCCTGTGGCCGTTTTAAGTTGGGAGATTAAGTCCCCTTGAATCCTGAGGGTCCCTAGGGTCCAACTAGCCCACTAGGTACCTCCAGTAAGCGCCACAGAGCTGCGCTGCAGAGGTGTAAAAAGTGGCACGGCCTGGACCACCACACTGTAACGCAGCGCAGTGGCGCTTACTGGAGGCACCTGGTGGGCTAGTTAGCCCCCAGGGGCCCTCAGGATTGAAGGGGAATTTTTTCCCCAACTTAAAACGTGCCATAGGGCGTGTTTGCACACGTCACCTCAGGCCATGTCCCCTTTCTTCCCCACTGTGTAAACACGCTCTATGGCCGTTTTAAGTTGGGAGATTAAGTCCCCTTGAATCCTGAGGGTCCCTGGGACAAAAGAGCCCACTAGGTACGTCCAGTAAGCGCCATTGCAGAGAGGTGTAAAAAGGGGTCACGGCCTGCACCACCTCTCTGCAACGCAGCGCAGTGGCGCTTACTTGAAGCACCTGGTGGGCTAGTTGGCCCCCAGGGTCCCTCAGGATTGAAAGGGAATTATTTCCCCAACTTAAAACGCGACACAGGGCGTGTTTGCACACGTCACCTCAGGCCCCGTCCCCTCCCTTCACGTTGCAGAGAGGTGTAAAAAGGGGCGTGGCCTCAGAACACCTGTCTGCAACGCAGCTCCCTGGCGCATACTGGAAATACCTGTTGGGCTAGTTGGCCCTCAGGGACCCTCAGTATTGAAGGGAAATCAATTCCCCAACTTACAACTCGCCAGGGCGCATGTTTGCAGAGTGCTCAAGGAGGTGGCATAGCCTCCGGCGCGATGCCAGTCTTTTATTTATTTATTTTAAGAAGAGGGGCTGTGTGGCCCCCCTTCTTTTTCTAATTTATTGGCCCTGGGGACCCCATCCTCCAGGGACTGCCCCCTAATTATTTTTTTAGAAAAAAAAAATTGGAAGGGGGCCACGTGGCCCCCCTCCCGAGGCCTTTAACGGCCCCGGGGACCCCAACCCCCGGGGCATGACCTTTTTTTTTTTTTTTAATTCTTTAGGAGAGGGGCGGCGTTGCCCCCCTCCTCAGGCCACTTATGGCCCTGGGGACCCCATCCCCTGGGGCTGGCCTTTGTTTTTTATAATTTTATTTTTATATATATTTATAGAAACACCCAGGACATGCTGGACAAACCGTACGTACCTATCACCATGACTATTTGCGTGATATTCATTAAAAGGCAACGATGCATACAATTAATCCACGTGGAATGTATTTACACCACTAGTGAAGCTCTGACATGTCTGACGCCCTACCGTGCCTAATCCCCGCGCCCCCGCCGGTGGGTACTCTCCAAGTAGACACCCTTGTTGTTTGTTTATACAAACATAGGTAGCTATTGACGGGCACATTTAATACACATGCACACCAAGCCATTCAACGGGGATTCGGCAAAAATTAGACCAAAACTATGCTAGAAATCCCCCTCACGGTTAATAAAACACACATCCACCGCCGGATGTGTAATACTTTTTATTTTACTCTCTGGAAAGGAGACAAACCTCACTTGAGAGTCACAGCGCGCTCCTGACTGAGCCCAATGCTGTGTTACACCCACCAGTGCCTGCTGAGTGCCACACACCTCTGTGTTGTATTCCACCAGCTAGTGCATATGCTATGACACTCTCTAGCCCATGTGCACTGTAACACCACCCCGTGAATATGTCATGCCACACTTGCCTTCGCACGGGTTATATTGCCCCATCTAACGTGCTTTCCTCGATGTCTGTTATAAAGCACAGTGCTATGCCATACATATTACAATCTGGGATCCATAGCTTTGTCACAGTGCATATGCAACGTTACACTCCCCAGCACATATTTTATATTAGAACTTTAGAGACTAGTTAGGTTACACAACACTGCCCTGTGCATATTACACTCCAAGGTGCATATCGCATAGCACGCGCTAGTGCCTATGCTATCTCGCTCTCTCCAATGAATCTGTCATTGCGCACAATGTATTGCATATTATATTTCACGCCCGGTTCATCTTATATCACACTTTTTGGTGCATAGTTTATACCATACACTATTTATAGTTTTCATTTTCAATCGTGGTCTCAGGACTATATTCTATATAACACTGCGTTCACCTACCCTTTTCACAGGTATTACATTTTGCGATGAGGGGGGTGGAGGGTCACGGGTTGTTTCTGCCAAGTGAGCCCAGAGTCAGTCACAAACGTCCTCTTCTTCCTGAATAAAAGTGAGATTGTGCTGCATACTTGTTCATATTTTAAGTAGTTCGCACAGACACACATTTTAAAAACACCTGCCTTTTCTGAACAGTTAGCTTGCTGCCCCATCAACCTCCTCCCTATCCTCTGTTGTCTGAATCCATGGACTACACTCCTCCCTCCTGCCATGCATGGTCTGATGTGCTACCACTGCCCTCCATTTAGCATGATGTACCAGTCCACTCCTCCTGTCCTCCATTGCCCAATTCTATGCCCCATCATTGACCTCCTGCTTAGCCTCTGTGCTTAGCTTGCTACCCCTATTTTCCTTCCCCCTGCCCTCCGATGTCTTTGTGCATGCCCCTGCTCCATCCTTTTTGCCCACCATGTTCCATGGACCTGCCACTCCTATCTACTCTGAGTGTTCTGTTGAGCTGCCACTCCCCTCCCACCTGCCTAGCATTGTCAGATGACTGTAACCTGTCCCTGCCACCTCCACCCTGCCTGTCCACATGCCATGCCCCTATCCCCTTCCTCCTGTCCTCCATGGTCTACTTTACTGCCACACCCTTCTGCCCTCCCTGGTTTGTTGTGCTGCAACTGCTACTCCTGCCTGCCCCGTGTGGTCTGTTGTGAGGCCCCTTCCCCTGAACTCTCTTGTCTGTGCCCAGGTCCTGACCCTCCCTTCTATCCTCCATGGTCCTTTGTGCATGCCCTTGCACCCTCCTTCTTGCCCATCATAGCCATGGTTTTGCCACTATCCCTCCCGCTTGCCATGCAGGGTCTTCTGTGCTGCCACGGCCCCTCCAACCTTCCCTGTGTCGTCAGCTAGCTGCCCCATACCCCTTCCCACCTTCCCTCCATGGTCTGTGTGTATGCCATCATAGTCTCACTGTTGCTCTCCATGGTGTGTCTTGCCTCTAGTGCCCATTCTGCCTGACCTCCATTGTCATCTTGCTGCTCCTGCCCTGCCCCCTTGACCCCAGCCCTCTGTTTCCATGTGCAGACCCCTATTCCCTCCCTCCTGGCTTGTCTGTTCCATTGTAATGCCCCTGATCCGTCCCTCCTGTCCTTTATGGTCTATTATTCTGCAGCTTTCTCTCCTGTCTGTCCATTATGGTCAGCTAGCTACAATTGCCTATTTCCCCTCTGTTCTCTGTTGTCCATGTGCATGGTCCTGTCCCCTCCCTATTGCTTTCTGTGAATTGTTGTGCTGCACTCCCGTCCCGCATGCCCTGTGTGGTGTTTTGTGCTGCTGCAAACCCGGATGCCTGCCCTGTAGGGTCAGTTTGGTGCACCTCTCCATGTCCCTCCTGTCCTCTGTTATCTGAGTCCATGTCCCTACGCCAATTCCTCCTGCCTTCCGTGATCCAATGTACCATACTTGAGAACATTTTGAACTTGGGAAGAGGGAGATTTTGAAAAAAAAACTGGGGTATTGATTTTCCTATTTGAGTTACATTGAAAAAGAGGAGATTGTAGACAGGAGACAGATCAAATAAAGCCCATTTGAGCTTAAAAACATTGGACGTTTCCTGGCTGAATCGGGTCTGTTGGTATGTATGGTTGTACTACCACTGCCTCTCCCTTCTGCCCACAATGGTCTGTTATATTGCCACAGCATCTCTTGCCAGTCCTGTATTGTTGGTTTGTTACCCCTGCCCCCGTTTCCACTGCCCTCCATAGTCTGTAGTGCTGCCACTGCCCTTCCTGCCTGCCCAGTGTGGTCAAATTGTTGCCTCTGCACCCTCCTACCTGCCTTCAATTTTCAGAGTCCGTGCCCCTGGCCTCTGCCTTTCAACAGTATCCTAATGAACAACTAGATCGCTAACATTCTATATTTATTACAAAAGTGTGGAACGCCTGACGTCATCTTGATGTAATCAAAACTGTAATACTTAGAGCATTTCCTTTAGAAATTACATATATGAGAGGGTCTTATTTGCAACAAAATTATGGTTAGTGCTCTAAAAAACTAAAATGAGGACATATTTTCTGAGTTTTCAAATAGCGACAAAGCACTTTTAAATTATTTGTTATCTTTATTTTTTGTATCCAGTTGACCACTTGATTAAATGTTGCACTTAGGGGAGAGGATGTGGTGTTACTTCCAGAGCTGCAGACTTTGCAACTGGGGAACCAGGTTGGAGTTTCTGCTTCAGCTCGACATTCTGTGATTCTGGTCAAATCACTTAGTCTCCCCATGTCTACAACCAAAATGAATTTGTTCTTGTGTGATGTAACCAATGCTTATGTAAAGCACTCCAATACCTGACAAGTCTGCACTATATAAAACTGCAAAAACACAAAAATAAAAAGTGTTTTGCACACATCTGTCATTGGGCTACATGTGGGCAACATCTGGGTGATATTTGTGCTGCATTTGGGCTCTTTTGTCTCTGGTGGCCATCTTGGGAGACTTATTTGTTATGAAGTTTCCTAATTTCCTCATTTACTACAGTCTCCTCAGTAGGAAATACTTTCAGTTTTTTACTTTGATTCCATAAAGAAGGCATTCAGATGTGTCACACATTTGCCATAAATTCTGAATGTTAGCACTCCAGTTGCTCATTAGATCACTGTAGTAAAGCTACTGCTCACCCGGGAAGTCTGCTGCTGGTATTGAAAGTGCATGTTTCAGTCTACATATCAGAATTTCTTAATGGAATAGAAGAGGATTTGAGAAGTCATTTAAAATGTGCCCTAATTATTCTTTCTGCAGCACTAATCATACTTTCTATGGCAAAATGAACCCACTCATTGTGTTCCTTTTTAAATTAAATGTTTTAAGAGTTACCACTTTATTCCAATCAATATGGCTTCAGGTGTGCAATACGTTTGTCATAAGTAGGACTGTTAGCGCTCTAGTTGTTCTTTAGAACACTCTGGGAAGCTGCAGTAGACCACAAAGGAATCAACTGACAGTCTCTGCCCTTGTTGGATGTACATGTTTTACTGAGAATGTCAGACTTCATTCTCACATGACTGAGAAAGATAATGTGAATTTACAGAAAATATGCTCTCAGTTTAGCTTATAGATCACCTTCCAAGCCTCTGTGGGAAAAGCATGAGAAAATAGTTTTCTCTCAAACATGATTCATGATATCCCAGCAGAAGGCTTTTTCACATGGTAAAATCACCTTAGAACACACCACAATTCCTAAAATTAGTATGGTACCATCAACAAATGATTTATAATGTAACTAAAGTCTTAAAACCTTCATTAACTGCAATGCTTTTTAATGAGGTGCTATCATGTATATTGGTCTCAAGATGGCTGCCAACACTTCTTGGATGAAGTGCTGACAGCCAATCAGATCTCACGATGAGATGTGTGGTTAAGCTCCGCCCAGATATATATGTGATTTTACTTTTGATTTCCTCAGGAACTACTGAAAGGATTTACACCATTTAACCAAAAGGCACAACTCTGAACCAAGGGCTACCTTTTTGCCAAATTTGGTGTAATTCCGTTCAGCAGTTCGGGCTGTAGCTGCGATTAAAGGTTCCTATAGAAAATTGCATGGGAAAAACACGTTTTGTGACTCCCCTTTTTTTCTCGCCCCCCGCTTGACGAATCACCCTGAGACTTTAAGGATAAGAGCAGACCGGAGCGCCCCACCAGTTTTGAAAATTTCGCGATGATTAGTCAACCGACGCCAAAGTTATTCCAAATAGAATGTTGCGGATGTCCTATGGATAATAGGTCCTAACTATAACTACTATAGGTAATATATATGTGTGTGTGTGTGTGTATGTATATATATATATATATATATATATATATATTTTTTTTTTTTTCGTGTGTGTACCTTTTGGTTCAATTAAATTACTCATGGGGCTTTAGTGTGGTTGTGGTTTTTACATTTAATGTCTGCTCTGAATATTTCATATTTCATCGCTTATCTAAAAAGGTTAAGTGAATGAAATCCAGGTAAACCTATTTATATGCATCAAGGGGGCGGTTGATGCATATTCTAAGAGACATCACCACTGCCATGTGGTGCTTCAACAAGAAGGATGGAGTGGGATCCTGGTTTCTGTGCCAAAAAGCTTTGCTTCCCTGGAGGTGACAGCTTGTGAGCATTTTTTTTTTTTAAACTTTATTTATGCTTTTATGGCATTACAAAGTGATACATATTCTCAATAGGCACAGTAAAACATCAGTCATCAATCTTAGTCTGTTGTCAACGCACGGATCATAATTGGCAGCGCTAGAACATTAATATGATTATGCAGATAAAAATAGTACACATGAACCAATAGTACAAGCACAATGCCCTTCTCGAGCTGTCAGGTAATGCGACAGACATAAAATCAACAGTAAGTCTTCCCCATTTTGCTAGTGACCAATGAGATCCTTGGGGCTAGTATCTATGCCGCAAACCGCAGCCAAGTGACAATAGGTAGAAAAAAGAACGAAGATCCATCATCTACACTGCTCCTCCATCAATTACGTGCCGGTCTGGCAAGGCAGCCTCGTTCTCGAAGCCATGTGAGAGGAGGTATCTCACTAACGGTCCCCATATGTCCTTGGGTTGAGAGGACTGTGGCAGTAACTCAGCATAGATAGCGGTCTGCTCTTGCCAATATATTAGGTCCCCGATCAAGACGGGTGACTTTTGCACCTTTGAATCGGAAGATTGAGAACAAGTAAGGTTGTATTGATTCCAACCTTTAGTAAATTAACTGTGCTATTTACCTTTTTTTTTTTTGCATACACTCTTTTTCATACACTATTGTGGGGGATGTGAGCATATGTTGCAGTAGCAAGATTCTGACGAATATAGGTCCTGAAGAAAGCCGCGGGTAATATACCCGGATGGCTGAAACATGTCGACCTTGTAAGTAGCAGTCATTTGTTAATACTGCTATGTTTTGCACTGTTTTTAATAAGGGTGTGAGGAGTTTGTCCAATTAAAGAAGTGTTTTTCTCCACACAACTCTTTTTAAGATTTCACTCACCACATTATCAATTTTTGCACTGCACAAATTGCATAGGTTCACCTATTATAGACACTATTGCCTTTCTTTATCGTTGAGTCTAGTCCCACCTTTCTATCTGAGCAAGAGAGCTTCCCACGGAGGCAGTCTCTATGATCAAGAGACAGACCTCTCAAATGGGTTGATGACCAAATGATAATACTGATCACGATAAAAAGATTGATGGGAGTCCAGCATCTGCTTTTAGATTCTATGTACTGATTCCTTATATACACGCTCCTGTATTTTTGTGCTTCTATCTGTACATTTTGGACCCCCAGTTCTCTTTATGGTTGTTATAGTCAGATTTGGGGATTAGAACTTGGGCAGGTCGTTAAAATATCCCTTAGACCCTATTTCTCTAAGTGCTATTATTAATATATTAGGTCCGCCATCCATTCGGCCTCTCCCCCATCTACAGGCCACCTTTCTCTTTGCTAATAAGAGCGATATAGCTACAAACTTCCTGTATTTTTTGGGTATCTGTGCTGTATACCCTAGGAGCGCAAGGAGTGGATCCCTTTCTAGTTGACCATCCACCATTTCCTCCAGCACTACGAAGACCTGTTCCCAATATTCCTGTACTCTCCTGCATTCCCAAGCCAAGTGTATGAAACCTGCCCCCGGCCTTCTACATCGCTCACATCTATCATTGTCAGCTAATTTGAAGCGCAGCTTCTTTATCGGTGTATAGTATAGACGATGCAAATACTTATAATGTATTACCTGTAGCCTACTGCTGGCCGATATTTGTGCGGTCTGAAGGCAGCAATATTGCCACTGGTCATTAGTGATGTCTCGTCCCAACTCCTCTCTCCAATGCATTCTGGACGGACTATCAATCCCCACTCTGTGTACTCGTATTGTAGTGTGTAGGCCAGACACCAGATGCTTTCCATCACTGGATCTTAACATGTGGTGCAAGGGCTTGAGGCACTCTGGCTCCTGAGGAAAAGCTGGGAGGATCGACCGCATACCTTGCTGCAGTCTCACATATAAAAAGACATCTAGAGGCGTGCGCTCCACATCCTGAATGAAGTGTTCTAATGTGCGGAACATTCCCTCATGAAAGAGATCCTCCCACGTATTAATTTTTGCCCATTTACACAGGTCCCTGAACCCCTTTTCTTGCAATAGTGAGAGATTTGGGTGATAAGACAGTGGTAATCTAGGGAAGTGGAGATGTGATGCACCTAGAAGAGCTGCAATCTGATGCCATGCATCGACCGTGCCAGTGACAGTGGTGGGGGGTATCGCCCGCGTGTGTGTAGGCCCATAGAGCATACCATTGAGCGGTATTGGATCCACTAGCCAATCTTCCACCGCCACTTGAGGCATATAGCGAGGAGGATATACCCAATAATAGGCCTAGTGTGCCTGAGCGCTTAAAAAATAAATCCCGAAATCAGGGACATCTAAACCCCCCTGCTCATATGGTCTGGTTAATGTTGACCATTTTAGCTGTGACTGTTTTCCCACACATAATAATCGTATAAGTTCAGTGCGTAATGTGGCGAAAAAATGCCGCCTAGGGTGATGGGGGATATAAAGAAACATATAAAGAAATTGCGGGAGTATTACCATTTTTATAAGTGAGACATGGCCTGCCAATGAAAGGGGCAGCGAAATCCAGCGTGTAATATTAGTATTTAAGCGCATAATGGCTGTGCCATAGTTCGCCCGTATAGTTTTGTCCCTATCTCTAGTTATTTGGACCCCAAGATACTTCAAGTCCGTGTGACACCATTCAAGTGGAAAATCGAGTTGAAACGGAGCCACTGCCGGCGTTAGGGGAAACACCTGAGATTTCCCCCAGTTAATACCCACACCAGATAATCTTCCAAATCGTATGAATTCTCGCAGTATAGGATTTATATTGCTTTGCGGATCTCTAACATATAGCGTGATATCATCCGCATATAGCGATATCATGATTTGTCGCAGGCAACAGCGAAACGCCTTATCTTTATGGACTTGTCGCAGCCGAGAGGCCAGCGGTTCTATGGCAATAGCAAATAATAGCGGGGATAATGGACACCCCTGACAAGTGCCTCTGGAAATCGTTAGCGTCCGAGACCGGTGGCCATTAATCAGGATTCGTGCCATGGGCTGATGATACAGCAATTTGAGCCAGGAGAGGTATAAACGTGGAAACCCAATCCTCTGTAGAACCCCAAACAAGTAATCCCACTCCACGGAATCAAACGCCTTGGTGGCATCCAGAAACACAGCGGCCAGTGGGAATTCGGGTTCCACTGTCTGCATCAAGGAAAACAGAGTCCTGAGATTATGCGATGTCGCCCTACCTGGCACAAACCCAGACTGGTCCGGAAGTACAAGTTTGTCCATTAGAAGGGACAGATGATTAGCCAGCACCTTTGCTAATATCTTTGTGTCACAATTTATCAGTGACAACGGTCAATATGAGTCGCATGATTCAGGGGGTTTCTCCGGCTTCAGCAGGGATGTTACTATGGCTTCTCTCATTGAGGACGGGAGTATCCTCACTTCTAGAGATTCCTCGTACACTTCTTTTAGTACTGGTGCCATCACATCAATGTAGCTTTTATAAAATTCAGCAGGCAGACCGTCTGACCCAGGCGCCTTCCTGTTTTTTAACTGCATAATTGCTTCTCTAATTTCATCTAACTCGAATGGATGACACAAGAATTTGCGCTGTGTATCTCCAAGCCATCCGAGCACCACCTCCCCCAGGAACTCCTCCAGATCCAGTGACCCCTGTCTCTGGGACGTATATAATGTGCTATAGTGTGTGCTAAACGTTTCTAATATATCTAGCAAATCCCGTTGCAATGTGTCATCAGGGCCCCGTACTTCCAATATTTGTGTGGTGAACCGTGGACGCCGCGCCACCTCTGCCAAAGCCTACCCGGGTCTTTCCCCTTCCCCATATCTACGGGCTACCCAATAGCGTCCCCGGAATTTCAATTCTCTCTGAGCAGTTTCCTCATACTCCGTCAACTTTTCTCGGAATGTACTGTGCACTTGTCCCATCTCTCTCTGCCCCATCTGCCTTTCTAGCCCTTTCAGTTCCCGCTCTAGACGTTGTAACGTGCGCCGTATGTCTTGTAATACCCTAAAGCTCTTAGAGAGGCAGATTCCCCTTATAGTTACTTTAAAAGCCTCCCAGATCACCTCAACACTGTCCACCGATCCCTTATTTCTAATAAAGAACTCTCGGATCTCCTCCCCTAGTTCCGTGTGGAAAACCGCATCTAACAAGGCCGTGGGTTACAGCCTCCAACTTGTCCTAGGACTATCATACCCTGGTTGGGTGAGCGAAACCTTAACCGGACAATGGTCCGAGAATGTTCTAGCCAAGTGTGACACATCGCGTATGTTGGACCCCAGTCCCCTAGACAGTAAACAATAGTCTAGTCATGACCAAGACCCCCTGTCGGATGTGAAGTGCGTACCCTCTCTCGCCTGTGGATGAAAATTTCTCCAGCTGTCAATTAGCCCTCCTTCCTCTATGATGCCCTGCAGTGTCTCCTGTGACTTGGTATAATGGTGCATGGCTACGTTTGATCTGTCCTGATGCGGCTGCAGGGCGACATTGAAATCCCCCCCCCCCCCCCGATATTATGTGAGTGGAACCAACAGTTAGTATTTTACCCCACAAGTCAGTAAAGAATGCTGGGCTATCAGTGTTAGGACCATAACAATTCGCTATCGTTACCGAGTCCCTACCCAGCCTCCCCATACAATAACATATCTGCCTTGTGTATCTTCGATCACCCCAGCCTGCTCAAATCGAACCTGCTTTTTGAAGAGGATTGCTGTCCCGCGGGCATAAGAGGAATAGGAGGAGAACAAACGATACCCTGCCCATCTACACGCAAAATGATTTAGGGCCCTGGGATGTAGATGGGTTTCTTGTAGTAAGGTATCTGTTGCCTGTCTAGATACGCCAGAATTTGTCTCTGTTTTCTCGAATCACCTAGGCCTCTGACATTCCAAGACAGCACCCTAAGCATAGCTCTATCCTCCTGCGCCATCACCTTCTTTCAACTCCAATTGCACCATGTTCCATGAGCTCGTGCAGTTCAACATGTACAGACTCAATACGTCCCATAGACAACAAAAAAAAAAACTATGTGCCCGTGATTCATTATACTTCTGAAACTCCCATCCATTCACCTCCCCCACCCACTGAAGCATCCCAAACATGCCAGAATTAGACATTCCCTCCCCACCCCAACGCCCAACAGCTTCTCCCGTCTAGATATTATGCCAACTTCTTCCCATTTCAAACTTGAGAAGTGCATATGGAAATTCGAAAACAGCGGAGAACAAGAATAGCGTATTCCCCGATGGGGCTATACATCTAAGTGGCTCACAAATACCTCCATCTGTCCAGATCAAGCAACCGTCTTCGGTAGTCCCTGGATGGATTCCGAGGGTGGCCGGCTGCAACATTGTGTAATATTCCTCACTCGATACGTTACCTTGGTAAGGCTTCATTCTACGGCCGCAGCAGTGTTCGCCCCATCCCACTTACAATGTTCTGAGCAATGCCATATCCATGCGCCTTAATGCAAGCCACCAGCACCCTTCGACTCAGTTTGTGGAAACAATCAGTCCATTTCTGGTGACGAGGATCGTGTCGAGTCCTCCCACTGCGCCGACGCTCTGCTCTGCCTGCGAAGCTGCTTCAGGTAGTCTTCCACCTGTTGAGGATTAGTGAAGAATTTTTGTGTTCCTTGATGGGTCACTCTGAGACGAGCCGGGTACAGCAGAGCATAATCAATCCCAGCCTGCCTCAGTTTCTGTTTACCCGCCAGGAAACGGCAACGCTACTCCTGCACATGTAGCGTAAAATCCGGGTACATGGTGAAAGTTATGCCCTCGTAATTCAGCTGTTTCTTCTCCCTGGCCACACGTAACGCGACATCTCTGTCCCTATAATTTAGCAAACGAGCTATGATAGGCCTAGGGGCGCTGCCAGAAGGTGGTCGAGGCCCAAGGGAACGATGAGCGCGCTCAACTATAAATTGAGAAGAGAGAGGGAGTCCTTTCCCACCACAGCTGCTAGAAGTTTTTCGATGTAATCCTCCAGTTTGCCCGTGTTTGTGCTCGCCGGTATTCCCAGAACGCGTATGTTATTTCTTCGACTACGCGCCTCTATGTCCTCATTCTTAGCAGCTATCACTTTGAGCAATTTGTCCAGCTGTGCAGTTGTTTTTTGCACATGATCAGTTCGGGTTTGGGGTGGATATAGGGTTTGGAAATACGTTGCTCCGCTTCCTTCAATCGCGCCTCATGACCCTCGATCTTCCGGGCTATCGCATCCATGCGCATTGTTATCGTGTCCATTTTACCTGCCATGACTGCGAAACCCTGCCGCATCTCCAGCAAAATAGTTTTCAGGTCCTCCCCTGGAGCTGTCTCTTGTTCTTGTTGTGAGGGTTCCCCTCCTGGACCCGTCCATCTTTTGCTGCCTTGCAGGTTTCCTGGCGTCGAAGGTCAGTTTCTGTTGACGAGCATCCGTCTTCCCCATCTTCGTGCTGTGTATTTGGATGTGGGGTCAGTGTCCACTCCGACCTATGAGCCCACCAGATTGCGCTGAGGATATGCAGTAGCGCCGTTCTGAGGGGCGCTGCAGGGTGCGCAACTCACCACGCCGCAGGCTTCAATGATAGCAATGACCCACTACTCTCCTCCCGTCACTTGGCAAAATCATTCGCTATGTCACTGCCCCTGGCTGCAGAGAGCACCCTCACGGAGCTCTGCAGCACAACAGCAACCACTCGACAGGATCACAGTGCCCTTACGCCAGCAGCACCTACATCCGTCATTCCACAGCAGCAGCCTCCGAGGTAGTCTGCGCCCTTGGCATAGTAAGTAGCAAGCGCTTTACTCACCGCCTTATGTTCCCACCAGGAGCACAATCCAGTGCGATGTTTCCTACACCAGGCCTGTGTCTTTAGGTGAGCCCCGCAGTCCCCTAGTCTAGCGTATAGCAATCGGGCCCTGTGCTTGCCTCACCTCCCACAGCGCAGTGTGTAAATTGTTTATGGGGCCCCTCTCTCGCATCCGTACTCCCCTCGACTGGAAGACCCCCAGAAGGCCCCGCCACAGGCCGCAAACTATCCGGGGGCACCCGCTGACTCAGATGCTGTGCACTCAGATTATCACATCCGCACTGCCCAGGAGGCACAGAGATGATGTACTCTCCTCCGCTGCACTCCGCCTACCACCGGTCAGCCAACAACGAACAGCGCTCCACCGCAACTCTCCTTCTCACCATATAATCAGGCACAATTGTGTCGTACTCGGCTATCTCCACAACGTCCGCGGATGGTCCGGCGTGCTTGCTATGGTTCTTGTTGTACTCGGGCAGCCCAGTTCCGCTGCAGGAGTCCCAGCAGAATCCCCCACAACGCCACAGGGCGTAGGCAAACCCAGGCCCTCCACCGTCACTCCGGCCAGGTTCAGCTCCTCGCCGCCCTCTCCCGCTGTACGTACAGGCGTTATTTTAGCAGCTCCCAGCAACAGGCAATTTGTTGAAAGGGATGCTTAGCGCGCGGTTCTCACCGCCGCGCAGCCTGTCTGCCTCGTGTAAATCACGCCGCTCTCGTAGTCTGTGCTGCCGCTACACAGCTCCAGGACAGACGCCAACCGCGACCGGCAACATCAATCACCACTGTCTAGCGTCCGGCAGCCCGAGGCGTCCACCGCTGCCCACCATCTGATCCTTCAAGTTAGTAGGACCTCATTTCACGTGATTTTGTATTATTTTCTCAGAGTGGAGCAGGATAAATGCCGGATTGAGTAGCCAGCCTGCGGGAGCCTCACTAGAGTGCGGCCATTCCGCTCGTGCGCCACCTAGCGCCCCCTCAGCTTGTGAGCATTTTCCTGGTTTCCATTCACCTGGCGGGGTCCATGAACGCTCGAGGGGACAAAGTGAACAAAGGCTCTCTGGCAGATTACGAGTGATGTGTACATCCCAAGGTGGTGCAGGGCGTTTTCCACAAGTTTGGGGAATCCTGACCTGTTCTTTTCTTCACCATTGAATGCGCAGTGCCAACAATTTTGCACTTTGGAATTTCCAAAAAATAATCATTTGTACATACATTCTGGCTGGAATGAAACAATGGAACCCTTCCTCACCTGCCCCAAGTTCTGAAGAAAATCAAGAATCACTTGGCTCAAATCATGCTAGTAGCCCTCATTTAAGCCGGTAGAGTGTGGTATCCAAAGCTAAAAAGAATGAGCATCTGTCTTCCAATCAAGCTTCCACTTTGAGAGGAGCTCCTGTCTCAGCAACAGGGCAGTCTCCTACACCCTAATCTACGCAATTGACATATCCATGCATGAAGATTGAGCCTTGACAATTGATTGTGTTAGATTTGCCACTTGTTGCAAAATCAATTTATGCCAGGCACTGGAACAAATTTGTAACCTGGTGCAGTGCTCGAAGCACTGACCACTTGCATCCAAAGCTGTTGGCTGTCCTTTTGATTGGTTTGTCTTTAGCCCAGCAAGGACTTGCAGTGAACAGGTTATTTATGACCTTTGTTTGCCGGATCAACCGTCCTTGTTCAAATCACCTATTGTGATGAGATTTATTGAAAGTTTGACACATTTCTCCTAAGTTGTTTGTGATGCCACAGTGAGACCTTAACTTGGTCTTGGCATTCCTTGTGTACGCCCTTCAAGCCAATGCATAGCTGCTTGCTGCATCTCCTGACTCTTGAAGACTGTCTTCCTCATTGGGTTCACATCAAGTTGTTGCATGAGCATTGTTTCCGGACAACTTGATGCTGTGGATTAGTGCAGTATTTCTTTTAGGTCCTGAGCCCCTTCCATGTTGGTTAATCCATCACTCTGCCAGCGTTCTTTTCTCCCCCGCTGCACCTTAAAGCGGAGGAGGTGCTCCATTGACTGGACCTCAAATGAGCTGTATGCTTTTACATAGATTGTATCGAGGATCATCCAGCTTGTTAAACAAAATAATCTTCCATAACAATCATAAAAGCTATTTGCTTTAAATTTCTCCTACTTTTAAATTCTTCTGTCAGTTGTCTGGTATCTTTTTGTGGGGTTCTCTGGGGCAAAGTAAGAAAAGACTGTGCAGAAGAGGGCCATATTGTGATGTATACTCCTCTGCATTAAAATCTGTTATACATTGGCCAAACAGCTGAATTGTCTTGGAGCCCATTCCACCAGGACCAACGCTGCTATTAGTGTCTTGGCCTGAGGGGTGCCTGTTCCCGATATGTCAGGTTGCTACATGGGCATCGGAGCATATGTTCGCTATACACTACTGCCTTGACAGCCATGATCTAGTCCCCCTCTCGGATCTGCTAGACTTTTTGCACTCCACAGACCTTTCACCTGTGAAGGTCTTGCTTGGTTACTAATCTAAGGTGAGGAATCTGCGTTAAAAATCTTCATCAGAAGAACAAGTTACTTACCATCAATAATTCTCTTTCTGGTGAATCCTCTTAAGTGCAGATTCCTCACTGCCCTTCCACCTCCCCATTGAATGGGGTGGCCTCTTTTAAACAGGACCTGAAATTAGCATTGGCTGTGTCTGTTCCAAGAAGACCAGGGCCATTCAGAAACCAGCACCATCCAGGTGGATTGTATTAAGCATTTGGATCTGCTACATTCTGACCAAGGAGCATCGATGGGGCATCAGAGCATTTTCCGTCTGAGAAAAGGTTGCTTCCTTGGCATTGTGCAGCAGTGTTCCTATTCTGGACATCTGTCGGGCTGTGATGTGGGCTTCGGTCTACACCTTCAGCTGACATTACTCCATTGATTTGTAAGTCCGCAGGGATGGCCACTTTCCAGTGTGGGCTTTGCAGGACTTCTTGGTTTAACCATTTCCTCAGACCCTACACCAGGAAATCTACTGGTCTAATTTCGATTCAAGAAGTGAGAATCCGTACGTTGAAGTATTAATTAGAAGAACAAGTTACGTGCCGTTGTTAAGGCTTTCTCTTGCATACTCACAACCTGCAGGTTCATCGTCGTTCTTGCCCACCTCCCTTTTCTGAGGAATGGTTTTAGGGCCATTAATGATTTCTCATCTTAGTGGGAGTAATCTCAGTGTTGGACTAGCCTTTCGGGGATTTGACCTCTTGCGTGCCTCTTTGGGGGTGTTCAAAACTAACTTGTGACTGTTGTCGACACGCCACGGCTGCATTTATATGGCTCCTAAGATGTCATGTCTGGCACAGTCCAAGCGGTGAGTTTGAGTTGAGTGCCAACTACCAGCTCTGGAGCTGGTTCGACTTTATTTGACAAAGTACGGTGCCTGGAAGAGATTCAAGATGTGAAGGATTTCCGATGGAGTATCCTGCAGGAAGAACATTACCAAAGGTAAGTAATGATGGTTTAGCAAGGTTCATTCCTTTCAAGTGTCGAGCACTCTGTAGGCTTCCAGCAACTAACATTGTTTCATGCATCTGTGTTTTAATGACTTGCAAGTAATATACTTATATGAAGTTTGTGGTTTGTTTTTCAGGTCATTGAATTTGGTTCCTGACACTCAGGGGGATCCCGACTCTGTTGAGAAAAAGGGTTTAATCCGGAGACCGAAGAAGCGTAGAATGATCAATTTAGAAGACTTTGAACAGAGAGTAGAACAGAACTTCCAGAAGCAAAAAGGTCTGCTTCCTAATATGTTTTTAATTGTTGCATTTTAGATGTTATGGTCTTTAAGAGGGTGTCTTGCTTTTCAGTGTAATGTTTCCTCAAATAATTAGGCTGTTGTCTCGTCATCAGTGCGTAAAAAATAAATTAAATACATTGATAGGTTTATTTTGCAGCTTTTAATTTGTCGACTAAAAAGTTTTGTTTACGTTTTTTCTTGCGGTTTTCACTAATGCGAGATTCCTTGAAAAAATGCTTAGATTTACCCTACTGTACGCCTATTTATAAAAAAATTACCAAAATTATTAACTGACAGTTGTCCTACTGGGTCCATTATCGTTCTTTTCCTCATAGCTGTTTTTGTTTTGTTGTGTAAAGAGTGATGCGTTGCATGTTAAGTTGTGGTTGTGTTTCACTTGACGTATTGTGCTACTAAATCCCAGTTGACTTAATGAAATTCATTGGATTCTCTTAGCAGCAGTTACTTCTTGTTATTACTTAACCCAAATATCTATTTTATATTCCTATCAAAATTCTATGTGTTAACTCCTTTTCACTATGTCTCTTTAGTTGATTATCATAATGCCTTTGCTTCAAATTCTGTTCTGATATTGCTGATATTCTGAATTTACTGAACTCAGTATAATTGTTGGGCTGACACCCTTATTTGGGGCATCACCCTGGGAAATATTTACAAGCACCCCCATAATTGACACATTACTTCTTAGCTGCTGAGGCTTTTCCCTCCCTAATGCTGAGACCGTTTTGATGTTTGGAGCTCTTTGTGCTTAAGCCTTCAGAAATCCACAGAAGCTGTCCAGGCCAAATTTGTGTCCTTTTTTTCTTCCGCGTATTGGTGATTCTAAAGATACCCAGGGTTTGGCAGTTCCCCTCGAGGAAACCAAGAAATTAGTCAAAATATAGCGATGTTTATTTTTTTGTGTGTGCAAAGTATGGGGAAAAATGTTGTGCAAGAAAGTGTATGTTTTTACCCCTAAAAATGGCTTCAACAAAAAGTTTGCTGTGGTAAGATCACCGTCTTCGTAGCTTTCAGGAATAAGCAGAGTTGTGAAAAAAATAATAAAATTCAGAAATCAGCAAGGGTTAGATTAATTTGATAATTTATGGTTTTCATAAAGAAAGTAATTGCTGAATATAAGAAAAAATAGTAAAAGCTGACAGTGATTTAATTTGTAATTTTTCACCCATGGCAAATTTACAAAGGTAATATACCATTATGTCTATGAGATACTTCTGATATGTTGTGTTTGTCGGTTTTACAGAAACATGCAATACCCAGAAGTATCTCGAAGCTGTCACACCTTGTAGATCCGTACATTACAAGGACTACGAGCTACTGCCACACATTGTGTCCGATGAATCTGATAGAGACTTCTAGCTGCAGATTCCTTACCTTTGAATTCCCAGGCGTCAGGCTGGATCCCGAACCTTTTGCTGAGCAATCCCCTTGCGCGCGCCGCCGGGTGACTTCATTCCGCTCTGCGTGATGTTGTGTGTGTCTGTAGCGTCGGTTATGACTTTGTGGTAAACTATATAGGCGCCACCCAGGCGCGCGGATGTCAGTTCTTTTCCTTCCGCGCCAGTTAGGCGCCGATTTTGGAAGAGCTAACCCTCTGTCGCTTTTTGACAGGTATTTTCTTGACTTTTTGTCGAATAGGACATTTTTCAATTTTTTTGTCTAAGGGATGTCTTGGAGGAAGACCAGTTTCAAGCCGTGCGGTGCCTGTCACCACATGATGTTGGTAACCGATCCCCACCTCGTCTGCCTCTGGTGTCTCCATGTGCAACCACAAATCAAAGTCGTGCTCGGACTGTTGGGCCATGGCTCCGAAGGCCTTGAGAGAGCGAGTGATGAAGCTCCTTGCAGCCTGGCTGTCAACACCATCAAGCAAGACTCCTCGGAGGTTCTGGTCCAAATCGAAGAAGAGGGGGTCGCAGGACCGCTCCCGGAGGCCTAAGTCCTATTCGTCCCACTCGAGGTCCTCGGGACACTCGGGGAAGAGGCATAAGAAGAAGGAGAAGTCCAAGCAGACTTCTTCACCTCAGCTGTCGTCAGTCGACAAGAGAGGTAAGGAGCACCGACCCTCTAGGCACAGTTCTGCGGAGCTGGAGCCTGGGTCGACTGCACCTCCCTCCCTTTCCGGGAGCCAGAGCGACCCCTGCTCAAGTAAGAGCTTTATGAGACCATGCGCCGTGTATTTGAGCAGGCCGACCCCACTGGTGAGTCTTCGGGCACTGCAAGGTCCGAAGAGCCCCCATCGGGTTCTACGCGGTATGCTTTCGCCATGGCGCCAGTGAAGCTTTGTCGATCTGATCACGGATCCGAGTTGACGCCGGTCATGCCAACGCGACCTCTACCGACGTCGAACCCGAAGTCGGTGCATACGGCGCTGCCAGCCCCATCCTCATACCCGACAGCACGAAGTCGGAACAACGTCGCTCAATGTCGATTAAACCCAGGGGTTCTATGCGGTCACCTGAGCACTTTGAAAATATGCTAGGTTCTGGAGAGGAATGGGAGAGGTCTATGGACCATCTAGAACACCAGAAAGACTCTGCGGAGCAGTTGGACTGGTATGGGGAACTTGCAGAAGCCAGTGGACTGGATACTTCTCCAGATACTAGTATGCTCTCTACACCTACAGTGGCTACGGAGGAGGGGGCATCCTATGCCATGCTGGTTAGAAGTTCAGCTGAAGTCCTCAGACTAAAACTACCCTCAGTGCAGGTCAGGACTAATCTCCTGACGAAGTGCTTTAAACCTGGGTTTTCCACTTCTGAACCCCTTTTGTCCTTTAATGAGGCACTTACAGACTTCCTTCAAGGCACATGGTCCAAGCCTAGCACATGGGCTCCTGTGAACAGGACGGTTGCATGCTGCCATCGCCAAGCACTGGGTGATCCGAGGTTCCTCAGCCAATACCCCACCCCTGAAAGTCTGGTGGTGCAGGCCTCTACAGGGCGCGTTCCCTTCCACCCCTCCGGATAGGGAATCCAAGAGGTTGGATGCATTAGGGAAGAAATTTTTTTTTTCCTCCAGCCTAGCATTGCGGTCAGTGAATACCGCATTCTTATTGGGTTGTTTCTTCCACTCCCTTTTGAAGACAGTTGCGCAAGTGCTGCCACGAGTACCAAGGAGGCCTGGGGTGTGCTCTTCCAACAATAAAGGATGGGAGAGATGCAGCTAAATTCACCATTAGGTGTGGCCTAGATACGACAGATTCGATGGGCAGATCGATTTCAACGACAGTGGCCTAAAGGTGCCATGGCTGACTTAGGACAACTGGCTTCTTGGGCGATGTCCAGGCAAATCTGATGGACAAGGACATCAGGGCCCAAGGGGGGTGAGGGGGGTGGGGGGGGTGAGGGGGAAGGGAGGTGGGGAGGGAAGGGAGGGAGGGAGGGAGAAGAGGGAAGGGGAAAAAATAAAGGGAAGTGTCCGTGCCCTCCACAATAAATCAGTCATCGGCAATAGTTTCATCTTGTACTTTGATCGTTCTAGTAATTGAGCCCATTCCAGTGATATTGTGTTTTTTCTTCAGCCTTCTGTACCCTTCGCGTTGTAATGCCTCTCTTTCAGCAGTGGTCCATTTTTTAACATCCTCCCGCCATTTCCCTTTGCTCGACGCCGTACGTGATTTCCACCGCTGTGTGATAAGTCTCTTGGCCAGCATTAAGGTGAGTACCTTTGCCATTTTGGGAAGAGTGAGAAGACCTAGGAGACAGGCTTCAGGGGTATTACAGGAGGGACGTTCTGTAAGATGTGTAAGTCATGGTATAACCTCTGTCCAGAAGTCTACAAGTGAGGGGCAGACCCACAGCATGTGTAGAAAGTCAGCGTCTTTGTTGTAACACCGAGGACTCTCCGAAGTGGAAGTCGGATACATACGCTTTATCACCTGTGGTGTGAGGTAGGCCCTGTGTAGTACAAACAATTGTATTGTTTTGAGAGGGCATTACGGGGCACACGCCTAGGATATTCGATGACCTGTACCCATTCCCTGTTAGTGAACTCCCTAGCCACCTCTGCCTCCCATTTATGTCGAAGAGTCAATAAGGATACTCCCAGATGGGGTAGTAAACCTCTGTACAACCATCTGACCAGATGGCTACCGTGGCCAAATATGTGTAGTGCCTGCAGGAGACCAAAGGTCGGAGTTTCTGTCTGGTCCACCAGGCAATACCTACGGACATATTGTGTAATCGCAGCATGTGTTAAAAACAATGTGGGAGGGCCCGAATAAGTCTGTATGAATTCTTCGCGAGGCATTAAGTTACCGTCTAGGACTAAGTCTCCCACAGTCTGCGTGCCTGCCTGCATCTGTCCAACTACGTAGTCTTGTAGCACATAATACTCCCCATAATGTGGGTAAGCCATGCAAAGGAACGTTTGGGGCATATGGTGTAGGTGTGTTAGAATATTTTGTCGCTAGTTTCCAATAGTGGAGTGAAATATGTAATAAAAATGGGGGATCCTTCACCCTAGTCGCCCCGGTGCATATTAATGATTGCATTGCTCCAGCCCGTAGGCGTGCAGGCGAGAAGCCTATTTCAAGTAAATTATGGCCGGCTAACCAATAAGCCATCCACTGTAGCTGGGCCACTATGGAATAGGCCTTAAAATCTGGTGCTCCCATGCTCTCCTCAGTACTTGGTAATTACATTTTGGAAAGGGCTTATCTGTGGCAGCCCTGTCCCCAAAGTAATGTGGTCAGTAATGTATCTAGCGTTCTGTAAATCCAAGCAGGAAGGACCACGGGGAGATTTGCAAATTGATACAACAATCCAGAGAGCACAACCATTTTAGAAACTGCTATACAGACCTCTCACTGGAGATCTATAACATCGGACAGTGGTTCTTGCAGATCGTCCAGGAGGGCTACGTCCAGGAGGGCTGTTCTCTGCCTTTGTTTTCCCCCTCCCATTCTGCCAAATCGGGAACGGCTGACGAAGGATCATCTGAAATTGATTCAAGAGGAAATTACAGCTCTCTTGGCCACTGAAGCTATAGAAAGGGTCCCTGGTTTCATAAATCGGCAGTGTTTGTTATTCCCGCTACTTTCGGATTCCTAAGAACAACAAAGGGTTTCGGCCCATTTTAATTCTTCGGACCGTCAATCTCTTCCTCAAGAAGGAGAAGTTCAACATGCACACTTTAGCTCGAGTCTTGTCTGCCCTGGACCAGGAAGACTGGATGGTAGCATTGGACCTGCAGGATGCATGTTTTCACATCCCTATCTTGCCGGGCCACAGGCGTTGCTTTTGGTTCAAGGTAGGCCGCAAGCACTTTTTCAGTTTACCACGCTCCCCTTTGGCCTTAGCAGTGCCTCTTGGGTGTTCACCAAGGTGATGGCGGTGGTTGCAGCTCCTCTGCGTAGGTTAGGAGTCAGTTTTCCCCAACCTCGATGACTAGCTGTTAAAGGCGTCCTCGCCCCAGGCTGTCATCTCCCAACTTCAGACTACGGTGGACCTCCTGCATTTGCTGGGTTTCTCTATAAACATGCCAAAGTCACACCTTCTCAGATGCTCCCTTTCATCTGAGCTGTTCTGGACACAGTGCAGTTTCAGGCCTAGCCTCCTGAGCAGTGAGTCCAGGATATTCGGGATATGATTCCGATGTTTCAGCCTCTATCCTGGATTTCAGTGAGACTGACTCTGAGGCTGTTGGGCCTCATTGCCTCCTGCATCCTATTAGTACAGCATGCCAGGTGCCATATGTAGGCTCTGCAGTGGGACTCGAAGTTCCAGTTGGCACAGCATTGAGGAAATCTCACAACATGGTCCAGATCTCGGCAGGAACTGCGAAAGATCTGCAGTGGTGGTTGACGAACCGTGATTGGGTCAAAGGTGGACCCCTCTCTCTTCCTCAACCAGAGCTCACAGTAGCAACAGATGAGTCACTTCTGGGATGCGGCGGCCATCTGGGAGAGGTGATCAGGGGTCACTGGTCTCTGGCGGAGTCGGAGCTCCATGTACATTTTTTGGAACTCCGAGCAATTCGATTGGCATTGAAAGCATTTCTTCCTTCTGTCAAGGGGAAGCTAGTGCAGGTGTTCACGGACAACACCACTGCCATGTGGTACTGCAACAAGCAGGGCAGGGTGGGGTCGCTTAACCTTTGTTGAGAGGCCCTGCGTCTCTGGACATTGCTGGAATAAAAACCCTGATGGTTCAACACAGGCTGGCTCTCTGAACACCAGGGTGGACAAACTCAGCCATTGATTCCTAGCGTATCATGAGTGGAGTCTTCAGTCGGAGGTGGCACAAGACCTCTTTCAGCAGTGGGGAGAACCTTTGGTTAGATTTGTTCTCCTCCGAAGAGAACGCGCAATGTCAGCAATACTGCACGCTAGAGTTTCCAAGGCTGCTAATGCTCTGTGAGGCCTTTCGTCGCAAGTGGAGGTCAGGCCTGCTGTTAGCCTTTCCGCCCATACCACTCCTGCCCAGGGTTCTGAGGAAGATCAGGAGCGACCGGGACCACGTCATCCTTGTAGCTTCGGACTGGGCAAGGAGAGTCTTGTATCCAGAGCTTCTGAAGATGAACATCGATCCTCCTATCCGGCTGCCCCTTTGGGAGGATTTTTTGTCACAGCAGCAGGGGAGGGGTTTCCACCCGAACTGATCAACTCTGTGCCTCCATGCGTGGAGATTGAGTGGCAGCAGTTGATAACTTTTGACCTTGTAATGTTAATTAGGTGGCCCTCCACTAAAACAGGATACGCCTTTCGTTGGCAGAAATTTGTATTGTACTGTTCAGAAAGGTCTATTGACCCTCTATCTGCTTCTCTGTCTACAGTCCTTCTATTCATTTTAACCCTGCCCAACAGGGCTCTGCTTTGGCAACTCTCAAGGGTTTTCTCTCTGCTCTGTCTGCCTTTCTGTGGCTGCCAGACCAGCCTTCTCTCTTTAAATCTCCTACTGTACATAGATTTCTGAAAGGTCTGACTCACTTATTTCCACCCATGCCCCCTGTCATGCCACAGTGGGACCATAATTTGGTTGTCACCTACCTGATGTGTGCTCTCTTTGAGCCTAATTGTCCCCTCCAGCTGTTGACCATCATAACAGCCTTCTTAGTGGCTATAACATCAGCCTGGAGGGTGAGTGAGTTGCAGGCATTAACTTGCTCGCCGCCCTATGTAATGTCCTTTCTGGACAAAGTGGTGCTTCACACCCAGGCTTCATTTTTGCCAAAGGTTGTGACCCCATTCCATCTGGGCCAATCCATCACATTGCTTACCTTCTTTGCTCCTCCGCATCCCTTTAAGAATGAGGAGCGTCCATACTGACTGGACTTAAAAAGAGCGTTGTCGTTCTACCTTCACTGCACAAAAGAGTTCCAGGTGGATGACCAACACTTTGTGGGGTAGGTGGGAGCAAAGATGGGAAGGGCAGTGCTGAAAAGGACCATTTCTCGCGGAGTTGTTCTTTGCATTAGGATCTGCTATGCCATGGCAAAGAAACAGCCCCAAGGTATTAGGACCCGTTCAACCAGGGGAAAGACTGCGACTATGGCCTTGGCTTAGGGTCTCCCAGTCCAAGAAATCTGTCAGGCAGCAACGTGGGCCTTGCTGCACACGTTTGCAAAGCACTATTGCCTGGGCGGACAGGTCCGCAGAGATGGGAATTTTGCCCGCTTGGTCCTGCAGGACTTTCTGGATTAGGAAATTGGTCTGCAGCCCAGCGCCAGGATGGTATGGCTTGGGCATCTAATTCAAAGGTAAGGAATCTGCAGCTAGAAGTCTATCAGATGAACAAGTTACTTACCTTCGGTAATGCATTATCTGGTAGAGACTCTATCTAGCTGCAGATTCCTTACAGCCCCACCCATGCCTCCCCACTTTGCGGACTAATATTGTAAGGCTAGCATTACTTCCCTTTCAGGGCCCTAGTTTTGCACATAGCTGCGTCACTTACTTCATGGCTCTGCACTTCTGGCATGGAAAAAAAAAGTACTGACGTCCGTGCGCCTGGGTGGCCCCTGTCAAGGTGACCGCGAAGTCATAACCGATGCTACAGACGACGTCACGTGTAGTCTAATGGAGCCAACCGATGGCTTGCGCAATGAGTATTGCTCAACAAAAGTTTCCGGATCCAGCCTGAAGCCTGGGAATTCAAAGGTAAGGAATGTGCAGCTAGATAGTCTCTACCAGATACTGCGTTTCCGAAGGTAAGTAACTTGTTCTATGGGGAGCGCTTTTGCAGGTGTGTTGAAGTTCTCTTTACGGAACCATGGGCACAGATAAGGGTGAAGGAAACTGTCTGCGCCGTTCTGAGGGGAAAGTGGCTGGCTGCCCTCTCTCCCCTCTGCTGTTCGCGCCCTTGGTTGCGCATTTAGCTGCATGTATACACACAGACGCCCAGGTAGAGGGAGTCACTTGCCAAACTGCAGTGAGGATAGAATTTCTCAATATGGAGACGACATATTTCTTTTACGTCCAGGGGCCTGAGACCTCCATACCCTGTCTTATAGATATTCACTAACGTTTGTAAGCTGAGGCCTCTGGCCTTAAGTTAATTGGGGCAAATCTGTGTACATGTCTCTTAGTGAGAGCTGTAGTTCTCTTTCATCCTTTACTCCCCTTCAGATGGTGGATGACCTTTTCAGGTATTTATGAAAATCATAGCATGTCTACAACAAGGCTGGGGTTGTAATATAGTTCCACTCCTACACAAGTTAAAGACAGACCTTGCCTCTAGTACATCTCTCCCCTCACAATAATGGGTTAATGTGCATTATTTAAAATGGTTTCCCTGGTACGCTTTCTTTATACTTTACAAAAGTACCCGTTTCAGCTCCCACTAATGTCTTTTTACGAGCTTACAGTGTTAGATCCAATCGCAGGCAGCCCCCTACGATGGTGGGCTGCGGATGTTTTGCCTTTTTCCTGGATTTCCCAGCTGAACCCTATTAACAATTGTATATTCAGGGAGAGAGAAGCTTCCCCCCCCCCCAAACAGATTCAAATTAAACCTCCTAGAAAAATGTAATTTATTCTAAGTATTCCCTAGAGTGGTCACTAGAATCTCACTATTCTGCTGGGAAGAAACGCTTAAGCGCATCCATTGGTACGCAAAGCACACTGTGATCACTCCCTGATGGGGTCCTCCTGGCTTGTTCAGTTGGCAAAACTGGCAGGCTTCAGATAATGGAACATGATAGGCATCTCTCTATCGGGTGATGTGTGGCAAAATGATGGTATCTGATCCTTTCAAGACATGTTCACAGATTTTCAATTGCAATTCAGTTGGTGTGTTGGAGGTGCTTTTGTACTGCTATAGCTTGAGTAATTGTTGTCTTTTTTGTGCTATTAGTGTAGTAGCTGGTTTACATAAAGTAGACCGTATGGTTGTAAAGCCCCTCTTGCAGTCTGTTAGTATTGATTGTTTTTTTAAATTGCTGAACAAATGCAGGGTTAATTTTGACTATCTCTTCCATCACCTCCTTTCTTTTGTCATTGATAGCAATAGAAGATGTTTCCTGCCTCACGAGAATCTTACTGTGAAACTTCGCTGTCTTTGTGGTCAAAGCCCCTGCTATTATATCCAAAGCCCTGCATATTGTTCTCATAGAGGATTGGTCGAGCCGGTGAGGTTTCTGTTATCACATGATTTTGTTTGCTAGGATCCTGTCCATCATGTGATGAGCTTGTGTCAGTGGGGTGGTTTAAAGAATTGTTTGAGCTTCTTGAAGTAGTGAAAATGGCACTACTGAGAGAAAGTCTGTTTTTCATCACATATAGATCTTGCTTTTCCATTTAAAACGAGTCATCTACACTGATTAGGTTCTGGGAGCATTTAAATTCAGACAAAAATATACAAGCAAGATTATAGTTTGCATTATCCTCTTCAATTTGGCCGAAGACTGCACAAGCGGGAAATCATTGATTATTTTGCTTCTGGAGGTGCCTTATGACTTTCACCAATTGTTAAGCTATTAGCAATTCTCTGAATAGAAAGACTCTAAGGACTGGTTGTACCCGCACGTTTACTTGGGGAGAAAGCGGTTGATGACTGATCTAGTATGGCAGTAGGTAGTCCTCAATGAGTGGATCGGAGTTGGTGCTGCTAATGGTCTGCTGTGATTACAGGTCTCAGCTTGAATTTAATCTATGTGCTGGAATGCCAACTTGTTGTAAGCCATTTTTAAAACAGTCTTATTTTATTTAATAACTGTGATGTTATTTGCAAGACCATAACCTGCAACTGCAGGTTTATATGCAGTTCTTCCCTTGACAGTGGCCTCTGAGGGGTAGGATTGTGTTAACATTGTCTTCGAACGACCAGTAAAGTATTTGGAACCAGGTTAGTCAAAAGCACTTCGAGTCCAATTTAAACGCGCAAGTTGTTGGCACAGTTCTTTATGACAAATATAGTGCAGAAATCTATTTTGGCGGTCAAAGCAGCAATAAATATTGATTTATTATACAGGCACTTCATTCTGGTGATTACCGAAAAAAGTAGTTTACTCAGAATCTCCTTCAATGTTTTCTTTCTTTGCCCTCATGTAAAATAGTTTAAAAGTAAATAAAACAATTGTGTATTGATTTTTAAAAAAATATTGGACTGTTCTTAAACAAGTACCTGTTAGCAAACTTTTAAAAAATGTAAAAAAATTAACATTTTTAATAATAAACATTTATGAAAGAGTAGTTCTGAAAAGAGTTGTTTGTCTGGTAAATGGTTTTTATGGACACGCAGAACTGGAGGTGATGGTACAGCATGTCACACAGTGGATTATATATTAATATAACCTTACCATGGCTAGTAAGATGGGCATAATCTCTGTGAAAGAGCTGGACTTTCATATCGTTTACTGCTTCTGCAAATATATCCAAAATTCTAGGCCACAAAGTATGCCCTATTTCTGATGGATAGTTCTGCCTGTGGATTCCTCCCCTTATGAATACCCCCTGCACCAACATTCCGCGGGAAATTCTTTCCTAGCTCTCCCACGTCGACGAGGACGTCACAATAGCACGGCTCCGCTCGCGACATCGTATAACGTCATAGGAGCCATAAGAGGACCTCGTCGGCGTGCTGACGTCTGTTCCCTTTTTTCTGCGCCGTCGACGCTTAACGTTTTTTCTTAGGGCTCTCCGTTTTCTTCGAGGAAAACTTTGTATCTCTTGTTGGTTCCTGATGGCTGCTTCCAGGAAGACTGGTTTTAAACCCTGCAGAGAATGTGGTGGGCATATGTCAATCACGGACCAGCATGAAGATGGTCTCTGGTGTTTATCTTCGGATCATGACGTCGAGGAGTGTCGAAGATGCAGGAAGATGAGTCCGAAGACCATTAAGGACCGTGAAGCTAAGTTGTTTTTGGCCAAAGCCAAAAAGGAGAAGAGAGGTCATAAGGATAAGAGGGCGAAGCCTTTGTCGTCTTATACATCGAGGTCGAAGAAACATAAGAAGTCCAAGAGGAGGCATAGCTCTCAACACCGTTCTTCGAAGTACAGGGCCTCGAGGTCGAGGTCGCCGACTCCGGCTGAACGGCCTTGAAGAAAGGACTTCGTTTCTCCATCTCCTTCTCCTCAGGTGACGCCGGTTCCATCTCCGGATCCGGTATCGCCGGCTTCGAAAGGCTCTTCGCAGCATGAAGACTCACTGACTCCAGCGATGTCTCTGATGCCTAGGGAGTAGACTCCAGACTGGGTGACTTCTCCTGTGCGGGCTCCGTCCCCGGCTCCGCAGCCTCCAGCTTGACCTCAGAAAGGTACGGATCCATATCCTGCTTTTCCTGCTCCTGGGTCAGACTCTTCGCATTTTCTTAATGCGATGTTTGGCATGTTTGCCAGGGCCTCGGCTCCATCCGTTGCGCCCTCGGACCCCGTGGGTCCTTTGGCCTTTAACTTGGGTGCTCCTCAATTTTATCCTAAGGCACCCTTTATGCCTTTCTTGCCATCAACTCCGGCTTGGCATTTCCCAGCGCCGAGGTCATCCACTCCGGCTACACGGACTCCTTCGGCTGTTGACTCGGCTCCGCCTCGAGTTCGATCGGCATCGAGGTTCGAAGCCGATGCTCCTCCGCCGACGTCGTTGATGGCTTCACTGACGTCGCATGTGGCACCGCCGACGCCGATTCCTAAACAGCGCTCTAGGAGAGAGGCGCAGAGTATCCTTGAAGAGGAAGAAAATGCTCAGAATCAGGAGGAAGGGGAGATCGTTGATTCTATGGATGAGTTTGAGGGCCTTCGCGAGGCTAGTGGTTTGGATACTTCTCCTGAGTATAATCTCCCAACTGCAAATGCTGGTGTTGTACATGACATTGCTCCTTATCATGTGGTCATAAGGATGGCGGCTGATTTACTTGGTTTACAGCTTCCCTCGGCTGAGGTGAAATCTAATATTCTAACGGAAGCTCTTAATACTACTTCTTCTACTACTGAACCGTTGCTTCCCTTTACGGATTCCTAGATGGAACCACTAATGGAGGTGTGGCAGAAGCCTTTGTCTACTCCTGCTTTTTCTCGCTCCATCGCTAGAAGGTACAGGCCTGCTCCTGGTGATCCGGCTTTTTTATCCTCTCATCCTACGCCGGAAAGTCTAGTTGTCCAGGCTTCTTGTTCAAAGCAGTCTTCTGGTTCTTTCCCTACCATTCTTGGTGATAGGGATTCTAAAAAGATGGAGCAGGCAGCAAAGAAGGTGTTCTCTTATTTAAGTATGGCTCTTAAATCCACTAATGCTATCTGTCTTCTTGGAAGGTATATCCATGCTTTAATGGACTCAGTCATGCAGCTAGCTCCTAAGTTGCCTGAGGAGGATCGGGCTAATTTCATGGAAGTCCTTTCTGATTCGCAGGCTGCGGCACGTCAGGTGATTCAATCAGGCTTGGACACTGCTGACTCTGTAGCTCGTGTGATGGGATCTTCTGTGGCTGCAAGGAGGCAGGCTTGGCTTTGTTCGTCGGTTTCTCACCTGATGTTCAGGTGACTTTGCTGCATTTGCCCTTTGATGGGTCAAAACTCTTTGGTTCAAAGGCGGACTCAGCCTTAGAGCGTTTTAAGGATTGCAGGGTACTGCGAGGTCTCTAGGCCTCCAGTTGCAGTCCAGAGGATATGGCTACAAGCAGTATCGTTTATTTGGGGGGTTCGGCTTCCTTTCGTGGCCGTCAGCAATCTCAACAGGGCCAGCAACAGCAGAATCCCTTATATAAGTCATACAGAGGGAGGAATAAAAGAGGCCTCAGAGGTGCAGCTTGACAACAATCCTCCTCCTCTTCCTCTACTTCCCCTCCCGCCACCGTTGGTACATAAGGAAAGCAGTTCTAGATCCCCCATCTTAGAACATGTTGGTCCAGTTGGAGGTCGGGTGTCCCATTTTCTACAAGAGTGGAGGCTGATCACGTCAGATCGTTGGGTCTTGAATCTTGTAGAGAATGGGTACGTCCTCCCTTACCCTTCTCGCCAGGGTTGGTGCTCAGAGGACCACTTACTGTTTTTACAGCAGGAAGTTCTTACCTTGCTACAAAAAGGTGCTATAGAAGTGGTTCCAGACAGGAAAGGAGACAGGGTTGCTACTCCCGGTATTTCCTTATCCCCAAAAAGGACGGTTGCTTAAGGCCAATCCTGGACTTCAGGATTTTGAACTTTTACCTCAGACAGGAGAAGTTCAAAATGTTGACCTTGGCTCAGGTTCTTCTTGCGCTGCAACAGGAAGACGGGATGGTGTCCATCGATCTACAGGATGCGTATTTTCATCTTCCCATCCTGAGGTCGCATCGGAAGTATCTCCAGTTCACGGTAGGGTCGCAACATTATCAATTTGCGGTTCTTCCGTTCGGTCTTACTTCCGCACCTCGAGTCTTTACAAAGGTGATGGCAGTGGTAGCGGCTCATCTCAGAAGGTCAGGGGTTCCTGTTTTCCCCTACCTGGACGACTGGCTGTTGAAAGCGGAGTCTCCAGAGTTAGTCTCGCGCCACTTGCAGGTAACAGCTCATCTGTTGTTCAATTTGGGTTTTTCGATAAAAGTACCCAAATCTCACCTGGTGCCTCCTCAGCGCAGTCTGTTCTTAGGGGCAATACTGGACACTTCTCTGTGTCGAGATTACCCTCCTCCGCAGAGTATTCTCGACATTCGGGAGATAATTCCCTTATTTCACGATGGAGCGGTTGTTCCAGTCCTGAAGGTTCTTCGCCTGCTCAGTCTGTTCGCTTCCTGCATTCTGTCGGTCAACCATGCATGCTGGCACATGAGGGCACTCCAGTGGTGCCTCCGCAGGCATTGGTATCAGCACAATGGAGATCTCGGGGAGAAGATCAAAATCTCCAGAGAAGCTGCAGTGAAGTTGATTTGGTGGAGTGTGCAGGGCAACCTGTCTCAAGGAAAGCCCTTTCAGCCTCCTCCACCGGTGGCCACGGTGATCACGGATGCCTCCTCTCTAGGGTGGGGTGCTCATCTGAGGGATCTGGAGGTCAAAGGTCTTTGGTCTCCAGAGGAAAGGTTGCTTAACATCAACCTTCTGGAATTGCGGGCGATACGTTTAGCTCTAGAGGCCTTTCTCCTTTCCCTTCGCGGTCAGTCTGTTCAGGTCTTGACGAACAACACTACCGCAATGTGGTATATCAACAAACAGGGAGTTGTAGGGTTGTTTCGTCTCTGTCGAGAGGCTCTGCGGCTCTGTTCCTGGGCCCAGAACCATCAAATCATCTGGCCGGTGTGCTGAATGTTCGTGCGGACAGTCTCAGTCGGCGTTACTCGGGCGATCACGAGTGGCGGCTTCATCCAGAGGTGGTCCATTGCATCTTTCAGATGTGGGGGTATCCTCGCTTGGACCTGTTTGCCACTCACGAGAACGCGCACTGCCCGTCGTTCTACAGTCTTCAATATCCAATGCGAGGAGCGCTGGGGGACGCGTTTCAGTTGGATTGGAACTCGCAACTCCTTTATGCGTTTCCTCTCATACCCTTGATTCCTCGGGTTCTGATGAAGATTCGCCAAGACCGGGTCCAAGTTCTATTGATTGCCCCGGATTGGCCAAGAAGGGTGTGGTACACAGATCTACTTAACCTCTCATCGCACCCTCTGCTTCGTCTCCCTCTCAGGGCAGACCTCCTCTCGCAGTCGCAGGGGTAGGTTCTACACTTCCAGAGCCTGCACCTTCATGCCTGGAGATTGAATGGGACAACCTGAGTTCCTTCTCTCTCCTGCCGGATATAGTGGATGGTATTTTATCGTCCAGGCGACGCTCCACTGTTTACTCTTCTAGATGGTCCAGATTTGTTAGGTGGTGTGGAGAGAGAGACATTGAACCTTTGAAGGCCCGTTTGTCTAATATTCTGGAGTTTTCACTTTCTTTGGCGCAGCAAGGTAGTGCTGTAGCCTCTGTTAAGGGCTATTTGTCAGCCTTGTTGGCTTTTCTGTGTTTGCTGGACCAGCCGTCTTTATTTAAGTCTCCCATTGTCATGAGGTTCATTGAAGGTCTTATAAATAAGTTCCCTCCCACACCTTTCATTATGCCTCAGTGGGACTTGAATCTCGTTCTTAACTTTTTAATGGGGTCTCAGTTTGAGCCTCTTCATACTTGCCCGTTGAGACTTCTTTCTTTTAAAACGGTTTTCTTGATTGCCATTACCACGGCTAGGAGGGTAAGTGAGCTTCAGGCTCTTCGTTCGAAACCTCCTTTCTTGACCATTTATGCGGATAAGTTGGTCTTAAGGATCAGGGATGCTTTCCTTCCCAAGGTTGTTACCCCTTTTCATTTGGGACAATCCATTACTTTACCTACCTTTTATCCTCCACCTCACCCTTCCAAGGAGGAGGAGAGACTGCATCGTTTGGACCCTGAGAGAGCTGTCAGCTTTTACTTGGATCGTACAAGAGATCTGAGACTGGACGATCAGCTCTTTGTGGGCTATGTTGGGAAGATGAAAGGCAAGGCTGCGCACAAGAGGACTCTCTCCAGGTGGATTATCTTGTGCATCAACATTTGCTACGCCTTGGCCAAGAAGGATCCTCCTGAAGGTATCAGAGCACATTCCACCAGAGCTAAGTCTACTTCTGCTTTGGCTAGAGGTGTTTCTGTTGATGACATTTGTAAGGCAGCAACTTGGGCCTCCCTCCACACCTTTGTGAAGCATTATTGCTTGGACTCTGGGTTAGGAGGGATGGCGATTTTGCTCGTTCTGTTTTACGAGATTTTTTGGTCTAGTCAAGTGAACACCCTCCTCCAGGAGAGGTACGGCTTTGGGAATTTATTCATAAGGTGAGGAATCCACAGGCAGATACTGTATCCACCAGAAAAAGCGTTACCGAAGGTAAGTAACTTGTTCATTATGGTTGACTTTGCAGCAGGCATGCTCCATTTTTTGGTTGTACTTAGATTTGAACAACCACTTTTGGTGTACTGTGCATAAAAAAAGTAGTCTCTGTTGCGGTACCTGTATTTAAGGTGGCAAAGTTTTCATTACAAAAGATTATAAAATAACGGTGTGAACTAGAGAGTTGTCCAAGATCACTTCCACTTAACTGTTATCTGGCTTAGCAGTTTGGACTGGACTGTTCCCATGGGGAGCAGGGTCAAGATCAGCTTGCGTATGGCTGGGTCTAAACTGGGGTGGCATGGTGTGAAAAAAACTGATGGATTTACCTAGATCTCTTGACTGGGAGTGAGAGTTTGAAAAGTTTCAGCACTCTGTCCATCATCTTGTGTTTGCTATGTAAAATTACTATAGCAGGGTGTCGATGACTAGACACAGCCCATAATGTATGAACCACTGCTCTGCCTCTATAAACCACTTTACCTTAACAGCAGGACAATCCATTGGTAATGTTTATATGCATACTGCTCTGCCCCGTGCACCAAACTGACGCAGAATCTTGACATCAGGATTGCTGTGTGGAGCATGGGCCACCCTCACCGGTACACTCTCATAAAGGAAGGCACACAATGTGAACGCTCTCACATAGAGTAACACAAATATAATTGCAGCAAGTGCACATGTGACAAGCTTAATATCTCAAATTGTCATACCAACCAGAATTTCAGTAAGGGATGTTCCGATGATTGGTGTCATTCATACCTATCACATGAATTTTTGATTTGTAAACATCAGCTGTCCCCATCGTTGATCATTAAAATAATTTAATTGAAAAAGAAAATTCCAAGAAAAGTTTGAAAGGGAGTTAAAGTTGACTAATATGTTAAAAGTGACTTAGCCATAAAACAGAACAAAAATCTAGAAAGTCAAAATGGGATGTTGCCTTCTCACCACTGCACAAGTCAGTCACTCACAACCCCTGCATACACTACTGTACACAATACACATCATCAATTATCATACGCTTACCCAAGCACCATCATAGATCCACACATCCAACTCGTACCTAAAGTAAAACACCATGATAAAACAGACTGACCATCGTATAACAATTCAGCGAGCATCATACCACCACTTTTTACAATACCGTATATCACAACGCAAGTCGTACCTCCCCATAAGCACCAGTATACAACCAAACACCCCTGATAAAACAACTGCATTGCTACATTCATATGTATGCACCCCCAAAATATATTCATACACAGTTCGGCAAATTTTCAAAAACCATACTCCGTAACCCACACAACCACCATCAGACTTCAAAACACCAAACATTATTTTACATCCTGTCTGTTCTTTGTAAAGTGCAAATCTAGCCAAAAGACAGCGGAATGCTGTTAAGGTCAAAGGCAAGGAAACAGTCAAGCGATTGGTGAGGTAGCTGATTTGCAGGTTGTTGCTCCATCATGATGTAGTGTTCTTTAAGAGGCGCACCATCAATTATTTCCTGGATTGGAGCAGATTTAGGCCGTTTTAATGGATAAAGGGATGTTATTCCACATTCATGATAAATAGATGGAAAACGTAGAATGTCTTGTTTTGTCCCATTTTTTTCTTCTGCCCATTCATCTAGTAAAGAAACTATTTCCTAATGTGGACTGTCTAAAACAAAATACCAACCATCGTAGAGCCATTTAGACCGCACAATATGTTACTACTCGCTAATGATTATATGTACACAATCACTAGTATAAGCATACACAACCTTTCTTGATAACCACGTTCATTCCACCCAATCACACCAACATATATTCATAGGCACACCATCAAATGCCCACACACCAAGCTTCATAATCCCTCACAAACACCATTGTACACCAAACATCATGCACTCATACAGCCACCATTTACAAAGGCTGTCCATTTTCTACACCAATACACCAACTATCATATAGGTATTGTGAGAAATGAGGTTGTTGGTTGAGGGGGTTGGAACCCTACTCAAGCAACAGCCGCAATCCTTGTCAGGGTGAACCACAGAAAGTCACTAAATAAACATGTGTTTAACCCTCTGGTAGCTTGGCACAAAGCAGTCAGGTTTAACTTGGAGGCAATGTGTAAAGTATTTATGGATCACTTAAACAGTATGTGGGCTTGAAGGTAACACCGGAGAGCAAAGTGGGGTTTTAAGTGGTTTTATTGGTCTAAGTACACGCCAGCGGGTGGATGTGGGTCGGTAGTAAGGTAACGGTGTCTCTGTGGCGGTCTCTGGGGAGCCCCTCCATCCAGCGGTCCTCGGTCGGATCCGTGTTCGGTCCAGGTCGGGTTGCCTCTGTCCGCTGGATGCGGCGTTGTGTAGTAGTACCCGGGAACAAAGACAGAAAGGATACTAGGTGTGAGTGTTCTATTCTTAGACTGGTGCGGTGAGGGAAGGGGGTGAGGGACCACTCGGTGCACAACACGGCAAGACAATAGTGAGATCTGGTGCTCGGGGTGGGTTGTTACCGGGATACCCAAAAGGCACACAGTTATCAAGACGGTCCCCTACGCGTCGGTAGACGCCCTCCCTTTCCCACCCAGCCCGTGAAGCGCTCGCGTACCTGCGAGAGCCACGCTGCTCCGGGAATGTGGCTGGGCGGCTCACGATATCGTTGGCCTCCTGGCTCTCGTTGCTCGTCGTCAGCTCCTCCTCGAGTTTCTGTCCGCTTCCTCTCCTCGCTTGCTCCTCCGTCCGTCTCCGCTTCGCCGTCTCGTTCTCCTCCTCCGGTGTAAGCACACACCCTCGGTAGCGTCCTTCCGGGTATTTCAGGCCAACCCTCCTCGTCGTCATCGCTGGGGGCGGGGCTTCCTGATAGTCCGTCCCACTTAAAGCTACGGGGCCTTTTTTCCTCACTCGAGACGGGGAACTGTAATCCCGAAGGGGTCCACTCCTGGTGCTGGTGAAAGAGAAGAGGGGAGAGGGTGTTGGTCACCTTCGGGGTACCGGTGGGGGTACCCTCAGTCCGCTTCCCCTTGTTACACAGTAATAAAGTGAAACACAGCAAAAGAAACATTCCACACCAATTTAGAAAAATAGAGTAATTCTTAATAAATTGACGCCAAAACGACACACATCCAATCCGTGGAACCGGAGTTAAGAATTTTAAAAGTGTAAGATAGCCCATAAAATATAAAAATGGCAACTTTGAACATTTAGTTTTGCAAGACCGGGGCAAAATTGAAGTTATAGCCAACCTAGATGGAACGCAGTTCAAATAAATGAAGTTAATTGGGCCCAAGGCAGGCTTCAGGCAGCAGGGCAGTCCTCTCGGTGCACAAGGGCAGTCTACTGAAATACACGAAAGGCCACAGGTAGCATGGCAGTCCTCTGAGAGTCCCTCCATAGAAGTCAAGTGGAGAGTGTGTCTGAGATTCCCATTTTTATTCCTAGTGCCAGCTTTGGAACTTGTAGAGTTCTCGCTCCGTCTCACCGCCACCCCCAACAGAAGTATTTGTGATTTCCTGTTTCCTACCTCCCTTCCCTAGTACCATGCTGTCTGCAGTCACAATAGGCTAATTGAAGTTATTTGTGTGTGAGCTGAGGCAGTGTCTTTGAAGTGCAAGTTGGGCTGTGCTCAGCTCCGCCCCGCTACTCCTGCTTGGATGGCTCATCCTGCCAACATCCAATCCCTCTGCTGTGTGGCTGACAAAGAAAACAGACTGCAGGCACCAAATTGTTAGAACAAGAAAATGCCAACTTTCTAGATGTGGGTAAACAAACAAAGGGGCAACCCAGTGTCCCTAGGTACCTGTTCAAGTATATGTTAACAAAAACAATGGTTTAGTTTTAAGTTGAATATTTGAGGTCTAAACGTCAACATGGTCGGTTTTGAATTTGTGCAGCTATAAGTCAGCTGTATATGATCTTTGTTTCACAGCGCATTCCATGCTCACTGTATTTCTCACCAGTCATTTCACTGGACTGTCCACCAAGAGCACCAGTGTTAAATACAGTGTGTATATCCAAAATCTGCACAGGATTGTGCAGAGCAGGATACATGGGTATCCATTAAATTGATTGTCTACTCTAAATCAGTCTTTTGAACACGAGTACCTCTTTTGCTGAGACAGCGCTGGCTCAAGCTTCTCCCAAAAGAACAATTGTTTTTGTTAACTTTCTAAAAGTTGCATTATCAGAACTGTGACTTAAAATGTGACTTTACCATTAACTGTGATTTGTTTTTAAGAAGACATTTTATTGTGCCAACAGCCAAATACAATTCGGATTGATCAGACTTGTGGGTCGATCCCGATACATTATGCCATACATCCTTAATGTTGACATCTAATTTAACTACCCAATATAGGAAAACTACATGGTGAAATATATCATAAACATTTCGAAATATAACCAAATGTGCTGCATCTGTTTTGTTATCTCTCGTGTTTGTACCCCATAACCTCTGTATTTTAGGTTTTAATGAGTCACATATCTCTACCATTGTCCGTCTTCCTGTTGTCCCAATGATTATATATCTATTCTTGTCAGGGTGGTGGGCTCTATATAAATGCCCCGGTACTCCGCCCAACTCTTCCAGATTTTAGGGTGCTTCTGCGGCCATAAGTGGCGCTTGTATCTATTACCTCAGATCCCTTATGTGACATGTAATATTGCCAAGCGTGGTGTCCTAGGAATATCCCACCCCAGCACCTCAGAAAGGCATGTCGTAACCCCCTTCCAGAATTTAGTAAGTGTCATACATTGCCATATTGTATGCTAAAGGGTGTCAATTGCATATCCGCAACGCAGACACACAGGAGAGACCACTAGTCCTTCCCTCCATAGCCTCTTCCTAGTGTAGTATACCCGGTGCAGGTACTTAATCTGGATAAGTCGTAGTTGCAAGGCAATGGCTGCGTCGCGTGGGGACACCAATGCTTTCGTCCAGTCATCTTCGTCGATCTGACCCAGATTTGTTCCCCACCCTTCTCTCAGTGCATCCAGCATGGTAGCGCCGTTAGTTACAAGGGACTCGTATATTTTATGGTCCCTTGAACACCTTGGCTTCTATTGAGTTGAATTCAGGCATGGCTTCAATGTGTGAAATGTAGGGAGAAATGGTATTTTGAAATTAAAGATGTATATGAAATTGAGTACGGTGCATGTTGTATTCCCTTTGGAGCTCCTTATATGATTTTAGAGTCCGTCCGCATGACTACCCCAAGTGTAGAGATGCTGCTATTGTCCCAGCCCAGAAAAACAGCCGGTGTCATAAGTTGGGACAAGCAGCCGTTGTGCCACAAAGGAGTCTACCCTCCCATCCGGTCCTACGTAATGATTGCTTCCAGGTTCTAAACATCACTCTTGTCGCCGGCGGCAAGGTCCGGAGTGTCAGTATCACATATAGGAAGGTGTGGAGAGTTGTCTCCCATCAACCAGCTCTCCACTGCCTATCTCCATTCCACAGTTCATTCAGCACCAGTAGGTGTGAGGCGGCATAGTAGGCTTGGATGTCTGCAGTGGCCATTCCCCCGCAATATGTGTATTGGAAGCAGGTTCGTAGCGCCACCCAGGTGGATTACCTCCTATGAGGCATGAATCCCGCCTGGTCTGGATGCACCAACTCTGTTATGTATGGCATTAAGCGATTGGCGAGAGCTTTAGCCAGTATTTTGGCTTCAACATTTAGTAAAGAGATGGGGCAGTAGGAGGTGTGTTGCTCTGGGGGTCGACCAGGTTTAAGAAACACCACCATTTCGGGTATCTGCAATCTGACGGGAGGTGACCTATTTCCACAGCGGCGTTTACAACCTCTGGATAATGGGTACCGAACTGGGAATTGTAGATCTTCAAAAACTCGCACCGGAAACCATTCGGTCCTGGTGCTTTGCCCGTGCGCAGATCCCCCATTGCACCACTCAACTCTTCGGTCGTGAGGCGGGTATCTTGTTCAGCTCTTGCTGCATCCTACAGAGCTATCGGCGGCAGGTCGTCTATAAAACATTGTATCGTTTCCTCTGGTAAAGTCTCCCTTGGGGCATATAGCTCATAAATTAAGCTACAAAACTAGTGGCGATCAGAGAGGGCTCGTTGAGCACACCGCCATCCGAGCCAAGAACGCCTGGGATATTGGATGGTTGAAGCACCTGTTGACATTGGCGGTGTAACAAGTTACTGGATTTATCCCCCCACTGGTAAATCCTACTCAGAGAAGCAAGCCACGCCTGCATAGCTTCATCTAGTAGTTCGCTTGCATGTATCTGTTGCATGAGAAGCAACTGACAACGCGCCTGACCTCCGTTCTCCTCGCGGCCATGCCGTTCCAATTCTGTGAGTTGTGCCTCCGACCGCAGTAATGTTTACTGTCGACCCTTGCGTAGCGCTGCACAAAAGGTGATATCCACGCCGCAGAGCGTCTGCTTCATAGCCTCCCACAGAGTCTCATCTGATGCTACCGACCCCACATTACGAGCTAGATAGTTGTCAATCGCTTGTTGCATATGCGTCTGATATTGCTCATCATGTAACCGCCAAGTTGAGAGGCACCAACGGAGGGTGTCCAGGGCTTAATTGGAGCCCAAGTGTTACTGGGGAGTGATCGGATAAACCCCTGGGCAGTTTCTCCGCAGCCCTCACTCTATGGGTGCAGCTGGAGGGCACAAATATGTAATCTAGGTGAAAGCAGGAGTCATGCACCCCAAAATAATACGTGAACCCCTGATCCTTCTGGTGAAGTCTCCTCATGCTCGTCTTCACCTATTTTTGGTCGGGTCTAACACATCATTCCAATCCCCACCAATAGCTGCCACTCCATTAGGCATCTCAGTCCAGAGCGTCGTTAGGCGCTCTTCGAGGGTCCAAGTAAGGGGTGGGGGGGCATATACACTACTGAGGCATATACACTAATGTTGGACGGTATATGTGTAGGGAAGGAAGTCGGTTTGTGACCTCAGCTAAAGGGGTACTTTTTACATGGTGATTAGATACAGCACAAAAATAAACCACCGTTCCCCCAACTTCACCCACCTCCCTCCCTCCCTTATACCTTAAAACAGTTGAAGTATCTGTCTCGGTGTGGGTGCGAAATCGACCCCAATGGGGGCCAGTGCCCTGCCCCGCCAATTAATTCCCAATAACCAACCCATGATCTTAAGACGTTCCTTAGAGTCTGGAATGTTCTCTAGCAAGCGATAGCCATCACAACCTTTCCCCCACGGCAGCTGCAATTTGTAAAAATTACCCCAGCGTATAGTATAGTTAGGAAGCTGTTATTTCATGCTGGGATCCTGGTGCTCTTCTAGTTGAATCGCTGCGGGAGTTGGACCGTCGACGCGATCTGGATCTTCTGTTCCATTTCCCTTTAGGTTTGAGCTTTCCGCGGGCCATGTCGCTGGAGAACGAATCAGAGTCGAGACAGGGCGACGTGTGAGGCCTAAGTTTCATGCCTCGCCTGTCCAGGAAAAGACTTCTTCAGGAGACTCAAAGAAGAGTGCGCGTGATTATTATTTCACTCTGTCTTGACCGTAATAACAGCGCGTATGGGATCTCTGTTGGACCAGTTTAATATAGTTTGGAAAGATCAGGATGCGTTGGGAGGCATATGGGAGGGAATCCTTCTGTCTGGCCTGTTTCAATATTACATCCCTGTCATGACAGTTTTAGAATCTGGGCGATGACAGGCTGTGGCTTGGCTCCAGGAGGTGGCTTTTGAAGTAGCGCCCTGTGTGCCCACTATATTCCGAAACATTGAGATAGCGAATCAGGAGGGAGCCAGTCCTTAAGCTGCGAAGAAAGGAAGTTCTCCATGTTGTTGCCCTCGCAATCCTCCGGGAAGCCCACGAACCAACGATTATTCCTTGGGGCTCGTCCCTCTGCGTCCTCCACGCGGGACGCCAGACCTCTTGTGAGGGTCTCCAGGGTATCCACCTTCTTCTGTAGGATAGTAACAGTGTCTTCGACTCCCGACAGCCATGTCTCGGCCTCCGTGATCCTGTCCACTGCATTACGCAGGTCCTGTTGAATGAGCATGACATCAGAGCCCACTGCCTCTATTTTGGCATCCAACATGTCTCTGGATTGCTTGATGGCGGCTATCAGTGCCGCGTTATCTGGCATAGCACCGACCGAGCCCCTAGGATCTTGTGCCTGGGCACCTGTGCCTGTGTAGAGGTCCATTGTGCTCTGTTTGGTGGGAGCCCCCGACACCTTATCCCTCGTCATTATATGATCCTGATCCAGCCGGTGGACCAAGCCACAAGCAGCCACTGGTGTGTGTCAGGCATACATAATGTGCAAGCCTCGTTGGTGTGTCGAGAGTAGGGGGGGGACCTGATCTCGTCTCCCCCAGATCAAGTCTAGGTATCTTCTCCGAGAGCAGGGGCCAGGGAGGAGAGCCCACAAGCCGCACCAAGTTCTCCACAGCCAGCCCCCAGGTGAAGATCTCAGGAGGACTAAGTGTCAGACCAAGCGAAAAGGCAGCCGGGCCCCAACAAGGCTTGGCCTATGGTGCTTCCCATGGCTTCCAATTCAGTTAGGCCCTCTCACCTCTGCCCGATCCCTCTGAGTCAACTCAGCGATGTCAGTTGTCGCGGCCCAATCTAGCCGCCGATGTCAGAAACACACCTTCAGGCGGCCTCGCAGCCCATCATGCACTGGGCCACCTCCGGTCGTCTCAGCAACGGCCCGACCACAATACACGTCAGCCTCCCCAGGTAGTGGGCCTCCTCTCGATCCGGAGCATCCACAGGGCCAGCCTCCCCCAGCGATGCCATGCAGCGCACTCCGGCCCCACTGCAACTGCTTCCCGATGGGAGAGAGCTGCTCGGGCCCTGCCGTGACCCTCAGGTCTCTAAGTCGGCATCACATCTAGGCTGCAGCCCTTTAGCTTCTGCCGCTCTGGCCCAGAACAGCCTCCGTTCCGCACAGTGTGCAGCCCCCAAAACAAGCAGCGGTCCAAACAAAGTCCCAGCTGGGGCACACGGTGCCTCGGAAGGGCCGATGGGTAATGATAATTATAGGATATTAAGTAGGGCTATGGGAACTCGCCTAAAGCGTGTCCGCTATGTTGGACTGCTAGGCATGTGATTTTGCGTTACGATTCCTTAGCTACCAAACATGACTATTCTACCTGCTCCCAACCAAAAGGTTGTCACTCAATAAATATAATAAGGTAACCCAGTGTTATCCTGTGGGAGAGTCGTCAAAGATAATTTTGTGAGTTTTTCCAGTACAAGGACATGTCAAACTTGTCCACATTTTTATATACACTGTACACTACCCTATGCGCTGTTGTGGGCCTACTTTAAGGGTGACTTTAGTGTAATAAAAAGGGATTTTTAAATCTGGCAAGAGGTTTATTTTGCCAAGTCGAATTGACAGTTTTACACTGCCTGCAGTGGCTAACCTGGGTCATGGTTTAAGGAGCGACTTAAGTGGATGGCACAATGAGTGCTGAAGGTCTACTAGTTGCATTTCATTTACCATCCTTGGGTATATTGTATACCATGTTACTAGGGACGTTTAAGTAATTTAAATATATGCCAATCCAGGTGTAAGCCAATGTTGTCATGTTTAGGGAGTGAGCACAAGCATGTTAGCAGTGGTTAGCTGTGGTAAAGTGCACAGAGTCCTAAGGCCAACATAAACAAATTCTTCAAAGCAAGAGTGGGGAAGACCATCCTAAGGCTGACCGGTCTAGTGGGTATTGAGACATCTTATATAACCACATTCAAACCATTATATGCCCCACAAACCTCCACAATATGAGTAAACAACAACTATGAGATAACCACATAGCTATGTTTATACACCCACACTCAGTACAAACTATCATGCACCTACCATGAAATGCCCATACACCCAAAGTCATACAGCCACCGTCCTAAGCTAACACAGACCGTTATACTTCCTTCACAACCACAATTTATCAATACTTGATTTTATTAATTTAACAGCTTTGTGATGCAGCCATAGGACCATAAACAATTCCAAACATAATCATGACCTATCTAAAATACATGTCTTTTTAAACTTTATCAAGTAGTAACAATGTTGTAAGTGAAGATTGAATTACTACATCAGATTAAAGGCAACATGCTTTGCTTGATAATTTCTTAACTTTTTATGATGAAGTCATTGTGAAAATTTTAACCTTAGCTCATTTTCAGCTTTAGTTTTTTTCTTGAAATATATATGCTTGGTTGCTTTTATTGCAGAAAACCGGTGATATTGAAACTCATTGTAGGAGACTGGCTTAGTATACGGTGCACACTTATTTAAGTGAAGCACCTTGCACTAATCAAGACAACCCTTATGGTGATTTTAGTGGTCTTAGCCAACCATAGAAAGCTCTCGAAGTGGTATCTGTGGAGAACAGCCTTAAGGCTTAGTCCAGAAGGAGTGTTAAGCAGCTTGTTTTACCAGTACTTATCATATAATGTAGGTTAAACGAAAAAAGCCACACGGAGTAGTTATGAAAATATGAATATTTATTAGACACACTCACACATTGGTATATCGCCTACCCAGTGATGCCAACCCAGTACACACAATATCTAAAAAGGAAACCGGAAACTATGCACAAATACACAGTGGTCTCCAGGGTGAGACCAAACCATATACTAAAGAAGTGGAATGCGAATTACGACCGAAGTCAAAACTTAGACCAGAAGACTTAGAAGAGATGGGGACCCAAAGAACCACCCAAGGAATGTACCCAGGAACCCGCGGAGGCTGTGTGCAGAGTGGAAACACAGACGCTTACTGAATGCAAGTCAATGGGAAAGTCGAAGTTGCATTTTTTAAGAAGGACCCTTCCCAGTGAACCATGAAGAACCCCTGTGGAAGATGGAAGGTTGGAGAGTCACCCTACCCGTGGATACACCAGGAACCAGGAAACCTACACCAGGGAAGCCGGTGCATAGGTGCAAAGTGAGTTCGGAAACACCTGTAAACCACAATAGAGGATTTCAGTGAAGATGCCGCTTGCGAAGAAGTTGAAAGAGTCTGTTGGAATCCAAGGATGGATTCTTGAGAAGTACCAACAAGCAGAGGGGACAGAGTCTATGCCCCTCGGGAGAAATTAGGAGGCACGGAAGTCCAACGACCAACTATGACAGAAGATGCAGGAGAGTTGACAGTGACATTGTCGCTGCAGCTGTGAGGACCAGGCGACGCTGTGGAAGACCAGGAACCCTTCACGAGCAGTCCCACATTGGAAGTCGAGAAACAAGGGGTCAATGTCTGGTGGGAGCACCAACAAGCATTGGCAGCAGCAACAGACGTGGGTAACGAAGAAGGTGCAGTGTCAGGACAAGTGAGGTCCAAGGGACTCACCAAATGTAGGAGAATGAGAGCAGGCCCCAGGCAAGCAGGGAAGCCCACTGAAGCCCAACAAGACCCTCAAGAGGACCCACAGGTCGAAGGCACAGAAGTCGCATGAGGACCTCGAGCAGCTCACCAAGAATGCAATCCCACGGTCCAGAGGGTGTGGTGAGGACGAAGATCTTGGTAGCAAGAGAGGCTGGAGCTTCTTGTAGCCCGAAGATCTCTGGAGGGCAGAGTCAACAAGCCTTGGCAGTGGCAAGTCAACACGTTCCAGCGGTTCTGTCGGGGGATACTGGTCTCAAACTTACTGAGTAGACTGTGCAGGCCTCGAGGGAATTGCAGAACCCCCACCTGTGTTGCTGAGCCTTTCAGAGTCCGTGGACCTCAAGAGCAGCAGACCGGTCTGCTTTGTTGCAGTGCCTGCAGATGCAGGGAGTGACTCCTTCACTCCAAGGGAGAGTACTTCGGGTGTCCTCGATGCCCACAGGCCTGAAGAAGAACATGGATGAAGCACAGGCGACGCAGAAAACTGGCAGGATGACGAGACCAGGAGCAGCAAGAGTCTTCCTGGATGCAGTCTCAGTTCAAGGTGAATTCCAACGTGCCCAGACGGTTGAAGATAAAGTGGTGTCAGATCTGAATCTTGTCCCTTGACAAATCTGAAGAGCCACCCACAGGTAAGCCCTTAAGTACCCTAAGGAAAGGGTTGGGACGATTCAGGGATCCCTCCCAGAGGAGGGGATGGACAGAGAGGAGGATGCGCCCATATCCTTTGTCCTGTTTCGTGCCAGAGATAGAGCCAATGGCTCCCTGACGTAGTTCCAACTGGAGTATGCAAGGAGGGCACCATATGTGCCCTTCAAAGCAGTCTGGTGGCGCTGGCAAGCTCCCCAGCCCAATACACTGAGTCCCGTCTGGGAAGTGGTTAAACCTCCCTGTGACAGTTAACCTATTGTTCTACCTTCCCCTGCTCAATCTCAGCTCAGCAGCAGGAGGTTGTTTTACCTTCCCCTGCTCAAGCTCAGCCCAGCAGCAGGTGGGCAGAATCGTTTCTGTAGCCGGAAGCAGCACTAGCTTGCTGTTGGACCCTGGAAGGTTGGTACTGGGAATGCAGGAGGGCTCCCTAGGGGAGCCCCCCAGTACATGGGATCCTATATTCAACACTGGAATCTATGTGGGTAGGATTCCAATATGTTTGATACCAAACATGATCGGTTTCGGGGCAGCCAATATATAGTTAGACATCTCGTAATTGACTTGATGTCCACTATATGTATTTAATGGCTGACCTCACTTACAAAGCCTGGAGAATCAGCTTTGGAGTTTGTATGGGGTGTTCTGCTCATGCAGGACACCCTCACACTTATAACCTAGCACCCTGTCTTCAGGATTGAAAGGCCTGCCTTAAGGGAGACTTATAGGTTTTAAGTTCAGTGACCTCAAATGTAAGTAAGCTATATCTGTTGTGAATGGTGCTAGCACCAGCTCACAACGGCTGCAATGGCAGGCCTGTTGTCACAGTTTGAGTGGTCTCCCATGGGTGACATAATACATGCTGCAGCCTATGGGAGACCCCTGATGTACCTTTTCCCTGTGTACCTTAGTACCATATACTAGGGACTTAGAAGGGTACACCAGTAGCCAATTTGGAAGGTACCAAAGTGCTTATCATAGTCAAATTTACGGAGAGCGCACAGTGACAAGGATCCTTATTAGATGGATCCCAGTCGGATTAGTCAGAAAACAGAATAACACCAGCAAAAAAGTGGAGGTAACCATGAAAGCAGATCCTACATCCATATTTCCCAGGGACGTGTGAAATATGGAAAATATTTTTGGGTCCCTGTGAAATATGAGTTTCATCATCATACTGACAGCCACCACCATCAAAACACACTGCAGAACATTACTGTTAGGGCGACTAGAATTGTGTGTCAATGATGAACCAAATTATGCTGCATATGGTTATTTAAATTGGAAAAAAGGCAAATTGACAGGTACATTCTATGGCAGTAGTATCTTGATCCATTTGAACTAGAAATACCTCTTTGGTTGAAAGCCATGATTGTGTGGTAAATGCCTCTTCTAATGAATGAAATTATTCCACTGACCATTGGGCTTTTTATTGGCATTCTATTCAAGAAAACTAAACAAAACGTAAACTTTCTAAATCACTGTTCATTCAGAGAACAGCTTGAACAGTGGTCACTCCATTCAATACACAGAATGTAGCCTTAAACAATGCAAAAAAAAATTCCTACAAATCCATGTTGTTAATCATATATTTTGAGTATTGTTCTTTTCTTTTTGCTACAGATACCCATATAGCATTGTCCAACTCTAATTTAATACTTTCAGTACACATTTCCTTGTTTGGAAAAAAAAATCTTTTTTCAGGCTTATTGTCCCCAAAACAAGTATGTTAAATAAAAAATACATATAGAATATTATGCACTTTGACCTATATTGCCATCTCAGAGTTTTGTGACATTTACAAACCTCTTTGTCTTTGGCCCATGGATTATAATACCAGCAGAACCCTTTGGCAATGTTGTACCACATTACATGGTTACCAGTTATGTATCCTAAATATACATATATTGCCATATTGACACATATATAGGATATAAGATACAGTTTGACTTATTTAAATATATAACCGAAAATTTTAATTAATGGACAAACATTGCCAACATCCCCAAAAAATTAAATGTCACAAACAGATGAAACTGACCTCCTCAGAAGCAAATATTTGGGGATACTTCTATTATTGCAAGAATTAGGCGAATATTCCAACTCTCACTTAGAGGAAGAAGGTACAGCAAACATTATGGGTTTATTAGAACAAGCAGGACTAACGCGAATAAGCTGTACCAGCAATCTGAGAAGAAAATCAAGATGTATTCCCCGTACCCCACATGACACTATAGATTTCTTTCAGAAAATAGTGATTGAGGAGTTAAAGAAACTTCAAGCGGAAAGTCCTGAGACCAATAACAATAATATCTCCAAAAACAAATGGGAGGCGATTCCATAATTATCAAGCCGTCGGATAAGGGAGGAAATGCATTCTTGTTAAATAAAGATCAATACTGAAACGAGGCTCTGAAACAACTCTCGGTGAAGGAATGTTATACACCAATCACAAGAATGCAATATTAGAAAAGCATTCACCTTTTCCATACATGGTTAGAAGACTGGCGGAAGAAAGGAGTATTAGATTTGAGTGACTACCAGTTCATGTGCTGGCAGTATCCGGATTTATCAACTTTCCATAATTTACAGAAAGTGCATAAGGCTGCAGTAAGTCCCCCAGGTCGTCCAATTGTCTCCTCTACACTTGGATCCATTTGGAAAGTTTTCTTTTTCCTATGGTAAAAGATCTTCGCTCGTATGTGAGATATATAAAAGGGCTTTTTAATAATCGCCGAAGGCATACCATTGAAAGACAATATGTTGCTTATTACTCTGGACATTGCAAGTCTCTATACTTGTATAACACATGAAAATGGACTCCAAGCATTACAATTCTTTGTAAACAAGAGAGCGTTGAAATAACAGGAACACAATCATTTGCTGCTGTTATTTATTTATTTGTGCCTTAACAATAACATCTTACTTTTTGCAGGGCAACTATATTTACAAAGATAAGGGACTGCCATGGGGTCATGCTTCACACCCAGCTAATTGAACTTGTTCGTGGGCTGGTGGGAGAAGCACATGGCCTGTGTGCGGGAGAATGGACATTGTATGGATAGCATGACCTTATGGACCCGCTATTTAGATGATCTGTTTATAAATTGGAGAGGCCCCCATAGAGAAGCTGAAAGATGCATAACAGCCTTAAATTATAATGATTTGAACCTACAGTTTACTGGCTGCATCAGCGATACACAAGTAGTGTATTTGGATTTGACAATATATGTAGAAAATAACACACCTCATACAACACTATATACCAAATCAACGGCAGGAAACTACACTCCTTGCTGGGAGTTGTCACCCTTGCAGTGTGATTGACAACATTCCATATGGAGAGTTGCTGCACATCAAAAGCAACTGCTCCACACCTATTGAGTTAGTAAAGCCAAAGAGCGTTCACTGAGGAGGTTCAAAGTGAGAGGATACCACAAGGGAGTCTTGGCAAAGGCAGAAAATAAAACAGATGAAACATCTAGAGGCCAGCTACTTCTAGATAGGAAGGAACAAAGTATGGCAGAAGAAACAAAAGATAAAAATACTGTATGAATGATTACTGATTACACGCAACAGAAGTTTATCAAATTTTCAGAAGAAACTGGCGTATCCTTAAATCTGATAATATCACTGGGAAACATTTATCTGATTCACCATTGATTATGTACAGGAGAGGCTCCTCGATGAAAGACCATCTGGTGCAAAGCCACTTCGTAGAGCGAACCAGTAAAAAGGATCCTTTAATGGGATTCTTTCAATGCACACGTTGTAAAACGTGCTAGAAGGTACGCAAATACACAGTTGCAGGCAGAAAAACCAAGGTGAAAATTAAGAAATTACTCACCTGTAACTCCGAATTTTCAGTATTTTGTCTGAAGTGTCCCTGTGGAAAGCAGTATGTAGGAGGTACTACACATCCAGCAAAAAAAATAATATTGGAACGTATGCTGGCGATTACGAATAGAGTCCAAACATACCCAGTGGCCCGCCAATTTCAACAGGAGTACAATAACAATTGGATTCTCCTGAAATGTTTGTTTAGACCAGATAAAAAAAGAAGAGAAGGGAGGGATTGAGTAAAGAAACTCTGAACCCTGGAGTCCAGATACATAATACATTTACATAGCAAAGCCCCTAGAGAATTGAACAACGAAGAGGGATTTTTGGATACTTATAGGGTGAAGGGGTCCGTACACAACAGACGGAACACACCATATTAAATTTTATAAACATATATACATACAAAAGTGGATGTCGGAAAAAATAATATGCTCATTCAGGGCCTAATTGCACAGTGTGGGGGCACTGAATATGAATCGCCACTTGTATTAAATATTGATTAATTTAAATCGGGAATGTTGAAAAATCATGTGGCATTCTTTTTCTGCACATTTTGACATTGATTGACTGTAACCCCATGTTTTATCACCCATATCAAGTGGACATTGATTTGTACGTTCAGTATGGAGAATTGTATTCAAATTAAATGAATTGGTATGTTTGAATATTATAAGATGGCCACCACAAAAGCTTATGATTGAAGAAGATTGTTGAATCCCTCTTTTGTTTTGATAGAATCATTGAATGAACTGCCTCACCCGTTTTTTAAATGGCCTAATTGCACACAATCGCATTGACATTGAAACGCGTTTGTCAAGTGTAATTCTATGCGTTGTGGAAATAAATAGGAATCAAATTCAGCTCCGGAGTGCGCTCCATTTTCTTCTGCGACCAGGATTGAACCACCCAAAAATATATTTGTGTGTGTGGGTATATATATATATGTGTGTATGTGTGTATATATATATATATATATATATATATATATATGTATGTATGTATGTATATATATATATATATATATGTATGTATGTATATATATACACACATACACACACACAACCTCCTGCTTAGGCGGAAAAAGATAGAAAACAAATACTGACACTGCTGGGATCCACTTTTAAGCAACTTTGTTAGGATCTTTTCTTGTGGCATAGCACGTTTCGGCAGGCTCTACTGCCTTGCTCACACATATATATGTATATAGATGGGTTTAGATTATAGTGCAAAACATTAAAAAAAATGGAAAAACCCTTTTCAGTAATATGTGCATATGATATCTTGCGTCATACATTTGCTGCTAATGTCCTTGCAAATGACATCACTGATGGTATATCAAATTACATCATACCCTGTGCATACAAAAATGACACTGCCAGGCATCCCCTTTCTGGTAATTTCCGAAACAAAACTGTATGTTCGAGGCATATGAGCTGTAGAATATTTACTTGTGCATAGATTGCCATCTGGTGTTGGGCTCGGATATTTGCACTTTGTTGTATTGGAAGACGTTCTTGGTAGTCACAAGATAGGTGACTCCTCCTTAGGACCATAGTGCGCATGGGCATCGACTCCATCCTCAGATAGTTTTTTCCCCCATCGGGTCGGATGTAAATTGCTGCGCTCCTGGTCGATGTCGTACTCGATCCTCCTTCGACGAGTAATCCCTCACCGCTCGACAGTATTGTTTCGATCGCGTTCCCCTTCGACGCGCGTCCAAAAGTTCATCAAGACCTTCAATTCCGGTCGGCGGCCCGGGCCGTTGAGCCTATCTGCGCCATCAGGCCCTGCAGTCAATGGAAAGAACTCCATGTAAAAAAATGCCCCCTGTGTAGTGCTAAATTCCCACACACTGAGCTCCACGAGGTCTGTTACCTTTGCCTCTCTCCAGAACACAGAGGACAAAGACTGCAAGGCCTGTGCTTCCTTCAGATCAAAGAAGACCATACGTGATCGCCGTTTTCGACGTCACATAATGTCTCGATCAACTACCTCGGCGTCGGACCACATCTTTGATGCAGGCCCTGATATTCCAGAAGAACAAGAACCGGAGGATGAAGACATCCACGTCTGAGGCCGACGAGTCAGATGCCGAGGATTAGATGGTTACTCCAGGTCAACGGATCGTGAGTACCGAGCTAGACACCCCTGCCCAATCTAAAATAAAAGATAAGGCTCCGGTAACACCTTCGCCTTCGATCCCAGGTCGACAACGAGATAATGCTTCAGATGACCCGCCCTCGGGCCCTGCGCCGAAGCCCAAATAAAAGCCTTCAGGCGGCTCGGGACCGAGTCAGCCACGTACTGGTACCGAAAAACAATCCCCGGCACGGAAACAAAAGTCGAAAACAAACACAGTGCCATGCCCTGTTAGATCGGCACCGAAGACTGCTTCAACGCCTAGCTTTTCGGCACCAAAACACACCGAGGACAAGCCCTCAGACCCAAAAAAACACCATAAACCCTCAGACCCTAAAAAGATTTTGGACTCGAACCCTCCACCAAAGCATAAGGAGACCAAAACCCCTCCTAAAGCTACAGAGACTAAATCAAAGCACCACTTGGAACCAAAATCGTCAGTGCCGAAAAAAAGACAATGGCTCCAAAGAACTGTTTCAACCAGATCCATCGGATCCAAAACAAAAAACCCTACACATTGACCCTGTTACAGGTCATGTAACAACAATACTACCTAAAAAGAGTTAATTGGACACCTCAGAAGCACCTGAGGTACCCTTAAAGAAGAGAGACATAGGAACTTCACCTTTCAGACTTTCTTCTCCATCTCCAAATCTTCCAACTATACCATTTTCTCCAGCACACTTTCCACTGCTTCCTTCTTCACCTGCCCTACAAGATGATGAGGATGAATTTGGGGGTGGGGATGGGGATGAAGACCCACAAGGGGATAATGATAATGACATACACAGTATCCCTCCACCTGACCCTTGGGACGATTATAATAATGTCCCAGATGTACCTGAACCAGACTTATACCCATCTAAACCATCCCCTCCAGACGACAACATAGGTTTTGCACAACTCATATATAGAGCTGCCAAATATCATGGGGTAGAGTTACACTCAGACCCTTTGTGGGAAGGTTTTTTATTAGAGACTTTTACACAATCACAAAAGTCAACAAGCACTTTACCCATGTTAAAAGGTATGATTAAAAATGCACCTCATGTGTTTAAAGACCCTGTCAGGGCTAGAGTTCTCAATCCCAGGGTTGATAAAAAGTATAAACCAGCTCCAAATGATCCAGCATATATCAAAGGGCACCTCCCTTTAGATTCCCTAGTAGTGTCAAATGCCCGTAAACGGGCAAATTCCCAAACAGGTGATGCCTCTCCTCTGGATAAAGAATCTAAATTAGTGGACACATCTGGTAAACGGGTTGCGTCACAGGCAGCAAATTTCTGGCGTACTGCCAACGCCCAAGCTTTACTGGCCAGGTATGATAGGGCGCATTATGATGAGCTTGAGATGCTCATGCAACATCTTCCAGAACAATGCAAGTCCAAAGCTAACGATCTTATACAAGAGGGAAAGCTAATTACAAACACCTCTATCAAATGTGCTCTTGATGCAGCGGACACAGCATCTTGTGCCGTTAATACAAGCATTTTACTACGCAGGCATGCATGGCTACGCATATCTGGTTTTAAGCAGGAAGTGCAGTCTACAATTCTTAATCAGCCTTTTAATAAAGAACACTTGTTTGGACCTACTGTAGACACAACTTTAGAAAAGATGAAAAAAGACACAAACAGCTAAGTCAATGGGGGCCTTACAGTCACCAACTTCTAGAGGTTCCTTTCGTCACTCCTTTTATAGGGGCGCCTCTAAAACCATTGGGACAGACAGCACCTCTTCTTCCTATAAAGGTACCACTCAAACTTCCTCTAACAGAGGATATTTTAGAGGTGGTTACAGAGTGAATAACCACAAAGGAAGAGGCTGTGGGAATAACACCCGCACCTCCCCTACCACAAAACAGTGACTTCTCTCCACTCCCCCTCCCCCCCCCAGACCACTCCACTCCGGTCGGGGGAAGACTATCAGAGTTCCTACCTGTCTGGAATTCCATCACCTCAGACAGGTGGTTGAGACATATTATCCAGTATGGTTATTGCCTGGAACTCACTTCTAGTCCCCCACACATACCTCCCAAACAACGTCCAATGTCCACAGAACATCCAACACTTCTAAAACAAGAGATTCTCTTTCTCTTGCAAAAGCACGCAATAGAACCGGTTCCCCTATAGCATCGAGGTACAGGGGTTTACTCATTCTACTTCCTCATCACAAAAAAGGACGGTACTCTCAGGCCAATATTAGACCTCAGACCGTTAAACCTGTACATACAATCCGACCACTTTCACATGGTCACTCTACAACAGGTCCTCCCACTGCTCCAACAAGGCGATTTCCTTGCCACTCTAGATCTCAAGGACGCCTACTTTCACATTCCGATTCACCCTGCTCACAGGAAATATCTACGGTTTGTACTGGACGGTCAGCGCTACCAATTCAAAGTCCTCCCATTCTGAGTGACTACAGCACTCTCAAAATGTCTTGCAGTGGTAGCAGCTCACTTGCAAAGACAACACATTCATGTGTTTCCTTACCTCGACGATTGGTTCATAAAAGCCAAGCCACTCAGCAATTGTGTGCACCACACACTCAAAACAATCCAGCTGCTGCACGACTTAGGATTCACAATAAACCTCACCAAGTCACATCTTCAACCGTCCCACACAAAACAGTATCTAGGCGCCACAATAGATAATTCAAAAGCCCTTGCATACCCCAGTCCAGTCAGGATAGCCAGCATGCAAGCTCTCATAACAAAAGTTCAACCTCGACACTCACTACTAGCTCGAGTGTTGATGCAGCTAATAGGGATGATGGCCTCTTACATTTTAATCGTACCTTAGGCAAGATTCCAAATGCGTCCATCACAAGAATGTTTAGCACATCAGTGGAACCAGGCTCAAGGTTAGCTTACAGATCTGGTGTTGGTGGACAGCCACACACATCACTCTCTGCAGTGGTGGAACCCACAAAACCTTTCCAAAGGGCGGCGGTTCCTAGACCCGGTTCCACAGATAGTGCTAACAGACACATCGCTCACAGGCTGGGGACATCATCTCTTAAACCATACCATTCAGGGCATGTGGACCCCTCAACAGAAGCTGCTCCACATCAATCACCTGGAATTACTGGCAATTTTTCTCGCATTAGTCATTCCAAATACATCTCATACGCAAAGCTGTCCTAGTTCGTACGGACAATATGACAGCAATGTACTATGTACAAAAACAGGGGGAGACGCACACTCTGCAGCTTTCACGCCTAGCGCAAAGCATATGGAGATGGGCCATTCCTCAAAAAATATACCTCGTAGCAGAACATCTCCCAGGGGTACACAATCAAATTGTGGATCTGCTCAGTCGTCAGACACAGCAGATCCACGAATGGGAACTTCATCCTCAAGTTCTTCATCCCTTTTTCAGATGTAAGGCCACCCAGACATAGATCTGTTCGCCACACACTTAAACGCAAAATGCCCATGCTTCTCCTCCAGGTATCCACACCCATTGTCTAAAGGCAATGCAATATTGATGAACTGGTCAGGCAGATTTGCGTACACGTTTACGCCTCTCCTGCTCATTCCATTACTGGTGCGTAAACTCAAACAACAGTCTATCACAATAGCCCTGGTTGCTCCAACATGGGCCCGGCAACCATGGTTCACAACCGTGCTAGAACTCTCAGTAGTTCCACATCAAAAGTTGCACCTTTCTCCAAAGCTCCTCACACAGAACCATGGAGAATTAAGGCATCCAGATCCACCTCAACTGAGCCTAGTGATCTGGCTCCTGAAGTCTTAGAATTCGGATACCTCAACCTTCCGCCACACTGTATGAATATCATTAAGGAGGCTAGACGTCCTACCACTAGAGTGTGCTTTGCAGCTAAATTGAAAAGATTTGTTATCTACTGTAATAACAACACAGTCGATCCACTAGATGCTTCAATTCAAAACATTATTTGTTATCTCTTGCATCTACAAAAATGTAATCTGGCATACACATCTATACGATTACATCTTGCTGCCATAGCAGCTTACCTACAAAACAGACCACACTGGTCATTGTTTAAGGTACCTGCCATCAAAGCATTCATGGAAGGCCTTAAAAGGATAATTCCTCCCAGAGTTCCACCCTCTCCAGAGTGGAACCTAAACATTGTCCTTACCAGGCTCATGGGTCCCCCATTTGAACCTTTACATAAATGTGAGTTATAATTTCTCACATGGAAAGTAGCTTTCCTTGTAGCGATCACACCTCTCAGAAGAGTTAGTGAACTCCAGGCATTAACCATACAAGAACCATTTTTGCAAATACATCACAACAAAGTGGTTCTTAGGACAAACCCTAAATTCTTACCAAAAGTCGTTTCTGCTTTCCACCTTAACCAGTCTGTTGAGCTGCCAGTCTTTTTTCCTCAACCAGACTCAGTAGCAGAACAGGCTCTTCATACTCTTGACGTCAAAAGAGCTATCCTTTACTACATTGAAAGGACAAAAACTTTCAGGGAACACTAAACAATTTTTGTAGCTTTCTCACCACCACATAAGGGCAACCCAATATCAAAAGCTGGAATTGCCAGGTGGATCGTTAAATGCATCCAGATATCCTACCAAAGACCAAAGTATACATTATCGATTCCCCCTAGAGCGCATTCCACACACAAACTAGGGGCTTCTATGGCATTCGTAGGGAACATTCCCATAGATTACATTTGTAAAGCAGCAACATGGTCTACACCACACTCTTTCACAAAACACTATTGTGTAGATGTGCAGGCAAAACAACAGACTAGTGTGGGCTAGGCTGTACTAAGGGCACTTTTTCAAACCACTGCAACAGATGCAGGTGGCCACTGCTAGGGAGAATACTACTGTAGAGTCTATGCACAAGTATATATTCTGCAGCTCATATGCCTCGAACGGAAAATGCTACTTACCAGTATGCATCTGTTCTTGGTATGTAGAGCTGTGGAATGCTATACGCCCACCCGCCTCCCCGGGTACCTTCATCTGTTGCAGTGCTATCTTACTTAGATACATCAAACATGGACATCTCTTTCTGTTTCGCACAAACTCCATCATCACCCTTTATGGCGAAAAAAAATCTGGGGATGGAGTCGATGCTCATGCGCACTATCGTCTTGAGGACTCACCTATCTCATGACTACAAAGAACTTTTCCAATACAACAACAAAGTGCAAACATCCGAGCCCAACACCAGATGACGATCTATGCACAAGTATATAATTCCGCAGCTTTACATGCCAAGAACAGATGCATATTCCTTTCATACCATTAGTGAATTCTGCCCTCCTCTCAAATGTTTAAGTTACTGACTATACATTTCTTATTGTCTTTGACTTGGAGCATATTCACAAGAAAAAGAAAAATGATAGCTGTTAGTGTTTGTGCACAAAACGTTAAGTTGTAAGGTTGTAAACATGCACAATTTTTAGTCCTAATTGCACTGTGAAACATGACTTGGGGACATGTAATAAGGCTAAGTGAATGAATAATTCTTTCAGTTATGATTCATATGCCTTGCCTTTGCCGTTTTCTTTTAGGCGGCGGAACACAGGAGGAACTTGGCATGAGTAGTTCTGCACCGACCAATCAATCTTCAATGATGAGGTAACATGATATATTTTTGGTGTGTGTATTTAATCTTTTTGCTGTTATTGGTAATTTGTGCCTTATCTTGGTCAATGAGATATTTAATCTAGGAGGTTAAGGAGTTGTAGCCATGATGCGTTCCTTTGTGCTAGTTTGGTACTGTAACCAACCTTCAAGGGCTGTTAGTCTATTGGTAATGCATCACCAGCAAAGCAATGCCTAATTTGAGTGTCCGTCTATTTGTTATGGTTTAGCATAGTGGTGTTCCAGCAAAACTGAGCAAAAACTATTAGAGTGTATCTTTAACCAAATATACTAGTCAACATGGAGTAGCTTGATACTTATATACATGCTTTGGTGAAAGAGTGCCTGCTTCCCATTGCTGCAGACAAGACAAAACATGATTGTCTCCTATCCAAAGTCAGCTGTCAGTGGAAATGGTTAACAACCATGCTACAATTGTGGTTAAGCTGTATTCGTTGGCTGGGGAGCTGCACATGGAAGAGTGTCTTTGCTTCTTGCACATTATTTAGCTATTTCACAATCCTGCATTTCCTTGGTGGGAAGATTTTAAATATAAGCACCACCGACTTTGCTGCCTATTTTCTATTTCATCTCTGCACAACTTCGATGTGCTTAGGCTTTGAATTTTTTGATGGGCTAGCGTTTGTAGAGTGCTGTAAAGCACAGGTGGTATTGATAGTCACCAACCCCACGCACAGCGCAGGACATGCTTGACCCGATCTTCACTGCCAGCCAACAAACCAAGTACAGTCGTACCACTGAACACACTTGGACCGACCACACCTTCGCCCACCTCTCCATCGCAAGTTCCACATGCACCACTTCCAGCTCCTCTAACTGATTCTGGAACAAAGTGACAGAAACCCTGTAGGAAAGTGCCCCTTTTTACATTGTTGCCCCCCATGTTTTGCCTGATGTTGATTCTCGTTGACTAAGTGTGTTCTGGGTTCCTGCCAACCAGGTACCCAGGGCTTATGTTCTTTCCCTAAATCTGTACTGTTGTACACCTAAATTGGCAACTCTCTGGCCGCATACAAGTCCCTTGTAAAAAGTAACATGGGTACCAAGGGCACTGTGACCAGGGAAGACCTCTAGGGGCTGCAGCACTAATTTTGCCACCCTTAGAGGCCCTGCACCTTTACACCCACACACTGCCATTGCAGTCTAAGTATTTTGGTGCGTAACAAAGTCAGCCACCCCTCTAGCTGGGTGCACTGTGTCACTGGTGAGGGTACAGGTCCATGAGCCCTTTACCCCTACAGTGTCTACACCAATTTTGAGACATTGTAAGTGCAGTCAAGCCATAAAGAGTATATGGTGTAGGAGGTTGTGTGTCTTGACTGAGAGGCTGCTCACCAGCTGCCACCACCAGGCATGTTTCTGGACCCTTGGGTCAAGAGCCTGCTACTCTCGGTGTCCTAAAACATAGCACATGCACCGCCAGGATGGGCAGGGTTCACGAAGGGGAAGCTTCAAAGGCTTGCCGACTTTGTAAGCTGACCCAGCCCTTTGCTACTCCCATCAACTGGCCCCCACTGGTTCTGAACCCACTTTGGGAGGGAATATAGGCGGTAAAACCAAGATAAGAGAAGAGGTGTGCCCACCTTTGTGAACCCCACCCCTCAGGTGGGGAAAGCGAGGCTAAGCACAACTCTCATCCCGCCATCTTGAAGATGGGGGAGCCAGCCAACCAGAGTGAGGCTTATGCTTCCTCCCACTGGAGGGTGGCATAATAGTGGGTGTACCCACCCCAAGGAAGGAACCTAATGGTTCCAACCATTACTTACCTGAAACGCACCTAAATTTAGTGTTTAGGGGCAACCCTGAACCTTGCCTCCTCAGACAAGAAGCTACAAGAAGAAGGACCAAAGAGCCCTACTGAGAGAAGAAGAGGAAGACACCAACGGACTTGGACTCAGCTCTACCGGCCTGTCCCGACCTCTTTCTGCCTCAACGAACTCCTGATGGGCCCTGCAGCCAGCAGCCCCCAAAAACCCAGAGGACCTGCCCTGCCTTCCCCAACCAGACTTTGTCTCCCATGAGGACCAGATTTGCTCACCAACAGACTCTGGCTTCGGCCAAATCCACGAGTCTGCACCACTCTGCACCTGACGCCCACAGCCTGAGTGGCCCAATTCCACGAAGAGGTCTCCCCGGTGATCCTGACCTGGGATCTGGTGAACCCTGACCTGCTTCGAATCTCCTGGCGACGCCTGCAGCCCCTTTCTGGAGGATCCCCCGATCGAAGCTGGTAAGAAGAATCCAATGCCAAAAGACACTCCTGCACCTGACGCCCCTCGCCCTTGGGTGGCCCAACCAACAGTGTCCTGGCATCCCACAATATCCAAGCTTAACTCTCCAACTAGTGGTTGCCTCAAGAAAATCTTCGTGCCCGAGCCTGTAGTGTTTGTTCAAACCGGAGAATCCCCTTTGAAAGTTACATGGAACCCGATGTCAAAACATCATCCTGCACCCCGCTACCCTAGTGTCGCAGTGGGTATACCTTGGGTGCAAACTTGAACCACCCCGTTTGCCCTGAGCTTAAGTCCAGGAACTTTGTTGTTTGTTGTAGACGGTGAGGCAATTCCTCATCTCGTATTAAAATTGAATACTGTGTTTTATATTTGCAGACAATCAGGGGGGAACAATTCTTGTGAGGAAATACTGTTCGTTTAGCTATTTGCACTTATTTGGCTGTTAATTTGCACTTGCTCATTTGCACTTTCCTTGGTCCAAACCTTGTATAGCTGCTCTTTCTAATCGGATTTATATCTTTTGAACTACTTTTAAATGTTTTAAATGGTTTGATGTTTTGATGTTAATGAATTGACGAATCTTCCACCAATCCCCGCTTAATCTATCTTGCCTCCGCTTCCACGGTCCAACGCCGGCCTTGCGGCCGTTTGATTGGAGGGAAGCGGATATTCCCCTCCCACGCCTCAGCCTACCAGTGCCTTTGTTGTTCGCACCTCCAGGAAGGGCGGAGACGGTGGATTTACGCGCCGGGCAGCTATTTAAATTCAAGCTGGCCCGGACGCGCGCAGCGGACGCGCGCAGCGGACGCGCGCAGGTAAGCCCGTCTGCGCCAAGGACGTGACAAAAACGGGACGTACTGCTCTACCTGTTAGGAGAACCTACCAGGCTGAAGTCCTAAAGAGTCTAAATCCGACCTCTCCTTGCCAACATTCTATACATCCTGATTCCACATATGGAGGCCTCATTAATGCACGATCCATAGGCAAACATAGCCAAGACATCAGAGACCTCATTTTAGACTCTCAACTAGATATTCTATTCGTAACAGAGACTTGGCTTAAGGACTGGAGTAGCCCAGATATCGCGGACGCCATCCCACTAGGTTATCTTATACATAGGAAGGACCGACCGGTGGGTGGAGGTGGAGGGCTGGCCATTATATTACGTGACTCATTGGTCTGCACTTTCTTTGAACTGGATGCGTTGTTGGAAGTGGAAAGTTTAGGTTTCTGCCTTTCTTTGAATGCCACCTTATGTTTTTCTGGTTCTCTTATCTACCGGCCTCCTGGTCAAAGTACTAAATTCATTAATTCACTTAATGACTCCTTAAGTTACCTCATGCTCAAATATGCCAATTTTACGCTTTTAGGTGATTTTAATCTTCACTTAGAGGATAACTCTGAATTTGGAACAGATAATTTCTCTCAAATCCTAGACTTATTTTCACTACAGCAAATAGTGAATGGCCCCACCCATCTGGCAGGTCATACCCTTGATGGGGTCTGCTCAAATCTACCTTGGCTTGCTGCAGATACCCCCGTTCCCCTAATCTGGTCTGACCACTCTTTCATCCCCCTTAGAATTACAATGCCTCCGATGACACAGATTGTGAAAATTTTTAATAAACCTCAGCAGGGGCCCTCATGGACGCAGATTGTTAAAAATCCTAATTTATTGATGGTGGCCAAAAATCTTGCCCCGTTTTTAACAGGCAATACAGAGACTGATTCTCACCTTTTTCAGTCCTGGTTCACCAATATCGGCAAGGCCATTATGCCCTTGGACATAAGGAGCAAGCCGTTAAAACCTAAAAATGTAAATACTCCCTGGTTTACGCCCAAATTGGCTCAAGCACGATTGCATTGCAGGCGACTGGAGCAGCAGTGGAGAAAGGGATATATGGAGAAACAAAAAATTTTTTTTAGGGAAGGTAGGAAAGCATATTTTTCCCAGATTCAACTGGCAAAAAAGGAATTTTTTACAAACAAAATCAACACAGCTCAAGACAATCAGAAGTAGATTTTTCAAATTGTGAAGTCTTTTACTACACCGATGGCGAAACAAAGAGAGCTGCCTGCCTCTCAGTTATTATGTGATCAGATCTCCCTGTTCTTCGAGGAAAAAATCCTCAAAATTCAGAAAGACTTTCCAGACGGCAATTGCACCCCCGAGCCCCCTCCGACGAATAGCTTAGCCTCTATTTCTACATTTACACCTGTATCGCTAGATATGACTCTCATGGCTATGGAAAAATGTAAATCTGGGTCTCCGTTGGATGCCTGTCCTCCATCAGTCCTTCACAAACTCTCAGAGGTAGCAAACCCCATGATTAATCAGATTGTCAATTTGTCTCTCAGTACGGGCGTTGTCCCAGCTGACTGGAAGTTGGCACTGGTTAAACCGCTAAAAAAACCCAACATATTGATTCAGCTGTGCTCTCAAATCTTTGCCCTATCTCACTTCTTCCAACCTTGGGTAAAATCACGGAAAATTTTGTTTTAAAGGAGCTTACAAAATTTCTGGAAGAGCAACAGATTCTTCATCCATGCCAAGCAGGATTCCGGCCCAAACATTCCACAGAGTCAGCCCTTATTGAAGTTTCCGATTCCCTGAAAATGATTGCAGATAGAGGTAGGAAGGGGGTGCTGATTCTGCTGGATTTGTCAGCTGCATTCGACACGATCTCTCATGACATTCTTTTGAGGCGTCTCGAATGCAGAGGCATTTCAGGTATGGTGCTGAGATGGATTAAATCCTTCCTGGTCTCTCGGAGACAGGCTGTCACCCTTGGTCCTTTCCTCTCTTCCGAACGACCCATTTCAGCAGGAGTCCCCCAGGGATCTTCCCTAAGCCCACTACTTTTCAATATCTATATGGCTCCTCTTATCTCTCTGATTAGTTCCTTCGGGATTGAGGTCCTGTCATACGCAGATGATACTCAAATGGTTATCTCTTTGGAGAACGACTCCACGCAAGCTGAAATGAATTTTAAAGTTTAACTGCGGTCCTTCAATGGATGTCGACTAATCATTTGAAGTGTAACACGGACAAAACAGAGATTCTTCCCATAGGGATGGACACTTCTTTCCACCCGTCTAAGTGGTGGCCCGATGGAGCAACCCCACCCCCTGAGGTTGTGAAGGTAGCCAAGAACCTAGGAGTCCAATTTGATAACTCCCTCTTTTCTTCCCCATACCAAAGCAGTCGCAGGAATGTGCTTCGGCTTAATCAAAACCCTAAAAAAATTCTTCAGATTTCTCCCTTTGTCTGCTAGAAAGTCCGTAGCAGTGGCCCGGATACTCTCTCGTATGGACTACTGTAACGGGCTACTGGCTGGAGTCAATAGATCAGTCTTAAAGAAGTTTCAGGTGGTACAACATGCTGCAGCCCGCCTGGTACTTAAACTCCCCTGAAAGTCCTCAGCGTCCGCCGCCTTGAATAAACTCCATTGGCTCCCGGTCCACAAAAGAATTCTTTTTAAGATTCTTCTTGTCACATTTAGGGCAAAAATGAAGGTTGGTCCCAACTTTTTGTCTGCACGTGTCACTCCATATACCACTACTAGGCCACTCAGATCTTCCTCGGCAAACCTTCTTAAACTACCCAACTTTAGATATAAACTAAAAGGCGCAAGAACCCTAGCCTTTTTGGGTGCCAGAGCATGGAATAAGCTGCCAGCCCAGATCAAACTCTGTAATACTGAACTTTCATTCAGGAAAGATCTCAAATCCTGGATCTATAGTATTTCGGATGATTGTTGTTTTGCTCTGATCTAATTACTCTCAGTAAGTCAATATCCTGCTCTTTACCACCGTATGACGTTAGCGCCAAGATACTCCTCGCGGAGTGATAGCGCGATTTACAAATACAATCTCAAATCAAAAATCAAATGTTCCATCAACCTTGTGGCCTGCTCGTTGAGCAGCCACCAACCGGAGGCCCCCCTTATCCTCCATTGGATAACATTGAGCATCAGCACTCTGCACCCGGCTGCCCTAGTGCCGCTGAGGGTGCTTTGAGAGTGCATCCCTGACACTGGAGAACCCTTGTTCTAACTCCAGAAACTGACCCCTCAAGACAGTTTACTTACCTGCAAAACGATAACCTTATTTTACTCCATAGGGTTGCATTGAGTGTTTTCCTCTGAAAAACTTTTAAGTGTGGAGGGTGTTTTGTATGCGAACCTAAGAAACTGTATTTTGAGAAACACTGTTTTACCTACCTTTTATCTAGGAAATGTCCCAGTGTGATATCTAGGCATATCACACTGCGTAAGAAAAGCTATCTGAAAAGTAATAATACAGTACCTGCAAAGTAGCTGAAAAGTAGGCTTAACTGTTTCTAAATAATTGACCTACCTGTATACAAAACCAGTACATGCAACTGCATTCAACTGTATTGTTTTTGCAAAGTATTATTATACTTACCTGCACCAGGCCTGGCTTGGTTCTAAAAATAAAATGCAACTAAATAATGTTTTTATTCATTCATGGAGACTTTATTGCGGCTATTACAGCCAAAAAAGCATAATATAATGTTTTTATACAAACAAATTGGTCTAAGTTCAGTCTTTGAGTGTATGACATCATTTCTTGCTTGAATGTGACCAATAAATGCTTAACACTACTCGGATAAAGCCTTACTGCTCGCCCACAGTACCACAAATAGAGAGTAAGGTATTCTCTATTTTTACCTCTGCCTACCTTTGGGGTTCCACTGGACTCTTGGTATAATATATACAGAGCCAGCTTCCTACAAACCCAACACCTCCCATCCCTACTCCACAACCAACCTTAAACAAGCAGTCAAGAATTTCTCCGCCTGAATCACCAACTGCACCAACAGAGTTGCCCCTATCAAACCCGCCAAAACCAATAGAGCCACCAAACAATCCATTTTGTACACATCAGAACTCGACAATGAAATGCATCTAATAATGGCAAGAAAGAAGATGGCAAACCAGCAAAGATTCCACAGACAGAGCCACCTTCAAGTTAGCCCTCAACAAATACCATCCATGCCTAAAAAACAGACAGCCAGCTGCAACTGCAGCAAAAAACTCTTCAGCATCGTCAGAGTTCTTCTGCCTGTCAACAACCGAGAACACAATCTACCCTTCCTACAAACTCTGCGACACCCTGGTTGTCTATTTACACAAAAACATATCCTCCATCTACAGGAAATTCAAACCCCAACCCTGTGACCGCCACAACCTCTTCTCACCTGCTGACGCCACCCACAACCACCTGCTCAGCGCATGGAAACAGTTTACCACACACAACACCACAACCATTGTGTACTCCATTGACTCTGGTGCACCCACGGATCCCTGCCCCCACCACTTCTTCAACCTTGGGAGCAAGGAGGTCAGCTGCTAACTAACTTCCATTCTCAATGCATCCATCACATCGGCCGCCTTCTCCAATGGATGGAATCACGCAGTGGTCAGATCCCTCCTCTGAAACCCTCCTCTGACCCCATCAAACTCTAGCACTATGACCCTATCTCTGTGCTCCCCTTCCTAGCCAAAGTACTCAAGAAAAGCATCAACTGCCTACTCACCAATCCCCTTGAAAGAAACAACTTGCTGTACAGCTCCCAAACTGGTATCTGCGCCAACCACAGCATGAAGACCTTGATCGCTGCCACCACTTAACTCAGAACCCTCCTCGATACGGGAGAAACAGTGGCCCGGATTCTCCTCCACCTCTCAGCAGCTTTGGATGCTGTATCCCACCATACCCTCAAGAGACTTCACCACAGCGGGATCCAAGGAGATGCAATCAAATGGATTGCATCCTTCCTCACAAGACGAAACCAGGAAATCCACCCACCACCCTTCACTTTGGAAGCCAAGATCATCTTCTGCCGCATCCCTCAAGGTTCAACCCTCAGCCCGACCCAGTTCAACATGTACAAGATTCTTCTGGCCAACATAGTCAGAAACCATCGCCTCAAAATCATATTCTATGCAGACGATACCCAGCTCATCCTTTCGCTCTCAGAAGACCCATCCGTTACCGGGATCCACTTCTACAACTGTATGACAAGTGTCGCTGATTGGATGAAGACCAACTACCTGAAACTCAATACGGAGAAGAGGGAAGTGCTGATTTTTGGGGACAACACATTCCTGTGGAACGACACCTTGTGACCCTCCGAACTTGGATCCTACCGGACAGACCCTGCCTGCAACTTTGGCATTATCCTAGACAGCAAACTCACCATTAAATGCCAGATCAACGCAGTCTCCTCCGTCTGTTTCAATACCCTCCGCATGCTCCGATAGCTTTTCAGATGGCTCCCTGTCTCCCCCTGGAAAACCGTCTCGCAAGCCCTTGTCACCTGCTGACCAGACTGCAGAAACGCACTCCACGCAAGAATCGCCACTCAGCTTCTGAAAAGACTCCAGATGATACCAGACTCATCCTCCACCTCCCTAAATGGAACTATGTCACCACCACCTCAGAAACCTCCACTGGTTCCCCATCCAAAAAAGATGACAATTAAATAATATGATACGCGCCTACAAGGCCCTTCATGACCAAGTACCGGCTTACATCAGTATTGCCTGTACTTACACCAACACTCCAGACACCTGCGCTCCGCCTCGTTTGCACATACTCCTTGCATCCGTTGTAGCTACAGTGGAGGATGCGCCTTCTTCTACCTTACCATCAAGTCCTCGAACGACCTTTCCCTGCCCCTCTGAACATCATCCTCTTTCCCTGACTTCAGAAAGGGACTTAAGATCTGTTTTTTCCACTGATGCCAGCAAGAACCTAGCACCTGGATACCCTCGCTGGTGATTAGCCACGCTCTACAAATCCAAGTTGATTGATTGAGACAAGGGGGGGGGGGTCATAAAGGTGTTTATTAAAAGCTACCTGCCCTACCCTGTGAGTAAAGATGCACCCATAATGTAATGTGTTTGGTAAAACCATGTTCTAGGCATGTGGGCTGCTGAATTCATATCTGTGCATAGATCGCCGCCTAGTGTTGGGTCCGGATGATTGCACGTTGTTGTCCTGGAAGAGTCTTCGAAGTATCGTGAGATAGGTGACTCCTCCCCTGGACTACAGTGCGCATGGGCATCCCCTCCATCCTTAGATTGTTTTTTTCCGCCATTGGGTTCGGATGTGCTTATCTTGACTCAAGTTAGGAAAATCAATTTTTCAGGCCACAAGGCCTTTAGTTTGCGTCGGTACTGTTCCCGATCGGTATCGACAGTTACTTGTTAGTTTACTGACTTCCAAACAACTTTTTCGCATTAGAACCGATCATCGACCCTACATCGACGATGGAATCGAGGACCCCATTCAAGCGGTGTCCTGTTTGCAATGCGAAATATCCCCATATCGACGTCCACCCGGTGTGCAACAAATGCCTTTCTCCGGATCACGACGAATCCACATGTATGGCCTGTGCCCGATTCAGATCCAAAAAGACTCTCCGGAATCGACGAGCAGCGAGACTTGAAGCACAGCAAGCGGCACCGGCCCCGACCAACATCTTCAGCACCTAGGACGAAGATGTGGAAAGCGCAGAGAACCTACCCTCCAGCCCCGCTTCCGACCACGATTCCGGATCGGAAGACGTCGAAGAAGCTCTTTTTCATAGAGAAGAAGCCAACACCGAGGTAGGAGACTACGATGAGGCCTTAGGGGCCGAAGAAGGTAGCTCCGGTGACGAGCAAGGCCTACCCGTACAGACGGAGATTATCCCAGGGCGTCAGTCTATGGCTCCGGTCGAGGGATCGCCTTCGGGCCTTACCCAAGACCTATCCCGCAGTTCTTCGGCCCCGCCCTCGGGCCCGGCCTCGGACATCCAGCGACAGCCATTAGCACCCAAAACGACTGGTTTCCCTTCCTCGAAACCGAAACCAATCATCGTATCGGTTCCACTGAAACCGAAACTGAAACTAACACTGGTCGGATCGAAGACCACTACACCTTCGACGCCAGCCAAACCCGTCCGCACCAAACGGGACTTCGGTGCCGAACTCGCTGCAGCCGACGTCGGCGCCGACCCACGGAAAAAGGCCATCGGTACCGCCAAACCGCCTCGGCACCCGGCACCGAAACAATCGGCTCCGACCACAAAAGCCACAATGGCCGTCGCATCGCACACCGCTTCGAAAGCAGCGACTAAGGCCCACTCATCGACGCCGTCGACAGCTACTACCTCTCCTCGACTCGATGACCCCGTGGCACCCAAAAAGTCCACACCTGCCTCTACAGAACCGCTAAGCGCCAAAGAACCATCAGCGTTCCAGGTGCGTCACGTTGCAGCGTCCTTGCAACGCATCAAAGAAAAGGCAGCCCTCCAGGCCCCGTCAGGCTCCGAGCCGAAAACAGCTCGAAAGGCGTCTCCGGCAACACCCAACATCACCTTTGGGTTGCCGCCACCCACGGCACCGAAAATATTCGAAATCAGAACCCGTGTCACCCAGACTAGGATCACACCTACCGAACACTCTCCCACGGACACATCACCGTCCCACATCATCGATGCCGACACCGGCAGAGTTGTGCTCGAGAAGCGGAAAATAACTTCCGAGCCTGCTTTCGACTCCTACCGGATCCCGCTAAAGAAAAAGCTGCCAGCGGATTCGGAACCAGTTCTTTACGAACGTCTCCATTCCTCTTACCCAGATCCACAGTCCTTCTCTCCCACGCCCTCCGAAACAGACGCTTTGGAGGACTACATGGGTGACAACGTCCCCTACCCCAGGGAGATGGACCCTGAGGGCCTCCAGGACCCTGATCAGGCTTGGGATGACCCTGTAGACCCAGGTACTGCAATGGATACACAGGACACACAGCTATATGGAGCAAAAACGTCTCCCACAGAAGACACTGCTGCATTCAACGCCCTCATTGAACGTGCTGCAGCCAATCATGGTGTGCAACTCCACTCAGACACCATCGAGGACGATTTCTTAATGGACACTTTCGCATCCTCTGAAAGAAATATAAAAATTCTGCCCATGTTAAAAGGTGTCCTAAAACCAGCAAAGGACATTTTCAAAGAACCCACCAGGGCAAGGGTGATAAACCCTAGAATTGACAAGAAGTACAAGTCGGCGCCTGGAGACCCTACGTACATTAGAGGACAGTTGCCTCTCGATTCCATCGTGGTCGCTAATGCTCGCAAACGGGCACACTCGCAAACAACTGGTGATGCTCCTCCCCCGGACAAAGAGTCCAAGGTGCTAGAGACCTCCGGCAAACGGGTTGCAGCACAAGCAGCTAACATATGGCGTATTGCCAATACTCAGGCGCTCCTAGCTCGCTACGATCGCGCACACTGACACATTAGAAACCCTACTACAACATCTACCTGACCAATACAAAGAGGGAGCAGAGATCCTCATCAGGGAGGGACAACTCCTCACAAATGCATCCATTAAGTGTGCACTGGATGCCGCAGATACAGCTGCAAGGGCAATAAACACCAGCGTCATGCTACGACGACACGCCTGGTTACGAATCTCCGGATTCAAACCTGAGGTTCAAAATAACATCCTCAATCAGCCGGTCAACCCCAACTATTTATTCGGACCTGAGGTTGACACCACCCTAGAAAAAATAAAAAAAGACACGGACACTGCAAAGTCCATGGGGGCTCTCCAAACGCAAACCTTTCGTAGTGGCTCCTTTCGTCGCCCCGGAAATAGAGGAGCAGGTAGAGGACAGGGGTCACAGCAAACCTACAACAAGGGAAACACACAAACTACCTACGATAAAAACACCCGGGGTGGATATCATGGCTCAAGCACAAAGGGAAGAGGACGCGGATACGGCAATACCAAGTCCTCCCCCAAGAACAAACAGTGACGCCCTCTCCCTTCCTCCCGACCACATAACACCTGTCGGGGGGAGACTACAGCGGTTCCTGTCCACGTGGAACACCATCACCACGGACAGGTGGGTCAGAGATATTATCAAACACGGTTACTGCCTAGAATTAACCTCCACTCCACCCACAATACCGCCAAGGCACCGTCCTATGTCATCAGAGCACTTAGCGCTATTACAGCAGGAAGTGCTAATAATGCTGCAAAAAGGTGCAATAGAGGTCGTACCCGTCCACGAACAGGGTACAGGGGTGTACTCCCTGTACTTCTTAATACCAAAAAAGGACGGATCACTCAGACCCATACTAGACCTGAGACCCCTCAACCGCTACATTCTCTCGGAGCATTTCCACATGCTCACCCTACAGCAAGTCCTTCCGCTGCTCAAACAGGGAGACTTCCTAGCCACACTCGACCTCAAAGATGCGTATTTCCACATACCCATTCATCCCTCACACAGGAAATATCTCAGATTCACTATTCAAGGGCAGCACTACCAATTCAAGGTTCTTCCCTTTGGCGTGACGACAGCACCCAGAGTTTTCACAAAGTGCCTAGCTACGGTGGCTGCACATCTGCGAAGGCAACAAATTCACGTATACCCTTACCTGGACGACTGGCTTGTTCAGGCAAAGTCAGCCCAGCAATGTGCCAGCCACATGTCCCGCACCATTCACCTTCTTCACGATCTAGGATTCTCACTAAATTACCCGAAATCACATCTCCAACCCGCACACGTACAACAGTACCTCGGTGCGACCATAAATACTCTGGCAGCCACAGCTCAGCCAAATTTAGTGAGAATCAACAGCATGCTCATCTCGAAATTCAAACCCCAACACTCCCTTCCTGCGAGAGTGTTTATGCAGTTGATAGGCATGATGGCCTCCTGCATTTTCATAGTCCCGCACACAAGACTACATATGCGCCCGCTTCAGGAGTGCTTAGCACGTCAATGGAATCAGGCTCACGGGCAACTAAAAGACCTAGTGTTGGTGAGCGGTCGGGCATACAACTCTCTGCATTGGTGGAATCCACAAAACCTTTGCAAGGGCCGACCGTTCCAAGAGCCTGTTCCACAAATAATACTGACGGCGGACGCGTCTCTCCAGGGATGGGGAGCTCATGTACTCACTTACACAGTGCAGGGACTATGGACGACACAACAGAAAAAGATGCACATCAACCTTCTGGAACTGATGGCAATCTTCCTAGCCATGAAGGCGTTCAAGGTACACTTGTGCAACAAAGTCGTGTTGATCCGGACGGACAACATGACTGCCATGTACTACATTCAGAAGCAGGGAGGAACACACTCTCCGCAGTTGTCTCATCTGGCTCAGAGCATGTGGAAGTGGGCCATTCAGAGGAACATGTTCCTCATGGCAGAACATCTCCCCGGCAAAGACAACCAGATGGCGGATCTGCTCAGCAGACACAGCCACCAAATGCACGAGTGGGAGCTACATCCATCAGTACTCCAACCGTACTTCCAGCAGTGGGGTCATCCAGAGATAGACATATTCGCCACAAGGGAAAACTCAAAATGCCAAAACTTTGCCGCCAGGTTCCCGCATCCACAGTCGCAGGGCAATGCGATATGGATGAACTGGTCAGGCAGATTTGCGTACGCTTTTCCCCCAGCGCCATTGATACCGCTAGTGGCACGCAAACTGCGACAACACTCTGACACTCATCCTGGTTGCTCCAACGTGGGCACGCCAACCATGGTACACCACGTTCCTAGAACTTTCCGTGGTGCCGCATCAAAGGCTGCGGATCAAACCCGCGCATTTGACGCAGAACCATGGAGAAATTCAGCACCCAGATCCGCAACAGATGAACCTGGCGATCTGGCTCCTGAAGTCCTTGAGTTTGGCTACCTAAAACTGCCACCTGACTGTATGGACATCATTAAAGAAGCTAGGAGACCCACTACCAGAGCTTGCTATGCAGCCAAATGGAAGAGGTTTGTCATTTATTGCCACAACAATGACATTAACCCGCTGGACGCATCCATTCAAAACAAAATCTGTTACCTCTTACACCTATACCGATGCAATCTGGCATACACCTCAATACGTGTCCATTTGACCGCGATTGCAGCCTATCTCCAGAACAGGCAGCACCTCTCTTTATTCAAAGTGCCTGCCATCAAAGCAATCTTGGAAGGACTCAAACGAGTAATTCCTCCAAGACACCCACCAGCACCAGTGTGGAACCTCAACTTGGTCCTCACCCGGCTGATGGGTCCACCCTTCGAACCTCTCCACTCATGTGAGATTTAATTCCTCACCTGGAAAGTAGCTTTCCTAGTAGCAATCACTTCATTGAGAAGAGTTAGTGAACTCCAGGCACTAACCATTCAAGAGCCATTCATACAAGTTCACGCAAACAGGGTCGTACTACGTACCAACCCCAAATTCATGCCTAAAGTAATATCGCAGTTCCACATGAATCAAACCATTGAACTGCCCGTTTTCTTTCAAAATCCACAAAATGTCGCAGAAAGAATGCTCCATACCCTAGACGTCAAAAGAGCCCTCATGTACTATATAGACAGAACTAAAATCTTTAGAAAGACAAAACAACTTTTCGTTGCCTTTGCCCCACAACACAAAGGCAACGCCATCTCCAAAGCAGGCATAGCCAGATGGATCGTTAAATGTATTCAAATTTGCTATCAAAAAGCTAAACGCACATTAACGATTCCCCCACGAGCCCACTCAACACGTAAGTTAGGGGCCTCCATGGCTTTCCTAGGAAACATTCCTTTGCATGATATATGTAGAGCAGCCACATGGTCCACTACACATACATTTACCAAACACTATTGTGTAGATGTACAATCAAAACAGCAGGCAGCTGTAGGACAGGCTGTTCTCAAAACTCTTTTTCAGACCGCTGCAGCTGACACTGGTAGCCGCCGCTAATGGAGGGTACTGCTATGTATTCTATGCACAGATATGAATTCAGCAGCCCACATGCCTCGAACTGAATATGCTACTTACCAGTATGCATCTGTTCTTGGCATGTAGGGCTGCTGACATTCATATCGCCCACCCTCCTCCCCGGCGCCTGTAGCAGCTGCAGCTCTCAGAATTACTGTATAGCATGGCCATCACTTTCTGTATCTACTCCATCACTGCCACAATGGCGAAAAACAATCTAAGGATGGAGGGGATGCCCATGCGCACTGTAGTCCAGGGGAGGAGTCACCTATCTCACGATACTTCGAAGACTCTTCCAGGACAACAACGTGCAATCATCCGGACCCAACACTAGGCGGCGATCTATGCACAGATATGAATGTCAGCAGCCCTACATGCCAAGAACAGATGCATACTGGTAAGTAGCATATTCAAACTTTTTCAGTACCTTTGATTACAGTGAAGACAATCTATTCCCATTACTGCATGGCTTTTGCAGTGTAAAATTTGTTACATGTGCTTGATATCCCCCTCGATGTTTGCTAGTCCCCATGCTGCATTAACATACTTTGTGGCACATGCATCAAGCCCGCATTTTGCAAATTCTAAATAGCGAATTTTCCAGATTCGATAATCAGAAATCGCAAAATGCAATGCATGTAGGAATCGCAACAAAAAATGTGATTCCTTAATTGCAACTTGCAATTAAGGAATTGATTTGCATTCATTCCTATGGGCGTAGTAAAATATGACTTTGAAAAATGCACTTTAGTGCATTTTTCAAAGCAATCACAAATTACCATCAACTTTAGTTTCATGGTAATTTGCGATTCCTAATAGCGAAATCACAATAATTTTTTGCTTAATGCATTGCATTTAAGGAATCGCAATTTAAGTGATCGTAATTTTAGCGGTTCCTTAAGTTGCGATTTTTGCATTTGGGATGATGCATCCCAAATGCAAAAATACCGTTCGCAAAGGGGCAGATTCTGCAAATCTGCTCGTTTGTGACCGGAGTTTGGTTGGATGCATGGGGCATTTGTGAGAAAACCTTGCACTACTGCGGACACCGTTGCTTTATCTGTTCTTTGTGAGGTAACAATACCCTCCTCAAACTGCCTGATTGAATTCAAACCTATAACCTGCATGCTGAGCAAATCTGAATTACATTATCATACAATAAAGTGAACCCAATTAGAGGAAGATGGTGTTTTATGAAAATAGGACTCTGCTTGGATGAATAGGGCAAAATATATGCTGCTGGTTTGGTATGTTTCTACTGCAGGGGCAGAGAGAAGTGTCTTAAATGGCATGTTTGGCTTGTTCTTTGAGCTTTTATTTTTTGATGCCCTTGTGATATCCATTCTGTGTGCACGAGGGAAGCTGGCACTGCCAATACTAATGTGTGTTACCTATTCTCTGTGACTTAACGAAGTTTGAGAAAACCGTACCACTTTACAAAAGCCGAAACAAATGGCTTTGCCAGAGCTTGTTTTACATTTGGGCTGCCCTTGGTCAGCAGAAGCTAAGGGCTTATAAAGCATTAACCCTCTATAAAAGGAGCAAAAATCCAGTTTAGTCTACCCACATAAAAATAAATGTTCACCTTGATGGTGTACCTCAGATGGAAGTTACCATAGCATAATGCTCTTAGCTGCAATTGGTCTCCTACAGTAGGCTCTCTTAAGCTCTCTCGCTATCAGTGAGCTTCTGTCCTTGATTTCAAAAACAGATTTTAGGCTCTAATTTTATCTACAAGTCTTAAATTCATAAGGACTCCTTTAAAGGCTACCAGAAGACCTCAGACTTTGTCGACCATGGTTCATAAGTAGCAGCCATTAAAATTACTTTCAGTCTTATTTGGGCAGTGCTGTTACTAGGATGTTCTGTGAAATTGAGTGAAACATTGTGACTTTGGCATGGAAAATAGTACTTGCTAGATGTTAAATTGGCTGCACCCGTTGGATGTCATCAGAGTCATTTAAACTCTTCTTCCCTTTTAATTGTGGTGTGAAGATTGGCAATATTGGCTTCTCTAACGAGCCCTATGCTGTACAAAATGAAGAAGGTCCTGCGCTAACATGAGATTAATTTGGCATGCTAGAATCCATCCTAATAAATAATGTAAAATAATCACACTACTTACGGATTCATCTAACCACAGAGATCTGAAAGAAACACGTTAGTTAGATTCCTCACCTTAGAATATCCCCAGGCGTCAGACTGGATCCGGAAGATTTTTCGTCAGCAATACCCCTTGCGCGTCGCTAGGCGTCGTCTGCGGCTCCGCGTCCGTCGTCGGCGTCGTGCGCCGGGATGACGTCGTCGGAGTACTTAGACGCCGCCCTCGCGCGCTGACGTCAGTTCTTCTTTTTTCCGCGCCAGTAAGCGCAGATCCGGGAGAGCTACCCCTTTTAGTCTTTTTTGACTAAATCTTTTTGATCATTTTTGATCCTTGTCTGTCGACATCTGGTGCCGGTAGGATGCCTGGGTTCAAGGCTTGTGAGGATTGTCATCGACTGATGTCGGTGACCGATCACCACCGCCGGTGCCTCTACTGCTTAGGCCTCGACCACGACGCGGAGTCGTGCAACGACTGTCAGGCCTTGACTTCGAAGGCTAGGCGGGAGCGGTCCCGCAAGCTTCTCGAGCTTCGCCACTCGGCTCCGCGTCGTGCGCGATCCCGGTCCAGGAGGAGGTCCAAGGATCGCTCGCGGAGCCCTAGCCGACGCCACCATCGATCGTCGGGCTCCAAGTCGTCGGGTAAGTCCAAACACTCAAAGAAGTCCAAGAGGCGACATCGCTCTTCGGACTCCCCTCGCCGGTCGCGCGACTCGGCCGAGGGTCCAAGTGGTTCCACCCCCGCGGCTCCGGCGGAGCCGCAGGTGCCGCGTCCGCCCCCATACCTTCCGGTCCCTGGGGCTGACGCGGCGCCGGCGGAGATCGGTGCCTTCCTCTCGGCCATGAGGAGCCTGGCCCCGCCGTCGACGCCCGCTGGCGCGCCTTCGGGCCCCGCGGGCTCGACTGGGCGACCTCGCGTGCCGGCGGCTCCGGCCCCGGCGCCGTCGACGACTCCGGTCTCGACGCCGCAGGTCCCCGCGGGGCCCATGCCTGGGCCCCAGTCGACGCCGGTTGACCTTGTCACTCCTCCACCGGCGCCGACGCCTGAACCACCGACGCCGTCACCGGCGCCGCCGACGCCGACGCCTGTGACGCCGACGCCCCAGTTTAGCCCTCATCCGGACCCGACGCCGGCACGGCGTCCGCCGACGCCGCATCCGACGCCGCTAGAGACCTACCATCTCTACAGTCCGGTTCCGATCATTCCTCCTGTTTATCAGGAATCGGAAGAAGGGGGCGACTGGGAGGGGTTCGAGGACCCTCTGGCTGTTCAGTCACAACTTTCTCAGGACTGGGCAGATGAACTGGGGGAGGCCAGCGGGCTGGACACCTCGCCAGACGCTGGATTCACTTCTCCTCCGACCGTGGCTTCGGAGGAGGGTGCAGCATTTTCTGTGGTGCTGCGCAAGGCGGCTGAGGCCCTTGGGCTCGAGTTGCCTGCCGTGGCTGTGAGGACCAACATCCTCACTGAGGTGCTTCAAACCTCAGCAAGCTCCACTGAGCCTCTGCTGCCGTTTAACGAGGCCCTCACTGACGTTCTGCAGGGCACCTGGTCCAAGCCCTCCACAGTTCCTCCTGTGGATAGGAACGTTGCCAGGCGCCACCGCCCTGCTCCGGGCGACCCCAGCTTCCTGTCCCAACACCCCACCCCCGAGAGTCTGGTTATCCAGGCCTCTACTTCCCAATCCTCCTTCCCGACCGCTCCGCCGGACCGGGATTCCAAGAGACTCGAGCAGTTTGGCAAGAAACTGTTCTCGTCCCTTAGTTTGGGCCTGCGGTCTTTAAATACCGCCTGTCTCTTGGACCGTTATTCCCATTCCCTGTGGGATACGGTGGAGGACGTGCTGCCCCAGTGTCCGGAGGAGGTCCGGACGCGTCTTACCCAGGCTCTGGCCGATGGGAGGGATGCAGCACGGCACGCCATAAGATGTGGGCTTGACACCACGGACTCGCTAGGTCGGGCGATTTCCACCACGGTGGCGCTCCGCCGCCATGCCTGGATGCGGTCCACGTCATTTTCCGGGGATGTCCAGAACACCCTCATGGACATGCCCTTTGATGGCACTCGCCTGTTTGGTGAGAAGGCGGACAGTGCGCTGAACCGCTTTAAGGACTCCCGGGCTACGGCCAAGTCCTTGGGCCTCTCGGCTCCGCGGGCGCACACCTCCGCTTTTCGCCCCTTTCGTGGCCAAGGAAGGGGCGCCTCCTCACGTTCGCAAAGCCACCAGCCGCAGAACCAACCTGCGCGCGGTCGTGGACGTGGCTTCCGCCGTGGCGGAAATGGAGGCCGACGTGGTCAGCCCACATCCACCCCGGCAGCATCCGCCTCAAAGCCTTCCTAGTCCGAGCTTTCAGGCCCATACCACGCCAGTGGGCGGCAGAGTTCGCCATCACCTGCTCCACTGGCGGTCCATAACATCGGACAGGTGGGTGCTGCAAATCGTCCGAAGGGGCTACTCCCTCCCCTTCGAGACGACCCCTCCAGCCATGCCACCGCAGCACCACCGTATCTCGGGGGATCATTTGGATCTTCTCCGCGAGGAAGTTTCGGCTCTCTTGGCCAAGGGGGCCGTCGAGCGCGTTCCGAGTCCAGAAGTAGGTCGTGGTTGTTATTCCCACTACTTTCTGGTTCCCAAGAAGGGCAAGGGGGGCCTGCGCCCTATCTTGGACCTCCGGAACGTCAATGCCTTCCTCCGAAAGGAAAGGTTCAAGATGCTAACGTTGGCTCAGGTTTTAGCTGCCCTAGACCCTGGAGACTGGATGGTAGCGTTGGACTTGCAGGACGCATATTTCCATATCCCCGTCCTGCCGGCCCACCGGCGTTACCTGCGGTTCACGGTGGGCCAAGAGCACTTTCAGTTTACCGTGCTCCCCTTCGGCCTCACCAGTGCCCCTCGGGTGTTCACGAAAGTGATGGCGGTGGTCGCAGCTCATCTGCGCAGATCAGGGGTCCCAGTCTTCCCCTATCTCGACGACTGGTTGTTGAAGGCGGGCTCGCCCCAGGCAGTCGTCTCCCACCTCCAGACTACGGCGGATCTCCTGCATTTGCTGGGGTTTTCCATCAACGTGCCGAAGTCGCACTTGAGTCCCTCTCAGAAGCTCCTCTTCATCGGAGCGGTTCTCGATTCGGCGCAGTTCCGGGTCCATCCACCGGAACAGCGGGTCCGGGATATACAGGCCCTGATTCCCATCTTTCGGCCTCTATCCCGGGTTTCGGTCAGGTTAGTGTTGCGGCTTCTGGGGCTGATGGCCTCCTGCATCCTACTAGTGCATCACGCCAGGCGGCGCATGCGGGCTCTGCAGTGGGACCTGAAGTTTCAGTGGGCCCAGCATCACGGCAACCTGTCCGACCATGTCTTGATCTCGGAGGGTACTGCACAGCAGTTGCAGTGGTGGCTCACGGACCGCGAGTGGGTCAAGGGCAAGAGCCTCTCCCTTCCCCAACCGGAGCATGTCGTAGTGACGGATGCGTCCCTCTTGGGATGGGGTGGCCATATGGGAGAGGCGGAGATCAGAGGCCTCTGGTCTCCGGCGGAGTCTCGCCTCCACATCAACCTGTTGGAGTTGAGAGCGATCCGGCTTGCACTGAAAGCCTTCCTTCCCTCTGTCAGGGGAAGTGTCGTGCAGGTGTTCACGGACAACACCACCGCCATGTGGTACTGCAACAAACAGGGCGGGGTGGGGTCGTGGACCCTTTGTCAGGAGGCTCTGCGCCTCTGGACATGGCTGGAACACCAGGGCGTCACCCTGGTGGTTCAACATCTGGCGGGCTCTCTGAACGCCAGAGCAGACGAACTCAGCCGCCGGTGCATGATGGATCACGAATGGCGTCTGAACTCCGAAGTGGTGCAAGGCCTCTTTCAGCAGTGGGGAGAGCCTTGGTTAGATCTATTCGCCACCGAAGAGAACGCGCAATGTCAGCAGTTCTGCGCGTTGGAATTTCCAAGGCGGCACTCGCTCGGCGACGCTTTTCGTCACGAGTGGAGTTGCGGTCTGTTGTACGCCTTTCCGCCTATACCACTTCTGCCCAGAGTGCTGAAGAAGATCAGGCACGACCGGGCCCAAGTCATCTTGGTGGCTCCGGATTGGGCACGAAGATACTGGTATCCCGAGCTACTCAGTCTGTTGACCGATCCCCCGATACGTCTGCCCCTTCGGGAGGATCTTCTGTCGCAGCAGCAGGGGACGGTCCTCCACCCGAACCTGTCCAGCCTCCACCTCCATGCGTGGAGATTGAGCGGCGGCAGTTGATGCCATTTGACTTGCCTCCTGAAGTCTGTGATATCATTCTGGCAGCCAGGCGTCCCTCCACAAAGTCGGTATACGCCTGCCGGTGGAACAAATTTGTGGCATGGTGCACAGCAAAGGCTGTGGATCCCCTTTCCGCCCCTCTTTCTGAGGTTCTCCTCTTCCTTCTTTCTCTGGCCCGGCAGGGCTCTGCCCTGGGCACCCTGAAAGGTTATCTTGCTGCCATCTCCGCCTTCTTGCGGCTTCCTGATCAGCCTTCTCTTTTCAAGTCCCCTGTGGTTACACGCTTTCTCAAAGGCATTACACACACGTTCCCTCCTGTCCCTTTTGTAATGCCTCAGTGGGACTTGAATCTGGTTTTGACATTCCTGATGTGCGCTCCCTTTGAGCCTCTTCACAATTGCCCTCTTCGTCTTCTCACTCTAAAGACTGCTTTTCTGGTAGCCATCACCTCGGCTAGACGGGTGAGTGAGCTCCAGGCTTTATCTTCAAAGCCTCCTTTTCTATCTGTTCATCCGGACAAGGTTGTCCTTCGGCCTCGTCCCTCCTTTCTTCCTAAAGTGGTGACTCCATTTCACCTTGGGCAGTCTGTCACCTTGCCCACCTTCTTTCCGCCTCCGCATCCTTCCAAAGAGGAAGAGAGGCTCCACCGTCTGGACCCAAAACGTGCGCTCTCCTTCTATCTGGACCGCACAAAACAGTTCCGGGTGGACGACCAGCTTTTTGTTGGGTACGTGGGCGCTAAGAAGGGGAAAGCTGTGCACAAACGAACCATCTCTCGGTGGGTCGTTTTGTGTATCAAAATCTGCTATTCCTTGGCTAAAAAGGACCCTCCTGTTGGGCTGCGCGCCCATTCTACTCGGGCCACAGCGGCTACTACTGCCTTGGGACGGGGAGTCCCTTTGCAGGACATCTGTCAGGCGGCGACGTGGGCTTCGCTACACACGTTTGCCAGGCATTATTGCCTTGACAGCCAAGTCCGGAGGGATGGCTTCTTTGGCCGTTCTGTCCTCCAGGACTTTCTGGTGTGATCTTGGTTCGCAGACCCACCACCGGGGATGGTATTGCTTGGGTATCTATTCTAAGGTGAGGAATCTAACTAACGTGTTTCTTTCAGATGAACAAGTTACTAACCTTCGGTAACGATGTATCTGTAAGAAACATTAGTTAGTTAGATTCCTCACCGACCCTCCCATCCTCCCCGTTCTGCGAACTGACATCTAGGGTTAAGGTTGTCCTTTCAGGCCCCTAGATTTTATTTTGGCACCAGTGTCGGTCTTTGCATGGCTCTGCGTTCCTGGCGCGGAAGGCTATGTACAAGAACTGACGTCAGCGCGCGAGGGCGGCGTCTAAGTACTCCGACGACGTCATCCCGGCGCACGACGCCGACGACGGACGCGGAGCCGCAGACGACGCCTAGCGACGCGCAAGGGGTATTGCTGACGAAAAATCTTCCGGATCCAGTCTGACACCTGGGGATATTCTAAGGTGAGGAATCTAACTAACTAATGTTTCTTACAGATACATCGTTACCGAAGGTTAGTAACTTGTTCTTCTCACCTTAGGTGCTAGACTGCATCTGGTTAACTTTCTCCATGGCAGTGCTAGTGCGTGCTGCTAGGTGGTGTCCTACAGGTCTATGCTGACTCCCTATTGCCCTAGTATTGACGCATCGGAGTTGCATATCCGCGCCGCCCCACATCTGTTCCTATCTTTCTGACATAGATGTGGTGTTCTGCTCCAACTTTGTAGGCTTTCGGACTACTTGAAAACTATTTCACAAGTGTGCTAGGGAGCAATGTCACCCATCCAAAACATTAATTATCTGAAAGAGACAATTAGTTATTAGAGGGAGGGTGCTATCCCAAAATGGAAGAAGCCTAGGGAAGCGAAAAAATGTAAACGTAAATCTAATAAAAAAAACCCCACTACTCTTACGCTAAGTAAAAATGCATTCACACAGAGTGGCCCAATTAACATAGCTACGGATATATCGTCCCTTTCCTCGAATCCTATTAATCTTAGTGAGCCTGGTAGTTTGGGTGAGGGTTGTAAAGTTTGTGAGGCTAATAACCAACTTCTACTCAGATTAGGAGAACTTATTAAAATGTATATGCAACCCACAGAGCTATCTCTCTCAAATATTGAAAAGCAGATAGCTTCTATGAATGCATCTTCTAAGATTCAGACGGGTGCTGGGCTGGCTAAACCAGGGGAGCCAAAAGCAAATAACATAAATCTAATGGTGGAGTTGAAAGTGTCGAAAGCACCTTCTAATGAACAGAATATAAATCCAAAGCCATTGCCAGCCGTATTGAAGAAGGTTGTAGAGCCATCTAAATCCCCAGTCCCTTCCGAAATTACGAAAGCTATACCATCCAAACCATCAGGGCCAGTGCATAATAATGATAAGAATAGGGGTGAGAGCGGGCACCGAATATATTTACCAGTAGAAGCAGATCCATATGTTGTAATTATGACCGGCGTTCCCGAATTAAGCTCAAATATAGAGGAACCGACATGGTCCTTAAAAAATAAGGTACAGCATTGGCTCACTACCATCAGACCGCTTCCACTTCATTGCGGTAGTAGGATCCTAATGGTGCGCAGGGTGCCCTGGTTAGGAAACGAGAAGAAAATGACTCGGGGGGGGGGGGGGGGGGGGGGGGGACTGTGTCATAGTTAACTTTTACGATCCGCGCACGGCTGATTATATTTGCCGTCGTGGTATGTGGCCAAAGAATGATGGAATAGAGATGAGAAGACTCTCTTTCTTCTATCCCCCTACAAATTGTTGCACTGCCACCCCTGTTAGGAGCAGGCCACAAGTAAGTAATTGGAATAGAAGAAGGGAGTGGGATGATTGGTCAGGCTATGAGGGTAGAGATGCAGTTCCTTCTGTAGGTTGGAGAGGCATACCAGTTGCTAATAGATTCAGCTGCCTAGAAGCAGTGGATTGACCACTATCGTGGACAGGATATGGCCCTATGGGCACTGAACACACCAGTCCCAAATCATCACAATCTATAGATAGCTCTATGAGTATTAAAAACATAGATATTAACTGTATAATTCCAACCCCGAAGACAATTGATCAAGAAATTTTGCAGGTCACAGCTCTATGTCCATGCCCTACTCCCGTATCAGGGCTTAGCATTGTACAGTCTATGCCCCCTACTGATGTTATGTCTCCTGTTGCATCCATGCCCTCTATGGAATACCCGAGTCTCCAAAATAGTGATGCTCATGATCTTATGGGTACTCTAAAGATCCTAAGTTGGAATCTAGCAGGCATCCAAAGGAAATTGTGTCTACCAGAGTGGAATGCCTTAGTGGAGGCGCACAAGATCTGTCTGTTTCAGGAGACCTGGAGTTTAGAACCACGTTATGTTACCTACTTTGTCCCTGCAGTACTCCCCAGAAATGGGAAGGGTCGTCCTTCGGGAGGCCTACTCATTTGGGTAAGCATCGCCTTAAACTGATGTATAGAACTCAAATTAATTAATAGCCCTGACATTTTAGGAATTTCTTTGAGAGGCCCTCGTAGGGGATTAACCCTCGACTTGTTTAACGTATATGTCAGAGGTACTAAAAACGGGTCTATGTCCCCGACAGTGTCCATTCTTGAAACGGAACTTAGAGAAAATACAGCTGGAGCCCAAGTCCTGGTTGTGGGAGACTTTAATTGTACCTATGAGCCTCTCACAACAGACGGTATTCTGGACTTGGGCGAGGATGACGCTAGATGGGGTATCCCAGTCCTAACCATTCCTCCGATTAAAAAATGGTCCCAATGTGTGATTCAGCTGAATGCCCTAATGTTGGAGTTCGGCCTAAGAGCCACTAATGGCCGCACAAGTTCAGACCCCACGGGCGCGGCCACATTCAATAGAGTTAACCATACTTCAAGGATCGACTACATCCTGTTAGATTTTTCACTTTGGGGCCTGGTACAGGATATGGTAGTCCTACCTACTGTCGAAAGCGACCATAATTCGCTTTCCTTGTCTCTCAAAAATCTTTGGCCCAATGAAACAATCAAAATATCCCCTAAGCAAGCTCACAAAATCTCTGTCTCCTCTTGTGGGAGACGCTTGAAGTGGAATTTGGTTTCAGTTGATGAAATTAAACTTAACACTATCAATGCAATGCTCATTGCCTCACAAATGGAGTTGGATAACATCGACATGGCCCCTCCAATTTTTGGAGGGGCCACATCCATCTTTGAGGGAACACTTAGGAATATTGGGAATGTATTTTTGAAAAAGGAGCATGCGGGCAAGAATATGGCAATTAGAACCCTAGGGGCAAGCATGAATGGTACACATCTGCATGTAGGCATGCAAAAACTCTTTTGATTAGGGCTATTAAAAGTAAATCCCAAGTAGCGATACAGGGAGCTAGAAATAATTATAAGGTAACCCTGGCAAGTGCAAGAAAGGAGTGGGAAGAAGAGTATTGGTGCACCTTAAAAGAGGCAAGCTCTGGGAAAGACTCAAGGCGCTTCTGGGATACAATTAGAGCCAAAAGTAGACCAGATAGCGACCTTATAACATGCAATATCACCAGCCAAGTGTGGGTTAATCACTTTTCTAAATTGTACACTCGCCAAACTGGTGATATTCCCACAGCTATTTCCAATGACGAACAGGGCTGGGAGGTGGCCCCAGCAAATCCCGACCTTTCAATAAAAAGAGTAGAGCATGTAACTGGCACTATTTGTACTATTATGCCCCTAAAGGACTGGGAGGTAGATCTAGCAGATCCCGTTTTTTCTATTAAAGAAGTAGAGTATGCCATTAGTACCATCATGCCCCAAAAAGCGGCCGGTCCAGATGGTATCCCTGGGGATCTGCTACGTTCAGATATCCCGAAATGGGGTAAATTTATCTACTGCCTGCTCAATGCTATCAGTAGGGGTGCACCGATCCCCACATCTTGGAAAGGGGTGGAGGTTGTTCCTATTTTTAAAAAGGGGGCCAGGGACGATCCATCGAACTACAGACCCATTAGCCTGCTGGACATAACTCAAAAGGTAGTCGGCAAGGTGCTGTTGGTTAGAATATTACAATGGATCGGTGAAAACAAAATCCTTTCCGACTACCAGGCAGGTTTCAGAGCAGGCACTGGCACAATTGAACAAGCTTTTAGATTGTTGCTGGTGTACTGGAAGGTGGTGGTTATAGGCAAAGGCAGTCTCTATCTCGCGTTTATCGATTTAAAGACTGCCTTTGACCTAGTACCTAGGGAGACTCTTTGGAGAGTCCTTGCTGACATGGGGATACCCCACTATATCCTATTGTTAATTGTAAGGCTACATGAAAATACCTTTGCCCAGATTAGATGGGGCAGGGACGGAGAGAAAACTAGCAGAATCCCGGTAGAGAGAGGGGTTCGCCAGGGATGTGTTCTAGCTCCCACCCTTTTTTCCTTATATGTCAACGGCGTGGTCGAGCATCTGCTGAAAGATCCTTCAGACGAACCATCCCTGGCGGGGGAGTGTATCCCTACCCTCCTCTTCGCGGATGACACACTCTTACTGTCCAAATCCCCAATGGGCCTCCAAAAATTACTTAATAACTTTCAGCTTTTTTGCGCAGAACGGGGCCTGGTAATCAACACTCATAAAACGAAATAACTTGTGATGAATCCCCCCAAAAAAACCTGTGCGTCCCCCGAAGTTGAACGCCGTACCTCTGGGGAGGGTGGATGTGTTTGATTATCTAGGGATCCGTTTCTTGCATAATATGCAGTGGGCTCCTCATTTATGTAAAATGCTGCTAGCCCATAAGAGGGTAACAGGGGCTCTTCTAAAGGAGCAGCGCTCCTGTACCATTAGACCTATAGCCCCTGTTATTGAAATCTTTGCAGCAAGGGGAGTCAGCTCTGTTCTTTATGGGGCTGAGCTGTGGGGCTCATGCAACACTAGTGAGCTGTCAAGATCTGAGAGGAAGTTCTGTAGGGCCATTATGTCACTTCCCCAAGGTACCCCTATGATTCCATTGATGCTTGACTTAGGTTGTCGTCCCATTGGTGATTTGGCAAAATTTCGACCTCTACTGCTATGGGCTTAGTTGTGGCGGGTCCCGGAGCTAGCTAAATATGCTAAAGGCCTCTCTGAAGTTATGTCACTTCCTGGGTGGCATAGGATAAAATGGTTGAGAGACATGAAAGCCCTCCTGTGCAATCTGGGGATAAGTGTAGCCTTGGAAAATAGTTCTTCCCCTCCAAAAGCAACACTTAAGAGTCTATACTGGAACTGGATTGCGACCCAACGGAATACCAACTGTACATTGGGCAGACTCACGGAGGACTTTCTGAAATTCAAGGACTTGCCGATCCGGGAATTATACCTAGATATTATTGAGAGACCTTTTGACAGGACCCTTTATTTTAAATTTAGGTCCGGGACTCTTCCACTTCATGCTTTCACATCCCGGTGGAAACCCCCAGCCCAGACTACAGAATTTTGCCCTTTTTGCATATCTAGACAAGAGTCTGTGGCACACTTTTTGTTTGAATGCCAGGAGTATGTACATCCAAGAAGTAGATGGCTCAAGCAATTGTGTCGATCGTTAGGAACCAGGCATCACATTGAGGCACTACGTATTATAATGTCGGATTCTCGCCCTTTGTATACTTGTGCCCTCTCAAAATTTTTATCATGGGCTTGGTGTATCAGAAGCAAAAGGCTTAAAGGAATTATTTAATCTGTTTTTAACAATTAATTATGATGTGCTTTCTTTTAATGAAAAAATTGGATTTTAATGTTTAATGTAATCAAATTCTTTTTAATTGTGAAGCTTTTATAAGTTTTTATCGAAATAAAGCCTTTGACTGACTGACAATTAGTTATGCATTCCTTACCTTTGAATTACCCCCAGGTGTCAGACTGAATCCAGATAATTTTTTCTTCAGCAGTACTGCCTGTCGATAGGTGGCGTCGGTCGACTCCGCATTTGTCGTTGGTGTCGTGGACGCTGGAATGACGTCGTGGTATCTACTGAGACGACGCACTCGCACGCTGACATCAGTTCTTTCTTTTTCCACGCCAGCCAGCGCAGATCCGGAGAGAGCGCTACCTCGAGTCACTTTTTGACGCTTTTTTGTAACGTTTGTCGACATCTTTTCGAGTCGTTCCACTCCTGCTGCATGCAGGGATGTCCCATCCTTGAACCGGCTTCAAGGCTTGTGACTCCTGTCACAAACCGATGTCGGTTACAGACCTGCACCTTGTGTTTGGAGTGCAACCACGACCCGGCAGTCCGCTCCACACCGTTCGAGGTCCCAGTCGAGAAGGAGGTCGCGGGACCGGTCGCGGAGTCGTCACCATCACTCTTCGTCCAAGTCTTCGTCTTCAGGTAAGTCGAAGCACAAAAAGAAGACAAAGAAGCAACGCTGTCTTTACGTTCTCCCCGTCAGTCGGCCGACGCGGCGCTGGAAGCGGAAGGTAGTCGTCCGGCTCCGCCCGAAGAGCTTCTTGGGTTGACTCTGGCCCTCCCTCCCTTTCTGGGAGCCAGATCGACCCCTGCCCTGCTTCAAAACTTTTACGAAGCCTTGCATTCCATCTTCGGGCAGCCCGACTCCGCTTGCCTGCCCTCGGGCCCACGGACTCGGCTGGGGGCTCTAGGCCTTCGATGCCGACGGCTTCGGTGCCGCAGGGCCCCCAAGGATCCAGGCCTGGATCCGGATCGGTGCCGGTCGACCTCATGACACCTCATCCGGCGCCAAATCCAGTGACGTCCCCTCCGACGCCGGTTGTGTCCCCAGCTGACGTCGACCCCAGCCTCCCCCTCGATGTAGACGCGGAGCCGGACCGACATCGGCCTATGTCGGGACTGTCGCCTACCAGTACTTTTGTACTATTGCTCTCCGCTGGTGTTCCCTAATGCCCTAAGTGGCTACAGAGGAGGGTGAGCAGGACTGGAAGTGGTCTTTGGACCCTCTAGCAGACCAGTTGGAAGGACCGGACTGGAGATTGGAGTTGGTTGAGGCCAGTGGTTTGGATACGTACCCAGACCTTGGCATGCTTTCTCCCCCTACCGTGGCTACGGAGGAGGGTGCATCCTATGCAGTGGTGTTGCGTAGGGCGGCTGAGGCTGGATATCACCTACTCACTAGGCAGGACGATTTCCACGTCAGTAGACACTATGCCTGGTTGAGGTCTACTGGCTTCTCGGGGGATGTTCAAGCTATGCTTTTAGACATGCCCTTTGATGGCTGTCCCTTGTTTGGTGACAAGGCGGACACCGCACTTGAGTGCTTTAAGGACTCGCATCCACCTCCCGCCCAGTGCAGTCTGCCTTTCACCCCTGTTGTGGCTACAGAAGGGGTGCCCCACCACGTCGCGCCCAGAGCTACAGGCCTGCACAAGCTGTCCTGCCTCTGCGCGGTTAGGGGCGTGGTACCCACTGTCATGGGTCTGGGAGCCTCCAAGCTATCCTAGTCCCACCTTTACGGGCCACCTTTTGCCAATGGGTGGTAGGATTCATCATCACCTCCCCCACTGGCTCAACATCACGTTGGACAGGTGGGCTTTGCAGATAGTTCGAAGGGGCTACTCCCTCCCATTCAAGACTACCCCTCCGTCTCCATGCCACCTCAGACCCGTTGCGTGTCGGAGGATCACTTGGCCCATCTCTAACAGGAAGTTGCAGCTCTGGCCAAGGGAGCCATCGAGCGAGTTCCTGTCCCAGAAGTAGGTTGTAGTTGTTAAGCCCACTTTTTTCTGGTGCCCAAGTAGGACAAGGGCCTGCGTTCTATCTTGGATCTCATCAACGTCAACATCAGTGTGCTGAAGTCACACCTGATTCCCTCTCAGAAGCTCCTTTTCATCAGAGCAATTCTGGACACAGTGCAGTTTAGGGCTTATCCTCCCCAGCAGCGAGTCCGGGATATATGGACTATGATTCCAATCTTTCAGCATCTATCCCGGCTTTCGGTCAGAATGACCCTGAGTCTACTGGGCCTCTTGGCTTCCTGCGTCCTGCTGGTGGACTATGCCAGGTGGCATATGCAGACTCTGCAGTGGGACCTGAAGTTCCAGTGGGCACAGCATCAGGGGAATCTTTCCGATTGCAACCAGATCTCGAAGGGCACTGCACGTCAATTACAGTGGTAGCTAACGACCAGGATTGGGTCAACGGCAGATCCCTCAACCTTCTCCAACCAGAGTTCACTGTGGTGACAGATGCATCACTGCTGGGGTGGGGTGGCCACATTGGAGAGGCGGAGATCAGAGGCCTCTGGTCTCCAGCGGAGTCCGGGCTCCACATCAACCTTCTGGAGCTTCGGGCGATTAGTCTTGCACTAAAGGCATTCCTTCCCTCTGTCCAGGGAAGAGTAGTGCAGGTGTTTACGGACAACACCACCGCCATGTGGCACTGCAACATACAGGGCGGGGTGGGGTCCTGGACCCTATGTCAAGAGGCTCTCCGCCTTTGGACATGGATGGAACATCAGGGCATACCTCAGGTGGTTCAACACCTGGCAGGTTCTCTGAACGCCAGGCGGACAAACTCAGCCGCAGGTGCATGATGGATCACGAATGGCGTCTTCACTCGGTGGTGGGGGAAGGTCTCTTTCAACAGTGAGGAGAACCTTGGTTAGATCTATTCGGCACCAAAGAGAACGCGCAATATTAGCAGTTCTGCACGTTGTAATTTCCAAGGCGGCACTCTCTAGGTGACGCTTTTTATCGCGAGTGGCGTTGCGGTCTTCTATACACCTTTCTGCCTATACCCCTTCTGCCCAGAGTGCTGAAGAAGATCAAGCGCGACCAGGCCCAAGTCATTGACTTGAACTTGGTTCTCACCTATCTTATGTGCGCACCCTTCGAGCCGCTACATAACTGTCCTCTCAGACTTCTGACGCTTAAGACTTCCTTTCTAGTTGCCATCACCTCTGCTCGCAGGGTGAGTGAGCTTCAAGCCCTTTATTCTAAACCTCCTTTCCTGGCTGTTCATCCAGACAAAGTTGTCCTTTACACTAGGCCTTCTTTCCTTCCCTAAGTGGTTACCTCTTTCCACATAGGACAGACCATCACTCTGCTCACCTTCTTCCCGACCCCGCATCCTTTTAAAGAGGAAGAGAGGCTCCACCTTTTGGATCCAAAACGTGCGCTTTCGTTTCTATCTGATTCGCACAAAACAATTCCGGGTGGATGACCAGCTCTTTGTTGGCTATGTGGGCGCCAAGAAAGGTCGGGCCGTGCAAAAACGGACCATCTCCCGATGGGTCGTTCGTTGCATCAAAATCTGCTACTCCTTAGTTCAAAAGGAACCTCTAGTGGGGTTGCTCGCCCATTCCACTAGGGCGACAGCAGCCACTACTGCTTTGGTACTTGGGAGTCCCCCTCCTTGACATCTGCCAGGCAGCTACATGGGCTTCACTGCACACGTTTACCAAACACTACTGCCTGGACAGCCAAGTCCGGAGAGACAGCTTCTTTGGCCATTCAGTTCTCCAGGACTATCTGGTGTGAACTTGGTTTCGCATACCCACCTCCGGGGTTGGTATTGCTGGTGTAACTATTCTAAGTTGAGGAAATCATTACTAATTGTCACTTTCAGATGAACAAGTTACTTACCTTCGGTAACGATAGATCTGTAGGAGACATTAGATTAGTTATGGATTCCTCACCTCCCTACCCATCCTCCCCGTTCTGCAAACTGACTTCGAGGGTAAGGGACTCCCCTTCAGGGCCCTAGTTTTGTGCACCAGTAGTCGGTGTCTTGCATGGCTTTGCGCTTCTGGCGTGGAATGTTGTGTAAAGAACTGACGTCAGTGCGCAAGGGCGGCGTCTAAGTAGATACCGGCACGTCATTCCAATGACCACTACGCCAACGATGAACTCTGAGTCGACCGACGCCACCTATCGACGCGCAGGGGTACAGCTGAAGAAAAAATTGTCCAGATCCTGTCTGACGCCTGGGGGTAATTCTAAGGTGAGGAATCCATAACTAATTTGTCTCGTACAGATATATCGTTACCGAAGGTAAGTAACTTGTTTTTCAAGCCATGCCGCGACTGCAGGAAGCAGATATCAAACTGCTCAGAAGTTGGGGAGGTAAAGCTTTGTGATACCAAACACAAGAAGTCAAAACTTTCACGTATGTCTTACTCACGCTCCAAGTCACTGGCGGAGACTCTGACCCTGTCTTGAGGCCATTCCTGCGACCGCTCAATTTAGCGCTCTAAATCCTCCAAATTCAATTCACAATCCAAGCATAAGAAAGTAAATTGGGGCTCCACCCCATCCAACACTGGGACTGCATGGAGAAGAAGCAAGGATATCACAATGTAAATTGCACCCTTTTGAGGTCTCCTGCCATCAAATATATTCCTCAGCTGGTCCTGACACAGCATGAATTTCCTGGGCCATCGTCGAACCTGGCAGTAGATTGAGGCCTTGCACATTTTCGGTGTACTTCCGGGTCCCACTGGTGCACCTTCGGGCCCTAAAGGACAGCAAGGGCCTCCAGTTAGATCACTGCCAAAGGGTCCATCCCCAGCACTATCTGACCCATTACTCTGCCCATACTGACACCGTTCTCCTACTCTTATATACAAACTGCTCCCCTCTACCCAGATGCCTGTGGTGATGCTACTGATACCTATGATCCAATGCCAGTGTAAGACTTCTATCTGACTTCGACTTGAACCTGACCTCTGTTGTGCTACAAAATAACAGAAGCTCAATTGTTTATCGTTCAAACCCATTGTCTCTGCTACTTCACACCTACGAGCAGAGCCTCTATTATTTCTTTAGTTATGACCGATCCTATACTATAGCAGTGGGCACCACAGAATGATGGTGCCATGCTCCCCCCCCATACTATTCCGATGATGATGTCTTGTAAATTGAGCTACAAAATGCCAGATTGCTTGACACCTCATCAGAGATAGAGCTTGTCTTAACACTTGGGCCATCAAAGAAGATGAGCGCTCCATTTGCATTGGTTATTTGGTGGGCAGGTAAGGCACTCGAATTGCCGCTCCACTTAGTTGTGCCCAAAACTAATGTTCTAATGGAGATTTCATAACCTGGTCCAGTAACTTCTGAGCCCTTGCTTCTTTTTACTGATACTTTGTTGACCACTTGGTCGAAGCTTTGTTCTTGCCCTCCTGTAAATAGGCAGGTGACCAGGCGTTAGACCAGCTTCTGGTGACACATATTTTCTTATCAAACACCCATTGCCTCGACCAGTAAGGTGAAACCAAACTCCTATCCCATCACTTTTCCGGATAGAACATCTAAGAGGATTGTTGTTTGGGTAAGCAAATGTTTTTTTCGGACAGTCCAGCACTGCGCATAGTCAGTGCTGTGTGCTTGCTGGGCTGTTGTTCACATGCCATTTTCAGAGGTGGCCAACGAGATCTTGCAGGCAGTCTCCGAATGCCCTATGGCCTCCTTGATCCTGCCGATCTAAGGTTGTCATCCCTGCTGGTCTGGCAAATATAGATCACCTGGGGAGGGCTGTTGGTACTAGTGTTGCCCTTCAATGTACATGTATGCTGTCCAGAGGATTTACCAGTGATGTATAGGCCTCCCTCATGCATAAGCCTTTTGAGGGGTCACGCCTTTTCAGTGTGGGAGGCAGACTGTGCATTTTAGGGCTTTAGGGATAGCAAAGCTACAGTGTACTCCTTGAGACTGATGGCCCATGCCAAACAGTTTTTGCATAAATTCAGAAAGACTATTCCAGAGGCCTGGAGTATAGACAGAGGCAGCCTTATCAACCAGTGCAGCAGACACTTCAGTCCTTTCAAGGCCATGAGTGTGGGTCTGGCAGACAGTGTACGAGCCAGCAGGGACATCAGTCCTTCATTCAATTCTTCTTCTACAACAGGCACCAAACCAATTTAGTGCATGCCTACCCAGTAGGGGCGGGATTCAACATTTCCTTCCGTTGTTGCTCCATCATGTCTGACAGATGGGTCTTAAAGATTGCTTAAATGGCTATGCCCTAACGCTTCTTTCTGCCCTGCATGCCATTCCTCCCAAAGAAGAGAATATTTCTGATTACTGTGTCTATTCTGTTGCGCAGGAGGTGTAGTTGTTGCACTCCATGGGTGCTAACAAGAGTGTGCCAGATTTGGAAAAAGGGAGGGTGTTGTTACTCTTGAATGGACTAATTAAAAATACTCATGCTGGCCTTGATTCTCTCTGCTCTGGACCCGAGCGACAAGTTGGTGTCCTTATAACTGCAGGATGTGTGTTTTCGTATACTTGTTTTATAATATCACAGATGTAATCTAAGTTAGGCCAGGAACATTTTCTATTTTCTGTGCTTCTCTTCAGCCTTACCAGCGCCGTTTAGTAATGGTGATGGTAGTTTCCCATCTTCAGAGGTCAGGGAGGCCAGTATTCCCATTCCTCAACGACTTGCTGTTGGCCCACAATCAGTTGTAGACCACATCCATGCGAGCGCAAACCTCCTGCCATCGTTTGGGTTCACTATCAACAAGCCAAAGTCCCACCTGACTCATTTGGTGAGGCTTTCATTGTTCAGGCAGTTCTGTACATAGCGGAGTTCATTGCTTTGCCTCCTCCCGTTTCTTTCCTTTCTTTTCCTAATCCCATTCTGCCAAATCAAGAACGGCTGGTGGAGGATCATTTAAAGGGCTAAAGATTGGGCCCCAGATTCAGAAGTAAGCAGTGGCTGGTATTCCCTCTACTTTCTGAACCCGAAGAACAGCAAAGGGTTGCAGCCCATTTTAGTTCTTCGGACTGTCAATCTCTTCCTCAAGAAGGAAAAGTTCAAGATCCTCACTTTAGCTCAGGTTTTGTCTGTACTAGACCAAGAAGACTAGATGGTAGCGTTAGACCTGCAGGATGTATATTTTCACATCCTCATTGTTCCTGGCCATAGGCATTACCTGCGGTTCAAGGTAGGCCGCGAGCACTTAGTTTACCGTGCTTCCCTTCGGCCCTACCAGTGCCGCTGGGTGTTCACCAAGGTGATGGCGGAGGTCGCAGCTCATCTGTGCAGGTTAGGGGTGTCAGTCTTCCCCAACTTCGACGACTGGCTGTTGAAGGCGTCCTCGCCCCAGGCTATCGTCTCCCACCGTCAGACTACGACAGACCTCCTGCATTCACAGGGGTTCTCTATAAATGTGCCAAAGTCACACCTGACTCATCCCAAGATGCTCCCTTTCATCTGGACTGTTCTAGACAGTGCAGTTTCGGGCCTATCCTCCAGAGCACCGTATCCTGGATAATCAGGTTATGATTCCGATGTTTCAGCCTCTATCCTGGATTTCAGTGACACTGACTGAGTCTGTTAGGCTTCATGGCCTATTGAATCCTGTTGGTAAAACATGCCAGGTGGCAAAAGCGGGCTCTGAAGTTCCAGCGGGCACAGCATCAAGGAAATCTCACCAACGTAGTCCGGATCTTGGAAGAAACTGCAAGAGATCTTCAGTGGTGGTTAAAGAACCTCGATTGGGTCAACGGCAGACCCCTCTCCCTTCCACAACCAGATCTCCCAGTTGTGACAGATGCTTCACTTCTGGGATGGGGTGGCCATCTGAGAGAGGTGGAGATCAAGTGATACTGGTCTCCAGCGGACTCGATCTGCACATCAATTAGTTGGAGCTCGGAGTGATTCGGTTGGCATTGAAGGCATTTCTTCCCTCCGTCAAGGTGAAGTTAGTGCAGTTGTTCAAGGACAACACCACCGCCATGTGGTACTGCAACAAGCGGGGCGGAGTGGGGTCGTGGACCCTTTTAAGAGAGGCCCTGCGTCTCTGGACATAGCTGGAGCAGCAGGGCATAACCCTGGTGGTTCAACTCCAGGCAGGTTCTCTAAACGCCAGGGCGGACAAACTGTGCCATTGATGCATAGCGGATATGGCATGGCTTCTCCAGTCTGAGGTGGCGCATGGTCTCTTTCAGTAGTGGGGAGATCATTGGTTAGATCTGTTTGCCTCCGAAGAGAACGCGCAGTATTGCTGACACTGCGCGTTCTCTTTGGAGTTTTCCAAGGCGACTACGCTCGGCGACTCTTTTCGTCACAAGTGGAGCTCAGGCCTGCTGTACGCCTTTAAGCCCATACCCCTTCTGCCCAGGGTTCTGATGCGGATCAGCAGCGACCTGACCCCACACATTCTTGTGGCTCCGGACTGAGCAAGTAGAGTCTGATATCCAGAGCTTCTGAAAATGAGCATTGATCCTCAGATCAGGCTGCACCTTCTGAAGATCATCTTTCCCAGGAGCAGGGGAGGATCCTCCACCCTAACCTGTCAACTCTGCGCTTCCTTGCATGGAGATTGAGCGGCGGCAGTTGATGGCTTTTGATCTTCTGCCTAAGATATGCAACATTATGTTGGCGGCCAGCAGCCCTCCACTAAGACAGTGCACGCAAGGGGTATTGCTCGAGAAAACGTTTCAGGAACCAGCCTGATGCCTGGGAGATTCAAAGGTAAGGCATCTGCAGCTAGATAGTCTCTACCAGTTAATGAGTTACCAAAGGTAAGTAACTTGAGCCTGATCATTGTCAAAAGTTTTCTTTAATCACCTCCTTAGCTCATGTGGTGACAATAGCTGTTGCAATGTAGATTTAAAGTTCCTAACTGATTCAGAGACTTGATTTGAGGCATAGTTCATGAATAGAAGCCTATCTTGTTTTGCTCTTATTCTGTGTAGACAACATTTCTTAAGGTGCCATTAACTTTCTTAATTTGAAACTATAGTCTCCAATTTCATGCATATCTTTAAAAAACAATCCACACTCACCCCAATTCAAGATGGATATTCTGTCTATTTCCTTTGCTGTAATGATAGTTGAGTATTCCACAACTACACTGTAGTGTTACCTAACTGGATTAGTGCCATGCGTTTCCAGCATTCCAAGGCTTATAGTGGTCGCAGAAGTTACATGTTTTTTTCACCTGAGGACACCAAGACAGATTGCTCTAATACAAAGGCTGCTGCATATGTATCTACTTAATGGCATTGAGAAACCAGTAGAAGTTGTTTTGTGGAGCTCTTTCCCCGAAAAGAATCACCTTAAATGTAATAATTGCATTTACCCTATAATGCCTTGAATAACCATAATAAGTAGGGATGGCAACTTCCCTGGGGAAGGAGAGGGCCTCCTGCCAGTCGTAGTCATCGAGATACGCATAGTCAGTCTCCCAAAATTGCCAGAGGCGCACCAGAGGGTCGGGTTTGTTGTTCATCAATTTGCGGTAGGAAAGTGAAACCGCTTTACGTGGCAGCGGGTCAGTGAGAAGGCGATCCTCCAGCAGGGAGGCCTTGGGCAATGCCCCATCACTGCCAATGGCGGAGGTAAGCGCATGACGGATTTGAAGGTAGCGGAACGTTTCTAATTCCGCCAGCTGGTACTCTTTTGGAGAGCAGCAAAGGGAACCATAGCCTTACGTTTACAAAGACCCCCCACTGAGGAAATACCGATAAGGTCCCACTTATCAAAGCCTAGGCATTTGCTCAACCTACCAAGTTGTTTAGATTCCCATAACTGGATGAGTAGTGTAAGTTTCTTGCGCCACCCTAATTTTGTTGTGGGTGGTGCCAAAGTGTCACCATATGAGCCGTGGGGCCGGTGAGGTGCTGCTGTCTTGGATTGGAGTACAAGGCCCGCTGATAGCCTCCCTTCGCCATAAGCCATCTGTCTGTGCCGTAAGCTGGCTCGGACTGCGGTGCGAAGACCCACTGATTGACCACCGCCAGCTGGGAAGCCCAGTAGTACTGCTTCAAATCAGGGAGCGCGATCCCACCATCGCACCACCCATTAGTCAGTTTGCGTGTTGCGATGCGTGGGCTCTTCCCATCCCATAGAAGAGTCCTGACCTCGCTTTTCACACTTGCACAATAGGCATCCGGAACCCTGTGTGGGGGTGTTCTGCAACACATAAAGGAATCGAGGAAGAGCCAGCATTTTATACAGCGCTGCTCTGTTGAGCAAAGTGAAGAGTAGCGACGGCCAATGCGAGACGTCGTTGCAAAGCCTGGCCAATGGGGCTCGGAGATTGGCCTCATAAAAACGATCTGGGTGTGGGGTGATATAAATGCCGAGATAGCAGAACCCATCAGATGCGAGGCTGATCCTGGTATCTTTCGGCAGCCGCGGTGTAGGGCCCTGTAGCATGAACAGGACGGATTTTGGCCAGTTTATGGTGTAGCCCGAGTGGGCACTATTAATGGCAAATATGTGCAAGATTCTTTAAATTTAGGCCGATGGGGGTGCGATATAGAGCAAGACGTTGTCAGCACAGAGTTAGATCCTATGTGCTGATCGGTCCATTTCAGGCCCGGGATAATGGGGTCACCCCTTACCCAGATCGCCAGTGGTTCCAACAGTAAAGCGAATATGAGGGGTGATAAGGGGCACCCCTGCCTAGTTCTTCTCTCTAAGTGGAAGCTCTGGGAGGTATGTTGGTTGACCACCACCTTAGCGGTAGGACCCATGTACAACAGCCTGACCCACTGAATAAAGTGGGGGCCGAACCCTAGGCGTTCAAGAAGAGCAAATAGACCGGGCCACTCAATTGTGTTGAATGCCATTTTGGCGTCTAGCGACAACAGTGCTGCGTCCTCCATAATAGTATCGACTCTACTCATCACCCCGTGAAGTCTGCGAAGATTAAGGGCCGTGTTGCCGCCGGGCATGAAGCCCGACTGGTCAGGGTGCACAATCTTACTGAAAATTGGGATCCGGCGATTGGCCAAGACCTTGGATAAGATCTTGACTTCTACTGTTAGTAGCGAAATGGGACGGTAAGACTTACATTTCATGGCCGGTTTGTGAATGACAACAATGGAGGCCAGCATCAGATCTGGCGGCAGCGATCCAGCTTCATAAGTCTCCAGATACATGGCACAGAGGGCAGGCGTTATTTCAGAGGAGGCTAATTTAAACAGTTCTATACGGAGCCGATTGGGGCCCATGGCTTTGCCCGATTTAATACCATTGATAGCAATCGCAACAGTAGGAAATTGTCACTTGCATTATGTGAAATATAGGGGCGCCTCATAGAGTTGCAGGTGAGCGGGATAATTAGCTCCAGGCATGTCCACATTAAGAGTGCATGTCTAGATTAGGAATGCATTAAGAATAAATGGGGAAAACTAAACTTCCATATCAAGATAGGAGTGTTGACAGGTGCCTAAATAATTTATAATTAATGGCTGGAAAAATGTCCTCCAACTTTTGGGAGGGCTGTTTGCAATTCTGAAATGGAAATGCCACCAAGCCTTTCACTTGAAATGTCAATGTCAGTTTATTGTTTAGTTAATAGAAACCATAACAATCTGCTTTCATGCAATATTAAATTACAATATCCATCCAAATACTAAAATTAATAAAAAGACATAATTTGCGGTCCCATTCAAATTGTTTCTATAAAAACAGGATCCACTCGATAGAGAAAGGGACGTAAGAGTTAGTTTTAGTGAAACTTCGAAAGTTGAAAGTGCATGAGCAAGAGCGGGGATTAAAACCAAATGCTGGGTGATTAAAGTGTGAAGTGCAAAAGATTGGCATGATTCACAAAGAAAGCTGCAAGCTACAAGTCTGAGGACACTTAGGTTGTTGCGATGCCAAGCTGGTTCACTCAAGGTAGACCCTTCACCTCCCCATGCACCTATTTAAAAAAAAGGGCCCCTTGAACTAAAGTGCATAAATAGGATAAGCAGCAAAGGAAAAGTGTGTCTTATAGTGCATAAAGTTGTTCCACTCCGAGCTATCTCCCTTGATATTGCAACTAAGAAGAACAGGATTATAGAAAAAAATAATTTCCCAGGTCGCCCCCCCCAGTTATACAGACAAAGTGCTACATACAAATTAAAAAGCTGATTTGCTTAAAAGCTGATATTGAAGTGTAACTACATAAGCGCGTCAGGAGGGCAAGATCTGCCCCCCACCCCCCACCCCCACCCAAGAAAGGGTGACTCCAGGTGTTTTACAATTGACTTGAAACATCAAAATATTTTTTTATATAAGGTCAACTGATGCTTTAGTTCTTGCTAATGGTAATTATTGAGATAAGGCTCTAAAGAAGCTATTTAGGCACTGCCGCACACGGAAAAGTTATGTGTTTAATCCTTTTGCGAGATTACATTTCATACTTTCTCACTTCTTTGTGTGGAGGTCCCTGCTCAGTACGGGACCAAGTTATTCTTTTCAAGAGCTTTGTGCATTTGGCATCAGATTCTGGCAACTCCAGCTTATTATGTAATGTTTGAGATTCCCTACCATCTAATTTCATTTTCCTGCATGTGTGAGGTAGTCCGCCCCCTTCACCTCCCCTGACGTTGCATGACGTTAATCCTAAGGTTTTGAAATATGGCTCATGACCAGAATGCCCGAAAACCATGAGGTCATCCAGTATTCATGCCAGGACCTGGGTCTTTTCTCTATAGCTGCTCTAGCAGAGTCATCTAATTAAATGGCTGTTCGAACAACAGTAGTATCCTAAGGGTTAATGGATATCCTTGTGTAGCAAGTTTTACAAAGTCACAGTGGTCTGCATGGTATTATGATCACTGCATGATTGTTGGATTATTTTTAGGTTCATATGTTTGGAATAGGCATAACTAACAAAGAAATAGGTGCTTGATGATCAGATGAAGCCTCTTTCAGAACAGCCACAATTAAGGCACTGCGGCCAAGCTCAGTCCATAATTCATCCATATTTTGACGATCAGTTTCGTGATTACTATTATTCATTTTAGATCGAATTCAAAAAAAATAAAACTCATTTATAAGTCTACCAGTTTTTTAATACATATATTTGAAGATATATATGTCTGGGTTTTAGAAACCAAATGCAATCTAAAAGTAATTATCACTGGGAAATAATACTGTATAAGTGCACAAGTTCAAAATCCTTCCTTCATTTTCTTTATTTTAGTGAATCTTTGTTTTGTTCAATGCCCAAATCAACTGTGCCTTACTGTTGGCGTCCTGTGGCACATGACTTAATGGCTCTACTGTTGTGGGTTGTGTATTGGTGCCGCTCGCCGATTTAAATAATCACCGCAGCCCTTGAAGACTGGTGCTTTGTATTCCAGCTTGCCTGAACTCCGTAGGACCTGGGAGAGACTTTGTGGTGTACTTCTCCGGAGGGTGGGACTGCGAGGACCAGCCTGCACAGCGCATTCATCACCATCGGCGCAGCTGGGGCCTCTTCCCGCCCATTCCCTCCAACAGCGTTATAACGACTCGCGGCCCCCGCTCCGCGGGCGCCGCTCGCCGATTTAAATAATCACCGCAGCCCTTGAAGACAGGTGCTTTGTATTCCAGCTTGCCTGAACTCCGTAGGACCTGGGAGAGACTTTGTGGTGTACTTCTCCGGAGGGTTGGACTGCGAGGACCAGCCTGCACAGCGCACTCCTCACCATCGGCGCAGCTGGGGCCTCTTCCCGCCCACTGCCTCTAACGATATCTTGCCTATTTGTGACGCCCGGTCTAAACGCGCTAGCGGAACGCGCGCGGGACGAAGCCCGGGGCGAAAGACCGGGCAAAGAGCGGGCCGTTTGAGGCCGTTCGAGAACGGGAGAGATAGGGCCTGGGCCCCCCCACCTGGATTAAGGTTGCTCACCCAACCGTGTAACTGAGATACGAACCATGACCTCAAGAGAAACGAGGAGCAAAACCTCACTGGCCGCAGGGATGGCAAAAGGTACTTTGGATACGTATTTCGCTAAAGCAGGCTCACTTCTCATTGATGAAATTACCATCCTGGAAAGGCGCATTTCTCAAGAAATTGACTGGGTTAGGAGATCCTCTTTAGGTCCCCTTGCACAAGCCATTACGCCAGAACAAATCTCTGTTCGCATATCATCAGATGCTGGGGGGACAAATGGCATGCCTGACCTATTTGATCCACGTAGCCCTACTATATCTACCATTGACTGCGACATCTCCGCCCCCGCAGAGCTCAGCATATTACCTCTTCCATCTACCAGGCCCCCTCCACCTCCAATCATTGCCAAAGTGATTGCCCCTAATAAGGACGCAACTACTGAGATAGCTCAGCAGATTGTGCAGTCATCACAGGGTGAGAGGGAGGGAGCTATCCCGAAAAGAAAAAGAAGGGTCCAAACTACAGGGGGGCGTAAGCCGAAGATATCAAAGTACAATCCTATAAGTGTGGGTAACCAACAGGTCTTAGCTAGCAAGGGGTTGATTCCGCCTGCGAAAAAATGGGAACCATCCACACTTACCCCGGCCCAGATATCTCCCAGTTCTAATGTCACATCGAGGGAGGAGGCCTTTACCATTTCGGATATTCGCATTCTTCTGGGGGGATTTCTTAATCCCTTAGAAGACCGTATAGCCAAGATGGAAATATGTTTATCGAACATCCAAAAGGGAATCGCGTATTTAGTAGAGGCCAAGAAAATATCTAGCGAATCTACTAGTGGAGGGCTGATCCACAGGGGTACAGAGTTTGCATCTGCACCTCCACTTAAAGAAGGGTTTCCTCCACCTCAGCTCACTCAAACACAACATTTCATACCAACCACTTCAGAAATTGAAAAACCACAAGTTCCACCCTGCACAGTAAACGTAAGTCCCCAAGAGAAGATGGCTGCGCCTCCAATAGGGGTACAGGGAAATGGCATAAAATATAGGCCAGTCAACTTGCCACCAGAGGCCATCCCGTACACAGTCATTCTAACAGGTATTCCAGAATTAAAACCATCTACTAGAGAACCCGTGGAGGCCTTAAAAAACAAGGTAATTCACTGGCTTTCTAACAACAGGCCCCTCCCTGATGGAAAATATAGCGAGGTTCTCATGGTGAGAAGAGTTCCATGGTTGGGCAACACCAGGAAATCCATCCGTGGAGACTGCGTCTTGATTAATTTCAGGGACCCCTCTACCGTCTCCTATATATGTAGCTGGCCTCGTCATGCCCAGGAGACTTCTATTCAATCCCTCCCCCTATCATTCTTTTACCCCTCGACAAGTCATGAGCAGGAAGAGGAGGGATGGGAACTTGTACGTAGGAGAGGAGGTAGATGGGGCCCAAGAGAAAGAAAGGATTACCCCTTTCCCAGATTTCCGTCATATGATCATCTTTCCACATATAATAGGTTTAGCAACCTAGACATGGTGGATTGACCGAGTGAGACGGGGGATGGGGAGGACTTGGGCTATAAAAAGATCCCGACACTCAATGCACGATCAGTTATCCCCATAGAGAAGGACCACCTCGAGCAGAAATCAACTAATGGGGAAGTTTGTGCAGGGACCCTTAGCTTTCCACCTAATACATCTGCGGTGTTGGCTGTCCAAATTGGTTCGATTGACTGCAACCCCTTATTGGAGATGCACCTTGATGTGCCTGCACCTCCTATTTCCCAAATAGAGAGAACCAATTTGTCCTCTCTTAAGATTTTATCATGGAACGTGGCGGGCCTGGCCAATAAACAGAATTGCCCGGCCTGGTGTTCCTTTATTGAGGATAAAGACATATGCCTGTTTCAAGAAACCTGGGCTAGGGAAGATGTTACCTGTACAGGCTTTGCTGCATTCTCCACACACGCAACATGGGGGGGCAGAGGGCGTCCCTCGGGAGGTCTTGCAATCTGGGTGGCTACTGACCTGGGATGCAGGGCCGATGTCTTTCCACTGAATATGGAGGACATTTTAGCTGTATTGCTGGAATGGCCGAATTCACACAGCCTTCTGGTGCTAAATGTCTACTCCAGGCCAGTTAACATCACACAGGAGTCGCGCACTATTGAGGAGCTTGCGCTTGCCTTAAACGAAATTCCGGAGGGCATCCCTTTCTTAATAGGTGGCGACTTGAACTGCCACTTCGAGCCCCTTCTGGGCACATTGGATGATTTGGCTCAGGATGAGGACATGGCCTGGTCTATACCACCATCGCAAGTACCGGCCCCTAGAGTTTGGTCCCCTTTGGCTCTACAAATCACATCCCTAACTCTGAAATATGGTCTTCGGGCCTGTAAAGGAAGGTTAAAATCTGATATCCCCCAAGATGTACCTACAATAGAGAGGGTAGGGAGTCAAGACTAGACTATATCCTGGTCCCACTGTCCTCGTGGTCGCTCATCAGAGACTTCCGGGTGATTCCCAGAGAAGACAGCGACCACAACGCTTTGGAACTAGAATATGACCATTCTGGTCTTGAGACCAGGGGGAAGAAGAGGGAGGTATCTGAGGTGGGGTTAGCCCTCTCGAACAATAGACGTAGAGTGAAGTGGGAGAAAATAGCTGCCATACCAGGGAGGATTCCCAAGTTGTATGCCCATGTAATTCCTACATTTGAAAAGGTACAGGTCCTAAATGTGCAAGGCAGCACCCAGGGTGCATATAATCAACTGGGGCAGCTACATGCAGATCTTATCAAATCTGTGTCTGAAATACTCACTATCACCTCTAAAAGGGTTAATAGACCCGCCCACGCCCCCCCCCCCCGGTACAACACTGCATGTCGGAAGGCAAAAACCGATCTCCTGACCTCGATCAAGGCGGGGAAGGGAAGTGTGGAAATTAGGGCCGGGAGAACAGCCTATAAGACCCTGACCATCAATGCTAAGAGTGAATGGGAGCATCAGAAATGGGAGAAACTTACCATCTCCCTGGCATGCGGGGATTCGCGCAAGTTCTGGCGTAGTGTGAATACAGGTTCTGAGGAGTTGGCCACTGCAATAGAGCCTAATATCTCAGCCAAGGCATGGCAAGATCATTTCCAGTCCCTCTATAGGTCACCTGAAGGGGTCAGAACAAACTCCATCCAGATGGTTAGCACTATTCCAAAGGGGGTGCCTTTTACACTAAAGGAGGTCCGAGCGGCTATTGCAGGGTTGGCATCAGGCAAGGCGCCAGGTTTGGATGGCTTGCCTGGTGACCTATTTAAACAAGAACCGGATGTCTGGGCACCCTATCTCATGCTTTTATTTAACTCCATTCTGGAGGGAATGGAGTTGCCAGATACTTGGCTGGGCGCAGAGATTGTCCCAATATTCAAAAAGGGTTCGCCTCTGCTCCCAGCCAACTATAGACCCATCAGCCTTATTGATGTTCCCCAGAAGATATTCGGCAGACTCATGCTCAATCGTTTACAAGATTGGATAGAAGAATGTGAAATTATGAGCACATATCAAGCAGGGTTCAGAAGAAGCATTTCAACTATTGACCAGATTTTCCGCTTGAACCTTATATACTGGAAGACTGTGTCAATCGAGGGCGGCAGCTTATACACGGCTTTCGTGGATTTGCGAGCCGCCTTCGATTTAGTGCCCAGGGATAAACTATGAGTTGTCTTATTGGACCTTGGGGTTCCTGCCGATATCTTATCAATTCTGATAAGATTACATCAGGGAAATTTTGCTAGGGTTAGGTGTGGAAGAGGAGGAATTCTCTCGGATGGTTTCCCCGTTGACAGGGGGGTTAGACAGGGTTGTGTGCTCGCGCCGAACCTTTTCTGCCTCTTTGTCAACGGGGTAATTAACCATCTCAACGGGTTGAGTAATATCGATGCCCCCAGGTTGGACGGCAGCAGGGTTCCTGCTATTTTGTTTGCAGATGATACCCTGCTGCTTTCCAAATCCCCTATGGGTATACAACGGGTCCTGGACGGATTTGCGAATTTCTGCGCGACGCGCGGATTGGAGATTAATGCTTCTAAAACCAAGTACATGATCTTCAATCCGCCTTCTTCAACACGTGCAAATCCTGTCTTAGGGTCCTCCAGATTAGAGAGGGTTTATACATTCGAATATCTGGGGGTAACGATTAACCAATCCATGACATGGGACTCATACCAAACCAAGGCAAACCTTAAATTGATCCAGCTGACAGGTGGCATATCCAGAATTACGAGAGGACTGACATATAAGCCATTTGGTCCCCGCCTCCAAATCTATAAAATTCAGGCAAGAGGGGCAGTGTCCGATGGAGGCGAACTATGGGGGCACACCGCCGCTCAGAAATTGCAGGTCACGGAGAACAACTTCTTAAGGCATTTGACAAGCTTACCGTCCAGTACCCCACTCCTCCCACTGAGATTTGATTTGGGTCTAAGACCCATTACAGAGGAGTTGGGTCTTAAACCCATAACTTATTGGCGCAAAATATGGAGCACGCCGGAACTACTAAATTACAGAGCTGAGCTCCAGGAGATCTTGCGTCTTGTCAAACGTGCACAAATTCCATGGCTCAGATACATCAAGCAAACATGCGAGTCACTAGGAAGACCGGATCTGTGGTCTGATCCAGGAAATACATGCTCCAGGATCTCACGCAAATCCATCTCCAAGGCCTACTACGAGCACCATTTACGTGTTCTAATTAAGAGTGTACGGGATAGGTCTCTATCTGAACAGTTTTTGGGGTTCAAAGACTCATACCAACTAGAGCTTGCATTTGATGATATAGGCCCTACGCTAACAAGGAAGCTTTACATGCAATGGCGATACAGTACTCTTCCTCTTAGGGCGCACACAGACCGATGGACATATCCCCAGTCTACAGTGCAATGTCCAGCTTGCGCTCACCCACGAGAGACTGATTTACATATTATATTCTTTTGCCCAGCTTACCGAAGAGCAAGGAACTACTGGCTTGCCCCACTCCTCAAAAATCTTATCTTTAGACGGCACCTTCCAGCATTTAGGATTTTAAAAACAGATTTATCGGCCCCAATTGTATTCGCAGTTGCAAAATTTTTAACAGCTATGTGGTTTAGTCGCAATCATTGTATCAAGTTAACTGCAGCTGAATGAATATATTTCTAGTTTTTAGGACACTTGTTTCATGATTGATTTTTAATTCAACCATGTGTGAATTTTTTATCTATTTTTAATTGTTTATTTGTTGTATTCTTATATGGTCCCAGTGACCGAAATAAAGTTGATAAAGGTATTGCTTCTACGTAGTGAGACAACGGAAGCCTAGGTGTGAGGGCAGACGTCTTCCTGACAGGATGGCTGAGGTGGAGCTGTACCCTTCTCTGATTACACTTCAAAGGTTTCTACCTGCAGCATACACAATGGATCCTGGTGCTAGGCCTGCCTAGACAGTTTGGAGCCACGAACAGGAGAAAGGGAAGAACTTAAAGAACCATATTTGGGGATAGGTTAGGGAATCCATCCACACAAAGGCTGGCACCAGCTATAAAAATGGGACCTCCAGAACCTCTCATCAGAACACTCCTGAATCTTTGGCAGAATCAAAAAGGCTGTCCTGCTGTACAAGGAAGAGGGACTACCCTGATAATTTACTAAAGAATTGGATATATTTTCCTTGAATCTAGGCTGCCAGAGTGACTCCAGGGGAAATTTAGCTACCTCCTGTGTGAGCTACAAGGACACAACAAACTTCCGGAGTCCTCCCTGCAGCTTCCCAGCTGGACAGTAGCAACTGCACCTTCCCTTCCTGAGCCTTCTGCTTGCCTCTGCTGGAGGAAGTCCTGACTCCAAGAGGTGCCCCCCCCCCCAGGTTCTGAACCCTTGCTTGACTGGCATTAGTAGTAACAACTCAAGAAAAAACGAAAATCCTGAAGTTTGGGCTCCTCAGGACAATCAAATGACCCGTTGGCACCAAGAAGCAGGCATCCGCAACGAGGGCCAATGCAAATCTCCAGCGGAGCCTTATGTTCGCACTGACCGTGACCGTTCATGACGATCAAACAAACGGAGACCAGTGACGACACGCTACAGCAGTGACCAATAACGACGCTCCACCTGCTCCTCGCACCAACACTAACCTTCCTGTATCCAAAGCAAATGGAAATCTTTGCACAGACTTCAACAGGAAAATCTGGTCCCAGTATGTGACCTATACTCTATTGTGACTGACCTGAACATATGCCTTTTACCCAGTCTAGCACTATCCTATAACCACGAATGGTGCTTTGTGCTTTTTTTGTGCTATTTTTGCCTAAAACGTAGAAAATTAATGTTCAAGGCATATGAGCTGTAGATCGTTTACTTGTGTTTAGATCGCCATCTGGTGTTGAACTCGAATTTTGCACTTTGTTTTTTTCTTGGAAGAAGTCTTTGTTGTCACGAGGTAGGTGACTCCTCCTTAGGACGATAGTTCGCATGGGCATCGACTCCATCTCCAGATTGTTTATTTCCGCCATCGGGTTCGGATGTGATTTGCTGCGCTCCAGGTAGATATCCGTTTTGAATCTCCCTTCGACGTGCAATCCCTCTCCACTCGACTGTATTGTCTCAATCACGTTTCCCTTTTGACGTGTATCTTTAAAACAAACTCCTTGATCTTAGATGTGGGCCGTTGGGCCTTTCTGCGCGACCACGCCAGCAGTCAATGGAAAGGACTCCTTTCAGAAAATGTCACAGATGTGGTGCAAATTCCCACACGAGGACTTGCACGAGGTTTGTAATCTCTGCCTTTTCCCGGAGCACAAAGACAAGAACTGCGAGGCCTGAGAATCGTTCAGGTCGAAAAAAATCATCCGTGACCGTTGGGCTCGACGTCCCGAAATGTCTTGCGGAAGCAGTTCGATTCCGGACATCTTTGAGGCAGATCCCAATGTCCAACCGGAACAACAAGGTGAAAAAGAAGACATCTCCGTCTCTGAGGCTGACGACTCCGACGTCAAAGAGGAGACAGTCACCCCGCCTCAACGGTCTGTGAGTACCGAAACCCCTCTCCCAAAAACCAAACCTACGGCTCCGGTAACAACTTCGCCCTCTGGCTCAGGTCGACACCTGCAGCATGTCTCAGACCTCCCCGCCCTCGGGCCCGGCTATGAAACCTAAAGACAAGCCTTCCGGCTCGGGCTCGAGCCAGCCCCATTCTGGTGCCATAAAGTCACCTCTGGCACCGAATTACAAGGCCAAAGATGTTCCATGCCTTTCTTCTAAGGCACCGAAGACAGCCTCGACACCGAAGCCCTCTGCGTCGAAACACACCATGGATGAACATTCGGAGCCGAAAAGACCTACGGAGCTCAAAAAAGTCTCAGAGCCACAAACTCCTATACCAAAACCTAAGGAATCCAAGACCCCGCACAAAGCCTCAGATACTCGGTCTAAAGAACATTCTGACCCTAAATCTTCAGCACCGAAAAAAGGACATCCCACCCACACAGTGGATACCAGATTTTGCGGATCCAAAAAAAAACCTCTCCATATTGACCCAGAAACTGGTAAAGTTGTCGCCAAACCTCCTAAAAAGAGAACACTGGATACTTCAGAGGAATATCAAATACCCAAGAAACAAAAGGAAATGGCCACTAACACTTCTCTACCTCCTTCTCCTCCTCCAGCTGATCCAAATCTCTTAATTTCTCCAGAACACTCCCCACAACATACTTTTTCACCTCAACCACAACATGATGAGGATTATGATACCGATAGGGGTGGTAATGGAGATCCAGATGGGGATGATGATGCACATACCATCCCACATAACGTAGACCCTTGGGAGTGACTACAACACAGATTCCGACCCGCATAATGACCCGGACCTCTATCCATCTAGGCCATCACCACCAGACGACAATATTGGTTTTGCGCAACTAATCGATAGGGCTGCTCAATATCACGGGGTACAATTACATTATGATCCCTTAGAGGAAGACTTTTTACTCGAAACCTTTACACCCTCACAAAAGTCCACGCACACCCTGCCAATGTTAGAAGGCATGCTAAAACATGCGCCAGAAGTTTTTTGAGACCCGTTAGAGCCAGGGTTCTCAACACCACTCGGACAAAAAATATAAAGCAGCTCCCAATGACCCAATTTACATTAAAAGTCAGGTCCCTTTGGATTCTCTTGTCGTGTCTAATGCACGCAAGAGGGCAAACTCACAGTGTACAGGAGACACACCTCCTCCTGATAAGGAATCCAAACTGATAGACGCTTCTGGAAAATGTATCGCGTCACAGGCTGCAAATCATTGGCGGATTGCCAATGCCCAAGCTTTGTTGGCCAGGTATGACAGAGCTCATTACGATGAGCTTGAAAAGCTCATGTAACACCTTCCTGACCAATATAAAGAAAAAGCTAACAATCTTATACAGGAGTGGAAATTAATAACGAACACCTCAATTAAATGTGCGCTCGATGCGGCTGATACCGCATCACGTGCCATTATTATTATTTGGAGGGCGCAACGAATCATCCCCAAGGGGATCTCTCGGTGCCTAGGTAGCAGACAGCATAGTTGGAGGGTGCTCGTTAAAACAGCCAGGTTTTAAGACGTTTCTTAAATTGTGCCAAATTGGAGCATGCCCGAAGGTCCCCTGGTGGACTGTTCCAGTGGTTGGGGGCTAGATAAGAAAAGGCACAGCCACCAATCTTGACTTGCCTAATTCTCCGAGTGCAAAGCAACTTTTGACTGCTAGCTCTCAAGTGGCGCAACAGAGTATACCATTCTAGTTTTTTTGTTCGGTATGCTGGGCCTAGCCCATGGAGAGATTTAAACACCAGGCATAGGAGTTTAAAAACTGATATTTTCCTGATGGGGAGCCAGTGCGGTTCTCGTAACAGGGGTAATGATAGTTTGTGCGGGCTCGTTAAGGGCCAGGCATGCTACTGTATTTTGGATGACTTGCAGCCTTGATAACAGATCTTCCCTGATCCCTACCAGTAAAGAATTTCCATAATCTAGTCTACTGACTAGAAGCGCCTGTATAAGGACCTTTCTGGTAGAGAGAGGAATCCAAGGGAAGATTGTTCTCAGCATGCGCATCATACCAAAGCACTTGCCCGAGAGAGATAGCTCTAGCATTTTGCTATGCAGGCACTCTTGGCTACGAATCTCCGGATTCAAACAGGAAGTACAGTGTGCTATTCTTAATCATCCTTTTGACCAAGAGCATCTTTTTGGGCCCACAGTCGATACATCTTTAGAAAAAATAAAAAAGGATACGGAAACTGCCAAATCCATGGGGGCCTTGCAATTATCTTCCCCTAGAGGTTCATTTTGTCGCTCCTTTTACAGGGCTGGCTCCAAAACTATTGGTTCGGAGCACTCCTCTTATTCATATAAGAGCCCCATTCAAAATAATTCCTCCAGAGGATTCTTTCGTGGAGGGTACAGAGGCAACAATGGTAAGGGAAGAGATCGCGGTAACAATACCCGCAACTCCCCTACCACCAAACAGTGACTTCCCTTCACTTCCCCCCGATCATCCAACTCCTGTCGGGGGACTCCTCTCACAGTTCCTACCTGTCTGGAATTCCATCACAACAGACAAGCAGGTAAGAAAAATGATCCACCGAGACCGATTGTCGCCAGGCTCTTTCACTTCCGAGATCGGGACGCTATCCTGCAAGCATCTCGGGTGACGGCCCGGTCCCTTTTCAGAACACGTCGGTGAGTTTCTATCCTGACTTCACCCAGCTGGTGCAAAAGCAAAGGCTGAGCTTCCTGGGGGTGAAGAGACGGCTTCGGGAGAGGGACCTGAAGTATGCCATGCTTTTCCCTGCCAGATTACGGGTGGTGTATGAAGACCGAACTTTCTTCTTTGAGTCGCCTACTATGGCCGGTGAATGGCTGGATGCTTTGCCCCGACGACGGACTGGTGAGGATGCCGCCACAGACGGGGACAGTGGCCGGGATGGGCAGGGTTGATGCCTTTGGAGCCGGATTGACTTGATTTGGTTCCGGATGATGACTTGAACTGATTGCAGTACAATACGGAGGGTTGCGGGAGGACGAGGGGAGCTCTTTCCTCCCTCAGGGTACTTTTTGTAGATTTGGGTATTGGTAGGGCGACAGGCACACTGCAAGTTGGGGGGGCTTTGTAAGCTGCAGCAGGGGTGCAGGGTGGGGGGGATAGTGGGGATTTTGGGTTTGTTGTTGGGGGGTTTGTTCTTGCAAGGCGCAGTAATCATTGTCGGGATTTTTCCATGGTGGCTCCTCGGGTGTGGGGTGGGTCTCTTGTGGTGTGGGGATGGGGGGTAGGGGTTTAAATGTTCTTAGCTGGAATGTTAATGGTTTGGGGGATCGCATTAAGCGGGGGATAGTCCTGCAGTTCTTGAAACGGTCTTTGCCGGATGTCGTCCTACTGCAGGAGACACACCTTATAGGTAATACTTGCCATGCTCTTAATAGGAAAGGTTACAAATTCATAGCTCACTCAGGATTCTCCTCTGGATCCAGGGGTGTGGGCATCCTAGTTAGAGCTTCACTACCGTTTGAGGTGAACTCCACCATTGTTGATGATAGGGGGAGGTTTGTGGCGGTGGCGGGGAGGTGGGAAGGAAGAACTTTGGTTTTGGTTTCGGTCTATGTCCCTCCTGCCGGGCAGGCCTCCACGTTCACAGATCGGGGTAGGGCCTTGTTGGACCTCCCGGAGGGTATGTTAGTGGTGGGGGGCGATTTCAATGCTGTCGGCTCTGGGCTGCTGGATAGGTACCCGCCCAGGGATACCGGGGGGGCTCAGAAGTGGCTTCCAGACTTCTTAGACACACTCGGCCTGGTAGACTGCTGGAGGCTCCGGCACCCCACACAGAGCCAATACACCTTCCACTCCGGGGCACATGGTAGCCTCTCTAGGATAGATTACCTGCTCACCCTGGCTGCGCATGCCTCATTGGTATCTGAGGCCAGGCATATGGCGCGGGGCATATCAGATCATTCGCCAGTGTGGGTCCGGCTGGATGTCGGGCGCGAGGGAGGGGGCAGGGTTGCTCCTATTAACCCCTGGTACTTTCGGGACCCCAAGATGCGCAGTGCGCTGTTGAAGACAGTTGATCACTTTTTTAAGGACAACCAGGGGTCTGTTGACTCGGCCGTGTCGTTGTGGGAAGCATTTAAGACTGTGCTGAGGGGAGAGGCCCTCTCCCTGGTAGTGGCGGCCAAGCGGCGGAGAGATGGCGAGGTTATGCATGTTGAGGAGGAGATCGCGGCTTTAGAGGTGGCCCTGGAGGAGGAGGTTACAGAGGCCTCACTGCATGAGCTGAGCCTGAAGCAAGCCGAATATAAGGACCTGGTGACTAATGCCGCCAAGACCCTCAGTAGGGAACAGCAGGGCCGCTTGTATGATGTTGGGGATAAGGCCGGGAAGCTCCTAGCTTGGCTGGACAAAAAAGAACGGGTTAATAGAGTGGTCCCGGAACTGACGAGAGAGGGGGGAGAGGTAGTTGTTGACCCTGAGGGGATAGTACAGTGTTTTTCGGATTATTTCAGTATGGTTTATGCCTCATCTTCGGATAGGCCGACCGAGGACTCGCTTGATCTCCTGCGAGACATTGCTCTGCCCTGTCTGTCTGATGTGGATAGGGACGACCTTGATGGAGACATAACGGTCGATGAGGTGGCGGGTGCCATCCGTGCGCTGAACTCGGGTAAGGCCTCAGGCCCTAATGGTTTGCCGATTGACTTGTATAAGCTGTTCCCGGATAGGGTTGCCCCTCACCTGCGCTCCATGTTTGTGGAGGCGCGGGAGGGAGGGTCCCTTCCGTTGGACCAGAGACTGGCGACGATTGTTGTAATACACAAGGAGGGTAAACCCCGAGATAAGTGTTCCTCCTATCGGCCAATATCACTCCTTAATGCTGAGCCGCAAATTCTGGCTAAAATTCTGGCAGGCCGCTTGGTCAGGGTGCTCGGAGACTTGATCCATCCGGATCAATCCGGCTTTATCCCGCACCGTAACACTGCGTTGAACCTTCGGCGCCTCCATGGAGTGATTGCCAGAGCGGGCACGATCCGAGAACCAGCTATTTTGGCATCTCTCGATGCCACGATGGCTTTTGATATGGTGGAATGGGCATATCTGTGGGCAGTGCTTGCCAAGTTCGGTTTTGGCCCTGGTTTTTTGAGCTGGGTGAGGTTGCTGTATGAGGGTCCCCTTGCGAGTGTTGTGGTAAACGGGAGGGCGTCGACTCCGTTCCAGCTTGGGAGGGGAACTCGGCAGGGATGCCCCTTGTCGCCTTTGTTGTTTGCCCTTGCCCTCGAGCCGCTGGCGGCGTGGATACGTTGGCATCCGGATATACGTGGACTTAGGTGGTCGCCCGAGCACGAGGACCGTATATCGCTATATGCCGATGACATCCTGTTATATCTCGCTTCGCCCAAGAACTCGCTTATAGTGGTTTGCGACGTTCTGACGTCCTTTGGCAGGAACTCGGGTCTCGTCATCAATTGGAGCAAATTGTATTTGTATGTTCTGAGCGGCGAGGTTCCGCCTGTCCCGCGAACGTGTTCGATCCAGATTGCCCAGCAGGGCTTTATGTACCTGGGGATCTTTATCTCCACCGACTCCACCCTGCGGTATGAGAGAAACCTGCTCCCCCCACTGGCGCGCTTGCGGCGGGATGTTGCGGGCTGGCGGAAGCTGCCGCTCTCCCTCGTTGGGCGCGCCGCTTTGTTTAAAATGATGTCTCTCCCCCGGTTCCTCTATGCTTTGCAGAATACCCTTGATTGGGTACCGGCCAGTTACTTTCGGGAGGTTGAAAGCCTCCAACGATCGTTGTTGTGGGATGGTAGGCCGCGCATAGCGATTGCAAAGTTGGCGTATCCGTGGTACGACGGGGGTATTGCGCTTCCGGACATTCAACGCTATTATTGGGCCACCCAGTTGAGCGCGATTAATCATGGGTTTTATGGCCCGGCTCTAAGCCCCGGCTATGCCATGGACCGATGGTTGCTGCGCGGCGGTAATTATTATAGAGCGCTGTACTCTCGGGCGCTGGACTCGTCCCTCACGGGGCCCACGGGGGTGGCGGTGCGCGTGTGGTAGTTGGCGACTGACTCGTTGGGCTGGAAGGATAGGCTCACCCTAGCTACCCCGTTGTTTGAATCTGAAAAATTGGGGAGGCTCTGGCATACGAAAGGCTTTGATAAATGGGACTTGATTGGAATCTCCAGGGTTGGAGATTTGCTGATTAAGGGGAGGGTGAAGTCCTTTGTAGAGCTGCAGCAGGAGTACGAGTTGGGGAAATCCGAGTTCTTCCGCTATATTCAAGTGCGTCATGCCTTGCGATCAGTTCTAGTAGACGGAGAGAAGGTGCCTGAGTCCTCTCCATTGGAGGATCGGATCCTCGACGGCCATATGCCGGAGAGTACGATTTCTCTCATATATAAGAAATTGATAAACGTCCGGGCGGACCTGCTGTTGGGGCTGAGGGACCAGTGGACAAGGGACGGGCTCTAACTGGATGACGAGGATTGGCAGTCTGCGGTCTCCTCTCCTAAGGAGGTCGTGATCCCCTCACGACTGAGGCTGGTGCAGCTCAAAATACTTCACAGAACCTATGTCACGGGGCCTAGGCTGGTTCGTATGGGATTCTCGGAGGAAGGTTTATGTAGGAGGGGATGCGGTATGGTGGGTACCTTTATGCATATCATTTGGGAATGTGGCGTTATCAGGGAATTCTGGAAGAGAGTCCATACGGTGATGGGGGAGGTGACGGGCATTGTTATGCAGCCGGAGGCACGGTGCTGTCTCCTGAATGTTTGGGGGCCTACCGATCACGATGTGGGACAGACCCAGTGGGTGACCCTGGGTAATATGGTGGCTAAGCGAGACATCGCGCGCCTGTGGGGCTCAGCGGGTCCCCCCACATTGACTGCGTGGAAAGAAAACATGGACTGGAGTATGCTGAGGGAAAAGACAGTATATTGTGCTAGAGGGCGCCCCCGGAAGTGGCATGCCATTTGGGGGAGGTGGAACCAGTATAGGGGTGGCATATGTCTTGCCCCTGATTTGGACCCCCCCGATGAACAGCTCTCTCCTTAACATTCTTTCCAGCATTTGTATATATATCTGATTGATAATTGACTTTTTGGGCCTCTGCTTTTCCCCCCTTTTTCCTCTTAACATAGAGTTGTGACTGTTAGACGACGGGGGTCTGCTCTCCCCTGAGGGGCAATCACCAGTGGTATTCAGTGTCATTCGCCTTGCTGGGGTTTTGTGTGAGTTTGTGTTTATTTAAAATAGAACCTTTTTTGCTTCTCCTCTATGCACTGTGGACGTTTTCTTGTTTGCTTTCTCAAAGCTGCCGAACCTCCGGGATGTCGGCTAAATAGCTGTGTCCATGTTTCCAAGAATAAAGGTTTTTCAAAAAAAAAAAAAAAAAGAAAAATGATCCAGTATGGTATTGCCTGGAACTCACCTCCACTCCCCCAAATATCCCTCCCAGACAACGTCCACTGTCCTCAGAACATCTGACTCTTCTAAAACAAGAGGTTCTCTCTCTATTCAAAAACATGCAATAGAACCATTCCCCTTAACTCATCAAGGCACAGGGGTTTACTCCCTCTACTTTCAAATTCCAAAAAAGGACGGTTCTCTCAGGTCAATACTGGACCTCAGACCGTTAAACCTCTACATTCAGTCAGACCACTTCCACATGGTCACTCTCCAACAAGTTCTCCAACTGCTTCAACAAGGCGACTTTTTCTCCACGATAGATCTAAAGGACGCCTACTTTCACATTCCCATTCACCCCGCTCAAAGGAAATATCTTGGGTTTGTAGTGGATGGTCAACACTACCAATTCAAAGTCCTCCCATTCGAGGTGACTACAGCACCCAGAGTCTTCACCAAGTGCCTCCCAGTAGTGGCGGCCCACTTACGAAGACAACACATTCATGTGTTCCCTTATCTGGACGACTGGCTCATAGAAGCCAAGTCACACAGCAGCTGTGTGCAACACACACACAAAACAATCCAGCTGCTTCACGACTTGGGATTCACGGTGAATCTCACCAAACCCCACCTCCAACCGTCCAACACACAACAATACCTAGGAGCTACGATAAACACTTCAAAAGTTTAGCATACCCCAACACTCTCAGAAAAAGCTCTATGCAAGCTCTAATATCCAAATTTCAGCCTCAACACTCATTCCCAGCTTGAGTGTTCATGCAGTTGATCGGGATGATGGCCTCTTGCATTCTCATCGTCCCTTATGCACAGCTCCAAATGGGTCCCTTACAGGAGTGTTTGGCACGTCAGTGGAACCAGGCTCAAGGTCAGTTAACAGATCTGGTGTTGGTACAAGCCCGCACCTATCGCTCTCTGCAGTGGTGGAACACACAAAACCTTTCCAAAGGGCGGCCGTTCCTCGACCTTATTCCACAGATAGTGCTAACAGCAGACGCATCGCTCACTGGCTGGGGAGTTCATCTTCAAAACCATACCGTACCATACAGGGCATATGGACCGCTCCGCAAAAACTCAACAAAATGAGAGAGTTACCCTGGTAGGACCAGAAGGGACCTAATATAGAACATATTGTTTTTATGAGTTGTGTATTGTATGTATTGGTAAACTATAAACAAAGAAATAAGTACATGAATAACAGAGTGGTACTTGAATTATAATACTACGTGGAGAAGTAAAATATCTCATAAGAATGTCCTTTTGCATTGTATTTGTAAATGTTAAGTCTTTAATGAATATGTATTCATTCTAAAATTGTTAAGCTTCTATGAAAATTCGTGACTACAGAATTCGTGTATAAATTGTACTTAAAAGGTTTTTAAACCAAATGTATTGTTTTAATTGTCATTCAAAGATTATCATTAGACTTTATAAGTGTGGAATATAGAATTTTTAATTAAATCACGATGTGGATTGGCACTTAGTGTTTGAGTAGAAAAACTTGTTTTGGTTCAGTGTAAACTGATATTTTAAATAATAGGGTATCTTGACGCATAAGGAAAACTTTTTTTGTTCAGTACCCCTCAGCAAAAACAACATCCCATAAATGACCTAAAACTGCTGGCAATTTTTCTGGCATTAAAATCTTTTCAACTCCATCTAGTAAGGAAAGCTGTCCTGTACGTACAGACAACATGACAGCAATTTACTACTCACAAAAACAGAGGGACACATACTCTCTACAACTTTCACACCTAGCTCAAAGCATATGGCGATGAGCCATTCCGCAAAACATACATCTCCTTGCGGAACACCTCCCAGGCGTACACGATCAGATCGCAGATCTGCTCAGTCGTCAAACACAGCAGATCTACGAATGGGAACTTCATCCTCAAGTTCTTCTTCCATTCTTTCACATGTGGGGCCACCCAGAAATAGATGTGTTCGCCACACATCAAAACGCAAAATACCCAAGCTTCGCGTCCAGGTATCCACACCCATTGTCCAAAGGCAATGCGCTGTGGATGAACTGGCCAGGCAAATTTGCTTTCTCTTTTCCGCCTCTCCCACTAATTCTGTGGTTCGGAAGCTCAAACAGCATTCCCTCACAATGATCCTGGTTGCTCCAACATGGGCCCGACAACCATTTATTTATTTATTTATTTATTTATATAGCGCTAGAATCGACCCCCGAAGGGGTATCTCTGCGCTTAGAGCGGACTGTGAGGGTGTGAAGCAACTCCAGCAGAGTTTAACAGGCGCAGAAAAGGGTGGTCTTAAGCAACTTCCTGAATTGCAAGTGATCTAGACACTGTCTCAAGAACAAGGGGAGTTTGTTCCAGTAACAAGGGCCAAGACAGGAAAGAGCTCTTCTTCCTAGTCTTGCCTTACTTACTCGAGGCACCACCAGAAGGTGTTGAGCACTCGAGTGAAGGGATCTTGATGGTACATAGGGCATGAATTTCTCGGAAAGATAGGATGGGCCCAAGTTAAGCAGTACCTTATGAATGGTGCAGCAGATTTTAAATTTTACCCGTAGGCAGATAGGGAGCCAATGCAGCTTTATGAGAAGAGGGCGAGAGGGGGTCCTAGAGGGGGTATTAAGGACCAACCGCGCCACAGTGTTCTGAACTACCTGCAGTCTGATGAGTGAGGCAACAGTAGCAGAGACCAGCAGGCCGTTACAGTAGTCCAGACGACTTCATACCAGAGCCTGGACTAGAGTTTTCTAGGTGGAGTCAGGAAGCAGGGGGAAAACTCGGCGGAGCAGGCCTATTACATGAAAACAGGAACCAGCTGTCTGAGCAGCGTGCTCCTTCAGACTGAGGGCTTGATCTAGACGGATACCCAGATTTTTTACTATAAACTTGGGCGCGGGATGGGGACCTAGGTCAGTCGGCCACCAATCTGGGGTCCATAGGAGGGGGGCCTCTCCCAAGAGCATTATCTCTGTTTTTCCCACATTACACTGGAGGAAATTATTCTTCGTCCAGTGCGCTATGGCTCTCATCCCATGATTCACAGCCCTCTTGGAAGTATCAGTAGTTCCTCATCAAAAGCTACGCCTCTCATCCAAGCTTCTCACTCAGAACCATGGAGAGATAAGACATCCAGATCCCAATCAACTCAACCTTGTGATCTGGCTCCTGAAGTCTTCAAGTTTGGCAACCTCAATCTCCCGCCAGACTGCATGAACATCATTAAAGAGGCTAGACGTCCTACCACCAGAGCATGTTACGCCGCAAAGTGGAAATGATTTGTAATCTACTGTACAAAAAACAAAATCAATCCACTAGATACTTCTATTCAAAACATTATATGTTATCTCCTACACCTACAACAATGTAACCTAGCATATACATCCATAAGACTACATCTTGCTGCAATAGCAGCTTACCTCCAAAACAGACAACACTTGTCTTTGTTTAGAGTACTCCCTATCAAAGAATTTATGGAAGGACTTAAAAGAATAATTCCACCTAGAGCTTCACCCTCTCCGGTATGGAATTTAAATATTGTTCTTACCAGACTCCTGGGTCCCCCATTTGAACCTCTGCACAAATGCGAACTACAGTTCCTAACTTGGAAAGTAGCCTACCTAGTCGCTATCACATCTCTTACAAGAGTTGGCGAACTCCAGGCATTAACCATACAAGAACCATTTTTGCAAATCCATCATAACAAAGTGGTTCTTAGACCTAACCCAAAAGTTTTACCTAAAGTCATCTCGGTCTTCCATCTTAACCAGTCTGTTGAACTCCCATTTTTTTTTCTCAACCAGACTCAGTGGCAGAATGGGCTATGCACACGCTTGACGGTGTAAGAGCAATACTTTATTACATTGAAAGGACAAAATCGTTTAGAAAAACTAAACAACTCTATGTGGCTTTCTCCCGACCTCATAAGGGCAATCCCATTTCAAAAGCGGGGATTGCAAGGTGGATTATTAAATGCCTCCAAATATGCTATCTTAAAGCTAAACGCACATTAACCATTCTCCCTAGAGCTCATTCCACACCCAAACTAGGGGCTTCTATGGCATTCTTAGGGAACATTGCCCTAGTTGACATCTGCAAAGCAGCACCTTGGTCTACACCCCACACATTTTCACAAAACACTACTGTGTAGATGTGCAAGCAAAACAGCAAGCTAGTGTGGGCTAGGCTGTATTAAGAACACTTTTACAAATCACTGCAACGGATGCAGGTAGCCACCGCTAAGGAGGTAACTGCTGTATAGTCTATGCACAAGTATACGATCTACAGCGCCTATGACACGAACAGAAAATGCTACTTTACAGTATGCATCTGTTCTTGGCATATAGAGCTGTAGCTTCATATAGCCCACCCGACTCCCTGGATACCTCTATCTGTTCCAGTACTGTCTTACTTAGATATATTACACATGGACATCTCTTTCTATTTCTTACTAACTCCATCATAACCCTTCATGGCAAAAACAATCTAGAGATGGATTCGATGCTCATGCGTATTATCGTCCTAAGGAGGAGTCACCTACCTTGTGACTACAAAGACTTCTTCCAAGACAAAAACAAAGTGCAAACATCCGAGCTCAACACCAGATGGCGATCTATACACAAGTATACAAATATACAGCTCTGCATGTCATGAACAGATGCATACTGGTAAGTACCATTTTCCATCTCTAGTTCTACTGATTGAATTTTTGTCAATTTGGTATCTTTTTATTTATTAAAATGTACTTTTGTTATTGTTTTAGGATTTTTCTTGTTGTTTTTTCACTTTGTTATTGTTTGTGTGCTGCTTAAATACTTTGCGCATTGTTTCTATGTTAAGCTTGTCTTCCTTTTTTGCTAAGCTATCAGAGGGGGTTATGTAGAGGTTAATTTAGTGAATTTTGTAGTTCACCCTGACATGGTCAGTGTTTATTATTTGTATGGGTATTCCACCCCTCTCAACTAATAACCCAATTTCTTACAATATGCAATACATTTAGGGTGGATAACAACCCAAACTGTATCAAATAGTTCTCTGATTTCCTCCTAATTAATAGTTGGTCAGCAGACTCAGAAGATGCCCAGAAGTTTTAAAAACAACAATAAAATGCTCCCATGGAAGCCATGGGTCTCCAGGCAGTTTCACAAAGAATTAAACTGTGGTCCAGTGTTGAGCACCCATTCTGGAATCTAGCTTATTCAATTTCAATGCGATTATTCCCTTCACTCTAATTATTTAGTTAAGTTAATGCCGCTTAGCAGCTCCCTTCCAACAGGGTGTAATTGAACCCTCTCTCACCACTTGAGAAATAAGGACTTACATTATTTGCCCACCATTCCTGCTTACCCCCTAAAATGCATCCCAGCAACCAGTTTGAGCCAGCTGCTCTGGTTAGGTTCATAACTGAAATTGTTCCCACAGTTATTAGGCTGATCTAATAGACATCTAGCCGCAGATTCCTTACCTTAGAATTTCCCCCAGGTACCAGTCTGGAACCAGAGATTTTTCAGCAGTACCTCTGTGCCACTGGGGCCAGTATTGCATGGCCCCTCCCTGACGTCGTCCACGGATATGACGTCAGTGGAGCCATATAAGTCCCTCCTGGCACGCTGATGTTAGTTTTCTTATTTTCCGCGCTGCAACGCCGATCCGGGAGAAGCGGTTCCTCAGGCCTCTTTTTGTTTTTGGCCTTTTCCACACCTCTTGCGTCCGGAACAGTGTGCCGATGCCTTCGGCTTCAAGACATGCGGGTCCTGTGCGCGACAAATGTCGGCAATGGATTTCCATGCCATTTGCATGTTGTGCTTGTGTGAGCACCACGACTCCAAGGAGTACAATGCCTGTAAATGGCTGACGACCAAGTCCTTTCGGGAATACCGGATGAAGTTGCTGTCAGCCCAGATGTCCCATTCAGTCCAAGCGGTGTTGCTCCCCTTCCCGTGCTGGGACTCCTACTCGGGGGAGATCGCAAAGCCATTCCCGTGGACGCGTAGCTGTGACTCTGGTGCCTGTTCCTCCCAGTCTTTAACGGCGACGGCTCCACAGAAGTCGACCCCCACCTATCTACCATTTCCTGGTGTAGGGGCGACTAGGGCCCTAATGGAAGCCTACTATCAGGCTTTACATGCCATATTTGGGTCAACCCCTCTCCCTGGGGCGCCTTCGGACCCACAGAGGTGGAAGGGACTCTGATCTTGAGCTCGTCGGCGGGTTCACCCTCATTGCCAATCGAGTGCCCTGGCTCCGTATCTGGAGTCGCTGCACCATCCTGTTGAGGCGTCAGGGCGTGGCCCGGTTATGATGTCAGGAAACAGTCCGGTGGGGCTTCCAGTTATGACGTCTGCGACGCACGCAGCAGAGAACTTGTTTCCGCCTCAACGCCATTCCATGCCGCAATCACCCATAGTGGGAGCGTTGATATGACACCGTCACAACACCGTTCGGCGGAGACACCCTTAGTGGTAGACGTCGATACGGCGTCGTGTGACGCCGGAGACACCTTTTCCATTTCCTCTACAAATGGAGGATGAGGCCACTACTGTTTCCTCTTCGCAATGTGTTGCAGGTGAGTTCTGCAAAAACAACAATTGATGGACAGAATGCAGAACAATGTCATACATTCACCCCAGTACAGAGATCTGGGCCAGTTTGAACCCAGCCATATGCAAATCAGTCTTGACCCTGTGCCTCATGGGAACAGTCCAGCCCGAACTGCCAAGCCAGGTCCTCCCTGGACTGGAAACAAGCATCCTAGGACCGGTTTCTGGCATTTCAGCCGTCTTCAGCCAGGCTTGCTTGATTTCCAGTGGCATGGAGAGCAAGGGACCCACGTCTGGGCATACCCTTCCCACTCGGGGTGACAAATGCAAAAACAACAATTGATGGACAGAATGCAGAACAATGTCATACATTCATCCCAGTACAGAGTTCTGCACCTACTGGTGGAGTTGAGCATTTGGATGCTCATGGCCAGCCTCGGGCAGAAGGTTCTTTGGACTTTGGAGGGCACATTAGCTTTCAGCTGTCCCCTACCTATGATTTACTGTTGCCCCCAGAATGGCACAGAGGCTAGTGCTGCTTTTGCTAGCGTCATTAGCAAGGCTGCCGACATTTTAAAATTCCAGCCTCCTGTTGCATCTCTGCCTTCAGATTCCTTGTTGGAGCTGTTCCATCAAGGCAGCACTAATGTTGATCCCTTACTGCCCTTTGGTGAGTCGTTATGTGACATCCTTCTGGGGACTTGGGCAAGGCCAACATCAGGAGACTCTGTGGAGCGTGCCATTGCACACCATCATTGACCTGCTACAGAAGATCATGTCTGTCTGTTCCTACACCCTAGGGCTCAAGGGCTGGTTGTACAAGCAGCTTCAGCTTTGCTGCGTTTGCCTTGTCCCCCATTGCTTCCACCAACGAGGGAGTCCCGGGGGTTGGAGACATGTGGCTGAAATTTGTTTGCGTCCACTAGCTCAGACCTCAGATCTTTAAACACGTTCTGCGTGTTTGGACGAGCTAATTTTGCCCTCTGGGATTCTGTTTACCGTCTCCTTTCTTCTCTTCCTGAAGGACCTAAAGCTGACCTCGCTCAGCTACTTCAGGATGGTCATGCTGATTCTGCAGTTCAGGGCCTCATGGCTGGCAATCTGTAATTGGGCATTACCCTGATTCATTCTTTTTCCAAGGGTCCTGTTGTTACGGACCTTATTACATTAATGGTAGTTGCAGTGTTTGCACTACTCCTCTCTTATGTAACGTCTAAAGTCTCAGGGTTTGAAGCATTTTAATTCCTAGATATCTTGTTCAGCCTAAGGGCTAGTCTCAAGGGATGATCCTCCTCCCTTCTTTCCTTAAATAGGGATGTGACATACCCTATGTGTGGTATTAGTTGGTTATTGTATACCTATTCTCTCATACCACATAAGGAATTGTTCCTGGGTGGTATATTTCCTTGCTGAGGATCCAGCTATGTCCTCGGATTATTGTTCTCCGGCAATACCTCTGAAAGATCCCATTGTATTTTCACGATGCGGGCGTCGGGCGATATGCTTTCCCGTATTTGTCGCTCAAGGTGTTTGTGGTACTTCGAAACTGACCAAGTCCTCAGGGCGTTACATTGCTCTATTTAGAGGTATATTTTTTGCACTCGTGGAATTCTTTTTGGTTTACAAGTTAACAATGGTTTAGTAGTGATGCTTCCTGCCTCTGATAATGCAACCTCGTACCAGAGCATTGTTTGAATCCTGCCACGGCTGGCTTCTAAGAGGCATGTTACCATATGAATACCTTTCAGGCTTTTCATCTGTGATTTCTCCCTTGGCCATATATAGCAAGTGCCTCTTGGGAGCTTGTTTGTTTGCTTCCACTTCACAAACAATATATTTTCCTGTTTCAGTTGTGGTACAGTATATTGGCAGACACAGGATTCCTACTGGTCCCACTTGCAAAACGTTGGGCTGTGCTTGGTTTTTGTACTCTGTCTATTCTACAATCTCTTGGGTGAGGAAGTGCTTCAGTCTTGCACCTTCCTTTCTTGGTACTGACTTATGCCTAGTTTCCCTGTTTGCCTCTTTTGCCTGGTTTCCCTGGTTGGCTCTTACTCCAAAGCCGGAAGCTGTTGGTTGTGCGCAATGTCTTGTGCTCCATGTTTCTCAGGCATTTCTCATGCAGGGCCTCAGATCCCTCTGCTGATGGCTTCTGGACAGACGTTGTCTTTAGCAGTCTCCTTTCAGAGACGATATATATCCCGTAAGCAATGAGAGGTCACTCGACGTCACTCTGTCAGTGTAACTTCGTTGCTGCTCTTCTCACTGCCTCCATTAATCACACTCCATGCCGACGCGCTTCGAGGTTTTGGCGCCTCTTCTTCATGGGCTAGCAATTACGAACTGCAAAGTTCACCCTCATTTCAATTTTATTTCATTTGCATACTGCTCACAGTGGGCGGTGCTATTCTAACACGCTGGTATGCTGGAACATGAGGTCCTTGAAGGTGAGTCTCCATTCTATACTTAGTAGGTGCAGTGCGGGATTGTCCATTATAATAATATTAAGACTCCTATAGTAGGATTGGAAGCATGCAGGGCGGGCAATTTGATGCTAGAGCGACGTGCTGTACGGAGCGAGAGCGTCCCGCTCCACAGTCTTTTCAAGAGTCCAGAAATGGTGCTCCTCTCCACGGCAGGGGCCGCCGCAAAATTTATGTAAAACAAATACCCGTAAGCAATGAGAGGTTACTCGACGTCACTCTGTCAGTGTAACATCATTGTTGCTAGTCTCACTGCCTCCATTAATCACACTGTAAATTGGAGTATTAAGTTCCCTTCAATCCTGAGGGCCCCTGGGGGCCAACTAGCCCACCAGGTTCCTCCAGTAAGCGTCCTCTTGTGTCCTGATGACCTCAGGACACAAGTGGACTTCATCCTCCGAGAAGCAGTGCGCCAGAAACCACGTTTGCAGAGTGGTGTAAAAAGGGGCGTGGCCTTGGACCACCTCTCTGCAACGCAGCTCTGTGGCGCTTACTGGAGGTACCTGGTGAGCTAGTTGGCCCCCAGGGACCCTCAGGATTCAAGGGGACTTAATCCCCCAAGTTACAACGCGCCAGGGGCCCCCTTTTTTCTTGGCCCATGCTTGGCAAATCACCCGAGACTTTCAGTATAGGAGCGGACCGGAGCGGGCCATGAGTTTTGAAAATTTCACGAAGATTCGTCAATCGGTGCCAAAGTTATTCCAAATAGAATGTTGCGGATTTCCTATGGATAATAGGTCCTAACTATAACTACCAGTAGGTTATCTATATATATCTATATATATCTATATATATATATATATATGTGTGTGCTGCTGTGGTTATCTTGTTGTCCTCACTCACAGGTGCCCTTCGTACCTGTTGTACGCAACATTGTACTTGTATTGGGGTTACATTGGGACTACACTTCTTGCGTGCCTTGCTCTCGCTCTCTGTTTTATCTAAAAAATAAAAAGGGAGGGAGCTATGTCTTTCTTGTTCTAGTATCTTGTGTTTATTTGGCCGTAAGCTATGTTTCCTCTCTCTCTCCCATCTTTCTTTTTTTCATAATGAAAGCGAGCTCTGTTTTATATGTCCGGCTTCTGCTAGTATTCTTTGGCCAGAATGATCCTGTGAGTGGTTTTGTTAGTATGACTCGCCGGTGATACGTTTCTGTATCTTTGTCAACTACTGGGTGCTGTTGATGCTATGTTTGGCGTACTCCTGTGTGTGGTGTGGAATCGAGAGTCCACAAGTATGCATATATATGTGTGTGTGTGTGTGTGTATATATATATATATATATCTATATATGTGTGTGTGTCTCTACGAATATATCTATACAGGATCTGCATATGTCTCTCTTATGACATCCACAGTTGTGGATGCTCATTTTGTCCGCATTAAATATTTCATGATGTTCTCATTTCCGTCCGGAAATGGTTTTTGCAGATCCCTAGGATCCAGTACACAGTTCTTATTGTTTTTACTGCCAGAAATGTTCTGCCTTCTGTTTCCATTGTGCAATGGCCTTTTTTGATTATTTCATTTTCCTGCGTCCCTTTCTTAAGGGAAAGGATTCCGCTCTGTCCTCTGACAGAGTTCCTGCCGTTGTTTTATTACTTATCATGCTTTATATAGAGAACATTGATTCTCGTAACTGCCAGGTTTGCACTTACTGATCCCACCTGTTTTAGTCAATCATTGTGGGCGGGCTAGTTCTTTTTTAGAACTTGGTGGGTCTCAGTCGCAGACCCTCCTCCAATGGGGTATGGCTATGGTATCTAATTCCACGTTAAGGAATCTGCTGTTAGATGTCTCTATCAGATGGACGAGTTACTTACCTTCGGTAACAATGTATCTGTAGCAACATAGTCTAGTCGCAGATTCCTTAACGCCCACCCATCCTCCCCGCTCTGCGAGGGCTTTTTCAGGTTGGGTTCTTACAACATGGACCTTTATGCCTGTGGTCTGTTACAATGAGTGTTTTTTCTACTCATCCTCCTTGACCAAGTTAGTACACCTTATTCTGTTTTACCTGTTGCCTTCTCCACCCGCCTCCAAATTGGGTGGTGGGTACAAATATGCATGCACACTCGTGCACCCTTGTTATTCTCCAGAGTGGGGGTTTGTCATATCCTTCTTCCTCCCTCTCTTTGGCTCTGTTCCTGTCAAGAGATTATATTTAGTGTGCATTGTCAATTAGTCGCTGTTGTTGCAGGATTGTTGAAATTTACCATACCATTAATTTCCATTCCTGTTTCATCCATAGGAGGGTATGGTTCTTCCCTTATATCGGGTTTCTTTATAGGGCGAGTACTCACCTCTCAACCCTTGTTTTAATATAATTTCTTGAGTATTTTCTTCTTCAATTCATTTCTGATGTTTCATATCAATTGTTGTTTCTTATATTTATTGTTTCAAAGATTTTTTGATCTTTTTTGACACACTGTTCCTACATCCAGTTTTAGTGGTGGCTCCGCGTTCTGGTGCTGAAAAGTTTTACAGCACGCCGGGAGCTACTTATATGGCTCCACTGACGTCAAATCTGTGGACGATATCAGGCGGAGCCATGCGACGCCGTCCTCCGGTGCGCACAGGTACTGCTGAAAAATCTCTACCATGTATATTGTTACCGAAGGTAAGTAAATTGTCCATTATCTCTTCATTAATCATATTTTCATTTTCCTAATTCAAAACACTAGGTTGAACATGGAATCGGTAAATACAGGAAGTCTAAAAAAACTTCTGCAATCACACACTCAAAGCCACGGTTGCTCAAAATCATCTCATTTGTACTAATAGCCAAACTTTACTAGGCTGCCCCCATCTATAGCCTGCAACTTAAGACTCCAGTTCTGCTAATATTTGTTTGTTTTTTTACCCTTTATACAACTTTTATATTTAAATGTAGCTTTTAGATTAATAATATCTCAATTTGACTTCATGCCTTGACAAACCAACCCACTTGCTCTTTATTTTCAATATAAATTTTTTCAACCATCTTTTTCCTGGGTAAAATTCTAAACACTTCCAAGTGTAAAAAATAACAGTATCATCCCAAATAAGAGGTATGGTGTCCTCAATCGAAAATAACTCTTATCTTTAAAACAGACCGCAGTTGTTCCATAGCACTAACTGAATAGCAGGGCCTCAAGCACTGTGGATTCATATATTCTAAGATAGGAGTAAACTTCTTTTCTTTGTGGCTGAAAAGTTCAAAATAAGGAAAAAAAAGGTATAGTGGTCATTTTCTTACCCCAGGCTGGCAGAGTATGAAATACATTTGGTAACCAAAAAACAGGTCGGCTAGATCACAATTGATTGGAAAAATGCATTTAGAATTTTTAAACAAACTTGAAGCTTGACAGTCTTCCTAAAAATGTCCTTTAATACTGAAAGGTTCGATATTAAATGGATATTTTTCATAAGTGTTTGTTTTTAATGTATACATGCAGGGTCTTTATTATGCCCTAACTACTAAGACTCTAAAACATAAATATCTTCAACAAGGTCCTTCAGTTTTAATAAATCCAGTTTAAATTGTAATTTACATCCCAAGATGAAATGTGTACCTATAACAGAAGATTTCACCATATCGAGTATATTGTAGAATCCTTCCAAATTCAGAGCCCATTCAACTGTGAATTTGGTAAATTAATTTGTGTTTAGTCCAAGAATACATTTGTCATCTTTGAAAGAAATGTAGAATTCTGAGTACTGATAACATACGTGGGCCCAATGCCGGTGGAGGATGAAATCATATACCAGGTAATTATAATGATTTTTGGTAAAATAATTATTTAATATATTAGCCTGGATGCCACAATATGGGCCTTAAGTGATGTAACATGGTCCCATAATAGTGTTAATGTAATTTCAGCCGCTGTTTCAGATCAAATACTTGGACCTAAAAAATATATGAATACACTGAGCTTGCTTTTCTAGGTCTTTCGAATTGGGTTTCGATACCTCCGATGAACCTGAATCTGTTGAGAAAAAGGGTTTAGCACGAAGGACAATAAAGCACAGGATCGTCAACCTGGAAAACTTTGAAGGAGCAGTGGAGTATAACTTCCAGCTGCTAAAAGGTGCTTCTTTTCATACTTGTACTTACTTTCTCATGATGTCCTTAGTTTGTCTTGAAGGAGTGTATGTTTGTATAATTTGAGATACGTTATGCCAGAAAATTATTTTTTATCACAGATATTTGTGCTCCTTGATTCTTAACTTGTTAAAATGTTAATGCGCTTGTGTACCAAGCGATCCACCTGAGGTGTAGTTCGGTCCCGGTGCTGCAAGTGTCACTGGACTTGGATGTCCTTTCTTCAATCAGTGCTGCCTTAGTTTGGATCGATTGTGTATAGTGAGGATAAAATCATCTCATTGTTCTGTTTTTTTTCAGCACATTGATTTACATGCTAAATAGCTGTAGCTTATCAGAAGGCTGCAAGCTTTAAGTACTCTTCATAGAGCATGTGTATCCCTAAGTGGAAAGTGTCTTTGAGGCTGTCCTTTCTTACGTTACTGCGGTACCGGCCAATTGTAGATCAAGAACTGGAATTCAAGTAGAACGTTCATGTTTGGCTCCCAACTTTCTTGATGATGTAAATGTCATATGGCAATTTTTGTCCCTGCTGGTGGGGGTCCCTTTCTTGGCCCCAGAACTTCCTGTTCCAAATTAAAAGAACACCTGAAGCATTGTTTCAGACCTTAAACCCTCCATGCATCCAGTTTCCATTGATAGGAGTAGTTTTTCTGACTGCTGAAGAAAAACGGGACTAAGGACATCTCTCCACAGCATGGTTCTTCTTACCCTGATAGGCAATTTTGAAAGTATCATCCTCTTCTGCAATACACTGTAGTGATCTTAGGGACTCTTCTCTTTCTGTCTTTTGGCAAATAATTCAGGCTGCATTGTCCTTGACCAATTAAAGTCTGAGCACTTGGATAACATTGAGATTTTGGGCAGGGATGGAAGTGGCTGGCTGGAGCACAAACCGACAAGATGCATCTCTACTGAGCTCAAGCTGAGGGCTCCCACCACGACAAATTCCCAGTTGCCTCAGCATGTAAGAGACTCTGCCTGTGGCACCAATCTAAAGAAAAGAAGCTCTATCAGTTACACTAGTCTGCAATTTTAACACCCACCCATGGAAGGGTGCATCCTTCCATCCTCTTCGCAGTGAAACCCAACAAAAGAATATGATGGCTACGCTTGCGAAATGCACAGGGGGGGACTTTGGTATTTGTCTACTAGGGTTACTTTGAAGACTGACTCAGACAGAGCCCATGATAGCTTCAATATAGGATTTGGAGACCGGATTCACCGGGTTGTGGCTCTGTGAGATATTTATAATGCCAGGCAACTGAACCAACTGAAGAGGGCCCTGTGTTGGGATAGTCTTTGGAGAGGTGTGTTGTGCAAGTGATGGAAGAATCCCCAAGCTGTGTCAGCTGCCTTGTTACAGTGAAGACTCTCTAGAAATCTGGGTCTTAGCCTTCTAACTAACAGAAGACAGCTTTGAAGGGCTGCAAGGGCTTAGGCTGCATGCTTTTTCAGAGCCTAACAGTGCAATTTTCTTTCACATAACAGAAGCCTGAGTGGTAGATTCACAAATAAATTCCCTCGTTCGACCTGCGCTCAGCAGTTAGCCAAATTCTTATAACTGAGTTGATCTCTGGAATGACATTCCTAAAATCGCAGTCTTGTAGATTTAATAAGAATGTCAGAGATCTTGCCTCTTCCTCACTGCTAGACATATGGAACAAACAATTAGTGCTATTAGTAATATACTTTCACTGGCAGTGATTAACATTTCCTCGAAGGCCTGAACAAATCCTACTGGCAGGCTCTTGAACCTTAATTTAACCAAGTCACCCACAAGCGACTATGTTGCTTTTCACCCCCAAAATACATCTCTCCATCTCTATGGTGGTTTTAAAACCTAAATAGCAGAAACCTCTATCCACAAGTAGCCTCTGAATACCTCAAAACCTGACAAAGAGATCTTACTGAACCCTTCCCCAAACAGAGCAGCTAGCTGAATCCCAAAAGCCAGTAGACCACTTTCAGATGCACTTGAACAAAGGCGGCATCACATACCTCATGGAAGAATTTAAGAATGAAAACTTGAGACGTCATTAGAACGTTACAAAGCCCTCAAAAGACTTGGACCATTCTCCTCAAAAATAGAAACTAGAGAGGTTCATGTGGAAAATAGCTTGGAGAACTGACCGAATGAATAATAAAACTAGAGTGCGGAAGATCCCGAAAATAGATCTCATCGGTGGACCTTTCACATTTGAGAGAACAGCGAAGTTATATCAAACAAAGGCTTTAAGAGTCATGTTTGACATTTTTGCTTTGCACCCTCCGGCCAGCTCAGCGAACCCCAGCCAGGCCGCCGACAACCTCTCGAAGTGGATCAGCAAATGCGCAGACGAACTCGCCCCTCTGAGGACCCCGCCCAGCAGACCCGGCAATAAGAGAGCCCCATGGTTCACCGACGAACTCAAGAGCTCCAAGAAGAACTGCCGAGCCCTCGAGAAAGCCTGGAGAAAGGAACCCACGCCGGACAACAGGACCACCCTCACGCTCGCCACCCGGAAACACCACCAATTGATCCGCACCGCCAAGAAAACTGCATTCAAGAACCGACTGGACAACAACGCACACAACTGCAAGGAACTCTTCAACATCGTGAAAGATCTCTCCAACCCCAACGCCGGAAACAACGACATCACCCCATCGCAAGACCTCTGCAACTCCCTCGCCTCCTACTTCCACAACAAGATCGCAGACATACACAACAGCTTCAGCACTCAACCGACGCACGCCACGACCGCAGCAACGCCACCCACCACCACCCTCCGCGCCTGGACCCCGGTCAACACCGAAGACACCGTCCACATGATGAACTCCGTCCACTCCGGATCTCCGACCGACCCCTGCCCTCACCACGTCTTCAACAAAGCCGACGCTGTCATCGCACCCCACCTGCGGGACATCATCAACACCTCATTCGACACCGCCACCTTCCCCGAGAGCTGGAAGCACGCCGAACTCAGCGCTCTACTCAAGAAACCTACAGCAGACCCCACCGAACTCAAGAATTACCGCCCCATCTCTCTACTCCCGCTTCCAGCCAAAGTCATCGAAAAGACCGTCAACAAACAGCTGGCCGCCTTCCTCGAGACGAACGGATCCCTCGACCCATCGCAGTCCGGATTCCGTGCCAACCACAGCACCAAGACCGCCCTCATCGCCGCCACTGACGACATCCGAGCCCTGATGGACAACGGAGAAACAGCGGCCCTCATCCTCCTAGACCTCTCCGCGGCTTTCGACACGGTCTGCCACCGCACCCTAGTGCAGCGCCTCAGCAACGTCGGAATCCAGGAGAAGGCACTGGAATGGATCGTCTCCTTCCTCGACGGAAGAACACAAAGAGTCCGCCTACCACCGTACAAGTCAGAGGCCACCGAAGTCATCTGCGGCGTCCCTCAAGGATCCTCGCTGAGCCCTACTCTCTTCAACGTCTACATGAGCCCCCTCGCGGCCATCGCACGCCAACACAACCTCAACATAATCTCCTACGCCGACGACACCCAGCTGATCCTCTCCCTGACCAACGACCCCGCCGCCGCCAGAGCCAACCTGCACGAAGGGATGAGAGAGGTAGCCGAGTGGATGACGACGAGCCGCCTGAAACTGAACTCAGATAAGACGGAGGTCCTCATCCTGGGCTCCTCGCCCTCCGCCTGGGACGACTCCTGGTGGCCCCCCGCCCTGGGCACCGCACCCAAACCGACGGACCACGCACGCAACCTGGGTTTCATCCTGGACTCCTCCCTCTCCATGACCAGGCAAGTCAACGCCGTCTCCTCGTCGTGCTTCAACATCCTGCGCATGCTTCGGAAGATCTTCTGGTGGATCCCCACAGAGACCAGGAAGACCGTCACCCAGGCCCTCGCACCAGCCGACTGGACTACGGCAACGCACTCTACGCCGGAACCACCGCCAAGATCCAGAAGAGACTCCAGCGCATCCAGAACGCCTCAGCCAGACTCATCCTCGACATCCCACGACACAGCCACATCTCCGGACACCTAAGAGACCTGCACTGGCTCCCGGTCAACAAGAGAATCACCTTCCGCCTCCTTACCCACGCACACAAAGCTCTCCACGATCAAGGCCCAAGCTACCTCAACAACCGCATCAACTTCTACACTCCCAAACGCCACCTCCGATCTGCCAGCCACGCCCTCGCCGCCGTCCCACGCATCCGCAGAGCCACTACAGGAGGAAGGTCCTTCTCCTACCTGGCCGCCAAGACCTGGAACTCCCTCCCGGCCGACCTGCGCCTGACCCAAGACCACCTCTCCTTCAGGAAGAAGCTCAAGACCTGGCTGTTCGAGCAGTAGCGGCACCCCCCCCCCCCCAGCGCCTTGAGACCCTACGGGTAGGTAGTGCGCTCTATAAATGTCTTTGATTGATTGATTGATTGATTGCCACATTCTCCAACCTAAAAAATACACTATAAAATTGTTCACATCTCATGTTTTATAAACTTTGCAAATCAAGAAAGGCTTAACCAAAGATATGCAGACCACAGTTTAATTCTATAGGATAAAGTAAAACTTGGTTGCTGTGACTTGTAAACTAAATTGTGTCCATTACAAAGGCAATAAAGTAGCCCTGTTCCAATACGTGTCCGCATCAACTATTAACAAACACAGGAATATGAATTAAATCCCCGCCCACCTACGCTGCAAGAAACTAGCGTATAGATGTTTTTTCTTTTGCAGCTTTGTTTTATCTTTGGTGGCAATGCCCGAGCTACTCAGTCTCTTGATTAGGCCAGGGAAATTGTCAATCTCAACGCCACTGATGAACGAACAGAAAAAAACACCACAGTATTGTTATGCTTTCTTGAACAAAAGCTTTTTCAGCAGGAAACGTAATTTGACTAGAAGATGTAGGATAAGACAAGAAATTGACTCAGTACATGGTTGCTCAGATGACACCTTGGCTTCCTGATTATGCCCAGTTTGTCTTGTTTTATCAGAAAGTTAAGTTTGATTTGGTCAAGATGTCTCTAACTAACCCAAACAATCCCATCTTCAGGGACGACATGCTCAATTTCCCACCCACCCGGAAAGTTCTGTACCAAAACTAATAAGTGTCTGACTTCAAAATTAGTTATTTAAATCAATACGGATGAATGTCTCCAACCCCTAGAATGCCAGTGTCAAACCCCTCGCCAACTCTGGCTTAACTCACTCGAGGGGCCATTCTAAAATTTAGCATTGAGCCTCCCCTTTTTGTGTGTATAGTAGACCAAAGCTATGTCCTGCAGGTGCTGCGCACTTTTTTCTTTTATGTTTTAAATCTTTTATTAATTTTCAATAATGAAAGACAAAAGACCCCTAGCTCCGTAGGACGGCGCCATGGAGAGAGACAGTGTCGCAAAAAGTAGCATTACAAACGTAAAATGCAAGGAGCGGGTGTACGGGGAACAACAATGAATAGGGGTAGGGAAAGGAACAAACATTAAACCCCACTACAACCCCCCCCTCTCGTCCACAACCGGGTAAATAGAGAAAATGGAAGGGAAGTTGAGTGCTCACGCAATCAGCGTGCCAGTTTGGATTTGCGCGCAGAGCTAGCTCGCGGTATTTGTCTGTCAGCTAGACGAAGAAGTCTGAGATAGCGGGGGCAAGTCAGTTCTCAGAATTCAGCTGTGAACAATGTCAAGAAAGGTCCCCACAATTCTGGAAATTCAGCCCCTCTGCCAGTCGAAGTGAGGGTGAGCTTTTCCATGCCCAGTACTTGCCAGAGCCGCAGTAGCCATCCAGAGTGTGTCGGTGGCTGGATGGAACGCCAGTGTGCGAGAATATTTTGGGTGGCTGCCCCCAGTGCGATTGCTATCAGTCGACCCCTCCTAGATTTTAGGGGATATGTAATAGGATTGGGTAGCCCCAGGAGGACATAAGCGGGGAAACGCGAGATCTGTGTGTCAAAGTGCCTGTCTACCTCATCTAAAATGTGAGCCCAGTATGCTTGAATGTGGTCGCAACTCCATAACAGATGTGTGAGGGTGCCTATTTCCCCACAACCTCTCCAACACAAGGCACTCTGTCGTGCTTCGAAGCAGTGGAGGCATTCCGGTGTGTAGTACCAGTAAGTGGCTACCTTCGTCAGTGTCTCTGTGAGCCCTATATGGTATGCTGAGTGTCGTGCCCTGTGGTAGATGCCATCCCACTCTTTATGGCTGAGGGTGCGACCCAACTCTCGCTCCCAGCGCATGCGGCCAGCGTTGTATGTGAGGGTAGATGTTGATAATAACTGTTTTTAGAGGTCGGAAATAAGCTTTTTGTCAGAGGTGCGAGTGATGAGCCATTTTTCGTAGGTGGTGAGTAGGCGTTGGGCACCTGTTTTGACAGACGGGTGGAGCGCCCAGTGCCTGAGCTGGAGGTAGGGAAGGCGTTCCGACTCCGGTATGCCATAATGTGTCTTCAGTTGCGGAAATGGAATAACCCCCTCTAAATCAAAGAGATGACCGAGGGACCGACACTCGGTGTGGCGCCATGCCGCGAAGTCCTTAGTGTCAGTACCAGGGTGAAATTCTGGATTGTTAAAGAGGGGTGTGAGGGGGGAAGGAAAGGAAGTCAAGTCGTGTGCCATACTAGTTCGGTCCCAAACCTCCAGGAGCATGCCCGTGATATAGGATGCATAAAGGTTATGTTATGTTATAACAATTTATATAGCGCAACAGCTGCCCCAACAAAGGGTGGGTGGCCTATCCGATTTACGAAGAAAGGGGATGCCCTGTAGGGGCATAGCATCCACCGCCTGGTCTTGGAAGAGCCAGTGTTTCTCCGACTCAAGGCGATGCCATTCTACCAGGTAACGGAGTTGTGAAGCATAAAAGCAAAGTTATAGGTCCGGGACCCCGACTCGCCCGTTTTCAGGGGGGGGGAGGACTGCGACTGCGTGCTTAAACCGGGGTTTACAACCCTGCCAAATGAAATTCGCAAGGTCGGCTTGGGTTTGTTGGATTCAACCCAGGAGGGGTCGGAGGGGGTGGGTCTGGAAGAGATACAGGATCTGGGGAAGGATGGTCATTTTTGTGGCTGCAATTCTTCCCAACCATGATAGTGTGTGGTGCTTCCATTGCCCCAGCTCCTTGCGGATGTGCGTACGGAGGTTAGAGTTGTTAATGGCGGTGGTAGCCGGTATGGAGGGGTCTAGCTGAATTCCCAGATAAGGGATCGAAGAGGCTGACCATTGGAGAGGATGTTCCTCCTGCAAATGAGCTAACGTGGCAGGAGAGAGAGAGATGTCTAGGGCGATGGATTTCTCAATGTTGACTTTAAAGCCGGAAGCCTGCGCAAAGCAATACAGTTCTGTGAAGAGAGCTTGCATCGTGGGGATCGGGCTAGAAAGGGAGAGCAGAACATCATCCGCGTATAGGCTGATGGTGTGAATGTCCCCTCCAAATGTAATGCCTGTTATAAGGGGGCGGTTGCGAACCCGTAGAGCAAGTGGCTTCATATAGAGCGCAAAAAGGAAGGGTGAAAGAGGACTCCCCTGCCTAGTGCCCCTGCCTATAGGGAAGCGCGAGGACGTCTGGCCATTCACCCGTACCGTCGCCTTAAGTAAGCGATAACAGTTGAGGATCCGGGTACGCAGTTTTTCACCAAAGCCGAACCGAAGCAAGACTTGCTCCAGGTAGGGCCAGTGTACCCGATCGAAGACTTTTTCGGCATCGATCGCCAGTAACGTGTACTCTCCTGGTGTGCAGGACGCCTTTTCTATTAGATGGAGTATCCTCTTGGTGTTATCACTCGTCTGCCGTTGTGGGATAAAGCCGGCCTGGTCGGGCTCTATTAATTGGGTCATGTACGGCGCTAGGCGAGCGGCGAGAATGCTAGTATATAGTTTAATATCTACATTCAATAGGGATATCGGCCTATAAGCGCTGCATTGCGTTTTGTCCTTCCCAGGTTTCGGGATAACCACTAACTATGCTTCCAGCATCTCCTCGGGTATGGCCCCTACTTGTGTAAAGGTGTTAAAAAGGTCGTGCAGTATGGGAGCTACTTGGGTACAAAAGGTTTTATAAAAGGCCGCCGTGTAGCTGTCCGACCCAGGTGATTTGCCCTGCTTAAGGCGAGAAATCGCTGCGATAACCTCCTCTGTGCCATTGGACCTGTCTAGGTGTTCGGCCTGCGCCTCGCTGAGAGCTGGCATCGCCACCTTCTCTAAAAAGTCGCTGCAGTGTAGTGCGTCTAGGGATTCGCTGGAGTATAGCTTTGCATAGAAGTCCCTGAAGCTTTCCGCAATTGCCACATCATCTGTGGTGAGACCCCCCCCCCCGGTAGTGTGGATAGTCTGCACTCCCTGTCGCTGCCTGGTTTCGCGTAGCTTATGAGCTAAAAGGCGACTGCACCTGTCCCCCCTGTGTAGTAGGAATGTCGAAGTCGAAGAGCTGCATACTCTGCCCGGTCCTGGTCAAGTGCTGCAAGCTGCTTCCGCTCCGTGCAGAGTTGGCGCCTGGCCCTGGCTGCACCAGTGCGCTGGTGTATCTGCTCAAGTTCAACTACCCGCTGAGTAAGCTCAACTCGCTTGCGACTGCGCTCTACATTTTTGGCTGTGGATATGGCTATAAATTCCCCTCGCAGCACTGCCTTAAGGGCCATCCCCTGTGTCGCCAATGAGGTGTCTGGGGTGCTGTTATGCGCAAGGTAATTTGTGATAGCATTCTTAATTTGATCAACGGTGGAGGTCCTGTGCAGCAATGTGTCGCGAAGTCGCCAGTGTCTCAGCGTTTGTCGTGCAGGGGAAAATTGGAAGGAGGCAATGACTGGGGAGTGCCGCCGTCAGAATCTCAGAGTCAGTAGCTGGTTCCTGTAGTGAGGTGGAGCTAAGGAGATAGTCTAGCCTAGCGTACCTTTTATGTGCTCCCGAGTAGAAAGTGTAGGCTCGGCTATGGGGGTGGAAGTGGCGCCATAGGTCAACAATACCCAACTCTTAGAGACGCGCCGACCCTGCCGGACTAAGAGCGCCAACCTGGCTCGTTCGCTGGCACGAGCGGTCTTGAATGTTGTCGAATACCATATTCAGGTCTCCCCCAAGCAGTAGGTATCTCTCCGAGTTAGCTGTCGCCTCAGTGAGTGCATTGTGGAAGAATGTGTCCTGACCTTCATTGGGCGCATAGAAGGATCCCGCCATGAAGGAAACTCCAGCAACTTGGAACTGATATGTGAGTAAGTGGCCTCTGATCTCCGCCTCCTTATGGAGCACTTCACCTTGAAAGGAGCGGGAGACTAGAATGGCGACCCCAGCGGATTTAGTGAGGTTGGAGGAGAATAGCTGTGTGGGGAAAGCACGTGATTTCATCCTGTGGTGATCTTTAGGGATAAGATGTGTCTCCTGTAGGAGGCAAATGTCAGCTTTGGATTGCTCCAAGTAGTGAAGGATCGCACTGCGTTTAATGGGGTTGTTCAAGCTGCGTACGTTCAGAGTAAGAATTCTAATGTGTGTGTGGCATCAAGGTTAACATGAAACGCAAGCTGAAGCATAGGACAGCCTATACCATTTGACAGCTGATCCGCATAGCACACTGGGGAAAGGTGGACGAGGGGACCCAGCCCAAAAACAAAAAAAAACACCTCAAAAATAAGCCCCAAAACAACATCCGTGAGGGGACAATTCGAACAATTGTAGTCATTGAACAATGTCCATCATCTCAAGATGATCGGTCAAAAAAATTAGGGGGTTCCGTGTCGTGACCAAGGGGAAGAATGCCACTCCACCCGCCGCCAGCCTGGGCCTAAAGAGGGAAGAAGCAAAAGGACCAAAAAGTACTCAAGTGTCATTTAGTGCTGGGGCCTTCTCCCGAGAGGGCCTCTGAGACAGATGTGAGAGCCGCCTGCTGATTCTTGGCAATTTCGGATTTGTGCGGTTTCCGGGAGCGTCTTCGCCTGCCTTGTCGCTGCAACCCCGACGGGGATACCTCGGGACCAGTCTCGGTACTGCGATCTTCCTCATCTTCACTCGGTAGGGTGAGGCCCAGCAGCCGGCACGTGTCTATTAATGAGCGAAGTTGCTGAATTCTGCCATTGTACCGGAAGATAAGGCAAAAGGTGTGTCCCCATGAGTACGGAATCCCCTGCTGTCTCAAATGTTCCATCACAGGGCAGAATTGTCGGCGGCGTTGTAGAGTGATCATGGCTAGTTCCTGGTACAGCACCAGTGAGTGGCCGTGAAAGGAGATAGGGTGCAGAGATCTCGCCTTTGCCAGAATGGTTTCCTTGATCCTAAAGTCCTGCACACACACCAAGATTTCCGCCGGAGGGGCATTGGGAGCTCGGGGTGACCCCACTCTGTGCTCTGTCGAGGGCTATTTCGGAGTCATGGGAGTCGGCCAGTATATGTCGGAAGAGACTGTTGGAAAAAGCAAACAAATCTTTGGTATCCTCCGTTGCTTTCACCCCCGTATTCTAATGTTATGTCTGCCGGACCTGTTTTCCAAGTCCTCTAGATGTGATTGAATGTCTACGTGTTGATCCTGCATTCTGATGACCTTCTTCTGGAGCATCGTCATATCTGTCGCCACAGTGTCACTCTTTTCCTCCAGGTTGGCTACTCGCTCCCCCACTGCGTCCACATCCCTCCGCAACTCCCTGACCTCCGCCGCAAACTCAGTTTTGACTGATTGTATGTCCTCTCGGAGGGTGGGAAACAGTGACTGCAGGAAGCCCTTAGTTATTGGTTCGTCCCCAGCCGACGCAGAGGGTTTAGGTGCCTCATTCCCCGGGTCGGCGGTTGCCATGTTAGGGTTGGACAGCGAGCAGCCAAAGATATCTTTTAGAGGTTTCCCCTTTCTTGTTCGCCATTGCCCAGGGCTTAGAGAGGTGGAAGCTAGGGGAGCCCCAACGTGGTAAACCAAGCAATTAGTAGAGGGCCAGTCTGTTGAATGGCTACAGGTCGTGGTTGTCTCACCGGATATCACCAGGTCCCTGCCTCCGCTACGGGAGCTCCGCTCTTGAGTGGGGGGAGAAAACGCTATACCCTGGGTCCCTCCCCGATACCTTCCAGGTGCTGCGCAGCCGTTTCCGGAGGAAGTGATCAGACAACCGCAGTGGGATGTTAGGCTCAGCAGCTCGGGTAGGCGAGTTAGGTCGGAGGGGGTGGCAGAAGTAGCGCAGGCTGGGCAGGTAGGACCCCTGAAGCGTCCCGCGACACTCACAGATCCCCACACCAAGTGCGTACTGGGTACCGGCTAGCTGGAAGAATCGCACCTGCGCAGGCCAGAGGGCTGCCCGCTCCACGACCACTGGCTGGTTCCCCCGATAACGAGTAGCTCAGGGTTACTGCGGCCCCTTGGGGTGGCGGGCCAGGTATGCGCAATGGTGTGTGCGGCTGGTGATGAACATCCGCGCTGCCTCCAAGGCCAGCCCCCCTCAACCAGGCAAGGTCCTGTTTCAAGCGGCAGGAAAGTACCGAGGCGTTCATTTAAGTCTCCACAACTGCTACGAGGGTCGAGGCAGGGAGTCTCAAGGGGCCCACGGCAGCAGAGCCTTGGCAATGGTGCAGTCTTCGCCCGTGTTCGGACCTGTTGCATAGTCTTGGGATGGCCCGAGCTGGTACCGGAGGCAGCCTCGGGTGTCCCTCGCGCCACCCAGAGCGTGGGTCCCCCCGCAGGCAACCAATGGAGTGCTCCAGGCCCCAGTCCCAGGCGGTTACGTCGAGCTCTGTGGAGCTGGGGCTCCCTCCGTACCAGCGCCCGGCCTCCCCCTGGGTGTCCTCACTCACCGCTCCGGTCCCAATCCAGCGCTGCTGAGCGGATTTGCGTCTCCAATGGCTTCTCACTCTCGGCCCGCACTGCTGCGCTCCACCGTTCGTCGATAACCAAGGTTGCGCAGGTTTTCAAGGAGTAGCCTCCGGGGGAGCCGAAAGCAGCTGGCCCAATGGCGCTCTTCCCGGCCTGGGAGGTTCCGGCAGTCTCCACTGCTCTTCCGTGGGCCCAGGCTGTCTCGCTCAAGGCACTCCGGCCCTCCGGTTCGCTCAATGCCTGTGGCCTGCCTCCCCTGAAGCTCCGCCTCCACCTCGGGCGGTTCACTACCAGAGGTCGGGGATTCCAAGGCCCAGAGGGCCGTGCGCCGCTCCCTTTCGGGACTCCCGGGCTCGATGGACCCCCTCAACCGGACAGCGGGGGCACCCGGTGCATGCCAGGGACACTCAGGTGTATTCTGGATCAGCCCCGCAGTTCTTGGACGCCTTCGTAGTCCCGATGGCCGCTCGGGCGGTGCACGCCCCTCGATCTTGGGCCCAGCGCCCTCGGGGGCGCTCTGCTCAGGGCCCGGCTGGGCAGCAACGCAAGCCACTCGCGCGCCCCCCGGGTCGCCGGATGGACGGCTGCTGGATTAGATGCTGACCCCGATGGTCGGGAACTCCAGACCACCGCCTTGTTGAGGCCGTTCTCTACCGGGCCCAGGAGGGGGATGCTGCCAGGCCCACACGCGGCCCAGATGGACCTGCCGCTCTCTACGGCATTCTTTTGCTCACCATGCCACCCCAGTTTAGACCTGGCTATATGCAAATCAGTCTTGACCCTGTGCCTCATGGGAACAGTCCAGCCCGAACTGCCAAGCCAGGTCCTCCCTGGACCGGAAGCAAGCATCCTAGGACCGGTTTCAGGGTTTCACCCCTCTTCAGCCAGGATAGCTTGATTCCAGTGTCCACTGAATCGTCCCAACCCTTTCCTTGGGGGAACTTAAGGGCTTGCCTGGGTGTAGGTCCCTAGATTTTGTCGTGGGACACGATTTGATTCAGACACCACTTCAACTTCTACCGTCTGGGCACTCTGGACTTTGCTTTACTTCGTTTGGGCTCGACTTTGTCTCTCTTCCAATCTGCTGCATCGTCTGTGCCTATGCACCATACAGGAACCTTCCAAGGTCTGTGGGCATCCAAGACACCTGAAGGAATCTCCCTTGGAGCGAAGGAGTCACTTCCCAGCATGTGCAGTGACCGGTCTGATGATCCCGAGCTCCCACGGACTCTGAAAGGCTCAGCAACACAGGTGGTGGTTCTCCATATCTCTCGAAGGGTTCTCCATATCTCTCACCTAGTTTGAGGCCAGTATCCCACGTAGGAACTGCAGGAGCCGAACCCCTGTGCACCGCGTCGACTTGCTGTTGCAAAGGTTTGTTGGCTTCCTTTCAGCAAGATCCTCGGGCTCCAAGTAGCCCTTACCTTAAGCATCTCCAGTTATCAGACTCTTCGTCCACACTGCATTGTCTGCACCGTGGCCTGCATCTTCTGGTGAGCTGCTCGAGTTCCTCTTACGACTCCAGTGCCACTGTCCTGTGGGTCCTGTTGAGGGTCATCTTTGTTTTTTTTGGGCTCCCCTGATTGCTCGGGGCCTGCCCTGACTCCCCTGCTTGTGGTGAGTCCCCTGGACCTTGCTCGTCCTGATATTGCACCTTCTTCGACCTCCACGTTGGTTGCAGTTGCCAAGGCTTGTTGTTGCTCCCGACAGACACCGACCCCTCAACTCTCGACATCTGACATGGGACAGCTTGTTCACTGCTCCTTGTTCTCACAGCTGCAGAGTCATGGTCACCGTCAACTCTCCTGCAACTCCTGACATCGGTGGGCATTCATCTTCCAGGTCTCCGGGTCACTCCTGAGTGACATAGACTCTGTCCCCTCTGCTTGCAGGTACTTCAACTTGAATCCACCTTTGGATTCCACCGGACACTTTCTCCTCCAGCAGCGTCATTTTCCTGAAGTCCTCCATTGGGTTCGATGGCGGTTTCCGACACCTCTTCACATCTATGCACCGGCTTCCCTGGTGTAGTTAATATGGGTACTAAGGTATCCACGGGTGGAGGGGCTCTCCAACGTTCTGTCTTCCCCGGGTTTTCTTCAGGGCCCACTGTGAAGGTTTCCTTAATCTCTAAAATTGAAACTGCAGCTTACACTTTGATTTGTACGGAGAACACAGTTGTGTTCTCACGCTGCACACGATCTCCGTGGGGTTTCTAGTCACTCACTTTGGGCCCCAAACTTCTATGTCCTCTGGGCATTGGCGTGACACGAGTCAGGGTTCTTATACCACTTTCTTTGTAGATGATAGGTTCCCCCCCCCCCCCAACCCCCCTGGGGTCCACTGTGTATTCTGTGCTATTTACGCGATTTCTATGCAAAGTATTGTGTGCATTGTGCATATCTCCATGTAGCAGATATCTGTATGTGTTAGTGAGTATTATATAATAAATCCAATTTTTTATAAATACATTGTGAGGTTCTTTTTCACTTAATCTATACCTATAAGATTGCATTCTGGTAAAACAAGCTGCCTTACATTCCTTCTGGACTAAGCCTGAAGTCTGCTCTCCACAGCTACCACTTAGAGAGCGTTCTAAGGTTGTGTAAGAACTCCTAAATCACAGTGAGGTTTGTCCACTTACATAAGTGTATATCATATATCAGCCTCTAAAGTGACCTGGGTTTCATGCCTACCCCCAAGTGAAGATCACTTCAGGCTCCATTTAGAGCTACATAATGTCTTTAGAAACATACAATTATGTGCTTTCTTCCAAGAAAGACCTGTCTCCGAAAGGCAAGGGGACTCCGGGTTAAGAAATCACTCCAAGTTCACACCCAATGCTATCCTAGTTCCGAAGGAGATCCTCACCTTTAAAAAAGCTGTCCTTAAAGATATCAAAGACTCCAGGGCTAAAACGTCTTTCTATAACATGTACACAGATGAGCAATCGGCTGTCAAGTCCCTTGCAGATGACCCATTCATCACTATTAAAGTGGCCAATAAAGGTGGAGCCATTGTCCTCTTCTCCACATCAGATTATAAAACTGAGCGTCTCACATAACTCTCTGACCGTAGGTACTACAGACTTCTCATGCATGACCCTGCAGACAAAATTAATGGCAAGATCCACTCTGTAGTGAATGAGGCGGAGACACTAGGCTGGGTAAACAAAACAAAAGCTGGCTTCCTGTTCAGTGTACCAGACTTTTATGTACTTCCTAAGATACACAAGGGCATCCTTCCAACACCTGGGAGACCCATTGTGTCAGGGATTGGCTCCCTTTTAAAACCACTTTCTAAATGTTGCGATCACTTCCTCCAACCTTTAGAGGAAAAAACCTTGTCCTTTATTAAAGAATCTAAGGACTTTCTGAATCTGATCAAGAAAGCTAACAATGTCAGTGACATAGACTTATTACTCACCCTAGATGTGAAGGCTCCCTACACTTGTAGTCCCCAGGATGCAACCTTGGAAGTAATTGAGGAAACTATGTGATCTGAGTCCTGGTCTTCCCCCATACCGGTGCATTTCATCATTTAATGCTCTGCCATTGCCCTCAAAGAGAACTTCTTCCAGTTTGAAATCACTGTGAACCTCAAGAATTAAGGTACTTCCTGTGAGAAGTTGGCCTGGTATATGCTGTCCACTAATTAGAATGGGCACCTTGCACCAGTCCAAACGATCCTTATGATGTATGAGGTCAAAGATAACCTTCAGAAAGCTATCCTAGTGGTAGGTGTGGAGAGCAGCCTTCAGGCTTGATCTTGAAGGAATGTAAAGCAGCTTGTTTTTACCAGAACATCACCTCCTATATTGACTAAATGAAAGGAGAACCACACAGTAGTTATATAAAAATATGTATTTATTTATTATAACAATCTCAAGTACCCTCTACGTGAGGATAGAACACAAAGCACACAATACGACATCAGTAGAACAGTTGTAAGTAGCACAATACACAGTGGGATCCAGGGGGAGACTAAACCATATACTAAAATAGTGGTATAACAACCATGACTCTGGTCAAGAAAAGGTCCAGTGCACGTAAAATCGATGGGACCTCAAGGAACCACCCAAGGTGAGTAGATGGGGACCCCACGGAGAGCGGGTGCAGTGTGCTAACACAACCGCGGGCTCGGTACAATTCTATGGGGAAGTCGCGTTGCAATTTTACAGTTTAAGGACCCTTCTAGGAGGACTTCAAGGAAACCCTTTGGAACTTAAGAGGTTGGTGAGCCACCCCACCCGTGGATGCCCGAATTACCTATCCTAGAGGAGCCAGGTGCATAGGTCTGGAGTGGTGTCGGAAACCGCCGTTGTTCTCAATGGAGGGCTGCGAAGAAGTACTGCTGCCGTGAAGGTGAAAAGGGTCTAGTGGAATCCAAACCTGGATTCTGGAAGGAAGGAACCTGAAATCAGAGGGGACAGAGTCTGGGTCTTTTCAGAGTGACCAAGGGCTCGGGAGACGAATGCCCACCGATGTCGGGTGCTTCAGGTGCGAATAAGGGATGCTTGACTCTGCAGCCATGAGGACCAGGAGACGTCGACGATGACCAGGAGCCAGATGCGAGCTGTCCCACGAAGGATGTCGAGTGCTGAGGGGTCGGTGTCCGGCTGGAGCACCAACAAGCCTTGGCAAAAGCAATCCACGCAGGGAGGTCAAGTGGGTTACGATGTTGACCAGCAAGGTCCAAGGGACTCTCCAAGCAATGGGGAGTCAGGGCACTCCTGGAGCAACCTCGAAAAGCCCAACAGAAATCAAAATGACCCTCAGGAGGACCCGCAGGCCGGAAAGACCAGGAGTCACAAGGGGGCCTCGAGTCAGATTGCAAAGTACCAGCCCACGAGCTCTCGGTGCGACGAGGCCTGAGTGATTTGGTGCACATATTACTCAGGGTCAGGACTACACTGGGTCCAATGCACAAGCTCGGTAATTGCCAACAAGCATTTGCAACTGCAAATGGATGCGGTGCACAGGGGTTCTGGTTATGCAGTCCCCACAAGGGATACTGGCCTCAAACTTGCTGAGAGGGCAGATCATCCTCAGGGACCTTCGTAAACCACCTCCTGTGTTGCTGAAATCTTCGGAGTCCGCAGGAGCAGCAGACCGGTCAGTTGCGGTGTGGTGCCTGTGAATGCAGGGAAGTGACTCCTTCACCCCAAGGGATATTCTTTTTGTTGTCCTTAGTGCACCACAGGTCCTGCACGGAGTTTGTATGGAGCAATGGCACAGACAAAGCTTTGGATGGAGAGGGAAACTAAGTCGGGCCCAGTCGAAGTCCAGCGAAGTCCAGAATGTCCAGATGGTCAAAGTTCAGTGGTTTCTTCTACGTAAAATCTAAAGTCTTACATGCAGGCAAGTCCTTTTGTACCACCGGAGGGGGGGTGGACAGATTCGGGGGACCCTACTAGGGGTGGTTACAGCCATATCCTTTGTCCAGTTTGGCGCTAGAGCAGGAGCCAACGGATCCTAGAACGGGTTTGAACTCGACTATGCTCAGGGACACCAAGTGTGCCCTATGTGCAGACTTTAAGGCACATTCAGAGTACACCCACCCAGCCCCAATACACTAAGTCCTGTCTGGGAAGTGGTCACACCTCCCTGTGACAGGATGCCTATTGTGCTGCCTTCCTCTGCTCGAGCTTGGCTCAGCAGCAGGAGGGCAGAAATGTGTCTCTGATCTGCAGCATCCATTTTGTGCTGACCTGGTCGAGAAGGCTGCCACCAGATAGACCGGTGACCCCACGAAGCTTGCTTCAGAAGGTTGGACTCATACATCCCACACCGGTTACCGGTGTGGAGGTATGACACCAGTTACCGGTGTGGAAGTATGATTTCAAGGTGTTTGATACCAATCACGATATGTTTCTACGCAGCCGTTTTCGAGATAGCATTTACCGCGAGTTTATAATGCACCTCTATCTATATGTCCGGCTGAGTCACAGACAACCCGGGAGAATGGCCTCTGAAGGCTGCAGAGGTGCTATGCATATGCAGAGGCACCCTCTCACATAAGAAACCCAGCACCCTGCTTTCTGGATTGTTAAGGCCTGCTATAGGGTTTACTTATAAGTTTTAAGTGTAGTGACCTATAGATATAGTGAACCTATATCTAAAGTAAGTGGTGCAAGCACCAGCTTACACAGGTTGCAGTAGCAGACCTGTAGTTCCATTTTGCATGACCTCTCATGGGTGGCATAATACATGCTTCAGCCGAGGCCTCTGGGGTACCTATGCCCTGGGCACTTGGGTACCATATACTAGGGACTTATAAGGGTACCCCGGTATCCAAACTGGAGTGTACCAAAGTACATGCATAACCATTTAAAGGAGAAAGCAGATAGACTGGGGTCCTGATTAGCAGGATCCCAGTCAGACTAGTCAAAAACAGCGCAACATCAAGCAAAAAATGGGGGTGATCATAAGAAGCAGATCCTACTTTCCTACACTTCCACTGGAAGTACCTTTACGCCCATTCTGGCCTGCTTCTGTATGTCCCATTTTCAGAAGGAATTTATTCTCTGTAGTGACAACCCATATACAGACAACCTCCTACTTTGTCGACTCAATATAGATGGTATCCTTGTACTGTTGAAGGGCGACTCGACCACTTGAGAGAGCTTCACCGAATGAATACATTTTCTCAACCCTTACCTTTGCTTCACAAAAGCTATATTGAATGAGGAATTTCTTTTTTAGGCCAAGCCTAGGCAGTGCATGCGCTGTCTCCTAGAGACATGCTGTAATTACTCTGTGGGATTACAACCCGCCCATGGCTTTTGATTGGTAACTTGGACTGCCCTTTAAAAAGTCTTCCTTTCTGTAGTAGGGGATCTCTGTGTATAGTCATAATCTAGTGAATAGTCCCGCCCATGTGCGCGGACCCCGGAGCAATAAAAAATAATCTCTAAAAGGTGACAAATCATGCAGACCTGCATACACCTTTAAGAGAGAATTTAATTTAAAGACAGATAATGCAGCCTATACCCACAGGCTACACTGTCCAGTACTTCAACTAGAATTCCACCAATATCCACAAACAGCACTGCCTGTCCAGTTTTTCTCCACATAGGAAAAAACCCTGCCTCTACCAGCAAAAGCCTCTGGAATGATAGAGAGGAAGGAGTGGACAGACAAGCCCCATAGGCTGCCATTATGTGGCTTGGAACAGGATACTGTGCCTTTAAGAAAACTTTCCAGTTTTCCAGAACTTTCCCCAGTATCCCAGAATGCCCAGCAGGTCCCATTTACTTTCAGTTCTTTTTTCCGGCTCCTGCTAGCAGGACCCTGGAGCATTGAGCTCTCCCTTTTTCAAGGTTTTCATTGAGATTTTGGCAATTTTTGTCACTTTTTCTTGTGTTTAGTAGCTGGTACTGTCAACATGCCTGGCTTGTTCGACAAGTGCCCGGAATGTGGTCGAAAGAAGGCTAAAACTGACCCACACGAGGTGTGCATAGCTTGCCTTCCCCAGTCCCACGTGCCTGAAAGCTGTACCATCTGCCACTCGTTTTCAGCCAGGACCCTGAGGGACAGGATGAAGAGCAAGCTTCAAGCTCTGGAGGAGCGAAGACTGAAGGCACCAGGTGGGTCTGGAGGGGCTGATTTGGCCCATACTGAGGCCTCTGGGGGGCTCCCCAGGGGCAGGAAGACCAGTAAGCGCTCCCGCTCCCCGTCGACGTTGAGGCCGTCGAGAAAGTCGACGCCGAGGAGGATGACCACCGTCTGTTCGCCGTCTCCCCAGGGCTCTGGGGAGAAGCGGCGTCGACGATCGCCGTCGAGGGACCTGAATAGGCCGCCGTCGACTACATCGGCGTCGTCGGCGACGACGCCGTCTTCGGCTGCGTCCAGCGGTCGACGTCGAGAGAAGAGCCGGCGTCGGCGTTCGGCGTCGAGGGATCACAGCTCGCCGTCGATGAAGAGAAGGAGATCGCCGTCGAGGCGAAGATCGCCGTCGAGGCGAAGATTGCCGTCGAGGCGAAGATTGCCGTCGAGGCGAAGATCGCTGTCGAGGCGTAGGTCCCCGTCGAGGCGGAGGTCGCCGTCGAGGCGGAGGTCGCCGTCGAGGCGGAGGTCGCCGTCGAGGCGAAGGTCGCCGTCGAGAAAGTCGACGCCGAGGAAGAGATCGACGCCGAGAAGATCGCCGTCGAGGCACAGGTCGACGTCGAGGCACAGGTCGACGTCGAGGAAGAGAGAGTCGCCGGGATCGGTGTACTCAGTGGTGTATACCCCGCCTCGGAGGTCTCCGTCGCCTCCTCCTCTCCCACCTCTGCCACCGCCTCCTCCACCACCGCCACCTCCTCCACCACCGTCTCCACCTCCTCCACCGCCTCCTCCGCGGCCGCGGACTCTGTCTCCGCCACCCCAGCCTCTGTTGCTGCCAAGCACTCCTGCGGGACCGCCGCCGGTCCCCCCGAGGTCGGTTTCCCTTCCACGGTACCCGACTCCGCCGCAGGGGACCCCGAAGCCACGACGCCCACGGTCGCCTGGACCAGCGAGACCGGCGGACAGGCCTAAGCCGAAGAGGTCGCGCTCCCGCTCTCACAGGAGGCGACGATCGCGGAGCCGAGGGCGATCCTCGTCAGACTCTAGACGACGCCACAGAAGGTATAGGTCCAGGTCGCGCTCCTCGGACAGGGACCTTTCCCCGACGCTGTCGGACTCCCCGGGGACTAGGGTGTCGCCGGTGGACGACTTGGTCTCGTTCCAGGAGGTGCTGTTGCGAGGGGCTGCGAAGCTGAATATCACGGTGACGGTTCCAACACCCACGACGTCCGTGATATTTGAGACGCTTCATAAAAGACACTTGTCTCGCCCCCTCCTGCCTCTCGTGCCTGGACTGGTGGAACCAGCCTTGGAACTGTTCCTCACTCCCGCAACAGCGAAGGCCGCTCCGTCCAGGCTCATGAAGAAATATAGGGCCCCGGAGTCGGATCCGTCATTCTTGAGAGGGGACCCGAAGCCGGATTCGGTTATCGTGACGGCGGCGAGAACACAACATGCGACCGCCCCGGCCTCCACGGTGCCACCGGACAAGGAAAGCCGCTGGCTGGACTCTGCGGGCAGGAAGGTGTGTGGTACCGCCGCCACCACGATGAAGGCGGCGAGTGCAGGGGCGTTGTTGGGCCGTTACGACTGGGCCCTGTGGGAATCCCTGCAGCAATATGCGGACCTCCTGCCACGAGACAAGAAGGAGGACTTCTTGGAGACGGTGCGCGAAGGCATGCTGGTTTCTAACCAAACGATCAGCGCAGCAGCGGATATATCGCTATTGGCCGCCCACGCCTACTGTCATGGCGTCCACCAGCGGCGCCATTCCTGGTTGCGCCTGACGTCCCTCAAGCCGGAGGCGCAACAGAGAGTGGCCAACCTGCCCTTCTCGGGGGAAACCCTGTTCGGGAAGCATGCGGACGATGAAATGGCCCGCATGAAGGCTGAAGCGGAAACCCTGACGGCCGTCGGGTTAGAGAAGGCCGAGAAAAAGAAACGACCGTTCCAGAGGAGGTTCGGGTCGTCGGGCCGAGGGCGTGGGCAGGGCTCGGGACAGCAGCAGCCACAACAGCAGCAGTTCCGCAAGCCCTTCCAGAAGCGCCAGAGGGGTAGAGGTGGCCAGCAGGCTACTACCACAAACAAGGGCCCGGCCGGGTCTCGGCCCTGAGCTGTTACTTCCCCCTCAACCGTTACCCACTCCAGTGGGGGGAAGCATTCGATTTTTTCCGGCAGAGTGGAGAAAAATTACTCAGGACAAGTGGGTGCTGAATATTGTTTGCAATGGATACAGTCTTCGGTTCATCAGCCCGCCTCCAGCGATTCCGCCGGTCAGCTCTCGCTTCCAGCTGAGGGAGCTCCAGGCGGAGGCAGACATCTTGTTGAGAAAAAAGGCGGTAGAAGAAGTACCTTTGTCTCAAAGGGGAAGAGGTCTGTACTCTCGGTTCTTCCTCGTTCGCAAGAAGGACAAGAACGAGTTCAGGCCCATTCTGGATTTGCGACAAGCAAACAAGTGGATTCGCAGAGAGAAGTTTCGCATGCTATCGTTGCACCAGATTTACCCTCAGCTGCAACGGGGAGACTGGCTCTGTGCCATAGATCTACAGGATGCGTACTTCCATGTGCCCATAGCACAGAAGCACAGGAAGTTCCTGCGATTCCAAGTCGGCGCCAATCACTATCAATACACAGTACTGCCATTCGGGCTAAAGTCTGCTCCCAGGACTTTTTCGAAGTGCATGGCGGTGGTGGCGGCACACCTGCGGAGGAACAAGGTGTTTGTCTACCCGTATCTGGACGATTGGCTGATCAAGGCGTCATCCTTCGAGGAAGCGCAAGAACACTTCCGTTGGACGTGCGAGCTCTTGAACAAGCTGGGGTTACACGTCAACATGTCCAAATCGGTCCCATCTCCGGTACAGTGCATACAGTACCTGGGGGCCTCCATAGATACGCGGTCAGCAAGCGTGTCTCCTTCGGAGGAGAGACGGTTATCACTCCTTCGGAAGGCTCAGGACCTCAGGACTGCTCCATCGACGACTGTGAGGAAGGTGTCGTCTCTACTGGGATCGATGGCCTCCTGTATCTTCCTCACTCCGCACGCACGTCTACAGATGCGACCGCTGCAGGAGTGCTTGGAGGATCAGTGGGATCAGAAGACAGGCTCTTGGGACGACAAGATCCGACTGTCTCTACATGCTCGTCAGTCTCTGAAGTGGTGGTGTTCGGCGGAAAACCTCCTCCAGGGGGTTCCCTTCCACAAGGACATTCCCACGACGAATGTGGTGACGGATGCTTCTCTCCAGGGCTGGGGTGCGCATTCCGGGGACCTGCAGATTCAAGGGAAGTGGTCTCCTTTGGAATCGACGTACCACATCAATTTCCTGGAACTCAGAGCTGTCTTCCTGGCACTGAAGGCTTTCCTTCCGTCCTTCCAGACCAACTCGCTGCTGATACAGACGGACAATACAACCACGATGTATTACCTCAACAAGCAGGGGGGGTCGAGATCGCGCACTCTGTCGCAGGAGGCGCAGGCGATCTGGCGCTGGCTGCTGGCCCGAGGACTGACGATTACGGCCACGCATCTGCCAGGGGTGCAGAATGCTCAGGCGGACGCCTTGAGCAGGCTGATTCAGGAAAACCACGAATGGGTCATAAACGACGAAGTACTAGGAGAAGTCTTCGCAAGGTGGGGGACTCCAGACGTAGATCTGTTCGCCACCGCTGAAAACAGCAAATGCCGAGACTTCGCATCCAGGTACTACCAGCGGGGGACGCTGGGGAATGCGCTATGGATCGATTGGTCGAACAGCTTTCTGTACGCTTTTCCACCCATTCCCCTGATTCCGGCGGTGCTCATCAAGCTGTCCCAGTCCAGGGCGCGGATGATCCTGATCGCCCCGGAGTGGCCCAGGCAGTGGTGGTTCACGGACCTTCTTCACCGGTCTCTCCTTCCTCACATGCGGTTGCCGTGCAGGCCGGACCTTCTCACGAAGTTCGGGGGGCGGATGGTGCACCCCAACCTCTCGTCTTTGAGTTTGGCGGCATGGCTCCTGAAATAGTGCAATATGGTCATCTGAATCTACCAGACGATTGTATGGACATTCTGAAGGAGTCTAAGCGACCTTCCACTAGGACATCCTATGCTTACAAGTGGAAGAGGTTCTGTATCTGGTGTAAGTCCAAGAACTTTGATCCGACAACATGTAAGGAAGATGTCATCCTTCCATACCTTTTGCATCTGGCGCAGTCTGGCCTTAATTTCCATTCCATTAAGGTTCATCTGGCTGCTTTGACTGCTTACAGGAAGTGCCCTTCACAGACGTCCTTCTTTCAGATTCCTGTGGTCAAGGATTTTTTGGAAGGCTTGAAGAAGGTGTTCCCTCCTGTCAGACTTCCCTCGCCTTCTTGGGACTTGAATGTGGTGCTGTCCAGACTGATGAGAGAGCCTTTTGAACCTATTCACAAGGCTTCATTGCAGCACCTCTCCTGGAAGGCGGCGTTCCTAGTGGCCATTACATCGGCCCGCAGGGTGAGTGAACTTCAGGCATTATGTTGTCAAGAACCTTATACTGTGTTTCATGCTGCTAAGGTTGTGATGCGTACTCACCCTAAGTTCCTTCCTAAGGTTATCTCTGACTTTCATGTCAATCAGACCATAACTTTACCTACGTTCTTTCAGAATCCCTCTTCACCAGCGGAAAGGGCTCTCCATTCCCTGGATGTCCGAAGGGTGTTGAAATTTTATCTGGATAAGACCAAGGATATTCGTAGGTCTGACCAATTGTTTGTTAATTATGGCTCAGTCAGGACTGGTCTTGCGACCTCTAAGCAGTCCATCTCTCGGTGGATTGTGTCCTGCATACAGTTGTGTTATCAAAAGGCTAATAAGACCTTAGGGGGTAAACCTAAGGCTCATTCCACCAGGGGCAAAGCTGCCACGACGGCTTTGCTGCGTAATGTTCCGATTGCGGAAATCTGTAAGGCGGCCACTTGGAAGTCGGTCCATACCTTTGCTGCGCATTACTGTCTGGACACGGATGCCAGGGTAGATGCTCAGGTTGGGCAGGCTTCGCTGCGAAATTTGTTCGCACAGTAGTGGTAGTGTCTTATGTGTTCTCCACCGCTTTTGTTGTGTGGGGATGGGCTTGCCATTCTATTCACTAGATTATGACTATACACAGAGATCCCCTACTACAGAAGGAGTAGTTTCTTTTCTGTAACTCCAGTTCTGTAGTAGGGGTATCTCTGTTATAGTCATAAGCGCCCGCCCTCCTCCCCGGTGGAGAGATACTTATTCATATGTAGAATGCTACAGGTCTGGCGTGCTACGCCTTCAAAAAGAACTGAAAGTAAATGGGACCTGCTGGGCATTCTGGGATACTGGGGAAAGTTCTGGAAAACTGGAAAGTTTTCTTAAAGGCACAGTATCCTGTTCCAAGCCACATAATGGCAGCCTATGGGGCTTGTCTGTCCACTCCTTCCTCTCTATCATTCCAGAGGCTTTTGCTGGTAGAGGCAGGGTTTTTTCCTATGTGGAGAAAAACTGGACAGGCAGTGCTGTTTGTGGATATTGGTGGAATTCTAGTTGAAGTACTGGACAGTGTAGCCTGTGGGTATAGGCTGCATTATCTGTCTTTAAATTAAATTCTCTCTTAAAGGTGTATGCAGGTCTGCATGATTTGTCACCTTTTAGAGATTATTTTTTATTGCTCCGGGGTCCGCGCACATGGGCGGGACTATTCACTAGATTATGACTATAACAGAGATACCCCTACTACAGAACTGGAGTTACAGAAAAGAAACTACTCCTTCTAGTGGCTGATCATTCTTTATAGTCCCTCATTTTGTTAGTCAACGCCAAGATAGCAGCACCTAACTAGTGTTAACATTCCACTGGTGTCTTTAAGTGTTTGTTTCTTGGAACTCTATTTTTCTTTTTTCCTGCTGACAGAGAGGCTGCTAACACAACATAAGCGCTGCTGTTTTCATTCACTTAGAGCTGCAACGGCCCTGTAAATCATCCCCGCCATGCCTTATCACTGCCACTTCCTGTGCGGGCCGCACTCTATCGTCAGCGCGATCTGTCTTCTCTCTTCCTCCACCTGTTGGCAAGTCACCCCACTTCCAGGGGTTTCCTTTCAATCTTGCTGGGTGGGGCAGGGGGATTCGGTTATGTTTCATTCTTTCACCCTCCATCCGAACCCAGAGGAGTGGCCCAGCCACAGCACGACTGTCAAAAGGTACGGCCCAGCTCTAAGAGCGTCACCTTCCTGGACACCGAGGAGGCCTAGCTGCTGGGAGCCGCCTACACCGAGCGTGACTTTATTTATACTTTTCTCTAGTTTATTTTTGTTTTTCCTTCATGACCTTTCCGCCTTCAAGCTCTCGCAGGCCCAGCACTGCCCTGCGTCACACCGAGGTCACCTTACAGGCCTGTTTATGAAGCTTCTGCCCTGTTGTGTCAACATCATTCCTGGGAGCACTCTTGCAGCTCCACAGCCACATCAGCCTCTGCACTCTGTACACCATGAGAGTCACACGCCATACTCCCTCTGTATACCTCTCCTCCTTCAAAGAGGAAGACTTCTCCGGCCACACGCTATCTCATCACTGTGTGGACCCCTGGATGTCTAGCTTCTCTTTGTTCCTCTAAGCACTTGATAGATCGATGTGCGGTTTCCTAGCGGTTTCCGCAACTTAGAGCGCGCCGCCACCTCCCCCGAAATCCTTTCGGACGCAGTTTGACATTCACAGCTCCCAACCAGACGTTTCCAATCCGACACCGGACTGACTCATTCCAAGCCCATCAACCCGATCGGGGTCTTGCATACCACACCCTGTGGAAGCCTGTACTTTTTTTCTGGCTCCTTTTGTACTTTGACCCCAGACTGGACAGTTCATCCCAGGCGCTGGTCCACACAGCCACCACGCCCGCCTGTCTGCACCCAGGCCCCCTCTGGCCACGCACCGCAGATACTTGCACGTTATTCCCGGCTCCGTCTGGCCTCTGGCTATCTTATAGCACTAATCATTACTGTTGTAACCCGGTCGTGAATATTACCTGAATTTATTACAGGTCGAAACGTCAACCACCCAGCGCAACTTCTGGTGCATCTCTGATACTTAAATTTGTTGATGATTACAGATGTCCTTTATAATCACAATGGACCTTTTCTGTATATTCTCACAATTGTACGCGCTCTGTTCACCTTTGTTTAATTATTTGATTTTTTTGCTTCTTTCCCAGGCTCATAGCCGTCGTGTGTCTGGCTCCCCGGCTGATGGCTGTTCCTGTGGGCTTGTTCAAAGAAGCTCTTTCTAACTCTCACCCTATCCTTTTCTCCTTGGATGTGATTGCTGACTGCCACTTCCTGCCCCTCCCGACCCCTCAAATCTTTGTATCCAGCCTGGCCGTTTGTCTCTCTCCTGCTGGCTAAACACTTATAAGGCCCTAAAGGTGAGACCTATTGGCTATTCCAATCCTTGTTTGGATTTGACCATCACTATTGACGAGGGGAGGCTGGCTACCAAAACATTTTTTTTTTTTTTTTAACACTGATTGCAATAGCCTCCTTCAGTATGACAGTCACCACCTTAGGGCCCTCATCCATAACCTCCCGCTTTGCCAATTCTTGAGGATCTGCACTAATGGTAGCACAGTTCTAGACTTTGACAAACATGCTATGTCTTTGACAGACAAGCTCAGAGGAAGGAACTACCACCATCATATTAACATGGCTTGGTATAACCATTGTGAAGCCCTCCTTGAGACTAAATCTAAAGAGCCTGACTACTCACTCACATGTGTGACTACCTACATTGCCAGTTCTAATAATATAGGACAAAATGTTGAGTGTGTTAGTCCAGGAGAACGGTTGGCATAAATAGTGCCTTATTAGTAATGTTTGAGTTAAACTCACCAGGTGTGCTGCCGTTGCCCCAAGAATTGTTTCCAACTGGTGAGAAGAAGGGAGTCTGTGCCACGTCCAGTGTGACAGCTGCAAACACCAGGACAGAGCAGGTCTTGTTTGGATTAGCTAGTCATCCAGGTAAATCAAAGGAGAGAAGGTGTAGCCTTCCAGTTATACAAAAGTGTGGTGGCTCTCTCTAGTAGAAGTAAGCCTGGTTGTCCCTTGGAAAGTTTAGGATCTGAAATGCTACTTGCATTACAGTGCACACTATACATTACAAGGACCCAAGACTTCTGATGATCGGTCTTCCTAAAAAAATGCAAAGATCGTTCATGGAGACAATGGGCCAAGCTGTGCATCTGTGCTACAGCACACAAGGAGGTTAATCGAGTTCCCTGCAGCACATATCCCACACCTGAAACATGGATGAGGACGTTGTAATAGATTTAGAACACGGGTAGCAGAGTAGGGCTACCCATGGGCTTAGCAGAAGCGTGGTTCAGCCATAATGATACTGTCCACAGAGACCGCACAGTGAACTGGAGGGTGAGCACTAGGACCAGGATGCCATCAGCAGGAAGAGCAAGAATATGGAGGAGGCCACCACCAGTTGCTATAGTTTGTAAGAGGTTTGACTCAACTGCTGGTCAGGCCAATGAGATGAGATAAGATGGAGAAATCAGTTGGGTGAGCTTCCCAAGATAGAACAGGCTTCTTGAAACTGAAGTACATGCTTGGCTGTCATGTCACCCATTGGGAATCTTGAGATGTAGCCTAATGACATTGGTTTGGGTACAAGAATCGACTTTGGTGGTCTGCAAGTGTGGTCAGATTGCGTGGGTTGAAAAACTAAGCAGCTTTCTGCTGTTTTTGATTAATATAAGTATAGTAGATGTCCCATGACAGGATTTCGTTGAAATTAGATGATCAACTTCTCGTCTTTGAATGGCGTCTTTTAACCAATTATAGAATAGAGGAGAGGTGATTGTTATGGGAAGAGGTTATTAAGTTGGCCTCATGGAACAGTGCAGATTATGTTAAATACACAGCATGAAAACCAAATTAAAGAAAATATGACAGGCTATAAGTAGTGGGGAAGCTTGTAGGGGTGATTAAAAAAACAAAAAAAAAGTCACTCAAGAATTTAAGGGAAAGGGACACACAACTGGTATTTACTACCACGGGTTGGTGGACAGTTGTAAAACCAACCCACTCATGTATCTTTCCATTGTTGTGACTCACACCTGGTGTTAACCTTCAGGATGAGTGATAAAACACGGACCGGGACTACAAGAACTCACAACGACCAAAATTGTCTAATAATATGTGAGCATGCACTTAGTCCCCAGATGCCTTTGCTGTCAAGACATCCTGAGACCGCATGACCTAGACATGTGTTGAAGCTAAGTTTAGCATGACCTAAAACCCCATGGTAGCACCTTCCTTTTGGGTCAAGCCATCGCCAGTATAAGAACATAAAATAGCACTAAGGTGCGTAGGAAATTGTGGATGTGTTGTCATCATCATATATTTCTTTATTTCAGTTGATAACCATAAAAGAACAGACACAGATATATACAAAACAAGTTAAAACAGTTTAAAAATATTAAAATGATTAAAACAGTTCATTTTTAAGATAATACTTGAGTTAAGTATAATGAGGAGGTCAATCACATTTCCAAAACCTTAGATTTGTACTTTAAGAAAGTTGGTCCTTGCCCACCACATTGAGCTTAGAAAGCGTGAGACCGCATAGACAATATGGAGTTTGGTGTTGTATTTTAGGAGTCTGAATGCTTCTATAAAATGTGTTGTGCCAAGGTTTCTACACAACTGGACCAGCCATCTGTGTCTTATTGAATTGTATCCCTGGCAGAAAAAAAGAACATGGAGTTCCGTTTCCTCACCCATATTACATGCTGGGCACCCCGGTGGAGTGCCACTAGACCATTTGTGGGTGAAGGCACGCAAATGGAGGCAGCCATGCCAAAACTGCATATACAGTTTCCTGGCTAGTGCCAGACAAATTTCGTCAAGGCATGGATACAACTTGTACGTGTCCTTCACATCCAGAAAATGTGACGTAAGGGAACCAAGGGCAGATTCTCCGTGGAGTTTAGCAAGTTTTCCGCCCCAGTAACTAGTACTTGGATGTTTACGCGAGGTCCTTAGACATGCTGTGTCGGGGTTATCCCAAAGGTCATTTCGCCCAATTGCACAAAAGCCTTCCCTAATATGTGCAAGCCATGGCAGCTTTCTTATGCCGGGGAGTCTCAAAATGTCTACGAGCTCTGACCTGTACTCTGTCAATTCCGGTGTCCATTTCATTTCATTCCACTTTATTCGATTAATTAAAATCATAAAAGTGCATACAACATATACATTTCAAATATACATACAAAATACAATAAATAACACTATTACATTCATCATAAAACCAGTTTTAAAAATAATTCATGATACAGAAGCCATAGTGCATAAACAGAGAAAATCACATAAGGAAAACCGTGCCATAAGTGCAAGCCATTTTTTAATCAATCGACAAGGTCCTACTGGCTATCATCCTACCCTTCACCCTAACTGCAGCCACAAGAAAAGACGCTATACAAAAAGTTTCATAAATATTGTTTAGCATTTGTAAATATAGTAGGGCAGGTTTGGCCTGGAAGAAACCCTTCTGTCTAAGCAAGGGAACCAAGAACTTCTTGCGGGCCCCCGTATAGTGTTTGCAAAATAATACAAAATGTAGAGTATCTTGGATGGAGTAATTATCACAGGAGCATAACCCCACATCCTCTGGTTTCGACCAAGTTGGATAATCCCCTAAAATAAAATGTAGTAAATTGAATCGCAGTCTGGTCAGTAGCCAGCGATGAAATGGTTTAGTGACTATAAGCAGATAGGGTTCTATTAACAAGGTAGTTTTTAATAGGGAGTGAGCCCTCACCAAAGGTTTTTGTATTTCAATCCCTTCCCTTTCCATAGTCTTTAGTTTTATGAAATTGCTTTTTACCCATTTCAAATCATCCTTCCTGATGTTTTCCGGATGGTCATATAACTCCTGACGTCCCAATTTGGCGAACATAGTTTTAACATATACCAACCAGTTAATCTTATCAACTCTATCCAATTTAACACAATCTCTAAGTATCTCGTGATTGAGCCTCGCCAGGAAGCGCAGCGGACGGGCGCAGCGGGCGCGCCGTCTGCGCGCCGAAGGCGCGCCAAAGGCGAGCCCGTCTGGGCCCGTCCGGGCCTGGACCGGGCCCAGGGCCTGTCCCCCTGTCCATGCTGCTGATTCCGCACGTGTGTGCTGGACTAACTCCCAGCTCCACTCTCTTAATCCTTCCCTCTGTGCGGCCACTACCCCCTGCAACCCTATCCATCTTGAATCAGCTCCATTTCATTGCCCTCAATGCAACTTCACTCTCCCGCCCTTCCTTTCCCATTCGCTACCTTATCCCATGCCGCAGCTCTCAACCCCTAATCATCGGATGCTGAAAGCAGGCTTAGTCAACTGCCGGTCTCTCCCCCGTCATGCCAACGACATCTGGTTGTTGATTTCCTCCGAGGAGTGGGACATTTTATTCCTCACTGAGTCTTGGATGACTGACTCCTCCTCTCCGGACATCTATCTAGCCATTCCATCAGGCTATGACATAAAATGTGTTAATCGTGCAGGGGGAAAATCGGGAGGCGGATTAGCAATCATCTTTAAATCTTATTTTCAGCTGACCATTACCAAACTTACCAACATTGGTATCATTGAAGCCCTCTATTTCTCAGTATCCGATTCCGCGGCTGTTATTCTTGCTGGATCTCTAGTCTACAACCCCCCCTCGGCGGCTTCTCTTTCTCTTACCGCTCTCACTCACCAGTTAGCTGATCTAGCCTTGAAACATCAATACTTTTTAGCTCTTGGTGATTTTAACCTTCATGTCGATAATTCCCTCTGCTCAAAAGCGAATAATTTACTGGAAATCATGGACAGCCTTAATTTCACTCAACTTGTCACTGGTCCTACTCATGTGGCGGGTCACACCCTGGACCTTATTTTCGCTAATTTCCCCACTATCACCGTCTTCCCCTCCCTTCCTCTTACCTGGTCCGATCATTACCTTATCCCTTTTTCTTTGGCCCTAGACCGTAAATCTATCCCTCCTGTGCCCAGGAAAGAGCTGGGAAGGAAGTGGCACAAAGTCACTTGCGCTTCCCTGGACCCGATCTTTCATTTCCAGACGGACCATCTATCCCCGGACATCGACTCTAATATCGCCAGGCTCAACTCCGCCCTCATCACCGCTATTGACCACATTGCCCCCCAGAAACTCATCACTTCCACTAGATCCCGTCCTTCCGCTCCCTGGTTCTCCACCTCCCTCCGCGAGGAAAAAAGTAGCTGTAAAGCACTCGAACGGAAGTGGAGACTAAATTACGTTCTTGAAGCTAAGCTTGCCTATAAGGCGGCCTTGAAAAAATTTCTCAAACATAAAAAAACAGCCATGAAAGATCACTTCTCGCTCCAAATTACCAAAGCCAAAAACTCTTCAAAAACTCTCTTCTCCATCGTTAAAGATTTCATTACCCCTCCGGCCAGGACCACTCAGGTCTCAGCTAGCCAGAAACTATGTGAAGGACTCTCGGACTTTTTCCTCGATAAGATCGATAAACTCTGCGTTTCCTTCCCTAAAGGGCCAATGCCTCGGCCTCCTTCTACCGATCCCCCTACCTCTCCGTCCCTCCTTGCCTTTAATAAACTTGCCCAGGAGGATGCTATCAGACTACTCATTCATTGCAAGTCTGGTGCACCCTCTGACCCCGTTCCGGCCAAAATTATGGGTGAACTGGCCCCCCTGCTAGCCGACCCTTTCCTCTCCGTCTGGAATGCCTCTCTGCACCATGGCTTTTTCCCTACCACCTGGAAGGAAGCTTTGGTGATCCCAATTCTAAAAAAGGCAGATGCCGATCCCACTGTTTTCTCCAACTACCGACCTATTTCCCTCCTCCCCAAACCTGCTAAGGTTTTGGAAAAAGCCGTGCAGTTGCAACTCTCGGAGTACTTGGAGAACAACTTACTACTGCACGACTCGCAATCTGGATTTCGGGCGGGATACAGTACGGAGACGGCTCTGCTGGAGGTCTCGGAGACCATTCGGGAGTGCGTGGACAGAGGCGAGGAGGCCATGTTGGTCCTCCTCGACCTGTCCGCGGCATTCGATACGGTATCCCACTCCATCCTCCTTGACCGTCTTCGGCATATGGGCATTGGCGGCACTGCCATCAGTTGGATCGAGTCCTTCCTCTCTGGAAGAAGTCAAAGGGTGCTATTGCGACCTTTCAGATCGGAGGAAAAACCCTTATCTTGCGGTGTGCCACAGGGCTCGGCCCTCAGCCCTCTGTTTTTCAACATATATCTTGCCCCACTGGCCGGCGTGGTGGAGTCCTACGGAGTCAGGGTGGTCTCTTATGCTGATGATACTCAGCTAGTGTTCTCCTTTAGGGGCCACTCTGACTCCGCGCTCTCTAACTTCCGCCGGTGCCTTAACAACATCAGTGATTGGATGTCTGAAAACCATCTAAGACTCAACGCAGACAAAACAGAGGTGCTGTTTTTTAACCAGAAAAATTCCATCCCCTCCTCCTGGTGGTGGCCCACGGCACTCGCTCCCGCTCCCCTTCCCGTCCATTCGGCCCGTAACCTGGGCTTCCATTTCAACGACTCCCTATCATGTAAGACTCAGATTCAAAAAGTGACCTCTGCCTGCTTCCTGAAGCTACGCATGATCAGGAAAATCCTCCCCTACCTCCCTTTGGATTCCCGCCGGACAGTTACTCACGCTCTCATCACGTCCCACCTGGACTATGCTAATAGCCTCTATGCCGGAGCTCCCCAATACCTGATTGACCGGCTGCAGATTGTCCAGAATGCGGCGGCGAGGCTGATTGGCAATATTTCTTATCGTCAGTCAGTTGCCGCATATTGTAAGGAACTGCACTGGCTACCTGTGGCCAGCCGTATTCAGTTTAAGATCCTCACTCTGACTCACCGAGCCATTAATGATCGCGGACCAAACTACCTAAAAAAACGAGTTTCAATATCCCGGTCCATCAGATCTCTGAGATCCAATGACCTATGCCTTCTGATCTCTCCCCGCTTTAGACTATCTAGAATGGGTGGCAGAGGATTCAGTGTCATTGCTGCAAAACTATGGAACTCCCTGCCAGTCGATCTCAGATTCTGCCCTTCCGAATCTATCTTCCGGGCCAGACTCAAAACCTGGCTCTTTTCCAGACTCTGATTTATCATGCCACTCCCCCTGTTGTTCCTTCTCTCCCCTCTAAGACTCAGGTTCTAGCGCCGGGACACCCCTCCGGGGGTAGCTGTGCGCTTTATAAGCTACATAAATAAATAAATAAATAAATAAATTGAGACTCAAGTCTGGATTAAGCCAAACTCTGAGCCAGCAGAGTAACGGAGCCATGCTCAGGGTGTCAGATAAATCTCCCAAATCTAATTCCTGATGCAAAGAGAAAGTGGGGGCAGATTGGGGTAATGAGAGTAGTTTCCGCAGAAAACTATTTTCAGCCACCTGAAGATCTGGTTGGGGTTTATATCCCCAGATCGCGGAACCATAGCCCGCTATGGCCAAGCACTTGGAGGAATAGATCTTTAAAATGGCCTCCATTGGTCTTGCCCCCAAGCGTTTCGCGAAACCTAGAACAGCAGAAGTTGATCTGGTTACTGCGTTCTTTTTTAATTTTTGTTGGGGGACCCAAGTACTTTTTTCATCAAAAACTACCCCAAGATAGGTGAAAGAGGGGACGAGCGACACTAGTCCTCCATTACAAGTGAAGGTTTTTGTTTTTTTAGCTCTCCTGCCAATTACCATGACATGTGATTTGCCTATATTTACAATTAGGTCCAGGGACGACATAAATTCACCAAAAGCATCGAGTAGGCACTGTAGACCTACCGACGTCCTAGCCAGTAAGACAGCGTCATCCGCGTATAGGAGAACTGGAATTAAGGTATCTCCTACACGCGGAATATCCAAACATGCTTTGACCAGGGTTTTGTCCAGAGCATTAATATAAAGGGTAAATAACAGAGGTGCCATAATGCATCCCTGTCTTACCCCTCTTCTAGATTTGAAGGGCTTGGAACAACTACCATCCCGAGATAACCTGATCGATGCGGTAAGATTACGATGAAGATCTACTAAAAAGTAGACCAAAGGTGGATCTAGACCCATCTCCAGTAGGATTGTCCACAACTTTGACCTGTTGACCAGGTCAAAAGTTGAGGACAAGTCCATAAAAGCAAGGTTCAACGTGCACTCCTTGGCCATAGTGTATTTACCCATTAACATAAACAAATTCAAACATTGGTCTAAAGTGCCACGACCTTTGCGGAAACCATATTGTAGATTAGTTATAATTTTGTTATCTTCTGCCCAAGCTGTGATCTTTCCAAGAATCACTTTGCCGAGAATTTTCACTACCGAGTCAATCAGGGATATAGGTCTATAACACCTTGGTTCACTCCGTTGGCCCTTTTTGAAAATCGGGATAATTGTCGAGTGACACCAAGATGGAGGAGGCCCGATCAAAGCCACAGCATTAAGACATTGGCCAGAATTTTTGCACAGAATGTGGGATTATGTTTGTAAACATCCGCTGGGACATGATCAGGGCCTGGTGCTTTATTACTCATTGTGTCCTTTATGGCCTTTTCTATATCCTCAATATCAAAAATAAGAGGTGACCTCCCTTGCTGTAGAAAATTATTAAACTCATAAATATTGGGGTCATTAGAGCCATAGATCCCTTCAAAGTGATTTAACCATTGGGCTTCTGTAACATTGGTTTCCTGGCAATTGTTAGCCAAGCCTGAAAAAAAGGGGGTATTTACAATTGACCAGAACTTGGCACTATCTTTTAAAACGTCGACTGATAGCAGGGCATCCCACGTATCTGCTTTAATTTCAGATTTTCTCTTATGGATCGCCAGTTTATATAGTTTCCTACGGCTCGCTATCAAAGACCTATCTTGCGGAGAGGCCTTCAATGCTGAGATTAAGGCACTATGTGCTTGCGAACAACTTTGGTCAAACCATTTTTCATGCAATTCGACAAATCCCTTGGATTTAGTGGTCAGGTCTTTAGCAATCTGCGAGCAAATACCCACGAAGGCTTCCACGGTTACATCCTTCGAAGTTAGGGGATCATTACATAATAATATAAGATCCCTGGTATTCGCACATAAATCAGTAAAGAATAGTGTTGGTATCACTTTAATCCACTTAAGCCTCCTATCTTGATCCCGGGTTACCAGGTTTTTAGGGCCAAGTGTTCTCCTACTTAATTCCAAAAACCCACAGTCTGAAGCTAATTCCAGCAGAACAGGGTTGTGATCGCTAAAGGGAGATGATATAGCATTGTAAAAAATAACCTTTTCAAGAAGATTGTGAGTCAGAAAAATGTAATCGATAATGGTCTCACCATTCTTGAATGTATGATAGCGATCAGAGGAGTTAGCAAAAGAGGGTTCGAAAAGATCTGAATCAGACAAAAAAAATTCTAGGGCAACACCTCGAGGAGAGTGCTCAAAGTGCGGGGTCTCTGAAATAGTATAGACCAAGTTATCTACTATGTGACAAGCATGTTCACATAAGTGTATATTAAAATCCCCCAAAAGCAAAATAAAACAATTAGTGGAATGATCTCTCCTATATTCATGTAAAAAATCATTCAGTATTCCCATATGCTTATTCTTGTCTATACATTCACTTGAATTATAGAAGTTAATTAATAACAGGTTAAAATTATTGGGACGGTTTACTTCTAGAGCCAATATATTAAATGAATCAACCTCTAGTCTTGATAGAGAACCTGTAAGGTTAAGGGACAAGAGGAACAACAAGCCACCCTTTGCTCTACCAGCCTTAGATGGACGTGGCGGTAGGGAGAAGGTTCTATAACCATCTAACCAGAAGTTGTCCTCCATGTCCCATGTTTCCTGAAGGGCGATAATGTCATATTGCTTTATGTTGTTCAGCCATATGGGATCGTATTTCTTAGAATTAAGGCCAGCAATATTCCACGTAATAATTTTACAATTACGAATGGGATCTACATTGATCACACCTGGATCTTGAACCATAGGAATCAAGTCGTCACTAGACGCCCCTATCCCTAATGGTCAATCATTTTGGCCCAACTTAGAAAGGGGGAAAAATCTATTAGAGGACAACAGCCCTGTATCCCTGGGAGTGGGTAATAGAGATGAATGTTGTGCTGGTGGTAACACTACCATACTCACTCTATCTTTAGGTGGACTAATAACTCCATCTTGAGGGACAGGCCTATCCACATGGGAGGGAAAAAAAGGATCATGGATTCTCCTAGAGGGTGGATAGAAAAACCCCAGGGGCACAACTCTAATAGCCCCACCGAGCTGATCCGTTGCATTCCATAGCAATCTTCCTGGTATATTTTGGTTATTAAAATTAACAATAATGCAGTCCCCAGTAACACATTTGGGGCCATGACCCACCCAGCCAACTCGCCTTGCCATAATAATATTGGCAGAAATCCCCGCTGAACCTGAGGAATGATGCTCACACCAATGCTTAGTTTTTCTCAATAGGGCAGCTGTGGATTCAACATCACCAGCCGGTAGAGGAGGGACCCCCACCAAAACTACTACCAAGGGGGTAGCTTCTGGAGGTAAATTAATTATGGATGAATTGGGAGAAAGCAACTTTCCCAATTGCTCTATATTCTTATAGCAGGCCTCTACATTCGTGTTGCATGCCACCTTCTTTCTATCAGCGAGTTGAATCCCAAAATTCTTGTCCCCAGCCGAGTGTGATTCAACACCAGGTTTTCGTACATTAGAAGCCAAATGGTTCGTTAATGGCTCTTGATTTATATTAACCGTAGATAAGAGGCAGTTCCTTTGTAGGGGACTTTCAACCAAATCAGCATTAAAGTGTGTGTTCGGACCTGAATTGGGCCGCCGACTATTCAATAAAAGACGATTAGCGTCAGACTTAAATGAGTCAATCATAACATTTAGTCGGTCGCACTTACACCGTAGGTCCGCCACACACTTGTTCATGGTATCAATGACATCCTTAGCAACATTTGTCAGAATAGCCTCAAACCGTGACGAAAAAATCTCTTCGACCAGATTCCGCAGTGCTATTTGTATATTTTCATCCAAGCCGTGGCTAGGTTTTGCTGTGTTTGGTTTAGGCCCCTTTTGTTTTTTACCGTTTATTTTAAGTAAAGCACGAAGTCCCTCTGTCTTGGTTGCCTGATGTTTGGATCCTTTTGCCAAGTCAATAGTAGCTACTTCCAAGAGCCTGTCCCGCTCCCCCATATCGCAACCAACAGTCCCCGAGGGAGCAATGACAGTTCCAGGACCCTTATTTACAATCACCTCCGGTTCCAATGGTATAGATGGCAGTTCAACCTGTAGTGAGTCCACACCCTCTCTAGCTGTTAGACCCAACTCCCTTTCCACAACCTCGATTTCATTGTTCAACACACCCACCGCTGTAGTCAGGTAGGTAATAATAGAGGTGGATTTACGAGGGACTTTTGCATTTGAGCCCCCCTGTACCTGAGTTGCAGCCAGCTTCCTCTTACCCATGTTGCAGATGACAGGGGAGTGGCCCAGCCCAGTCTCCTTCTGGCTCCGACGGGCGCGGACGGGCACGCCCGCGCGCGTCCCGCGCTGCGGTATACCCTTGCCGCTTTTGAGGGCTCCAGGCGGCGTCTCAATGACGCGGATGGTGTGCGCGCTGTCAGGGCGTCTGGAAGATGTAGTTCGCACTGTGCAGGTTTGCCGTTCACCTCACGGCTCAACAAGGGGCAGAGCAGAGGCAGAGTACAGGGGCAGAGCAGCCGTTCCCCTCAGACCAGCGTAATGTCCGTGGTCTTCCCGACCTTCATCAAAGTTATCTACCAGGTTCGTAGGCGCGTCCCGCGCTGCGGTATACCCTTGCCGCTTTTGAGGGCTCCAGGCGGCGTCTCAATGACGCAGATGGTGTGCGCGCTGTCAGGGCGTCTGGGAGATGTAGTTCGCACTGTGCAGGTTTGCCGTTCACCTCACGGCTCAACAAGGGGCAGAGCAGAGGCAGAGTACAGGGGCAGAGCAGCCGTTCCCCTCAGACCAGCGTAATGTCCGTGGTCTTCCCGACCTTCATCAAAGTTATCTACCAGGTTCGTAGGCGCGTCCCGCGCTGCGGTATACCCTTGCCGCTTTTGAGGGCTCCAGGCGGCGTCTCAATGACGCGGATGGTGTGCGCGCTGTCAGGGCGTCTGGGAGATGTAGTTCGCACTGTGCAGGTTTGCCGTTCACCTCACGGCTCAACAAGGGGCAGAGCAGAGGCAGAGTACAGGGGCAGAGCAGCCGTTCCCCTCAGACCAGCGTAATGTCCGTGGTCTTCCCGACCTTCATCAAAGTTATCTACCAGGTTCGTAGGCGCGTCCCGCGCTGCGGTATACCCTTGCCGCTTTTGAGGGCTCCAGGCGGCGTCTCAATGACGCGGATGGTGTGCGCGCTGTCAGGGCGTCTGGGAGATGTAGTTCGCACTGTGCAGGTTTGCCGTTCACCTCACGGCTCAACAAGGGGCAGAGCAGAGGCAGAGTACAGGGGCAGAGCAGCCATTCCCCTCAGACCAGCGTAATGTCCGTGGTCTTCCCGACCTTCATCAAAGTTATCTACCAGGTTCGTAGGCGCGTCCCGATGTCACCCAGAGGCGCCGCCAAAATAGTAAAGGCCTGCAGCCAATATCCTCTGCAATGTATCTCACCCCTAATTCCATACACAGTGGAATCAAATGGGAACTTACCGGTAATCTGAGTAATTGCCTGAGAAAGTTGTTCTCGGTTTTAACAATGGGCGTAAGGTTAGAGTTCCCCCAGAGTTCAGCCCTGTATAGGGCAGCACTCCTAGCCTGGGTTTTGTAGATCTCCATTACCGGGCTCACCGGTTTGTGGAACGACTTTCTAAAGAACTTGGCCATGCCACCTGTAGTCTGGATCAATTTAAGATTTGACTTATCTATTTGAGGCCCCCAGGTTATGTTTTCATGTGAGTGTAAGGCCCAAATAGTCTAATTCGGATACCCGCTCCAGAGGAGTGCCATTCATACATGGATTGGAGCGGGTTGATTTACTGGGGTTGAAGACCAAAAATGTTGTTTTTTGGATGTTGATCTCCAATCCCCTAGACCTACAGAACTCACAGAACCCATCTAAGATTCTCTAAAAACCCATAGGAGACCAAGAGAGGAGTAGGGTATCGTCTGCAAACATCATGGCCGGGATTTGCTTTTGCGCTATTTTAGAAGGGTCTATATCCTTACAATCTTTCAGCGCACTTACCAGTCCGTTTATGTAAATGCAGAACAATGTAGGGGTGAGCACGCATCCCTGTCTTACTCCCCTATTTACGGGGATGGGCTGCGTAAGTTCCCTGTTTTTCCCATATCTAATTTGGGCATAGTTTCTATTGTGTAACCTTCTCAATATATTTAAAAGGTAAAGGAGAAGTCCTAGTCCGCTCAGTACCCTCCACAGAGCTTCTCTGAGTACAAGGTCGAATGCACTCTTGAGATCAACAAAGACCAGATACAGGCTACCTCCTTCTAGATGAACTGTTTTCCAATAGAGAAGCTGGAGCATGAAGATCTGGTCTATAGTTGATGTTTTTTCCCTAAAGCCGGCCTGTAGGGGGGCAAGATCTTTTGTTCCTCCAACCAAGATTGCAAACGATCTAATAGAATCCTGGCAAATACTTTTTGTGAGACGTCGATCTAACTGATGGGTCTGTAATTTGTAGGTAATAACGGTAATCCCTTTTTATATACCGGGAGAATCTCAGCGCCTAGCCAAGTTGCAGGAAGAGCCATTCCCTGCATAATGGCATTAAAGACCACCCAGAAATAAGGACCCCAGATCTTGGTTTCTACCCGGTACAGGTCCCCTGGTATCTTATCCAAACCGGCAGCCTTGGCAGGAGCTATTCTGCTAAAGGCTTTAGTAACTTCTGGCAGAGCGATTTTGGGGCTAGCTATTTCAGCCACAGAGGGAGTCGCGTTTACAGGTGTCTGGCTACTAGCCACAGCATCATGTGGGGCATAGAGGGCTAGAAAATGCTCTCTCCAGCTATCAGCCGCTATGTTTGGCTCTAGGGCCACCAGTCCTTTATTGCTACCTGTAGATATGATACTCCAGAATGTTTTCATATCTTTGGAATCCAGAGCCAATTTCAAGCTAACCTACTGCTCTATTTCCCATGCGGTTTTAGCAGATGTAATGGTGGTTTTATAAAGGGACCTCGCTGATTTTACTGTAATGTTACACTTTGTTTTTATGACCTCTATCAGTGCCTTTTTAGTCGCCCGGCAACTGTCATTAAACCAAGATTGCTTTGGCTGCCTCCTACAACCCCTGGTACATGCAGTCCAAAACACCTCCTCCAGCTTAGAGGTAGTGGACTCATTAATCTTTGCAAACTCTGCAATGGAAGCTGCGAGATCTCCGTGCTTCACAATCTCTGACATGTCCTCAAATTTGGGAATAATGGCTTCATGTAGGAGGGCCATTTTTTCGTACGATTTTTCTAGCCATACCCACCAGACTTTCCACCTGTTGTTTGCTAGTCAGTCTTTGGTCAGTAGCACATGATTCTTCTGGTTTATCGCCGTTCAGTGGCAGAGTAAGTGCAAGTGTTAGAGCTTTATGGTCACTGTCACTGCGCGGCCAGATGGTAAAGTCCTTAGCCAGGGCCTATAACCGTGTTTCTATTAAAATATAATCCAAGATGGATGAGTGGCCATCTCTATTGAATGTATGGTTCCCGGGGGAGTCTGAGGTTAAGCTACCATTACAGGCTCGCAAGGAATGTTTTAAAGTAAGTGCTTTAATTTGGAGTGTCAGAGGTGTCCAAGCCCTAATCGGAGAGATGTTGGTCTCAGGAATGGCCCACAACTCATCCTCCTTTGTGACGGGTGCACCAGTTAGATCTTTCAATGGTTCAAATTGGCAGTTTAAGTCGCCACCCAGCACTACTAGAGCGTTTTTTGGGAGGTCAGATAGCAGATTATCAAGGTGGTCTAGTGTTGTTGAATCTTAGCCAGATTTTACCGGCCTCGAATAGATATTAATTAGGGTTGGTAAGCTTAGGATGAATGGCCAAACCCTTGAGGAGGTCACCAACTTCACATACTTAGGCATTCACATGTCCCACAACAATCGGTGGAACAGGCATCTGGAAATGTCAACATTGAAATTCACCCAAATATCGGGAACGCTGGTCAAAGAGTTCAAAAAATCTCTTACTAAACCTCTTAAACCGGTGTTACAAGTCTACGAGGCAAAGGCCTTAAACTCGGTTCTGTATAGAGCTGAGTTATGGGGCTTTGATACATTAACACCCCTCATGGTAGTTGAAAACAAATTTTTCCGCTCCATTACAGGCTTGCCACAAAGTACGCCAATGGTCCCACTGCGTTACGACCTAGGTAGGAAGTCCATCAAAGATTTGGCAAATCTCCGCCCAGTTTTATACTGGAGGAGATTGTGGACTACTCCGGAGCTTCGACCATACGCAGTGGGTATCATGGACGTAATTCAGGTTGACAAGTTTCACAAAATTAAGTGGTTAAGGAACCTCCGAGATTCACTAATTGCTTTGGGACTGGAAAACCTATGGGATGACCCAGTGGCCGCTGACTTTCCTATAAAAAAGCTTTTGAAAAAACTCTATTGGGACAAGGTAAATCACAGGGTGTGGGCAGCCTCTACTTCCCCTTCCATGACCAATCGTTTCCTAGAGGCAAAGGTTATACCCCTATTGGAACCCTACTTGGATTTGATAACATCTCCAAAGGATAGGAAACTCTATTTTCAACTCGGAGCAGGCTCCCTTCCATTAAGGGCTTTAACTTCTGGGTGGTTTGGTGGAAGTACATGTACTTGCCCTGCTTGTGGAGACAAACGAGAAACCACTGGCCATTTCCTTTTCGTGTGCCCAGTATATGCCGCCCCTCGACGTCACTGGCTTTCCCCTTTATGCAAATTGATGGGCACTAGGAGCTCTGTCGTAGCTATTCGAATTTTATGCACGAGCACCTTACCAGTCCATTCAATAGGCCTAGCTAAATATTTGGGGTGGGCATGGTCACTTAGATTAAAAACCCTTCATTCCTTAGAGAATGTACTTGGGCAGGCTTGAAGCTTTCAAATGCACTGCTGTCATTTTTGCCTCAATTACCCTTTTTTAATCATGTGCATTTCACGTCATTTGTCTGTCGCTTGTTTAATATTTTCTTATCAAAAAGGTTTTATCTATTTATTGGAATGTATTTATTGAACCGGTTATTGTGATTTTATATATTTGTGATTTGTTGTGTCTTGTATGAATTATTTTTAATTCGAATAAAGACTTATGACTGACTGATATTAATTAGGGCGATTTTAAACTCTGATGTAAAAGTCAATACGAGGCACAATATATCTGCGGAATTGGACGCCACTTGAGTAATCTTACAACCTAAATGACACCCGACCCACATGCAGAGCCAGCCTGAGGGTCTACCTCGTTCCCTGGTTACAGCAGGTATGTAAAATGGAGCAAAGCCCATGCAAGTTGGTTCCTCTGTTGACCAGGATTCCTGGAACATACAGATATCACAGGTATCTAAACCCCCCCCCCCATTCAGGGCAATCTAGTTTGTTTTTCATACCTGCCACATTCCAGGATACAACCTTGAGATCTTTCAGTGCACTACGATTGACTATACCATGCCAACTTAGGGCGAACAAAGCGATACCAAAGGGAATAATGGACGGATTAAACCCAGATCAGTTGACTGGGGGTGAGTGTTGGATTTGCTCAAACGCTCCGTCCATTATCCCCTTTGGTATCGCTTTGTTCGCCCTAAGTTGGCAGGGTATGCCCAGACGTAGGTTCCTTGCTCACTTTGCCACTGGATTCAAGATAGCCTGGCTAATGAGGGTTATGAACCCGAAACCGGTCCCAGGATGCTTGTTTCCGGTCCAGGGAAGACATGGCTTGGCAGTTCGGGCTGGCCTGTTCTCATGAGGTACAGGGTCAGACTGATTTGCATACGGCATGTCTGAACTGGGGTGGTGGAGTGAGCTAAAGAATGATGATGGATTAAACCCAGATCAGTTGACTGGGGGTGAGTGTTTGATTTGCTCAAACGCTCCATCCATTATTCCCTTTGGAATCATTTTGTCTATGTCTGGGGTCAACACTGCTATCGTAAGTGGATACAAAGGTATAAAAGTTGGTGAGCGGAAGAAGTCTGATAGCAGAACCTGTGGTTGAGAAACAATGGCTCAAATGCAAAAGATGTTGTACAATGCATGGGTTCCTAAAATTAACTATAACACAGTCCCCACTGACATCTTTGGGTCTGTTACCCACCCAGCTCACCCTGCGTGTCTTAAGTACTTCAACAGCATTAGCATAGTTAAATTGACAATGTCTGGCAAAAAAATGCAAGCATTTGTTTTTTTAACTCAAATTGGGTTTCCTTCTGATCTTCTTTTAAGGCTGGAACTCCAGTAAGGACAATAACATAAGGGGTTGAGGCTGGTGGAAGATTAATAATTGGAAGGTCATCCCTGCCCAGCCTCTCATTCTTGTCAACCCCACATTATCAGTGTTTTCCCCAGATGTACCCTCGTTTGCATGTGCCCTCCGGCTTTGTGGCCCATATCACGCCGTGTGCTTGGCTCCGTCGAGATGACAGTAGGAACCCCACAAGGTATGTTAATCCTTTCTCTGTTCTCAGCAGTTCCGAGTTCTGTGGGGTCTACAGACACCGTTCTGCTCTCTCTGTCCAGTGTTGACAGATTAGGCGTTTTCCCAGCAATGCAGGTACATCAATTAGAGAGTTGGTCCAAACGTGCATGTACGTGGGCGAGTTTCTCTCTCAAGATAGCTCGGATTTGGCCACGCAATGTTTCCAGCATGGGAGCAGCCCAAGCCGATGGGGTCATATCCATCTGCTAATTTAGCCCCTTGAGCGCAGTCTGATCTGACCTATCTCCCATGTGCTCTGGGGTTCCATCATTTGTCTTCTTCCGTTTGACCCCTACCTTTGTAGACTTCTTGGGCTGTTTTGTATTAGATGACTTAAATATACCCTTGGTGACACCCCTTCTCCTTGTAACCACTTTGGGGATAGTTCCGGTGCCCACCTCTGGTGTTAAGGTCTGTTATGAAGATTTAGGTGATAGTTCTATTCCGCTTTGTGTGGTAGGTGAAACCATGGTGGTACTAATTTGTGGGAGGTCCGGGGTCAGTGACACTCTGCGTTCTGTAAGTTCTATCTCGGTGGCCACCACTCCTATGGCCCTTTGGAGAATCCTGTCAATAGATGTTTGCGATAGGGAAGGAGGTGCAAGCTGTGGAGGTGCGTGGCATATTACATTTGTTGTACGCTTCCCATTACTAGCTGGATATTCTGAACACGTGATGGGAGCCCCTGGGGTCGCTCTTAGTACCAACCGGCTGAACTAATATATGCCCCCACTAGATTTTAATACTAGGGTTACAGGGGAAAAGGTCAAGCAAAATTATATTAAACACAGGCAACTAGAAGTTACATATCAGGTTAATCTTAAAATTTGTCCCAGTGACAGCCTCACTAAAGCAGACGTTAGTCCACCCTTGAATGTTTCCTGGGCTTCTGTGTAGATTTTGCAAAACACGGCCAGCTGGAAAGATACAGTCCAGGGAACTTAAAAATAAAAACCAAGATGAGGGGCCCAGCCCAGCCTCGGACGGGCGCAGGCGGGCACGCCACGTGCGTCCCACGCTGCGGGAGGTCAGCGGTGCTCCTATCGCGCCTTCGAGGCGCAGGGACTGCTGGGGGATGTCGTTCTAGGTGTTCCCCTCACGGCTTGTCAGGCAAAGTTGGCTATTCCGCGCACGGTAGCAGCGGCGATGAAACCCGATCTTTAGGTGTCTCATGTGTTGTATATGAGAGAGCTGTAGCCTCCATGGCAGTGGTAAATATATACATACATCTGTTGTTCTTTGTTTCCATTTGCTGTTTTCTAAAAATCGGCTAAACAGATTGACACCAACTCAGTAACAGGTGTAGTTCTGTTCAAAGGTTTTTGCTGTAGTATCAGCCTGCATTCCAGGGAAATTGTTGCTTGTTTGTATCCTTCACCTCCAGAAGCACATCATTTTTAGCTTTCTGAAGGAAACCTTTTGCCAATACTTTATAAGAAGTAATATAGTTAAAGTGGGCTTTGGATCATCCTACCTAAGTTTCCCATTGCTTGGGTGGCTGGTCCATCAAGGCTATAGCATTTTGCGGATTTTTACATTGGCCCAGTGATTGCACTGATGATAGTGTTCAAGTAGTCCATTTGTTTCGACAAACAAGGTAGTTTGAAATTCACAGTAGGTATGTGTTTTTTGGTGTGCTTTACTGACGTAACATTTTAACTTCTGGTATGTTGTGTTTTTTGAACAAGCCACTTTGCTGTGTTTGACAGGCTTGGACCATTCACTAACCACCCTTGCAAGTTTTTTTTTTTTTCTCTCTCGAAGTTTTTGGATTAACAGTTTTTTTTATGTTCACAAAGTAAAGACGTGCATGTACGTAAACTGAAATTACCAGCCAATTATGAAAAACTGACTACTATGTAATATTTTTGGGGCTACCATTTACAACATAAACTTAATTTTGATTTCTTTTTATAAACACTTCTCTCTGATGGTTGTGCTTAACCTTGCTAATGCAGTTTTTTCGAAAAAGGGTCCCTACTCACAGAATCCATGTGATTCGAATCCAAGAGGCTGCTTCATTCTGATATTTTCTTTGTAGACATCTGGGAACATCACACATGAAGTTGCCTACCACTCTCCCTACCAAAAAGCCATACCCATTAGCTTTTTCATTGCATGTTTAAGGAAAGCAAGACCTATTGGCTTTACTGTCGCTTATTATTGTATGCATACATACCCCTCTGGCAGAACACAGACAACCACACTTGCTTTATTGAGCCATATACCCATTTGTAATGTAATAGCTATCGTGATTGGATAGTGAGAATTGATCGTTTAAGTTCAAATGTTTTGTGACTTGTAATGTTTTCCCTTTGATTTATGGGAAACGTCGTTCTGAGTGTTTAGATTTTATCTGTTATAGATTGCTGTTAAGTGCCAATAAGATGCTGATGCTTAAATCTGAAAGAGACACGTTAGTGATAGATTCCTTACCTTAGAAAATCCCCAGGCTTCAGACTGGATCCGGAAAAGTTTTTTCGTTAGCAGTACCCCTGCGTGTCAGTAGGTGGCGTTGTGCGGCTCCGCGTCCGTTGCTGGCGTCGTAAGCGCCGAGATGACGTCACAGACGACTTAGGCGCCACCCATGCGCGCTGACGTCAGTTCTTTCTTTTTCCGCGCCAGTCTGCGCAGATCCGGTTAGAGCACGTACCTTAGTCACTTTTTAGGTCTCGCCTGACCCAGCGCATGCGCTGGTCTGTCGTGACTTTTAGTGTGTGACTTTAGTGCTGCCAAAGGCTTTTCGTGGCCTAGCGCTTGGGTTCACGTGAGCGTGTACGCGCGCAGCCGCCATCTGTCTTTGATCGCTATCACTTTCACTTCATATGACCGCCTTTTCTGCCATCTAGTGGCTCGGTGAAGAATTGTCATTGTAAAATAAAAAAATTAATTCTTCAACATTGCCCTGGCGAATTCCAACGAAAGTCGCGCTTGCAGATTAGACACTCCCTGCTATAGAGCTAAAGACGGGTTAGGGGCGATGTTTACACTAAATGCTGTTTGAGTGCAGTAATCTCTGTCAGGCCACCATGGCGGGATCATATAACCCAGAGCCCTGCTGTTGGCGCATCCTGAAACCGGCCCTGGGGTGGTTCGGCGACGCATGTCTTTGCAACAATACAACTCGTTAAAGAGCAACGGCTACAGATGCTATTTACTTCTAATGCCCTGCTTTTGATTGATTCGCTGCTGTGATCACGCACCGAAACAGACCCTGTAGTGGCGCTGCGCCATCGCGCGTCTCTCCTGGAGGGCCCAAGGCCACTCCAATAGGAGCCCCCGAGCACTGCACCACATGGGCCAGGAGAAGCCTCTGAAAGAAACCTGTGACTTCATGCTGCTAGATCAGTGCGTGCCTCACACAGCACCTGTGGGAGCACTATATGTGGAAATTACATATTTGCACTATTTGCATTCTTTGCTGGCAAACGGACATTACTTTATAACCAGAACCAATACCTTATCTTAACTTTACTGTAGGGCCTGTTTACTGGCCATTTGCAATGTGGACCTAGTATCCAAATGTTTTCCTCAACGGTGCATCTTCTTGGTCTAATGTTCGTCTGTGACATCTTTTTTCACTCGACATTTTAGGTATTACAAAGATGTCAACTAGGGATTCTATTCAGTAGTTTTTGTGTAAGCAGCCAACTTGTACATTAATTTGGGAGTGTGTTTACCTTGCATATAGAGGGGTCAGAGCTGGAAACAGAAACAAGCATTTGAAATGCAATTGGTGGTGCGTTTGCGAGATTTTGAGCTATGGGCATTGTAAATGGCAATGCTTTTTATTTGTGTTTAAAAAAGCTGCAATAATAAAAGGCAATGTCATTTATAATGCTAATAGCACAAAATCTCGCAAATGCGAGACCTCTTGCATTGCAAATGCTGGTTGACTATCTTTTTGAGACTTTTTGTCTCCTGAAAGTTTGAGTCTACTCTGGTGCACATAGGGATGCCTGGAAGTCTTGTGGGGCCGGCCGTCGCAATATGTCGGTGGTGGACCCCCACAACGTCTGTCTCTACTGCCTGGAGCACGACGACGACTCCCAGTCCTGTATGGACTGTTTGGCCATGGCCTCGATGGCCTTGAGGGAGCTGCGCTGGAAGCTGTTTGGGGTCCGGCACTCGTCCCCGCTCGCGGGGCCACCATCATAGTTCCTCGGGCTCCAAGTCTTCACCCTCGGATTCGGGTAAGAGATGACACAAAAAAACGAAGAAGCGTTGTTGTTCTCCGACGTCCCCCCGTCGATCCCCGGATGCGGACGAGGTGGACAGGTGTTCTACCCCTGCAGCTCCTTCGGAGCCCGGGAGTCCCGCGGCCTACCCACCTTACCCGGGTCCATCGGCGACTCCCGCACAGGTGCAACAATTTCTTGCTACCATGGACCGCCTGTTTAGGCGTTGGGCACCCGCCGGCGCGCCCTTGGGCCCCGCCGTCTCGTATCAGGATCGTGTTGGGCCGTTGGCGGCTCCGGTCCCGGTGCCACAGGATTCTGCGCAGCTGGCTACGGCCATGGCCACGGCGCAACAAGGTCCCGCGCTGCCTGCTCCTGCCCCAGAGCCACCCTCAGCTCTGCCTCCGGCGCCGCAGTGGATGCCATTTATTCCGCCACTGCCCAGGTTCCCGGACAATTTTGTCCCTACCTGGGATCCGTATTGGGACACGGCGCCAGTTCGGCCCCGTCCGGCGCCGTTTGTTCCTTCCCCGGTCCCTGCCTTGCCGCCGCATTCTGTCCCACATACGGCAGAGGTGGAGGACGACTGGGAGGGGTCCGAGGACCCTCTTGCTCGTCAGTGTGACTCTGAGCAGGACTGGGCCGATGAGTTAGAGGAGGCCGGCGGCCTTGATCTCTCCTCTGACCCAGGGTTTGCCTCTCCTCCGCCTACCATGGAGGAGGGCGTGTCGTACACGATGGTGCTCCGTCAGGCCGCTGAGGTCCTCCACCTTGATCTCCCTACGGTGGCCCTAAAGACTAATCTCCTCACTGAGGTGCTCGAGACGGCGTCCACTTCGTCGTAGCCCCTGCTGCCATTTAATGACGCCCTCCCTGACGTTTTACTGGGCACTTGGTCGCGGCCAGCCACAGGGGCCCCTGTGGATAAGAATGCCTTTCTCACTACTCATCCTACGCCCGAGAGCCTGGTCATCAAAGCTTCGATGTCCCAGAGTGCCTTTCCCACGGCTCCGCCGGATAAGGACTCGAAGAAGCTGGAGCAGTTCGGCAAGCGGTTGTTCTCTTCAGCCAGCTTAGAGCTGCGGTCGATGAACACCGCATGCCTATTGGGCCGCTATTCCCACGCGGTGTGGGATGCCGTTGCACAGGTGTTGCCTCAGTGTCCTGAAGAGACCCAAGCTGTGGTGTCACAAGCTGTTGCTGAGGGTAAAGATGCGGCTAAGTTCGCCATTCGGTGTGGTTTGGACACCGCGGACTCACTAGGTAGAGCAATTTCTACGAATGTGGCGCTTCGTCGCCACACCTGGCTGAGATCTACCAGGTTCTTGCCAGTGGTACAAAGCTCACTCATGGACATGCCCTTTGATGGCACTCGCCTGTTTGGCGATAAGGCCGACAGTGCGCTGGAGCGCTTTAAAGACTCGCGAGCTACGGCCAAGTCCTTAGGTCTTTTCACAAAAAGCCCAGCCACTCCTGGTTTTCGTTCCTTTCGTGGCCACGGAAGGGGCACCCAGGCGCGTTCTTTCAGCAAGCCTGTGCAGACCCAGCCTCAGCGCGGATGTGATTTCTGCAGGGTCGTTTCTGGGAATCAGCGCGGGGGTCAGTCCACCTCCGCCCCCGCTGCTTCTGCCTCCAAACCTTCCTAATCCAAGCTTTGTGGGGCACCCCATGCCGGTGGGTGGCAGGATCCTCCATCACCTCTCCCACTGGCTCGCTATCACATTGGACAAGTGGGTGTTGCAGATCATCCACAAGGGTTACTCCCTTCCCTTTCAGTCCCCCCCTCCAGCCATGCCACCTCAGTACCACCGCATGTCGGGGGAACACTTGGTGACTCACCAGCAGGAAGTTACGACCCTCTTGGCCAAGGGGGCCATCGAGTGCGTTCCTGGGCCAGAAGTGGGGAAGAGGACAAAGGGGATTCTGCGTCCCATCTTGGACCTCCGGAACATCAACCGCTTCCTCCGGTAGGAGAAGTTCAAAATGCTGACTCTGGCTCAGGTCTTTGCCCTCGACCCTGGAGATTGGGTAGTAGCGTTGGACTTGCAGGACGCGTATTTTCACATCCCCATCCTGCCGGCCCACCGGCGTTACCTGCGGTTCACGGTAGGCCAGGGGCATTTTCAGTTTGCTGTGCTCCCCTTCGGCCTTACCAGCGCCCCTCGGGTGTTCACAAAAGTGATGGCGGTGGTCGCAGCTCATCTGCGCAGGTCGGGGTTGTCAGTCTTCCCCTACCTCGACGACTGGTTGTTGAAGGCGTGCTCGCCCTAGACAGTCGTCTCCCACCTTCAGACTACGGCCGACCTCCTGCATTTGCTGGGGTTCTCCATCAATGTGCCGAAGTCACACCTGATTCTTTCTCAGAAGCTCCCCTTCATCGGAGCGGTTCTGGATTCAACGCGGTTTTGGTTTTATCCTCCCGAGCAGCGAGTCCAGGATATTCAGGCCATGATTCCAATCTTTCAGCCTCTATCCCGGGTTTCAGTCAGGATGACCCTCCGGCTCCTGGGTCTGCTGGCCTCCTGCATCCTGCTGGTGCGACATGCCAGATGGCATATGTGGGCTCTGCAGTGGGACCTGAAGTTCCAGTGGGTGCAGTATCAGGGCAACCTGTCCGATCATGTCCAGATCTCAGAGGGCACTGCACGAGAATTGCAGTGGTGGCTCACGTATCGTGATTGGGTCAATGGCTGATCCCTCTCCCTTCCCCAACCGGAGCACACAGTGGTGACGGATGCGTCCCTCCTGGGATGGGGAGGCCACTTGGGAGAGGCGGAGATCAGAGGACTCTGGTCTCCGGCGGAGTCCCGGCTCCATATCAATCTTTTGGAGCTTCGGGCGATCCGACTTGCACTGAAGGCATTCCTTCCCTCTGTCCGGGGAAGTGTGGTGCAGGTGTTCACGGACAACACCACCGCCATGTGGTATTGCAACATACAGGTCGGGTTGGGATCCTGGACCCTATGTCAGGAGGCTCTGTGGCTCTGGACATGGCTGGAACATCAAGGCATTACCTTGGTGGTTCAACACCTGGTAGGTTCTCTGAACTCCAGAGCGGACGAACTCAGCCGCCGGTGCTTGATGGATCATGAATGGCGTCTGATCTCAGACGTGCTGCAAGGTCTCTTTCTGCAGTGGAGAGCCTTGGTTAGATCTATTCGCCACTGAAGAGAACACGCAATGTCATCAGTTCTATGCGTTGGAATTTCCACGGCGGCACTTGCTAGGCGACTCTTTTCGTCACGAGTGGAGTTGCGGCCCAGAGTGCTGCAGAAGTTTCGGCGCGACCGGTCCCAAGTCATCCTTGTGGCTCCGGATTGGGCATGAAGATACTGGTATCCCGAGCTACTCAGTATGGCGATCGATCCCCCGATCCGACTGCCTCTTCGGGAGGATCTTCTTTCGCAGCAGCAGGGGTCAGTCCTTCACCCGAACCTGTCCAGCCTCCACTTCCATGCGTGGAGATTGAGCGGCGACAGTTGACCGCTTTCGACCTTCCTCCCGAAGTCTGTGATGTCATTCTGGCAGCCAGGCATCCCTCCACTAAAACGGTATACGCCTGCAGGTAGAACAAATTTGTGGCATGGTGCACAGCAAAGGCTGTGGACCCCCTTTTTGCCCCTCTTTCCGAGGTCCTTCTGTTCCTTCTCTCTTTGGCCCAGCAGGGCTCTGCTCTGGGCACTATCAAAGGTTATCTTACGCCAACTCCGCCTTTCTACGACTTCCAGATCAGCCTTCTCTTTTTAACTCCCCAGTTGTTAATCGCTTCCTCAAAGGCATTACACACACCTTTCCTCCCGTGCCTTTCATAATGCCTCAGTGGGACTTAAATCTTGTCTTGACACATCTGATGTGTGCTCCCTTCGAGCCCCTTCATAAGTCCTTTGCGTCTTCTCACTCTTAAGACGGCTTTCCTGGTAGCTATCACCTCTGTCAGAAGAGTGAGTGAGCTCCAGGGTCTTTCTTCCATACCTCCTTTCCTTTCTGTTCATCCGGACAAGGTGGTTTTGAGGACCCGTCCTTCTTTCTTGCCAAAGGTTGTCATGCCCTTCCACATCGGGCAGACCATCACTTTGCCCACCTTCTTTCCGCCACCGCATCCTTCAAAAGAGGAAGAGCGGCTCCACCGTCTGGACCCAAAACGTGCGCTTTAGTTCTACCTGCAGTGCACAAGACAGTTCCGGGTGGATGACCAGCTCTTTGTTGGCTACGTGGGCGCCAATAGAGGTCAGGCTGTGCACAAGCGGACCATCTCTCGGTGGGTCGTTCTCTGCATCAAGGCCTGTTACTCGTTGGCTAAGAAGGAGCCTCCTGTGGGGTTGCGTGCCCATTCTACCAGAGCGACGGCAGCCTCCACTGCCTTGGTACGCGGCGTCCCCTTGCAGGACATTTGTCAGACAGCTACGTGGGCCTCGCTGCACACGTTTACCAAGCATTACTGCCTTGACAGTCAGGTCCGGAGAGACGGCTTCTTTGGCTGTTCTGTTCTCCATGACTTTCTGGTGTAATCTATTCGCAGACCCACCACTGGGGTTGGTATTGCTGGGGTATGTATTCTAATGTAAGGAATCTATCACTAATGTGTCTCTTTCAGATGCACAAGATACTACTTGTGTAACGATATATCTGTAAGAGACATTAGTTAGTGCTAGAGCCTTACCGCCTCACCCTTCCTCCCCATTCTGCGAACTGATTTGTAGGGTTAAAGTCATCCCTTTCAGGGTCCTAGTTTTCTTGGCACCAGTGTCAGTTTTTTTCAGGTCTCGCTGAGTCAGCGCGCATGCTCTGCTATGAGAGACATTTTGTATGTGAGTTTTCAAAGTGCTGCTGGCTGGCCTAGCGCTTGCTTGCACGTGAGCGTGCACGCGCACAGCCCCCATGCGCTAGGCCATCTAGCAGCACTCAGGAACACCTTTCTCCCTTGCATACTGTTTCATCTTCACTCCCAGACCGAGCCACAGGAGTGCTCGCGCGACGTCTATTACAATTGATTATTTCAGCTTGGTCCGGGATGTCGAATGTGTTCATATCGACTGTTGATCTTCCTGTGGCAACTTGTACTGACACTGCCCCCTCAGGTCGCACCCACCAACTACTTGTACTGACACTACCTACTTATCCTTCATGATCTCCCCTGTGCAATGGATCCCAAAGAAGAAATACATATTTGTTCTGTTATGAAATGCAGCTTCGGCACGGAGAGAAAAAAAAGGTTCACAATACAAAAAAAATAATAACTAAATAGAGCAAGACTGAGTGGTCGCAAAGTGTCCAGAATAGTTTTATTCACACCCAAACACCATGCCAAAACTCAAGCTCTGCCACTGGATTGTTGTTTCCTCTGGCGAGTCACCTCGCCCCCTTATGTCTCCCACTACACCTCCAGTGCCTCCAACCATGCCTCTGAAACTGACTGCCCTCGGGTGAGTTCTTGCTTGCTGTGCTATCTCGGGTGAGCATAGCTCCGACCTTTCACAGTCCTCCAGCTTTCGTTTCCTCTCTAGCGGACTCTTGCTTCACCTCATGTTCTCCCACCCTCTACCACCATCGCTCCCTTATTATCACCTTCTACTCTTTTTAGGTCTCGCCTGACCCATCGCATGCGCTGGGCTGGCGAGACTTATTGAGAGGGCTTTAAAAAGTGTTACCAGGCCAGCCTAGAGCTACAGTGCATGTGCGCGGGCGCGCGCGCCTCACTTTCGCGGCCGCTTTGATGTTTGATCGCGATGACAATCACTTTCACTTTCTTCGCGGCCGCACGGCCCCTTGGCATAGCCAATAGGTCTCGCTTTTGGGACCTTATAGGTATTTAGTTATGCAACTGTTGCATGGCTAAACACTTATAAGGTCCCAAAGGCGAGACCTATTGGCTATGCCAATGCTTGTTTTATCTCCATATATATTCTTGTTTTATCCCGGCTATTTTTATCTCGCGTGCCTGCTTCCATCTCCCTCCTCCCGTCGTTCTCTCATTATCACCTTCTACTCTTTTATCTTTCCATAGTTATCATTGTTTACTTTCTCCTTTCTGTTTTTATCGCGTGTTCCTTCTTCGATCTCTCCCCTTCTTTATTTTCCTCTCGCCCCTTCACATTTCCCTTTCGTTTGTTTTCCATTCTCCTTTAGCTCTAATTTCTTCTCCATTCCTCCTTTCATCTTTACCGATTTTGCTTTTATCTTCGGTGGCAACATTTTTTTTCCAAATTCATTTTTGCTCGAGAGTTCATGCAGTGTTTCGTAGCCATGGAAACTACTTACTCCCTGCAGATGTCTGCTTCCACAGTCGTCCCCATGAACACTGCTTCGTCCTGCCATGACAGTTCATAGTGCCTTTTGAAGATGGGAACACCTACGGGTGTCCCTTTTTCAGGCACGATTAAAAATTAATAATTATAATAAAAAAATGTTCAACCAGAGGGGAGTATCAATAGCTAGAGCAGCCTGCTTGGATAAAAAATACATTTACAAATAAACCAGGCTGCCATGGAGCAGATTTGTTTTGTGTGCATGGACAAGCCACCCTTGTAGATGTCCACTACGAATGAGCATAGTTTATCCATGTTTACCGTGTATTTCGCAGCACATTTCACCGTTGTAACCCATGTGTGCAGCACCAGTACTATGCCTCTGGTGCTCAGTGCCACAAAGGCTGCATGCAGCACAATATCTTGCTACAGTACAGAAAGCCAAGCTTGTGAGCACGATGCTGCCGTCCAGTCCTAGATATTCTTACCAGCCTGCCAGTCCTCTTCAGACTGCAGCTCCTTTCCTCCCCCACTGCAAGGTAAAGGCTGTCCATGGACTTCCGGCCGCGCATGCCTTCACCCTTGCCCTTTCGCCCCCCAGGCAAACCTGTTAATTACCCTTTACACATACAAATCTCACCCCTGGCCAACCAAACGCCTCTTTGTGCTCAGTAATTCATCGCACCAGCCCCCTGCTTGCAATTCGCGCCCCTCCCCGCTCAGGCACATTTAAATGCTAATTGTCTGTGGAGCTCGCGGCCATGACTGAACTCTTCACTAAAGTAAAAGCCTCCCTCAAGCTTCAGAGGTCTCCAGGGTCGGTGCACCATCTCCTTGGTGAAAAATTGTAGTCCGAAATCACATCCTAATGTTGACAAGAGTACACAATGAAAGTTTTACCACTGACAACACTGCCCATTGTTATAGCACTCACCGCCCTCTTGGCACTTGAATAATGCACGTCATTTGCGCCCGCTGGTATGTGCCTTGCAGTGATCTCAGAAGGATGCTTGCACCCATTTAAATAGTTGTTCGTGTTCCATTGACTCTCTCCACTTCATTTTCCACTCCCCATTAGCCTCGCTTTCCACATCCTCCTCTCTCCTTTCCTGCTTTACCATCCCGATTGTTTGGCCCTACCCCCTGCTCCACCGTCATAATGCCTCCTAAATACTGCTCCTTTCATCTCCTCTTCTCTTCTCCTTCTCCTTCTCCCCCTCCTCCTCCGCCCCCACCCCTCCCCTTTCTCCTCCATCTTCTTCTTCCTCTTCTCTTCTACCCTACTGCTACCATGCCCTCTCCACTCCTGCCCCACTTCTGCCCTTCACTGTCCTCTCCCCTGGTAAACTGCCCCTAAGAATTCTCCCCATCTGCCCCGATGTTGCTATGTCCTCAGATCCCTCTTCTCCTGACTTGCTCCCCTGTTCCTCCCCCGTCCTGCTCCACTTATGCACTGCTCCCTCGTCTCCTTCTGTCTGATTATTTGCTATCGCTCTCTCTCACTAACTCACTCTCTCACTAACTAACTTACTCTTTCACTAACTATCTCAATCCCTCTCACTAACTCTCTCACTATATAACTCTCTTTAAAAACACTAATTCAAACTCTTTCACTCACCGACTCTCTTCAAACTAACTCTCTGACTCTTTCTCTCTCCCACTAAATAACTATCTCTCTCTCACTAACTCTCTAAATCTGAAAGAAACACGTTAGTTAGATTCCTCGCCTTAGAATATCCCCAGGCGTCAGACTGGATCCGGAAGATTTTTCGTCAGCAATACCCCTTGCGCGTCGCTAGGCGTCGTCTGCGGCTCCGCGTCCGTCGTTGGCGTCATGCGCCGGAATGACGTCGTCGGAGTACTTAGACGCCGCCCTCGCGCGCTGACGTCAGTTCTTCTTTTTTCCGCGCCAGTAAGCGCCGATCCGGGAGAGCTACCCCTTTTAGTCAATTTTTGACTAAATCTTTTTGACTCTTTTGGTCATTGTCTTCGACCTGGTGCCGGTAGGATGCCTGGCTTCAAGGCCTGCGCCGACTGTCACCGACTGATGTCGGTGACCGACCATCACCGCCGGTGCCTGTATTGTTTGGGCCCCGAGCACGACGCGGAGTCGTGTTCGGATTGTCAGGCCCTGACCTCGAAAGCTAGGCGGGAGCGGTCCCGTAAGCTTCTCGAGCTCCGCCACTCGGCTCCGCACACCTCTCGATCCCGGTCCAGTAGGAGGTCCAAGGATCGTTCGCGGAGCCGCAGTCGTCACCATCGATCGTCTGGCTCCTCGGGTAAGTCCAAAGATCCAAGAAGTCCAAGAGACGACACCGCTCTTCGGACTCCCCTCGCCTGTCGCGCGACTCGGCCGAGGGTCCGGGTGGTTCCACCCACGCGGCTCCGCCGGAGCCGCAGGGGCCGCGCACGTCCCCATACCCGCCGGTCCCTGGGACTGACGCGACGCCGGCGGAGGTCAGTGCCTTCCTCTCGGCCATGAGGAACCTGGCCGTCGACGCCCGCTGGCGCGCCTTCGGGCCCCGCAGACTCGACTGGGCGAACTTGCGTGCCGGCGGCTCCGCCCCCGGCGCCGTTGGAGGCTCCAGCCCCGACGCCGCAGGTCCCCGAGGGGCCCATGCCTGGGCCCCCGTCGACGCCGGTCGACCTCGTCACGCCTCCGCCGGCGCCGACTCCGGTTCCACCTCCGACGCCGACTCCGGTCGACGTCGTTCCCCGGTTCAGCCCCTGTCCGGACCCGACGCCGATGCGGCGCCCACCGACGCCGCATCCGACGCCGCTCGAGACTCACTATGTCTATCGACTGGCTCCGATCATTCCACCTGTTTACCAGGAATCGGATGACGGGGGCGACTGGGAGGGGTCCGAGGACCCTATGGCCGTTCAGGCTCAACTGTCCCAGGACTGGGCAGATGAACTGGGGGAGGCCAGTCGTCCGGCTACCTCGCCGGACACTGGATTCATCTCTCCTCCGACTCAGAGGAGGGTGCTGCTTTCTCCGTGGTGCTGCGCAAGGCGGCCGCAGCCCTTGGGCTTGAGCTGCCTGCCGTGGCTGTGAGGACTAACATCCTCACTGAGGTGCTTCAGTCTGCAGCAAGCTCCACTGAGCCTCTGCTGCAATTCAATGAGGCCCTCACTGACGTTCTGCAGGGCACCTGGTCCAAGCCCTCCACAGTCCCTCCTGTGGATAGGAACGTCGCCAGGCGCCACCGCCCTGCTCCGGGCAACCACAGTTTTCTGTCGCAACACCCCACCCCCGAGAGCCTGGTTATCCAGGCCTCTACCTCCCAATCCTCCTTCCTGTCCGCTCCGCCGGACCGGGATTCCAAGAGACTGGAACAGTTTGGCAAGAAACTGATCTCCTCCCTCAGTTTAGGCCTGCGATCTTTAAACACCGCTTGTCTCTTGGACCGTTATTCCCACTCTCTGTGGGACACGGTGGAGGACGTGCTGCCCCTGTGCCCGGAGGAGGCCCGGACACGATTTACCCAGGCTCTGGCCGATGGGAGGGATGCTGCACGCCATGCAATCCGGTGTGGACTTGACACTACGGGCCCGCTGGGTAGGGCGATTTCCACCACGGTGGCGCTTCCGCGTCACGCCTGGCTGCGGTCCACGTCCTTTTCGGGGGATGTCCAGAGCACTCTCATGGACATGCCCTTTGATGGCACTCGCCTTTTTGGTGAGAAAGCGGACAGTGCGCTGGCTCGCTTTAAGGATTCCCGGGCTACGGCCACGTCCTTGGGCCTTTCGGCCCCGCGGCCGCAAGCTTCCGCTTTTCGCCCCTTTCGTGGCCAAGGAAGGGGCGCCTCCTCACGTCCGCAGAGCCACCGGCCGCAGACCCAACCTGCACGCGGTCGCGGACGTGGTTTCCGCCGAGGCGGTTCTGGAGGACGACGCTGTCAGTCCACATCCACCCCGGCAGCATGTGCCTCAAAGCCTTCCTAGTCCGAGCTTTCAGGCCCATTCGTCGCCAGTGGGAGGTAGAGTTCGCCATCACCTGCTCCACTGGCGTACCATCACTTCGGACAGGTGGGTGCTGCAAATCGTCCGAAGGGGCTACTCCCTCCCCTTCGAGACGACCCCTCCAGCCATGCCACCGCAGCACCACCGTATCTCGGAGGATCATTTGAATCTTCTGCGAGAGGAGGTTTCGGCCCTCTTGGCCAAAGAGGCCGCCGAGCGCGTTCCGAGCCCAGAAGTAGGTCGTGGTTGTTATTACCACTACTTTCTGGTTCCCAAGAAGGGCAAAGGGGGCCTACGCCCTATCTTGGACCTCAGGAACTTCAATGCCTTCCTCCGGAAGAACCGGTTCAAAATGTTGACTTTGGCTCAGGTTCTAGCTGCCCTCGACCCTGGAGACTGGATAGTAGCGTTGGACTTGCAGGACTCATATTTCCACATCCCCGTCCTGCCGGCCCACCGGCGTTACCTGCGGTTCACGGTGGGCCAGGAGCACTTTCAGTTCACCGTGCTCCCCTTCGGCCTCACCAGTGCTCCTCGGGTGTTCACGAAGGTGATGGCGGTGGTCGCAGCTCATCTGCGCAGATCAGGGGTTCCAGTCTTCCCCTATCTCGACGACTGGTTGTTGAAGGCGGGCTCGCCCCAGGCAGTCGTCTCCCACCTCCAGACTACGGCGGATCTCCTGCATTTGCTGGGGTTTTCCATCGACGTGCCGAAGTTACACCTGAGTCCCTCTCAGAAGCTCCTCTTCATCGGAGCAGGTCTCGATTCGGCGCAGTTCCGGGTCTATCCACCGGAACAGCGGGTCCGGGATATTCAGGCCCTGATTCCCATCTTTCGGCCTCTATCCTGGGTTTCGGTCAGGCTAGTGTTGCGGCTTCTGGGGCTGATGGCCTCCTGCATCCTACTAGTGCATCACGCCAGGCGGCGCATGCGGGCCCTGCAGTGGGACCTGAAGTTTCAGTGGGCCCAGCATCACGGCAACCTGTCCGACCATGTCTTGATCTCGGAGGGCACTGCACAGCAGTTTCAGTTGTGGCTCACGGACCGCGATTGGGTCACGGGCAAGAGCCTCTCCCTTCCCCAACCGGAGCAAGTCGTAGTGACGGATGGGTCCCTCCTGGGATGGGTTGGCCATATGGGAGAGGCGGAGATCAGAGGCCTCTGGTCTCCGGCGGAGTCTCGCCTCCACATCAACCTGTTGGAGTTGAGAGCGATCCGACTTGCACTGAAAGCCTTCCTTCCCTCTGTCAGGGGAAGTGTCGTGCAGGTGTTCACGGACAACACCACCGCCATGTGGTATTGCAACAAACAGGGCGGGGTGGGGTCGTGGACCCTTTGTCAGGAGGCTCTGCGCCTCTGGACATGGCTTGAACACCAGGGCGTCACCCTAGTGGTTCAACATCTGGCGGGCTGTCTGAACGCCAGAGCAGACGAATTCAGCCGCCGGTGCATGATGGATCACGAATGGCGTCTGAACTCCGAAGTGGCGCAAGGTCTCTTTCAGCAGTCGGGAGAGCCTTGGTTAGATCTATTCGCCACCGAAGAGAACGCGCAATGTCAGCAGTTCTGCGCGTTGGAATTTCCAAGGCGGCACTCGCTCGGCGACGCTTTTCGTCACGAGTGGAGTTGCGGTCTGTTGTACGCCTTTCCGCCTATACCACTTCTGCCCAGAGTGCTGAAGAAGATCAGGCATGACCGGGCCCAAGTCATCTTGGTGGCTCCGGACTGGGCACGAAGGTACTGGTATCCCGAGCTACTCAGTATGTTGACCGATCCTCCGATCCGTCTGCCCCTTCGGGAGGATCTTCTGTCGCAGCAGCTGGGGACGGTCCTCCACCCGAACCTGTCCAGCCTCCACCTCCATGCGTGGAGATTGAGCGGCGGCAGTTGATGCCATTTGACTTGCCTCCTGAAGTCTGTGATATCATTCTGGCAGCCAGGCGTCCCTCCACAAAGACGGTATACGCCTGCCAGTGGAACAAATTTGTGGCATGGTGCACAGCAAAGGCTGTGGATCCCCTTTCCGCCCCTCTTTCTGAGGTTCTCCTCTTTCTTCTTTCTTTGGCCCGGCAAGTCTCTGCCTTGGGCACCTTGAAAGGTTATCTTGCTGCCATCTCTGCCTTCTTACGGCTTCCTGATCAGCCTTCTCTTTTCAAGTCCCCTGTGGTTACACGCTTTCTTAAAGGCATTACTCATACGTTCCCTCCTGTCCCTTTTGTAATGCCTCAGTGGGACTTGAATCTTGTTCTCACATTTCTGATGTGCGCTCCCTTTGAGCCTCTTCACAATTGCCCTCTTCGTCTTCTGACGCTTAAGACTCCTTTCCTGGTAGCCATCACCTCGGCTAGACGGTGAGTGAGCTCCAGGCTCTATCGTCCAAACCTCCTTTTCTATCTATTCATCCGGACAAGGTTGTCCTTCGGCCTCGTCCTTTCTTTCTACCGAAAGTGGTGACTCCCTTTCATCTTGGGCAATCTGTCAGCTTGCCCACCTTCTTTCCGCATCCTTCCAAAGAGGAAGAGAGGCTCCACCGTCTGGACCCAAAACGTGCGCTCTCCTTTTATTTGGACCGCACCAAACAGTTCCGGGTGGACGACCAACTTTTCGTTGGATACGTGGGTGCTAAGAAGGGAAAAGCTGTGCACAAACGGATCATCTCCCAGTGGGTCGTTTTGTGCATCAAAATCTGTTACTCCTTGGCGAAAAAGGACCCTCCTGTTGGGCTGCGCGCCCATTCTACTCGGGCTACAGCGGCTACTACTGCTTTGGGACGGGGAGTCCCTTTGCAGGACATCTGTCAGGCGGCAACGTGGGCTTCGCTACACACGTTTGCCAGGCATTATTGCCTAGACAGCCAAGTCCGGAGGGATAGCTTCTTTGGCCGTTCTGTCCTCCAGGACTTTCTGGTGTGATCTTGGTTCGCAGACCCACCACCGGGGTTGGTATTGCTTGGGTATCTATTCTAAGGTGAGGAATCTAACTAACGTGTTTCTTTCAGATGAACAAGTTACTTACCTTCGGTAACGATGTATCTGTAAGAAACATTAGTTAGTTAGATTCCTCACCGACCCACCCATCCTCCCCGTTCTGCGAACTGACATCTAGGGTTAAGGTTATCCTTTTCAGGCCCCTCGACTTTTTTGATAATATCAAAATGGGGTAACCCAGTATCCCTCAGAACCTGGGCGGGTAATCAAAATATTACAAACGGTTCTGTCGGGTAAACAGTATTGCTTCAAGAAAAAATCTTCATTTATATGCATATACGAACACACATGGAGACCATAAGTAATTTTTCAAAAAGGCTTTATGAATTGCATCATTCATAAATAACTAATGACAATGGCTGTCAAATGTAAAACACAGTTGTGACAAAGTGGCATGAAGTGACATAAAGTGCTCAGTGCTGTGGTGAAAAGTGCGTAATATATACACAGTGTGATTTTTGCAGGGTACTAATAATTTGCAAAGGCCAGTCTGAGCGAATGATCAAAACAAACTGCAAGTAGATTAAATCAGTCTTTTGTGCAGAGTATTTCAACTGATCCTTCAATAAGTGTCGACGTTTCAACCCAAGGTAGCGTAATTCGCTAGTCAATACGGGTCTTCATCAGGACAGGGATTGACAGCCTATGAAATAGTAATAAATATGGTCAGGTGCGTTCGAAAGACTGAATGCCGTCTACAATTGTGCATGCAGGGTGGGGACTCACCAAAATAAGCAAGCCCAATGTTGCTTGAAGGGCGATGTGTACAGGAGAGGCAAGAGCAGTTGTATCCTGTTCTCCCTGGTTGAAGATTAATTAAAAAAATTAGGATAAGTAGCCCTGTCGTGGCTAATAGAATGATCAAGTGATTGTGGAGAGATGGATAGACTCACTTGGTAAGTGCGTGAATTCCGTTCAGTAATTCGAACGAATCCGCGTAGGGGGTTGATCGTCCTTTGCGGGAGCATAGACGAGGTTCTGGCTTTCAGACGGACGATTCACTGTCAAGACAAATTAAATTAAACTCAGTCAAGAGTCCAAGTTAAAACGGGCAGGCGACTGACTCAGGGAAGGGGAGGAGAGAGGAGTTTGCGCACACTCACCATCTGATTTAGTATCGGTTTCAGCAATTACTTCATGATCAGCAGCGCGCAGGCAAGCGTCCTGTCATTCGCGAAGTCTGTCAGCGAATGTGACAAGCGCTGTCAATTAAATGCGGAAAGAAGCGCGCCGGATTTGGCGCGTGCGGCCGCGTCATGTGTCGGTTGCTTAGAAACGCTCGTGACTCTGATCTCTGAGTCCTGATTGGATTTGGATTGGTTAGAATGAACGTTGTTAAGGTGACAACGTCAAACTTTGGTTACTAGGGGCGTCATGTGTCGATTGCTTGGAAACGCTCGTGACTCTGATCTCTGAGTCCTGATTGGATGTGGTGGCGGATCTGGATTGGCTAGAAAGAACGTTGCTAGGTGACAACGTCAAACTTTGGTTACTGGGGGCCCCGGTGTGTGTACTCAGATGGGGGCGACGTCAGAGACGTCAAACCAAATAAATAAATAGAGCGCTGTCAATTTGAGCGCGAACGGTGATTGGGAGCGGTCTCGTGATGACCCGTATGGTAAATTAAGAGGCAATCAATGGATTAGTTGGATTATGAACATGATGTCAATAAATCCCGCATTATTTGGGTTGTGCGTTAGAATTGAAAACAAGCAAAATTGAAAACAAGCAAAACAAGGTGGCACAGTGAGGATTTTGCTGTAAGTATTCAAAATGTTTACATACATTTGGTGTTAAGAGGCATTGGTGGAGATGATACAATAAATTGATTATTAACACACCAATGGCTATTCTGCTAACATTTGGTTCATGTGAGCATTTGGCAATGTTGAGATTTATGTACATTTAAAAGTTCAACAAAATTGCGGGTGGTTTTGACACATCTGACTAGTGTTATGAACGGATTACAAATAAAATTAAAATTAGAATTCTTGTCTAATGGTGTGCCAACCGTCTCAAGCGTTTTATATATAATTCAATAATTGTATACAAAGCTTTTTACTTAGGAATTCAAAACATAAGAGGCTAAGCAAAATATATAAAGACATATCTGAATGCCTCAATTTTAGCACAACCTGGTCTGTGTCTTGTGTGACCACAAGCGGCACACGGGGGTATGTACGAGGGAATCATGTTGCAGTGTTACCCATAGTACTAGAGATATTTATAGACTAAAGTTGCCCCATCTGTTTTGCCGTCTCCTCAATTTCGTTCAACCCGGTCTGTACAGAGTTGAGCAAATGGATCCACCTACATTCTTTGTAGTTTAGGGTCCCAGAAATTGCACCACCCCTAACATTGGGGCTGACTTTTTCTAGGATCCACCATTTGATGCTGTCGGGAGGGTGATTGTGTGTCACAAAATGCTCAACCATAGGCGCCCCTTGTACTTTGCACCTAATCCTGCTTGTATGTTGGAGGATTCTGGCTTTTGCTTTTTGAATGGTTTGTCCTACATAGATAAGGCCACAGGGACAAATGATAGCATAGATAACTTGCGAACTGTTACAGTTGGTGAACTGGGGCAATTTGTACGTTTTATTTTCATAACTGAAGCTATTCCCCTCCTGGCATAGGTCGCATGCTTTACATTGCCCACATTTGTGGTGTCCCGACATTGGTGGCAGTCCAAAATAGTTCCTCAGGTCTGGTTGTTTAGGTGGTTCAAGGAAGGCTCGTACTAACGAGTCTTTAATGTTTTTGCCCCGCTTGAATGCAAAGATAGGGTCTTGCTGGATCATCAATTCACTCGCTACCAGGTTCCAGTACTTTTTCACGATTTTTTTGATGTCATTGCTCCTTGTGTTAAATGTTCATTAACACAAGGAGCAATGACATCAAAAAAATCGTGAAAAAGTACTGGAACCTGGTAGCGAGTGAATTGATGATCCAGCAAGACCCTATCTTTGCATTCAAGCGGGGCAAAAACATTAAAGACTCGTTAGTACGAGCCTTCCTTGAACCACCTAAACAACCAGACCTGAGGAACTATTTTGGACTGCCACCAATGTCGGGACACCACAAATGTGGGCAATGTAAAGCATGCGACCTATGCCAGGAGGGGAATAGCTTTAGTTATGAAAATAAAACGTACAAATTGCCCCAGTTCACCAACTGTAACAGTTCGCAAGTTATCTATGCTATCATTTGTCCCTGTGGCCTTATCTATGTAGGACAAACCATTCAAAAAGCAAAAGCCAGAATCCTCCAACATACAAGCAGGATTAGGTGCAAAGTACAAGGGGCGCCTATGGTTGAGCATTTTGTGACACACAATCACCCTCCCGACAGCATCAAATGGTGGATCCTAGAAAAAGTCAGCCCCAATGTTAGGGGTGGTGCAATTTCTGGGACCCTAAACTACAAAGAATGTAGGTGGATCCATTTGCTCAACTCTGTACAGACCGGGTTGAACGAAATTGAGGAGACGGCAAAACAGATGGGGCAACTTTAGTCTATAAATATCTCTAGTACTATGGGTAACACTGCAACATGATTCCCTCGTACATACCCCCGTGTGCCGCTTGTGGTCACACAAGACACAGACCAGGTTGTGCTAAAATTGAGGCATTCAGATATGTCTTTATATATTTTGCTTAGCCTCTTATGTTTTGAATTCCTAAGTAAAAAGCTTTGTATACAATTATTGAATTATATATAAAACGCTTGAGACGGTTGGCACACCATTAGACAAGAATTCTAATTTTAATTTTATTTGTAATCCGTTCATAACACTAGTCAGATGTGTCAAAACCACCCGCAATTTTGTTGAACTTTTAAATGTACATAAATCTCAACATTGCCAAATGCTCACATGAACCAAATGTTAGCAGAATAGCCATTGGTGTGTTAATAATCAATTTATTGTATCATCTCCACCAATGCCTCTTAACACCAAATGTATGTAAACATTTTGAATACTTACAGCAAAATCCTCACTGTGCCACCTTGTTTTGCTTGTTTTCAATTTTGCTTGTTTTCAATTCTAACGCACAACCCAAATAATGCGGGATTTATTGACATCATGTTCATAATCCAACTAATCCATTGATTGCCTCTTAATTTACCATACGGGTCATCACGAGACCGCTCCCAATCACCGTTCGCGCTCAAATTGACAGCGCTCTATTTATTTATTTGGTTTGACGTCTCTGACGTCGCCCCCATCTGAGTACACACACCGGGGCCCCCAGTAACCAAAGTTTGACGTTGTCACCTAGCAACGTTCTTTCTAGCCAATCCAGATCCGCCACCACATCCAATCAGGACTCAGAGATCAGAGTCACGAGCGTTTCCAAGCAATCGACACATGACGCCCCTAGTAACCAAAGTTTGACGTTGTCACCTTAACAACGTTCATTCTAACCAATCCAAATCCAATCAGGACTCAGAGATCAGAGTCACGAGCGTTTCTAAGCAACCGACACATGACGCGGCCGCACGCGCCAAATCCGGCGCGCTTCTTTCCGCATTTAATTGACAGCGCTTGTCACATTCGCTGACAGACTTCGCGAATGACAGGACGCTTGCCTGCGCGCTGCTGATCATGAAGTAATTGCTGAAACCGATACTAAATCAGATGGTGAGTGTGCGCAAACTCCTCTCTCCTCCCCTTCCCTGAGTCAGTCGCCTGCCCGTTTTAACTTGGACTCTTGACTGAGTTTAATTTAATTTGTCTTGACAGTGAATCGTCCGTCTGAAAGCCAGAACCTCGTCTATGCTCCCGCAAAGGACGATCAACCCCCTACGCGGATTCGTTCGAATTACTGAACGGAATTCACGCACTTACCAAGTGAGTCTATCCATCTCTCCACAATCACTTGATCATTCTATTAGCCACGACAGGGCTACTTATCCTAATTTTTTAAATTAATCTTCAACCAGGGAGAACAGGATACAACTGCTCTTGCCTCTCCTTTACACATCGCCCTTCAAGCAACATTGGGCTTGCTTATTTTGGTGAGTCCCCACCCTGCATGCACAATTGTAGACGGCATTCAGTCTTTCGAACGCACCTGACCATATTTATTACTATTTCATAGGCTGTCAATCCCTGTCCTGATGAAGACCCGTATTGACTAGCGAATTACGCTACCTTGGGTTGAAACGTCGACACTTATTGAAGGATCAGTTGAAATACTCTGCACAAAAGACTGATTTAATCTACTTGCAGTTTGTTTTGATCATTCGCTCAGACTGGCCTTTGCAAATTATTAGTACCCTGCAAAAATCACACTGTATATATTACGCACTTTTCACCACAGCACTGAGCACTTTATGTCACTTCATGCCACTTTGTCACAACTGTGTTTTACATTTGACAGCCATTGTCATTAGTTATTTATGAATGATGCAATTCATAAAGCCTTTTTGAAAAATTACTTATGGTCTCCATGTGTGTTCGTATATGCATATAAATGAAGATTTTTTCTTGAAGCAATACTGTTTACCCGACAGAACCGTTTGTAATATTTTGATTACCCTAGACTTTTTTTGGCACCAGTGTCGGTCTCTTGCATGGCTCTGCGTTCCTGGCGGGGAAAGCTATGTACAAGAACTGACGTCAGCGCGCGAGGGCGGCATCTAAGTACTCCGACGTCATTCCGGCGCACGACGCCAACGACGGACGCGGAGCCGCAGACGACGCCTAGTGACGCGCAAGAGGTATTGCTGACGAAAAATCTTCCGGATCCAGTCTGACGCCTGGGGATATTCTAAGGTGAGGAATCTAACTAACTAATGTTTCTTACAGATACATCGTTACAGAAGGTAAGTAACTTGTTCCTCTCTCTCTCTCCTCTCACTAACTCACTCTCTCTCACTAACTTTCTCACTCACTCTCTCACTAATTCTCTCATTAACAAACTAACTAACTCACTAACTAGCACACTAACTGTTACACAGGTACTATTTCCCAAGCTTCAGCCTCCTGTTATTTATGCCCCCATAACAAAACCAGCATTGGCATAGCCAATAGGTATCGCCTTTTGAACCTTATACAGGTTTAGTTATCCAGCACAATATCCTTGGTGCAACAACATCAACTGTTGCATGGTTAAACACTTATAAAATCCCAAAGACGAGACATATTGGCTATGCCAATGCTTGTTTTGCATGGCTCTGCGTTCCTGGTGCGGAAAGTCGTGTACAGAACTGACGTCAGCGCGCATGGGTGGGGCCTAAATAGTCTCCGTGACGTCATCTCGGCGCTTACGACGCCAGCGACAGACGCGGAGCAGCATGACGCCACCTACTGACGCGCAGGGGTACTGCTGACGAAAAAACTTTTCCGTATCCAGTCAGACGCCTGGGGATATTCTAAGGTAAGGAATCTATCACTAACTAATGTCTCTTACAGATCTATCGTTACACAAGTAGTAACTTGTGCTTCTCCTTAGGTCCCGAGCTCAAAACTGTAGTTGAGCATTTAAAAGAACAGGCGTTGCCAGACAGGGAGTGTGGAAATTTAGCTTGCAAACTGAACATTATCTGCGCCATCTTGCCTCTCCTCAGCGCCACGCACAGCGAGTACACGACAGCCATTCTAGGCACCCCACTCTCTCCCCCGCTCATTGTCAATCGCCAGCACGTTCCCCTGGCGCTGCGAGCATCCCCCGCGCGCCGGCCACCCCCGCTCTCTCATACACGGGCCATAAACCCCCTCTCCTTCTGCGCGTACTGCCATGGAACCACATCCTACGCCTGACCGACATCCCATATATGGTCACGCATCTCTTTGATAACCCCCTTCCTCTGCGCCCCATTGTCCGACCTGATCCCAGGCCATCACCTAGCCCTGCGGATGCAGTTTATTGCCCCCACTGTAAGGGAAACACCCCACATCAAAGGGATACAGTGGATCAAAGCCCCTACCCCCTAAGACCCGGCCGGTTGCACACATCCCCGGGAATTGGCGGAATGTCCAGCTGCGTGATAGCCATCTCCTACTGTAGATATGTGTGGGAACGAGTTCGAAGTGGGGGTTCCAAGGAATGTCTTTCCGTACATCAAAGTCTCAATAAGACTGTACCATGTGTAATAAAGCAATAAACCTGTGTATAAGAGGCCAGGCCTCAGAGATGCAGTTAGAGCACCTCGTGACGATACCTTGCTGTCTGATCTGATGTGTTCTGCTCCGACGGAATAAAACTTTGTTTCCTGCCTTCCAGTCTCCGGCGCCTGCCTCTTTCATTGGTAAATTATCGAGTGGTATGAGAGGCGATTACCGCCGGGCAATACTTGAAGGGTTATCGACTGAAATTGCCGCTACCATTTAACAGGAGCACATGTACTATTGGACTTTTGCCCTGACCCTCCCACCATATATGCTTGCTTGTTGCTTCGTTGACCTACATTAAGCACAGAAGGGGTTGTCTCTAACTTCATGTTATAGATCCCACTGTTACGTTTATTTGCTAATCTCACTGCTAGGTAAGGTGAGAAATCCTCAATATCTGCTTGGAATGGTGGAAATACCACTGGCTGGTGATGGGTGACTTCAAGGGTAGTGACTCCTTCCAGAGTGGTTCAGTGCTACTAGTGTCGCATGTAAATGGGAGTGTGTATGAGTGTTACCCTGAGTGCATATGAACTGCTTTGCGTGACCATATGGATACCCAGTGTGTTGAACGTTATAAATGAATGGGAGTGATCAACGTAGCCTGAGCAACCAACAGAGCCTCTGACAGGCCCAAAACACTTATGTCCCCGTGTTAATGTAATACTAAACACCAGAGAGTGGTGCATGGCCTGTCCAATGAAATGTTTTGTTTACTGATGTAGGTAGGGCTCCTGAACCAAGTGGAGGCACTGTGGCATAGACTCAAGCCTCATAGAGAGAATATTGGATTCCTGCTGGGGCACCCTTGCCCACTCACCCATATCCAGCTCCGTACCAAGCTAGCGCTCCATTCAAAAGGGATGGAGGTTCAGTTACAGTACCATCCACAAGTCTTTGTTATTCCTTCCTGAACCTCCCACCCTCCCCATCTTAGCTCATAAAATAAGGAGAATAACCTTTTTGGTATGGTGCATTTGTTTAACATTGCCTCTGCCTCCGCCTGATGATGTAAAATTGTGCAAGAATTTCTCCATATAACCCTTAGTAAATCCTCCCAGCTTTGTGTAATGGTTTAGTCACTTGATTTGGCATTATGAAACCAGTCTTTGAATCTTGGTGTCATCACTTGCATTTTGTACGTCTTTACGTATAAATGCTGCAAATTCACTTAAAATAAAAATGTAGTAATGTTCAGTTTGTGTTTACTTTTGGCAGTATGTGTCTAGTCGCACAATGAAAGAGACACACTGTTGCAATATCTTATTTATCATTGAAGTTCTGGCTGTTGAAATGTTGGTGGAATGTATTAATAATGTTGTAATGCAGCATTCGGTTAGAAGAAAAAAATACTCCTGACTCCAAGGTGCAATGCATATTTACCTGCATAGTGTTCTTTACTGATGGCATTATGATGTTCAAAGTGTGTAGCATGCTTTCGATATTTTTTTTGTGGATCAGTGTGGTGATTTTAATGTTTAATCTCCTTTTGTGCGATCTTAATTTAGACTTCATTCATTTGAGTTTATCACAAATGGTCCAGTTTTTGATAGTACACCATAAGCTTCATGTGTGGTGTCATTGCTATAGTTGAGGACACTGATTTTCGTCTTAACTATTTTTCCCTTGAAACTGCTTTTCCTCTTTTCACTTTACTAAACCATAATCATGTGCTCCTACTTTACATGTTGTGCACAGCCTTGCTAAGATTTTCTTCAATTTCATTTGTCTACAGGTTCACAGGAATGCTTCATAGAGCCTTCGCTTACTGTAACTGACCAATCAATCACTAACCAGTCGGGGAATGAAACCGATATTGTACTGTGCAACACCGCGCTTTATGCACAACCTTTGCCTAAGGAGCAGAATTTGCAAGACAGTTCTCCTGCTACATCAGAACCTCGTCCTAGCTCTTTGTCTAAAGAAGAGGTGATAGATGCATATGCCATAAACAAATCTGATGCACAGCCTAGACTATCTTCGGGTCTCGACATTTCAAGACAAGTGTCAAAGGGAGGGAATGAGGAGCAGCTACTTCATGAAGATGGCAAACACAGTGATGTGACAATGGAAGATGAGGTGGAAGAGCGATTCAATGGCAGTAAAAATCGTACATTTGAGGTGTTGATGGAAAAGGAGGCACAGATGGATTTAAACGTAGATGATATGAGCAGAGTGAGTGTGGTGGTTATGGATTTTGAAAACCTGAAAAGTATGACCACCAAACTAAACTTTAGCTCAACTAAACCTGATGATGTTTCACAAGCTATCACGTCTGGGTCGAACCTGCGTGTAGTTGAAGAATTAGACGACAGTGGTAAGTACATCTTTGAAACCTTACGCTCCTTTTTCTATTTGAGGACTCCTACAGTTCAGTAGTCTGGAACTCAATGTAATTTGCTACCTTTAAGGTTTCTGTATTCATATTGACAATTACTAAGCTCAGAAGGCACTCTGCTCTGAGCTCAGTTTGTTGGAAAGGTTAGATAACGTGTAGTAGGGCTATAAAGTGCACCTTAGCAGGTTCAAGATTTGTAAGGCTTTCTTTGCAGTCTGCATCTCTAGTCCTCATTCATGGTTAATATTTTCTGGCGAACATTTAATTGTCCATGCTGGAATGTAGCTTAAATCACAAGATAATTATGAAGGTCCCAGAAACAAGCCATCCCTCTTAGGTTTAAAAGTGGGTTGGCAGAGAAGGAATGCCAAATGAAGAGTGCTTAAGCGCTTTAGCTTACAGGGATAATGTCTGATAGGAAAATGACCAACATTACTCAAAAAACCCATTAAAGGACTGGTTCTTTTTATTAATTTACCAGGTATGTCATATGGTGAGAGTGGAGAATCTTCCTTACCTGTGTGCATTTCTCTGATTCTCTTAGCAACATCTGGAACAGTACTATAAATTGTACAAAAATGTATGGAACCTTAAACATCGCTAAACAATATGTTCGAGGCATATGAGCTGCAGATCACACACTTAGCATAGATCGCTATCTGGTATTGGGCCTGGATGTTTGCACTTGTTTTTGTCCTGGAAAAGTCTTTGGAAGTCACGGAACAGGTGACTCCTCCTTTGGACTATAGTGCGCATGGGCATCGGCTCTATCCTCAGATTGTTTTTTTCCGCCATTGGGCTCGGATGTGTTTGTCACGCTCCAGTTCGGAACCGTTACCGATTCCACTTTTGACGCGCAATCCTTCACCCTTTCGACGGTATTGTCTCGATCACGAACCCTAATCGTCGCGCATCTCTCCAAATCGAAGTCCTTGATTCCGATTGTCTACGAAGGCCTTCGGGCCTACCTGGGCCTTGGCTTCTGGCTCATGGAAAGGACACCATTCAAGAAGTGTCCTCAATGTGGGTCGAAGTTTCCCTACACCGATCACCGATCTGCATGAGGTGTGCAACCTCTGTCTTTCACCAGAGCACGAGGCCAGAGACTGTCCAGCTTGTGCCTCTTTCCGCTTGAAGAAGACCATTCAGGACCGACGCGCACGAAGAACCATGGCTCGCTCAACAACAATCCCCGACGACATCTTCCAAGAGGGCGTCGACGTGCCGGAGCAAGAGCGGGTCCAAGAAGGCCTCGTCAGCGTCTCAGAAGCAGATGACTCCGACGTCGAAGAGATCACTCTGGCGCAGCGGGTCGTAAGTAAGAACGTCGACCCCGACCCCCTCCCTGCACCCTCGAAAAAGGCTTCGGTCACACCTTCGGGCCCAGGTGCACACCGAGAGATTACTTCCCATGCCCCGCCCTCGGGCCCGGCAAAGGAGCCTACTAATCCTTCAGGCTGCTCGGGCTCCAGTCAGCCTGCCGTCGGTTCCGAAATACAATCACCGGCACCGAAAAAGAAACCGCCCTCCTCCTCCGTGCCGACAGCTGCTTCCACATCCAAGTACACGGCACCAAAACACACAACCACCGACTCGTCAACACTGAAAAAACATTCGGAGCCGAACAAAAAACCTCTCCCACAGGGCTCGGATTTGGAGCAAAGGAAAGCCTCTGAAACGAAAAAACAACAAGTTCCACAGGCCACAGAGACTGTGAAGACGCACGGTTCCAAACAAAAACAACACAGAACCGCTACAGAGTCGGTGCCGAAGAAGCCTACGGAACCGAAATGCTCGGCACCGAAAGACCAACCTCCAGCAGAAGAGCTGTTCACACCAGATCCTGCTCAAAAGACACTCATAAGGGATCCTAAAACTGGTCAATTGACGCTAGGTTCCAGGAAAAGACCACTAGAGGCGCCTGCACTGGCTCCACCACCTAAAAAGAGGGACATTGCTACATCTCCTATAAGATTCCCTTCGCCACCTCCTCCTCCACCACACCGTTCCCCTACACCAGAGCTTTCCAAACTGTGTGTCCCGACACAGTACTGTGTCACCTGCAAATGGTGGGTGTGTTGCGGGATGACACTGGTATTAACAGGCACTTAGCACATAACTGCTGCTAATTAAGAGGCATTCCTTTGAAAGCTTTGTTCTCACTATGCCTCATCTATTGCATAACGTCTCCCAGTAAATGGTCTGGGAAGTACTCTGGTGCCGTTGTGTGTGTGCCCGGGAAGCTTGGGTGAGGTGAAAGAGGGAGACAGACGGAGGGAGACAGAGGAAGACAGAGGGAAGAAGACAGAGGGAAGAAGACAGAGGGAAGAAGACAGAGGGAAGAAGACAGAGGGAAGAAGACAGAGGGATGGAGACAGAGAGGGATGGAGACAGAGAGGGATGGAGACAGAGAGGGATGGAGACAGAGAGGGATGGAGACAGAGAGGGATGGAGACAGAGAGGGATGGAGACAGAGAGGGATGGAGACAGAGAGGGATGGAGACAGAGAGGGATGGAGACAGAGAGGGATGGAGACAGAGAGGGATGGAGACAGAGAGGGATGGAGACAGAGAGGGATGGAGACAGAGAGGGATGGAGACAGAGAGGGATGGAGACAGAGAGGGATGGAGACAGAGAGGGATGGAGACAGAGAGGGATGGAGACAGAGAGGGATGGAGACAGAGAGGGATGGAGACAGAGAGGGAGGGAGACAGAGAGGGAGGGAGACAGAGAGGGAGGGAGACAGAGAGGGAGGGAGACAGGGAGGGAGACAGAGAGGGAGGGAGACAGAGAGGGAGGGAGACAGAGAGGGAGGGAGACAGAGAGGGAGGGAGACAGAGAGGGAGGGAGACATAGAGGGGGGGGAGACATAGAGGGGGGGGAGACATAGAGGGAGGGGAGACATAGAGGGAGGGGAGACATAGAGGGAGGGAGACAGATGGAGGGAGACAGAGAGGGAGGGAGACAGAGAGGGAGGGAGACAGAGAGGGAGGGAGACAGAGAGGGAGGGAGACAGAGAGGGAGGGAGACATAGAGGGGGGGGAGACATAGAGGGGGGGGAGACATAGAGGGAGGGGAGACATAGAGGGAGGGGAGACATAGAGGGAGGGAGACAGATGGAGGGAGACAGAAGGAGAGAGAAGGAGGAAGACAGGTGCCGTTGTGTGTGTGACCGGGAAGCTTGGGTGAGGTGAAAGAGGGAGACAGACGGAGGGAGACAGAGGAAGACAGAGGGAAGAAGACAGAGGGAGGGAGACAGAGGGAGGGAGACAGAGGGGGAGGGAGACAGAGGGAGGGAGACAGAGAGGGAGGGAGACAGAGAGGGAGGGAGACAGAGAGGGAGGGAGACAGAGAGGGAGGGAGACAGAGAGGGAGGGAGACAGAGAGGGAGGGAGACAGAGAGGGCGGGAGACAGAGAGGGCGGGAGACAGAGAGGGCGGGAGACAGGGAGGGAGACAGAGAGGGAGGGAGACAGATGGAGGGAGACAGATGGAGGGAGAGAGAAGGAGGAAGACAGAGGGAGGGAGTCCGGGATAGACAGAGGGAGGGAGACTGAGGGAGGGAGGGAGACTGAGGGAGGGAGGGAGACTGAGGGAGGGAGGGAGACTGAGGGAGGGAGACTGAGCGAGACTGATGGAGGGAGACTAAGGGAGGGAAGGAGAAAGACAGAGGGAAGGAGACAGACAGAGGGAAGGAGACAGACAGAGGGAAGGAGACAGACAGAGGGAAGGAGACAGACAGACAGAGGGAGGAGGGCGACACAGGGAGGGCGACACAGACAGAGGGAGGAGGGCGACAGAGGGAGGAGGGCGACAGAGGGAGGAGGGCGACAGAGGGAGGAGGGACACAGAGGGAGGAGGGACACAGAGGGAGGAGGGACACAGAGGGAGGAGGGACACAGAGGGAGGAGGGAGACCGACAAGAGGGAGACCGACAAGAGGGAGACCGACAAGAGGGAGACCGACAAGAGGGAGAGAGAGAGGGAGGGAGTCCGGGGGAGACAGAGAGAGGGAGAGGGAGACAGAGGGAGGGAGGGAGGAGGGTGACAGACGGAGGGCGACACAGACAGGGAGGAGGGCAACAGAGGGAGGAGGGTGACAGAGGGAGGAGGGCGACAGAGGGAGGGAGTCTGGGGGAGACAGAGGGAGGGAGAGGGAGGAGGGCGACAGAGGGAGGGAGTCTGGGGGAGACAGAGGGAGGGAGAGGGAGGGAGTCTGGGGGAGACAGACAGAGGGAGACAGACAGAGGGAGACAGACAGAGGGAGACAGACAGAGGGAGACAGACGGAGGGAGACAGACGGAGGGAGACAGACGGAGGGAGACAGACGGAGGGAGACAGACGGAGGGAGACAGACGGAGGGAGACAGACGGAGGGAGACAGACGGAGGGAGACAGACGGAGGGAGACAGACGGAGGGAGACAGACAGCCATAGGGAGGGAGACAGCCATAGGGAGGGAGACAGCCATAGGGAGGGAGACAGCCATAGGGAGGGAGACAGCCATAGGGAGGGAGACAGCCATAGGGAGGGAGACAGCCATAGGGAGGGAGACAGCCATAGGGAGGGAGACAGCCATAGGGAGGGAGACAGCCATAGGGAGGGAGACAGCCATAGGGAGGGAGACAGCCAGAGGGAGGGAGACAGCCAGAGGGAGGGAGACAGCCAGAGGGAGGGAGACAGCCAGAGGGAGGGAGACAGCCATAGGGAGGGAGACAGCCATAGGGAGGGAGACAAGAGGGAGGGAGACAAGAGGGAGGGAGACAAGAGGGAGGGAGACAAGAGGGAGGGAGACAAGAGGGAGGGAGACAAGAGGGAGGGAGACAAGAGGGAGGGAGACAAGAGGGAGGGAGACAAGAGGGAGGGAGACAAGAGGGAGGGAGACAGAGCGAGAGGGAGGGAGACAGACACACAGATGGAGGCAGAGACAGAGAGACCGAGATGGAGATAGAGGGAGGGAGACCGAGATGGAGATAGAGGGAGGGAGACAGCGACATACAGGGACAGGGACAGAGACAGGGACAGACAGACAGATAGAGGCAGGGACTGAGACAGAGAGAGGCAGAGAGACAGAGGGAGACGGAGAGGGAGACGAAGGGTGGCAGAGGGAGGCAGAGGGAGGGAGGGAGACAGAGGAAGGAAGTCAGGCAGAGACAGAGGGAGACGGACGGAGGGAGACGGACGGAGGGAGACGGACGGAGGGAGACGGACGGAGGGAGACGGACGGAGGGAGACGGAGGGAGGGAGACGGAGGGAGGGAGACGGAGGGAGAGGCAGACAGAGGGAGAGGGAGACAGAGGGAGAGGGATTGAGACAGAAGGACGAAGACGGAGGGAGACATGGCGACAGACAGAGGACGACAGACAGAAGGAGACAGACAGAAGGAGACAGACAGAAGGAGACAGACAGAAGGAGACAGACAGAGGGAGACAGACAGAGGGAGACAGACAGAGGGAGATAGACAGAGGGAGATAGACAGAGGGAGATAGACAGAGGGAGATAGACAGAGGGAGATAGACAGAGGGAGATAGACAGAGGGAGATAGACAGAGGGAGATAGACAAGAGGGAGACAGACAAGAGGGAGACAGACAAGAGGGAGACAGACAAGAGGGAGACAGACAAGAGGGAGACAGACAAGAGGGAGACAGACAAGAGGGAGACAGACAAGAGGGAGACAGACAAGAGGGAGACAGACAAGAGGGAGACAGACAAGAGGGAGACAGACAAGAGGGAGACAGACAAGAGGGAGACAGACAAGAGGGAGACAGACAAGAGGGAGACAGACAAGAGGGAGACAGACAAGAGGGAGACAGACAAGAGGGAGACAGACAAGAGGGAGACAGACAAGAGGGAGACAGACAAGAGGGAGACCGACAAGAGGGAGACCGACAAGAGGGAGACCGACAAGAGGGAGACAGACAAGAGGGAGACAGACAAGAGGGAGACAGACAAGAGGGAGACAGACAAGAGGGAGACAGACAAGAGGGAGACAGACAAGAGGGAGACAGACAAGAGGGAGACAGACAAGAGGGAGACAGACAAGAGGGAGACAGACAAGAGGGAGACAGACAAGAGGGAGACAGACAAGAGGGAGACCGACAAGAGGGAGACCGACAAGAGGGAGAGAGAGAGGGAGGGAGTCCGGGGGAGACAGAGAGAGGGAGAGGGAGACAGAGGGAGGGAGGAGGGTGACAGACGGAGGAAGGGTTGACGGCGACAGAGTGAGGGCGACAGACAGAGGGAGGAGGGTGACAGAGGGAGGAGGGCGACAGAGGGAGGGAGTCTGGGGGAGACAGAGGGAGGGAGAGGGAGGGAGTCTGGGGGAGACAGACGGAGGGAGACAGACAGACGGAGGGAGACAGACGGAGGGAGAGAGACAGACGGAGGGAGAGAGACAGACGGAGGGAGAGAGACAGAGGGAGACTGAGGGAGGGAGAGATGGAGAGAGGGAGGGAGAGCGAGAAAGAGAGAGATGGAGAGAGGGAGGGAGACAGACAGAGAGAGGGAGGGAGACAGAGAGAGAGAGAGATGTGTGTATGCCGGGTCTGGTGGCTCAGTGGATGAAGGCATCCGCTGCAGGGCCCTGTGTTCAACCTCATGGTCTCAAATTTGCTTGAAAATGCACTATTTGCCCACTTTTATTTCAAAATTTTCTTCCAGGGGGAAGAATCCCCCCGAATCCCCCTTAAGTGGTTCCGGCTCGCTTGCTACGCTTGCTCGCTACACTGCCTTACTGTGTCACAAAATGATGCATCTCCAAAAAGTGTGTCACCAACATGAAAAGTTTGGAAAGCTGTGCCCTACACCATCGCCTACACCAGTAGACGATGATGACACCTTGGATGACATGGGGGGGGGGGGGTCCACTAGGGGATCCTAGTCCACCTTCTTCCCCAGACCCCTGGGATGACTATACCACGCCAGATGTACCTAATGTTCCACAGGATGACATCTACCCCTCCAGGCCTTCCCCACCAGAGAACACCATGGGCTTTAATCAGCTCGTCCACAGAGCTGCCCAATACCACGGGGTTGACTTGCATACAGACCCCATAGAGCAGGATTTCCTAATGGATACATTTGACACCACTCAAAGATCCACCTCAATACTACCTATGCTTAAAGGCGTTATTAAGCATGCACCTGAAGTCTTTAAAGATCGAGTTATTAACCCCAGGATTGCGAAAAAATATAAAGCTGCCCCTGATGACCCAGCTTACATTAAAGGCCCAGTACCCTTAGACTCCCTGGTAGTTTCCAATGCTAGAAAAAGGGCCAATTCTCAGACATCAGGTGACGCTCCACCACCCGACAAATAGTCTAAACTCTTGGATACCTCTGGCAAAACAACAGCCTCACAAGCAGCTAACATATGGTGCATCACCAACACTCAGGCGCTGTTAGCCAGGTATGATAGGGCAGATTATGACGAACTAGAGTCCATAATGCAGCACCTCCCAGATAAATACAAAAACAGAGCCAACGAGCTCATACAGGAGGGTAAGCTTATCACCAATACCTCCATCCGTTGCGCTCTCGACGTGGCAGACACCGCCTCCAGAGCAGTAAACACAAGTGTCCTTATGCGTAGGCATGCCTGGCTACGCATTTCAGGTTTTAAGCCTGAAGTTCAAAGCTCCATCCTCAACCAGCCATTTGATCAGAAGCACCTATTTGGCCCAAAAGGATACGGACACAGCTAAATCAATGAGAGCCTTGCAGTTGCAAGCTCCCAGACGTTCCTTTCGTCGCTCACCTTACAAGGCCACCCCCAGAGGCTACTCCTCAGACAACCCACCCACCTCTTACAAGGCTCCCACCCAGTCTACGTTTACCAGAGGTTACCAGAGAGGTGGCTACAGAGGCAACAATAACAAAGGCAGAGGGAAGACCAACAACACCCGCTCTGCCTCCACCCCTACCCAATAACTTTCCTCCACTTCCCCCAGACCATTCCACTCTGGTCGGGGGAAGACTACAACAGTTCCTGCCTGTCTTGACCAACATCATTACAGACAGGTGGGTTAGATAGATACTTCAATCAGGTTACTGTCTGGAACTTACTTCTACCCCTCCACACATACCACCCAAACAACGCCCAATGTCGTCAGAACACTTATCTCTGCTAAAGCAGAAGGTAATCTCCCTCCTACAAAAGGGTGCAATAGAACCAGTTCCCCTGCACCAACAAAAAACTGGAGTTTACTCCCTGTATTTTCTCATACCAAAGAAGGACGGCTCTCTCAGGCCTATTCTAGACCTCAGACCTCTAAACCTGTACATACAATCACACCACTTTCACATGGTTGCACTCCAGCAGGTCCTTCCTCTTCTTTCATAAGGCGTCTTCCTTGCTACTCCAGATCTCAAGGACGCCTATTTCCATATTCCCATTCAAGCAGCTCACAGGAAATATCTAAGATTTGTAGTGGACGGCCAACACTATCAATTCAAAGTACTCCCTTTCGGAATCACAGCCGCACCACGGGTATTCACCAAGTGCCTAGCTGTAGTGGCAGCACACTTAAGAGGACAACACATTCACGTCTTCCCATATCTGGACGACTGGCTCATAAAAGCCAGCTCATACAGTCAGTGTGTACATCACACTCACACCACTATCCAACTACTCCACAACTTGGGGTTCACAGTAAACTACCCAAAGTCTCATTTACAACCGTCCCACATACAACAATACCTCGGTGCCACAATAGACACCTCAAAAGCATTAGCCTATCTCAACCCTGCCAGGATAGCAGGCATGCAAGCTCTCATAAACAAATTTCAGCCTCAACACTCTCTCCCAGCACGAGTGTTCATGCAGCTAATAGAAATGATGGCCTCTTGCATACTCATAGTACCTCATGCAAAGCTCCACAGGTGTCCTCTCCAGGAGTGCTTAGCACGCCAATGGAACCAGACTCAAGGTCAGCTAACAGATCTGGTGTTGGTAGACGGTCGCACTCATCGATCTCTGCAATGGTGGAACACCAAGAACCTTTCCGAAGGGCGACCGTTCCTAGAGCCAGTTCCACAGATTGTCATGACAGCGGACGCATCACTCTCCGGCTGGGGAGGGCACCTATTACATCACACCATGCAAGGCAGGTGGACTCCTCAACAAAAGTTACTCCACATCAATCACCTGGAGCTACTAGCCATTTTCCTAGCCTTAAAGGCTTTCCAAAAACAAATATCAGACAAAGCTGTCCACACAGACAACATGACAGCCATGTACTACATACAGAAACAAGGCGGGACACACTCTCTGGAGCTCTCTCAACTGGCACAGAGCATATGGAGATGGGCTATGTCCCAGAACTTCTTTCTCCTAGCTCAACCTGTCCCAGGAGTCCAAAACACCATAGCCGATCTGTTAAGCCGTCAAACGCAACAGATTCACGAGTGAGAACTTCATCCACAAGTTCTTCAGACATTCTTTCAAATGTGGGGGCAACCAGAGATCGACCTCTTCGCCACATACCAAAACGCCGAATGCCCAAGCTTCACCGCTTGTCCAAAGGCAATGCGATATGGATGAATTGGTCAGGCAGATTTGCGTACGCTTTTCCACCTCTCCCACTCATTCAAATGGTGGTGCGCAAACTACAGCAACATGCACTCTCATCCTAGTTGCTCCAACTTGGGCCAGACAACCGTGGTACACCACATTACTGGAACAGTCTGTAGTTCCGCACCAAAGACTACACCACTCCCCACGCCTCCTAACCCAGAACCGAGGAGAGATCAGACACACGGACCCAGCTCAGCTCAACCTTGCGATCTGGCTCCCGAGGTCTTAGAATTCGGTTACCTTAATCTACCCCCTGAATGCATGAACGTCATTAAGGAAGCTAGACCCCCCACCACTAGAGCCTGCTATGCAGCCTAGTGGAAGAGATTTGTAATATACTGTCATGCCAACAACATCTGAAATAGACACGTTAGTGATAGATTCCTTACCTTAGAATATTCCCCAGGCTTCAGTCTGGATCCAGAGAGTTTTCTGCTTAGCAGTACCCCTGCGTGTCAGTAGGGTGCGCCATGCGGCTCCGCGCCCGTCACTGGCGTCGTGCGTGCCGGGATGACGTCGCGGAGGCTACTTAGGCACCACCCATGCGCGCTGATGTCAGTTCTTTCTTTTTCCGTGCCAAAAGCGCAGATTCGGAATGAGCGCCTACCCCGGTCAATTTTTGACCACTTTTTTTTTTAGACTTTTGTCTCCTTCTTTTGTCTCCTGGTGCACGTAGGGATGCCTGGCTTTAAGTCTTGTGGGTCCTGCCGCCGTAATATGTCAGTGGCGGACCCCTATGATGTCTGCCTCTACTGCCTAGAGACCGACCATGACTCCCGGGATTGTCGGGACTGCCGTGCCATGGTCACGAAGGCCTTGCGGGAGCAGCACCGGAAGTTGCTGGAGGTCCGAATCTCCTCTCACCGCCACTCCAGGTCTAGGGGCCTTTCGCGGGACCGGAGCCATCAATCCTCGGACTCTAAGTCTTCACCTTCAGATTCCGCTAAGCGATGCCATAAGAAGAAATCGAAGAAGCGTGTTCGCTCTCCGACGTCCCCCGTCGCTCCCCGGAGTCTGGGAGTCCCGCGGCCTACCCGCTATCCCCAGGTCCATCGGCGACTCCCGAACAGATGCAAGAGTTTCTTGCTGCCATGGACCGCCTGTTTAGGCCTTGGGCTCCCGCCAGTGTGCCCCACGGTCCCGTGTCCAGATCCTGTTGACCCGGCGGCACCTCCTCCGGCACCGGCCCCGGAGCCCCTGGATCTTGCGCTGCCCTTGGCTCCGGCCCCAGCGCCGCCACAGACACCGCACTGGGTGCCGTTTATCTCGCCCCTGCCCCGGTTCTCAGACCATTTTGTTCTGACCTGGGATCCTCATTGGGATGCGGTTCCGGGTCGGCACCGGCCAGCGCCGCTGGCCCCCTCTCCGGCTCCGGTCCTGCCGCCGCAGCTGTCTCCTTCTACCCCGGAGCCGGATGAGGACTGGGACGGCTCCGAGGACCCCCTTGCGTGGCAGTGTGACTCCGAGCAGGATTGGGTGGATGACCTTCAAGATTTGGATGAACTTGATGTGTCTTCTGACCCGGGGTTTCCCCTCTGCCTACTATGGAGGAGGGCGCTTCCTACACTATGGTGCTGCGTCGAGCTGCGGAGGCTCTCCATCTCTACCTCCCTATGGTGGCCCTTAACCCCTTCGGTGCTCATGACGGAACGGTTCCGTCATGAGCCACGGTTGAGCTGTGCTCATGACGGAACCGTTCCGTCATGACCACGCCCGCGCAAGATTCCGTCAGCACAGCGGCGGAATCTGCGCAGCATGGAAGGGGTTAAGACCAACCTCCTTACGGAGGTGCTCTAGACGGCATCTACGTCATCGGAGCCACTGCTCCCTTTCAATGAGGCCCTTACCGAAGTCCTCTTGGGCACTTGCTTGTGGCCGGCCTCGGGGGCACCGGTGGATAAGAACGTCGCTAGGCGTCATCGCCCGATGCCTGGTGACGCTGCCTTCTTGACCACTCACCCCATGCCTGAGAGCCTGGTCATTCTGGCCTCGACATAGCAGAGTGCCTTTCCCACGGCTCCACCGGATAAGGACTCTAAGAAGCTGGACCAATATGGCAAGAGGTTGTTCTCCTCGGCCAGCTTGGGGTTGCGGTCGATTAATACCGCATGCTTGTTGGGCCGTTACTCCCACGCCGTGTGGGATACGGTAGCCGAGGTCCTGCCTCAGTGTTCTGAAGAGGTCCAGACCTTCCTTTCCCAAGCGATTGCGGAGGGCAAGGATGCGGCTAAGTTTGCCATCAGGTGTGGTCTGGACACGGCTGATTCCTTGGGCAGGGCGATTTCCACGACTGTGGCGTTGCGGCATCATGCCTGGTTGCGGTCTACCGGGTTCTCGCTTGATGTCCAGAGCTCGCTCATGGACATGCCTTTTGATGGCTCCCGCCTCTTTGGCGACAAGGCGGACCGTGCCCTGGAGCGCTTTAAGGACTCACGGGCTACGGCTAAGTCTTTGGATCTTTCCGCTAAGAGACCTGCCATGCCTGGGTTTCGTTCCTTTCGTGGCCAGGGTAAGGGCGCCCAGTCGCGCTCCTCCGCAAATCCTGTGCAGAACTTGCCTCAGCGTGGCCGCGGACGGGGCTTCCGCAGGGGCAAGTCTGGTAACCAGCGGGCAGGGCAGTCCACCTCCACATCCGCTGCTTCCACCTCCAAGTCTTCCTAATCCGAGCTTCAGGGGGCACCCCACGCCGGTTGGAGGCAGAGTCTCTCACCACCTCCACCACTGGCGCGGTATCACATCGGACACGTGGGTGGTGCAGCTAATTTGCCAAGGTTACGAGCTCCCTTTTCTGTCCTCCCCTCCAGCCATGCCACCTTGGTACCGCCGCATGTCGGGGGATCATTTGGCTCTTCTCCGTCAGGAAGTCACAGCCCTTCTGGCCAAGGGAGCCATAGAGTACGTTCCCGATCAGGAAGTAGGGAGTGGTTGCTATTCCCGCTACTTTCTGGTCCCCAAGAAGGACAAGGGGGGCCTGCGCCCCATCTTGGACCTCCGGGACGTCAATCGCTTCCTCTGGAAGGAGAAGTTCAAGATGCTGACTCAGGCTCAGATCCTGTCTGCCCTGGACCCTGGAGACTGGATGGTAGCGTTGGACTTGCAGGACACTTATTTTCACATTCCCGTCCTACCGGACCACAGGCGTTATCTGCGCTTCACTGGTGGCCAGGAGCATTTTCAGTTTGCCATGCTCCCCTTCGGCCTTACCAGCGCCCCTCGGGTGTTCACGAAAGTGATGGCAGTGGTCGCAGCTCATCTGCGTAGGTCTGGGGTGTAAGTCTTCCCCTACCTCGACGACTGGCTGTTGAAGGCGGGTTTGCCCCAGGCGGGCGTCAACCACCTCCAGACTACGGCCGACCTCCTGCATCTGCTGGGGTTCTCCATCAATGTGCCGAAGTCGCACCTGAGTCCCTCTCAGAAGCTCCCTTTCATCGTGGTTCTGGATTTGATGCTGTTTCGGGTTTATCCTCCCGAACAGCGAGTCCGGGATATTCAGGCTTTGGTTCCGCTCTTTCAGCCTCTATCCTGGGTTTCAGTCAGGATGACCCTCCGGCTTCTGGGTCTGATGGCCTCCTGCATCCTGCTGGTGCCGCATGCCAGATGGCATATGCGGGCTCTGCAGTGGGACCTGAAGTTCCAGTGGGCGCAGCATCAGGGCAACCTGTCCGATCATGTCCAGATCTCGGAGGGCACTGCACGGCAATTGCAGTGGTGGCTCACAAATCGCGATTGGGTTAATGGCAGATCCCTCTCCTTTCCCCAACTGGAGCACACAGTAGTGACGGAATTCGTCCCTCCTGGGTTGGGGAGGCCACATGGGAGAGGCAGAGATCAGAGGACTCTGGTCTCCGGCGAAGTCCCGGCTCCATATCAACCTTCTGGAGCTGCGGGCGATCCGGCTTGCACTGAAGGCATTCCTTCCCTCTGTCCGGGAAAGTGTAGTGCAGGTGTTCACGGACAACACCACCGCCATGTGGTTAATACAAAAAACAGGGCGGGGTGGGGTCATGGACCCTATGTCAGGAGGCTTTGCGTCTCTGGACATGGCTGGAAACATCAAGGCATTACCTTGGTGGTTCAACACCTGGCGAACTCATTCGCTGGTGCATGGTGGATCACGAGTGGCGTCTGAAGTTGGACGTGGCGCAAGGTCTCTTTCTGCGATGGGGAGAGCATTGGTTCGATCAATTTGCCACCGAAGAGAACGCGCAATGTCATCAGTTCTGCGTGTTGGAATTTCCATGGCGGCACTCGCTCAGAGACGCTTTTCGTCTCGAGTGGAGCTGCAGTCTGTTGTACGCCTTTCCACCTATACCACTTCTGCCCAGAGTGCTGAAGATGATCAGGCGCGACCGGGACCAAGTTATTCTTGTGGCTCCGGACTGGGCTCGAAGAGTCTGGTATTCTGAGCTACTCAGTATGAGCATTGATCCCCCGCTCCGTCTGCCTCTTCGGGAGGATCTTCTGTCGCAGCAGCAGGGGACGGTCCTCCACCCGAACCTGTCCAGCCTCCACCTCCATGCTTGGGGATTGAGCGGCGACAGTTGACACCTTTCGATCTTCCTCCCAAAGTCTGTGATGTCATCCTGGCAGCCAGGCATCCCTCCACTAAAACGGTGTACGCCTGTAGGGGGAACAGATTTGTGGCATGGTGCTCAGCTAAGACTGTGGATCCCCTTTCTGTCCCTCTTTCTGAGTTTCTTCTGTTCCTTCTCTCTTTGACCCAGCAGGGCTCTGCTCTGGGCACTATCAAAGGTTCTCTTTCGGCCATCTCTGCCTTTCTACGGCTTCCAGATCAGCCTTCTCTTTTTAAGTCCCCGGTTGTTAACCGTTTTTCTTAAGGGCATTACGCATATGTTCTCACCTGTGCCCTTCATAATGCCTCAGTGGGACTTGAATCTTGTCTTGACTTTTCTGATGTGCGCTCCCTTTGAGCCCCTTCATAACTGTACCTTACGTCTTCTTACTCTCAAGACGGCTTTCCTGGTAGCTGTCACCTTTGCCAGGAGAGTGAGTGAGCTCCAGGCTCTTTCTTCCAAACCTCCTTTCCGTTTCATCCGGACAAGGTGGTTCTGATGACACGTCCTTCTTGCTTGCCAAAGGTTGTCATGCCCTTCCACATCGGGCAGACCATCACTTTGCCTACCTTTTTTCCGCCTCCTTCAAGGGAGGAGGAGCGGCTCCACCGTCTGGACCCAAAACATGCACTCGCATTCCATCTGCATCGTACACAGCAGTTCTGGGTGGATGATCAGCTCTTTGTTGGCTACGAGGGCGCCAAAAGAGGTCGGGCGGTGCACAAATGGACCATCTCCCGGTGGGTCGTTCTGTGCATCGAAGGAGCCTCCTGTGGGATTGCGTGCCCATTCCACCAGGACAACTGCAGCCACTACTGCCTTGGGACGCAGTGTCCCCTTATAGGATATTTGTCAGGCAGCTACATGGGCCTCGCTGCACATGTTTACCAAGCACTACTGCCTTGACAGTCAGGTTCGGAGAGACGGCTTCTTTGGCCGTTCTGTGCTCCGTGACTTTCTGGTGTGATCTTGTTCGCAGACCCACCACCGGGGTTGGTATTGCTGGGGTATCTATTCTAAGGTAAGCAATCTATCACTAACATGTCTCTTTCAGATGCACAAGTTACTACTTGTGTAACGATCTATCTGTAAGAGACATTAGTTAGTGATAGACTCATTACCACCCCACCTATCCTCCCCGTTCTGCGAACTGATTACTAGGGTTAAGGTCATCCCCTTTTAGGGCCCTAGCTTTATGCAACAAAGGTCAGTTTCTTGCATGGCTCTGCGTTTCTGCACGGAAAGTCGTGTACAGAACTGACGTCAGCGCGCATGGTGGCGCCTAAGTAACCTTCGTGATGTCATCCCGGCGCGCACGATGCCAGTGACTGGCGCGGAGCCGCATGGTGCCACCTACTGGCGCGCAGGGGTACTGCTAAGCAGAAAACTTTCCGGATCAAGACTGACGCCTGGGGAATATTCTAAGGTAAGGAATCTATCACTAACTAATGTCTCTTACAGATATATTGTTACACAAGTAGTAACTTGTGCATCAATCCCCTAGACCTGTCTATCCAACACATCATAGGTTACCTACTACATCTCCAAAGGTGCAATTTAGCCTACACATCTATTAGGCTACACCTCGCTGCCCTAGCAGCCTATTTACACAATAGACAACACCTATCACTTTTCAGAGTGCCTGCCATCAAAGCCATTATGGAAGCCCTCAAAAGGATAATTCCACCTAGAGTATCACCCTCGCCTGAATGGAATTTAAACATCGTTCTCACAAGACTAATGGGTCCTCCCTTTGAACCTCTACATAAATGTGAGCTTCAATTTCTAACATGGAAAGTTGCTTTCCTAGTAGCTATCACTTCTCTTAGAAGAGTTAGTGAACTGCAAGCGCTAACTGTTCAGGAACCTTTCCTACAAATCCATCACAATAAGGTTGTTCTCAGAACCAATCCAAAATTCCTTCCTAAAGTCATTTCTCCTTTCCACCTCAATCAGTCTGTAGAGTTGCCAGTGTTCTTCTCGCAGCCACAGACAGTCACGGAAAGAGCTCTTCATACCCTAGATGTCAAAAGAGCATTGCTCTATTACATTGAAAGAACACAACCTTTTCATAAGACCAAACAACTTTTTATGTCATTTTCACCACCACACAAAGGCAACCCCATATCAAAGTCTGGGATAGCTAGATGGATTGTTAAATGCATACAAATTTGCTATCACAAAGCAAAACGTACTTTATCTGTTCCTCCTAAAGCCCACTCTACACGAAAGATAGGGGCTTCAATGGCATTTTTAGGGAACATTCCCTTAGATGACATCTGCAAAGCAGCTACATGGTCTACACCGCACACATTCACAAAACACTGTTCTGTGGATGTGTAAACAAAACAACAAGCTAGTGTGGGCCAGGCTGTACTCAAAACACTATTTCAAACTACTGCAACAGGTACTGGTAGTCGCCGCTAAGGATGGGTACTGCTATACAATCTATGCTAAGTGTGTGATCTGCAGCTCATATGCCTCGAACGGAAAATGCTACTTACCAGTATGCATCTGTTTTTGACATGTAGAGCTGCAGATCCACACACGCCACCCGCCTCCCCAGCAACCTTTGTGTTCCAGTACTATCTTATGTAGATACAACATACACGGGCATCTTTCTGTCTATTACAAAACTCCATCATTTCCCTGCTGGCGAAAAACAGTCTGAGGATGGAGCCGATGCACATGCGCACTATAGTCCAAAGGAGGAGTTACCTGTCCCGTGACTTCCAAAGACTTTTCCAGGACTAAAAGAAGTGCAAACATCCGGGCCCAACACCAGATGGCGATCTATGCTAAGTGTGTGGATCTGCAGCTCTACATGCCAAGAACAGATGCATACTGGTAAGTAGCATTTTCCTTATTTTGGGTCCTTGTGCAAGACGTGTTGCTCATGTACTAAGAAGTATAAGTAACCAGGTGTTCTGTAAGTGCTCTGACCTAAGGCTTTCTCTAATAGGTGAATGCGCATCTTGTCTCATTTTTCTATTTTTAGCTATATCTGTGTGTGTACATATATATATATTTATACACACACATAATTGTGTGTATGCATGTACACACAGACATATGTGTTCATTACTTGTGTGGCTGTAGATACACATGCTTAGCATATTCCTGCAGGCTAGTGGTGGGCTCTGATGTTTCTAAGTTGCTTTTGTTCGAAGAAGACCCTTGAGTCTTGCTATGAGCTATAATCCTTCTCTTGGTGTACAGTGTGCATGGACACCGACTCCAGTATATATTTTTCTTTTTCGCCATTGGCTTTGGACGTGCACCAAGTGAGATCCAAGACTGTTGTGTTCCTCATGTGTTCTTTGGGCCCCATCAGTGTTCCTACCTACTACGTCTTGTTCCTTCAAGCTCGGTTACTATCTATGTTTTAACGGAAACTTCAAAGCCCTGAGGATGGTTTTAATCTCTAAAAGGTTCGAGTGCGCGCAGCCCCTTTTGGGATTCCAACAACAGTTATGACCCACCATCAAGAATGCAAGCGGTGACTGAACACACTCCTTTCCAGTATTGCCCTGATGCCATAGAAAGTATCTGTCACAGACCAATATGAGGTGGGTAACTTTTGCCTGTCCCCTGACCATGATGAAGCTACATGCTCCTTGTGCCTTGCCTTCCACTCCAAGAGGATGTTGAGGTGCCTTAGGGAATACTGCTGCATGCAGCACCAAGACCTTTGTTGCACCCCTGACATCTTTGGAGAGGAAGATATCTTCAGCACCCAGTAACAGAAGCTGCGGTGGTCTCCTAGTCCAGAGCCTCTGTTTTTGAGTGAATCCGATGTTGAGCAGCAAGAAGAGGTTGAGCTGGGCCTCCAACAAAGACCATGCTTAGAGCCATGAGTATGTCAGTGTCTCCTGAGAAACCCAAGACCCATAAGGTGCACACCGAGGCAGAGCACTGCTCCCAAGGGAGTCTGTCATCAAACCCAAAGCACACCAGTTGAGTTAAGGCCAGCCATGGGTCCCTCCTGCCTTCAGGCTCTAGTAGGAATCAACAAAAGGCCACACATCCTACCAACTGTCCAGCCAAGGGCCTCAATCCCCAAAGGTCTGATCAGACATTTTCATATGCGCTCGCCCACAAACCGATGTCTATGTTAAAACATCCTTCAGCTCTGAATCTAAAGCCAGTGTCTAAGCCTACTTCAGCTCTGAAGACTTAATCAGCACCACAACCACCATCTGGGTCTCCCAAGACAAAGGAGGGAAAGAAACCTGCATTAGCACCCGCTGAGGAGGACGCAGAGGCTTTAATCTTGAAAAGGCTACAGCAGGAGTTGGACGCTTGACAACAGTGTGTCTTTCTTCACTCGGTCACAAGCAACGTGTCTGCCAAACCACCTTTACCAGCACCACCACCTACTGAGCCTATGCCTCTCAAGAAAAAACTTGCTGAGGATCGCAGCCTGTTTGGGAATGGCGTAAGACATGGAAACTCTGAGCTTGCAAAGCCCTCGGGCCCTAAAGTGTTATACAGCATCTTTCATGCCCTGATTTTACCATCTGAGGTGCCGGAGTCATTACAGACCACTTCGGTTGTTGTTGGGATGTGCTTGGGGTCCCTTAAACGTGAAGAGCGCCGCTGTGACTGCTGACCCGGTGGCAACATAGACCCTCGGCGCCATCATGCTCTCGGCAGCTTAGTGCAGCGGCTCTACCAGAGAGGCTATTGAGCTTCGTTGGGCACCTGGTGCCCCAGCTACGAGTGACCAGCCCGCTAGCGCTCACCCTCACTACTGATGAAAGTGCCATCACCGCCAATACCTGATGCTTCACGGCCTGGTGAGCCTGCAGGGGACAGGCTTGGAGTTATCCAGCAGCAACAGGGTAGAACGCCGTCCCCCCTCCGCTGCCTGTTGAATGCACCCCTGCTGGGAGTCACTGCTACCCCCTGAGGGGGTGAGGGGCACCTCCGCCCAGAAGTTCCTTCTGCTACAGGTACGGCCCCAGTGGGGCCTGTTGCCTGCCTCGCGGCTCGGCCTTTGGATGCCCCATCTCTGGCGGGCACTAGGAACTTAGTAGAAACACCTGCGGGCAGATTGGAGTGACACCCAGTTCCCCCGGGAAACACTGCTGCTGCTTCTGCCTTGTCAGGTGCCCCTTCCTGGAGGTGTGGATGTCCGTGGGGGCTGCTTGTTTCTGGGCCTGGGATGGCCTGGTTTGCTCCTGGCCTGCTCTGTAGACGGTGTGGTGAGTGACTGCATGCAGGTTGCTCATAAGCCCTCTCCTACCATCTTGCAACTTTCAGAGCCCTCCTGGAACATCCACACTCACCGGGCAGAGCTCTTTTACTACATTGGTGCTGCCCCTTGCAATATCTGCCGAACCTTCACAGTACCTTTGTGGGCCCAAAGGATAACGCAGCTTACCACTTTACTGCATCCTATACACCTACTGCTGCAGGGAATGGCGCAGGTGGGCACTCACTGTGACCCCAACATCGACTGCTCTCTAGCCTTCTCTGAGGCCCTGATCCCCCTCCTCTGGGTGACGTCTTTGTGCGGCCTCCGCCTGTGTAGGAGAGTAGAATCTGCCTCTTATGTTGCCCCCACTTTATTTCTGATGTTTACACTGGTTTCTGGCTATAGTCTGGCTGGGACCCTGCTAATCAGGGCCCCAGCCTCTCTGTTCTCTCTAAAAAACCTGGAGTGCATATTAGGTGCACTAGTGATTGGATACTGTGGTGCCTTATGAGTCCCTAGTATATGGTACCTTAGGTACCAAGGGCATAGGTACTTCACAGGCCTACCAGGGGCTGAAGCATGTATTATGCCACCCCTGGGAAGCAGACTAAATCTGAGACCACAGGCCTGCTACTGCAGCCTGGGTGAGGTAGTGCTAGCACTCCTCACTGAGATATAGGTTCACTATATCTCTCCCTGCACACACATTTAAACCTATCAGTCACCCCTAAGGCAGGCCCTATCAATCCTGAGGGCAGGGTGCTTGGTTTCCATGTGAGGGGGTGCCTCGGCTTGAGCAGGGCCCCTCTGCAGCTCTCAGAGTCTATTCTCTGGGGCTGTTTGTGAATGCTGTCAAACCATATACTCTTAAGTGCATTATAACCTCGCGGTTAATGCTAACTTTGGAATGGCTGCATTAAAACATGTCATGTTTGGTGTCAAACGCTTTGGAATCATACCCCACACCAGTAACTGGTGTGGGAGTATGATCCCACCCTTCTAAAGGGATAGACATGTACCTACTGTGGAAACGCGGTAGAATCCTGAAGAGCCCTGGCATCACAAAATGGATGCCACCAGTCACAGACACTGGGCTGCCCTCCTGCTGATGACCGAAACTCACAGTGGAGGAGGCCCAACAATAGGTATCCTGTCACAGGGAGGTGAGACCACCTCCCAGACAGGGTTTAGTGCATTGGGGCTGGGTGGGTGCACTCCTAGAGTGCTTTCAAGTCCTGCACTGGGGGAGCAGTAGGCTCCTCTGTGCATACGCTCTGGCGCAAAACTGGACAAAGGGAAGTGGGTGTAGCCACCCACTCCCCTGACCCTCCCATAGGTGGGGTCATAGAGCTAGTCCCTCCCTTCCTTTCAGTATAAGTTAGGGAACCCTTGCCGTTGCAAACTAGATATCCCTGGACAACGCTTTGAAGAATCCTGGCCCTTCGACGTTCCACTACCTCTGGAGGACGGAAGAATCTCCCTTGGAGTCAAGGAGTGACTTCCCTGCTTGGCAGGCCCCAAATCTTGTAATCAACGGTCGCAAACTTTACCGCTCCCGCCGGAGTGCAAAGTCCCTGCAGCCCAGGAAGAGGATTTCCTGACTTCTCCAAGGCCATCGTGAGTCCCCAATGACGCTGAGGCAAGTGGACCCCACGAGTGACGAGGAACCGCAATCCCTGGGTACCGTGCACTATTTTCGAGTGCAACCCCTTCATGACGTTCTACGAACCTGTGCATTGGACCACATGTGGTCCAAGCCTCCAGCAGGAATCCCTCCGAAGATCATAGGCCTACCCCGTCCCGAGTGACCGAGGGCCCCTGTTGAGTGAATCCTCCCTAGGCGTCTTTGCGATCCTTTACAGGTTGGCTTGTGGGTCCCCAGAAGACATTTCTACAGTCCCTAAGGGCTCCCCTGGTTGCTCCAGGCCTGCCCTGACTTATCGTCGCTGGGTGAGCCCCTCAGACCTTGCGGGTCTGCACCAAGGCTTGTTGGCTCCGATCTCGTCACCGACACCGCAGTAAGCTGCAGACTTCGTGGGACACATCGAATCCAGCTCCTGGTCACTGTCGACGCCTCCTGGACCTCGTGGCTGAAGAGTCAAGACACCCGTGATCACCTGAAATCACCCACCTTCCTTGCCCCGGGTCACTGCCAAGTGACTTTGAACACTGTCCCCTCTGCTTTCAGGTCTTCCTTCTTCTGAATCCAGCCTTGGATTCCACTGGACACATCTCCTGTCTTCACAAGCAGCAAATCTTCTTTGGCTCCCATTGAAAACGACGCTGCAACCCGACATCAAAAGACACCTATGCACCCGGCTTCCCTGGGTGAGGTAACTCCAGCACTACGGTGCTCCTGTGGGTGTTGGCTCTGTAAGTGACTTGCTTGTAGACTCTCCCGAAGTATCCTAAAACTCTTAATTTCTAATCGCGACTTGCTCCATTTAAGTCAATAGGGATTCGCGGCTGTGTTCTCACACTGCATGCGTCTCCCGTGGGTCCTTTACTTACCTGCCTTGGGGGGTTTCGTGAGGCCACAGCGCTTCTGAAGGCCCTAGGCCTTGTCCCCTTGCAAGTCATTATCTCTAAGTCTTTTTTTTAGTATATGGTCTGGTACGCCCCTAGGGCCCCAGCCATATTTGTGCTTAATTTATTGTGAAATGTTGATTTGTGGATATGTTCCTGACTTCTAATCTCATAAAGAGATTAGCAGAGAGTTGTTAGTAATAAATACATATATATTTGATATATATGCCTGTGTGGTGTCCTTTCATTTAGTAATTCAAGAGATTATAAGGTAAAACAAGCTGCTCCAATACTTAGCTTGAAGGCTGCTCTCCACAGCTACCACTAGGATAGCTTTCTTTAAAGGTTGTCTTAAACCTATCTACCATAAGAGTCGAATTGTACTTGTGCAAGGTGTCCACTTTAACTAGTGAACAGCATATACCAGGCCAACTTCTCACAGCCTGCCATGCGGGTTAATCTGCCGGGGGCCCTGCCTAGCTTCAACCTTCGCTCGGGGAGCCTAATAAACCAGAGAACCCTGTTTCTGAGAACTGTTCCCTTCGCCTCTTGGGGGAGAAACAGCTTATGACCTTTACTCTCCTCACCGAACAGTACACCATTCAGCAGTCTTGCCTTCTAAGCCCAGGGGCAAGTCTGCTAGAGACTGCTCAGTGGTCTCCCTTTGGGCTAATCTACTACTTCTGATATGGCTGCAAACCTTCAGTGACGTCTCCCACTCTCTCCATAACACAAGGCTACATGGGAAATGTTTTGGCAGACATTCGCCAAGAGATAGGCTCCTTGAAGACCGATTTCAAAGGTGCCTCAACGACTTACGTAAATACATCACTGCCATGGGGGACTGGGTGGACGACCTGGAGTGCACTGTCAACTCCCAGGCAGAAGACCAGGAGGCCCTGTGGAAGGGGGTCAGTGCACTGGAAGAACAGCACATTGAATTCCAGGCCAAACAGGAGGACATGGAAAAGGGAGGGCGGTGCAACAATCTACGTACTAGTGTCATCCCTCGTGGAGTAAGGGGAGGACATTTTTTCTTTCATCAAGGACCTCCTGATGGCCATCAGGGACGAGCCGGAAGGGGCCCCCTGGTTCTCGGCAGGGTGCACTGTGCCACTGCTACTCCAGGCCACCCCCGGACATTCTTACTCTGGTGCATTTGTTCCAGGATAAGGAGAGGTAAAGCGGACATAGTATTCCGGGTCATACTGTGCAGATTTATCAGGTTCTCTCCCCACTGACCCTTAAGAAATGGCGCAACTTCAAACCTGTGACTGAACTTCTGTGTGCTCACGGAATCAAATATCACTGGGCCCACCCCTTTGGCCTGCTCTTTGCCTGGAATGGGAAGCAGTATATGGTTCGCTCACTCGTTGAGACCCGATAGATCCTTCGCCTTTCGGGTGACTCTGCTGGCAGACACACATCACCGCCTCCCTCCATGCGTCCGGACTCCTGGCAACCCAAGTGACAAACAGTCCAGCATAGAGGCCGCAACAAGACTGTTCAAGAATGAGTTGCAACGAAAGCGGACATTATTGCGCACCTCCAAAAGGTGAAAACAGAGCAGGCACACTCCTTGGCCAAAGACAACTAAACTCTGCCTCATACATCTGGATCCTCCCCTCCTCAACGAACACGGCTACTCTCTGGCCCTCCACATTGCAGCTTATCTAGCAGGGCCTGGGATTGGGAGCACAAACTCTGAATAGTGGGTGACTGTCTGTAACAATGGTCCTTTTTTTCCAATTTTACGATTACAGTATTGAGCTTGCTACTTATGGGACCAGGCTAGTTAATCTCTTCATCAGTCAAGGATCCCTCCCAGCTGTCCTCAAAATAGGACGGGTTACCCCGCTTCTAAAAAAAAAAAAACCTCCGCAGATGCGAACAACCTCAATAACTTCCGCCCCATCACCAAGATCACAGAAAAATGTGTTGCAAAACAACTTTCCCAACACATTATGGACAATAATCTACTTGACGTGTTCCAGTCTGGCTTTATTCAAAATTGCAGCACTGAAACAGCCCTGCTGCGAGTGATTGATGATGCGCTGCATATACTCGATTCGGGGGAATCGTGCCTTCTGATTCTTCTTGACCTATCTGCAGCCTTTGACACTGTTAATCACAGCACCCTCCTTAACACTCTTCAACAGAGAATGAACGTGGAAGGCACAGTGCTTAAATGGTTTGCCTCATTCCTCTCGGACAGATCCCAAATTATCAAGATTGCGAACAGTCTCTCGTCTCCACTGGTGATTAGTCAAGGCATCCCTCAAGGTTCCATCCTTGCACCCACTCTGTTTAATCTCTATCTGGAACCTTTAGGGAACCTCCTAAGCAAATCTGGAATCCTCTACCATCTCTATGCAGATGACACCCAAATCTACCTCAGGTGTCTTCCTCTCAAGATCTGTCACTACTCAACTCTACTCTCAACTCTATTCACAACTGGATGTTAGTTCACCAACTCATTCTCAATCCCTCCAAAACTGAATTCCTCCTCCTTTCTAACTTTCTCTCCCCGCCTCCTGTTCAATCCTGGATGGATCAGCTGAACTTACTCAACAGTAAACCCATCATTGTCGACTGCGCTAAATCCCTAGGTGTCCTACTTGACAAAAGACTCAACCTAATCTCACACATCAACTCCATTGCCAAGAACGCACGTTATCAGCTGCGCCTTCTGTGGGGGATTCGTCGGTTCTTCCCGGAGAAAGACCTAAAAACCTTGGTCCAATCGCTAGTTCTCTCTAGACTGGATTATTGTAATTCTCTTCTGACTGGCCTTCCCAAATCTAACCTCTCCCCCCTTAAATCTGTCCTCCATTCAGCAGCTCGCTTCATTTCAGGGTCCAAACGAAGTGACCACATCACTGCTATCCTGTCTTCTCTCCGATTGCTTCCCATCGAGGTTAGAGCTATTTACATAACGGCTTGCATCACCCACAATGCCTTGCACTCTTCCTCCCCTCGCTATCTGGCGAATAAACTTAAATTGTCCGGAGACTTGAGACCTTCTCGGAATGCGGAAAAGTTCCTGCTTGAGCCCCCCTCCTTCAAAAGGGAAAAATTGATGGCTCAATCGTTCTCGGGTAATGCGGCGAGAATCTGGAACTCACTTCCTCCTTTGCTACGTGCCACCACCTCCATCTGGATCTTCAAAGAGGACCTCAAATCTCTTCTATTCCAAAGACACTTTCAGAACTAATTCCTTCATTCTCAGACCCCGCCAGGAAGTTCGTTAGTCATTGTAAATTTGTTATATTTGTTTATTTTTTGTACATTCCTTGCTTGCTGTGTTTGATATTGTGTTCCTCTTGCCTGTTGTGTTTGATTCTGTGTCCTGCTATTTTTGTACATTCTATTTTGTAACATTTCTCTCATGTAACGTAACTGGTTCTATTGTACAGCGCTCTGACACCTTCGGGTAAAGTCTGCGCTTTATAAAAATGCATAAATAAATATTAGAGTTATTCCCAACCTCCCGTCCCCAACACGAGCTCTGCCTCAATGTTCGAAAGCTTAATTCCCTTAGTAAATGGTGCCAGGTTTGGTGCTACCTCATGCAGTGCGACCGCAGACACTCTTTTCCTGCTTGAGACCCACCTGTTCCGCGTTGGTTGCCACCGCATGGCACACCCTTCAGTACCAACACCAATACTGGGCTTACGCTGACTCCAAGACTCTGGGGGTTGCCATACTTTAAGAATGGCTTTTTCACAAAGTACTTAAACTGACTAGGGACCCTTGTAGGAGATTCCTCACATTGACAGTAGTGAGGTGTAGTGACACCCTAACGCTCCTTGATCCCAATGCTCCTAACCAAGCGCAGGGCACATTTATATGTTTCACCCTCTCGATCCAACTGAGGCTTGCTGAGGGTGATATTGTAGGGGGAGATTTCAACTTGGTTTGGTACCCTGCACTAGATAGGAATACATCGCACTTACAGGGCACGGGAGCAATGTCTGGAATACTAAAGGAGCTTCGAGACGCAAGCATGTTGAGAGTACTTGGACACTGCGTGCAGGCCTACCACGCACGCCCCCGCGCTGGTGCCTCTCCCCCCAGCCTTCGAGGGACCCTGTCGACAAAGCTGCTATACAAGTTGCTATCACTGAATACTTTGCAATTAACTCCCTACCAGATACCCCGCCATGTACTGTGGGATGGGTTTAAGACCACCATACGCGGAGTGCTCACCACTATTTCCATAGAGAGGACTCAGAATCGCATCTATTTGAAATGAAACTTAGGGAAGACATTCTCACACTAGAGCCCACTGATAAACAGCACCCCACACTAAGGGCCAAGCGTCAACTGGCTATTCTGCGGGGTCAACTCTGGGCGCATTGGATCAATAAAGTTGAGCGCTCCCTACTCGCTCTCAAACAAAAATACTACAAGGAAGGGGAATACGGTAGGCTCCCTTCTCGCGCGTAGGCTGCGACATCAACACGCTAGGTCACACATTGCCAAGATTCAGGTTGGTGACTCAGGTTGGGCGATTGGGCAGGTGGACAAACAGGCAGCCATCTGAGATTACTATCAGAACCTCTATGCCCCCGGGGACGAGGACCTGGCTGAGATCGCTATGTCCCTCCAACTCTGTCCATGACAAGCATTAGACCCCACACTGGGCCATGACCAAGATGAGCCATTCACAAATAATGAGCTCTGCATGGACCTCCAGGAACTTCCTAAGGGTAAATCTCCTGGCCCTGAGGGCCTTACCTCGGCTTTCTATATAGTCTTTCTTCCCCAGCTACAACTGCACTTGCTCACACTCTACAATTTAGTCATAGACACCACAGGCCTTACACCGACCGTGGCCAATTCTGAAATCGCACTGGTCCCCATATCGGGAATGGGCCCTACGATTTGCTAGTCTTATCGCTCTATTGAATACCGATGCAAAGCTCTACACTAAGATGTCGGACAGCCGTCTACATTCTTCCCGGCCTAATAGACCCAGATCAGGAGGGCTTTATACAACATAAACAGGGATCTGACAACATTTGACGCCTTGCACACCTAGTTGAAAAGGCCCAGCGCCATTTCATCCCGCTCTTCTCCTCTTCCTCGATGCCGAAAAGGCTTTTGACCTAGTAAGCTGGCATTTCTTGCTTGGGGTCCTCCGGAAAACAGGATTAGGCCCAGTCATAATTGTCAAAATCATGATCTCTTACTTGGCGGCCACCACCTCCATCCGCATCAATTGCCAGACTACTTCCTCTTTCCTGGGGTTCCCAACAGGGATGCCCTTGGTCTGCCCTCCTATTTGCCCTTGCAGTGGAACCTCTAGCTATGCACTTAGGACACTCAGATGAAATCAAGGGTATCCACTTGGGGGTCAGGACCATAAAGTTCTGTTATATGCTGATGACCTTCTCTTAGCACTCACGGAACCAGACACCTCCCTCTGTGCAGTAGTTCAAAACCTGCAGGCATATGAGCAGTAATCAGGATACAAGATCAACCTGGAGAAATCACAGGCACTCAACCTCACCCTTACATCGCAACATCGCCTCTACTTACAGACGCTTTCCCTCTTTCAGTGGACCTCCCACTCAATACAGTGTCTAGGTCTCGCAATTACAAACTCCTTTACTATTAGGATGTAGGCAAACTGGTCACAGCACCAAAAGGCCATCCTTGAAGACCTTCAGAGGTGGAGGCCGCTCCACGTCTCCTGGTTGGGCCACATTAATGTGGTCAAAATAAATGTCCTTCTCCGGCTTCTGTATTTATTCGAATCCTTGCCCACGCCTATCTCCCCTAAGGAAATTAAGTTGGCTTCAGACAAACCTCCGCTCCTTTCTATGGAAGGGGAAGCTCTTCGCATCCCCACTGTGCTTGTTATGCTTTCAAGAAACCAAGGGGGACTGGCCTGTCCAACCTCCAGTACTATTACTGGGCAGCCCCCCTATGCTCTATTACTGAGTAGGTGGTGAGGGAGAACTAGAAACGCTGGGTATACATGAACAGGGCAGTTGCTTGTCGTTCACTCTGGGACCTTGCCTGGTTTTCTAGACATTCCCACCCATGCAGCACGTACATTGCACCCCGACACGCACAGTACTGGAGATATGGGATAAGCTTGCTATCAGAAGGGGACTGACTACATTCCTGTCCGCAAGCATTCCAATTACACGTGACCCTGACTTCTCTCCTGCTCTTCCCTGGGAATCCTTCCCAGATTGGGTTAGATGTGAATGTAGACTGCTGCATGACCTCTTTCAGGGCCAGATGATCAAGCCCTTTGACCAGTATAAGAAGGAACTCACCTCCCTGAGTCTACCCGCCACCAATACTTGCAGCTCCGACATTGAACCCTCTAATGCAGAAACCGCCACCTGTCTGCTTACTCTCATTGAGCAACTGATTCACAAGTTTGAAGGTACTCGAAGTCTGATCTCTAAGACACATGATGTCCTGCAGCAGTTGCACCTTCTACCTTGTCATCTCTACCAATGGAAATGGTCTCCAGATAATGCTTGCAACATCTCTCAGAATCAGTGGGAACTGCTCTGGCGAGAAATCCAGTGAACACATAGGAGCATTTCCCAACAAGAAGCAGCATATAAGGTCATGCTTCAGTGGCATTACTCCCCAGCCCTTCTTTGCATAATGTACCCTGCAGCCTCGGCTCCCTGTTGGTGGTGTGATGCGCTGAATGGCGACTTCCACCATATATGATGGGCATGCCTCCCCTTCAAAGTCTTTTGGAAGGAGATCTTAAGTCATATTAAGGGCACCCTGGGATACCCTGTACGGGAATACTACCACATGGATGTCCTGGGCATCCACTCCACATCCCTGGCTGCCATGCCTCAAGTAGACTGTAATCTGGTGCCCTGTGCTCGTGTCGACCTGACTAGGTTCCCCTAAAGCCCTTTTCCACGCATATACAGGGAGGCTATGATAGTCTTTTCAAGGGATTTTTATTGGTATTTAAATGTAAATACGGTAGAGGTTTGTTGCACGACAGATGTTTAGCTGTCTCCTCTGGATCTTCCTACACGTTGTCCTCCTCCTCTGTTACACCAGTGTAGAGCTCCAGTGGAGAGACGGGATGCCAAGGGAAGAAAAGAAAAACAAAGAATCCTCAGGCTATTGCTCTCTTAAAGTTTATAAGGGGTTGGGTTTGTGCACACCTCCACCAATATCTTTACTAGTGCAGTGCCTAAGTGAGAGGTTGGGTGGTTTATTTAGGTGCACCCCGCAATCCTGCCCACCAACCCTTCAATATGAATGACTGTGTAATAGGCACTTGCCTGTATCCACCACCCTCCTGGGGTGTGGTGTGGGGAGAACCAGCCTCCTTCCTTCCGTCAGGAGTACCGGTCTCGGGCACAGTGCTGAGCAAGCGTCGGTCGTTGTCTCAGTTGTCTTCTGGCTCCTTGTAGACTTCCTCGACCGCCTGTAGGCTCTGTTTTCTCTCCTCCGTGTCTCTAGTCTCCTCGCTCCTTGTGGTTCCCTCGCGTCGTCGCTCCTCCTCTTCCTCGAGCTCCAAACGCCGAACGACCGTGCCTTCCTCTGTTGGACGTTTTCTATCCTCCTTGCTCCCGACGTTCTCTCTGCAGCGCAACTCCGGCACTAGAATGTCCTCCTCACTTCCAGTTTGGCGTACCGCGGCCACCATGTTGGAAGTCCCGCATTCGAGTCGGGACTCATCACTTGCCCCATATGACTGTTGCAGCCAAGCAGCTTATAGCTCGGGTCTGGCTATCCCCCTCGGCCCTATCGACAGCATCATGGTTTACACAACTCAGGCACACTTTTGTAATGGACAAAATTACAGACAAGCTGTCCCTTACGGACAATAAATCTCTGCGCATCTTGACACCTCTTATAGAGTACATGTCTTGCTTAGAATAGTTGTGCTTCCAACCTCCCAGACTATGCACGCTCCACCAGTTCGATGCTTAAGCACCCCCCCCCCCCTTCTTTGCCCACAATTCCCAGAACAGGACAGACCAGCTAGGGACGCCTCACTTCCCTATCCCCCTTTCCACCTCTCAGTTCTTACTTGTTGATTCGTCTCACCCTTCAGTTGGGCACACATCATCAAAAGTCATCAGTACGCAGGCCAATGCTCAAGCTCTATTAAGCTCCTCCATAGGAGTCAGTTTATACATTTTGAACTCCCTCCCTTCCGATAGACTCGGACAATTGGGATGGGGTGCTTGCATAAGGTCCTCAGTGTACTACTACTGCTATGTAACAGTCTGATGAAGGCCTTTTTCTTTTCAAATGCATTTATACTGTAATGTTTTTTGGAAAAATTAAATAAACAGACTGAGCCAAAAAAGGCTTGCTTTGGAAGAAAAGCCAGTTTCCAAGTCTGCATTCAAGAGACTCGGGGAAACACCCACCAGTCCGGTCCCTCTCCCACACACACCATCCCTTCCACCCCTTTCACCCCCCACTTTCCACTCCACCATCATGGCCCTGCACCCCTCCACTGCTGCCTCTGCCAGAGTCACCAGAGAGGTCTCCTTTCATCTAGAGTAGAAAATGTAGCATTAGACACTCCGCTACCACATTCACCACATGGAAGAACATCTCCCGGGGTAGACAATGACCTGTTCAGAACTCCACCGTCTACTCCTTCTAGCCTACTTACAGGATTGGGGCACCCGAATATAGACCTGCTTGTTATCCCAGTTATCCACTATATTTTTGCGTCATATGTAATTTTGATTGTCACATTCTTCTTCTCTATGTTACATCACTGTTTGTAATTATTGCACTATTTTACTTGTTTAAATATGGCAACTGCTGTATGCCTAAACATTCGATTGAGACACATCCTGCTTTATTTCACAGATTAATATAACCCCTGACGAAGGGCAATTCATAGCCCGAAATGCATCGGGGACATTCGAATGCGTTTGATTGATATAATTTACATTATGATTTGCAAAATGGAAGATTTTGTTTCACTTTGAAAATGGATACTCAACAAGGAGGATTGAATAAAAATCCTTAGGATAACACATGATTATTGAATGAACTTTTTGTCCGAACGTCATTCTATTGAATCTTATTTTAACTTTGTCTACTAACTTGAAAAGTTCTAAGATACTGGACATTTAAGCTGTGCGCGAAAGGTACGTTAGCTTATGTGAGAAACGCTACTTTTGAGTTTTGTCTTATGCTCTGCGGAGCAGAGGGCGATAACTTTTGCAGCACGCAAAAACTGTATAAACCCATTATACCGTCTGATTAATACCGGAGTGCCAGTTTTCATCATAATAGTATCTTTCCTAGATTCACATGCTTGAATCATTCCCCATCGTCAAAGTGGGAGCTCAACTGTATCATAGTAAGCAGTATGTATCAGTATAATAGGCTGTAACGGGAATGTAAAGTTCAGCCTAATAGCCTATCTGTCCTTTTTAGGTCTCGGCTAGCGAAGGCTGCGCTTGCGCAGTCTCGCTCGCGAGATTTAATGTTTAGAAGTGAGGCTTTAACCCGCCCCTTTTTTTTTACCTCTTCTCCATTGGCTGGCCTCTTAAATGCTGGTCAGCCATTGGAGAAGAGGTCTGTCTCTCTAAACAAGCCCTGTCCTTTTCGGATTCGGGGGCGTGTTTTTTCGATTCTTTCTCTCCTCTGGAATGTAAACATTCCAGCCAATGGCAAGAGGAGAGAAAGAAAAACACGCCCCCGAATCCGAAAACGCCGCTGCGTTTCTCCGTGGCATTTCTGCTTGACCTCGGAGAAAGGCAGTGGTGTGCTCGTCCTCTCCCCCTGCTCTCGGCTCCCTCGGTGCTCCCGTGTCCGGCTGCTGCTCTGGTCTCCTCCCCCTGTCCTCTCAGGCTGTGCACGTACCATAGCCCCGGCCCAAACTCCACCTTTGGTACATGGCTTGCTTTGGTGAGTACCTGCACGTATTTTTTCACAATGAAAGCACTGACTTTTATTAATTGATGGGAATCCGTCCAGCGGCACTTTGCTCTTTTCCTGCCTTAAGGTGAATCGATCGAAAAAGATGCCTGAAAGTGAACAGTCTATGCCTTTCCTACAGGCAGTGTAACGCGCAAGTTCACGTAGATATTGCTAAGAGTGTTGGAAAAATCTAATGGATTTATTAAATAACGGGCCTCTGGCAAAGCAGTTACCGTTACAAAAAAAAGTTGTTTGCTCTGTAAATTGAAACTAGTTCGGTCCGGGATTCTCCAACCGCTTAGTGATCGTCTGGCCTGACCCGTCTGTAGGTTGTCAATGCTTGGCGAGAGCAGATCGGCTGGGGCAGGGGAGAGGGCTCAGGTTGCCACATGTATGCAGGAACAAGAGAGAATTCTAGAATTCGCTAGTGCAAAAATAAGAGACGCTTGTGTGTGTGTGTGTGTGTGTGTGCGTGCGTGTGGGTTTGTGTTACTATCCTTGTGGGGACTTGAGTGTGATAACACACTCACGCTGTGGGGACTTGATTGCACTGTGGGGACCTGAACCCAGGTCGCCACAAGGCAATGTCTTCTAAATGATAAAAAATGGCATCAGGAACATCTGTGTCAATTTTTACAACTTTTAAAAAAAACTGCCTTGTGGGGACCTGTGTTTCATCAAGTGTGTTTAAATTTCTGCTCCCTCTGCCCCTGTAGACAGGCGGCGGTACTGCAGGCTGAAACACACTTTGCATTTAAACACACTTTGCTCACCAGAAACCCAGAGTAGAAGCACAGGGCAGACATTTCAAAGGAAAAGAAGCATACATCTGTGCTTGTTCAGATATTTTTAATGCAAATTAACCTTTTCTCTTTTTATTAAAATAAAACTATTTCCAATATGCCATTGAATTAAGACTTTTTGTGGCTGAAACTTGTTACTTGTTTTATAAATATTGCTAAAAGCAACTTGGGTCAGTTTTGAATCTGATAATTCTCTACTATTGTCATTTTATCCTTAACTTCAAATAAATAATGATTGTCCACTGCGCTGCAAACCAACATAAACTGATTTTTATCCTGTGTAGCCTAGCTGGAGGAGTTCTCAACCAACCACCTCTCTTGTAGCTACGGCCTTAGTGGGATTAACTGAAGCGGTTTTGTAGCCTTCTTTGCCTTATCACAAGGATTTCCTTTTTTCTTATTTGGCAATATGAATATTTCAACTAAAGGAAAGAGTTGTGGAACACGATAAATGTACTGGCCAGAAACCTAAATGGTTCACAAATTTAAGTGTCCCTAACTGTAGCAGTCACGTTTCAGAGAAAAAAGAGAGCAGAGGTTTTTACTGTTTTAGTAATATTTTTATAAGCAGCAGCTCTTCGCAAAAGCCAAGCAGACAGCCAGGCACAAAAACTTTGGCTTGGAAATGAATCTCAACATTAGAATGTATGGGGCAATATAGATAAGGATGGCATGAAGCAATGCCCTTGTTGGGGTGCTCCAAAATCGCTGAAATTGCTTACAGTTTGGAGGCTGAGTTCGTTACAAAGCACGCTCAGCAGAATGTTTGTCTGAAGCTACGTTTCTTGCCACATTAGCAACAAGAGAGTTTTGCATATCATAAAGTCAATATCTGAATAAAGCATATCCAAGGGAAAAACGAATTGCTGTGGGATGTTTCCATAAACTGTCCGGATTGGTAACTGCTAGAAATAAACCGATTCTGATTTGTATCGCTCTTCCCTATCTTTAGATGAAGCGGCAGCATGAATACTTTGTTACATGATAAAATAATCACCTCTGCCATTCCTGCGTTATAGTTACATGTGCACCTGGAAGTTATTGTTGTAAGCCTTAAAGTGCGCTGAGCGAAAGTCTGTTTTTGGAGACAGCTTTTATTTAGAGGTATCGGATCCTTTCTGTCTCCTGACGGTGTCTCTTGTCAGGTGAAGCGCGCTACTGCTCTGTTGAAAGGTGTTTCCTTTAGAACAGGCGCCCATCCCCCCCAGTAGGGAAGATTGCCAGACTTCAGTGGTTTCCAGCGCAGGACACTGGCCTCTTGACCAGGTAATGGCTCTTTTGGAATGCGCAAATGAACATTCACACTTCTTTTGGACTGTTAATCCTGCAGTCCCGCCTTGAGTTTCTTTCGGTGTGGGGAGTATGTCATGTCAAAGACACTGATCTCAAGGCAGTAGATTTTTCAAGGTCGTTCTTCACTTTTTAAAGGTCTGATAATTTACTTTGTAAATTGTCCTTATTGCCCCTTAGTGAAACGTACTTGATCAATATAATGTATTATACAGCGCTTCAGGGGGTTTTAGTAGAAAAACGAGTCTCCAGAGGTCTGAACACAATGAGCAAGGGCGTGCTTTTAAAGATTAGCTTCAAAGCGTGACTCTGCCCCCTGTATGTTTCTTTTCTTCTGAGTGTATGGATCATTGTTCAAGGTTTATTCCATCAACTTTTTTACTCGGACTTGGAAAGGACAGCATTAATAAAGCAGTGTTCCAGATTTTACATTCAAGACAAAATACATAACTGCTAATTGATCTTGTTGATTAACATTAGCTCAGGGAACTAAACAATTACCACTTATCTATGCAGCTATAAATGGGGATGTACTGTCTGGTACTGAACACCTGCGCTTATTTAATTTGAAAGGGAGAGTACCTACACTTCTCTTCACTGCTGTTATACATTTAATGGGAGAGAATCAGTAATCAAACTAAGCTGGTATTTTGTAAAGCGCGAACTAGTCACCCCTAAAGGTCTCAGGCACTGGGGGCTGTCAAGGAGATTAGGTGAGCTATTGCCCAGAGTCACATGATGCTGAGCTGATCTGCTACCGGCACTGGGGATCAAACCATGAGCCCCACGCTCCAGAGTCAGCTATTCTGGCCGCTGCACCACAACTCTCCCACTTCTTAAGAGCAGACAGGTCTCTAATTGGTGAGTACCTGCACTTCCATATTTCCATTTAAAGCTCCGGAGGTCATGATGCATGTTACGTTATTTAAAGGGCTTAGTAGTATAATATGATGTGGCACATATATTCCCCTTCTGAGAATATACTTATATCCTTTTTCTATAGCATTGCAAACCTTTCGGGTTAATATATGTTGTAATGTCAAAAGGTACAAATTTCACAGATTGTGCCACATAATTTCCTTTTAGTTGCACAGTATACAACATGTTTTGCTTTTTCCAGCATATTATTTACCTTTGGTTGCAATATAATGTTGACAACTCGATTTGTCTTCTATTCTGCTCCAGTGGCCTTGGGTGTGATTTCACAATTGTTTATTAATTCGGACTGCAGTTTATCCTAACATTGAATGGGTGGATGTGCTCCAGTGTGAAAACTGTCGCTGGAGACATAACACAATCTTTTCAATTGTGTGATGTTGGCAGGATGTCCCAATGACTTAAATGTTTTCTCCGTAAAATAGGTGGTTGCAAGTGAGAATCAAAGCAAGGTCAGCTCAGTCTTTCATTCTTCAGAAGGCTGATAAATTTGGCAATGCAAAATGTTTAGACATCAGAATTTATACTTTTTTACTATAGATGCAGCCACACCAATTTTTACTTTATGCTTAAATGGGGGATGTTACTGATTTAGTGCCGAACAAAAAAGATATAAAGAGTGAGGGCTCATCAAAAAGGAAAATATGACAACGTATGCCATTACAACACAAGTGCTGTTACAAAGCATTACCATAACAACGCAAACGTTTACCACGCATATGCCTTTACAACACATGCCTTTACAACAAATTTTATTGCAATAGCATTATTGGTAAAAGCAAATGCGTGATTAAAGTTACGTTTAAAAATATAACCATTTTACAGGTAAGTATAAACGCTATTAGATATATATTTTCTTCCCTATTACCCTGTAAAATACTTTTTCTACTAAAGCATATATATATATATATATATATATATATATATATATATATATATATATATATATATATATATATATTACCTACTGGCGGTCGCCAGTAGGTAGTTATAGTTAGGACCCCTTTTCCATAGGAAATCCGCAACATTCTATTTTGAATAACTTTGGCGCCGGTCGACGAATCCTCGCGAATTTCTCAAAATAGGTGGGGCGCTACGCTCCGCTCCTACCCTGAAAGTCTCGGGGGGATTCGTCATGCGGGGGCTGAGATAAAAGGGGGGTCCCAAAACGCGTTTTTCCCATGCATTTTTCCATAGGACCTTTAGACAGGGCTACAGCCCGAACGGCTGAACAGAATTACTAGAAATTTGGCAGAGAGGTAGTCCTCAGGTCAAGGAAGTGCCTTTTGTAGGTTTGGTGTAAATCTGTTCAGTAGATTCTGAGAAAATAGCCTTTAAATCAATATATATATCTGAGCCAGCTTACGGTACGCTTACCGTAAGCTTACCGTACGCGTACGGTGGCGTGCGCGAGCGCGATTCTGATTGGCTGTTACATCTAAGTAAACATTCGAATCGGTCGAAACCAGGAAGCGGCGGCCGCCATTTTCTCTCTCGCACTCTGAGGGGGGGGCAGTAAATAAAGGCAAAAAACATATAAAGGGGCTGTTTAGACAGCGCCCATGCACATAGCCATGTTAGTTGAGTCCTCAAAGGCCAAAAACGGTAAATTTTTATTTTTTGAAAATTTCGCCGATTACGCTTACCGTACGCGTACGGTGCGCTTACGCTAAAAATTTTAATAAAAAAAAAAAACTCTCTGTGCATGGCATATTATTGTCATCACTTACAAATTAAATTTAACAGATTACCTATCACAAGGAAGCGCATAATATGTCCACCTTGCGTGTACGGCACTAACTGCGTAAAGTGGGCGCGCGATGCGCGAAGCGCACCGCGTGCTCACCGTGCGCGCACGGAACGAACTGCGTTAAGTGGGCGTGTACGCCACGAATGGCGTAAAGTAACTTAGCATTTAAAAAACCGTACAAATTCACTGAAAAAACCATAGGTTTCACACACGTTATAGTTAGGAATTAGCATTTAAAAAACCTTGCAAATTCACTGAAAAAACCATAGGTTTCAGACATGTTATAGTTAGCGGAAATTTTACTGATAAAAAACCAATGAAATTCCCCCGTTATAGTTAGTGCAGGCAACTATAACTCACGCGACCGCAATCTTCTGCTGATGACATATGTGTCTTTATGAAAAAAAAATATTTCTAATATATGTATAGCTAAAAATTTATGGAAGAAGACATGGGCAAATAAGTGTCTAAATACAGTATTAGCATCAGCAGAGGATTGCGGTCGCGTGAGTTATAGTTGCCTGCACTAACTATAACGGGGAAATTTCATTGGTTTTTTATCAGTAAAATTTCCGCTAACTATAACATGTCTGAAACCTATGGTTTTTTCAGTGAATTTGCAAGGTTTTTTAAATGCTAATTCCTAACTATAACGTGTGTGAAACCTATGGTTTTTTCAGTGAATATATATATATATATATATATCTCAAACACTATTTTCTCCAAGGCAGAAGAAAGTATAGGGTCGCACTCCAGCGATCTTTTGTAATTCAATGCTCAATTTATTTCCAATTCATTTCGGTCCGCAAATCAAACGCAAGCCAACCAACGCATTTCGTTAACTTCTGTTAACTTGGTCACGGTTGTTCCCATTGAAAAAAAAACATTACATTTTAAGAAACTGTGATACAAGGAAATGTTATGACTTCATTTCCTGTCAGTCACGGGGTTTTTCGTCCCAGGCTCCTGGGAGATGTAGTCCCCTTGTGAATTATACATTACTCTTGAGCAGGCTAAGAATAAACAATTTGCCACTAATAGTAATGACAATTTTAAACATTTGTATCATTGACTCTTTGCTCATTATATTATGTGCCACTTATGAGGAAAGCTCGATATTTTTTCTCTCATAGTGATGTCTCATATTACCATTCTCGGTTCAAATCACGCCCTCCAGTGGGCAGTCCCGCTTGTTTCAATTTTTTAATGGCCCTCATTGGCCTTTCACACTTAATCTTGTATCAGTTACATTCATGAAAACTTATCCGATTGTTCATGGTTAGGAGACAAACCACATGAGTTTGGTCCTTTAACCCAAAGGTCCATAATTTATTGCGTATAATCCATCCTTGTGGTTCCACATAATTTTGGTCATCTTTCCTTATTAAAGATGTATATACAGTTCTTCCGACTGGTTTAGGCCAAACGGTGTCATGCTTCTAAAGTTTATGATGTGACATGATTCTTTCTGTCGCAGTAGTTTCTCCCGATTTCCTCCTCGTGCACTGAGAGGTATGGTTTCTATTCAATAAAACTTCAGAGACTTCCAATTGCTGTTATGGTGTGTTTCCATATGTTTTGCCATTGCGTTGTTTTTATCTTTATTTTTTGTGGCCCTTGTGTGTTCCAAAATTCTTTTCTTCAAGTCACATACGGTGCTTCCCACGTATTTTAATTTACATGGGCATTCTATTATATAGATTGTGTATTGACTTTTGCATGATATCAGTTGTTTGATTTTCCAAACTTTATTGTTCGCCATTGTTATTTCGCTTGTTGGTTTTGCGATTTGACACCTTGCAGTTCTGGCATTTAATGAAGCCTTTCTTCTTTAGCCAGGTCTCTTTTGCTTTACTTGATTTAAAGTGGCTGTGCACCAGTCGATCCTTTAGGTTTTTTGCTCTCCTGTATGTTATTGTTGGTTTGGATCCCATTACCTTTCCCATGGTACCGTCTAATTGCAATATTTTCCAATTCTTTTTGATAATACCCACAATTTCCTTTGATTCCTGGGTATAATCCAATATCAGTCTTATTGGTTCTTCAATTGGTTCTTTTTCTTTTTTTGATAATAAACATTCCTCCCGAGATTTTTGGTTGGCTTTATTCCAACAATGCTTTACCGTGTGTTTGTTGTACTTCCTCTTTATAAACCTTTTTTATTGTTCCTGCACTCTGTTTTCTCCATTCCTCATCCTCACTGCATATTCTTCGAAGGCGGAGAAATTCTCCATAAGGTATGCTTGATATCAATGAGGGTTGGTGGAAACTTGTTGCTTCAAGGGTGGCATTCGTTGCTGTACTTTTTCAGTATAAGGTGGACTCCAGGTAGTTATTTTTCACATATATTTCAGCGTCCAGGAAAGTGACTTTTTCCTTGTTTATTTCATATGTAAACTTCAAGTTTGTTACGCTGTTGTGAAGGATCTCAAAATATTCCTTTAATTCCTCCTCATTTCCATTCCAGATGACTAGCAAGTCATCTATGAAACGTGTCCATTTAATTATCTTCTTAGTGTGTTGTTCATGTTTTTTGTTCCAAGCCACCTCCCGCTCCCACCAACCCATTACCAAGCAGGCGTAGCTCGGGCTAAATGAAAAGCCCATAGCTGCCCCATTCTTTTGTCGATAGAGATCATCTCCAAATAAAAAAATATTGCAAGTGAGGCATGAGAAGATCATGTCAATTAACATTTCATTGTGTTCTTTATAATGAATTTTTCTTTCTTGCAGAAAATAACGAATTGCTTTCAGACCCAAATCATTGTCAATATTAGTATAAAGAGCAATTACGTCCATTGTTATTAGGTAGAAATTTCTTTGCCAAACCACATCTTGTAAAGTTTTTAGGAGGTCAGTAGTGTCTCTGATATATGACTGTAATTCCGCTACATGTGGGATGAGAAAATAGTCGATATAGTTTGCCATTGGTTCGAATAATGAGCCTTTAGCTGATAAGATGGGTCTTCCTGGGGGTTCTTTCTGATTTTTGTGTGCCTTCGGGAGAACATACATAGTCGCCAATTTGGGAAAGTCCACTGATAGATACTTCCTTTCTTCTTCATCTATCAGATTTTTGGAGGTCCATAACTTCATTTTTTTCTCAATCTCCAATATGAAAGTCATTGTTGGGTCTGCGTGTAATTTTTCATAATACATGTCATTTTGTAGTTGTCGAAGTGCCTCTGAAGTATATAAAGTTCGATCCCATATTACAACATTGCCCCCTTTGTCTGCCATTTTAATTTCTATTTCCTTGGCATTGGCCAATTTTTCCAAGGCTTCCCTTTCCGGGTTTGTTAAGTTGTCTTTATATTGGGGGTTTGTTAATTTTATAAAGATCATGAATAATGGCCTCTTGAAAAACATCGATTTTGTTTCCAGGGGGTAGTTGGGGGTAGAACTTAGATTTTGATAGCTTTTTGCTGAGACCTGCCCCTAATTGTGGGATCGCTGTTTCCAGGGGTATCTCTTCCCCTTCCTCTGCGTTTAGGTTTAGTAATGTTAGATAATAATTGGATTCCTTTGCCAATAAAGTTGATGTGGGAGTTTCCACCATGCGGATGGTCTTAGATTTATTTGGATTTTCCAAAAAGTATTTTGCCAGTTTTATCTTTCGTATATATAAGTAGAGATCTACTCTTGTTTGCGCTAAGTCCATTCGTTGTACTGGACAGAAGTTTATTACTCTTTTTAAAAGCGAGATTTCAGATTCCGATAATTACCGTTTTGAGAGATTGACTACTTGAAGTTCGTCATTTATTGCTCCTTCCTCTGCCTCATACTTTGGGTCTTCGTACCAATCCTTTTGCTCGAGGTACTTGGTTCTTCTTCTCCTTCGTTGCATTTTCTTTGGTACCAGGTTTTCCCCCTTCCCCTTGTTTGTCTTTGCGTCATTTGGCTCTGTTCCCATTGGCGCTGTTGAAGGACAAGGCGCATGTGCCCTAAAAAAGTTGACCTTGCACCATCTGTTGATGTTTCTGGTTCTTCTGTACTCAAATCCGTAGAGGTCAGGGAGGAAAAGCTGCTAGATGTTCCTGCAAAGGTGCCGCCCATTCCCTGTTGTTTGAATGGATCAAATTTCCGTGCAAACGTGAATATTCTTCCTTCAGCGTAATCATTTGCGTCTCGAACGAATTTGTTATGTTTTCTCTGACGGACCACATCTTCATGTTTGTTGATTTGACATTCTAAATCATCTTTAAATTTTTGCATTTCTGCATTGAGTTTCAAATTTTCCAACTCTTTTTCTATTACTTGTAATTGTTCCTTGATTTTGTTTAAGGCAATTTCAATGTGTTTCACTAGTATCTCGATCAATCCAAGTGACAAATTTAAAGTGTGTTCCCTCCACTCTTGTAACAGGTCATTTGTCGAGTCTTGGTGATTAGGCATTAACATGATTCTTAGTCCTCTGGGGACTCTTCCCACTTCCAAGTATTTCTGAAGGGTTATCAATTCCCAAGATTTGTTGATTTCTTTTTTACTTAGCCTTTCCCATAAGCGTATTTTGCTCTTAGTATCCACCTTTTCCGATGTATTTGTTTTATGTGATTCTTTGTGTAAATTTCCCTTTTCAAACATGGTCGTTAGCTGTTCGTCTTTTAGCCTCTCGTTTTTCCATTTTGCGTTTTTGTGTGGACCTACTGTTTTTGTATAAATAATGATTTTAGTACACGCACGTATAACTTTTATGTTTATCCCGTCTTAATTTTGTTCTCTTAAGGCGGGGATCGCTGTTGAGATTTCGCAACAAAGATTGGTAGTGTTCAAATTTTACTTTTTCTACTGAAGCATATATATATATATATATATATATATATATATATATATATATATATATATATTCACTGAAGAAACCATAGGTTTCACACACGTTATAGTTAGGAATTAGCATTTCAAAAACCATCCAAATTCAAAAAAACCATAGGTTTCACACATGTTATAGTTAGCAGGACATTTCACTCGTGAAAAACCAATGAAATTCCCCCGTTATAGTTAGTGCAGGCAACTATAACTCACGCGACCGCAATCCTCTGCTGATGACGTCAGATATTACATCACTGTATTTAGACACTTATTTACCCATGTCTTCTTCCATTAATTTTTAGCTATACATATATTACAATTTTTTTTTTTTCAGAAAGACACATATGTCATCAGTGATGTAATATCTGACGTCATCAGCAGAGGATTGCGGTCGCGTGAGTTATAGTTGCCTGCACTAACTATAACGGGGGAATTTCATTGGTTTTTCACGAGTGAAATGTCCTGCTAACTATAACATGTGTGAAACCTATGGTTTTTTAAGTGAATTTGCAAGGTTTTTGAAATGCTTATTCCTAACTATAACGTGTGTGAAACCTTTGGTTTTTTCAGTGAATTTGTACGGTTTTTTAAATGCTAAGTTATGTATTTATTAATATATATTTTTTTATAACATTTTTTTTACCGTGCACCCACTTTCCGCAGTTCGGACCGTGCGCGCACGGTGTGCGAAGTTCGCGGAACTTTTTCCGTTTCCACCGTGCGCGCACGTTGCGCGCACTCCGCGATTTTTCGCAAAAAAAATAAAATCTTTTTTTGGCCCTTGGGGGTCCTTCTGGGACCCCCTGACAAATGCTAGGGGGTCAGGAACTGTCCAGCCTGCCCCCTTTTCACGTTCTCCACCTTTGTTTTTCACCCCCTCAGAGTGCGAGAGACAAAATGGCGGCCGACACTTCCTGGTTTCGAACGATTCGAATGTTTACTAAGATCTAACAACCACTCAGAATTGCTAAAGCGCACGGCAGGGTGCGCGCACCCAGCGCGCACGGCAGGGTGCGCGCACCCAGCGCGCACGGTGCGCGCGTATAGATATTTATATTGATTTAAATGCTATTTTCTCAGAAAATACTGAACAGATTTACACTGCAAAAGGCACTTCCTTGACCCTATGGCTACCTCTCTGCCAAATTTCACGTAATTCTGTTCAGCCGTTCGGGCTGTAGCTGCGCCTAAAGTCCCTATGGAAAAATCCATGGGGAAAACGCGTTTTGGGACCCCCCCTTGACGAATCACCCCGAGACTTTCAGGGTAGGAGCTGAGCGTAGCGCCCCATTAGTTTTGAAAATTTCGCGAGGATTCCTCAACCAGCGCCAAAGTTATTCAAAATAGAATTTTCAGATTTCCTATGGAAACTCGGTCCTAACTATAACTATCTACTGGCGACCGCCAGTAGATAATATATCCTATTGGCAGTCGCCAGTAGGTAGATATAGTTAGGACCTATTTTCCATGGGAAATGTGCAACATTCTATTTGGAATAACGTTGGTGCCGATTGACAAATCTTCGCGAAATTTTCAAAGCTTTTCCCCAGCTCTGGTCTACTCCTATCCTGAAAATTTCACGGTGATTCGTCAAGCGGGGGACGAGAAAAAAGGGGGGTCCCAAAACGCATTTTCCCCATGCATTTTCCCATAGGACCTTTTGACGCAGCTACAGCCCGAACTGCTGAACGGAATTACACAAAATTTGGCAAAGAGGTAGTCCTCAGTTCAGACTCGTGCCTTTTGCTTAAATGGTGTAAATCTGTTCAGTAGTTCCTGAGAAAATCAAAAGTAAAATCATAGATATATCTAAGGCCTCGGAGGATCCGCGCACCCTCCCCGCACCCAGCGCGCACCCTGCCATGCACGGGCTGTATTCTAATTGGCTGTCAACACTCCAGATCAGGAAGTGTTGGCAGCCATCTTGTGCCTCGTAGACCGAGGCACAAGAAACCTATAAAACAAACGCGAAAAAAGCAAAAAGGGGGCAGGGTAGAAACACCCTGACCCCCTAGGCCTGCTCAGGGGGTCCCACAAGGACCCCCAGGGCCAAAAAAAGCATTTTTTAAAAAAAAATCACCAAGATTTGCGCACCCAGCGCGAATTTCGGCCGAAAATTAAAAAAAAAAAGAAGCGTGGGGCTCCCGCGCTTCTTTGGTAATTGGCCCCTGGGGGGGCCAAATCGCAGGGGCAGAATTAAAAAAAAGTGTGGGGGGTCCCAATCCCCCCCCACACTGCCCCGGGGACCGCCACCCCCAGGGGCTCAAAGATGGTATATGCGGGGGGCTCACGTTCCCCCGCAGCCCCGGAGACCGCCACCCCCGGGGCTTGAAGTAATTTGGGATGGGGGCTCCCAGGCCCCGCCAGCCCCGGGGACCGCCACCCTCGGAGCTAGTTGTCAATGACGGAGGGGGGCCACGCGGCCCCCCACCAGGAGCCTTAAATAGGCCCTGGGGACCGCCACCCCCCAGGGCCGGCTCCTGCAGTGTCCCGGGGTGCCCACCCCCGGGACACTGTAGTTTGCAATGACAGAGCGGGAGCCTCGCGGCTCCCGCCCTGTCATTGCAAACTGCTTTGCTTCATTGAAGCGAGAGCAAGGAAACCTGCTCTCACTTCAATGAAGCAAAGCTGATTGCTTTTCCACATGGGGAGCAGCATGTTAGCTGCTCCCCATGTGGAAAAGAAATACAGGCTTCCCCAAGGTTGCGGGAAGCCGGCTGGGACCGTGGGGGGATTGGGGACCCCCCCCCACAGCCCCCAACAGAGTCCAGGCCCCGGGGGATGAGGCCCCCCTCCCAGATAAAAAAAATGGGGAAAAAAAATGGCTGGCCCCTGGGGATGGGGTCCCCGGGGCCTTAAAGTGGCCAGAGGAGGGGGGCTACGCAGCCCCCTCCATAAAAAAAATGTAAAAAAGGGCCATGTCCCGGGGGATGGGGTCCCCGGGGCAAATTATGGCCTCGAGAGGGGGGCCACGCGGCCCCCTTCCCGGTTTTTTTTTTTTTTAGTCTGTTCTGGGGTAGACCCAACCCCCCCTTTTTTAATAAAAAACAATCCTTTATCCATACCTCTCCCTGAATCCTAAAATACCCCTTATCTCCTTTAACTCTACCCACTCCTTAACCCTAAAATCTCCCTTACCTCCCTTTACATCTACTAAGGGTGGGCGGAATTTGCGAAAGTGTCTTTCGCAAAATATCACGAAACGGCAAAAAATCTTCGCAATCATGCGAAATTTCGCGTGATTGCGGAGATATTGTGCTGATTAATGCGTTACTGAATTTGACCTTCAACTCGGGCACCTGCTTTATTTATATCTGTAAGACTTACAGATATAAATAAAGCAGATGCCCGAGTTGAAGGTCAAATTCAGTATAAGTGCTTCCTGTTGAGGTTTAATTTTTGTGACAGGAGCATCGTCGCGCCAGAATGAATCCTGCCCTGCATATTTATCCAAGAAGATGCCACCATTTTGTGCAATACCTCTACTCAACTGGAGTACTTTCTACTGGCTAATCAGTAAGTGCTACCTCGTTGGATAAATGTTTAGTGCTTTTCCTACACTACAGCTGCGTAAAGGGCCAGAAGAGTTGTCTCCAGCTACCATGTGTGTCTGTATGCCACCGCGCCGATGGGCGCCGGGGTCCCTCGAGTGAGCTGTCCACCATAGTGGGGAAAGGGCGGGAAGACGTTGCACACTGCCAGTGTGTGGGGCGGGGATCTATGTATGCAGTTCACATGCCTCTTGTTTATAAAAGGTCAGAGACCGACCACAGCAGCAGATGAGGAGACAGAACCTCCTGGTGTCAGGAACTACACGGGGATTGCGCCCGAGAAACCCATGGATGCACAGACCTCCATCAATGATTACAGCAAATTGCTGACGGTAGATATGGGGAGAAAGCACACCTGCCTAGCCTCCACTGTGCTCACGAATATTTTGTGCTGATTAATGCGTTACTGAAAGTGACCTTTAACTCGGGCACCTGCTTTATTTATATCTGTAAGACTTACAGATATAAATAAAGCAGGTGCCCGAGTTGGAGGTCAAATTCAGTATAAGTAAGTGCTTCCTGTTGAGGTTTAATTTTTGTGACAGGAGCATCGTGTCAGAATGAATCCTGCCCTGCATATTTATTCAAGAAGATGCCACCGTTTTGTGCAATACCTCTACTCAACTGTAAGGGTGGGCGACAATTTCCGTTCCCTCGCGGATCGCGGAAGTTTCGACATTTTCGCGTTCCGTGCGTAATGTGAAAATGTTAAATTTTCGCAATTTCCATGAGCGGAACGGAAATTGTCGCCCACCCTTAACCTCTACTCATCCTTAACCCTAAAATCATCCTTACCTCCCTTTATCTCTTCCAACCCATTCACCCTAAGCTTACCCTTACCTCTATTTACCTCAACCCTCCCTAACCCTAAAATCACCCTTACCTCCCTATACATCTTCCAACTACTTCATACTAACCTTACCCTTATCTCCATTTACCTCTATCAACCAATTAACTTTAAAATTCCCCTTACCTCTATTTACCTCTACTGACACATTAACCCTAAAGTACCCTTTACCCCATTAACTCTACCCACCTAGTAACCCCCAAAACACCCTTACCCTCCTTTCCCGCTATGCACCTTGTAACCCTAAAATCACTCTTTCCAACTTGACCTCTTCTCGCACCTTTACCCTGCGAGTGGAGGAAAAGGTAGTGGTCTTCAGAGTGTCTCATTCACTCCTGTTTCCCATGCACAATACTTTCCTATATAGTCTCTCACTTGGTTAGGCACACTTTTTCTTGCCACATCTTTCTGAAATCATCCATCTGCATATATTACACATAATGTCCTTTAACTTTTTTTATTCTGTTAATTCTGTACTTCTACATGTATTTCCTTGTGTCATCTCCCCTTTATTCACACACTCACATGCTCTTTCTTCTTGCCTATAAACACAGCATTTTATTCACCTCTGGTACTGTCAATATTTTAACAGAAGTGTACCTCCTTTACATATTTTCTTAGAAACTGGTAATTACGCTTGGCACATAAGTGACCATCGATCTGTGAGTTGGGCAGAGAGGCCAAGGATTGGATGAGCGTGTAGTCTGAACCATTTATGACTCAGTGACAAGCAACAGGAGAAACTCACTGCCTTCATCCTCCACTCCACAGCTCTCAATCATAACCTGTGATGAGCTGCCACCCTCAACCTGAATTCACGCAGACACATAAAGGCATCTACGTTGCACTAGGCAACAGTTCTAAGTTGCAGGAAAAAAATCTACAAAAACACATTATTCTAGGAAAAGAAAATACTGTTGTGAATGTAAAATGAAGTAAAACGTGAATTGTAAACTGGGACTGCATCGCTGACATTGAATACCTTTCGGGTTTTATAGTAATAATAATAATAATCCACATTTGTAAAGCGTGAACAATCACCCGTAAGGGTCTCTAGGCGCTGGGGGCCGTCGGGAAGATTAAGCAAACTATTGCCCAGAGTCACATGGTGCTGGGCTAACCTGATGCCGGCAATCGAACCGTGAGCCCCCGGGTTCCGGAGTCAGTCACCCTGGCCACTGCACCACACCTAATTCATTGCTTAAGAACCAATTAGAGTGTTTTTTCATGCAACGTTAATTACATGAATATAGGGCCTTGTAGGTGCCAATTTCAAAGTCAGTTTTTATAAATTATTTCTGGATGTAAGATTTGGTGGAACCTACCCCACTAAAAGCCATGTGCACTGTATTACCAAACCACTGGCACCATAGTATTATGGAGACCTCAATGACCACAAACTCTCCCTTCATCAATAAGGAATACCATTAAGAAAAGCAAATCCACTGATGACTTCATAGTTCTAAAACCCATGCATGCAACACCAACACCACTAAAGAGGTAGCCCCAAAAAGTGGAATGCTATTAAAAATAAATTAAGACTGACCTACTCCACACTCCATATTCTTTTTACTGTAAAATTACAACTGATCTGACAGTACTTAGACAACACTTTATCTCACTACCGTTAGACAGTCCCCTTCCCCTTTCTGAACCCTCATGTTCACCCTATCACCTTAAGCCACCTCTGATTATATTCCTTTCGTTTGGCCTTGTACTTCACTTTGTTGCCACTGACTAGCTGTGTGCTATATAAATACCCACACACATATACAGTTCTGAAGTTCAAAAATCGTACCTCACCACACCTGGTTTCTTTTTACATTTTATTGTTTTTACTCCTGTATTTGTAACAGGAAAAGCACAACTACAATTTGCAGAATACAAAGAATAAAACCATAATTTGACAGACTACTTAGGGATGTGTGCACTGTTTTTGCTGAATAAAGAAAAGAAGCGGCTTGCTAAGTTCGAATGCAGAGGTGTCAGGCAAGCACCACTAAATGGGAAACACCTGAAACATTGCACATGTAAAACTAAAAGTAAGAGCAAAAGCGGAGACACATAAACTGGTTTACATTGTGTACATTTCAATTACACCGCCTCTTTAAATGCAAATCACATTATTTTAAAATAACTGTTTGAGAACCTGAAATTAAATATCTTTCCTTTTTGCTGGGAATTTACATCAGATGTCAGAATGTGAATTTCATTTCCTTCCTTATTGTTGCAAGTAGATCTTTATATTTTCAAAGATCTCGAGGTGCAGAAAGGCCCGTGTTTTTTTTACCTGCCTAAGAAAGAAAGTTCCTTTTCCCCTGTCTCTGCCAACAATCCAACAGGCGTTGAATTTATTAAATTGTACGGAACGGCTGTGGATGAAAATAATCACAGCGTTTCTTCTCAACAGAACACCTTCAGTGTCCCATCCCTTCCTGCAGTCCTCCCCCATACTTTTGTTGCCTCTTTTGTCAACCTCGGTTGCATAATAGTGGCTGACGGATCAGGTGTCAACGCGCTCTGCCCCAGGTTCAACATAACAAAAGGCCGAGAGCTTGACCATCCCCGTCTGCACAGCAGAGAGCCAGCCAAGGGCAGCCCCTGCACCCCAGGCTGTAGCCTCTGGGGGAGGGACTCCAATGGGACTGAAATGTTATGCTGATGTCTCCCTTCAATGAAGCCTCGTCTGCAGATGATGGCAGCAGATAACTTGCTACCTTGAAATAACTACATCCTGCTCTTTTAAAAACACGCTCTTAAGTTAACATTTCTAGAACCGCATCACTTTATGCATCTTTTACTGTCATAGTGATGTCCTGACAGGTGAAAGGCCCGGCATACATGACAGGCTTGCACTCTCTTCTTGCGCTTTGCATTGACTCACGAGGCACTTTGGGATGATGATGGGAATCAGGTGAGACTGCAAGCGCCAGTTCCTGTATCCACATCACTAGTGGGAGCACATTGTTGTGTTCGGGTCTAGAGGGCTCATACGTCTCATGGCACATATTTATATATTCCAACAGTAAGTAATGGGTGATGATATAAATGTGACTTTCTGTGCGTATGTTTTATTTTGGTGGGTGGAGTACAGGATATGCATTTCAGATTGGTGACTTTCTATCTGTCCAATGCCTGCATTGTGTCTGTCACTAAGACAGCCCTGTGCTTCTAACCTGCCATAGGAGAAGTGAACCAGTCATAGATATCTGTCCATTTCACTATAAATGAAATGTGTTTCACTTTGCACCTGACACCCTGGGCAAGACTCAAGTTAAAATTTCTGCCGGCATTGTGTATCCAAAACTCAAACTGCACACACACACAGGTTTTCTGCAATTCGTTTTTATTTTTTTTAATTGCGCTTCCACAACATATGCCTATTTCCTGGTTTTCAGCTATGTAATGTAGTAAAAACAGACTTTTGAGAATGTTCTCCCACTTGCCCTGTGAAACGCACTACAGTACAAAGAAAATGGATTCCTGCTAGGAGGTGTTTCATGGGGTTTGTGTTCATGGACTGGTACATACATAAATACAAATATTTCTTGTTTTCTTTCATTTCCCGAGTAATGATTTAACTTCGAACTCTTGCTCTGTCTAAACAGAATTGTATTGTATTCTTACTGATATTTCCTTCCTCACTCTGGACTATGATCATAAGATATACCATAAACGGACCATCTGAGCTGCTCAAAGCTTGCAGCTTACTGAAAAAAATAAACCCCCTTGCCTGTCCCTCACACCCCTTCATTCACCGCTCTGTTCCAAGGACAATACTCTTGCAGCCACACATCTCACATGGTGTAGAATGCTGCCCAAGTAGGTAAGAGCTTCAGGGCCTGCTTATTGGTAGTAAGCGCAATATAGATATCTCAATACAATACAATGCACTTCTACGTGCAGTCTCATGCCCAGATTTACCAATATTTTACGCAGCACAGAGCAGCCTCCAAAGCTGCTACACTAATATGCGTTGCTTCAAAGGAAGAAAAAAAAAATGCACCATATCTACTAAGATATTCCACAGTTTTTCTTTCCCCCAGAGCTGGTGCACTTTTGACTGCCATGTACCAAATTACCTTTGCGCCATAGTGCAAGTGTATGTGCATTCTCTAAAACATAGGTTTTGTAATGGAAGGGAACCCGTTCAGTACTTTAACTATCTTTTAAAAGTCGTCCCACATTTTATGTGTGCTATACATACGCATGCGTGCAAAACTATCTTTTGAGGGACAGATAAACCACATTACCTCCTTGTGAGAGGCTGGCCTGGTATATGATGTGCACTAATGTAAGTGGGCACCTTGCACTAGTCCAGACAGTGCAAGGTGGTGATTTAAGTGGTCTTAAACAACCTTATATAGCTCTCTAAGTGGTAGCTGTGAAGAGCAGTCTTCAGGCTTAGTCCAGAATGAGTGTTATGCAGCTTGTTGTATCAGAATGCAATCTTATAGTATAGATTAAGTGAAAAGAACCACAACAAGTGTTTAAAAAAAATATGTATTTTTTATATAATACTCTCTGGAATGTTCAAGTATCTCCCACACAACGAGATATACACAATGCACACAATACTTTAGCAAAGAAACACAGTAAATAGCACAAATTACACTGTGGCCCATGGGGGGATCAAACCATATACTAAGAAAGTGGTATAAGAACCACGGCTCAAGTCAAGACAGTGTCGAGAGGATGTAGAATTGCTGAGGACCCACAGAAGCACCCAAGGTAAGTATATAGGATCCCACGGAGAGCTTGTGCAGTGTTGGAACACAACTGCGTGCTCTGTACAAGTCACGGTTAGATTTTTAAAGACTAAGGACCCTTCCCATTGGACCCTGAAGAGACCTCATGGAAGACAGAAGGTTGGAGAGCCACCCCACCTGTAGATACCCTAGTACCCATGTTACCTACACCAGGAAAGCCAGGTGCATGCGTGTGAAATGGTGTCGGGAATCGCCGTCGAACCCAAGAGAGAACTTCAGGAAAGTGCCGCTGCTGGAAGAGAAGAAAGTGTCCGTGGGAATCCAAACATGGATTCTTGAAGAGGAGTTCCTGAAAGCAGCGGGGACAGAGTTTGTCACCCAGGAGTGACCAGGAGACTTGGAAGACGAAGGGCCTCCGATGTCTGGTGCTTCAGGAAAGGTGACAATGACCTTGACTCTGCAGCTGTGAGGACCAGGCAACCCTGAGGAAGACCAGTACCTGGATACTAGCTTTCCCACGAAGGATGTTGAGTGGTGAGAGGTCAGTGTCTGGCAGGAGCCTCAACAAACCTTGGAAAATGCCGTCCACAACGGAGGTCAAGAAGGTGCAAGGTTGGGACCAGCAAGGTCCAGGGGACTCACCACAAGCAGAGGAGTCAGGTCAGGCCCCAAGCAATCAGAGGAGCCCTAGAGAAACAAAGGTGACCCTCAATTGGACCCGCAAGCTGGAGGCACAGGAGTCACGAGAGGACCTCGAGCAGCTCAACAAAGGAGCAGGCCATGGTGCCCACGAGGCGGTGTGGCTGAATATCTTGGGGAAGAAGTTGCCCGAGGTTTGGGCTACTTGGAACTCAATGCACTTGTTGCAAAGTTGCCAACCAGCCTTTGCACTTGCAAAAGAACACAGTGCACAGGGGCTCGGTTATTGCAGCCCCCACAAGGGACCCTGGACTCAAACTCTGTGAGAGGGCAGCTCAGTCCTCGAGGAACGTAGAAAACTACCACCTGATTGGGATCTTGCTAATCAGGACCACAGTCTCTCTGTGTGCTTTTGCCCCTAAATTGGTTATTGTGAGTACTTGGGTACATCCCAGATTGGCTATTGGTGTATCCTTCTGAGTCCCTAGTATTTGGTACTGAGGTACCCAGGGTATAGGTACCCCAGGGGTCCTCCATGGGCTGAAGCATGTATTATGCCACCCATGGGAGACCATGCAAACTGTGATGACAGGCCTGCCATTGCAGCTTGTGTAAGCTGGTGCTAGCACCACTTACGAAAGATAAAGGTTTCCCTATATCTGAGGTCACTCCACTTAAAATCTATAAGTCACCCCCCCTAAAGCAGGCCTTTCCATCCTGAAGGAAGGGTGCTCTGTTCTAAGTGTGAGGGTGCCCCTGAATGAGCGGGACACCCCTACAACCTTCAGGGTCTATTCTCCAGCATTGTAAGTGCATCAGCCATTACGATATATAGAGTGGCCATGCGTCATTACGTGATGGCTAACTCTAAACTAGCTCTAACAAATTCTGTCATGCTTGGTATCAAACATGTTGGAATTGGTATGATTCCATGCACTGTAAAGCTCCTCTGGGAGGTCCTCAGTCTTCCAGAACTGGACAGCAAGCTAGGGCTGCTGCAGACCAGGGACATTTTTCTGACCTCCTGCTGCAGAGCCAAGCTTGAGCAGGGGTAGGCAGAATAATAGCTATCCTGTCCCGCCTCCCAGACAGGGTTTAGTGTATTGAGGCAGGGTGGGGGCACTTGCCAGCGCCACTGAGACTGCTTGCAGGGCACATTTGGTGCCTTCCTTGCATAGCCCAGTTCAAGCCAGTTCAGGAAGCATTTGGCTCCCGCTCTGACACAAAACTGGACAAAGGACATGTGAGTATTCTCCCCACTGTCCGACCCCTCCCCTGGGAGGGAACCTCAAATCATCCCAAACCTTTCCCTAGGGTACGTAAGGGCTTACCTGTGGGTGGGTACTTAGATTCATCGTGGGACAAGATTCATATCAAGACACCACTTCATCTTCGACCGTCTGGGCACCCTGGACTTCGCTGGACCTAGCTTTGGGCTCCGAGACTGCAACTGGGAAGACTCCTGCTGCTCCTGGTCTTGTCATCCTGCAAGTCTGCTGCAACGTATGTGCCCGTGCTCCATACAGAAACCTTCCAAAGCCTGTGGACATCCAACACACCAGAAGGAATCTCCCTTGAAGTGAAGGAGTCACTTCCCTGCATCAGCAGGCATGGCAACGAAGCTGACTGGTCTGCTGATCCGGGGCTCTCATAGACTCCGAAAGGTTGAGCAACACAGGTGGTTGTTCTTCACATCCCGCGAGGCCTACCCTGTCCTCTCACCAATTTTGAGGCCAGTACCCCTCGTCTGAGAAGCAGGAACCAAACCCCTGTTCACCACGTCGACTTGCCGCTGTGAAGCTTGTTGTCTTCCTGTCTCCAAGATCTTCGGGCTGCAAGTAGCCCTAACCTCATGCCTCTCCTGTGACCAAGATCTTTCTCCTCACCACATTGCTTACACCGTGGGCCTGCATCTTTGGTGAGCTGATTGAGGTCCTCTTGCGACTCCAGTGCCTCAGGCCTGTTGGTCCTTTTGAGGGTCTTCTTTGCTTTCAGCAGGCTCTCTTCATTGCTTGGGGCCTGCTCTGACTCCCCAGCTTGGTGGCGAGTTTTTTCTAAATGCTAATTCCTAACTATAACGTCTATAAAACCTATGGTTTTTTCAGTGTGTATATATATATATATATATATATATTCACTGAAAAAACCATAGGTTTCACACACGTTGTAGTTAGGAATTAGCATTTAAAAAACCTTGCAAATTCACTGAAAAAACCATAGGTTTCACACAAGTTATAGTTAGCTGTACATTTCACTCGTAAAAAACCAATGAAATTCCACGTTATAGTTAGTGCAGGCAACTATAACTCACGCGACCGCAATCCTCTGCTGATGCTAATACTGTATTTAGACACTTATTTGCCCATGTCTTCTTCCATTAAATTTTAGCTATACATATATTACAAATATTTTTTTTTCATAAAGAGACATATGTCATCAGCAGAGGATTGCGGTCGCGTGAGTTATAGTTGCCTGCACTAACTATAACGTGGAATTTCATTGGTTTTTTACGAGTGAAATGTACAGCTAACTATAACTTGTGTGAAACCTATGGTTTTTTCAGTGAATTTGCAAGGTTTTTTAAATGCTAATTCCTAACTATAACGTGTGTGAAACCTATGGTTTTTTCAGTGAATTTGTACGGTTTTTTAAATGCTAAGTTACTTTACGCCGTTCGTGCCGTGCGCGCCCACTTCACGCAGTTCGTTCCGTGCGCGCACGGTGCGCTGCGCGCACAGTGAGCACGCGGTGCGCTTCGCGCACCGCGCGCCCACTTTACGCAGTTAGTGCCGTGCACGCACAGGGGGCACGCGGTGCGCTAAGCGCACCGCGTGCCCACGTTACGCTGGATGGGCCATGTACGCACGATGCGCTTCGCGCACCGTCCGCACACGGAGGACACATTATGCGCTTCGTTGTGAAAGGTTTTCTATTAAATGTTTAGGTGTAATATGCCATGCACAAAAGGTGTGCTGCGGTAAGCTTACGGTGCGCGCTCGGAGCGCGCTTACAGATATATATATTGATTTAAATGCTATTTTCTCAGGAAATACTGAACAGATTTACACCAAACCTACAAAAGGCACATCCTTGACCTGTAGACTACCTCTCTGCCCAATTTCAAGTAATTCTGTTCAGCCGTTCGGGCTGTAGCTCGGACTAAAGGTCCTATGGAAAAATGCATGGGGAAAACGCGTTTTGGGACCCCCCCTTTTTCTCGGCCCCCGCTTGGCGAATCCCCCCGAGACTTTCAGGGAAGGAGCGGAGCGTAGCGCCCCATTAGTTTTGAAAATTTTGCGAAGATTCGTCATCCGGCGCCAAAGTTATTCCAAATAGAATGTTGCGGATTTCCTATGGAAACATGGTCCTAACTATAACTATCTACTGGCGACCGCCAGTAGATAATAAATATATATATATATATATATATATATATATATATATATATATATATATATATATATATACACACACACACAAAAAGAAGCAGAGAACTCTGGGTAGTTCTCAAGTTTAGGTGGAAAGCAGCTCCTGTATGGAGCACTCTCAACACCAGCGACACTCTAGATCTGCCCACCTCAAAAGTCTGTTTTTCTATCAAAATCTTTAAGCATAGGATTAGCACAGTGCCATCCACACCGAGATAGAAAAGGACAAAGTCTTTTGCCATTTGTTCAGCAAAGTCTTTAAGCTTAGGGCTAGCACAGTGCTGTCCTTGCCGAGCTGTAAAATGACAAAAGCCAATTACCACTCCAGGCACAGTATTACAGCTTTGAATTGGTAAAATACCAATCAAGCCAACCTGAAATGAGTAAAAGCAACCCCTGACACAGTGTTTCACTCTAATTAGAGCTCTTCAGAGAGGTATAGCTTTGTCTACTAGACACAAGGGAGCTCCCAGTAGAAGTCAAAGAAATGCCCTTTCAGGTATAGAGTGACAAATAAATTATGCAAAAAAGAAGCAGAGAACTCTGGGTAGTTCTCAAGTTTAGGTGGAAAGCAGCTCCTGTATGGAGCACTCTCAACACCAGCGACACTCTAGATCTGCTGACCTCAAATGTCTGTTTTTCTATCAAAATCTTTAAGCATGGGATTAGCACAGTGCCATCACGCCGAGATAGAAAAGTCTTTTGCCATATATATATGCACACGCAATCCGCTGCAGTACTCCATTACCAGTTCTGAATAAAGAACGACGGACCCAGATGTAGGTGCTGATTTGTTTATTTCTTTTAAACCCACATTGCCGCCATGACGCGTTTCGGCTTCAAAAAAGCCTTGATCACATGACGCCATGAGGAGTGACCATTCAATTTAAAGTGCCTGTGCAACAAACATGTGACTACGGGTTCATAGTTTATCAAATAGACATAGACAACATACTTTTGCTAGTGAAACAAAGCTTCACAAATGTGCAAATTGCTGCTTTCTTTGTGCAAATTCGCATAAGTTTTTGAAAAAAAACATGTCTATTATATTCATAAACAAGTTAAAACCTATTCTTCAAAATTGCTGTAAACATAAATTCAGCCCACATTGGTTGATAATCATGACCAGCACCGTGCAAGCACTGCAATTAGTAAAGTGCAAATAACATTCAATAAATATACTATAAAAGTTTATACTATACCTTCTCGCCATTTATGGAGAGAACATTATTGTCAGCTAAAATTCTTTTATAAAAGAACTTCTGCCAAACGTCGATGTTAGACATTGCTGCACACCATATTTAAGGAATGTTGTTGATCTTTTAGTCTAATGGACATGTATATGACATAATATTGCCCAAATCTAATGACATGCCAATCAAGCCCTTGTGGGCTATCATTCTGTCTGTCACTTACAGATGGCCATTATGGATTATTTGAAAATACAACAGCATCCCATATTTCATATATCATGTTTGCAGAACCCTCATACTGGGTGTGTTGCTACTGAATAGTATGTATGTCTTGCATTGGCAAACAAATTATAGTATGTTTTATCCCTATGGCTTTACCTAATCCACCGCCATAGGGCTACAGTAATTTCCACAAGTACACAATTTGAAATGGAAGTGAGGAGTAGTGCCACTTAGATAGGAGAAAGAGCCCAAATCAGCAAGGGACTGCTGGATTAAGAAATGAGTGAAATCTCCTTTAATGTTTGAGTATTTAATGCCCCCAGAGCTTAATGACACTTTCAACATAAGAAAATATGTAGGAGCCACAGGTCAAACAGTAAAATATAATGTTTGTAACTGGTTTGCTTTGTTTTGTATCCCAAGTGGCCTGCGGTTGAAATGTTTTTTTAGTCAAAGATACTGGCTTTTGCCTCTAATGGACATTAGTTTCAGACATTCGAGACAGTGCCCCCGGCCTACTCTTCATTGAATGGGATAATTTGATAGTTTAATGCAACAAAAATACTGCATTTTTTGTGATTTTATTCTTTTATGGATTTTTTTGTCAAATTTGAATATGCATTTATTGATTAATTGATTGATGGAGAGTTTAATGGTGTGACTTGGCAATCCATGCTCATTCCTAGCTTAAAGGGGTAATTTCACCAAATATAGCATCTTCTTGCTATTCTAGGCTGAGAAGCAGGTGGATTGTAAGTAATCAAGATATCTATTAGCAGGCACTCGCCTTGTGTCGTTTTGTGTGTTTTGCTTTCTGCGGTTTGTAGTCCTAATTCAGAGAATCTAAACTACAAGGTATGGATTATAAAGAGTAATCCGAAATGTTTGAGATTCCAGCTTCTAAGGCAGAGTTCTTCAATCTGTGGGGCCCGCCCCCCCAGGGGGGCGCGACACCATCTCAGGGGGGGGCGCGCACTCCACACTAAGATCTTCCATTTCAGAGTCTTTTACTGTCCTGAGGCGTCACAAGTCATTTGAATTGGGAATTTCTTTATTGGCGAGCTCCGGTAACTGAGGGCTGGAGCGGGGAGGATGGGGAAATAGATAAGGTACGTCTTGAGCTTTTGTCATGTAAAGAGCTAACAGTTAACCTTCCCAGGAGGAGGTTAATAGGTAGAGCTTGGATGCTTCAGCTGCAGTGGGAGGCAGGGTCTCCTCTGCTAAAAACTAAAGCAAACAGTCCCTGTTCCTTTGTGTTTGATTTCATAGCAGAGGAGACTCCTTGCCTCCCACTGCAGCTGAAATGACGTCTTTCCTTGCTTTCAGTTTTAGCAAAGGAGACATCCTGCCTCCCAAAGCAGCTGAAGCATTTCAGCTCTACCAGTTTATCCCTGTCCTGGGAGGAAGCTCTTAGTAGAAAGGAGACAAAGTTTCTTTTAAATTTACACAGGCAGGCGCCCCAACGCCCACAGAGCTTCAAGTTACCAAAAGAAAAATGCCAGCCAGCCATGTGTTTTTTAAACAGCCTGCAAATTGCTTGTCTTGACACCAAATATGCTTATAAATAAGTATGTATACATTTGTAATGTGACTTTTCTGTCTTTGTTCCATTATATTATCAGTCATGGACCATTCAGGCAGCCCTAGAACACAATTAAAAGTGCTACTATTTATATTTGCTGTTCAAAGTATGCACAGACAAGTGCTGACAATACAGCTTTAGGTGACTGTTTATTTTTGTATGTACCAAGTGGGCCATCAAAATAACGAGCTGGCAACCCTAACCATAAAACTGGAAGTTTGTTGCAAGATCAGCACATTTATTTCCTCCACCCTGATCCCTGGTTAATGCCATAATAGCAATAGTTTAACATATCTGAAACCCTACGCTGCCGTCAATAACATGCTGAGTTAGTTCAAGTGTCTGGGAATGCACCCTGCATTCAGACAACTCACTTCTCATTCTCGCCCTTCACTTTCATGCTCACCATGCACTCACACTGATCACCATGCACTCACACCATTCACCCTCTCACCCTGCACTCACAGCGATCACAATGCACTCACACTGATCACCATGCACTCACACCATTCACCCGCTCATCCTGCACTCACAGTAATCACTCTGCACTCACAATGATCACCATGCACTCACTCTGATCACCATGCACTCACACCGTTCACCCTGCACTCACAGTAATCACTCTGCACTCACAATGATCAAAATGCACTCACACTGATCACCAGGCACTCACACTGATCACCCGCTCACCCTGAACTCGCAGTGATCACTCTGCACTCACAATGCACTTGTGCTGTTCACTATGTGCCTCACCCTGCAGTCACACAAGCACACTACTCACCCTGCACTCATGAAACACTTCACTCACATGTCCCCCTAACTGCTCAATGTGCATACTCACTCAAATAAGACCATCACTAACAATACATTCATTTGTCCCACTCTGCACTTACATCCGCACCCAAATTCATATGGTCACCTCACTCACCCTGCAGTCACTCCTCTCACCCTACTCTCACACTGTCGCATCACTCAACGTGCACTCACATGGGTACTCCTGACACCCACACAGCGCAGAGGTTTAATGTGCCTGCTACAAAGAACGTGTACCATACAGATCAAAGAACTGAGTGTGGATAAACTATGAGTAGCGCTATAAAAAAATGAGATGTTTCCCAGAAAGGTGCTAGAGAGAGATGGGGTGCATTGTTGGTGAGTGGTAGTGAGGAAATTCATGGAGAAGGAGGAAATGGGGGAGAGGCTCCAAAACAGACCGTTGCACTATGTGTGTCCAGTTCTGAGATTTAAAGCACCCTCTCCCCGTCCCTGCACAAGAATGAACTTCATCTGTGCCCCATCCTCTGTGGCGCCCCTCCCCCTCCGGTAGATCTGCAGGTGAATGCGTCTTTTGTCATGTCTGAGGCTGACCGGGAGCAGGTGTGAATGGGTCACTGCCAGGGGCACTCTACATGACAAAGTACCAGGATTGTTCTACATAGAAAAATAAACATTTTCAGAGTTATGTTACCATGGCTTTGATTTACATATAAAGCCCAACTTTCTTCGGAAGCAGATATCCTACAAAAGGAATTATATCTATCTAAGTGAGGACGGTTTTTTAAGATGCAGTGACAATATTAGTAACTCTTGCTTAAATAAATACGTGCACAAATGCTGAATGCGTGCCAAATGTGGTTTTTGGAGTGGGACCTTTCCAGTATTTAAATGTTAGCGTTTTTCCTAAACTAACGCTTTACAAGAGCACTCCAATAGTAGCATTTCTTTTAGTAAAAAAGATTTCAGTTTACTGATCTTTGCACATTAAATATTGTTCTGCCACGAAATAAATCACCTCTAATGCACTGAAAGGATCTGTGCACTCCCCCAGGCAACTTAAAACATGGGCAGCTGCATCTATGGATGCTATGGCCATCAACACATGCTGTACATGTAACTGGAACAAAGTTTTCAATACGATTTCAAATCAAGTTTGGGAATTATAAACGGCATGAAAAGAAAACAAATGAGATGTATCAAACAGGACAGTCTTAACTTGTGCCGTTCTCAGACTTTCAAAGAATTCTGTATATTTACAATTCTGGTGTTTAGGATGGCCAACTTTCCATCGCAGGACACTTTGTGTGTGTAGAGGCACAGAGATGCTGTGTGTGACATCAGAAAATGTTTATTGGCAGCAGGGATACTATGGTGCATTTTGGGGTTTTAATTCTCAATCCCCTCCTCTAAATCAGGTCATGTTAAAAGATATAACGCAGTCCGAGATCGAGTTTGTGTGTGATTGTAATTCATAGTGTTTTGAGTTCTAATCTCTTTAAAATCTTCTGAAGTAAGCCTTGACTATTGGCGTATGCAACCTTTGAGACAAGTTTAGAAAATGAACAACTAGTCTCCAACAGTCTCAAAACAGGGGTGGTAAATATCAGAATCTATCGTGAATACATCTACAAGGCCACGCAAAGCTACCCTGCCTGGCTTTTTATGGCCTCATAGATATATTGGATCTGTGACAGAAGGTGAATGTTTTGCCAATGTGCAACATTCCGTCCATCATCTTGTGTGTTTTGCTGTTCGCCCTATGTGGGAAGGGTATGCCCAGACGTGGGTCCCATGCTCACTACGCCACTGGAGTCAAGCTATCCTGGCTGAAGAGGGGTGAAACCCCGAAACCGGCCCTAGGATGCTTGATTCCGGTCCAGGGAAGACATGGCTTGGCAGTGCGGGCTGGACTGTTCCCATGAGGCACAGGGTCAAGACTGATTTGCATATGGCCATGTCTGAACTGGGGTGGCGTGGTGAGCAAAATAACGATGGATTAAACCCGTATCTGTGACTGGGGGTGAATGTTTTGCCAATGTGAAACATTCCGTCCATCATCTTGTGTGTTTTGCTCCTCATAGATATAAGGCAGCCAAGTGGCTGCGTTGCTTCAACCTGCGTCAGGGAGGCGTGCCATGGGCCTTTTGGTGGGTGTCCCCGATGGATTTTGACACATTCCGAGATTTACAACATGGCATAAATCTGAGAATGTGTCCAGGGGTGGCATAAAGAATAGCCCACATAGAAAGAAGAAAACCCCTATAATGCGGACAGCCTTGCACCATGGTGCAAGGGTGCCTGCATTGGTGCACGGCAGCCACTTGTGTGCCAGCGCAGTGAAAACATACAAGAATGCACAGTATCTCATGGATACTGGCATTCCTGCCCTTTCCTTTTGATGCAGGGCAGCACATCAGCAAACCTTGCAGCGCTGCACGGCACCAAAAACTTGTAACGAATATGCTACTTACCAGTATGCATCTGTTCTTGGCATGTAGGGCTGCTGACATTCATATCTGTGCATAGATCGCCGCCTAGTGTTGGGTCCGGATGATTGCACATTGTTGTCCTGGAAGAGTCTTCGCAGTATCACGAGATAGGTGGCTCCTCCCCTAGACTACAGTGCGCATGGGCATCCTCTCCATCCTCAGATTGTTTTTCGCCATTGTGGCAGTGATGGAGTAGATATAGTAAGTGATGACCATGTTATACAGTAAGTGTGAATGCTGCAGTCGCTACAGGCGCCGGGGAGGATGGTGGGTGATATGAATGTCAGCAGCCCTACATGCCAAGAACAGATGTGTTTTAGTGTGTTAGAGTGTTAGAGTGTTAGAGCGTTAGACTGTTTTAGTGTTAGTGTTTTAGTGTTAGTGTTTTAGAGTGTTTTAGTGTTTTATTGCTTTAGTGTTTTATTGTTATATTGTTTTGGCGGTTTATTGTTTGTGGTTTATTGTTTGTGTTTTAGTGTTTTATTGTTTAGTGTTTTATTGGTTTAGTGTTTTATTGGTTATGTGTTTTATCGTTTTAGTGTGTTAGTGTTTCAGTGTTAGTGTTTTAGTGTTAGTCTTTTAGTGTTTTAGTGTTTTAGTGTTTTATTGTTTGTGTTTTATTGTTTGTGTTTTAGTCTTAGTGTTTCAGTATTTGTGTTTTAGTGTTAGAGTGTTTTATTGTTTTATTGTTTTAGTGTTAGTGTTTTACTGATTTATTGTTTTAGTGTTTTAGTGTTTTAGTGTTTTGGTGTTTTGGTGTGTTTCAGTGTTTCAGTGTTTTATTGGTTTAGTGTTTTATTGGTTTAGTGTTTTATTGGTTTAGTGTTTTATTGGTTTAGTGTTTTATTGGTTTAGTGTTTTATTGGTTTAGTGTTTTATTGGTTTATTGGTTTATTGGTTTAGTGTTTTAGTGTTTTAGTGTTTTATTGTTTTCGTGTTTTCGTGGTTTATTGGTTTAGTGGTTTAGTGGTTTAGTGTTTTATTGGTTTAGTGTTTTATTGGTTTAGTGTTTTATTGGTTTAGTGTTTTATTGGTTTAGTGTTTTATTGGTTTATTGGTTTAGTGTTTTATTGTTTTCGTGTTTTGGTGGTTTATTGGTTTAGTGTTTTATTGGTTTATTGGTTTAGTGTTTTATTGGTTTAGTGGTTTAGTGTTTTGGTGTTTGTGTTTAGTGTGTTTTAGTGTGTTAGAGTGTTTTAGTGTTAGTGTTTTAGAGTGTTTTAGAGTGTTTTAGAGTGTTTTAGAGTGTTTTAGAGTGTTTCAGTGTTTCAGTGTTTTAGTGTTAGAGTGTGTTTTAGTGCTTTAGTGTGTTTTAGTGCTTTAGTGTGTTTTAGTGCTTTAGTGTGTTTTAGTGCTTTAGTGTGTTAGAGTGTTTTAGTGTGTTTGTGTGTGTGTGTGTGTGTTTTCATTTTGGGAACACACCATACGATTTTTGGTTTCAGTGTTTTATTGTTTATTGTTTGTGTTTTATTGTTTGTGTTTTAGTCTTTTAGTGTTTCAGTGTTTCAGTGTTTTTGTGTTTGTGTTTAGTGTGTTAGTGTTTTATTGGTTTATTGGTTTATTGTTTGTGTTTTATTGTTTTAGTGTTTTATTGTTTTGGTGTTTTGGTGTTTTAGAGTGTTTTAAAGTGTTTTAGAGTGTTTCAGTGTTTATTGTTTTAGTGTTTTATTGTTTTATTGTTTAGTGTTAGTGTTTCAGTGTTAGTGTTTTAGAGTGGTTCAGTGTTTGTGTTTAGTGTGTTAGTGTTTGTGCTTTGTTTTAGTGCTTTATTGTTTTAGTGCTTTATTGTTTTAGTGTTTTATTGTTTTATTGGTTTAGTGTTTTATTGGTTTAGTGTTTTATTGGTTTAGTGTTTTATTGGTTTGGTGTTTTATTGGTTTGGTGTTTTGGTGTTTTATTGGTTTAGTGTTTTATTGTTTTCGTGTTTTAGTGTTTTAGTGTTTTATTGATTTATTGGTTTATTGGTTTAGTGTTTTAGTGTTTGTGTTTAGTGTGTTTTAGTGTTTTAGAGTGTTTCAGTGTTTTAGTGTTAGAGTGTGTTTTAGTGCTTTAGTGTGTTAGAGTGTTTTAGTGTGTTAGAGTGTTTTAGTGTGTTAGAGTGTTTTAGTGTGTTTGTGTGTGTGTGTGTGTGTTTTCATTTTGGGAACACACCATACGATTTTTTTAATCCTTTAATCAGCAACAGAAAAGAGAAACAACATGTTTACTTTTCTGACGATATCGAAAGAATGGCCGTTTGCCAACATGTGAGCAGAGTGGCGCAATGAATCAGTGTTGGTATCAAACTGTTGAAAGTGGCCACTGGTAAACCACACTAAACAGGATCTGTCCAATGTTCGCCTTAATTGGGAGCTTGGGCCCTTCCTGTGTCAGCACACAGCCCGCTGTTTACAAACACTTCGTATTGTGCAGGCGGGAGATAGGCCGGGCCAAGGTTCAAAGCAGGTTTCCCAACTTCAGCCGGAATGTGCTGCGGTTGCAGTTTCCCTCCTGTGTGCCCAGTGAGGTGAGTCACACAAACTGAACAACATCTGAGAGCTGCTATCAGGCGCGCAGGGGAGGGGAGGCTGGGAGACGCCAGCGGCTTCTCCTCAACTCCCACTGACAATGTAGCTTGAACAGGTTTACATTTTTCTTTAAAAGAAAAGTGGGTAAATCACTGTTGGGAGAAATGTTGCTAAGTGGCGGGACAACACGCACGGGGAGTCAATTGCTATTTTAGTCAGCAATAAATAGCTTCTCTGACCATTTTCCAAAACATATGTATTTACTCTGTCGTTAATCATCAAATGAATTAATCCAATATACTTTTTTTCCAAATACTTTCTCTGTTTCCTAGATGTAACTTTTTCGCACTAGCATGGGAGTGGGTGTCATAAGCATCAAATGTAGTGTTTGTACGACTTTAAGGACAAAGGAAAGTCGTGCTAATGTGCTGTCTATTTATTTTTATTGTAGTAGTTTTATATAGCGCGAATTCGTCCCGAAGGTATTGAAACGGTTTATATGGGCATCAATTACCTTACATAAAGTCACGCTCAATTTTTTAGGCACTGGAAAATTAAAGTGATTTGCCCAGGATCACAGGATGTGGTGCTGACGTCGATGTCATTTTCCCCAAGTCCAAAGTCTGCATCTCTGCCTGTTACGTCACATCCGCTCTCACATTGAGATGAATGCATTATGGGAATGTTTCTTATGACCGTTGCTGCTTTATAGAAGGCTGTATTGAGTAGTGTTCGCTCACCCCTCAAGTTGGAACCGTTTTGCTCGTCCATTAAAAGTCTCGATAATTATTAGACGATGCGCGATGTTAGAAAAGCGCCAAAGTTGAACAATGACCAATCATGCAGCAGCACCCTTAGAACACTCCTAACAGAGGCATCTTCCCTCAGATTTTCACCGCACGTCGTGTGTGAGGGTGTCTTCATGAGCTCAGCTTAGCTCTTCAGATTTGGTGATTTCCAAATTGTTTCTTCTCTGTTCCAGTATGTCAGAACTGGTCAAGAAAGGACTCTTCAGACCTTGTGCTACCTGTGGTAAGAAAAGGCTTCATTCAGAAGACCGTCATAAGAAATGTATTTATTGCCTTCATCCATCCCACAAGGTGAGACCCTGCATAGATATGCACAACGTTTTCTACCAAAACCCTCAAAGACCCTGAGGAAAGACTTTTATTATGGTTGCAGAAACTTAAAACCAAGACTGCCATTGTTTCTGTTGAGGAAAGTAGTGAGTGTTTTATCTCCTCTCAGACTTCCAGAAACAGGGAAAGGTCTTTCCACGAGTCCCCTCACTGAAGCTAGAAACCCTTTAAAAAGACCGACCATGGATCTACACAAGGCTCCTTTCATGAGGAAAAACAAAAAAAGGCTTGCTCAGACTCTAGATCTGAGCCTTCTACTCCATCTACAGCCCTCCCATTGAAACATAGATCCTCCTCTTAACTGATTTAAAAAAGACCATGTTCATTGAAAAAGATTAGTTGACTTCACCTCAGAGCAGAATTTCGATGATGCCCGGCAGTCCGTCAACGCTTTCACCGTCTACATACACCTCGTAGTTAACTGTATCGGCGTCGACTAAGACTACCTCATGGACTACAACCACTCCGTTGACGATGTCCACCTTATTGATGACGACAGTGACATTGACAACCTCATTGGTGTCAATATTAATGCCGATGACGACGCAACCTTCAGAAAAGTAGTCCTCGTAGTCAGCAAAGTTCAAACAGAAGAAGCCACCAATGTTGCTTTGGCCCACACCGTCGACGCTAACGTCAACTACTTAATCGACGAGAATTTTCCCATATCCAGAAAGTATTCGCCCTGAATACACATCTCCTGGTAAAGTGTCCCTACTACCACCCAGCCACTTGTTAGATCTTCAATAATCAGAGGACGATGATCAAGAAATGTTAGGTGTAGCCCACTGTCCCTCGGAGTAACATGTTAAATATTAAGATGAAGAGGAGGAAGAGGATTATTATGAGCCTCTTTATCAAAGCCACCACTACATGGAGCAATACTATCCTCAAGCTTCTCCACTACCACCACCAGGCATGGTCCAGGTTCAGTCTGCTTTGGTGCAAGACATGCAAAGCATTCTTCAGGACTATTACAAGAGCTTCCCAACACCAGCTGAGCACACCACCACCTGCAGTGGTACCTATGCCCGCTCCTAAATCACCAGACCAAATGCCTCCTCCACCTACTCTAAGAAGGACGCTGCAATCATGCATCGCTGTGCCTCGAGAGGATCCGTCTACAACAGATGGTGATGGGGAAGAAAGCGTAATAACAGACAATAGCATTCTCATGAATAAATGCAATGATTACCTCATTCCTCCACCTTCCCCTCCAACTGTTAAACCAGTGGATTCTCCACCAGAAGATGTTGGTAGTTTTCACACGCTAATGGAGAGCCAAGCCAAGTGTTTCCAGCTCCCCATTACTGTTAAAAATCAGACTGTTTTTTATACGATTTCAAAGGGGCAATCTAGAAAACAGAGCAATAACAATTGTGTATTATATCTGAGAAAGGAGTAAAAGATAAAGAAACCACCATCGACCGTCATTGCTTTTCTCCCTAGGATAGATTAAAAATTATGAAGCGTCAGAGGTCTCAGTCGCCTGCCATCTGACCGGATATCCAAGACCTGATTTGGTCATTACTCAGGATGTACAGCGCAGGTCTAAAAATCCTTCCACCCCAATCTCTTCTCTGCCTGACAAATAGGGCAGGCAACTAGATAATATCAGAAAGAGATTCACAGTGATATCAGGGGCAGATGTCCCTGCCATAAACTCTCAGGCCCTACTAGGGTGATATGATTGCCTGATGTGGTCAAACATCGACACATATTTGGATTTCTTGCCTGAAGACAAAAAAGCAGAATCTGCACGCGTTTTGCAGGAAGGCGAAAAGGCAGCATCTGAAATTCACTGCACAATGAACAAGTTCCTTACCTTCGGTAATGATGTATCTGGTAGAGACATATATTTGTTGTAGATTCCTTACCTTAGAATTTTCCCCCAGGCGTCAGTCTGGATCCGGAGATTTTTCAACAGCAGTACCCCTGCGCGTCGGTAGGTGGTGTCGGTCGACTCCGCGTCCTTCATTGGCGTTGTGGGCCCAGGGATGACGTTGCAGGACGTATATAGCTGCTTATGTGAACTGACGTAAGTTCTTGACACAACTTTCCACGCCAGAAGCGCAGAGGCATGAAAGACACTAACCACTGGTGCGTCAAAACTAGGGCACTTTATGGTAGTCCCTATCCCTAAAAATCAGGTCGCAAAACTAGGAGACTGGGTGGGGCGGTAAGGAATCTACAACTAATATATCTCTTCCAGATGCATCATTTGTGAAGGTAAGTAACTTATTCATCTGATAAGAGACCATTAGTTTTATATTCCTTACCGTAGAATAGATACCCGAGCAATATCAACCCCGAAGGAGGGTCTGCAAATCAAGATTACACCATGAAGTCCTGGAGGACCGAACGGGCAAAGTAACCGTCCCTCCAGACTTGGCTGTCCAGGCAGTAGTGTCTGGTAAACATATGTAGGGATGCCCACATCGCTGCCTGACAAATATCAAGGACTGGGACTCCGCGTGCTAACGCAGTTGTTGCCGCTGTTGCTATAGTTGAGTAAGCACACAACCCCACAGGAGGTTCCTTCTTCGCCAATGCATAGCATATTTTAATGCTGAGGAAAGCCCATCGAGAGATAGTCCATCTTTGCACAACCCAACCTTTTTTTGGCGCACATATAGCCACTGAAGAGTTGATTGTCCACCCAGAAGTCTTTGGTGCAATCAAAATAAAAAGACAACGCACATTTTGGGCCCAGACTGTGAAGTCTCTCCTCTTTCTTGGAGGGATGTGGGGGTGGGTAAAAGGTGGGCAGAGTGATGGATTGTCCCACATGAAAGGGCATAACCACTTTAGGGAGGAACAAAGCCTTAGTTCGAAGTGCCACTTTATCCGGATGCACCGACAGATAAGGAGGCTTTGATGACAAAGCAAGATGCTCGCTAACTATTTGAGCAGAGGTGATGGCAATAAGGGAAGTGGTTTTTAAGAGTGAGAAGTCTCAGAGGGTAATTATGAAGAGGCTGAAAGATAGCGCACATAAGAAAGGTCAAAACCAGATTTAAATCCCATTGGGACATTATGAAAGGCGACGGAGGAACCAAGTGAGTAAGGCCCTTAAAGAACTTATTTACAATTGGAGACTTAAACAAGGAAGGCTGATCTGTAAGTCTCAGAAAGGCAGAGATAGCTTCAAGGTAACCTTTAAGGGTGCCCAAAACAGAGCCCTGCTGGACCAAAGAAGGTATATACAAGAGAAATCTCTGAAAGAGGGACGTAAAGAGGATCAGCACCCTTTGCTGTACACCATGCCACAAACTTGTTCAATCTACAGCCGTATAACAATTTAGTGTAGGGACGTCTGGCTGTCAAGATGACATCACGGACTTTGGGTGGAAGGTCAAAAGCTGTCAACTGCCGCCGCTTAATCTCCACGCAAGGAGGTGGCGGCTGGACGAAACGTCCCCTGCTGCTACGACAGAAGATCCTCCCGAAGGGGCAGACTGATCAAAGGATTAATGGCAATCCTCAGAAGGTGGAATACCAGACTCTTCGTTCCCAATCTGGAGCCACAAGAAGGACTTGAGCCTGGTCGTGCTATATCTTCCTGAGCATTCCGGTGCAGAAGTGGTATAGGTGTAAAAGTTTAGTGAAGTCTGAAACTCCACTCACGACGAAAAGCGTTGCAGAGCGAACACCGTCTAGTAAACTCAAGTGTGCAATACTGCTGACATTACGTGTTCTCTTCGATGGCGAACAGATCTAACCAAGGCTCTCCCTACCACTAAAAGAGACCTCACGCCACCTGCGGATGGATTTGCCATTCGTGATCGACCAGGCATAGACGGATGAGTTTGTCCGCTCTGGTGTTCAGAGAACCTACCAGGTGTTGAACCACCAGGGTTATGCCCTGATGTTCTAGCCATGTCCAGAGGCAGAGAGCCTCCTGACAAAGGGTCCACGACCCCACCTGCCCTGCTTGTTGCAGTACCACACAATGGTGTTGTTGTCCATGGACACCTGCACCACTTTCCCTTTGGGAAAGGGAAAGAATGCCTTCAGTGTCAGTCTGATCGCCTGGAGCTCCATAAGGGTGATATGGAGACTGGACTCCCCTTGAGGCCAGACTCCTCTGATCTCCACCTCTCCCAGGTGGGCACCACATCCCAGGAGCAACTCATCTGTCACCACCATTAGATGTAGTTGGGAAAGGGATCTGCCTCTGACCCAAACTTGGTTCGGTATCCACTACTACAATTGTTGTGCATTTCCCTCAGAGATCTGCACGTAGTCAGAAAGATTCCCCTGATGTTGCGCCAACTGGAACTTAAGGTCCCACTGCAGAGCCCCCATAAGTTACCTGACATGATACACCAGCAGGATGCAGGAGGCCTTGAGGCCCAGCAGCCTCGTAGTCATTCTCAACGAAATACGTGATGGTGGCTGAAACGTCGGTATCGTAGCCAGAATATCCCGGACTTGCTGTTCGGGAGGAAAGGACCAAAACTGCACTGTATCCAGTATCCAGCTACCGGATGAATGGGAGCATCTGAGAGGGAGTGAGGTGTCACTTTGGTACGTTGATAGTAAACGCCAGCGATTCCGGGAGGTTCGCCGTAGTCTGGCGTTGGGAGACAACAGCCTGAGGTGAGCTCACCTTCAACGGCCAATCATCGAGATAGGGTAAGACTGGTACCCCTTATCTGCACAGATGAGCTGCGACCACCGCATCACCTTTGTGAACACCCGAGGCGCACAAGTAAGGCAAGAGGGGAGCAAGGTAAACTGAAAGTGCTCGTGGCCCACTGTGAACTGTAAATAATGTCTGTGGACAGGCAGGACAGCAATATGAAAATACAAGTCCTGCAAGTCAAATGCTACCATTTAGTCTCCTGGGTCGAGGCAACAAAGTGAGCATCTTGAACTTCTCCTTCCGGTGAAAGAAGTTGAGGGTCCAGAGGTCTAAGATAGGGCGCAACTCTTTGTCCTTCTTGGGCACCAGAAAGTAGCGGAAATAACAACCATGTCCTACTTCAGGCACAGGGCCCTTCTCTATGGCCCCCTTGGCCAAGAGAACCAAATAATCCTCTGACTTTCATTCATAGAAGGGTGGCATGGCTGGAGGTGTACTCTCAAAGGGGAGGGAGTAGCCCCTTCGGACGAACTGCAGAACCCACAAATCCGAAATGATGGATTGCCAGCAGAGGAGGTGATGGCGAATCCTGCCTCCGACTGGCTGTTGATTGGCCTGAAACATCAGACTAGGAAGGTTTGGAGACCATGGTGGGGAGGGTGGACTGGCCCGCCCGCTGGCTCCCTGACCCACGAGAACGCTGGGTCCGACATCCACGGCCATGCGGAGGCCGGACAGCTTGCATGACTCGGTGACTGGGCTTGACAGGATGTGGCTGGGCGCCCCTTCCGTAGCCATGAAAGGGACGAAAGGCTGACTGAGGTGGACAGAAGGTAGCAGTGACGCTCAAGGATCTGGCCATAGATCAAGAATTCTTGAAGCGCTCAAGCGCTGAGTCTGCCTTGTCGCCGAAAAGGCAAGTGCCATCAAAAGACATGTCCATAAAAGTGTTTCTGTAGATGCTATATTATTGCATCATGGTCAAAGCCAGGGGTAGAGGGACTTGTAGTCACATTTTCGTCAAAGCTGCCTCTGGTACAGGAACCTACTTTTCTCCCTGAGGCCCGCATACTGACGGATTAATCACTAGCGCGCATTAGGTGTGCATGGTTTGTGTCCTTATTACAGGATTCACTAGGAGTGGTACACACGGGGCTGCACCCCGTGCAGTCCTGATGAAGAGCTATTACGGGAAACCGCTTGAAACATGTTGACAAAAACACATTACTGAGACTACCAGAGTCATTAAGGTCAGGTTTCTTCTCAGTATATGACCCCTGATTTTTAACCAACCCAACTAGGGGCAGGAATAAAAGAGTGGCCAGCTAGTTAGGTATTTTTAGATTCACTGCACTACACATAGGCTACAATAAAAAGTGCTCCTACGTAATTTGCAAGTCGCAGCACGCCTCAATCCGTAGCCGATTGAGAGGAACCCCAATGATGAAGCATGCCTCCTTGGGGCAACCCTGGTGGGTGAGGGGCCTCTATAAAAAAAAAAAACAAAAATTCTAGACAAGGGATTACAACAAATTCTTGCCATAACTGGTTTACTACAGGATCTCTTAACTGCTCCAAGTCTTGCTGGAGGCACTAAATTCTGCAGTGTGTAGGAGCCAAGGGCCATCCGTGGTAGCAAAGATAGCAATGTCCTCATTGTGCGCCTTTGTAAGGCTATAGCTGTAATGACACAGTGCCTCGCGTGTCTGACTGCTGGCCCGCCTCCTTGAGCTTCATTACTGCCACCTGTGAGAAGTCCCCTTTGACTGCAAATATTGGCGCATTGTAGGGCTGAAAGTTACAATTACAGATACTCTTGTTGGCTTAATATATAATCACAAACTGTAGGGACACACACTGACCTATCAGAAACATGCAGGCTCAGTCAAGTTACTCCTATGTGCAAAGATTTTACTTAACCTACGCCCATTAGCTGCATCTACACATTAGTATAAACTGTTGACACGTCTAAAAATGGCTAGCACAGTATCCTAGATTATTTAGTAACAATCATTCACTGAAAGATTTTGAGCTGTGTAATGCAGTTATTTATTCTTATGAATCTTGGAATCCTTGTAACTACTTGTTACCGTGCTCAGATATCCTTTTTCATTTTTCTCATTTTGGGCTGCAAAAGTTTTTCCCCTCTTGTGGCTGAATATTGGTATGAGTTTTATCAAGGATGAAAGTTTACTCACTTGCACTGATTGACATATCATGTAACTTACAATACTAGATATATATGTGAACACATGAAAGCGCAGCACAGGCCATATAAAGAAACAGAAAGGTTATAACACTTCTTGGTGACAGACATGCACGAATACATTATGTCTTGGTTATTTCAGTAGTATTCAATGTAGCTAATTAACTTTGTCACAGTTAGAATTTGTGAGAGTGATAACTGCTTGGTGGAAAACGGATGTTGATATGTTAGCCAACTGGGTAGGCAATTTGAATAATAGTTGACATATGGCACGCTAATCTTATGCTAACTGCAAATCTAGGAAACCGTGTGGTTAATAGCACGAATCAAGTGTTGAGGAAGTCAGATGGAAGGAAGATTTCAAAGGAGTAAAGTTACTGTATATGGTATCATCATCTGTGAAGGGTCAAATGTAAAAAGTACATAAACAATGAATTTCCAGGTAACAGTCACCAGACACTTTTTTGATGTTCAACGGGGCTATAATTGATGGAAAGCACTTGGTGTGTGTGGGAACACTGCAAAATACATCAGCAGTCTCTCATGAAAGTCTCTCATAAAAATGGGTCTGAAAGCTCAAACCCCTTGAACAACATGTTCAGACTTTGCCTAACCTTTCATTTCCCCCTGTGCCCAAAAGATTCAGCATTCAAACATCTTTGACAGAATTCAAAAAAATACATTCCTGTCAGCTCCTCCAGATAACTTGATGAGCGGCGCAAAAATAATTTTGAGTCAGGTAGCTTGGCGTTAAGAGCAACTAGTATTACTTGTCTCCTGGCTAGAGATACCCATCCATGGTTTAAATTGATATCTCTCATCACCCTTTTCACTGGATTCAATAAGAAATGATTCCATCAAATTACTATAGGATGGAGTGATGCAGCTAAACAGGCAATGCAATCTGAATTGGAAGAGTGGGCACAGTTAACGGGTCTATGAGCTGTGCCGTGTGGTTGAGAAGGCATGCTTGAATGGCATTGACTGATTATTAGATGATCTTCAGGCCTAAAGTCTGGACAAGTCCTTTAGTAGACAAAGACTCTATAGAGTGAAAAACTATCAATGCTTGGATACTGACAAGCGAAATGGCCATTCGGTTTTGGTACTAATATCTGCTACCAAAAGGTTCCCTCAGGAGTACTACCCAGACTTCAAAGGTATAACCATCAATTCCGTAAGAATTTGCAACAATTTGAACCCCCACTCAGCTATACTTCTGACTGCACACAGAAAATATTCTGGTGTCGAAAGACAACTCTAGTCTTCCTCCTTGCATATGAAAACTTGTCCGGCTTTAACATCGGATCTGGTGGAGGGAACAAAATCCTTGGTAAATAACCAATACTCGTTCCTAAGGTAATCCTGGGCTGTGCTTCCTGTGACAGTTACACTGGTTTCATGTAATAGTGGTAGAGGATCAGACATCAGTAAGCAGTAATCATCTCTATTTGAATGTTGGCATAGTATTTCATTATTATATTTTTCAGTGCCGTGCATAAATGTACATATCCGTTTGTTGCACTGTTTATATACAGGGTAAACATACACGGCCTTGATATTGTGTATGGTTAAATCACAGGATTTAGGAGACGTTTCAGTGGTCTTGAGAGTGAATCACAAAAAAGAGCCAACTGAGGTATAATAATTAGTTTGTTATGAAAACCATTATTCAAAAAGGAGACCTTGTCCCTGGTGAAGGTCGGGAAGGTAGTATGAAGTATGGCGTGGAGCATGTGTCTGCAGATGTTTAACAGTTTTCTGTTAAAATAATGAATGGTCAGTAGTGAAATCTTCAGGCAGTGGCTATGGTTGGTGAGAAGGAAGCTGGAGTAAGGGGACAAGGGCCGGCAGTGCTCCACTAGAAAATAATTGCACTGTTTCTGATGGGCAGCGTGGTGGAGTTCCTTGTGCCAAAGTACTTAAAGATATTGTGATGTGCAATTGATGTCTTTTACTGTTGGTTCATGCTTTGGTGGTCTTATTTTGACCTTTTGTTTTCTTAGTGTTCAAGGGTGTTTGTTTTCTGGTGCACATTTATATTGCACGCTTTGTTAGTGTACTTTTGACATGTTAGGTAGGTGAAGGGAAATGTTATATGCTGTGTAGTTTATGGTGTGTTTATTTACTTCTCTGCTTGCTTTTTTGGGGTATTAAAATAGACATTTGGTAATGTTCTATCAACTGTGGGTGTTTAGCAACGTCCAGAGATGTTTTAAGACATGGACAAAGTGGGCAATTGCCCGGGTCCGTGGCATGCAACAGATAGGTCTTACGAGGGAGAGTACCATTCTGAAATTTCTACAGGTAGCATTACCCCCTCCTGGAACCCATGACGTGAAGCCATTAACGCCTTCACAGGAGTGTAACCATAGTAGACACCATCGATAGGGCAGAAAACCACTATTAACTGCCTTCCCCCCCATTTATGGGCCACAGTCAAAGATAAAAATGCATAGGTAAGAAGGAAGGGTATGTTAACAGCTGTTACACATGACAGTATGTAGTCTGTCCAAAGCTGGCAAGACAAGTAGGAAACCTTGATGTTCCAGCCATGGTTCCGCAGAGCCGTTGCCAGCTCGGACTCGGTGCCTCCCTCCGTTTCGAGGAGCCGGAGCGACCCCCACTCCAATGGGGGAGTTTTACAAGGTCATGCGCCAAGTATTTGAGCAGGCCAACCCCATCGGAGTTCCTTTGGGCCCTGCGGATTCGGAGGAGGCCCCATCAGGTTCCACTCTGACGGCTCCAGCCTCTGCTCCGGTGGGGTCTCATGGATCAAATTCAGGAGCCGTATTGGTGCCGGTCGTGCCAACTCGGCCTTCTATGGTGCTGTTCCTGATGTTCATGCTCCTTATGTTGATGCTCCCGGTGTCGCCAGCGCCACTACATTCTTATCCCCAATGACTCGTTGTCAGAACTGTCAGTTGGCCCCGAATCCAGCGCCGACAGAGCCCAGTGGCTTTAGGTCGTTGCCTGAGCATTTTGTGGAGCATAGAGGGATTGGGAAGAGTGGAAGAGGCTGGACCCTTTTGAATACCAGTTGACTTTGAACTGATACTGTTATGCTCTCTCCACCTACTGGGGCTGCAGAGGAGGGGACATCTTATGCAATGGTGAAGAGGTCATTTGAGGTGCTTGACTTCGAACTCCCTTCTCTGGCTATTAAGACTAACCTCTTAACCAAAGTGCTTCAGCCTGGGGCTTCCTCATCTGAACCTCTATTGCCCTTTAATGAAGCACTGACTGATGTCCTTCTAGGAACTTGGTCCAAGCCTAGCACAGGGACTCCTTTGAACAGGACAATTGCCCTCCACCATCGCCCTGCCCCGGTTGATCCTAGTTTTCTCAGCCAGCACCTCACCACTAAGAGTCTGGTAGTCCAAGCCTCAACTTCCCTTAGGGCGTTCCCTTCGGCTCCTTCAGACTGAGAATCTAAGAGGCTGGATACACTTTGGAAGATGTTTTCGTCTTCCGCCAGCCTTGCATTGCAATTGGTGATAACTGCATGCCTTTTGGGCTAGTACTTCCATACCCTATAGGAAACTTTGCGCAAGTGCTGCCGCTGGTCCCAGAAGAGGCCCGGGCCAGCCTCTCCTAAGCAGTGAAAGATTGGAGGGATGCAGCAAAGTTCACCATTAGGTGTTATCTGGATGAGAGTGACTCACTGGGCTGAGAGAAGTGGACAATGGTTGTTACTCCCACTACTTTTTGATACCCAAGAACAACCAGGGTCTTTGTCGTATGCTAGACCTTCGAACTGCCAATTGCTTATACAAAAAGGAAAGGTTCAAGATGCTTACTTTGGCTCAAGTCTTGTCTGCCTTAGACCAAGGATACTGGCTTTTGCTTTGGACTTGCAGGATGTGTATTTTCACATCCCCATCCTGCTTGTTGGCAGGCGTTACCTGCGGTTCAAGGTAGTCCACTAGCACTTTCAGTTCACTGTGCGACCATTTGGCCTTACCAGCGCCCCTCAGGTGTACACCAAGGTGATGGCGGTGGTCCCAGCTCATCCGCGCAAGTAAGGGGTTTCAGTCTTTCCCTACATCAATGACTGGCTGTTGAAGGTGGCCCGCCCCAGACTGTCGTCTCCCACCTCCAGACTACGGCGGACCTCTTGCATTCACGGGTTTTCACTATAAACGTGCCAAAGTCGCACCTGATTTCTTCTCAGATGCCACCTTTCATCTGAGCTCTTCTGGACACAGTGAAGTTTTGGGCTGATCCACCAGAGCAGCAAGTCCAGGAAATTCTGGTTATGATACTGATTGTTTTAGCCTCTATCCTGGATTTTGGTGAGAATAATTCTGAGGCTGTTAGGATGCAGGAGGCCACAAGACCTGTTGGTAAATCATACCAGATGGCATATGCAGGCTCTGCAGTGGGACCTAAAGTGCCATAGGATGCAGCATCGGGGCAATCTCTACGACTTTGTCCAGATCACAGAGGGATCTTCAAGAGACCTGCAGTGGTGGCTTACGAACTGCGGTGGGTCAAAGGCAGACTCTTCTCCCTTCCCCAGCTGGACCTGATGGTAGTGACAGATGCATCACTCTTGGGATGGAGCGGCCGTCTGGGAGAAGTGAAAGATCAGAGATTCTGTTGCCCGGCAGAATCCGGACATCAAATTAACCTGCTGGAGCTCTGGACGATCCGACTAGCATTGAAAGCATTGCTTCCCTCTGTCAAGGGTAAGTTAGTGCAAGTGTTCACGGACAACACTACCACCATGTTGTACTGCAACAAGCAGAGCCGGGTGGAGTCGTAGACCCTTTGTCAAGAGGCCCTGCGTCTCTGGACATGGCTGGAACAGCAGGGCATATCCCTGTTCATTTAACACATGGCAGGTTCTCTGAATGCCAGGGCGGACAAGCTCAGCCGTCGACTAGCGGATCACAAGTGGTGTCTCCATTCGGGGATGGCGCAAGGACTCTTTGAGCTGTGGGTAGAGTCTTGATTAGATCTGTTCACCTCCGAAGAGAATGCACAATGTCCGCAGTATTGCATGTTGGAGTTTCCAAGGTGGCTTTCGCTCAGAGATGCTTTTTGTCGCGAGTGGAGCTCAGGCCTCCTGTACGCTTCTCCCCCCATACGGCTTCTACCCAGAGTTCTCAAGAAGATCAAGAACGACCGGGCCCAAGTCATTCTTATGGCTCCTGACTGGGCACGGAGAGTTTGGAATCCCAGCGTCTTCAAATGAGCATCGATCCACAGATCAGACTGCCCCTTCGGGTGGATCTTCTGTAGCAGCAGCAAGGGAGGGTCCTCCACCCGAACCGGTCAACTCTCCACTTCCTTATGTGGAGATTGAGCATGACAGTTGATAGCTTTTGACATTTTTCCCTAAGTCTGTAAAGATATCTTGGCAGCCAGGCTACCCTCCACAAAAATGGTATATGCCTTCAGTTGGCAAAAAAGGGTTAAATATTGAACAGAAACGTCTATTGACCCTTTTTCTGCTTCTGTTTCTGATAGTCCTATCTTCATTCTTAGCCTTGCCCACCAGAGCTCTACTCTAGGCACTTTAAAAGGGTTATCTCTCTGCTCTGTCTGCTTTCCTGCGGCTGTATGACCAACCTTCTTTATTTCAGTTCCCCTACTGTACATAGGTTTCTGAAAGGGCTTGTACATAGGTTTCCCTCTTTGCCCTTCATCATGCCTCATTGGGATCTGAACCTGGTTCTCACTTAGTTCATTTGTGCTCCCTTTGAGTCGCTACACAATTGTCCCCTCTGGCTGCTTACCATCAATAACACTTTTCTAGTGGCAATAACATCTGCCCGGAGGGTGAATGAGCTGCAGGCTTCATCATCCAAGCCTCCCTCGCTTTTGGTATTCCTGGACAAGGTGGTGCTTGGCACCCGGGCCTCTTTGCTGCCTAAAGTTGTGACCCCATTCAATTTGGAACAATCTGTCATCCTGCTCGCCTTTTATGCTCCTCCACATCCCTCTAAAGATGAGTGACTCCACCGTCTTGACCCAAAAAAAGTGTTGTTGTTCTACCTTGACTGAACACAAGAGTTCAATGTGAACAACCAACTCTTTGTGGACTATGTAGGAGCTTAAAAAGGTCAGGCAGTTAAGAAACTGACCATTTCGCTTAGTCGTTCTCTGTATCAAGGTCTGCTACACCCTGGCTAAAAATCAGCCTCCTGAAGGCTTATGAGCCCATCCACCAAAGGAAAAACTGCAATCATGGTATTAGCTTGTGGGGGTCCCAGTCCTGAACACCTGCCAGGCAGCACCGTGGGCATCCCTGCACATGTTTGCCAAACACTACTGCCGGGACAATCTGAAAGAGCCTGTAGTTATAAGATTCCTTACCTTTAGAAATTACCCCCAGGCGTTAGACTGGATCCAGAGATTTTTTTCATAGTAGTACCCCTGCGCCGGGATGACGTCACATGTCTACTTAGACGCCGCCCCTGCGCGCTGACATCAGTTCTTTCTTTTTCCGCAACTGCCAGCGCAGATCAGTTATTTTTTGACAAAACTTTATTGACTTTTTTCGACATCTTTTTTGAGTCTTTGACTCCTGGTGCACAAGGTATGTCCCATCGTCAGACCTGCTTCAAGCCCTGTGACCTTTCACCAGCTGATGTCAGTCAACGATCCGCACCTCGTATGCCTCTGGTGCTTGGAGCGCGACCACGACCCAAAGTTGTGCTCCCAATGCCGGGTCATGAATCCGAAGTCTTTACGGGAGCGCTCCCAAAAGCTATTGGAGCCCCGGTAGTCCCCTCCACGTCGTTCGAGAGGTAGGTCCCAGGACCGGTCGCAGAGCCACCTCCACTCGTCCTCGAAGTCTTCGCACTCCTTGGGTAAGTCGAAGCACAAGAAGAAGGCGAAGAAGCATCGTCGCTCTTCTCCTTCTCCCCTTCGTCGGCCAACACGACGCAGGACTCGGAACGTGGTTGCGCTCCATCTTCGTAGCCCGCTCCTGGGTTGGCTCCGCGCTTCCCTCCCTTTCCTGGAGCTGGAGCGTTCCCTGCCCAGCTTCGACCTTTTTACCAAGTACCTCACAGCATTTTTGGGCAGCTCGACACTGCAGGCAACGTGGGCATCCCTGCACATGTTTGCCAAACACTACTGCCTGGACAATCTGAAAGAGACTGTAGTTATAGATTCCTTACCTTTAGAAATTACCCCCAGGCGTTAGACTGGATACAGAGATTTTTTTCTTAGCAGTACCCCTGCGCCGAGATGATGTCACATGTCTACTTAGACGCCGCCCCTGCGCGCTGACATCAGTTCTTTCTTTTTCCGCAACAGCCTGCGCAGATCAGTCATTTTTTGATACAACTTTTTCGACTATTGTCAACATCTTTTTTGAGTCTTTGACTCCTGGTGCACGAGGGATGTCCCATCGTCGGACCTACTTCAAGCCCTGTGACCTTTCACCAGCTGATGTCAGTCAACGATCCGCACCTCGTATGCCTCTGGTGCTTGGAGCGCGACCACGACCCAAAGTCGTGCTCCCAATGCCGGGTCATGAATCCGAAGTCTTTACGGGAATGCTCCCAAAAGCTATTGGAGCCCCGGTAGTCCCCTCCACGTCGTTCGAGAGGTAGGTCTCAGGACCGGTCGCAGAGCCACCTCCACTCGTCCTCGAAGTCTTCGCACTCCTTTGGTAAGTCGAAGCACAAGAAGAAGGCGAAGAAGCATCGTCGCTCTTCTCCTTCTCCCCTTCATCGGCCAAAACGACGCAGGACTCGGAACGTCGTTGCGCTCCATCTTCATAGCTTGCTCCTGGGTCGGCTTCGCGCTTCGCTCCCTTTCCTGGAGCTGGAGTGTTCCCTGCCCAGCTTCGACCTTTTTACTAAGCACCTCACAGCATTTTTGGGCAGCTCGACACTGCAGGCATGCCTTCGGGCCCCACAGACTCCGCTGGGGACCCTGGGCCTTTGATGCCAGCGCTGGAGGGCCCCCAAAGGATCCAGGTCCGGATCTTTGCTGGTCGACCTCATGGTACCTTCTCGGTGCCAATTCCAGTGAGGACGCCCCTGACGCTGGTTGTGCCCTCCAAACGGAGTCGACCCCAGCCTCACCCCCGACTTAGACCCGTGCTGGACCGACGTCGCCCGACGATGGTACAGACGCCGGAGGGTACTTTTGTACTGCTGTTTATCCCTGGCATTCCCTATCGCCCTAAGTGGCAGCCAGAGGAGGGTGAGGAGGACTGGAAGGGGTCTATTGACCCTTTAGCTGACCAGCTTGAAGAACCAGACTGACAAGAAGAGTTGGGTGATGCCTGTGGCTTGGATACCTCCCCAGACCTTGGCATGCTTTTACCTCCTACCGTGGCTATGGAGGAGGGGGCTTCATATGCAGTGGTGTTGCATAGGGGAGCTGACGTCACGGTGTCTTCTTAGACGCCGCCCCTGCACACTGACATCAATTCTTTATTTTTCCGCCCCAGCCAGTGCAGATCAGTCATTTTTTGACTAAACGTTTTCAACTTTTGTCAACATCTTTTTGGAGTCTTTGACTCCTGGTGCACGAGGGATGTCCCATCGTCGGGCCTCCTTCAAGCCCTTTGACCTGTCGCAAGCTGATGTCAGTCACCGATCCACACCTCGTGTGCCTCTGGTGCCTGGAGTGCAACCACGACCCAAAGTCGTGCTCCGACTGCCGGGCCATGAATCCGAAGTCTTTGTGGGAGCGCTTCCGAAAGCTATTCGAGCCCCGGTAGTCTGATCCGCGTCGTTCGAGAGGTAGGTCTCAGGACCGGTCGCGGAGCCACCTCCACTCGTCCTCGAAGTCTTCGCTCTCCTTGGGTAAGTCGAAGCACAAGAAGCAGGCGAAGAAGCATCGTCGCTCTTCTCCTTCTCCCCGTCCGTTGGGGCTTCATACGCAGTGGTGTTGCGTAGGGGAGCTGAGGCCTTGAGCTTCCTACTTTGGCAGTCAGGACTAACCTCCTGACAGGGGTGCTTAAGCCATAAACCAAAACTGGGTCCTGGCTCAAAAAAATCAGCTGGACTGAGCCCAATTAACAGAAACAGCGAAACATACTGTCCAAGCTGAGAATCACTGAAAACAATCCCTTTAATGTCTCCTATCATGAGAGATAAAACATGAAAGGAGGGCTTTATAAATTGCCTTTTATTCAGAAGAACATTTATTGTTTATTTCTCATTTGTGCGCTCAACAATTATTCATTGCGCATTTACATTTTACAGAATACATAATATATACACAGATGCATTGAACAACAGAAAACGATAATCTTGATCCCCTATATGGAGGTTTCAAACTACATTCATTCATCAAACATTCTTGGCCAATTCATTCATACACACAATCAACAAACACTGGACAAAGCGGTCCTAATGACACCTCTCCTTTTGAAATGAATTGACTTCCAAACTCTATATATGTCATAACATTTTCTCTTTTTTTACACAATGAAAGTCCATAAGAACGTTTTTGCAAAGAGCATATCAAATAGGTGCAAAAAGGACCGGTCTGGTCGACGCGGTTCGAACCTCTATCTTTTTGAGGTTCTCTTCAGGACCAACCCATTTCTGTAACAAAAACACAAACCCTCTTTAGATGATTGGAACCTACTCAGGACCTCTAGAAAGCCACCAACGACTGAGCACACCCACCTTAGAGAAGTACGTCAATGTGGAACCTTAACTATCCGTAACTCATCCAGCTTTCCCTGGGGCTGTAAAAAACAAATAATTCCCAATCATATCATCCTCCTTTCTGTCAAAAACATTTAAATGACATACATAGAAACTACATAAAGTGTCCATTTGGCTCACCCTTCGAAGTAAATCTGTTGTCTTAATGGGACAGCCAAGTCCTATAAAAATTGTAGAATTACATCAGCTGGAGTGTAAATGGGTCCCCAAAATCTGACTCTTTAAATGAATACAATGTAATATTGGCTTACCCATTTAAGAGACGGCTGTCTCCTTAGCCGGCTCCCTCGGTGGACAAACCTCTTTTCTTCCTAAGGACGAAAGGAACACTTTTGGGTATCCTCTTATGGCCTTACCAGCTCCCCTCGGGTGTTCACGAAAGTGATGGCCGTGGTTTCAGCTTATCTGCGCAGATCAGGGTTTCCAGTCTTCCCTGATCACGACGACTAGCTGTTAAAGGCAGGCTCTCCCCAGGCTGTCGTCTCCCACCTCCAGACAACGGCAGACCTCCTGCATTCGCTGGGGTTCACTATCAACGCGCCTAAGTCACACCTGATTCCCTCTCAGAAGCTTCTTTTCATCGGAGCAATTCTGGATACAGCGCAGTTTTGGGCTTATCCTCCCGAGCAGTGAGTCTGGGATATTCGGGCTATGAAACCGGTGTTTCAGCCTCTATCCCGGATTTCGGTGAGAATGACCCTGAAGCTGCTGAGCTTCATGGCCTTCTGCATCCTGCTGGTGGAACATGGCACATGCGGGCTCTGCAGTGGGACCTGAAGTTCCAGTGGGCGCAACACCAGGTGAATCGCTTCGATGTCGTCCATATCTTTGAGGGGGGCTGCACGTCAATTGCAGTGGTGGCTCACGAACCAGGATTGGGTCAATGGCAGATCCTACTCCTTTTCTCAACCAGAGTTCACATTGGTGACAGATGCGTCACTCCTGGGATGGGGCGTCCACATGGGAGAGGTTGAGATCAGGGGTCTCTGGCGGAGTACGGGCTCTACATCAACCTTTTGGCACTCTGGACATCCGTCTTGCACTGAAGGCATTCCTTCCTTCTGTCAAAGGGATAGTAGTGCAGGTGTTTACGGACAACACCACCGCCATGTGGTACAAAAACATACAGGGCGGGGTGGGTTGTGGACCCTATGTCAAGAGTCTCTTTGCCTTTGGACATGGCTAGAACATCAGGGCATTTCCCTGGTGGTTCAACGCCTGGCAGGTTTCCTGAAAGCCAGGGCAGACGAACTCAGCCGCCGGTGCATGATGGGTCACAAATTGCGTCTTCACTCTGAGGTGGTGAAAGGTATCTTTCAGCAGTGGGGAAAGCCTTAGTTAGATCTGTTCGCCACCGAAGAGAACGCGTAATGTCAGCAGTTCTGCGCGTTGGAGTTTCCTAGACTGTACTAGATCGGTGACGCTTTTCGTTGCGAGTGGAATTGCGGCCTCCTGTAAGCCTTCCTTCATGTACCACTTCTACCCAGAGTGCTGAAGAAGATCATGCGTGACAGGGCCCAAGTCATTCTTTTGGCTCAGGACTGGGCACGAAGAGTCTGGGACCCCGAGCTCTTGGTCATCGATCCTCTGATCAGAGTGCCTCTTCAGGAGGATCTTCTGTTGCAGCAGCAGGGGACGGTTCTCCACCCGAACCTGTCGAGCCTCCACCTCCTTGCTTGGAGATTGAGCGGCGACAGTTGACAGCTTTCATCCTCCCCCCCCCCCCCCCCCCCCCCAAAGTCTGTAATGTCATATTGGCAGCTAGATGTCCCTCCACTAAAACAGCATATACCTGTAGATGGAACCAATTTTTGGCATTGTGCACAGCAAAGGCTGTGGATCCCCTTTCTGTCCTTTTTTCAGAGGTTCTCCTCTTTATTCTATCCTTGGCCCAGCAGGGCTCTGCTCTGGGCACTCTTAAAGGCTACCTTTCGGCCATCTTGGCCTTTCTTCACCTTCCTGATCAGCCTTCTCTTTTCAAGTCCCCAATTGTAAATAGGTTTCTAAAGGGCATTGCTCATCTATTTCCTCCTCCTCCTTACATAATGCCCCCATGGAACTTGAATCTTGTACTTACTTACCTTATGTGTGCTCCTTTTGAGCCACTACATAATTGTCCTCTTTGTCTTCTTACTTTGAAGACCGCTTTTCTGCTTGCCATCACATCTGCTCGCAGGATGAGTGAGCTTCAGGCTCTGTCCTCCAAGCCTCTCTTTCTTGCTGTTCATCCGGACAAAGTGGTCCTTTGCACTAGGCCCTCTTTTCTCCCCAAAGTGGTTATTTCTTTCCACATAGGTCAAACCATCACATTGCCCACCTTCTTCCTGCCTACGCACCCTTCCAAAGAGGAGGAGAGACTCCACTGTCTGGACCCAAAACGCGCGCTATCGTTCTAACTTGACCGCATTAAAGATTTCCGGGTGGACAATCAACTCTTCGTGGGTTATGTGGGCGCCAAATAAGATTGGGCTGTGCACAAACGTACCTTCTCTCGGAGGGTTGTCCTATGCATCAGAATCTGCTATTCTTTGGTGAAGAAGGAACCACCAGTGGGACTGCGCGCCCACTCTACCAGTTCGACGGCAGCCGCTACTGCTTTGGGACGTGGAGTTCCGCTGAATGACATCTGCCAGGCAGCCACGTGAGCATCCCTGCACAGGTTCATAAAACATTACTTCCTGGATAGCCAAGTCCGAAGAGACTGCTTTTTCAGCCGTTCTGTTCTCCAGGACTTCCTGATGTGAAGTTAGTTCGACCGACACCACCTACCGACGTGTGGTAGGTACTGCTACGAAAAAAAATTCCGGATCCAGTCTGACGCCTGGGGGTAATTTCTAAAGGTAAGGAATCTATAATTACATGTGTCTGTTACAGATACATCGATACAGAAAGTAACTGGTTCGTAAGGTCCGCAGGGATGGGCATTTTGCCCATTTTGTTCTGCAGGACTTCTTAGTATAGTCAATTTGTCCTCAGGCCACCACAAGAATGGTATGGTTTGGGTATCAATTCAAAGGTAAGGAACCTGCAGCTAAAAGTCTCTACCAGATTAACAAGTTACTTACCTTTAGTAACACATCTGGTCGAGACAATATCTATCTGCAGTTCCTTACAGACCTACTCATGCCTCCCCTACTGCGGACACATATATAGGGCGAGAGTTGCTCCCCTTTCTGGGCCCTAGTTTGGACGCACGCTAGTCAGTTCACTTACTGGTTCTGCGCTTTTGGCGTGGAAAGACGTGAAAAGTAACTGACGTCTATGCGCCTGGGTGGCGCATATATACCGTGACGTCACTATGGGCGCCGACCATGCCGCACAGAACCTGAACAAAGCCACCCAACCGCGCATGGGGGTACCACTCATGCAAAAGCTTCCAGATCAAGTCTGACAGCTGGGAAATTCAAAATTAGGAAATCTGCAGCTAGGTATTGTCACAACCAGATAATGCGTTACTGAAGGTAAGTAACTTGTTCGCCACTGCAATCTGATCTACTCTGCACTGCTCTGCTCTAAGCCACTGCACTCTGCTAATCTACATCACTGCACTCTGTCAATGCATTCTACACCACTTTACACCAACCCAATGCACTCTACGCCAGTCTACTCAGCACTGATGTACTTTACATCACTTCACTCTAGGCCACCCTGCTCCACTCTGACACTCCACTCCACGATCCTCCACTCTATAATGCTCTATTCCATTAAACTCTGCTCCTTTGACACTGTTCTCCACTCTAACTTTTAGCCATGCTAAACAGCGAGTGCTCAGGTGCACAACATTGCTAAAACATATTGGCAAAGCCAATAGCTCTTGCGTAGGCAAGACCTATTGGCTTTGCCAGTGCTTGTTTAAGTCTTCTAATTATTGTAGTTGAAGCACACACTATTAACACCTGAAGGGTTTTTCTTTCTTTTCAAGGAGAGAATAAGAACCATAGCACCCTATATGAATACCAGAATGCTATCATTAAAAATTTTTTTTAGAAACTTCCACCTTTTTTAACACCTAGATGTTTTGCCGGGTTGCATTTAGGATTTTTTATACTGCCTTTTATATGCGATAGCCAGTGGTGGGCTGGGTGGGTTTGTGTATAATCAGAATGTGTTCCTTAAAGAACAGTCATGGTTTCACCTACATGCTGTGCCATTCAGAGATTGAAGCAAGGGAAAGCTCTGGGACCTGCCAAAATCCCAGGTGTCCTCTACAGAACCGAACCTAAAATCTGAGCACCATACATAATAAACCTTTTTTCGAATGACATTATGGCAGGTGGGAACATCCCTGATTCCTTGAGGTTCACAGAAAATATCCCTATATATAAGAAAGGCAAGAAGGGGCTCCCTGCAAATATTTTGCCTATAAGCTTGATGAAGAATCTCCAGAAAGCATTCTGTAAGCAGGTGTTGTACAGGCTATAAGATTGGTTAAATTAAAAAGAAAAAACAATTGATCCCGAATCTATAAGCAGGTTTTTGACCCCTGGTGAGACTATCATTTTGCCCTGATAAATGGGAAATATGTGCTCTTCAGATGGTAACATTTATATTTTGCTTTTATCAATGTTAGGACTGCACTTTAATCTAATCCCTACTGCTACCGTATGGGACGTGCTTTGCTCATTTGGGGTCCTTGAGCAGTTAAGTGTACTTATAAGGTTGCATATGGATAACTTTGCACAGGTAAGATGGAGGAGAAATGGAGTTAGACTGCATCACTGTATTGGGAGGGGGTTAGGCAAGGCTGCATCCTTGCGCCTACTTTGTTCACTATTTATATTAATGATATTACCAGTGTTTTTAATAAATACCAAAATGACTTACCTATATTATCGGGCTGTAAAATCCTTGCACTGTTGTACACAGACGACAATCTCCTATTCTCCAAAATCACTTTGGGCCTAAAGTGTTTGATGGACAAATGTTTAAACTTTTGTAAGTGGCGAAGCTTTGAAATTATCACCTCTAAAACTAAGATTATGATTTTGAATCCACATAAAAATTTTAAAGGTGTTTTTTAATGAACGGGATTGCCATCAAGAGTTTTAGTTTAATTACTTGGTAGTTAAGTTGTAGTTGAAGAACATGGCCACATCTCTACTGTCACAACTGTAAAACATATAATACTATAGGAGCAAGAACATTAACCTGGCTTGACCTGCTGGCAGGGACTATGGCATGAAGATAGTCCGTCCTCCCCCCTTGGTGTTCGATAAGAGAACAGATAGCTCTGCTCCCCAAGATGTGCACCCAAGAAAACAGGGGAGTGTATAAAATAACAAACAGATGGGTAGCCCTCTGTGCCTGGCACGTACCTCTCTTGCTGGTTCTTCAGAGTTTGAACGACATGTCTGCAAGAAGACGACAAAAATAAATAACCTGTAGTGATGAGAGAGGGCTCATTAAGCATTCCCTTGTCCTCTCAGTGTGTGTGTGTGTGTGTGTGTATATATATATATATATATACACACACACACACACACACACATATCTACACGTTCATAGATACATGTGTATGGAATCACTCACATGAACAGTAAAAACTTGAAATCAGAAATGCAGAATCAAGGAGTTAATACTTGTCACTCCTATATTGAGCCATGAAGAGCAATGATCCCTCTCATTGCTGACTTGCCGTCTTATATGACGCTGGCTTTCGTTGTAATCCCTTTTGATATATCATGAAACAGTAGAAAATACCACATGTGGAATATAACCAAGGGTTGTGAAAAGTTTTCTGATACAACACAAAGTCACGCGATATGAAGAAAAACAGTACGTGGCACTGCCAGTACACATAGCTGAATGTTGGAGATGGACCATGCCTCCTCAGTACCGCTCCATTTTAAGAGCTGTCTGACCTCGCAGCGGTTCTGAGTTTCAGAGGGGGGTTTCTAGGAGGCTAGGCTGTCCATAGGAGTGAAGCTGCATCAGGCGCCAGCGACCAGAGTTTCAAGATTACAAGGGGCAGCTTGGCACCACACTTGTCGTTCGAGACAAACTACGCCAGGGCTAAAAAAATCCACTTGCCCACTCGCTATGGCTATTTTTAGGGCCTACTCACCCTTTCTGGCAAGCTGAAAATCCTCTAACTTCAGAAACAGAACCAAAAGGAAATGTAGGAAATCAAACTGACTTTTGACCTCTGTCTTTGAAAGCGGAGCAAATATGACAAGATAACGATTTAAAGGCATTTTTATTGCTCACTAAGGGCCTCATGTAGGAAGCCAAATACCGGTCGGTAACGGCCGATTTTCGGTAATTATACCGTTACCGACCGGTATTTTGGCTTTTGAGATGTAGGGGGAGAATTTCATGATTCGGTATTTACCGATTCGGTAAATACCGAATCATGAAATGAGATGTAGGGGGAGTGTGTGGTGGGTTTTGGGATTCGTTATTTACCACCAACTAAAGGTTGGTGGTAAATGACGAATAGGTGAAAAAAAACATTTTTGTGCACGTTTAAGTGTGCAATGTGGCAAGGGCATGTATGTGCGCCACATGTGCACACATGGCCGAATCAGGGGTGCAACAGGGTGTCAATGTGACACCCTGCCACCCTTGCATGTGCTCCCCCATTACCGAATCGGTATTTACCGATTCGGTAATGAGGCATACCTTCCCATCAATGGGAAGGTATGCCTCATTACCGAATCGGTAAATACCGATTCGGTAATTACCAAATTTTTCCGATTCGGTAATATTTACCGACTCATTACCTACATTGCATTTACCATTTCATAAATACCGAATCGGTATGATTCGGTATTTATGAAGTGGTAAATGCCAGCCCACCTACATAAGGCCCTAAGTCAGTTTGTTTTCCTACATATACTTTTTTTTCTGTGACTGAAGATAGAGGATTTTCTATATTGAACTGTGTGACAATCATGTCGAGACCAGTTCACGGGTCAAGCACATTACAGTTAGGTCGAGTGGAGTTTTCAAGTTATTAGACCTGCAGGCCTAGTTAATTTTTAATGATTTTTCGAGCACTGTGCCCCTGGTTCGAATGGTGCACAAAGAAACTACGCCCCTTTCCGGAACTCCGATTGTCATCCAAGATCATAGAAAAAGCATAGTAAGCGCTGCTGCTTGCTTCTCACGGCCTTAAATATTCAGGAATCCAAGATGGCCACCACAGCAGAAAAATGCAGAGACTCGATCCACTTCACCGCAGTACCACCTGGTAAATGTAGTTGGATCATGGGTCTTGTAGTTCTGCCTCATCCAAACATAGGCAGAGGTTAGTGATCCTTCAGACATATGGTGATGTCATGCGCCCCAATGTGGGAATTGTGCAGAACGGGATAACACTACGCATACAGTCATGACACTACCTAAAGTGTTTAAGTCTACGCTGCCAAGATCTGTGTCCCTCTTACTACAAATCTGTAGAGCTCCGTACTTAGGGTCTGGTATACGGTGCTGAAATCAATACTGTAATGTCTCATCACTTGTAATGCTTAAAAACTTTTTCTTTTTTTTTTTAGATCTTGTTTTTCTTTTAGTTCCCCCTTGCTCCATTTATTTTTTAGATTTGAGCATGAATTGGGTAGGTGACATGATTGCCTTGAGACTGCTAATGTACTGGATTTGTATTTGGACTATTCCACAACTTGAGTTCTGTCAACACTCCGTAAAGGAACTGCTTGCATTAAACAGATCATTCATAATGTCTTGGCTATTGTATGTAAAATGCTGGCTCCAGAAATTGAAACTAAAATAGCTACAGGTCTCACCTGGAAACTTAACCAGAAGTTGAGCTACTGTCTTCGAGAGCACATACTGGTTGCTTTAAGAGAAAGATGTATTGTGCATGCCAGGGCATCTGGATTAAAAGACCGTTCTTTAGATCATAAATGGATCCCTGTATTTAAGGACTATATGGATAGAACAATGCCCTCTTTTTTTTTTTTTTAAATGTGTACAAAAGTGTTTGGTATTCTCTCACTCAATGAGTTTACTTGCAAAATGCGTTACTGGGATGACAGATCTAATCATTGTTCAGTTTGTAAATTTTGTGTGGAACATTTTGGGGGTTTTTGGGGCCTTTTTAAGGAGAAAATTGATCATTCCAGTTTGTAGGTCCTTGAGGCCTAGCCACAATGTTATTACACTATTCTTATTGAAATGAGAGATCAATGATTTCCTAATTTTTGCCCTAGTCAAGATTTTACATTGTGCTTGTATCGTAAGGATGTGTTGTTACACCAAATTTTAATTGTTGAGAGCTTTAGTAATTGTTAATCTTTATTTTATGATTCTTCTTTTTAATCGCTTTGGATGAAGTTTTTCTACCTAATGCGTTTGTTGATTTTATCAATGTGTATATGTATGTTTTTAAGCGGCTTATTCCAAAAAATAAATAATTTCTGATGATTATGATAAACAGTTACGGTTATTTTAATTTCATTCTGAAGTGTAACACTAATTGCATTTCATTTCAGTGATTGATATTGTATTACTTAACAAATGAAACAGTTTCAGGCATTTTGGGCTCTTTCTCTAAAGTTACTATTACTATGAATGGATGGTGAAACATTGACAATGGATCCCCTTTCTATTCTAATTTCTCTAAATATTAAGTTTTTCAGAGTTTTGGAGCCATTTATACCCTGCCATCTGCTCCTCCTAGCGAAAGACTGAAGCATGAAACTGAAACATCCGCCCAGCAAGAGTTTCAGGGTAGAGGTGAGAATAGAGATAATGAAGATACGGACCATGCCAAGAAATGTTTACAGACTCATGAGACAGAGTTCAAATTTATAGATGAAAATGAAGGCAAGCTTCTCAAGGAGTTTGATAAGTCGGCCTTCTGCCCAGCTAATAAACTAGCTACTGCTGAGGAGGAAGAGCAGTTATCGGAGGACATTTGTATGCAAAATCCTAATACTGAGGAGATGGAAGAGGAAGGTCCTGCTCCTAGAATGTTTGTTGACGATTCTGACATAATGGCGAAGATAGTGGTTGTTTCTGAGGCTGCAGAGGTAGAAGAGCCTATTTCAGAGAGCTTAGAGGAGGAAAAGTCGACCTCGAACTTGGTGGATGAGGTAGAGTCTTCTTTTGAAACGATGGAGTTGGAAAATTCTGCTTCCGATGCTTTGGAAAAGGAAGAACATGCTTCCAGTGAGTTTGAAGAGGAGGATAATGCTCCCAAATATGTTCTGGAAGATGTTGATGAGCAGATGCAGGAGAAGGCTGCAGTGGAAGAACAAAGCTTTGAGGAAGAGCAGAAAGTTGAAGAGACAATGGAGGAGGAAGAAAGTGGATTTCAGACTTGTAAAGAGGAAGAAAATGAAGCTCAATGGCAAATTGAAGAGCAGGTAGCAGGAAGTAAAGACATTGAGGGGGTGTTGGAAGTACAAGAGGAGAGTTTTGAAAATGAAGACACCCCAAAAGGGGAAGGAAGTGACATCCTCGAAATTAATGCACAAGAGAATGATCCCCAAAATGTGGCTGGGGAAAGGTCCATCAAAGACCAGGACGATCTGGTCACTGTTGCGGTGGAAGCAAAGCAAACTATTGAGGAGGTGGGTGAGTCCAGTTCTGAAGAAGAAAGTTTCGACGAGCAGACTGGTAATGGCTTAGTAGAGCAGGAAGTTGAAAACATCAACTTGGAGGAGGTGGAAGTGGGCGAGCAAACGATTGAAGACTCAGAAAATGAAACTCAAAGGCACACTGAAATAGTGCTGGTTGAAAGTAAGGTCTTAGAAGTGTCACAGGAGGTCCAAATAGAGAATACAGAAGAAGACAAAATCCCCAACAAAATGGAAGAGGAGGAGAAAGCTTTCACATATAGTGTAGAAGAAAAGTATGCCATGATGGAAGAGCCTGCTTCACCAGAAGCTGAAGTAGAGACAATAATTGATGCCATTGATAATTCCGGTCCTAAAGTTGAGAGTTGTGATGAGCTCACACAAGAGAATGGGGGAGTGGATGATCAAACCTTTGAGGAAGAGCAAGAAGTGGAAGACACCAACATGGAGTCATCAGAAAAGCAGACTCATGGAGATGAAGGAAAGGAAACGCATGGGACGATGGATGTGGTATTGCTGGAAAATAAGGAGTTGGAGAAGGGTGCAGAGGTCCAAAATAAAAATCCAACAGAGGGAGAAACCTCAGAAGAGGAGGAAGACGAGTTTCCCAAAATGGAAGTGCAAACAGTGGAGAGAGTTGAAGAAAACATCCGCAGGAATGAAAGAAAAGGTAAGATCATAATAAGGACTATTTTCTCATTGAATACATTATATGTAGTAATAGTCTTTCACTGGCGAACATAATCAGGGTGTCATCTATCTGTGACACTCAGCATTTAACTAGCTAGAATGTCTTCATATCTCCATTTCTAATATCCCTCCTCCAACATAGACACCCTACCAGTTTTTTCTGGATCTGTTTCGTTTCAAATATCCCATAGTGACATTTGCTTGCCAAATCTTAAATTTTTAATTGTGGATTTATGAAAAGTTGGCCAGCATCCTGGTTAAGTGCAATAACATTAGCAGTGGATTCATCTTTAGTAGCAAGGAGCTTGACACAAGTGACATGACCATTTTTGTGCTCTCTTTTAGTGCACAAACGTATAACCATTGCTTTTTAGTTAATTGGCATGAACTCCAAAATGTTTCAGTTCATAATATATAAAGTGGAATGAGTTAAATGCTCTTTCAGATTCACATTTCTTTGTATTTTAACTCAAGAATTTTGGTATACCAATTTAAGAAAATAACAGAGCTAAGCTTATGCGTCCATGGGCTCTTTGCTGTTAAATGTTGCCGTTAATTTCCTCTCCACTGTTTTCTCTTGCTTGAAAAATATCCTTGCCAAAAAAAATCCTTGAGCTCGATTCATTGAGCAACCTACAAAAAAGTGTATGGAATGTTTGTTAAAGAATTTAGTGATTCGGTTTGGATTGTTTGCTTACGTGTGGCTGGCACTTACGTCTTTCTCAATATTATAAAATGTGCATAATGTGAATTTAGCAAACAATTCACGTTTTTTATCTATCTACTGACTCATCACTAGTCTAGGAGTGCACACATGAGCATAAGATTATAAAATAAAGGTAAGTAAGACGATCAATCAAGACTAAGCAAGTAAATCCTACCATAACCAAACCTTGAACTGTTGATTCAAATGTGACTGTTGTGTACTCGCATGGTTGTTTAAAAATCGGTTCATATTTCGTAGTGTATTTAATCTTTGAGTGTAGCCTATAAAAAATGTGTTCCATCAATGTTAAGTTGATCATAGACACAAATTAAACACTGGAAGAAATTTATTCATATAAGAAGTATCATCACTTTAACTCATGTTTCCCACGTAATTTTTCAGCATACTCATTCTGCCAACCTTTAAATATGCATCAAATATATATATATATATATTTTATATACACATATACGTGTGTAGCTTACTGATCGAATCTTGCCTTGGAGACCATTGGCAGTTTTAATATCGAGTTATGAGGCCCCTGGTAGCACAGAAAAGTTATGCCAATTGAACAGTCTGTTCGCCCTCATGGGTTGCAAACAGCCACTGCCTGTTAACAGTGACGTCATGAACCCCCCACTTCAGTGGCTACAACGAAGGCCGCCATTGGGCCACTATAATGCTGAGTGCTTCAAGGCCCTCTTTTGTCTGCAGCTCTACAGACAATAGCTCATGAATAAAAACAATAACGGAATTATGGGTGTGAAGAAGAGTGGGCGAGCCCTGGAGTACAACTACAGCAGTAACCTTGGGTGCAGGGAGAGCTGCAGTGCCAGCTGAAAAGAACCACCTTAAGAGAGGAGCCTTCAGAGGGGTAGAGCTTTGGAATCTACTTCTTGCGCACGTTCCTGTGTGTAGGCAGGACTTGATCGTGAGCTTGGAGCCCAGACGGTAAAACCAAGTCAGTGACTTTGAGGAGAATTCGGCGGACTTTCGAGTGTCATCAGCTCGGACACCAGTTCGGGAGAAGCCAGCTTTGAGCACCTGGCGGGACAAGGCCATCTGCAGTGGGTCTCCATACAGAAAGTCGAGCAAGTGTGACGGCTACAGTCAGCCGCCACAGTGAGTGCCCCGGGGGTTCCCGCAGAGGCGGGCTGGCTACAGCCTGGTGCGTCTTACTGAAAATCCGTCGCGCTCTCAGCAGCAGCCTGCACTGGCCATCCAAGTAGTCTACCAGCCCACGGTGCACAGGCTCACCTGCCTAGCCCTCAATGTTTCCAGTGCCCCCAAGCACAGCAGTTCCAGAGAGACGGCATAGGTGGGTGACATCGCGGTGTGTCTTGCAGGACACCGCAGAGAAAGGCGCAGCACTCCTGATGCACGGCAGCTAGACCTTTTGTATAATTACTTACGCCACTGCCTACTGTAGGACTGGATTTGGGAGCTGGAACCCAATGGATACTTATTAATCTACACTCAATACTATTGTGTTTACTGGATCCTTCGAATGCCAATTTATCTGACCGTCTCGACTACGGCTCAGCCGATCAAGTTCAGGGGTATTGGCCTCCAACTAGATCCACGCAATACCTCCTTCCTTCTACTGACGTACATCGGTACACCCCTCAAGCAGCAGGTACTAAGACACCAGAGGGGTGAACAGGCGCAAAGGGATCGCAACTACTGCAGGGTTGAATATACCTCTTTTTAACGCATTCTTTTTCCCCGCAGGGAATTACAACGCGGTTGTTACAACAATCGCGTTGTAACCACACATACCATTACCCCGTAAGTCATAACGACTTGCGGAGGGGGGGGCGCTGGATGTAGGAATAGTATAATTTACTTTTCCAACTCCAGTCTGTGCGTACAGTAGGGAAGGTGTTGGATTTTAAATCCAACACCTTCTGCCCCCTCCGCAAGTCGTTGTTCCTACTTGCGGAGTAATGGTATGTGTGGTTGCAATGCAGTCTTTGTAACAACCTCATTGTAATTCCCTGCGGGGAATTTTTTTTGTGGTAAACTATGTTTACCGCAGGGGTCATCATAAACTCAAGCAGAACGCAAAAGAAGATCGGAGAGGCTAGCGCCCGGGCCTCCCACCATGTGTAGGCGGAAGCGGTCGGTGTTAGGCCGGTGCGGCTTGCATCACAGGTGAATTGTCCCTCAGCAGTAAAACACTCTGGAACCATATTTACATGACGTAGAAGAAGGAGCTGTCAATCTTCCGTTAGATATCCAGGCAATTGTAATCACCCTCAGCAATCACCTCTTGCAAGGCGGAGTCTGAAGAACTCATCTAAGCAGAAAGGAACATTTTAAATCCATTAAATGGAGTGTTCTGGAGGCAATCCTGGCATTATTAGGAAAATCGACAGCAATTTCTGACTATATCTTGGAAACTAAATCGGTACTCCTCCAATTCAAGTTAGACCAGAAAAATTCCCAAACCTCTTTATGTGCAAATGAAAATCACAAAAAGAGATCACATCAACCAATCGATAATAAATCTCAGACAGAGGAGAACGGTGACTCATCATCATGCACAAAAACAAGAGGGATGCAAACAAACAGTAAAAATAACAAATCCCAAAACAAAAACAGAGATCAAGTCGACATCATTTATTCTATAAAAAAACAGTTTGAGGCACCAAAGAAAAGTAGCTCATAAACTGCAACCCCCAAATATTACCCAATCTCTACTTGCAAAATAACACAGGCAATTACCCAAAACCTTCAGCAACACCCTACGGAAATTTCTTTGCAACGACCAGCGTCGTCAACCGGAGAAATAAGAAAAATAAGATAGGCTTCCCCCCCCAAAAGTCCCCAAAATTTAATTTTGAAAAACAAGGAAAACTGCAAGTTTTCAAACCAAAAGCACAAAAAGTAAAACGAAAAGGACTAACTTCAGAATCACGAAAGCAAAGCCCCACAAAATAAAGTTTTCCCAAAGAGATCTGTTAGGCTCAGATGCACAGACAGGAGGCAAAAATGTACCTGAAGACACGTTTAGTAACCTCGACAACAACAATGTGAAGGGACTATCTAATCCATCTTTACAGGCAGTATCATCAAGACAACTAAATCCCCATGCTATTAATTTCTCAAGTAAAGGTTATCAAAAGACCACAAGCTACCCTGAGCAGGCTGCCCTTGATTTTGAATCATAGGCTGTGACAGCAGGGAATAGCCAAACCCAAGACATATATCTAACTTTAGAGCTATCCAATCTTTTTACTGCAGTAAATGACCCATTAAATCGTAAAAGGGTACTTAACCTCGTTCATACACTCCCTTACTTCAATCGCTTCCATCTTCTGAACTAAAACTGATTTCCTTTCCAGATAAGGCTGACATCTTTACAGTGCGAGTTGACTTTCGGTCAGGTGTGATACCTGCAATTATTCTAAATGAGAGAGAAACCCTTTATATGTACAGATTTGACATGATTGGCGCAGGGGGTGTTGTTCGGCTTTCGAGCCTATTGGCTCTCCACTCTGTCCACGTTTTTAGGTGGTTAAGGTCTATACTTTTTTACATGTTGCTCCACCTGTGTTCTTCACGCGTGGAGTTATTCTGGTTTTTATTCCCTCCCACTGCCCATGCCTGTGCCTCCTTCTTTCTATGGGAGCATGACAGCAAGCTGGTGAAATGATGGGTTTGTTAAAAGACTTGATGTGCTTATCAAACACTGCAAGGTTAGTGAATTCAGTAATGAAGAAACCATGCGTCTTTGAGTTATCCATGGCTGACTTTCAGACTCCTTCCGCAGATGCATGTTGAGAGATACGCTGAGCTTAGAGAAAGTACTAAGGGCTGTAAGAGCAGAAGAAAGAGCTGAACGACAAGCAGCGAAAAGTGAATCAGTGTTGGCCATGAGGAGTAAAACACAAACAGTGTAGTCGCATGCCAGTTGCTGTCTACAAAGCTGAAAAGTTTGTGTTTCTGATGTGGGTTTTGCTTTCCACATGAAGGCAAATGTCCCGCCTTAGGTCAAACATGCAAGGCAAACCACTTCATAATGGTTTGCAAAGTGAAAGAGAAACTACGTGACCGCGAGAAGAGAAAACTGACACCAGGTAACTCTAGAAGCATTCTCGCCGCACCCACAAATCAAACAAGTGACATCAGTTATGATAAGCAGAAACAAGACAAAGTTGATTGTCGTCAAGTTGATCCTACAGAGGATCGTCAACGTCATTATCAAGCACCAGTGAAGGAGATTGATGTGCGCTAATGGCATCGACCAACGAGCGACAGGCAAATGGAGGTCTAGCTGCTTGCAAGGAAGAACAAATGACAAAGGCAAACTACCAAACGAAACAACAAAACTCATTTGTACATTGCCCCCAGATTACAATAAAAGTCAATGGTTGCCTTTTATTATACACAGTGGTGCGTCCATTAACGTCATGCCTGTCAAAGTTCAACAGCCTATCTCTGGTGCTACGCCTCAACCTGTTAAACACGAAAGTATACATCTGAAAGAGACACATTAGTGATAGATTCCTTACCTTAGAATATCTCCAGGCGTCAGACTGGATCCGGAAAGTTTTCGTCAGCAGTACCCTTACGCGTCGGTAGGTGTCGTCATGCAGCTCCGCGAACGTCTCTGGCGTCATAGTCGCTGAGATGACGTCGTCGGAGCTACTTAGACATGCCCACGTGCGCTGACGTCCGTTCTTTATTTTTCCACGCCAGCAAGCGCAAATCCGAGAGAGAGCGGTACTCCTAGTCTGTAAATTTGACTTGTTTAGGAGACTTGTATCTTGTTTTTGTCGAGAATTCGACTTTTGGTGCAGTAGGGATGCCCGGGTTTAAGTCCTGTTGGGACTGCCGTCCGACCATGTCGGTGACGCACCCGCTCAACGTGTGTCTCTTCTGCTTGGGGGCATGACATCTCCCCGAGATGTGCCCCGATTGTCGGGCCATGGCACAGACGGCTTGCAGGAGCGTTCCCGGAAGTTGTTGGAGGACTGGAACTCGGTACCGCGCCACTCCAGGTCCCACTCCTGTGGGAGGTCGAGGGAACGATGGCGCAGCAGACACCATCGTTCATCGGAATCGGGGACAGATAAGTCACAAGCGCCATTAATGGCAAAGGAGCGGCTTTGCTCTTCGTCTACCCCTCATCGGTCGCAGGACTCGGTGAGGGGGCGGGTGGTCACTCCCCCGCGGCTCCTTTGGGGCCTCCGTTGTTGCCTGCGGCTTACCCGCCTTTTTGGGGACCGTACGTGCCTCCGGAAGAAGTACAGGTACTTCTGTCGGCCATGGGCCATTTCTTTGTCCCATCGAGTCCCTCCGGAGTGCCTTTGGGCCCTGCGGACCCCTTGGGTGGTTCTGCCCCAGTGGTGCCGCCTTTGGCCCCGGTTACGCCAGCAAGATACCCTGTGGTGCCGTTGGCTCCGGCCTCGACGCTACCGCCGTTGGCTCCGGCCTCTGCACTGGCATTGGCTCCGGACTCGGCCCTGCTGTTGGCTCCGACCTCGACGCCGCCATTGGCTCCGGCCTCGGCGCCGCCGTTGGTTCTGGCCTCGGCGCCGCCGATAGCTCCGGCCTCGGCGCAGCCATTGGCTCCGGCCTCGGCGCAGCCACTTGCTCCAGCCGTAGCACTGCCGGAGGCCTCGACGCGGCAGTTGGCTCCGGCCTAGGCGCCGCCTCCGGATCGGGCATTGGCTACGGCCTCAGAGCCGCCTTCAGACCTGGCATCGTCTCCGGCCTCGGCGCCACCTTCGGATCCGGAATCGGCGCTGGCCTCGGCGACGCCATTGCATCACAGCCTCGGCATCGTTGCCTCCAGGGCCGGATTATATCGAGCCTGCCTTGTCCTGCCTCCAATCCCTATTCCTGACCTAAGGGGGTACTAGGAGGGGTCTGAGGACCTTCTCTCAGCTCGCTGTGAGGATGATCTAAACTAGATTGACAATATGGAGAATCTCAGCTAGCTGGAGTTATCTCCACACCCAGATACACTGTCCCCCTCCTCCGTAGCTGTGGAGGTGGTGGGTTCATTCTGTGATATGGCGTAGGGGAGGCTCCTAACCTCAAATTCCCTACAGTGCCTATCAGGGCAAATCTCCTCACTGCAGTGCTTCAGCAGCGGCTTTAAAAGTAACACAGGGGCGCCTGTGCGTGCATGCAAGGCAACCCTAGTTTCATCGCACAGCACCTACCGCCAGAGTGTCTAGTGGTCCAGGGCTCTGCTTCTCCAAGGGCCTTTTGGCCCTCTATTCCAACTCTGTGTGGGACATGATAGAGCAGGTGCTGCCACAGTGTCTAGCGGAGGCTTGGTGTGCTCTCTCAAGCAATTGCCGAGGGCAAAGATGCGGCGGGATTCACCATCCATTATGCTCTTGACTCCACATCCTCCATGGGCAGAGCGATACGTATAACAGCAGGGTGGGTCCCAGGACTAGTGGGCAGATCAGTCAGCCACCACCCCTACCACCGCTGCCTCAAAACCTTCCTAGTCTGCTGCAGGTGAGTTCTGCAAACAGTCCGAAGGGGCTACTCCTCCCCTTCGAGACTACTCCTCCTGCTCTGCCACGTCAGTAAGACCGCATGTCTGGGGATCACTTTACACTTTGCAAACAGGAAGTTGCGGCACCCTTGACATAGGGGGCCATCAAGCGTGTTTTAGACCTTCGGCGTGTCAATCGTTTCCTAGACCCGCAAGACTGGATGGTAGCGTTACACTTGCAGGACACCTACTTTCATGTCCTGCCGGCCCACAGGCGTTCCCCGCAGTTCACGGTTGGCCAAGAGCACTTGCAGTTCACCGGGCTCCCCTTTGGGCCTTACTAGCGCCCCTCGGGTGTTCACTAAAGTGATGGAGGTGGTCGCAGCTCGTCTGCGCAGATCAGGGGTTTATAGTCTTCCCCTATCTCGACGACTGGTTGTTGAAAGCGGGCTCGCCCCAGGCAGTTGTCTCTTACCTCCAGACTATGGCCGATCTCCTGCATTTGCTGGGGTTCTCCATCAACATGCCGAAGTCGCATCTGATTCCCTCTCAGAAGCTTCTCTTCATCGGAGCGGTTCTGGACACGGCGCAATTTCGGGTTTGTGCTCCTGAACAGCGTGTCGGGGACATTCAGACTATGATTCCGATCTTTCAGCCCTTGTCCTGGGTTTCGGTCAGGAAAACACTGAGGCTGCTGGGCCTCATGGCTTCTTGCATCCTCTTGATCAATCATGCCAGATGGCATATGCGTGCTCTGCAGTGGAACCTGAAGTTCCAGTGGACGCAGCATAAGGGACCCTGTCCGACTACGTCCAGATCTCGGAGGGCACTGCACAAAACTTGCAGTGGTGGTTCAATGACCAGAGTTGGGTCAGCAGCTAATCCCTCTCCCTTCCACAACCGGAGCGCACAGTGGTGACAGACTCGTCCCTCCTGGGATGGGGCGGCCACATGGGAGAGGCAGAGATCAGAGGTCTCTGGTCTCAGGCAGAGTTCAAGCTCCATGTCAATCTTTTGGAACTCAGGGCGATCCTTCTTGCATTGAAAGCATTCCTTTTCTCTGTTAAGTGGAGAGTAGTGCAGGTGTTTACAGACAACACCACCGCCATGTGGTACTGCAACAAGCAAGGCCGGGTGGGGTTGTGGACCCTCCGTCAGGTGGCTCTGCGCCTCTGGACATGGCTGGAACGCCAGGGCATCCTCCTGGTGGTTCACCACTTGGCATGTTCTTTGAATGCCAGGGCGAACACACTCAGCCGTCTGTGCATAATGGATCACAAATGGCGTCTTCACTCGGAGGTGGCGCAAGGTCTCTTTCAACTGTGGGGAGAACCTTGGTTAGATCTTTTCACCACCAAAAAGAACGCGCAATGTCATCAGTTCTGCGCGTTGGAGTTTCCAAGGCGCCACTCGTTCGGAGACGCTTTTCGTCGCGAGTGGAGTTGCGGTTTGTTGTACGCTTTTCTGCCTATGCCACTTCTACCCAGAGTGCTGAAGATGATCAGGCGCGACCGGGCCCAAGTCATTCTTGTGGCACCTGACTGGGCTCAAAGAGTTTGTTATCCCGAGCTACTTAGTGTGAGCGTAGATCCGCCGATCCGACTGCCTGTTCGGGAGGATCTCCTCTCGCAGCACCAGGGGATGGTCCTCCACCTGAACCTGTCCAGCCTCCACCTCCTTGCGTGGAGATTGAGTGGCGACAGTTGATTCCATTTGAATTGCCTCCTGAACTCTGTAATGTGATTCTGGCAGCCAGGCGTCTCTCCACTAAAACTGTATATGCCTGTCAGTGGAACAAGTTTGTGGCATGGTGCACAGCGAAATCTGTAGATCCCCTTTCTGCCCCTCTTTCTGAGGTCCTATTGTTCCTCTCTCTTTGGCCCAGCAGGGCTCTGCTCCGGGCACTATCAAGGGCTACCTTTCTTCTCTTTCAACCTTTCTCAGGCTGCCTGATCAGCCCTCTCTTTTCAAGTCCCCTGTGGCCAATAGATTTCTCAAAGGCATTACTCACCTTTTCCCTCCTATTCCTTTTGTGTTGCCTCTGTGGGACTTGGACCTGGTTCTCACATACTTAATGTGCGCTCCCTTTGAGCCTCTTCATAACTGTCCTTTCCGGTTATTAACTTTGAACACTGTCTTCCTGGTGGCTACCACCTCCGCTAGACGTGTGAGTGCGCTCCAGGCTCTTTCATGTAAACCTCCTTTCCTGGCGCTTCATCCGGACAAGGTTGTGCTTCAGCCATGACCCACCTTTCTACCAAAAGTAGTCACTGCCTTTAATCGGGGGCAAACTGTCACTCTGCCCACTTTCCTTCTGCCTCCGCGCCCTTCCAGAGAAGAAGTAAGGCTCCACCGTCTGGGCCAAACGTGCGCTTTCTACCCCAACCGCACACAACCGTTCCGGGTGGATGACCAGCTCTTTGTTGGCTACGTGGGCGCCAAGAAAGGCCGCGCTGTGCACAAGCGAACTATCTCTCACTGGGTTGCCTTGTGCATTCAAGCCTGTTACTCTTTGGCTACAAAGGAGCCTCCAGTAGGGTTGCGCGGCCATTCGACCAGGCGACGGCGGCTACTATAGTTTTGGGACACGGTGTCCCACTGCAAGACATCTGTCAGGCGGCCACGTGGGCCTCGCTGCACACTTTCACTAAGCACTATTGCCTTGACAGTCAAGTCCGGAGAGACGGCTTCTTTGGCCGTTCGTTTCTCCGTGACTTTCTGGTGTAATCTCCCTTCGCAGTCCCACCACCGTGGTTGGTATTGCTTGGGTATGTATTCTAAGGTAAGGAATCTATCACTAACGTGTCTCTTTCAGATGTAAAGTTACTTATTTGTGTAACGATATATCTGTAAGAGTCATTAGATAGTGATAGATTCCTTACCGCCCGCCCATCCTCCCCGTTCTGAAACTGTTCTCTAGGGTTCAGGTCATCCCTTTCAGGCCCCTAGTTCTATTGCACCAGTAGTCGGTCTCTGGCATGGCTCTGCGTCCCTGGCGCGGAAAGTCGTGTACAGAACTGACGTCAGCGCACTTGGGCATGTCTAAGTAGCTCCGACGACATCATCTCAGCGACTACGACGCCAGCGAGACATGCGGAGCCTCACGGCGACGCCTACCGACGCGCAGGGGTACTGCTGACGAAAACTTTCCGGATCTAGTCTGAAGCCTGGGGATATTCTAAGGTAAGGAATGTATCACTAACTAATGTCTCTTACAGATATATCGTTACACAAGTAACTTGTGCATGTGGGCTGCTCCTAAACCATTGCAGAGTCAAGGGTCATTTACAGCGACTTTGAAACATGCAGCAATATCAGTGCTCATGCCACTTCATGTTCTTCAAGGACCTTCATCTATTGCTTGTCTACTCAGCTTTGCCACCACTACTGACATGGGACAGATATCTATCAATTGCAACCTCCATACTCAGTCTGAAGTTTTGAGTCACTTCCCATTATTATTTCACAACCTGGGCAGGCTCAAAGCAATGAAAGTGCAACTTGACATCAATGAGGACATTCTCCTTGATGCCCAGAGGCATCAGAGTCGCTTTCCACTTGCAAGAAGACGTTGGAAAAAAACTAGAAACCCTGTTGAAGCGTGACATCATTGAGCACTCCTCTGGTCCTACACCATGGGTGTGTCGCACATAGTGGTGGTGCCAAAAAAGGACTGTGAGGGAGCTGCGCGCATATGTGTTGATATGTGCCAGGCCAACAAAGCAATTGATGGAGCGAAAGATATCCTGGTCTACACAGAGCAGACATGATCATGCAACTGAATGGAAAGTTTTCTCCCGTCTTGACCTGAACAAGGGACATCCACTTGAGTTGAAAAGAATTGCAGGTACATCACTACTTTTTCGACTTATGTTGGTTTGTTCAGATACAAAACGTTGAGGTTTGGAGTGTCGTCAACTGTATAACTATTTCAGGATGTCAAGTGTCGAATTATTCAACCTGTCACTAATGCTTTTAGCTACAGTGATGACATACTGGTATTTGGAGTAACGCAAAAGGAGCAGGATAAGGCTCTTACACAAGTGTGCCAATTACTTGCTGATGCAGGTTTCGCTCTGAATGCAGCAAAGTGTGAGTTTCCGAAGATCAAACTTAAATTCTTTGGACACATTGTCTGATGGAGGAATGACTCCTGATCCTGATAAAGTGAAAGCATTGTCAACTGCTTCCAACCAGCCTCCCCAACCCCCTCCAGCAAGATGTCGCCATGTTGCGATTCGTTTTAGGCATGGTTACTGTAAGTGCCCCATTGAGCGAGTTAACAAAACTAAATGTCCCTTTCCAATGGTCTATTGAATGTGATCAAAGCTTCAAAAGAATAAAACATGCAATTGAGAATGCAACCGAGATGACCTACTTGGACTCCAAGCTACAGACTGAGGGCAATCTTTGCTCAACATGATGGTCATCCGAATGCTCATTGACGCGTTGTGGCCTATGCCAGTCGCTGCCTGTCTGACACAGAACGTGCCTATTCCCAGCTGGAGAAGGAGTCTGGCTGTAGCTTGGGCCTTCGAACATTTTTGTGTGTGTCCGTATGGAAAGCGTTAAAATATCATAACAGAGATCACCAAACTCTACTCACCTTCTTCGGAAATCTGGAAGCCAAGATGCCTTCTTGCATTGAGAGGTGTGGTTTGAAACCGCAAGAGTTCGATTATGCCATGGTACATAAGTCGAGTAAAGACCAAAACCCTGCTGATTATTTTTCATGAGTACCTCTAAATTATCACAGTTGGACATAAAAACTGTTGATGAATACATGAACTTCATTGTTAAGTCCAGTACGCCAGCAACCTTATCAATCAAATAGATTATTGAGGCCACTAATGCTGACAAGAACATGCTTATCATCAAAGACCTCATTCTAACTCAATCCTGGAGAAGGAATGTTTGACTTATTATTCTAAATTCTAAAATGTACGGGAAGAATTGTCTGCGACCATGGAAGGTGTAGTATTGAGAGCCTCAAGAATTGTCCTACCTGAAAGCCTAAGACAACAGGTCATTGAACTAAACCATGAAGGACATTCTGCCATTGTAGCTACCAAAAGAGCCCTAAGAGACAGAGTGTGTTTGCCACGCTTAGGCGAACGAGTTAGAAGGAACTTAGAGCATCATCTTTGCAACTGCCTTTCCCCCAAAGTAACGCAGCATTCTCTGACCATGTCTGACCTTCCTACAAAGGCTTAGGAAAGGATTGCAGTTGATTTATTTGGGCCCCTAGGAAACGGACGTCACCTCATGTTAGTCATTGGTGATTATTGGAGTTTCCCATTGGTAGCGGAGTTATCAAAAATCCATGACACGGTAATTGAGCAGCTGACAGCAGCTTTTCAGCGTGGAGTGTCCCCTCCATTCTAAAATCTGACAGTGGTCCTCCGTTCAATAGTAAGAAATTCAGAGAGTTCCTAATCAGAATGAATGTCCAGCATTAATAGAGTACACCTCTGTGGCCCCAAGGAAATGGTGTTGCTGTTCAATTTATCGATACACTCAAGGGTTATCAAGTGAGCATTGATCGAGGGGATTGAATGAAACCAAGCCCTGTGTCAAGCTCGCTGTGATGATCGATCAACTCCCCACTCCACAATGGGTGAAAGACCAGCCATCTTGCTTTTTGAGAGAGCCATTGGAACCAAGCTGCCACAATGGGCAGTCGACTGATCCTTGAGTGCTGACAAAGTTTGTGTCACTGATACTTCTCGAAAGTACAAAAGGAAGACTTATGCTGTTCGGCGTTGGAGAGCCCAAGAGACAGTCTTCAATGAAGGTGACTTTGTTCTAGTAAAGCAAAAGTGAAAGGGAAAACAGACAGTCCATTTCCTGTCAATCCTCTAAGAGTTTTGACGTGCAAAGGACACATGATGACTGCATATAGACCCAGACAGTCCATCACATGGTACTGGTCACATTTTAAACATTTGCCTCTGTGATCGTCCTCTCCTGCACCTACAAATGAGGCCGTACCACCTGACTGTCCAGATCAAACATGAGAACGTTTACTATTGATGCATGAACATAGGTAATCTCAACCACTTCACACTACCATACCTGGCCAACTAGTGCGAGCGCCTCAACAACTCATCGAAGAAATGTAACTGTCCGTACCTTTTATTTAACAAAGGGAGTGGTATAGTGTCGTGAGACTGTGGCTAGGACCCTGGCGGTTCGGTCCTGACTTAATAGAGGAAGTACGTAACTTGCTAGGAGGTGTTAAGGTGTGGTTATTAGCGCGCATGACCTAATTGGAGAGCAGAGTGAGATTGTGTGCTGAGGAATAAAGTTGTATAATCCAGAGCTTTGTGTGTGACGTATTCATTTGTATTCTCTTGGGCTGGGAAGAAGGCTACACTGCATATTTTTAAAGAGATTAGAAAAAAGGCTGTGCGACTTTGTGAAGATCCTACTGCTGTCCATTTACTTCAAATAAATGTAATAACAATTGAAAGAGCAATTAAAGTTGGCAACTGGCCAAACATTAGATGTGAGCTTGTTTCTTACCTTTGCTGCGCACTGTGCCAAGAGCACTGATTCTGAGGATTACGACTCAAATTGTGATTTGGTAATTCGTTTTTTCTCCAATATTCTGCTGTCAGTCCTATGAGTAGAAAGTACTTTAAGGGGAACAATGTGGAGATGTTTAGCTCATGTGAGGACCTCTAGACCTAACAGCCTTTTCTAAATTGTGACTGGCATGTTTCCTCTTATTCTTTTCTCCCTCTAGTCTCTTTTATTCCATCACTTTCTCTGTCTCCAGCACCCATCACTCTCCTCTCCCTTCTGTTCCACCACTCTCCTCTTAACACTCTTTCTCTGCCCAACACAATTTAGTATTTGTTCATGACTCTCCTCTCTGATTACCTTAGTTTCTCATCATCCTAATCCTTTTATCAGCCATATTGCTTTCACCCTTACCTTCTCCTCTGTGTCCTCCCCTCTCGTCCCTTTCTCAGTTCAAATCTATCAATCACCGTACTTCCATCACCCACTTTGCTCATTATTCTCATATTATACATTTATTCATCCACTTCTAACACATCTTCATCACATTCTCTACTTTGACTCACATCGCTCTTACTCCTCTCTAGTCAATCCTTCTGTCTTATTTTTCTCTCCCCTACTATTGTCTACATTACTCTTTCATCCACTTCTTTCCTCTCTGTTCTTTTTTGTTATCCTCCCCTTTTTTCCTTATCTTGAATTTTTCAATCCTCACACTCTCCTCTAATTAATCTCCATTCCTCATCGGTGCACCAATCCAATCACCATTTCCTCATGCAACAATCTGAGAGACTTTTTATGATAGGGACGCCTAGCTGCAGATTCCTTACCTTTGAAGTATCCCCAAGTGGCAGACTAGTTCCGGAATTAATTGTTTTACAGCAGTTCCTCTGTCATGGATAGAGAGCGTTTGGGGACTCTGTAAAAACGTTGTCTACCGGATGTGTCATTGACAGAGTCCATGTGAGCCCTCCCCTGATGCGCTGACATCAGTTTCTTCCTTTTCGCGCTTTCATGCATATCTGGAGAGCGGTACTTCTGGCCATTTTTTACCTAGCTCAACGTTGTCGATTGAACAGTGTGCCTTTTTTTCCGGATATTTTTGCCATCCTGTGGACTACGATGTTGACCCCGCACCCTTATTCTATTTGCATGTGGTGTGTGGGCATGCACCCTGGCTGCTAACGGTGCGGCTCATGCCTTCAGATTAGTCATCAGCATTGCAGAAGAGCTGCATGACACAGTTAACAGCGCGGTGGTTGCAGGTCCCTCATCGGTATCAGGCTTCTCCTTCCGAGGACTGCTTGAAGACCAGCACCTCAAAGTCCTTTGTCCTCGCTGTCGGCTGGTCAGTATCGCCGTAGGTAGTCGATGCCGCATCCTACCCCAACTTTACCACATACAATTGGTGTTCCTGACAATGGGTTGGAGTGAGAATCTATCCCATGCCTTCTGGTGTTTCCCGGTACGGAGGTGACTCTGGCTCAGATGAGGGAATACTATTTCTCTCTTCATGCCATTTTTGGTTCTCGGCCTCACTTTGAGGCGCTTCTCAGCCCCAATGAGATTGGTGAAGCCTTCACTGACTCCTAACTGGTGGGACCTCCCTCTGTGTCAGTCAGAGCCTCCAAATTTGTAATCAAACCCTTATCGGCTCCGGCTCACAGCCCTTCAGGGTTCCCACCTGTGATGCCAATGTTGGATCCACCAGCGCTGCTATCTGTGTCTACGGCACCAGTAGCCCCTAGTTTGTCTCTCCTCCCCGATGCCTTGTTCCCTGTCCTACAGGGTACTTTGTCTATATGCCTTACAGGTATTCCTCCACATGTTTCTGATACAATAGTTCCCCTTATAGGTGACACCACATGCTGTACAGTGGGGCAAGTTGGAAGATCGTGCACGGGGTTCTCGTTGCTTTTGTACAACCCCCACCCCTCCTCCTTTCCTCTCTTCAGGTGTTAGCACTTCTTGTGCTAGTTCTCGCTATACATGGGCAAGAGAGGGCCCTGCCCTTTCTCATTTTTCTCTTAGGTCCCTTGCGAACATACCTAGGTATGAGTTACCTACTTTACCGACCCTTAATCTTCTATGCCTCTGCATGGCCTGTTTTAATCTATTTCTGCCCTGCGCAAAGTTGATGGTACTTTTCTCTTCAGGAGGATGTTTTTTTTTTTTTTGCGCTTGTTGGTGACGTTCTATGACACACGCAGCCCCAATGTTTCGTTACTGGCCTGGCTGTTCTTCAGATGCGCTTTTTACTGTTTTTTGGGAGTTTATGGCTATTTTTGATCTTGAGTTTCTAAGTGGACATGAGTTCCTTTACCACCCACTCGGAGTTTGGTTCTTACGGAGATTGGTGATCCCTTGGGTTGCTTTCCGGGGGGGTTTATTTAACTTCTTGCAAGCACGGATACAGTTTTAACCCCCTTGAGGTGGGGGGGAATTTTCCCTTGTACTAATCAGGATGCCAAGCTCTATCTTCGGTGACGTCAGGATCCTCTCTCATGAGGTTACATGGCTTATTGCTGGGGAACAGGTTGTCCTATGCAAACAAGAACGTTCCTTTAGTTTCTGGCCAACATGCTTGTTAGACTGTAGGCACTGTCTCTCCATCTGCTGCTTCATTTTTTTACACAGGTTCTTTGGTTTGGACCTTCATTTGTGGCGTTGGTCTTTCCATACTACTTTCTTTGTTTATGTCCACTTCAGCCACGCCTGGGTGCATCTGGGAGGCGAACACCAAACTGGAAACTTTAGAGCGCCTGATGCTGGAGTGCATGGGCTGATGCCAAGGGCTTGCTGGGCTCACAAGCCTGGATTTAGATGGTCTGTCCTGCTGGACCTTGAGGTGTATGGGGCAGCCTGTCTCTGGTGGTGGTGAGCTAAGGAGCCGAGATTGTGAGTTCTACTATGCAGGCTTACATTAAGGAGAAGAAAGGTGTGAAATAGGTAGCTATCTGGCCTCTCCGGATTAGTGGCCCTATTTGAAGCAATCAACATCTGATAGAGACTACTAGCCGCAGATTCCTTCACATAGAATTATCCCCAGGTGTAAGACTGGATCCGGAAACTTTTTGCCACAGCATCCCTGCGCGCCAGGGGCGGGGCGACATCACGCGACTCCGCCCAGGAGTCGTCCGCGTACGTGACGTCAGCGAGGTCACATAAGACCCGCCCTGGCGCGCCCACATCAGTTTTTTCCTTTTCCGCGTGCAACGCTGATCCGTTCCTTGCTATGGGCCTGTTTAGGGGCCCCTTTCTTCTATTCTTTTTGGTGGAACAGTGTGCGAATGCCTTTGGGCTTTAAAACTAGCACGTTTTGTGGGCGTCTTATGTCGGCGACGGACCCTCACCTCATCTGCATGTGGTGTTTGGGGGAGGATCACAGCACCACAGATTGTGCGGCGTGCCAAAAGTTGAAGCCGAAGTCGCGGCGGGAGCACCGAATGAAACTTCTCTCGGCGTGTCTCTCCAGGTCGACGTCCTCCCCTCGGTCTGCTTCGGCGGACGGCTGTGGTTGTCGTCCTCGCCTTTCTCCGATGTCACGTGACCATCGCTCCCCGATGGGTAAGTGTCGCAGTTCGTCCCCGGGGGCTGGTTTCCGGCCTACTGGGGGCGTGGACTCTCCGCGGGTGATGCTGCCCCGCGTGTCCTATCCACCGTTTCCTGGTGTTGGGGCATCGAGAGTCCAGATGGAGACTTATGCGGTGGCTTTGCAGGCCTCGCTAGCGTCTCCTCCTTCCCCTCCTGGGGCGTCGGCGGATCCCTCGACCTGCGCAGGGCCTCCGCGGCACCGCCGGTGGCTCTGGCCCCGGCGCCGACTGGGTCGGATCCAGGCTTTGGAGGATGTGTTGCTGTTGGGGTGCGGCTCCTCTGGGGCACCTCCTTCAGGCCATGGCGTCTCTGTCTCACTGCAAACTCCTGCGGGGGTCCCTGTGGTATCGCGGGAGGTCGCCGGGGCTTGGGTCGCATCCCCGAGCCCCTCTCGGTCCTTTGACAAGGTGGTCCTGTCTAAGGCCGAGGTGATGCTGCTACGGTGCCGGCAGCAGCTGGACCGTGCGGAGCCACAGGGGTCGGTGGACTCTCCTCGTCCCGCTCCGGGTTGAGGCTGAGGGCGGACCCCTCGTCCCTCTCCGGGCTCTCTCGTACCTCCTCACAGGCGGCTGCCTCGTTGGAGGGCGAGTCGTACGTTGTATCATCCCTGGCGCCGCCACAGGGGTTGCCGGGCGACCTTCGCCTCCTTCTGGGCCGCGGCCGGCGGAGGGCTTCGGCCTGTCCCCGGACCTGTCCCGTTCCCCCGCGCAGGTGGTTGCCTCGGCGGGGGTCTGGCTGGCGCCGCTCTGGGGCCGGTGCGGCTCCAGTTCTTCTCCGGTCCCCGCTGCGGGGTGACTTGGAGGTCCCTTGCCTGGTGACGCTGGATGGCGCCAGTGTCCTGCCTCAAGCAGCGGACTCTACGGCTCCGCGCAGGGGTCGTACCGCAGATTCTTCTTCGGACGCTCCTTCTCCGGAGGCAGGATGCATATTGGTATCGTCCTCCCCGGAGACTGGTCGCTGTGTGGTGTCCTTTTCACCGGCGTCGACGGGCGGCTCCCCACCCTTCCTGAGGCAGAGGTGTTCATCGGGAGAGCGGCAGGTTCCTAATTCTTCGGCTCCTTCTGACGTCCAGGTCTGGCCCTTTCCCGCCCCGCTTGGCCTCGGAGGCGGCCGCCTTGGTTTGCAGCCGTCGCCCACGGAGGAGCTGCTTTCTCCACCGCGGGGCCCTACGGATGTGGGTGCGGCCTTCGCTCACGCGGTGTCCACGGCTGTGGGCATCCTACGCATGGGTGACCCGGTGGCTCACTTTCCGGCGGACCATCTGTTGGAGGTCCTCCACCAGGGCTCTGGTGGGAGGGAAATCTTGCTTCCCTTTGAAGGTTCGCTCCTTTCTGCCTTGACGGGGGCTTGGAGGTGTCCGGCCTCCGGGGACCCGGTGCCTCCGCATTTTCTGCATCGGCATCTTCCGACGCCGCGTGACCCGGCGTGCCTGTCCCTTCACCCCTCAGCCGCCAGCCCCCTTTTGCGGACTGCTTTTCCGTCCCTGCCGCCCCTGTTGGCTCCGCCGTCCAGAGAGGCCCGCTGGCTGGACACTTGGAGACTCAACATTTTCACCTTGACCAGCACGGCCCTGCGGGCCCTTAACACCTTGTGTGTGCTGGCTCGGGCCTCCTCCTGTATGTGGGACTCGGCTGAGTCTCTGGGTTCTGCAGTGTCCCAGGAGTCTGCGCAGGTGGATTTGCGGCATCATGCCTTGGATGGCCGGGAGCTTGCGGCGTTTCTTCTCCGCTCCGCTCTGGACGACTCTGAGGCGCTGGGCCGGGCCATGGCTTCCTCAGTCGCTCTCCGTCACCATGCTTGGCTTCGGGATGGCGTCTTCCCCGAAAATATTCGGGAGAGACTCCTTGATCTCCTATTTGATGGCAGTGTGTTGTTCCATGACCCGGTCGACTCCGCCATCCAGAGGCACTTGGCAGGACTCCGTCCTCCTCCTCCGCGTTGTCCTCCTCCTCCGTCCCCTCCTAAGTGACTTCTGAGTTAGGGTTGCTTCTGGGCCTTCTTAGGCCAGCTGTTATGGTTGTGGAGTATGTTTTTCTGGCCGTTTACGTCCTTCCTTGGGACTTTGGCATTGTTGGCTGCTGGACGGCCCTTTTGATGTTGTGTGTGTGTGTTCTGCAGGAGTTGTTGCGCAGACTTGGCCCTGAGATTGGGCCTTCTGCTTTGCTTGGGCTGCTGTCAAGCCTGCAGCGGGGGTGCTTTTTTCCCCCGGGGTTCTTTTGTTTCTTCCTCTGCTGCGGAAGTTCTTCCAAAGAGGGTTCCCATATCTTGGGACTTCACGTGCCCTCTGTGGGGTTATGGTGGCTGTCATATGGCTTGCGCTCTGCTGGAGGGTTCTGGTCGCCTTCAGGTACCTGTTCTCCATGGTGTTTGCATAGGTTGCTTTTGCTTCCTGAGGTCGTGTGCGCGGCCACTCATGGTGGTGGCCCGGGCCTCTCCTCCTCTCCCTGCTCCCGTTCTGTGGTCTGGGGTGTCCCTGTGTTCTCCCTTGCCAGGCGTCGCCTACTCGGCCCTCCTAGTGCCTCGGGCTGTTCTTCTTGCTTCTGGCCTTGACTGACGGCATTGTTCTGGCTGGCAGGCGGCTCTCCATCTGGAGTGGGCTCGCCGCCTTCTCCCTAGTTTGCTTGGGCTCTCTAGGCTTCTTCTTCTTCTTCTTCTTCTTCTTCTTCCGTCTTCCTGTCTTGGCATTCGACGGAAGCTATGTTGCCTTGTGGGGAAATGGGGTGCTTCAGAATCTCCGCCCTTGCTTCATCTGCTGAGAGTGTAGGAGCTGCTTCAGCCTTCTTTCCCTCCTACATCCCCTTGGGGTTGGTGGGGTTCTGCTTGTGGGGGTTCCCTTGGCCTGGCAGGGGAGAGGTTCTACCTGGTCCACAGATCTGGTCCCCTGGTGTGGTCCTTTCGCAGACCCTCCTTCCCAGGGGGTATTGCTAGGGTATCTATTCTACGTGAAGGAATCTGCGGCTAGTAGTCTCTATCAGAGTTACTTACCTTTGGTAACGATGTATCTGGTAGAGACGATTCTAGCTGCAGATTTCCTTCACAGCCCGCCCTTCCTCCCCTATTCTGCGAGGACCCTTGGGTTGGTCTTCGGTACTCGCCTCCCAGTGGGGGGCTGTGTCTCCTGAGAGTGCTTTCCTTGTTCTTGACGGATGGCTCCGTCTGGGGGCGGTTCATTCCTCCCTTGGTTCTTGGAGGATAGGGGTTTCGGTGCGCCAGTGCCCTGCTGCTCTGGCTAGTCCAGGTTTGGGGTGGCATTGCTTTCTATCCCTGTCCTCCCTCCCTCCCCTCCCTTCCTTCCATTGCTATCCTCTGGTTTGAGGGTCCTCTGGCCATGTCTTGCCCTTGTCCCTGTGGGTGGTTGCCTTCTAGGTTGGGGTGGCTTGGAAGTTGGTTGTCCCGGTCTGTCTAGGGACTGGTCCCATTCCTTGCTCAGGATGGGGGGGTGGGTTGCCTACGTGTGCCATGGCTTTTACGTATGCTCTTGCCTCCGGGGCACAGGGATGGGAGGTTGTCTGTGCTGGTAGGGTGGCTGTGCAGGTTCCTGCTTCTTCTTTCTTCTTTCCCTGCCCTTGGGTTCTGCGGTGTTGGCACTACTCTGGTGGTGTTGTTTTTTCACCATGTTTTTCCAATTTTTTCTGCTCTTCGCACACTGTTCCCATGCTTCCACAGTTTTTTTTATCTGGTGATTCTGCGTTGTGATGCGGAAAAGTTCTCCGAAGAAAACTGATGTGGACGTGCCGGGGCGGGACTTATGTGACCTCGCTAACATCACGTACGCGGATGACGCCTGGGCGGAGTCGCGTGATGTCGCCCCGCCCCCAGCGTGCAGGGATTCTGGGGCAAAAAGTTTCCGGATCCAGTCTTATGCCTGGGGATAATTCTACGTGAAGGAATCTGCGGCTAGAATTGTCTCTACCAGATACATAGTTACCGAAGGTAAGTAACTCGTACATGAATGCCTTCATGCTAATGGGTACACAGGTACACATCTCAAGGATTGGCAAATCACTTGAGCCCTGGTGTGACTGGGCCAGGATTGAAATGCAAAAGGCCACGGAGGGATGCGAAAATCCCTACTCCATAGGAGATGAGCCCCACTTATTAAAGGCAGCCCCTTCCATTAGGCAGCGGTGATTGCATCCCACGCTAGACCCCAAAGACACTGAAAACTGTAGCCACCCCACCCTGAAAACTCCATTTGCCAAGACCATTTTTCAAAATCCCTTTGATAAAGGTACTTAAACATTAGGTGCAAGAACTTGAGGCCCAATGGTGTGTAACAAAGGAGGCAGAGGTGGCCAGAAGAGCAAAATGGGCAAATATGTACTCTTGAAGAATCCCACCAATGCAGACGCGACTACAGAGGCACTTCAAGACGACACTGGTACCGATGACAAGACAAAGCAACACTCCCTCAAAGACGTCCTGATAGTGATAATTGAGGCAAAACACTCACTAGAGCCCAAATTCGACTCAGTAATGGTGAAAGTAAACCAGCTTAGAGCAGATCTCAGAAAAAAAAGCAAAAAGATAAAACATTTTGATCCGACAATGTCCATGTTTAAAGAGATGGTCAAGGCTCTTCAGGACATAGTTGACTGATATAATAAAAATAAAAAAGACTATAAACAAGTGAAGCTGGAAGATTATGAAGGACTCTTGCAAAGAAACACCATTATGGTGATGGGGGGTCCCAGAGCAATGAGAGGGTCCCTGTAACTATTTTTCCATTGAACGTGTTAATGGAACCCCGATCACTCCACCGAGACCAGGTTTCTAACCCAGAAAAATTATAGTGAACATTTTCAACCATAGAGACAGTTCTTCAGGCAGCCAGAGTGAGAGAACATCTCCAACACGAAAATACCACCATTAGAATATTCCCAGATTTTATGTTGAGTTGATGAATGAGAAATAGTTTTAATGCAGTAAAGAGAGATCTGAGGGAGTAAGAAATCAAGTATATGTTGCTATTTCTGGCCAGACTACAGAATGCAGCAGCGGAATAAAAGATGTGGCTCTTAATAGTTACAACAAACAAGTGATGGACGGAATGCTGACAATGCAGACATTCTCCCCCAGTCAAGAGATCTGGGTTAAATCCATCGTTCTTTTGCCCACTACGCCACCCCAGTTTAGACATGGCCATATGCAAATCAGTCTTGACCCTGTGCCTCATGGGAACAGTCCAGCCCGAACTGCCAAGCCATGTCTTCCCTGGACCAGAATCAAGCATCCTAGGACCGGTTTCTGGCTATCAGCCGTCATCAGCCAGGATAGCTTGACTCCAGTGGCGTAGTGAGCACGGGTCCCACGTCTGGGAATACCCATCCCACTTAGGGCGAAAAGCGTTACAACAAACAAGTGATGGACGGAATGCTGACAATGCAGACATTCTCCCCCAGTCAAGAGATCTGGGTTAAATCCATCGTTCTTTTGCCCACTACGCCACCCCAGTTTAGACATGGCCATATGCAAATCAGTCTTGACCCTGTGCCTCATGGGAACAGTCCAGCCCGAACTGCCAAGCCATGTCTTCCCTGGACCAGAATCAAGCATCCTAGGACCGGTTTCTGGCTATCAGCCGTCATCAGCCAGGATAGCTTGACTCCAGTGGCGTAGTGAGCACGGGTCCCACGTCTGGGAATACCCATCCCACTTAGGGCGAAAAGCGTTACAACAAACAAGTGATGGACGGAATGCTGACAATGCAGACATTCTCCCCCAGTCAAGAGATCTGGGTTAAATCCATCGTTCTTTTGCCCACTACGCCACCCCAGTTTAGACATGGCCATATGCAAATCAGTCTTGACCCTGTGCCTCATGGGAACAGTCCAGCCCGAACTGCCAAGCCATGTCTTCCCTGGACCAGAATCAAGCATCCTAGGACCGGTTTCTGGCTATCAGCCGTCATCAGCCAGGATAGCTTGACTCCAGTGGCGTAGTGAGCACGGGTCCCACGTCTGGGAATACCCATCCCACTTAGGGCGAAAAGCGTTACAACAAACAAGTGATGGACGGAATGCTGACAATGCAGACATTCTCCCCCAGTCAAGAGATCTGGGTTAAATCCATCGTTCTTTTGCCCACTACGCCACCCCAGTTTAGACATGGCCATATGCAAATCAGTCTTGACCCTGTGCCTCATGGGAACAGTCCAGCCCGAACTGCCAAGCCATGTCTTCCCTGGACCAGAATCAAGCATCCTAGGACCGGTTTCTGGCTATCAGCCGTCATCAGCCAGGATAGCTTGACTCCAGTGGCGTAGTGAGCACGGGTCCCACGTCTGGGAATACCCATCCCACTTAGGGCGAAAAGCGTTACAACAAACAAGTGATGGACGGAATGTACTGGGGTGAATGTATGACATTGTTCTGCATTCAGTCCATCAATTGTTGTTTTTGCATTTGTCACCCCGAGTGGGAAGGGTATGCCTAGACGTGGGTCCCTTGCTCTCCATGCCATTGGAATCAAGCTATCCTGGCTGAAGAGGGGTGAAACCCCGAAACCGGTCCTAGGATGCTTGTTTCCAGTCCAGGGAGGACCTGGCTTGGCAGTTCGGGCTGGACTGTTCCCATGAGGCACAGGGTCAAGACTGATTTGCATATGGCTGGGTTCAAACTGGAACGGCATGGTGAGCAAAAAAATGATGGATTTAGGGCCAGATCTCTGTACTGGGGTGAATGTATGACATTGTTCTGCATTCAGTCCATCAATTGTTGTTTTTGCATTTGTCACCCCGAGTGGGAAGGGTATGCCCAGACGTGGGTCCCTTGCTCTCCATGCCATTGGAATCAAGCTATCCTGGCTGAAGAGGGGTGAAACCCCGAAACCGGTCCTAGGATGCTTGTTTCCAGTCCAGGGAGGACCTGGCTTGGCAGTTCGGGCTGGACTGTTCCCATGAGGCACAGGGTCAAGACTGATTTGCATATGGCTGGGTTCAAACTGGAACGGCATGGTGAGCAAAAAAATGATGGATTTAGGCCCAGATCTCTGTACTGGGGTGAATGTATGACATTGTTCTGCATTCAGTCCATCAATTGTTGTTTTTGCATTTGTCACCCCGAGTGGGAAGGGTATGCCCCGACGTGGGTCCCTTGCTCTCCATGCCATTGGAATCAAGCTATCCTGGCTGAAGAGGGGTGAAACCCCGAAACCGGTCCTAGGATGCTTGTTTCCAGTCCAGGGAGGACCTGGCTTGGCAGTTCGGGCTGGACTGTTCCCATGAGGCACAGGGTCAAGACTGATTTGCATATGGCTGGGTTCAAACTGGAACGGCATGGTGAGCAAAAAAATGATGGATTTAGGCCCAGATCTCTGTACTGGGGTGAATGTATGACATTGTTCTGCATTCAGTCCATCAATTGTTGTTTTTGCATTTGTCACCCCGAGTGGGAAGGGTATGCCCAGACGTGGGTCCCTTGCTCTCCATGCCATTGGAATCAAGCTATCCTGGCTGAAGAGGGGTGAAACCCCGAAACCGGTCCTAGGATGCTTGTTTCCAGTCCAGGGAGGACCTGGCTTGGCAGTTCGGGCTGGACTGTTCCCATGAGGCACAGGGTCAAGACTGATTTGCATATGGCTGGGTTCAAACTGGAACGGCATGGTGAGCAAAAAAATGATGGATTTAGGCCCAGATCTCTGTACTGGGGTGAATGTATGACATTGTTCTGCATTCAGTCCATCAATTGTTGTTTTTGCATTTGTCACCCCGAGTGGGAAGGGTATGCCCAGACGTGGGTCCCTTGCTCTCCATGCCATTGGAATCAAGCTATCCTGGCTGAAGAGGGGTGAAACCCCGAAACCGGTCCTAGGATGCTTGTTTCCAGTCCAGGGAGGACCTGGCTTGGCAGTTCGGGCTGGACTGTTCCCATGAGGCACAGGGTCAAGACTGATTTGCATATGGCTGGGTTCAAACTGGAACGGCATGGTGAGCAAAAAAATGATGGATTTAGGCCCAGATCTCTGTACTGGGGTGAATGTATGACATTGTTCTGCATTCAGTCCATCAATTGTTGTTTTTGCATTTGTCACCCCGAGTGGGAAGGGTATGCCCAGACGTGGGTCCCTTGCTCTCCATGCCATTGGAATCAAGCTATCCTGGCTGAAGAGGGGTGAAACCCCGAAACCGGTCCTAGGATGCTTGTTTCCAGTCCAGGGAGGACCTGGCTTGGCAGTTCGGGCTGGACTGTTCCCATGAGGCACAGGGTCAAGACTGATTTGCATATGGCTGGGTTCAAACTGGAACGGCATGTTGAGCAAAAAAATGATGGATTTAGGCCCAGATCTCTGTACTGGGGTGAATGTATGACATTGTTCTGCATTCAGTCCATCAATTGTTGTTTTTGCATTTGTCACCCTGAGTGGGAAGGGTATGCCCAGACGTGGGTCCCTTGCTCTCCATGCCATTGGAATCAAGCTATCCTGGCTGAAGAGGGGTGAAACCCCGAAACCGGTCCTAGGATGCTTGTTTCCAGTCCAGGGAGGACCTGGCTTGGCAGTTCGGGCTGGACTGTTCCCATGAGGCACAGGGTCAAGACTGATTTGCATATGGCTGGGTTCAAACTGGAACGGCATGGTGAGCAAAAAAATGATGGATTTAGGGCCAGATCTCTGTACTGGGGTGAATGTATGACATTGTTCTGCATTCAGTCCATCAATTGTTGTTTTTGCATTTGTCACCCCGAGTGGGAAGGGTATGCCCAGACGTGGGTCCCTTGCTCTCCATGCCATTGGAATCAAGCTATCCTGGCTGAAGAGGGGTGAAACCCCGAAACCGGTCCTAGGATGCTTGTTTCCAGTCCAGGGAGGACCTGGCTTGGCAGTTCGGGCTGGACTGTTCCCATGAGGCACAGGGTCAAGACTGATTTGCATATGGCTGGGTTCAAACTGGAACGGCATGGTGAGCAAAAAAATGATGGATTTAGGCCCAGATCTCTGTACTGGGGTGAATGTATGACATTGTTCTGCATTCAGTCCATCAATTGTTGTTTTTGCATTTGTCACCCCGAGTGGGAAGGGTATGCCCAGACGTGGGTCCCTTGCTCTCCATGCCATTGGAATCAAGCTATCCTGGCTGAAGAGGGGTGAAACCCCGAAACCGGTCCTAGGATGCTTGTTTCCAGTCCAGGGAGGACCTGGCTTGGCAGTTCGGGCTGGACTGTTCCCATGAGGCACAGGGTCAAGACTGATTTGCATATGGCTGGGTTCAAACTGGAACGGCATGGTGAGCAAAAAAATGATGGATTTAGGCCCAGATCTCTGTACTGAGGTGAATGTATGACATTGTTCTGCATTCAGTCCATCAATTGTTGTTTTTGCATTTGTCACCCCGAGTGGGAAGGGTATGCCCAGACGTGGGTCCCTTGCTCTCCATGCCATTGGAATCAAGCTATCCTGGCTGAAGAGGGGTGAAACCCCGAAACCGGTCCTAGGATGCTTGTTTCCAGTCCAGGGAGGACCTGGCTTGGCAGTTCGGGCTGGACTGTTCCCATGAGGCACAGGGTCAAGACTGATTTGCATATGGCTGGGTTCAAACTGGAACGGCATGGTGAGCAAAAAAATGATGGATTTAGGCCCAGATCTCTGTACTGGGGTGAATGTATGACATTGTTCTGCATTCAGTCCATCAATTGTTGTTTTTGCATTTGTCACCCCGAGTGGGAAGGGTATGCCCAGACGTGGGTCCCTTGCTCTCCATGCCATTGGAATCAAGCTATCCTGGCTGAAGAGGGGTAAAACCCCGAAACCGGTCCTAGGATGCTTGTTTCCAGTCCAGGGAGGACCTGGCTTGGCAGTTCGGGCTGGACTGTTCCCATGAGGCACAGGGTCAAGACTGATTTGCATATGGCTGGGTTCAAACTGGAACGGCATGGTGAGCAAAAAAATGATGGATTTAGGCCCAGATCTCTGTACTGGGGTGAATGTATGACATTGTTCTGCATTCAGTCCATCAATTGTTGTTTTTGCATGTGGCTCTTAATAGTGCCAGATGAAGCTTTGGAGTGGATAAATTGTTGGAGATTTGCCTGCTGAAAACAATAATTTGGCTGGGAAGACATAGGAAGAACCCCGTAAACCCCAGGACTTCAAACTGGGGATTTGAAATTAGGTCACTAAAGTGTACTGAATTGACTAACAAAGTAGTAGACAATGGCTGGATGGAAAATTCAGAGCGCAATGAGGGAACAGGAGTGATAGTCACACAACTGTATCTGGCCTCGGGAATGACGAAAATCTAGAGATCGTAATCAGTAAGTTTAACTCAAAAAGGTTTTGTCTGGGGCCCCAAGACTTGAGATTACATTCACCTCATTATAAAACAATTAAAGACAATAGATACAGGCATACATGAAAATAAAATTGAACAAGGGGATTGCTAAGTGTCTGGAGCGCATTTAGACTTCAACTAACTTAAGATTAATCTTCCAGTTTGGGTTGTCAGGCACTCTGCAGATTGGGGATGCAGGCAGTTTGGAGCCTGCAATGCAGGTAAGCGGGAAGGAGGGCTATTGTAATTGGGTCACCTGCAAATAGTTTAGGGATTTGAGGTTTGACCACTGTCGACAGCAGGTGAAGAATACAGGACAGGTATAAAGCCAAAATAAGATGTGGCATGTCAGACTCGGATAAATAATTCATGTATGGAAATACTGTATTGGAATGTTAATGGTCGGAGGAACAAAATTAAAAATGGAATTGTCATGCAATACCTGAACAGACATGCCATTGACCTAGTCATGCTCCAAGAGACACATCTCTAAGGTATTGCTGCAAAGCACTAGAGAAGAATGAGTGCACAGTTCTCGTCCACTATGGATACAAAATTTACTACAGAGGGTTGAAGATACCTGCCCAGAAAGCAATACCATTTGCTCCCACACAGACATGGATAAACAAACAGTGATGTTGTGCTGCAATTACAGGGAAATGAGCTGGATTAAAAATAAACCTATGCGCAGCATTTGTACCACTGAAGCTACACACAACTACTCTATAAACTCTGGGTTCAACGATACTGCACCTACCCCTAAGGGTACTGATATTAAGTGGAGAACTCAATCTGGTGGCATACGAGGAGATAGACAGAAAAAGATCCCATAGGAAGGAGGCGATAGAAAGGGACCCCTTAAAAAAATATTGGAAACTATGAGGCTGCTGAACATTTGGATGGTGTAGAACTTGTTAGACAGTATACCTTCTACTTTGTTCCACATCAAAACCTCACCCTCATAGATTACAACCTAATGTATACGAGGGACGCTTCTGGGGAGCAATGATCCTGGCACGAGTCATGCATGACTATTCTCCCCTGTGGGTAGAGCTTAGAGGGTGCAGGAATGACAATAGATGGACGGTCCCTCGCCCCATGGTACCTTGAGTATTGGGAAATAAGTGGGAAACTGGGGACAGGTATGGATCATCATTTTGCTGAGAATGCAGGCATGGTAAACTCTAACATTACAATATGGGAAACATACTGAACTATATTAATAGGTGAGGCAATAACCATGATAATTGACAAAAAGAAAAAGGTTCTGATGGAAACCATAGAATCTGAAATTCTAGAGCTAGAGAGAGAGCTGTAATTCAATCTGGAAGAGAAAAACAAGTGCACTTTTGAGCCTCAATCGGCAGGAATACCAAGATCTGGACAAAAAAGTGCTAGAGCAAGTTTCCTTCCCTCACAGCATGGAATCTAAAAAGTGGAAAACAAATCAGGGAAACTACTGACATGGTTGGGGAATAGAGAACTTAGAAGGAACTACAGATAAAAAATGAGGTTAAAGCAAAGGGTCAATGGAAATTAAGAGGTAGCGGTAGGTATCGCTAACTTCTATCTGAAACTATGCAAATCAACTAACATTATGACACCAGAGAACATAAACATTTCTCAAGGACGTCCCTCAGCTCTTGCCTGACAATAGGCAGGTGTTAGAAGCCGAAATAGAGGAAGGAGAAATTGAAACAACTGTGAGAGACCTTCAATCAGGCCAGGCGGTGGCTCCAAATGGCCTACCAATAAAGCTTTACAAAAGCATAACCAGCAAAATATCTACACCCATGCTGCAAATGGTTAAGAAAGCTGTAGAGAAAGACCAACTTCCATCTTCCATATGATCAAAGGTTGGCCCCAATAGTTTCAATATTAAAGGTAGACAAACCAATCAATCAATCATGGAACTTATATCGCGCACTACTCACCCGTAAGGGTCTCAAGGCGCTTGGGGAAGGGGGTCTGCTACTGCTTGAACAGCCAGGTCTTGAGCTGTTTCCTGAAGGCCAGGTGGTCCTGGGTCATCCGCAGGTGGACGGGTAGGGAGTTCCAAGTCTTAGCTGCCAGGTAGGAGAATGACCTTCCTCCAGCGGTGGCTCTCTGGATGTGAGGGACGACGGCGAGGGCGAGGTTAGCGGAACGTAGCCGGCGGGTGGGCGTGTAGAAGGTGAGGCGGCTGTTGAGGTACCCTGGGCCTAGGTCGTGGAGGGACTTGTGTGCGTGGGTGAGGAGTCTGAACGTGATCCTCTTGTTGACCGGGAGCCAGTGCAGGTCTCTCAGGTGGCACGAGATGTGGCTGCGTCGGGGGACGTCCAGGATGAGTCGGGCGGAGGCGTTCTGGATACGCTGAAGTCTTTTCTGAAGCTTGGCCGTAGTACCGGCGTAGAGGGTGTTTCCGTAGTCAAGTCTGCTGGTGACGAGAGCGTGGGTGACCGTCTTCCTGGTCTCGGTTGGGATCCATCGGAAGATCTTTCGGAGCATGCGGAGGTTGTGGAAGCAAGCTGAGGAGACGGCGTTGACTTGTCTGGTCATCGATAGGGAGGAGTCCAGTATGACGCCCAAGTTGCGTGCGTGGTCCGTCGGTTCAGGTGCGGTGCCTAGTGCCGGGGGCCACCAGGAGTCGTCCCATGCGGAGGGTGATGGTCCCAGGATGAGGACTTCTGTCTTGTCCGTGTTCAGTTTCAGGCGGCTGATGTTCATCCATTCAGCGACATCTGTCATCCCTTCGTGCAGGCTGGCTTTGGCGGTGTCGGGGTCTCTGGTGAGGGAGAGAATTAGCTGGGTGTCATCGGCGTAGGAAATGATGTTGAGGTTGTGTTGGCGTGCGATGGCAGCGAGGGGTTTCATGTAGATGTTGAAGAGAGTGGGGCTGAGCGACGATCCTTGCGGGACGCCGCAGATGACTTCGGTGGCCTCGGAGCGGAACGGAGGGAGGCGTACTCTCTGTGTTCTGCCGGAGAGGTATGAGATGATCCATTCCAGAGCCTTCCCTTGGATGCCGGTGTCGTTGAGGCGTTGGACTAGTGTGCGGTGGCAGACAGTGTCAAATGCTGCGGAGAGGTCTAGGAGGATGAGTGCCGCTGTTTCGCCGTTGTCGAGCAGGGCTCGGATGTCGTCGGTGGCTGCGATGAGGGCGGTCTCGGTGCTGTGGTTGGCTCTGAATCCGGACTGTGATGGGTCGTGGGATCCGTTCGTCTCGAGGAAGGCTGCCAGTTGCTTGTTGACGACCTTCTCGATGACTTTGGCGGGGAAAGGAAGGAGCGAGATGGGGCGGAAGTTCTTGAGGTCGGTCGGGTCCGCTGTTGGTTTCTTCAGCAGAGCGCTGAGTTCGGCGTGCTTCCAGCTCGCCGGGAAAGTTGCTGTGTTGAAGGAGGTGTTGATGATGTCTCGGAGGTGGGGTGCGATGGTAGAGGCTGCCTTGTTGAAAACATGATGGGGGCACGGGTCGGTCGGAGATCCGGAGTGGATGGTGTTCATCATGCGTGACGTGTCTTCGGGGGTCACCTCGGTCCATGTCTGGAGGGTGGCGGCGGGGTGCGAAGGTACGACCGATGGGTGCGGGGGTGAAATGTCGAAGCTGTTGTGGATGTTGGCGATCTTGCGGTGGAAGTACGAGGCGAGGGAGTCGCAGAGGTCCTGTGAGGGAGTGATGTCGTTGTTGCCGGTGCTGGGGTTGGAGAACTCCTTGACGATGTTGAAGAGCTCCTTGCTGTCATGGGCGTTCTTGTCCAGTCGTTCCCGCAGAGATTTCTTCTTGGTGGTGCGGATGAGCTGGTGATGTCTGCGAGTGGCGAGTTTCAGTGCTGTTCTGTTGTCGGCGGTCTTGTTGAGGAGCCAGGCCTTCTCAAGGGTGCGGCAGGCCTTCTTGGAGTCCTTAAGTTCGTCGGTGAACCAGGGGGCCTTCTTGCTTCTGGGCCTGGTGAGGGGGTTCTTCAGTGGCGCGAGGTCGTCGGCACAGGAGGTCAGCCACTGCGTGAGGTCGAGGGCAGCTGTGTTAGGGTCCGTGGTCCTGACAGGTGGGCTCTGGCTGAGGGAGGTGGCGAGCTGGTCGGCGGTGATCTTGCTCCAGTTTCTGTGGGGAGCCTGCTTCGGGTGATGGTGGACCGTGTTCTTTCTGAAGCTGAAATGGACGCAGCTGTGGTCGGTCCAGTGAAGTCCGGTGGAGTGGCTGAAGGTGACGTGCTTGCTGGACGAGAAGAGTGGGTCGAGCGTGTGGCCGGCGAAGTGGGTGGGGGTGTTGACCAGTTGCTGAAGTCCGAGGTTGGCGAGGTTATCCAGCAGGGCGGTGGTGTTGCGGTCATTGTTGCTCTCCAGGTGGAAGTTGAGGTCCCCGAGGAGGATGTAGTCGGCGGAGGGGAGGGCGTGAGGGCTGATGAAGTCCGCGATGTCTTCGCAGAACTGTGCGCGTGGTCCCGGGGGTCTGTAGATGAGGGTGCCTCTGAGGGTAGTCTTGGGGTCGGTGTGGATCTGGAAGTGCAGGTATTCGGCGGCGTTGAATACGTCGATGGAGTCAGTCGAGATGCGAATGGTGCTCTTGTGTACGATGGCGATGCCTCCTCCGGTCTGGTTGACGCGATCCTTCCTGATGATCTTGTAGCCGTCCGGGATGGCTATGGCGATGTCGGGGGCTGAAGAGTCGTTCATCCAGGTTTCCGTGAGGAAGGCGACGTCTGGAGATGCAGTGTCGAGGAGGTTCCAGAGTTCCACGGCGTGTCTGTGGACGGAGCGGGTGTTGAGCAGGATGCACTTGAGGTGGTTGCTGTTGTCCGTCTTGGTGGGCGTGGTGCTTGTTTGGAGGCAAGAGAAGTTGCAGGATCGGCAGGCGAAGGGTCCATGGGTGCGTCGCGGGGACGCTCGGTAGCAACCGGGGGCTCGGGCGGTTTTGAGTGCGATGAGCGTAGCGAAGTCGTAGGTCCTGCGGGGGGGCTGGCGGGCGCGGGGACCAGGGGGTCTGGTGCTGGGCGCGGTCCAGGCGCGGACGGGCGCAGACGGGCTTACCTTTGGCGCACCTTCGGCGCTCAGTCGGCGCTCCCGCTGCGCGCGTCCGCTGCGCGGTCGCTGAGGGGGCGTCATAAATAAGGAGCCGGGAGGGAGGGTCAGCGGGAGGCGGGAGCGGGGTGGCCAATGGGCAGGGAGGGGGGGCGGGACTGAAGGAGGAGGCGGGAGTGGGAGTGTGCGCCTGGGGCAGCGGCGCCGAGAAAACGGCGGGAAAATCGGCGGGAAGCGACGGAGCCCAAGGAGTGACCAGGTAAGTGGCGGTGGTCAGCGGGCGTGAGGAGTGAAGGTAGCGGCGTGGGTGGCGACCAGGAAGCAGCAGGCGGTACCTGGGAGGCGGAGGCGAGATGCAGGCAGCGGCGTCAGGTAGGTGGTGAGGAGCGGCAAACAGGCGTCAGGCAGCGGAGGCAGGTAGGTAGCAGCAGTGGGAGGGAGCGTCCGTCTGTGCAGGCACAGGGGGTCGCACTGACCATCCCGCGGGGTCCACTTAAATAAGGAGCCGGGAGGGAGGGTCAGCGGGAGGCGGGAGCGGGGTGGCCAATGGGCAGGGAGGGGGGGCGGGACTGAAGGAGGAGGCGGGAGTGTGCGCCTGGGGCAGCGGCGCCGAGAAAACGGCGGGAAAATCGGCGGGAAGCGACGGAGCCCAAGGAGTGACCAGGTAAGTGGCGGTGGTCAGCGGGCGTGAGGAGTGAAGGTAGCGGCGTGGGTGGCGACCAGGAAGCAGCAGGCGGTACCTGGGAGGCGGAGGCGAGATGCAGGCAGCGGCGTCAGGTAGGTGGTGAGGAGCGGCAAACAGGCGTCAGGCAGCGGAGGCAGGTAGGTAGCAGCAGTGGGAGGGAGCGTCCGTCTGTGCAGGCACCATATAGGCCCATCTCGGTACTGAACACTGAAGCAAAGATCTTCGCGAAAGTCCTAGCAAAGAACCTGCAGAGGGTTCTCACCACACTAATGCACCTGAGCCAGTTCGGTTTCATCCCACACAGAGGAACCAGACTTAACCTACATAGGTTGTATGCATGCACAAGGTACACCGAAAACTTATGTGGTACAGTCAGACACCAATATGGTGTTTGATGTATTAGAATAGACCTATATATAAGTAGAGTATGGGCAAAGATGGAGGCGGGCCCAATTACAGAAATTGGGTAAAACTACTGTATCAACATCCCATTGCCTGGGTCTGAGCAAATGGGACATGGTCTAAACCTTTTCAGTTAGATAAAGGAACTAGAAAGTGGCATCCACTCTCAACTGTGATATTTGCTATAGCACATGAACCACTGGTGACCTGGGTGAAGGATGTTTGCCCAGTTTGTTGGCTGAGATGGGAAAACACATGGGATGAGAAAATATCGCTCTTAACAGATGATGTTCTATTATATGTCGCGCTGCCAGAGACAACCATTCCTAGAATCCTGCTAATCTTTTGACTTTTAAGCAACTACTTGGGGTACACCATAAATTGGGGAAGTCCCATTTCTATCCACTTATGGGAAACTCTCAAGATATCCCAATGGGAAGCCCTCTAAAGACCTCATTGGCAAGATTCCCCTGTTTGGTAATGTATGTCATGAGACTCAGAAGGTTCCACAGAGAAAACCTGAATAAAGCCTTATATTAAAAAAGACAGTTTAATGGTAATTATTGAAGAGCCTTGCAATGATCATTGATGAGTAGGGCAGCCATTTGCAAAATGGTATCTGAAATAGACTGTAGTTCTAGATTCCTTACCTTTAGAATTACCCCAGGTGACTAGATCCGGAGAATTTTTTCATAGCAGTTTTCCTGCACGTCGGTAGATGGCGTGTGTTTACTCCACATTCATCTTCGGCGTCGTGGTCGTCAGGATGACGTTGTGGTGTCGCAATTCGTCGCTACGCCTGAATGAGATCAACTGGCTTTTCAGGGGATGTCCAGAACACCTTGATGGACATGCCCTTTGATGGTCGTCGCCTTTTTGGCAACAAAGCGGACAACACTCTAGAGTGTTTCAAGGACTCAGGGCTATGGCCAAGTCCTTGGGCGTCTCCAGCCGCCCTGCGTGGCTTGCTGTTGCCAAGGCTTGTTGTGTCCAATCCAGGCACCGACGCTGCAGCACTCGATATCCTTCGTGGGAGAGCTCGAATCCAGCTCCTTGTCGTCCTCGACGCCTCCTGGCTGAAGAGTCAAGCTTCCCCTCTTCGCACCTGAAGCACCAGACATCGGTGGGCATTCGTCTATCGTGCCCCTGGTCACTGGCAAGTGACCCAGACTCTGTCCCCCTTGCTTTCAGGTTCTTTGCATCTTCGATCCAGGCTTGGATCTCTTCGGACACTTGACCTCTTCCCGGCAGCAGCACATTTCAGTCTTCTGCCATTGAAAATGACAGCGCGAAATTGAAAACCCTACCGGACTGTCCTGCTCCTGCTCCTCGACGGGGGTGCCGTCCTTGCCCTCCCTGTTGCGCCGCTGGCTTTGTTGGTGCTCTGTTGGTGCTCCCTCGCTGGCTGTGGGCTGCCACTTCGTCGCGCTGACCGGAGCGGGGAAAACTTCAACTCCCAGGTGCCCCGGCGCTCCCTGACGACATCGAAGCGCCCGGAGGCGATTAAAAGATCGCTGCTTCCTTGGTGGGGCGGGAAAGCGCAAAATTGAAAACCCTACCGGACTGTCCTGCTCCTCGACGGGGGTGCCGTCCTTGCCCTCCCTGTTGCGCCGCTGGCTTTGTTGGTGCTCTGTTGGTGCTCCTTCGCTGGCTGTGGGCTGCCACTTCGTCGCGCTGACCGGAGCGGGGAAAACTTCAACTCCCAGGTGCCCCGGCGCTCCCTGACGACATCGAAGCGCCCGGAGGCGCATAAAAGATCGCTGCTTCCTTGGTGGGGCGGGAAAGCGCGAAATTGAAAACCCTACCGGACTGTCCTGCTCCTGCTCCTCGACGGGGGTGCCGTCCTTGCCCTCCCTGTTGCGCCGCTGGCTTTGTTGGTGCTCTGTTGGTGCTCCCTCGCTGGCTGTGGGCTGCCACTTCGTCGCGCTGACCGGAGCGGGGAAAACTTCAACTCCCAGGTGCCCCGGCGCTCCCTGACGACATCGAAGCGCCCGGAGGCGCATAAAAGATCGCTGCTTCCCCCGCGTCGCGGGACGCGCGCGGGCGGGCGCCGGGAGAAGCCCGGGACAAGGGCGGGCCCTCTTAGGCCCTCAGAGGCCGGGTGAGGCTGGGCTGGGACCCTTCTCTTTGGCGTGTGATTCTGGGACACCAGCTGTTATTCGAGAACGGACTGCACAAAGTGGGTAATGCTGTGTCAGTATTTCTGTTATTATTGAGGTGGTGATTTCAGGGGGCTGGTCGTGTTTCCCACGGCTCGTTATTGTACACTATCATAGTAGAAAATGAACTCTAAAACATGCAAAAGGACCGTGGGTTTGGGGACTCTTGATAGCTACCTGAAACATGCTGAATCTGCAATTGTTAAAGAAATTGCGTCAGTGGAACGTAGATTATCACTTGAACCACTTAGGTTAGCTGCGTCTCGTACTCCTCCCACGACCATTGCTGTTGATGCACCCCCCGATGTTGCCAACTCTTGTATGTCCCAAAATGGGTCAGGAACCGTGGAGACTTCTACAGTTACACCTGCCTTGTTACCCAATTTGAGTCCTGCCCCCTCTCCTGTGGCTGTTAGAACAAGACAATCAAGAGGCATTTCAAATCAGCCATCAAACGGGGGCAAAATCATGGCAGGTAAAAGAAAGGCAAATAACTCCATGGGAGCACGGAAACAGGCAAAAATCCCCAGAAAGAGCAATTTCGCTCAGGGGTTGGCTCAGGTTAATCTTAGTGTTCCCCAATTAGCTGGTGAGTCAACGTGTGGGGAATTTAATAACTGTACAACTCAGGGCCCCGATATTGGTAATAAAAGTATAGGGCTAGAAATAGCGACAATTATCGATGCCCGTCTTAAGTTACTAACTGTACCGTTAATGGCTACATTGAAACGAATAGAGGATCGCATCACTAAAATCGAGTTACACCTTCAAACTAAGGTTTTTAACGTTGAGCCAAGCTCCGCGGCAGTTGATTCTCTAATTACGTGTACAGCTACAGTTGATAATATGTTGGATTCTATGATTACAATACATCAACAACCAACACCTCCCTGCACTACCCCGGCTATAGGTTCTACTACCTTATCCCGACCTCCAATTGCTGCAGAAATTGCTCAGGGTAGGGAAACACACAAGCAGAACCCAAGAGGGAGGATCTCTTCTCCGGATCGTCCCCTAGGGAGGGACTCGACACTACACTTACCACCAGAGGCCTGCCCCTACTCTATTATTTTAGCCAATGTCCCAAAGCTTGTGGATGGGAATAGGGAACACTGGTCTTCATTAAAAAACAAAGCCCTCCACTACTTATCGAATAAAACTGTTTTGGGGCAACATTTACATAGTAATTTTTTGATGATAAGACGAGTTCCTTGGGTGGGTAAGATTAACAAGTGTTTAGATGGTGACTGCATTGTCATATGTTTTAGATCCCCCAGGTTGGTTGAGGACATTTTGAGGCAAGCAGGTTCCGCTAGAATTCATCATGATTATGTTAATGTCCTCCCTTTGGGTTTTTTCTATCCCCCAGCTTTTGACATAAGGACGACCAATAACTTCCCAAAGAGTTGTGCCCCCCTTGATTATGCTGTCCCTATCTCTAATAGATACTCTGCCCTATCCACCTTGGATGATAATGAGTGACTAGGGCTGCAAGAATAAACTATAGCGCCTGAAACTCAGCCTGCAGTCCCAGATATAGTGCCATTGATAGTCAATGGCCCTAGCCACGGACCCACGGGTCCTTTAACTAAATTGGTTACCTGGAACATAGCTGGACTGAGAAATAAGACAGATGACCCAGCCTGGAGAGATCTTATCTGCTCAGGCGAAGTAATCTGTCTCCAAGAGACTTGGGATACGGATAACACCCTGTGTATAGATGGATATAAAAGCTTCTTTGCGTCTGCTGTACCGTCTAATATGGGGAGGGCTAAGGGGGGGTTGGTTACCTTGATTTCAGCTAGCATCTCTGGCTCGCTGACTCAACTTGACACTGGCTCATGTAATTGTTTGGCAGTTCAAATTTCCCTCAACGGGGGCAGTAATTTTTTAATTGTAAATTTTTATAACTCTTATCACAGAGACACCACGGTTGATCATCTCACCGCATTAAATTGTTTTTTGGTTAAATTTAAGGAGGAAACTGAGATTATTTGTCCCATCATTATCATGGGCGATTTTAATATCCATAGATGTCCAGAGAAATGTCCTTTGACGGATCCCTTAGGCCCAATAGAATCACGGGAGGCCCATTTTGAGCACTCACCTCAGGGTGCTCTTTTGGAAATAATCCTTGCTGATCATGGCTTGCTACTCCCCGCCATGGTGGATGAGAATACCCCAACATTCAAAGGGAACGGGAAATACTCTGTGATTGATTATATTTTCATCAGTTCAGTATTGAGGAACAGGACTATGGAATATTCAGCAGCCTGGACATTTTTCAGCGACCATAATCCTGTGGTCCTCATTTTGTCTGATCTCTTTTCACAACCTGTTACGGCCCCTGATAGAACGGACAAATCTCACATTCGCCCCACAGATCAGGATCGCAGGATCAGATGGAACAAAGTTATTCCTGATGATTTTTTTGCCAATTTGAAAAAGAAGGTTGGCCCTGAGTTGACCATGTGCCTTGACTCAGAAGCAGGGAACGTGGAAGTACTAGGGGCGTATTCCGTAATCTGCTCCCAGATCTCAGCAGATCTTCGGTGTCCAGTTAAAACAATGGACAAGGCAGAGTTAGGTTGGTTTGACAAAAACTGTTCATTGGCCAACAGAAAGTTGAGGGCGGCCTTGAGCAGTAACCCTTTGAATCGGTCTAACATAGCCCAACTCAGGAAAGAATATACTAAAACCTTGGCAACCAGGAAAAAGGAGATCCGGGAGGACGCGTGGGAAGAACTCTCTTCGGTTGACGTCCTTCGCAATAGTGCAAAGTTCTGGTCTGTCGTCAATAAACCCTTCTTTCGTGATCCCTGTAATAATCAATTAGATTGCGGTATCGGGGTACACCAGTGGTACTCTCACTTCAAGTCAGTCTACGAAGTGGGTATGAATGGTGGATCAAATCCTCCTCTTCCCACTGTGAAACAATATACTTTATTCGTAACCAAGGGCGAGGTGGCTGAGGCCATCGGCAAGATGACGAGCAATAAGGCTCCAGGACCCGATGGCGTCCCATCGGACCTTTTTAAATCAGACATCGAGACTTGGTCCACAGTTTTAACGAATATTTTTAACAGGGTCTGTGTCGCAGGCATTCCGGACACCTGGTCCGAGTCCGTGATCATTCCTATTTTTAAAAAGGGTAATAGAGGGGACCCTAGTTGTTACCGCCCTATCCCACTCATTGATTCCGCAGTAAAAGTCCTGGGGCGAGTAGTTTTGGGTAAATTAACAGAATGGTTGGAGGATACCAACACCCTTTCGTGCCTACAATATGGGTTTCGTAAGGGCCGTGGCACTATAGACCAAAGCTTGAATCTTTACCTTTTAATAGGTAAATACACTATAGCTAAGAAAGGGACGTTACACCTGGCCTTTATGAACTTATCCTCGGCCTTTGACCGAGTGAACCGGTCGAAACTGTGGGAACTCCTTCTCAAGCAGGGAGTAGATGAAAACCTTGTCTATTTTTTAGCAGATCTTCATAGAGATCTCTCTGCTACTGTTAGATTCGACCGATTGGGCAACTGCACTGGCAAGATCGGAATCTCTAATGGTGTTAGGCAGGGCTGTATTTTAGCCCCCCTGCTTTTTACACTTTATATCAACGACCTAGCCACTGCCTTAACTGAGTCTTGTAAGGACATTCCTAGGGCAGGGAAGTACCAAATTCCAGCATTATTATATGCAGATGATGCTGCACTGTTAGCGCGTACAGCAGTAGGGCTTCAAAGTCTTTTAGACACATTTGCTGATTTTATGAAAAGACTTGATTTAAGCGTGAATTTCGCCAAATCTCATGTTATGACTGTAGGTTGTAAACCCAAGAAAACCAAGACTATGCTTTGTGAGGGCCATGTCTTATCTAGAATCACCAGTTTCCCATATTTTGGGGTTATTTTTGATGATAAGTCATCCTGGGTCCCTCAATTAGCTGCAAAACGAAATGCCTTTGCCAGATCAATCATAGGTGTGTTGGACTTTGCTCGTAAACTGGGGGTGAAACCCATGCAAGCTATATTGAACATCTATGCAGCTAAATGTATCTCTATAGCTATGTATGGTGCGGACCTGTGGGGATTTAAAAATGTGAAGGAACTTCAGGTGGTAGAGGACAAGTTCCTAAAAACTATTCTATCACTTCCCCAGGCAACCTCTGGTTACATTGTACATCAAGAATGTGGGGTTGGTTATTTAACTGACCGGATAGCATTAGCCCCCCTTTTAAAATGGTTATCAATCTGGCAAAATCCGGAACTCGAGCTAAATCGTGAAATTATAATAGATTGCTTATCGCTCGAGTTCGGAAAGGCTATTCCTTGGCTGCGCTATGTTAAGAACCTAAGTGACGAAATAGGTCGCCCAGACATATTTGATAATCCCAACAATTTATCAAAGGGAGACTTTAAATGGGTAAAAGACACACACAAGCTTAGAACTACCTTAGCCAGAGAAGAAAAGGAGCTAACAAAACCCACAGTAAAGGCCCATCAGCTATTAATAACTACAGGCAGCATAGAACCTTACTTGACCATAGTGAATAACATGAATCATCGCTTTTTATTGACAAGGTTTAGACTGAACAAATACCATCTTTTGCTCACTGATTCTGTTGGTTGGATGAAGGACAGGGACCTGGAGATCTGTTCTTGCGACAGATTCTCCCTCAAGGATACTGCCCACTTTATTTTCTTTTGTAAACATTTGTCCCCTCTCCGCAAAAAGTTCATCATCCCTCTTATTAAGAACAAAGGATTCAGACAAGTCAAACCTGCTCTTTTGTATCTCCAGCTGCTAGGTACTACTTGGGAGATTTTTAATATAGCAAATTTTTTGGCTATCGCGATGAGATTAAGGAAAAAAATCAAGTGGACATAGTGTTGTTTAAAATTAATTGTGAATTTTGATTAAACTCGACCTAGTCTTATTTTAAGTAGTGTTTTAAAATCATGTGTAAATGCTTATTTTAAATGTTATTTATTGTATATATTGTGATGTTTTGCACTTTTATGGTTCTTGATATGAGCCGAATAAAGTAATTTTGACTGACTGACTGACTGACTGACAACGAGGACCGACACCATTTCACACTTATGCACCCGGCTTCCCTGGGTGAGGTAACACGAGTACTCCAGTGCCACCGTGGGTATTGACCCTAGAACCATCTAAGTCCAAAAGGGTTTGTTTCTAGTCCACCTCTAAGTGTCCTTAAACTTTAAAATTCCAACCGCGACTTTCCCTATAGAAGCTAATGGAGCTCGCGGCTGTGTTCTCACACTGCACACGTCCCCCGTGGGTCCCCTGTGTCACTACCTTGGGTGGTTCATTGGGGTCCCAGCGAATCTACAGGCTCTAGGCCTTGTGTCTTGTTAAGTCGTGGTTCTTATACCACTTTCTTAGTATATGGTTTGGTTTGCCCCTAGGGCCCATCGTATATTGTGCTAATTTGCTGTGATATATTAAGTGTAACTTATGTGCTTTGACCTATAGCCTCATAAAGAGACTAGTAAGGTGTGTTTAGAAATGAATACACATATTTTATATATATATATCTATATATATATATATATATATATATAGTGTGGTTCTCTTTCATTTAGCCATTCAAGAGATTATAGACTGGTAAAACAAGCTGCTTTACATTCCTTCAAGACATAGCCTGAAGGCTGCTCTCCATAGCTACCACTAGGATAGCTTTCAAATAAGGTTGTCTTTAACCTATCACCTCTGAGGGGTTGTTTGGACTGGTGCAAGGTGCCCACTATAACTAGTGGACAGCATATACCAGGCCAACTTCTCACAAAGCAGACAACGCTCTAGAGCGTTTCAAGGACTCACGGGCTACGGCCAAGTCCTTGGGCCTCTCCAGCCACCCAGTGCAGTCTGCTATTCGCCCCTTTTGTGGCTACGGAAGGGGTGCCCCACTACATCCCACCCAGAGCCACAGGCTGCAGCAGGTTGCCCAACCTTCGCGCGGCCGGGGACGTAGGAACCAATGCGGGGGGCCTGCGGGCGGGCCAGTCCACCAACCCCCCCCCCCTCTGCAGCAGCCTCTAAACCCTCCTTGTCCGGCCTTTCAGGCCCATCAAATGCCAGTTGGCGTCAGGATTCGCCATTACCTCCCCCACTGGCATGCAATCACATCGGACAGGTGGGTTTTGCAAATAGTCCGAAGGGGCTACTCCCTCCCCTTCAAGACTACTCCTCCAGCCATGCCACTGCGATACCGCCGCATGCCGGAGGATCATATGGCCCTTCTCCAGTAGAAAGTTGCTGCTCTTTTGGCCAAGGGATCCATCAAGTGCGTTCCTGTCCCAAAAGTAGGTTGTGGTTGTTATTCTCACTACTTTTTGGTCCCCAAGAAGGACAAGGGCCTGCGTCCTATCTTGGATCTCAGGGTCGTCAACCGCTTCTCCGGAAGGAGAAGTTCAAGATGTTGACGCTAGCTCAGGTCTTCTCTGCCCTCGACCCGGAAGACTGGATGGTAGCATTGGACTTGCATGATGCTTATTTTCACATCCCCGTCCTGCCAGCCTATCGGCGTTACCTGCGGCTCACAGTAGGCCACGAGCACTTTCAGTTTACCATGCTCCCCTTTGGTCTTACCAGCGCCCCTCAGGTGTTCACGAAAGTGATGGCGGTGGTCGCAGCTCATCTGCGCAGATCGGGGGTTTCAGTCTTCCCCTATCTCGACGACTGGCCGTTGAAGGCGGACGTGCTCCAGACTGTCGTGTCCCACCTCCAGACTACGGCCGACCTCCTGCATTCGCTGGGGTTTTCCATCAATGTGCCGAAGTCACACCTGATTCCCTCTCAGAAGCTCCTCTTCATCAGAGCGGTTCTGGACGCAATGCGGTTTTGGGTCTATCCTCCCTAACAGCGAGTCTGGGATATTCAGGCTATGATTCAGATCTTTCAACCTCTATCCCGGGTTTTGGTCAGAATGACCTTGAGGCTGCTGGGCCTCATGGCCTCCTGCATCCTGCTGGTCGATAATGCCAGGTGGCATATGCGGGCTCTGCAGTGGAACCTGAAGTTCCAGTGGGTGCAGCATCAGGGCAATCTGTCCGATTGCGCCCAGATCTCGGAGGGCACTGCACGTCTTTGGCGGTGGTGGCTCATGAGCCAGGAATGGGTCAATGGCAGATCTCTATCCCTTCCCCAACTAGACCACACAGTGGTGACAGATGCGTCCCTTCTGGGATAGGGCGCCACTTGGGAGAGGCGGAGATCAGAGGCCTCTGGTCTCTGGCGGAGTCCGGGTCCACATCAACCTTCTGAAGCTCTGGGCAATTCGTCTTGCACTGAAAGAATTCCTTCTCTCTGTCTGGGGAAGAGTAGTGCAGGTGTTCATGGACAACACCACCGCCATGTGGTACTGCAACAAACAGGGCGGTGTGGGGTCGTGGACCCTATGTCAAGATGCCCTCCGCCTCTGGACATGGCTGTAACCTCAGGGCATATACCTGGTGGTTCAACACCTGGCAGGTTCCCTGAACGCCAGGGCGGATGAACTCAGCCGCAGGTGCACGATGGATCACGAATGGCGTCTTCACTCGGAGGTGACGCAAGGTCTCTTTAAACAATGGGGAGAGCCTTGGTTAGATCTATTCGCCACCGAAGAGAACGCACAATGTCAGCAATTCTGCGTGTTGGAATTTCACTCACTAGGCGACGCTTTTCGTCACAAGTGGAGTTGTGGTCTGTTGTACG